>NC_092054.1:1748181-4244775 GCF_003086295.3 Arachis hypogaea | reverse complement strand
TGTGTTTTGTATGTATGTGGTGGCTGTTTAGGCAAGTTTTAATCTGTGTTGATGATCAAATTGTTAGATTGAAATATCTCATTATATTTAAATGGATATGCATGAAATCAATTGTGGTGAAATAGTATAAAAGAAACACATTGCTTTTGGTTTGTTTCATCCATTTATCAAAATGAATTCTGCTATATGTACACCAAAATCAGCCACCAAAGTCAGCCACTAGTATAAAATACATTATGAAATACAAATACACATTGAAAATAAATTAAACCACACATGTATTTATACACAAATATACCATGTCATGAAACCACTCATCACAAAAGCTTAACCTGATAGGAAAAAGATAACACTAATAGTTATATCTCTAAGAGTAAAGTATCGTTTTTGTCCCCAACGTTTGGGGTAAGTCCTATTTGTGTCCCTAACGTTTAAATCGTCCTATTTGTATCCTTAACGTTTATAAAAGTGATTCAATGTTATCCTACTATCAATTATACTAACAAATCAGATTATATTTTTCAATTATTCTCACTTGGATGTATTCATTCTCAATTAGGTCTCACTTGAATGTGTTCGATTTTAATATTATACCCACTATTTGTGTTTAGATTCAATTATATCCCTAGAAAAGTGAATTATGTAAATGTTGTATGAATCAGTTTCAACATTTGATGAGCTATTTTTCAAAGTAGATCATCGATTCTATCCTAGACATTTCTATTCTAACTTCAAGAAGAGATTTTTAAAACTCAAACTAAAGCGTTCATGATGTGTAATTGACAGCAGGATAACATTGAATTACTTTTACAAACGTTAGGAATACAAATAGGACGATTTAAACGTTAGGGACACAAATAGGATTTACCCCAAATGTTGGGGACAAAAATGATACTTTACTCTATCTCGAATACCGAATCGGACATCCCTAAACCTCCATTGTACACATTGTACAGATATTCCATTGGCTCCCTATACTTCCTCAACAAAATATGGTGTTGGAATCCTTAAAAGGATCATTTTTTCGTAGACTACTTCAATCCCGGTGTTGGAATAAATTTGAACAATCTAGATGCTGTGCCACTGGTTGCAGTTGCCATGGCCTCAGGACTAACACTCTTCTGAGCCTTGGGCCTGATTACTGTTTGCTTTGGACGTCTAAAAAATTGCTGAGCTTAGAATTAACAAAATTATTATGAGGATGTTTCATACAGATTTCAACATACGCATTAAGTCATTCAAAATTAGCATACTTTGGGATTGTCTAAGACATTTTTTTGTGACATGTGAAAGGAGAATCTTCAATTTGAGTGTCATGAGAGGGAGGATTAGAATTTTACAAACTACCAGATCTAGATACATCAGCTTATGTTTTCAATGAAACAAAAAAAAGACAATGAATATATTTGAGGGTAGTGTCACCAATTATAGGCCAGATATGTCCCTAAATATTAGGTTATCAGACAAATAGATTCCTATCGAAACATAATCATCGGGCAGATAGGTCCCCTTGAACAGGCAGATAGGTCCCCCATTTAAAACGTTGCCGTTTCGCAACTCTGCCTTCCATGGTAGGGACGAATTTGTCCTCTAAGAAACAACGTCATTCGCCTCATGGTCCAATACGACGTCATTTTGTCCAGCTTGGATGGGGACCAAATTGTCCTGGAAGTGACACGTGGCAATCAACCTGACACGTCAGCCCGTTAACCTCCACATATGACGTCCTGACCGGGTCAAACTGCTATGAGAACGTATCTGGTGTATAACTAAAAATATCAGGGTCAAAATTTTAGTTAAATTTTGTTGGGAACAAATCTGTCCGACCGTGAATTCTTTGGAGACCTATTTGGGGTATTAGTTGGGACTTGGGAGTATACGAGAGAGAAATTTTACCTAAAGAGTTTCACGCATAACACAGAGAAAAAGGGTATCGTCCCATTTAGCCCTTTTCATCATAGTTAGATACTGACAAAAAAGAAAGAAATTATTTTTTATGGAAAAAAAATATTTTTAGTCCCACGCAACCATTCAGTTTAAGCCTAGTCTCCACATAAAAAGAAAAACTAAAAAATTTACAGATCCCTTCCGTTGAGCACTTGATGCATGGGTCTAACTTCAGCATGGGATGATAAACCCCGCCAAAAAAAAAAAATGCCCTTGATGCACCATGCAGAGAATTTCCTGCAAATGGTTAACATAAAGAAGTATGGATGAATTAATATTGAAAATATTGAAATTGCTCAAAATTTAGCAAAAGTGCAATGATAATTATTTCCTGAACTGTTGTTATCTTTTGTTTTATTGGATCACTGAAGTTCTCTAAATTTAGCTAATGTTACACCTGACGCTTTTCTGTTTATAAAAATATACACTAATGGCTTCTCTGACATCTAGGTGATAATATTACATCTGATAACCTTATTGAGTGAGATGTCACTCATGAATCATGAGTGAACAACCTTTTGTATAATCAAATCGAAAATAGTGTATATTATTAGTTTATTACCTCAACACAAGAGAAGTCAACATTTTAGTGCATTTATGATGCTTCTTGAGCAAGAAGTGCTATCTCAATTTCCTGTAGTGACTTCCCTTTTGTTTCAAGAATATACTTCTTCACAAAAGCCACTGCTATCAGACAGAATGAACCAAAAATACTATACAAGAGTTGTGCCCCAATTTGCTCCAGCAAGCGCAAAAACAGTAGACCCACAAAGAAGTTTATCACCTGTTACAAAAACAATACTAAGAGAAAGGAGCCAAACAAGTAGAGCATATTCAACAAGCATCTGCCTAAATACTTTAATTTTTCTATGAGAATTTTCGAAATTACCCAGTGCGCAGCCAAGCAAATTGCCATCGCCTTTGCTCTGATCTTGCCGGGTAGCATTTCAGACATAACGAGACAAGGAACCGGACCGGCCCCAAGTGCAAATGATAGCACAAACCTGCATTTTCCATTTCACAATAGAGATGTATTCAGTAATTTGGCAGTACAAAAAAAAATAAGGTAAGGTATTTCAATCCATATGTTGTATCTAACTTAACAGAATAAGACAGATATTTAATTGAATTCAAGCTTTAAGCATTTCTGAAAACTTACAGCAACATGCCACCAACGGATAGATACATTGCTCCAGATCCTGCTGCAAATGAACTTGCAGCAAGAACTTGTAGACCCATTGCTACTGCCTATGCGAGAAAAACAATAAAGTTTGGATCATATATTTCTCATTAACTATCTAATTAAATTTATAAAATGAAAAATTTGGTGCTAGATATATTATCAGCAACTTCAAATCCAGCTAGTCTAAGGTTTGATCCTTGTTAGACATCTGAATACAAAGTGAGTTGGGTCTGTAGTTCCTTGCAGTTCAAGACCGATTATCTGTAGTATGAATTTTATAAGAATTTTATGAAAATATGTCCAACAAAATTTTATGTAAGTAATGCTCGAGTCTTTTTCTTTTCTAACCTAGCTCAGCAAAGTTATTATTTTCATTCTTTTCTCTTTCTTCCTTACCATGCCGAAAAAGCTACCCATGAGAAGCACTTTTCTTCCAAGTTTATCCATCAGAATCATTGCTACAATTGATCCTGCAGTACCGTAAACAAAAAGGTTGAGTGAAATACACAGTAAGTATTTATCCAAAAAAACATTATTTACAAAATCAAGACACTTTTTTTAATAAAAGAATAAAAAGAGCTGAGCCAGAATACCCAATAAATTGCAAACTCCCACGCTCATATTTGCAAGATCAGATGGTACACCAAAGCTTTCAAAGACAGTCGATGAGAAATAGAACACAGCATTTATGCCAGATAGCTGCTGTAAAGCAAAAAGCACAGAACCAATGAACATCACTGCAAAATGCAGAAACAAGCAATATTTCAAGATTAGATAAAATAAAGTGGTCATGTAGATGATACAACTATTCTACAAACAGTATTCAAAAATAGAAAAAATATGGTAATTTACCTCTAGCATGGCAGCCACAGAGTAATTCCGATAGTTTTACAGAACTAGACTCATCACCTCTATCAGACTTTGACAGGTCAGCCATTGCGGATTTCACATTTACTCCTCCCAAGAGCTTCTCAAATTCAGCCTCAGCTTCAATGGTTCTTCCTCTCTTTTTTTTTTTTAAAAAAAAAAAAGAAGAATCAAATAAGTATAGGTTCCAGTGTAGGAAAATGACTCACGGTCTTGCTCTTATAAGTAAACTGTGCAGTAATGCTTAAAAGATATAAATAAAGAAACGATTTATTTTACTTTACTATTTAAATAAGAGAATTGATCATAGTAAGATGGCAAATAAAAATATGGAGAATGAGATATAACCGTTTTAAGTATCAGTCTTACGTGCTCTTAACACATGTTAGTTTCCAATACTTATCTGTCTCTCTTAAGCCTAATCATAATCCAATAAAAATACCAAGTTCACACTTAAATAACCAATAAACCACGGTCAGGATCAACATTTTTCTAACAATTGGATCTGAGACAGTTGAAAACAAAAGGTTAGCAGTATGTACTTGGAACTTGGAAGTTATTCATAATTTACGCAAAGACAACCTTGAAGAGCCAGTGTGGACTCTCTGCACTGATCTCCATGCAAAGGGCAAGCACTCCAGCAGGAATGATGGATACCCAGAAACAAATCCGCCACCTGAACATTAATTTCCACATGAAATGCAACTGTGAAATTGGGTGATAGATAACACTACCATAAATATATGTTTTGCTAAATCAAACTATAATATCATTTCATACCAACCCACTATTTCCTTGGCTGGGATTCCTATAAAGAAAGAACCCATAAGTCCAAGACATGTTGCAATCTGAGTTAAAGCCCCAAAAGTACCCCGCACAGCTGGAGGTGATACCTACAAATGCAAATGGATTTTAAATTTGTTTTTATAAGATAAGCAAAGAGACATCCATTGAGTAATATTGCGATATCATAACATACACAACACTATCAAACAATATACCTCAGCCACATAAAGAGCAGCAACAGGTGGGCCAAGTCCCATTCCGGTACCAACAAATAACCTTCCCAAAAGCATGCCCCACAGGCTATTTGCTGTTGCACTGCATAAATTGTGAATAATAATAAGTTTATCATTTTGTCATCAAAATTAGAAAACAGTTTACAAGATAACATATGTCTAACTATAAAACAAAGAAAGCACGAGAAAGTGGCAAAAACTAATTTGCACTTATGCTGCAGATACCTCATTCCTGCTCCAATTATCATAGGCAATGCACACAACTGGAAACTTCTTTTACGCCCAACCCCATCTGCGATCCAACCACTAAACAGAGACCCAACAAAAGCACCTCCTAAACAGGTACTTACTACAAGACCTTCATCAACATAAAAAGCAAAGAAAATAGAGAAATATTTAGATTCAGAACATGAGAGTGAGCATTAATATTAATCAGACAAATACAAGGAAGTACCTTCAGCCATTGTATTGCCACTAAAGTCAAGATCTTCAGAAATGCTCTCTAAGGTTTCATTGACTACTCTGCATAACCAATATAGCAAAAAGGTAATTAAATAATTTCACACACATCAGAGAAATAAAGCTTATTCAAGCTTCAATATAGAAGAGCATACCCAATATGGTAGCCATATAAGAATGAAGATAGAGAAGCCACTACAACATGCCGCAAAGATCGCCGCCAAGGTTTTGCGTTCGGTAAACGCACTGAAGCTTGAAATAAAACTTTTTATGTTAGTGATATCATTAGAAGCCAATTTCTCCACAGGAGCTATAATGATTTCAAATGGAAAATACATGAAGAAAATGAGATAGAAGCTAACTGTTTTCTGACCTTTTAACTTTATTAAGTACCTAAAGCCATGATTATAATATCTTCCGATGTTAATTACTGTATGTATATGCACAACAATCTTTCCGTCTCAAATTAAAAATTTGCAAGCTTCTAAACGGAATGGATCATCAAAATATGAGCACAATTTCTAAACACATGCTACTAAAAAAATAGACATACGTAGTAGACATAAATAATCATCACTATATATACTCAAAAAAGAAGGGAGTAATGTTCCATCAAGGACGTCATGAGCACACATATATAGACATAATATGAGGTTATGAAGTTAGTTTACTGGAATTTCTGAATAATAAATACTATCCATTTTAAAGTACCCATTTCCATTTTTACAGTCTGTGCTTAAATCATATATTATATGGAAATATCTTTCTCTCTGATAATTTGTGGGAGCATTTAAGTATAAAATCAATAAACCCAAGTTTTCTAAATGAACAGGGTGATTGGAATGCTCAGAAATTCAACAAAGTATGAATACATGAAGAAGATAACAAAAGCAGCAAGGTACCTGAATTTTCTTCTTTTCCATGCCCAATTATGTAATCTCTGGATGCAACTCGCTGCCGTCCCCGCATAGCGAAACAATTAAAATCTTTTCCAGAAACCTAGCAAAGGGAGTAAACTCTACACAGGCTTCTGCATCACCGGATTAAGAAACATCAATAAAAAAAACTCATCATTGCAATAGCAGCATGGCAACATCAACTACCTCAAGGGATCAATCAAAACAACAAAGTTACATAAATTTTTCTAAGGCTTCAGCAATGATCAGTATCACAAGAACAAGAAACAGCAATCAAAGAGACTCTCTAGTAGTTAACAAAAACAACACAGCAACATTAACTAAAAAAAGTTGCAAAGTTTTTCTCAGATCTAACAACTCCAGAACTTCATTTTTTCTGTTCACACGGGGCTCTTTAAGATTTATTCTCGATCCACATTGTTACTTCCAAGAAAATAGGAAGGAACTGAAACTCCACTATCGATGATTCAGTTCAAAACGGTTCTTCTTTTTTTTTTACTTTCTTTTTTTATAAAATAAAATCGCATAAAAGATAAGAAGCTTCTTCTCTCACCGCGATCACAGAGAACACTGGAAGTTGAAAAGCACATAAAGAAATGCACTAATCACATGCTTCACGTAAAGAAAGAGACTTGAAAAGTGGTTACCTTAATTTGTTGTGTGGCGAAAGAATGTGGAAAATGGCGTGTTGAAATGCAGAGAGAGAGAGAGAGAGATGTAATGGAATTGAACCAGAAAATGTGAGAGTGAAGTGTTTTGTGGTGTTGTTATGGCTGTTGAAGGCGAAGACACGTGGCAGTAAGGGACGAAGTCTTGGTGCATATTATGGGAAAAGCTCCCATTGATTCTGCACTAAGCAAAATAAATAACTTAATAAAATAAATAAATAAATATAAAATGTCGATGATTTCCACATGATTTTACTTTTGTCTCCTTAAGGAACGTTATATACTTATATTATATTCATATGTTTATTTACTTATTTATTTTGATATTCTAAGTTTGTTTATATTTATATCATTGTCTAAGGTGTGATGTTACTCGCTGGCTATATCGCTATCTGATAGTCATATACTCATATATATGGGTTTTAGATTGATTTATTGGTATTTAGGAATTTGAATCTTCTAAAGAAAGTTGTACAGTGCAAAAATGAAGAATTGTTTCATTTAAATGAGTAATTATTAGTTTATTACTATGTGTAGTTCAATTAAAATAATTGTTTTCAAATTCATTCTCCAATAGCTAATGTAATAAATCTACCAATATTTTTAGCTTTGTATATATATCTGTGTGGTCCAACATGATGTATATATATTATTTAGACGTGTGGCAGCACTTGAGGTATGGTATCTAATTCTAAGAGGCAGAGGCATGGAAATTTGGCCGAGATTTGCATGTGCTTGCTTACATTTGCACATGCATCTTCATTTTGTTGCATGAAATGGGTATTGTCTATTGTGTGCAGCATAGTTAAGATAACTAATATGTAACCCAAAAAAATTCTTTATCTTCTGATTATTGTAAGAAAATAGATCTAATAAAAAGATAACTACCAACAAACATAATCAATATGACATGATTTATTTAATGACTACAACCAAGGAATTATATAATCTATTTATCAGGCACAAGTGAAAAAGAATATAATATCATCAAATATTCAAAGGATTGTATATGTACATGTATAATCATATTCAAAATTTTCCAATCACACAATTCCCACAAAAAAATAGTAATTATCTATTTATCTCAACCAGAAGATACATGTTTAAATTTGATAATAGATTAGCTATACAAAATTCTGCAAATAAAAAAAATACAAAATTACATTTATTTTTATTCCCCATTTCTTTTCTTGTAAGAATACAAGTTACACTTTTGACAAGGGTGACTTTGAATAACTATTGCCAAGAGAGAATCAAGATATAGAGCATGCATTAATCTTCAATTTACTATAACTGTGCAATTCAGATCACAAGTTCTACTACATGCTAAGCTTTCTTACAGCTCAGTTAGCCACTATTTATGAACTCATCCTTTGAATCTGTAAACATGAATAGCAAGGGTAAGAATTCCAGAATGGCACAATAAAAGAAGTGATATTTTGTACTAAAGTATTCCATCCATTCCATACTAAGAATCATTTTGACTTTTCTGTTACATTCATAAATCTACTAATCTAGATATATTGTATCAAGTGTATCAATATATGAATGTACTAAAAAGTCAGAACAACCATCAATATAAATATGGAAGGAGTATTTTACAACATCTATTAGACTTATAAGAATCAATGAAGCGTTAAATGAGGATTTCAGCTACATTTCTGATGAATGTTATATACCTTACTAACAAGTAAGTTGACTTGTTCTCTGTACATTTCCTTCAAGTCCACGATATCTGCGCGAAGTTCCTCCAGCTACATACATTAAACTTTTTAGATAAAAAGTAGTAATTCTTTTCTTTGTCAAAATACAAGCAGATACAACAGCTAAGATATAGAAAACTAAGTATGAAACTTCTCTTCCTTTTCTTTTTCTTATAATTTTTTTTTATTTGCATCATTTTCCTTCAGGGCATATGTTAATTAATTTTCCTAGTTCTGTTGTGTAAATCAGTGAGAACAAAGAGGTCACCAATTATTGTATCCAATCTTGACCATCAGTGCATGGTTATAGTTATACAGTCCAGATTTCATGTTCTCATCTCTCATTGTAGGCATTGCTCTCATGTGACACACTCCCTTTAAACAGAAGAGGATTTAAAAGGAAAAATAGAGAAGTTGCTATACAACCATAACATTGGCCGTAGTTAAAAAAGCAAAAGCCGAAATTTGTCTAACAATTTTGTTTCAACGAAAAGCAGAAGCCGTAGTTAAAAAGTACCTCTTCATCACGTTCGCCCATCAACTCCAACGCAGCAGAGTGCCTCCTCCTCAGTGCATCTAGCTCTGCTCTTACACTAGGTAACATGGATGCCTCCGCGCGCAACTTTTCACACTGCAGTGAGTGTGCACAAATCATGCTTAACAACAACAGTACCAGTAAATTCTAAAAAATAAGCTCAGTGCCAGTAGATTCTAAAAAATAAGCTCAAACCAAACCCACCTGCTCCGTCATTTTGACCAATTCCTCAGACAAAGAATCACAAATAGATTCCATTGATGCCTGAAAGTTTTTAGATTGAAAAAATGCCATCAGGATTACTTGTTGGATTTAACAGCTTAATCTATAACAGGCATTATGACAAGTTCACGACAAAAAGGGAAAATAAAGTGGGGTGGAAGCTTTAGTTTCAAATATTAATTCAAGGAACAAAGGCAATGAATATTACCAATCGTG
Source organism: Arachis hypogaea (assembly GCF_003086295.3). Lineage (NCBI taxonomy): Eukaryota > Viridiplantae > Streptophyta > Magnoliopsida > Fabales > Fabaceae > Arachis > Arachis hypogaea. The sequence continues at coordinate 4,235,039 of NC_092054.1, read as the reverse complement.
ACATGTATGAAGCAAGTTCGTTCTCTTTCTGACGAAGTGCTGACTCAAAAGCACTGGGTGTCATGCTCCTCATATAGTAAGGACTCATGCCCTCTCCAGAGTTTCTCCTCTCGGAGAAACTCCCAGATGAGTCCAATGATGCTTGCAGAAAGTAGCTTTCTCCCATGCTTGCCAGCGAGCTTGACCTAGAGACTTTCCGAGACAGGTTGCCTACATAATAAACTGTATCATAGAAAAACACCACAGACCAGCAATGTAAACAAGGGTAGAGTAAACAAACCATTCTCAAAGGCAGAATTTTGCTTTGTTGTCATTCTTTGATCGGATAATTGAGCAGAATGAAGACGAGAAGTCCTCTCCAGATCCAACCGAGCTGCCTTTTCTTTCTCTATCTCCTGCTGCAGATATTCTCTTTCCACCAATGCATCCTGTAACTCTTTCTTGTGTTTCTGCCTGAGTTCCCTGATCTCTAGCTCAAGCCTTCTTACACGACCTTCTTGGGTGTCGGCATCCTCCTTTGAAGCAAGGTACTCCTGCCTACTTTCTGCCGCTCTTTGTCTCTCCTTTTCAAGTGTCCTATTTAACTGAGTCTGTTCGGCTCTAAGACATGAAATCTGTAGTTCATTGCAGAAGTAAGTCACATTTATGTAAGATCACCATTATAGACATAATTTCACTCAATAAGTGAGAGAACCTGAGCATCAAGAACATTGATTCGGGACAAGGTTTGAGATAAGCGTTCATTCACCGAACGCTCACGTTCCTCGGCGGCGGCAGCTTTAGCTTCTGCTTCCTGTGGAGTAAATAGGAAAAGATAAAATAATAAAGTAATAAACAATAATATCAAAGGGGATAATTCCACATTTAACTCAAGAAAGTATTTTAAGGACCTCAAGTCTAGAACTGAGATTTCTTTCAACAGCAGCCCAAGCTTCTGCCTTTCTGGAGTTTGCTTCCTGTTATCATGGTGAATTCTAGTCAAATACAGATTGCATGCAAATGAACCAAATGATGAATAACAAGAAATCTTGAATCACATATGTAACTGTTTATTTACCTGCATGGCTTCAATTTGCCTCAAAAGTGGCCTTGTGGATTCTGGAACTTGCATAATCAGTTCCTCGCACCGTCTTTCACTTGCCTAGATAAAACAATAAGCAAATTACGCATACTGCAAAGGTAGCAGTTAAGATGCTACACCATAAAGAAAACCGGGAAAAGCAGCAATCAAAGTTAAACAATTTAAGCACATTAAGAAAGCAAGGGAGCACACCTGGTAGCGCTTTTTAAGATCCTCAATGTCTTTGCGGAGCATATCTTCTTTGAAGATTGCCTAAAAATGGATTAAGATGCTAAAAACCTTAAATCGAGATCCTGGATAGATATCAACTTGGTATTAAAAAAAAAAAACACCAAACAAGCAAACCTGTTGATCCTTTCTAGTTAAGGTTTGCCTTAATTCTTCAAGAGCCTGGACCAGAGCAGATTCACGATCCTCAGCCTCTCTTAGACGATTCTCTAGTTCAGTTCTTGCTTCATTGTTGGCACGTGCCTCTGCTAATGCTTCAGCCTCCTTAGCAGCTGCCAAAGCATTACTGTAATATTCTTTCTGTGTTGCAAGCTCTGCTTGATGCTTCTCCATTGTTTCTTGTAACAAATTCTCAGTAGCCATCTTGTCCCTTTTGATACTTTCTACTTTATTCTCTTCTGCCTGGATTAACAGCAATTAAAGAACCGGTAGACATTAGCATTGTCACAATTTTTGCTAAAAAAAGGTTAAGGAACTGGTATCACCCCATAAATCATAAATATCTTTTATAAAAGTTATGGCTGTTCAAAAACTACATGGAGTAAGACAGGACTTCATTTAGATTAATTATATCATAGAGGAAACATTTGGCAAGGGGACGAAAAAACCAGAAGAACTAAGCTCAAATAGTAAAGTTCAAGGAATCAGTTCTATACTATAGATATAATGCATGAAATTTGTATCTCTAAAATTGCTTGCTTATTGAAGATACTTAAACCTATTCAGATCATTACAAAAGTAATAAAAATTTCAAGAAAATTTTTCATCGTCCAATTACCTGAAGTTTAGTAGCCAAACCTTTCTTCTCCTCCTCAAGTTCTCTAATCTATATTTTTAAAAATAAATAAATGAAACATTGATTAGTTGATGTAGGAGCAACAAAATATGAATAAACAAATGCAGCAAGTAGGCTGCATACCTGAGCCCTTAATTTCCTAATTGTCGATTCTTGAATAGCCTGCTTTCTGGAAAGCTCTTCACCTGAGATGAGATACATTCTAACATAAAAAGGGACCTCTAAGATATCCAATTGTAACTACAATAGAAATGTCCCTCAAATATATTATTCATTTGTCAACACAAGATAAGAAAATTTAATACATTGCATATGGAAATTTTAATTGGATTTTTTTTTATTTATATATTACAGTGGAGGGCACTAGGCCCAAAAGGAAAAGAAGACTGAACAGATCAAATTTTAATTGGATTTAATTTGATCTTGATCAAATTTACAAACGCCATCAAACAAGACAGTGCCACTTATTTCAAAAATGAACTCAAAGCAGGGAAGAATTCCAAATATTAAATTCAAGTTGAAAATGTCCAACTGCCCTACCTTCTGCCATAACTTGAGTAATTATTTCATCTTTTTCCTTCAAGAGAGCAGCAGCATCACTTCTTTTATTCTGCTCCCGTCGAAGCGTATCCCTTTCCTTCGTGAGAGCATACACCTGTGATTATTCATATACAATCAATAAAAGCTTTGATAAATCATAACCAGTCATTTGCAGCATATCTTATTGATAGCTATGGCTAAAAGGTAAATTATAACTTTGATAAATTTAAAGTCATACAAATTATTACCCAGTTACCTTTCTCTCAAGAGTTCCAACCTTCTGATGGTATTCCTCTCGCAAATGCTCCATCTCTGCATCATTGGATTTTTTCTGTTCCACGATCATCAACAATTGAATATAAACAGATCAAACTTCAAAGGGAATCAGAAGCAAAAAAAAAAAGATGGGGGGGGGGAAGAAAGAAGATATCCAAAAGATTAAAACAAAATACTTCATCAGATCTGATAATGATATAACAAATAACACATGTAGAAAAATTTGAATGGCTTTTACCAATTATCTCCATTGAAGGTTTTTTTTTTCGTTTCCCACAACATCCCTAAACCCGGCAAGCCAAGGACTAATTTGTCACAGATCTGAACTACATTTTAAAGTTTGCCGCTGACCAATGAATTGCTGCATGCACAAGGCGAGATTCGAACTCCCAACACTTGCTTAAGCGGACTAGTGAGCTAACTACTAGACCGACCCAAGTTGGTTTTTTATGCAACTATAACCGAGTGGTCAAAAGCACTTTTATACTTACAATTTACAAAAATAAAAGAAACAAACAAAATGTGTAACAACTTTAGAGAGATCAGGCATATGAGAAGCACAAAAAAACATGAGATAGAGTATTTCACAGCAGATTAGACAATTAGCATGCGTATTAGACAATCGCATGAAAAAACAGTTAAATGCACAAATAAATGTAAGGACTAGCAAACCATATGGAATGGATGTATCAATGAGAAGATTGAGCATTAAAAATCATAATATCATGCCAGGAGTTAGGTGCCATAAAAAGGAACTATACCTTTAAATCCTGAATCACGCCTTTTAAGTGTTCATTTTCATTCATTAATTTTGCAATTTCGTCCGCTTTAGCCTGAAAGAGAATTAACAAAAATTTCAAGATTGCAGAATTGTAATAAAATGTGAAAACACAATAATGTCTGCAAAAGATTCACATAGGAGTTTGAAATGTTGAGTAAACAGACCACCCATGCAGCTCCAATAACAGATGGAGAGATCCAATAAAAAGGCAAAATCAAATCATTTTAGTGATTCATGGAAACTCCACCTTGCTAGTGCTAGTAAGATAATTGTATCATCTATTCTTTTCTTTTATTCTTTTTTTTATTTCTGTTGTAAACATTGCAACATCTTTAGCTAGCTGAAATCAGATGTTATCCCTTGATAGGCTACGTCAAGGGTACACATCCATGTTTGGTAGGCTAGCCAGTCCATTAAGAGGTTAAAAAAATTCAAGAATAAGTGAGAGGGGGTTTAAATTCAAGTTTTTTTTTTTTTTCTATACCGAAAATTTTAAAAATTTCAATTCTAATGTGTATCACATAACATGTGGAAAAATAAAATATTGAATTTGTCCATTTTCAATCTTGATTAAAACTTAACTATCTGACTACCATTTTAATAATCTTCATCATCATGTGTAATACAATGTATATTCAGAAAATTAAAATGAAATGTGCATCAGAAAATCCTTTTGCACTATCATGATTATGAGCAGCAAATGAAATACCTGAGCTTGCCTGGCAGCACCCTGAAGTGCAGCTTCCATCATTTTCATATCCCTCTTCAGCCTCTCCACTTCAAGCATAGAATCTGAGACAGACATATTTGTAACAGACTGCAAATGCTGCTCTCTAGTGTCAGTTTTGACATCATTGACTTTATGATATACTTCCTTTGCTTCATGAGTTGCTTCATTTTCATGCAAACTTAATTCAGATACCACCTCAGAAGATTCATTTGATGGACTAAAGCTGGACAAAATTTCAATATGTGAATGCCTGGCAGCATCATTTTCCTCAACAGCCATAGCATGTGCAACAGAAGTATCAGCCTTGTCTTTTTTGTCGCTATCACCTGATATCTCAGGTTGAATGGAAGAAACTCTCTCCACACTTTCTTCTGCTTGCACCCTCTCTTCTTTACTTTCCTCATTCGCCTCCACTTGATTTTTTTGTTGCACATCACTCATACCTTGTGACTCACCAGGATCACTCGTACTACCCTCAACTTGATCCTCTCCAAGATTAACAGGCATGGGTTGCATTGACAATAAACTCTCGGTAGTTCTCGCTTCGGCAATCTCATTTTCTTGATTAATGACAACAGGATCAGGATCCAAACTCTTAGCATGCTGGATGTTGAGTTCAGACAAATCAACAGGCATCTCAGGTAGTTGGTGTTCTTCACTTCCATGGTCCAAATTCTGAATAGTTGTTCCATCTGCTAATTCTTTCCGCTCACCATCTTCTACTTCTACATTAAGCACTTCATTCTTTTCCAAGACAGTTGTTTCATCAGCTGTGGCATGGGTTGTGTTTTCATCTGCAGACTCCATCTGTTCACCACCTTCTTCTTCTACCTTCTCTGCTTCATTCACTTCTTGAACAGCGGTTTCTTCAGTATTGACAACGGCTGTGCTATCATTTTCAAATCCTTCAGTTTTCTCAGCAATAGTGGTGTCTTTTTTCTTATCGGTGATTTCTTCAGTAGTAACAACGGCTGCTTTATCATTTTCCAATCCTTCCTTTTCCTCAGCGACGGTGGTTTCTTTTTCCACACCAGTGGTTTCTTCAGCAGTATCAAGGGCTGCATTATCATTTTGGAATCCTTCTTTTTTCTTGGAAATAGTGGTTTCTTCAGTAGTAACAATGGCTGCATTATCTTCTTGGAATCCTTCTTTTTTCTCACCAAGGGTTTCTTCAGTAGTAACAAGGTCTGCATTCTCGCCTTGCAATCCTTTTTTTTTCTCAGCAGCAGTAGTTTCTTCAGTAGTAACAACTGCTGCACTATCATTTTGGAATCCTTCTTTTTCCTCAGCAACAGTGGTTTCTTTTTTCTCAGCAACAGGTACATCATCTGGAGACACCGGTTTATCCAATGATTTCTTAGGTTCAGATTCTTGTTGAGGGGATTCTAGTAGTTCTGATTTTTCATCAGTGTTTTCCTCACCATTATTCCCCATAAATGCCATAACAGGATTAAACAATGCTTTTGGATCTCGGCGTAAAGTCCATGACCCTGAAGCTGAAAGACAAATACAATTTCCAGAAGTAGAATCAGTGCAAAAGATTCCTACCAAAAGCAAGCACATTGCATTTCAAAATTCAATAATTTCATTGATCTTAGCATTACTACCAACACTAACCAGCAAACTCTGCATCTACTTATTATCTCAATTATGAAACTCCCATGTCATCATAGGAACCCCATTCGGACAGAACACATAGAGCAGTGCTTGGAACTTGAACAATGCAAATAAATTACCTTCATTGCTGGATTCAGAATTCTCCTCAAGCCCGAGAGCACTATCGAAATTCTTCTCGATATTCTTCACACTCTCCTGAAGCTTATTCACCGCTCCCGCCAAATCCGGGAAGCTACGCCATGTGTTGTTCGTACTAAACCACGCCATCTCTGCCGCTGAAAACCAAAACAAAGCCTACACATTATGCACATTGCCAATTACAAACACAGACACTTCTCCAATTGCAATTTCAGATTAAATTCCAATCCAGTTATGCACATTACCATTCAAAGAACAACCACTTCCACAATTTCAATTTCAGATAAAACCCTCCCCATAATGCACATTACCAATTCAAAAACGCACCACGTTCTTCAAATTTCAGATACCAGAAAATGGAGAACATCAACATAATACAAACAAATTTAAAAAAAAAAATTGGAATCTAAATCATGTAACTCATTGTATAGCCATGAAAATTGGTAAAAGAAAGACATTGATGAATGCTGAGAAATTGAATTCATAAAAAAGAAACAAACCTTAATGAAGCGAGTGCGTTGGATCCAGGGAATCAAAACATAGTATCAAAAATTGAACTTGTTCAGCTTCAATGCATTATTGATCAGCACTTTCATTTACAAAAGAAAAATTTAATATCTGTACATAACATCTATGTAACCTTTGGTATTTTCTGGAAAAAAAAAAAGAAAAACATAAATTGTGGGGTGAAAAACTGAAAACGAAGCAAAATAAAGCGCAATTTTTTTTTTTTTTTGGAGGGTGTGTAATTGGAGAACGCGGGTTCGATTTTTGTTTGTTTGATGAACTCTGCAAAATAAAAAACTATGGCGTTATGCGCTTTTTTTCGGTTCTTTCTGTTGTTATCGCTTTGCAAAGCAATCAATTATTATTTTTTTTTCATTTCTCAATTTAAAAAATTAAAATATTTGGTGGGTGAAATTGTTAGGGAAAAAAAAAAGTTACACAACCTCTCATTTTTTATATATATAATTGTTGGCTTAAATATATTTTTTGATATATAAATGATGAACTTTGATTTTGGCTTTTGTAAATAAAAAATATTTTAGTCCAACCATTTTTAAGATAGTATTTGGCTTTAATCCTAGAAAATTATGATAAATTAGTTTCAGGAGTTCAGACTATTATATATAGAAGGATTTGAAATAAATTGTCTTAATTTGAATATGTTTGAGATAAACATATTATTTGAAATATTTGAACCAAATTTAGTTATCAATTATTTTTATATGTTTCAAAATAAAAGTTCACAATATTTTTTAGAAATTAAAACATATTTAAGTACTTTATTTTTTATGAAGTGATATTATAATTTTATATTGTCATCTTCTGAAAAGTATTAAATTTAGAGTTTAATATTGATGCATATGAAATCTCGAATGTTGTCGTTTAAAGGATAAAACAACGGAGTTTTAAGAGATCAATCCGGTGTAACTACCAAACATTATATTCCTTATATAGAATTTTAATAAAATATTACTTACACAACCAAAAGATGATTATAAAAGCATGAATTTCTCATAGAAAAATATGGGTTGATTAGTTAATGAATAAACATTTGGAATAATACTACTAGCATGGAGTAACTTTATTTAAATGCATTCTAACTTCTAAGTATCTTTCTTTCACAGGGACAGCTTGATTTGAAAATCACATGCAATTATCTATGACAAAGTTGGACTTAAATTTGTGAGTGCATATATACATGTTACATTAGTTCACACTTCACCATATTTTTTGGATTATTTTAGGGGGTGAGATGGGAAAGGTCGAAAGGATAGTAAGATACAACATGTTAATGAATTATCTATCAACATAATTTATGATAAAAACATTATTTATTTTATCTATGTAGAAAGGTGATCCCACCCTTCCTATTTAAGTGTTTCCGGTGAAAAAGAAGCTAAGCAAATAGATGCAAGCTTTAATTCATTGATGTGTAACAAATTGATCATTCACCCTACAAACAAGACCCTTTCTACAATTCTTGCTGCATCTTTTCATCCAATCCTCCAACAGAAGAACTTTTACAGCAACTCGTAATCTACACTTAAAATTACAATCTACAGGAACATTTTGGAAGCACAAATTACTGGCCCAAAATATCTGATACTGACTTGTTCAGGATTCTAAAGAGCTCTTCCCTGTGTAAGTAAAAAACATTCAAATGGAATTGCTTGCAAATTAGGTACAATACTAGCCAATTTATTGAGATCTCTGTCACAAAGGACAAGCAAAAAAGATCCGATTTAAGAAAGTATTGTAGGAAAAAAATCATTAACCACTATAATTGAGACAGGTTAGTCTCTTTACAAGGTAGCTTTAATCATCAACCAATTTTGCAATTTGCATGGTTATAATTAGTCCTTTGACGTAGATTTCGACCAATGCTATTAATATTATGATGTAGTCAATATCAAGATGAAGGTGAGCAATAATACTTACCGGTCGGGCTTGAACAAGAGATATCGATATGTAAACCACTGAAATAAAAAGAGAAGGTTATGTTACTATACAACATTAAGCACATTAAGAATATAAATAGAAGATTTAATCTGTATTCATTTACCGCAGTAAATAGTATCCCAATTAATTCTAGTGCAGTAGGGATAATTGGTAATTTGTCAACAGCCTATGTACAAAATTCACAAAGGCAAAAACAATATTAGAATGCTGCAAATGAATATTCAATAGACAATCTCCCTATATTTGAAAACAAATGTCACTCTGACTAATTTGATACCCAAAATCAACATATCTAGATACCATTTGTGTTAAGATACTTTGACAAAAGAATATATTGTGAACTGGCTCAAGAGATGTTTGTCTGGATCATGATATCTCAATGATCAAGTTAAATACTTAAATTACCGTGATCAAATTTGCTGATGCCCAAACTGCTACTACAGCTGAAAAGCCTAAACCAATTAGTCCCAACCGGTCCTCAGGTTTATCCCACTGTTTTTAAATGAAAAGGGGAAAAAAGACAGTCATCAACTTATTTGTATAGTCCACTTTTCTATCCTTTGAACGAGAGATAAGAGTGAAAGGAGAAACTCACAACATTCTGAACCGTCTTGAAAACAGTAAGAGTAGTAGAAGATTCAGAACTATCTCCAGAGGCCTTCACAACAAAAGCAGTATGGTTTCGTCTCTCTACGAAATAAAAATAGGCAAATAAAATCGAATCCGGAATACAAAGACAGTGATAAAATGCATCAGCAGAAGTTATAGGTAATCAAATAAAAGATGTGGAACGATGATGACAAGGACATAGTTACAATTGATCCGTAGACACAAAAGTTCAAATGCAATCTTAATGTGCATTAAAATCACACTTTAAAATCACAAATACAATAATAATCTTTTAAACTGAATCCAATCCAGTACAACATCTTTGATGAATTGTACATATAAAAATTACAGTAAAGTGACAAATAAACCCGTGAGGATTTCCACTTCAGGCAGTTTAGGGTCTAGAGTTTAGGATAAAAAATCTTAATTTGAACTAACTTATCGATGTTTGTTATCCTAGAGAACTTTATTGGTACTTTTTTTTTCTTTAGGACTAATCTGTCTGAAATATAAATCCTCGTGTTTATTTGTCATTTTACTTTAGAATCTACTTCAACCAAATTTTATGATGGAAATATTCTAATGGTACATTGTGTTATTACTTATTAGACAATTTAATTTCTTCAAAAAAAAAAGTGATTCAATTGGACTTGTACTAACTACACTTTAAATAAAATCAAAAATTAAAAAATTAGAAGGAAAGAAAAAACCTTAAATCAAAGCCTAAAATTGAAGAATTGACAATCACAGAAGAAATCAAACTTTGCAGACGCACAGTGCATGTGGGGAAAAATTCAACTTAGAAATTAAAAATAAAATAAATACAAACAAGTAAAAAGGGTTACCAAAAAGAGGAGGAGAAAGGGGGAAACTATGCATGGTCACAGCATGTGATTGTCTGCCATGAACCAGCAACGGCGGTAGCAAGCTTGCAACAGTGGAAGCCATTTCCAACTCCAAAGTGCGACCACAAACCTGAATCATCATTATTAAGAAAAAATAAATAAATCAGATAGTTAGTTCATCTTTTAGTCAAACAAAATTTGAGGAACATCAAAAGAAAGTTAGATTCCAAAAGCAAAATTGTTTACTTTTGGAAGAGTACACTGCTGCAAGATGAGTGCCACTGAGTTCAGAGTTCGGAGACAGGGACTGAGAAGTGAGAACCACAATATTCAAAGCCAAGCAATGTGAACCACAAAAAAGATATCGAAATCAAATAAAATTACTTTTCTGAAAATAAAAATTCTCAATTTTGTTGACTTTTCTGTGTTTTTGGGTCGGACTTCTGTTTTTTGGCCAAGTACTTTATGGGCCTTAGGCCTGTTTTCATATAAAAACTACATGGACCAACCTCGGCTCACTCGTCCAAGTATCGGATATTCAAATCATGCCTTATGCCCGTCCAAAAAAAAAAATCATGCCTTATGTATACAGTAATTTATTGGCCAGTGGCAAAACTTTAAATAAAGTTTAGATTCGCGACGAATTAGTCCTTTAGGCTGCATTTATTTACAGGGATAGGATACCAAAATAAGGACACAAAAACACAAAATCGTGTTTGACATATAAGATATGAATAGAGATATTGTGTCCATAGACATTGAATTAGTGTATTTTGTGTCCATCCACATGAAGAACACAGAGACACTAACAAGGAACACAACTTATTTTTTATTTTTTTTTATTATTCTTGTTAATTTTTCATAATTATATTTTTTATGATTATATATTTCTTCTCAAATTTTTTGGATAAAAAAATGAGAATAAATTAAATTTTCATAATTTGTTCTAATTTATCACCAAATAGAATACAAGAATACAAAATTTTGTATCTCTATCTTTTGTGTCTTGTTCTCAATATCTTATCTTATCCTATTCTTAAAAACAAACACAGTTTTACACTCTTACACTATGAAGCACGGACACTTCGCTTAGTTGTCGTGTCCGCGTGTCGGACGCATTTCGGACACGACACTCACCGACACTCGTCCGACACGCGTGTCTGCTGTGTCCAAACCGTGTCTCAATAAAAAATAAAAAAATTCTTCTCCGGACACACCTGCATTTCCAGTCTTATTCTTAACTATATTTTTAAAATAAATTTAGATATAGTGTATATTATTATTTATTAAAACAAAAAAAATATTTTAAATACTTGATATAATTAAAATAAGATACTAAAAATAATTAAAAATTTTAATTTATATTTTAATATCAATAAAATATCAAAATATCATTACGATTTATCTAAAAACTACTTTATATTTTATATGTATACATGTCCCCGTGTCAGGTAAGATTTTAAAATTCGCATGTCGGCGTGTCCTATGTCGTGTCGTGTCCCGTGTCCGTGTCATAGCTCTTACATATCAAACACAGTCTTATAAAATATCGTGAACAATAAAAAAATCTTCTAACAGAAATCTAAAAGATGACTCCAAAAAAATAAAATTTGTATGACTAATTTTTTTTTCTTGCCAAAGGTTAAAAATAAAAAATTGAACCAATTTATATTGATCAAATAATTAATTTACTTATTTATTTAAATAAATATTAAATATTTAAATTTTATTTTATATGCAATAACTTATTTAAAGATAAATCTTTAAATGAAAGCTAAATTCGTTTGGAATTAATCATTGTTAAACAAAAATCCTAAACTTGAATGTGAAAGAGATTTTATCATTAATAAATGAGAGACTCAGCTGCTGTCATATAATAACATGATTATTTCATTAATTATGGACATGATTTTTTAATATAAAGTTAACACTTACGTAGAAAACTACTTTTCTAAAATTCTTGTTGGGTCTTTTTCTCTAATTATGAAATGGATTCTTTCTAATTGTCAATCGTACTCCTGCCAATATTATTTATTGTGGTATAATTAATTTATCTTTTTAAATCATTTAATAATAAATGATATTGCACCATTAATAAAAATATCTCACTCTTATAATAAATATATTGTAAATTGTGTCAAAATAAATAAAAAATAATCTGATAACACCATGAATAGTTCCTTTATTAATAATAAATTAAATTAACTTTAAATGTTACATATTAAGGAGAATACATAAAGCTGTCTTAATATTAGTGTTTTTACTTTTTATTCATAATATATTTGAATTTTATTACACGAGAGTGTTCAGAATGTTTAATGTAAGGGTAAAATATACTTTGAAAATTAAAATAATTATGAATATAAAAAATTTGAACTTTTTAAATTTTGGATTTTTTTTAGAAGATAAAGTATAATCTTTTATTTTTAAATATTTTCTCTTAATTCATAAATGATGAAAAATTATATTTAGCATTTTAAAATAAAATCTAAATTTAGAGGATTTAAATCCATATAAAAAAACTTGACTAAGTACTCAAATTCATATAAAAAATACTTGAGTGAATACTTATTTGAATTCCTGATAAATTTTTTGAAGAATTAGAAAATCTTTAATTAAAACAAATACCCATTTTGATTTTTGATATTTAACTTAGTGAGGTTAGTTAGTTTTTTATCAATGATTTTTTTTTAAAATATATTTATATGACACGTTAATTATTAATATATCTTTTATTTAATTTTTATAAGTAAAAATAACTTAAAAATTATTAATATTTTTTAGTTTTACACAATTAATTAGGTAATGTATTTGAAAAAGAAAAAAAACTAAATAGTTGTGATAATTACCTTCTAAAAGATAACGAAATTCTTAAAAAAAATTTGTCAATTCTAATCAAGTCTTTCGGATAATCAACAGTTTAACTTTAATATATTATGTAAGCTTATTTTATTAATATAGAGAGAAAATATTGACAAAAACTAACTAGTCTGATAAAAATAAAAATTTATAATAAAAAATATTTTTTATTAATAATTTCATTATCTTTTAAAATAATTATTAGAAACTATTTAATTTATTTTTTTTCAAAATACTTTATCTCCTACATGACTACATACATACATTATCAAAATAAAAAAATAAGATGAAAAATAAAATAAATATAAAAAAACAAGATAGCGAGTTCCCCTCTTGTTTTTATATTCTTAAATATTGAGAGTAGTCCTTACGTTTCTCAAGAGTCAAGAGTCTCAACTCTCAACCTCTTTTCACTCTCTTAACTCTTTCTCTCTCTTTCTCTCTATGAAGAAGACACCAATCTCTCCCACCATTTTTGCTTCTTAGGAAATCATCAAATTAAACGTTATTCAGAGAGTGTGTGTTATTCTTGTAGCTAATGGAAATGGACATGTCTTCAAACACCAATAAGGACTTGTTCTCCTCTCCAACTCTCTCCCTCACCCTTGTAAGTACAATAATAACATATCTTATATAATATAACTCCCTCTAGAATCACTACTAGCTACTATAACATAGTTAACTAGATAGATATATATATATATATATATATATATATATATATATATATAAATCTATTTAATTAATCCAATACATATATATGATCTTCTTTGCAACAAATTATTAGACCTACTCTGTTTCACATATGTGTGTATGCATATATAAGTAATTAATTAATAAAAAAATTATTTTCTAATTTAAATATTTTGATTTTGATTTTGATTTTGATAGCTATAATTAATTATTTATGATTAAATTAAGAGAGTTGATTTGTTATTTTTTTTTATGGTATTGAAGGCTGGGATTTTTAATAACCAAATAGAGGAAATAGGGGATGAGGGAAGTAGAGAGTGTTCAAGGAAAGAGGACACCACCACCACTGTAAGCAGTGAGAATTCTGGGCCGTTGAGATCAAGATCAGATAATGATGATGATGGTGGTGGTGATGACGATGGGAGCAAGAAGAAGAAAAGAAAGAAGTATCATAGGCACACCGCTGGGCAGATCAGAGAAATGGAAGCGTACGTAAATAATGTTTTCAATTTTTTTTGCATTTCTAATTTTACAATAAATGATAAAATTTTGGCCCATATATGCTTAGGTATTATAACTGACACATTTTTATTTTTAATATTGGGTTACCAATGGTGTTTTTTTGAATTATGATCTATTGTGTTATTTTTTTTAAAATGTAAGATGATTTAATTTATGGAGTACAAATCGGACCTATTTTTAAGAGATACAGAAATCGGAACCGTCCGATTTTTAGATACAGAAATCGGAACCGTCCGATTTTTAGATACAAAAATCGAACCATTTTATTTTTCTACTTGAACAGTCCGATTTGTATTTAAAAAATTTTAAAAATTTGGAGTACACAAGTCGAACGGTCTGATTTGTGTACTCCAAATTTTTTAATTTTTTAAACACAAATCGGAGAGTTCGATTTGTGTACCACACATTTTAAAAAATTTTTAAACACGATTTATGTATTTCCCACAGTTTTAAAAAACACTAAAAATTACCATATTAAAATATAACTCTCATCTTATTTTTATATCTAAATTTTTTAGCTTTATAATTGATGCTTTTAATTATTATAATAACAAGTGAAAAAAGATAAAGAATTGCTTAGCTTGTACTTACAACATAAATGGAAGATTGCGGCGGTCATTTAGCATCGGTTTACGTAATCATTGCTAAATAAAAAGATATTGCGGCAGTTCAATTTGCGGTTTTTTGGATTGGCACATTGTATATTTCTACTATTGATGACTATTCTAATATGGATTTTATATTAAATTCTATAATGAATTAATCAGTAATATTCATACCAGTGATTAATGATAAAAACTAAAAAAAATAATTTTAAAAATATTAAATATATATAAAAAATTAACAACTAAATTAATTATTATATATTTATGGATAAATATATATTGTTTAATTTATTTTTAGTATATTTTATATTTTAATATATATTCTATATTTAATAATTAATATGCTAATATATTTTTTGTGTAACATGGTTATTAATTTTTTTACCAAAAAAAAGTACTACTAAGAAATATATAATTTAAAATGTTTCCCCCAATGATGTAATAATTATATTTTCTTTAGTAGTTACTTTTGTTGTTATCGATATATAATTAAATGTATACATAAAAATGTTTATAGGAATAAATAATGTATCAAAATTAAATTTAAAATATATTTTTCATTGTCTATATATATACCTTTTACTAAGTTGTATTATTTCTTTATTAGAATCTAATTTTGACATATTAATAGTATAAAATATTTATATAATTTTTTAATTAGATTTATGTATTTAATTTATTTTTTAAATAATAAATTTAAAAATTATTTATTTTGGCTAATATAATAATACACAATTAATTATTTAGATAAGATTTTTATATTGGGAGTGCATAAAAAATTAAATTCTTATATTACGTAGAATATGTTTTTTTTTTTTTTCTAAATTAGCATGGTGCTTCATACATTTACATGGACATGTTATTTTTCAATTTACAAATGTACTGTCACCACTCACCACCCCAGTAAAGAATCAAGTAATAATAATAGTTAACTTTTATTTATATATATTGTGTAATTTTTGTTATAAATAAGGTAAAAAGTCACATACAATTTATCTTAATATGAATTTAATAGTTACAATTTATTAAGTAATAATTTAATTAAATGTATTAAATTATCTAATAATTTTCAATTAATAACATCACATAAAAATAATTATACGTAAATTTTTATTTATAAACAATCTAATATTAAAATATCAAGATTTCACCTAATTAAAGACAATTTGGTTTTAATTAAGAAGTGTACTTTAATAAAAGAGCAAGCTAAGCTACCGATCTAGCTATATAGCCTATGGGACAGAATAATTAAAATTCAATAAATTTGATATATAAAATATATAAGTGATTACTATAATATCTAAAAAGTAATATCTAACTTGTTAAAAGAAATTAAAAATTAACATTTAATTTAAAAATATAAAAATAAATTATTTTTAAATATTTAAAATTTATTATAAAAAAATAAATTAAACAACAATTTAACACTAAATAATAGTCTTAGCTCTTTATTTTTATTTTTTTTACTAAATATAGGAGACTCGAACCCGCAACCTCTTAATTGAGTATGGGGAAACTATGCTATTTGAGCTATTACTCATTGCCCGTTAGCTCTTTATTGATTTGCTCTCTATATAAGAATTTCATTTTCATTTGTGTATATATATATGTATATGTATATGTATGTATGTATGCATTTGGTATGAGTAGTGGGGACAATAACAGTGAATCATGGTTGCAAATAACAAGCATTATTGCTGTTCTCTTACACTTTTATTCTTTTTAGGGTGTATTGGATCTTTATTTGTTAGAAAAGAGCAACATGCAATTCTAATTAATTAACCAAGACGACAAAGATTCAAACTTTACATATTTTAATTTATGAATATGCGGCATGTTGGGTGTTATTAACTAATTTATAATAACGTACGTATTAATTTGTGGTTATTATTATGGATGAATTAATTAATTATTTCATAGTTTCTTGGCAAGTCAAAGATAGAGTAGTAGTTTGCTATGATGAGAAGAGTTTGCCATATATGAGGGTCATAATAAAAGGAAGATCAATGATTAAAAGCTAAAGCTTACTAGCTTAAAAATTTTAACAGCTTTTGCTTTTTAGATTTGCTACTCTATGTATTTGTCATCATAATTATGTCAATATATATATATATAACCTTTAATTTCCTTTTGAAAGCCAAACCCTTTCTTTCAATCTATGTGTTGGTAATAATCAAAGATATATTGTTGAGACACATTCAATAAGAAATCAGGTCAAAAATTAAGAAAAATGTTTGATAACAAAAAAAATTTAGTCAAAATCAGTCAAAACTTATTTTATACCGTATTTATTAATTGATGTGATAATTAATAAATACTAAATAAAGTAAGTTTTAAGTTTTTTTTTTTTTTTGACTCTCTAATATCATCGTAAGAAAAAATTTGAATTTGGATCATGATTATATTCCAATTTCCAAGTAGGATTATCAATATCAATTTTACCTTAATTTCTTTTCAAAAATAAAATAAAAATGTGAAACAGTGATTATAAGGCTATTTTAATTTAAATAAAAAAATTTATTATTTTCTGACTTTGTTAAAAATAAAACAAATTATGTTTTTATCATTATTTCTCAATTTCACATGCATTGTTTTCGCATGCAGGGACTACAAAATTTGGTTCGTACTCTAATTTTGCAGTAATTGGACTACCAATGAAATTGAAAAATAATTCCTTTTATTTTTACATACAACCATAAATGAGTAAAAGTGAAATAATTATTTCATTTAAATAACAACGTGAAACTATAAAACAAGTACTACTTTTTCTCTAAGGGCCTTTTAATTTTTATAGTTTGTGTCATTACTTAAATAGATGCATACAAACATGTATATATGTACGAATTATTATTGAAGCTTGATGATAGATAATTAAATCAGCTAATAATTAAAAAGCTGAGATGAGTATTTATTACTATTAATTAGGGTTTTCAAAGAATCCCCCCATCCAGATGAAAGCCAAAGGAAACAACTCAGCAAGCAATTAGGCCTTGCTCCAAGTCAAGTCAAGTTTTGGTTCCAAAATCGTCGAACCCAAATCAAGGTACCTAATTAATTGTATATTAATTTTGTTTAAATTCATATATTTATCATTATTAGATATAACTATTCATGTGTTTTTATTAAAGAATTTGATTTTGATATATCTTCAATGTAAAACTATTTTAAATTCATATATTTATCATTATTAGATATAACTATTCATGTGTTTTTATTAAAGAATTTGATTTTGATATATCTTCAATGTAAAACTATTTTACATGTACATCCAATTTCATATAACGTCATATTAGTAAAAATAATTACTTTTTATATTTATTATGTGTCCGTACAGTGTGAATAATTTGCCAAGAGAACAATTATGATTGCACGACTGTGTTTCATCAATATTAAACACTTTTATTAAATACTTTAAATGTTTTGGACAAACAAATTTATGACAGCGATATTTTTTATATTATTTAATTATTTTTAATTTTTAATTTTAACTAATTCATTATAATTATTAACTCGTCATGCAATTATTATTTTTTTCAATTTGGCCAGGCAATACAAGAGCGTCATGAAAGTTCGTTGTTGAAGAAAGAAATAGAGAAATTAATGGAGGAAAATAAGGCCATGAGAGAGGCCATAAGCAAATCTTGCTGCCCTAACTGTGGCATGGCCATGGCCACCACTTCTACTATCACTGATGATAGTTCCACCATCTCCATTGAAGAACAACAACTTCGTTTAGAAAATGCCAAACTCAAAGCTGAGGTATTTATATATATAACTATCAACTTTTTTGTGAAATGAATGAAATAATTAGGGTTAGGTATATATATACACTACATATGTTCATATAATATTTTGACGGTAAATTCTATGGTGCCTATAATTTTGGTACCGAAATTGTCGAATTTATTTTTTATGGTAAATTTTAAATATTAAAAATTTATTTATTTTTATATTTTTTAATTTAAATATTAACATTTATCTCTTTTTAGTAAGTTAGGTAAGTATATATAGATACCATAGTATACAATATATTTTGACTTTATTTAGTAGAAACTTACATACAGTTATATATCTTCGTGAGAAGTTGATAATTGAAAACATAATAACTTAGTTAAATTTTTTAAATTATTTAATGGTTCTCAATTATCAATTTTACATGAAAATAAGTGTATTTGATTCTTGACTGTGACTCCATTTTTATAAATACATTAATCTATGTCTATTATTATTGTAGAGTATGCAAATTTTGAATAAGTCCTTATATTATATTATTATTGAATAAAATTGTATATATGTAAAATTATATAATATTTCAATAAATCTTTTGAATTCTTATATATAGATAGAGAAGCTACGAGAAGTTTCAGGGAAATACCCATCAGCTGGAACAATAACGTACCCTTCATGTTCAACTAGCCATGAGCAAGTAGATAATAATAGAATAAGCTCATCAATGGATTTTTACAATGGAATTTTTGGGGTTGAAAAATCAAGGATAATGGAGATAGTGAACCAAGCAATAGAGGAACTCATAAAGATGGCTACTATTGGAGAACCTTTATGGGTTCGTAGTGTTGAAACTGGTAGAGAAATACTCAACTATGATGAATATGAGAAGGTTTTTGAGGTTCACAATAATTCAAGAATTATTGGAAGAAGGTCAAACATGTCCATTGAAGCATCAAGAGAAAATGGAATGGTTTTTATGGACCTATCAAGTCTTGTCCAAAGTTTTCTAGATGTGGTAAGTATATATATCAGTGATTTTTAACCGTTGATCTTAATTATAAAAAATATATATAATATATATAATTAAAATCAACGGTTAAAAATTACTGAAATACTGGTGTACCTGTATATTTAAAAACTTTTCTATATATTATACTATTAGTCAAATATTATTTGAGTTATTATTCATATATTATTACTTTAAAAATAATGAATGATTGAGCCAACTACTTTTGTTAATTATTAGTTGAATACTTAAAATGTTTTTTTTTTTTTAAAGCTAACATAATATGCACAAATTAAATTATTCATTTTTTAGTATGTAATATTTTTTTTTACAATATTGTTCTTGCAGAATCAATGGAAGGAGATGTTTCCATGCTTAATATCAAAGGCTGCAAATGTTGATGTTATATGCAATGGAGAAGGATCTAATAGCAATGGTGTTGTTCAACTGGTAAACATAATAACTACCTCTGATAATAATAATAATAATCTTATATATTAAAATCAAATAATCTTCATTATTTATGAATCAGAAATTAAACGAGTTGAATTGTTAAGTTGTATTTGAAAAAGAAATTGAAACCAAAAATAGAAACTAAAAGATAAAAACTGAAAAAAAATATTAAATAAATAATTATATTATGTTTAGTGTAAAGTGTATAAGAGTAAATTATATATTTCATATCCTCACCAAAAAAAAAATTATATATTTCATATCCTGTTCAAAAAGAGTATATAAAATTATATTTAAAATTTAAAAAATTGAATAAAAATAATTAAAAATAAATATTACTAAAATTTTAGTTTATATTTCTAAAAATTTTAATATTATATGTCTTTACTTTTTAAAAATATTGAAAATACCAAAATTTTAATTTTAGCTATCAAATCTTAATTTGAACTTCCAAACACTACCTTACATGTTAGAAATTTTTGCCACAGGTGGTCCAACGACCACGAGTCCGCGAGGAACACGAGAAAAAGATGGATCTTCCTTTTAAAATATAATAAAGTACTCTAGATTCTACTATATATGATTAGTAGTTAACTTTTTGCAAAAAAAATATAAATAAATACTTAAAAAATTATATTTTAGATAGATTACTTTAAATATATATATATATAAATAAAATTTTTCATAATAAAAAGGATAAAGTATATTTTTTGTTTCTTTGACAAAAATTTTAAAAAAAATTTTAATTTTTTTTTGTTTTAATTTTGTCCCAAAAATTTTTTATTTTGCATCAAATATACTCTTAACGACTAATTTTTCAAAAAATTTAAGATCAATTTAATAATAATTTTATAAGAACAACCATCAACACAAGCAAATCAAGCATAATTTTCATGCATTATTGTTAGATTGGTATTAAATTTTTTGAAAATTTAGCTGTCGAGAGCATATTTGATGCAAATTGAAAGTTTCTGAGATAAAATTGAAACAAAATAAAACTTAGGGATATTTTTAAAACTTTTGCTAAACTTCAAGAACAAAAAGTATACTTTACCCTAATAAAAAATATAGATAAGTTAATTAAAATTAAATTTTTTTACTCTAATCATAAAAATTTATTTAAAAATAATATATTCATATTTATTATCGTAAAAGACTTAATATTTTTTTTAAAAGATAATCTTTTCAAAATATAAATCTTTAAAAAAGTTATTTGTCACTTTCCTTTTTTCCTTTTCCATATAAATAGAACAGAAAGGGGCACTGCTAGACTAAAAATGTTTCATGTAAATTAAAATTCAACTATTAAATAAATCTATCGATATATATTTATGTATATTTATATATATTTATATATTAATTTATATTTTTAATTAAATAATTAGTTGATCATTGAAATTATTAAATACATCTTAATAAAATAATTAAATTTATAATAATATTTTTTAATTATAAAATAGATATATATTTATGTATGTCTGTATATATTTATATATTAATTTATATTTTTAATTAAATAATTAGTTGATCATTGAAATTATTAAATACATCTTAATAAAATAATTAAATTTATAATAATATTTTTTAATTATAAAATATATATTTTTATATATCATAACTGATTGCAATACAAAAAAATAAGTTTTCTGTCACGCTTTAAAAGCGTGTCGAAAAGTACAAAAAAGCGTATCAATAGCTTATTTAATGTAAGATATTTAATGTAAGACGAACTTAATTATGTCTTCTTAAAACAAATGAATAATAAATAACCTTGCATGCATTATTAAACATTTTGGGAAATGTAAGTGGTGATAATCTTTTAAGTATGCCTTTAAAAGATAGGCTTTATATTATCATCATCAGCATCTCATAAAGTATTGATGAGGACCCAAAAAGCTTAAAAAGAACAAATGCAAAAGATCGAACATCATTCTTGGCACTTTCCTTCCATTTCCCCATATCCGATCCAACATAACATGCTGGAATCTATCCATCTCCATCTATCTCTTTATCTCTTCATTTATTATCACTATTATTATTTGATTTCCTCTCCAAGGCATATATCTAATGAGAGCGAAATTATTATTAAAATTGGATGCTGAAAAAATATCCTACCAAATGTTAAAGAGATAAAAAAATTATTTATTTAGTATTTATTAATTATTACAATAATTAATGAATATTAAATAAGATAAATTTTAATTATTTTTTATTAGTTTCTTTTGATTATTAAATATTTTTGAATTGAAAAATGCTTTATAATATTATGAATAATACTATAAAATCAGTATAATTTATTAATTTTAGTTAATAGTTAGTTAATAATATTTTAAAATATAAACTAAAAATACGATACTAAATTGTTAGACTAAAGTCTAAATATATTGGACTACTAACTAAAATATCGACAAATATAAATTAAAATTGCTGACTCTTGAGTTTTAAATTATATTGATAATATAATAAAATTTAAATTTAAAATTTAATTTAATTGAATAGTCAATTTTTCCGGTCAATATCAACCAAAATTTTTTAAATTATTTTTTATTTTAAATTTTAAATCATAAATTTTTTAAAAAAATCCAGAGTTCAAAAATAAGTTTATAATAAAAATTGATTAATATTTATTAATTAAAAGTTAGTTTTATACACTTATTCTTTACAATATTATTCATTAAATATATAACTATTCATACAACACTTAAATAAAAAAAAGTAGATTTATGACAATATTGGTTAAACAATTTTAAATTAAAGATAGTATTTAATAAAATGGCAAGAAGTATTTTTTTTCATCAAATTAATAAATGAACTTATTGTTAAGAGTAGTTTTTATGATACTACATAGCTAGAAATATGAAAAATCTATTGATCTTTAATATATAATATGATAAAATAATTATATGCATGGGTTTGAAGATGTTTGCTGAGTTGCAAATGCTGACACCAATGGTGGCAACAAGAGAAGTGTATTTCGTGAGATGCTGCAGAAAGTTAAGTGATGAAAAGTGGGGAATTGTTGATGTTTCCATAGACAAAGTAGAAGACAACATCGATGCTTCCCTTCTTAAATGCAGAAAACGCCCTTCTGGTTGCATTATTGAAGATAAGTCCCATGGTCATTGCAAGGTACCTAATTATTCTATCATATAACTTATTAGGAAACAAATATTCTCACTTTTATTTTAATAATATAAATTCTTTTTTATAGTAAGTGACAATATAAACTGAATTCTATATATCAATTTTCCTTTTTTATATTCCATAGATTAAAACCACTTTCTATCTTTAATTTATGTATGTATTCATATTTTAAACTAAATATTTGTTTCAAATTGGATATAGTACGTATGCCATGACATCAATTTTAAATTGTTATCGTCATGATTCACGCACAAGAATATATATAACTTTTATGTTACTAAGAATGTAAAAGAATTTTATATAAATAATTAATGAACAATGCTAGAGACCAGTAATTTTTGTGATTGGTAGCCATCAAATAGCCATTAATAATGATTTAATGGTGTGAGATTGGTGTGAAATTTCATCTAATGACTCATCTTTCTCTGCTGGTTACATGCTTGCCAAAATTCAATAAAATTGCTGGTCTCTAAACTTTTTCTTAATTAATAATGTATTATCAAAAAAGTATCAATTTTAAATTAATTATTTAAAAAATTATGTAAATACATAAATATGATAAGATGATCGTGTAAAATTATTTTACAATAAAATTAAACTCATATATAAGTGAGGGGCTATATGCTATGTGTACACCAAAATCAGTCACTAATAAAATTAGCTACCAGTATAAAATACATGTTGAAATATAAATACATATTGAAAATAAATTAAACTACACATATATTTATACACAAATACTAGTGACTGATTTTAATGTATAAATAACATTTTTGATAAAGGAAAGATAGTTTTTATTAGGATCTCCATGACCTGTGTATAAAACATAGTTTTCGTAATTATTATAATTCGTAAAAACCCTAATGGAATTTAAATTCAGCTAAATAAGCACATTGTTGTTAATTTTGGATTTAGGTAAGTTGGGTGGAACACTGGGAATGCGAGAAAAGCAGTGTGCACAGAATGTATAGAAGCATTGTGAATAACGGTACAGCGTTTGGGGCAAGGCACTGGATATCAACACTGCAGCTTCAATGTCAACGCCTTGTTTTCTTCATGGCAACTAATGTTCCCATCAAGGATTCAACTGGTCAGTTTGTAATAATTTCTTTATTAATTAGTTTTATTATTTTTCTACTCATGAATTATATTAACTTTTATAGAATAATAGTGAAATTAGTTCTTGAAAGTTTATTGGTCGCTTTTTGAATTTGTTTATGAGAGATTTTATCAATTAAATTGATTTTTTAAATATTATAAATTAATTATTTTTGTGCTTCCATCATTCCATAACAATTTTTGTCAACGACTGATGATATAAAATGTTGACCGACAATATACACGACATCTAATATGCCTAATTAAATGTTGTGTTTATAAAAATTTATCAATTTAATCGATAAATTATATTGGAGTTAGAGTTAGAGTTGATGTAATTGAAAAAATAGACTAAACTGATAGAATTTCATAAACATATTTGGTTAGCACCTTTAATTAGACATATCAGGAATCATATATGTTATCAATTAATATTTCATATCATCAATCATTCATGAAAATTATTAATGAGGTGACAGAATAACAAAAATGATTAATTTGTAATTTTTGAAAGACTAATTCGATCTATTGATAAAATTTTTCACCAAACTTGACCGTACCATTTACAATTTGATGATGATATTGTTAGGTGTTGCCACATCAGCTGGAAGAAAGAGCATATTGAAGTTAGGAGAAAGAATGAGATGGAGTTTTTGCCATGCAATTGGAGCCTCAAGCTTCCATACATGGACAAAGGTGACAAGTAAAAATGGAGAAGACATTAGGATCAGTTCTAGGAAGAACTTGAATGATCCTGGTCAACCTCTTGGTGTCATCCTATCAGCTGTTTCTTCTGTGTGGCTTCCTCTCCCTCCAAATGTTCTTTTTCATTTCTTGAGGGATGAAAATCATAGGTCTCAGGTACAAATTTTCATAATGCACTGCTCTCTACTTAGTTAATATATACATGTTCTTATATTAGAGTTTAGAATGTAACTACTTTATCTTATTTTGAGGAGGAATGGTAGGGGCAGCAATTTTGGTGTTTTGTAACCATAAATTGGTTATCAATAGTGTTTTTAATGGTGTGAGATTACATTTAATGGTGAGAGATCACTCACTTTTGTTTTGATGGTTAAGTGTATGTTTGTGTGCCATTATTTTGTTAAAAAAAGATATTTTTTCATTGAAAAAAGATATTTTTTTATTTTTTAATGTGTTTGGCAAATTTCTAGTAGTAAAAGTAAAAGCACTAGTAAAATCAAAAAAAGATCTTTTTTGAGAAGCTGTAATTTACATCTTTTTTTAAAAGATCTTTTTTCCTTAAAAAAAATATGTTTTTCATGTAATAAATAAACAAAAAAGTACTTTTATATTGTTATACCCAAACATAATTGATAGATAAAAAGACTTTTTTACATGAGATATCCAAACATAAAATTACTTTTACTTCTCTATAAGATCTTTTAGAAAAAGATAACTCAAAAAAAGATCTTTCTTTAAAAGCTCACCCAAACAAGCCCTAAGTGCTGGCCAGAAAACACAAAAGTTGCTGGCCCCTAGACTTTTCCTATTTTGAGTTATTAATTAGAATAGGTAGAGTAATTTAATTAGGGAGTCACTTAAATAAAGATGTTAAAAACGTCTTTTTTTAAAGATGTTTTTTAAAAATTAAAATTTAACACATAAAATAAATTAAATTATATTATTTTTATTAAAATTAGACCGGACAAATCAATTTAGCAAAAAATTAATAAATTAAATTTTGAACCGGTATAAATTAATATTTTTTTATAAAAAATTACTACAATATTCCTATTATAAAAACTACTAAAATATTCCTATTATATATATATATATATTGAAAACTTTAAATTCTAACCCTATAACGATAGAGAAGAAAAGGGCTAGAATTTAAGATTCTCAAAATTAATATATATAATAAGAGTATTTTAGTCATTTTATATAATAGAGATATTGTAGTCATTTTTTATAAAAAATAATATTAATTTAGACGGATTCAAAATTTGATTCACTATTTTTCGATCAAATTAATTTGTCTGACCTAATTTTGATAAAAATAATATAATTTAAGTGATTATATATGTTAAATTTTAATTATTAAAAAATATTTTTAGAAAAAGATATTTTCTGCGTTTTTACGGGAGCATCTCCCAATTAATTAATAAGTGAAGTCAAGATTAAAAGTGAGTTAACTACTTTTTAATATTACTATTTTTTTTTGTGAAAAAAAAGAAAATTAATAATTTATAGGATCAAACATAAAAGAATAAAAATAGAGGTAAAAAGTTTGTATCTATATATAAAAATTGACTAGTTGAACAAATTATTGTTGTGTGTACCTCACAATAATTTAAGATCATAAATGCAATGAAAATGAGAGAAAACTATATATATATATAGACCCAGAAAATTGACATGTTAAATGGTAAATGTAAGAATTTCTTAGCATAGATCATAGGGTAAATTATTTCACACAAGTGGTGGGTCACTTGTGCCTCCTAGAGACACAAATGATAGCCACTAGTAGTCCCTAAATAATCTTTAATTACAGGCTGTTTAAATGAATTCAATTCCTTATGTTGGTATCAAAATTTTACTATGATTTCAACTCTTATGAAAATTGAATTATTGAGTTTTGATTGTTAATTATATATATATATATATATATATATATATATATATATATAATCATTCATATATTTTTTTATTATCTAAGTTTTTAAACAAATAATATCATAATATAATATTAAAATTTTTATATATGATTTAAAAATTTAGAATTTAATCTTTGTTAAATTCTAAAATAAAAAGAAATTAGCATAAAATAAATTAAAAAAATAATATAAAATTTAAATAAATTTAAAATATTGCTTGAAAAGACATATTAAAAATATAATTATTCATGTATATTTTTTTATCATTGACATGAAAAATCTATTACACTAAGAATATCCTCACTCAAAATACAATATACCAAAAGTGTCATTCAATATGTAATTTTCTGTGATTACTTTGTTACAAAATATTAAAACAAAAATATAAAAATATAAAATTATGTTTGATAAATAAAATATAAAAATAGATA
Organism: Arachis hypogaea; assembly: GCF_003086295.3. Taxonomy (NCBI): domain Eukaryota; kingdom Viridiplantae; phylum Streptophyta; class Magnoliopsida; order Fabales; family Fabaceae; genus Arachis; species Arachis hypogaea. Next base: position 4,207,774 of record NC_092054.1, on the reverse strand, counting down.
TTATATCACTATAAAACATTAAATTAGTTTATTTTATATTTTTTAAAAATACAAATAAGATGCAAATTTTTTTTCATTGTATCTATTACTCTTTTTCATAATAATTATAGTTTCTATATTTATAATTTTTTTTCAATATTTTTTGTACAAAAAATAGAATAAATTAATCTTTCATATTTTAATTTTTCTTATACTTATTTTATTATCACGAAATAAAATATTTTATTACTAAATTTTATAGTTTTATTATTTATATCTTATTCTTATATCGTATCTTATTCTGTCCTCAAATATAAACAGCCTTGCTCCTGTATAGACTCCCATCGCAACCTCATCATCGTTACAAAACTGAACTTCTCCTTTTCCAAAATGAAGAATTATTCTGCGTACTCAGAATTGATTTTGATTTTGATTCATTTGCATCCAACAAAAAAAATCCAAAGAGGGTGTTACGTTAGCTAGCCAAGTTGGTGATGAATTATATAGCAATTGGACCATTGAGTTTCTATTATTGTCTTTGTCTATAATTATTTTTGTTTGCATACAGTGGGATATCATGGTCACTGGTGGGTCATCGGTGCAGTCCATAGCAACATTAGCCAAAGGCCAAGATCGGGGCAATGCTGTAAATATCCATGTGAGTTCTTATAATAAGCTTCCTTTTATTTTGTGGAGAAAATATAACACACTGAATTAGTTGAATTCAATTCTAAATGCATTGTTTAAAGGTGGCTACTCCAATGAAAATTTTATAATTGTCATCATGTGAAGATATTTCATTTTGATCATTGGATGATAGATTGTAGAGTTTGATTTTTATTTAAAGTAAAAGTGTTACCTTTATTCAAAGTGTTACTAAACAAATAAGTTACACTTTTTAAACAAGAATATCATAAAAAGATGTTTTTGCCATCTTCATGGGAATAGTTATCTTATTTAAAACATGTACGATTTCTTACATTTAAGAAATTCTTAGATATCCGTGTGTGTATATATTGAAAATAGGATCCATTTAGTTTGCATTTGTATCTTTAGTATATTTTTTTTAGAATTTTATGACAAAAATATAAGATAAAAATAAAAAATAATATTTTATGTTTTTACTTTTTTTTAGGAAATAAAAATAGAAAATAAAATTTTTATTATTTTTACTGTTTTTTTGTACAAATTCTAAAAAATAAAAAATATTAAAAAAAAAATACAGATCAAACACACTCTAATTGTTTATTCTTCCAAACACAATTTTATTGTAGCTATTTTTAAGGATTTTGCGACAATTTCAAACTGCTGTTATATTTATCTTTCACTATGTTAATATTAAAAAGGTTGATTTAATTTATTAAAACTTTAAAAGGTAGTTTGATCATAAATGAAAACCGTTAAATAAACATGTAGTTTGATCAAATTGTCGTCATTTGATAATTTTTAACAATTATATATATCTTCACGTGAAGATGATTTTAAGCGAGTAGTCAAATAATTTTAGAAATATTTCTCATTAATTATACTTTCTTGATATAGTTACCACAAGAATAATAATATATTTGGCTAATTTTACGATAAAAAAATTATATAATTAAAATTAGCTATTAAAATTAGTCATCATGTATGTATATATAATTATATGTGTTGTAATTAATTTATAATATATATTTTAACATATATTTTATGTTAATAACTAATTTTAGTGGTTAATTTTAATGTGCATTTAATACTATTGTTTTACTATAGATATAATTATAAATTTATAATCCATCATGTCAGATAACTTAAAACTTTTATCTTAGATAAAATTGTTCATCCTTATTAGCTTTGAGTATAAAATTTTCTCCTTCCTTATTATTATTATTATTATTATTATGGTGGAAACTCAGGTGCAGTCGACTTCACGTGAAGTTGATACTAAAAATCGTTAAATGATTTGACTGATTTGACTAAATTTTCATCTAACGACTCTTAAGTATCAACTTCCCGTGAAGTCGACTGCATCTGAATTTTTACCTATTATTATATATGCTTCTCATAATTTGCAGGAGATTACATCAAAAGAAAACATCAAGTGGTGGATATTACAAGATAGCTCCACAAATGCTTATGAATCAATGGTAGTGTATGCTCCTGTGGACATTCCTAGCATGAAGAATGTGATGAATGGATGTGATTCAACCAACATTCCAATATTACCCTCAGGGTTCTCAATTCTCCCTGATGGGGTTGATTCAAGGCCATTGATTACTACTTCTACTACTATGATGCAGCAACAACAACAAGAAAATATGAATACTGTAGAAGGAGGGTCTTTGTTAACAATGGCATTCCAAGTAATTACTAATAATAATAGTAATGGTTCTCCATCATCAGCAAAATTGACTTTGGAGTCTGTGGAATCAGTCAAGAGTTTAGTTTCTTGTACATTAAGGAATATCAAATCATGTTTACAATGTGAAGAAGATTGATAGTGAACATGTAAGATTATTAATTAGATAAATGGTCTTTTTCATTAGCTGCTATATTCATAGAGTATGAAATTTATGTCATATGATTTTAAATTTAATTTAATGATAGAGAAATTATTTATTGATTTGATGTTGGAGATGAGAATGATTACACATAATACTTTTCTACTAGGGTGAAGACCCGCGCAAATGCACGGGATTAAAGTTTTGTTAACATTTTGAAAAATGAAATTATTCAATATATTCAATATATTTTAGAGAAACCTCTCATATCTAATATTAATATTATAGTTTTAAAAAAAATAACCATACTAATTTAATTGTTAATACAAGAGAAGAAAAAAAAAGTCAAATACTTAGTATTCATTTACAACAACTATTCATACCATATAGTAAAAAATTACATAGATTAAGTAACAAGTTCACATACTATATATATTTTAAATTTTAGAACATAAAAAATCTAGGTTCCAAAATGTAATACATATCCAAAAGTAACACCAGAAAGTTTCAAACCACCTAAATAATTACTTTCCATTAATAAGAAAACAAAATATGTCCAACACAGTTCAACATATAGTTAAAAATATGTGTCACACAGAGTAATACATAGGATGCCTTTTTTTATAAGCTCTAAGATCTTTGAATCAACAACTCTATCTAGCGGTTAAGTAGGGAGTACAGCTTCAAGGTAATCTTGTCCCCTTTCTTTAAATTGTATACTTTACAACACTCTTTCCATTCAACCCCAAACTTCCATTCTCAATCTCTTCCTCCACTTTTCAGTAGGTGGAAAAAGAATATATTCTTGCCTACACTAGAAGGTGGACCAGTGATCTTCCAAATCGAACTATCTCCAGAGAATTTAATATATGCAGCAAATTTTCAGGACAGATACTACAATGAATGATTTATAGTTAGGATAAAGAGAGTATTTTTCTATATAATGAATAACAGATACAGAACCAATATTTAATAAGTTTGGAAGGAAAAAAAAAAGAAATAACTCTTTTAAGATCAACTTGTCAGTCTAGATTGACTCAAATCCGAATTTGTAATTGTCTTCTAATAATAAGCATCTGGAGTGTATCTGATTCAGGATATTTAAACTTGTTAGTCACCACATTAAAAGATATCTATATGTACCACGATATTAAAATGCAAAACATAAAAAAAAAGTTGCATTTAGTATTACCCGTTGTCAGACGATTCTGTTGTTTCATTACTTTCTTCGATGACCTCCGTTGATGAATTCGTTGCACGAGACAAATATATGGGATTATGAGGATCATCCCCTTCCAGTGTGTCATCTTCATCATCATTTTCATCACCGTCTGATGAGAACTCATCATCAGATGATTCAGACCCAGACAACACTATCACATCAGGTGATGAAGGCTCACCATTCTTATTATATTTTATATGGAACACTCTATATATGTTATTAAGTGTTTCTTGATCCATATGGTCAGTCACATAAGAGTTACGATCGGGGTGAATCTGAATCTGTTGGTTCATGTGATTTCATAGTGAAATAAAAAAGATTCCGAAACCGACATATCTGAATTGCACAGTTGCTCCTCTATTGACAAAATAGAAAACTCTAATTTGTTTAAAGGAGCTGAGTTATAAGCAGCTGATCATTGTTTCTTTTTAGTTGTAGCACCAAGCAATAATCCATTTGAATTGTTTGTTATATTGTTTAATTTTATTTTTGTATTTTTTTAATAAAAACTATTTTATATTTCATCTCTTGCATTTCATAGACATAAAGTTGTTTGTGTTGAATTTAATAGCTTCATTGAGAAAGGAATGGGTGTTGTGACACCAAGATGGCATCACGATCTTGTGTTATCTTCCCTTAAAAATGTCTTCTGCACACGTAATGATGTTCTGCCATATTTTCTTCACTGAAAATGTGGAAATCCTTATCAACGTATGGGGTTTCTATATAATTTATTTCATGAGTGGTGATGTGATTGACAGGAATTGATTGATAGTTTTTTGGTCATTTATTTGCATTTTGATTAAACTTTTGGTTAGTCAACTCAAATGCATTTCATTTTTTTATTAGTTATGAATCCAATTTTTTTTTTCATATTAAAAAAATCCCTTAACTTCACATAAAGTGAATTGCTGGTTGCATGTGGCTTATGTGAATCATTATTAAAGTATCGGGTTTGTACCTAATCTATTGTCTGAGAGGTGATGTGATTGAAAGAAATTGATTGATAGTTTCTTGGTCATTTATTTATATTTTCATTTGATGAAATCTTTGGTTATTCACTCAATTGCATTTCATTTTTTATATTTCAGCTGTTGCATAGACATAAAGTTATTTGTCCTGCATTTAATAGCTTCATTGAGAAAAGAATGGGCTTTGTGACACTAAGATGGCATCACGGTACTGTTTGTGTAACTAGCAAATCCCCTCCTTCAAAGAGAAATCCATGGAGCTGATTATCTTCCCTTGAAAATGTCTTCTGCACACCTAATCATGTTCTGCTATATATTCTTCATTGAAAATGTGAGAATCCTTATTAAGGTATGGAGTTTCTATCTAATCTATTTTATGAGTGATGATGTGATTGACAGGAATTGATTGATAGGTTTTTGGTCATTTCTTTGCATTTTGATGAAACCTTTGGTTAATCAACTCAATTGCATTTCATTTTTTAATTGGTTATGCAAAAACTATTGTATATTTCACCTCTTGCATAGAACTACAGCTGTTTGGCCTAAATTTAAGAGCTTCATTGAGAAAGGAACGGGCTTGTGCCACTAAAATGGCATCACGGTACTGTTTGTCTAACTAGCAAATTCCTTCTTCCTAAGAGAAATCCATCCAGCAGGTTATCTTCCCTTGAAAATGTCCTCTGGACACATAATTATGTTGTGCCATATATTCTTCATTGTAAATGTGGGATCATTATCAAGGTATGGGGTTTCTATCTAATCTATTTCATGAGTGTTGATGTGATTGACAGGATTTTATTGATGTGTGCCTATAATTTTTTTTCACATTCATTTGCTGTTTGGAACCTATATTTACCTTATACATTTACCAACTCTCATTTCCATGAGTAGAATCAGTATTTGGGGTAGTTGATGACCGCCTTCTCTATGGTCTAATGATATATAGGTGTACTGTATTAGACATTGTGTGATATCTTCTTTTTTGGTCCCTATTCCTTAAATTCTTCAAACTTTGACTATTTTTTTTTTGTTTTTTATTAGATTTTCATCGTGTGATTAGTTATCCCTATGCCATTGAATGGAGATGCATAAGGATTTGGGTTTTCTTTTCCCTCCATTTCCATGTTTAATTTGTATTAAAAAAGGTGAGTCTTGTGCCCTGAATTTTTTCTATAAAAGGATGGTTGGTGAACCACATTCAATGCACATGCATTCTGTTGTCTTCTATTTTTTTCTAGACTATGTTTATTCCACATTTTCTGTGTTTATATCTTCATCTATTTGATATGATTTCTAAGATGCATCCTCCTAGAGAGACTTGGAGGGTGAAAGTTAGGGTTCTAAGGTTTTGGGTTGTGCCCTCTTTTGGTAACCATGAGGTTCCTAACTCAATGGAGATGATTCTCCTTGATGAGCATGTTAGTCCCTATTAGCTACTGTTTTAAATATGGTGTTAGTTGTTCTTTTTAAATTTTCAACTTAAAATTATGTTTTTCACTAATCTGATTTTGTTTTTTTTGTCGCATTTCCAGTGTGAAAAAATTCAAGCTACAGTTAAGAAACAACTTCTTAATAGGTTTAGGGATCATATAGTTGAAGGTCAAGTTTATAGAATGGCATACTTTACTGTTGTGTCAAATCATGGTAGTTATAGAGCAACTTCTCATAAATTCAAATTGGTTTTCCTTCATCGAACCACTGTTGTAGCTGTTGATGAAGATGTTATCCTAAAGACTTGTTTCAACTTGTTTCCTTTTTCTGACCTGCTGAACATGACCTAAGATTATGATTTTTTGATTGATATGTATATCATTGTGTTATTCTTTTATTCAAGTGTTTTTAACAAATTATTTTAATATTTAATAGGTTGTGTTTATTTGGAATAGATACCATTGGTCTTTTAACTGCAGTGGGAGAAGAGAAAGAATATGCAAAAAAGGGGAAAATCGTGAAAACGATTGTGTTGGAATTAATTTCAAAAGAGTATGTTGATTCAATCATTTATGGTGGTTTCTTTTTGTCTTTGAATTATCTTTTTTTCTTATTTTCTATGTCATTCTTTTTCATCTTTTGAGTTTCAGTCTTACAATGCGTTGTGCATTGTTTGGGGACTATGCTAATCAAGTAAATCATTTCCTAGCCTCTGGCTATGTGGAGCTGTTTTTGTCATTCAACTTGCAAAAGTCAAGTTCTTTAGGGGTACATTGTTTAATTTCTGTACATTTTCTTATTGCTACTCTAAGTGTTGTCTCCCATGAACTTTGCTAGACTCTTTCGGTATTGCTGTGTAGGTCAAGTAGGTCTCCAAAATGTGATGTATGCCAATCAAATGTTATTTAATCCTGATCTTTCTGAGGTTGTTGAATGGTTAGAATGGTTTATTTCGCTATTTTTGTTTCTATTCTTGGGATACAGCCAATCTAGAGTAATAAGTACATGTATTTGCATCATTTTTTTTGTTAGTATGATTGAGTAAGGTGTCAAAGGTACCCAGCCACTGTTTATGGCAAATGAGGGTAAAGTTGTTTTTTTGGAAGATGATTTCATGCGCTTAACTAGAAGATGCACTATTGAAGAGCTCCGAGATAACAATGAGGTTGGAATTTATTGAGTGAGTTGTGTTTATTTTATACACCAATGAATAGAAAAAAAAATAATTTTTAGATTTGTTCTTTTATGCATATTGTTGATAAATTTTAAAATGTCCCTTGCCTAGGAGGGTTCTTTTATCATTTTCGGTACAATCAGAGGTATTGTTGAAGATGGAAGTTAGTGGTATTCTGCTTGTGTATGTGGAAAGGGTATCTATCCTCAAAATGGTGCATACTACTATGATTTCTGTGTGAAACATATAACTAATGTCACTCCGAGGTAAAAAAATTGTTCAAAATGTTTTTTCATTTTGTGTTGTGGATCTTTTATAAGAATAATGTTTCATGTTATTATTCATTTTGAAACATTGTTTTTTTTTCGATTATGCAGATTTAAAATTAAAATAACACTTGAAGATCATAGTGGGGAGGGCATTTTCGTTTTCTTTAATCGTGAAGCATCTTATTTGTTTAAGAAATCATGCGCTGATCTGTTTACTGAGGTTCAAAAAGATGCAAGTGTATGTTCTTAATTTTCTTTTGTGTGTTGTTCACTTTATGTGGTTCATTTTTTTATAGCTATATTCTTTATTTTGGTTGATATGTGTTACTCAATTTGGGTATTTCTTATCTATTACCTTGAAAATAGCTTATATGTGGGGATACTTATCCTCCCATATTCCAAGGGCTCATTGGAAAAAAGTTGCTGCTGAAGGTTGATACCAAAGGAGTCAGACTTGATAAATTTTTTGGCACTTTCCGAGTTAGGAGAGTATGTGATGATCCCACCATTATTGCTATGTTTGAACTTCCTGATTATGATGCTAATGATGAGTCTACTCCAAAAAAGGTTACATATACATATAAGTATTTTTAGATTGTGTAAATTCATGTTTTTTTTGGTATTGTGCTGTGGTCAACTTTTCTTATGTTCTTTTTTATTTTTAAACTCTTATGATATATAAATAGGAGCCTGAACTAAAAAAACCTGTGTCATGTGAAAAAGGAGATACTGATATTAAGAAGGAGTCATCAAGCACTTCTATCAAAAGTGACAATGTTGTTGCTGAGTCTTTTGGGATTTTATCTAAATCCCCAGTTTTTATAGATTTTCTGGCTGAAAAATAGCCTAATCTGGAGGGATTGAGGTTGCTGCTTTAATTAATGATGAAAATAGAAATGTTGAGAAAACAATCAAGAATGATACCCTTAGTGATGACTTTTCTTCTGAACTGGATATATTGCTTAGCTCACCAGTGAAAGAAACTCAGGTGCAATTATATAATACTTTTTTTCCTTTCTTATGTGTGCCGTTTCTAAATGGATTTTTCATTGATTGAGTCATTTTCATACCTTCTGTTAATTCCTGTGTCATAGGAGGTGTTCTCCCAAGTTCTAAAAGCATGTTCCCACTATGGAGAAAAAGTTATTCATGAAGATCATGTTGTCACTTCCAAGGGCAAGAGGAATTTGAATCCTCAATTTGATGAGGAGGCTAATGATGCAAATGGGCGTGGGTCCAAGATTGCCAAGGTTGATAGAGTTTGATTTAAGTTGTGGAGTTGAGCTGCTGTGTCTAGGTGTAGGTATGTTATATAATATATCTATAAATATTTAAAAAGGCTTATGATTCCAAGTGGATCTAAACTAGCGTGAAGACCCGTGCAAATGCACGGAAATAAAATTTTGTTAACATTTTGAAAAATGAAATTATTCAATATAATCAGTATATTTTAGAGAAAACTCTCATATCTAATATTAATATTATAATTTAAAAAAATAACCATACTAATTTAATATGGTTATTTTTTTTAAAAGGTATGATTATTTTTTTAGTATACAATTAAATTAGTATGGTTATTTTTTTTAAATATTAATATTAGATATGAGAGTTTTCTCTAAAATATACTGATTATATTGAATAATTTCATTTTTCAAAATGTTAACAAAACTTTAATCCCGCGCATTTACACGGGTCTTCACGCTAGTTTAGATCCACTTGAAATCATAAGCCTTTCTAAACACTTATAGATATATTATATAACATACCTACACCTAGACACAGCAGCTCAACTCCACAACTTAAATCAAATTCCATCAACCTTGGTAATCTTGGACCCACGCCCATTTGCATCATTAGCTGCCTCATCAAATTGAGGATTCAAATTCCTCTTGCCCTTGGAAGTGACAACATGATCTTCATGAATAACCTTTTCTCTATAGTGGGAACATGCTTTTAGAACTTGGAAGAACACCTCCTATGACATAGGAATTAACAAAAGGTATGAAAATGACTCGATGAAAAATCCATTTAGAAACGGCACACATAAGAAAGGAAAAAAAGTATTATATAATCGCACCTGAGTTTCTTTCACGGGTGAGCTAAGCAATATATCCCGTTCAGAAAAAAAGTCATCACTAAGGGTATCATTCTTGGTTGTTTTTTCAACATTTCCATTTTCATCATTAATTAAAGCAGCAACCTCAATCCCTCCAGAAACATTAGGCTATTTTTCAACCAGGAAATCTATAAGAACTGGGGATTTAGATAAAATCGCAGAAGACTCGGCAATAACATTGTCACTTTTAATAGAAGTGCTTGGTGACTCTTTCTTAATATCAGTATCTCCTTTTTCACATGACACGGGTTTTTTTAGTTCAGGCTCCTATTCATATAACATAAGAGTTAAAAAATAAAAAAGAACATAAGAAAAGTTGACCACAGCACAATACCAAAAAAAATGAATTTACACAATCTAAAAATACTTATATGTATATGTAACCTTTTTTGGAGTAGACTCATCATCAGCATCATAATCAGGAAGTTCAAACATAGCAATAATGGTGGGATCATCACATGCTCTCCTAAGTCAGAAAGTGCCAAAAAATTTATCAAGTCCGACACCTTTGGTATCAACTTTCAGCAGCAACTTTTTCCCAATGAGCCCTTGGAATATGGGAGGATAAGTATCCCCACATATAAGCTATTTTCAAGGTAATAGATAAGAAATACCCAGATTGAGTAACACATATCAACCAAAATAAAGAATATAGTTATAAAAAAATGAACCACAAAGTGAACAACACACAAAAGAAAACTAAGAACATACACTTGCATCTTTTTGAACCTCAGTAAACAGGTCAGCGCATGATTTCTTAAACAAATAAGATGCTCACGATCAAACAGAACGAAAATACCCTCCCCACTATGATCTTCAAGTGTTATTTTAATTTTAAATCTGCATAATCGAAAAAAAAACAATGTTTCAAAATGAATAATAACATGAAATATTATTCTTATAAAAGATCCGCAAAACAAAAATGAAAAAACATTTTGAACAAATTTTTGTTTTTACTTCGGAGTGACATTAGTTATATGTTTCACACAGAAATCACAGTAGTATGCACCATTTTGAGGATAGATACCCTTTCCACACACACAAGCAGAATACCACCAATTTTCATCTTCAACAATACCTCTGATTGTATCAAAAATGATAAAAGAACCCTCCTAGGCAAGGGACATTTTAAAAATTTATTAACAATATGCATAAAAGAATAGATCTGAAAATTGTTTTTTTTTTTTCGTTCATTGGTGTATAAAATAAACACAACTAACTCAATAAATGCCAACCTCATTGTTATCTTGGAGCTCTTCAATAGTGCATCTTCTAGTTAAGCGCATGAAATCATATTTCAAGAAAATAATTTTACCCTCATTTGCAATAAATAGTGGCTGGGTACCTTTGACATCTTGCTCAATCATACTAACAAAAAAAATGATGCAAATACATGTACTTATTACTCTAGATTGGTTGTATCCTAAGAATAGAAACAAAAACAGCGAAATAAACCATGCTAACCTCTGTCTGAATTCAACAACTTCAAAAAGATCAGGATTAAATAACATTTGATTGACATACATCACATTTTGGAGACCTACTTGACCTACACAGCAATACCGAAAGAGTCTAGCAAAGTTTATGGGAGACAACACTCAGAGTAGCAATAAGAAAATGTACAGAAATTAAACAATGTACCCCTAATTAAAGAACTTGACTTTCGCAAGTTGAATGACTAAAACAAGCTGCTCCACATAGCCAGAGGCTAAAAAATGATTTACTTGATTAACATAGTCCCTAAACAATGCACAACGCATTGTAGGACTGAAACTCAAAAGATGAAAAAGAATGAAACAGAAAATAAAAAAAATGATAATTCAAAGATAAAAAGAAACCACCATAAATGACTGAATCAACATACTCTTTTAAAATTAATTCCAGCACAATTATTTTCACGATTTTCCCCTCTTTTACATATTATTTCTCTTCTCCCACCGAAGTTAAAAGACCAATGGTATCTATTCCAAATAAACACAACTTCTTAAATATTTAAATAATTTGTTTAAAAACTTGAATAAAAGAATAGCACAATGATGCACATACCAATCAAAAAATTATAATCTTGGGTCATGTTCAGCAGGTCAGAAAAAGGAAACATGTTAAAACAAGTCTTTGGGATAACATCTTCATCAACAGCTACAACAGTGGTTCGATGAAGAAAAATCAATTTAAATTCATGAGAAGTTGCTCTATAACTACCATGATTTGACACAATAGTAAAGTATGCCATTCTATAAACTTGACCTTCAACTATATGATCCCTAAACCTATTAAGAAGTTATTTCTTAACTGTAGCTTGAATTTTTTCACACTGGAAATGCAACAAAAAAACAAAATCAGATTAGTGAAAAACATAATTTTAAGTTGAAAACTTAAAAAGAACAACTAACACCATATTTAAAACAGTAGCTAATAGGGACTAACATGTTCATCAAGGAGAATCATCTCCATTGAGTTGGGAACCTCATGGTTACCAAAAGAGGGCACAACCCAAAGCCTTAGAACCCTAACTTTCAACCTCTAAGCCTCTCTAGGAGGATGCATCTTATAAATCATATCAAATAGATGAAGATATAAACACAGAAAATGTGGAATAAACACAGCCTAGGAGAAAATAGAAGACAACCTGTGCATTGAATGTGGTTCACCAACCACCCTTTTATAGAAAAAATTCAGGGCACAAGACTCACCTTTTTGAATTCAAATTGAACATGAAAATGGAGGAAAAAGAAAACCCGAGTGCATATGCATCTCCATTCAATGGCATAGGGAGAACTAATCACACGATGAAAATCTGATAAAAAAATAAAAAAACAAAAAAACCAGTCAAAGTTTGAAGAATTCAAGGAATAGGTACCAAAAAAGAAGATATCACACAATGCCTAATATAGTGCTCCTACATATCATTAGACCATAGGGAAGGCAGTCATCAACTGCCTCAAATACTGATTCTACTCATGACAATGAGAGTTAGTAAATGTATTAGGTAAACATATGTTCCAAACTGCAAATGAATGTGAAAAAAATTATAGGCACACATCAATAAAATCCTATCAATCACATCAACACTCATGAAATAGATTAGATAGAAACCTCATACCTTGATGATGATTCCCACATTTACAATGAAGAATATATGGCACAACATGATTATGTGTCCAGAGGACATTTTCAAAGGAAGATAACCTGCTGGATGGATTTCTCTTAGGAAGAAGGAATTTGCTAGTTAGACAAACAGTACCGTGATGCCATTTTAGTGGCACAAGCCCGTTCCTTTCTCAATGAAGCTCTTAAATTTTGGCCAAACAGCTGTAGTTCTATGCAAGAGGTGAAATATACAATAGTTTTTGCATAACTAATTAAAAAATGAAATGCAATTGAGTTGATTAACCAAAGGTTTTATCAAAATACAAAGAAATGACCAAGAACCTATCAATCAATTCATGTCAATCACATCACCACTCATGAAATAGATTAGATAGAAACTCCATACTTTGATAAGGATTCCCACATTTTCAATGAAGAATATATGGCAGAACATGATTAGGTGTGCAGAAGACTTTTTCAAGGGAAGATAACCAGCTCCATGGATTTCTCTTTGAAGGAGGGGATTTGCTAGTTACACAAACAGTACCGTGATGCCATCTTAGTGTCACAAAGCCCATTCTTTTCTCAATGAAGCTATTAAATGCAGGGCAAACAACTTTATGTCTATGAAACAGCTAAAATATAAAAAAATGAAATGCAATTGAGTAAATAACCGAAGATTTCATCAAATGAAAATATAAATAAATGATCAAGAAACTATCAATCAATTTCTTTCAATCACAGCACCACTCATACAATAGATTAGGTGCAAATTCCATACTTTGATAATGAATCACATAAGCCACATGCAACCAGCAATTCACTTTATGTGAAGTTAAGGGATTTCTTGAATATGAACAAAAAAAAATTGGATTCATAACCAATAAAAAAATGAAATGCAATTGAGTTGACTAACCAAAGGTTTCATCAAAATGCAAATAAATGACCAAGAAACTATCAATCAATTCCTGTCAATCACATCACCACTCATGAAATAAATTAGATAGAAACCCCATACGTTGATAAGAATTTCCACATTTTCAGTGAAAAATATATGGCAGATCATCATTATGTGTGCAGAAGACACTTTCAAGGGAAGATAACACAGGACCGTGATGCCATCTTGGTGTCACAACACCCATTCCTTTCTCAATTAAGCTATTAAATTCAGCGCAAACAATTTTGTGTCTATGAAATGCAAGAGATAAAATATAAAATAATTTTTATTAAAAAAATACAAAAATAAAATTAAACAACATAACAAACAATTCAAATGGATTATTGAATGAGAATGGAAACGAGAATGCAAAACTCGAATAGGAGAGGATGGATCTATAAACTCACTTGGCTGAAAAAATTCTACCAATCACATCACCACTGAAAAAGTAGATTAGGTAGAAACCTCATACCTAGACAATGATTCACAAAACCAAACCCATGATCCATAAATATAAGAAAACATAAGTAGAAATTTCATCTTTGTAATCATTATAAAATCCAAAAAATTGATAAAATAGACAAACCACATGCAACAAAAAATTCAACAGCTAGCAAAAGGAAAAATGATAATCAAATTAACACCAAATTGCAAACAACAAAATGAAGAAGATGAATCCAATTCGTAGACCATATTCAAATTAACAGCAACTTCCAAAGAATATAAAAAAGAATATGAACCCAGAAACTTACGAAATCAGATAGACAATTCGCAAATTAGCAGATTCACAAACCCTAGATAGTAAAACCTAGATTAACAGCGTAAGAGATACGAAATTTGATCACAAGGATATACACAATGAAGGAAAAAAAAATGATGAAGAGGAAAACAAGTTTGGAACTAAAGAGACCAGAAGAGTATACCTGATTAATTGATTGCAGATCTTCAATTTGAGATTCTATGGAAAAATTCCTAACCTGCGATGAACGACGGAGAAGCAAAGTTCTAAAAAACAGAGGCTGTAGACGTTTGGTAGGGCAGAGGAAAGAAAATTAGGAGATGAAGACAAAAGGGCTAGGGTTCGATTTGATGATTACCTGATCAACCAAATCCACGACAAAGGCAGCTTGCGTGAAGGAATCACCAGAAAAGACAGCTGACGGCGAGAGCAGACAGGAGCACATGGAGGAGAACGTCCACCTTAGATGTGTGCAAGCCTGAAACGCGAAGAGCTCTCCACATTGGAGATGAAACCCCGCGTATGCTATTGTTAATGATTTCATCTTTACTCGCTTGAAATTTTTTGTGACACCAATGGCATTTCATTTCATTTGTGTTGAATATTAATCATTGAATCACACAAGAATAGTCATTTCCCAGCATGAAACTTAAATAAATTGAGTAATTGACAAACTCCTTTTTTTTTTAATCCGGAATTGACAAACTCTTATCCCCTTTCGGTTGGTCATCGGGCAAGCCCTTTCTTGGTCATCCGGGTATAGCATATTTAGAATTTTTGGCTTAAAGGTTAAATGAAAGCCCAAGTATATGAGTTCACATAAAACCTTTTAAAAGACAAGCCCATGATATGGAAGTGGTTCTCAATTATTTTTTTTTTAATTTCAAACGATGATAGAGTAAAATTCAACAATAATTCCTACCAAAAAAAAAAAGAAATTCAACAATAATAAAAAAATTAAGTATTGTATCACCTGAATAAAAAAATTAAACAATTTGACTTGGTCCAGCATACTCTTCTACTTAACAAGTATTAGGAATTTGAATTTTATCCCATGCAATGCATCAATTTGTTAATAAATTTTAAGTAAAATTATTTGATATTATTTATAGATACATTAAAGAATTAAGCATAAATAAGTGCTAAAATGTGATAATATTTTCTAATTTTTCACTTATAAAATTAAAATTAAGCCAAATAATTTTAATAGTAAACTTAAATTGTGTGAGAAAAAAAAAAACATGAAGAGTGGCAAAAGGGAGGGGGGAAAACTAAACTAACATAGGCAACTATTATTAGACAAAATTGTTGTAAGCTATACATAAAATTCCTCCAAAGATCCTATGTTGGAATCAGCCAAATGTTACTGTGGACCACAAGAGTTTTCATAAAACTGGATAACCTTATCTATCTTCAAGCCACATGTCACCTCATAAATGAGCATCCCAAATATGCACAAGTAAATGTAGCTTGCCACGTGGCAATATTAGATCCAATCAACAGATCAAAAACCAAAACATCTATGAACAATCTTGCTACCTGACACAGAAAATCTAAGTGAAGTTAGTTACAGAGTGAAACAGAACACATATTCATGGCTTCCCTTGCAACCTTAGCTGCTGTTCAACCAGCTGCAGTCAATGGACTTGCTGGAAGTTCCCTTAATGGAACTAAGCTCTCTTTCAAATCCTCTCACCAAACTTTAAAATCCAAGAAATTCAGGTAACTACCATACTTTTTTTATAAAAAAAAATGATATATTATTGCACATGTTGAAATTTGACTTGATGAGTATATAAGTATCAACAATTCAACATGGACTCATTTTCTTTTCTTTCTAGAAGAGAAAGAAGAATGACCCTTAAGGATGATTAGTTTTTAATTAGTATAATTGAGACTAACAAGTATTTATGGTTGGTTAGCTACATAGTTTCTGCCACTAGTGTATATACACTAGTATTCTACTTATGGTGGGTTTTTTCCCCCTTATAATTCAACTATTTTATATAGTCAAAAACTGAAAACTGGTTTTTTTTTTCCTCCTTAAATTTTCTTTCAATTTCTTGGCTCTTTCATTTTCTCTTTTCAACATTGAATGAATGCTAATAGAGTATGACATTAACATTAACAGGAGTGGTGCTGTGGTAGCAAAGTATGGTGACAAGAGTGTGTACTTTGATTTGGAGGACATTGGCAACACTACAGGGCAGTGGGATTTGTATGGTTCAGATGCACCTTCACCTTACAACCCTCTTCAGGTTCATCTCATCATCTGTGTCATCTCCATCTTTTCTAGCTACATTAAAAATTATCTACTTGTTAACACAAAAAGTTAGCTATCAAACCGGTTATCCGTATAGAATACATTTTGAAATATGAAATAATATATAACAAAAATGTGCAAAACAACACATGGTCTCAAATTTCTATCTTTCTTGTGGCACAAGTATATATACAACTAATTACATCATTGAAAATGGATTTGCAGAGCAAGTTCTTTGAGACATTTGCTGCTCCATTCACAAAGAGGGGATTGTTGCTCAAGTTCTTGATCTTGGGAGGTGGTTCAACACTTGCATACTTCAGTGCCACTGCTTCAGGTGACATTCTCCCAATCAAGAAGGGCCCACAACTCCCACCAAAGCTTGGTCCACGTGGCAAGATCTAATTTGCTACCACATTTTCCATGTTTCTTGCTTTTTCATAATGTGTAAAGTGTGATGACTGATGACTACTACATCCTACTATTATTATTCAAACATGTTTAATTTTTACTTTCATCAGCCTTATGCATTGCTTTGGTTTTCTAATTAAGACCTAAATATCCACATACCAATATCAGAGAAACAATGGAATCAAATATATTTAGAACAATGCTTTTCATTCCACAATTTTTGGAAGCTATTTAGTTAATAAATAACATGTTTTTTTTTTTTTTGTAATAGTACATATACAATGAGAATTCTTTGAATTCATCTTTGCAGCTGCATGACTACAAATCCTTCCTACACTGAGGATACAATATGTTACAAACATTCAGCTTTTGTATATATTCACTTCTATGTACAAATTGAAAGATAAAATTAATAGTTATCAAATAATAATCAATCAAGTCTTTGAAGAACACCCTCAATGGAGGCCTAATTGTTCTTCTTGAAGACTTTATATATTTATAAATATATATAGATAGATATACTCTTCTACCTTGCTTTCCCTGCTTCCCTATTTCGGAACCAGTTTCATCAGTTGTCATACTATTAGTCCTCCATTTCGCGGCATTAATGGCGCGAAGTTGGACTTCTCATACCTCCCAAGGAATCAAGATAGGAAACCTTCTTATCAGTCGTTACATTTGGAAGCTTCTGGCCTTTTCCATTGTCAATATCCTTGTAGAAGTCGTCTGTAGCCGCGAAAGGATCCTTATTACTGTGATCACCACCATTCCAACCCATGAAATCCGAGAGGGTCATCGAACCACTGTCTACATCATCTTTAGGAGTTGTTGGAGGCCTTGGAATTGAGCTCTTTGCAGCATTACTCTTCCTAGGATTTTGAGTTTGTTGATCTGCATATTGTACATCTTCTATTCTTGAAAGCACTGTATAGGCCAAACTTTCCAAGATTCTTGAATAGCTTTCGAGACAAGCTTGCCCCACATCCTGCCATGGCAAAAGAGATCCCCCTCCATGAATTTAGTCTTATCATAAGGCCAAAAGGCTAATTAGAAATTTAGATTGTGGGTGCAATTCTTTTAGATTCTTTTAGAAATTGTAAATAGTAAAGTTGTTCTTAGTTAGGCCTTACCCTGTTGAATTGGATTTTGCTTATATCCAATGCAGATTGAGGAGCTCCGGGGAAACGATGCTTAATGAGAAGCAAGATGGTTTCTGCTCTGTCTTCAAATTGTTCTCTTTTCTCCAGACTCACAGCAGAACTCCAAGATGATTTTGAGTCCTTTTGGTTCATCTTCCTCCTCCAAATTACCATTGAAGCCTCAATTCTGTTCTTCAGATCAAGGATCTTGTGTTCTGATGACAAGTCCACAGTTGATAGGAACTGGTCCGGATCAAAAAACTCAACTGTAATGCTCCGGTAGATCGATTCGCCTAGACTTGATCTTCCATTCTAAACAAGAAGAAAAGAAAGGATTGAGAAGAAGCTATAACATCACTATTTCAATGCACTATTTTGTCTAAATGAAAGTAATATCTAAATACTTTTTAATATTTATGTCAAACTTACCTTGGGTAGGGAATCAATGTAGCTTTCAGGGATCTCCATTTCTGATAGAGTTTGAGCATTTATGGCCATGGCTGCTTTGAGGACTTGGTTGACACTATCTTTTTGGTACTGCAGAAACCTTCTTGATGCCTCAGATAAACCATCTACTGGAACCTTAGGTGTAGGCAACCACCACTTGTCATCATTCTTCCCTCCATCTTTCTCCGAATCATCCGAAGCATCCTTCTTTACATAATAGAACTCTTGCTTCTCTTGGAAGCCATCTAAACATTCCTGCTCAGCCATTGAATGTTAGTTGTCTGAGTTAACCAACAATCAAATTATGTCAAATTGAAACTACTTACAAGAAGCATTGTATCAAGCTTTTTTAAGGCAGGGATATTCATGTGGAGATCAGTTCTTTGTCGCGTCGTCATGATCTATTCAAATCAAATATGAGTTTCAATCATAAGAGGGAACATAGGACTAATCAGCTTTAATTTAATCCAATTCAATTTAATTAACCTCCATGGTTGTGCCATCCTTGTTCTTTTGTTGTTGAGGAACCATCTCAACAATGTATTCAGTAACTGATAGAAGCCAATCAATTTCTTTTTTCCACTTTGCTTTCCTCTCTGGAGGCATCGGCTCTAGGCGTCGTTGCTCTCCGAAAATCGAAGCTGCATTCGAAATAAGAAAAAAAATGAGAAAATTTTTCAAACATTTCTATCATCATCTTAAGAAGAAAAAGGGAAGAACACAAATCTTTTGTCCTCATAATTCAAACAATGTCAAAATTAAAAGTACCTGCAAGATTTGTGAACGCATTTGACAAGGCCAATGCAGATGAAACACCTTTTCCACCACCAGACATATCTTCACCCAATAGCAACTTTGCAAATCTCTCCTTCATTTGTTCCATTTCTGAAAATGCATAATACCCAACATTTTTTAAATGACATATTATCAATCATATATCATATGAAAGCAAACATATTACAATATGATGAAAAGTGCTTCTAAATCAAAATGCTGTAAATCATATCATAGCAAATTAAAGCATAGCATATGTTATGTTTTTCTTACCCTGCAGTAGCTTATCTTTTTGTTCTTTGAGTTCAATTTCTTCCTTGCTCATAACCCTTGGCTTAGCTGGAGCAGCAGCAGGACTCTTATTATTATTGTTGTTATTGTTTTTGTTTTTATCTAATTCATTGAGCTTTGAACCTTGACTCTTTGATGAAACTATATCTTCTTCAGCCACATCCAATTTGCTAGCACTCTCAATGCTCAAACTCTTTGTATGCCTACCTGTGTTCTCAAACATTCCTTTGAAATGGAATAGTTTGGATTTATAACTTTCATTTTCTTGTTCCAATGCCTTCACCATCTTTTCTTTCTTTCTTTCCTTCTTTCTTCTTTTGAATAATATACAAATATATCTCCTAATGATGTCTAACACAGAATTCTTTGTATCTATGGCTTTCTTCCAAGGAGTAATGGTTATATTTTCAAGCAAGAACAAAACATGGAGGGTGAAGAAAGAAACCAGAAAGAACTTTGTTCCTTCATGAAATAGGAGTTATTGTAAAAGAAATGGTGCATTTTGTTCTTTTAGAAGTTTTGAGAGTTTGAAGAGAGAAAAAAAGGGTTGGAGGTGATTATTTGATGGGGTTTGAGTTGGTTTTATTTTCTTTTTTTGTGCTGAGTTCATTGAACGTGGGGTGCATGTTGAATTGTTGATAGATAAAGAAAAAAAATATGAGATAAGATTATGTGGGTTTAAGATTTGTGGAAGAAACAATTTTTTAATGATTATATTAGTATAATCTTATTTTATTATGTTATGTTATGTTATTAGATGTGAGGGTTTAATTGGATGGTTAATTACTTAATTTAAGGTTCTAATTTGAGGGTCAAAGTTTGCTAAAGACAGGGGAGGCAGACATGCATGCTTAGCCAATTAATTAATTAACATTGACACAAATTAAACTCACTCTATCTTCCATCACTGGACGGTGTTGATGCCTCACTTTAGAATAATTAATTAAGGTTAAGTTGCTTCAAGAGTATTTAAAAAATAGAAAATTTCTGATCAACATTTAGTAAATTATTTCTTCTTTTCTCTCTCTCTCTCTTCTTTTTGGGGTTAAAAAAAAAAACATTGGTTCTCAAATTAGACCATAACAAATAATAATTTTAGTTTGTATGGTGCAATTGATATTCAACTATCTGAATAATAAAAGTTTTGCTAATACATGTATATGATAGATGATAATAATGTTAAATTTTAGCATGATTCAAATAAATTTTAAAAAGAGAAAAAATGTTTTTCAGATTTCTAAGTAAAACTAGTAGGCAATACTGCTTTTGAAGAACAAATATATGTATCAATTTCTAGGTTCATTTTTTTTCTTTCTCTTCTTTTATACATGATGATGCCATATGCCCAATCCTTCAATATAAAATAGATTTATTATTAATTTAATGACACCAATATAGGATCACTAGGATGTCATAATAATCCACCCTGTCATTGCTGCAACTTTTGATCTGGGTATTCTACACCATCTATTGGTTAAGCAGCTCATAACCTCAGAATACATATATCTTTTGATAAACAAAAAAAAAATTAATTTCATACTTTAATCTAATAGCAAAAGCACGTGCAACTGTGCAACATTTTAAAAGATCAAGTGTTATATTAACTAAACATATTTTATTCGCAAAGAAACATATTTTTGGCCTTGATGTTCTAAACAGAGAGGATGCTCGGAGAACTTTTTAATTTTAATATAGAGGCAGGGTTGGTGTATAGTAGAATTATGAAGGTATATGGTGTTTTACCAGAGTATGAAGAGGTACTGAAAATCCTGAGTTCAATTTGTGTACTGGCAGAAAATTTTGGGTCCGATTTGTGTAAATTTTGGGTCCGATTTGTATACTGGTAGAAAATCCTGGGTCCGATTTGTATAAATCCTGGGTTTGATTTGTGTATTGACAAAAAACCCTAAGTCCGATTTGTATACTAACAGAAAATCCTAGGTCCAATTTCTTCTCACTAAAGCAAAAAATTGAAAGTCGTCACAATCGTGTATATCTTTCCAATACTCCATAACTCAACATAACTCACCTATCAATCTCATATAAAAAAAATAGTATTAAGATTCAGTTAGATTTGTGATTTCCTGTAAGGCTGTAACTATGCCACTGTCACATGCAAACTGGGAACAATCTATTTCGAGTTAAATCCTAGTGATTTATGAGATTAGCATGATACATTAAATTTGTTAATGAGATATTATTTGTATCAATTATATTTTTAAAATTAATATACTAATTAATAATATGTTGATATAGACTATTAGTGATATGTCTCACTTTATAATTTAATTACGTATCACAATATTATTTGATCGCACGTTACAATATTATTTGTCTATGTATTATTTATTATGTCATTATCACAAAATACACCAAATTAATCTTTTTAATAATTTTAAAAAATAACATATATATTTAAATTTTTTATTCTTTTAAATATTAAATAAATAATTAAAAAAATAAATTAAAATTCTCAATCACTGCTCATCGTTTATTATTTCTTATCCAAACATTTTTATAGTGGTACCGACTACCGAGGCTTCTATAATTAATTAATTATAACTTCTATAATTACTAATAATTAGCCAATAGCCATGCTACTGGAAAAGAAAAGGAAAAAAAAAATTAGAAACACTTGTATAATTTTCTTATTTTGTCAGTAAAATGAAATTTAAAATCGGAAAATAAAACAACAATAATTTTATTGTTAGTGATGGTACGAATGGTACCTGTTGTCTCTGCCACTATAACTTTATCTATCTCCATGGAGCTTCAGTGCCTCACAGTTCAGGACAACCATCGCCGCCCTGAAACCCTAACCCTAAAACAATATGGGATCAATCAGCGTCCTCCTCGTCGGAAAAGTCCTTCCATATCTCGAACAAGAGCTCGACAAGCGCTACAACCTCTTCCGCGGTATCGATCCATCGCAGAGGGCCGCCGTCCTCCGCGACCATGCCGCCTCCATACGCGCCGTCGTAGCCAGCTCCAGCGGCGGACCCGATGCGGCGCTCATCGAGGCGCTTCCCAAGCTGGAGATTGTTTCGAGCTTCAGCGTCGGCGTGGATAGGATAGATCTCCAGAAGTGCAAGGAGAAAGGGGTTAGGGTTACGAACACTCCCGATGTTTTGACCGATGAGGTTGCGGATTTGACGATCGGGTTGATTCTTGCGGTACTGAGGCGGATCTGCGAGTGCGATCGATACGTGAGGAGCGGGAATTGGAAAAAAGGTGACTACAAGTTGACTACTAAGGTAAACGAAGAACACTTAACACTGTGCTTCATTTCCCTTTTTTTGCATTTACCATTGATGAAATGTGATTGTTCTTTTGCATTTAACTTGAAACTTGAGTAAACCACTAGGTTAGCTCGAAAATATTGAATCAGACAATTTAGATCCGGCGAGTGAAATATGAAAAATACGGTGAAATTGTCCATAAAAACGTGGATTGAGTTTTTTATTGAATTATTAGGTAGAGACTTAAGCTTATAGTGCTGTATTTTAAAGGACACTAGCTCCCATGGTTCAGAGTTCAAACTTCAAACACCAGGCTCTTCATCCTGGTTTGCGGCTTTAGTAACTGCTGTTTCAATTCATCAAGCTGCTTAGCCCTTTCAATCAGGATCTGATTTACCTCTTCCACTGCTGATGGAAGCAAATACCCCTTCTGTAAAGTAGGAGGCTTTATAATTTTAGAGCTGAAATTCAGCCCACTTAGGCTTAGTTTGGTAAAGCTTTTATTTTTCAAAAGTAGCTTATAAAAGCTAACTTTTAAAAGATGGTTTTTTAAAAGTTGTAGCATTTATGTTTGGTAAATCAAATTAAAAATTGCTTTTAATAATCACATGCAACAACAATTGCATTTGGTAAAATAACTTTTAAAATTTAAAAATACTATAATAGACATAAATGCAAGCATTAAATTTGAAAATTAGTTAACATATGAGGTTATATTAGACTTTTAAATTTTGAAAAGCACAAGTCAACTTTGAAAAGCTCTATCTTAGGTGCTTTCAAAAGTACCCCGATCTTTTAAAAGCTGTAAGCACAAGCACATGATATTTTTTATTTACCAAACACAAAACGAGGAGCTTGAGCTTTTAAAAAGCACAAGCACCTCTTCGAAAAGCTTTACCAAACCAAGCCTTAATCACTTGGGTCATTGTTTAGGCTTCCCATTAGTGAAGCACCCAATAAGCTTCCAAAAACTTGTTCGCCTCTTTGGTGTGGCAATCCATTTGAGGATTATAGGCTGTGCTGTGCTTCAAAGTAGTCTTAGCCACAACCTAGACAGCTTTGAAATGATAGATTTGGGGAACTCATGAAATGATACTACATCCTTGGCACTGAAAGGGTGAGACAGGGCTATGAAATGTTCATATTTTGCGAGCCTATCCTCTACCTGATATCAAACCCCCCATCGCATGCGGGTAATCTTCAGTTGAAGTCCATAGAGATATTAGTCCAACTTGACACGGAATGGAGAGGGGCTGCTAGAGGCCTCCAGGTGAAAGTGTATCGATACTTTTGATACTTGTTTCTTTGACAAGTATCACAGCCCCGGGCATATTACTGACTTGTCCTCTTAATGCCTTCCCTAAACAACCCTCCAGAGATTTGTTTGTGGCTTTGTGCTACTAGTCTTTCATACTTGGAATTTGGAAATAAAAGTATTTACCTAATGGAATAAGTTTAGTCTCACAAAAGGGTCTACAATTCTTCATTCTTTGAAACAGTTGCTGTTTGTTGTCCTACATGGTTTTCAGTTTCTTTCTCTTGGTATGTCTCAAAGTATTTGCATATGGCCGAAAGGCAAAAGACAAAAGTTCGAGTGAAGTTTAGCCTTGGAAATTTGGGAATACTAAGAATGTAATTTTATTTTTTTTGTAAGCAAACGGGGTTAACTCCCAGAAAGAGAAAGCAAAAGAATTACACATATCGGTGTAAGGTAGCCCCACTAAAATCATCCCCTAAAATTTTTTTTTTGGTAGTCAAAGGGGGCTGAAAGCCCCAAAAAGAAACAAACAGTTATAAATCAATAACACAACGGGTAAGGAGACCCCTCTCATGTCAGCATCTAAGATGGATCTCAAATCCATAAAAGGGGAGTCAATGAAGCTGTACCCTGCACCTCTCT
This sequence comes from Arachis hypogaea, assembly GCF_003086295.3. Classification (NCBI taxonomy): domain Eukaryota; kingdom Viridiplantae; phylum Streptophyta; class Magnoliopsida; order Fabales; family Fabaceae; genus Arachis; species Arachis hypogaea. The sequence goes on along the minus strand of NC_092054.1, from coordinate 4,182,902 downwards.
CCTCCACACTTTTTTTTGCCAGCCAGTCTGCAGCCTGGTTACCTTCCCTATAGGTATGTCTGAGCACTACAGGGGTGGTGTTGTCAACAAAGTGAAACCCTGGGTGCATAGTGCCTTCCAATCTCCTTAATGATAGACCCAATAAAGGAAGAAGCCCAATAAAGAATTTTGAGGGGGAGGGGTGTAAAAACCTTAATCCACATCATTATCTGTTAGCCCAAAAGTTTACTCCAATTATAAAAGAATTCCTCTCAAGACAAAAAAAAAAAAACAGAATTTCTGACCCAAAGAAAAAGAGAGCCATAAAACGAACAAGGATAAAAAACCCTAAATCTTCAAGCTGCAGCGCCGCCTAACACGAGCTATGGTTCGTGGCATGGGCTATTAAACGTGTAACTTTAAAGTGTTCTGTTGTTACAAGTTTATAACTAAGTTTATAACCCCTTCATTAATCATTATCGTCATCTCTGTTAAAGATGCAGTTCGCCTATGCTAGCAATGACGACACCGAATGAAGAATATATAAGAAACCAATTTGCTTCTCTCTCTCTCTCTCTCTCTCTCACAAACACACACACACCTGTATATGACAATATGTAAACATTTAAACGTTACTAGTGTGTTTGTTTTCCATTTTGAAGTGAAATAGTGAATAGAAGGTGCTGTGATGATGATATGAAATAATCTCGTTAATCTGAGATTTCTTTTGCTATGAGGAAACAATTCTATCCATTCATTCTTCTGAGCACCTTTCATTCTATTATTCTTCATATATTGTTATCTCCGTCTCCATTAATCTCATCATTCTCATGTATATGTAAACAGTTATATCTTACTTGTTTGTTATTTACTTATTTTCATTTTTGAATTGAAACTATAAATAGGAGAAGGTGCTGTGATGATGAGATAAAATAATCTCGTTAATCTGAGATTTCTTTTGCCATGAGGATAACTTTTCTCATCCATTCATTTTTTTGTCTGAGCACCATAAACAGACTGCCTAACAATTTGTACTATTCATAGCGGTCTTAGAAAACAAGACCCGAACGATCAATCATCATCACATCATAATTTGTTTTATACGTGCACACATACTTTTTTGGGATCCCATTTGCTTTTGCAATGCCAAATTTATATTTATTTGTATAATATTACCCTTGCAGTTCTCTGGCAAAACCCTCGGCATTCTTGGGTTGGGAAGGATTGGCGCAGCAGTTGCCAAGAGAGCTGAAGGATTCGACTGTTCAATATGTTATTACTCCAGAAATGAAAAACCAGATTCGAAGTACAAGTACTATCCAAGTGTTGTTGAGTTAGCCTCCAACTGTGATGTACTGGTTGTTGCCTGCCCTCTTACGTCGGAAACTCATCACATAATCAACCGGGAGGTGATAAATGCTCTCGGTCCAAAGGGTGTTCTGATCAACATTGGGCGAGGCAAGCATGTTGATGAGCCGGAGCTGGTCTCTGCACTGCTTGAAGGTCGCCTAGGAGGAGCTGGGCTAGATGTGTTCGAGAAAGAGCCTCATGTCCCCGAAGAGCTGTTTGGGCTTGAAAATGTTGTTTTGCTGCCTCATGTTGGAAGCGCCACAGTTGAAACTCGGACTGCAATGGCTGACCTTGTCCTTGACAATCTGGAGGCTCACTTCCTCGGAAAGCCCCTCTTAACCCCATTGGTTTAATTTGATGCCATCTATTGAACTATCAAAATAACTTTGATGCGCCTTCATTTGTCTACAATAATTTTTTCAGACGTTAAACATTGATGATTGTGGGAGCATTGTTGAGCGTATTGCTTGTTACTTCGGGCTGTATGCTCGAGTTTGTTAAGATCATAGCAATAGAATTCGGAATTCCACTTAGGACCCACTGGTATCTTTTTTATCTTTTATTACCCGGCTGTTACATACCTTTTTTCTGGTCCAATTATGGGAAAATATTAAATGCCTTTGAATTTAATTCCATTGTTTGAAACAGAAGTAATTAAATTAGTTTTTCTATTTTTTTTTCAAAATCAATTCTAATTTAAATAAATCTGACTTAAAATTTTATTTTATTGGAATTTCATTTGAAATTTAAACCGTCTAAAATACTTTTATAATTTAATTACTTTTTCTTAAATTTTCTTTAAATGTCTTCTATTTTTTAACACATACTCTCTTTTTTCACCACTTTTGTTTCCTTTTTTTTTTCTTTTAATTCACTCAATATAATATATATTTTTTTGGAAGGTCTACTATCTTAAAAAAAATGCATAGATTTTGTGTGTGTAACCATTATTTTTGAACAAGTATAATTTTATTAATTTATTCCAAAACACTAAAATTTAATTCTATACCATTAAAAAGTTTTTAAACAAGCTGTGAAAGTTGAAACATATATCTATCTATATAACACATTTAATAGGGCCTAAATTAGAGGCAACCATTTTCAGCTCTAAACGTCTCATCGGGGGACTTATTATTGGATACAAATAAAACCTTATGATCTTATCAAAGGTGTCACCGTACATATTGTTTCTAACATGAATTTGCAAATGTGGTTACAAATTGGGCGTTGATTCTGATATCAACAATGACTTTAATACAACTAGACTGAATTTATTGAAAATCAAAGGGATATACCCTTTCAAACAAAGATCTCAAGGAAAGAAAATCAACATCAAGATTTGAAGAAAGAAATACATTGACATTGCAGCTACAGTTTACAAAACACCTTAACTACGCAGATTTCTTAGTAACGGAGAATTAACAGAAACTGGCCATAATGAAAACAAAAAAAAAAAACAGGGCTACCCAGAACAAAAACCGAAGGAAATTTCAACTTTTTCCGCGTTTCATACATAGCCTTCAGTTAAAGTAGGTTTCTTCTCTTCTTCACAGTTTTTCTTCTTTGCATCATCTTCAATTCCCAAACCTTGCAATTCATCAATGCAAGGTTCTTCTTCACCTTCCCCCAATTTAGCTCCTTCTCCAACCACAATTTCTTCCACAACCTCCTCCACTTCGCCGCCGCTACCACCAGAGACCTTCACCTCATCGCCGCCTTCTTCGCATCCTTTCTCGACGGCACATGCTCCGGGCGGCTCGTTCTCCGGCTCGATCCCAATCACGGCATCGGAGGTTCCCTCGGCTGCGGCTGGCCACGGGTCGTTGACGCAATCTCCGGCAGTCTCGTCATCGTCATCGGAGAAAATCGCGGCGGCGGACTTCACGGCAGCGGCTGCTTTGAGGAATGCTTGGTGGATGGATTCAGGCGGAAGAGCACAATCTTCGAGGCCTGCATCTTCGAGGCGCGGGGGTAGGATCTGGTGCAGTAACCCGTGTTGTTCTTTGGTTGACTCCATTGGAAAATCAGGTTCCAATTCCAAATTAGATTTTTTGTGATTTTTTAATTTTGGAAATGAAACCCTATTTGCTAAATCTCAGAGAGGAAGCGGTTGCTATATTAGGCTCCAGAATGTGGCGGTGAATGGCGATGCTGCTTCTGTGACCATCGAGAAACTTCCATGGCCTTCGTGAATTTGAGCTTTCTGCTGATTTTTTATTTGATTTTTGTTGTGCATATCAGGTGGCCTACAATTCACCACCAATAAAACACTGCTAAAAACAATGAGGAGTAAATATTTTTTTATTAATATTAGTTAACACTCTTAAGTTAATATTTTATTTTTATATTATTAAAATTTAATATAAAAATATTTTTATTGGTCAAATACTGAAAAAAAAAAGTTGTTGGTTAAATATGACTAAAAAAGACAATTGCTCCAAAGCTTATCAAATTTTTAGAGGATAAATGCATACTGTAAAATGTTAATTGTGTTGTGTTAGTGTTGTGAAGCATGTGATTATTGCTATTGGTGTGGGAATGGATCCTCTCAATTGTTAAAAAAAATTGAGAATGTAAAATGTGATTTTTAATTATTCATTGCTCTCTTTCGTATTTATTTTTGGTTCTATTTATAAAACTAATTGTAAGAGATCATACTTCACTATCTCAATTGTTAAGAAAAAATTGAGAGGATCTATTCTCGATTAGTGCCACTATCAAAAAGGAATTATGAAACAAAAAGTCTCATAATAGAATCCATTAGGACACTGTTGTAATCTTCGGAGGAAGGAATATCCTGCACAATTTGGAATCTTCCATTTGAATATCAAATGAGGGAACCTTGAAAATTGGAGGAGCGTAAGACAAAAAATAACATGTAGTAATGTACAATGCACAATATGATGATTACTTAGAAGATTAAACGTGCCATAGAATTATATTATTTTACTAATCATATCATAAAACCAACAAAGAACTAAATAGTGGTAGAGACACTATTGGAGGACTAACTTGAATATTATACCAATAAATAATTCATGTAAAACATTCCTTATTTTGTTTATAAGTTAATATATATGTTCAGATTTCTCCAATTATTCTTCAACCACCCTTCATCATTTTCTTATCTAATTACAGCCAAATTAACCTTGCATTGAGAAGTTCTCTATTCTGAGTTGTAAATTTGTAATGCAACTAGATACTCAATTTGAATTCGAAACCTATTGTTAATAGCTCAGCCAACATTTTCCCAAGTTTGAATGAAAGAGAATGATTGTGCTAGGCTATTTAAGCTCAATAACCAAACAGAAAACTTGTCAAATGCAAGACACTTACATCAAAATTAAAATATTTCACTTCAATATGATAACTCAACAATACACAAATAATATTCAGTATACATGACAGAGAATTTGTTCCTGGTTTTACATAGCTAATGTTGTTTTAGCTGACTAATAATGAATTTGTCAATGTCTTGTACTATGGCACCAAGCAAAGCTGATCCAGATTGAACACTCTACTCTTAACATTCACAGCCTGTGGATCTCTGCTGTCGACCACCACCACCAACATCGATCGAGTCAGGGAGGTACCTGATATAATCAACACAATACACAATACTTAAGTCTTATGATGATTAAAGTAAATTGTTTATCTTAAAGGGAAGTGGAATCATAAATCATTTCACATTCAAATGTACAAGACCCTATAAATCATTAACTGGTAAATATTGAATTTGACAGTGCGACATAGCTCTCTTGAATTTTAGGAGGGTTATAACCTTAATGACAAAGATTAGTTTCGAGAAAGCACGGGAGAAGTTCCCGAGGGTGGATATCCAGCCCAATAGGAAATGAAAACAGAAAAATGAATCAATGAACACTCACATTTCTTCTTCAGGTTCGTTCTTGAGTGCATTCTTGGCTATACACTGGAAAGCAGCTTCAACATTAAATCCTTCTTTTGCAGAGGTCTCGAAGTACGGAATGTTTCCCTTGGAAGCACACCATGCCTTTGCTTTCTTCTCAGAGATCTGAAACGAGAAAGACATCATAATAGAGGAACTTACAAATGGGAAGTTTTTGGGAAAATTGCACAGAACTTTTCATAAGGCAATAAGTGACAATAATGACAGGAGTAACTTACAACTCGGCTGTTTCCACCGTCGACATCTATTTTGTTCCCCAAGACAACAAATGGGAAGTTTTCAGTATCAGATGGACTAGCCTGAAAATGAAACCATTTACTTGAGCTTCTCAATGTTCTTTTAACAAACGGAAGGGCACAACATCAGAGAATGATAAAAGGTCACCTGAATAAGAAACTCTTCTCGCCAGTGATTAAGGTTCTCAAAAGATTTCATGACATTTACATCATATACAAGGACACAACAGTCTGCACCCCGATAGAAAGCCACACCGAGACTCTGAAAGCGCTCTTGACCAGCAGTGTCCCAAATCTATAAGTAAAACGAGATCATCTCAATCTTAAATGATTATATTTATACCTTACCATATTCTTCAAACAAACAGAGGAACTCAGAACTATTCAATGAACAACATATAAAAAAAACAGAGGCAGAAATTGAACTTATATCCCTTAGAAAGTACCAGGCACTTACCAAATTACTATCATAAACCATTCACAATGGTCATCATTTCTTATATCATAGAGATTAACCTCACCACAAGAAACAAAGAATTGCAAGAAAACAGAATATTTCGTCTGTTTTCTATTATTTTCTTTAGAATGAGACTGTAAAGATCATCCATCAAAACTCTAATGAACAGAATGGTCAATAACAAGAACAGTTTAAAACATGCTCTAGCTATGTTCAGCAAGATATTACAGAGATATTTCAAAATAAAGCGATGATCAGTGTGAAAACTAATTCAGATAATAAACAATCCGATAGTGAAATAGATCAATATAAGAATTGTTTTTCATCTGAAGGGATTCTTCACCTGCAATGTGAACAACCTATCTTCAAACTGAACTTCCTTGGTTAGAAAATCCGCACCAATGGTAGCCTTATACTGATTACTAAACTTTCGATTCACATACCTACATGCAGAGATGAGAAACGAAAATCATGATCTTGATAATGCAAATCAAATAAACCAGCATTCATCAAGCCATTGCTAAATGTACTATAACAAAAATGCTTATGAAAGAAAATGAGTCTCGGGCATACTGATTCATCAATGATGTTTTGCCAACCCTGCCAAAATGAAGGGGAAAAAACAAAACAAAAACCAAATAAATTATCATCAGCAAACAGAGATTGGATGAATAACACAACAAACAATTGCATCTGATGATATAGTAACCTTTCAAGCATTTGCACGCAAAGACATAATATTAAACTAAGCCCTCTCAGAATATTGCAAAACTATTGAATCATAACAGATTTTTGCTTTCATGTAACACACGTTTTGTAAGAAAGTTCTATGTTTTCAAGAATTCAAGAATAATCATCAATTCAAGTCTCATTTCTTCCTCCTCCAATCTTCAGCATCTCATAAACTATATCTTTCATAGTTTTTGCTAACAAACCAAGAAGAAAAAAATAAACTTTTTCTTAAAAATATACACTCCAAAGAAAAATGCACCACCCCTTTTCAGTTTTTCCTTTCTGGGTATGATATAAAACAAACCAATTTTTAATTAATTCAAAAAAAATTCAAATTTAATATATACACACAAAAGAAAAAAAGAACATGCATTTACCCGCTATCTCCAAGGATTATGACCTTTAACAACATGCGCCGTCTTGATGCCATGGATCGAAATACAATCTGTGGAACTTTGTTTTCAGCTGGAAAAAAAAATGAGAATTTGGAACACAGAGATTGAGATGTGTTTTGTGTTTGTGGAACAAGAGTTTTTGAAAGACAGGTGGAAGAGAGGAACAGGAATAGAAATTTCAATTTCAATTATAATTACAATTACAATTACTGAATGAAGATGAATAAATAAACTAAACAAAGGGTGACAGCTAAGATAAGAAATAAGAAGAATGCTCTGAGATTGTTTATTGACTCTCTTCTTTTACCAAAATGCCCAAACTTTCCTAATTTAACCTTTTTTTATGATTTTTCTGATATCTCTTAACTCATCAGGTCAAAAGCTAATTTGTCATTTAACTGTAAATGTAATCACATTTGTACTCTCTATTTATACTAATCACATGGCAGGATATCTTGTTCTTAATAATAAAGGAATTAATTAATTAAATGTTCATAGAAGGGCCAACAAAGCATCAAAGGGTGTACCTTTTTTTTAAGATTGGGATGAAATAAGATCAAATGTTCCATTAATAGCTTTAATAAATGACTGTAAAACTATAACATAACACTATAAACTACATCATATAACATTAATGAAATCAAGTATATAGACCAAGTGACATTATCATACTAACTATTCAACCCAAAGTTTAGTAGTTCAATTTTCTATCTCCATTATGCGAATGACATCGTATATTCTATGGTTTATTCTTATACGTTCTTTATTACATAAAGGGTATTATATTCTTTGTAAATTAAACAATAATTTTATTTTTCTATTTATTATATTTTATATCAATAATTCAAATTTAAAATTTACAATTTAGTATTTAAAATTTACCTTTAGAATTTATAGTTTAAAGTGCCTTATTTTTTACCTTTAGTAACAATTTAGTTTTCAAAAATGGTTGTGGTCCTTACTTTTTTTCGAAGTATATTAGCATTTAACGTATTTTATTGTTTTTCTTTTGCAATAATAATAATAATAATAATAATAATAATAATAATAATAATAAAAAAGTTAAATTAGTCTAGTAGTTAGTTCATTAGACTATTTAAGTGAATGTAGAAAGTTCAAATCCCACCTTGTACATAAAAATTCATTAGCCAGTAACAAATCTTTAAATAGAATCTCAATCCGCCACAGATTAATCCTTAACCTACTCGATCAGGAATAATATTGATAACGATGACGCTGTTTAAATTATTTAAATCTGCTTAATTGCGCTCAGTGTTATTGAAAGCCACACAACCATTACTCTTCGGCCAATAACCCAATACCAAAAAGCACGAAAAGTTACATTCAAATATCGTTCTCCTTGCTATCATGAATCAATAATTCTTCCTGTCATAAACTGGAGATATCATACAATATCATGCTCTCTATATAATTACAGAAAGACCGTGCAATAATTGCCTTAATCAACAATCCTTAATACTCTCCAAGTCTAATATGATGCATAATCACAAAGTTAACCAAATAAATACAGAATCGTCCCTACATATCCTTGGTTCTTTTGAATCACAATGTTAGCCTTCCCAGTTAAGTAAATGTTAGTAGCATAAAAGTGTGAATCAAATTAAAGCTTACAAAATAATTCAGCATTCATACTTGAGAAACAAGTTAGACAGCAAAATCATTAAAGAAAAAGAATGAAGAAACATTGGCTACTGCATATTATGAGCACAAGCAAGCCATTGCATACTTCTCTACCTGCAAAATCTACCAACACATATGTACCAACAATGCTCGTCAATGCGAGCTGGACATAATATCTGGGATTAAATCCTTTCCGTCTCTTGTGTGTTTTGCAGGCCTGAACTGGTTGAGGCAGATGGATGTTGACCGTATTCACTGCTCGGTCCACTGTACTCACTAGTGCCATGTTCTTGGCTTTCAAGTGCCAGCTTCCTGAACTTCTTTAGGTCTTCATTGTATTGACCGGCGTCATAGTTTAAACTCTCAAAGGAACCAAAAACTCTGCTGTGCCCCGGTGTGCCCCCCTCGTATAGATCCTCTAGAGAAATATGTCCTTCTAGAGCTCGAACAACCTGCTTAACACAATTTTATCATTGTTATGCCAAACAATTAGAAGTCAGCTTCAAAATCGTTTAAGAATGATAGATCACAATTTTCTTATAAACACATCTTTTGACTAGGTAAACTCACCTGGCTCATTCGAGGCCGGCGCCTGGCTGAATGGCGCACACATGTTGCGGCACATGCAGTCATTCGAGTCAGCTCTTCACGATCATAATTTGTCTGCAACCTTGGATCTAGAAGTCCACTAAAATTTCCAATTTCCAAAGCTTGGGAAAGTAAGGGCCTTGCCTATAATATACACAATAATTTAGTACATAGTTACAATTGGACAGTTTCTCTCATTCTTCACACACAAGTTCAATACAACATTTGGTATTGGAAACCAGTTATCTGGGACCAAGTTAGAAAGCTAATATGAACTAGATAACCAATAGATAAGAACCAATCCGATTTTTATTATGCAAGATACTTTCAACTTCAAAATTGGACTCAAGTGCAAGCATAGGGTGCGTTTGGTTTGCATTTTTATTTTCTATTTTCATTATTAATGTTGTTTTCAGGATTTTGTGAAGAAAAAAGAGAAAACAAGACACTGAAAATGAAAATACAAATCAAATGCACCCTAGTTTTCCAAGTTCCTAACCACCCTCAATTAATATGGTTTTTATCAAGATTGCCAATGTGACTGAGAAAAGGGGTAAAAAAGCATCCAAAATGAACAGATAAAAGGCTCAAGAGATGCATATAAAACACTGGAGACCCAGATATAGCAATCAACTTCACTCCTCTCACAAAGAGGATCGGACACAGGAAAGTTAGACACCTATATAAATACTATGTTTTCAAGTCTAAAGCTATGCAAATTATAATACTAACATATAAACATTCATGCAGTACAGTACACTACACACCCATTCAACCATGCTGTCATCTGTGAAAGATTCAGTTTTATCAACAGGTTTTCGACCGGTAATCAACTCCAAAAGCACAACACCATAGGAGAAAACATCTGACTTCTCTGTGAGTTTCCCACTAGCAGCATATTCAGGAGCCAGGTATCTGTTGAATGAATTTGGAAATTCACTGAGATAATTCTAGAACAGCAAATATAAAATGTAAAAGTAAAATCAACCTAACTTACGTCCAAATTAAGAAATATAAATATATAATACATAAATTAAAAACCCTCCTAACCAGATTCAAGAGAAAAGAATACAAATGGTGATGAATCATACCCAAAGGTTCCCATCACTCGAGTAGAGACATGGGTATCTGTGTCTGTTGAAAATTTGGCTAGTCCAAAATCTGCAACCTGAAGGGACGATAAGGGAATATCATATTATTACATACAAGATATGCTTGGATATGGAAGTGCCAAATGAGATGATGAACAAATTTGTAGTTCATTTAACTATTCAATTATTCATTATACTCCATTTTAAGTCCCTTCTACTTAGGGAAATTTTGAGGTCTAAGGAAGACGGAAGCTTCCATCTTTTCCTATTGCAGAAACCATTTTAAAGAGGGAGTGGGATATAGTTTCCAGTTAATCCGCCTGCTCCTCTTGTTCACCATTAAAAGGAGAGGACCTTTGATCCATTGGCTTTGTTTGCATCCTATATCATACATAGCTTTATAAATCATAAATATGTTATGTTGTCATTAGAAGAACAAGTATAGCATGCCTCAATGGCACAGGCAAATGAACAAGAAAACAAGGTTTCTTTAATTTTAAAACATTAATTAAGAATTTGAATTTCCATTTATATGTCAAGGAATGCAGTTCAAAGGTTATAAAGTTTACCTTTGCCTCAAAACTATCATCAATAAGGATGTTAGATGCTTTAATGTCCCGATGTATGATTTTAGGGTGACCTAAAAAGATATTAGAATGATAGAAGTAAATTTTGAAGTTAGTATCACGAACAAATAATTTTTGCCAGATTTTAAGCAGAAACTTATTTTCCAAGTAAGGTAAACTCACAATCCTCATGCAGGTATGCCAATCCCTTTGCAGCTCCAACTGCAATCTTCATCCTCGTTGACCAGTCCATAGTCGGTCTGTCCTTTGCTGGAATGATATTCATATAATACCAAAAATTATTAATAGTGACGTGCGAGTAAGTTTATCACACTTTAAACAAGACAGTGTAGTCCTAAACCTCAATTACCAATCCAATCTATTTAAACTCAACTCCACAATTTTTTAACCACAATTCTGCATACGAAAACAATTTTATTACACACAGAAGCTATACTACTCAAAATATGCGTACACTTGAAGTTCATCACATTTATTAGAGAATGATTGGAGTAAATCCTATCTATAGGAAGAAAAGGGAAATTGCATACCATATAGGTGAAAATTAAATTTTGTCCTTCATTCTACATTATCTATGTATGCATCATGCATCATTCTTCATAAATCAAAAGTGCTAATATATGTGGGGGGAAGAGGAGATAAAGATTTAACTTTGGAGCAATGAATGGAAAATATCTTACCATGCAAATGAAACTCAAGTGTTTTATTTGGCACAAACTCATAAACAAGCATCCTTTGGCCACCTGAGACGCAATATCCAACTAGGGAAACAAGATGCCTGTGATGGACACGGCTAATGACATCGACTTCTGCATGAAACTCACGCTCCCCCTGTTTACTCTCGGATTTCAGCTGCTTAACAGCAACAGTTTTTCCATTTGGAAGAACTCCTTTGTGGACATAGCCAAAACCACCTTGACCAAGAAGATTTGAGCCGGAGAACCCTTCTGTTGCCATTGCTAACTCATCATATGTAAAAGTACTCTGAGATAGAGACAAGGACATGCCAGAAGACTGAGACATGTATGGCCGCTCAGACCCAATACCACTGCTGGTAGCTGAAGAATATGTGGGAAGACTACCAGCAGATGACGACTTTTGGTGATTTGCCACAACCCCAGGGGGTTTCGGAGGCAACCCTCCTTTACCATCTGTAGAAGGAGAAGGAGTACTTTGCCATTGCTGAGGTAAGCCACTACCCTGGTCAACTGAAGTAAATTCGCATCAATAATTAGTTCTACTGTGCTAATCAATAATCAATAATTCTATACAAACACAAAACCACATTTCATGCAAACTTTTTCTTTTGAATCTAAACTGTGAAAAACTAAACCTAAGTTACCCTACTATAAAGTTGAAGTTATCACAATACTACTCCCACCAGTTTCAAATAACTGTCCATTTAAACAAACCAGTACAATAAAAGTTCAATGTAGGTTTGATGTATCTGGATACAACAATAGTTTCTCAATCTAAGATGATATATTTGAGGAGCACAGATGTCAATCCACTTGAACTAACTATACATTCGGTCATTCAGTGAAAATTTAGGTCATCCAAACCATAAACTAGCAAAGAAAAGTAACAAGTAACCAATGCTGTATACGAGAAAATCACCAAACTTTCTGAATGCACCAGAACCAGCACAATTGACTAGGATTTTTCAGATTATTTATCATAATCAACAAATCTAAGTTACTCTTCTCTGATGCACTAAGGAAAACGACAATTGAAGTTGACACAAACTAGTGTATATTATTTTGACTAATATTTTTGGTTAAGAGAGAGAAAAAGGCCTCACCTTTTGGTTGAGGAGGAGCACCATAGTAGTTGCTCTTCTCAAAACCCTGATTCCTCTTCCTCTTCGCCCTCCTGTAGAAAAAGACGAAAATGCCCCCAATGATAAGCATCGCCGTCGAACCCAAAACCGCCCCTATTATGATTCCGGTCAATGTCCCCTTCGCCAACCCACCGGAATCCGCCGGAGTCAATGGCATAAACGGAGTAGAGTTCAACGAGGTAGGAGCGGAGGATACGAGCGCCGGCGACGGCGGGGAGGCGGTGACATTGGTCGTCGGGGTGGATGCAACCGGAGACGGCGGAGATGCGGCAGACGGAGAAGGAGGAGATGCGGCGGTGGAGTTAGTTCCCGGAGGAGTCTCCGGCGCCGGAGACGACATTTCCGACGAAGCTTCCGGCGAGAACAATAAGATGAAGTAAACCAAAAAAAAAAAGATTTTGAAAGTGTTCAAAAAGAAAAAGAAGAAACAGTAGGGATAAAAAGAAAGTGTGAGAAAGTGAAAGGAAGAAAAAAAAGGGTAAGAAAGAGATTGGGAATTGGGATTCAGGAGAATGGAGAAAAAAGGAAACAAATTTTAGTTCACGAAATTATGATAATCACATCACATGGGAATGGGGATTGGATTTGAGAGAGAGAGAGGTTTTGGAAGGTGGTGAATGATGATGGTGTTGGGTGGACCCTATTATGAATGTGATGTTTCGTTCTTACTACTACGTTGTTGTTACTGAGTCACTGACTCGGCGTTGAGTGAGTGATTGACTCGGTCGCTGCAATTTAAGGACAGTGGGAACACCGGAGCAATGTTCTGCGTACGGAAGATTCTTCTGCGGCTTCAACTGTTTCGAGGATTCAATCTTGTCTTGTAAGAAAAATAAAAATAAAACTTTTTTTTAATTCAAATAGAATTTGTGACTTATTTTCTTTCACATGTATGATATTCTGTTGAGTTATTGTGTTTACGTACACATTTTAAACATAATATTTATTTATTGTGTTTACGTATCGAACACATTTTAAACACAATATTTATTGACATTTTTTTAACATGTGTATTTATTATATCTAATCGTATTTTAATAAAAAAAAAATTTCTTTAAATATGTTTGAAATACTTAAATATCATCACGTGTCAACATATCCAATCTTATTCTTAATATGTATTTTTAAAATAAATTTAAAAATAGTATATATTATTATTTATTAAAATATTATTATAATTTATCAAAAAAATATTTTATATATATATATATATATTCTTTGTGTCTTATAAAATTTTAAAATTTGTGTATGTATATCCCATATGCATGCATCATAGTGTCTTTCTCAATTGGCATATTTATAGACTCAATAGCTAATTAAGAATGTAATTGTCATTATCCTAAGAATTTAATTATATCCCTTTTATAGTTATTCACTTATCATAAAAATTAATTAATTTTAGAATTTAACATTTAAAATTGTTAATTAAAAAAAATATAGTTCTTAGTTTTTGAGAATTAGAATGAGATTTGATTTAGTAACATTTTTATTTTTTAAAAATAATTTATAAAAAATTATTTTAAAATAATAAGTTTTTAAATATTATAATATTTTATTTGGTAAATCAAATTAAAAATAATTTTAAATGAATACAAGCAAAAATAATTGTATTTGGTAAAAAAATTTTAAAGTTTAAATTTTTTATAATAGACATAAATATAAAAATTAAATTTAAAAATTAATTAATATATAAAAGTATATTAAATTTTTTAATTGTGATAAGTATAAATTAATTTTAAAAAATTTACTTTTTAAATACTTTAAAAAAAATTATTTTTAAAAAATTTGTAAATAGAATTACATATATAATTTTTTAATTTATTAAATACAAAATAAAATTTTTTTTGTAACTTCAAGTAATGTTATCAAACTAAGTTTGAATCGATTTATTCAATTAAGTTAACTTAAAATCACACATTTAATTAGTCTAATTTAGACAAAAGAAATAATAATGATAAAAAACCAATTAATAATATAATATATTATTTTTTCATATTTGATTTAATTCGGTGATTGAAATTTGAAAACAGATAGTAAATTGTAACAATTTGTATTTTGTAGTACTAGTAGCATAAATACGGCGTCAAATTGATGTCATTATGGTTGAGGAGGAGTTAAATCGCAAAAATGATTATTGCATCAGCATTAATATAGGGTCAACTCTCCATGTAAATTGGTAATAGCGGATTAGTCCTTCGTACTTTTATTTTTTTATATGACTATATACTAAAATGGGGTTTTTTACTTAAATAAATTGTATGGGAGTTAAAATTACCTGATTCTCCTGAAACGGATTCTGCAACGTGAATCCCCTCTTGGTATTATTATATAAATCGTCCTAGGCTGCATAGGGTTATATAAAACGTGAATCATCTTAGCCTAGGACGATTTATGCATGAACATGTTAGGCAAATCAATTGTAAATCGTGGCAGGGTCTCCAGGATTGGAAGAAGAGCATAAATCGTCCCAGGGTGGTAGGTTTTACGTGTTAATGGGCTAACTCTCACTGGGTTGCCACGATTTATGCATTATTGGGACCCTATTCAGCCTGGCACGATTTATGTTTGTGTTCGTAACACTAACTGGGTTGGGACGATTTATGCCCAAGTTGTAAGAACCATAGAAGTCAAAACCGAATCGGTGATCGAACCGTTCACGTAACCGGGTTAATGGTTCAACCGGCAGGTAACCAGTTGAACCGATTGACTCGATCCTATGTAATTAAAAAATAAAATATATAAAAAATTTTAAAATTAAAATTTAAAATACATATTTTCACTATTAACCCAGCTTCAACATTTTTAAAAAAATTTGAAACTCAAGCGGTTCGATCGAACCGGTCTCACCGAGTGATATCGATTTAAACCAATTCACTCCGGTCCAGTCCGATCCTGCTAACAATAGTAACAACAGCGAATTTTTGGGGATTCGGCCATCAGAACCATCCCCCTATCATGAGCGAATTCCATAATCTATTAAGAACCCTGATTTCTAACGTCTTATACTAAACCAAAAACTAACTAAATCACTAACATGGTATCAGGCAACGTCTTAATTAAAAAATATTCTAAGATGCATATTCACCCTATACAATATCATCCAACATACTATATCATCCAACATATAAATGTACTTAACATACTCATGGCCTTGACTCAACAACATTACAAAATTCAAAAACATACCTTTTGATCAATAAATCCGGCAACATGCGCAATGCCGTTCAGGCGGTACATATCTCCTTGGTTTGCGGCCATTATCACCACCGGACAGATTACTTCCTCCACCAGCCGGTCACCGGCGGCCCACTGCCACCACCACCTGCGCCACTCAGGCGCCTCTGCCCACCAGCAGTTGCACCTCCGCCGCGGGCTGGTCCCCACACCCGAAACACTTCTCTCCCCAAACTTCCTCTCCGGTCAAAATGGTGAGTGAATTGGTTTAAATCAATATCACTCGGTGAGACCGGTTCGACCGAACCGCTTGAGTTTCAATTTTTTTTTTTAAATGTTGAAGTTGGGTTAATAGTGAAAATATGTATTTTAAATTTTAATTTTAAATTTTTTTATATATTTTATTTTTTAATTACATAGGATCGGGTCAATCGGTTCAACTGGTTACCTGCCGGTTGAACCATTAATCCAGTTACGTGAACGGTTCGATCACCGGTTCGGTTCTGACTTCTATGGTTCTTACAACTTGGGCATAAATCGTCCCAGCCCAGTTAGTGTTACGAACACAAACATAAATCGTACCAGGCTGAATAGGGTTCCAATAATGCATAAATCATGGCAGGCCAGTGAGAGTTAGCCCATTAACACGTGAAATCTACCACCCTGGGACGATTTATGCTCTTCTTCTAACCCTGGAGACCCTGCCACGATTTATGTTTGATTTGCCTAACATGTTCATGCATAAATCGTCCTAGGCTGAGATGATTCACGTTTTATGTAACCCTATGCAGCCTAGGACGATTTATATAATAATACCAAGAGGAGATTCACGTTGCAGAATTCGTTTCAGGGGAATCAGGTAATTTTGACTCCCATACAATTTATTTAAGTAAAAAACCCTACTAAAATGTAAGTTTATTTTATATAATTAACTAATTTAATAGTTAGAGTAGAGTATCGTTTTTGTCTCTAATGTTTGGGGTAAATTTTATTTGTGTCCCTAACGTTTAAATCGTCCTATTTGTATCCTTAATGTTTGTAAAAGTGATTCAATGTTATCCTGCCCGTCAATTACATATCATGAGCGCTTTAGTTTGAGTTTTAAAAATATCTTCTTGAAATTATAATACAAATGTTTTGGATAGAATTGATGATCTACTCCAAAAAATAGCTCATTAAATGTTGAAACTAATTCTTATAACATTTATATAATTCACTTTTCTAGGGACATAAATGAATCTAAACACAAATAGTGGGTATAATATTAAAATCGAACACATCTAAGTGAGACCTAATTGAGAATGAAAAATATAATATAATTTGTTAGTATAATTGATAGTAGGATAACATTGAATCACTTTTATAAACGTTAAGGATACAAATAGGACGATTTAAACGTTAGGGATACAAATAAAATTTACCCCAAATATTAGGAACAAAAATGATATTTTACTCTAATAGTTAATTTTTAATATACATATAGTATAATTATCTAGAAAATGGCATTTTGGTTAGTCGGTTAATCTATCATTTTAAAATAATTGCACTTTGAATTTTTATATTAAAAATTAATCTATTTATATATAAAAATAAGTCTAAATATGTTAGTTGTTTAATATATTAAAAAGTTTAAAATAAGTTATTTAAAATAGAGAAATACTATTTAAAATTTTTTATAATAAAATAAAATTACGTGATTTACTAAAATACAAAAATTTCACGCATAAAAAGAATTAGTCTTTTAATAATACTATTAATTAATAGAGATATTACTCATGATTTTTTACCAAACACAGTGCATCAGATAAGTTCTTAAACATCTGGTGTCGTTTCAATCGCTTCTTCTTGCGTTTTGGTTTTCCTTTCCGAGCGCATGCATGCTGTAGGAATCCTCTTTTAGCGGGAAGATATATATAAATATTAAATATAAAAATGAAAAGTAACGAAAAAGAAGGAAAGTGTGCAAAGGAAAAGAGAGAGTGCAAGACAACGTTGACAGCACGTGCTCCGTGTATATGCATCTTAGAATCTTAGAACTTATATAGAAGATTCGCTTTATTTTTTAATTTTATTTTGTCTCCCTTCTTCTATTTATTTATTATTTTTTATAAAAGAACAAACAGGTTTGGGACCTTTTCATCCCGGAACATTTTTATTTTGATATAAGTGCTACATAATATTTATTGAATTTTTTTTGTTTTCTACGGTATCTCTCACCCCGACAGGCCAAGAACTCATCTACCATCAATAAATTACTGCATGTACAAAGTGAGATTCGAACCCCTAACACTTGCTTAAATGAACTAGTGAACTAACCATTAGACAAATCAAACTTGGTTATATTGAATTTATTCTCTAACTTAAAAACTTTTTTATTTTACAAAATATAATTTCCAAACAGCATACATTGTTTTTGGACCTGCACAGCAAACTTATTTAAGCATTGGATTGATTTGATTGAGCCCAAAAACTTTTTGAATTATCATGGGCCAGGTTTAGGTTCACCCCAAAATATTGGATCCAATTCCAAAAGTCAGGCCTAGTTTATAGATAGGGGAAAATATACTGACAAGTGACAATAATGTTTTTTTATTTTTATACATAAAAGAATTAAATATTATATCAGTTGTTATATATTTATATATAAATATATATTATTTAATTTATTTTTAATATATATTTTTTATTATAGTATATATTTTATATAAATAACTGATTTAATAACTGATTTTTTTATATAAAAAATATATTTGTAATATGATTGATGCATGTGAAGAGTATACTTGGAGATTTAACTAGTAGAAATAGCATAACTATTTTTTTTTTAAATTATAAAAAATGATAAAATTATAAGAGAGTCATCGAATGAAATTGAAAGTTTTTCCATCTTATAGTATATTTTACTTTTCATTTCATTTGAAGAATGATTCTTCTTCTTTTTCAATCACATTGAAATTTTCATACCTTCAACATTTATTATTATTTCTGGTTTTCAAAAAATATAGAAAAAAGAAAATGACTATCCTGGTTTTAAAATAATAATTAAAGAAGAAGAAGGCCATGGTTGAAATCAATTTGTGGACTAACCCAAACAAAAAAAGAGGGGAAAAAAAAAAAAGAAATCAATTTGTCGTGTGTCCAAAAGTTAATGGTGGAAAAGTATGATTGAAAGATATTGAATTTAATAATGAAATGGATAGCTCAGCTACTACTAAACTAATGATGAGTGATGACCTAGCATGTTAAAAATATAATCATTAGAAGCAATTAGATTGGTTTCTAGGGGACTCTTAATCATTTTGTTAAAATATTGATTAGTAGAAATTAACCTAGACAAAAGTGTTTATACCAACCTGCTGCTTTATTTGTTGACCAATGCTACACAATTAGAATCATGTGATGGCAGTTAGACTCAGGGTGTTTAACCATTTGAAAAAAGAAAAAAAAAAACTTAATTATCTATGTGATTGAATTAAAAAATATTAACTATTTTTAGTATATGTAAATTGCAGCAGCTCATTTTGATTTATTTTTAACATGTAAGAGTTGCAATAATACATGATTTTACGTTGAGTTTAAAAAATGATTATAGAAAATTATATCATTAAAACTAATATTAGTTAAAACAGCTCTAACTAAAATCATTACGTTTTGATAAATTATTTGAGATAATTTACAATTTCTTCATTTAACTCTTCAACCCTATTGGTACTGGGTAATTGCATAATGTTATTTATTATAACTTTAATTATACTTTTCAAGTGTTTTTAAAATTTTATAACTACCATAAATACCTTAATCATAAACAATTAAACATTATAGAAGCCACATAATAATATTGTTATAAGAAAGATTTAACAAAAGATTCGTAAGTAGTTATTTTGATTTTTTAATTATCGAATTTTAGTTAATAAAAAATGTTCACCCAATACTTTTATAATTTTTGTAGAATTTCAAGTAAACCGGATCAAATTAATTGACTTGAAAACTTATAGCTTCTTTACAAGACTTCAGCTACAAGAGATCTAGTTAATTTAACCCAACCCTAAAAGTTTTAAAAAACAAAACTACACTACGTTGTTAATTTTAAAGAGTATAATAAGACCAAAAACTAAATTCTTTAAAAGAAAATGTCTTTTACATTAATTTTGTAGAGTTTGATCTCACATTATATAAAACCTTTCTTAAAATATTCGTTTTAATTTCACTTATTTATATATATATATATATATATATATATATATATATATATATATATAATATAATATAATATAATATAATATAAAACTATGGATTATAATATTTTTACAATATTTTCAAATTCAGTAAATCAAAGATTAATTTGTCTCAAATTTAGATTTTATCTAAAAATTTACTATTAAATAATAGATTACTATATATATAAATTGAAATTCAAATTTCAAACACTTGGTTAAGCGAAATTAACAAAGCACTCGACCACTAGAGCATCTCAATTTTAATTCTCAAATATTAATATAAGAGTAATTATCAAAATCAGTCCTCGAATATTTTAAAAACAGATATTTTAGTCACTAAAAAAGTTAATATACACATCAATCTCCCACGTTTTTTTCTGTTGGCTAAAACAGTCTCTATATCAATTTTGGGTGTGACTTACTAATAAAAAATACTGAGTTGGCACGTTAACTTTCATACGTGGTTGTTAAGTATCTCTGTGTACGAGGAGGACAAAATAATCCCTAAAAAGGCGTAGGGTTTCTCTATGAGGTCTTTAATTTGGGAGTACACATCTTGCGGACAGTGGCTTCTTTGGTAAGGAGACGGTTGTCAGAGATGAAGAAAACCAGCCTGATGATTTGTGCTTTGACATCTCATTGATGGCAATATAGATCAGGGTCTTACCAGATTTTAAGTTTACGACGACAACTTTAAACAATACAGACTGTAAATCTATGTTGAACACCGCAGATTAAGCAGGAGATGAGAGAATCAATACCAAATTACCAGTTTTGAAAAAAAATGATACCATTTCTTTTTATCCTTTTTGAATTGCCTTACGCGGCTGAAAAAGTTGAGAATTTAACAACTAGTCAGTTCGATTTCAAGGCTTAAGAAAGAACATACTTGAAAGAGAATGTGTTTTGGAGAGCAGAAGAAGAAAAAAAGCTATGGTTGAATAAGCAGATCACATTTCTTTCAATGTGACATTGCTAGAAATATTTAGTTGCCAAAAAAGTTAGATAATAAATTGTAAAAAGTGTGCGAAAGAAGATATATCTCTATAGACGAATTTTCTTTGACGTCAATATTTTAATTACCTCTAAGTAACATGTTAATTCAATATTTTTTGTTAGTGAATCACGCCAAAAATTAATTAAAAAATTATTTTAGCCGACGAAAAAACGATGAGAATTATATGTATATTATTATTTTTTTAAAAAAATTAAAATATCAACTTATGAAAATTTTGAAGACTAATTTAAATAATTACTTTTAATATAATTAAGTTTTGTATGGTATGACTAAAGCACCTGCAATGGTCCAAGGATATATATTTATACTTCAAATCAAAAAGCCCCCAGCAAAGATTAAAAAAAACAGAAGAATCACACGTCAAATCTTGAGTGTGTGTGTGATTAGAAACTAGAAACTGCAGAGAGCCAAAGAGAAAAACTGACTCTCAGACACAATGAGAAAAATGAGAGAAAATTAAACGCACGCAATCACCACCTTCATAACCGTCAGCGTAACCATTTTCAAGCACAAGCAAAACCAATTTACCTAACGGTCATACCCATACCCTTACCATTACCCTTCTTTCTATTCATTCAAATCCCAATCCAATCCCCTTTTTTTCTATTCCCAAATTGTTTCCTTTATTGAGCTCCAATTCCTCATAAATCTTTTCTTTTTCATTTCATCGCGATCCCCAATAATTCATCTTACGGGAGCGCGAAATTCTTCGAAGAAGAAAAAAAATGAAGCTCCTTTGGTTCCTATTGATCTGAATTGGGGCTTTTCTTCTTCTTCTTTCTCTTTAACCCAGTTTTGTGGCGCGTTTGGGTATTGAGAAATTCGAGGAATGGCGAACCAGGTGACAGTGAGGGACCTCGCAGAAGAAGCCAAGAAGAGGATTGTCATCTTGCTCGTCTCTGTCGTTGGACTCTCCTATCTCATGTCCCGTGAGTTTTTTCACACTTCAATTTTTATCTCATCGCAAAAAATAAAAGAAAAAAATCGATTTTTATGTTGTTATAGTTCGTTTGGGTCCTCAATTGGTGTAGGGTGTGTTATATCAATTCGATTTTTTTAAATATATATCATTTATTTGAGCTGAAGTTAAACATTGAGATTGTTCATTTATTTGTGTATGCTTTTTGGATTATGTTGAATGGTTAGATTAGCCCCTCATTTAAGTTCAACAGCTTTCTTGATTGTTCCGCTAATGAAGTATTTTCATGCATATTATCACTACAATGCTGCCAGCTTTGCGAGAATGGTGGGTTCAAGGTGATATTGTTATGATACGACAGTTAGCATGTATTGCATTTTCATTTGGATTTAATTTCGATACATAGTAAGTCGGTTGATCATGTATTGCCATGTTATTAGAAATCTTTTACGTTTGCAATAACTACCCTCTAGTCACTTATACAATGGATTGCAATTGGTTGGTAGTGTCAGCTATATTAGCTGAAAATGTATCGAAATTAAGGGGGTATATAAGGTGACGCGGTTTGGGAAATATTTAATGGGAGTGGATTTGGAAGATTTGCAGTGGGTAAACTTCTGTTTGACTCCACTTCTCTAGGGTTGAGTTGATATTGTACTAGTATGGATATAGAGGTGGTATGACAAAATATTTTAAGAACAGAGGTATGTGTATGGCCTTATGGAATATTAAAGTAACGGCATGATAATATTATAAAGATTCTCATATTGTTCTACATCCACTGATTATGATGCTAATAAATGTTCTAACTCCAATAAATATGATGTTTATAAATGACGTAACTCCAGTTTATTCACTATAAGTCTATAACATAGTGTTTTGCTTTGCATAAACCGTTGAAATCCTCTGTCAGTTTTGCTGGTAGTATGATACCATACAAATTGACATAGGAATATAGTATTGAAGTCTGAAAAGTTGAAAGCAATTAGGATTAGCTCTCACTGTAGCAGTGAACCTAGAATGCAGTAAGTAGAAACTCAAGAATTTACCTAGTCACAACCTTATGCGTTAACATGGGAGACCCGAGACCCTTTATATATATATATATAAAATAGTTGGGTCAAACTGAAAAACCTTATAAACTTTTGAAATCCATATCATGCTACAACAGAATATAATTCTACCATTATTACCTTGAAAGTACCTTAAATAATGAACTGCCTAAAATATGTACTATGAAGATCTCACCAGTCTCATTAAATCCAGTATAATTTTACAAAATAAAATTCTTTCACCCTACCCCCATTCTAGACCCTGGATACCTTTACAATTTGATTTGTGCTGAAATTTATGGTTTGTTTCTTTGTGACATTTCCACATTATGCGTCTCTCGGTGCTTGATTCTGCTTAGGAGAGACAAGACAACGGATATATTGTGTTAAAATATTTAACACAAGCGGAAGCAGAATAAATTATAGTGCTGAGACTACATCATGCTTAATATGGGGATATGTGATGAATCTAGAAAGAAGTTGGGGTTGCACAAGGATTTCGCATTTCGTAAAACTGTAAAAGGGAGAGGCAACAATGCTAGTTTGATTTAGTTTTATTCAAAAGCTTTACATTTTTCTAAACTATGAATGAAAGCCTAAGGCAAAATGTTATAGCTCATTTAATGTCCCCAAATTATTTGATCATTTAGTGAAACCAAACCAGCCCTACAAGTTGAAAACTCCTGCTTGTGTTCATCTGTGGCTAGAAAATATTGTTGCTATCTACTTATGTCACACAACTTTATGTCCTTGCAGTTAGTTTAATTTTTTTTGCCTTTATTTCAGTGACAAGCTCCACAGTTTGGGTCAACTTGCCAGTTGCAGCCTCCTTGATCATCTTTCTCAGGTATTTATCATTAGATTTTGAAATGAAGAGAAAAACAGCAGCATACAACAATAAAGCAGGCTCCACCAATGTTCAGTCTTCAAAGAAGCCCGTTGAAAGTTCTAAAGTTGTTGCAAAATTTGAGTGGAGAAAAAAGGTGAATTCTCCAGTTGTTGAAGATGCAATTGATCACTTTACCCGGCATCTAGTTTCTGAGTGGGTGACGGATCTGTGGTACTCTCGCATAACACCAGACAAAGAGGCTCCCGAGGAGTTAGTACAACTAATAAATGGTGTTCTTGGGGAAATTTCAGGACGCATGAGAAATATAAATCTAATTGATCTCTTGATAAGGTTCTTAGTTTAAGTTTTTGCCTATGATTTTTTTTTTTTAAATTTGTTTAGGATTGCAGATTGATGGGTTGGGGAATTAATTTTTCTTTTGGGTTCAGGGATCTGATAAATCTCATTTGCACACACTTGGAGCTGTTTCGTGCTGCCAACTCAAAGATTCAAAAAATGCATAAAGGTCCATTGACAATTGAAAGTCGAGATATGGAACTAAAAATTGTATTGGCTTCTGAGAATAAATTGCATCCTGCTCTATTTTCTGCTGAAGCTGAGCATAAGGTTTTTTTTTTCCATGTTGATTTATGCACATTTACTGAATAATAATAATGATGATGAGAATATAGTTGTCATCCTTGGTCCATTATTTAGTTCTTGTATTTTCTAATTTGGGTTATATAATGCTGCATGTGTTTCCTAATGTGCAGGTTTTGCAGCATCTGATGAATGGCCTCATGTCTGTCACTTTCAAGTCCGAGGATCTGCAGTGTTCTTTCTTTCGATGTACTGTCAGGGAACTCCTTTCATGCACTGTCATGCGGCCTGTCCTAAACTTAGCCAATCCAAGGTTGATATATTTCTTCTTCTTCTTTACTTCATTTGTGACTTATGTTGTTCTCATTTATCCTGCTATCTGCTGGCAGATTTATTAATGAAAGAATTGAAAATGTAGTAATCAATAAGACCAAGATTAATCCGGGGGTTGCTGTAGCTCAAGATGCATCTCAGGCTAATGCAGATGAATTACAGACTTCGTCTGACCATTTCTCTGACTGTTTAGATCCTTCTGTTAGTGGTGTGGAGCTTGTGCAGTTGAAAAATGGTCCTCCCAAGAATGCAGGGTCATCTGCAAAAAATAAAGCATACGATAATACTAAAGATCCATTGCTTTCAGTTGATGCTCGGTCTTCTCGTTCATGGAGCTCATTGCCTGGAAATGCCCAAATTAATTTGGAACAAGGTATTCAACGCCATCGTTCTGGTGGAGAGTGGGGAGATATCTTAGATGTTATCTCTCGAAGAAAGACCGAAGCCCTTGCTCCAGAACATTTTGAAAACATGTGGACGAAAGGGAAAAATTACAACCAAAAGGATGATGAGAACCAGCCAATTGGCCGTCCACAGCTTCCTGTAGCAGGACAATCACGAAGGGTAGATCATATAAAGGCAAAATCTGGAACCCAAGGAAAAGGCACTAATTCAAAGATGATTCCACCTAAAGGAAGCCAAATTAATTCTGGATACAGCAGTCAGTTGACTGGTGAACATACACCCTTTCATTCAGGCAAGGATGGATCAGCTTCTTCTACAGTCCCTTCATATAAAGATGATGAGCATGAGCGCATCCATATGCAAGTTGGTGACTCCGGGAGCACTTCTTCTTATACTTCTGAAGATGATGATCCTAACACTGTCACTGGTCTTGATTCCCCTGTAACTAAGGTTTGGGATGGAAAGACTAATAGAAACCAGGCAGTTTCCTATGTTCATCACCCACTTGAAAATTTTGATAATCATGGTACCAAGAAGAGGAATAAAAGCCATTCTCGCTATCCTAAATTACGTAGAACCCGGTCTGGAAGTAAAAGGTCTAGATCAAGTGATCATGACCCAAATACATGGGAGGAAGTTGAGAGGACAAGCTTTTTGTCTGGAGATGGTCAAGATATACTTAGTGTTTCAAAACACACTAATTCTGATGATTCCAGTGATGATGCTGATACTGAAAGTTTGGGTAGAATTTATAGTGGAGCAGCAGCTTCATCTTCTGCATCCTCTATTTCAAAAGCAGAATCTTGTAGTTTGGTTGTTAATCCCCGTAAAAGCTCCTCAGCCATAGGTTCCTTTTTCAAGTTGAGATGTGAGGTACTTGTGGTGGTGCTTTGTGATTCCTTAAAAAAATAATTGATAAAGTTCATATATTATTATGCTTGTATCTGAAAATGAATGCTAATTTACTCCTGAAGGTCTTAGGTGCAAATATTGTGAAGAGTGGCTCAAAATCATTTGCTGTTTATTGCATATTGGTTACAGATGTAAATAACAACAGTTGGTCAATTAAAAGAAGGTGCAAAAGCTTCTACTGTCTTTCATTCAAGTTTTTAATACTATTTTCAATCTAATAGTCTTCACAGTATCTAGTTTTACTTATTTATTTCTTTCTTTAATTTGGCTGATGTTATTTCTTACTTTTAAGGTTTCGGCATTTTGAGGAGCTACATCGACGCCTGAAAGAGTTTCCTGAGTATAATCTTCATTTGCCTCCAAAACATTTTCTGTCAACAGGTTTAGATGTACCAGTCATTCTAGAGCGGTGTGAATGGCTGGATAAATATTTGAAGGTCATTTTTCCTCACCTTTGTTGTTATGTGTTTAATACTCACATTTCTTCGGTTTCTTCCACTATGCAATACTGTGCCATTAATTAATGAAAAAATTAGAGAAATTGTGGCCCTAGTGTCTGAATTAAATTAATACATTTTTTTGTGTAAATAATTATTTCTTTGGCAAATTAGTAGGTTTGCGTTATTAGTGAATTGGCTATTTTGTTAATTTATCAACTTCAATCCCGATTGTTACAAACCATATATGCTATTAAGTACTATTAAGTAAAGGCATCCATAGGACTTCATAAGATGCACACCTAACACGAGCATATTAGGCTTGAAGTACATATAATGTGCACAAGTGTATTTTTATTTCAACCTTGTTTACGAGAATAAGATTATCAAAGATCAAACTTTAGAGCACCAAGTCATAAATGCTTCGTAACCAGGTCATATCATCTCACATAAGGATAGGCTATTTGATAAAGGCATTCCTGACCTATATTAATGAACTTGCTTTTCCTAACGAATAATTATCTGGCTTTTTTACGTGATTCAACTGGAACTATGAACAATTTTGTTATAAGCTGGATATATGTACTTCTCTGTTATGTGAGGTACTACCTTTTGCATCTTTAGCTTTATTATGATGTTATTTTTTGTCATTGTTTAAAATTTTCATCAACTATGCCAATATTTTGCTGACTCTTGGATTTTGCCCTTCAGGAACTCGTGCAGCTACCAACAGTTTCTGAATCAATTGAAGTATGGGACTTTCTGAGTGTTGACTCTCAGGTCTGGTTTCCAGCAGTTCTTTCTCTTCAGCAGGATTTTGTTTTTTCAATTATCTAACTTATCTCTTAATATATATATAATACCGCAGACATACATATTCACAAATTCATTTTCAATCACAGAAACGTTACCAGGTGATTCATGGTTGATGAAAATTATTAATATATATGATTTTTTTTACTCCTTCCTGTTGACATGTATTGCATTACTGTGTTTATGGAACTGTTCTAGTTGGACTCCATGCTAAGCCATCTGAGAAGACTAAAAGCTCTTCCAACTTCGCTGCACCTGCAAGTGACGTTTTTGCCACTCGAAGAGAAAATTATAGTGCTGACAGCAAAGAGGCTATTCTGCAAACAAGAAATAATGCTCCGGTTGATGGATTGAAATCAAAAGCAAATGGTGTGCCTCTTTCTCTACCAAAAAGGAATGCTCAGGAACCTATAAAGCCAGTTGACAAGTCTGGAAGCAATGCAGATATTATTCCATCAAAGACCATTTCTTCTCTCAATAACGTGCAGAAGACGGTGAAAAGAGATGGTTCAGAGGTGTCTGATGTGCAGCATGATACTTCTGATGGTTTTCCAACAGAGGTTATGTAAACAAAATCTGAATCTTTGGTTCTAGATTTACTTTTATTGCCTAATTTTAGGTGTAGATGAGCAATATAATATTTTGTTTTTCTTCTCATTGTATTAGTTAAAAGGGACATTCTTGTATTGGGTTGTTAATGTTGTTCTTAGATTATCATATGAATGTTGGCTTCTTCATTCTGAATCAATATACTTTTTACATGCAGTGGGTACCACCAAATTTGAGTGTACCAATATTGGATCTGGTTGATGTTATCTTCCAGCTTCAAGATGGCGGATGGATTAGGTAATTCGCAAAATCTTAGCTATTTTACCTTGAACATGTGATGTTTGATTTAAGTTCCGTTTGTTATGCTCATATATGCTTAAACATTTTCTGTGTGTACATTACAGGCGGAAGGCATTTTGGGTTGCTAAGCAAGTCTTACAACTAGGAATGGGTGATGCCTTTGATGATTGGTTGATAGAGAAAATCCAGCTTCTCCGAAAGGGATCAGTGGTTGCTTCTGGAGTCAGCCGAGTTGAACAGGTAATCTTCCAACCAGTTTGTTTTTCCCAACATATGTGAGGTTCTGCAAGCTATCCTAGTCATTTACATTTCTTTCAGTTTGTTGAAATACATGTTTCTGTTATGCATGATATAACCCTGATAGTCTTTCCGGAAATAAGAATTCAAATTTGTATGACGGGTAAATACTATGTGTCTCTGTACAACAATTAGAATAGTGTATGTACTGATGAGGTATTTTGGTTTCAACTGTAATAGATACTTTGGCCTGATGGAATATTCTTAACCAAGCACCCAAATAGACGACCACCACCATCTCCTGCTAAAACATCTGAGAGTTCACCTCCTGGCCAAAAACCTGCAGAAGTATCTCCGAGGATTACTGATGAGCAGCAAAAGGAGGCAGATCGACGTGCAAAGTTTGTATATGAGCTTATGATTGGTAATACCCGCTATACCATTCTCATTTGTCTTCATCATAGATATAATAATACTTCTGTCCATAATTCTATCAAAAAATGAAAGTCTTACTCCTGCCTTTTCTCTGCAGATCATGCACCACCAGCAATTGTAGGTCTTGTAGGTCGGAAGGAGTATGTACAGTGTGTTAGGGATCTATATTTTTTTCTTCAGGTAATGTCT
The DNA here is from genome assembly GCF_003086295.3 of Arachis hypogaea. Taxonomy (NCBI): domain Eukaryota; kingdom Viridiplantae; phylum Streptophyta; class Magnoliopsida; order Fabales; family Fabaceae; genus Arachis; species Arachis hypogaea. The sequence continues at coordinate 4,153,659 of NC_092054.1, read as the reverse complement.
GTCTAATATGTTAACGTTGTTCAAAGAAGCTTAATTGTGTTCACCTATTGATCATCCGGTGTGATGTGTCTACGCGATAATTGTTAGACCCTGTGCAAGAATCTGTGCAATATTTTGCTGTTTTGGGTGCATGACACATTATTTTGTGCAGTCATCTGTGTGCTTGAAGCAGCTGGCTTTTGACCTCCTTGAGCTGCTCCTGTTGCAAGCATTTCCAGAACTAGATGATGTATTCAAGAAAGTGCATGAAGAAAAGCATAGATTTGGGGAATTCATATCACCAAAGTGAATAGTATAATTTGGCATGAGGTCCGGAGACACAATTGTACATGGAGATATTATGCTTGTGCCTTGTTCTTTTCTTTTATTCTCCTGAAAAAAAGAAAAAAAAAAGGGTGAATTTTCTGGTGACCCTATTTGTCTTTGCAACCCCATCATCTATCTTTTTCTGCAAGTTGATGAGTTGAAGGCAATTTTCCCGTTCATAACTTCGGTTTTGTAATTAGTATTGGCGTCTTGAGGAAACAAAACTGTAAATTTTGAGAATAATGCAATCATTGTAAGGCTTTTTTTTCTTTCGGGCTTGAAATTTCTCAACGCAAGCTGCTGTCTGGTGACCGATGACAGGTATAAAGCACTTACACAGAAGATATAGCAGCATAGTTTAGTTATTATCTTCCCTCTCTATTGGTCACTCAGCTAAATACAATTATCTCTAATTCTCTATATTTATTACTTTTATAATAGGTGACCTGTTTAATTAGGGGTTTCCATGGCCCGTACTGAACAGGATTTAGTTAGTTCGGTTAATTCTAATACTTTATCAGGCCAATTTTAAAGATTCATTGCGACCCTAAACCAATCTGACTAATCTGATTTGTAAGTAGTTATAGAATTTCATAAGTTTTATATAACATCATTAAAATGTTACTTTTAAAGATTAAAATTTAATAAATATTATATAACGTTTATATCAAAATAAATTATTTTAAAATAAAAATAAAGTTATATAATATAAAAATATAACATTTTACTATTAAAAAACATAACTTCACCCAACCTAAAAATAATTTGAGTCAATTCGACAAAATCTTTTGGTTCCAGACTCTTGAATGCCCTATATTCAATACTGTAATTAAAAAAAAATTTCTTTAAAAATAGAGTAAACTACATTTACTTGGTAATATTACATACAACAGTTTATTGTTTGGGACTAAAATCTAAGTATATCTACCAAGAACATACCAAAGCCTAAACTCATTTATCAGTCCTTTTTTCTCTATGTAATACGATTGGATTTCATATATTAACTTGGTTGCTGTGCATTTGGACTTAAGTTTCTAACTTTCTATGCCTAGTGGCCTGAGCTTGTTACAACGAGGTTCTCATTTCTTATATTAATGCCTATGTTGGCTGCTTTAACTAGAGAAAAAACAAGTCAAGCAAAGTAACTAGTGCAGAGGAAAAATATTAGCAGCATAATAAAACTTCGAGACACATAGCTCCACCTGAAATAATTCAATTACACAAATATGCAAAGACATAACTACAAAATCTAATTATAGATTAGCCACATTCAACATCATTAGAGAATTTACATTATATGAATCCGCATTGAATCAATCAGTAAACTGATCAACACAGTGGAAAAGCGAGGCCTGTGGGAGAAACTACAATGCATGTGTAAGATCAAAGCAGATAAATCAACACAGCTTCACCATACTTCAGAGCAAAAATTTAGATGTAAAAAACTCTCATTAAACAAACAAAAAGTCTTACAGTATTGATATGTTGAAGAATTATAAAGGTAGAAGGAAATCAAAATTGATAAGTAATGTCTCAATGAACTTTGCCTCAATATATAAAATTATTGCAATCCTATAAATTGAGTAAAAGAAACAATCTTTGAAAGCCTTAGGCAGTAGCAGCAGCTCCCCTCTTCCTTGGTGCAGCTTCTGTGCCTGATCATAAGTAATAACAATAACCTTTAGAGTCACACATAAAATACAGTTTAATAAATACTAATAGCATGTCATAATTCCTCCCAAACTAATAATCATAATCATCAATGACAATAATAATGAACTGTTTAATGGAACAATAAAAATGGGAATTTAACAAACAAAAGAAAATGAGTACCTTCTCTGAAGCCACTCTTGAACCTGCGAGGGACGTGGCGCAAGTACCTCATCCTACCGGTTCCGGTGGTCTTTCTCCTAATGGCCTTCACACTCCAGTTATCTAAATCCCAAAATTTTAATTATTACAATTACAATATAAGTTGCAGACAAAAAAATTGAATTTTTATTTTAAAAAAAAAAAGTTGATACATTTTCTCTTGCGGGCAGCAGGGAAGGCGCAAGCGGAGCAGCGACTCTTCTGGAGATGGAAGCTGCGGCGGCCGCACCTCACACAGAGCGTGTGAGTCTTGTTCCTTCTCTTTCCGAAGCTCCCTGTTCCCTTCCCCTGCACTCACTCATTCAATTTTCCATTCAGATCCAAATTCACATATAGAGAGAGAGAGAGAAAGAGAGAGAGAGAAGAGAGTTACCATTGAAGCAGATGCAGAAGAAACCCTAACCCTAGAATGTGGCTGGAAGAGAAACGGCGAAAAGAAAGGTTGTTTCTTATATTAATATATGCGAGTTGACGATGACGACAATGAAGTGAATACTGCGAAATACAGTGTCAGTGTTGGTTAGTTTGGCATCAATTTTAGGGTTGAGGGTATTATGGTAACTATACACATGGTTCATATTGTCCATGGGCTTTTCTATGGGCTGGCGCTTCATCTGGCCCAACTCATTTATTTATAAGAGATAGAATGAACTATAAGAGCAGAAAACTACAGTCCAAAAAGGAAAAAAAAAAACGCTGATTACTTAATAATGAAACAATAGGCTTAACTCAACTGCTATTTGGTAAAAAAATTGCTAACTACACTATTATTGAAAAAAATAACAATTAACAATAATACCTATATCTATAAATAATATGATAAAAGACTTATAGAAATGAGCTTAGATATAGACATTACAAGTATTATCAGTTATCATCGAGAGTAAATTATTATTTTGTCTCCTAAAAAATTTAAATTTTAATAAAATATTCTTAAAAAAAGGGTAAAGTATACTTTTTGTTCCTGAAGTTTGACAAAAGTTTTAAAAATATCTCTAAGTTTTATTTTGTTTCAATTTTGTTCCAAAAGTTTTCGATTTGCATCAAATATACTCCTGACAGCTAATTTTTCAAAAAATTTAAGATCAATTCAACAACAATATCATAAGAACAACCCTCAACACAAGCAAATCAAGCATAATTTTCATGTATTATTGTTAGATTAGTCTTAAATTTTTTGAAAATTTAGCCGTTTAGGATATATTTGATGCAAATCGAAAACTTTTGGGACAAAATTGAAACAAAATAAAACTTAAAGATATTTTTAAAATTTTTGCCAAATTTCAGGGACAAAAAATATACTTTACCCTTAAAAAAATTATATTTTGACTCTCTAATGATAATCTCAGGTTGACAGAGTACACATTTTTTTCATAAATAGCAACTGATTTATATATTTGATTCAACTTTTTGTATGATTGAGAAAACACACACAAAAAATCAAGTAAAAGGTTAATCTTTAGAACTTTTTTCAATTTGTTTTTTAAATTTTCGCTATTCAAGTAAAAGAATTACCAAAAATTTCACTTACTGTAAAATCATTAAATTTAAAACATAAAAAAAAGATTTTTTTTTTTACGCAGATTTGCAAAATATATATCTCATCAAAATCTGATTATTTATAATAATGATAAAATCACAAAATCTTTTGAGCTTGAAATCATTTTATCAAAAATTGAATCTTTTGAGCTCAAAATGGTAGTTTACTCTCTCGTTAAAATTCGTATCATAAAAACCTATATAGTGAAAGATGTCATACAAACCCAATGATGGAAAATGTTGTATTTATAATTAATTATTCTATATTCAATTTTTTTGTTTTGAGTTTAACTATCATAGATAAAATATTTCTAAAAGGAGAGAGAAATAAATTATGGTATTATGAGAGGTTATGAAAGTATGTAACACTTAATATTTATGAAAAGTTAACAAAACTATATATTAGTGAGTTTAATAACTACTATAACAAAATAACAATTAAATATTTAAATTAGTGAAACCTAATAGTATATATGGAAGGTCATAACATGAAGTTTGGAACCGCATGGCATGTATGAAAAGTTAGCGATGGTACACACCCGAATAAGAATAAGAACAATTTACATCTTCATTTACTTTTCATAAATATTAAATCATCCCTAGCTTTTATTTATTTAATTCTTATTGTTATCAAATTAAATAACTTTACTTTTGCATATATTTTATATAATGTGATAACATAATATAGAAAGAATCAAGTAAAAAAATGTCTAGTTAATTTTCTTAACAAAACCACCTTTTAAAGTCGCATACATAGAGATCAAGAATTATTCCCACTTTGCTTATTAAAAAGATGGCTAAGTCAATAACTCTAGCAAAGATTTCCTTACTTTTCCTTTCGATTTCTGGTTCATCATCCTTCATATCTCATACCTTTTTTTTTCTGTGGAGTATATATTCATGTTTTTGTTCTATTATTCATTGAAAACTTAATATATTATTCTAATTAAATCTAGCATATTGATCTTCTTTAACACTATGTTACGTTGTTGCATTATTTTGCAGTTGTTTCAAGGAGAAATGAAGTGGCTGAAGCAAAGACGTGTGTAGAAGTGTTGATTGAATCACATTGCATAATATCCAATGAACCTTGCATAAAGATATGCTTGGATCAATTTGGCCCCAAATCCTCTGGTCATTGTAGTTTCCCTCTTTGTGTATGCTCCTATGAATGTACTGAATATGATTAATTACTAGAATATACCTTAATTATGCCTACAACTATGCATTTGCAATTATGAATGGAGATGATAAGATATTTTCAAATAATTTTGATTGAAAGTGTTTGGGAGTAATGAAATTCTATCGAAGAAATTAAATAATAATTGCAAGTGGAATCTGAGTGGTTTTCTTTTCGTGTGTATCTGTGTGTACTTTGCATAATTCTTAGATATTATTTATAAACATTAGAGTACATATAAGAACTATTTAACATAAATACTAAATTTAGCATAATTTTTTTTGAAAGGTAAATAATAATAGAATAAATGAATAAAAATACACATAAAATTTTTTTGAGATTATAAAAAAACACACAACATAATTGAAATTTTGTGAATTATATGGTAAAGATGTAAGTTTAAATATCTTTCTTTTTATACGATGAAAGAGAGATTGAAAATATTAGGACCCACATTTTGAACATTAATAAAATAATAAAAAATAAGGTTTGGACAACTCCCAATCCTAGGTTACACACCTACACACATGATATCCTCCTTTTTTTGCTCAAATTTGCACTACATAAGGTTTGAACCCAAGACCTCTTTATAAAAAGGAGGAACTAATGCCACTTGAGCTAAGGCTCGTTGGCGGTGGAGTGTTTTTAATGTGCCTTAAATTGATCAAACTCTAATTTTACAATATTCTTTAGAAGTGCCAATAAAGATGAGAGATTAAAGTCATGTCTAAGTTTAAAGTTGGAAGAAAGTACTTTTATGGGAGAACAGCTTAAGTGACACTGGTGAATCATCAGCTGGAGCTACGTCAAAGAGAAAGAAGAAGAAGAAAAAAAAAAAAACTCTTTCAATGATAGCAAATGCTACCATAATATTGAGGTGCTCTTGTTAAAGTCGCAAATAGTGAGGAATTCAGAAAGATTATTTTTTTCGATTTCCTTTGTAAAAGGTATGTGTAAACTGAATTTGGTTTCAAACTATATATCTATTAGTAATCTTCTTTAATACTCTTGTCATGTTTTGTTCATCATCATCGAAGCAGAAACTTAAGCTAAGATGCTAGTATTTTGTCTATGTTGATGAAGTAAAAAATGAGTATAGAGACAAAAGCTATTTTGAATGCTAACTTATAATAGGACACAATACTATTTCAAGCGAGGGAATAGACTCATATGATGCAAGTATAAAAGTGATATTGGACCTGAATATACGCTAGGGTGAGAGTTGAAATTAGCAAGCTTAGAAAGTCGATAATTAAGATTGTATGGATAATTTTCACATCAAATACTCTTAATAATGATAAAGAGTGTCACTCTTTATTGGCCATATACACTAAACTAACGGAAACATTAGTTTTGTACTTTTGTTCATGATTAGTCATCTTTAATGTATACATTAACTTTAGATTCTGTTTATTTTTATTTTTAGTATAAGAAATTATTAGAATACCGACCAATTTTAATGATCACTAAAATTGATTGCTAAATTGATTAGTATTTTGTGTCTAAAAATTTTTCAGGAGTAATTTATCTATTTACTCATGATGATATGCCTAATTGTTAGAGAAATCCAAAGACACTAAAATGAATCAAATTACAAATGAAATAAATTATCGTTTATACTTATAAAATAAATTTATTTATAAAAACATAATTTTAATGTGATAACAGTAAAAAATAAGCTCCAATACATAATACTATTCCAATAATAATAAAATTATTCAAATTTTTTTAATTATTCTCTTTATTCAGTCTAATCTAACATAAAAATGTACCAAGTCTTAAATGTCAAAATACTATAAAAGATTTTAGAATAAACATTATAAGTCTTATAAATTATCATCAAGAGTAAACTAAATTGTGTGAAGGAAGTTGCTACGGGGATAATAGGGTGAAGAATGAAAAGAGTGAATTCTTTTAAGTGAAGGATGTGGTAATGTTGAACTGTGTGAATGGAGAGGATGTGGACACGATAAATGATGTGATGGTGGTTGGTGGAGTAGGTCACCAAGCTAAATAGTGTGAAGGTTGAGTTTTAATTTGATCAAATAGGTAATGAATCAAAGTTATAAGGAAGAGAAATATTATGTGTGTGTGGGTTAAGGTTACTGATTGGGTTAAAATTTTTGTGAAGGAGAAGGACATTTTATTGAAGACAATATTTTTGAAAATTGAAAATATTTTTGGCAACCAAAAGAAAAATATTTGATGCAAAAAATAAATAATGTATTGATAGGTGTTATGTTAATTTTGAGAATAAATTAAAATGAAAAAAAAAATATATATATATATATATATATATAATAACAATAATAATGATTAATAGATATATATTAAGTATAAAAAAATAGATAAAAGTACATAAAGAGTATAGATAATAAAAATTTATATTTTATAATATAAAAAAATTAAAAATTTATATTTTATAATATTTTTTTTTCTTTCTCACTATTTTTACTTTTTTTTTTTTTTCATTAATCAGTGTCTCTTCATGATTATGGGTCTCTTTATAAGTGGAGTTGCTCATGCGTCAAGCAAATAGAATCTATTATTTCTGTTATTATATAACTGTGCAGGAGATTTTGGTTTTGATAAGATGTTAAGTGATTTGGAAGTAATAATATGAGGATGAGATGTAAGGTGAGAAGGATCAAGAAAGACGGAAAGAGTTAAATCAAGACAGGGAAGAGTTAATGTCCGATTTCTACTTTCTAGTTTTAGCCAAGTGGTATTAATGATTTTTTAATGGTTCTGATTTTATATCTTTTTATTTTTAAATTGATAATTATGTTATTTTCTTTTATATATATAAAATTTAATTATTCTTAATAATTTTAATGTTAAAAAGATCTTTTAATATAATTAAATTTACCAAATAACTTTTTAGAGTAATTTTTTTAAATAAAATAATTTTTTATATTAATTTAAAATATATTTTATTTTCATTTTGTGCAAGCAACCAACTTCGAAGGGTATTACCCCTTATATACTATGTACTCCTTATGTACTCCTATTATATAAAAAATATTTGTTAAGTTATTATTCATATATATTCCTTATGTATTTCCACTGTATAAAAAAAATTACAAATAAAAAAATAATCTAGGTAATAAGGGGCTCTTCTGAAGAAAAAGAGTTCTATCCGGAATCCTCTTCCAACGAACAGGATAACGAGCAAGACGATAAGTCATATGAGGATCCAAAAAGACGGAGAGAGTTATTAAATCAAGACAGGAAAGAGCTTGATCTCCAACTTCCAGACCTGTTAATGTCTGATTCATTATTTCTGATTTTAGCCAAGTGGAGTAACCCCACTGTTGTTGATAGTGAGATTTTGATTCCGGAAAGAAATTGACAGATGTTCCGGTTCCATTTATTGGAATCAATGTCCATGACTTTCCAGATTTTGAGACACACTCTTACAGCATCATCTGATTGCACCTCCGTGCAGAGTGCTCTTACGAGGATCGCGTTGTGTTGAACATTATGACTATATTGATATTTCTCTGCTGTTGACTGTTATCATGATACAAAGAGTTTAGAAAAGAAACGAAGAATTATTTAGAAAAATATTATTTTTGTTATTCATATTTTTCATTTGTGATTACAAAGTTTTTACTTATATATAGATCAAGAGTACGCTAAGAGTACACTCGTTATAAAATAATATCCTAATAAATTACATTGATTTTTACAGATTTAAGCAAAGTGATTATGCTGATGCCAAATTAATTGTCACACTTCAAACTATGACAAGGTAATTGTTTTAAATATAACTATGTAATTCCTTTTTTTGTTAAACAAAATTTTGGCTGTTGTCCATGATTTTTTTTTAAACTTCAATTTCTGTAGAAACTTTTTTTTCTTTTGGTTTAAAAATATTTCAAGAGTTTAGCTAAAAAGTATATTAAGGGTAGTTGTTACATTTTCAAGTACTAAAACTTAATTTTATTTTAATAAATGTATTACAAACTTTAACGCTCTATTTGTCCATAAAGATTATTTTTTTCTGTCATCACCTTAACATTTAATATAACAAATTAATTGTGGGATCAGAATCAATCTTCTTGAGTTGTTTTTGTATTAAAATCTGAATAAATATGATAAATTACATGAACTATATACAAATGACATGAGATCCACAAAATTTATTAAATATTTTTTGTATTTTGGTTAACTTCAATAAATAAGTTAAACCATATAATTTGAAACTTCTTGAATTTGAAATTTGATCTTAGTAAGCTATTATGACTGGAGCTGCTGCAGTAGCACTAGAAGTCTTTTTTTTTTAAGGTGGTTATTAATGTGTTGATGTCCAAGAGGTAAATACATGATTTTTGTTCTACAATGTTGCTAATTTATTAAGGTTGTTATTATTTTGAAAATCTAAAAGTTTCTCCAATAATTTCTCTTGTACTAATCTAAAAATTCTTATTTTTTTTAAATTATAAAAAAACAATAACGAACTTGCATATCAAGTTAAAGAGAAAAAACAATAAAACCATGACACTACTGAATAAAACAAATAAATAAATAAAAAGGGAAAAAGAATCAAGTCAATCAATAAGAGCATGAATGGGCATACCTTAAATTCCACAGCTCAAAATGAACCTTCACCCGTAATTTGAAACGTTGGGGTTCTGGACCTAGTAATTGAATCTGTGAGCAACTTCAAGTAATTGGCCATGAGCCTCTTCCAATGCCCTTGCTGATCAAACTTGCACCTTCATTTTTCAGTTCATTCTCAAATCATTAAATTGCACAATCTTCTTGGAGTTTAATTTAAAAGTATTGAAACTTGTTTTGGTGCAATGATACTTGTTCCGTGTCTAAATAAGTATAGATCAAAAGCAAGAAGAACAGAGTTTACTCCAATAATCAATGTCACAAAATTGTTTTCCTATGTCCACAGGGAAAGGTTTAAATTAAAGCGAATTAAAAAAATATATCCATCTCATGACAGAGATTATATGAGAGAAGCAAAACAGTACATTTATTATTTGTATAAAAAAAATAAAAATACATAAAAGAGTGATATTTTAGCACTCATATTACAATTAAAAAAAAAAATAGTTAGTCACTTGTATAGTTGTATAGGAACCAAGTGAGAGAATGTACCACACCAACTTAAAAATCTTAAGGCACTAAATACATGAATATCTCATCCCATAAACTCTTATACCTTATTTCATCCAATATAAGACTAAATATCCCTCAGACTTGCTACTTAACAATACTCATCCAATAAAGAAAGCAAAACTGAATGGTGAATTATATTTTGAGACGAAATTGAAGAATACTACAAACTAAATCAAGAAGTTATAATTATTTGTTAAAAAGATAGTTGAAGACTACCCTTTTCCTGATAAAGCTTTGATGCAAATATTTCGTGAGTCGACTTAGGAAATATATTGCAAGCAAACAATATTGAATATAATGCATGGCACAATTAAGATAAATCTAGTGCCTTGTAAGATCTCAATAAAATGGCTATTTCTTGCAATTGCAACCATGAAACTCAGAACAATAAACAATTGTGAATGATAAATAATTAACCCAGAGAGAGAGAGAGAGAGTGAATGAAGAAACTTCTTCATATCAAGCTCCATCAATCACCAAACCCAACAGCAACACAGATTACAATTTAACTAAGCCAGTTAATACCCCTTTTTTTTCAATTTCAAAACAGCAACCTTATGGTGCAACCTTTGGGACAACACCCCAACCTTCCTGCACGATACAAAGAAAGCATTCGACATCACATGTAATCACCAATAACAACAACATAATACTGTGATAACAGCATATAACATTAAAGTTGTAGAGCCTTCAAAAAGTAAAAACACCTAATGAAAACAACCCAAAGCATATGAAAGCAAGGCAGCAAAACAAATCCCCTTGCAACAATAAGATCAGAACAGAATTCAAGTCAAAATACCTTTTTTCAACACCACCTGATTTGAAAAGAGGGGCAGAACGCATATGAAGAAATTGAAAATATCAGAAGAAAAGTGTTGAGAAGCAATGAATAAAAAATACAGAAGTAAAGGATAGAATGCCACATCAGCATTCCAATACTGGATTTTAAGATACTATAGATAGAAGATAGATATAGATATAGATATAGACAGACTATATATATATATATATATATATGAAGATAAGAGAGAATGAATGATTTTGAATTTAAAATTCAAAAATTCCTGTCTAATATCCGATATAATATGTACATCAAATCCAGTAATAGTCAAATATAACACTTGTCCACAGAATACATAATCTCAATTTGCAGCCTCTCGATTTGCAGCCTCAATCTTTCTGTTGGTCAATCTGACAATGTCAGCAGCAGAAGTATCAACATAATCATAACATTCAACAAAGCGTGATCCTTGGAAGAGCACCGTGCTTGGAAGAACACTCGGAAGTGCAATCCGGTAATCATTAGTGATTTTCTTGATGGCTGACTGACCTTTACTCCCAAAAATGGAACATCTACTAATTTCTTGGTCATCTTAGACTTGGTTTGGTTAAACTTTTATTTTTTAAAAATAGCTTGTGAAAACTGTCTTTTAAAAGACTAACTTTTTAGCTGCAGCACTTGTATTTGGTAAAATTAAATTAAAAATGACTTTTAATAAATACAAATACCACAATTGTATTTGGTAAAACAACTTTTAAAACTTATAAATATTATAATAAACATGTTATAAATAACATATTTATAACGAACAATAATTTATTTTTTTAAATTCTTTAAAATTTTATATAATATTTTAAAATAAAATAATTTTAAAATAAAAAATTCATAATAAACATAAATATAATAAATAAACTCTTATTTTTTAAATTTAAAATTTTATATAAGTATCATAAAAATTTATTTTATCCTAACATCATCACTAAAAATACTAAATTACTTAACTCAAATTTTAGAGACTAATAGTTTAAATATTTATTTGATTGTACTAATATAAATAGAGTTATCATTAGTGAATAATAAAATTTGTATGTAATTCAATGTTAGTATTGTATACGTCCATTACCCACCTATATATATTGGCTTACCTTTACAAATCACAAAAAATAGGACATATATTTCAAATAAACTACTCTTATGATTATATATCTATATTTACATATGTATATACATGTTATTATAATTTTGACTAATGTTCCTACAAAAAAAATTTTATGATTGGTTTTCAAAAACTAAGTCAACCTCTTCACATTTCAAAAAAAAGATAAAAAACAAATAAACATAATAGATCTACTAAAAAATACAAAAACAACGCACAAAAAAATAATATAAATAGATAGAAGTTCATACATAATATGTGATAGAGATGTATTTGTGTTGAAATTTGTGAAGATTAGGTTAAAAAATAAAAAATATATGAAGACCTTGTTAGAATTTGTGAAGGTTGTTGAAATTTGTGAAGATTAGGTTGAAAAATAAAAAATATATGAAGACCTGGTTAGAATTTGTGAAGGTTAGGATGAGAAGTTAGAAACATATGAAGATTTCAATGGCAATATGATGAGGAGTGTTAGGGGCCATTAACTTTTGTGATTTGTAGCCATCAATGATAATTTTAATGGTGTTAAATTGGTGTGAAATTTCATCCAATGGCTCACTTTTTTTTGCTGGTTACATGCTGGCCAAAATTTAATAAAATTGCTCACCCCTAAACTTTTCCCAATATAATAACAAAAAAATATATGCGGGAAAAATAATTACAAAAGATTAAACATGATTCAATCGCCAGAGCTACTGTTAGCTAGGGTCTTTTTTAGGGGGAAAAGCTTTCTTTGAGCCCGAGCTTCATTTTTCTGTTCACACGGGGCTCTTTTAGATTTATTCTCGTTTGTCTTGAGGTATTGAGACAGAGAGACTGAGACTCAGTATTATGTTTGTTGGTTTAGAGACTGGTACTAAAATTTCTGTCTCTATCCTTAGAATTTCAATATTTCAGTACCTCCAAAAAAGTAGGGACACAAGGGATTAAAATTTTTTAAAGATGGAGACTGAAACTTTAATAACATTCTATATCTAAAATATCCTCATTTCAATTAATTAATTCCAGTTTTATCTTTTATACAAATTAAATTAGAATTTCATTCTTATTTTAATTTCTGTCTCCTACTTTATACCAAACAGATTACTGAGATTTATTTTAATCCCTATGTGTTAGTATTTGTCTTTCGGTCTCTGTTTCTCCACTGTCATGATTCAGTTCAAAACGGTTTTTTTTTTTTTACTTTCTTTTTTTATAAAATAAAATCGCATAAAAGATCAAGAAGCTTCTTGATCACCACGATCACAGAGAACACTAGAAGTTGAAAAACACAAAGAAATGCACTGATCACATGCTACACGTAAGGAAAGAGACTTGAAAAGTCGTTACCTTAATTTGTTGTGTGGCAAAAGAATGTGTTGAAATGCAGTGACAGAGAGACCAGAAAATGTGAAAGTGAAGTGTTAATAAAATAAATAAATCTTCTATCTATCCGTCTATCTATCATCTATTCTATCTTATTTTTATTATATAAAAATTGATAGGAATTTCTTATACAATAAATTTAAGTCATGTATTTATCTTTTAATAATATCACATCAATAACTTTAATAATTTGACAAAATTTAAAAATCAACCAATTATTTTTTAGCAAAATTTTTTGAAAAAATTCTTATTTATTATTAAATATATTTAAATATATCATAATTAAAAAATTAATATATTATATTTTCAGTGTTTCTTATTTTTATTCATTTTTTTAATTTTTTTAATTATTTACAAGACAAAAAATATCATAGAAAGATAAAATATGATAATTAAAGCAAACAGAAACAACAAATAAAAATATAATTTTATACAATTTTAATATAAAAGGTCTGTATCTTTTTTAAAAATAAATGAATTCAATTTTTTTAATTAATAAATTATATTTTAATTTATATTATTTTTAATTAAATAATTATATAACATTATATTTTTAATTTTAATATAAATAATTCAAATTTAACATCAATCTCTAAATAATATAACACTTATTAAAATAATTATATAGTATAATTAATTTACTTTTTCAAGCATAGTGCAAGTCTCACTCAAATAAATATAAAATGTCGATGATTTATATACTTATGGGACGTTATATACTTAACGGACGTTATATACCTATATTATATTCATATGTTTATTTATTTATTTTGATATTTTAGGTTTGTTTCTATTTATATCATTGTCTAAGGTGTGATGCCACTCGCTGGCTATATCGCTATCTGATAATCATATATATGGGTTTTAGATTGATTTATTGGTATTTAGGAATTTGAATCTTCTAAAAAAAGTTGTACAATGCAAAAATGAAGAATTAGTTTCATTTAAATGAGTAATTATTAGTTTATTACTATGTGTAGTTCAATTAAAATAATTGTTTTTAAATTCATTCTCCAATAGTTAATGTTAAATGTAATAAATCTACCCAATATTAGCTTTGTATATATATCTGTGTGGTCCAACATGATGTATATTATTTAGACGTGTGGCAGCACTTGATGATGAGAACATGAACTCTGAGTCGGATCAGCAAATCAACTCAATGGAAGGCCCAATTGAAAACCCAGCTGATGTACCTGCTGAAGTGGGGCGAGAAGCAGCAAATCCAATTAGAAATAGGAGGGTGAAAAAGGCTCCATATTGGGCCAGAGACTATCAAATGGGGAAGTGAGTGTAGGTGCACAATAGAAGTGGGATGGAGAGTTAATTAGAACACCAAGAGAATATAGTGGGAGGAGGGATAGTGGGAGGAGGAGAGAAAAGGATTAAGTCTGTTAAGGGTGGAGTTTATTCTCCCTGAACTCAAAGGCAGGGAATTGTGACGTATATCTACATTTCAGAATTAATAAACCATTCTTCTTCTCTTTTAATCAAATTTAACACCGATTCTTCTTTACTGTTATATTCTTGTGCAACACTTGAGGTATTATATGGTATCTAATTCTAAGAGGCAGAGGGATGAAAATTTGGCCGAGATTTGCATGTGCTTGCTTACATTTGCACATGCATCTTCATTCTGTTGCATGAAATGGGTACTGTGTGCAGCATAGTTAAAGATTGACTATAGTGTCTTAAAATTTATTATTGTAAAGTTGTGAAAGATAAACTAATATATAACCGGAAAAAAAAAATCTGTATCTTTTGATTATTGTAAGAAAATAAATCTTAATAAAAAGATAAATCCCAACAAACATAACTTTAGATATATCAGTTAAGTTATAATCTATCAGGCACAAGTGAAAAATAATATAATATCATCAAATATTCAAAAGGATTGCATATGTACTTGTATAATCATATCCAAAATTTTCCAATCACACAATTCCCACCAAAAAATAGTAATTATCTATTTATCTCAACCAGAAGATACATGTTTAAATTTGGTAATAGATTAGCTATACAAAATTCTGTAAATAAAAAAAAATACAAAATTACATTTATTTTTATTCCCCATTTCTTTTCTTGTAAGAATACAAGTTACACGCCAATGAGATATAGCTCAAATAGCATAGTCTCTCCATACTCAATTAAGAGGTCGCGGATTCGAGTCTCCTGTCTTTGGCAGAAAAAAAGAAAAAAAGAATACAAGTTACACTTTTGACAAGGGTGACTTTGAATAACTATTGCCAAGAGAGAATCAAGATATAGAGCATGCATTAATCTTCAATTTACTATAACTGTGCAATTCAGATCACAAGTTCTACTAGATACTAAGCTTTCTTACAGCTCAGTTAGCCACTATTTATGAACTCATCCTTTGAATCTGTAAACATGAATAACAAAAGTAAGAATTCCAAAATGGCACAATAAAAGAAGTGATATTTTGTACTAAAATACTCCATCCATTCCCTACTAAGATTCATTTTGACTTTTCTGTTACATTCATAAATCTACCAATCTAGATATATTGTATCAAGTGTATCAATATATGAATGTACTAAAAAAGTCAGAACAACCATCAATATAAATGGAAGGAGTATTTTACAACATCTATTACACTTATTTAATCAATGAAGCGTTAAACGAGGATTTCAGTTACATTTCTGATGAATGTTATATACCTTAAGAACAAGTAAGTTGACTTGTTCTCTATACATTTCCTTCAAGTCCACAATATCGGCCCGAAGTTCCTCCAGCTACATACATTCAACTTTTTAGATAAAAAGTTGTAATTCTTTTCTTTGTCAAAATACAAGCAGATACAACAGCTAAGATACAGAAAACTAAGTATGAAACCTCTCTTCCTTTTCTTTTTTTTCTTATAATTTTTTTTTCATTTGCATCATCTTCCTTCAGGGCGCATGTTAATTACTTTTCCTAGTTCTGTTGTGTAAATCAGTGAGAACAAAGTGGTCACCAATTGTTGTATCCAATCTTGACCATCAGTGCATGGTTATAGTTATACGGTCCAGATTTCATGTGACACACTCCCTTTAAACAGAAGAGGATTTAAAAGGAAAAATAGAGAAGTTGCTATACAACCATAACATTGGCCATAGTTAAAAAGCAAAAGCGGAAATTTGTCTAACAATTTTGTTTCAACGAAAAGCAAAAGCCGTAGCTAAAAAGTACCTCTTCATCACATTCGCCCATCAACTTCAACGCAGCAGAGTGCCTCCTCCTCAGTGCATCTAGCTCTGCTTTTACACTAGGTAACATGGATGCCTCTGCGCGCAACTTTTCACACTGCAGCGAGTGTGCACAAATCATGCTTAACAACAACAGTACCAGTAAATTCTAAAAAATAAGCTCAGTACCAGTAGATTCTAAAAAATAAGCTCAAACCAAACCCACCTGTTCCGTCATTTTGACCAATTCCTCAGACAGAGAATCACGAATAGATTCCATTGATGCCTGAAAGTTTTTAGATTGAAAAAATGCCATCAGGATTACTTGTTGGATTTAACAGCTTAATCTAGAATAGGCATTATGACATGTTCGCGACAAAAAGGGAAAATAAAGTGGAGTGGAAGCTTTAGTTTCAAATATTAATTCAAGGAACAAAGGCAATGAATAGTACCAATCATGACATGTATGAAGCAAGTTCGTTCTCTTTCTGACGAAGTGCTGACTCAAAAGCACTGGGTGTCATGCTCCTCATATAGTAAGGACTCATGCCCTCTCCAGAGTTTCTCCTCTCGGAGAAACTCCCATTCTCCCATGCTTCAGAAAGTAGCTTTCTCCCATGCTTGCCAGCGAGCTTGACCTAGAGACTTTCCAAGACAGGTTGCATACATAATAAAGTGTATCATAGAAAAACACCACAGACCAGCAATGTAAACAAGGGTAGAGTGAACAAACCATTCTCAAAGGCAGAATTTTGCTTTGTTTGTCATTCTTTGATCGGATAATTGAGCAGAATGAAGACGAGAAGTCCTATCCAGATCCAACCGAGCTGCCTTTTCTTTCTCTATCTCCTGCTGCAGATATTCTCTTTCCACCAATGCATCCTGTAACTCTTTCTTGTGTTTCTTCCTGAGTTCCCTGATCACTTGCTCAAGCATTCTTACACGACCTTCTTGAGTGTCGGCATCCTCCTTTGAAGCAAGTGTCCTACTTAACTGAGTCTGTTCGGCTCTAAGACATGAAATCTGTAGTTCATTGCAAAAGTAAGTCACAGTTATGTAAGATTACCATTATAGACATAATTTCACTCAATAAATGGGACAAACTGAGCATCAAGAACATTGATTCGGGACAAGGTTTGAGATAAGCGTTCATTCACCCTCACGTTCCTCAGCGGCTTTAGCTTCTGCTTCCTGTGGAGTAAATAGGAAAAGATAAAGTAATAAACAATAATAATATCAAAGGGGATAATTGCACATTTAAACTCAGAAAGTATTTTAAGGACCTCAAGTCTAGAACTGAGATTTCTTTCAAAAGCAGCCCAAGTTTCTGCCTTTCTGGAGTTTACTTCTTGTTATCTGGGTGAATTCTAGCCAAATGCAGATTGCATGCAAATGAAGAAAAAGAAATCTTGAATCACATATGTAACTGTTCATTTACCTGCATGGCTTCGATTTGCCTCAAAAGTTCCCTTGTGGATTCTGGAACTTACATAATCAGTTTCTCGCACCGTCTTTCACTTGCCTAGATAAAACAATAAGCAAATTATTCATACTGCAAAGGCACCAGTTAAGATGCTGCACCTTAAGAAAACCGGGAAAAGCAGCAATCAAAGTTAAACAATTTAAGCACATTAAGAAAGCAAGGGAGTACACCCGGTAGTGCTTTTTAAGATCCTCAATGTCTTTGCGGAACATATCTTCTTTGAATATAGAATTATAAATACAACACTTTTCATGGTTTATTTTGTTGGACAGGATAAATGACTATTTTGACCTAAAAATAATTAACTTTTGATCTAATAACTTTTAAACAAGAGAAATAATATTTTGACCTTGATAAAATTAAAATGTATCAAATATAAAAACATACTCAAAAAATAATTCTAAAAAGTAGAAATAAACAAATTTTGATAAGTTTTTATGCAAGTATACAAAGAAAAACAAAATCTTTTCATCTTTTAAATTAATAATTTTATACTAATGTGTCGTTTACTTGAATGACAAAGATTTTAAATCAGCTCACTTTCTTCCTATCCGAATAAGTTGTACAATGGAAGAATTAGCTCGAATGTATATTAAAGAAATTGTCAGGTTGCATGGCGTGCCTTCTACCATTATATCTAACAGGGATCCTCGCTTCACATCAAGATTCTGGAGAGCTTTTTAGCGTGCATTTCGGACTCAGTTAAGCTTGAGTACTGCGTATCACCCTCAAACAGATGGTCAGTCAGAGAGAACTATTCAGACCTTGGAAGATATGCTAAGGGCCTGTGTTTTGGACCAGCCGGTAAGTTGGGATCGGTATATGCCATTAGTAGAGTTTGCTTATAATAATAGCTATCATGCGAGCATTGGAATGGCTCCATATGAGGCTATGTATGGCAGAAAATGTCAGTCTCCACTATGTTGGCATAAAACCGGAGAAAGAAGTTTATTAGGGCCTGAGATGATAGCTGAAACCACTGAACAGATAAAGAAGATTCGTAACCGAATGCTTATAGCCCAAAGCCGCCAAAAGAGTTATGCTGATCAGAGGCGAAAGCCTTTGGAGTTAGAAGAAGGAGAGCATGTCTATCTGAAAGTTACACCAACTACTGGAGTGGAAAGAGCTATTAAGACTAAGAAATTGAATTCCCGTTATATTGGACCATTTGAGATCTTGAAGAGAATTGGGCCGGTAGCTTATAAAATTGCCTTACCGCCATATCTTTCGAAGTTGCATGATGTGTTTCATGTGTCACAGCTTCGGAAGTATACTCCTGATGCAAGTCATATTCTAGAACCGGAACCAATCCAAATAAGAGAAGATCTAACACTTTCAGTAATTCCGGTAAGAATTGATGACACCAGTGTTAAACGATTACATGGAAGGAAAGTATCATTAGTAAAAGTAGCTTGGAGTCGAGCCGGTATCGAGAAACATACTTGGGAACTCGAATCAGATATGCGAAAGGACTATCCACATCTCTTTTCAGGTAACTGAATTTAAATTTTGAGGGCAAAATTCTTTATTAGGTGGGTAGGATGTAAACCCCGGTTAAATTAGTAGATAATTAGTCAATAAATTAGTTTTTAATAAGAAAGATTAGAAATGTGAAAATTATATCAAATTAGGATAGAGCTCGTCGAAACGAGAATTTTGACACTAATTTCGAAGAAAACGGTCCAAAATTGGACCGAACGAGCCGAACTAGTTGAACCGAACTCAAACTGGACCGTCGGTCCAACTGGACCAACTCATTAAATGAAGCCAAACTCCTTTCTCTCCCTCATTTGGCTGCAGCAGCGTGAAACGCTTAGAAAGCTTCCGAAACCCTTACGGTGGTTTCCGATCCCCGTAACTTCTCCGTCCGAGCTCCAATCGCCGCACCGTTTGCGGCCACGCGTTCACTGCGTCGAGTCTACATTTCTACCGGAACAATTTTATTGGTAACTTGTTTAATCACTCTCAGCCCTCTTTTCCCCCAATTTTCAAATTTTTAATGAGAATGTTGAATTTCTTTGATTTCTGATGTTTTAGGATCCAATTAGCTTTAGGAAAATATTTACTATTGCTTATGTGAAGCTTGGGTAAGGTGAAGATACAATAATTTTATTTTAATTTATTAAATTTGAGCTTTGAGTATTAAATTGGATATATATGTGTTATGAATGTATATTAGGTTGTGAATAAATAATTGGAGCTTGAAATTGTGAATACTGGAACTTGGAGGAAGCGGATTAGTTGAGTTTTGAGGGGCTGACTTGGTTTTGAATAAATAGCTTTGGTCGTTACGTGAAAATCGGCCAAGGTATGGTTTAGGTTTCTTGCATTTAATATATAATGTTCTGTGAAAACTTAGGCTAGATGGCCATAGGATAAGTTGGAATGCAGGTGTATGTTTAATGTTTAGTAATTTGTCGATGAATATGTTTGGTTGAAGTTTATTGGATAATTAGTTATTAATTTTGGATGGTGAATATTGTTATGTTAATTTGGAGAGAATTATGGTTGAATGTTATTGTTGATGAACATGGTTAGTTTGGTGCTTGTTGATTAACTAATGATTTGGTGAATTATTGATTTGAGGTATAACGATTGTGGAGGTTGTTGTGATAATGAGGTATTTTGTGTTAGAAGCCTAGGATTAGTGAACTATGATCCTTAGTTGAATTTTGGTTGTTGGATTTGAATATTGTATGAGTATAATTGTTGATCTAGGGTAGATTTATTGTGGTGACTGTTATGATGATGAGGAAGGGTATGTTGAATTGAAAAGAAAGCAGGTTTTGACCCGAAAAATGTAGCAAAGTCTGAGTTTTAGAGGAGATGCTGTCCCAAATTTTATAAAAATTAGAGATTTTGTTTATATGATTATTTAAAAAGATTTAGATTCAAAGGTTATATGGTTTGATTTAGAATTATTAAGAAAATGAACATGTTTTAAGTTTGATTCATTTAGAAAAGAATGAATTATGTTTTGAATTGGAACTATTGATGGACGGAATGGAAGGTGTGATAATGAAGGATAAGGATTGAATAGGATTGACGTATAATGATAAATGAGATGCGATTGAGAATGATGTGGATGTTGATGAATTATAATTGAATTATTTATATGGCTTATGAATTTGAATAATCTGAGATACGAGATTCCCTCGATCAAGTGCCGTGGCTTGCCACCACGTGTACCAGGTTGAAAACTCGATACTCTGTTGACCCTACGACGTAAGTGTGACCGGGCACTATATAAATTCCCGGGAATGTTTATATAAATTCATTTAGGTAGAACCTCAAATGCAAATTAGCAGCAAAGAACACAACCCATGTTCTAAACTCTCCGAATCTCCTTTGTATGATTAATATAAATAAAAGAGAATGAAGTGATTTTTAAAGAGAAAAATATATGATTTAGTGAACTTTTGGCTAAAAATAAATTATTTTATTATTTATAAATTTTAAAAGAGATAAGAATAAAAAATTAGTCTTGGTTTATATAATTTAATACTTTGAGTACTGTATTTTTTTTTTGTAATTTGGTCTCACTTTTAATAATAAATACAAATAAAAAATTTATTACATGCATATTTATATTTTTTAAATTATATTGTGAAATGATAAATTAATTTTTTTTATTTATAATATTATTTAAATAGTATATACCATTAATTATTTGTTTTGTAATTATTTTTTTAGATAAAGATTAGTTTTATTATTTGTTTTCATACTCAACGTAAACCTGCTGTTGTCTCTAGCGGTTTACACACGTGTCCCCAATGCACATAAACCGCTACGGGCAGTAGCGGTTTATAACCAACCATAATCATGCAGAAACTACGGCAAGAGCGGTTTCCATGCTGGCATAATTCAACTAATCCGCGACTGGCAGCAGCAGCGGATTCTGTGTTTGTGTAAATCGCTACTACCAATAGCGATTTCCATAGATATGTGAAACAAATCAAACAATGCATTTGTGTCTTCGTTTTAGAAACAATGTATTTATGTAATTTTAAAGGTGAAACAATTTATTTAGGTGAATTCCCCTAAAAATAATTAACTTTTGATCTAATAACTTTTAAACAAGAGAAATGATATTTTGACCTTGATAAAATTAAAATGTATCAAATATAAAAAGTTAAAAACATACTAAAAAAAGAATTCTAAAAAGTAGAAATAAACAAATTTTGATAAGTTTTTATGCAAGTATAAAAAGAAAAACAAAATCTTTTCATCTTTTAAATTAATAATTTTATACTAATGTGTCGTTTACTTGAATGGACAAAGATTTCAAAAACAAATTGAAAAAAATTCTAGAAATAGAATTTTCCCTCCCTCAATTTTGTTGCCTTCTCAATAATTTTTCAAATGTTTTAACAAAAAATTAAATCAAATCTAAAATTATTTGCCAGTTTATGAAATATGAAAAATTAAATTAAGACACAATTAAACTCCTGTCCAACGACATTATGTTACCAGTCAGCATTTTTCATTTAAATTTAACAAAAAAACACACAAAGAAGTAAAAATTAAAGTGAAACAATTTTTTTGTGAAGAATCGCATCATCCAAAAAAATAGTCAGAAAAAAGAACCAAATTGATAATTCACATACATAATTTTGTTTTTACCATTTTAAGAAGGCCAAAATTGACATATAAGATTATTATTATTGATTGAATCGTTCTTATATTCGAATTAATTATAAAGAATGGTTCATTTGATAAACTAATCTCAATACAGTTGACATATTCCCATGTCAAATATGGTGTTAAATAGCACTTGCATCTGAACCTTTGCGGAAATTGCACTCGGAGTTTTGTAAAATCAAACCTGTATAAAAGTAAACAATTATTATATAGCATTTCATGAAAAATACATACTCTAACTAAAGCAAAAGACAATTGGTATTCATTATATCGGTCAGTTAGATTCATAAGGAACCTAATTAAAAAACATTAAATCGAAGACACGGTCTATTAAAAAAAAACCAAAAACAAGGCACCACATTAATGATAATAAAGTTATGGATTCAAGAGACTGTAGGATATTCTTCCCCAAAAGGTAGCCAAAATGCAAACTATCTTGAAGAGATTATAGGGCTGGCTTAAACAACCGCATTTCAGATGAGCAATTTGGAAGACCAAAGTGCGAGGGTGAAACTAAGCTTTCATGATAGATGTGAAAGATCCTTAAGTATGGACCCCGAGGCCGAGACAAAGGACCCTGTTTGTTCATGCCATCACTGGAGCTGTCAATATTAGGAAAATTTATGCTGCCATCATTTAAGTTACATAAAACTAACTTGCAACTAGGAGATTTCGCCAGTAGAACATTATTTTCCAACATGTACAAAGGCCGTAATTCAGGCATTGTACGAGGATTAACGAGTAGCGGGTGGTGGGGGATTATTGGCAATTTAGTCCAAGATTGAGGAACTCCATACTCCTTCATCAACCAGATAGTCCAATGAGTTTTCTTAGTCTCATAACAAACAGCAAGACAACCCCTCAAGATACTCAAATGGGGAAACACAGAGAACGCATCACCTGACTTCCTTTTGGGAGCGGAAAACTGACTATAAGTCTCTTTCACCAAGTCAAGGGAAAGAACTGCCACAAAACTACTACGACTGCCGCGAAGAAGCCAATTAAGAGTGCCAGTGCCACTTACAAAAAGCCCTACCGAAACCCCCACAGAAACCCTTTTATCGGGTAGTCTATTATATGGGAAATCCTGAATCGTTCTCCGTTTAGATTTTGGGCCGAATGTGAAAATTCTGGTGACAGATTCACCTGTATTCTTAATCACAGTCCCGAAAAGCTTATACTCGTCGTTCACATGATCATAACCGAATCCATAAAAACAGTTGAGGAGACCACTAATTTTAAGCGGCCGAGATGTGAATCCAGTGCAGGGGTTCCACAGCAAGGCACGATCCTCAAGCCCTCCATCGCGCAAGCACAGCAATCCATTACAAGAGCCAATGATGCTACGCCAGCGTCGTCCCTCGTAGGGAACTACTTTAGTCGGTTCACGGGGAGGGTTCTCGAACACAGATCGGACGGAGAAAGTTCCGATTGTGGGGTATGGGTAGCCTGAGCTATAATAGGCCATACGCGGGTGGGTCAAGGCTGGATCCACCGCCATTGAACGTCGAAGGTGGTCCTTGGCAAATCGGGAACTAGAAATTAGGGTTCTCCATGAACTGCAGACGCTGTTCCTTAATCGAACAAGAGAACTTGCCGGAATCCTCAGCAGGATTTCCTCTATGAGCTCGTCCGGAAGGATAGGCGGTGGTTTTGTGGTGGTACAGCGGAGCAGTTCCGGCCACCCCTCGGTGGTTGTGACAACCTTCCCCTTCCTCGCGACAGTATCATCATCATCAGGAATGGAACCCCTCGTCATACATACGAGGGAAACAGTAAAATCCTTCTCTACAACAAAACTCCACAATACAGCAGGAATAAGAAATCATAAACAACATAATTCTAACAATTCTACTCTTAGCGGTATTGCCATTTAAAGTACAAGATAAAACATACATTGAAATTCTATGAGAAGAAAAGCAGACCTCAACGCTTTCAGTTAAAATTGAAAAAAAAAAAAAAAGAAGTAAAACAGAGGTTTACCTACAGGAAGACGATGGCGGAGTAAGAGACCAGGAGGACCCGAAGACAGAGGAAACGAATAATCGGCGTGGGAGCTTCGGATGGAGACGAGAAAAACGGTGGTCGGCGGAGGACAAACGAGAAAGATGACGAGGGAAGGAAGCACGGCCGCACGGGGCTGCTGCAACTTCTTTGATAAAATTTTGGAGGTTCAGATAAATGATTTATAAATTTTAGAAGGCGTCCAAAAAGTTGGGTTGAAAAACAACCTAAAAATAAGAAGAGTCAAATTAGCAACACTTCACAACAACAACAAGACAAGGTAGAATTATAAATTAAGCAGTAAAATAGAGTAGGTGGTATGAGTACAATGTTGAGTACTTTAAATTTCTATGTTTTTTTATATTTATTTTAGATTATATTAATTCTTATAAATTGTTTTCTTTCTCATGTTATACAGGTTAATAAGCTTAATGGTTCAATATCTCAATTAGATGATCATGGTTTTAATAGGCTATTAATGATAAGTTTTCTTAACTATTTGTAAAATGATATTTATATATTGTTTAACATGATAAATTTTTTTTATTGGTGTTTAACATTATTATGATTATCTATATCCAATAGGAACCGTTGGATGTATTTCTTCAACTAAATACATTTGTGAACAATCAAGAAAGTTTATAAAATTTAAGGTAATTTTTAATTATAAAATATCTCCATAAATAATTACTTAGATTATTGTAAACAAATTAGTATAGTAATACTTTATTTACTTCTTTCACTTAATAACAATTTTATATTTTTTTTTTTTTTGTAGAATCTTGGATGCATACTAACAGAGCTTTTTGATGCCAAATATGCCAAATATGTTTGGATTACTATTGATCTTGGAAGATATTTGACTGAATTATTGAAATAGGGTTGTAATAGATCCCACAAAACAGAATAGTGTAAAAGAGAAGAAGAACCTATCATTTATAATTTGTTTTTTGGGATATATTTCTTAAAATTTTATATTGTAATTTTACTATTTCGATTGATTAGAACTTATATATAATCTTTTTCGTCTATTTCAATTCGCATGTTTATAATACCATATCTCAATTTACAGAACATATACAATTACTTTAAACAATAAATTCATGCACAATAAATTTATCTCCAAATCAATTCGTACTCAATATCCTATTACAATTTTGAACATATATTTTCTTTCCATACTTCTCATCTTCAACATCAGAATTTGTATAAGAGTCGGACAATTAAATGTTATAATGTCTTGGTAGAACTCTTCACAAAAGCATTCGCTTATCGCTACCTCATTTGTTCTGACAATAATCTACAAAATTGAGAATCTGCAGAATTTGAAAATTACAAATTCAATACCAATTAAAAGCAGTGGGTATTTTGCATGACAAAATAATATAATCAAATTCAATCATCACCACTAAATATGATTAAGGTCTAAATAATGAAAACAGACTACTTGAATGGCCAACATTACAGATAAGTAAAGTCCTCAAATTTTTTATAAATTAAATTCTTAAACCATAAGATGATTGTAGGAACAATAAAATTGTTTATGTTCTGCAGAACTTACAACACATATCATTCAGTACTTCATTGCTCTCATTTACTTATTTTAAAGTAACACCAAATGCCTAATTCAAAAAACAGAATATTAAAAATAATTTTGTTTGAAAAAAAAAAGACAACATTTTTAAAAGGAAACACAAATAAAAAAAATCAAACGAATTGAGTAAAATTGTGTAGAATAGCAAACACAAACTATTGCAATTCAAAGAAAAAGAAAACTAATTTTTTTCATCTTGTCATCTACATCGGTAATAAGACCATTTATATCTCAAATGACCAACCACACAAATTCAAACCAATTATTATCAATAAAAATTATTAATTTAGGGATTTAGTGATTGACAAAGAGAAAGAAAAACGTGAAAAGGTATTCAAACCTTAAATTGTACTCACAAAGCTGTTGAAGCAGGAGAAAGAAGACGAGGAATGAAGGTTCTTCTTCTTGTTGTTACTGCTGGGGAAGAAAATAGGACGAGTGGACTGTGGAGTGAAGATAAGAAGAAGAGTTTAAAAAATTTGAGAAGAGAGTTTTTTGTTGGTGTTGTTACTGCGAGAAGAGAATAGACTCGTGAAAAGTGAAATCGAAGAGAAGAAGGGTTTGCAAAATTTGGAAAAATAATAGTCATAATTATAGTTATAATTAGGACCGTTGATTTTATTAAAGGTTGGGATCTTCCACTGGACAGTGTCAATTTTTTCCTCCACTGGAGAGGATCCGTTCCCTACTACAAAAGGAGGGGCATTAAAGACCATTAAGAAAATGAATGGAATGCGATTAAGGAGGAAAGAAATCTTTGTAGGTGAGGCTAAGTATAGGAGGAGGATTGATGTCTGACAAAAATCACTACGCAAGATGAAGATTTCAAGGAGTATTCTAATGGAAAACAGGAAAAAAATTAAAGAAAAGGATATTGAAGTGAACGAAAAAGGGAGAGTTGTCTTAGAACACCATGGAAGTGAAGAACTAGAAGCTCAGAGAGAACCGTTTGAGTTGGGATGGGATGCGGTGATAATAATGCCACACGGGCTACGGGAGGCAGAGCATGACAAATTGACAAGGATAGAAAGGTAATTTCCGTTGAGGATTTAGATGAATGGCACGAAGATTTTATGAAAACGCGAACGGATAATCTTTGGGTGTATCCGTCAGTTATAGTGAGTGCGGAATCTATAAGATCTCAAACAATAAGTAACGAAGCAATTTCTGAAAGAACAGAGACTTGGGAATATGGAGATAAACGAAAAGAAGGGGTTGATTTGGCATTGAACAAAAGTTCAGTTGGAGCTGGGTTGAAGCATAAAAGGCCCAATATGTTAGTGGGATGTGGCGGCGAAGTGGCTGTGTGATGCGACAGAGAGTACGTCATTGTGCGATTTAAAAGAGCCTCCTTACTGGTCATGAAGATCGCGAAGGGGTTGATGCCACGGTGAATAACGCTAACGAGGCGGATCTGAGAGCAGCGTGGAAGTCCGCTGTTGGTGGCGGAGGTGATAATGTCCGCACTAAGTTTAATGGCGTGGAATGTAGGGAGGAGCGTGAAGTCCCTGATGCACCCGACGGGCAGAATCAAGCCGGAAAGGAGATCAATGAAGGTGCTAAGAATTGTTCGAACAGCACAGCGGAGTAAAACATTCCACCAGGTGTAGTTAATGAGATCCACGCTAGTTTGGACAAGAGTGGTAAGTAGCATGTTGGCATATGTCTGATGACGGGTGATGTAGTGCAAGATTCAGATTTAGATGATGAGAATATAGTGGTGAAAAAAATTGGATTAGAGGAGGAAAGAGTTGTAAGAAACTTGGAAGATTCGGGGAACTCAGAGCAGGATGTAGACGGTGAAACTAATCAAGATGAGCACAGAGGAAGTTTGGATAAAGATATGACTGAAAATATGATTGTTTGGGATCTGGCGATCGAATCAAGAGCTATTTTATATGACGATAATGAGGACATTATGATTATTCTTCAAGCTCATAATGAAGTATTGACAAAAAAAAAAACAAGCAAAACAGAAAGAAAAAGTAAAAAGGAGCTGCCTTAAAAATTGGACTAAATATGAGATGTTTAGAGGGCCTTAAAAAGTAAAAAATGGTAAAAAAATTTTGATAATAATTTGGAGGTTCACATCTATGAATCTATCTGATGTTAACCAATTATCTTATCTCTCGCTTGTCCATCTACTCCTCTCCTGATATCTTATTACAATTATATTCTGACTTTAATATAGTAAAGTGTTCATCAAAGATAAAATCTTTGAACTAAATATAGACTATATTAACTTGATCAAATTGTTATGAATATATAAAAAAATATTTTTTTAATAAAAAAAATTTGTTTTTTATTTATTTAGTGTATTTGTTATTTTAATAATAAAAATAAAAATATTAACAACTTTATTTTTGGATTTTTATTTAAATTAAATAAATATAATAATTATTCTTAGTATTTTTAATTATTAATTATATACTCGTATAGTAAAAAAAATTAATATTAGATACTTATATATTAAGTTAAGATACCACAAATACTAATCGTTTGTAAAAGAAAAATATAAATATTAGATGCACCATGAAAACTGGATTTGATGACTTAATAAAAAAATTAGTTAAATAATATCGATGAAGCAAATGATTTATCTAAAATATATTGATTGCTTTTTAAACATTATATAACTTAAAAAATTTATGAAATCAGAATATAAAATATTATAAATTAATAAAAATTATCAATAACTTTTTAACAAAAGCATTAACATTGAAATTTTACAATTATGTAATAATAAATATTTTTTATGAGTGCTTCTTAATATATTAAATTATATAGTTTAATAACCCTTGAATTTTTATTTCTAAGCTATATTAGTTATATTTTAATATCTTTTATTCAAATATCTTATAAATAATAGTTATATTTTATATTTTATATCTTTATACAAATAATCTTAGTTATATTTTAACTTTTATACAAATTATATTCCAAAAGTTCTCAACTGAAAATGTTACAGAAAACGAATATAGCAAAAAAAAAAGAAAAAAAATTAAGAATTAACAAATAAAACCAAAATAAAAATTACCTAAAAATTAACTACGGCCAAGAATTTTAAAAAGGTTAAAAAAATAAAAAAACCAATATAAAGACGTAAACGATAAATAAATTCTGCACAAATACACAAATTTATTAAAATTGTATCAAAACTCAAAGGAATACAAAGAAGGGTTAACAACTGCTAAAATTTAATGCACTGGAATTTTCAAAGTCTAAACCATGTCCCATGCCCTATAACGTACAACGAATTACCGACAGTAGGAATGATAGCATCCAACTCTTTAAATTCTCAGCAAATAAATAGAGCTTCATCAAATTAACTTATAAGAAAAATTCGTAAAAGAAAAAAACCCAGTAAGAACAAAATAACAGGACAAATAGAAAAAAATAGAACAACAAAAAATTAAGTATTTAGAATTTTAGATAAAGAAAAAAATGGTCAAAAGTATTGACAAAATTTAAATATGAATCAAAATAGATGAAGTCATGTTATAAAAAGTAATACACAAAAGAACATCGAACAATATCACAAGCTAAAAAATAGGGGGAAAATTATGATAGAAAAAATAACGTGATTTTAGGGAAAAAAACATATAATGCCGAAATAACTTGCAAATACTAAGAAACAAAAAGGAAAAAAATAATTTAAATTATCAACTATAAAATAATACAAAACTACAAGAAACAATATATGAAAAAGAGATGATTATCGATAAAAAAAAATGCAAAATAACGAGCAAAATACAAAACCAAAAGACTGGAGAAATTTAAGTAAGACAACGTAAAATGAAATTAGCAAAAATTAACTGAAATTCATAATAGTTGTTATACAAAAACACAATAATAAAATATTACCAGTATTAAATAAAACAATCAAGAATACATAGAGTAGTAAATTCCAAAGTGCGAATCGGGATACCAAAAAAAAAAAAAGATAACCCTTTATCTGCCAATAATATTAGCACTTGTTGAATCATAAAATAAGAAATGCCAACAATGAATACACCAATAAATAAAATAACAAATTAAAAAAATTAATATTACAAGCACCGAATATAATTTACATTTGCCATTTTGTTAGCAACAACATTTGCACTGATATAATAATAAAATAAAATTTAACAATTATTAGTAATTGAAGTCAATGTATAGTCACCAAAAAAAAAAATTGAAGTCAATGTATAATTGTTCAATAACCCATGATTTGAAAATTTGAAAATAAAGACAAAATGCTTACGAAGGAAAATTGAACATTGAAATAAAGGGTTGAATAAAAAATTCAAGGTATAAAGGAGAGATTGCCCATCACTAAGAATTCCAAGCTCTAAGGACCAAATATCTCCGTTACAGCAAAAGTATATCAAGAACAGAGTTTACTCCAATAATCAATGTCACCAAGTCGTTTTCCTATGTCCACAGGGAAAGGTTTAAATTAAAGCAAATTAAAAAAATATATCCATCTCATGACAGAGATTATATGAGAGAAGCAAAACAGTACATTTATTATTTGTATAAAAAAAATAAAAATACATAAAAGAGTGATATTTTAGCACTCATATTACAATAAAAATAGTGATATTTTAGCACTCATATTAAAATAAAAATAGTTAGTCACTTGTATAGTTGTTTAGGAACCAAGTGAGATAATGTACCACACCAACTTAAAAATCTTAAGGCACTAAATACATGAATATCTCATCCCATAAACTCTTATACATTATTTCATCCGATGTAAGACTAAGTATCCCTCAGACTTGCTACTTAACAATACTTATCCAATAGAGAAGCAAAACTGATTGGTGAATTATATTTTGAGACGAAATTGAAGAATACTACAAACTAAATCAAGAAGTTATAATTATTTGTTAAAAAGATAGTTGAAGACTACCCTTTTCCTGATAAAGCTTTGATGCAAATATTTCGTGAGTCGACTTAGGAAATATATTGCAAGCAAACAATTATTGAATATAATGCATGGCACAATTAAGATAAATCTAGTGCCTTGTAAGATCTCAATAACATGGCTATTTCTTGCAATTGCAAGTTTGCAACCATGAAACTCAGAAGTCAGAACAATAAACAATTGTGAATAATAAACAATTAACCCAGAGAGAGAGAGAGAGTGAATGAAGAAACTTCTTCATACCAAGCTCCATCAATCACCAAACCCAACAGCAACACAGATTACAATTTAACTAAGCCAGTTAATACCCCTTTTTTTCAATTTCAAAACAGCAACCTTATGGTGCAACCTTTGGGACAACACCCCAACCTTCCTGCACGATACAAAGAAAGCATTCGACATCACATGTAATCACCAATAACAACAACATAATACTGTGATAACAGCATATAACATTAAAGTAGTAGAGCCTTCAAAAAGTAAAAACACCTAATGAAAACAACCCAAAGCATATGAAAGCAAGGCAGCAAAACAAATCCCCTTGCAACAATAAGATCAGAACAGAATTCAAGTCAAAATACCTTTTTTCAACAACACCTGATTTGAAAAGAGGGGCAGAACACATATGAAGAAATTGAAAATATCAGAAGAAAAGTGTTGAGAAGCAATGAATAAAAAATACAGAAATAAAGGATAGAACGCCACATCAACATTCAAATGCTGGGTTTTAAGATACTATAGATATAGATATAGATATAGACAGACCATATATATATATATACGAGGATAAGAGAGAATGAATGATTTTGAATTTAAAATTCAAATTCCTGTCTAATATCCAATATGTACATCAAATCCAGTAATACTCAAATATAACACTTGTCCACAAAATACATTCCCCATTGAAGAACTCTCCTTTTGTCTTGTGATATCCAACCTAATCACTGTTTGCAGCCTCTCTGTGTGCTGCCTCAATTTTTCTGTTGGTCCATCTGGCAATGTCTGCTGCAGAAGTATTATCATAATGATAACATTCAACAAAACGCGATCCTCTTAAGAGCAATGTGCATGGAAGAGGAAGCAGGTAATCATCAGTGATTTTTTTGATGGCTGGGAAATCACTGACCTTTACTCCAAAAAAGGGAACATCTACTAATTTCTTGGTGTTCTTAATCAAAACATCATAATTAGCCAAAGTGGGAATCCTCCTGAAAAATAAAATATCATTACCAGCTTAAAAGTAAAACCGATATAAAATCAGAACCAACAATCAACTATTAATACCTCTTAGCTAGGACAAGAAAGAAGGAGTCGGACATTAGCATGTCCGAAAGTTGGGGATCCGGCTCCTCTTCCTTATCTTGCTCCTCAGCTCGCTCCTCAGCTCCCTCCTCAGCTTCCTCCTCCTCAGCTTCCTCCTCAGCGTCTTTGTTGACGGGGGATTCCGGATAGAACCCCTTGTCTTCTTCGGAAGAGTCGCTCGGAGGTCCACTGCGGGCATTCTTCCGACCAAGTCTCAATACGTCATCACCTGAAGAATTACTTGACATGCTGCCAAACTCTCTGCACAGCTGCGCAAAACTCAAAATTCACTTCTAGCAACTCTCAAAAGTATTGATATCACAATTTGTCTCTAACAGTATTGATATCACAATGAAAGAAAAGTTCAAAACTTTCATGTATCGTTGTTTCTATGTAAAGCTGCAACTTGAAAATCGTTAGAAGATTCGATAAGTTTGACTAAGTTATCGTTTAATAGTTCTTAACTGTTAATTTCACATGAACACAACTTCTTTAAACTGTTCCTGTGTAATAAATATATTATCACTACTTAGAATTTTGATCAGAGTCACTATCATTTCCATAATTTTGGCGGGTCCATAAGTGTTTATGATTATATAGTTTCGAGTAGGGCAATGCTACGGCGGTGATGAAGTTATTCTTCATCAGCTGCTGAAGCGATGTCGATGAGCTATCTGGCTGAGGCGTGTGACGTTGTTGTATATGATTTTAGGTTAAGGGTTAGGAATATTGTAAATAATTTAGAATTTCAGAACTAGAATTCAGAATTTACAATTTATAGATTATCGTATATATCGAGTTTAGACTTTATTAGATTATGATTTACCATTTATGGTGTTAGGGTTTCGATTTTAGGTTAAAAGGTTAAGGATTTTATATTTAAACTTAAGAGTTTAATGAAACTGATTCAATGTTTAGGATTTAGGATTCAAGATTTAGAGAAATTACTGTTAAGAGAGAGTTTAGAATTTATACTTTAGGATTTAAGTTTGACAGTGAGATTCATAGTTTAGTGTTTAAGGTCAAAATTTAAAAATTGACAAGATTTAAGATTGTAAATAGTTAAAAAAATATGACATTGATTTAAAAAAATAATTCTTTCAATTAAGATGTACGTAGGTGTTCATTAAACCAATACATCTAATGATTATCATATATCTTACAGACATTTTTTAAATAGCTAAAATTCTTATTATAACTATCAAAAATACTTTCTAATTCACTTACAAAAGAAGGATCATTAAAAATCTCCAAAAATTAATTTTGAATATTAAAATATATGGATTTACGATTTTTTTAGCTATTGTTATTCTAACTATAAGAATTTTATTAGATACAAAATTTCTAATGTTCCTAATACCGACTAATAAATAATCAACATTATATATATATATATATATATATATATATATATATATATATATATATATATATATACTTTTTTCAGTCTAGCGTTAAGGGAATATATTACAGAAACAGGAGTAGTATTCTAAGAGGGTGGCAGCCAGCCCTCACCTCTACATACCACTCGCGAATCCTTTCTTTCTTGGTTTCGCTACCTGTGATCAAAACTATTCACGTATTTCAAGTACGTTATTGGGGCATCTAAGACAATCAAAACAACCGCCCTAATGGCTTTTTTCACCCATGGGCAGCTAGTTGAGGCCAATCAACCCGAAAGGGAGGTCCCGTCCTTCCTTCCGGGAATGGAGGGATCAGTCAGAAAAGCAGTTTCCGAAGTTGACCTCTTTGAGGCAGTTAGAATAGTAGATTTTTGTAGATGTTGCATTCCTAATATATATATATATATATATGATTAGCGTTAACCGTAAAGGGTCCGCTGTCTGTCAGGACAGGACCATCTCAATCTCGTTTTTGTCACACTCAAAATTGATGAAGCTCCAATCAGATATACCTTGCATCATTATTCACTGAGAAACATTGATTCCCTCCAATCTAGCTACGTACCTTCCATTGTAAGGCAAATGTGTTCTCTTCTAGATGGCTTTCCTGCCAGACGATGGGTTGGAGCGATGAAAGCTTTGATTTTAGGGTCTATAAGGATTATTACTAAATTAATTATAATGTGAATAAATTATTTTTATTACTAAATTTAATTATTATTTTTTTTAGGTTTCTCATAAATTATTAGATTAATTTAGTTGAACTTATTTACTAATTAAAATGATTCAACTTTCAAAATAAAAACAAGAAAACTTTTTCCATATGTTAATTTTAATTCGAAATAATTTTTAGTTTAATTTTGCTTCACACATTTCATTTTTGAATTATATAATTCTCTTTCTATAAATAAAACCAAATATCATTTTATTAAAAAAGTGTTTCCATATATATGTTCATTTATTTTGTTTTCGGTTTTTTTACTCATCACGTGTCCTAAAAAATCCTCTTCATGCACAAAAATTTTAACAGATCAGATATACCATACAAACAAAAAAACATTACAATATTCGTTCCTCACTCTATAACCCAACAAAAAGCCCAATCAAAACAAAAATTTCACCAACAAAATGCCAAAAAGCTCAATAACTAACACACCTTCATTAACCAATAATTAAACTCTCCTAATTACCTCACTCTAGACAAAACCCTGCCTAGTCAGTCACCGCTAGCAGACACTGTCTGCGCGTGTAGTCACGCAAACCCATGTGTCACACAATGGGCTACAGCACGCAATTTCCTTTCCTGAGGAAAAAAAATCACTTCTTCATGCTAGCATTGGCCTTAAAAAAAAAACCAAAAACAAGGCACCACATTAATGATAATAAAGACATGGATTCAAGGGACAGCGTAGGATATTCTTCCCCAAAAGGTAGCCAAAATGCAAACTATCCTTAAGAGATTATAGGCTTGGCTTAAATAACCGTATTTCAGATGAGCAACTTGGAAGACCAAGGTGCGAGGGTGAAAGTAAGCTTTCATGATAGAAGTGAAAGATCCTTGAGTATGAATCCCGAGACAAAGGACGGTATTTGGTCATGCCATCACTGGAGCTGTCAATATTAGGAAAATCTATGCTCCCATCATTTAAGTTACATAAAACTAACTTGCAACTAGGAGATTTCGCCAGTAGAACATCATTTTCCAACATGCAAATAGGCCATAACACATAACATGAAACAGGATTAACGAGTAGCGGGTGGTGGGGGATTATTGCCAACTTACTCCAAGATTGAGGAACTCCATACTCCTTCATCAACCAGAGAGTCCAATAAGTTTTCTTAGTCTCATAACAAACAGCAAGACAACCCCTCAAGATACCCAATCGTGGAAACACAAACTCCTTATCATCTGAATCCCTACTGGGAGCGGAAAACTGACTATAAGTCTCTTTCACCAAGTCAACGGAAAGAACTGCCACAGAACTACTAAGACGGCTGCGAACAAGCCAATTAAGAGTGCCAGTGCCACTTACAAAAAGCCCTACCAAACCCACCACAGAATCCTTGCTATCGGAGTCACGTAGTCTATATGGGAAATCCTGAATTGTTCTCCATTTAGATTTTGGGCCGAATGTGAAAATTCTGGTGACAGATTCATCTGATTTGTTATTCACAATCCCAAAAAGCTTATACTTGTCGTTCACATGATCATAACCAAATCCACAATAGTGGAAGATACCACCAATTTCAAGCGGCGGAGATGTGAATCCGGTGCAGGGGTTCCACAGCAAGGCACGATCCTCAAGCTCTTCATTGTGCAAGCACAGCAATCCATGACAAGAGCCAATGATGCTACGGTAGCATCGTCCCTCATAGGCAACTACTTTAGTGGGTTCATGGGGAGGGTTCTCGAACACAGATCGGACGGAGAAAGTTCCGATTGTGGGGTATAAGTAGCATGAGCTATAATAGGCAATACACGGGTGGGTCAAGGCTGGATCCACCGCCATTGAACGTCGAAGGTGGTCCTTGGCAAATTGGGAACTGGAAATTAGGGTTCTCCATGAACTGCAGACGCTGTTCCTTAATCGAACAAGAGAACTTGCCGGAATCCTCAGCAGGATTTCCTCTATGAGCTCCTCCAGAAGGATAGGCGGTGGTTTTGTGGTGGTACAGCGGAGCAGTTCCAGCCACCCCTCGGTGGTTGTGACAACCCTCCCCTTCCTCGCAACAGTATCATCATCATCAGGAATGGGAACCCTCTTCATACGTACGAGGAAAACAATGAAATCCTTCTCTACAACAAAACTCCACAATACAGCAGGAATAAGAAATCATAAACAATATAATTCTGACAATTCTACTCTCAGCGGTATCGCTATTTAATGTACAAGATAAAACATACATTGAAATTCTATGAGAAGAAAAACAGAGGCCTCAACGTTTTCAGTTAAAATTGAAAAAAAAAGGGTAAACAGCGGGTTTACCTACAGGAAGACGATGGCGGAGTAAGAGACCAGGAGGGGCAGAAGACAGAGGAAGCAAAAGGTTGGCGTGAAGGTGAGACAGAAGAGGAGGAAGACGGCGGTCAGCTGGGAGCTTCGGATGGAGACGACAAAGGAGGAAGATGACGAGGGAAGGGGGAAAGGGGCTGCTGCAACTTCTTGGATGAAAATTTGGAGGTTCAGATCTATGAATATATCCGATAACCAGTTATCGTGTTTCGTGTCTCTCGCTTCTCCATCTACTTTTCTCCTAAATCCTAATATATTTAAACTGGTCAACTGGATTTAACTTAAAAATTATTTTACTATTTATCTTTTTTCTTTCCAAAAAAGAATTTTAAACCATTTATTTTTTGTTTTGTTGTTAATTTATTTCTTACTTAACCGTCTGATTTTATTATAGTCAAGTGGTCATCAAAGATTTTATCTTTGAATTAAATATAGACAATATTAACTTGATCAAATTGTTATGTATATAAAAAAAATATTTTTTCAATAAAGAAAGATTTGTTTTTTATTTATTTAGTGTATTTGTTAAATTTTAATAATAAAAATAAAAATATTAACAAAATAATTAAAATATAATTTTTAAATGACTATCCAGTCATAGAAATTAAATCAAACGAATCAAAACAGAGGTTCCATGTAGTTGCATATAGTTGATGCTCCTCTCTCTTTCTTTGCCTTGTTTGATTTTTCTGAAATTTATTAAAAAAAAAAAAAGAGTTGCTATTGTTATTTTTACACAGATGATGAAAGATGATTTCAATTTTACTCCAAATAGTTGTTCAAGTTTATATATAGCAATTAAATACTTAATTCAAGATTTCGAACAAAATAATAAAATTAGCTAGGCCAATTTTCACAGTTTTATTTAAATGTAGTTTTCAGCCATGAAATTTTTTTTTATGTGCAACAAAATCATATACCATATGATAGTATATGTGTCATTCATACATTTCAAAATACATCTAATAATTATAATCTATCTATTATACCGGGTAAAAATCGGGTGAAAACCGAACTATTAACATTACATTACCTTGATATCTTCTTATAAGTTAGCATGTAAAAATATTCAAATTTTCAAGACTCCAATCATTATTTGACATCGTAAAATTCACTTAGAAAAATATAACAAAAACCAACTCTTCTCTAAAATTAAAGCATAACCATAATCAATACTAATATTATCTAATAACACCAAATATTTAAATCAATACAAATAACATAATATTATGCATTAGTCTAAAATCTTATGCATTTTAAATATAAAATATTAACTTATAGTCTTATAATAACTAATAACACAAAATATTAAGGTTTATAATACTTAAATTCCACATAAGAATAGCCATCATCCATCACTAATAACACAAAATATTAATTGTGTATGATGACCAGACCACCGGGCCGAGTTCGGGTGACCCGAGCCATGGCCCGGACCCGACCCAAAATAATGACTGGGTCTATTTTTAAGACCCTTACCCGGCCCTAAACTCGGTAAAATCACACCAAATTAGTCCCTAAAGTGTTAGGGGTCGGGCCGAATCTTCGGGTCGGGTCGGGCCATGCACACCCCCAGCTCAAATAATAGAAATATAAATACATAATTTATAATTTTATATCAATAAATTATAACTTATATGTTTTAAAAAATATTTGAAAAGAACAATTTTATATATTGTTTATCAATAAATATAATTTTTTTATTTATGTCCTACATCAAAATTATATGTAATAAATAAATATAAAATTTTAAATAATTAAGATCATTAATTTATATAATTATATATTACCATTTCATATGTATATATATTATTAAAAGTATAGACTAAATGCATATAGGATATGTGTATTAATAATTATATATATATATATAATCAAGCCAGTTCATGAGCTAATGAGTTGAGTTTATCCAAGTTTAAACACGGCTCATTTAATTTATGAGCTCAATTTCAAACTCAAACTTAACTCACCAGCTCACAAATCTTATCGAGTTATTAACGAGCCAAACTCGAGCTGATTTATAAATTGACTTGACTCACTTTCGGTCCTAATCCCAGATATTGAGATCTGATTCAGCGCTTACGCATATTTTAGATGTTCAGTATCCTTGTCTCGATTAACAAGTATCGCAGATGCACCCTGATACGTCAATCGTCATTGTGTTACCGAATAAATGCTAAGTACCCATGATCTGCTAATTTTTTAATTCCTCCTCAATATGCGAAATGTAATACGTTGGAATAAGGGAGCTTAACTTAAGGTATATTTGCATTTTTATAAAAAAAAAAATAGTTTATATATATTGTTAATACTTATTATACTGTTAAATATTTTGATATATCTATCTATAAAAGATAATAAAGTAAATAATAATTTTTAGAGAGAAACTTCACTTATTTTAATAGAATTTGTGATAAATAGAGAATATTTGATAAAAAATATATAAAAACTCAAAAAATAACAAATATTTTAATGTCTAAAACTACATTATTTTTCTACTCAAGTGATAGTAATGAGATATGTACTACTGTAAATAATGAAATACATGGACAATTCAATTTCGTTTTGCACTATTTATTAATAGAAGGACATACATGTCTATCAATTGCTATTTTAGAGAATTTAATTGGTATTTTATTTTTAAAGACAAATTAATCCAAGATCAACATCTTCGACGATGTAATTGTCATGTTACTCTTATTTTTTATTAATAAAAGAACTATTCATACGGTTATCAGATTATTTTTATTTATTTTGATTTTTGACACAATTTACAAAATATTTATTATAAGAGTGAGATATTTTTAATGGTGCAATATCATTAATTATCTCATTTAATTTTTTTTTCTTAATAATGAAGATTCAGGGTTGTGGTAGGACTTTGGAGTTGGAAATGGCTTCCACCGTTGCTGGTTCATGGTAGAAAATCACATGATGTTAGTTCCCCCTTTCTCCTCCTCTTTTTGGTAAGTGGTAACCCTTTTTACTTGTTTATATTTATTTTACAAGTGTAATAGGCACGTGATAAAATTGAAATTATGATTTTAAATTTTTTTATTAAGATTAATTTAAATTATAATAATTTGATTAATAAAAATGTAATATATTATGTATTGTTTATTTTTTTAATCTAGTATTAAATGTATTAACTCTAAAATAGTTATTAATTAGTTTTAGTAATTTATTTTTTTCAATAAATCAAACATATATACTCAATGTGACCATAAATAACCTAGTAATACTTAGACCCAACAACAATTTTTTATATGTTGTTTTACTATCAAGTAAGAACATATCAAAATCAGCTCAAAATAAATAATAAATTAATAGAGAATTCTAATGCACAAAATTCTCTAATAAACAATAAATAATTTAAACCCGCTAAAAAATAACTCAACACTTTTCTTTGATACCTGCAAAACATATATCTGAAATAATATTATATCAATGTTAGTATACAGTTTTACAATCATCGACCGCATTTACTATACGTGACTCCTTCTTAAAAGTTATTCTACATACGTGTGCAGTCGAAAGATAAATTACTGGACTTTATTTTATTTTTCTAAATTACTATAATTATGCATTATTCATTAAATGCTACTTGTAATATAATTGTAATATTGTAATATAATTATAATAAAGATATTTTTCTAAAATAAATTTAGAAGAGAGAATAGTGTTTTCATTTTGGAGGAAAAATGAATTCGTGAGGAATTGATACTTCACTTTTATTAGTTGATAATGTATTAAATATTGATTTTATATAATTATAATAAAGATATTTTTCTAAATTAGTATAATCATGCATTATTTGTTAAATGTTAATTGTAATATAATTATAATAAAAATATTTTTCTAAAATAAATTTAGAAGAGAAAATAGTGATTTCATTTTAGAGGAAAAATAAATTCATGAGAAATTAACACCTCACTTTTATTAGTTGGAGGAAAAATCCAATTTTAATATATTTCTCGTTATTATATATTTTTCTCTAATCATATATCCACTGTTTTCTTTCCTTCGTTCCAGCATTTTGAATCTGAGTTTAACTTGTCGTAGTTCTCACTTCTCAGTCATTCTATTAGATGTAGTTGATAACTATTGAAATTCTTTGATTAACATAGGAGAAAAATATATTATTATATGATAGAATTAATATGAGTATATTTTGTTATTAAATACACAAAGTTAATGTAAAATAAAATTACACATAAAAAAAGCAAAAAAATAAAATTAAAATAGCAAAAATGATAAAAAAAATTATTTTTACAATTTTGTTTTGTCATTTTTATGTACAGAATATTAGAAAATAATAACTTTTGACTAAATTAATTTTGTATTTGTTGTATTCAAATTAAATAAGTAATAAGTTATATTATTTTAATTTATTCCTTAAATTTATATATCATAAAAATTAAATCAATATACACAATTTTAAATTGTGTGATACTTAAATATCTAATCAAATCAATTAGTTGATATAATTAATGCATCATAATGAATTGTATTTAATGAGTTAAACAAAATAAATTAAGAAACACTCTCAGAAACATGCTACGTTGACTCTATTATTAAATGTAAAAAATCGATTTTTATATAATAGAATCGATAATATAATAGACGGCGAGAAAGAGAAAGATAAACATTTTAGATTTTAGGTTGTTTCATTTGGATGTTGTTATGTGGGTATCACATTATTTTACTTATTCTACCCTATGGACCTTTTTGCAACTTTATTTCAGTATCAATAGAATTTCACTAGCTTTTAGTAATAAATTAAAATCCAAAATAAAATTGAAAAAAGTAAAGAATATAAAATTATTGATTGAAATTATTTTTTGTTATTATAACAGGTATTTTTATTTAATATACTAACACCGTACAAAATTAATCGTAAAAAAAGTATAAAATATAAATAAATATACTGAATTAAGAGATAAAATTATATTTGTTATCTCATTTTTACTTTTAGCAGCACAATAGAATATTATGTACTCAACATAATTTAAGATACAAATTATAATTAATTATACTTTTTATTTTAAAATATTTAAAATTAATCTTAATATAAATAAAAATAATTTAATATATTAAATAAATTAATAGAATAATATAAGTTAACAATTTTTTATTAATTTTGTTTTTTTTACTACCTTTAAAATTAGGGCAAAAAACAGAAATAAGCCAAAGGAGAAAATAATTTACGTGAATAAGCCAAAACGAAAACTGCTTCATGAATCTACCAACACACGTTTATATGTAGTTTGAATCAGTTTGGTTCGAATCAGTTTGGTTCGAACTCCATTTCTACATAATTCGAACCAGCTTGGTTCGAATTACAAACAAACACACGCACACACTAATTCGAATAAGCTTGGTTCGAATTACACACAGTAATTCATGGTATAATTCGAATTATGCTGTTAAAAAATTAATAATTTATTAAAAAAAATTTATTAAAAAATTTATTAAAAAAATTAATAATTTAAAAATTAAAAAAATATATATTTTTATTTCATACGTTAAAAAAAAGCTAACAAAATATTTAATTACGAGACTTCTTTAAAATATTAATGAGCTATCAATTCGAATTCCATACAATACTTTTCTGTCCATTTTTAATAGTTCATAAATATTTTTTAATAAATTTTTTTAATAAATTTTTTTAAATTATACTACAAAAAATATTTTGTCCTATGCAAAACAATTTTAAAAAAATGGCTTAAAAAATGTTAGGAGTACTATAAAAATTTGTAATGTTATAATAACTTAAGTAAATACATGCATGTACTCAAATTTTAAATAAAATATTCTACATAGTCAATAATAATTTAGAAATGAAAGAAAATATTTTATTCCATACAAAATAATAAAAAAATATATTTTATTCTATACAAAATAATTTTAAAAAATGGCTTAAAAGATGTTATGAGTACTATAAAAATTTGTAATATTCTAGTGATTTAGGTAAATACATGATAAAAATATTTTTTCTTTAATTTCTAAATTATTAGTGACTATGTGGAGTATTTCTTTAATGTCCTAAGTCATTAGGACATTACAAATTTTTATAGTACTTCTAACATCTTTTAAGCCATTTTTTAAATTATTTTGCATAGAATAAAATATTTTTTTATGGTATAATTTAAATAAATTTATTAAAAAATATTCATGAGCTATCAAGAATTGGCAGAAGAGTATTGTATAGAATTCGAATTGCTCACCGTATAATTTGAATCAGAGTAATTCGAATAATGTAATATCTTACCATATAATTTAAATAATTTTATTAAAAAATTATCATGAATATTTTTTAATAAATTTATTTAAATTATACCATAAAAAAATATTTTATTCTATGCAAAATAATTTAAAAAAATGGCTTAAAAGATGTTAGAAGTACTATAAAAATTTGTAATGTCCTAATGACTTAAGACATTAAAGAAATACTCCACATAGTCATTAATAATTTAGAAATTAAAGAAAAAATATTTTTATCATGTATTTACCTAAATCACTAGAATATTACAAACTTTTATAGTACTCATAACATCTTTTAAGCCATTTTTTAAAATTATTTTGTATAGAATAAAATATATTTTTTAATTATTTTGTATGGAATAAAATATTTTCTTTCATTTCTAAATTATTATTGACTATGTAGAATATTTTATTTAAAATTTGAGTACATGCATGTATTTACCTAAGTTATTATAACATTACAACTTTTTATAGTACTCCTAACATTTTTTAAGCCATTTTTTTAAAATTATTTTGCATAGGATAAAATATTTTTTGTAGTATAATTTAAAAAAATTTATTAAAAAATTTATTAAAAAATATTCATGAACTATTAAAAATGGACAGAAAAGTATTGTATCAAATTCGAATTGATAG
This sequence comes from Arachis hypogaea, assembly GCF_003086295.3. NCBI lineage: Eukaryota > Viridiplantae > Streptophyta > Magnoliopsida > Fabales > Fabaceae > Arachis > Arachis hypogaea. The sequence goes on along the minus strand of NC_092054.1, from coordinate 4,109,883 downwards.
CTCATTAATATTTTAAAGAAGTCTCATAATTAAATATTTTGTTAGCTTTTTTTTAACGTATGAAATAAAATATATATTTTTTAATTTTTAAATTCTTAATTTTTTTAATAAATTTTTTAATATATTTTTTTAATAAATTATTAATTTTTTAACAGCATAATTCGAATTATACCATGAATTATTGTGTGTGTAATTCGAACCAAGCTGGTTCGAATTAGTGTGTGCGTGTGTTTGTGTGTAATTCGAACCAAGCTGGTTCGAATTATGTGTGTGCGTGTGTTTGTGTATAATTCGAACCAAGCTGGTTCGAATTATGTAGAAATGGAATTCGAACCAAGCTGGTTCGAACTACATATAAACGTGCATTGGTGGATTCACGAAACAATTTTTGTTTTGACTTATTCACGTAAATTATTTTCTTCCTTGGCTTATTTTTGTTTTTTACCCTTAAAATTACGACTTTTTTTCAAAATTTGACCTGTGAAATAAAATTAGAGTTGTTGTTCTACACCACTAAAAAAAAATAATACTATACAATTACATTTGTACATATAACATATTCCTAAATTTTTGTATGCTAAACTTAAGATTCTGTATTTCTTTGTTTATGCCATAAATAAGTATTATTTACAATGATTCGTATTGATTTAAAAGTTTAAAAAAATTGAAAAACACTCTAAATAAAAAGCCAAATTAACTTTAATATTAAATTCATTAATACGATTTTAATTTTATATAATAGTTAGATAATAAATTAGTAAAAACAAATGGAAGGATGGCTTTAATTAGTATTTGATAAAATATTCATTTAGAATAATTAGAAAAAGTAAAAGTACGATATTATTAAAAATAATACATTTTTATGTTTAAAATACATTTAAATAAAATATTTGTAAAATATAAAATTTAGAATAACATAGCTTCATAAATATTAATCATTAATCAATTATGAACTAACATAAAATTATAATACAATTTATTAATGAAAAATAATCAACAATTAATATTAATAAATATAAAAATCATCCAAACACTTTGATTAAAAGTATGAGTGGTTAATTATCATTTATTATTAATAATATTTTGTTCATAACTAAAACTAAAAATATAATTATTCAGATTTAGATTTTAGAAGAATAAACATATAAGTAACAAATAATCTATTTTATCATGCATATTATAAATTAATAAATTAAACTAACTGATATAATGAATTATAATTAATTAATTGGTATAAATTATAATAAATTATATGATATTTAAAAAAAATAAAATGAATAAGAAAAAAATAAAAAGAAATAGAAGAGATAAAAGACTACAATAAAATAAATTAAGTGTGAGAGTTTTATTTTTTTTTTTACAAATTTTATATCACATCCGTTTCAATAATAATAAATAAAAATACATCAACTTGATATCTAAGAAAAAATGATGAGATAAAATCATAACACAGTTATAAAACAAAAGCTTAAATTAAACCATAATATCATTGCACAACACAAATTGAAAGTAATTTCACACTATAATATACCACACAAACAGGTAATTAAATGACTTAAGCTTAATTATAGAATTTTTTTTATTTATGCATACATGATAACACTATGGTATAAATGCTTCATGGATAACATATCATATATTGCTCTGAATGATGAGCACGGGAGTTGAAGAGTGTGTGGTGGTTTGTGTCCACGATAGTTGACTTCTTGCGACGATGCCTCATAGGAAGAAAAAGAATTGTTGTAAAAGCTACTTAATGAAAGAGTAATTGGTAAATGAATGATATTTTCTTCTAGCATATATGGTCTTTTATAGTGGTAAAATAAAAATGGAAGGAATAAAATTTTATATTTTTATATTCGAAATAGAATTTGATATTTATCGTAATAAAATTAAATAACTAATAAGTTATAATTCATGTATTTAAATAAATAAAATAAATTAAAAAAATATTTTTAAAAATTAATCAAATTAGTTAGTTGATACAAATAATTAGTATAATTGATTTTATTTGATTTATTGAATTCACAAAATTAAATTAGAAAATAATTGATTAAATTAATTAGTTGATATAATTAATTTATTATAATTGATTGTATTTAATAAATTAAAAAAATAAATAGAAAAACATATGAGACAATGATTTTTTTAACTAAATTAATCTGTATTTATTGTATTTAATCATTATAAGTAACAAATCATCTATGCTATTATGTACCTTATAAATTAATGAATTAAAATAATTGATATAATAAATTACAATTATTTAATTAATAATAATTAATTTATTGTAATAAATTGTATTCAATGAATTATAAAAAATAAATTAAGAAATACGCTCAAAAGTAGTGACGGATCCAGAAATTTTAAATAATGGAAGTAAACATATAGCATATAAAAATAATAAAAAATATTTATAAATATATCAAAATATATAAAAAATAAATAATATAAAAATATTAAATATTAAATAATTTTTATGTAATCATTATCAATATTAATATATTGATAAATAATAATATGGTTATTAATTTATCTTTCTGTAAATTAAATATAATAATAATAATAATAATAATAATAATAATAATAATAATAATTAATAAATAAATAAATAAATAAATAAATAAAATTAATTAAAATATAAATAAGTTATCTTCTAATCAATAATAAAAGTTAAATATATTTTTTTATGAATTATATACAATAAATGATATTTTAAATAAATGATATTTTTATGTTATATTTTTTTTTCAATAAATGATATCTTGGATCATTATCATTATCATATATTATTATTATTATTATTATTATTATTATTATTATTATTATTATTATTATTATTATTATTATTAAAATGATTAAAAGTATTTTTAATTGATAATTAATAAGTAGTTTAATAATGCATGAAATATTGATTTGATATAATTATAATAAAGATATGTTTCTAAATTAGTATAATTATGAATTATTTATTAAATATTAATTATAATATAATTATAATAAAGATATTTTTTTAAAATAATTTATAATAGAGAATAGGAAAGTTCATTTTGGAGGAAAAATAGAGTCACGAGAGATCGACATCTCACCTTCATTAGTTGGGGAAAAACCCAGTTTTAGTATATTAAGTAGATTTTTAATTTCTAAGTTGGATTTTTTTCCCGACATGCACTGTGCGTCTGCAAAGTTTGATTTCTTCTGTAATTGTGTTTTGTCGATTTTTAATAAATCGATGGTGATTTGATTCTAATGGTTTGGAAGTGAAACCTACTCTTTTTTGCAGGTACCGGTCTTTCTAAAAGTGCATCAAAGTGTCTTCTATTAAATAATTTTTGAGAATAAAGACAAATTAAACTCTGTAAATTGAAGAAGAAATAGAAAAGAGATAAACTTTTCAAAAAGGAAATTGCTTACAAAATAAAAACTAATTTGCACTGAAATTAAAAAGAAAGCAATAAAATGCCTTTAATTGGATCAAAGGACTTTGACATAAAAGATTAAAAATGCAGAAGGATAATTGAACAATGAAAATAAAGAACACTTGGAAAATAGATTACTTGAAATGTTAAATTTACAGAAAAGTAAATTGAAAGAATGAAAAGATGGAAAGAATCCTACAAAAAAGTTACTTGATTGTAGACTTAGGAATTCACTGCGATGTGAGTGTGTTTAAGAAGAGGCCCTTGAAAGGATATATGCCAGTTAAACATCATGGATGAGCGGATAAGAGATAAGATGGTTACAGGGTTGTCCATGAAAATTGGTGATGGGCGAAGGACTCGATTCTGGGAGGATGTATGGCTACTATGTGGTTCTCTGAAAGACCGGTTTTCGAGACTTTTCTCTATTTCAAACCAGTGTGGATCTGTTATTGGGGATTGTGGGTTTTGGGATGGGATAGAGTGGATTTGGAATTTCCAATGGAGGCGAGAGCTTTTTCAGTGGGAGTTGGAGCTTCTGAATCAATTACATGAAGCTTTGAGACCGGTGAAATTAGTAAATCACAGAGAGGATAGAGTGATTTGGAAATATGATAGGCAAAGTGTCTTTTCAACTAACTCATTTGTGCAGGTGATGCAGGTTGAAAGGCTTCCAGAGGAGGTGACCAGCTACAACTTCACAAGCACCATTTGGAAAGGTCTGGTTCCACAAAGAGTGGAGCTGTTTGCTTGGTTTGTTTTAATAAGCAGGGTGAACACTAAAGAAAGACTGAGCCGATTTGGAATTATCAGACAGGAGGACACTGTGTGCGTGTTATGTAATAATGAGTTGGAACATGTATATCACTTGTTTCTAGGATGTGAATTTGCTTGGCAGGTGTGGAGTGCTTGGATATCAGGATTCGACTATCAATGGTCTTATCCGGGTTCGCTGAAAGAGCACTACCTCAGTTGGACAGAAGAACCAAAGAGTAAGGGGAATCGTGAGCAGCGACTAAGGTGTTTTTGTGCCGTCATTTGGAATATATGGATGGAAAGAAATAGAAGGATCTTCCACGATCAAAGCAGAGGTGTTGAAGAAATTATCAGCATGACCATGACAAGCGTTAATGAGTGGAGAGGTGATGTTCCCTCTTGTTGTTGATGGCTATGCCGGAGATGACAGGGGAACCTTTATGTGTTTGGGTGTCTTCATTCTTAAGTAGGTTTCTTTTAGGTTTTATGTGTTTTTGCTTGACTAGTTCTGATCGCTCCACTCTATTGTGTTGAGCTCTTACGTTAAAAAAAAAAGTTTTTTTATGAGTAAAAGTTCCAACCCTTATTTCCTAAGACTTCCTAGTATTTATAATCCACCTTACATAACTGACGATTAATTACAATTGATTACGAGATTACAACTTTGAATACAATTCCTCTTGGTAACCGTTCCCGCTGCTTGATTACAAATGTTTCCCATGATTTTCTCGTGTGATAGAAGCATCTAACTGTTCCACTACCATAACTATTTGACTCGCCTATCGAATATCTTACTCGATTGCTCATTTTGAATTTCTTATTCGATTAGGCTTATCCAACTAACAAATCAATCGAAATCCAACCTGCGCCAATCACCTTTAACCCCACGCTTACGCGTACACCTTCTCGAGAAATTGTCTCTGACTTATTCCGAATCAACTTACTTCCATCGAAAATATTTTTCGATTAACAAATTGCCCCATTGGATTAATGTGTTTGCCTTCGATAACATTATTAGAAGATAAAACACTTAATCCAAAAATTGAAAACGTCAGTTTTCAAATCAGTAATAATTGTCATTTAAACTCCCCATTACTACTGACCCACTCGACACGTCTCCCGAAACGTGTGCTATCTCTCTCTATCACTTCATCTTCCTCACGAAGTTACCTCTATTTGCGTCCCTTTCACAGTAACAACAACAGTAATAATTTAAATCCATTATTCTCACCTTTGTTCAAATCCTTCGAAACTCATTATTCTCTGAATCCTCCTTACACCAAAAGTTTCCTCACAAAATCCTCAACCTTTAGTCTCCTTTTTCCTATTCAACCATGGCTGGTTCCTCCTCTCATGCTGCCACCCAAGACAAGGTAAAGGTCCCGCAGCAGACCGCCATCTCCACTAGCCCTTCGCATTCTTAATCAAGTCAATGATGAAGTCATTGACGATCCCCATTTGCAAATCAATGATACCAGAATCTTAATCCCCTTCACAATCGGTACAGAAATGCACTGTTTTCTCGGACTAATTGAATCCCTTGAGAGAGCAAACAAAAAACTTTCTTTCTTCCCCAGCACTGAAGGGGAAGATTTGTTGATAAACCAGACTTTTAACATCTCTCATTTCATCAATCAGAAATCCTTTAGGAATAATCCAAAAATTAATTCTCGAGGATTCGATTTCACAACTTGGTACCAATGCCTTGAACCCACAAAAAGTACTGACTGGGGAGCTTTAGGAATACAAGAACTACTAAGGCTCTCTCATTTCTCACTTGCAACATACTCTTGGATGATTGGGGCTATGACTTATTTCTACAACAGGACAACCAACAACTTGTAAGTCCTAAAGACATTGTTTCGATTCCTGTAAACTTGTAAGTCCTTAGCGGTAATTCTGGCCAAGGCAACAACTTTGTGGTTTGTCCAAGGGTTGTCAGTATTGAATATATCATTGCACCTATGTCTCCATACCCACCAAAGCCCTGCACCAAAGGACGCCTCATTGTTAGCCAAGGCCTTTCGAAACCACTCTTCAAAAGCAGTACCAGCCGTCGAGTTTAGGATACTAAGATCCAACATATGCCAAATTGCCTTTGATCGTTCACAGTCTCTAAGGCAATGCTCCATAGTCTCCTACGCCTTGTTACATCTCTTACACATATCTGAAGAAGCTAAATGCCGCTTGAATCGAAAGATCTCAGTTGGTAGAGCATCATATAAGCCAAGCCACATAATAAATTTGAACTTCTCCAAAATGTTTATATTCCACAACCAGTTCTAATTTAAACACACTAGTATAATATAAGTATATAACGTCCCTTAAGGAGACAAAAGTAAAATCATGTGAAAATAATCGACATTTTATATTTATTTATTTATTTTATTAAGTTATTTATTTTGCTTAGTGCAGAATCAAGGGAGCTTTTCCCATAATATGCACCAAGACTGCGTTCCTTACGTCTTTGCCTTCAACAGCCATAACAACACCACAAAACACTTCACTCTCGCATTTTCTTGTTCAATTCCATTACATCTCTCTCTCTCTCTGCATTTCAACCCGCCATTTTCCACATTCTTTTGCCACACAACAAATTAAGGTAACCACTTTTCAAGTCTCTTTTCTTACGTGAAGCATGTGATTAGTGCATTTCTTTGTGTGTTTTTCAACTTTCAGTGTTCTCTGTGATCGTGGTGAGAGAAGAAGCTTCTTGACCTTTTATGCGATTTTATTTTATAAAAGAAGAAAGTGAAAAAAAAAAGAACCGTTTTGAACTGAATCATTGATAATGGAGTTTCAGTTCCTTCCTATTTTCTTGGAAGTAACAATGTGCATCGAGAATAAATCTTAAAGAGCCCCGTGTGAACAGAAAAAATGAAGTTATGGAGTTGTTAGATCTGCGAAAAACTTTGCAACCTTTTTTTAGTTAATGTTACTGTGTTGTTTTTGTTAACTACTAGTGAGTCTCTTTGATTGCTGTTTCTTGTTCTTGTGATACTGATCATTGCTGAAGCCTTGGAAAAATTTAAAGAGCCCCGTGAGAACAGAAAAAAATGAAGCTCTAGCTCAAACAAAGCTTCTCCCCCTAAAAGAAACAATAGCTAACAGTAGCTCTAGATTGAGGCATTTTCTGCTGCTTAAGTGTTATTCTGTGCTAAGGATGTAATTAGTTCCATTAACTACTTTCTTTCAAGTTTCTTTGTTAAATTTGCTGTTACATGTGATTGCTAGGTTGATATTGTTGGTAATTGCATGACTAATATTTTCTATTAATCTGATTCGATTGTGTACGAAGCAAAAAAGGCTAACTTTATTAAGCTTGTGGGGTTAACTTAACTGTTGTTATTATGCAGGAGATTTTTTCTAACATGTCAAGCGATGAGGATGTGTTGGGAATCGGCAAGAATATTGTCCTCAGCGGCAAGCAACCAGCTTTGAGGGGTATTACCCCTTATATACTATGGGAAAGTTTTCACATGTGCCAGACCACTTTATTGACATATTGCTATGCCATGAAGCAGAGCTATTGAGATATATATTAAAAAATTTTAAAGGTGTAGATGAATTGGCAAAATAATGTTGTAGAGTAGGTAGAAGAATGGTGTAGGCAATTCTCTTTACCGGTAGAAGCGTGAACCAAAATAGACCCATTGATAATTACTTTGTTTGCACTTCAGGCTGTTTTTGTCATTTTTCGTAGGCAATATTTAAGGCTGAGCTATCAGCTACAAGCCTACAAGTACAAGCCAATGGAAACGATTGGGCCATATATTTTTGGTGGGTAGCGATTCGGGCTACGGGGAATTTGAGGAAATAATAGGATCACCTTCATTAAAGATAAGGCAAAATATCATTGGACAGCAGGATGAATTATTTAAATTATAACTATGCAACCGTAGAAGTTAAGGTAATTGATTAAAATTAAAATTCACAAGGTAGGTTCTGTTTTACAGAAAAAAGAATTAAGAGTTTAGCTAAGTTATATCTTAAAAATATATGTTTAAATTATTTTTAATAAAATTTTTTAAATTTTTTACTTTAATAAATGAACAACAAATGTATTAAAAAGTAATTTTAGAGTATAAATTAGATAAAACTAAAAATAATGGTTGACTCCTTGGTATTTTTCTTTGTTATTTTTGTCAATGTTATATTATTAATATATAATAATTTAATGAATGAAACTATGTTAACGAAATAAATAATATTAGGTGAAAAGTTTAATTTGAAAAATAATTCATAAATGTAGGTTCTATTATAATATATACAAGAATAAAGTATCGTTTTTGTCTCCAACGTTTGGGGTAAGTCCTATTTGTGTCCCTAACGTTTAAATCGTCCTATTTGTATCCTAACGTTTATAAAAGTGATTCAATGTTATCCTACTATCAATTATACTAACAAATCAGATTATGTTTTTCAATTATTCTTACTTGGATGCATTCATTTTCAATTAGGTCTCACTTGAATGTGTTCGATTTTAATATTATACTCACTATTTGTGTTTAGATTTAATTATGTCCCTAGAAAAGTGAATTATGTAAATGTTGTAGGAATTAGTTTTAACTTTGATGAACTATTTTTCGGAGTGAATCATCAATTCTATCCCAGACATTTGTATTCTAACTTCAAGAAGAGATTTTTAAAACTCAAACTAAAGCGTTTATGATGTGTAATTGACGGCAGGATAACATTGAATCACTTTTATAAACGTTAGGGATACAAATAGGACGATTTAAACGTTAGGGACACAAATAGGATTTACCCCAAACGTTAAGGACAAAAACGATACTTTACTCTATATACAAAAATAAACGTTAAGTCATTCTCGTGCTTCTCTTTGATATTATTGTTAAGGTCAAAGACGAATAAAAATAATATTAACAAATAATAATTTAATGAATAAAACTAAAAAAATAATATTAGGTGAAGAGTAGAATTTATAAATAGTGAAAGTAGTCCGTAAAATATTTTTAAATTACATGTTGACTTATCAATATCTTTTATGTTCCTTTTTTAATAGAAACACCTCCCTAGTTACTTGTTAGTATTAGAATCATGTATATACATTATCATATGTAAAATAGAAGGTGAGTTCTACGGTATCTTTGTTATGGTACTTAAATTGCCTAACTTTCTTTTTAAAGTAAAAAATAAAATATTTAAAAAAAATAAATTATATAAAATTTATTAAATATTATTTATTTACTTTTTTTAGTAACTTAAGTACAAAGTGATAGACACCATAGTATTCACCAAAATAAAAAACGGCGTTAAAAAAGGAATAAGTGATAGTTGAATTAACTCAGATAGCCACATTGCATAAAGTAGTAATGTTTATTCTAAACACATCAATATTGCAATGGCGAAAGAGAACACAACATGATGTGGCTGCAACGTGATAATTAACATTAAAAGCTTTTTGATTATAATTAATTAAAGGGATATCTTAAGAAGATTCTAAAATACCGAAATTTTGAGTCATACAAGTTTAAAAACCAAATTAAAAGACAAGCCAAGTAAAGAAAGCCTAATAATTAAGAGTAGTAGATCAAAGTTTTGCATTACATAAAATAGGACCGATAATAAAAAAGTAGTATGAATCTAATTTTTAATGAAAAAGTGATCATTAATTATACAATAACATTAAAAATTTTCATCTTTTAATCAATCTTTTATTATATGAATTTAAAAAAAAATTAAAACAAACATATCCAATAAATATGATGTTTGATATATTCTTTTTCAAATTTTAAAATACAAATTTAAAATACTAAACATTAGGTAATTTAAATTTAATTAAAAGATAAAAAATAAAATTAAAACAAATTCTAAAACATACGTTGATACCTTGATTTTTGTTTTTATTTTTAGTGTGTCTTTTTATAGATAATTAAATGTGTAAAATATTCCAATGTACTTTTATTTAGTTTTTTTTATTGAATTCTTTTTCCTCTTTTTTGATTTAGAAATTAGAAGAATGTAGTTTAATTTAATTGTAGAGATATCAATAATTTAACAATGTGTAACATATTGATTTATCAAAATAATATGTGTATTTATATATGAATACATGATGATTAATTTTGGTAATTAATTTTAGTATCTAAATAACATTTTTTATTTTTTAAAGATTAATAACTTGTACATAAAAAATTTTAAAAAAATGACCCAACTAATGGCCCACCCCACAGCGCGCCCCAACAGCTTCCACTCTTCCAACCTTCAGCTTGGCTAAATTTATCAAATACTGCTATGGTCGTATCTTGTATTAGCCATTATTACGTCTGATTTTTTTGTCTTTTACTATTACATTTCAGGGATTGTTTTCTAATTCCACTAATAGTTATAAGACAAAATGTAAATGTGCTACCGGACCATACGTGGCATAGCAGTGTGCCAGTAAAGTTGGCTGGTATAGGTGAAAACCTTCCTATACTATGTATTCTTTATGTATTCTCACTATATAAAAAATATTTGTTGAGTTATTACTCCTATGTACTCCTTATGTATTTCTACTATATAAAAAAAATTACAAATAAAAAAATAATCTAGGGGCTCTTCTGAAGAGGAAGGGTTCTATCCGAAATCCCCTTCCAACGAACAGGATAACGAGCAAGACGATAAGTCATATGAGGATCCAGAAAGACGGAGAAAGTTATTAAATCAAGATAGGGAAGAGCTTGATCACCAACTTCCAGACCTGTTAATGTCTGATTCATTCTTTCTGGTTTTAGCCAAGTGGAGTAACCCCACTATTGTTGATAGTGAGATTTTGATTCAGGAAGCTAAGAAATTGATAGATGTTCCGGTTCCATTTATTGGAATCAATGTCCATGACTTTTCAGATTTTGAGACACTCTTACAGGATCATCTGATTGCACCTCCGTGCACGGTGCTCTTACGAGGATCGCGATGTGTTGAACATTATGACTATATTGGTACCTCTGCTGCTGACTGTTACCATGGTACAAAGAGTTTAGGAAAGAAACAAAGAATTATTTAGAAAAGTATTATTTTTGTTATTCATATTTCTCATTTGTATTATAAAGTTCTTACCAATATATAGACCAAGAGTACGCTAAGAGTACACTCGTTATAAAATAATATCCTAATAAATTACATTGATTTTTTTCTAATTCTCTTTAATATTTTTTCTAATTTTGTTTCCTAATTATAATATTCTAATATTGACATTGCTAGATTTACCAACATAAGGATTGAGGCTGCAAATAGTGATTAATTGGATATCACAAGAAAAAATGTCAACAATTTCAATGCTGATTTGTAAGGTCTCCATAATGGAGCAGACAGCAGTAGATGGCATTCAATGTACAGGATAGTACGTAAGAAAGCAAAGTTTCTTTTTGACATTTTTTGGGGAACAACATTATGTATTTGGCATCCCTTTGATGCTGCACATTGTCTGACTCCTCTAACTGATATTCAAAGGGATTGAGATGTGTTCTTATATGGTTTAGTCCGATATATCAAGGTTTAGGGTTTGTTTGGATGAGTTTTAAGAAAATATTTTTTTTCGAATTATCTTTTTTTAAAAGATCTTATAGAGAAGTAAAAGTAATTTTATGTTTGAATATCTCATATAAAAAGGTCTTTTTATTCTATCAATTATGTTTGGGTATAACAATATAAAAATATTTTTTTGTTTATTTATTACATAAAAAATATCTTTTTTTAAAGAAAAAAAGATCTTTTAAAAAAAGATGTAAACTACAACTTCTCAAAAAAGATTTTTTTTTTTTATTTTACTAGTGGGACTTGCTACACATACAAGTTTTTTTGGCATACAAGTTTATACAAGTTAATCCTAACTCAATAAAATTCACTTTTATAATGCAAGAAAGAAAAGGAAGAGTTTGAATTATACAAAATTTATCAATATACATACGCCAAAAATTTTTAAACAATACAATATAAATGACTTGTATGAACTTGTATGTATAAATAACTTGTATGTGAAGAATAATTTTTACTAGTGTTTTTACTTTTACTACTAAAAATTTCCCAAACATGTTAAAAAATAAAAAAAGATTTTTTTCATTAAAAAAAGATCTTTTTTTTTTACAAAATAATGGCGTCCAAACATGCACTTAGGGCTTGTTTGGGTGAATTTCTAAAAAAAATCTTTTTTCGAGTTATCTTTTTTTAAAAGATCTTATGGAGAAGTAAAAGTAATTTTATGTTTGAATATCTCATATAAAAAGATTTATCAATTATATTTGGGTATAACAATATAAAAATATTTTTTTGTTTATTTATTACATGAAAACATCTTTTTTTTTAAAGAAAAAGATCTTTTAAAAAAAGATGTAATACGCTTCTCAAAAAAGATATTTTTTTTATTTTTCAAATGTTTTTACTTTTATTACTAAAAATTTGCCAAACATACTAAAAAATAAAAAAAAAAGATATTTTTTTAATAGAATAATGACGCCCAAATAAAAACTTACTCTTTCATATTTGATGGGATATTTTATCCCAATTTAGTTTTTATACTTTTATCCATGTCAAAAGTCACTTTTTTTCTAAACAAAAAGTGCTCTCTTCATTCATGTGATGGTACTGCATCTTTGTGAGGAAATTCTAGCTCACATATGCTTTTTCTTTCTTTGGATGCATGTAGTATTTTTACTTCTATGATAAAACGTACCATATATTCAAGTTAAGATGTTATAAGTTGTTGGTGCATGCATTATAGGCACAATTTTAAAACAGTATTCTAGACTCGGAAATAATTTCTAAAGCAATGATGCACTCAATCATGTGCAGGTCCTTGACAATTATGGTAATGAAATGTGATATATATGTTTTTATTTCTATGATACTCAGTTTCAAAAGTTTGCTAGAAGATGTTACACAATACTTTACTATACATAACTCTCTTTTTGCAGGGACTTCATGCCTGAGCTAGCTCAGGAGAAGATCTTCTCTCTAATTGCTTAAAGTTATTATTTGCTTTAATTTCTTTCTTCGTTTAGTTCTAATTGTTTGTTGTGTGATTGTGATCGATGTGATTTAGTGTTTCAGTATTACTATGTTTGTATATATTCCAAATGGCATGAAAACTTGTGTTCATCAATGATATTTTAACTGTACTGAGTGCAAAAAAGAAAAAGAAAAATAATTAAGCTCTTTCATTTCCTTTTTTTTGCATCTTCGAAGCTGGAGTTACATTTGGTTTAGACAATTCTTAGGCCTATGTTACAAAACTTTAACAAAAATACTTGGATTATTATGCTGAAAATAGAGAAGAAAAAATGCTTATTCCACTGGCTGTTATTTTTTTTCCCTCAGGAATCTCAGGTCAGTTTTCTCTTATATTAAGGAAATTCCCTCTTCTATTTATGTTGTGTTTATGTTAAAGTTAAACAAACTTTCAGCAAAAAAAAAACGCCACCATATATCTGTGAATTTTCAGGCTCGTGTTCTCTACAGGGAATGGAGTATGTGCTGCATGTCATTGTTTTGGGATAATGGCTGCTGGTGGTGTGCTCTCAGGAGAAATTCATCATCACATGTTTTACAAATTTAAGCAAAGTGATTCTGCTGATGCCAAATTAATTGTCACACTTCAAACTATGACAAGGTAATTGTTTTAAATATAATTATGTAATTCCTTTTTTTGTTAAACAAAATTTTGGCCGTTGTCCATGATTTTTTTTTAAAATTCAATTTCTGTAGAAACTTTTTTTCTTTTGGTTTAAAAATATTTCAAGAGTTTAACTAAAAAGTATATTAAGGGTAGTTGTTACATTTCCAAGTACTAAAACTTAATTTTATTTTAATAAATGTATTACAAACTTTAACGCTCGATTTGTCCATAAAGATTATTTTTTCTATCATCACCTTAACATTTAATATAACAAATTAATTGTGGGATCAGAATCAATCTTCTTGAGTTGTTTTTGTATTAAAATCTGAATAAATATGATAAATTACATGAACTATATACAAATGACATGAGATCCACAAAATTTATTAAATATTTTTTGTATTTTGGTTAACTTCAATAAACAAGTAGTTAAACCATAGAATTTGAAACTTCTTGAGTTTGAAATTTGATCTTAGCAAGCTATTATGACTGGAGCTGCTCCAGTAGTACTAGAAGTCTTTTTTTAAAAGTGATTATTAATGTGTTGATGTCCAAGATATACATGATTTTTGTTCTACAATGTTGCTAATTTATTAAGATTGTTTTTATTTGGACAATCTAAAAGTTTTTCCAATAATTTCTGTTGTACTAATCTAAAAATTCTTATTTTTTTAAATTATTTTTTTTGTGCACATTTTCTTGGTGTTATTTATCTGTGTCATGTGTGTGTTTGATATGCAAAGTATCATGGAAGACAACAACTACTTTCCCATATATGCTTATTCTGAACTGTGAAGTCCTTGCTGAAATTTTCTTTTTTCCCTTTTAGGAGCTATCAATCTTATAACTGTATGTGATTAATTTGTAACAATTCACTTGCTCATACAATGTTTATATATTTGTCTTTGTGAATTTTGGGAAAGAATTAATGCTAATATTTCATTTTGAGCCGTTAATTTTCTCTCTTTCTGTGTTTCTTTTTCTTTCTTTATACATACCAAAAATGGATGCTGAAATGGTGGCATATATTGGAGACTAACATTGCAAGAGTGTGAGGTGGAAAGTAGTTGTTCCTTCAGGTGTTGATTCCTGATAATGTAGTTGCCCTAGTGAGCTAATACTCATTCTATTATGTCTGCTAACAAGTAGAGAGGAATGGTAAGTACTCTCACTACATTTTTGTAGACCAAGCATTTTTAGTTTTCATGCCATTTCATATTTTTGTAATAGTTTGCTGGCATTTTTATTTTGATTCGAGTTAGTTCAACAATCTGCGAATCCATAAAAAAAGATTAGCCCAATAAAAATTAGTTGCATTTGACTTCACTCCTCCATGGTACATGAACTTGGATATTTTTTTTATATAAGCTTTACTAAAAGAACAATTAAAAGTCTTGATTATAGTTATACATATTCTTATTTCTTTTAATATGGTGAATCCCACTTGCTTTGATATTTTAAATTTTATTATACATGAAAACTAAGTTTCTTCTGTTTATGAAGAGAAACATCGCATTTTAAATCAATAAAAATTTATAAATAGTAGTTAATTTGTTTCAGATCTTGAAAAGATTCTTCTCCTTCCATAATTGTATGAGCTTCTTCAACGGATTGTTGTTAGTAAGCTTCCTCATGAGGTTTTGATAATTTTTTTGGTGTTATATGTATTTCAGCTCATCTTGTCTTGAATCTGTGCAATTGAGATTAAAAAAAGTTGTCCATAATAAACAAATTTTTTTTTCATTATTAGAAAGTTAAAACAATATTAGTAGAGTTGATTATATTGATAATTTAAAATGAATTTAAGTTCAATTTTTTTAATGTTATGATTTTATGATTTTATTGGTATTATCTTAATAATATTGAATTTTTTAAAAGAGAAAATAAAAATAAAAGATTCCTTAGATTTGGAGTTTTAATTTAAAGTACGACGGTTATTGATATATTTCTTGTAAAAATTGCAAATCAAATATGTATCTATTTTTTAAATACTTAATTGGTCTTTATCCTTAATTTTTAAATGCTGAATGGTATACATAAATTTGACATATAACATTTATATATTTTCTGTGATCACGTTAACAATTAGTATAAATAAATTAATTGTGGGATCAAAATCAATCTTCTTTAATTATTTTTGTAACACCCTACTATACTTAATCTTATGCTTAAGTCATAAGACTGAGATAGTAAGGTATTACGACCTCTAAAAGTAGTAATATATATATAATAATAGAGAAAAGATACTTAACTAGGAGCCTTGAAAAATGGGTAAAACAAAAATCGCAAAACAAAAAGCGCAACGCTCAGGAAAGGATTACTTGCGTGCTAAGAAACCTAATAGGAACATGATAAAGTTAAGCAAAAGAATAAAGGAAAGCCAAGGAAACGGCATAACTAGCCCCTGACTTAGCCTGCGAAGCTAAGGCTGGCCAGAGGATATATATATATATATATATATATATATATACATATGAACACACATAGGTATCCCCAAAATATACCAAAATACCAAAATAAACTCCTATCTCTCCCTCAACCTCTAAGAGGAGCAGCATACACAAGTTACTTGGAGAGTAAGCTAAACAAATATATACATATATACAACCAAAAACCAAAATACACCCAAGGACTACTTCACTTCCCAAGATCCAGACGTCTAGCGAGGAGCCTCTCGACCTGCATCTGAAAAACAACAATACAATATGGAATGAGAACCGGAGGTTCTCAGCATGGTAAAAGTGCCACGCGCATAAGAAATACGGTCCTGAGAATGTCATAGGCAATCCTAGAACTCCGTTATTCAATTATCCAACTTAAGTACTAAACAGAAGCCATAAACAGGGGTAGGTATTCTAAATCTGCCTAACTTACTCAAGTTCAAGCTTAACCTAACACCAAACCATTTCCTCCGTTTCCTCCATCCTTTCATCATTCAGAATGCAACAGAAACAAGCAACCAAACAAGTTCACGCACAAGTAATGATCAAATAGTACAAATAGCAAGAATAACAAATAGCGGGTAATATATATCAATTAGGCATACCCAGAAAATGCATAGCAATCAATACAAACAAATGCATATGATGCATGCCTGTCCTATGGCTGATGGGGCCATCTGTCGGTTATCCAGCCAACCCGACAAGTCCGAAAACCTTAGACTGTCCCCCGTCGCGCATCCCCAAGAGTCTATGCATAGAGTTCACATTCATATTTCATAAAATCACTCAATGGGGGCTATCCATACCCGGAAATTTATACGTGCACGGTCACCCTTACGACGTAGGGTCAACAGAGTATCGAGATTCAACCTGGAACACGTGATGGCGAGCCACGGCTCTTACCCAG
The DNA here is from genome assembly GCF_003086295.3 of Arachis hypogaea. Classification (NCBI taxonomy): domain Eukaryota; kingdom Viridiplantae; phylum Streptophyta; class Magnoliopsida; order Fabales; family Fabaceae; genus Arachis; species Arachis hypogaea. The sequence continues at coordinate 4,092,744 of NC_092054.1, read as the reverse complement.
GGAACTCGTATCTCAGATAACATTATTCATAAGCCATTTCATAGTCATAATCATTATTTAATCATTCATCAAGCCATGGCATATTAACTCATTTTATTAACAACCTCCCTTTCACATTTTTCATCGTCATTCCCTTATAATTCATCTTGATTACCCTTTCCGGGTCCTGACCAAACTTTTTATCAAACTCTACTCATCCTTCTTAATATCGAATAATCTTAAAATCAACCCAACTCTAACATTAAATCAATCACATCACACGAGGATTGAGTTTTAACTTCTCGAACTCATGACTATCACTAAGACATCCTCGACACTCTATTTTCTTTTCTGTTTCTAATATAGCAAATGAACTCAGAATTGCACAAACTTTATGTCCAGGCGTTCATATTGAAATAAGCTTTCTAACAAACTAAATATCATAATTTTTTGATTTTTCTAACCTCAGGAATAAAGGAAAAACCGTGACTGCTCTGCAGTACATAAAACCAGAAAAACAGCAGCAGCATGTGATATTCAAAATTCAATATAAAATCCAAGTTAAATCCAATGACTTTGAAATTTAATGTAGTTAAACTTTACTCATCCAGGTTTCTTTTTCAATTAGTTCTGAGTCAATACCATTTTTAATGAAAAAAGTTACATTACCTGGAAGTTAAGTAAAAATGAGACAAAATCTATTTTAAAAACCAACAAGCTTAGTACCTTTCAATTGGAATAACTTTTATTACAAAACTCCAATTAAGCTAAATTTTGATTTGAGAACCCCTAGCTCATCCAGAAACAAGTGTGTCTTGGTTGCAACCCAATTTCTATTTAATTCTAAGAGTTACAAGCATTGGAAGTTGATGCATAGCTTGCTAAAATCTGTTTCTTTTCAATTTTGATCACCAATATTCAAAAATTCACAGCTCCCAATCCTCAACTCTTAAAATTATGAAATTTTAGATAAATAAAGCAAGTTAATCAAATTTTATAACAAAATTAGTTTCGCTCCAAAACTCAACTCGTAGAAGTCGCAGCAAGACAAACAAGTTGCTGCCCTGTTTGATCTTTTCTGCTGCTGGACAGATTTAACAACCTAATTTTAAAAATTTGCCATGAATTGTATATTTAACAAAAAGGTCCCAAATTTTCCAGTTTAGTTCCTTATATTCCCAAGTTTAGCCCAAACTTAGTCTCATGTAATTCCGATCATTACATAATTAGTTACAGCATATACAATACCACCACAACACAACTCTGCATCTTTATTAACAAACACCAATTCTAATCCATCATAAATAAATATAAGAGCACACCTCATAATTCTAATATATAAATTCATAACAAATCTATTCTAACAATATTACAAGGCTAATCATTAAATACAACAAACAATCCAACTTATTCTATGGTTCCTCTAACCTAAGTTTTCACAACACCGTAAATATTAAACGTGCGAAACTTAAACCATACCTTGGCCGATCACTTAATTCACCCAAGGCAGCCTCACAACTCAAAATTACAGCCCCTCCAAACTCAATCAAACAGCCCGAAACCAAGCTTGATCACCAACAAGCCTCCAACAAGCATCAACATTCACATACACACTACCTAAACCACAATTAACACATCCAAACATAACAACTCAATACCCAAATTCCTAAATTCAGAAATTTTATTAGGGTTTAAGATCTCTTACCTTTACCCACTGATCCTTGGGCAATACCCACAAGAAATCAAGTCTAGTGGATCCCTAAAACATGAAAATCATCAAGGAATTGAGTTTCTCAAACCTTAAACCCGAAATTCATATACCAGCAGAAATGGAGCTAGGAAAAAGCAATTCACTTACTGTTTTATTTGAATAGAATTGAAGAACTCAATGAGCCCGACGCGTGGCCGTAAACGGCTCGTCAATCGGAGCTCTGGATCAAAAGTTATCAAAGAAAGAAGATCAAGCTAGGTTTTGGAATTCATTCTCTTCTTCTCCATGCATTTACGCTGCTTCTGTTGTGTTCTAAGGCAGAAAATGAGCTTTAGCTCATTTATATACTGGGCTGGTTGGGCCCGCGGGCCTGGTTTGGGCCCGGTTCAACCGGCTCGGCCCATTCGGCTCAATTTTGGGCCAAATTTTTCGAAAGTGATATCAAAATTCTCGTTTTACCGAGCTCTATCCTATTCTGATATTAGTTTTGCATATTTAATTTTCCTATTGAAAATTCAATTTATTGACTAATTATATACCGATTTTAGCAGGGTTTACATCCTACCCACCTAATTAGGAATTTTGTCCTCAAAATTCAGAGTGCGTTACCTGAATAGAGGTGTGGGTAGTCCTTCCGCATCTCTGTCTCAAGCTCCTAGGTATATTCTTCAATACTAGCCCAACACCAAGCTACTTTCACTAAGAAAGTCTCTTTCCCGTGTAAACGCTTAATGCTGGTATCATCAATTCTAACGAGAGTTATTGGAAACGCCAGATCTTCTCTCACTTGAATTAATTCCGGCTTTAGGACATGACTAGGATCAAAATTGTATTGACGAAGCTGCGATACATGAAACACATCATGCAGGTTCGAACAATGTGGTAGTAAAGCGATCCTATACGCCATTGGTCCGATGTGATAGGGATTTAGCTTTTTAGTTTTTTTTTTGATTGATCATCCGATTCTAGTTCATTGAAGTGATCTTCAGAAATAGGTATCCTCTTCCTTCCAACTTGATAAGTCTTCCTCTTAGATCTGCCTAACTCTTTTGTCGGTTTCCCTAGTGAGAATTCTAACTCAGATTTGCGTAACTTCATCTCCGTTGTCTTGGCTATCAAATTCAGGAACTAAGACGTTCAATGTTCCAATTTTCGGTTAATTCAAAGGTGTTTAGCATACTGTGAAGTCTCACCTTCTCCCTGATGTATAGTCTCTTTGATATCCCCAATAAGTGGTTTACTCCGATGGGCAAAACGGGTCTGGTCGCTTGATCCACAGTTCCCTAATAGTATCACCTTTTATCCTAGTCTTCGGTAACCTATTATGAAATCAATGGCTATTCCCTTTTATCTTTAATGTAGAACCTTCGACGGTTGTGGCATTTCGAACAGTTTCTGGTGGTCTTTCATTTCTTTCTCATACGTCAAACTTGTAATCACATAGATTTCCACCTCGTTCTTCATTTCTGTCTGCTCAAAATATCTTCTTTGATTCGTGGTAGGTTTTAGAAATCTCAAGGTAACTTCAAAAATTTTCTCCTGTAAGCTTCGAACAACAGTTTCTTATTTCAACTTCCGACCTCAACACATAACCTTCTCTTGGTGTCTTCTGGATTCAACCGGTTTCAGTACTCTTAGTAGCCCCTTATCACCGTTATTGCACTCCTTAAGTCTTTGACTTTACAATCTCTATTTCGACATTAAACATATAAATCTTTTCTTAGTTCCCTTTCGTTTGCCAGACTTCGACATCCTCGGTAGGTCTTTATCGTCCCCTCACGCTTCCTGCATTTCGTCTTTGCTATGTTTTAAAACCGCAATAGATTTAGTTTGACTCCTTTATCTATACCCTTAATATCCAATTTAAAGTTCCAACTTATCTAGCCTTCCATTCTCCGAAATTTATATCCAAGCATTTCCCCAAAAATCTCTTACTCAGGGCATCTGTTACCACTTCACGATGTTGTATTTACACGTATCCTAAACCCCTCTGGTAATGTATCGCACTAATTCCGAGTTGTTAAATAAGTTCGGGTATTCTAATTACTGGATTTGGGGTTAATCCTTCTCTTGGAGTTTGAAAACTCTCTTCATATTTGGGTATCTATGTAACCGGTGTATTTTTAGTGCATTAAACTAATCATAGGCTTTGTGGTCGACAAGAATTTAAAACTCCAAAACTCTTTTTGACGGTGCACGCTTACCTGCTTCATCTTCCGTATCCAAAAGTCATGCTCTTAAGGAATCAACATCTCCACAGTCACAACTATATTTTATACATAATACTAATATAGGCTCGAGTTGATTTTCAAAAGGACATTAAGCTCGAAAAATGAATGAGCAATACAAACGGTGTTCGTAATGAGTCAAAAAGGAAATTTTGTACACGGTTGTTCAGGATTATACCGAAATGATGGAATACACAAGGAGAGGAACCTAGGTGCATCTCAAGAAAAGAGTTCAAATTAGAGACCTTTGGTAGGAAGAACAGAGCGTACAGAGTCAAAGAAGTCTCAGCTGATTCTGAAGAACATGGTTTGCGAATAGGGGCAACTCTAGTCATAGCGAGCACACAAGATTCAAGGATTACGCGCTTATACCAAGACAAGCTCAGACTCATCCTAGAAGAAATAATATTCATGTGCACAAGGAGTAAAGTTAGAAAGGTAGTCAAGCTATTTAGGAAGAGCTCCGGATCGAATGTCAATGTAGGTTTCAAAAGAAGGATTAGATCGAGTCACGAAGGTTCGTTAGCACACTCTCTCTGCATAAGGTTTCCTACCGTTCTTTTCCCTCTTCTCCAGCATAACCGATGCTTCCCACAAAGAAATAGTTGGTTAGGTGATTCCCTCTTCTAGTACTCCCTTCCACTCAATCCTAAATTCTACCGGTTATAATGATGTCTTCACTTGTGGTGCGATTGAAGTTAATCCGATTTCCGGTACTAAGCCTATCGCAAACTCGCTTCTCTCTGGAATGGAAGTTTTGACACACCTTCAAGAATTGTCTTAGAAACTCTCTCGTATAGAGATTTGGTTTCATCTCCACTTACCTCTGAACAATTAACATCTAAAGGTTGTGTTCGCTCTACTCCTCTTCCTCAAAGTTTCACCGTCACTAAATTCCAAACAATAACTCCGCATAACCCTCAACACTCTTAATTCCTTAGATATGGTCCAACCTGCTTCCACTACGTCACTTAATCCTTAACCTTCAAAAGTCTAACCACCCTGATTCTACTGCGTCATTCTGACTCTCGTCCTTTAAGAATCTAGTCACTCATCTAAGTTAGTTAAGTATCGCTCTATCTTAACAACTAGTAGTCTTCGACTAATCATCGGTTCGGACTCCACGATCATCAAAACTTGTCGTGCTTCACAAATGGATCATACATATATTAATGATACGCAAGGTAGTTAAAAACTCAACTGCTAGCTTATGATTACCTCGAGTCTGATGATCGGATTCGACTGCATCCTGGCGTTTCTTGTGTGGACAGTCTCGAGCTATATGCCCCGACTTCTCGTACTTGTAACATACGCCTAATCCGGCCCTGCACGGTCTGTTTGGATGGTACTTCTTGCACCTTGGGCACCTTAAATCATCCAGTTGAGTACTAGTTTTCCCTTTAGCATTCGGATCCGAACGGTTATCGTTCCTTCGGTCATTGCTCCAGTGCTGAAAATGTGAAGCGACAAAGCGATTCTTTTTGAAAGTTTAGCTCCTCGGTGTAATCTTTCCCTTTTTCCTTGTGAAGGGTTCTCGGTGATTACTTCTTGCTACCTCAGCCCTCCTTGAGCTTTCTCCCATTGTTTGACCCACATTAACCTGCTCCAGATAACTAAGTGGTACCCCTGTATTCGGAGCATTATGTCCACCTTCATATTCATTATCATCATTGTTGCCAGTTCCAGCTTGTGGTTCCATTCCACCCATTACTCGGATGGTCGCGGCCGCAACAGTACCAATGGCAGTAGCAACACTCGTCATTGCGGTCACGATATCGGTCAAACTATCTATTGGTACGGTTACCTTATTAGCTCTCCGTCCTTGATCCCGATTACGCTCACGACTGCGCCCACGAGATGCCATTTGGTTCCTGTTCACACCAAACAAGTGATATCAAGGTGATCAGTCTCAATATCTCTAGTTTAGCATTTCAAAGTCCCAAATACATGCTCATGAGCATTCATGCCTCATATATCAGTTAGATACCCTAAATAGCATGTATAGACACCTAAAGTATGCCCAGAGGCATAATCAGTCCGTCCCTCAGGCTCTATAGGAACGAACTGCTCTGATACCATAATGTAACACCCTACTATACTTAATCTTATGCTTAAGTCATAAGACTGAGATAGTAAGGTATTACGACCTCTAAGAGTAGTAATATATATATAATAATAGAGAAAAGATACTTAACTAGGAGCCTTGAAAAATGGGTAAAACAAAAATCGCAAAACAAAAAGCGCAACGCTCAGGAAAGGATTACTTGCGTGCTAAGAAACCTAATAGGAACATGATAAAGTTAAGCAAAAGAATAAAGGAAAGCCAAGGAAACAGCATAACTAGCCCCTGACTTAGCCTGCGAAGCTAAGGCTGGCCAGAGGATATATATATATATATATATATATATATATATATATATATATATATATATATATATATATATATATATATATATATATATATATATATATATATATATATATATATATATACATATGAACACACATAGGTATCCCCAAAATATACCAAAATACCAAAATAAACTCCTATCTCTCCCTCAACCTCGAGGAGCAGCATACACAAGTTACTTGGAGAGTAAGCTAAACAAATATATACATATATACAACCAAAAACCAAAATACACCCAAGGACTACTTCGCTTCCCAAGATCCAGACGTCTAGCGAGGAGCCTCTCGACCTGCATCTGAAAAACAACAATACAATATGGAATGAGAACCGGAGGTTCTCAGCATGGTAAAAGTGTCACGCGCATAAGAAATACGGTCCTGAGAATGCCATAAGCAATCCTAGAACTCCGTTATTCAATTATCCAACTTAAGTACTAAACAGAAGCCATAAACAGGGGTAGGTATTCTAAATCTGCCTAACTTACTCAAGTTCAAGCTTAACCTAACACCAAACTATTTCCTCCGTTTCCTCTATCCTTTCATCATTCAGAATGCAACAGAAACAAGCAACCAAACAAGTTCACGCACAAGTAATGATCAAATAGTACAAATAGCAAGAATAACAAATAGCGGGTAATATATATCAATTAGGCATACCCAGAAAATGCATAGCAATCAATACAAACAAATGCATATGATGCATGCCTGTCCTATGGCTGATGGGGCCCATCTGTCGATTATCCAGCCAACCCGACAAGTCCGAAAACCTTAGACTATCCCCCGTCGCGCATCCCCAAGAGTCTATGCATAGAGTTCACATTCATATTTCATAAAATCACTCAATGGGGGCTATCCATACCCGGGAATTTATACGTGCCCGGTCACCCTTACGACGTAGGGTCAACAGAGTATCGAGATTCAACCTGGAACACGTGATGGCGAGCCACGGCTCTTACCCAGGGAACTCGTATCTCAGATAACATTATTCATAAGCCATTTCATAGTCATAATCATTATTTAATCATTCATCAAGCCATGGCATATTAACTCATTTTATTAACAACCTCCCTTTCACATTTTTCATCGTCATTCCCTTATAATTCATCTTGATTACCCTTTCCGGGTCCTGACCAAACTTTTTATCAAACTCTACTCATCCTTCTTAATATCGAATAATCTTAAAATCAACCCAACTCTAACATTAAATCAATCACATCACACGAGGATTGAGCTTTAACTTCTCGAACTCATGACTATCACTAAGACATCCTCGACACTCTATTTTCTTTTCTGTTTCTAATATAGCAAATGAACTCGGAATTGCACAAACTTTATGTTCAGGAGTTCATATTGAAATAAGCTTTCTAACAAATCAAATATCATAATTTTCTGATTTTTCTAGCCTCAGGAATAAAGGAAAAACCATGACTGCTCTGCAGTGCATAAAACCAGAAAAACAGCAGCAGCATGTGATATTCAAAATTCAATATAAAATCCAAGTTAAATCCAATGAATTTGAAAATTAATTTAGTTAAACTTTACTCATCCAGGTTTCTTTCTCAATTAGTTCTGAGTCAATACCATTTTTAATGAAAAAGTTACATTACCTAAAAGTTAAGTAAAAATGAGACAAAATCTGTTTTAAAAACCAACAAACTTAGTACCTTTCAATTGGAATAACTTTTATTACAAAACTCCAATTAAGCTAAATTTTGATTTGAGAATCCCTAGCTCATCCAGAAACAAGTGTGTCTTAGTTGTAACCCAATTTCTATTTAATTCTAAGAGTTACAAGCATTGGAAGTTGATGCATAGCTTGCTGAAATATGTTTCTTTTTAGTTTTGACCACCAATATTCAAAAATTCACAGCTCCCAATCCTCAACTCTTAAAATTCTGAAATTTTAGAGAAATAAATCAAGTTAATCAAATTTTATAACAAAATTGGTTTCGCTCCAAAACTCAACTCGTAGAAGTCGCAGCAAAACAAACAAGTTGCTGCCCTGTTTGATCTTTTCTGCTGCTGGACAGATTTAACAACCTAACTTTAAAACTTTTCCATAAATTGTATATTTAACAAAAAGGTCCCAAATTTTCTAGTTTAGTTCCTTATATTCCCAAGTTTAGCCCAAACTTGGTCTCATACAATTCCGATCATTACATAATTAGTTATAGCATATACAATACCACCACAACACAACTCTACATCCTTATTAACAAACACCAATTCTAATCCATCATAAATAAATATAAGAGCACACCTCATAATTCTAATATATAAATTCATAACAAATCTATTCTAACAATATTACAAGGCTAATCATTAAATACAACAAACAATCCAACTTATTCTATGGTTCCTCTAACCTAAGTTTTCACAACACCGTAAATATTAAACGTGCGAAACTTAAACCATACCTTGGCCGATCACTTAATTCACCCAAGGCAGCCTCACAACTCAAAATTACAGCCCCTCCAAGCTCAATCAAACAGCCCGAAACCAAGCTTGATCACCAACAAGCCTCCAACAAGCATCAACATTCACATACACACTACCTAAACCACAATTAACACATCCAAACATAACAACTCAATACCCAAATTCCTAAATTCAGAAATTTCATTAGGGTTTAAGATCTCTTACCTTTACCCACTGATCCTTGGGCAATACCCACAAGAAATCAAGTCTAGTGGACCCCTAAAACATGAAAATCATCAAGGAATTGAGTTTCTCAAACCTTAAACCCGAAATTCATATACCAGCAGAAATGGAGCTAGGAAAAAGTGATTTGCTTACTGTTTTATTTGAATAGAATTGAAGAACTCAATGAGCCCGACGCGTGACCGCAAACGGCTCGTCAATCGGAGCTCCGGATCAAAAGTTATCAAAGAAAGAAGATCAAGCTAGGTTTTGGAATTCATTCTCTTCTTCTCCATGCATTTACGCTGCTTCTGTTGTGTTCTAAGGCAGAAAATGAGCTTTAGCTCATTTATATACTGGGCTGGTTGGGCCCGCGGGCCTGATTTGGGCCCGGTTCAACTGGCTCGACCCATTCGACTCAATTTTGGGCCAAATTTTTCAAAAGTGATATCAAAATTCTCGTTTTTTCGAGCTCTATCCTATTTTGATATTAGTTTTGCATATTTAATTTTCCTATTAAAAATTCGATTTATTGACTAATTATATACCGATTTTAGCGGGGTTTACAATTTTGGTATCAAAAGTTTAATAATTATGATATATTATAAGAACTATTTTTAAATTTTATAAGAACAAAAAAAATTATTTAATATTTTTTACATTTTGGACAACTTAAATAAGTATGTTAAATCATATAATTTGAAATTTAAACTTAGCAAGCTTAAATTCCTGTAGGTCAATGTGGGGTTATAAAGGCAAGTAGGTTGGAAGTAATTTTTAGTTATAAAGACAAGTGTCTTACTTTTGTAAATCCTAATAAAGAGTTTTTGTGAATTATTTTGATCAAGTATAAAAAGTATGTCTTAGAGGAAAACACTCACATACAAATTCAAAAGGTTCATAGATAGAGCAAGAACAAACATAAATAATTTATTTAATAACTTATATAAAGAGATTTAGCACTTTTTTACACTTACTTTTATTTGAGGATAATTAAACTTTACATTATAACTCAATTCTTGTGAATTTAGAAAATTATCTACTTCAAAAAAAAAAATTAGATATCAAAGGTTAAATTCCTGATTGTTTCTTAGAAAAAAATTGTGATATATATGAGTTTTAATTAAATGAAGATAACTTTTTTTTTTTTTGTTTAACATAAGTTATTGATGCAAGTTTGTGGTGTGTTATTTGAGGTTAATTAATTAAACTTAATGATAGTATCCAATTATTAGAATTTGAACATTTCGTAACATAAACCTTCACATTAATTTAATGTATTTTTCGTTAAGAGGGTTTATCATTGTATACTTAATTAAAAATTTAAATAGATAATAAATTTAATTAAATAAATATATAACACTAATTAAACAAGGTACCAAAAATATATTATTATACTTTTTATATAATTTACGTATATTGAATAAACAATTACAAGTAGGATTTAAAACCAAATATACGTTACAAACTACTATATTTAAAATATAAAATAATTATGAAATTATATTTTTTCAATTTTGTAAATACTTTAAATTGAGTTATTTTCTTGTAAAAAAGTTTAAGTTTACCTATAATCATATATATCTAAATGTCGTTGTTCAAAATTTGAAATTTTATTAGATATAACGAGTATTATATACAAAAATAATAATTTTTGCTTAGTGTGAACCCTAACAAATTGAATAATTACTTTATAAGCTAGGATAAGTTGAATTCAAATAATAATATTTTTTAAAATATATTATTCTTTCGGTAAGAAGTTATTAGTTTAGCATGTATTAATTATTTGAAATTAGAACTGATATAAAATAAATTTGCTTTACTGAACTAATAACCTCAAGTTTAAAATTAACTAAAAATAAATATAGTGTCCCAATAATATTGTTAATATACATATACAATATGTTTTTCACATATAAGTTAAATTTGTTAATATGAGCTTGAAAAAAAAAATATTTAGACTATCGAATATAGAAGATAGAACATGTTTTTTTTTTTTTGTTTAATAGATTTATTTACGGACATTTTATACTGAAACAATATTTGACCCAATAACAACAAAATAAATTTGTTGTTACATGAATATAGTGTGCAATTATGAAATATTAATAAATATTTTTATTCAAATCCAATAAAAAGTATGTTCAATTGATGTTATCAAAAAAAATATAACTAAATTATTTTATCATTAAAATTAGAGCATTTTTATAATCTTTAAGTGATCAATAGTTGATACATTTACATAATAGTTAATTAGAAAAACAATTTCAATAGTTAATTTTAACTTTACATAATAGTAATTTTATCTATTTATTCTTTTATATATTTAGTTAAAATATATTTTAAAGTCACCAATTGAAAAAAAATATTAAAAAGATAGAAATTAATGTTAACTAAAATATTAAAAAATATAACTACACCAAATTTTATATATTAATTTTTTTTTAACTAGATTAAACAGCAATGTAACAAAAAAAAATTAACTAATTAATGTATTTATTTATATACTAAGTAAATTTAACTCTTCTCATAAATATATATTAATCTTTTTATAAATAAACTGTAGAGTAAAGTATACTTTTGTCATTGAAGTTTGGCAAAAGTTTTAAAAATATCCCTAAGTTTTATTTTGTTTCAATTTTGTCCCAAAAGTTTTCGATTTGCATCAAATATACCCTCGACGGCTAAATTTTCAAAAAATTTAAGACCAATCTAACAATAATGCATGAAAATTATGCTTGATTTGCTTGTATTGAGGGTTGTTTTTATGAAATTGTTGTTGAATTGGTCTTAAATTTTTTAAAAAAATAGCCGTTAGAGGTATATTTGATGCAAATCGAAAACTTCTGGGATCCTCTTAGTTTCGGGTAATTACAGTTTTTGTGGCCATAAACTACAATTGAACTTAACCCTCTAATCGGAATCAAGTGATTAAGATATTGGCGATTGATGAAGGTTAGAGGAGACTAAATCACTGAGACATTAGGGTATAGTCAATTACAATTTGCCATGAAATAAATCTTGCATGATTAAAATAGTTGGTAAGAAAACTAAATCTGGAAAAGTAAACATCTCTGATACCTTAACTGTTTTCTCTTATTGATTTCTCACTAATTCTCTTAATTGCTTTCTTTACTCTTGAATTACTGTTTAATGTGATTTCAAATCACCAAACCAACTTTTCTGCCTGCCTAACTAAACCAATCGGTCGACTATTGTTGCTCACTCCATCAATCCTCGTGGAATCGACCATCACTCACTTGAGGTATTACTTGGACGACTTGATGCACTTGCTGGTTAGTTTGTGGACATTCTAAAATCCACACCACCTGCCCATCCAGGGTGTTAAACGCCCTCCCTGGCATTTAACGCCAGCTTCTGCTGCCAATTTCAGCGCTAAACACCTAGCTGTCATTTAGCGCCAATGCATTCGAGTTTAATGCTCTCCAGGGTATTCTGTTTCTCCTTTAAAGCTCTCTGTTCTTGTTCTAAATATTTTGCATGACCACAAAAAAATTAAACCAAGAAAAACTATGAATAATGATAATAATAAAAATAAAAAATAAATCAGAACAACTGAAAGAAAGACTAAAGGATACTCAGTGTTGGGTTGCCTCCCAACAAGCGCTTCTTTACCATCACTAGCTTGACAAGCAAGTGCACTGGGTCGTACCAAGTAATACCTCAGGTGAGTGAGGGTCGATCCCACGAGAATTGATGGATCAAGCAACAATGATCGAGTGATTGGCTTAGTCAGACAAGCAGAAAAGAGTGTTTTGAGAGTTTAATTGCATCAAACAGTAAATTCATGAAATCAGAAGGCAAGCAGTAAACAAGTTGTGAAGTATATATGGAGAAACAGTTAAGGCTTTAGAGATATCTATCTTCCGGATTGACTTTTCTTAGTAACTATTTTAATCATGCAAGATTCAATTCATGGCAAACTATATGTGACTAAACTCTAATTTCTTAGATATTTTTAGTCTCCTCTAACCTTCATCAACTGCCAATTCCTTGGTCACTTAATTCCAATTAGAGGGTGAAGTTCAATTCTAGTTTATATGCCACAAAAACCCTAATTACCCAAATATAAGAGGATTATATGTCACATATCCCGTTAAGTCTAGATAATTAAAAGTTTAGGAGAAATTGTTTTCAAGCTGTTGTTCAAGTAAAGAGCTTTTCGAAGTTATACAAGAACTCAATTAGAACAAGGGTCATACTTCCGTTCCACCCAAATTCATAAAATAAAGAATGAAAATAATTCTTGAAATAGAAATCAGTATATGAATTAAAATAGAAAAATAATAGAGAATTCTGGCGGCAGCTTGCTTTCTCTGATGACAAACAAGAACGACGGCGGCGTCCAAGAATTCTGGCGGCGACGACGACCCCGTTTCTCTCCCTCAGTTGCGTTCTGTCTCATCGCTCCTCTTCCTCTCGCGTGCAATGGCAGTATCATCGGCCAAGATTCGGTGGTGGAGACGCCCTCAACTGTGGTGAAACGCGGCGGCTACGGAAGCTCGGCAACGGTAGTAGGGCGCGGCGTAGGCGGCGGAACAACTCCATCGCGGCCTCTGTCTCCCTCTCATGAGCCGTCCTCTCTTCGCGTCAGGTTCTCCACTGCGAGCCTCTTCCTTTTCTCGTGCAACGATGGCAACGACGGCGCTGTCTTTGCGGCAAGGACGACGGTGCGGACAGCTGCAACAGGGGCGACGGGATTCACGGCGAGGATGATGGCGCGAGGCAGCGGCGGTTCGCGAGGAGGGCGCGAGCTCCTCCCTCCTCCGGCGCTCTCTTTCTCTCACGGATTCCCTCTTCTCTGATCCCTTTCTCTCTGGTTCTTGTTTCTTCAGGATGCGTGTGTGTTGGTTATGTTGAGGGAGGTGAGGCTGCGGCTGTGTGGTGTTGAGGAGGGGGGTTTAGGGTTTGTTATGTTAAAATTAGGGTTGAGGTAAAATTAGGTTTAGGACAGTTTTGTAATTTCAAATAAAAATAGGGATAATATAGTAATTAAAACCCAAATTAAATCCAACACTAATTATAGATAGAAAATACTTTTTGTTCATCAATTTTACAAATTATTTTCAATAAAATGTTCAAATCCAAGAATTAGAGATAATATAATTAAGGGTAAAAAACTTGATTAAACCAAGGGAGAAGAAAATTTACGGAAATCAGCCAAACTGAATTCCTAGACAGCATTCAACCAGAATCAAATTATTATATAATTCGAATCTATACGTTTCGAATTAAAATCTTATGTAGTTCGACATGACTTAATTCGAATTATATGCAAGCATGAGAAACATGTAATTCGAAACAACTGGTTTCGAATTATTAAAGAGGAATTCGAATTCAGTTAATTCGAATTACTAACAAAGTCTTGACGAAACATAAATCGAAACATATTGTTTCGAATTAGTAAGGAATTGTAATTCGAATTTATTTGATTCGAATTATAAATATATAGTGCGAATGTAGTTGATTCGAATTACCATGAACCGGAGCTTTATATATATGCTGTGAACTCAGTTTTTCTCATCAAAGAGGTGAGATGGCTAGTGAGGATAGTTTTCTAGTGCTGGTACACCACAGAGGATCGATTAAGAGAAAAATTTGGTCCGGCGTGAAGTTCACTGATAAGGATCCTCTATGTATTATCGTGAGGCCAACCACCAGCTACGATGCTCTCGTTAGCTCTGTGCTGGAGAAGCTTGGTCTGGAAGGAGTGAAAAGGGTTAAGAAGTTCTTCTTTCGCATCCCAACCACGGTGCTCTATGATACCGTGAAGTATGATTGTTTCACGATCGGGAGTGATGAGGACTTGCAGGTCATGTTTCTTTGTCGTAGGCAATTTTCCAAGGTAAGGACACCAGAGCTGTTAGCAAAGTTGGTTGATGTGGTATCTAGCTCGGGTGGTTCGAACTGGAATGCCAATACTATAGCCACGGTTGCCGGCTCGAGCTCAAGACCTGCGGTTGCTTCATCCTCCGTTCCTGTGTATGAGCCACCGATACAGCCTGTTGCCTCCCCATCGTTTGCTGTTGATCTCAGCGGCAATGTCGGAGACGTGGTTCGATATGGGGAACATCTTCCGACCGAAGTGCAGTGTCCTACACCGGCTGGTGTTGGGGAGGGATTGTTTGATGATCCAGATGACGATGATGTCGAGCATGATATGATCGCTGATGACAGCGGCGATGATCTTGGAGCGACTGATCCGAGAAGGGCTACAGGTGGATCTGGTTCTGGCACACAGCAGTACCCACCCCATTTTTCATCGTTGGACCTGGATGCCATGAGGCATGACGAAAATCCTGGGCAGACGACTGGATTCACCTAATTCGAATCAATATGATTCGAACTTCACTCGTGTGCCATTTTCCAAGTAATTCGAAACAATATGACTCGAACTACTCTAACATAATTCGAAGTAAGTCGTTTCGAATTATTAAGGAATTTTGCATGCATAATTCGTTTCTAATTGATTCGAATTACGTGGGAATAGTCTTTGATAGTAATTCGATTTTAATCAATTCGAATTACTTGCAAACAAGATTCGAATCCTTTTGATTCGAATTACATAAAAATCTGTTCTGGTGGATTGACGTTAGGAAATTTGATTTGGCGGATTTAGGTTAAACTTAGCTCCCCTTGGCTCATTTGGATTTTTTACCCTATAATTAATTTCTTTATTTTACAAAACATAAGTACCAAAATATAAAATATTAATTATTTAACCTAATTCATGTAAAATTCCTATTATTTCATAACTACCAACTTTATAATTTAAATATAGAAAATACTTCAATAATTATAAAATTGAATAAGAGTCTTAATTTATTTCAAACTCAATTAATCAAAACTTACTTTAATTATCTTTAATAAAGAAATTTCTGAAATTAAAGTTATAAATAAATAATGGAATTTGGAATTAATTTATAATAAAATTTTCAAAAATTTTACATGAAGGTTAATTAAGCACCAAAAGCTATCTGAAATGTTGCATTCTCTAGGTGTTCCACAATAAAAGTGGAAGGGTATTACGAAAATTGTAATGGATTTGCTGAGGTTTAGAATGGGATTTGATGCCGATGGGTAATCATGTATCGAGTGACCAAGTCCATTTACTTTTTGCCTGTTGAAGCGAATTATTCCTTAAAGAAATTGGCGATGCTATGCATCAAGAAGATAGTAAGGTTGCACATGTGTTAACCGCTTATGTGTTGGTGTGGATCAAAAAATATCAAGCGTCTTACATCCTGAATTGGATAGCCGAAACAACGGAGAAGAGATTTAAGTGAATTCGAGTTAAGATCCTAACTACGCAGGACCGACAGAAGAGTTATGCAAATAAAAGAGAAGAAAACATAGATAGTTTGAAAAAGAAAGTTATGCATTCTTGGAAGTTACTTAAATAGACTGGAATCAATGGGCAATCAAGACGAAGGGGATGAAACCGAAGTGTATTGGGCCGTTTGAAGTGCTAAGGCAGATTAGTGACCGATGGCATATCAAATAATTTTACCACCGTATCTTTTGAACCTGCACGACGCACTCCACATTTCATAGCTTCGGTAGTATATTTCTGAGATAAGCCATATTTTAAAACCTGAATCAGTTCAATTGAGAGAGAATTTGACGTTTCAAATAATTCCGGTTAGAATTGACGATACCTGTGTTAAGTGACTTCGTGGAAGAGTACGTTAGTAAAGTTTCTTGGAGTCAAGCTGGAATTGACAAACATGCCTAAGAACTTGAAATTTGAAATGAGAAGAGACTACCCACACCTATTTTCAGGTAATTGAATAAGAATTTTGAGGGTAAAATTCTTAATTAGGTGGGTAGGATGTAAGGCCTACGAAATTAATAAATAATTAGCCAATAAATTAATTATTATTCAAAGAAATTAAAAATTAAATTTTTATAATCTAGATGGGTAGAAATATTAAAAATACGAATTTTGACACTAATTTTAAAGAATTTGACCCAAAAACGGGTTAATAAACCGAACCGATTGGACCGAGTCCAAACTGGACCCAAGGTCCAACCTATAAAACACCAAAAATGGGCCTTCTTCTTCTTCACACCTGCAGATGCGTTGATGAAGGGAGATTGAAGTTAAAAAAAAAAAAAAAAAACTAGCACTCACATCTAAAAATTCAATCGTACATAACTTTCAATCCAGAACTTCGATTGACGAGCCATCAGCAGCCACATATTCATCTCAAAATTTTCTTTAATTCTATCTGAACAAAATACTAAGAAATATTTATTTCTCACCCAGTTCTTTTCCTCCTCAATTTTGTGGATTTTGAGTTTAGGTATTGAGGAATTGAATGATTTTGATGGTTTAGATGAACTCTAGCAGCAGATAATCACCGGATTTTGTCTAATTGATCCATGTGTTAGGTAAAAAAACTGTTGAAACCTTGTAAATCATTGAATTAGTGAATCATATGATGATTATACTGATATTGTGTGAATTAGATTGTGTTCTTGTTGATTTGGAGTTCAATTTAGCAGTTTAGAACGAAATATGGGTGATTAAGCTTGAGGAATTAACGTTTAGAAGCTTGGAGCTTGTGAAAGGAGAGATTTTTGAGGAGTTCTGGACTTAGGGAGGAATCGGCCATGGTATGGTTTTGGTTTCTTGTAGTTAATTTTTAATGTCACGTGAAAACTTAGGCTAGAAGACCTTAAGATAGGAATGAACTGAATGAATTATTAATGGATTGTGTATATGGTATATGATGTGTGTATAAAGAATGAATGAATTTATATGTGTTGGATTATGTCTTTCATAAGTATAAAAAAAATAATGAATATTGTTAATGTGTTGAGGATTGATGGTGAGTTTGTGAAATTGAATTGAATGGATTGGTTGAGAGATGTGTGGTTCGATTTTGTAAATGATTTGTTATTAGAGTTGGTTGATTTTGGGAAAAGATTTAATATTGGAATTGGTTTGATTTTGAAATGCTTTGATACTAAAAATTATTTGAATGACTGAGAGGTGTTTGATTTGGTGGTAGGGACCTTTGAAGGGTGGCAGAAGTTTGAGTTTTAGAAGAGATGCTGTCGAAATTTCTATAAAAATTAAAGATTTTATTTGAAGTGATATTTTAAAAAAAGAAAAGAGATTATTATGTGGCTTGTATATTTTGAGACTAATTATTGACTCTCTGTCGCAGGATGTGACTGGGCACTTTAATTCCCCGGGTTTCCCATGGGTATATATATATATATATATATATATATATATATATATATATATATATATGAATTTGAGCTTGGGTTGTCTCACCCATGGATAAATTGAGTTTGAAATTTTTTCATGGATATTATTGAGTTTGGAGATGTGCGCACAAAGGGACTATCCAGTGGCTAGCTAACAGGACATGTCAGGTTGGTTATATAACTAACAGATGAGACTCATCAGTCATAGGACAGGTATATATCGTATGCATTCGTATGTTTTGCTTGAGTGTGCATTGTTTTGGTTTGCTTAACTGCTTAACTCTGCTTATCTGCTACTTGTTCTACTTGTTGTAATTGTACCTCTATCTGTGTTTTTCTTATTTGAATTGTATGTGTATGTTTCTGAGAGACCCTCTCTTGGCAGAGGAGTGAATGAGGGTTGTTCCACCGGTGATTCGGAGGATTAGAGGAGACAGAAAGTGAAGTGTTAGGTTAAAGTTAGGTGTAGAACTTTAATACCTTAGATAACTTACTTAATTCCTGATTTAGTTGAATTTTTATGCTGAAATCTGAGTGTCGTTGCTCTAGGAATGCCTCTGGCTTTCCCGTGACCTTTTATATTAACAATGTGGGTACCTTTACCATGCTGAGAACCCTCGATTCTCATTCCATACATATTTTTGTTGTTTTTCAGATGCAGGTCGTGAGGCACCTCGTTGAGCGTTTGAAGACCCTCCTTACAAGCGAAGAACTGTCTTTTGGACTGTTATCTTTCGTTTTAGACTATGTATATATGTATATAAAATCTGTGCATGTATATTTTGTCCATCCTAGAGGTTGACTTGGAGAAACAGGTGTTTATTCTGTAGTTTGAGTTATATTTTGGGTAGTATAAATATATATAATTACACACTCTGGCTGGCCTTAGCTTCGCAGGTAGAGTCTGGAGCTTGATATTTGTATTTTGGAACTCCGATCTATATATTATATTTTTAGCCTTCTTTTGATCTTACACTATTCGTTTTACGATTATCCATGCGAGTGTGGCACAATTTTCTGTTTTCGTTTTTTCTTAGTTTCTTCTTCAAGACTCCTAGTTACAAAATTCGTTCAACTGTATTTATATACGTCTTTTTTTTAGATGTCGTAATACATCGCCACCTCTGCTTTACGACTTAAGTGTAAGGCTCTGTGTGGTAGGTTGTTACAACGGGAAGCTCATATTCTCAAGGATGAAGTGCATCAAAAAAAATTTGAAAATGTAAACCTCTTGTACGTATATAAATAGGAGGCTAACCCTCAAACAATATACACTACAACAGAAAAATACTTCGCTCTCTCTTTATATATGCTGCAACATATAATATTAGTAAATATTTATGAATTATTTCTTTTACATAGAGATATTAATTAATTGCGGTGAATATTAATTCAAGAATTATTTATTTATACTTTTTTATTTTATATTTATTTCTTCTTCTTTATTTGTTTATTTCACAATAAAAATAAACAAATTTTGATAAGCTTTTAGCAAGTGTACATAAAAAAATGAAATCTTTTCATCTTTTAAATTAATAATTTTATACTAATGTGTTATTTACTTGAATGGATAAAGATTTTAAAAATAAATTGAAAAAAAAATTCTAGAAATAGAATTTTTTGTTCCCCTCAATTTTGTTGCCTTCTCAATAATTCTTCAAATGTTTTAACAAAAAATTGAATCAAATGCAAAATTATTTGCCATTTATAAAAAATTGAATTTAAAGACAATTAAACTCCTATCCAATTAGGTTATGTTACAAGTTAACATTTTTCATTTAAATTTGACAAAAAAATACACAGAAAAATAGAAACTGAAGTAAACTATTTTTTTGAGAAATCGTATCATCCAAAAAAAATAGTCAGAAAAAGAATCGAATTGATAGTTCATTCGTATATAATTTTGTTTTCACGATTTTAGGAAGGCCAAATTGACATATAAGATTATTATTGATTGAATCATTCTTATATTCGAATTGATTATAACCGAATGGTTTATTTGATAAATTAATCTCAATACAGTTGATATATTCCCATGACAAATATAATGTTATACAGCACTTGCACCCGAACCTTTGCGGAAATTACCCTCGGAGTTTTGTAAAATCAAACCCGTATAAAACATAAATTATTATATAGCATTTCATGATGAATACATATTCTAACTAAAGCAAAAGTCATTCATATTTATATCATTCAGTTAGATTCATAAGGAACCTAATTAAAAAACATTAAATCAAAGACACAGTCTATTAAAAAAAAACCAAAAACAAGGCACCACATTAATGATAATAAAGATATGGATTCAAGGGACTGCGTAGGATATTCTTCCCCAAAAGGTAGCCAAAATGCAAACTATCCTTAAGAGATTATAGGCTTGGCTTAAATAACCGCATTTCAGATGAGCAACTTGGAAGACCAAGGTGCGAGGGTGAAAGTAAGCTTTCATGATAGAAGTGAAAGATCCTTGAGTATGAATCCCGAGACAAAGGACGGTATTTGGTCATGCCATCACTGGAGCTGTCAACATTAGGAAAATCTATGCTGCCATCATTTAAGTTACATAAAACTAACTTGCCACTAGGAGATTTCGCCAGTAGAACATCATTTTCCAACATGTAAATAGGCCATAACACATGAGGTGAACGAGTACGAGTATTAACGAGTAGCGGGTGGTGGGGGATTATTGCCAACTTAGTCCAAGATTGAGGAACGCCATAGTCCTTCATCAACCAGAGAGTCCAATGAGTTTTCTTAGTCTCATAACAAACAGCAAGACAACCCCTCAAGATACTCAAATGGGGAACCGCAAAGAACTCATCATCTGAATCCCTATTGGGAGCGGAAAACTGACTATAAGTCTCTTTCACCAAGTCAAGGGAAAGAACTGCCACAGAACTACTAAGACTGCTGCGAACAAGCCAATTAAGGGTGCCAGTGCCACTTACAAAAAGCCCTACCAAAGCCAGTACAGACCCCTTGCCATCGAGGTTATGTAGTCTATATGGGAAATCCTGAATTGTTCTCCATTTAGATTTTGGGCCGAATGTGAAAATTCTGGTGACAGATTCACCTGATTTCTTATTCACAATCCCGAAAAGCTTATACTTGTCGTTCACATGATCATAACCGAATCCACAATAGTCGAAGATACCACCAATTTCAAGCGGCGGAGATGTGAATCCGGTGCAGGGGTTCCACAGAATGGCACGATCCTCAAGCTCTTCATCGTGCAAGCACAGCAATCCATGACAAGAGCCAATGATGCTACGGTAGCATCGTCCCTCATAGGCAACTACTTTAGTGGGTTCATGGGGAGGGTTCTCGAACACAGATCGGACGGAGAAAGTTCCGATTGTGGGGTATGAGTGGCTTGAGCTATAATAGGCAATACGCGGGTGGGTCAAGGCTGGATCCACCGCCATTGAACGTCGAAGGTGGTCCTTGGCAAATTGGGAACTGGAAATTAGGGTTCTCCATGAACTGCAGACGCTGTTCCTTAATCGAACAAGAGAACTTGCCGGAATCCTCAGCAGGATTTCCTCTATGAGCTCGTCCAGAAGGATAGGCGGTGGTTTTGTGGTGGTACAGAGGAGCAGTTCCAGCCACCCCTCGGTGGTTGTGACAACCCTCCCCTTCCTCGCAACAGTATCATCATCATCAGGAATGGGACCTCTCTTCATACGTACGAGGAAAACAATGAAATCCTTCTCTACAACAAAACTCCACAATACAGCAGGAATAAGAAATCATAAACAATATAATTCTAACAATTCTACTCTCAGCGGCATCGCTATTTAATGTACAAGATAAAACATACATTGAAATTCTATGAGAAGAAAAAGAGAGGCCTCAACGTTTTCAGTTAAAATTGAAAAAACAAAAAAGTAAAACAGAGGCTTACCTACAGGAAGACGATGGCGGAGTAAGAGACCAGGAGGGGCAGAAGACAGAGGAAGCAAAAGGTCGGCGTGAAGGTGAGACAGAGGAGGAGGAAGACGACGGTCAGCTGGGAGCTTCGGATGGAGACGACAAAGGATGAAGATGAGGAGGGAAGGCGGAAGGGGGCACGGGGCTGCTGCAACTTCTCCGATGAAAATTTGGAGGTTCAGATCTATGAATCTATCCGATAACCAGTTATCGTGTTTCGTGTCTCTCCCTTCTCCATCTACTTTTCTCCTAAATCCTAATCTATATCAATATCAATATCAATATCAATATATAATGGCAATATATAGGTTTGGTGTCCAAAATTTTTTTCTAGTACTACTCTTTCTAATCAACTTCTCTATTTAATGTCAGTTATCTCTGAAAAATTCCCATCACTTTACTTGGCCACTTGACGTAATTTTCACCTGTTACTTCTTACCTATTTTTCTCTTCTCATCTCATCTCTTATTAATATTATTGAATACATTAATAGATTTTAAAAATATATTAGACTTATGCCAATAATAGATTTACTTCTATAACAATATATAATGGTAATACATGGGTTTGGTGACCAAAATTTTTTTCCAGTACTACCCTTTCTAATCAACTTCTCCACTTAATGTCAGTTATCTCTGAAAAACTCCCATCACTTCACTTGGCCACTTGACTTAATTTTCACCTGTTACTTCTTACCCATTTTTCTCTTCTCATCTCATCTCTTATTAATATTATTGAATACATGGATAGATTTTAAAAATACATTAGACTTATGCCAATAATAGATTTACTTTTAAATATTCAGATATTCATAACAATAATAAAATTGGTCCAAATTTAAGTAATAGATAGAACAGTAATAATATTAGTGGTATAAATTATTATTTTTTAAAATCTTTAATTCATACTTAGTAAATTTTTAATTATTTCTAATATACTATGTTATATATATCTATAATACAGTGTATTATGATTGTTAATTGTTCACTTAAAAAATTTACACTATTAATTTAATATTTGAATTTTTTCTTATTATGGTACTATTTTAATGTACTCTAAATTTTTATTATGTATTTATAATTTTGATAAAAATCATTCTTAAAAGAAATATTAATCTTATTTTTTAAGTTTTTTTGTCCAGATAATATTAAATCATTTATATTAAAATATTTATGAAATTCAAAAAATATTATTTATATGTTAAAAATCTGTTTTTAGATATTCAAGTATTAGAATTGGTCCAAATAATATTCTGAATGATGATAACATTGGTTAGTTGTGTATATATATTCCATTAGTTTGTTAATTTTATCTTTTGAATTATTTTTTATTATGGTACTATTTTAATGTACTCTAATTTTTTATTGTGTATTTATAATTTTAAAAATAATCATTAGAAGAAATATTAATTTTATCTCTTAAATTTTTTAGTTTTGACAATATTAAATAATTTATATTAAAATATTTAGATAATTTCAAAACTATTATTTATACTATAACAAAATAACAATATATAAAAAAAATATGGGAGTTTGATGTTCAATTTTTTTTATTCAATAAATTCTGCTTGACAGTTGTTATATAAAATATTTATTTAAAAATATTGGTAATTTTTTATTTAATTTATACTGTAAATAATAATGTTTTATGTCATTTTATTTTATTTAATATCAAATAAATTTATATTTGAATTTTCTTTTATTCTTTTTGAATTGAAATAGTCTCATTGCATGATTGACAACTTTGATTTCTATTATAATAACTATTTTTTCTATTATTTTCTATTTACTATTTTTTTATTTTTGTCATAATAACTATTTTTTTTATCTATACCAATATATAATGGGATAGAAAAGTTTGGTATCTAATTTTTTCTCCCTATTTTACCCCTATTTCTTTTTTATTTTTGTTACACACTGAATTCAATATAACAAACTGTTACCACGTCCTCAATTTTTTATTTTTTTATAAAAAAAGAATTTATCTCACAACAGAGTATTAAACTGATTCATTTTCACCCACGACATATTTTAAAACTGATTTACTTCCAATAAAAAACTGCTCCCACTACGTATTCAATTTAAAAACTGAAACCCCAACAGAATTAAATACTTTTTTTACTTTCAATTTTGGTCTCGCAAACCTTTTTCTTCTCTGCATCTTGCATCTTGCTATCTTTCTGACAAATAGAAATGGAAACTTCATAAAATCAACAATCACGTCAACGTCGATCCACTTGAACAGAATATGCTAGGCGAAAACTTCAGAAAATCAACAATCACGTCAAGTCGACCTACTTGAACAGAATATACTAGGCGAAGAAGACAACATGATCGAAGAATAAAGACAGCAACTTATCGGGAGATGATTCAACAAGGAAAATAAGTTGTCATATCAACTGACTCCAATTCCAACTCCAATGCCAAAAGACAAATGAGCAGAACCACCACCCATCATCAATTTGATACCGGTAATACGATAACTAATTTTCTTTATTATGAATTCAATTAGTTTTTAATAATTATATTTTAATTTTCAAACATACAGAAATAGAAACGCATGACAATGGAACAGTCACAAGTAACAGAAATCTATAACAATATATAATGTGGATACAGAGTTTTTTAATCCAAATTTACTTTAGATAAAAGAACTTTCACCGTTAACAGCAAGTGTTCTCCTATCTTATTTTTATTCTATATTTCACTAATAGTTGTAGAAACCGTAACATTCTTCAATTCTTTATTCCAATAATTTATCCATTTAATTAATTTTATCCGTTTTCAATTTTTCTTACTTCTCTTTTCAAGTCTGAATGTGCTTCTCTGTATGTAACAATTATTTGGATGAATTTTTGTAATTTTCTGAACTAGATAATGACTATGCCAAATGTTAATTTTCGACGTCATGTATGAAAGGAGGAAAAAAATAATTAGGGGTGATAAATAATTTTTTATGGATCTTATCGTTTTATTTTTGGTATATTCTTTATGTGAATACTTTATACCAAGTTTGATCTCATTATTCAATTTTTAGTGCTTCTCCTCTCACCATTAGGTGCACTCTTCTATATTATTATTGTTGCCATCATTCTCCTTCTTGAATATCGTGATTGTATCGTCTCCATCTTTTCCTCGCTTTCATTTACTACAATTGCAAATTTTATACCATTTTACTGCTTATATTAATTTCACGCATAACTTTCACCTTCATTTTCCTTTCTCTTCAGTTTACTTACCAAATTGTATTCATTCTTATATATTTTTAATCTGTCTTTCACATACAAAGTTTTCTCTCATCAATTTAATTTTAAAAAATGATTATTTTTTTATCTGATATTTATTTTTTAATTTTTTTTGACATGTATATACTTATCAATAATAAACTGAAGAACTCTCATAAATTATTTTGTTAACTCATTCTTATATATTTTTAATTTGTCTTTCACATACAAAGTGATGAACAAAAATAAGAGCTGCCATAATGGTATTATGGTAATTAATTGCGGTTGTGGTTAATAGAAGAAGAAAACAAGAAAAAATAAAAACAATACAACATAATAGTGACGGTGAGACGATAATACTAATAGTTATCCATGTAAAAAGAATGATAAGAAAAAATGATAGTGTATAATATGATGAGATGATATAATCAGAATAAAAATTAATAATTTTAAAATAATAATAAAACTAAAAATAATTAAAGATGTTTAATATAAGATTAAAAAAATATTTTTTTATCTATTCGAATTATACATAAAAATAAAGATTATTTTAAATATAAACTTTTAAATTTGCTTCAAATTAAATAAGATTGAGAAAATAAATAAATTTAATATATAAATAACTAATTTGTAAACCATGTTAGTAAATCTTTATCTTAATTTTAGTATACATAATAATAATATAACTTTTTACGTTTTTTAATTTAAATTTAATTATTTTATATTTTTTACATATCTTAAATAATTTAAAATATTTTATTTTTTTATAATTAATTTTTATTTATTGATATCAAAGTTATAATTTTAAAAATAAAAAAATAAAAATATTTTTTTAACTCAATAAAAAAGCGGCTGAACAGACACTTTCAACCGCTTTTCTATTATTTTTAAGAAATTAATTTTATTTTTTTGTTAATATATCATTCACTCTTTAAATTTATTAGATAAGTATTTTTTATTTTAATGTTGATGTGATTTTATTTATATCATATTTTATTAAAATTAAAATTACTATAAACCAAAATATAATTCAAAAAATAATGATAATAACATTATTCTGATTCAAAAAGAGTATATATAAACCAAAATACATGTTAGTTATTTACAAAAGATAATTTTTACTTAAATGTCAAATAAAAGTACTATTATTTTAATATTAAATTAAAAAAATATATTTTTTATCTATTAGAATTATGGATGGAGATAAAAAATATTTTAGATATAAATTTTTAAATTTGTTTCTAATTAATTAGGATTAAAAAAATAAATAAATTTAATAATATTTATAAATAACTAATCTTTAAATAACATCAATAAATTTTTATATTAATTTTATTACACATAATAGCAAATTAATATTTTTTTAATCTTACTTTTTAATTTAAATTTATTTTTTTAATATTTTACATGTTAAATAATTTAAGATATTTTATTTTTTATAATTTTTTTTTAATTATTATTAAATTTATAATTTTAAAATAAAAATATAAAATTAATTTCTTAAACTCAATAGAAAAGCGGCTCAACAGGCACGACAGTGCCTGGTGAGCCGCTAGTATATTTAAACTGGATTTAACTTAAAAATTATTTTACTATTTATCTTTTTTCTTTCCAAAAAAGAATTTTAAACCATTTATTTTTTGTTTTGTTGTTAATTTATTTCTTACTTAATTATTTAATTTTCATAATATTTTATTATAAATTTATTCCATTATTCTGTCTAATTTTATTATAGTCTAACTGTTGTCAAACATTTTATCTTTGAATTAAATATAGACAATATTAACTTGATCAAATTGTTATGTATATAAAAAAATATTTTTCTAATAAATAAAGATTTGTTTTTTATTTATTTAGTGTATTTGTTAAATTTTAATAATAAAAATAAAAATATTAACAAATAATTAAAATATATTTTTTTAAGTAACTATCCAATCATAGAAATTAAATCTAACGAATCAAAACAGAGGTTCCGTGTAGTAGCATATAGTTGATTCTCCTCTCTCTCTTTCTTTGCCTTGTTTGCTTTTTCTGAAATTAAAAAAAAAAAAAAGTTGCTATTGGTATGGGTGAGGAATGAGGACGTGAGTGATAAAAAAAGGTCAATATTTAGGTACTTTAACATTATATCTAACTTACTAAAAAATATAAACAGAAAATATTTAATAAATTTTAAATATTTTATTTTTTATCTTTAAAAATAAGTTAAACAAATTAGACAACTCATATGAGGTTTAGCCAAGCCATTTTATCCCAAACGTCAACGGAGAGAAGGTGGATGTGCGTGGACTCCTTTATTTTGTTTGTGCGGATATTGGGCTGGGCCCTTTTTTCAAATCTGGTGGTATATATATATATATATATATATATATATATATATTAAAGATACAATTTGTGTACGCAGATGATGAAAGATGATTTCAATTTTACTCCAAATAGTTGTTCAAGTTTATATCTAACAATTAAATACTTAATTCAAGATTTCGAACAAAATAATAAAATTAACTAGGCCAATTTTCACAGTTTTATTTAAATATAGTTTTCAGCCATGAAATATTTTTTTTATGTGCAACAAAATCATATACCATATGATAGTATGTGTCATACATATATTTCAAAACACATCTGATAATCATAATCTATTTATTATAAAAATATAGGAGATCTAGAAATATTTTGGTCTCTTAATTATTTTTCGAAAATGTCTTTTATTATATAAAATTTATGAGATAAAACATTTTGGCACTTTAATATGAATTTATGATGGTTAATTTCAAATTTATTATTATTATTATTATCATTTATCTATTTTTTATCGATTATGTAAAAGGATATGGGAATAATAATTTGAATATCAAATTATTTTTATGGATAGGAACAATGACATCTTCCACCAAGATGATCCATGGAGTAAGGAGAAAATTGTTCACTTAGTTAAACATGCTGCTCGAGATTTCTCTAATGTTGTTATCAACCAAAAACATATTATTCCTTCTTCTTTGAAATATAACTGGGAACCACCTCCAATGAATGTATGTAAAGTGAACTGCGATGCAAGCGTTTTTGAAAATGAGCAATTAGCTGGTTTTAGATGTATTATTAGAGACAGCATGGAAATTTGGATAAAAGGTTGTTCTGCCAGTATACCTCTTTCTAGTGTTCTCTGTTGTGAGTTTCATGCTATTTGGAGAGGGCTTGTTATGGCTTGGGATTGCAAGTGCAAAGAGGTCATATGTGAAACTGATAATCTTGATGCGTTTCTTCTTGTTTCGCGAGGCACAACCAGCATGATTATGAATGACTCTGATCTGCTTGACAAAATCAAAGAGATGCTCCAGCGCAATTGGACCGTTACTTTAGTGCCCATCCAGCGAACAGCAAACAGAGCGGTTGATTTAATGGCTAAGACTGCTGTTTTAAACAAGCAGGTGTATTTAGAGTGGTTACTACCTCCTAATAATTTAGACATTATTATTAAAAAGGAGTACTACTTTTTTCTTAGGTCTTTTTTCTTTGTATTATGTTCAGTCACCAAAAAAAATTATTTTCTTAAAATGTCTTTTATGATATAAAGAATGAATTGGATTAATTCATGCCTTATCTTGCCTATGAATTCATTAGTATTAAGAATTAAGATTAAGATTCGTTACATGGAAAATGTAATGATTGACAATAGTTCATTATGTTCGAGGTCAACACTTTTCACAGTTATGATACTATTACTATTATCTTTATGTTCAGGTTTTATTTTAGAACATAAAATCAGTTTTTTTTCTCCATAATGAATAAGGGTTTTTAAAGTAAAAAGAATCTCAAATTATTAGAATGACCTCCCTAAAATTTAATTTTGTATATGCTTTTTAATTTATATAAATCAAACGGTCAAACCAAAATGTTGTGTTTTATTAAACCAGATATTTTTTTTCATTTAGCTAATATGTTGTTTAGAAAATAGAAATATAGTTAAAATAGCAGTTTTGGAATGTTGATTACGTTATTTGTGGATGAATCTCTGACTACAAAATTTATCTATTAAAGTAAATCTACAATATTCAAAGATTAACGGTAGGCTTGGGTGAGTTTACTTATGAGAAGATTTCTTTTAGTTATCTTTAGTCAAAAAATTGTTTTGAAAAATAAAAATAATTTTATATGTAAATATTTAAACTAAAATAATTTTTTTCTATCAGTTATATTTGAGTACAGTCCCTCTTAAAAGTATTTTTTTATTTATTTGTTATGTGAAATATATTTTTTTAAATAAAAAAATATTTTTTTTTAAAGTAAATGATAACTTCTAAAAAAAAGGTGTTTTTTTAATGAAAAATATATTTTTTACCCAGAATATTCTTTATATTTGAAGATTGTTTTTTCTTCCACTTCACGAGACTCATCTCATCTTAGGATGCAACCCCGTACTGTTTTATTTTATTGTTTAACTCGTTGGTGAATATTCATTCTATTAACAATGACTAATATTAGTACTTTAAAATTATTGTTCATTACTAATTTTATATAAACTCTCTTTGCACTGAATACTAACAATTTAGTACCACATTGTATATAACAAAAACAAAGTCAGAGATTCAGAGGTATAACTAGATTCAGGTTACAAGAATTGTTTAGTTACATATTTATTTTATTTTTTTATTCAAGTAAAAATTCACTACCAAATAATTTCAAAAAACACGTTACCACATATCAAAATTTTGAAAGCCTGAAGTCATAATTCTTAAGAGATGAAAACAAATAATATGGAAGGACCCATGTACGCATTATCCTGACCAGAAATTTCTGAGATAGCATATATTGACTAAAAATATTAAATTACAATAATTATTGAATATTTAAATATTTTTATCTAAAAAATTTCAGTCAAGAGACTTATAAAGAATAAAATAATATCAAATTAAATAAAAAAATTATCACGAGTAACATTGGTCATTAAATAAAATAGGTTTAATTACTTTGTTGGTCTCTAGAGTTTTGCAAAAGTTTCAATTAGGTCTCTATACCTTTTTTCTTTTTAATTGGGTCTCTACACTAAATTTTTTTTTTCAATTAGGTCCCTCTTGATAATAATTGGCTTAATTGTATAGAGACCCAACTAAAAAAAATTAGTGCAGAGACTCAAATAAAAGAAAAAAAAAAGTTTAGGGACTCAATTGAAAAAAAAATTCTTGCAGGGACCCAATTAAAAGAAAAAAAATATAGGGACCTAATTGAAAATTTCGCAAAACTATAGAGACCAACAGAGTAATTAAACCAATAAAATAAGCTGTAAAGTGGCGTCTCCCTCACATGAACCGTAGACTTCAAAGACCAATGACTATGGAGGAAGTGAAACGTGCAACATTTAGCATTCATCCTCAAAGTGCTCCAGGAGATGATGGTATGACAGAAAATTTTTTTCAAAACTTCTGGAACATACTTAGTGGTGATGTGTTTCGAGCAGTTAAGAGCTTCTTTTCTGGGGGCAGAATCTTGAAGGGTTTTAAGTTTTAACCACACTCAGAACTGTCTTATTCCCAAGATTTCTGATGCTAAAGATATGACTCAGGTAAGACCAATAAGTCTATCTTCAGTCTTTTACAAGATTATCTCCAAAGTATTTGTACATAGGCTTCAGGGTATGATGAATAGACTAATTAGCCCTACGCAGAGTGCTTTTATTAAAGGCAGATTAATCTCTGATAATATCCTAATTGCTCACGAGTGTATGCATTACTTGAAGAACAAAAAAAGGGGTCTCGAAAATGAAATGACGCTAAAATTAGATATGAGTAAGGCATATGATAGGGTGGAATGGCACTTTCTTTGGTTTATATTGGAGAAGTTTGGTTTTGACTCCCGATGGATCATGTGGATTCGAGAATTAGTGACAACTGTTTCTTATTCTGTTATTGTGGAAGGACAACCTTATGGTTTCTTCAAACCAAATAGAGGTATTCGACAAGGAGATCCTCTATCCCCCTATCTTTTTCTTTTCTGTGCAGAAGGTCTCTCCTTCTTGCTACACAAGGCAGAACAAAACAGACTAATTCAGGGTCTTCAGATACATAGGTGATGTCCCAAGGTCAACCACCTCCTATTTGCTGATGATTCCATCTTATTCTGTAAGGCTAATCATGAAGCATGTTCAAATATCCTGCATTTATTGAATTCTTATGAAAGCATCAGTGGCCAGAGGGTAAATCTTAATAAATCTGCTGCATTCTTTAGCCACAACACTCCCTCCACTACTCGTACACTGCTGGCTAACTCTATGAATATTAATCATATTGGGGCTCAGGATAAATACCTTGGTTTGCCTTCTACAGTCTCTAAATCGAAAAAGGCTTCTTTTAGTATAATCATATTGGGGCTCAGGATAAATACCTTAGAAGCGCAATCTTCTTTCGTCAGGTGGTAGACACATATTGCTTAAGGCAGTGGGAGAAGCTATTCCTATTTATACATTGTCTTGCTTCAAGTTGCCTGATGGTTTAATTTCGGAAATTCACTCTCTACTTTCTCAGTTCTGGTGGGGACAAAAATGTTCTGAAAGGGGGATGGCTTGGATTAGCTGGGACACTATGACTCGCCCACGAAAAGAAGGAGGCCTTGGATTTAAAGATCTTAGAATCCAAAATCTGGCTCTTTTAGGCAAACAGTTTTGGCGACTTGTAACACAGCCTACTTCCTTATTATCCAAAATACTAAGAGGTAAATACTTTAGCAATGGTAATGCTATAACGGCAGAAAATTGGAGTCTTACCTTCTTGGGGATGGAGGAGCATACTGGAAGGCCGAAAGATTGTTGAAAAAGGTCTTAATTGGGCTGTGGGTACTGGTGAGAATATCCGAACCTTTGAAGATCCTTGGTTGCCTCCTCCGTATCCTTTAATGATTTCTGACATGCCAAATAGACATGCTATTTCTGAGTTGGTTCCAAGAGTTAAAGATCTAATTACTGAAGATAGGAATTGGAATCAGAATCTCATTCAAGAATTATTTCTCCAAGACGTTGCAAACAGGATTTTGTCAGTTAAAATTCAGCAGGGTAGGGACAAATTGCAATGGGATTTGAACAAATCCAAGCAATATGATACAGCTTCAGATTACAGAATTGGCTATTTATTTTACCATCCACCTCTGGAGCTTTGCCCTAATTATATGCAGCAGAAAAAGCCGTGGATTGATCTATGAAAGTTGAACTTGCCTCACAAAATTAAGCTATTTATCTGGAAAGCTCTCCATGGCCGACTTCCGGTGCTTGCTCAGATTCATCACCGCATCCCATCTATATCACCAATATGCCCCTGCTGTCATGAAGCAACGGAAACAGTCACTCATTGTTTAATCGATTGCTCGAGAATTAAAGACGTATGGTCTCAGAGTTATCTTCGTGACTGTCTTCCCCCTCAGAATTCTAACGACTTTTGGACATGGTGGACTGCATCAACAGAGATACTTAACCCGTTGAAGAATGCTGACCGTAATCCTCAATTGCTTGCCATCATTTGCTGGAACTGCTGGAAAGCTCGCAACCAGTTGATTTTTGAAGGTTCTACTTCTATGCCGTCTGCCATTCTAGCAAGCTCTGTCAAGTTGCTCCGTGAAATCCAAAGAACTCCCAGTTTAGGTTGTCATCTCCATGAGGCAAGCTCTTAGTTGCATGCAATTGGATTTATCATTCTTTCTTCTTTAAGATTTTTCTTCGTTTTTCGACCACGCACCGTCGGATGAATACCTTCAGTGTAGTGTTTTTGGGAAATCCCCACCTTTTATTATGCTGTCCTGCTTTTGGACATCTTTTTATTTCATTTTTTAATAATTAATGAAATATAACCTATTATCTTTGGAAAAAAAAAAGTGGCGTCTCCCAACTAACATTGGTCATGACGTATTAATAGTCCAGTTGTTACAATTTCTGACCATTCATCTCTCATAAAATAAAAGGTAAAGTCGTCCTTAATTTTTTTTTTGTCTTGAGAAGCATTTTTTGGTTTTTTGGTTTTCTACGGCAGCCCAACAAGTTAAGGATTAATCTGTTGTAGCACTGAGTTCTATTTAAAGGTTTGTCGTTGGTCAATAAATTACTTAAATGGACTAGTGAGTTAACCACTAGACCAACCCACACCGTTGTTAGCAACTTAGCATTTCCTTTATTCTTCTATTTATTTTTCGGGTGGCCATTCCGGATTTTTTTTTCTGTCCATGGGTGGCCATTTACTATCCTCTTGGATGATTTCCTACATTCTTAGATAAGCATCAACCTCTTGTTTTTGGACATAAATATCTACATTAACTTTTTTTTTTTACATAACTTTAGCATACAATCAATTCAATCAAAAAACCCATGAGAAAAACGGTGAAGACCCATGCAAAATTTCGTAAACTGGCCTCACATAAGAGTATCCTCTATTACGCCATAAATCCTGGAAGGCTCAACCAAACCATGCGAGCCTATGCTGGCAAGCCCTGCAAGAAAATTGTTGGCTCTGACACCTGACACCTGTGTCTCAATACTAGCTGAACAAGCTTTTTAGGGCACGTATACGTTTCTCATTGCATCACATGGGATATTTGGGTTGGATAAGTTTTTGCTATTCATGATGATGAATGGCGTTAGATTCGAGGCTACGGTGAGGGAGGCCAATAGGCAATAGGGGCAGTTGTGGGTGTGGTGGGAATGGTAAGACTTAAGAGTAGGATCAATCTACATTACAGATGTAAGTTAGTATAAATTTATAGATATTCCTTCTCGATGAATATGGGATGGATAGATGGTGCTATTTTGCGGGGGTTGTCTGTTGCTTTATTTTAAAGGTGGTTGAGCCAGTTAGCCAAACTTGCTTGATTCAAATATAAGATGGTGGATTTGTTGAAATAGACTTTGACAAGTGGATTGGGTATTCAAAAAGGACCTTATATTTTTTTTTTTTTTTGTGAATGGGAGATAAAGAAAAAAAGAAAAGAGAAACCATGTTCAGTATCCATGGAGGGTGAAGTAAAAACGAAGATCTTCTCCCCAAAAATGAAACCTTAGGTTGCAGGGAGAAGGATACAGCCACCGTGGTGCTGCCGTCGCAGAGGATCACGTCTAGAAATCGATATTGATCACGTCTGGTGGGTGTTGCATTGTCTGCGTATGGCCATTTACGCTTCCGCTGCCGGCGCGATCGGCAGTTGCGGCTGTTTTGGTTTGGTCCGTAACTGAAAAAACATTAAATTATGACTATCATCACCACAAAAACAAATGGCCACCTGTATGTTTGATAGAGCCAAAGATCCCCCTCCTCCCCCCCCCCACACTAATCGAAGCCTTATCTACCCGAGAGGGTAGGCTTCCTGTACTAGGTTCTTGGTTGTCTCAGTTTCTCTTTTCTTCAGGCTTGGCGAGGGGGAGGGGATCAGAAAGGCTTTCTTCTCGCTTCGCTCGAGACCTAAAGCCCTCCTATTCATTGTTTTGATTTGTTTTCAATTACCTTCGCTGCGTGCCACAGAATGGAAGGGGGCTCGATCTACCGTCTTGGGGCACTAAGGGGCTGAAGTTTTTGAAATATACGGCAATGTTTTGCTGATGCCTTGAATCAAGCTTTTGACTGAGACCCACGATTTCTTTCTTATTTTGAGTTTAACACTTTCCTGCAGGTATGAATTTCATTGTTTTTTCCCTGTTTGATTTTATAGTATTCAAAATGTCATGCTAATGTGATTAACAAGTGTTTAACGTTCAACTCTTCCTTCCATATTCAGTTGTTTCCACAAGTTAAACTCTGAGGATTGTAATGTAAATCTAGTAAGTCTATCAGTCTTACCCTTTCCCTAGTCTCTAATTCTTTCATTACCTACTTGTGCTGCTTACATATCGTATAATTCAATGGTTAAAATGTTATTAATGGATCTTAGTTTTCTAGATTTGTATATAGCAGTAGAGGGTGAACTTGATTTGGTTTGTTATAATATTCCATCATGTTAAATCCCTTTGGGCTTGAAGCTATTCATTTCAGAGTGCTTAATTTTGATATAAGATTGTACCACAAGGGTTAACCTATCGCTTTGTTGACAGTCTAATGTCATGTAATGGATCTATTTTGTTTTAAATATTAAGTCTACGATGCAAGTCAAGATTTGTTCAAGGCGAATTTTTTTCTCTGCCTTATGTAACTCTAGATTTCTATACTTAAGTCTCAGGCTTTATGAATTCTTGCTGCATTATAAGGAATATAAAATTCAGTGTTATAGTTTGTGTAACTTAAGGAAAAATGTCTTGCGAGCGAATCAACTAATATGACCAATTATTCTTATTACTTTTAGGGCAAGTCGTTAATGATATAACATATTGGTTCGTACTCAACACCATTGTTTCTTACTTCCATCCTAGATTTTAATGCAACTTCTTTCAGCGGTCATATTTTTCACATATGCAATGGCAATTTACAATAATACAACACTTCAAAAACATATATAATTGAGGTTTCAAATTTAAGTCAACAACTGTAATTAACAATGGAAGCACACATCTTAAGAAACGCCGCGATTCTCACCACATTTTATCAGAAAAATAGTATTCATCTTCGCTATCAAACCAGAGAGTAACCAAAAGTCAAAAGGTCAATACAGTGAAAAATAAATGCAAATCTGAGCTGAGAATGAAACAGTGAGAAGGAGAATGAGAGAGAACCTGCAAGGAGTTGACGAAGGCCTT
This sequence comes from Arachis hypogaea, assembly GCF_003086295.3. NCBI lineage: Eukaryota > Viridiplantae > Streptophyta > Magnoliopsida > Fabales > Fabaceae > Arachis > Arachis hypogaea. Next base: position 4,056,688 of record NC_092054.1, on the reverse strand, counting down.
GCTGCGATCCATGGAAGCCTCGTCGAAGGTCATGGCAGAACAAGGTGCAAGCTCCATCAATGACGAACACGACGACGGCGAGCAGACAAAAGGGATTACATCAGTGGCGGATCTGGCAATGCAAGGCAAAGACGATGCTGGATGTGAAGAAAGTGGTGGTGGCAACTTCTAAGTGGGTTGAGAAGATTTATTATCCCAATCAATATAAACGAGCCCACCCCTGATGACCCAATAGAAAAAACCAAAATAACAGAGCCACCTCCCTTAACCCAGTTGGGGATTTGCACCGTAGCTCTTTCCCCCATTAGCCGCGGCTCCTCCATTAAACTAGAGAGCTCGACAATGTGATTCCATACAATGCATATCTGTTGATGTCTTATCAAGTGCATATTAATGTAGAGTACTGCAACAAGTCAAATGCTATGAAATATTTGTTCAAGTACGTGAATAAGGATCCAGTGATGAGATTAACCTTTATGATTGTAGGCATTTTTCTGCATGTGAGGCTGTATAGAGAACTTTGTCTTATGATGTGAGGCTGTGTGAAAAACTTTGTCTTATGATATTCATTAGAATTAGCCTTCAGTGATAAGATTAACCTTTTATTTGTCTGGAGAATAAAATATCATTTTTAAAGATGATGACGATTTTGAGGAGATCGTGAAAGAAGAGCACAGGAAATATCCGATGTTCTTAGCATGGATGGAGGTTAACAAAGAGTTTGAAGCAAGTCAAACTTTGATGTATGATGAATTTCCAAATCAATTTGTTTATGATAGAGAAGCAAGGGAATGACTCCACGCAAAAGAGGACATTCTATTGTGAGGTTAAACTATGTTCTATCGGGTACAAGTGATATCTACTATATGAGAATTTTGTTAACTGTTCATAGAGGTTGTACAGCATGTGAGTCTATTAGGACAGTTAATGGGATTACATATTCTAATTTTCAAGATGCTTGCTACTCCATGGGACTACTGTGTGACGATAGATAATTTATTGCAACTATTAATGAGGTAACTAAACTTGTATCTGGTCATCAATTGAGAAAACTATTTGTGATGCTATTGATATCTAATAGTGTTAGCAAATCAGATCGTGTTTGGAATGCAACTTGGACATTATTAGCTGACGGGATATTATATGAGAGGAGAAAAGCATTGAAAAATGAAGATATTTTTACTATGTCTTTTTTTTATATCAAGATTGTATTCTCTTATTATTTTTATTTTTATTAACAATATTAATGGTTTTTATTTTAGAATTACTTATTAAATATTCATAAAACCATCATGTGCTTTTGTTAGGACTAAATATGATTAATGACGAATTAAAAAATCTATGCTTTATTGGGATTGAGAAGATACTCAATAGCAATGCAAGATCTTTAAGAGACTATCAATCAATGTTATATCCTAAGCTGTCTGATGTTTGTCTTTTTTAGAATAAGCTAATAGAGGAGGAGTTAGCATATGACACAAATGAGTTGACTCATATAAACTTATATATGGAACAAAAGATGACTCATGAGTAAAGGTTAGTATGCAATGAGATACTCAATGCTGGTATTGCAGACTCTGGTATTTTTACTTCGTTTATGGACATGGTGGGTGTAGTAAGACATTTATTTGGAATGAACTTTCTTCTACTATTTGGTCTAGAGGAAAGATTGTTTTCAATGTCGCATCCAGTGGAATTGCGTCTTTATTCCTACGTGGTGGCAGAACGACTCATTCCAGGTTTTCAATACCCATTACAATTACTGATGAATCTACTTGCAACATCAAGCATGACAGTTTGAAGGCTGAGCTGCTCATCCAAAGTAGCTTAATAATTTGGGATGAAACTCCAATGCTCAATAAAATGTGCTTTGAAGCACTTGATCGGACGCTCAGGGATCTTATGTCAGTTACTGATCAACATAAGACACACCAACCATTTGGTGGTAAGGTTGTGGTTTTAGAATGTGATTTCAGATAGATACTTTTGGTGATTCCAAAAGAGAGTAAACACAATATATTGTCATCAGCTATTGCTCACCCCATTTGTGGTAGTTCTGTAAGGTTCTGAAGCTACATACGAACATGAGGCTTCTAATATCTTCTTCGAATCAACATGATGGTGAAAAAGAAAAGATTTGCTAATTGGATACTTGATGTTGGAGATGGAAATATTAGTTCTGCTGTTGGTGATGAGTCAGAAGTTGAAATTTCAGATTATCTGCTGATTACAACTACTGATGACCCTCTCTCTCATTTAGTAGACTTTATATATCCGAATTTGTTGCAAAACATGTCAGATTACATGTATCTTCAGAATAGGACAATTCTTGCACCCACACTTGAGAGTGTCGAGAAGGTAAAAAATTTCGTCTTAACAATTTTTTTAGGGATGAAAAATGAGTATCTAAGTTCTGACACAACATATCAAGCTGATGAGAATGAAGATGTACAACAAGAGTGGTTTACACCAAAATTCTTAAATGACATCAAATGTTCGGAACTACCCAACCACAAGTTAACTTTGAAGCCAGGAGTCGCTATAATGCTACTGCAAAACATAGACCAGACTTTAGGTTTATGCAACGGGACAAAGTTAATAGTTAACAAATTTGGCAACAACGTAATTGGAGCGATAGTAGTGACCAGTAGAAATATTGGCAACAAAGTGTATATTCCAAGAATGAATTTGATCCCTTCAGATTCAGGATTGTCATTTAAGTTCCAATGGATATAATTTTCATTAATAGTGTGCTTTGCAATGACCATCAACAAGAGTTAGGGTCAATCATTATCACATGTAGGACTTTACTTGCCAAAATCAGTTTTCACCCAGGAAGAACTTTACATTGTTTTGTCAAGAATTAAGAGTCGCAATAGCCTCAAGGTTCTAATTTTGGACGAAGACGATAATCCAAAGTCATCAACAATAAATGTTGTGTTCAAAGAATTTTTAATAATATTTAGGAAAGAAAATAATTTTTTTTTTTGTGTTGATTTTTATATAAAATACTCATATCCTTGTAATTATTCATTTTGTAACGAGTACAACTAAAATTTTACTAACAACTTTAAATTAAATATTTTTATAAAGTTTCAAAAATTTTTATTATAAGCATTTTTTGTAATTATTATAAATAATTTTATAAAATTTTAAAAATAACTTAAAAAATGTTATGAATACTATAAAAATTTAAAATATACTCATTCTTTTGTAGTGCACACTGCGCAAGAAAAAAAAATTATTAGTTTTGATAGTTTAAAAGTATATAAAAGTTATAAGTAGAATATCATATTAGTATTATTTTTTAACTCGATTACTTGAATTTTTTATTATACCGAAAAATAAACTCATAAATGGCAAAAAAAAATTGAATATAAAAGACTACAAAAATTTCATTTTCAAATTAAATGGACGTAACCAATAAGTTGAGGTTGCCTTTTAAGTTTTTTTGAAAATAAACTAATCAAATTCTACTACTACTACTATTATTATTATTATTATTATTATTATTATTATTATTATTATTATTATTACGAGGAATGCTAGGGCCAGTAATTTTTGTGATTTGTAGTCATCAAATAGTCATCAATGATAATTTTAATGGTGTGAGATTGGTATGAGATTTCATCCAATGGCTCACTTTTCTTTGCTGGTTATATGCTAGCCAGAATTTAACAAAGTTGTTGGCTCCCTAAACTTTTTCTATTATTAATTAGTTTATACTTATTATACAATATATTTAAAAATGTATCAAAAAATATTAATATAAAAAAGATATTACTTAAGTTTTTTTTAAAAAATAGGTCTCTAACAAATAAATTATTAACTAATTTAACGTTAAAACGACATTTTATTTGAAGAATATTGATAAATAAATCTCAATCAATTTGAATTTAAAGATAATCAAGCCCTTATTCAACGTTAAAATGTCAATTTGTTTAAAGAATATCAAACAAATAGATCCTAACTAATTTAAATTTAGAGACAATTAAAAGACAATTAAATTCTTACGTTATATGACAAGTCAACATTTTTCGTGAATAGAGAATGAAGTGGACTATTTTTTTTTTTTGTGAGAGATGGCATCATCCAAAAGAACAGTTAAAAAAAAATCGAGTTAGTAATTCACTCGTACATGATTTTATTTTCACCATTTTAAAAAGATCAAGATTGACATATAAGATTATTATTGATTAAATCGTTCTTATATTCGAATTAATTATAACGAATGGTTTATTTGATAAACTAATCTCAATACAATTGACATATTCCCATGTTAAATATCGTATTACATAGCACTTGCACCTGAACCTTTGCAGATATTGCACTCACAGTTTTGTATAATCAAACTCCTATAAAACATAAATTTATTATATGGCATTTCATGATAAATACATATTCTACAATTGGTATTCATAACTGTATCGATCAGTTAGATCCATAAAAAACATTAAATTGAAGACACAGCCAATAAAAAAAATACCAGAAACAAGGCACCACATTAATGATAATAAAGTTATGGATTCAAGAGACTGTGTAGGAGATTTTTAACCAAAAAGTAGCCAAAATGCAAACTATCCTTAAGAGATTATAGGGTTGGCTTAAATAACCGCATTTCAGATGAGCAACTTGGAAGACCAAAGTGAGAGGGTGAAACTAAGCTTTCATGATAGACATGAAAGATCCTTGAGCCTGAACCCCGGGACAAAGGACGGTGTTTGGTCATGCCATCACCGGAGCTGTCAATATTAGGAAACTCTATGCTGCCATCATTTAAGTTACATAAAACAAACTTGCCACTTGGAGATTTCGCCAGTAGAACATCATTTGTCAACATGTACATAGGCAGTAATACATAACATGAAACAGGATTAACGAGTAGCGGGTGGTGGGGGATTATTGCCAATTTAGTCCAAGATTGAGGAACTCCATACTCCTTCATCAACCAGAAAGTCCAATGAGTTTTCTTAGTCTCATAACAAACAGCAAGACAACCCCTCAAGATACCCAATCGTGGAAGCACAAACTCCTTATCATCTGAATCCCTACTGGGAGCGGAAAACTGACTATAAGTCTCTTTCACCAAGTCAACGGAAAGAACTGCCACAGAACTACTAAGACGGCTGCGAAGAAGCCAATTAAGAGTGCCAGTGCCACTTACAAAAAGCCCTACCAAACCCACCACACAATCCTTGCTATCGGAGTCATGTAGTCTATATGGGAAATCCTGAATTGTTCTCCATTTAGATTTTGGGCCGAATGTGAAAATTCTGGTGACAGATTCACCTGATTTCTTATTCACAATCCCGAAAAGCTTATACTTGTCGTTCACATGATCATAACCAAATCCACAATAGTAGAAGATACCACCAATTTCAAGCGGCGGAGATGTGAATCCGGTGCAGGGGTTCCACAGAATGGCACGATCCTCAAGCTCTTCATCATGCAAGCACAGCAATCCATGACAAGAGCCAATGATGCTACGGTAGCATCGTCCCTCATAGGGAACTACTTTAGTGGGTTCATGGGGAGGGTTCTCGAACACATATCGGACGGAGAAAGTTCCGATTGTGGTGTATGAGTAGCTTGAGCTATAATAGGCAATACACGGGTGGGTCAAGGCTGGATCCACCGCCATTGAACGTCGAAGGTGGTCCTTGGCAAATTGGGAACTGGAAATTAGGGTTCTCCATGAACTGCAGACGCTGTTCCTTAATCGAACAAGAGAACTTGCCGGAATCCTCAGCAGGATTTCCTCTATGAGCTCGCCCGGAAGGATAGGTGGTGGTTTTGTGGTGGTACAGCGGAGCAGTTCCGGCCACCCCTCGGTGGTTGTGACAACCTTCCCCTTCCTCGCGACAGTATCATCATCATCAGGAATGGAACCCCTCGTCATACATACGAGGGAAACAGTAAAATCCTTCTCTACAACAAAACTCCACAATACAGCAGGAATAAGAAATCATAAACAACATAATTCTAACAATTCTACTCTTAGCGGTATTGCCATTTAAAGTACAAGATAAAACATACATTGAAATTCTATGAGAAGAAAAGCAGAGACCTCAACGTTTTCAGTTAAAATTGAAAAAAAAAAAAAAAGTAAAACAGAGGTTTACCTACAGGAAGACGATGGCGGAGTAAGAGACCAGGAGGACCCGAAGACAGAGGAAACGAATAATCGGCGTGGGAGCTTCGGATGGAGACGAGAAAAACGGTGGTCGGCGGAGGAAAAACGAGAAAGATGACGAGGGAAGGAGGCACGGCCGCACGGGGCTGCTGCAACTTCTTTGATGAAATTTTGGAGGTTCAGATAAATGATTTATAAATCTATCCGATGTTTATTATGAGGTTTTCCCCGGAATCAGAAATTGATAGTTTGATACTTAAATTTAGTCTGTATCGGCCCCATATCCAATTCAAATCTTATTACTATTTAACCGGTTATCTTTTTATCTCTCATGCATCTACTTCTCTCCTTCTAATATATTTAAATTTCAAAAAGAAATTTTAAATAATTTATATATTATTTTATTGTTAATTTATTTGTTAATTAGTTATTTACTTAATTATTTAATTTTTATAATATATTATTACAATTATATTCCGTCCATTTTACTATAGTCAAGTGTAGGGCTGGAAGTGAGCTGAGCTGAGCCGAGCTAGACCAAGCTCAAGCTCGGCTCACCAAAATTGAGCTTGGCTCGCGACTCGACTCATTAACAATTGAGCCTATTTCTTAAGCTCAAGCTCGACTCACCAAAAGCTCACGAGCTGGTTCAAGCTCACGAGCTGGCTCAAATAATAGAAACATAAATACATAATCTATAATTTTATATCAATAAATTATAACTTATATATTTTAAAAAATATTTGAAAAAAATAATTATTGTTTATCTATCAATAAATATAAATTTTTTATTTATGTCTTACATCAAAATTATATGTAATAAATAAATATAAAATTTTAAATAATTAAGATCATTAATATATATAATTATATATTACTATTTCATATGTATATATATAATATTAAAAGTATAGACTAGATGCATATAGGATATGTGTATTAATAATTATATATATAATCGAGCCAGCTCACAAGCTAATGAGCCGAGCTTATCCAAGCTCAAGCTCGGCTCATTTAATTTATGAGCTCAATTTCAGGCTCAAGCTTGGCTCACCAGCTCACGAGCTTAGCTTATCGAGCTATTAACGAGTCGAGCTCGAGCTGGCTCATAAGCTGGCTTGACTCACTTCCAGCCCTAGTCAAGTGATCATCAAAGATTTTATCTTTAAATTAAATATACACAATATCAACTTGATCAAATTGTTAAAATAGATTTCCTAAAACATATTTTTTCAATAAGGAAAGATTTGTTTTTTATTTATTTAGTGTATTTGATAAGTTTTAATAATAACAATAAAAATATTAACAAAATAATTAAAAAATATTATAATTTTTTTAAAAAGATTTTTTAAAAAATATTATAAATTTTTTAAAAAGATTTTTATTTTGAAAAAATCCTAAAATAATAAATAAAAATATTTTTATGTTATTATGTTTAAATATAATTATACATTAAAAATATTTTTATATGATATTTAAATATTAAATTATTTTAAATTTATTAAAAAAATCTTCTCTACTAGTAGGGGGAACTCTTCAAGAGTTTCAACTTTCAACCTATAAAAGACAAGGGAACTTTTCGTGCGGCCACATTATCCCTCCAAATCGTTTTCCGAATTGGTTGATGCTAGTAATCCTAAAATCCAACTCATGGAACGCATGAATAGTCTGCTTCACGACGATGATAATGATGATGAGAGGAAGGGGGAGGTCGTCACAACCGCCGGGATGCCTGCCCTCATGGACGAGCTCATAGCGGAAATCCTGCTGAGGATTCCGGCGAGGTCTCTTGTTCCATTAAGGAACAGCGTCTGCAGTTCATGGAGAACCCTAATTTCCAGTTCCCAATTTGCCAAGGACCACCTTCGACGTTCAATGGCGGTGGATCCAGCCTTGACCCACCCGCGTATTGCCTATTATAGCTCAAGCTACTCATACCCCATCATCGGAATTTTCTCCGCCCGATCTGTGTTCGAGAACCCTCCCCGTGAACCCACTAAAGTAGTTCCCTACGAGGGACGACGCTGCTGTAGCATCATTGGCTCTTGTAATGGATTGCTGTGCTTGCACGACGATGAGCTTGAGGATCGTGCCATGCTGTGGAACCCCTGCACCGGATTCACATCTCCGCCGCTTGAAATTGGTGGTATCTTCTACTATTGTGGATTTGGTTATGATCATGTGAACGACAAGTATAAGCTTTTCGGGATTGTGAATAAGAAATCAGGTGAATCTGTCACCAGAATTTTCACATTCGGCCCAAAATCTAAATGGAGAACAATTCAGGATTTCCCATATAGACTACATGACCCCGATAACAAGGCTTCTGTGGTGGGTCGGACAGGGCGTTTTGTAAGTGGCACTGGCACCCTTAATTGGCTTCTTCACAGCGGTCATGATAGTTTTGTGGCAGTTCTTTCCCTTGACTTGGTGAAAGAGACTTATAGTCAGTTTTCCGCTCCCAGTAGGGATTCAGATGATGATCACAGTGTGTTTCCCCGATTGGATATCTTGGGGGGTTGTCTTGCTGTTTGTTGTGAGACTAAGAAAACTCATTGGACTCTCTGGTTGATGAAGGAGTATGGAGTTCCTCAATCTTGGACTAAATTGGCAATAATCCGCAACCACCCGCCACTCATTAATTCTGGTTTAAATGATGTATTACGGCCTATGTACATGTTGAAAAGTGATGTTCTACTAGCGAAATCTCCTAGTGGCATCTTAATTTTATGTAACGTAAAGGATGGCAGCACATATGTTCCTAATATTGACAGCTCCAGTGATGGCATGACCAAACATCCTCCTTTGTATCGGGGTTCAGGCTCAAGGATCTTTCATGTCTATCATGAAAGCTTAGTTTCACCCTCTCACTTTGGTCTTCCAAGTTGCTCATTTGAAATGCGATTATTTAAGCCAAACCTATAATCTCTTAAGGACAGTGTGCATTTTGGCTACCTTTTGGTTAAGGATATCCTACCGTCTCTTGAATCCATAACTTCATTATCATTAATGTGGTGCCTCTTTTTTTTTTTTTTTTTTTTTTTTTTAATAATGTTTCGTTAATCAAGTTCAACTAAGTTGGTCTATCATAGAGTGTGTTTAGGAAATTTGTTGGAAGGGAAGAAGCACGTTTAGACTTCTTGAAAGCTTTAATTTTTTGTTTGGCAATTTTTTTTTTTTATGAACACAGAAGTGATTTTACTACCAAAACCATGTTTACAAGAGTTAACTATTTTTAGCTTCTGTATTTTTTTAACGGGCTTTTAGCCATAAATACTAAATATTTATTTACCTTTTACTAACTTTATCCTTGATGTATGTTATTATATTATTTATAGAATTCTTGATATTTCTATTTATATTCTATTTTTCTATTATTTATTATTTGTATTTTTTTGTCAAATATTTGTTTAATATTATACATTTTTATAATTGTGATTTTTGTGTATTATGTTTGTTATTATCTTTTTATGATATGGTTTATTGATTCTATTAGGTAAAGTAAATTAAACAAAAAATTAACTGTAAATAATAATAATAGTAAAAAATTATAGTATACTAAAAAAGAGTACTAAAATACTAAAAATATACTATATAAAAAACATCATCAAAAACTTTTAGATTTGTTTCAATTACTACAAAGTAAATATTTAATTTTTTTTATTATTTTTAGTACTCTCTTTTATAATTACAATTCTCGTATACTATGTTTTATTGTAATTTTTTTATAATATAGATTATGATTCCATTAAAAAAAATAAATTAAATAAAAAATTAATCATAGATAATAAGATTATGATTTTCTTTTATATTTTTTATTTTTATTTAAAAATATATTTTATCTATTTTTATATGTTATTTTTATTTTAGTAAGCAAATATTAATTTTATTATAAAATTAGCTAATAAGATCTATTTAAATATCTAAATTAAAATGATAGGATAATATAAAAAAATGATTTAAGTTGATGTCCATTTTAGTAATTTTTTTATCTAAAAGTGATTTTGAATAGTATAAGCCAAACAACATTTATTTTATTATAATCCATTTTGATACAAAAATTGCCAAATATAAATCACTTTAACACAAACATACTTTTTATCAAAATTAAGTTTGCAAAATCAATTTTATACAAACTCCCGTTTGTAAACTGTAATTCAAACACACACATAATAAAATTTAGTTACATCTAACATTATTCTAAGTCTTATTATTTAATTTAATTGAACTTAATTCATAAAAAGACTTTGATGTGTAATATTACTCTTTTATTTATAGACTGTGTTTTCGATTTAATATTTTTTAACGGTTCAACTAGGTATCCTTTAAAAATAGTACAACATTCAGCTTTTTATTACAATAATTAAAAAAAAATTAAAACAAACACAACTAAAAATTATGAATAGATTTACTGTCTTTTTAAAATTAAATACACATTCAAAATACAATCTAAAAATAGTCACAAAAAAAATACAATCTAAAAAAACTGAAATTTAAAATTTAAATTTTAAATTTCTGTTTCAGATTTAATATATTTAATTATTAATATATTATAATTTAAATACATATCTAAAAATCAAATTATTCAAAATTTAAAATTTTGATTTTAAAATTATAAAATAAACCTTAAACTATCAAATTATTAATTAAACTCGTATAAAACACTCAAAGAAGCAGAGAAGTCACGTTTGCGCCATGTCGAAAATCCAAAGGCGCACATGGAAAACTCAGAGGTGCACATCGAGAAGTCATCCTCCGCTGTCGTTCATCCGTGCCACCTTCCTCTTCCGCGCTCATCCTCAACGCTGCCTTCCTCCTTTTCGGCGCTCATTTACAACGCTGTCTTTTTAATGTTTAAATTTAAATTTTAGATTTATGATTTTGGGTGTGTTTTAAAAAAATTTTCTGTATAACTTCATAATTTTAGATGTGTTACAATTATTTTTTAATGTTTAAATTTAGATTTTAGATTCATGATTTTGGATGTGTTTCAAAAATATTTTCTGTATAACTTCATAATTTTAGATGTGTTACAATTATTTTTCAATGTTTAAATTTAGATTTTAGATTTATGATTTTATATTTTCTGTATAACTTCATAATTTTAGATGTGTTACAATTATTTTTTAATGTTTAAATTTTAATTTTAGATTTATGATTTTGGATGTGTTTTAAAAATATTTTTTGTATAACTTAATATTTTAGATGTGTTACAATTGAAAAAGAAACTACAATTGAAAATATTTTAGTTTATGTATATAATTATATTCGACCATTCATAATTGTATTATTAACATTTATATTGTATTATTAAAGTTGACTGATTTTAGATGTATTTTAAAAATATTTTGTATAAAATATCATACTATCAGATGTGTTATAATAAAAAAATAACAACACAATTTTAAATTAATTGTTGATTATAATAATTTTGAAAACTAATAAGTATCGAAAAAAATTTAACTGATAATTTAAATAATAAATATTATATTCATTTGATCGAATAAAAAAATCAAGAATAAGAAATTTAAAAAACTGTATCTGTTACGTGAAGTTACGAAAGTAAAGCAAAATCACGGTAACCACCAATGAAGTGGATGGATTTTAAAATTTAAATTTAAATTAAAATCTAATTATAGATATGTATCTACAAAATAGGAACATGTTACACTAAAAAATAATGAAATATTATTTAAATCTGATTAAAGGCTGATTAGTATTGTACAACTAGCATTTCCCATTTTTTAATTAGGTTCATTTTTTTTTTTACCAAAGATAGGAGACTCGAACCCGCAACCTCTTAATTGAGTATAGAGAGATTATGCCATTTGAGCTATTACTCATTGCCTAATTAGTTCCTTTTGAATCTAACTAAACAATAACTATTTATCATGATATGCTATATAACTTATGTTTTGTATCAATTCGATTTTACAAAACTGTCAGTGTAATATCTGAAAAGTTTCAGGTGCAAGTGTTATGTAATACCATATTTAACATGGGACTATGTCAACTATATTTAAACCTTTTCGTTATAATTATTTCAAATATAAGAATGATTCAATCAATAGTAATCTTATGTGGCCTTCTTAAGATGGTGAAAACAAAACAAAACCCTGTTCATATAACAATTTGATCAAGAGTTTTAGTTTGTCTATATATGCTGTGTGTTTAATTAAGAGATATTTAGAATGAAAATAGGTTTAAATCCTAGAAGAGATTGTGACTATTTCTAAGGAATTTTTCAACCTAATAGTTGTTCCATGAGGCAGCATATAGTTTAAGTTTTTCAAAGAGTTAGCAAACTAAAGCAGGAATGGATGCTAATAATAACAGGAGAACAATTAAGATTTAAGTTTTACTAGGTTGCATTATTGCATATATACTTGTTAGTTGATATAATTGGTATCAATCTGATGACTTAGATATTGGGGTGCAGCTCAAGCTCAAGGTAAACACGCTAAAGTTTGCACATATAGCAAAAAGTTCCAAACGATGTTATAGAAATCGAGATAATCACTACATTTACTCTCTCACATTATAGATTGCCTAATTATACGATATGCTCAGTGTATTAGTTGTTACCTTTAGGGATAGTTGGTCTCGTCCTGTTCAATTCAAATCACATTGATTTCTTTATTCCTGTAGAATTCAAATAACATTGATTTCTTTATTCCTGTTCAAGAGAAATCTTAGAGAAATCTTAGACTTGACAATAACATAAAAGCAATTATATCATGCATCGTATTATGCAATTTAGATTGACATGGTGCAAATTATATTGGTTAGGAAGAACTTGAAGCCGAATTAGTTCCCTGTTTCATATTATTAACAAACCAATGATGTTTTCTAAATTTAAAACAAAATAATATTCTCTTCAGATTAGAGGAGATGTGATCTTATTATTATCATTATTATTATTGATTTAGTCACTATAACTCAGCTGCTACAAGTTATAATTTGAACTTTGAAGATTAGGTAAAAAGAACGTTAGAGTTTTCATGACTCATAAATTACCAACACATAACTTAGTCGTTATATCTATAATTCGGCCGTTACAATCTGATCCATTCTATATGACTCAATGATCTTTAAAAAATTGCGTACAGCGGAGCTTGAGCCGTCGACGGCAAAAATATAAAAGAAGAGAGAGGGAGAGCAAGCAGCGATCTTCATAAAAAAAAGAATGAAAAAATAAGCGTGTAGAGCGCAATAAAATTGATCTTTAGAGGGGCGTATGGCGCAATAACAGTGGTCTTCAGAGGGCGCGTAGAGCACAATATGAGAGGGCGCGTAGAGCACAATATGAGAGGGCGCGTAGAGCGCGATAAGAATGAGAGCGCATAGAGCGCGATAAGAGTGCAGATGGAACTGTTAAAAGTTAAAAGTTAAAACAGATGCTAATTGAATTTGCTGAAACAGAATGCAGACTGAAACAGAATGCAAACGAAACGCTCCAAAGAATGTGCAGATGAAACTGCCGGAAGAAGGCGACTATTCCATGAATGATAGTTGTTTTCTGTTAGAACAGATGTAACCAAGACTGATGTTGGATTTTTATTTGGATAGATGTAATAGAGATTGGTTGCTGAGCTAAATTGAAAGATTGATTATTCATTGTGGGATAAGAACAACTAAAAATAAGATAAGATAAGAACAACTAAAGATAAGATAAAGAAAAGATAAGATAATAAAGACTAAAATTATAATTGAATTTATGTATTCTGTTGAGTTAAATTTATAGGCCATGAGACTTTGTTGTCATAGACTAAGGTGAAAGAGTAGTTTAATATCCAATATTGTTATAATTGATGAGGCACATAATTTAGCTGATTCACTCATGACTCATGAGCATGTATGACTCAAAAATTACTTTATCACAGGTATGCTCGTCAATTTTGATCTCTCACTTGTCCATCTACTTCTCTCCGTCTAATATATTCAAATTTCAAGATGGATTTAACTTAAAAATTATTTAACTATTTATCTTCTATTTTTTCAAAAAGGAATTTTAAATAATTTATTTTTTATTTTATTGTTAATTTATTTCTTAATTAATTATTTACTTAATTATTTAATTTTCATAATATCTTATTACAATTATATTCCATCAATTTTACTATAATCAAGTGATCATCAAAGATTTTATCTTTGAATTAAATAAAGACAATATCAACTTGATCAAATTGTTAAAGTATATAAAATATACTTTTTCAATAAAGAAAGATTTGTTTTTTATTATTTAGTGTATTTGATAAGTTGTAATGATAACAATAAAAATATCAACAAAATAATTTAAAAATATTATAATTTTTTAAAAAGATTTTTATTTTGAAAAAATCCTAAAGTAATAAATAAGAGATATTTTATGTTATTGTATTTAAATATAATTATACATTAAAAATATTTTTATATGATATTTAAATATTAAATTATTTTAAATTTTTTAAAAAAATATTTAAAAAATCTTTTCTAGTAGTGGGGGAAACTCTTCAACAGTTTCAACCTATAAAAGACACAAGGGAACTTTTTATGCGGCCACATTATCCCTCCAAATTGTTTTCCGAATTGGTTGATGCTAGTAATCCTAAAATCCAACTCATGGAACGCATGAATAGTCCGCTTCACGACGATGATAATGATGATGAGAGGAAGGGGGAGGTCGTCACAACCACCGGGATGCCTGCCCTCATGGACGAGCTCATAGAGGAAATCCTGCTGAGGATTCCGGCGAGTTCTCTTGTGCGATTAAGGAACAGCGTCTGCGGTTCATGGAGAACCCTAATTTCCAGTTCCCAATTTGCCAAGGACCACCTTCGACGTTCAATGGCGGTGGATCCAGCCTTGACCCACCCGCGTATTGCCTATTATAGCTCAAGCTACTCATACCCCATCATCGGAATTTTCTCCGCCCGATCTGTGTTCGAGAACCCTCCCCGTGAACCGACTAAAGTAGTTGCCTACGAGGGACGACACTGCTGTAGCATCATTGGCTCTTGTAATGGATTGCTGTGCTTGCACGACGATAAGCTTGAGGATCGTGCCATGCTGTGGAACCCCTGCACTGGATTCACATCTCAGCCGCTTAAAATTGGTGGTGTCTTCAACTATTGTGGATTCGGTTATGATCATGTGAACGACAAGTATAAGCTTTTCGGGGTTGTGATTAAGAAATCACGTGAATCTGTCACCAGAATTTTCACATTCGGCCCAAAATCTAAATGGAGAACAATTCAGGATTTCCCATATAGACTACATGACCCCGATAACAAGGCTTCTGTGGTGGGTCGGGCAGGGCGTTTTGTAAGTGGCACTGGCACCCTTAATTGGCTTCTTCACAGCGGTCATGATAGTTTTGTGGCAGTTCTTTCCCTTGACTTGGTGAAAGAGACTTATAGTCAGTTTTCCGCTCCCAGTAGGGATTCAGATGATGATCACAGTGTGTTTCCCCGATTGGATATCTTGGGGGATTGTCTTGCTGTTTGTTGTGAGACTAAGAAAACTCATTGGACTCTCTGGTTGATGAAGGAGTATGGAGTTCCTCAATCTTGGACTAAGTTGGCAATAATCCGCAACCACCCGCCACTCATTAATTCTGGTTTAAATGATGTATTACGGCCTATGTACATGTTGAAAAGTGATGTTCTACTAGCGAAATCTCCTAGTGGCATCTTAATTTTATGTAACGTAAAGGATGGCAGCACATATGTTCCTAATATTGACAGCTCCAGTGATGGCATGACCAAACATCCTCCTTTGTATCGGGGTTCAGGCTCAAGGATCTTTCATGTCTATCATGAAAGCTTAGTTTCACCCTCTCACTTTGGTCTTCCAAGTTGCTCATCTGAAATGCGATTATTTAAGCCAAACCTATAATCTCTTAAGGACAGTGTGCATTTTGGCTACCTTTTGGTTAAGGATATCCTACCGTCTCTTGAATCCATAACTTCATTATCATTAATGTGGTGCTTTTTTTTTTTTTTAATAATGTTTCGTTAATCAAGTTCAACTAAATTGGTCTATCATAGAGTGCGTTTAGGAAATTTGTTGGAAGGAAAGAAGCACGTTTAGAATTCTTAAAAGCTTCAATTTTTTATTTGGTAATTTTTTTTTTCATGAACAGAGAAGTGATTTTACTACCAAAACCATGTTTACAAGAGTTAACTATTTTTAGTTTTTGCATTTTCTTAACGGGTTTTTAGCCATGGATACTAAACATTTATTTACCTTTTACCAACTTTATCCTTAATATATGTTATTATATTATTTATAGAATTCTTGATATTTCTATTTATATTCTATTTTTCTATTATTTATTATTTTTATTTTTTTTGTCAAATATTTGTTTAATATTATACATTTTTATAATTGTGATTTTTGTGTATTATGTTTGTTATTATCTTTTTATGATATGGTTTATTGATTCTATTAGGTAAAGTAAATTAAACAAAAAATTAACTGTAAATAATAATAATAGTAAAAAATTATAGTATACTAAAAAAGAGTACTAAAAATACTAAAAATATACTATATAAAAAACATCATCAAAAACTTTTAGATTTGTTTCAATTACTACAAAGTAAATATTTAATTTTTTTTATTATTTTTAGTACTCTCTTTTATAATTACAATTCTCGTATACTATGTTTTATTGTAATTTTTTTATAATATAAATTATGATTCCATTAAAAAAATAAATTAAATAAAAAATTAATCATATATAATAAGATTATGATTTTTTTTTATATTTTTTATTTTATTTAAAAATATATTTTATCTATTTTTATATGTTATTTTTATTTTAGTAAGCAAATATTAATTTTATTATAAAATTAGCTAATAAGATCTATTTAAATATCTAAATTAAAATGATAGGATAATATAAAAAAATGATTTAAGTTGATGTCCATTTTAGTAATTTTTTTTATTTAAAAGTGATTTTGAATAGTATAAGTCAAACAACATTTATTTTATTATAATCCATTTTGATACAAAAATTGTCAAATATAAATCACTTTAACACAAACTTACTTTTTATCAAAATTAAGTTTGCAAAATCAATTTTATACAAACTCCCGTTTATAAACTGTAATTCAAACACACACATAATAAAATTTAGTTACATCTAACATTATTCTAAGTCTTATTATTTAATTTAATTGAACTTAATTCATAAAAAGACTTTGATGTGTAATATTACTCTTTTATTTATAGACTGTGTTTTCGATTTAATATTTTTTAATTAGGTTCCTTTTTTTTTTTATCAAAGATATGAGACTCAAACCCGCAACCTCTTAATTGAGTATGGGAGATTATGCCATTTGAGCTATTACTCATTGGCTAATTAGGTTCCTTTTGAATCTAACTAAACAATAACTATTTATCATGATATGCTATATAACTTATGTTTTGTATCAATTCGATTTTACAAAACTGTCAGTGTAATATCTGAAAAGTTTCAGGTGCAAGTGTTATGTAATACCATATTTAACATGGGACTATGTCAACTATATTTAAACCTTTTCGTTATAATTATTTCAAATATAAGAATGATTCAATCAATAGTAATCTTATGTGGCCTTCTTAAGATGGTGAAAACAAAACAAAACCCTGTTCATATAACAATTTGATCGAGAGTTTTAGTTTGTCTATATATGCTGTGTGTTTAATTAAGAGATATTTAGAATGAAAATAGGTTTAAATCCTAGAAGAGATTGTGACTATTTCTAAGGAATTTTTCAACCTAATAGTTGTTCCATGAGGCAGCATATAGTTTAAGTTTTTCAAAGAGTTAGCAAACTAAAGCAGGAATGGATGCTAATAATAACAGGAGAACAATTAAGATTTAAGTTTTACTAGGTTGCATTATTGCATATATACTTGTTAGTTGATATAATTGGTATCAATCTGATGACTTAGATATTGGGGTGCAGCTCAAGCTCAAGGTAAACACGCTAAAGTTTGCACATATAACAAAAAGTTCCAAACGATGTTATAGAAATCGAGATAATCACTACATTTACTCTCTCACATTATAGATTGCCTAATTATACGATATGCTCAGTGTATTAGTTGTTACCTTTAGGGATAGTTGGTCTCGTCCTGTTCAATTCAAATCACATTGATTTCTTTATTCCTGTAGAATTCAAATAACATTGATTTCTTTATTCCTGTTCAAGAGAAATCTTAGAGAAATCTTAGACTTGACAATAACATAAAAGCAATTATATCATGCATCATATTATGCAATTTAGATTGACATGGTGCAAATTATATTGGTTAGGAAGAACTTGAAGCCGAATTAGTTCCCTGTTTCATATTATTAACAAACCAATGATGTTTTCTAAATTTAGAACAAAATAATATTCTCTTCAGATTAGAGGAGATGATGATCTTATTATTATCATTATTATTATTGATTTAGTCACTATAACTCAGCGGCTACATTATAATTTGAACTTTGAAGATTAGGTAAAAAGAACGTTAGAGTTTTCATGACTCATAAATTACCAACACATAACTTAGTCGTTATATCTATAATTCGGCCGTTACAATCTGGTCCATTCTATATGACTCAGCGATCTTTAAAAAATTGCGTACAGCGGAGCTTGAGCCGTCGACCGCAAAAATATAAAAGAAGAGGGAGAGAGAGCAAGCAGCGATCTTCATAAAAAAAAAGAATGAAAAAATAAGCGCGTAGAGCGCAATAAAATTAATCTTTAGAGGGGCGTATGGTGCAATATCAGTGGTCTTCAGAGGGTGCATAGAGCGCAATAAGAGAGGGCGCGTAGAGCGCAATATGAAAGGGCGCGTAGAGCGTGATAAGAATGAGGGCGCATAGAGCGCGATAAGAGTGCAGATGGAACTGCTAAAACAGATGCAGATTGCTGAAACAGAATGCAGATATGACTGCTGAAACAGAATGCAAACGAAACGTTCGGAAGAATGTGCAGATGAATGATAGTTGTTTTCTGTTAGAACAGATGTAACCAAGACTGATGTTGGATTTTTATTTGGATAGATGTAATAGAGATTGGTTGCTGAGCTAAATTAAAAGATTGATTATTCATTGTGAGATAAGAACAACTAAAGATAAGATAAGATAAGAACAACTAAAGATAAAATAAGATAAAATAAGAACAACTAAAAATAAGATAAAGAAAAGATAAGATAATAAAGACTAAAATTGTAATTGAATTTATGTATTCTGTTGAGTTGAATTTATAGGCCATAAAACTTTGTTGTCATAGACTAAAGTGAAAGAGTAGTTTAATATCCAATATTGTTATAATTGATGAGGCACATAATTTAGCTGATTCACTCATGACTCATGAGCATGTATGACTCAAAAATTACTTTATCACAGGTATGCTCGTCAATTTTGATCTCTCACTTGTCCATCTACTTCTCTCCGTCTAATATATTCAAATTTCAAGATGAATTTAACTTAAAAATTATTTAACTATTTATCTTCTTTTTTTTTCAAAAAGGAATTTTAAATAATTTATTTTTTATTTTATTGTTAATTTATTTCTTAATTAATTATTTACTTAATTATTTAATTTTCATAATATCTTATTACAATTATATTCCATCAATTTTACTATAATCAAGTGATCATCAAAGATTTTATCTTTGAATTAAATAAAGACAATATCAACTTTGATCAAATTGTTAAAGTATATAAAATATATTTTTTCAATAAAGAAATATTTGTTTTTTTATTATTTAGTGTATTTGATAAGTTGTAATGATAACAATAAAAATATTAACAAAATAATTTAAAAATATTATAATTTTTTTAAAAGATTTTTATTTTGAAAATATCCTAAAGTAATAAATAAAAGATATTTTATGTTATTGTATTTAAATATAATTATACATTAAAAATATTTTTATATGATATTTAAATATTAAATTATTTTAAATTTTTTTAAAAAATATTTAAAAAATCTTTTCTAGTAGTGGGGGAAACTCTTCAACAGTTTCAACCTATAAAAGACACAAGGGAACTTTTTATGCGGCCACATTATCCCTCCAAATTGTTTTCCGAATTGGTTGATGCTAGTAATCCTAAAATCCAACTCATGGAACGCATGAATAGTCCGCTTCACGACGATGATAATGATGATGAGAGGAAGGGGGAGGTCGTCACAACCACCGGGATGCCTGCCCTCATGGACGAGCTCATAGAGGAAATCCTGCTGAGGATTCCGGCGAGTTCTCTTGTGCGATTAAGGAACAGCGTCTGCGGTTCATGGAGAACCCTAATTTCCAGTTCCCAATTTGCCAAGGACCACCTTCGACGTTCAATGGCGGTGGATCCAGCCTTGACCTACCCGCGTGTTGCCTATTATAGCTCAAGCTACTCATACCCCACAATCGGAACTTTCTCCGTCCGATCTGTGTTCGAGAACCCTCCCCGTGAACCCACTAAAGTAGTTCCCTACGAGGGACGACGCTGCCGTAGCATCATTGGCTCTTGTAATGGATTGTTGTGCTTGCACGACGATGAGCTTGAGGATCGTGCCATGCTGTGGAACCCCTGCACTGGATTCACATCTCAGCCGCTTAAAATTGGTGGTGTCTTCAACTATTGTGGATTCGGTTATGATCATGTGAACGACAAGTATAAGCTTTTCGGGATTGTGATTAAGAAATCACGTGAATCTGTCACCAGAATTTTCACATTCGGCCCAAAATCTAAATGGAGAACAATTCAGGATTTCCCATATAGACTACGTGACCCCAGTAACAAGGCTTCTGTGGTGGGTCGGACAGGGCGTTTTGTAAGTGGCACTGGCACTCTTAATTGGCTTCTTCGCGGCCGTCGTAGTAGTTTTGTGGCAGTTCTTTCCCTTGACTTGGTGAAAGAGACTTATAGTCAGTTTTCCGCTCCCAGTAGGGATTCAGATGATGATCACTGTATGTTTCCCCGATTGGATATCTTAGGGGGTTGTCTTGCTGTTTGTTGTGAGACTAAGAAAACTCATTGGACTCTCTGGTTGATGAAGGAGTATGGAGTTCCTCAATCTTGGACTAAGTTGGCAATAATCCCCCACCACCCGCTACTCATTAATTCTCGTTTAAATTATGTACTACGGCCTATGTACATGTTGAAAAATGATGTTCTACTGGCGAAATCTCCAAGTGGCAAGTTAGTTTTATGTAACATAAATGATGGCAGCATATATTTTCCTAACATTGACAGCTCCAGTGATGGCATGACCAAACATCGTCCTTTATCTCGGGGTGTAGGCTCAAGGATCTTTCACATCTATCATGAAAGTTTAGTTTCACCCTCGCACTTTGGTCTTCCAAGTTGCTCATCTGAAATGCGGTTATTTAAGCCAACCCTATAATCTCTTGAGGATAGTTTGCATTTTGGCTACCTCTTGGGGAAGAGTATCCTACACAATCTCTTGAATCCATAACTTCATTATCATTAATGTGGTGCTTTTTTTTTTTTTTTGAATAATGTTTCATTAATCAAGTTTAACTAAGTTGGTCTAAGATAATAAAATTTAGTTATATCTAACATTATTTCAAGTCTTGTTATTTAACTTGATTGGACTTGATTCATAAAAAAAAATTTGATGTGTAACATTATTCTTTTATTTATAGACTGTATCTTCGATTTAATATTTTTTAATGTAAGTTGAGTCATAGATTACTAATTATACGCTAGTTGGCATTTGGTTTGTTATCCCTAATGCCTCGGCAAATTAGTTATTCAATTTCTGTTATTATGTACATATATATACAATAGCTATTAGGGTATTTTTTTTTAACTTTTCCTTTGAGAATTCATTCAGCCCCTTTTTGAATATTGGTTCTCTGTTTACTTCCCTTCTTTTCTCTCTCTGCAAACCATCTCTCTTTTCACCTCCTTCCCTTTATCCATTCTTTCTTTCTTTCTTTCTTTGTTCTCAGACTCATCTTACAGTATTTGATGAGAGTGAAGCCTCTCTTTCACCAATTATCACATGGTGCGGTGAGCGTGGAGGAGAGGTAAATCTCTGATCGACGAGACTGAAGACAGAAGGCTTGGGATTTGACGCTGCAGCAGATTCATCGATTCTCACTTGTGTAATGGCTGATAATCAAGGAACAAGTTCTAATCCATTGGATGCTCAGTCAATCGCAACTTTCTTGAGCCAAATATCAACATTTCAAGCTCAAATGGCAAAGAACAATGTCAATCCAATGCAAGATCCGTCTAGCCCCTACTACATTCATCCAAGCGAAAATCCGGGTAATCCTTTAATCTCAATTACTCTCAATGCTAGCAATTATGGTTCGTGGAGTAGAGCAATGTTATTAGCTTTGAAAGGAAAGAACAAATTGAAGTTTGTAGATGGATCTCTTACAAAACCAAATGAGGATGATACACTATTTGAAGCTTGGGAAAGGTGCAATACATATGTAGTATCTTGGATCAATTTGTCATTGAGTCCTGAAATATCAGCAAGCGTGGTTTGGAATAACATTGCTTCGGACCTTTGGAAAGATTTGAAACATCGATATTATCAGGGAGACAAGTACAGAGTGGCTGAACTTCAGGAAGAATTATTCTCTATGAAGCAAGGCGATTTAAATGTAACTGCGTATTACACCAAATTAAAATCAATTTGGGAAGATCTAAACAATTTTAGACCGATACCTAATTGCAAAGGATGTGAATTTTCATGCTCATGTGGATTGGATGTGATACGACAATATAGGCGTGAAGACTATACAACTCGGTTTCTTCGGGGTCTAAATGATCAATACTCCACTGTGAGGTCGCAGTTGATGCTTATGAACCCAATCCCTGATATAAATTCTGCCTTCTCAATGTTGACTCAGCAGGAAAGACAATTTAGTGATACTCATGAGTCAAAAGTTTTCTTCAATAAGACTAATTCCGGACTTCAGCTTAGTGATGAGAGGAATCGAGGCAGAGGCAGAGGAAGAGGCAGGTTTCAGGCTGGGGGAAGAAGCAGAGGAAACCGAATACAGTGCACATTCTGTGATAAAACAGGACACACAGTGGATACATGCTATAAGAAGCATGGCTTGCCCCCTCATCTTAGGCAGAGGCAAGTTAGCAGCATCAATTACACGGCTGCTGAACTACCAACTGAGAAGAAAAGTGATGAATTCAGTCAGAGCAATCTAAGCAATTACCAAAAGGAAGCTAGTGATTCACCAAAATTAGATCTAACTTCTCACCAAAAGGAAGCTATTATCAAACTTCTCAATGGACAAGAGGCTCATGTGCAACCCCAAATTGCAAATCAGGCACAACGTTCCGCAAACACCACTTCGATGGGTCAAGGTAAAGGTATCATTTTAAAATACAGCACAAATATTTCATCCTTTGTTGCTGCAAAATCTTCCCTTTGGGTCATAGACACTGGGGCAACTGATCACGTGACATTTGATTTAAATGATTTTGAGTCATATATTCAAACCAGCCCCATAATTGTTAGAATGCCTGATGGGAGCCAAACGGTTAGTAGCACCATTGGTACCATTAGGTTCTCTAATCAATTATACATCACAAATGTACTTTTTATTCCAAATTTTGACTTCAAACTGATTTCTGTGTCTAAAATAACTAATGGATTGAAGTGCCAAATGCTTATAAATGATCAAATTTGTGAGATCCAGGACCAAGCTACTTTGAAGAGGATTGGAGTAGCTAAATGTGCGGATGGACTCTATACTATGGATAGTCAAGCTGTTGTTGGCATTAACAAGCATGTAAATCACTTCATTCATGATTCAAGCACTTCACCACACATTTATGCAGATGCTGTCACTTTGGACAGCAACTATGTGACTACACACACAGCAAATCATGTAACTGCACTCTGGCATTCACGCTTAGGACATGTTCCACGGTATAGACTAGAAATCATGCACAAAATTTATCCTTTAATTGATTGTAATGAGAACATAGATCCTTGCAACTCTTGTCATTTGGCAAAACAAAAAAGATTACCTTTCTCTTATAGCTTGACTGAATCTGTGAATTGTTTTGATTTGTTGCATGTGGATATTTGGGGCCCTATTTCCACCCCGTCTTTGCAAGGAGAAAAATATTTTTTAACGTTAGTTGATGACAAAAGTAGATATACTTGGGTTCATTGTATGAAAACAAAATCTGAGGCCTCTGAAATTTTAAAGAATTTTGTCAAATTTGTGCAAACTCAATTTAACAAAACCATAAAATGCTTCAGGTCAGATAATGGACCTGAATTTGCTTTGAAAACCTTTTATGCATCTCAAGGAATTTTGCATCAAACTTCTTGTGTTGAAACCCCACAACAAAACGGGATAGTGGAAAGAAAACACCAACATATTTTAGGCATTGCTCGAGCATTATTATTTCACTCATCGATACCTAAATGTTTTTGGAATTTTGCTATTCGACATGCAGTGTACTTAATAAACATTCAGCCTAGTCAATTTCTCAAAAATAAAGTTCCATTCGAAATTCTTTTTGATACACTACCAACTTTGTCAAATTTAAGAGTTTTTGGTTGCTTATCTTATGCATCAACCCTCACTAATGGGAGATCAAAGTTGGATCCAAGAGCTCGAAAGTGCATATTCTTGGGCTTTAAAGATGGTGCCAAAGGATTTACTCTTTTTGATTTGAATTCTAGAAATATTTTTATTTCAAGAAATGTTGTCTTTTATGAGGATTGCTTTCCATATTCTGTGATTTCTAATCATTCTCATGGACATGACCAACCTCAATTTGCATCCAACTTGCATCAAAACACCTTTGACCCCTTTATTGATGACACTACCAACTTGTGGAACCCTTTGCTGTCCAATCCTGCACACACTACATCTCCAAACATTACAAGTGGGGACAACCATCTCCCGAGTCCCATTTCATCACATGCATCACAAACTACTCATGCATCATTAACACCTCAGCCAGCGCACAACTCTTCATTACATACACCAACACCCCCAATTGAAGTAAGACAATCTTCAAGAATAAAGAAAATGCCAACGTACCTTAAGGACTACCATTGTAAGATACATACCACAACATCTACTATCAATTCTCTTTGCAGGTACCCGATATCACAATATATATCTTATGATGCACTTAGTCCCAAACACAAGTCTTTTTCTTTGGCTGTTGCTACAACTGTTGTGCCTAGCAATTATGAGGAAGCAATTGTTCATCCTTGCTGGAGAGAAGCCATTCATAGTGAACTGGAGGCTTTGAAGCAAAATCAAACTTGGTGCATTACAAAACTCCCTGCTGGTAAGAAACCTATAGGTTGCAAGTGGGTGTTTCGGGTCAAACTTCACCCCGACGGTTCCGTTGAACGCTACAAGGCCAGGCTTGTAGCAAAAGGGTTTACCCAAATAGAAGGGGTTGATTTTATAGACACGTTCAGTCCAGTGGTTCGCATGACAACCTTGAGAATTGTATTGGCCTTAGCTGCGGCCAAGCAGTGGCACATCAAGCAGTTAGACGTTAACACCGCTTTCCTTCACGGCGATTTGAATGAGGAAGTATACATGAAACTTCCTCCTGGGCTCGATTATCTGGCTGTAAGATCAGATTCAGTTTGTAAACTTCAAAAATCTCTTTATGGCTTGAGACAAGCAAGTCGACAATGGAACTTAAAGTTGACTGAAACTCTCACCACTGCGGGCTTCACCAAATCTGAATCAGATCACTCTTTATATACGAAAATCACTTCTCAGGGGGTTACTATCATTATGGTTTATGTTGATGACCTGGTTTTGACTGGTGACGACTTGGATGAAATTGAGAGAATCAAAAAGTTACTTGATCTGCGGTTTAAAATTAAAGATTTGGGTGATTTAAAGTATTTCTTAGGAATGGAAGTGGCCAGATCCTCCAAAGGAATTCACATCTGTCAGAGAAAATATGCACTTGACATCCTCAAAGATTTTGGGTACTTAGATTGCAAACCTGTTAGCACGCCTATGGATTACACTTGTGCTTCCAAATTGTCACGAGATAGTGGCACTGCTCTAGCTGATCGCACTCCTTACCGGCAGCTCGTTGGAAGACTATTATACCTAACCAATACACGGCCAGACATTGCCTATGCTATGGGGCGACTTAGTCAGTTCATTGATTGCCCAACTGATGAGCACATGCGGGCAGCTTTTCGTGTGTTAAAATACTTAAAAGGATGCCCATCCGTTGGTGTTTTCTTTTCAGCAGACAATGACCTCAAGCTCACTGGTTTTGCCGATGCCGATTGGGCAACATGTGCAGATACTCGAAAGTCTATCACTGGCCACTGCTTCTATCTTGGGAGTTCCTTAATTAGTTGGAAGAGTAAGAAACAAAGCACCGTCGCTAGATCCTCATCCGAGGCAGAATATCGAGCCTTGGCATTGGCTACTTGCCAAGCTCAATGGCTGTCTTTCATCATGCATGACCTTGGATTGCCCCTAACGAAGCCGATTACTCTCTTTTGTGACAATTGATCCGCCATTCACATTGCCACTAATCCTATTTTTCATGAACGCACAAAGCATATCGAGGTGGATTGCCACACCGCTCGGAATCAGCACCTTTCTGGCCTCACTCACTTGATGCCAGTCTCCTCGTCCAATCAGCTTGCAGATTTTCTGACAAAGGCTTTGGCACCAGGTCCTTTTGCGATTAACCTTTCCAAACTAGGCCTTCTAAACATTCACAGTCCTAGTTTGCGGGAGGGTGTAAGTTGAGTCATAGATTACTAATTATACGCTAGTTGGCATTTGGTTTGTTATCCCTAATGCCTCGGCAAATTAGTTATTCAATTTCTGTTATTATGTACATATATATACAATAGCTATTAGGGTATTTTTTTTTAACTTTTCCTTTGAGAATTCATTCAGCCCCTTTTTGAATATTGGTTCTCTGTTTACTTCCCTTCTTTTCTCTCTCTGCAAACCATCTCTCTTTTCACCTCCTTCCCTTTATCCATTCTTTCTTTCTTTCTTTCTTTGTTCTCAGACTCATCTTACAGTATTTGATGAGAGTGAAGCCTCTCTTTCACCAATTATCACATTTAATTAGATTCTTTTTGAAATTAACTAAACGATATAAATATGAATACCAATCGTCCTTTACTTTGTTAGAATATGTATTTATCATGATATGCTATATAATTTATGTTTTGTATCAATTCGATTTTACAAAACTGCCAGTGTAATATCTGAAAAGGTTCAGGTACAAGTGTTATGTAACACCATATTTAACGCGGGAATATGTCAACTATATTGATATTATTTATCAAATAAACCTTTTCGTTATAATTAATTCAAATATAAGAACGATACCATCAATAGTAATCTTATGTGGCCTTCTTAAGATGGTGAAAACAAAACAAAACCCTGTTCATATAACAAGTTGATCAAGAGTTTTAATTTGTCTATATATGCTGTGCTCTGTAGTATTTAAGAGATATTTAGAATGAAAATAAGTTTAAATCCTATAAGAGATTGTGACTATTTCTAAGGAATTTTTCAACCTAATAGTTGTTCCATGAGGCAGCATATAGTTTAAGTTTTTCAAAGAGTTAGCAAACTAAAGCAGGAATGGATGCTAATAACAGGAAAACAATTAAAATTTAAGTTTTACTAGATTGCATTATTGCATATATACTTTTTAGTTGATATAATTGGTATCAATCTGATGACTTAGATATTGGAGTGCAGCTCAAGGCAAGCACGCTAAAGTTTGCACAAATAACAAAAAGTTCCAAACGATGTTATAGAAATCGAGATAATCACTACATTTACTCTCTCACCTTATAGATTGCCTAATTATACGATATGCTCAGTGTATTAGTTGTTACCTTTAGGGATAGTTGGTCTCATCCTGTTCAATTCAAATCACATTGATTTCTTTATTCCTATTGAATTCAAATAACATTGATTTCTTTATTCCTGTTCAAGAGAAATCTTAGACTTGATAATAAGATAAAAGCAATTATATCATGTATCATATTATGCAATTTAGATTGACATGGTGCAAATTATATTGGTTAGGAAGAACTTGAAGCCGAATTAGTTCCCCGTTTCATATTATTAACAAACAATGATGTTTTCTAAATTTAGAACAAAATAATATTCTCTTCAAATTAGAGGTGATGATGATTTTATTATTATCATTATTATTATTGATTTAGTCACTATAATTCGGCGGCTACAAATTATAATTTGAACTTTGAAGATTAGGTAAAAAAGAATGGTTTAATAGTCAAATTAGTCCCTAAAAGATAAGGCATTCTTTAAATTTGTCCTTGAAAGATTTTTTCAATAAAATTGGTCATTCAAAAATTACGAATTAATCATATCTGTCCTTCAATTACTCCACTCACAATTTTTGTCAACGATTGATGATGTTAAATGTTAACTGATAGCATATATGACATATAACATGTTCAATTAGACGTTGACTAAATATATTTACGAAAATCCATCAATTTAGTCACTAGGTCATATTAGGAATATAATTTTTGTAATTGGAAAAAATGACTAAATTAATAAATTTTCATAAACATATTTAGTCAATACTCAATTAAACATATCAGGTATTATATATGTTATCAATTAACGTTTTACAACATTAATCTTTGAAGAAAATTGTTAATGGAGTTACTGGAGGACAAATATGATTAATTTGCAATTTTTGAAGGACCAATTTGATTAAAAAAATCATTCAATGATGAATTTAAAAAATATCTTATCTTTGAGGGACTAATTTAACTATTAACCCTAAAAAGAACGTTAGAGTTTTCATGACTCATAAATTACCAACACATAACTTGGTCGTTATATCTATAACTCGGCCGTTACAATCTGGTCCATTCTATATTACTCGGTAATTGCTACCTATTACTCATAAAATAAGTCTTAATCCATTACCTATAATTCAGCCAATGAAATCTATACCTCGACCCAAAGAAGTTATAATTCTGCCTATAACTCAAAAACATGATAAGCAGAACGACATGATGACTTCATCACACGTTATCACCAACAACTCAATGAAATAGTCAAAACAGATGATGAGAATATCACAGTAACCACATTGTGGTTCTCACCACAACCGTAGTTTATGATTCGCTAACCGAGTATATTCAAAAGGCTTAGTCTCTATTCAATCTGTATAAGGTAATATTAGATCAAGGTAAAGGACATCTAAAAACCTAATACTTACATAAGTCACTCTCACTCTCTTCTTTGAATTATTTCTGACTTGAGCGTCGGAGTACCTTTTGCAGGTACCCATCCTGTCTGGTGTTCTTTGGAGTCCGGCGTATAACTCATACGTGGAGAAGACAGGACGACATCTCCCCTTCTGCGACGAGCTATACCTCGAACATATCTCATAACAACAAAAATATTTGGCGCCCCATCGTGGGACCGATCTTAATGTTGCCCCACATTTTTTTTCCACTTATTATTCCTCTTTTTTGTAGGATCTCGATCATGGCCGATGAGAAAAATCCACCTCCTCCTCCACCAACTCAGGCCAAGTTAATAGCTAAGAACGGTGCGCTTGAGGCCAAGGTCCAGAGGATAACCAAGTTGTTAACACAACAGCAAAAGAATCAAAATAGCAAGAAAGATCGCAAGGATGCTCATAATGATGACAAACATGTGTCAGGAACTCGTACTCTGGTAGATGTTACAACTTCAAAGACGTTGAAAAGACGTACAAACCCTTTTTCTGAGGAAATCATGAAGTTTCATATGCGAAGAATTTCACGCTACCAACCACTCTCAAGCCATACGAAGGGATTTGGGACACGAACATATATATCACTAAGTTCCACTCAATGATATTTTTTAATGGTGATTTTAATCCAATATTATGTCATTCTTTTCCCACATTTTAAATGGTGTTGCTTTACTCTGGTTTTCATCTTTACCTATAGGTTTTATCTCTACTTTTAAGGAACTAGCCGACCTTTTTACCAACAATTTTGCAGCATCCAAAATCTATGTCCATGATTCCGACTATCTTAGCACAATCAAACAAGGTCAATACGAAAGTCTCCATGACTACATGACGAAGTTCAATAAAATAGCAATGGAGATTCCCAACCTTAACCTTCATGTCCACCTCTATGCCTTTAAGAGTGGTATTTGCCCTAACAAGTTTCACACGACTATTGTTGTCTCCAAGTCGAAGACTTTAGCAGAATTCTGAGAAAAAGCAGTTGGACAAATGGAAATAGAAGAACTTAGACAAACTCGACGGATCAATAAATTAACTCAATTAAAAGAGAATGACCAGAAGAACCTTTTCGAATTAGCAAAGTGATTGGCAAGGGACTTATACCTTTCAAACATTATTAGGCAAAGAACTATCTAGTACTTTGGAACGCAACTTCTCTAAAACTATACCACAACTAAGTTATAATTCAGGAATCGAATATGTGCTCTTTTCTCCACTCACAAGAATTATTTTCACATTGGGTTTTGCTTGGAGGATTTTAACGAGGCAGTTTATCCTATACCTTCTATATTAAGAGAGTAATCCCTAATAAATAGTACATTATTTTTAACTTCATTATTCTTTAATTTATTTTTATTCATGCTTTTAGTTCGACTACTGCTTTTTTTTACACTTCCCATCTAATAATGAAAAAAGGAGAAAAAGGGCAACAAGAACAAGCAAATTAAAAGCATATCTTTTAGTCTTTCACTGACTTGAGCGTCGGAGTGTTTTTTACAGGGACTCCGGCGTTCGGAGCTATAAAAGAAGTAAAGACGGATCGGTAACGCCAAGAAATTTAGTGCCCAAGGATCCCAAGCTATACATTGGCAAAACCCTTGCCCATAGAAGTCATAATCAGTCAAAGCAAACCGACACCTATAAGTCAGCGTTAGCCCAATAAACAATCACCTATAAGCTCGTTCAAAAATATACTGATATAAGCAACACCTTTCTCAATGACAAGTTTGTCCAATTTTATTTTTAAGATTATCAAGTTGAGCTTGGGGGCTAATCTTTATATCTCTGAATTATAACACAAACGCATTTCTTTTATATCCTGCCGAGTTATAACTCGATATTCATAAAAACTCAACCTGCTTCTCTTAAAAATAAACAAGTTAAGCTTGAAGGTTGTGATCTGGTCACTATAACTCGGCGGCTATAAGTTATAATTTGGAGATTAGGTCAAAAGAATGTTATGGTTTCTATGATTCATAAATTACCAACACATAACTCAGTCGTTATATGTATAACTCGACCGTTACAATCTGATCCATTTCGTATTTTTAGGTAATTGCCACCTATTAGTCGGAGAATAAATCTTGATCCATTACCTATAACTCGATTAATAAAGTCTATACATCAGTCCAAAAAAGTTATAACTTGGCCCAAAACTAAAAAACATGATAATATTCAGCAGAACGATGACTTCATCACACGTCATTACCAACAACTCAATGAAATAGTCAAAACAAATGGTGAAAATATCACGATAACTACATTGTGGTTTTCACCACAACCATAGCTTATGATTCGTTAATCGAATATATTCAAAAGACTTAATTTCTATCCCGTCTATATAAGGTAACATTAGATCAAGGTAAATGACATCTAAAAATCTAATACTTACATAAGTCACTTTCATTCTCTTCTTTGAATTATTTTTCACTTAGGTACTTATATACTTTTTGTAGATACCCACCCTATCTAGTATTTTTTAGAGTACAAGTATAACTCATTCGTGGATAAAACATGAGACATCTCCCTTTCTGCAATGAATTATACCTCGAACAGGTCTCGTAATACAAAAACAATTATTATTCTCCAATCTTTTAAAATGATTAACTAATCAAATCTTAAGGTAAAATAAAAATATTCTAAAACGTTTGTTGCATAAGTAAACTGAAATAAAATTTAAGAATAAAACCAACAAAAAACATTACAGTATATTTGATAAAAAATTATTGCATCTCCCATACAATAGAAAATGAACAATAAATATTTTTTATTGAATAATAAAAGGACAATTTTTCTCGTATGAAATTATGAATAAGAGAACAAAATATGTCAATAATAAATATCATTTATAAAAGATAAAAATTGAATATTTTCTATACCTTTTACAAAATAAGCTTAAACAAAACAACTTCTAATTAATACTTTCAAATAAATTTTCAACTTTTTTTTATTAAATAAAAGTTATAAAATCACTTTTTTTTTTTGGTTCCCGCCATATGGTAGTGGCGCCAAGTCTTCATTTCTCTCTTCGATGATTATTACCCAAAAAAGGAAAAGAAAAAGAAAATTCGTTGAATCAACGCTGCGACACTGAAGGAACGAAGAAAGGAGTGAAGGAATTAGGAATATGGAAGATAAAGAAGAAGAAGAAGAAGTGAAGTTCTCAGCGTTCCCTTTCAAGCCATATTCGATTCAGATGGAATTCATGAAGGCTCTTTATCACTCTCTCAACCAAGGTGGCGTCTCCATGTTAGAAAGCCCTACTGGTAATTCAACATTCATTTATGATTTTTTTTTTTTTGAAATCTTAAATTTAACGTCATTTTGTTTGGGAGTTTTTGGCTGTATCACTCTTGCATTATTAATTGTTTGCAAAATGAGTTTAATTTTGGTGATGTTATTATGTTTTAGTCAGGAGAAGAGGAAGACAATGAATTTACTGTTTTTAGTCTGTCTTACATTATTGGAAGCAATTCCATGTTGTTGTTTTGCTTTGTTTTGTTTATTAGGAAAAAAAAAAGAATTGGGTTAATTTTGGTGAGATTTGTGTGTTATAAAAGGTACTGGGAAGACTATGAGTGTTATTTGTAGTGCTTTGCAATGGGTGCTTGATCAGAGGAGACAGCAGGAATCACAGGAAGCGTGTGGTAATGGTGATGGCGGTGTTGGTTCGGATGATGACCCTGATTGGTTGAGGAACTTTGTTGTTAACAAAGACCCCCAAGTTAAAGAGGATAAAGTGAAAAACAAGAAGGACAAGTTTCGGTATCTGTCAGGAAAAGCTGATAAGAAGGAGAAGGAGAATAAGGGAATTAGTAAAGATTTTGGGGATGTGCATTGTGAACATTCTCCTGCTGAAAACATATGTCAAAGTTCACAAAAGAAAATTGATACAACAGATGTTGATGACAAGGAGTTTCTACTTGAAGAGTATGAGAGTGAAGACGAAGGGGATTTAGGGAGTGTGATGTCGAAGAGGAAGGCTACTAAAAGCATGCTTAATTCTTCGAGTGAAGATGAGTCTGATGATGCTGAGGAGGAGGAGGATGAGAAGAAATTCAAGGTTTATTTCTGCAGCCGAACACATTCGCAGCTTTCGCAGTTCATAAAGGAGTTACAGAAGACAATCTTTGCTAATGAGATGACTGTTGTGAGTTTAGGGTCAAGGAAAAATCTTTGCATTAACAAAGGTTTGGAACTGAGTTTTGAAGAAGTTTTTATCATTTTCCATTTGATTAAGCTGAAATGGCTAACAACAAATCTCTGTATTTTACCATAGATGTGCTTTCACTTGGAAACTCCACACGCATAAATGAGCGATGCTTGGAACTCCAGAAGAAAAAGAAAAATGAAGCTACAAGAGTGAAGGTATATCACTGTTCTTTTGAAAAATGGCACATAGAAACTTAATATTGAGAATGTTTTCATTCAACCAGGCATGCTTGGCTAAGGATTCAAGAAAAATAGTTCTATTTAGAAGTACCAAATTGAGATGAAAACATAAGCAATACTAACTTCTATGCTTAATGTCTAATTGTGGAACTAAGTTTCCTATCTATTAGTCACTGCTTGGTGTTGGTATCTTTTCTTTCTTGGCAAGAATAAATAAGAGAGAATTGTCTAGGCACTATTGTCTCTTTAACTTGCAGAACATAAGAGTAGGTGCACACACACGCAGAACAAAGGCCTCTTCTGGTTGCCCAATGCTTAGAAAACATAAACTACAACATGAATTCAGGAATGAGGTATCTGAACGAGGAGCCTTGGATATTGAAGATCTTGCAAACCTTGGAAAAACATTGGGAACCTGTCCGTACTATGGCTCTAGAAGCATGGTTGTGAGAGCTGATCTTGTTGTTCTTCCATATCAATCTCTTTTGTCGAAATCATCTCGTGAAGCTCTTGGTCTGAATTTGAAATCCAATATTGTTATAATAGATGAGGCACATAATTTAGCTGATTCACTCATCAGCATGTATGACTCAAAAATTACTTTATCACAGGTATGCTCGTCAATTTTATCTAGCATAGACATTGAACAAGTTATATTTACTTTTGAATTTAATTGTTCTGTTCCCTATTTGTACAGCTGGAGAATGTGCATTGCCATGTAGAACGGTACTTTGTGAGATTCCGGAGTCTTTTGGGATCAGCGAACCGGAGATATATTCAAACTCTGATGGTTCTGACTCAAGCTTTCCTTCGAGTACTACTCAATGAGAAGAATGGAAATCTGATGGATTCTTACCATGACATAGAACAGACTTCTGAAGAAAGTAGAACATCTGATTTTACTATGGCCATCAATGATTTTATCTTTGAACTAAATATAGACAATATCAACTTGATCAAATTGTTAAAGTATATAAAGGAAAGTAATATCATGCACAAGGTGAATCTGCTACTAAATACTTACATTTTTTAATGAAACTTTTTTGTCTTCAATTTGATGTCAAAATTTACTTGATTTTCCAGGTTAATAGTTATGGAGAAAAGGTGGCTAATTCGGAGAACACATCAGCACGCAATGAAATTCGGGAACATGGGGAGGAGGGGGGATGTCTGTCTGCTTTCCAGGCATTAGCGGATATATTACAGTCACTGACAAACAATGATAGTGATGGAAGGATAATAATTTCGAGGTCTAGTTCATCATCAAGCTTTAGGAAACAAGGAGGATATATCAAGTTTGTTATGCTCAGTGGCGAGAAGATTTTCTCTGAGGTTTGCTTGACACTGATGTCTTAAGTTAATAAGTACTTTGTAGCTTAAACTACTTTTCGTGACATATAATGAACAAGAAAATAACTCTGAAGCTTTCTTTAGATTGTAGATCAAGCACATGCTGTTCTATTAGTAGGGGGGACTCTTCAACCTATAGAAGAGACAAGGGAGCGATTATTTCCGTGGTTACCACCGAATCAGTTGCATTTCTTTTCATGCGGCCACATTGTCCCTCCAGATAGCATTATGCCAATTGCGGTTTCTCGTGGTCCTTCTGGCCGCTCCTTTGATTTTAGCTACAGCTCTAGAAGCTCACTAGACATGGTGAGCATATCCTTATTTTTGTCTATCATTGTTTAGCATGGTTTCTTTTGTAAAGGTAGCATTTGGCTTCTGTCTTGAGATAGAAAGGATGGAGACAGCGAGACGGCAGAGATGGGTCTCACTCTCCAGTGTCCCATCTCTTTGGAGGAATAGAAATTTGCTTAAAAATTGTCTCGGAGACATCTCTTTTGTCTCTATTCAAGAAGTACAAAATTATCTTAAAATTTGTCTCGGAAAAGAGATGTTTTTGTCTCCAACGTCTCTGTCCTCTCTTTGTCAAGACAATAACCAAATGACACCTGAAGTATTCAACTGCGGACAATGAGTGACTATGTTCCATCTTGTGTTTTATAGATGCGAGAACTAGGCCTTTTGCTATGTAACTTGGTGACTGTGGTTCCTGAAGGAATCGTAGTCTTCTTCCCTTCTTTCGATTATGAAGGTAAAGTGTATGAACTCTGGGGATCTTCTGGCATCATTGAGAGGATTACTAGGAGGAAGCGTATCTTTAGAGAGCCTAGGAATAATATGGAAGTTGAATCTGTTCTAAAGGAATATAAAGATACCATTTGTGCATTATCAAGTGTGAGTACAGAAGCAAACCAAGCATCTCAAAGTGGTGCAGTGCTCCTTGCTGTTGTTGGTGGGAAGATATCTGAAGGGATCAACTTAAGTGATGGAATGGGTCGGTGTGTCGTCATGGTTGGACTGCCATATGCTAGTCCATCTGATATCGAGTTATTGGAAAGGATAAAGCACATAGAAGGTTTTCGAAATTCAAAGTCCATTGAAAATACCCCATTTGGTGCAAGTTGTGATGTATATAATGGAGATGCACAAGGTGGTTTTGACATCTTAAGAAGTTGCAGCCACAGAGGGAGAGAGTACTATGAGAATCTCTGCATGAAAGCTGTAAATCAATCAATAGGTGAGTATATATGCACTAACCTCATAAAGGGTAATTTTGTTGAAACGTAACTCAACCAATTTTTGCCAAATAAGTTAAAACTCAATTTATACCCTTGAAATAAACCATGGTTTTGGTCTTTCTCATACCAAACCAAACATGTGGTTAAGCAATTTATAAGGAATTAATCTTCACCGAAATTCAATGCTTTGTTACTAATTAATTCTTTGATGCATTAAGGTCATGTAGCCGTAGCAAACCAAAGGTCAAGCTCATGATTGCACAGTATCTTACTGGATTTCCTCTATGGTGTATGGAAAATAGTTTTTGAACATCTAAACCTTCGAACTCCATGCTGACACTACTTTTGACTTCCTACTTCAACACTTATTTTTCACCATTAGATTATGCTATCTGTGCAATTGATACACACTATTGGATGTTCAAAGTAACATTACTTACTGTACATTAAGCATACATAGCACTTGCAAACATCTTGAAGGGGTTTTCTTCTATGGGACTTACATTACACTGTTATATGTATGTATGTTGTTTCAGGTAGAGCAATTCGTCATATTAATGACTATGCAGCAATTTTGCTTGTTGATACGAGATATGCATCTGATTCCTCCAAAAGGAGCTTATCCCACCCAGTCAACAAGCTACCACAGTGGATAAAAGATCGTCTTGTTTCTTCCACTAATAACTATGGTGAAGTGCACAGGTTGTTGCATCAGTTTTTCAAATTCAAAAAGAGAAGCTGAGAATACTCACTGCAGAAGAAAAGGTCTTGCAAAGGCCATGATTTCCATTATAATCATTTATAGGGAGATGTCTTAGATGTACCGGGTTGAATTTGGTGCACCGTGCATTAAGGCAATACAATGGTAGAGATTTGAACAATGAAAAGTGTGGCAATGTGGCATCCGTCATGATTCAAGTTTATTCCTTTTGATTGCCTTAGTACATGATGCACCAAGTACAATCTGATGCATCATAGCATTGTCCCATTTATACCCTCAGTTTGATAGTTATTAAGTTCAATTAGATTCTTTAATCTTTAAATATAGAAGAAGAAAGAAAAACTTGAAATAGGGCAGAGCAGCAAATAAAAAATCTGTTTTGTGCACTTGACAGTTATTCATTTTTCATACCCTTGTTTTTTTTCTGATGATTTTATACACTATTTTATTTTTTATTCTTTTACGGGGGAGCATTCCTATTTGTAATTTTTTTTTTTGTAAAAAAGAAAATGGATTCATAGGGGCTTGTATATGTTATCCGATCTTATTCCAAATAAAAACTTAGACTGTCTTTATCAGCAATAAGAATGTTCAAACTGTTTTAAATTGACTTTGATAATTACATCATATAAATAACGGTTCATAAGCAGGTATTATGTTGGCAACTCTATTCAATGCTGAGAGAATTGAATCAATGAATGCTATTTAAGATGCAGATTAATTGTTCTAGCTGTCACTCTGCAACTTTGTTTTGTATACTTAATGCTGGTCACGGGCAACAATGGTGTCAGATATTCAACATGGACAACAGAACCAATCTATCTTGGAGAAAATGACAATATGCTAAGTTTATGTGGGAAATAACTACTTCTATGATATGAATGTTTTACCATCAATTAGAAGGGAAACAATTCACCTAACTCATTGTCGGTTAGATTAGATTGTGATGTGTTTGACTTTGCTGCATTGAGTTCTTTCTTTTTTTTAAAAAAAAGAAAGAAAAGAAAAGTGAATTTTAAATAACATTTTTCTTCTAATAAATTGTTAATAACTTATATATGATCTCAACTATTCCTGGTAGAATTAAGTGTTTTCAGGGCAAAAAACAGTTGACTTTGTGGATCATTATTGTTACCTACTATATATAACTATATTTTGAATACAACTGCTGAAGTATCAAACAACAATGAATGATTGAACACCAAAATAAACAATAAGCTCCAAAATAAGACAGTGCATGGTTCCAAGCACCAAAGCCTATCTTTAATATAGTCTGCCAAATATCATGTTATCTTCATGAATGATAGATGCAAAATTTGGCAGTTGTAGTACTTGTTTGGGCATCCAAAGTTTTGTCAGTTTTTGCTGCCAGAGTTAAGTTGCTCTCCCTTGCAGGGTAAACAGTTATTCAGGATAAAAAGAGATATCTGCCAAACACAGTGCAGACACTTTAACTATCATAGTTTTGGATAGAGGTGGGTAGAGGAATTAATAAGCTATGTCAAAATCTGATAGTGACATGACTACCAATTAACCCCTTTCTTACAAAATAGTATACTTTTTCCACTTCTTAAATTAATGGAGTAAGCTCCAAACAAGTCTCTATCCGAAATTAATCAGCGTCGAGGTCCTTTTGGTTAACTGACCGTGGGACCAATGTGTTCGATAACTTTCCTACTTAAGAACCATGACGCTAATTAATTGTGGATTAAGACTTGTTTGCCAACAAAAAATGGGATTATTTAGATATAAATTATATATTGTTGCATTGATTATGATTTGTTAATGTACCAAAAAAGTTAAAACAACTTTTTAGTATAGAATGAGTATTAATAAGGCTTTCTACTTAATTAGCATTGGTTTGGAATGTGAGCATGTGTGTCATTAATTATTCTCAGTGACCCTACTGATTTTTCTGCTAAAAGCACTGACTGAATCTACTTTGGAGGTGCATTAATTAAATGAACACAAGTCACTAAAGTTAAAATTAGTTGCATGTCATGACTCATGACAAAAAATAATAGAACCCCTGCAAATCTCAAACTAAGAATAATTTGATTTAGGGGGGTCATAATTCATGATGTTTCAAATCTGGCGAAGTTTTGCAAATTCTTGATTTAATGTTTTTAGGCAACACTGCTGGCAACTTTGTACCTTAGCCAAAACAATGTACTAACATCTCTGATAATATGAATACTGAAAGTCCTTTTTTTATGCTTTCTTTTGTAAACTATCTGTAAGCCAAATAGGAACAACCCCACATTCAAGGAAAATATCTACACAAGTATCATGACCCCAAATTACTTTGCCCCTTTGACATGGTTATCAAACTCTCTGGTTAACTATAAACTTTACAAGTTTATATTACCAAATCAAGTTTACCAGTTGAATTTTATTATTTGAGTTTATCTTAGCTCGACGAGGTTAGGTGAACTATCAAATTTGATAACCTTAACCTTTGATATTAATATTTTCACCTTATCATATGGTTAAATCAACTGCAATTTAAAACCTTGGTTACTAGCTTTGACTTTAATCAGAGAAAAAAAAAAGGGGGGGGGGGGGGGTTTAAAGGGTACATGGGATGCCGTAGACAAAAAGGTAAACTTGAAACATAGATGGAAATAAAACCCTTTTAGAGTACATTTCTTTTGTCTTATGGTAACCATAAGAAACTAATTCCAATCTGCATTTATCTTTATATGTGAATAAGAATCAGGACAAAATTGGAGACTGTACAAGAACTAGAGCATATTTAAAACCATGCTTGCTTTTGAAGAAGACTGAAGAACTACTTGGAGAATCCTCTCCTCCTTCTCTCAATAAAATTACAAATGCTGCTAAGAGACACCATTCACAAAAGCAAGGTTTTATTCCGCAAAAGCCTTAGAAAATTCAGGTCTTTATTCCGTGGAGGGTACCAAAAACTACCAAGATCACTCTCCTTCAACACTTTACTTTGTGGAAGTGGCAATGCAAGAAGAACTCACACAACAAGTGACCAATTCTACAATGAGTTCTATGATCACTTGCAGTATGATCTCAGCAGAATGAAGAGGTTTTGCAGCAACAGCAACAACATAACAAATTCCAAGTCAAAAGAACCAGAAATTGAAGATATTGTGAGTTTTGCAAAGCAAAGTCCACAAAAGAGCTTTCATGAAGACATGCCAAAGGAGGAGAAGAAGAAGAAGAAGAAAAACAAAGGGAACTCATCACAAGTAAGAAATAAGGAGGATTCAACAAAGGGAGCTAATGTTTTACTTTTAGCACAGAAGATGAGAGAATTAGATATGGTTGATGAGGGTGATCTTGAGGATGTACTAGACATAGAAGAGGCACTACATTACTATTCTCGCCTTAAAAGCCCAGTCTATTTAGATATCGTGGACCAGTTTTTCATGGATATGCACTCAGACCTATCGTTTCCACAGCCCTCTGTTAGCATCAGAACCTGAAAGCAGAGACTTGGTTCAATCAGGTTGTAGATAAGATAATCATAATTCCCAAGGCATAGCAGGTTTCAGTGTATAGGAAAATGTTTTTATTTCACTATTTTGTGTCTCTTGTGTTGTGTCCTTTTTCCACATGTTGTATCATATATGATAAAACTGAAAATGAGTTTATGTGGTTCAGTTCCCACTTTTTAGAAATTTCTTCCTTTTCCCTGTGTTATTGCTCTTGTATGACATACATGATTTATGATAGCACATCATGAGTAGAATTGAATCATATGGATAAGAGAACCTCTTACCTTCTTGTTTGCCAATTTTCTTATTGTGCAAAATTTTATATCTTCAGTTTCTTTCTCAAAGATACTTGGATCATAATAGATTCTTGAATGCTGTGTACTAGTTTGATAGGAATGATAAGAAACAGAAACTAATTTTTAAAAGTTCTAGCTACTCTTCTGTTACAGTTGGCAACAAAATGTAATATGCATACAAGCACTTCATGAACACCTCATTCTTAGCAACATTTCATGCAACCTTTGAACAATTGAGCCGAATGTTACCCATAGGCGGTGTCAATATATGGAGATCTGAGAGTTTCATCATTGCAAGGGCGAAATGTTTATGGAACAAAGTAGAATCTAGAGCATATTCCTTGATCCAATAACGAGTTACTTCGCCTTCCAATAGTTGCTGATCAGCATACAAGATTCCTCTACCTTGCAATAGGTTGCGGTAGTACGTAATCCCAAAATCTGATTGAGGTTGTTCCAAGTCCATAGTAATTCCTGGCTCTTCTACTGAGGAAGAAGGGGAGCCATTGGGAAAAGTTGACTCAAAAGCTGTCGATGAAAGGGTGCGGTGGGAAGTATATCCTGATGCAGATGAGGGAGATGATGCACTGCATCTTGATTTCAATAGGTTCAGAAATTCAACTTCTATAGAAGGATCAGGTTCATTGGTGCCGCTGAAGTTATAGAGGCGGTTTTTGAAGAATTCGCAGTGGATTTCGCCAATGCTATGGGCACCTAAAAAGGAAAGAGTGGACAGACTAGTTTAGTCACTCATTGACAATGGTAAGTTGCACAAAACCACCAAATAGCATCAAAAGCAGAAGCCAAAGACACATCCAAAACAATGGAATTTAAAAAAAAGGAAAATAGTAAGCACATTAAACCAGAAAGTACTAGGTTCTGTTAATTAATGGCAAGCTTATATTCATGCATTAATGTGATTTTGTTAGCAAATGATGCATTGATGCATGTCCTAAACAGTTAGGTTCTGAAATATACAATCATTGCCCTAAAACTTTAGGGAAGAAGGGTCATATATATCAGCTGCTTCAATATAATCAAACCTGAAGGTATTGTTACCCATTAATACGAAGAGAAGTGAAAAGAATGAGACTAACCTAGGAGAGTGACCATCTCCCTTTCATCAAATCCCTTTGCTTTGAAGGAATTAAGGGTGTGTGATAAATCAGAATAGGGCGAAGGAAGCTCATACGTTGCAATGTCAGCATAAGAGTTCGAACCATCTCTCCGGCCGGTATATAATGGATAGAAGGGGCCACCAGCCTGAAGTAAACACAGATCTAAATCAAGTTCTAGTGTGTATGAACATAGAAATGAATGGACAATGCTCTATGATTTCTATTAGATCTACAACATTAGATTATCACAGATTCAAAGTGTATCATGAAAATACAATGATGAAAGGAAGAGAAGAGAAAAACACATTACCAGAGCCACAGAGTCTCTAGCAGCTAGTACAAGAATATCGGCACAAGAAACAATTCTAGGGCAAGCTTCTTCAAGCTTGGATTTGATGGTTTCAATTACATCAAAACCTTTGAGGCTTCCATTGGGAGGTGCCTCTTTCTCTGAATCAATGTAATCATCATCATCTAACAAAACCGAAGCATCACATCCCTGAAACACAGTTGAGTTAGAAAGCAGCCAATAAACTCATCATAGATATATAACATCATAAGTACTCAATAATATGCAATAAAATTAAAGTAGAATCTCAATTTTTATGTAACTCTCCAAGAAACTATTGATTATCTAGCTATAGTTTAGTCCAGACACACCTCATAACTAGAGCATCTAAATAAACAAAACCCCAAATTACAATCAATGAAATTCAATAATCTTCACTTTCGAGAAAACATCTAAAATATGAACGCCAGGGCCAACTCAAGAAAAACAAAGAGTTTATCAAAATCACAGAAACTCAAAACCCTATGAAAAGAACCCCAATGTGTATATGCTTTCTTTTTCTTTATTTTGAAATTTTCCAACAAAGACGGACCTGAATGAAACAATCATGGAAAACAAGGCGAAGGATAGCTGGAATCAAATAGGGTTTGGTGCGGTGAATATGTTGCATGGTGGAGCGAACAATTCGTTCTGCTTTGGGGCACGAATTTCGGTAGTAATCATACTGAAGTGACTCACCACCACCATCATCATCGTCAGAAGAATCATTTTTGTCATCATCATCATTATCACCAGCGTCAAGAACACCAAATTCATCATCATCGTCGTCATCATCTTCACCAACACCACCATTGATCTTGACAGATAACGAGACAGGGTAATTGGAAAACGAGTCCAGAGGAACAGAACGAGAGTGCGAAGAAGAACAAGAAGAAGCAGAAGAGGAAGAAGAGGGGTTACAGAAAGAGGAGGTGGTTGTGGTTGTGATGCTTATTCTGCTGTTGCTGCTGTTGTTGTTGGTGTTGAAAGAGAGGAAGATGCAGAAGAGGAGAATGAAGAAGCTCATCTTCTTGAGCATCTTTGACATCAAAGTTGCCATCTTTTGCTCAATCGGTGCTCGCAAAACTTGTTCTTGTCAGTGAATTAGGGAAACAAAGTGAAGTGAAGTTGCATTCGTTCATTCATTCACATCAGAGTTGCAGAGTTCATTCACTGGAAGAAGAAGAAAATGGCGGGAAGAAAAGTTGGTTGGTTCTGTTGGGGTATCCAAGTATCACTAACTGTCGCGGTTTACAAATTTTACCTCTTTCTTTTTATTTATTTATTTTTTATTTTAAGTCCTACAGTGTCAATTTATTATTTAGTAATGATACAAGAAACAAGAAATTTGTATATTCTGACTATGAGATTACTCGCATAATCTTTTATTTATTTTGAAAGTAAAATGGAATCTACCGACTACCAAGGACTTTGGATGTTGCCACACAACACACCATACCCTTATGACACTTTGATTATATTTAATCTTCAAATTTACTATTTAAAATTTTGTTTAAATACATGAATTTAATTTGATGATCGTGTTATAGTATCTATAGATCAAAATAAAACTCATACTAAGTTAACTCAATTTTATAGGATAGAGTTGTTTACTTGGTTTGTACTTGTAGGTCGAGTCAATACAAAGGATCGACTAATCAGATTGGGCATCATTGAACCAAGTGATAACGTCTGCGTTATGTGTAGCAAAGAAATTAAATCTGTACAACATCTGTTTGTCACATGTGAGTATGCTTGGCAGGTGTGGTGCACATGGATTAGTCATGTGGGTTGTGTTTGGAGTATCCCAGGATCCATAAAAGAACATTTTGAGAGTTGGAGGATTATATCTTTAAGAAAAGACGTGCGAAAAACATGGTTAGTTGAATTCTTCTCAATTATATGGAATATCTGGCTATGTAGAAATGAACTTATCTTCCAGAATAAGACAACAAATATTGTAGACTGTGTGACTAGGTCGTTTTGTTGCTCTAGAAAGTGGTGCAAAGGTTAACTCGGGTTGTTGATAGCTATGCCGAAAATGACATAGGAGTTGCTAAATTTCATGTATTGTATCTTTGTATGCTTCACTACATGTGTTAAGCTTGTTTTTCTTTCAAAAAAAAAAAAAAAAAAAAAACTCAATTTTATAGGAATTTTCAAAGATTATACATCACACATTCAAATTTTCGTCCATGGCTTTTTAGATTTTAGTTTAGCAAACTACAATCCATTGGGAAATTTTGTTGTAGAAAAACAAGAAGAAAAAACATAACTAGCTGATGAATTCATGTATTTTCAATTTTTCATCGTAGCTATAGTAAAAATAAAAAGATAAATTCGTTATAAGTAATAAAACGTGTGTAAATCATTTTAATAATATTTCATCTACATTAAAAAAAATAATAGTCCATTTGGGAGGTGTCAATTCACTCAATTGAACAGAATAAGAGGACTACTCCATAAAAGAAACTCCATTGATTGATAAAACAT
The DNA here is from genome assembly GCF_003086295.3 of Arachis hypogaea. Lineage (NCBI taxonomy): Eukaryota > Viridiplantae > Streptophyta > Magnoliopsida > Fabales > Fabaceae > Arachis > Arachis hypogaea. The sequence goes on along the minus strand of NC_092054.1, from coordinate 4,011,919 downwards.
CAAATCAAAGATTTATACATTGATATTGTGCCTTGAATAGCAGCACTAAAACCAATACAGCTCTATATGCTCAGAAACCAAAGAAAAGAAAAGTAAAAGAGACCCCACCTTATACTCCCCACGATAAGAGCTAAGGTAAAAATAATGAATAATCTAGCACGAATGCCGCATAAACATCCCACAATTTATCATTCCAGCCATAGCAACAATCGCCACAAGGAGTCTCAAATATGATTTAGTAACCATTAGATGAAACCAAAACATTATGCTCCTTCAAACGTTTTTGAAAATGTGCTAAACGGGTTTGCAACTGCAAGATACCAGCAGCTTTCTGTGTTAGAATGGCATTTAGCTTTGTAACATAATCATCCAGCTGATTCCCTGGTTGATCTGCTTCAACCAAGAGGTTCATTTCCTGCATAAATGGATGATGAATGAAAATCTCAATCAAGAAAAAAAAAAAAACTGCAATTTCCAACATGCCTTTCAGGGAAGCAGTGGCAAGGGCAGTTTTCAAAAATGCATATTCTTTGTTCTATGAACTCTTTTAGTTTTATTCTAGGATGAATAATACTGAAACCAGCCGAGGGCAGGATATGCAAGATGTTCAACAAACAGAAAATTTGTTGCATGTGTGTGCGCTGAAGTTTCAACTATTATGCTGAATACCAATAGGGTTAAATTCAATACCTCTCTAACAATATTCATGGTCTCCTCTACTTGTTTCCGGTGGGCGTTTACAAGATCTTCCTCCTCCTGAAGTTATGATAAAATGCTTTTATCTAGTTTTCTGTGTACAAGAATATACTCTGCAAGTAGTCAGTAGTTTTACCTTTAAGAGGGCATTCAAATCATCGTCTGAATGTACAGTTTTAGGTTCAACATTTGGGAGGTCCTTCCATTTGATCTGATTATTCTGCTTCTTCGATTTGTCTTCTGTCACACCATACGACGGCTCTATCTTTCCATATTTCTTTAATGATGGTTTCACCTCCTCATAGTACTCTTCGGGAGGGCTAAATTCATCCACATCATTATCTTCCAGCGATGCATCAACCACATGATCCTCATAGGCAGATGCAGGAAAAGAAGATACAGGAATTGTAATAGATTCCTTGAGGTTGAATGAAGATATAGTATCCTTCTTAGAATTGTGACCCTTTGATAGGCTTTTTACTCTGAAAGTTTTAACAGCAAAGAACAAGTTTCAATTTGTATCTATCAAACATTGTGCAGGATGTTGGTGGTTTGAAGGATGGGAATAACCAAGAAAAGAATTTATTCTTTTGTTACCTGTCAGCATATCTTAATGTATTGAGAGTATGTTCACATGAACCAGAGCTTGGTGATATGCATGATATCATAACAGTGCGGGAATTACCAACAAATGAATCCCTTAAAACTTCAGTCAATTTACTGCCTCTGAATGGGATGTGTCCCTGATCGTTATCGAGAGCTCTTATGCACTCCTTCAGGGCAAGTAAGCTTTTATTGATCTCAGCACCTTCTATTCTGTAACATATAATTTGGAACAGCCAAAATAAAGCCATTAAGGTCAAGACACAAGAGGGTCAAAATTGAGATGCAGTTACTAATATGATGTATTTCAATAGTTGAAATGTTATTTGTGCACAAAAAGCTAGACATCTCATATACATCCTAGTTAGAGATAGACACAATAGTTTGTTTTTCATTTTTCCCCCTCTTCTCAACTCTCACAATTACCACAAGTGTTTTCATGATATGTCTATACAAATAAGAGTTCTCTTTCAAAATATTCCACTTCAGGTTGCTTCCTACATACCTTGTTTGTTTGTCATTATCTGTGGTATCTGCTCCACGTTCACTTCCCGCAAGATCAATGAAGGAGAGCTTGCCAATAACAGCAACACGAGGAGGCTTCGACCCATTGCCATCAGTTGACCTCTTGATAGCAAGCTGAAGTATTGCATGTGACCTTGAAGATTCCTCATTTGCACCAGTGGTGCCAGTACTTCGTGTGGCATTTCCTTGGTCTATCAGTTCTTTGATCATCTCTACATCGGATACCTGGTACTCTTGCAAGCCAACAATGCAAACTTGTTGCTTACCATCCTCTCTCATGCACAGTTTTCTGCAGAAACATGCCATTAAACTTCAAGAATATAGATACTACAGTACAGATGCAAACAAGAAGGATCAAATAACTCACTTCCGATCATTAAGGAGATCAAAAAGCTTTCCACCATATATTTCAAAGAAACTAACAAACAACTGAAATCCCTGATTTTTGTATGTATGATGCATCAATCTCAAGATGTCCCTTGATGCTTTTAGAGGCAGTGGCTTCATTGTGTAAGTTTTCCCACTTCCTGGATTAGCAGAAAATGGTTTTTATAAGTTTACAAAGTACATAGCTAGCAGAAACATGCTCGCACCCAGCAATAGTGCAAGCCAACAAAGTCAATTTGGCATAAATAACAATGATGAAAGAATCACTGGTTTCCTTTACAGAATTCAAGCATTTTGCCTTAATACAGAACAAGTACAGGAACAATTTTAGGAACTTCGAACTACAAACAATTGTTTTGTAAAGAAGATGACCAACTATACTTGTGATTAAAGATGTGAATAATAGAGTTTCAGAACCATATATTATCACGATCAAAATGATATTCTTACAAAAATGAAAAAGAACAATTGTAAATTATTTCAGATGGATGCATGGTATGAAGTTCATTCTCAAATAGGCATAATCTGACTTGTCCTAATGCAGGCTGTCATGCTAATTGCAACAAGAACAGACGTAAGAAGCTGCTATCACCTGTTTGCCCATATGCAAAACAAGTTGCCTTAGTTCGTTGAAAAATTATTGGCACTATGGGCTCCACTGTTTCACGATATACCTAAGCCAATCAAAGGATTAAAAGCAAAAATTACACGAACTGGGTTATATGTTGTGAATTCATGCTTTTCAACTCAACATTTGATTGCATTATAGTTACCTCATCATTTGTAACCTCCTCGTTCAAGACAGCATCGAAAACAAATTCATGCTTCTCTACATACTGAGTTAGGTCGACCTATAAAGCATTTAGATTTTAAAAACATTATTAAAATATCATCCCATAAATTTGACATATGCACTGCCTTATGAAAAAACTAGGAAGGTGATTTTAATAAATAAGGTTTTTAGATATGTTGATTGTTGGGCATTGCTAAAACTAGACTTTGGAATACTACCTAGTAGAAGGCTTTGAAGAGTTGAAATAAAACATCAAGATAAAACAGATATTGTAGATTCTCTGCAGTGTTTTCGAATCCAAATATTCTAGATTCACAAATATACTTACTAAGAACCATGGATTCTATTGCCTATTACAATCACCTTAAGTTTAGTCTCATGCACTGTTAAAGAATTTGATATTGTCTCTATAATGTCTTCCTCATTCTTTGCTATTTCCTTCTTGTTAAGTGGTCTTTTGCGAACCTGCATTAAAGTATCAATATGTCCAAGTTAGAAAAAAAAATTAAAAAAATCTACACAAGCTTCAGTTCAAACTGGAACATCAAAGAGCATAATACATTGAGGCATAAGAAAGAAGTGTGTACCACAACTTTAATCTTTGCGACGGAGCTGGATTTCTCCTTATCAGTAGAAGAAACATTACTCATTAAGTTGTTGTCAGGTGCGCGACCTCTGCCACTCTGCTTACTAAACATGTAAGGCTCAGCATCATCAAACCCTCTACCAAGAGTAGGCTGATACAGGGTGGCATCGGATACATCAGAAGCTGGCATCTATCATCAAACAGAGAGACAAATCACAATCATAACATCTGAGCTACAATTTTCCGTTCTCAACTAACAGATAGAAAATGACATAGCATCAAATTAATCGTCTACAGAATTTAGTCACCAATATGGTTCATCAATCTTCAAAAAGCATATCAATTTGGTCATCATAAATATATTTAGACATTAACTTAATCCCAAATTGACAATTATTTTAGTTTATAATAACTTAGAGGACTGATTTGATTTCCTGCATATCTTTGGAGGATAAATTTTAGTATCTACCATGATAAAAAATGATTAACTACATTCCTCAAGAAAAGAAAAATGATAAGCTACCAAAATTTCAATCACATAAATGAAAAGCTAAGTAACCTCAGGAAGAAGCTCAGTATCAAATGAATGGATATCCAAGAGGCCTGGGCTGAAATCGGCCGGCGAAACTTCCTCGCCATACTTCTTCTTGGGCAGGGCGGAGGCCTCCGCGTCATAGTAATAATCACTTCCTCCGCTGAAGCTCCTTTGAACGCTGTTCCTATACATTCTGCTTCCTCCTCCACCATACAAATTATAATCCTGCCAATACATAATCCCACTCCAAAATCAAATAAACAAATAACTCATCACATCACAAATCAGTGAAATCTCAATAGCCAAAAATTCCAAGTTCCATCACAACATTATCACCACAAGATTCAGAGAATCAGATCATCACCACAACAAAAGCATTATGTAATTACCCAGTAATAAATAAATAAATAAATATCATTTCTGAAGTAATGGTTTAAAAAATTGAAAAAATCATTAAACAAAAGAGAGGGGAACCTGAAGAGGAGGAATGAAACTGGAAGAGGAGTGAATATTAGAGTGAGAGTGAAGCCAGCTGGTATTGGAGGAAGGTTCGAGAAGGTTTTCGGAGTAGTGACGGTGTTGGTGCACCGCCGAACCACCGGATCGCTGCCCTTGTCTGTTCATCTTAACCGATCGTAACAGAATAACAATAATAACAACAACAACAACAACAACAACAACAACAACAACAACAACAACAACAACAGGAATAACAAGAAGAAGGAGAAGGTGGAGAAACTTGGAGTGGACACTGTCACTGTTATGGAGTGAAACTCACGAAACGAAAAGAATGAAGGAGGCTTTTGAAATGAAAAAGTGTTAACGGGAAGGAGAATGGGCACGTGTTTTATGAAACGACGACGTATTATGTGGGTCCTTGTTTGGTTCATTTTTCATGGTTATTTGAAGTTAGCCTATCATCGAACACCGTCGCTCATGTGCGTGGGGACCAAACACCACTATTGCGCGCTTCGCTTGGCTCCCCGAGTTTTCAAAAATTCTGATGCCTTTTCCCCAGGTTTTTATTCTTTTTTTTTTATTCTTTTTATTTTACTTAAGTAAAATAAAAAAGAAATATAACGTGAAATTACATTTTACAAGATCAATTTGAAAAAAGTTGAAATATTTATTTTCACATTTTAGACATTCTCATGATAAAAAAGTTCTTAGGCATACAAAACAAAAAAAGTACGTGCATGTAATTTATAAATTTTTTTTTTTTACCAAAGATAGGAGACTTGAACTCGAAATCTCTTAATTGAGTATGAGAAGACTATGTCATTTGAGCTATTACTCATTGTTATGTAATTTATAAATTTGATCAACTTTTTATGTTACGGTGTATAAATATAATACAAGTATACAACCAACTTATTTATATATTTTTCTTTTTTGTACAAACTTATTTATATTTCTCTACCAAACAAAGAACTTATTTCTATATAATTATTTTTATATTTTCAATATCAAATTTATATGAAAAAGTACAGAAAGACAATGAACAATAAATATATTGGATATTTAATTCAATAGGTATGCAGATGATTATATTGATTATTTTTAATTGGATGATTTTTTTTATTCAATTTACTCATACATAATTAACAATTGTTGGATGTTCAATTCATTAGGTATACAGATAGTTATCCTAATGTTAAGATTTATGAAATAATTTGGAGGTGGAGTATGTTTTTATTTTATTGAATTAATTCTAAAACGTATTATTCACATTATTTTAAAAAATTATTGTCTACCTAACAAAATCAAATTTATATATGTTTGAAGGAAAAACGAATAAAATATATGCTTGCTAGTTGGTAGTGCTACTACTTTCATATTGGTCAAATGGTAATAAATTTGTTTCCTTTTTCAGTAATTCATAATAGAAGAGACGTTCAAAGGTTTTTAAAGAACAATCAATGTGTTTTGAAGTAAAAATAATAAAGAAAAGGAATAAATAACTATTTTGAATTATGAAAATTTTAGATGTTGACAAAATTATTTACAAAAAGAATTAAATTTATTTTGTATCTATAAAAAATAAGTATCGTCAACTAATTTTTAAAATTAGAACTGTGTCTCTGTAACTTTTTTTTTTAAATTTTCAAAACTTATTCCTAACATTTCTTCTATTATTTTTAGAGTAAATGTCCTTTCTGATCCTTGACTATTTGTCTTATGGACTTCTCACCTCCTAAGAAATCTAAAAATCCAAATCGGTCCATATCTATTTTGATAATGTACGTTCCAGTCCTTATCTACTTTGAGTAAATGTCATTTCCAGTCCCTAACCAGGGACTGGAACATACATATATCAAAGTAGATAGGAACCGATTTGGGTTTTTAAATTTTTTAGGTAGTGGAAAGTTCATCAGACAAATGGTTAGGGATCGGAAATGACATTTACTCTTATTTTTACCACTTTAAACCCACTAAGATCTACCATTCCCTCATTCCTTTTTGCCGCAAGTCTTGTTGTCGTCAGATCTACTCTTTTTCGCCTCCATCTCATTTCGTCGTCATTTGCTCCTTCTCATCGTCGACTGCTCGAGTGGCAAAAACAGAGAGCACAAGTAACGGGGAAGAAGACCAGAGGTGGACGCATGGTGGGCAAGGTCTTCTTTGCTGTCACACCCTCCTTTTTTTTATCTTTTTTATTTTTCTTTTTTTCTGACTTTTTTACCTGTGTGCGCGCTTGTTTTCCTTGTGTGTGCGCGCACTTGATTCTTGTGTGTATGTGTGTTGTGTTGATAGTGGTGTTAGTAGTGGTGGTGTGGCTCTACTTCTTTTTCTATCTCTCTACTTTTTGTGTGTGAGTATTGTGTTTATGATAGTATTAACGACGATGGTGGTGATAGTCTAACATTGGGGTGAAGGACACAGTGGACTGTGGTAAAAAAGAGAGAGATTTAGAAGATGTGAAAAATATAAAAGAACTCGCTATAATTAAAGGCCAATTATAATTAGGGTTCCATATTTTAGGATCGATTCTAGTTGTGATTTTGAAAGAATTTTCATAGTTTGATTTTAGTTTTGGATTAGGTTTGGGTTCTGATTTTAGAAAGAAGTTGAAGGTAGTAAAGTAGGGGTAATTCAAAAATTTTAAAATAATTTTAACAGAGTTAACTTCAATTTTAGTGATTGGTTATTTTTGTCAAACGATACTTATCTTTTATCTTTCATGGGTACAATAACTGAATTAACTATAATTTTAACGATACTAATATTGTACCAATGAAAGATGAGTATCGTTTATAAAAAATAATCGATCGTTAAAATTAGAGTTAACTCCGTTAAAATTGTTTTAAAATTCCTGAATTACTCCTATTCTATTACCTTCAACCTTTTTCCAAAATCAGAACCCAAACCTAACCAAAACTAAAATCAAACTATGAAAGTTCTTTCAAAATCACAACTAGAATCGATACTAAAATATGGGTTCCTAATTATAATTGACTTTTAATTATACTGAGTTCTCTTATCTCTCCCACACACTCTGAATCTTTCTCTTCTCCACTACACCCCATTACGTCCTTCACCCCATTATTAGAACATCACCACCATTGTCAATAGTCTAGGGTTGGCAATATATACCCTACCCACGGGTACCCAACCTAGATCAACCCGTTCGAATAGGGTTGTCTACCCTACCCGCTACGGGTAGAGTAGAATAGGGTGCAAATTTGTCTGTGGGTAGAATATGATACGGATTTAGAGTATACCCTACCCTACTCTACCCGCACCTTTAATATATTATATAATATATATGTAAAAGTTATGTATGTAATGAAGAAAGTGAGTCTTATTCTCATAATTTTCTTCTTATAAAAACTTAAAATAATCACTAAACTAGTTGATGATCATATTATTTGTAATTTTATGTTGGATTTATTTAAAATTTTATTGTTTTTAATTTTAATTTGAACTTAGTTTTTTATTTTCTATTTTATTAATATGTATGAAAATTAGAATGGTTGAATTTTATATTTATTTGAATTTTTTTTTTGTTTCTGCGGGTAGGGTCGGGTAGAGTAGGGTTTAGAACTTTAGAATACGGGTAGGGTTAGGGTTGAGAGATTTTCAACTCGCAGGTAGGGTAGAATAGAGTTTTAAGAAAATTTTCAACCCGCCGGTAGAGTCTAAACTCAGGGACGGATCTAAGTAGAGTGGTGTGGGGGCAAGTGCCCCCACTACAATTTGAAATTTTTTTTAGTAGTATATGATAATAATATTTATTTGCCCCCATTAGATTATTAAATTTGACCCCATAATAATTTTTTACTTAACTTTTGATACTTAATCGTCAATTTAAAAATTTTATATTAGATATTCGTTAGAATGATTAATTCTTATATTTAAACGAAATTAGTATTCTTTTTTAAAAATCAACTTAAAAGAATATTATTTATCTTCTTTTCAAATTAGCTTTAATTTTTGCGTAGCAACTATATTAATTGAAAGAACTTTTTTAACTATGAATATCAATAAGAGTCGGCTTCTAATTGTATTGGAAAGTAAATTTTTAAATAATTGTTTAGTAATATATATGGAAAGAGAGAAATTTTGATGGTAGTGTTAAAAAAAAATTACTTAATATTTTAAAAATATAAAACCTAAAAGAATAGAATTTTAAATTATATATTATTATTTAAATTACTATTTTAGTGTTTTAATTTGTATATTAGATATTTTGAAGGCTAATCATATTTTACAATAACAAAATATAATCATAACAATAATCATGTTATATGTACATAAAAAATAATTATCTGTATAAAATATATATTAAAATATAAAATACACCTTGAAAATAAGTTAAATAATATATGTATTTATACATAGATATATAGTAGTTAATAAATAATTTAATATTTAATTTTTTATATACACATATTATTTTTATTATAAAAATTATTATCATGTTATATAAAATTTGCCCCCACTATCAAAATTTTCTGAATCCGTCACTGGTCTAAACCTTACTTTATTCTATCCATTACCAGCTCTAGTCAATACTACTATAAACACAACACTTATGTGTAAGAAGCAGACAGAAAGAGAAAGAAGCAGACAGAAAAAAAGACATACAGTCGCACCACCATTATCACACTACTACTACTAACACCACTATCAACACAACACGCATACACACAAGAATCAAGGACGTGCACATACAAGAAACAGGCGCGCATACACACAAAAGAGTAAGAGAAAAAGAAGAACAACGAATTTAAAATTTTTTGAGAAATTTTAAATTTCTTTGTTGCATTTTTGAATAAGAAATGTGAACGATGTTTTATATTAGAGTGCGAAATAAGAGATAATTTTTGTTTAGAATTTCGAATACGTGTCATATTTTTTTTATTGAAAACGGTTTTTACTAGTGTTAGACCTATTTAATTGAATTTAAATGACAATAAAACTTAAATATGTAGCAAAAATATAATATGGTCGAAAGATCCAACATCAACCAAAGAAACGGCTATTGAATTATAGGCTCATTTACTCAACATTTGTACTTGTACAGTTATACCCATCGAAAATTAAAACATTTAAACCCCATTGAATGCGTGTGTGTGTACTAGTACGTTTTTTTTGGGACATGTGTGTACTAAAAGTTTAAAAGTTCGTTGAAAAAACAAAAACATGAAAAGAATGGGCTGTGCTTATTGAACTCCTTTATATATTTATAATGTTTTGGGCTAAGGCAATTTGTATTTTTATTATTCAAAATTTTAAATTTTAAATTCTAAATTTAATATTTAAGATTTAAAATTTAATTTTTATTTTATATAATTTTATTTAATTTGAATTTTAATTCTGTTTTAATACTGTTTATACCCTGACCCAATAGTAAAGGCCCAGGTCCAAATGAAAGGCCTAATCCAAAGGATTAAGCCTCACCTGGCACCGACCTTCAACCTACGAAGTCGGCATTTGCCACGACTTGTTCTAAAGAAGTCGAGAACGAGGGTTAGCTGGTAGATAAGCATTCATTCGAATAAGTAACTGCCCCTAGAATCTCTCTAACCACTTCTGCAAACCCTATCTTAACCTCCCTAAGATAAAGGGACGGTTAACATCCTAGAAAAGCGGCACTACTTCAACGGTGGTTATTGGTTCACCACTATAAGTATCCTGACACCCCTCAGGTATCTCTAGGTCCCAATACTCTCTAGACCTGTTTTGCTCCCTTTGCTGACTTTGGCATCGGAGTGTCTTTGCAGGTACCACCCCCCTCACTTCTCACGAACAAGTCGGACGGAGCCCGTGGATCGTCAACTCACTTGCAAGCCTCCTCTTTCATACGTTTGGGCCAACCAATACCGACCAGCCCATTAATCTCCGGTTACCCATCGTAACATTGGCGCCGTTGTCGGGGAACCGAGAGATCAACCAGTGATGGCAGACAGATCCCCTGAGGAGGGTCATGTGGAGACAGATTCCGAACAAGAGAATCTGGACACCGGAAATAATGACGTGGACATAACCCTCCACCAGGGAACTAACGATCAACACAGAGAGGGTACCTCCGGAGTCAAAACTCCGAAGGTGAATTCCTCAGAAGGGCGCAATTCGGAGAAGGACGGACAGTCCCACGCAACTGAACTTATGGGATTAGTCTATGTCCACCAAAGTCGCCTGGAACAGCTAGAACAGGAATGAGAGCGACAAAGGAAGATAGAAAAGCACCTAAAAGAGGAGATGGATCGACGAAAATAGTTAGAGAAGAAACTCTTAAAGTTAGAATCCTCCCTCAAAGGTCGGAACTCCCATGACGATAGAGAAGAGTCGCCCCCAGGAGGGGAAGATCCTTTTAGTGAGGACATAATGAGGGCAAAAGTTCCAAGAAACTTTAAAAGCCCCGATATGGACCTCTATGACGGAACCACAGATCCGAAGCATTATTTAAGCAACTTTAAAAGTCGGATGTACCTGGCTGATGCTTCTGATGCTACGCGATGCAAAGCTTTCCCGACAACCTTGTCGAAAGCGGCGATGAAGTGGTTCGACAGCCTCCCCCCAAGGTCGGTCACCAGTTTTGAAGACCTCTCAAGGAAGTTCTTGATGAGGTTCTCTATCCAGAAAGACAAAGTAAAACATGCGCCAAGTCTCCTGGGGATAAAGCAGGAGGTCGGAGAATCCTTACGAACCTATATGGAAAGGTTCAACAAAGCATGTTTAGAAAGCCAAGACCTGCCCACCGAGGCAGTCATAATGGGGTTAGTCAATGGGCTTAGAGAAGGTCCCTTCTCACAGTCCATATCAAAAAGACACCCCACCTCCTTAAGTGATGTACAGGAAAGAGCTGAAAAGTACATCAACATGGAGGAGAACGCTAGGCTGAGAGATTCGAGTTGGCGACCTGGGCATCTCCCCTCAACAAAAGAGAGAGAGAGGGAACCCAAAAAGAAGGAAGAACTCGGTCTCGATAGACCAAGAAAATATCACTCTTATACTCCTCTAAAAGTTTCCATAGTGGATGTATACAGAGAGATTTGCAATACCGAAAGACTGCCTCCTCCCAGACCGATTAAAAATAAAAAAGGAGGGAGTCACAGCGACTACTGTGAGTACCATAAAATATATGGTCACTCGACAAATGACTGTTACGACCTTAAAAATGTGATAGAAAAACTGGCTAGAGAAGGTCAGCTCGACAGATATCTCATAGAAAGGTTGGACGGTCATGGGAAGAGAAAGCGAGACGATATGGATAGAAGAGACCCACCACCGCAGACCCCGGAGAGACATATACATATGATCTCAGGAGGATTTGCGGGAGGGGGACTCACCAAATCCTCTCGCAAAAGACATCTCAAGCGAGTCTACCAGGTCGGAGGAGAGTCTTCCGACCTTCCCACCATTTCATTCACAAGAGAAGATGGGCAAGGAATAATCCCTGGGCACGATGACCTAGTGGTAATTACTATGATCCTAGCCAATGCCCATCTCCATAGAACCCTAGTAGACCAAGGAAGCTAAGCGGACATCCTTTTCAAGCCCGCTTTTGACAAACTAGGGTTGGATGAGAAAGAATTAAGAGCCTACCCCGACACCTTGTACGGACTAGGCGACACGCTGATAAAACCACTGGGATTTTTGCCCCTCCACACCACTTTTGGAAAAGGGAAAAAATCCAAGACTCTGAGTGTAGACTTCATAGTCATCGACGTAGGGTCAGCATATAATGCTTTAATCGGCAGAGCTACCCTTAATCGACTCGGAGCAGTGGTATCCACTCCCCACCTTTGCATGAAATTCCCAACCTCAGCGGGAATAGCAACGGTGAGGGGAGATCAGAAATTGGCAAGGAAATGCTACAATGAAAGCCTGAATCTGAGAGGAAAAAGCAGAGAAGTCCACACCATAGAGCTCGGCGGCGCAAGGGCCCGAGAAGAGCTGCGACCACAGCCGGGAGGAAAAACTGAGGAAATACAGGTCGGCAAAGAGGAAGGAAAAAACACCAACATAGGAGCCAACCTAGGGGAAGCCCTAAAGCAAGGGTTGATTAAGCTCCTAAGAGACAATTCCGACCTCTTTGCCTGGAAAGCCTCCGACATGCCCGGGATAGACCCCGAGCTTATGTCCCACAAGCTCTCGGTATACCCAGGGTCCCGACCTGTGCAACAGAAAAGGCGTAAGCTCGGCCCAGAACGAGCTCTAGTAGTGGAAGAGCAAGTGCAAGCACTCCTAGAAGCCGGCTTCATCAGAGAAGTTAAATATTCAACATGGCTAGCCAATGTAGTGCTAGTCAAAAAGCAAAATGGCAAATGGAGAATGTGTGTCGACTACACCGACCTAAATAAGGCATGTCCTAAGGACCCTTATCCACTCCCAAGCATTGACACCCTTGTAGACTCTAGCTCGGGGTATCAATACTTGTCATTCATGGATGCCTACTCGGGATATAACCAAATCCCGATGCATGAGCCAGACCAGGAAAAGACATCATTCATCACGCCCAGAGCTAACTTCTGCTATGTGGTCATGCCATTTGGATTGAAAAATGCAGGGGCCACGTATCAGAGGCTGATGAATAAGGTGTTCGCTCCCCACCTTGGGAGCCTAATGGAAGTTTATGTAGACGACATGCTGGTAAAAACCGAAAAAGAGGCCGACCTCTTAGCAGACCTCTCGCAAGTATTTGACACCATAAGGTCACACGGGATGAGACTAAATCCCGTAAAGTGTACCTTCGCGGTGGAAGCTGGAAAATTTCTAGGGTTTATGCTGACACAAAGGGGAATCGAAGCAAATCCCGATAAGTGTAGAGCTATCTTAGAAATGAAAAACCTGACTTGCTTAAGAGAGGTCCAGCAGCTAAACGGCCGACTTGCAGCCCTCTCCAGATTCTTGACAGGATCAGCACTAAAATCCCTTCCACTGTTCTCCTTATTGAGAAAGGGATGTCAATTCGAGTGGACTCCTGAATGCGAAGAGGCGTTCCAGGAATTCAAAAGATTCTTGAGTCAACCTCCAATCTTGACCCGACCTGTAGCTGGAGAAGACCTCGTCCTATACTTATCTATAGCAGACAAGGCTGTCGCATCAGCCTTGATAAGAGAAGATGAGGTCGGACAGCACCTAGTGTATTTCATCAGCAAAGTTCTACAAGGCCCCGAACTAAGGTACCACAAACTAGAGAAGTTTGCCTACTCCTTAGTAGTAGCCTCACGAAGGCTACGGCCTTACTTCCAAGCTCACACAATAAGAGTCCGCACGAACCAACCCATGAAGCAAATCCTCCAAAAGACGGATGTTGCAGGGAGAATGGTTCAATGGACAATAGAACTCTCCGAGTTCGACTTGAGGTATGAAACTCGGACGGCAATTAAAGCCCAGTGCCTCACCGACTTTTTAGCAGAATACGCAGGAGATCAAGAGGAAAAGCCAACTACATGGGAACTCTATGTAGATGGATCCTCAAACAAAACAGGAAGCGGTGCAGGCATAATATTGGTGGATGAAAGAGGAACCTAAATAGAGGTTTCCCTCAAGTTTATATTTCCAGCTTCAAATAATCAGGCAGAGTATGAGGCCCTGATTGCTGGATTGAAGCTAGCAGAAGAAGTCGGTGCTACAAAGATGATGATATACAGCGACTCACAAGTGGTGACCTCCCAGGTAAGTGGAGAGTATCAGGCAAAGGACCCCAATATGAAGAGGTACTTGGAAAAAATTCTGGAACACCTTGGGCACTTTGCAGAAACCGAGGTCAAACATATAACTCGGGATCTGAATAGCAGAGCAGACGCCCTATCCAAGTTAGCAAGTACCAAGCCAGGAGGGAATAACAGAAGCCTGATCCAGGAAACTCTCCAGGAACCCTCCGTGGTAAAGACAGAGGAAACGCAAGTGATCCTTGAGGTAGCCGGATTAAACCTCGGATGGATGAACCCCTTGATCGAATACATGAAATTCGACATCCTCCCCGGGGAAGAAAAAGAGACTAAGAAAATCCGGAGGGAAGCACAACACTACACCTTGGTGAAAAATACTCTCTACAGAAGGGGGATATCAACACCATTGTTAAAGTGCGTACCGACCTCGAGAACCACCGACGTATTAGAGGAAGTTCACGGCGGGATCTGCGGAAATCATCTCGGAGCAAGATCACTAGCCAGGAAAGTGATCCGAACGGGATTCTACTGGCCGACCTTATAGAAAGATGCCACAGAATTCGTGAAAAAGTGTCAACCATGCCAGATGCATGCAAATTTCCATGTGGCTCCCCCGGAGGAGCTCATCAGTATCACTTCTCCATGGCCCTTTGCAAAATGGGGAATGGATTTGTTAGGTCCTTTTCCCCAGGCGCCAGGACAAGTCAAATACCTGATCGTGGGAATAGATTACTTCACAAAGTGGATAGAAGCAGAACCATTGGCCACCATCACCGCTCAAAAAAGTCGGAGGTTCCTCTACAAAAATATCATCACAAGGTATGGGATACCTTATTCCATTACTACAAATAATGGAACCCAGTTCACCGACTCTACCTTCAGAAACCTAGTAGCCAGTATGAAAATCAAACACCAGTTCACCTCGGTGGAACATCCACAAGCCAATGGACAAGCCGAGGCAGCCAACAAAGTCATACTGGCAGGACTGAAGAAAAGACTACAAGAAGCAAAGGGAGCCTGGACGGAAGAGCTCCCACAAGTGCTATGGGCTTACAGGACAACCCCCCAATCCGCCACTAGAGAAACGCCCTTCCGACTAGTCTATAGCGTAGAAGCCATGATACCAATAGAAATAAGTGAACAAAGCCCAAGGGTGATCCTCCATGACGAGATCGGGAACATACAGGGGCACAAGGAGGAGCTCGATTTGCTCTCCGAAGTCCGTGAAGAAGCCCAGATAAGGGAAGCAGCGTTGAAGCAAAGGATGACTACAAGGTACAACAAAAAAGTCATTCGAAGAACCTTCGCCCCGAACGACTTGGTCTTGATCAGAAACGACATTGGGGTCAACAAATCGGGAGAAGAAAAACTCGCCGCCAATTGGAAGGGACCATACAAAATCAATGAGGTATTAGGAAAAGGTTATTATAAGGTGACCGACCTGAACGGCACCGAGTTACCAAGGTCGTGGCATGCTTATAATATGAAAAGGTACTACAGTTAAAAGCGAACTCTACTCCCTGATGTACTCTTTTCCCAACTTCATGATTTTTTCCCGAAAGTAAAGGGTTTTTTCTGGAGTAGGGTTTTTAACGAGGCATCATAGTAGAGGCTAAGGGAAAATAGGCTGTCAAAAACCCTTAGTAGCAAAAAGGTACCTCCCCAATAAATAAAGATCTTTTCCAATATCTCTTATAAATTCCTTTTTGCTTTTTAAGTCTTTCTACGAAATGCACCGACTTAAGCTCGACAAAGCGTGAAAATCCCATGAACCGACCTAGATGGTCGTCAGGATAAAACGACGAGGTACAAGTCGGTGTAAAGAGGTTATAAAAGTTGATCGTAAGAAACTCGAAACAGCTCCGACTCATAAGTCGAAGGTAAAACCGAGTTGAAGTAAAAACGCATCACAAGAATAATCTAAGTCATAGAAACTCAATGAACCACCAAGTTGAGTATAAGGAATAGCAAAAGATATTGAAAAACCTAGGAAAAAGCTTAAAAGCTGTCTCGAAATCCTTAAAGCAAAAGGGTTCAGAAAGACAGACAAGCCAAAGAAAAGGTTTTCAGAAAAAATCAAGGGGACTTCGAAAAATCAAAATCAGAAAAGCATGCACATAAAAAGGTAGCCGAAAACCCTTATACCAAAAAGGGTATTTTTTGTTAAATAAAACCCTTATCCAAAAAAAAAAAAGGGGGCAATTATAAATATTTTGTTTACGGCCTTAAAAGGCCAAAGGAAATTATCCAGTTACCACTACCACCAAACAAATATAAAAGAGTTTAAAAAAGGGGGGACCCACAGGCCGGGCCCCCATATAGCCAATAAAATTATTTTTTCAGAGGAGTAGACGGATCACCACCAGAATTGGGAAGAGCAGTAGGAGCACCATCAGGGCCAGGAAGAGAGGCAACCATAGGAGAAGGAGAGGAGGTTCCATGAGGTGTTGAGGAGCTCGGAGCATCCTTCGAACGAGGAGGAGACTCAATTATCCTCTGCCCCCGAGTCTTCAAGTCGGAATCAGAGACAGGCTTAGGAGAGGCAGGAGGATAGACTATGGCGCCATCAATAACAACCTTGTCAGGATCCAAAGGAGAAAGATCAAGGTCGGGGGCAAGGACCCTGACCTGCTCCATAAAGATCCTCCAAACCTCCTCGGCACCATCAGCGATAGAGTCCTCCAACTCGGTGTAGGCAGCTCGGGAATTCAATAGATCCTTCCTTACAACCACAAGGTCCTCGAACAAACTTTGATAACTCTCCTGTGCCTTCTTTCTCAAGCCCTCCTCCATGTTACACTGAGCTTGTAACTTGTTCCCCTTCTCCCGAAGATTATCCCTTTCCTCCTTTAGCTTGGCGACCTCCTCCTTCAACCCCTTCTCAGTGTTCTGATATATGAGAAGTCTCTCCTCCAGCTCATCAACTTTCGAAGTTGAACCCAGAGAACTGAGAGGAGTCTTCTCGAACATGTCAAGAAACCTTGTGCACACCCCCGCCGCCCTGGTACTCTCCTCAGCCAGAGCAGTAAGGTGGTTCCGGACAGAAACATCATCCATGCCTATATGGACATGAGGGTAGATGTGTTTCCGGACGAATGCAGGGGCATCCGCCTTAGCCTCACCTTCAAAAGAGGAGCCAGAATCCAACACCTTGCGTTTCTTTTTCTCTGGCTCAGAAGAAAGTTGGGAGGAAAGGGGCGGCTGAGAAAGAGTTGATGAAGGGATCACGATGGGCTGGGAAGGAGTCCCCACATTCCGGGGAGGAGGGGGAGGAGGAGAGATAATCGCCCTGGCGCCGCCAGACCTAGCACGAGACCTTGCCTTGGCTTCCTGAACCCTCTGGTAAGATTCTTGAGCGTTTTTCTTCGCCATCTCTACAAAAACAAATCGGTAGCTAAAAGTCAGACAAGTCGGTAAGAGAAATCGCAAGTCGGAAACAAATGAGAAAAGCAAAAAGCTACCTAATTGTGACTGGACAAAAGTCGGTGACTCCTGGAGAAATTTTTTAGTATCCAAGTATGGGGCCCTCCCCCACACATCTCGGAAGAACCCTACAATGGCCGCCTCCACTTCGTCCAGGTCGTTCAGACCATATTTCTCACAGGGGGAGGCCTCCAACCAGTATAGAGGAAAGCGAGGAGAAGCACTCTCATCCAAGAAAAAGGGGTGGTGACCCTCTACTGCTTGAACTTTGAAAAAATAGTTTTTGAAGTCATGAAAGGACTCATCAAAAAGGGTGAAAACTCTCCGACCTTGTATGGCTCGGAAAGGCACCCACTGTTGCTTATTATTCAGCCCACTGAAGGGCTTGGTCATATGGAAGAGATAGAAGAAAATCCTCAGAGAAGTCGGGAACTCCAAGGCCTGGCTAATGAATTGGTAAATTTTCAAAAAACCCCAAGAGTTGGGGTGAAGCTGAGTGGGAGCAACTCGACAGTGACGCAGCACAGACATCTCAAAATCTGAGAGTGGAAGAAAAACACCCAAACGGGTGACCATGCACTCGTACATAAAGAAAAAATGAGGGGCCGCTCCGTTGGCCCTCCCGAAGCAAATCCGGTCTTCTGGACCGGGGACTACCAACTCATACTTCGGCTCATCCTCCTCAGAAGTACAAATTCTGTGGCGAGTACGAAGGTGGGTGATAAACTCGGTATCGACCGAAGGTTCCTCTCCTAAAACTGTGACATCAACCCACTGGGAAAGAATATCTACGGAAGCCATTTCTTTTCCTAAAAGGGTGAGAAAAAACCTACAAGGGAAAAAGAAAAAGGAAAATCAAAAAACACGGTCTCTAAAGGAAGAATGCGAAACCAAACAGAAGTCTACAAACCAACCTATCTATCTACAAAATAAAGGCATGCAAATAGAAAGCATATCACAGAAGGAGAAAAAGCTAACCTTTATCTGAAAAACGAGGATTAAAGGAAGTAAAAGCCTTCGAATACAAGAATGCAGCACGAACAGGGGAAGAAGAAATTTGAAAAATCGCAGAAACGAAACAACGAAAGAGAGGGAAAGTATTTATAAACATGCTAGGGGCACAAGGGTAAAAGCAGGGCAGTCATTAATAAGAATGCACCGTTACCAAGACCATCAATCCCTACGCATATCCCTAACGGACGCGACGTAACTGTCAGAACCAAAAGGTCACGAAAAGTCACGTCGGTTTCAGACCATCACATCGGTCCTCCAACAAGTCGGCTACGATCCCGAGCAAAATACTCGAACCCAAAACTTGAAAAGAAATTGGGCTCAAGTAGGGGCACTGTTCATACCCTGGCCCAATAGTAAGGGCCCAGGTCCAAATGAAAGGCCTAATCCAAAGGATTAAGCCTCACCCGGCACCGACCTTCAACCTACAAAGTCGGCATTCGCCACGACTTGTTCTAAAGAAGTCGGGAACGAGGGTTAGCTGGTAGATAAGCATTCATTCGAATAAGTAACTGCCCCTAGAATCTCTCTAACCACTTCTGCAAACCCTATCTTAACCTCCCTAAGATAAAGGGACGGTTAACATCCTAGAAAAGCGGCACTACTTCAACGGTGGTTATTGGTTCACCACTATAAGTATCCTGACACCCCTCAGGTATCTCTAGGTCCCAATACTCTCTAGACCTGTTTTGCTCCCTTTGCTGACTTTGACATCGGAGTGTCTTTGCAGGTACCACCCTCCTCACTTCTCACGAACAAGTCGGATGGAGCCCGTGGATCGTCAACCCACTTGCAGGCCTCCTCTTTCATACGTTTGGGCCAACCAATACCGACCAGCCCATTAATCTCCGGTTACCCATCGTAACAAATACCATAAGACTTTCATAAAAATTCTCGTAGAATCGAGAATGAAGTTTTCATTCTGTACATGTCAGATCATGAATATATATAATCTTTTGAGTTCACCATATTTTTATATATTTGCAATTTTAGGCCTTGTTTTACTTAGATGTTTCTATTCTTTATAAATTTGGCAGGTAAAGTAAAATTAGAAAAAATGATGTTATAAATTGATTTTTTAATTATTTTTGTACTAATTAAATTAATTTTTATACTTTATGTTACAATATCTCAATTACATATTTTTTGCAAAATTTACAACCAATTTGGATTTTTATAAATATTAGGAATCATGTTGTCTTTTTATTTTATTAAATAATAATCTATGTAATGTTAAATAAGATTAGAGATCAATTTATTAAATTATTTTTAAAAAAATACACTTTTTTATTAAAAAATTACTATTTATTATGAATGATGATAGTTAAAATATTTATATATATTGTGTTAAATAATTTATTCAAATATATTAAATTATCTAACAACTTCTTGTTTTAACTAAATATTTTATATAAGTAATGTTTTTTATCCTTTAAAAGACAAGGAAGAAGGCAAAGTGATAGGCTCATCAGTCATCACACCTTCATTAATAATCAACCATGATTACCTAAAAGATTATCTCAATCTCTCAACATCTAAACAAAAATTAAGAAGGTCATTAATGCCGTGTTTCCTCCTAACCCAACTAACTCCAAAGTCTTCTTTCCCACTTAGCTAGTAAACCAGCCATTTTAGACTCAGTTGTATAGTGTGTGCAAAGTAAATATTCTTTTCTGGACCCAAAATCGAACCTTCTATACATCTCGTGACTCGCTTCTGACTCACCACCGACTCACTCACTCATTCCCTCCCTCCTTCGAATTTTCTCGAACCTACCACAAAACTCTCTCTCAACTTCCAATAAATCAACCGACAACATTCCTTCTCGCTTCCCAACGGAACCAAACAACTCCTTAACACAATTCAATTCATTTCCGCATTTTCACAAACACGTTCCCTGCAATGGCCGAAGATGGCACCGTAACTCTCTACAACACCACCGTCATCACTGATCCGAAGCACAACCCGTACTCCTTCAAGGTTGGAGTCGCCCAGACTCTTCGCGGCGGAGCCATTCTCCATGTCTCCACCGTCGAACAAGCCAAGATCGCCGAACGAGCTGGCGCATGCGCCGTCGTTGTGTCCGAGTCGCCGTCGCGAGGTGCCGGTGGCATTCTCCGCATGACGGATCCTTCGCTCGTCAAGGATATCAAGCGCGCCGTCTCGATCCCCGTCCTCGCTCGTGCTCGCGTCGGCCATTTCGTCGAGGCTCAGATCCTTGAAGCCATTGGCGTTGATTACGTTGACGAGAGCGAAGCTCTCGCCGTCGCCGATGAGCAAAACCACATCAACAAGCACAATTTCAGGTGAGACAAATTAACTGAATTTAGTTACCAAATTATAACTAAGTTTGTTCATAACAGATTTGAGCTAGGTTATTACATTATGCATGATTTATTTAGATCTAGAAAACCTTAATTATACTCGAGAGTTTGAGAATTAGTCTCATTTCTCACTGAATTCAAGTTTGATTCTATTTAGCTCAGTTCCACCCTCAGCTAACCGAAAAGATGAACTAACTAATATATTTTATCTACTTGTGGCAGGTGGCATAACTAACTAGCAGTTATAACTTATTATAGTTGTTAATTGTTAGGTGTTCTTAGCGGAATTAAAGAATTTGAAATTGTTGATTGAATAGGTTGCTCTGCTGAGTTATGTCTCAGAAAACTCAAGTTGTTTTAACTGTAGCTAATCAGCTAACTAATTGAGCTTCTCAAATCTTGAATTATTCTAGAGCATGAAAACTAGTTTTTAGTTCAATTTTTAAGCAGATGTTGTGCTGAGTATGTTATGCACTCTTTTGATCTCATTTGTTACTAAGAAAGACATTTAGGTTACTGAGTTAGCATTGAAGTTGGGATCAACGTATCATTATTAAGCTTAATGAGTTTTGCGCATAATTAAGTTCGCTTCCTTAATAGAAATAAAAACCATTCTATATACTTATGATGTAACTGGCATAACTAACTGGAAGTTTTATCCAAATGTAATGTTAGGTGCCCTTTTATTTGCGGTGCACGGAACCTGGGAGAAGCATTGAGGAGGGTGAGGGAGGGCGCAGCAATGGTGAGGACTCAAGGGGATTTGACAGGTTCTGGGAATGTTGCAGAGGTTGTGAAGAACGTGAGGTCTGTGATGGGGGACATAAGGATTCTTACTAACATGGATGACGACGAGGTTTTTGCATTCTCGAAGAAGATTGAGGCACCTTACGACCTTGTGGCGCAGACAAAGCAGATGGGTAGGCTTCCAGTGGTGCATTTCGCAGCTGGAGGGATTGTGACCCCTGCAGATGCAGCATTGATGATGCAGCTGGGTTGTGATGGGGTGTTTGTAGGGTCTGAGATTTTCCAATTTGAGGATCCTTACAAGAGAGTTCGGGGGATAGTTCAGGCTGTTAGGCACTACAATGATCTTCATGTGTTGGTTGAGACTAGCTGTGGCTTGACTCGGGCTATGGCTGATCTTAATCTTAATGGAGACAGGATTGAGGATTGAGCCATTTGATTGATGGTGCCTAATGATTGAATCCGTGTATTGAAATGTATCGTTCACTTTTTTCTGGTATAGAACTATAGATATAAATTTGTATCAATGATGAGAACTATGTAACAGCAGTTAAGCGTATATCATATATAATCATTTAGGTCTATTTTGTCATCGTACATGAAATGTGCTGCTTTTTGTTTTGGTGCCTCTGTTGTTCTTGATCTTAATCATTTGATCTTATTCTAGTTGCCTTGAATTTGAGTTGCCGAGATAAATTAGAACTATTTCAGTATTGATCCTTTCTGTGTGGAATTCGTCCATTTTATTCCATTATCCCAAGTTAATTCGTCCATTTTGTTTCATTATCTCAAGTTCTCAACACATACGATCTTTGCTCATGTATTGTTCTTCTGAATGCACTATTATGTATTGTTCTTCAGTGTTGAATATCAGATTAGAGATATAGGCTTTATATAAGTTATTCTGTTTTGATATAGTTTCCGTCTTTAGATATCTAATTCTGTTGTATTTCCTAGTATTAAGGGATCTGATTCTATACCTATGTATATATATATATTGACGTTGAGAGATGATTCTCTCAAGGAATTCATCCAAAACACAATCCTTGTCTCTCTATTCGTGTATTTCAAGCTGGTATCAGAGCGGGTTCCGACCCGGCTCTAGTTTCTATTTGTTTTTCTTCTTTTCCGGCTGCAATCTCTCAGCCGTGTTCCCTTTTCCCACCAGCTGACACTATCAGCTGTGTCTCTTCGTCAGAAACTGTTTTTCCGGCTGTTTCTGAGTGTCTGCCATCATGTCTTCTGAGGTAACCCCCGACACCAACTCCAATGGTGGCAAACCGGCTGTTCTAACATCTGTCGTTTCTGGAACTGCTATAATGACTTTTGAAAAATTGATGGGTGCCAAAAATTACCTTTCTTGGGCTGATTCTGTGGAACTTTGGTTTATGGGCCAAGGCTATGAAGACCACCTTACTAAATTTGTTGATGATGTTCGCGCCGCTGACAAAACCACTTGGAAGAAGATTGATGCCCAGCTATGTAACCTTATGTGGCAGACCATTGATCCACCAAAGTTGACTATGTTTCGGGCTTACAAAACTTGTAAAAAGGTGTGGGATCGTGCTAAAGCTTTATACACTAATGATATTGCAAGATTTTACCATGTTGCTAAGAAGCTGTGTAGTTTACAGCTTCAAGGAACTGATATGGAATCTTATGTTGGGGCTATGGAAGCTGTCAAGGAAGAGTTTTCGACTCTCTTTCCCTATGTGTCTAATGCTGATGACCATCATGCTCAACAGGGAAAGCTGTTTTTGGTACTTACGTTACTTGGGTTGCTAGCTGAACTTGAATCTCTTCGGCAACAAATATTGGGCACCTCCCCCGTTCCTTCCTTTCAAGACGTATTTGCACGACTCTTGCATTGGCATCCTAATCTTCTTCTCAAGTGTCCTTTCAAGTGCCCACTCGCGGCGGCCGTAGAGGTCGTGGTAATAATCGTGGTAATCGTACTCGACTTAGTTGTACCTATTGCCATAGGATTGGTCATACTCAGGATAAATGTTATGCTCTCCATGGTCGTCCTACCAAGGTAGCTAATGTTGTCCAAACTAATGAGCCATCTGATGTTCACTCCGCCGCACAATCACAAGGGACATTTGTCTCTGGCAATGATTATGATGAGTTTCTCAAGTACCAAGCTTCAAAGCAGGTATCTACTCCCGTTGCTTCGGTGGCCCACTCTGGTAATTTTGTTGCTTGTATCTCTCATTCCTCTTCTCTTGGACCATGGGTCCTTGACTCAGGTGCTTCTGATCACATTTCTGGTATTTCTTCTATCCTCTCTAAACTTGAACACCCTGCATTTCTTTCTTCTATCACTTTGGCTAATGGTTCTAAAATTGGTGCTAAGGGAATAGGTCAAGCTACTCCTCTTCCTACATTACCTTTGAAATCTGTTCTTTACATGCCCAATTGTCCTTTCAATTTGATTTCTATTAGCCAACTTACTCGTTTTCTCAATTGTTCTGTTGTCTTTTTTGCTGACTCCGTCATTGTACAGGATCCAGGGACGGGACAGACGATTGGTACAGGATGTGAGTCTCAATGACTGTATCGGCTTGCCTTACCCACTACTACTGTGTCTTCTGTTGCTGCTGTTGCGTCTCCGGACGTGGTCCATTGTCGCCTGGGACATCCCAGCCTCTCGAAGTTACAAGCTATGGTCCCGAGTTTATCTCGTCTTACTACCTTAGAGTGTCAAACTTGTCATTTAGGTAAACATGTTCGTAGTTCTTTTTCAAGTCGTGTCAATACACGAGCTGCGTCTCCCTTTTCTCTTATTCATTGTGATGTATGGGGACCTATTCGGGTTACTTCTCATTCTGGTTTTCATTATTTTGTCACCTTTATTGATGACTTTTCTCGTTGCACTTGGTTATATTTAATGAAGGACAGATCTAAATTATTTGTACATTTCAAGTCTTTCTGTTCTGAAATTCAAAACCAATTCAAAACTTCAATTAAAATTTTACGAAGTGACAATGCTCGTGAGTATTTTTCAGCACCCTTTTTGTCTTACTTGTCCTCCCAAGGCATTCTACATCAGCCGTCTTGTCCTCATACCCCTCAACAGAATGGTGTGGCTGAGCATAAACATCGTCACTTGATTGAAATTGCTCGCACTCTTCTTCTCCATACTCATGTTCCCCTTAAGTTTTGGGGTGAGGCTGTTTTGACTGCATGTTATTTAATTAATCTTATGCCTTCTTCTGTTTTGCAAAATCAAGTTCCTCATTCCATTTTATTTCCTCATGAGCACATTTTTTCTCTTCCACTACGAGTCTTTGGTTGTACTTGTTTCATCCATGATCTTACCCCAGGCAAAGACAAGTTAACTGCTCGCTCTATCAAATGTGTTTTCTTAGGGTACACTCGATTTCAAAAGGGTTATCATTGTTATTCTCCAGCTCTTGATCGTTTCTTCGTGTCTGCCAATGTCATTTCTCTGCACCCGACATCACTTCACCTTCCATTACGGAGGTGCTTCCTGTTCCTTACTTAGATAGGCCTCCTATTCCCACAAAGCCTCTCCAGGTTTATCATCGCCGTCCACGGCCTGCAGTCCAAGATAACTCATCTCCTAAACCCGTGGTTGAACCGTCCTTAGATCCTTCTTCGGGAGTTAGCAGTAGTCCTCCTATTGCTCTCAGACAAGGTATACTCGTTCCACCCGTAATCCTAATCCTATTTATAATTTTTTTAGTTACCATCTTCGCACTATGCTTTTACATCCTCTTTGTCTTCTGTTTCTATACCCAAAACAACAGCAGAAGCTCTTTCACATCCAGGGTGGCGCCAAGCTATGATTGAGGAGATGTCTGCCTTACATTCTACTGGTACTTGGGATCTTGTTCTATTGCTACCGGACAAATCTACTGTGGGTTGTCGTTGGATCTATACTATTAAGGTCGGCTCAGACGGAACCATTGATCGATTAAAAGCTCGCCTTGTGGCTAAGGGCTACACTCAAATCTTTGGTTTGGAATATGGTGATACCTTCTCTCCTGTTGCGAAGATGGCCTCTGTTCGTCTTTTTCTTTCTATGGCTGCCATTCGCCATTGGCCTCTTCATCAACTTGATATTAAAAATGCTTTCTTACATGGTGATCTCGAGGAGGAAGTATACATGGAGCAACCTCCCGGGTTTGTTGCTCAGGGGGAGTCTTCCGGCTTAGTATGTCATTTACGCTGATCTTTATATGGCTTGAAACAATCCCCTCGAGCTTGGTTTGATCGCTTTAGTGCTGTTATTTCTAAATTTAGCATGATTCAGAGTGAAGCAGATCATTCAGTTTTCTCCCGTCATTCTTCCTCCATGATCTCCATATATTTGGTTGTTTATGTGGATGATATTGTCATTACTGGAGATGATCATGAGGGAATCACTCAGTTAAAACAACACTTGTTTGATCACTTTCAGACTAAGGATATAGGGAAGTTAAAATATTTTCTAGGAATTGAAGTGGCACAATCTAATGCTGGGATCTGTATCTCACAGAGAAAATATGCTCTGGATATTCTTGAAGAAACTGGAATGTTGGATTCTAGACCTGTAAATACACCAATGGATCCCAACACAAAACTTAGTCCAGATCAAGGAGAACCTCTTGCAGATCCTGGTAGATATCGCAGATTAATTGGCCAATTGAATTATTTGACAGTCACTCGGCCAGATATTTCATTTGCCACAAGTATCCTAAGTCAGTTTCTTGACTCCCCATGCGATAGTCATTGGGACGCAGCTGTTAGAGTCCTTAGATATATCAAAGGTGCTCCAGGAAAAGGTTTGTTGTATGAAGATAAATGACATAACTAGATTGTTGGGTATATTGATGCAGATTGGGCAGGATCTCCATCTGATAGACGTTCTACATCTGGTTATTGTGTTTTTATTGGTGGAAACATGATATCTTGGAAGAGTAAGAAGCAAAATGTTGTAGCAAGATCTAGTGCGGAAGCTGAATATAGAGCTATGGCACTTGCCACATGTGAACTTATATGGTTGAAGCAATTAGTTAAGGAACTTAAGTTTTGTGAGCCGAGTAAGATGGAACTGGTGTGCGATAATCAAGCTGCCTTACATATTGCTTCCAACCCTGTGTTTCATGAACGGACCAAGCACATAGAAATTGATTGCCATTTCATAAGGGAGAAGTTGCAAAGTGGGGAAATAGTAACAGCCTTTGTCAACTCCAATGATCAACTTGCAGATATTTTCACCAAAGCTCTCCGGAGTCCTCGGATACAATACATATGTAACAAGCTTGGTGCATATGATTTATATGCTCCAGCTTAAGAGGGAGTGTTGAATATCATATTAGAGATACAGGCTTTATATAAGTTATTCTATTTTGATATAGTTTCCGTCTTTAGATATCTGATTCTGTTGTATCTCCTAGTATTAAGAGATCTGATTCTGTACTTATATATATATATATATATATATATATATTGACGCTGAGAGATGATTCTCTCAAAGAATTCATCCAAAACACAATCTTTGTCTCACTCCATTCGTGTATTTCAAGTTTCAGAATGCCCTATTATTACTTCGTATGTGTGTTTTAGACTTTAGATGAAGAACAAGAGGAGAAGATATTTGGCACATATCCTCAAGCAATGATGATCAAATATCAATTACTGTGGAAACTAAATGTGGTAATGCTTTTCAATATCAAACCTGCATTTCAATTGTTTTATATTACATCTGTTATTCTAATGATTATATCATTCTAATGTCTCCCACGAAAACAAGGGGAGGGAGTGAATTCAATTCATTGTCTTATATAGTTTCCTGCATTTGAATATTTCCATTACTAAACAATAACCTTAGTGTTATCTCATATGCTGCAAACACAGCACCATTCACCACAAAAGCTCTAGCAACTGCAGTTCCTAGTCCACGCCATAGAACAGCATGCCCTTCTTCCTTAATACTCTTTCTAAGGCAATCAACAATGCCATTGTATTTTAAAGAATCTGGTGTTTGTGCCTGTAACCTCGTTTTCACAACATCAAAAGGGTAGCAAGAAATCCAGCTTGTTACCCCAGCTAACCCACCTGCTGTTAACATAGTTGTCAAGCTTTCTTGGCCACTTCTTCTACATCCCGGGTGAAGCTGTTCTCTTACGTATTCATATGTCCAGAAATAGATACCATGGGCAGGTGCATCTCTTATCACAGTGATGCCTAGTCCTCTGTAGATTCCTCTGAGTCCTTCCTTTCTCCATATGTTCTTGGCAACCATAACAGGACCCTTTTGGGGTTCTGTCAAGTGGTTTGCACCGCGGCGCAGTTGAAGACGAATCTTAATCAGCTCTACTGGGGAAAGAATTATGCTCTGGAGAGCACCAGTGCCAACTCCTCCTAATGCTACACCCTTATAGGAAGGAGGGTCTTTGGGAGAAACAGATTTGTCAAAAACTCTTGAGAGAACTGCATAAGTTTGGAAAACTGCAGCATTCTGTCACCAACAAACACAAGAATTTTGAGCATATGACAATTGTACTTGAAGTTGCATTAGATGTTGTGATTTGGAAATCTTGTAAAGAGATAATAAAATAAACAATGACATGACATACTTATGTCTAACATATAAATGGGGTGGATCTGGTCATCGACATCAAAGTAATTGTTAGGTAGGGGTATTTACATCGAAAAAAATTCTATGTACTGCATTTGCATATATTATCTTTGAGACAGAAATACAAAGACAATAGAAAAAATTTATGTGGTTGTGATGACAAGGATATAAACAAAATTCTCTATTCTAGAGAGAGAAAATTTATTCTCTATACTTCATTAAAAATGAAGACAGAAAATATCTATCTATATCTCTTCTTGTCTGTATTACTGTGAATTCAAATGCAGCAAGTGAGTAGATCCATTTCTGATGTGTGTGTGCTTAAAAATTGTGATAAACTTGTGTTTGTAGCACATTGCAAACTCCTACTATTTGACATGTGCATCATTGTAATGAAGTTAAAGTCACAATAAAATAAAAAGAAGAAAAAAGCCTAACGTCAAAGTTATTTTTATACAGTTCAAATAATGATTTCAATGTCTAGATTGTAAAAGATAATTTTGTAACAGCCAAAATCCCATCTAGAATCAAATACCAATAAACCTTGCATGACACATGACTATGGCCCCATGACACCTACCAACTTCAGATGTTGGCTCTATGCCTCTGTGCTTGTTCCCCACCATAGCCAAAAATGACACTAAACAAAGCAAAACTGGCCCTCGTGGAAAACGTTGGGTGGATGAACAAGAACTTTCTTGAAGCATCTCATTAATTTGACAACATGGCAAATGAACCTTTAATGGTAGTCACATTCTAGGTTCATGCTAATGTCTCAATTATGGGGTCCGAACGGATCAAAACCACTGTTCAATCTATGAATGACTAAATTGTCTCATAGTTAAATGATACATAAGAGTAAGCAAATATAAATTTAAATGTGACTTCATCGTACTACAATCGTTACTATTGAGGTGGCATGTGGTGTGTCTAAGTTGTAACCCGTGTTCATTTTCCAACCTAATGCCGTGAAGTAGTGATCTTAACCTAACCATGTTCATTGAATATTGCTTGAATTGGAGAAAAAGGTGTTTGTGAGTCACTGAGTCCTTATCCTAATGGCTCTTGATCAATTCAAAAGAAAAGAGGATTCATATGATTCTATATTCTATTGCTATCATTATACACAAAGATTATAAAAAATAAAGGCGTGAGAAAAGTGACTTTCCAAAGGGAATTGGGCACTCACATCAATGACTATTTTCCAAATGGAAATAATAAAAAAGACTATTGCACAAAAGAATATTATATCCCATGTGACCTAGACCTATTAGTTATATGCTTCTTCCATGTTGTATCTATCAGAACAAGAACAAGAGAAGATTCAGAATTATGCAATGGAGATTTTGTGTGACATAATTTTTCATATATACATGCAACCCATGTATTGATATGATGAACTTGAGAATCTGCATATTATAAAACATATGAATTTAAAGGAGAAAATATAAAACATCTCAACTCCCAATCATATCTTAATATATAAAAATAGAGAATTCCTCTCTCATTATTTAAAAGAAGGTGAATTTGATATTTATAAAGATGGCAATCAAGAATGATGAATGGTACCTGAAATGTAACAGAGGCCAAAGGTGCACCCATGCCACGGTAGAGAGAAGCTGGTCCTTCCTTAGCAATAGCATTTCTA
This sequence comes from Arachis hypogaea, assembly GCF_003086295.3. Lineage (NCBI taxonomy): Eukaryota > Viridiplantae > Streptophyta > Magnoliopsida > Fabales > Fabaceae > Arachis > Arachis hypogaea. The sequence goes on along the minus strand of NC_092054.1, from coordinate 3,981,928 downwards.
AGAACACTGAATGCTGATGATGATGAACCACCAAAAATGTTTGAGCTTTGTTGCCTTATCCTTATTGTATCTAATGGATAACCAGATACAATTCCAGCAATCCCTCCAAACCCTCCAGCTACAAACTCTTTTCCCCAACTTGATGCAAGAAACTCTGGCCAGAAATCCATTATCTTCTTTCTTCTCTTCCTTCTTCTCTCATTCCCCAAAACATGAGAATGAGAATAAGATCAGACACTAATGTATCAGATTTCAGAAGAAACAAACACACCCCAGAAAGGAAAAACTATATATTTGTATCTATCAGGTTGTTGATGTTTCCTTCACGGATCAAATTGCACTAAAAGCTATCACTTTCGAAGGTTTTTTGCTTATTGAGCTTTCTTTTCTCTTGGTTGTGCCTATGCTTTACAAAAATGTCGGAAAATTGAACCGGCTATTCAGCTTGCTAAAATGCTCTCTTTCGTTCAAAGCTTGAATCTTTTTCTTGTTTGTGACAAACCCAGGAAGCAAAAAATATCCAAAACTGAAAACAACTCCTGATTTTTCTCAGACCTTTGTATGTTTTCCTTCGTTTTCTTCTTGTTTTTATTACTTCCTTTTCCTTTGGTTGAAAGAAGGTAGGGTAGAAAAGAGAGCTGGGAGTCTGGGACAATTCACAACCTCACTTTGATGCCGCTGTTGTAAATTATGGGCCAAAAAAGAAAAGGACAAAAGCCACCGGTTAGTATTTTGTTTGCTATATTTGAAGTGCAAAGAAAAGGCCAATGCTTTATGTTTCATGAGGAGAACCAACACGTGCCTCCCATGTGTACCAATACATGAATTACACGTGGCATGTTGTTGTCATGGATCACGGTTAATTTTGCTTTTATTGCATTCTAATGTTCACCAACTTTTTGATAACTTTATGAGGCACCCAATTGAATTTTGCATTAGTGTTCGGTCCATACAAGGTAGTAAGAGATTATTGCACGTTAATTTTATGAAAACTAGATAAATTTTTTTTTTTCATATTCTCTAATCTCTCTTCTTTTCTTACATCTCTTTAGTTGGGTGATAATATATTTTATATGAAAAAATTTTGGGTTAATATTTTTATTAAAATTTGGCTAGTATTTAACTATTAAAAAAAAGTAAATAATTTTATATTATTGGATATAATTTTATACCATTAAAAATACTAATAATAATTAATTAATAATTACAAATTATAAAATTTGTTCGCTCCTTAATACTCTTTTATTGGATAATTTTGTTAACAAATTTCTAGACAACTTATGAGCTGGTGAGAGTTCCTGGGCCCTGAGTTGCCCAAGTTGTTTGCAGAAATTTGTTATCATTTTGTGTCATGGAAAAAGCATTTTGCACACTAGCTTTGGATATTCACTTTGCATTTTTCTTTTTTTTTTTCTTCTAATTTTTTGTTGAAAGCTTAAACTCAACAAGTTTGAAAAACAAATTAAGAATTAAAAATCTTGTTTGATATCAAATATGATCAAATTAAAATGTTCATATAGCAATGTTCTTTGTGTTGGGGTTGAAATTACACTTTGTTGTACATGTTAGTGCTACATATTGATCATCATCATCAATATTTTTTAATTATATATATATATATATATGTTATGAACAAGTTTGATTATTTTATAATGATAAATTTGATTATATGTTATGACAACTTTGATATTTAGGTAGTTAATTATTTTATTAGAAATATATAAATAACATGCATGAATATATACAAATATATCACTTTTAGAGATAATATTTGATTCTGTTTTGTGGTTCTTATTTAATTATTTGCTAACATTTGGCCTCAAAATATATATTCTATCTAACTATTTTGTTTTAATTGTGAGTAGTGTGTTTGAACTATAATACATGGTTTCAATTGATACTTTCACATAAAAATGAGAATAATTGTTTTTTATCATCAAATCCTTAATGCTTTAATTATTTAGATTAATCTTATCTCCAAATGATATTATAAACAAAAGTTAATACACTAGGCTGACATTATTGAATTCACTTTGAAAAGAGAAGAATGCAACTAAAAGTTGATAAGAGATGTAGAAAATTGGATGGAAAAGTGATAAGCACAAAGACTGTATGTTATAGGAAACAACATTTCAAAACCTTAAACAACTAAAAAATTGGTGTGGTTAAAATCAATTTCTCTGTTTTTTTTTTTTTTAAATTTATAATAACATATATACTTGTGGCTCCTTGAAGTGTTGGGTGCATGTGATTTTGATTATGATTTCCAAACATTGAAATTTCCTAGATTGGAATTTGGAGGCATTATGATAGTTCGTAGTGTTCAAATTGAATTGTATTACCAACACCATATAGTATTAGAATATTCTTTATTTCATGGTGACATAATCCTATTGTTCCAAACTTTATTTCAATCATGTTTTTTAGGGAAAGAGATGGGAGACTTGATTAGTGATTACTCAATCAATATAATGTGTGGGGTCCATTATGTCATATTATTAGAATGGGAAAAATAAGAGTATCTTTTGGAAAGTGAAATCCACTTGGATTTATTTGATATGCCTATCTGGTTTTGTTATGCTATTTACTTATCTACTCACATCTCAATATCTCATATAAGTCCTCGTTCATTCTTTTTCTCATGAATCTCATCAAACCCTCCTTTTGCTTTTTTCTTTTTGTTTTTGTTTTTAAAAACATTATTATTATTATTAAATAAGGAATAAATGTAACAAAAAAAATTTAAAAATTTATATTTTAGATAGATTAATTTCTAAAAAAAATATCAATAAAGTCCTCTAAAAAAATAAACGTGAATAAGTTAGTTTAAATTAAAATTTTTTGTCTTAATTATAGGGACTAATTTAAAATAATGTGTCTACATCTGTTATTTTGAAAGACTTTATTAATATTTTTTTCAAACAACTAATATATCTGATGTGTAAATTTTTAGAAATTTATTTGTTACTTTATTCTAAAAATAAATGATGTTAAAAGTAAATATAATTATGTATATTTCAAAGAAAAGGTGACATATTACTGTTATTTTATTTAAAATTATATAAAATAATTTAAGAGACTTCGTGCCTGTTTGGGCACCATTATTTTGATAAAAAAAAGATCTTTTTTCAATGAAAAAAGATCTTTTTTTATTTTTTGGTGTGTTTGACAAATTTCGAGTAGTAAAAATAAAAGCACTAGAAAAATCAGAAAAATATCTTTTTTTTGAAAGATCTTTTTTCCTTAAAAAAAAAGATGTTTTTCAGGTAATAAATAAACAAAAAGTACTTTTATATTGTTATATCCAAACATAATTGATAGATAAAAAGATGTTTTTGCATGAGATATCCAAACATAAAATTACTTTTACTTTTCCATAAGATATTTTAAAAAAAGATAACTCGACAAAAGATCTTTTCTTAAACAAGTCCTTCCTCTCTCTCTCCACTTTTTTTTTTTTTTTTTGCTTCTTCTGAGTGCCAGTTTGACTTTATGGTTAAGAGCCCTCCAAGAAAAGAATTGAAAATTAAACGCAAGGTAATTTACTGGGCCGCTTTGGGCCCAAAACGTGTTTTGGACACTGAAAATGGGCAATACCAAAAATTAAAGAAAAAAGGCATATGAATATGGTATGATAACTCAAAATTGGTCAAACAATTTAGGTTGACCCGGAAAAGGAACTAAAAAGAAAATATGATAAACAAAACTGTAATTACGTGTATGTATAGAATTGTTTTTCTTTTATTCGTTTTTTTAATTAGTGAAGTAAAAGTGCAATTATGGATTGTACAAAAATACTATGAGAGGAGCATGGAGTATATAGAATTATTTATACAATTATTAACATTAATGTCGTAAGCAAAATATATAGTATGAAAAATATGAATCCATATCGTAAGAAAAATATAGCTATATATGAAACACTTGTATCTGTCAAAACAACTCAACTGAAAATAAGGGTCTCCCTATTTAATTATATTTAAATTAAAAAAAGCGTGTTGCATAAGATATTTGGATTATTTAATAAATTGATGATTTAAAAGTTATGAAGCACGGACACTTAGTTGAGTTGTTGTATTCACATGTCGAACACATTTCGGATACGATATTTATCGATATTCATTCGACAAGTGTGTCCTAATAAAAAGTAAAAAATTCTTTTTCGAACAGTTTGAACATACTTAAATACTATCACGTGTCAGTGTGTCCAGTCTTATTCTTAAAATATATTTTTAAAATAAATTTAGATATAGTATATATTATTATTTATTAAAACAAAAAATATTTTAAATACTTGATATAATTAAAATAAGACATTAAAAATAATAAAAAAATTTAATTTAAATTTTAATATTAATAAAATATCAAAATATCACTACGATTTATCTAAAAAATATACTTTATATTTTATATATATGCGTATTTCTGTATCTTATAAGATTTTAAAATTCAAGTATCGATATATCTCATATCGTGTTGTGTTCTATATCCGTATCAGTATCCGTGCATCATGACTTAAAGAGGATAGGAAATTGAATAGAAGTCAAATGAAAAGATCATGGAAAAGGCTGATTTTGAAATTATGCATAATGAAAATCATGGAATTTTGTGTCTAGGGGAGTTTTGCATAGAGAAAAATAAAGATAATGCATTCATGTGGAGATTAATGTTTTTGCCATTTTGCAGTGCTAAAATTGGTCGGCATTCAGGGTCATGAATATTGAATTGATTTTCAGGATTATGTGTCTTTTATCAAATACTTTTATTTTCTTCAATTTTTCTTTAGATATACATGAGCCTTTAATCAAAATATGATATTTATGACTTTCTAACCATTAAAATAATATAACAAATAAGCCTTTCTCAATAAAAGAATCTATATATATGAAATTTTCAATAGTTAAAAATATAAATAATTAGCTTTAGTAATGTGTTCACACATAAAAATTGTTATACTTTTTATTATTTATTTTTTTATTTTGTGTTGATGAAAGTATATATGTTTAAATTTGGTAAAAAACTAAGGTCTAATTTGAATAAATAATTTAATTAATTAAAAAAATAATTTAAATAATAAATAATTATATTAAAAATAATTTATAAATAAATTATTTTATATTTAAATTTTTAATTTTAAAAATAATTATTTTATAAAAATATGATAAAAAATAATAATATTATAAAAAAATTATTTTTTTATAAACTTTTAAAATAATTTTTAAAAAAATTATAATTTAATTTTAAAAATTACACTAAATATTAATATTATTATTTTTCATAAATAAAAAATTCAAAAATATTACTTTTAAAACGTCCTAAACTGGCCTAAAAAATAGACCGACCAAGGAAGGGTGTAAATATTAAATAAGAACCAATGAAGAAGAAATAGCAAAGGAAGGGGAAGGATTAGGTGTTTCGCAGCCGCAAACACACATTCACGCCTCACCAACCACACACACCCACCAATGCCCATGGCGCTGTTTACAACCACCACCACCACCGCCTTACTCCTTCCACCTCCTTCTTCTTCCTCTTCCGTCAACAAGTCTTCATCTTTCCACAACTTTCGAGTACCCTTTACTGTCCATTGCTGCTCTCTCTCTCCAATTCCACTTTCCCATCGCTTCCACTCCCTCCGTGTTCGTATGGCCCCCGAAGAGGAGAAGATGACTCGCCGTTCCCCTCTCGATTTCCCTATTGTATGTTCCTTCATTTCTCTCTCTCTTTCTTGTTTGAATTCTTGTGCTGGTGTTGAAGCATGTTTCGTGCTGCAAGAGGTTCTTGAAGGTTGTTACTTTTACCTTGCGTGTGTTTTGGCTTAGAATTAGGGCACAATTGGTGTTTGAAATTTAGGGGAACTGGTTCTTACGCTTAATACTTGAAATTGTTGAAATTCGTTTGGTTAATAGGGAAAATTAGGATTTTAATTAATTAGTGTCTCTAGCTTCTAGCTGAATTGGCACTTGGCTGTCTATGATTGATGACATCATCCTAAAATTGCATTCAGATGATTTAAACTGTCTAATTGAACAAAGATAGGGTTAACTCTTGGATAAATTGATCTTATATTGTTTGTTTGGAGATATGTGCTGGGGTGTGGTTGAATTATGGATGCTTTGGTTGTGCCACTATTTTCTTGTGCATAATTTTAGCAAGTAATGGATCCTATCTCATGGAAACCACAACTTACCCTTTCTTCCATAGATGATTTGTTGTTGTCTAGTTGTGCAGTAAATGAAGGGGGACAAAAACAGTTATGAGTTATCTATCTAGATTACTTCTTATGAAACTAGAGGGGTTTGTGAGATTGATTTTGGGGAGTAAGGGAGGGAAGAGGAAAGGCTAGTATATATATTCACACTTTTTTCATAAACCCTTCAAAACCCTAGATTTTGTTATTGTTGGGGGAGAAAAAAAAAAAGAAAGAGAAGGGGGGGGGGGATTAAAACATATGGAATTATGCTTACTAAAATATTCAAAAAATGGACATTTTTTACATAGTGGTTAATGGAGCTTGAAATTGTTGAATACATCACAAGCTCTCAATTTCTTTTTTCCCTCCTCCACTTCTCCTTCCTTTACCGCGTAATGCTTTCACTCACATTTCGTTACATTTCTCTACACGCTTAATTTATTGGGGTCGTCTATTAGTATTGTTCAGATATCGGTTTGTGGTGAACCTTACTCTGTTCTCAATTGGTGGCCATTCGAGAAATACACTAATTGAATATTGAATGCATATCATATTTATAGGAATGGGAAAGGCCGAAGCCAGGACGAAGACCGGATATATTCCCTCAATTTAGTCCAATGAAGACACCATTGCCACCTCCATTGCCTGCAGATCCACCCGAAGAGGACGAGGAAGAGGAGGAAGAAAAGAAAGAGGAACCAGAGGAAGATCCTGATAAGGAGGAGACAGATGAGCCAAAACAGCAATAATGGAGCGAGAAGATCGAGTTGTTTTGATATCTCAATGCCAACTTGCTGCTTGCTACACTTAGCATAGATAGATGATGGTTATTTCATTGTATCAGGGATGTGAGAGCTTTTCTTCAAGTTTTGCTAGCTGCCAATTCTGTTTTATACCCTGATATTAGTTGTAGTTTATGCAAGTGCTTGTTCTCACATCATATTCTCTCCACATACAACAATTTTGTCTGCCTACTATAAAGTAATATTACATATGGATGGGGTAGGGTAATGATTTTTGTTTCAACTTGATTGCATTATATAATATTCTTTCATTTTGAAAATGGATAGTTCTTGATTTCAAGTATGAGTTGCAGCTTTGATGCTGATTGGATAGTTAGGCTAGCGTTATAACCCCTAAGCTTTCCTCTTTTTTTATATTTTGGATGATGGGTTCAGAAATCAGAATCCTAACAGGGTGTTTAGAAAAGTTAACTGGAGATAGATATGTAGTCGGTTCTGTTATTATTTGAATTTTGATGTTTGGAGTCAACGAGTTAACACTAAACACACAAATAGTATACAAGCTTGATGAATTAGCAAACATGTTTTCCCATTACAATCATAAGTAATCAAATAATGCATTCCAAAACACAAATAATAAAAACCAATGCGAAGTACACACCTTTTTTGGGTCCAAGAAATTCTGATTCAAACTATGATCCCTAGATCACACTCACACACACAGACTTATTATGGAAATATGATAACTATTTTTTAGGAGGATGTATGGTATACCATGTTTGAAGAGCAGCAAGAATTAATGCAGCAAGTGCACCCAAGAAGGCAAGCAAAGACCAGGGAGAACTGAAATAAGTACTCCGTGTTTCAGCCAGAAAAGTTCTCCATCCACTCGAGTAATGTTCTTCAATTTGATGCCTGACTTGGATATATTTCTTGCTAAATGAGACAGCATTGCTTGTGTATATTTGATTGAACATTTTAGTGGGCAAGTCATGTCCAATGTCATTAAGGAATTTGGCCAGTTCTTGGTCGCTTTGAAGCAAATTTTGGATAACACCAGCTGATCTAAGCTCCTTGACATCCTCAGCATCATCTACCAAGGAATCCAAGAAAGAAAAGAAACAACAACATTCAAAGCTGTTGCGAAAGTCTGGACACATCTCGTACGCAATCAAGTTTCGAAAAAAGTAAGGCGTGACATCGTTGTATACCCACAAAGGAAGTGTCAATTCTCCACTAAACCATCTCGAGGTAAAAGTGATGTTATGCCACTTCCATGGATCACTCTTGTTTGCCTTTACCCGAATCCCTGATTTTTTGAGATCACGTATGTTCTTGTAAGTTTGCCAAAATAGGGAGGAATGAGGAGGAGGAGGAGGAGGAGGCGTCTGATTTCCACCGTTTTGGTTTGGGATATTCTGTCCAATCTCTGTTTGAAGGTAGAATGAGCGAACAAAATCAAGTATATGATTTCTTGTAGGCGTATAGGTGATTGTGATCGTTGTCCTTCCACTCCGCTTTGCTTCACCCATGCTCATAAAATTGATCAGTAAATAGTCCAAGTCAGCACCTTGTGTTTTGCTCAGCAGCTGCAGCAATTTTATTGGAAGTTGATTTTCCAGCAATTCAATATCTCTCCAAGTATGCATCAGTTGATCAAGCTTTAGCTTCAGTTCTTCTGGACGCTGAACATCAACGTGGTCCATGTAATAGAGCAAAGAGCATCCATCCTCAAACAGCATCCAAATCAGTTCTTCATCACTATACTCTTCAATTACATCCTCAGCAAACAGCTCCTTCAGTTCCCCAATCTTATATCTTACAACTCCATACAAATAGTTTGCTGCTTCTTGCTTGTTACCATTACAAGGACCTACTTCTTTACTGTATTCTTCAATGTAGAGAGATGCCCATTGAGATTTCAAGTGTTGACCTTGTTGCTTCAGATTTTCGTTGCCATGATGAATGGGACCAAATGATATCATTTTGGGTATGCAATACTCGTAGAAGTTGGTTTTTTGACGCCAAAAAAGAGGAACTCTTTGTATCTTGGGAGTTGAAGAAATTTGATTATTATGATCAAATGTTTGATTCAGTAGTTGGGCAAGCTTTGCTTCCCTTGCCACCTTTGCATCCTCTGCCATTGCAGATGATACAACAACACCTGAGGTTATTTAATTTGTATGCTGCTCACTGCTCGCTACCACAAACAAAAAATCAACATTTATTAACACTCACTTCAAGTTAGTATTTTTATAATCACTCGTCAATCTTTTCAACTCATGTAATCAAACAGGTAAGGAAGGTGCGTGTGTGTATATAGTTTAGGAAAAGTTTCATGCATTTCAGAAATCAAAAATGCTATTTGTACACCAAAATCAGCTATCAATATATTTGTATATAAATACATGTGTGGTTTAATTTATTTTCAATGTATATTTGTATTTCAACATGTATTTTATACTGTGACTTTAGTGACTGATTTTGGTATACATGTAGCATTACTCAACAGAAATAACCTATGATGCACGAACACTGACACGACACGGGACATGACACGACACGGGACATGCGGACACACGAATTTTAAAATCTTATAAGACACGGGGACACGACATATATATAGAATATAAAGTATTTTTTAGATAAATTACAATGAATTTTTGATATTTTATTGCTGTTAAAATATAAAATAATTTTTTGACTATTTTTAATGTCTTTTTTTAACTATATAAAAGTATTTAAAATATTTTTTGTTTTAATAAATAATAATATATATTATTTCTAAACTCATTTCAACAATATATGTTAAGAATAAGACTGGACATGCGGACACGTGATGAAATTTTTTTTTATTTTTTATTAAGATACGGTTGGAAAAGCCAAACACGCGTGTCGAACGAGTGTGGATGAGTGTCATGTCCAAAATGTGTCTGACACGTCCACATGGCAACTCAATCAGGTATCCGTGCTTCATAAAAAATAACAGTATTCTAGTGACTTTACTCGTTCATTTTAATTATAAAAAATATATATTAATTAAAATTAACATATAAAACTATTAGAATATTAGTATTTTTAAAATATTTTCCCATAGTTTATTAAAGGCTGAATTTTGATGTTCGAAACGTACTTTATTACCAAACCTTTATGTCTAATGTCATCTTCTATATTTTGTTAGTATATTATGTGAAATCATGTTACACATACATAAAAAATAAGATATATATAATAACTAATTTAATAACTGATTTTTTATATACACGCATAATATTTAATCCCGCGATCACTTTCTATTTCTAAATTTTATGTTCCATATAAAGTATATTTTAAATAAACCTAATATCATCATCTTATGCATCTTTGGTTCAATATTTTTTTTAATTTCTTACTTGAACCGTTTTTAAAGAATTAAGCACATATTTTAAAATATATTCATAATGACAATATCAAAATTATAAGATAGTAAAAAAGGAATTATAATTCATTATTCATATGTATTATTTTATAGAAAAAATTAAATACAAACTAGATACTATAAAATCACTTATCTTAAAAATTTTAAGTTGACAAGAAAATATATAAATAATTATATATTTATCACACTACTCCTTCACATAACTCTTTTTATGAATTTATATAAATTTTTGTATAGACATTGTTTACCTTGATGCTAAAATTATTTTCTTCTAGAATAACAATGATATATTTTTAAATTATAAAAATTTTGACATCATGTTATAAAATTATTTATTTTAAAAACTAAAATTAAAATTCCAATATCATAGTGCCATGTTATAAAATCACTTTTAGAGTATTACTTCTTATATAATAAAATTGGTCTCATTTTAAAAAGATAATATTACATTTTATATAATTATTTTGATAAAATAATTAAAAATAATATAAAACTTAAATTAAATTAAAACTAAATATTAAAATAATAATTCTCATATTTAATTTTAAATCACTATTTATAATATATAATTTTATTAATACTAAAAATAAAACTGAAATTAAAGCTAGCATTAGAGTGGCTAATAAGAGAAGAAATATATATATCACCAAAAAGTATACATGTAAGTCATTTCTTTACAAACAACTAAGGATGCAAATCAATAATTTAAGGTTTAATTATTCTGTTAATCTCTATAATTTTATCAAATTTTTAATTAAATTTTTATATTTTTTTCTTTCAATTGAATTTCTATACTACTTTTAATTTTATAATTTACGTCCTTTTCATATTAAAAATATTAAAATTAACATAATATTTTTACCAAAATACATGTGATCAAAAATTTAATTAAGTTTTTAATTATAAATACCTCCAATTTGCAAATGAAAAAAAACGTTAAGGACGATTCTAAATCGAAAGGGGAGGGGGAGGGGGAGGCGGGAAAGGGAGACCGGGTGGGGGGAGGGGAAGGGGAGGGTATTTTTGTCCATAGGACGATTTTAATACGAAAAAAAAACGTTAAAGACGATTCTAAATCGAAAATTAGATAGGGACCAAAACAATACTTATCCCTTTTTATATTATGAAAGATTTAATTTCAAAATTAAAGCAGTATAAAACCCATCAATAAAAAAAATATATAAAATATTAATTAAAAATTTAATAAAACTATAAGAATCAACCAAATAATTAAACCATAATTTGACGAAAAGAAAGCAATGAATGCAAAATAATGGTTTCTGAGTTAAATAATTAATAAAAAAAAAATGAAAAAGGTTTATAGGAAGATAGAAGAATAGGGTCATAACTTGCCTTGTAAGAGGAGAGAGAAGAGGGAGATCAGGTACTCTGTTTGGAGTTTGGACACATATATCATATTAATTAGTAATTGGAGAAGAAGCATGCATCTATGTATGTATGTGTCTTCAAATTAAACAGAAGAACCTACACAATCATTTATGTACTTCGATTTAGGCTGCTTGATTACCTTTATTTTATTCTATATACTGAAATCCTTTACCCTTCTAAGCAAGCAAGGAACGTCGTACCATGCTTATAATTAGGGAAAAACTTTACACTAATTTGATTTAAAACTATAAGTTCAAAAAAGTTTATTAAATGTTTAAATATACTACAATTATTGAATAGACATATAATTGGAAAAAATTATTAAAATTAATATCAATAAACTTATAATAAAACAACTTATAATGTTGTCTGTAAACTGTAATTGAATAAAGGGAGTACTTGTAAATGTTCATATAAATCACAATAATTTATTGCAATCTGATAGTTACGTTATTTATAATCAGTCATTTTGTTAATTAACACGCTAAATACGTAGTTTGAATCGATGATTACACTTACTATAAGAGTTTTTTTTTAATCAAAACATCCTTGTTTATTTAGTTATAGTACTATATATTAATTTGTTGTTTCTTAATACATCTTTTATTAGAGGCAGTTTTGTTTGAAATTATTTCGGATTATTTTAGCCACAATTCTCTTGATACCTTTTTTTTCTTCTTTAATTAACACATATTTATAAGTTAGGTTCCGCTACGTTACCAACAGCGTTTCTGCCAACATCTGCCAACTCTTATGTATAACTATATTTATTGGATGTGTCTTCGTGGATGTGTCTAATAAAAATGTATTTTTCATGGCTGTGTTTAATAGAAGTGTCTTTATAGATATATTTTCTGGATGTGTCTCTTTATATATGTGTTTAAAATATAATAATTAATTATTATTAGCAATAAGTTGGCAGATAATATGTTGGTACCCTATACTTTTCCTTATAAGTTATAACTCAACTGAGATATCACTAATTAAAGTAAACGAGTCTCTGTCCAACTAATTAAAAATTGAAAATAATGGACTAAAAAAGCTGGATTATTGTAGAAAAGTTTCGCTCAAATTAAGAATCACATCCTTGAGAAGTTCCATAAAATAATAAGCACGCATCTTTTTCTTATATCCTTCACTCCATCAACACAACAAATATACGCAGTTACATTACTCTTTTTTTTTTTTTCTCTTTTTTCTTTTTTAAACTAAAAGTATTTGGAGGCAATCAAGTATTAGAGATTCTATTAGAAATAAGACTCACCCTACAATATTGATTACTTTATAGTCAAAACTTGAACCGAGACCACAGATTAAAAAAGAGATATTATCTTTCACTATGATCAAATCATGCGTTAGGTTCAAAAATCAAAATTATATTACTTGATGAACTCCTCCACTAAAAGATCAACAAACTAAACTTAGGTGGTGCATTGAAACTTCTTAGAAAGTTCCTTTAATTAATTGTATTGTCTATTGTGAAACTAAGAGCGATGAAATTTAATCCAATAAACATACACTAATATTTGAGAGATAACAAAAAATAGTCTAAATAATTTAAAATTGTTGTCTTATTTTTAATAATTAATTATCATTAAAAAAAGAAAAGAAAAGGGGGGGGGGGGTTAAAACATATGGAATTATACTTACTAAAATATTGAAAAAATTGACATTTTTTACATAGTGGTTAATGCTTTCCCTCACATTTCTCTACACACACAATTTATTGGCGTTGTCTATTAGTATCGTTCAGATATGGGTTTGTGGTGAACCTTACTCTGTTCACAATTGGTGGCCATTCGAGAAATACACTAATTGAATATTGAATGCATATCATATTTATAGGAATGGGAAAGGCCTAAGCCAGGACGAAGACCGGATATATTCCCTCAATTTAGTCCGATGAAGACACCATTGCCACCTCCATTGCCTGCGGATCCACCCGAAGAGGACGAGGAAGAGGAGGAAGAAAAGAAAGAGGAACCAGAGGAAGATCCTGATAAGGAGGAGACAGATGAGCCAAAACAGCAATAATGGAGCGAGAAGATCGAATTGTTTTGATATCTCAATGCCAACTTGCTGCTTTTGCTACACTTAGCATAGATAGATGATGGTTATTTCATTGTATCAGGGATGTGAGAGCTTTTCTTCAAGTTTTGCTAGCTGCCAATTCTGTTTTATACCCTGATATTAGTTGTAGCTTATGCAAGTGCTTGTTCTCACATCATATTCTCTCCACATACAACAATTTTATCTGCCTGCTATAAAGTAATTACATATGGATGCGGTAGGGTAATGATTTTTGTTTCAACTTGATTGCATTTGTTACCTAGATTATTTCTTTATCAATAATAGGTTTACCATTGTAATTATTTTTTAGTGAAAGTACATAAAAAATACATAGTATATAAGGTGTAATAACTCAACAAATATTTTCTAAGGGGATTTTTCATTCTCTCCAACAATGAGAAGAACTTATTTCTCTTCCTCTCTTAATCCCTTTTGGTTCATCAAACCATCAACATCACAGCTTGAACAGCTTAGAGCATGAGATTTTTTTCATGGTGCGGTGAACGTGGAGAGCAACCAAGCTGTGAATCAAATTATTAAAAAAAAAAAAAGTTGTGAATTGAGATCAATCTAATTTTGCCATTTTCGTTCTATCCCTAATTTTTCTTTCGACATTTTCTTTCTCTCATTCTTACCTCTTCCTTCAAACTCATCCAATAGAGTTTGATGAGAGGCTATTTCGTAAGATTCTTTCTTGGTGAACATATTCCGATCAACGAGTTGGAAGGAAGAAGATCTGAATTCTTATTACTCTGTGATTCATTGATTTCTCAAAATGGCAAACATGGCAAACAGATCCTCCCATTGCAGAGGTCGTGGAGCTACATCAAGTAAGGCCATACAGAAGATGTATGCTATAAGAAGCATGTGTACTCCTCTCATTTCTATCAATGGCAGCAACATAACACTACCATTAATCACGTGATCACTGAGGGGCATGATGACAAACAATTCCAGCTCAATTGTCTCCAAGAGAACACTGGAATATCAAGATCTGGATTCACTCCAAAGCAAAGATTTGCCTTGTTAGAGTTGATCAAAGACAAAAGTGTGCAGCAACAACCTCATAATGCAAATCAAATTTTGACTAATTCCATTCAAACTTCCACTCCAGGTAAAACCATTGCATTACATTTTAATGCGAGAATTATGAGCATTATCACTCCAAAATCTGCACTATGGGTCATTGATTCCGGTGCAACAGATCATGTGACTTTTGACTTAAAAGATTTTGCAAGTTTTCAAAATATTGATCCAATCAATGTGATATTGCCAAATGGGACCAAAACTGTTAGCACCATCATTGGCACAATCACATTCTCTAAAAAATTTTTTCTCAAAAATGTTTTATACATTCCTTCTTTTGATTTTAAACTGATATCTGTATCAAAGTTAACCTCAAACTTACATTGTCAACTGTTAATCAATGATAAATGTTGTGAGATACAAGATAGATCCACATAAAAAATGATTGGCATTTCTGAGTGTATAGAAGGGTTACATACAATGAGTAGAGAACCAGAATTCTCTCACTTCGACTACTACTCATCCCACCACACCTTCACACAGTGAGCACAACAACATTTGGCATCTTAGATTAGGACACATACCCATGCATAAATTGATTTTTCTGAAGAAGTATTATCCTTTTATAGATTGTATTGCTTCAAAATTTCCTTGTGATTCATGTCATTTTGCAAAACAAAAGAAATTATCTTTTAATCTTAGTACAACTAAAATAAAAGATTGTTTTGACTTAGTTCATATGGATATCTGGGGTCCTATTTCTGTCCCTTCCAATGAAGGACATAGGTATTTTTTGACTGTGGTGGATGGCAAGAGCAAATTCACTTGGATTTTTTTTATGAAAACCAAATCTGAAACATCACAATTGGTTATTAATTTTGTGAATTTTGTCAGAGTACAATTTGAAAAACAAGTTAAGTGTATAAGGACTGACAATGGGGCAGAGTTCACTCTAAAATCCTTTTTTGCATCAACTGGAATTTTACACCAAACTTCTTGTGTAGAAACACCAGAGCAAAACGGGATTATAGAGAAAAAACACCAGCATATTTTAGGTGTTGTTAGAGCACTGCTATTTCAATCAGGAATTCCACATTGTTTTTGGCAATACGCAGTTGCTCACGCCATTTACCTAATTAATAGGCTGCCCAGCACTAACATGGATAATGCTAGTCCTTATAAGCTTTTATATGGTAACTTACCTGACCTTTCATATTTAAGAGTATTTGGTTCTCTTGCATATGCCTCCACATTAACAAATTCAAGAATAAAATTAGACCCAAGAGCTAGAAAAATAGTTTTTCTTGGTTTTAAATTAGGAACAAAGGGTTTTCGACTTATTGATTTAAAATCAACGAAAATTTTCATATCCAGAAATGTAATTTTTTATGAAACTCATTTTCCATTTTTACATTCCACTAGCACTGACATTTCTGTTGTACCTATTCGTACTCCACAATGCATTGATCTTTTTCAATATGATACACCATCCACACATCATTTGCAATCACCCACACATACCACACTCATAGATTCAAATGAACATTTCTCAAGTTCAATGCACTCACCAATTTCCTCACACACCATTGCACCCATTACCACACCACACACTAACAATGCACCTGCATCACAACACTCTGACATCACACATGACTGCATTACTAGAAAGTCTGAAAGAGTCAAGAAACCGCCTACTTATTTGAAGGACTATCATTGTATGACAACCCACACAACTCACTCTAGCAACGTTGCCAACTCTAACTCTTTATATCCTATCTCACAACACTTGTCATATGATAAACTAACCCCAAAATATAAGTCACTTTCTCTAGCCATCACCTCAAATCAAGAACCTAGCACTTATGAGGAAGCGGCTGCACATGAATGTTGGAGAAAGGCAATACAAGATGAATTGACAGCTCTAGATCAGAACAGAACTTGGTGTCTCACTGAACTCCCAAAAGACAAGAAGGCTGTGGGTTGCAAATGAGTTTTTCGGGTAAAATTCAATCCCGATGGCACCATAGAGAAGCACAAAGCGAGGCTAGTTGCAAAAGGATTCACTCAAGTGCAAGGAGTAGATTATGGTGATACTTTTAGTCCAGTTGTCAAAATGACTACCCTACGAGTAATGTTAGCATTAGCAGCGGCAAAGAAATGGCATTTGAAACAGCTGGACATCAACACTGCCTTCCTTCATGGAGATTTGGACAAGGAAGTTTATATGACGATACCACCCGGTTTGGCTGTATCACAACCAGGTTTGGTTTGTAAATTGCAAAAATCTCTATATGGGCTTAAGCAAGCAAGCAGGCAATGGAACATTAAGCTCACTCAGACTCTTGTGGATGCTGGTTATAAGCAGTTTTTTGATGATCATTCACTCTTCATCAAGAAACAATCTGAAAGCTTCACTGCCATTCTAGTATATGTTGATGACTTGGTTTTAACCGGGAATGACATTGGTGAAATCAATTCCATCAAGCAAGATTTGGATGACAAATTCAAAATAAAGGATCTTGGTGATCTCAAATACTTCTTGGGAATGGAAGTAGCACGCTCTAACTCTGGAATTCACATTTATCAGCGGAAGTACACCATGGACCTTCTCAGAGATTTTGGTTATCTAGATTGCAAGCCTCTCTCTACTCCATTTGATTATAGTCAGAAACTCTCAAAGGAACCAGGTACCATTTTAACAGACAACACTATTTACAGACAGCTCATCGGCCGACTCCTTTACCTCACAAACACTAGACCCGATATCTCTTATGCTGTGGGACGTTTGAGCCAATTTTTGGATTGTGCAACCACTTTCACCTACAGGCTGCTTTCGTGTACTCCGATATTTAAAAGGCCGACCTGCAACTGGTCTCTTCTTCTCCTCTACTTCTAATCTGCATCTCACTGGATTTGCTGACGCTGACTGGCTACCTGTGTCGATACTCGTCGCTCCGTTTCCGGTTATTGCTTCATGCTTGGGAACTCACTCATTAGCTGGAAGAGTAAGAAGCAAACCACAGTTGCCAAGTCCTCTGCAGAAGCTGAATATAGGTCTCTTGCTGTTGCCACTTGTGAAGCTAGTTGGTTATCTTTCTTAATGGATTTCATTGGCTTGCCGCTTCAAAAATCTATCACTCTATTCTGTGACAACTAGTCAGCCATTCACATTGCCAATAATCCCATCTTTCATGAAAGGACTAAACACATTGAAGTGGACTGTCACATTGTTCGTGAAAAGCATTTGTCTGGTCTCATTCATCTTATGCCAGTTCGTTTCAAGGATCAACTTGCGGATTTTCTTACCAAAGATCTGTCACCGGGTCCTTTTCTTGCTAATGTTTCCAAGCTAGGATTGTTAGATTTACACCATTCTAGCTTGCGGGAGGGTGTTACCTAGATTATTTCTTTATCAATAATAGGTTTACCATTGTAATTATTTTTTAGTGAAAGTACATAAAAAGTACATAGTATATAAGGTGTAATAACTCAACAAATATTTTCTAAGGGGATTTTTCATTCTCTCCAACAATGAGAAGAACTTATTTCTTTCCCTCTTTTAATCCCTTCTGGTTCATCAAACCATCAACATCACAACTTGAACAGCTTAGGGCATGAGATTTTCTTCAGCATTATATAATATTCTTTCATTTTGAAAATGGATAGTTCTTGATTTCAAGTATGAGTTGCAGCTTTGATACTGATTGGATAGTTAGACTTGCCTTAGAAACCCCAAGCCTACCTCTGTTTTCTTATATTTTGGAGGATGAGTTCAGAAATCAGAATCTAACAGGGTGTTTGGAAAATTTAGCTGGAGATAGATGTGTGGTCTTCTGTTATTATTTGAATTTAGATGTTTGGAATGAATTGAGTTACCACTAAACACACAATAGTATACAAGCTTGATGAATTCGCAAACATGTTTTTCCCATTACAATCATAAGTAATCAAATAATGCATTACAAAACATACAAATCACAGAAAGCATTTTGCGCTACACACTTTTTTTTGGGTCTAAGAAATTTAGATGCAACCCGTGATCAGTGGGTCACACACGCATGGACCCGAATTATTTAAAGAGGAATGTTAGGGTCAGCAATTTTGGTATTTTGTAATTATCAATTGGCCATTAATAGTGTTTTTAACCATCAATTGGCCATCAATAGTGTTTTTAATGGTGTGAGATTACATCTAATAGTGAAAAATCACTCACTTTTGTTTTGATGGTTAAGTGCTGGCCAGAAAACATAAAAGTTGCTGCCCCCTAGACTTTTCCTTATTTAAATGTGATAACTATTTTTTTACGAGTGTATGGTATACCATGTTTGAAGAGCAGTGAGAATTAATCCTGCAAGTGCAGCCAGAAAGGCAAGTAGAGACCAGGGAGAACTGAAATACTTAGAGCCAGAGAAGTCCTCCATTTACCTGAGTAATGTTCTTCAATTTGACGCCTGACTTGGATATATTTCTTACTAATGGGAACAGCATCGCTCATGAATAGTTGATTGAACATTTTTGTGGGCAAGTCATGTCCAATATCATTAAGGAATTTCGCCAGTTCTTCATCGTTTTGAAGCAAATTTTGGATAACACCAGCTGATCTAAGCTCCTTCCATCCTCAGCATCATCTACCAAGGAATCCATGAAAGAAAAGAGACAACAACATTCGAAGCTGTTGCAAAAGTCTGGACACATCTCATAAGCAATCAAGTTTCGATGTAATAAAGCTTTAGCTTCAATGCTTCTGGACACTGATCGTCAATGTGTTCCGTCATCCTCAAACAGCATCCAAATCAGTTCTTCATCACTATACCCTTCAATTACATCCTCAGCAAACAGCTCCTTCAGTTCCCCGATATACTCTTGTACAACTCCATACAAATAATTCGCTGCCTTTTGCTTGTCACCATTATAAAGAGGAACCTGTTTACTGTACTCTTCAATGTAGAGGGATGTCCATTGAGATTTCAAGTGTTGACCTTGTTGCTTCAGATTTTCGTTGCCATGATGAATGGGACCAAATGATATCATTTTGGGTATGCAATACTTGTAGAAGTCGGGATTTTGACGCCAAAAAAGAGGAACTCTTTGTATTTTGGGAGTTGAAGAAATTTGATTATGATGTTCAAATGTTTGATTCAGTAGTTGGGCAAGCTTTGCTTCCCTTGCCACCTTTGCATCCTCTGCCATTGCAGATGATACAACAACACTTGAGGTTATTTATTTAATTTGAAAGAACACTACAAATGAAGATAAAATACAATACAAATTGAAAACCATGATTATGTAAATACACAACAAAAAGAAAAGAAAAGAATCAATAAGCAGTGTATAAACTAAAAACGATCAAACTTTACATGGGGAACATGTGCTATCTTGTGCCAATCCTCCCCTGTTCCTTTCTCACATCGCTTTTCCAACACTGGGCACTTAACAATAGTCAAAGATTGAAGTGAAGTTAAGTGCCGAACGCCATCAGGCAAGGATTCCAAACCCTCACAGTTATGAATTGACAAATGTCGAAGTGAAGATAAGCCTTCCCAGCCCTGTTCTGGTAAACACTCTAGCTTCCCACAGTTACTGATGCTTAGATGAGTCAAAGCAGTGAGTTTTGTGATGTCAGATGGCAGATCTTTCAATTCACTTAAATAATCTATCTCGAGAGTTGCAAGAGAGGTCATGTTTTTCATCATGCCTTCTGGGAAGCACGACACTTGGTCACTATGACGAAGATATAGTTCATTAAGACCGCTGAGATTAGAGATTGACTTCAGTTGCTCATTACTACAATGCCAAACAGTGAGGTGCTCAACACTTGGAAGGCACGGCAATTGCAGTTTAGGACATTTATAGATGTAGAGGATAGAAAGAGAGGGGAACATGTGTGTTGTTTCCCGTTTCAACAACAGCTCCATGTTTGGCAAGTAGGACACTTTCAATTCCTCCAAAGACGGGAATGCCTTTGCTTCAACACCATCATAACTTTCATCCTTGTCAATGTACTGCATATCATTCATGAAAGATACCACAAGCTTCTTCAGAAATGGAAGTTTTCCGACTGGAGGAAGATGCCTGCACTTTCCACAATCCACAAGTCGAAGAGAAACTAAATTGTGGGTAGCAGAATTGTTTTCCATCCAAGTTGGCCAATGTATTCCCTCATAGCCTTGTATTGTCAACAGCTTGAGTGTGAAGTGCGGTTGAAGCGCTTCAAGTACTTCTTCTGCTCCCACTACCGACTTGTTCTTACCAATATTGCTCCATGACAACATCAATTGTCGAAGGTCTTGTTTACCCTTCAAGTTGGCATTTTCAGCCTCGGATATACTCCCAACATTTCCTAGGCCTTCGATGCGTAGCTCTCCTCCCAGATTCAAAGTACGTAGCTCTGCCAAACTATGCCCTTTCTCTGGTTTCACAATGTATACAGTTAGTGTTCTCAGATGACATAATTTGTGAGCGTCAGGAAACATACGAGATAGCCAACGACATTCATGAATGACAAGATGTCGGAGATTTTGTATCCTTGTCAAGTGTTTGGGTAGTCGGCGAAGATTCTCCAAACTTTTTAGTTTCAAAATTTCCAATCTACGCAAATTGCAAATACTAGCAGGCAAGCTCTTTATATCCAAACGACGAAGTTCCAAATACCTCAAGCAAGTTAAACTCCCAAATGATGGTATCTTTCTATCATTTATGCACAAAACCCTAAGAGAATGATTTGTCGGAATCAACGTAGAACTGAAGGGAAATTCATGTGAATTCAGTTGATACAATGTCCGCAAGGATTCAGCTTTCTCAAAGGCTCTCTCCTTGAATTGTTTCTTATCAATGCGGTGAAAAAGAATATGATGGGAATTTCTTGAAGAATCATTAAGGTTTTGTTTCTCCAAGCATATACACTCTTGCTTTGAAATTGATTGAGCAAGATCATGGACTAAATCATGCATCTTGAAATAAATCTTGCCAGAAAAATCATCACTCTTAACATCTTGGAAGAATGACTTTTGGTATAATTCATTCCAAACCATGTTGCCAACCTCCTCTACCTCCAAGTTTGGCCGGGAAGAAATAAATCCATTAGCCATCCAAAGATATATCAATTCCTGCTTCATGATTTCTTTATCTTTGGGAAATATGGCACAGAAAGCAAAACACTGCTTTAGAGTTGGCGATAAACAAGAGTAGCTTAATCTCAAGACAGCCATAATATCATTCTCATCTGGTAAACTCCAAACCTCACTTTTCTGAACTTCAACCCATTCCTTTTCCGTGCTTCTGGATTGCATCACACCTCCTAATGCCAGTGCTGCAAGAGGTGATCCTCCACATTTCCTGACTATCTCCTTCCCTATTGCTACAAGCTCTGCACGCTCTTCTCTGTCAGCTCCAAATGCGCGCAGTTTAAACAACGACCAACAATCATCATCGGATAGACGGTCCAAATGATGAGCTTGGCATGTTCCCATAATTGTTGCAACATGCTTATCCCGAGTGGATACTAAAATGGAGGAGCCTTTAGATCCACAAGACAATACGGATCTTAACTTATCCCATTTGTCTTGGGTTAATCCCAATTCCATTTCTTGGCTTCTTTTCCAGACATCATCTAAAACCAGTAAATACTTTTTACTTTGTAGCAATTCTTTCACTTTTTTCTCCATTACATCTAAAGCCTTGAGCTCATACTTCTCATTTGTGATAGCTTCTACAATGGAACACAAAATACTCTCCATAGTGAAATTCTCAGAAACACACACCCAAATCTTCAAATAAAAATTGTTACCTACTTCTGGATCGTTGTAGACCAGCTGAACAAGTGTTGTTTTCCCAAGACCACCAAAGCCAACAATGGGATAGACGGAAATGAACTCAGAGCTTCGTAATGGGCTAAGAAGAAACTCCAAAACTTGCTTTTTATCTTCATCTCGTCCGTACACTTGAGGAAGGGTGATAGTTGAGCTAGTTTGGCGCCATCCAATTACTTCACTTGGGCTCTCCCTCACACCTTGTCTAAGATCAAAGTTGGTCCTAGCTTGAGCAATTCGATCCAACCTCCCTATTATCTCATTCAACTTCTGTCCAAGCTCACGACGATGCATCACGTTCTTTGGGTTCAAGGAAGATAAGCACCCAAGTTGAGAGGATTCAGTAGGCAACTGATCAAGGATATCATCCATCACGTACATGGCATCTTTGAGTTGCTGAAGCCACACTTTGAGAGGACGATTTGACCATTGTTTTTCCTCAGCATCATCAAGAACAACCTTGATCAGTTGTAAAGTGCGTGATAGCTCCTCAGCCTTTTCCTTAATTCCAAAGAAGGCTGCAAATTCAGTCTGGACAAAAGGGATCAAGTTATCCAGCACAATTCCAAGCAAGGCCTCCGCCATTTCAGAAATACAACAAATGAAGGGGGAAAAAGAAAGAAAGAAAGGAAGGAAGACAGAGATTGCTTCAAAATACAAAGTCGTTCCATGTAGTATTCCACCGGAAGTACTAGTTGATGATCATTACTAAATTGTTAATTCCAAGACTAAATCACTAAACAAACATTAATTTCAAGACTAGTTGATGATCATTACTCAATAACAATATATCAATTGAAAAATGAATCTCTCAATTTTTTTTTTCCTCTCAATTTTTTTTAGTCTTTTATTATTTAATATCTTTTTTCACATGTTTTTTTAATTTTACTTAAAAAATATATAATAAAAAATTACACTTTAAAAAAATTAAAAAAGTCTATTCCCTATCAATTGCAAGTTATTTTAGTGGAGTCTAAATTAATTTCACGGCCTAAGGGGTAATAAATAATAATGGAGTTACTTTTTTTTTCTTGTTTCACCTATTTAAAAAATTTTTAATAATATAAAATTAAATTAAATTTTAGTATTTAAAATAAATTAATAAAATTATAAAATTAAATTGAATTGAATTCTAATATTTAAATATTTTATCAAATAAATTAAAGTTTTTTAGTAGAGAATTTTATTTTTTATTAATATAACATTGGGCAAAAGAAAAGGAGAGCTAAACATATATAAATCGGTTACACACTAAAAGAAAGATAGATTCTGGTTAGCCTACCCGACTACACAAGATATTCTGCATGGACCTGCAATACTAAACAACACATCAACAACACACTTGGGTTATTAACCACCCAAATAACGACT
The DNA here is from genome assembly GCF_003086295.3 of Arachis hypogaea. NCBI lineage: Eukaryota > Viridiplantae > Streptophyta > Magnoliopsida > Fabales > Fabaceae > Arachis > Arachis hypogaea. The sequence goes on along the minus strand of NC_092054.1, from coordinate 3,957,910 downwards.
TTTTTACCTAAATGCGCATTTAAAAAACATTAATTCCCAAAATGCGCATGGCTGAACATGTTTCTGAAAATGCGCATTGCCATCTCTTGGCCTGTGCCCGTGAAATGGATTTGAACTCCATTTCACTCAAGGTGCCCACGAAATGGGCATTCCATGTCAGGACAGCCTCCCACGAAATGGGTATCCTATTTCCATGGTGGTAGCAGCAAAATAGAAGGAAGAACTCTAGGCAGGCAGGCGCGAAATGGGTGTACGGCCGAGTTGAGACTCCATGTCTCTTGTACCAGACACGAATTGGAACAACGGCTAGGCTATAAAAACCCTTCTCCAGCAGAACTGAAGCCACATTTCTAATTCTCACTTCTTCTCCCGTTCCTACTTCTCCGAAAATTCCACTCTCATAGAAGCTGCTTTTACTAATTTTTGGGTGTCATAATGGCATCTGAACATATTTATGTGGTCATATATCCCAATGGTGAAATTTCGTATACAGCTGAAGGAGTGACCTTTATGTGCGACGACCCACTTTGGATAATGATTTCCCCACAATCGTGTCTGCAACAACTAAAAAATATGATTCTGATGAACACTGGGCTGATTGGAAAAAAGGATATCAGTTCGTTTACATATCAGAAAATGCATATTAAATCTGACCAGCACGTGTCGATGATGTTTTCATATCAATGTAGCATCGGAAGCATCTATTCGATGGAGCTCTGCGTGAAGCTCCAAGATGTGGGGGGCAGCTCATCTAGTTCGAATAACGTGGAGGAAATGTGAAATTCCGGTGCTGGTGAAGGCATTCCATTTTTGGAGATAGGTAGGGCTCGCAGTCCGTCCTTTAACGCCTTCGTGGCCCCCGCCCAGAATACAGAAATTCCTGACCGACGTCCCTTCCCCAATGTCCATGTCGCATATCCGGAAGGAATGGCCGACGGGTTGGCTGACTCCTCTGAGGAAGACGAGATTGAGAATGATAGTGGAGAGGAAGCAGAAGTTGTTCCGGAAACCCAACCGGTTCAGGGCGAAAGGGTCATCCCAACTGGTGTTGAACCGATAAATGTTGCAAGGGTTGGAGGTCATTCCAGCGGCACCCCCGACCATTACCTGCACCTCAGTCTTGGTCCAATGAACTCGACAAATGCAGAGGACATACCCAGTAACTATGGTTTGACCGGTAAAATGGAGCTAGAGGTTGGCTTGAAATTCCTGAGTGAGGATGCAGCAATGCTTGCTATTAAGAACTACAACATCCGTCGAAGAGCAGAATTCAAAGTAGTGGAGTCAGATCATACTAGGTATGTTTGTCGATGCAAACTTTTTGGTGACCAATGTTGCTGGATGGTGAGGGTTGCGAAGACGAGGGCGTCCAGATTTTGGGAAGTTCGAAAATACCAAGGGCCTCACAGTTGTTTGGCGTCCGCGACTTCGCAAGATCATGCTCAACTGGATTCAAATGTCATATGCCAGCACATATTCCCCATGGTTCAAGCAGACACAACCATTTGCATAAAGGTGTTGCAGGGATCCGTGGAGTCGGCATACGGATACAAGGTGTCTTACAAAAAGGTTTGGCTAGCAAAGCAAAAGGCAATAGCGAGAATCTATGGAGACTGGGATGATTCTTACAACCAGCTACAGAGATACTTCAACGCGTTGCGAACTTTTGTTCCAGGTAAGCCTTTCTATCGGAATGCATACTTGTTTTGTAATAGTTATCATGTTTTTACGAATTTGCGATTTCGTCATAGGTACAATTGTCGACCTACAAACCCGACCATACTATGTGGGCAACACGCTCGACCGCGAAAGTGTCATGTTTCATCAAGTATTCTGGTCATTCCCATCGTGTGTCGAGGCATTCAAGCACTGCAAGCCCCTAGTTTCGGTTGATGGAACACACTTGTATGGTAAGTATACGGGTACCTTGTTAATGGGAATAGCACAGGACGGAAACAACAACATTCTTCCCATAGCTTTCGCGCTAGTGCAACGGGAGAACACAGATGCGTGGTACTTCTTTCTGACCAACTTAAGGAGACATGTGGCTACTCAACCGGGGATTCTCCTAATCTTTGACAGTGTATGACAACCAAACATTCCCTCGACGTTATAATCAGTCGCTAAGCACATGCCTCTATACAACCAACAGAGCACGACACTGCCCCAACTATATGTACTAATGGCATCATAGTTTGCCAGGAGAGGAAGATAACGTACGTGAACCGTGTTGTTCGCTTTGTCGGGAAGTAAAACGCCACCCAATAAATACATAACGTAACAACGCGCATACCGTACGAGGGCCTCCTCGGGAGAGTCAAGAGGCATCTGTTGTAGTCTACTCCCGAGCTACTTCAGTTTTATGTTATACTTCGTGGTCCCAACATGTCCGTCAGGAACTTCTCCAAGGAGTTCCTCACACTATTGCCAAATATCCCTCTGGTGGAACTTACTCCATGACCTTAGTGTGCCGCTCACCGGCTCACTGTCTATTGGTAACCCCACCTGCATGGCAACATCCTCCAAAGTGATAGTACACTCACCCATGGGAGGTGGAATGTATGGGTCTCAAGACGCCATCTCTCCACAAGAGCACTAATCATTGGGTTGTCATACTCAAAACGCTTTATCAGAGACGCATAATAGAAGCCGGCTCTTCTTAGATACAGCTCAAGCATCTGCCTCCTAATCTCCATACTCGGATTTGCTTCATCTACGAAAAAAACATCGACCAGCGTGCCATGCGGAGTCAACACACGTGCCGGCTGAAATTGAAATAGATCAAAACACAATTATTTAGTTTACAACCATTTTTTTAATTATTAACAAAAATTTATTTTTTTTATTAATAAAAAACTCACCTTAACATGTAAATGAGCAGAAATGTAAAATTCATCCAACCTATTAAGATTTTCTTTCACATTAATTCCACTTCCACTCATTATTTTAATAATAAAAATTACTACTCCAGCACAAAAAATTCTTTTCACCCAACCAACAGATATAACTTTCTCATGCAACCCACTACTTCTCTTCTCTTTTTTACATTCGAATTGGTGCCTCCCCTCCCTTCACCTTCTTTTATATGCTTCACACTCACAAGACAACAATAAATGGCCTCCCAATCACCCAATGCATGCTCGTACGGGAACTGCAACACTGAGACTTGCTGCTTTGACTGCCCCCTCCATTTCGTGCCTGCCACACTTGAGAATGGCCATTTCGTGTGTGCCTCCCATGAAATGCCCAACTCGTGGATATCATATGTGAGTTGGGCCATTTCGTGTGTGCCATCAGTGAAATGGTGCATTTCGTGTGTGCCATGGGTGATATGGTGCATTTCGTGTGTGTCATGTGTGGGGTGCTCCATTTCGTACCTGAAACAAATGAAATGGTTTGTGTCAGTGGCCAGAACCTATTTCGTGGACACCCCACTTGATATGTATCCCATTCCCATTTCGTTGGTGATACTTGCGAGTTGGCAGTGTGCATTTTCAGAAAGATTTTCAGCCATGCGCATTTACGTAAAAAAGCCCCCAAATAACACTATGTTGTTATCACCAAAATGTTATTATTTGTTTGCTAAACTCAACAGTATCGTTAGAATCAATAATAAAAAATCATTTAATTTTTTTAATTAATAATAATATTTTTAAATTTAATATTTTTAGATTAATTTATTTTTTTTAAACAAGTGGACAAATTTTAGTTAAAAAAATTTAATAAAAAAATATAATTTTATTATTATTTTATATAATTTACTAAATAAATAAATATATTTATTATTTAAATATGATATTATATTAATAAAAAATAAAAATATTTATTATAAAATTTTAATTTATTGATAAACGTTCCCAACATTAGAAATTAGAATTCAATTTAATTCTATAATTTTATTAATTCATTTTAAACATTAAAATTCAATTCAATTTTAACTGGAATTTATTTTTTGATAGAATTTAATTCAATTCTATACCAATAAAAAATTTTAAACAAGCTATTTAGATATTATTTTTTTTTAATTTCTAATCAATATGATTTTCCGTTTATTACAATCAATCTCCGATTCTCTCATAGCTAATAATTAAACACTCTATTGTGATTTTTAGGAAGGAGGACTTGAGATTAAATTCTTGATTATTGATTTAGAATTTTGTGACAAATTTTATTAAATTTTAAAGATTATTAAATCCTGATTTAGAGTTACAACAAATCTTAAACTTTAAATATGTGAAATTTTTAAACCGGTATTTAGTTCTCATCAATGGTTCATACAGAAAAAGAAAAGAATGCAATTGGATATTCAATTATTAATTACAAGGATGGGTATAGTAAAATAAAAAGATCGGATCCATTAAATTTTTAAGGTTTAATTATTCTGTAGGTTCCTATAATTTCACCGAATTTTCAATTAGGTCTCTATATTTTTTTTCTTTTTAATTGAGTCCCTAGACGTTAATTTTTTTTTCAATTTAGTCCTTGCAATGACAAAATCGTTTGAGATAACAGAATATTCTGTTAAAAAATCGAATATTCTTATAATTGCGTTAAAAAAGCAAACTAAACTCACTTCCAATTTTTTAAAATTTCAAAACTACCCTAGCCAGCGCTTGTTCTCTAAAATCAGTGGCGTTTCTCCTCTGTTCGTTGGTGTCGTCTTCCTTGGCGGCGTGAGCATCCATCGTCATCCGTCGTCCTTGGTCTGTGCTATGTTGCACTGCTCTGCTGTTAGTGGCAACTCTATAACACGGACATCATTATCAAAGTCTTGATTACCTCCACAGCTTTGGAGGAAGCTCTTCAATTTCTCTTAAACTGAATTCATTGAATTGAAAAATTCAAGAAAGAAAGAAGAACGAAATTGAAAATGGGTAATTAGAAGCAGATTCTTAAAGATCCCCAATTCGCACCCTTTCTCACTTCACGTTCCAACATCGACCTCAAGTTGCAAAATTTTCCTAATTAGCCTTTTCAATTTTGCGTCTTATCTCAATTTAGGATTTTAAATTTCACCGCAATGTGCCTAATTTCCATTCATGTATTCCGTTTTTTGGATAAATGGTGAAATTGGAGTGTGAAAAAACTGAGTCAAGAGTTTAGAATTTTTAATTTTTGTTCTTTTGTGGTAATTCAGGATAAGTGGTGAAATTTAAGCGTTAGTATCCAAAGAAAAATCTAGGATTCCTAGAATAAGGCTACGACCCCTGTTGCTACCCCAGTTGCGGTTGGTAATACCATTGTTATTTCTGAAAAAGATGCTACCCTTGTCATCACTATGATTCATCAACGTGATCTTTCTGTTGCTGTGAGTGATTCCTCTCAAAATGACGAAGATGCTAATAATCCTCTGCGATATGCAAATTGATGTCACTAATTTTATATGGATTATTGAAGTTAAATGATGTGGATTAAGATTGTAATTCTGGTTAAAACTGTTGTATGCCTCAACAAAATAAGAAAGGTATTTTGTTATTTTTGAATTGTTCTGAGACTTGGTTGCTTTTGTTTATCTTCTCCCCAAGTACAATGCAATGATTTTAGAAGTTTTAGAAGCGCTCTCATCTCTGAAAAATACTAAATCTGGCCTGAATGTCATTGTTAACTTCATTGAGGTCAGATTATGAACTTATAGCAAGTAAAGGTAGCAGTGAAGAAGATGATGCTTACTACTGTATTTCCAAGACGTTTCTGTGAATTTTTTTCATCAATTATAAACTTGAAGGACTATAAGACTTTTATTAAAAGTTTGTTATAAAACAGCATAACATATCATGTGGCATAGTGTTAATCCAGGAATTTGTAGAGAAAATTTTGGACTGTTTGTGTCTTGTCTTTTGTTGATACTTGAAAAAATATGTATTGTTTGTTCTAACCTGAATATAGAAAAAATTCATACCTTCAATATATTTACTTTTGAATTTTTGTCAGTCAAATTGATTCTCTTGTTTAAAGAACTATATAGAAATAAGTTTTTTTAAATAATTTTAGTTATTTTTTTAAATAATTCGATATGCCAAAACAGGTAACCATTTTTGAATACTTATTTTTTGAATTGATTTCTGATTATTTTATATATATATATATATATATATATATATATATATTAGTGAGAAAAAGATTGAGTTGAGGAAATCCCATTTGAGTTTAGTTGGTAATGCAAAAACAGTTGTGGAGACTCTGAATAAGGAGATTAAGGATGATCCATTTTGTTTGGCTAGGAACCACCTTGGGTGGAAGCTATATGAAAGAAGTCTAAGGATAATGCGTCGAAGATGAAGTCTTAGATTGCTAAGGATGTTCTGCCATTCAATTTCTTGACGCCAATGAGGATCATAAGAATGTAATTCTTGGAGTTGGAAGCCGGCTCCGATAATGGTGTCTGAGGGTTCAAACACCATGGATGTAGGTAGGGATGTGTTGGCTCAGACAAAGCCCAAGACTAGGTTGGATGCAGGGACTTGGGGGACCATAGGGGTTGCCTCAGTTATTGCATTGCGGATGCAGTGGCTTGTCGCCATTGACTTGTTGCTGCAGTTGAAGGGGATTTTGGATTCGGATTTAGTGCCATTGAAGTTAAAATAGATACTACTGAATCCATGCTTATGTTTATCTATTTAATTGCCCTTCCATTGTGTTACGTGGATTGATGCCCTTATTTTTAGTTATATTTTTATCATCATATAATGGAATGGTTCTTATTTTAATCTATATATGAAATTTTTATTGCCATTGTTTTGAACTAGGATCTTCCATGAACTCTTTTATGTTTTTCTGTTTATAGCTATGTGACAGAGAGGATTACATAAGCTGGTGTAATTACTATAAGCCAATATGTTTGTAATGGTTTAATCCAGGAATGTGGAGTGAAAATTCTGAATTTTTGCCTTATATGTCTTATCTTTTTTTTCAATCCAGACATTAGTTCAGTACCGGTTACCTATGGTAGTGATTGTTTTCAACAATGGAGGTGTATATGGTGGTGACCGGAGAATCCCCAAAGAGATAAATGGACCTCATAAAGATGATCCTGCTCCGACTTCCTTTGTTTCGAAAACAGGCTACCATACTTTGATTGAAGTTTTTGGTGGAAAAAGACTATCTTATTGGCACACTTGATGAACTCAAGTCTGCTCTTTATTGTTGATCCCTATGCTGGTTGTGGGAGACTGCAACACATAAACTGATTTTTAGATTATCTGTATTACACTGAAATTACGTTTTCTATGGTTTTCGTTTTTGGATTTCAAATTTCAATAACACAAATTATATAGCCTTATGATTTTTTATGGTGTACCATGATATGATAAAGACACAAACTATATTCCATGAATCCAAACAAATACAAAATGTTACATGATCATAATAAATACTTGAATGATAGAAACTGAAATTTATACTACTATTTTTATTTCATTTTATCCATTTTTTTTGTATGTTCTTAAGATAAGGTATTTTGAAAGTAAAAAAAAGAGAGAGTATTTTTAGTACAATTTGTATATAATAAGCAAAAAAATAATAGTAACAAAATAAAAAGGATTATAGAAATATCTTTCATATCGTAGAATTATTGAATAGGGATTATAAGAATATTTTTCATTGAATATTTATAGTTTTATCGAATTTTCAATTAGGTCCCTATACTTTTTTTTTTCTTTTCAATTGGGTCCCTAAGGGTATACAAATAATTTCACAATTCACTAACGTTTTTTTTACGTTTAACGTTAATAAGAACTAAATTAAAAAAAAATGTATAAGAACCCAATTAAAAAGAAAAAAAAAAAGTATAGGGACCTAATTGAAAATTCGATAGAACTATAAAGACCTATAGAATAATTAAATCAAATTTTAACTCTTTTTATAATTTTAAATTTTTTTTATAATAATAATAATAATAATAATAATAATCCCCACAACAGTAGCATTCAAGTGGAACACGCTATTAATGACTTTTTTTACTAATTTTTTTACTAAATATTTTCGCACATAATGATTGATTTTGATAGCTAATAATATATTTATGTCTATTATTGTAGCTATTTCAATAATTTTATCATTCCCTATTTTTACAATTTATTGAGATGACATATATTTTTTAAATACCCTCTTGACTCATATATCACCATAAAATATGGTGTTTGGACACTAATGTGATAAAAAGCGTAATGTTTTGAAAAACCCAAGCAGTTGAGAACTTTGGGGATGCTCTCAAGCTGTGACTCAGCAAACTACCCCCATAAAACTTCGTTGTAACTTGTAAGTGCATTGTTTGATTTTTCTTCTTATGTTGAAATTAATAATTCCCTCGTTCAAGACCGAGCGTTACATAATAAATTTGCAATTGACTAGACTATTTGTTAGGTTAAACAGCAGTAGACTTTTCTTATTCTTATCTATTTTTAATACATAAATTTATTCATATTATTTTTAAGATATTTTTTTTTTACTAATATCATATCAGCAACATCATTTATTTGACAAAATTTTAGAATTAACCACTCAATTTTTGTCAAATCATCTATTATTTCTAAATAAAAAAATACAAAAAATAATATAATAATTACCAACGACAATAATTAAAAATTAATAGCGTCTAACCAAATTGTAACTTACAAAGACATTAAATTCATATTTTTATATTTATTATATCTTACCGTTGTAAACAATACAATAAATTATAATTCTAATAATTAATTTATTAATTTTTATAAATAACTCATTCATCTATTCTTAATATATAAAAGTAGATATATAAGTTTACCTATATTACTTTTAAGACATCTTTCTTCTCCTACTAATACCATGTCAGCAATATCGCTTACTTGGCAAAATTTTAGAATCAACCACTCAATTTTTGCCAAATCATCTATTATTTTCAAATCAGCAAAAAGACAAAAAAAAAAAAACAAAATATACAAAAAATAATACAATAATTACCCTCGACAATAATTAGAAATTAATAGTGTTTAACCAAATTTGTAACTTACAAAGATATTAAGTTCATATTTCTATATTTATTATATCTTATAGTTGTAAATAATACAATAAATTTATAATTCTAATAATTAATTTATTAATTTTTATAAATAACTCATTCAATGTAATAAACATCCATATTACAAATGTCATAATAATATTATTAATCATAATAAATTTTACGTTACAAATATTCAAATTCCATACTATTTGAACTACTTATATAAGTCTCTTATTACTATTATTTCAAATAACATTAAATTTAGCACAAAAAATTTATTTCTGAACTACACACCATCTCAAACTTACTCAATGGAGATAATTATGTTGAATGTGAAAAGTGTAAGAAGAAAGCATATGAAAAACGAGATAACTACATTTGTGGCACATGTAATCAAACACCACACTATCCAACAATAAGATAACTCTATATATTTTTCTTAATCTCATCTATCAAATTATTAGTTACTAACTCAATACTTATATTAGGTTCGAAATTCAATTAAATGTTTCAGATCAAAGTGGTACAACAACTTTTGTACTATTTGATGGCGAAGCAAAAAAATTATTTGATACAACTGTTTTAAATCTAATGGCACTCCAGAAAAGTAATGACATTGAAATACCACTCCAATTGAAAAATTTGTGCAACCTCACTTATATTTGAAGTCAATGTAAATGATTTTAATCTAAAAGAAAGTTCTAAACAATACATTTTTATCAAGACATTTGTTCCAACAAAAAACACTGAACCTCAACACTCATTACAACAAATAAAACAGATAATACTAAAAAAAATCACTTATTATAGTTATTTTAGACATCATTTTTATTTCTAATTTAAATTATTCATTGATTATAGGAACTAACTTCGCCAACACTAATATCATTAGATGAAGATCACATACCATCAAGAGATTAAGGAGAAAGAAAACTATACAAATTCAAGACAGATATTTGGAAGAAGAACATACTTGCGAAGATAGAACAAACAACACAATAAAAAGTGCATACAACTCAGAAAGAAGAAAGTAACAATTCTAACAACAACCAATAAAAAAAAAGAGGACGAGCACCACATAAAAAGACTAAGTTCATCAACTAAAACAAATGAAAAAATCAAACCACCAAATAAAAATGTCATTTTATACATACAATTCTAATATCTAAATTTTATGTACTATAAATTATTTTAATTAAAATACCTTTTAAATTTAACTTTAATTTACATATTTAATTTAATTCTACAAAATATAACAATTTTTAATATTTATTATATATTATCATTAATTTACCGTCTCACACATCTCATGATCTCATTCTAGTCTATTAAAAAAACAAAACAATGAACTGTCTCGCCAAGTGGTAGTTTATTTAATCCTTATTGCCGTTGTCATGGACTCGTGGAGCAAGTGAGCAACACGTTTTGGATAAAATAATTTGATTCCTTCCCTCCTCTAATTATATATGAATAAGAGAGACAATCTATACTTAAATTGTTAATTTGTTATTGTATAATGAAAAGTGCTAGGGGCAGCACTTTTGTTAAATTTTGGCCAACACTTAACCATCAAAAGAAAATTGAATGATTTTATATCATTAGATACAATCTCACACCATTAAAAACATCATTGATAATTAATTGATGGCTAAAAATCACAAAATCTGCTGGTCCCTAAACTTTCTCTTGTATAATTATTATTTTTTGTTTATAAGAACCAAAGAGCTGAGTGAAATTCCGAGTTTACTTAAAAAAAATGAAAAATAGTTTATTTTTCACCAGCTCTTCGTTGTTTTTTAACTTCTTAGTTCTTACCAACTCATATCTAATTGGACACGTTATGTTAGAGTAAACTACCATTTATACTTACGAAAGTTAAAAATGCTGATATATCTACCCATAAAAAAAGGAAATTATCATTTGTACCTATAAAAGATGGTTTTTACAAGCAAAATTATCCAAACTCTAAAAAATTTTCTAAAATCCCTAAATTACTCTTATCTTCACCACCACACCACCTTCTTCACCCAATCACCTTTCTAACCCTAACCCTCTTCACCCAGCCACCACCCCCCTTTTCCTTTTTAATCTCAAATCCCACCACTATCTCATTTCCTTCATCACTACCATCACTACCACCACCACTATACCTCCATCATCATCTTCTTCACATGCAGCAGCAGCAGCAGCAACAACAACAACAATAGAAAAAGCAGAAAAAAGCAACAACAACAACAACAACGATGGTGGCAGTGACACCCATCGGCGCCGTCGCCCTCTCCTCCTTCTCCGATCTCTTGCGCGCTCTCTTCTTTCCAGAACAGCGACAACGACAGCGACGGACTCAATCAATGGCGGCAACAGATGTGACGAAACCCACAGCAGCAGGGCGCGACGGCGACGTCAACTCCCCCTTTCTTGGTTCTGGTTTGCATCTCCTCTTTGGGCTCCCTCAACAACGGTGACGATGATGCGATAGCGGCAGCGAGTCCCCACGTTGCCAGTGCGGTCTCGCTCCCCCTCCTCTTCTCTTCTTCTTCCTTGGGTGGGGGTGTGTGTAATGTCTCCGTGTGTGAGTTTTGAAAGGAAAGCGGGTGGTGGCTGGATGAAGGGGGTGGTGGTGGAATTTGAGATTAGAAAGGAAAAGAGGGATGGTGGCTGGGTGAAGAGGGTTAGGGTTAGAAAAGTGATTGGGTGAAGGAGGTGGTATGGTGGTGAAGATAAGGGATTTTGCAGGTAAGAGAGAGTGTGGGGGCAAAGAATCTGAAGATGGTTTTGTTGTTGTTGATGATGGTGAAGCCCTTTTTATGCAGAAGAGAAAGAGAAAAGCAAAACACAGAAGGAAAGCGAAAGAAAGAGAAAGAGGAAGGAGTTGGCAGAGTTGACGGATTATGGCGGCAGCGACAAACTCATAAAATAGAAGGAGAGAAAGAGGATGGGTTAGTGGTGGTGGTGGCAATGGTGGGAAAAAGATGAGAACATTGAGAAAGAGAGAGGAAAGGGGGGGAGGGGAGGAGATTATGGTGGTAGTAGTGAAGATATGGGTAATTTAGGGATTTTATGAAATTTTTTAGGGTTTGGATAATTTTGCTTGTAAAAATCATCTTTTATGAGTACAAATGATAATTTTTCTTTTTTATGGGTAGATATATCAGCGTTTTCAACTTTCGTGGGTACAAATGATAGTTTATTCTATTATATTATTGATTAATTAGGAGAATGAGTATGAGTATAGACCTTTCTTTCCTCCAATTTTCATTAATTCTTTATATACGTATTTTTTTTTTTTGAAGTAAAAAATGCTCAACACAATAAGGGTGGAGCAGAAGTCTAGTAGCAAACAATTCAAAGTACACACCAAAACCAGACAATTCAACAAAGTAAAAGACCCTCTAGTCATCTTTGCCATTGCCATCAACAACCAAGAGGTTAACCACCAAGCCACTCATCGGATAGCATAAACGACCTATTTATAATTTCCGCCACACCTGAGGCTTGATTATTGAAGACTCGACCATTTCTTTCTAGCCAAATAGCCCAAAGGACAGCAAAGAAACCCACGAACCATCTTCTCCTCTCATTCTTTCTCTGTGAAGCATTCGTCCAACTCTCAAAGTGTTGCTTTAGTGTATCTGGCATAGTCCATATTCTTTATATACATATTTATATTTGTGATGGCTGATTTCTACTAAGAAAGCAAAAATTTCAATTTTTTTTAAAAATATTTTGATAGTACGATTTTAAATAAATTAATTTATTTTAAAAAAATTATTAGATCGATAAATTTTACAATTTAAATTATATTATAATTTCATGTTTTACGCGTTTAACTCATTGTTTTGATTTAATGTAAACTTCTCAATTTTCACTATCTTGATTCATGGAGTATGGAGTATATAGATTAATAGCATAGATTGATCACATAAGATCACACTGATAAGTGCATATACAATGGTAGATATTAAATTATAACTTGTAATATAAATCGAATACTAAACAACTTAAAGTTTATCGGTGGTTATTAGCTAAAAGTAAAAATTAAATGAACAATATATGTTAGCCCAAGTGATACAAGAATAGAAGAGTTAGCAAACATGTTTGGAGTCAACGTGTTAACACTAAACAACACAATAATAGAAGAATTAGCAAACATGTTTTCCCATTACAATCATAAGTAATCAAATAATGCATTACAAAACATACAAATAATAGAAGGCATTTCGAGGTACACACCTTTTTTTTTTTTTTGTCTTAAGAAATTTAGATGCAAACCAATGATCCGTGGGTCACACTCACATTACAGAGACTCTTATTATTTAAATGTGATAACTATTTTTTAGGATGTATGGTATACCATGTTTCAAGAGCAGCGAGAATTAATGGTCCATGTAATAGAGCGAGCAAAGAACATCCATCCTCAAACAGCATCCAAATCAGTTCTTCATCACTATACCCTTCAATTACATCCTCAGCAAACATCTCCTTCAGTTCCCCAATGTTATCTCCTACAACTTCATACAAATAGTTTGCTGCTTCTTGCTTGTTACCATTACAAGGACCTACTTCTTTACTGTATTCTTCAATGTAGAGGGACGTCCATTGAGATTTCAAGTGTTGACCTTGTTGCTTCAGATTTTCGTTGCCACGATGAATGGGACCAAATGATATCATTTTGGATATGCAATACTCGTAGAAGCTGGTTTTTTTATGCCAAAAAAGAGGAACTCTTTGTATGTTGGGAGTTGAAGAAATTTGATTATTATGATCAAATGTTTGATTCAGTAGTTGGGCAAGCGTTGCTTCCCTTGCCACCTTTGCATCCTCTGCCATTGCAGATGATACAACAACACTTGAGGTTATTTATTTAATCTGAAAGAACACTACAAATGAAGATAAAATACAATACAAATTGAAAACCATGATTATGCAAATACACAACAAATAGAAAAGAAAAAGAATCAATAAGCAGTGTATAAACTAAAAACGAGGAAACTCTACATGGGGAACATGTGCTATCTTGTGCCAATCCTCCCCTGTTCCTTTCTCACACCGCTTTTCCAACACTGGGCAGTGACCAATAGTCAAAGATTGAAGTGAAGCTAAGTGGCGAACACCATCAGGCAAGGATCCCAACCTATAACAGCCAATAATTGACAAATGCCGAAGTGAAGATAAGTCTTCCCAACCCTGTTCTGGTAAACACTCCAGATTATAGCATTTATTGATGGATAGATCAGACAAAGCAGTGAGTTTTGTGATGTCAAATGGCAGTTCCTTCAATCTTCTGAAATCTGATATCTGCAGAGTTGCAAGAGAGGTCATGTTCATCATTCCCTCTTGAAAGTACGACACTTCATCACATCCATCGAGATGAAGTTGGTTAAGACCGTTGAGATTAGAGATTGACTTCAGTTGCTCATTGCTACATTCCCAAACAGTGAGGTCCTTAACACTTGGAAGGCACGGCAATTGCAGTTTAGGGCATTTATAGATATGGAGTTTAGAAAGAGAGGGGAACATGTGTGTTGTTTCCCGTTTCATCAACCTCTCCACGTTTGCCAAGTGGGACAAAAACAATTCCTCCAAAGATGGGAATGGTATTGCTTCAACACCATCATAACTTTCATTTTCCTCAATGTACTGCACATCATCCATGCCTATTACCTCAAGCTTCTTCAGAAATGGAAGTTTTCCCACTGGAGGAAGATGCTTGCACTTTCCACAATTCACAAGTCGAAGAGAAACTAAACTGTGGGTAGCAGAATTGTTTTCCATCCAAGTTGGCCAACGTAATCCCTCATACCACCGTATCGTCAACAGCTTGAGTGTGGAGTGAGGTTGAAGCGCTTCAAGTACTTCTTCTGCTCCCACAATCGACTTGCTCTTACCACTCCTGTACCATGACAAGCTTAAATCTGTGAGGTCTTGTTTACGCTTCAAATTTGCATCTTCAGCTTCTGATATTCTCCCAACATTTCCTAGACCTTCTATTCTTAGCTCTCCTCCTAGATTCAAATGACCTAACTCAGCCAAACTATGTGTCATGGCCGAAAATGAACCATAACCGGCACTTAAGGAAACAGTTCCATAGCAAGCAGACTCAAATATAAATTAAATAAGAAAATTACAAATATTTTAAAATAAATTTACAGTTTCTAAAATGAATAATTACATATTTTCAATAAAAGGTAAAATAAGTAAATATGGATGGATCCTGCCTATGACATATGGAGCATATGACGTCTAAGAACTCAACAAAAATGAAGTAACAATTGCAGATCATTACTCTTAAATAGAAGGCTCACACATTCGAGTATTTGTTCCTGAAAAATATTTTTTTAAAAAAGGGGTGAGTTTTGCAACTCAGTGACTAGACAATACATCTATAATCCACATGAGACCATATAAACATTATCATAAAAATAATTTTAGTTAGAAAATAATAATTTATACGAATATGTGAATCAACAAGGGAGTTCTCATACAGAAATCAAATCAAATAATCCACACTTGGGCGGCTCCACCTCTAAGGGTAGCCCTTTCCTCTCGTGTGGCCTAAACGTTAGGCTAGCAACACCCCTGCTAACTGGAGTCTGAGTTAGATGCATCTAAGTTAACGTCATAACCGCCGTTAACTACGGTTTTCTAATACGAGCCTCCCAAACCAATTCAAAACATATAATTTCAAATACAACAAATCTTTGATCTTTCAAATATATAAGGTATCGAATCAAATCAAATCATATTATATTTTCTCATCAGAATCCTTTCCAATCATACTTTTTTTTAATCAAAACACATTTCAAATATATTTCACAATCTTTAAACTAAGTGAATACCAACAAATACTTCAATGTTTCAAAAACAGATATTCAAGTAAACTCAAACATTTTAGAATAATGCAAAACTTTATCAAAAATATATATGGTCTCAAAAACAGATATTCAGATAAGATCAAATAATTTAAAATAATGTAAGACTTCATCAAAAATATATATGGTCTCATGTATAGTTCCGAAAGTATAAACTTCATAAAAATGAATTATTTAATTTTAATAAATCAATTATTCTAATCAATTTAAAACAGTTCTAGACAAATATAGTGAGTATAATTCAAAGATCATAATAGATATATGTCAAAATAATTATAGATGCACAGTCAAACAATTATAAATGTAAAGCCTACTCACAACATGGTCCTAAGGGACCGAACAGGCCGAACTCGGGTGCCAAATTAAAAGGGTACGAAAGAGCGCAGAACTTGAACTGGGACAGTGCAGCAACTTCAATTCTTACGATAGCAACAATGGCCACGACACCAGCCAAAGGCAGTAGATTCAAATTGAATGAAAGACAAATACAAATATAGTTCCGAAAATCCAAAACAGAATAGAGGCCAAAAATAAATCAGAACAAGAGCAAGACAGAGAAACAAAATGGCGGCAGAGATAAGGTGAAATTGGAACAGATCAAGGGAAGAAACAAGACCAGAACAGTGGCGAGACAGTGTTGCCAGCAAGTTTGGAAGTTGTAGCATGTTTTCTGGCAACAGTAAGAGCTACACTGGTGAAGCAAAACAGCAGTGGCATTAGATCCTCTCCTCCAGCAGCGGCATCAGTAACTCCGACGAAAACAGGGAGGCCAGGGGTCAGCCACGGTGGAGCAAGTTAGGGGATGAAGTAGCTCCAGGTGCACCAACGGTGAGCTCCAGCGACGGCAACAGCAGAAACCTCCATCGTCACCTCCTCTCACGACTGCCACCTTCCTTCCCTCCATCTTGTAGCTCTCTCACCCTCTCTTCGTTCTCAACGCTTTCCGCTGCAACGACAAGGTCTCCCTCCAACGGCGATTTCTTCGGCGGCGACGATGGCAAGGCGGCGCGACAGCGAGCTGAGTGCGGCTGGGCGAGACGGGTGCGGTGGCGGCGCGACGGCAAGTTGGACTACGGTGAGGCGCGACGCCGGTGCAGTAGCCCTTTCCCTCTTCTTCCTTCTCTCCTCTTCTCTCTCGATCTCCATCTTTCTTTTTTTTTTCTCAGCTCGTGGGTGTGTGCTGTGAGGAAGAGGGTGTGAGGGGAGTGTGTGTGCGGCAGTGAGAGGTGAGTGAGTGTGTTAGAAGAGGGTTAGGGTTTGGTTTGGAAAAAGAAAGGGAATAAGGATATTGTAGGGATTTTACACTATGCCCTTTCTCTGAATTCACAATGTATACACTTAGTGTTCTCAGGTCACATAATTTGTGAGCGTCAGGAAACATACGAGATAGAGGACCACGATCATCAATGATAAGATGTCAAAGATTTCGAATCCTTGTCAAGTGTTTGGGTAGACCGCGAAGCCTCCACATTTCTTTTAGTTTCAAGATTTCCAATTTGCGCAAATTGCAAATACTACCAGGCAGGCTCTCTATGAGCTTATTTGGGTAAGCTTCTAAGAAAAGATCTTTTTTCGAGTTATCTTTTTTTAAAAGATCTTATAGAGAAGTAAAAGTAATTTTATGTTTGGATATCTCACATAAAAATATCTTTTTATCAATCAATTATGTTTGGGTATAACAATATAAAAGTACTTTTTTGTTTATTTATTATATGAAAAACATCTTTTTTTTAAGGAAAAAAGATCTTTTAAAAAAAGATGTAAATTACAGCTTCTCAAAAAAGATCTTTTTTTTATTTTACTAGTGCTTTTACTTTTACTACTAGAAATTTGCCAAACACGTTAAAAAATAAAAAAAGATCTTTTTTCATTGAAAAAAGATCTTTTTTTAACAAAATAATGGCGCCCAAACATGCACTATATTCAACTCACGAAGTTCCAAATACCTCAAGCAACTTAAACTCCCAAAAGATGTTATGTTTCTACAATATAAGCACAAAACCCGAAGAGAATGATTTGTTCGAACCAAGCTCGAACTAAATTTTTCAAATCCATATGAATTCATTTGATACAATGTTCTCAAGGATTCAACATTCTCAAAGGAGCTCTTCTTGAATTGATTTGCATTAAAGTAGTGAAAACCAATATGATGGGGATTTCTTGAAGAATGATTAAGGTTTTGTTTCTCCAAGCATACACACTCTTCCTCTGAAATTGATTGAGCAAGATCATGGACTAAATCATGCATCTTGAAACAAATCTCGCCAGAAAAACATCACTCCCCCCATCTTGGAAGAATGATTTTTGGTATAATTCATTCCAAACCATGTGGCCAACCTCTTCTACCTCCAAGTTCGGCCGGGATGAAATAAATCCATTAGCCATCCAAAGATAAATCAATTCTTGCTTCTTAATTTCTGTATCTTTGGGAAATATGGCACAGAAAGCAAAACACTGCTTTAGAGTTGGCGTTAAAGAAGAGTAGCTTAATCTCAAGACAGGCATAATGTCATTCTCATCTGGTAAACTCCAAAGCTCACTTTTCTGAACTTCAAGCCATTCTTTTTCCGTGCTTCTGGATTGCATCACACCACCTAATGCCAGTGCTGCAAGAGGTGATCCTCCACATTTCCTGACTATCTCCTTCCCTATTGCTACAAGCTCTGCACGCTCTTCTCGGTCAGCTCCAAATGCGCGCAGTTTAAACAACGACCAACAATCATCATCGGATAGACGGTCCAAATGATGAGCTTGGCATGTTCCCATAATTGTTGCAACATGCTTATCGCGAGTGGATACTAAAATGGAGGAGCCTTTAGATCCACAAGACAATACAGTTCTTAACTCATCCCATTTGTGTTGGGTTAATCCGAGTTCCATTTCTTGGCTTCTTTTCCAGACATCATCTAAAACCAATAAATACTTTTTACCTTGTAGCAATTCTTTCACTTTTTTCTCCATTGCATCTAAATCCATGCTCTCATACTTATCCACTTCCATAGCTTTTAGAATGGAACGCAACATACTCCCCCTAGTAAAATTCTCAGAAACACAGACCCAAATCTTCAAATCAAAATGGTTACCTACTTGCTGATCATTGTAGACCATCTGAACAAGTGTTGTTTTTCCAAGACCACCTAATCCAACAATGGGATAGACGGAAAGGGACTCAGAGCTTCGTGATGGGCTAAGAAGAAACTCCACTACTTTCTTTTTATCTTCATCTCGTCCGTACACTTGAGGAAGGGCGATAGTTGAGCTTGTTTGACGCCATTCAGCAACTTCACTTGACCTTTTCCTCACAACTTGTCTAAGATCAAAGTTGCTCCTACGTTGAGCAATTCGATCCAACCTGCCTATTATCTTATTCAACTTCTTCCCAAGCTCACGCCGATGAATCATGTTCTTTGGATTCAAAGATGATAAGCACCCAGGCTGAGAGGATTGAGTAGACAACTAATAAAGGATGTCATCCAGCACGTACATTGCATTTTTAAGCTGCTGCAGCCACACCTTGAGAGGACGATTGGACCATTGTTTCTCCTCAGCATCATCAAGAACAGCTTTGATTAATTCTAAAGTGAGTGTTAGCTCTTCAGCCTTTTCCTTGATTCCAAAGAAGGCTGCAAATTCATTCAGGATCAAAGGGGTCAATTTCTCCAGCACAACTCCAAGCAAGGCCTCAGCCATTTTCAGAAATGCAACAAACGAAGAAAGGGAGACAAAAATCAGAGATGGGTTTTTCTTTGATGAGTGCAGATGGCTGTGGGGAAGAGTGTGCAAGTAAGTAATGGAAACTGCCTCAATATACAGAGTTCATTCTTCGTTACAAAAGAAACGTTTTTGCGCCAATCTACGATGTAATATTCCACCGAAAGTAGTAAACAATTATTAAATTGTTAATTCCAAGACTAAATCACTAAACAAATATTAATTTCAAGACTAGTTGACGATGATCATTGCTCAACAACAATATATCAATTGCAACTTGTTTTAGTGGAATCCATAGTGATTTCCCGGATTAAGCGTTCATAATGGAGTTACTTTCTTTTCTTTTTGGAGCAATAATTATGCATTTGTTAGTCGTGCTACTTTCTAACAAATGCATTTGTTACTTGCTTTCTCTGTTGTCGATTTTGTCTTTCTGCTTATACATATCCTTGCTTGGTTGTGTACTTAGGTATCCTCTAAGATTCTTGATAGAAAAACATTTGCCCCTGATCCCTATTACTCTAATTCATAAATTTTACATCTTTTGTTTCAATTTAAACTTGTTGACGTGATAGTATTTATGCTTGAAATGTTTGTCTCATATCTTTTCTTTGTGATTGTGAAGTGATTCTCTCTTAATTGCATCCATTGTTGATGGATATCTTACCTGATTGTGTTTTGAAACATTCTCTTAAATCTTTAAAAAAAAAAAAAAATTTGTCGTTGACTTTGATTACCTTCTTTTGTACATTGTATCAATTTTCGAGGACGAAAATTTTTATAAGGAGGGTAGAATGTAATGTCCCAAGCTTCTTTTTTCTATTATTACTATCCTACCCTTTAATTTTATCAAAATTCCTACATTACCCTTATTCCTCCTACCCAATCCTAACCCTAAATTACTGAACAACTTCCACTCTTCCTCATCAACCACAACCCCCTTCTTTTCAAAACTCACACCATACACAAATACACCTACGGAGAAAAAAAAAAGAGAGAACGGTAGAAGGGGCTGCTGCCTCCACGCCTCGCCGCCGAAGTTCTGCTGCTGCCAAGTCGCCATCGACGTCAACCCTAGAAAAAGAGGGAGTCTGCGAGTTGAAGAAAGCTGGAGGAGTGTCGCTGCCATTAGCGTTTTGCAGTGCCGCCATCATGGTCGCCGAGAAGGAGGAGGACCCGCGAGGAAGAGGGACGCGGTCAGTCTCATCGTCATCAGATCCGTCTTTGCCGATGGAGATCCCATCGCCAAGCTGCTGCACCGCCGCTGCCACTGTTGGGTTTCCGGGAAGAGGAGCTCTAGTGGGAGAGAGAGAACGAGAGAGTTCGCAGAAAGAGAAACATCACCATACACGAACAGAGGGGGAAGGAGGAACTCACCGGAGGAGAAGGAGACTCGTCGCCATGCCTCTAGTCGCCAGGAAAACACGCCGAAGCTTCCAAACTCACCGGCAACACTACCTTGCCATTGTTCTGGTCTAGCTTCTTCCCTTAGTCTGTCCTGTTTTCACCTTCTCTCTGCCACTAATTCATTTTTCTACCTTGTCCTTGTTTTGATTTATTTTTGTCTTTGTTCTGTTTTGGATCTTCCAGAATTTTATCTGCCTTTGTCTCTGTATTCGATTTGAAATGACTACCTGGTGTTGTGGTCATTGTCGCTGTCGTGAGACGCACTCTGGGTTTGGTCTCTTCGGTCCGTTAGGACCATGCTGTGAGTAGGCTTTACATTTATAACCTTTAAGCTTTTGGTTTATGCTATTATGAGTTTTCAATTATATTTATAAAACTATTATTGAAGAACTTTGATTTGATTATAATACTTGATTTATTATAGCTGAATAATTCTTCTTATGAAATTCATATATTAGGAATTTTTACATGAGACTATATATATGTTTGATAAAATTTTATATTATTTTAGAATATTGATTTTATTTGTATATATGCTTTTGAAGTATTAAAGTATTTGTTGGTACTCACTTAGAAATTATGAAATATGTTTCTATGATTGAAAAAGTATGATGTGAAAATATTTCTGATAAGAAAGTATTATCTGATTGATTTGATTCGATACCTTATATATTTGAGAGATTAAAGTATTATCTGCTCAGTTACACACTTCATATTTCTCATGGTAAAATGACTCAAAATAGCACGCAAATTAGGGGGCATGAATTTTGTGAATAGAAATTTCTATGTAGTAATCACTTTTTCAAAACCCATGATTTCTTTTTTTTCTTTTCCTTTTTCGTTTTCCTACTGGTTGATGCTGCTTTGGATTAATACCCTTACCTTGTTGTGAAAAACAACTCAAACCAATTTAGTTTATTGTGTACTGAATATTGCATTGAATTCTGAAGAAGGGTCTTTCTTTCCTCCTTCATTTGTTTTTCAATCATGTTCTGAAATCTAAGATTCTTTGTTGTTTTTCAACACCCGAGTTGAGCATTATTTTCAATACCTTTCAAAAGTTTTGAATATATACTTGTTGGTTAGTTCTCTCTTTTTGTGTATTTTATTTGTTTGATTTTTTTTAATACTGTAACATTATTTATTGTATGGGAAAGTGCTTTGAATGTTCAAGCTTCCTTCCTTTATAGACCTTTGTTTTAAACTTTTAATCAATGCAAGTTTTACCCTTGCACTTCTGCAATGCTTTGCTTGTTTGGATTTTCATTGAAGACCCTTTACTCACAAGTTCCTAATCCGTTTACTGATTTTCAGCTGTTTCTTAGTTCCAAATTTATGATCCAAAAAAGCATTTTTGCTTGAAGTTACTTTACCTTGTGCAAGTTAACCATGTTATGGTTTAAACCTTGAATTGTTGCATATGTAGGGGGTTTAATTAAACAATTTTAATTTAAGAATGTCCACAAGATTTATTGAGTAAATTGCAAATAGCTTTAATTGTTGTGAGTGATTAATTGATGATATGAATGCTGAATTGTGCTTGTGATGTGTGATTGGAATTATTAATTAGTGATATGGATTGATTATGCGAATTGTGAATTATTTGACCAATAATTGCTGTGATTGTTGAATCCTGATGGATTATATTGGTTGATTACTGTTGAACTGGTTATTGTAACGGACTTAGTTGGTAAATTGATTGGAGTTGGGTTTAGAGGATAGTTGGAGAGCTGAATTTTGAAAAGTTGAACTAACTTGTTGGAAATCTGAATTTTGAATTCAACGGCAAATTTGGAAAGTGAACCAGTTACTCAATAGTGATTGAAATGATACGAGATTAAAATCCAAGTAAAGTAGAATAAGTAAAATTGTTAAGATTTAATTTTGAAGGTTTCGTATAACTGGAACATTAGTTATGATTTTTTAAAGTTAAATCGTGAAACCTGGTTTTCTGCATTTTTTTAAATGAAGCTAGAAACTTTGAAAATCTATAACTAATTCTGTGATGATCGGAATTGTATAGGACCAAGTCTGGATTAAGCTTGGGAATATAGGGAGCTGGACTGATGAATTTAAGACTTTTTCATTAAGTTTATGATTTATGGTAAATTTTTGAATTATGGATGTCAAACCTGATTTTTCCGCAGAATGCTTAACACAACAGCAGCTTATTTCCTCTACTGGAAATTCTCCAGTTTGAATTTTGAAATGAAACCAATTTTAAATGAAACTTTAGTCTTATCAATTCAATTTCATAAAAAAATTCAGAATTTGTGGAGTTGTGGTTTTAAAGATATAGATTTTTGAAATAAGATACATTATGCAGTAAAAAAAATCAGGTTCTGTTTTCTAAGTCAGTAACTTTGAGACTTTATAATTTTTAATTCTGAAGTGATATTGAGATGCAATTAATTGGAGGTGAAAGTTGAGTATGTTTAGTATATATAATTTAAATTTCAGGGTTTTCCATGTTTTAATGAGTGAGTTATGGGACTTGGAAGAGGATATATTCATTGGCTTTTTAGACAGAATTCTGCAGAAAACTACTCAACTTCCGAGTTACATAACTCCTTTATTAAAAATGATATTGACTTGGAACCAATTGGAAAAAAAACCTGGATGAGTGAAGTTGAATCATGTTAATTTTTAAGGTCATTGGATTTAATTTGGATTTTATAATGAATTTTGAATATCACAGGCTGCTGCTGTTTTCTGGTTTTTAAGGCACTGCAGACCAGTCATGGTTTTGCTTCTATTCCTGAAGTTAGAGTAAGCAAAAAAGTATGATTTTTAGTTTTTTAGAAAGCTTATTCTGAGACGGTCGTTTGGGCATAAAACTTGTACAATTTCGAAATCATTTGATATTTTAAAAACAAATTTGAGATTGGGCTGCCAATGTTGCTTTGGTGATTATGTTGGATATGGAATTTAAGAAATAGATTTTCTATACTATCATCAAATGTTTTTGAGTATATTTATTATTATAACTAATGTTAGTTTAAGTTAATTGCAATCACGTCAAATTTTAGTTTTATTTCATTTATCTTATATGGGCTTTATGTGATCATATGAAAATATTTGAGTGTATTTTACAATGAAAATAAAATAGATGTACATGTAAATGTTGGCTTAGAGGATAATGAGATGATTGCTTATATTCTTTCGTCATGTTTTACATAATCTATCTATTAATGACATGGTTACTTAATATCCAAGGTCATGATAATAATCTATAGGTACTTAGTCGAAGGTTTCTAAAGAAAGGGAAAAGAAGCATACTAATTTTGTGATAGTTACTGTTAAGTCGCCTATTCCAGAATGTGTTGTCTTATTTTAATTTATGTTTTGCTTGCTTTCTCTGTTGTTGATTTTGTCTTTCTGCTTATACATATCCTTGCTTGGTTGTGTACTTAGGTATCCTCTAAGATTCTTGATAGAAAAACATTTGCCCCTGATCCCTATTACTCTAATTCATAAATTTTGCATCTTTTGTTTCAATTTAAACTTGTTGACGTGATAGTATTTATGCTTGAAATGTTTGTCTCATATCTTTTCTTTGAGATTGTGAAATGATTCTCTCTTAGTTGCATCCATTGTTGATGGATATCTTACCTGATTGTGTTTTGAAACATTCTCTTAAATCTTTAAAAAAAAAAAAATTTTGTCGTTGACTTTGGTTACCTTCTTTTGTACACTGTATCAATTTTCGAGGGCGAAAATTTTTATAAGGAGGGTAGGATGTAATGTCCCAAGCTTCTTTTTTCTATTATTACTATCCTACCCTTTAATTTTATCAAAATTCCTACATTACCCTTATTCCTCCTACCCAACCCTAACCCTAAATTACTGAACAACTTCCACTCTTCCTCATTAATCACAACCCCTTCTTTTCAAAACTCACACCATACACAAATACACCTACGCAGAAAAAAAAAAAAAGAGAGAACGGTAGAAGGGGCTGCTGCCTCCACGCCTCGCCGCCGAAGTTCTGCTGCTGCCAAGTCGCCATCGACGTCAACCCTAGAGAAAGAGGGAGTCTGCGAGTTGAAGAAAGCTGGAGGAGTGTCGCTGCCATTAGCGTTTTGCAGTGCCGCCATCATGGTCGCCGAGAAGGAGGAGGACCCGCGAGGAAGAGGGGCGCGGTCAGTCTCATCGTCATCAGATCCGTCTTTGCCGATGGAGACCCCATCGCCAAGCTGCTGCACCGCCGCTGCCACTGTTGGGTTTTCGGGAAGAGGAGCTCTAGCGGGAGAGAGAGAACGAGAGAGTTCGCAGAAAGAGAAACATCACCATACACGAACAGAGGGGGAAGGAGGAACTCACCGAAGGAGAAGGAGACTCGTCGCCATGCCTCTAGTCGCCAGGAAAACACGCCGGAGCTTCCAAACTTACCGGCAACACTACCTTGCCACTGTTCTGGTCTAACTTCTTCCCTTAGTCTGTCCTGTTTTCACCTTATCTCTACCACTAATTCATTTTTCTACCTTGTCCTTGTTTTGATTTATTTTTGTCTTTGTTCTGTTTTGGATCTTCCAGAATTTTATCTGCCTTTGTCTCTGTATTCGATTTGAAATGACTACCTGGTGTTGTGGTCATTGTCGCTGTCGTGAGACGCACTCTGGGTTTGGTCTCTTCGGTCCGTTAGGACCATGCTGTGAGTAGGCTTTACATTTATAACCTTTAAGCTTTTGGTTTATGCTATTATGAGTTTTCAATTATATTTATAAAACTATTATTGAAGAACTTTGATTTGATTATAATACTTGATTTATTATAGCTGAATAATTCTTCTTATGAAGTTCATATATTAGGAATTTTTACATGAGACTATATATATGTTTGATAAAATTTTATATTATTTTAGAATATTGATTTTATTTGCATATATGCTTTTGAAGTATTAAAGTATTTGTTGGTACTCACTTAGAAATTATGAAATATGTTTCTATGATTGAAAAAGTATGATGTGAAAATATTTCTGATATGAAAGTATTATCTGATTGATTTGATTCGATACGTTATATATTTGAGAGATTAAAGATTTATTGTATTTGAAACTATATGTTTTGAATTGGTTTGGGAGGCTCGTATTAGAAAACCGTAGTTAACGGCGGTTATGACGTTAACTTAGATGCATCTGACTCAGACTCCAGCTAGGAGGGGTGTTGCTAGCCTAACGTGTAGGCCACACGTTAGATCTGTTATTCTGTTAGGACACACAAGAGGAAAGGGCTACCCATAGAGGTGGAGCCGCCCATGTGTAGACTTTTGATTTGATTTCTGTATGAGAACTCCCTTATTGATTCACTTATTATTATTAACTATTATTTTCTAATTAAAGTTACTTTGATAATAATGTTTATATGGTCTCATGTCGATTATAAATGTATTGTCTAGTCACTGAGTTGTAAAACTCATCCTTTTTTTTTTAAAACATTTTTCAGGAACAAATACTTGACTATGTGAGACTTTTTATTCAAGAGTAACAATATGCAGCGAGTACGTATTCTTTGTGGAGTTCCTAGATGTATATGTTCCATATGTCACAGGCAGGATCCAACCATTTGTAATTATTTTATTTTTGTTAAAAATATATATAACTATTTATTTTAGAATTTGTAAAATATTTATAACTTTCTTATTCAACTTATAATTGAGTCGGTTTAGGCTTGCTAAGGGACTATTTTCCTGAGCGCCGGTCATGGCTCATTTTGGGCTGTGACAGAAAGATTGGAAATCCCATAAATCTGGCTGTTGCAACTTGCAAGAAAATGTCTCTGGAAATCAAGCAGAGCTGCTGGATCTTGGAATCCGAAAGCTAAACCTTCTTGCCGGGGTTGCCCACGAATTTCTAGTAGCCAATTTGATTTTGCCTTCACGTACTCTGCTCCATTAATGGAGTGATGAAAAGAAAAAAATTGAAAAATATGATCTATGAGGATGATGAAAATGAATATATACTCTGAAAATACAAAAGCCAGGACATCAAAAACTAAAGGAAAAATGATTAGTTCATGCTGCATTACTTAACAATCTCATTTGGTTTGTACATTGGATGCAAATTGAAGATAAGAGGGAAAGAGATTAAGACCTTTTGGCGAATTACAAATAGAATCCCGACAACAACAATGAGGTTATGGATTTACTGCATCAAAAGCTCCACACCAAGCAAAGACGCCTCTGCACAACAACAACATCATCATTTCAATTCTTACCAAAATTAGAACATATACATCAGATCAAATAATAAGGAACACACATAGCTCATCATCGCAAACCATTATAAATCTGTAACTGAACAAAGAGGAGTATGAGTAGGTATATCAAAATTAAAAATCGTATACGTTCATTTGAAGAAGACGACTACTTACATAAGCAGAGAATACAGCATCATCGCACCAAGACCGTTGATGGCCACTTCTGGTGCTGCAACTATGACTTCTCTTCCGTTCTGTCTATTGCCATCCGAATAATCTCAGCCTCACCAAACTGCATGCCCATTGTTGTTGATGCCAGTATGCATCTCTCGCTCCTCCTTGTCGTGTCTCTACTTCTTCCCTCTACTTTCCCGCAACAAACACAATACCATAATGCATGTCACCATCAAGAAATCTCCGTTTGACAAAGAGAACACAGAGATAACAAAAATAAAAAGAAAAAAAATGATGCAAGAGAGATATATAGATCTAGGAGAAGAAAGACATGAGAGAAGATAGAGAAAGAAAGAGAGTTATGGTAAGGAGAAAATTAAAATTTGATTATTTGAGAGATAGTTTGAATGCTTGATAAGGTTGTGCATATTTAAAATTCAAATTTCAATATCAAATTACATATAGATTTAGTCAAAATTAAAAGGACGGACATTAGGAACATCTTGAAAATGAGGAACGTCTTGAAAATGAAGATGAATCCTTGTCTGGTTGCAAATCTAGTCTTTACGGACAGAAAGATAAAGACAAATATAAAATTATTATATGGTTGTTGTGCTCTCTGCTTTCATAGTCTCATTGCATGTGCTCTTTGTGGAGGTGACTCAGTACCTTCCAGCGATCTGTTCTCTTTCGCTGATTCCTCCTCCGTATCCATCCCTACAGCATTGAAGATCACCACAAACTCCACCGCACCCACTGCGACCACCACCGACATAGCATGGTCCACCACCGTAGCAGTCGCCATCTCATCCACCGCCGCAACCCTACCACCAGCGATAGCGTTGCCTCCACCGCGATGACTCCCCTAAAGGTTGGAGCCATGAGGTACAGTGACATTCTCTGTCTTAGTGCGTACACTAACTCTATAATCTCCAACTCTGACTTAAATTAGGAACAGTAAGAATTAGAAGAAGAAGAAGATGATGAATAAAAACTACTAAAGAAGAAGAAGATTATACAAAAATAGAATCAGTAAAAGGAGGAGAAAAAAAGAAGAGAAACTGATGATGAAGAAGTAGAAGAACCGAAGAAGAGGAGGAAGAGATAAAATTGGAAACAAACAAAGGAGAGAAACACTTTTTTTAATTTTAATTTTGTATTCAAAATTTAAAATTTAAAATTTTAGGAATGTGTGTACATGTAAATTGTAAAGCAAACTGAGAAAGGGGGGTAAAAAAATTGGTTACGGTCATGAAAAGTGTGGTGTAACGAAATTAGTTTGATGTAGGAGTGTAATATAAGAGTCATGATGATTGAAGGCATTCAAATTTTGGTGGATGAATACATATAATAGAAATTGAGAATAAATCTGGTAAAGGACACGTAGAAATTTCACTATGAGAATAACCTTCTTTTCAATGTATGTTATAGGATTAAAACAAGGATAAATAAGACTCATGTTATTAGCATGATTACACTTCTCTTTTATAATTGACTAATATACATTAATACCTCTAATTAGATAAGATGTTGAGTCTCACTAAATTTAAACTTGATTAACAAATTTAATATATTTTTTTTTTTGCTCTTGTCTAATTAACAATTGAATCTAATATTGAAATTTAAGTTCGAATTGCCAAAAATTTAGAAGCTAACTTGAACTTGTAAATAGACTCAAATAGCATGAATATAGATAAACTACAAATGAATTGTTAACTGGCTTGTAATGCAAATAAAATGCAGACAAGGTTGAAAGAAAACTACAACAAAATTAGTGGATCATTTTTTCTATCATTTATTTATTCGATAATACTAAAGAGATAATATTTAAAATTATTTTATATAATATAATATTTATAATTTTATACGTATAATATTTATAAATATATATTTATTATATTTAAAATTACATAATTATTTTATTTAATAATCATTAATAAAATTAAATAAGATAATTTTGACTATCTAAATTAGTTTTTATTGTTTTTTTAAATATTATTGTTATTTGCTCATATGCTTTATTTAATGAGTTCCTTCATTCCGCAATACTTGCCTTCAATTATTGTCCTGCCCAGTCAAAAGAAAGAATTATTGTCTTTGTGCTTATCTTTTAATTTTGGGTTACCTTAATTTAATGAAATTATCATGTCTTAAATCAATAAGAATTAGACTTCGTTTGAAAAACTTTAAAAGATATTTTTTAGATTTTTAACTTATAAAAAATTACGGTAATATTATTTAGTATAATTTTTTAAATATATCTTTAACTTTCAAAAAATTGTTTAAAAATTTTGAAAAAATAAAAAAATTTAAATTTTGTCATTTTCAAAAAATTATTTTATCATTCTTATTTATTAAAATAACTTTAAAACAAGTACTTTTATAATAAAAATTTAAATACAAAATAACTTATTTATAAACTGTTTTTTAAAAACTACCAATGAGTAATAGTTCGAATGGCATAGTCTCCCCATACTCAATTAAGAGGTTGCGGGTTCGAGTCTCCTATCTTTGGTTAAAAAAAAAAAAACTGTTTTTAAAAACTACAAATAGGACAAATCGAGGGCGAGTTCACCTTCATCAACAAGAACCTGCCTTTTAACCTTAAAGGCGAACTCGCGGAACTTTTGAAAAAAACAAAGATTTTTTTTTTCTTTCACTCCTGCCGACATACCAGGAATAAATTCAGACCTGATGTCTTACCGACTAGTCGTAAATCCCAAAGCCAAGCCGGTAGCCCAGAAGAGAAGAAAGATGTCCGCTAATTGAATAGGCGAAGTTAGGAAGAAAGTCACAAGCTTGCTCGAGACCGGTTTCATTCGGGAACTACCTTACACTACTTGGCCGGCCAATATTGTGTTGGTAAAGAAGGCAAACGACAAATGGTGAATGTACGTCGACTACACAGACTTGAACAAAACTTATCCAAAAGATGCCTTTTTCTGTCAAATATCGACGGACTGGTGGATCCTGTCAAATATCGACGACGGCAAGGCGGCGCGACAGCGAACTAAATACGGCTGGGCGAGACAGGTGCGGTGGCGTCGCGACGGCAAGTTGGACGACAGTGAGGCACGACGCCGATGCGGTAGCCCTCTCCCTCATCTTCTTCCTTCTCTCCTCGTCTCCCTCACTCTCTCGATCTCCATCTTTCTTTTCTTTCTTTTCTCAGCTCGTGGGTGTGTGCTGTGAGAAAGAGGGTGTGATGGGAGTGAGGGTGTGTGCAGCAGTGAGAGGTGAGTGAGTGTGTTACAAGAGGGTTAGGGTTTGATTTGAAAAAAAAAAGAGAATAAGAGTATTATAGAAATTTTACAAACAAATAATAGAAAGCATTTTGCGGTACACACTTTTTTTTGTCTAAGAAATTTAGATGCAAACCAATGATCCGTGGGTCACACTCACATTACACAGACTCTTATTATTAAATGCCATAACTATTTTTTAGGATGTATGGTATACCATTGTTGATCGGAAAAATATTTTCGATAAAGGTGAATTGTTCAAATCGATAAAGTGGTCTAAAACATAAGCAGTGATACATGTGTAAGCGTTAGATGGAGGTTCTTAAGACGGATTTGATTTTGAGGCTTCATGATAAATTGAGCGAGTCAAATCGAATGCAATATCTGAACGAGTAGTTATAGTAGTGAAGAAGTTAAGGTTTTTTCATCACGCGAGGAAATTATTGGAAATATGGACAATCAAAAGGCGGGAACAGTTACCAAGGAGAAAGCATTTGAAATTTTAAATTTATAGTTAATTGTAATTAATTGTAATTAATTGTTGATGAGCGGATATTTTATACGCTTTTTGGGGTTAATTTCATATAGTTTTTAGTATGTTTTAGTTAGTTTTTAGTCTATTTTCATTAGTTTTTAGGAAAAATTCATATTTCTGGACTTTACTATGAGTTGTGTGTTTTTCTGTAATTTCAGATATTTTTTTGGCTGAAATTGAAGGAGCTGAGCAAAAATCTTATTCAAGCTGAAAAAGGACTGCTGATGTTGTTGGATTCTGACCTCCCTGCACTCAAAGTGGATTTTCTGGAGCTACAGAACTCGAAATGGCATGCTTCCAATTGAGTTGGAAAGTAGACATCTAGGGCTTTCCACCAATATATAATAGTCCATACTTTGCACAAGAATAGACGACGTAAACTGGCGTTCAACGCCAGTTCTCTGCCCAATTCTGACATCCAGCGCCAGAAAAGGATCAAAAGCTGGAGTTGAACGCCCAAACTGGCACAAAAACTGGCGTTCAACTCCACAAATGGCCTTTGCACGTGGATTGCTTAATTCTTAGCCCCAGCACACACCAAGTGGGCCCCAGAAGTGGACCTCTGCATCATCCATCATAGTTTACTCATTTGTTGTAAACCTAGGCTACTAGTTTAGTATTTAAACAACTTTTAGAGACTTATTTTGTATCTCAGGACATTTTAGATCTAAACTTTGTACTCTTTGACGGCATGAGTCTCTAAACTCCATTGTTGGGGGTGAGGAGCTCTGCTGTGTCTCGATGGATTAATGCAAGTATTTCTGTTTTCTATTCAAACACGCTTATTCCTATCTAGATGTTCATTCGCGCTTAACTGTGATGAAGGTGATGATTCGTGACACTCATCACCATTCTCAACCCATGAACGTGTGCCTGACAACCACCTCCATTCTATATCAGATTGAATGAGTATCTCTTAGATCTCTTAATCAGAATCTTCGTGGTATAAGCTAGAATTGATGGTAGCATTCATGAGAATCCGAAAAGTCTAAACCTTGTCTGTGGTATTCCAAGTAGGATTCAAGGATTGAATGACTGTGACGAGCCTCAAACTCCTGAAGGCTGGGCGTTAGTGACAGACGCAAAAGGATAGTAAATCCTATTCCAACCGGATCGAGAACCAACCGGTGATTAGCCGTGCTGTGACAAAGCGCGTGAGCGTAGTTTTCACTGGAAGGATGGAAGGTAGCCATTGACAACGGTGATCCACCAACACACAGCTTGCCATAGGAGGACGTGTGTGCGTGAACAAGAAGACAGAGGAAAGCAGAGATTCAGAAGACAAAGTATCTCCAAAACTCCAACATATTCTCCATTACTGCATAACAAGTAACCTTTAATCCATGCTCTATTGTTTATTTGCAATTCAACTGATAAACATAATTGACTTCCTGACTAAGATTTACAAGATAACCATAGATTGCTTCAAACCAACAATCTCCGTGGGATTCGACCCTTACTCACGTAAGGTATTACTTGGACGACCCCAGTGCACTTGCTGGTTAGTGGTACGAGTTGTGAAAGGTGTGATTCACAATCCGTGCACCAATTGTCGATTACCAAAGGTAGATTATAAATACTGGGAAGCCTTAGGAAATTAGGGTTGGAACTTCGTTTTAGAAATACACTCAAGCACATTCACATCTCCAGAGAATTTCTGAGTCTGCATTCGAGTTCAATTTCTGTAGGGTTCCTTCTATGTTTTTAATTTTTCATTTACATTTTTCTGTAAACTCTATTTTTCAAGTAAATTTATCTTTTAAGCAATCTTTAATTTTCATGTTCAATTTACATTTCAGTACCTTTACTTTTTATGTTTAAGCTCTTTGACTCAGTTGAAGGTATTTTATTGCTTTGTTTAATTTTAACGTATCTTCTTCGTTTTCAGTTAATACTTTCTTTTCAAAAACTTTATTTTATCATCTTTTATCTTAAATTA
Source organism: Arachis hypogaea (assembly GCF_003086295.3). Lineage (NCBI taxonomy): Eukaryota > Viridiplantae > Streptophyta > Magnoliopsida > Fabales > Fabaceae > Arachis > Arachis hypogaea. The sequence goes on along the minus strand of NC_092054.1, from coordinate 3,924,856 downwards.
CATAATTTAATTTGTCTTTATTTCCAAATCCCATCTAATCGAAGACACTTTGATGCACTTCTAAAAAACTGGTACCTGCAAACAGGAGTAAGTTTCGCTCCCAAACCACTAGATATCGAACCACCATCAATTTGCTAAAAATTGACAAAACAACAATATTTCAAGAGCAGCGAGAATTAATGGTCCATGTAATAGAGCGAGCAAAGAACATCCATCCTCAAACAGCAACCAAATGAGTTCTTCATCACTATACCCTTCAATTACATCCTCAGCAAACAGCCCCTTCAGTTCCCTAATGTTATCTCCTACAACTCCGTACAAATAGTTTGCTGCTTCTTGCTTGTTACCATTACAAGGAGCTACTTGAGGAGTGCTACACATACAAGTCATTTGGTTTACAAGTCATACAAGTTGGGAAAAACTTAACAAAAAGCACGCTGATCCATATACGATTTCCATGGCATGCTTTGCGTTCCTCCTTCTCCTCCTCCTCTTCCTTCTTCTTCTCCTTCTTCTTCTCCTACTCTTCTTCTTCTTCCTCCATGAAAACGAGTTTCTTGCCAAATTTGATCTTCTTCGTGCGTTCTCTCTTTGCCTTTTCATTCGTTGTTTTATCTGCGTTTATCACTGGTATTCTTGCTTCGTTTTTTTTTTTCGATTTTTATGGTTTCTGAAATCAAGCTTTGAAATCATTTTGAAGATAATGGAACTTCAGAAATACACCCAAACGATTACAGAAATACACCCAAACAATTACAGAAATACACCCAAAGAATTATAGAAATACACCCAAACGGTTACAGGAATTCACTCAAACGATTATAGAAATACACCCAAAGGATTACAGAAATACACCCAAAGGATTACGAAAATACACCCAAAGAATTTAAGAAATACACCCAAAATTCGTTGAAGTACACCTTATGTATAGTTTAGAACTCTTTCTCTTTCTCCTCCTCATCTTCTACTGCTTCTTTTTCTTCAAAAATGATTTCAGAGCTTGATGTCAAAAAACAATGGAAATCGAGAATAACGAAGAAAGAAAACAGAGAGAAAAGCACGTAAATGAAGAAGGAGAAAGAGGAGGCAAGAAACAAAAGAAAAGAAAAAGAAGAAGAGGGAGAGGAAGAAGAACGTGCAGCAAGAAGAAGAAGAAGGTGTAGAAGATGAGGAGGAAGAAGATGAAAAATGTGCAGTCAAGAAGAACGAGGAGAAACACGACGATAAAGATGAAACACTTAAAAAATGAAGAAGAAGAAGAAGAAGAAGAAGAAGAAGAAGAAGAAGAAGAAGAAGAAGAAGAAGAAGAAGAAGAAGAAGAAGAAGAAGAATGAGAAGAAAAATAGGAGGCATGGAGAAAGAAAAAGAAGAAGAAATAAATGACTTGTATGGGAAAACGCTTGTATGTGGAGAATTTCTCTTTTCTAAAATACTTTTTCATAGTTTATTAAAGGCTGAATTTTGGTGTTCAAAAAGTACTTTATTACCAAATCTTTTTGTCTAATGTCATTTTCTATTTTGTTAGTACGTATAGTTGTAAGAACCGAACCGGTGATCGAACCGGTCAGGTTACTGGTTCACTGATTTATTGGTTCAATCGATAAACCGCTGGTTGAACCGATAAAATCGGTTTTACGTAAATAAAAAATATAAAATACTAAAAATAGTCATAAACTTAATAAATTCAAAATACATATCTTTAGTTCTTCCCCAACATTTTAAAAACAACCAAGTTTCAAAGTTTAAATATAACTAATACAAAGATAAACATGAAATTAGTTAGTACTAGTACATTAGTATCTTAATTAAACACAATAAGGATAACAATTCATAAACTAAATCCAAGGAGTGATTTCGAAGTCGGCAAGTTATTCTTCATCTGACAAATGTGGGGCTACATCCTGATTGGTTTCATTTTGATTTGCATTTTCCACAGAATTATTAGCTCCATCATCATCCCGATCATCTTCCAAATTCAATTGATCTAGCATTATAGATAATGTTTCACAAATCAAGATAAAAAAATAATATAAAACATGTTATAAGGCATACGAAAATCATAGTTGATCATAATTCATAAATAAATAAAAGCATACCTAAATCATCTAAAGGTGATTGAAGAGACATATCTGCAAGATCATTTCGTAAAGCATCAACTTCTTCAGGAGTTAAAAATGGTGGTGAATCTTCCAGTATCCATTCCGAATGATCCTCAAATGCATCAAGACAAATTGGATCATAAACTTAGTTTCTCATTTGGTTCCTATGTTATTAATATATTTCGTTACTCATGTGATGATTAAGATTTTAAAATAATGCTTTCAACTTAAAACAATCAAGAAATTACATTTGTTGTAACCTTAAGTTGTAATGAACATAAACAAGATCATTAAGTTTTTGATGCTCTAACCGATTCCTCTTCTTTGAGTGAATATGTTCAAAAATACTCCAGTTACGCTCACAACCTGAAGAGCTACAAGTTTGGCTTAAAATACGAATAGCCAACTTTTGCAAATTTGGTGCTCCACTACCATAAGATTCCCACCATTGATCTTAACATAAAAAACAGATAAATAATTTAACACAATCATAAATATCACATAATAAATACATCACAATCGTGAAAGACCAAATTTATGAAGAAATTCACTTGGCATAACAGTGGTTCGTTCACGTATTGCAGAGGGTCTTCCAAAATCTTGCTCAGCATTCTTAAAGATCCTCTTCTCACTTGTTAGCTTATAATTCAGTACAGGATCATCATAAGCATATTTTTCAATGACATCCAACAAGCCAGAAATCGTTTGTTTGTGCTTTTTAAATTCTTCAGCATTAAATCGAAAAGCTGGATTTAACCAATAACCAGCGGCATGAAGATTTTTCTTAAGTTGTGCATCCCAACGGGTATCTAAAATCTTCAAATAAGGATCAGCAACCCTCTTTCTTTTCTGAAACCTCTTCGCTATTTCTTCCCTAGCCTTATGATAAGCTGAATAAAGAAAACCCATGGCAGCTCTGTCTTCACTATCCACAATACGTAAAACACGAACAAGTGGCTCAGTAAGCTTAACAATATCAGTGCATTGACTCCAAAATTTAGAATCCAAGACTTGATCCACAAATTTCTTAGCTTTGGCTTCTTTGGAGTAAGCTGAGCTTGTCCATTCTTTAGAGGTCACCATAGCTCTCAAAGGATCCTTTTGAGCTAAAATACTTTGCAAAGCAATGAAATTAGTAGCAAACCGAGTTGGAGCTGGACGAAGTATTTCCCGTCCACCTGTAAACTTTCTCATCAAGAACAGTGGATAGCAATGATTATAGATATACTTAGTGATCATTGAAGCTTGTGACACAGTTTGACTCACTTCTTGCAACTTCCCAATATCTTGAAACATCAGATTAACACAATGAGCTGCACAAGGGGACCAATACAATTTAGGAAACTCAGCCTCCAACAACCTTCCCGCAGCAACATAGTTTGTAGCATTGTCCGTTACAATATGCACAACATTCTCAGGACCAACAAACAATACAACATCCCAAAATAACTTAAACAAAGTTTCAGCAGTTTTTGAGACATTAGAAGCATCAACTGACTTTAGAAAAACAGTTCCTTTAGGATAATAAACTAAAAAATTAATCAAAGTACGCCTACAACAATCAGTCCATCCATAATAGTGCATCCAGTTTGCTTCCAAATCTCACGATAACTATCAATCATTTTCCTCACATCCTCAACTAATTTACTCAACAAATACCCACGGACTCTTGGATAATTTGGCCCTTTATACCCTGCACCCATGCTTGCAATAGCCAAGGTTGTCAAACTCACGAGTCTAGGTAAACTCGTGGAGCTGACTTAGACTCGACTCGTAGACTCGACTCGTAAACTCGTATGAGTTTACCTGTTATATTTTTTTTGTAAAAAATATATATATCGTGTATAATATATATGTTTACTCAAATATAGGCATTAAAACTCAACAATTTCAATATAAAAAAACTTAATAAATTTACATAATACTATAATTATAACAAATACTCTAGAACACACATTCAAATCCTTCAGTTATTACATAGTTATCCACTAACAGTTGCAAAGTTATCCACTATCAAAGTGGGTAAATTCAAATTTGAGATTTCAGAGTTTCAGACATTCAGATTCAGTAACAAGTAACAATTAACTAACACTAACAAGTAACAACTACAAATTACAAGAAGTAGCAATTAAGAATAGACTAAACTAATACTAACAAGTAACAACTACAACATGCAGCAATTCAGTAACTATTTTTTTTTTAAACATATCTAAATCTGAATGAATGAATGGACTAGGCTCAGTTGAGGAACCAGGCATTGCTGTGCTGTGCAAGCAGACAAGAACGAACGGCGGCAGAGTACACAACTAACAGGCAGAGGACATGACGAACCGGTAGAGAATGCAACGAACAACGGTAGCGTGGCGACGGCAGAGGCTCCACGAATCCATGAGCTTTGATGCATAACAGAGTCAATAGAGAGCAGAATGAGAGAGTGAGAATGAGAGAAAAGCAGAGAGAGAGATTGTGACGAGCTATTTGGAGAATGGCAAATGGCGAATGGCGGCGAGGGACAGGCAAACCACGAAGAGGGTTTGGAGAAGAGAGTGACTGAGTGAGTGCGGCGAGCAAAGTGAGGGATTTAGCTGTTTAGGGTTACGTTCATATGTTGCTCCCTTTTTCCCTCTTTTTTTGGGGCCCAAAACGGCTCTGTTTTTGTGAAAAAAGGCCAAACAAAGCAAACTCGCTGACTCGCCCGTAAACTCGCGAGTTTGGCCGAGTTTATGCGAGTTTATCGAGTCTACCCGAGTCTACCCAAAAACGAGTTTGTGTCTGAGTTAACTCGATTCTACTACCTAAACTCGTAAACTCGTACGAGTTTACGAGTTAACTCGAGAGTTTGACAACAATGGCAATAGCATCAATCATTGGCTGATAATAAGCTGAGTTAACCGCATTAAATGAAACAGAGGCATCCATCATCCATTTCACAATAGCAATATCACACTTCTCCACTATTTCTTTGCTTTGAAGAACGCTTTTGATAGTTGGTTGAGCTCCGGGTGTTGTTGCCGATGGAAAATAGGATTGTAAACCTTTGACTTGTTTTCCTTTTCTAGAGATAGGTGCTGGAACCCTGGATTTTTGTTGTTGTTGCATCTCATTACGTTCGATCTCGTCAAATTCTCTTTCAACATCATCACAAGCATTATAACTTTCTGCATATTATTCTTGAGTTTTTCTTTTCTTGCTTCGAAGCTTTTCAATGCTTTGATGGAATTGGTGTCTCACTGCAGCTGGCACCTTTCGACAAGACTCAATATCTCCTCCTTTTCCAGCCAAATGAAGCTTAAACCGATGAATTCCTCCACCCCTAATAAGCTTCTCACAATATATGCATAGCAAAATTGTTTTTCCAGACTCCATAACTTGTTTACAATGACCCCATGCAGGATCGGTTTTTGCTCTATTATTGTTTTTTTGGGTTCCGATTGATGCATCAGGAGTTGATCCTTGTTCTTGCGAAGATGGTGTTTCTGATGGTATATTCGCAGAAGCCATTCTAAAAGAATATGGATTATGGAGTAGCAAAACAGCAAAAGTATAAAACAATAGCAATCCTAAATTCCTTAATTCCTATTCCCTATTCAACAAGACAGCAACCTTAAAGGCTTAAATAGTTAAATTCACAGCAATCTTAAATAGTTACATTATTCACAGCAATCTTAAATATTCACAGCACAAGCATATTCATAACAGAACAACATTAGATTAACATTATTCATATTCAACAAGCATATTCAACACCTCGGTTTCAAGCATTAGTCAACAAGCATATTCATCCCAGAACAAATCAACAAAACAACAAGTTTTCACGTTTTCAACAAGCATATTCAACACAGAACAAATCAACAAAACAACATAATTCATATTTCATAGATTCAAGCTTTCAACAAGCATATTCATCCCAGAAATTTTAAGTTTTCAACACATAATAGAATAACATAGGAGAAGTGCAGTTTAAGGTTGCTGGAGAACAGAGGAGAAGTGCAGAACAAGTGAACAACATTATTCATAAGTCATAACACTGTAACTGTGTAACAGCAAGAAGTGCAGAACAGACTACAGAAGAGAACTGGAGCTAACCTGTTTGACAGAGCAGAAGAGCGCGGCAACGGCGAGGGCGAGGGCACCGGCAATGAGAGACAGCCGCGGGTCTGTCCTGTTCGGCTGTTCCTACTTCCTTAGTTCCTTCACCTTCAGACTTCGGAGTTCAGACCGGCGGTGAGACGAAAAAGACGACGACGGACGGCTGGCGGCGGTGGCTGGGTGAGTGACTGTGACAGAGTGAGGTGAGATGGTGGCGGAGAGGGTTAGCCGTTAGGGGATTAGGGTTAGGGGAAAAGTGGAAAGTGAAAGCTGGGAGTGGGGTTTGGGGGAGGGGGTAACGTGCGTACACGATTTCTTTTTTTTTTTTTTTATAAACCAAAACGACGTCGTTTTGGAAAATGAATTAAAAAAAAAGCGCTTCCGAACCGGTCGGTTAACCAAAAACCGTCAGTTTTTCGGTTTTCATCAAAACTGGCCGGTTCAACCTAGTTCTCAACGGTTCTCTTTCTTATTCGGTCATATCACTCAACCGGATCGATTAGGGGTCCAGTTCACCAATTTTTCGGTCGAACCGACTGGTCCGATCCGATTTTTACAATATATCATGTGAAATCATGTACATATACATAAAAAATTAATTATTAAATAAATTATTGATATAAAATATATATTAGATAGTTAAATTTGAAAGACATTTAGAAGCATTATTTCAAAGTTATGATATCATTTGAAAAATTCACATTACTTATCCGTTTAAGATAAGATTCAATAACATATATGTATTCAATTAATTATCACTTCTCATTCACTTGGCACCACTAACTTAATTATAGTATTATTTTTAACTTTTCAAGTCGTAATACATACATTCATTAACTTTTCATAAATACCAAGCGATTTCTATTTTTAATAATCTTTCAAAAATATTATCTTCTTCCACTCAATAACTTGATGATTACTCTTAACTTTATGACTTTTCATAATGCCAACTCACTCATATTTTTATTAATGTTTCAAAATTATGTAAGTCACTTTTGAAAGAATTATACTTATTTAAAAATTAATGACTTAACAAATATTTATGCTGTTTGGAGTTTGGACTATATTTAACACTATATATATAAAACTAAATTCTTAATGATGATCATTTTCAATTAATAACAAGTTGCCGCAAGAAATGAAAATAGGCTAATAATTTTTTTAAAATGAAAAATATTTCTAATAAGTTAAGAAAAAGTTAATTATTTTGAAATTATAATAATTTTATTAATATACCACCAATCTAGTTAACAAGTATATATCAAATATTAAATAATAGAAATATCGTTTTGAACTAAATAATTTAATTTTGATTTAATATCTAAATTTTGTTTAACATCAAACACAAACTTTCAAATTTTTTTATTTATTAAAACGAATTTCGAATTATATATAGCCCCTTCATTTCCTTGGAGTTGCTCACACTGCACTTATAATAGAAAGATGGCTAAATTAACTATAGCAAAAAAATTGTTTCTTCTTCTTTTGGTTTCAGGTTCATCTTTACTTTTCTTAATTTTTTTTCCCTTATTGGAATATATAATCATTTTCCATGTTCTATTGAAATATAAAATATGTTGATATTATGTAGGGGTGTTGATGACAACTCTAGTGATTGGAGATAAGAGGTGTGAAGATGTTTGGTATGATGAAAGGGTGAGTTATAGCCTGCACAGGTCCAAATGAGGAGATTGATGCATCTGTGTACTGTCACACTTTCATTGTCAACACGTAGTATAAATTTTAGTGGCGTGACAAAAATTTTCCTACTTTGTTACCAAGAAACTTGTTTATGGGTTTATGAGAAAATTGTTTATTCCCCCAGACGTGGGGTTTATTTTATAAATAAAAAAAGTTTGTGTTGAATTGTTTATTCCATTTTCTGCATCACATCCCATATGCTTGTGTCTATAGTCTAATTAATCTATCCTCATCAAACCATATATATTCCACTTTTCAGATGGACCATGGTGAAAAAAATTATAGCAACTTATAATAGATTTATGATAACAATCCTATAGCTCAGTACCTCTTTGTTTCTCCCATTGTTTTAATTGGATATTAGCATGAACTGTATGTGTACAAAGATGAAATTAAATTAATTAATTAATTAAAGTTTTGGAGAAATTATTAATTATTATATATATTTTTATCCTTCTTAATTATGATATAAAGAAATATAATTGTCACTCACGGTATACGATAAAAAGTTTTGGAGATTACCTATAAAGAAATATAATTGTCACTCACGGTTTATGTGCGACAAAAGTTTTAGACATTAATTAAATTAAATAAAAGCTTGCTTTTGAATTATAATAAAGTTAAAGAGACCAAAATTTGAAAAGATAAGAGACTCGAACTCATAACCTCTTAATTGAGTATGGAGAGTCTATGCCATTTGAGCTATTACTCATTGGCAAATTTGGAAAGATATGTGACTCGAACCCGCGACCTCTTAATTGAGTATGGGGAGTCTATGCCATTTGAGCTATAACTCATTGGCTTAAAATTTGGAAAGATATGTGACTCGAACCCCCGACCTCTTAATTGAGTATGGAGAGTCTATTTCATTTGAGCTATTACTCATTGGCCAAATTTGGAAAGATATGTGATTCGAACCCGCGACCTCTTAATTGAGTATGGGAAGGCTATGCCACAGACATTTAAATCCCTAAAAATTAAAAAATAGTAAAATACAATTAAATCCCCAAAAAAAAATTGGATTTATTGCTATTGTTATACAAAAAATCAGTTTTATTTTAATTTGTTAAAAAATTAAAAAATAATCGATTCATTAATACGTCAAATAATAATGCGATATGTAAGCGTCCTTACAAAAAGACGTTTTACACGTCTTTATAGAAGTATTCCCTAAAGTTAATGAGAAGGATATTAGGACAAATACTAGAGCGGAAAGAATGCAATAATTTGCCAATTAGTAAAATTAATGAGATAAAAAATAATTAATTTAAACCGTCTAAATTTATTTTATTTATTATTTATTTATTATAAAATATATTAAATAAAATAAAAAATAATAAACTTTAATAAATTTTGGATAATATTTTTATTATTAAATATTTTTTTGTCAATCAATAATATTTTAAAAATAATAAAAAATTAGTATAAATAATTTAAAGTGTTCTTATTTAATATTACTTAATTACTATTAAAATAATTATATATAATTTTAAATGTAATAAATATACAATTATAAATATTTTATGTATAAAATTATAAATATTATATTATATAACATAATTTTAATATTCTCTCTCAAATATTGCTGTTTACCAATTAATATATAAATTTGATATAACAAACATAATAAAACTGATGATCCCTTTCTAACCAATTTGTAAAAGTGACATAAATTTGTATAACAAACATAATAAATTTGTCTTTTGTTTTTTTTTGTTAGCGTCGTGTATAAAGGACTAGCCCAAAACTAAATAACCGAACCAAATCCATTGGATGAACTCTTCCAAATGTCCATTTGTTCAAAAAAACATTACAATTAATATTTTTTATCTACCCGGTTAAAGAATATACTAATAATCTAATGATCATACTGAAATTTATCAAATAACAGAATATATACACACTTATCTATATCAGCAGTGACAGATGCATCAATCTCCTCATTTAGACCGGTGTAGACTATAACTTACCTGATGAAAGTTGCAAAGATGGAAACTCCTATTATTGTATCCTAGAATGCATCACCAAATATGGTTTCACAGCTGGTGCAGATTGCAGAGATTCCTTTTGTACATGCTCCCATAAATGTTTGTCCTATTAATTATTGAGAAGAAACTCAATATTTGAATTGCATTATAAGATGAGCGTGATTATAGTGTGAAAGTGTGAGGTTATTATTTATCAGGGGATTATTTTATTAAATTCTATACACAAGAATAGAAGTTATTTCTCAAATAAATAAGCACTTATATTCAATTAAATAAAAAAGAGAAATATTATATATTTAAGTTATTTTCATTCAATTTATTTTTAACTCTAATCTCTTCACAAACACACACTAAACTGAAGAATGATAATAAGAAATTAAAATTAAAAGAATAAAGTTTGAGTTTTAGAGAGCATGTCTATTTTCATATCTTTAAAATTATTTGTTAACAGAGTGCACAATTGATCCTTAATTAATCCTTCGACCAAAAATTAGAAATTAAATATTCTTTATGCCTAAGTTTTATATATATATATATATATATATAATATGTACGTGAAATAAATTTATTGTATATTTTATTTGAATACGAAGTATCGTATTTAAATTAAATACTAAATATTAGTCCTCACATCTCTAGTACTATTATAGAGCTACCGATGACTTGAATTTCTTTCTTTGGTAGGATAAGAAAAATTAATCAAAATATCCCTTGTTGAAATTCCAGATTTAAAAGAAGTGATTCTCTTGTATTATTAATAATTCATAATGCCAATTTGCGTAAAGAAAAGGGGACAACTCAGCTGTGGCTTCAATGGACAGAATAAAAAAAATTATAAAATTGAAGAGAACTATTAGCAGATTGTTATTTATTTATTGCAGGCAGTTAGTTAGCCTTATTTAGAAAAGAATCTATTCCATTAGATTAGGGGTTTGTTAGTTTGTTAGCCTAGTCTATTAGTTTGTTAGACTGATGTATGTATATATATTCCACCCAAAGCTAATAGAGATGGAGCGGAAAATCATTTTTCAGTATCAATTTCGGTTTCAACATGGTATCAGAAGAATTTCTCATACTTCTCTGCGTTCTTCTCTGATCTTCTTCCCTCTTTCTCGAACTTTCTTTTCCCCTTTCACTTTCCCTCTCTTCTCGAACCTTCTTCTATTTCTTCTCTTCTCTCCAACCTTCAATTTTCTTTCTGCAATGGCGGCAATCGATGAAGCCGATCCTTTTCTGCTCCATTCCTCCGATCAACCGAACCTTGCCTTGGTCTCGCAAGTGCTCACCGGTGACAATTATCCTTCATGGAAGAGATCGATGGAAATGGCGCTCAATGGCAAAAACAAACCTGGATTCGTTGACGGCACGATTCCGCCGCCTGAGGAAGGTGCGTCTCACACTTCCAAGCTCCGCTGGCGTCATCTGAACGACATCGTCAGCACCTGGATTCTCAACTCTGTCTCCAAGGAGATCGCATCGAGCTTGATCTTTGCTGGTTCTGCTCATGAGATTTGGATAGATCTAGGTCACCGATTTCAGCAAAAGAACGGTCCTCGAATCTATGAACTGCGAAAAGAGTTAATCAATCTGAAACAGGATTCTCTCTCTGTCTCTCAGTTTTTTACTAAGCTGAAGTGTGTGTGGGAGGAATTATGCCATTTTCGACCTTCAGTACGCTGTAATTGTGGTGGTGCTCGTGAATTTTTAGCTCATGCTGATGAGGAATATGTTCTTGTCTTCTTGATGGGGTTGAATGATGTGTACCATCAAGTTAGGAGCCAAATTCTGTTGATGAAGCCTTTGCCTAGCATCTCAGAAGTTTTCTCGCTAATCGTTCAAGAAGAGCGGCAACGAGGACTGACTCTTGCTCCTCCAACAAGCAATGAGACGCAACTGGCTTTTGCCGTGAAGAACACACAGTATAACTCCAAGATCCGTCCAGGAAAGAAAGATAAGCCGCTCTATGCTCACTGCGGTTTACTCGGCCACACCAAGGATAAATGCTACAAGTTACATGGTTATCCACCTAATTACAAGAAGCAAAGTCCAGCCACAGTTCGGGTCAATCATGTGGACACAAGTCAGGACATTCCTCTTCAACTCACTTCTCAACAGTATCAACAATTAATATCACTCCTATCTACACAAGTTCCATCCACAATGCCCCCTATTATCACTGCTGAAGCTTCAAGCGCAGGGGAAGGTAAACTTTTCTCTGCTGCTTTAATTTCTGCACTTGGAGTTAAATCATGGATCTTAGATTCTGGCGCTACTTGTCATGTGACCTGTACTTTGGACAATTTCAAACCTTCAATTTGGTTTGCAAATAAGTTTGTGGTTCTGCCTGATCATACTCGCATACCTGTGCTTGCTTCTGGTTCTGTTTCCTTATCTCAAACCCTCACACTCACTGAAGTTTTGTATGTGCCTTCATTCAAAATTAACCTGATTTCAGTGAGTTCTTTGTTGTTAAAGCAGCATTTTTATATTCTTCTTTCTGATGTTGGTTTTGTGATTCAGGACCACCTGAACTCCAAGATGATTGGGAGAGGTGAATTGAAACACGGATTGTATGTTTACACACACACACCAGTTGTCAATGTTAATGAACCTACATGTAGTAGTGCCGATTGTGCCAATACGTTAGTCATTTCTGATTCTTGTAATGCAATAAGTGCAAAATTGTGGCACCATAGATTAGGCCACCTTTCTTTCCCTGTTTTGCAACATTTGCCCTTGAATTGTAATTCTTCATCTTCTAATAAAAATTTCCTTTGTGACATATGCCCTTTGTCCAAGCAAAAACGGTTGCCATTTGTTTCCAACAATAATCAGGAGTCCGAATGCTTCTCATTGATACACTGCGATACTTGGGGTCCTTATCATGTTGCTACGCATTTGGGGGAGCGATATTTTCTCACTTTGGTAGATGATCATAGTCGATATACCTGGATTTATTTGTTGAAAGCCAAATCTAAAGCTACGACCATCATTAAAGAATTTTTTGCCATGGTTCACACTCAGTTTGGCGCTGTGATTAAGAAGATTCGGTCTGACAATGCACCTGAGTTATCTCTTACTGATTTCCTAAAATCAAAAGGTTCTCTTCACCAATTCAGTTGTGTTGAGCGACCACAACAAAACTCGGTGGTGGAACGGAAGCATCAACACCTTTTGAATGTGGCAAGGAGCTTGTATTATCAATCCGGTGTCCCAATTTATTTCTGGGGTGAATGTATTGCTACTGCAGCCTTTTTGATCAATAGATCTCCCTCCTCTACTCTTGGCTGGAAGTCCCCTTATCAATTACTTTACAATAAGGCACCCGCATATGAAGACTTGAAGGTGTTCGGATGCCTTGCCTATGCTTCGACTTTACCTTCCTCTAGGAACAAGTTCTCACCAAGAGCCATTCCAGCAGTTTTTCTTGGCTACCCACGAGGTTACAAAGGGTACAAACTCTATGATCTCAAGAATAGAAAGTTCTTTATTTCAAGGGATGTGATTTTTCATGAATTGAATTTTCCCTTCAAACTTGGCAGCACTTATTCTTCCTTACCTGATCCTTTTGATGATCATGTCCTTCCTAAGCCAATTGAAGTTTCCTTAATACACCTCAACACATTGCTCCGGCCACACCTGTCCCTATTGTGACACAGCCACGAGCTGAGAACCCACAGCCGTTGAGAAGAAGTCAGCGACTCCATAGGGTACCTACCTATCTTACAGACTACCATTGCAATAATGTGGTGAAGCCTTTGGCGATGGTGCATTTTTGTTCTTACGAGAGATTGAGTCCAGCATATAAGGATTATTGTATGCAAGTTTCCGATTTTTATGAACCCCAATTTTATCACCAAGCTGCCAAGTATCCTCAATGGCAACAGGCTATGGCTGAGGAATTACAAGCTATGGAGAATAACCGTACATGGGAGGTAGTTTCGCTTCCGATCGGAAAACATTGTATTAGTTGTCGATGGGTATATAAGGTGAAGCGCAAACAAGATGGGTCAGTTGATAGATGCAAGGCTCGTTTAGTTGCTAGAGGAAACACTCAACAAGCTGGTGTAGACTATAAGGATACTTTTTCACCCGTTGCCAAACTCACCACTGTTCGTTTACTCCTTGCTGTTGCTGCTGTGAAGAATTGGAAATTGTTGCAGCTAGACATTAATAATGCCTTCTTGAATGGTGATCTTGATGAGGAGGTGTATATGCAACTACCTCAGGGATATGCCAGCAAGGGGGAGCAGGGGGAGAAGTTTGTATGCAAACTAAACAGGTCAATTTATGGCTTAAGACAAGCTTCGAGGCAATGGTTTACCAAGTTCTCCACTGCTTTACTTGGTGCTGGTTTTACTCAGTCCAAATCAGATTATTCTCTATTTCATAGAGGAACAGGTGATTCACTTGTTATGGTGCTTGTATATGTCGACGACATCATTGTTGCTAGTAAACTTGGTGATATGGTTGCCCAAACTCAGCAAACTTTGCAGGGTCTTTTCAAACTCAAGGTGCTTGGCCCCTTAAAGTACTTCCTTGGATTGGAGATAGCAAAATCTAAGGAAGGCATTTGTTTGTCTCAACGAAATTACACCCTTTCTTTGCTTGAAGACACTGGTTTTTCGGATTGTAAACCTGCCTCTGTACCCTTGGATCCAAACATAAAACTTACTGCCACTGATGGGGATTTGCTCGAGGATGCGGGACAATATAGGAGGTTGATTGGCAGGTTGCTTTACCTCACTATTTCAAGACCGGATATTTGCTTTGCTGTGAACAAACTGAGCCAATACATGTCTTCTCCTCGCACTACCCATTTGGATGCTGTCTATCATGTTTTGAGGTATTTGAAGGCTGCACCTGGGCAGGGCTTGCTTTTTTTGGTTTCTTCCCCTTTATCGGTCAAGGCATATGGGGATGCTGATTGGGGAAGCTGTACCGAAACCAGACGATCCACTACCGGCTATTGCGTCTTCCTTGGCGATTCTCTAATCTCATGGAAGTCGAAGAAACAAGACACCGTTTCGAGGTCCACGGCTGAGGCAGAGTATCGAGCACTTGCCAATGTCACTGCTGAAGTTGTGTGGATTATGCGGCTGCTTCAGGACTTTGAGATACAAGTTGATCCGCCTTTCATTTTCTGTGACAGCAAAGCCGCAATCCACATTGTAGAGAATCCCACCTTCCATGAGCGTACCAAGCATATCGAAATGGATTGTCACTTTGCTCGAAAACGTGTACAGGACGGTACCGTGAAGCTGGTGCATGTGAAGTCAGGACATCAGCTTGCTGATGTTTTAACAAAAGCTGTACAGCCTACCTTGTTTAAGAACTTGATCAGCAAGTTGGGAATCATTAACATTTTTTCACCAACTTGAGGGGGAGTATTAGCAGATTGTTATTTATTTACTGCAGGCAGTTAGTTAGCCTTATTTAGAGAAGAATCTATTCCATTAGATTAGGGGTTTGTTAGTTTGTTAGCCTAGTCTATTAGTTTGTTAGACTGATGTATGTATATATATTCCACCCAAAGCTAATAGAGATGGAGCAGAAAATCATTTTTCAGTATCAATTTCGGTTTCAACAAGAACATTTATATGTTGCATGGCGGTGATTTAGATTTAATAAATTGATGATAATACTCGAATTTCCAAAGCTACACTTGTAATTCCAAATCATTATTTCTGAAGCCTTCTATGGAAAAACAAATTAGCATAAGATCAATGAAGGAAACAAATTCAACACTACCAACAGAAATAATGGAAGGGAAAGTTTGACGAAAAGAACTACTAAAAGGGTCAATTTCAATTTTTAGGATTCGATACTTTACTTTGGCCAAATAATAGATACTCATTTTTTATGCCGTAAGAAAAATAAAGGGTGCTAATGGCTAAAAGATAAACGAATATATAAGTTGAAATTTGGATAAAAGGCCATCATGAAATTTAAAATCTACTGCCATATGAAAATCTAGAAGAGCAGTAGAAATGAAGATAAAATAGAATACAAGATATTGAAACCATGATTATGCAAGCACACAACAAAATGAAAAGAAAAGAAAACAATGAATAAGCAGGTATATAAATAGACACAATGATTTTCGCAAATCTACAAATGAAGATAATCATTGTATTGGGTTTATTGAGTTCTGTAATTTGAAAGACAAATAAGATAAAATACAAGGTGGATACTACAATGAAGATTTTATAATTATCTTTATGTGAATATATTTCTTTTTGATCCTTACATGATGGATTGTATGGTTAGATTTTGATATTTAAAAAAGTGTTATTTTTATTTAAAATGTAGCTAAATAAATAAACCACACTTTTAAACAAAGTATCTTCATGAGAAGATATTTTTGCTATCTTCATTTGAGTAGTTACCAAAATACAATATAAATTGAAAACTATGATTATGCAAATACACAACAAAAAGAAAAGAAAAGAATCAATAAGCAGTGTATAAACTAAAAACGACCAAACTTTAAATGGGGAACATGTGCTATCTTGTGCCAATCCTCCCCTGTTCCTTTCTCACATCGCTTTTCCAACACTGGGCAGTTTTTAATAGTCAAAGATTGAAGTGAAGTTAAGTGCCGAACGCCATCAGGCAAGGATTCCAAAACCTCACAGTTATGAATTGACAAATGTCGAAGTGAAGATAAGCCTTCCCAACCCTGTTCTGGTAAACACTCCAGCTTACTACAGTCTTGGATGCTTAGACCAGACAAAGCAGTGAGGTTTGTGATATCAGATGGCAGTTCCTTCACTTCACTGAAAGAATCTATCTCCAGAGTTGCAAGAGAGGTCATGTTGCTCATCATTCCTTCTGGGAAGTAAGACGCTTGATCACTATAACGAAGATGAAGTTGGTTAAGAGCGTTGAGATTAGAGATTGACTTCAGTTGCTCATTGCTACATCTCCAAACAGTGAGGTCCTTAACACTTGGAAGGCACGGCAATTGCAGTTTAGGGCATTTATAGACGTAGAGGACAGAAAGAGAGGGGAACATGTGTGTTGTTTCCCGTTTCATCAACCGCTCCACGTTTGGCAATCTCTCCACATGCAATTCCTCCAAAGATGGGAACGGCATTGCTTCAACACCATCATAACTTTCATCTTCCTCAATGTACTGCACATCATCCATGCCACTTACCTCAAGCTTCTTCAAAAATGGAAGTTTTCCCACTGGAGGAAGATGCTTGCACTTTCCACAATTCACAAGTCGAAGAGAAACTAAATTGTGGGTGGCAGAATTGTTTTCCATCCAAGTTGGCCAATGCATTCCCTCGTAGCCTTGTATCGTCAACAGCTTGAGTGTGGAGTGAGGTTGAAGCGCTTCAAGTACTTCTTCTGCTCTAACAATCGATTTCATCTTACCACTACTTCTGGACCATGACAAGCTTAATTCTTGAAGGTCTTGTTTATCCTTCAAATTGGCATCTTCAGTTTCAGATATACTCCCAACATTTCCTAGGCCTGAGATGCTTAACTTTCCTCCCAGGTTCAAAGCACGTAGCTCTGCTAAACTATGCCCTTTCTTTGATTTTACAATGTATACACTTAGTGTTCTCAGATCACGTAATTTGTGAGAAAAGGGCATTTATCAATGATAAGATGTCGGAGATTTCGCATCCTTGTCAAGTGTTTCGTTATACGGCAAAGATTCCACAATTCTTTTAGTTTCAAGATTTCCAATCTAGGCAAATTGCAAATACTAGCAGGCAAGATCTTTATACCCAAACGACAAAGCTCCAAATACCTCAAGCAACTTAAACTCCCCAAAGATGGTATCTTTCTACCATATATGCACA
The DNA here is from genome assembly GCF_003086295.3 of Arachis hypogaea. Lineage (NCBI taxonomy): Eukaryota > Viridiplantae > Streptophyta > Magnoliopsida > Fabales > Fabaceae > Arachis > Arachis hypogaea. The sequence continues at coordinate 3,907,159 of NC_092054.1, read as the reverse complement.
AAACCCGAAGAGAATTATTTGTTGGAATCAATCTAGAACTGAAAGGAAATCCGTATGAATTCAATTGATACAATGTCCGCAAGGATTCAGCTTTCTCAAAGGCTCTCTCCTTGAATTGTTTTTTATGAATGCCGTGAAAAACAATATGATGGGGGTTTCTTGAAAAATCATTAAGGTTTTGTTTCTCCAAGCATATACACTCTTGCTCTGAAATTGATTGCGCAAGATCATGAACTAAATCATGCATCTTGAAATAAATCTCCCCAGAAAAATCATCACTCCTCACATCTTGGAAAAGTGATTTTTGGTGTAATTCGTTCCAAACCATGTTGCCAACCTCTTCTACCTCCAAATTCCGCCGGGATGAAATAAATCCATTACCCATCCAAAGATAAATCAATTCTTGCTTCTTAATTTCTTTATCTTTGGGAAATATGGCACAGAAAGCAAAACACTGCTTTAGAGTTGGCGTTAAACAAGAGTAGCTTAATCTCAAGACAGCCATAATATCATTCTCATCTGGTAAACTCCAAACCTCACTTTTCTGAACTTCAACCCATTCTTTTTCCGTGCTTCTGGATTGCATCACACCTCCTAATGCCAGTGCTGCAAGAGGTGATCCTCCACATTTCTTGACGATCTCCTTCCCTATTGCAACAAACTCTTCACGCTCTTCTCTGTCAGCTCCAAATGCGCGCAGTTTAAACAACAACCAACAATCATCTTCAGATAGACCGCCCAAATGATGAGCTTGGCATGTTCCCATAATTGTTGCAACATGATTATCGCGAGTGGATACTAAAATGGATGAGCCTTTAGATCCACAAGACAAAACCGATCTTAACTTATCCCATTTGTCTTGGGTTAATCCCAATTCCATTTCTTGGCTTCTTTTCCATACATCATCTAAAACCAACAAATACTTTTTAGTTTGTAGCAATTGTTTCACTTTTTCCTCCATTACTTCTAAATCCATGACCTCAGACTTATCCTTTTTGACAGCTTCTAAAATGGAACGCAAAATACTCTTGATAGTGAAATTCTCAGAAACACACACCCAAATCTTCAAATCAAAATTGTTACCTACTTCTGGATCGTTGTAAACCAGCTGGACAAGCGTTGTTTTCCCAAGACCACCTAAGCCAACAATAGGATAGACGGAAAGGAACTCGGAGCTTCGTGATGGGCTAAGAAGAAACTCCACAACTCTCCCTTTATCTTCATCTCGTCCGTACACTTGAGGGACGGTGATAGTTGAGCTAGTTTGGCGCCATTCAACTACTTCACTTGGCCTCTCCCTCACACCTTGTCTAAGATCAAAGTTGCTCCTAGCTTGAGCAATTCGATCCAACCTCCCTATTATCTCATTCAGCTTCTGTCCAAGCTGACGACGATGAATCACCTTCTTTGGATTCAAAGAAGTTAAGCACCCAAGTTGAGAGGATTCTATTGGCAACTGATCAAGGATATCATCCAGCACATACATTGCATCTTTAAGCTGCTGCAGCCACACCTTGAGAGGACGATTTGACCATTGTTTCTGCTCGGCATCATCAAGAACAGCTTTGATTAGTTGTAAAGTTCGTGATAGGTCTTCAGCCTTTTCCTTGATTCCAGAGAAGGCTGCAAATTCAGTCTGGACAAAAGGGATCAAGTTCTCCAGCACAATTCCAAGCAAGGCCTCCGCCATTTTCAGAAATGCAACAAATGAAGAAAGGAAGACAAAGATGAGAGATTGGTTTTGCTTTGATGAGTGCAGATGGGTCTAGGAAAGAGTGTGCAAGTAAATGAAGTAATGGAAACTGACTCAATATAGAGAGTTCATTCTTTGTTACAAAAGAAACGTTTTTGGGCCATTTTGAGTCATGTGGCACGTGATGCCTTTACCAATCTACGATGTAATATTCCAGAGGAAGAAGTAAACAATTATTAAATTGTTAATTCCAAGACTAAATCACTAAACAAATATTAATTTCAAGACTAGACGATGATCATTACTCAACAACAATATATCAATTGCAACTTGTTTTAATGGAATCCAAAGTGATTTCACGGACTAAGCACCGTTAAAATGACTAAGATAACTCATTCACTTTGTTAACTAATAAGGTGACTATTAATAAAACTTTTTTTTGTTAAATTCTATCGTACCCTCTCTAAAATAAAGGATAAATTATTTCTTGTGATATATATATATTGAAAGTGATTCATTATTTTTATCTTTACGAATACAATTAATGCACTCGAAGGTAGAAAAGAGTTTATGGTTAATAATGATAGAAGTCATAAAGACATTTGAAAAGATTCTTCAAATCCTCAAGTCATAAACTCAATTAAAGACATTGTTGTTGATGATGTCAAATATACAAATTTCAAGGGACGATAGATTTGGATCCTCATGAGATTAAAGACATTATTATCGATGAGGTGGAGATCAAGTCGAATTCAATTGCAGACAACAGAATTTGCAAGATGAGGTAATTAACAATTATGCACAAGAATTTAATTACTTTCACGGGACAAAAGTTTTGCGGATAGTGAACTTCGAAGATGTTATCACCATACAGAAGAGAATGGAGGAGGCGCAGTGGGTGTACGCTGAAGTTGGGAAGGAGTGGCGCCTATGTAGCAGAGATTTTTCGTACTTCGGTAGCACAAATATTGCCACATGTAATGAGCTGAATACGTACTTGCACCTTGTTGATGGATTTGTAAGTTCATCGCAAAGATTTCTTCGGTGCTAACAGCCACCTCCACCACTATAGACTAATGGTAGTACGGTACTAAACTAAATTTAAATAATTATAAAAGAGAGAAAGGAAAGTAGAGAATATATACCTAATTATTATGGTTAATACTTAATATTCAACTTAATTATAATTATAAGCACTATATATATCAAGGGATAATTTATCCTTTATTTTAGAAAGGGTATAGTAACATTCACCTTTTTTTTATTATGTTATAATCTATAAAATAAAAAAAAATAAAATATTAAATTTTATTTAATTTATTTAAAAAAAATCATAGAAAACCATCACAAATATAAATATTTATACAAAGGAGTTAATAAAATATCCAAGGGGGCCTATACTCGTTCCCCTTATTCAGTTTATGCTGTTTAATCAGTAACATATCTCCAACAAGATACGGGTTGGTAAGAAATTAAAAAACAAAGAGTTGCTGAGAAATTAAAAAAATCATTTTTCAATCTTTTAAATAGACTCGGATCTCAAAAAAATTAGATAAATATTTTATTCATCAATAATTTTTTTAATCATGTTAAATATATATTAAAAACTTAAAATTAATTACAAAAATTAATTATTAATATAAAATACATATTGAATAGAAAATATATATTAAAAATAAATTAAATAATATATATATTTATATATAATAATTGATTTTAGTAATTAATTTTAATTTATAAATAATAATTTTTTAAAATTTACTTTTTAGAAACCTTAAAAAATTACATTCGTGTATCATATTTGTTCTTCTATTATTTTAAAAAAAATTTCACATTAATAATATTTTTCAAAATATAATTATTTTATACTAAAATTTATTAAAAATTGATTTCTTTAATATACATATTAAAAATTTGACTACAAATTAACGACATAAAGTTTAATCTTTTTATTCGAAATAATTTTTGAGAATCTCGAAATAATAAAAAAATTTTAAAAGTTTTGAAGGATATTTTCATTGCTGTCTTGTGCCACTCTTATAAGCAGAACATCACTATATTTGTAATACAGATACGTGTCATCGATGGATACGAATAATTTGCAGTAAATTTAGGTGTAATACGAAAATATTTGAGTGTATTATTTAAGAATTTTTAGTGTGTGTATTATTTAAGAATTTTTAGTGTATATGTGCTGATAAGTTATGTATAATTTAAAAGTCTTCCTCTTCCTCCTCCTCATCTTTTGCTGATTCTTTCTTCTTCATTTTTTTATTTCATATTCTCATAATTCTTTTTTAGAGGAAAAAATTAAACAAAGAAGAAAAAAATACATAATGTTGCAAAATCAATAAAGAGAGGAGGAGGAAAAAAATGCAGCAACAACAATAGTAATAAAAAAAACGATGATCAAGATGAAACACGCGAAGAAAAAATGAGGAGAAACGCAAAAGAAAAAGAGAAGAAAAGAAAGAGGAACCAGAGGAAGATCCTGATAAGGAGGAGACAGATGAGCCAAAACAGCAATAATGGAGCGAGAAGATTGAATTGTTTTGATATCTCAATGCCAACTTGCTGCTTGCTACACTTAGCATAGATAGATGATGGTTATTTCATTGTATCAGGGATGTGAGAGCTTTTCTTCAAGTTTTGCTAGCTGCCAATTCTGTTTTATACCCTGATAGTAGTTGTAGTTTATGCAAGTGCTTGATCTCACATCATATTCTCTCCACATACAACAGTTTTGTCTGCCTACTATAAAGTAATATTACATATGGATGGGGTAGGGTAATGATTTTTGTTTCAACTTGATTGCATTATATAATATTCTTTCATTTTGAAAATGGATAGTTCTTGATTTCAAGTATGAGTTGCAGCTTTGATGCTGATTGGATAGTTAGGCTAGCGTTATAACCCCTAAGCTTTCCTCTTTTTTTATATTTTGGATGAAGGGTTTCAGAAATCAGAATCATAACAGGGTGTTTAGAAAAGTTAACTGGGTATAGATATATAGTCGGTTCTGTTATTATTTGAATTTTGATGTTTGGAGTCAACGAATTAACACTAAACACAAATAGTATACAAGCTTGATGATCCCTGCGGGGACTGTCTTGAATAAGTAATCAAATAATGCATTCCAAAACACAAATAATAAAAACCAATGCGAAGTACACACCTTTTTTGGGTCCAAGAAATTCTGATTCAAACTATGATCCCTAGATCACACTCACACACAGACTTATTATGGAAATATGATAACTATTTTTTAGGAGGATGTATCGTATACCATGTTTGAAGAGCAGCGAGAATTAATGCAGCAAGTGCACCCAAGAAGGCAAGCAAAGACCAGGGAGAACTGAAATAAGTACTCCGTGTTTCAGCCAGAAAAGTTCTCCATCCACTCGAGTAATGTTCTTCAATTTGATGCCTGACTTGGATATAATTCTTGCTAAATGAGACAGCATTGCTTGTGTATATTTGATTGAACATTTTAGTGGGCAAGTCATGTCCAATGTCATTAAGGAATTTGGCCAGTTCTTGGTCGCTTTGAAGCAAATTTTGGATAACACCAGCTGATCTAAGCTCCTTGACATCCTCAGCATCATCTACCAAGGAATCCAAGAAAGAAAAGAAACAACAACATTCGAAGCTGTTGCGAAAGTCTGGACACATCTCGTACGCAATCAAGTTTCGAAAAAAGTAAGGCGTGACATCGTCGTATACCCACAAAGGAAGTGTCAATTCTCCACTAAACCATCTCGAGGTAAAAGTGATGTTATGCCACTTCCATGGATCACTCTTGTTTGCCTTTACCCGAATCCCTGATTTTTTGAGATCACGTATGTTCTTGTAAGTTTGCCAAACTAGGGAGGAATGAGGAGGAGGAGGAGGAGGCATCTGATTTCCACCGTTTTGGTTTGGGATATTCTGTCCAATCTCTGTTTGAAGGTAGAATGAGCGAACAAAATCAAGTATATGATTTCTTGTAGGCGTATAGGTGATTGTGATCGTTGTCCTTCCACTCCGCTTTTCTTCACCCATGCTCATAAAATTGATCAGTAAATAGTCCAAGTCAGCACCTTGTGTTTTGCTCAGCAGCTGCAGCAATTTTATTGGAAGTTGATTTTCCAGCAATTCAATATCTCTCCAAGTATGCATCAGCTGATCAAGCTTTAGCTTCAGTTCTTCTGGACGCTGAACATCAACGTGGTCCATGTAATAGAGCAAAGAGCATCCATCCTCAAACAGCATCCAAATCAGTTCTTCATCTCTATACCCTTCAATTACATCCTCAGCAAACAGCTCCTTCAGTTCCACAATCTTATATCCTACAACTCCATACAAATAGTTTACTGCTTCTTGCTTGTTACCATTACAAGGACCTACTTCTTTACTGTATTCTTCAATGTAGAGAGATGCCCATTGAGATTTCAAGTGTTGACCTTGTTGCTTCAGATTTTCGTTGCGATGATGAATGGGACCAAATGATATCATTTTGGGTATACAATACTCGTAGAAGCTGGTTTTTTGACGCCAAAAAAGAGGAACTCTTTGAATCTTGGGAGTTGAAGAAATTTGATTATGATGATCAAATGTTTGATTCAGTAGTTGGGCAAGCGTTGCTTCCCTTGCCACCTTTGCATCCTCTGCCATTGCAGATGATACAACAACTCCTGAGGTTATTTAATTTGTATGCTGCTCACTGCTCGCTACCACAAACAAAAAATCAACATTTATTAACACTCACTTCAAGTTAGTATTTTTATAATCACTCATCAATCTTTTCAACTCGTGTAATCAAACAGGTAAGGAAGGTGCGTGTGTATATAGTTTAGAAAAAGTTTCATGCATTTCAGAAATCAAAAATGATATTTGTACACCAAAATCAGCCATCAATATATTTGTGTATAAATACATGTGTGGTTTAATTTATTTTTCAATATATATTTGTATTTTAACATGTATTTTATATTGATAGCTGATTTTAGTGACTGATTTTGGTATACATGTAACATTACTCAACAGAAATAACCTATGATGCACGGACACTGACACAGATACGGACACAACACGACACGGGACACGCGGACACATGAATTTTAAAATCTTATAAGACACGATATATATATAGAATATAAAGTATTTTTTAGATAAATTACAATGAATTTTTGATATTTTATTGCTGTTAAAATATAAAATAATTTTTTTGACTATTTTTAATGTCTTTTTTAAACTATATAAACATATTTAAAATATTTTTTGTTTTAATAAATAATAATATGTATTATTTCTAAACTCATTTCAACAATATATGTTAAGAATAAGACTGAACACGCGGACACGTGATGGTATTTAGGTGTATCCAAGTATGTGCGGAGAAAATTTTTTTATTAAGACACGGTTGGAAAAGCCAAGCACGCGTGTCAGACGAGTGTGGATGAGTGTCGTATCTGAAATGTGTCTGACACATGGCAACTCAATGAAGTGTCCGTGCTTCATAAAAAATAACAGTATTCTAGTGACTTTATTCGTTAATTTTAATTATAAAAAATATATATTAATTAAAATTAACATATAAAACTATTAGAATATTAGTATTTCTAAAATATTTTTCCATAGTTTATTAAAGGCTGAATTTTGATGTTCGAAACGTACTTTATTACCAAACTTTTATGTCTAATGTCATCTTCTATTTTGTTAGTATATTATGTGAAATCATGTTTTTTTTTTTTAAAGATAAATATTATTTTATTAATATAAAATAAAAGTGTTTTCATAAGGAAGTACAAAAGAATTGGGTATTCCTATTTATTATCAGTTGTGACTGAAAGACTAAGAGCTTAAAGAAGAGTAAAGTAAGAGTAAAGAAAAAGTAGCATCTATCAGGTATAGTTCACGAGTTCATGCACTAAATTGCTAGCTTCTTTCACTATCTCTGGTGCTGGGCTTATTACCTTCTCAAAAACACACCGATTCCTCGCTTTCCAAGTGCTCCAACACAACGCCGCTATGAGGAGGGTCTTTTGTCTACCGTCGAATTGAGCCACTGCCTAGGATAAGACTCGTTGCCACCAATTGAAAAAAGTTTCTTCTTCTCTCATCCATAGGTCAGGGGTTATTAAGTTTAGGCTCCATATTATTGAAGACAGGGGGCATTGGAACAAAGCATGAGAAATTGATTCAGCCTTCAACATGCATCTTGGACAAGTGGCAGGAGTGGATGCGAACCGGCTGTGAACTTGTTGCAACACCGGAAGCTTTTCATGAAGACTTTTCCATAGAAAAATCTTAATTTTATGTGGTAATTTCAACTCCCAAATGCTATTCCAGACTCTGTTGTGTATGTTCTGGGACCTCAATGAAGTAGGAGAATGAAAGAATCCATAAGCAATTTTGTATCCTGACCCAACTTCATATATACCAGATTTTGTCCAGCACCAATTAACTTCATCCTCCTCCTTTGTTGGTTTGATTGAAAAAATTTTATTGCATATATCAACTGAAAAAATCGACTCAATCAGATTTTTATTCCAACTTCTATCAGGATTTAGTAACGCACTAACGTAATACACTTGCATATTTGGCGGGATTGTGAGTGCATTTTGAGGGACATTAAGGGGCACTGGTGGTGGGAGCCAGGGGTCATGGAAGATGCGAACATTAGTGCCAGAGCCTATTTTCCATAACAAGCCTTTCTCGATCACCTTGCGCCCTTCAAGAATACTTCTCCAACCCCACGACGGTACGCTTCCTATCTCTGCATGTAGGAAATCTGTATATCTGAAATATTTAGCTTTGAGCATTCTTGATATAGTAGAATTAGGGTATTTCATTAGACGCCAACATTGCTTGCCCAATAAAGCCAAATTTTGCACCCTTAGATCCTTGATCCCCAGCCCTCCATCTTTCTTTAGTCTCGTCATTGTGTCCCATTTAATCCAAACCATTCTTCGTTCTGCGCCTTTTTGACCCCACCAAAATTGCGAGAGCATGCTATGAATCTCAGTCAACAGCGTGTCCGGGAGCTTGAAACAAGAGAGTGTATAAATAAAAATCGCCTCCCCCACCGCTCTCAATAGCGTGTGCCTGCCGCCTGATGACAATATACTTCTTTTCCGACCCATAATCCTCTTCTGAACTTTATCCTTGATAGCTCCAAAGGTTGCTTTCTTTGATTTTTGAACTATAGAGGGCAGTCCCAGGTATTTGTCTTGTGCTCCGATATGTTCAATATTTAGTGTCTGAGCAACTGCTAGTCTTGTGTTCTGAGGAGTGTTGTGACTGAAAAAGATAGCCGACTTATTCAAATTGACTTTTTGCCCACTAAAACCCTCATAAGTCTCTAGCAATTCTAGAATGCTTTGGCTTGTATTAGGTGCGCTCTTGCAAAAAATGATTGAATCATCAGCAAACAAAAGGTGATTAATTGTTTGGCATCTCCGATTAACTTGAACTCCTTGAATTAATCTGTTTTGCTCTGCCTTGTGTAGCAAGAAGGAAAGTCCTTCTGCACAAAAAAGAAAGAGATATGGAGATAGGGGGTCACCCTGTCGGATGCCCCTATTTGGCCTAAAATAGCCAAATGGTTGACCTTCCACAACAACAGAGTAAGAAACAGTCGTTACCAATTCCTTAGTCCAGTTAATCCATTTAGCATCAAACCCCAACTTATCCATAATATACCATAAAAAATGCCATTCAACCCTATCATAAGCCTTGCTCATGTCTAGTTTAATAGCCATCTCATGCTCTGCCCCACTTCTCTTATTTTTCAAATAGTGCATACATTCGTGGGTAATTAGAATATTATCTGAAATGAGTCTTCCTTTGAGAAACGCACTCTGATTTGGACTTATAATTTTATTCATAATATCTTGTAATCGGTGCACCATAACTTTAGAAATAATTTTATACATAACTGAAGACAAACTGATCGGTCGTACCTGAGTCATGTCACTGGCATCTGGCACCTTTGGAATCAAACAAATTTGAGTATGATTGAAGCTTTTTAAAATTCTGCCACTGTGAAAGAAACTTCTCACTGCCTTAAAAACGTCACCTCCAACTATATCCCAGAAAAAGTGAAAAAACTTAGCTGTAAACCCGTCATCACCAGGAGCACTCTGAGCATGAACACTAAATGTAGCTCTTTTGACCTCGTCCATAGTTACTGGCCTTTGGAGCCTACGGTTCATGGAAGCTGTAACCTTAGACTCCAAATCCTCTAAGTATGGAGTCGGATCAGCCGAACAAGAAGAAGTAAAAATATCGCAAAAGTAGTCCTCAGCTACCTTTGCAATATCCTCCGGTTTCGATGCAATCTCATTGTCCCTCCCCACTAATCTCCAAATTCTGTTCCTTCGCATCCTTGATTGAAATTTCTGGTGAAAGAATCTAGTATTCTGATCTCCTTCTTTTAGCCACTTGATTCTAGATTTTTCTCGCCAATAGCTCTCTTCTTTCAAATATGCCAGCTCCAACTTCTCTTCCAAACTGGTAACCTCCTCTCCCTCATTGATTCCAGCCACCCGCAACTCCTCTAGTTTAGCTTGAAGGTCCTCAATTTCTTTCCGGGAGTTTGCTTTGTGAGTTTTCTGCCATTGAACTAGTCTATGTCTACAAACTTTCAACTTTTGGGCCAAGGAGAACATAGCCGAGCCTACAACTTCCATTCTCCACACTTCACTGACAATTCTCTTGACATCCTCTTCTCCACACCAACGTTCCTGGTATTTAAACCGCCTTTTACTATGCCAGGATTGAGGTTCAGTTTCCATCAAAATTGGAGCATGATCCGAGCCTGACTCTGTGAGCCTGTGCACCACTGCATTCGGAAACTTCAACTTCCATTCCATCCCAACTAAATAGCGGTCAAACCTCTCCTTCACCAAATCCTCTCCTTGTCTTCGATTTGTCCACGTGAAAGGGTGCCCCACCATTCCAATATCCACCAATTCGTTACTGTCAATAAAATTAGTGAATGTTGCAATGGTGGTTGCTGATTTTTGGCCTCCACCCTCTTTTTCCGCTTGGCTTGTTATAGCATTAAAATCGCCTGCTATTACCACTTTTCCTTCCATGTGTTGGCTCATTGTTATAAGCTCCTCAAACTGTAAGGATCGAATTTGTTCTGAACAACTCAAATGGACACCAATGAACGTCCATACCTCACTGCTTCCGACTTCCTTAATTTCGGCTGCCACAAAAAATTGTCAACTGCTAATAATTTGAACACTGATGCTGTCCTTCCAAGCTAGCACAAGTCCTCCTGCCACTCCTGCCGGGTTAACAATATGCCAGTTTTCGTAGCCGCATACCCGAAGTTTTGCTTCCACCTGTCGAGATTGGTTCTTTGTTTCACTTATAAACACAATCTCGGGGGAGTGGGATTTACAGATCCCTTTTAAGGTGTGAATTGTCAGGGGTCTCCCCAAACCCCGACAATTCCAAACTATAGTTCTCATGGCGCCTTGGTTGCCATTTGTAGGCTGGCACCCTCCACCATCTGTTCAACTGCATTTTCATCCTCTGTTCTTGCTTTCTTTGTAGTTACTTCAGCTATACCACTCATCAACCTTTTTTTGGGTTCACTTTTAGTATCTGACTCTGCAGCACCTTGTCTTGCTAACCTTTTCCACTTCCTACCTTTTTCTGTGGTGAGACACTCCCCAATAGCGAATTGCATAAGCTGCCCTTCATCCTCCTTAGTATTGGACTGACCAGCTATGATAACCTCCATGCATTTTGTTCTAGAATTGGCTGATTGAGGTGACTCAGGTGCTGCCCTGTTACCAGTGTCTTGTGGTTTCAAACTTTGTTTCCCTTCTTGCATTGACATCCCTGCAAATTCTTCCAATAAGCAGTTTAAGACCGGTTTTTTCTTACGTTGAGTGGCCTTATTCTGGTTTTGGGTTGAGTTGTTGAATGTTCTTTCTCCTTCAGAGTAGATTCGCGTTCCCACTTGGCTAGCTTTAACCCATTCGCCAATGTCATCCTCTTTTACCATCTCACTCTCTGTGTCCTTCAGCAGATCATGGCAGTTTTTCACCTCGTGCCCCAATTTTGCGCAATAGGTACAGAACTTACCAAGTCTCTCATAGCGCAGTGCCACTTCTACCTCCTTTTTATTAGGTCCTGCCACTATTAACTGATCTCTCACTTGCCTGGTAGCATCGATATTGATTTTGGCTTTCACAATCCTAGTTTCTCTGCCTCGCATATGAAATTTACCTACCTCCAACACTGTGCCCAGATTCTCTCCCAATTTACGTCCAACTTCGAGGGTTTTAAACGATTCTGGCAAACCCCAAAATTGAACCCAAACTGGAAAATTAGAAATAATCTCTTCATCACAGATCTGATCTTCCTTCCATCTCTTGACATGGAGCACATAATCTTTGAATAGCCATGGAGAACCACGTTCAACACGCAAGACATCCACTTCTTTATTAAAAAAGAATTGGAAGGAATTATCCCCTTTGTCACTCACGCTAAATCCTTCCGGGTTTCCCCATATAGCCTTTAAAGCATTCCCCATGGTTCCAATTGAGAAGGTTTTGGAAGCAAAGAGTCTGCCATAGAGACTATTGGAGCAAGCGTTAATACCTTTTGATATGTCTGCCTCTTCCAGTAGAATCACATTCCTACCTCCTTTCAGGTTGTCTTCCTCAATCCGATCTTCATCCCTCGTTGTCTCAGCCATGCAAATTACGTAGACTTGTATTGAGATTTAATTGATCTTGACAATGTAGCCTTGACGGCACTAGGAACTCCGTTAAAAAACCCTAACAGAGCACTAAAAAACCCTAACAGAGCACTAATAACAAATAAAAAATAAGATATATATAGTAACTAATTTAATAACTGATTTTTTATATACATGTATAATATTTCATCCCGTGATCACTTTCTATTTCTAAATTCTATGTTCCATATAAAGTATCATCTTATGCATCTTTATACCCGTTCAATATTTTTTTTAATTTCTTACTTGAACCGTTTTTAAAGAATTAAACACATATTTTAAAATATATTCATAATGACAATATCAAAATTATAAGATAGTAAAAAAGGAATTATAATTCATTATTCATATGTATTATTTTATAGAAAAAATTAAATACAAACTAGATACCATAAAATCACTTATCTTAAAAATTTTAAGTTGACAAGAAAATATATAAATAATTATATATTTATCACACTACTCCTTCACATAACTCTTTTTATGAATTTATATAAATTTTTGTAAAGACATTGTTTACCTTGATGCTAAAATTATTTTCTTCTAGAATAACAATGATATATTTTTAAATTATAAAAATTTTGATATTATGTTATAAAATTATTTATTTTAAAAATTAAAATTAAAATTCCAATATCATAATGCCATGTTATAAAATCACTTTTAGAGTAATTACTTCTTATATAATAAAATTGGTCTCATTTTAAAAAGATAATATTACATTTTATATAATTATTTTGATAGAATAATTAAAAATAATATAAAACTTAAATTAAATTAAAACTAAATATTAAAATAATAATTCTCATATTTAATTTTAAATCACTATTTATAATATATAATTTTATAAATACTAAAAATAAAACTGAAATTAAAGCTAGCATTAGAGTTGCTAATAAGAGAAGAAATATATATCACCAAAAAGTATATATGTAAGTCATTTCTTTACAAACAACTAAGGATGCAAACCAATAATTTAAGGTTTAATTATTCTGTTAATCTCTATAATTTTATCAAATTTTTAATTAGATTTTTATATATTTTTTAATTAAATTTTTATACTACTTTTAATTTTATAATTTACGTCATCTTCATATTAAAAATATTAAAATTAACATAATATTTTTACCAAAATACATGTGGTAAAAAATTTAATTAAGTTTTTATTATAAATACCTTCAATTTGTGAAGAAATATTTAATTAGCTCGAATATTTTTTATACTATGAAAAATTTAATTTCAAAATTAAAGCAGTATAAAATCACCAATAAAAAAAATATAAAATATTAATTAAAAATTTAATAAAACTATAAAAATCAACCAAAAATTAAACCATAATTTGACGAAAAGAAAGCAATGAATGCAAAATAATGGTTTCTGAGTTAAATAATTAATAAAAAAAAGTGAAAAAGGTTTATAGGAAGATAGAAGAATAGGGTCATAACTTGCCTTGTAAGAGGAGAGAGAAGAGGGAGATCAGGTACTGTGTTTGGAGTTTGGACACATATATCATATTAATTAGTAATTGGAGAAGAAGCATGCATCTATGTATGTATGTGTCTTCAAATTAAACAGGAGAACCTACACAATCATTTATGTACTTCGATTTAGGTTGTTTGATTACCTTTATTTTATTCTATATACTGAAATCCTTTACCCTTCTAAGCAAGCAAGGAACGTCGTGCCATGCTTAATTAGGGAAAAACTTTACACTAATTTGATTTAAAACTATAAGTTCAAGAAAGTTTATTAAATGTTTAAATATACTATAATTATTGAATAGACATATAATTGGAAAAAATTATTAAAATTAATATCAATAAACTTATAATAAAACAACTTATAATGTTGTCTGTAAACTGTAATTGAATAAAAGGAGTACTTGTAAATGTTCATATAAATCACAATAATTTATTGCAATCTGATAATTACGTTATTTATAATCAGTCATTTTGTTAATTAACACGCTAAATACGTAGTTTGAATCGATGATTACACTTACTATAAGAGTTTTTTTTAATCAAAACATCCTTGTTTATTTAGTTATAGTACTATATATTAATTTGTTGTTTCTTAATACATCTTTTATTAGAGGCAGTTTTGTTTGAAATTATTTCGGATTATTTTAGCCACAATTCTCCTGATACCTTTTTTTTCTTCTTTAATTAACACATATTTATAAGTTATAACTCAACTGAGATATCACTAATTAAAGTAAACGAGTCTCTGTCCAACCAATTAAAAATTGAAAAGAATGGACTAAAAAAGCTGGATTATTGTAGAAAAGTTTCGCTCAAATTAAGAATCACATCCTTGAGAAGTTCCATAGAATAATAAGCACGCATCTTTTTCTTATATCCTTCACTCCATCAACACAACAAATATATGCAGTTACATTACTCTTTTTTTTTTTTTTTTCTCTTTTTTCTTGTTTGAACTACAAGTATTTGGAGGCAATAAAGTATTAGAGATTCTATAAGAAATAAGACTCACGCAACAATATTGATTACTTGATAGTCAAAACTTGAACCGAGACCACGGATTAAAAAAGAGATATTATCTTTCACTATGATCAAATCATGCGTTAGGTTCAAAATTATATTACTTGATGAACTCCTCCACTAAAAGATCAACAAACTAAACTTAGGTGGTGCATTGAAACTTCTTAGAAAGTTCCTTTAATTAGTTGTATTGTCTATTGTGAAACTAAGAGCGATGAAATTTATCCAATAAACATACACTAATATTTGAGAGATAACAAAAAATAGTGTAAATAATTTAAAATTTTTGTCTTATTTTTAATAATTAATTATTATTAAAATAATTATTTAATTTAAATATAATAAATAAGTCATTTTAAATGTTATGTATATAAAATTATAAATATTATATTAAATAATAAAGTAACTTTAATTATTTTCTCTTTGACATTATCGTAAATATATATTAGATAATAGTTAAATTTGAAAGACATATTTACAAGCATTATTTCAAAGTTATGAGATCATTTGAAAAATTCACATTACTTATCTGTTTAAGATAAGATTCAATAATATATATATATTCAATTAATTATCTCTTCTGATTCACTTGGCACCACTAACTTAATTATAGTATTATTTTTTAACTTTTCAATTTGTCGTGATACGTACATTCACTAACTTTTCATAAATACCAAGCGATTTCTATTTTTAATAATCTTTCAAAAATATTATCTCCTTCCACTCATCACTAACTTGATTACTCTTAATTTTTCATAATCATTCATTTACTGACTTTTCATAATACCAATTCACTCATCATATTTTTATTAATGTTTCAAAATTATGTAAGTCACTTTTTGAAAGAATTATACTTATTTAAAAATTAATGACGTAACAAATATTTATGCTGTTTGGAGTTTAATTTGGACTATACTTTAACACTATATATGACTAAATTCTTAATGATGATCATTTTCAATTAATAACAAGTTGCCGTAAGAAATGAAAATAGGCTAATAATATTTTTAAAATGAAAAATATTTCTTATAAGTTAAGAAAAAGTTAATTATTTTGAAATTATAATAATTTTATTAATATACCACCAATCTAGTTAATAAGTATATATATCAAATATTAAATAATAGAAATATCGTTTTGAACTAAATAATTTAATTTTGATTTAATATCTAAATTTTGTTTAACATCAAACACAAACTTTCAAATCTTTTTATTTATTAAAACGAATTTCCAATTATATATATAGCCCCTTCATTTCCTTGGAGTTGCTCACAGACTGCACTTATAATAGAAAGATGGCTAAATTAACTATAGCAAAAAAATTGTTTCTTCTTCTTTTGGTTTCAGGTTCATCATTACTTTATTAGTATCTTTAACTTTTTTCCCTTATTGGAATATATAATCATTTCCATGTTCTATTGAAATATAAAATATGTTGATATTATGTAGGGGTGTTGATGACAATTCAAGTGATTGGAGATAAGAGGTGTGAAGATGTTTGGTATGACGAAAGTTGCAAAGATGGAAACTCCTATTATTGTATCCTAGAATGCATCAACAAATATGGTTTCACAGCTGGTGCAGATTGCAGAGATTCCTCTTGTACATGCTCCCATAAATGTTTGTCCTATTAATTATTTATAGGGTGTACATGGTCCGGCCCTGTTCGAAGACTCAGGCCCCAAACACTTTAGAAACTAATTTAGTGTGATTTTATCGGGTCTAAAACCGAGTAAAGGTCTCAAAAATAGACTCAGTCATTATTTCGGGTTGGGTCGGAGCTATAGTTCGGGTCACCCGAACTCGGTCCAGTGGCTTGGTCATCATACACAATTAATATTTTGTGTTATTAGTGATGGATGATGGCTATTCTTATGTAGAATTTAAATATTGTAAACCTTAATATTTTGTGTTATTAGTTATTATAAGATTATAAGTTAATGTTTTATGTTTAAAATGTATAAGATTTTAGACTAATGCATAATATTGTGTTATTTGTATTGATTTAAATATTTGGTGTTATTAGATAATATTAGTATTGATTATGGTTATGCTTTAATTTTAGAGAAGGGTTGGTTCTTATTATATTTTTTTAAGTGAATTTTACTATGTGAATTGTGAAATAATGGTTGGAGCGAGATTAGGTGATTTTTACATGCTAAAGATCCGGTTTTCACCCGGCCCGAAAGTACGTAGGTTTCATCAGATTTAGGATCGACTTAGGGTCTAAAAGCTAGGCCCGGTCTATATTTCGAGTCGGATCTGAGTTAAACTAAACCCGATGTGACCCAGCTCATGTACACCCTAATTATTTAGAAGAAATTCAATATTTGAATTGTATTATAAGACGAGCTGATTATAAAGTGTGGAAGTGTGAGGTTATTATTTATCAGGGGATTATTTTGTTAAATTCTATACACAAGAATAGAAGTTATTTTTCAAATAAATAAGCACTTATATTCAATTAAATAAAAGGAGAAATATTATATATTTAAGTTATTCTCATCCATTTTGTTTTTAATGAAAGTCTATTATATTGAAGAATAATGAATGATTATTGCACGCAAGTGAGTGTATTCATTACATAGAGTTTCCTAACTCTGATCTCTTCACAAGCACACACTAAATTGAAGAATGATAATAAGAAATTAAAATTGAAAGAATAAAGTTTGAGTTTTAGAGAGCATGGCTATTCTCATATTCTTTAAAATTTATTTGTTAACTGAGTGCACAATTGATCCTTAATATTTCGACCAAAAATTAGAAAGTAAATATTCTTAATGATGCGTTAGCATGGAGTATGTCTAAGTTTTTTATATATAAAATAGTACGTGAAATAAATTTATTATATATTTTATTTGAATATGAAGTATCCTATTCAAATTAAATACTAAATAGTAGTCCTCGCATGTCTGCTATTATTATAGAGCTACCGATGACTTGAATTTCTTTGTTTGGTACGACAAGAAAAATGAATCAAAATATCCCTAGCTTATTGAAATTCCAGATTTAGAAGAAGTGATTCTCTTGTATTATTAATAAATCATAATGTTAGTTGTGGCTTCAATGGATAGAATAAAAAAAAGAAATTATAAAATTGAAGAGAACATTTATATATTGCACTGCTGTGAATGACTTGTAATTCCATTTATACATGCTAAGAATGAGTTGACTTGTTACTGACTTAATTATAGTAGGAATTGAAGTATATAAGAAGCATCAAGAATAAGCTGTGTAATATGAAAGAACAATACAAATGAAGATAAAATACAATACAAGATATTAAAACCATGATTATGCAAATACACAACAAAATAAAAAGAAAATAATGAATAAGCTGTGTATAAACTAAGAATACATTAAATTAAATATACATGGGGAACATGTGCTATCTTGTGCCAATCCTCCCCTGTTCCTTTCTTACACCGCTCTTTCAACATTGGGCAGCCAACAATACTCAAATATTCAAGTGAAGTTAAGTGCCGGACACCATCAGGCAAGGATCCCAAACTCTTACAGTAAAGAATTAACAGTTTTCGAAGTGAAGATAAGCCTTCCCAACCCTGTTCTGGTAAACACTCCAGCTTACCGCATTCAAAAATGCCAAGATCAGACAAAGCAGTGAGTTTTGTGATGTCAGATGGCAGTTCCTTCAATTCTCTGAAATATTGTATCTCCAGAGTTGCAAGGGAGGTCATGTTGTTCATCATTCCTTCTGGGAAGCGCGACACTTCATCACTATGAAAAAGATGAAGTTGGTTAAGAGCGTTGAGATTAGAGATTGACTTCAGTTGCTCATTGCTACATCTCCAAACAGTGAGGTCCTTAACACTTGGAAGGCACGGCAATTGCAGTTTAGGGCAATCGGTGATTTCTATGGTAGAAAGAGAGGGGAACATATGTGTTATTTCCCGTTTCAACAACCTCTCCACCTTTGGCAATCTCTCCACTCGCAATTCCTCCAAAGATGGGAATGGCATTGTTTCAACACCATCATAACTTTCATCTTCCTCAATGTACTGCACATCATTCATGCTACTTACCACAAGCTTCTTCAGAAATGGAAGTTTTCCCACTGGAGGAAGATGCCCGCACTTTCCACAATTCACAAGTCGAAGAGAAACTAAATTGTGGGTGGCAGAATTGTTTTCCATCCAAGTTGGCCAATGCATTCCCTTATAGCCTTGTATGGTCAACAGCTTGAGTGTGGAGTGAGGTTGAAGCGCTTCAAGTACTTCTTCTGCTCCAACAATCGACTTCGTCTTACCACCACTTCTTGACCATGACAAGCTTAATTCTCGAAGGTCTTGTTTATCCTTCAAATTGGCATCTTCAGCTTCAGATCTACTCCCAACATTTTCTAGGCCTTTGATGTTAAGCTCTCCTCTCAGATTCAAATGATGTAATTCTGCCAAACTATGCCCTTTCTCTGATTTCACAATGTATGCACTTAGTGTTCTCAATTCACACAGTTTCTGAATGTCTGGACACATTTCAGATAGAGAACCACAAAGTTCAATGACAAGATGTCTGAGATTTTGCATCCTCGTCAAGTGTTTTGGTAGACGGCGAAGCCTCCACAATTTTTTTAGTTTCAAGATTTCCAATCTACGCAAATTGCAAATACTAGCAGGCAAGCTCTTTATATCCAAATTACAAAGTTCCAAATACCTCAAGCAACTTAAACTCCCAAATGATGGTATCTTTCTACTATATATGCACAAAACTCGAAGCGAATTATTTGTTGGAATCAATCTAGAGCTGAAGGGAAATTCATCCGAATTCAGTTGATACAATGTCCGCAAGGATTCAGCTTTTTCAAAGGCTCTCTTATTGAATTGTTCTTTATCAATGCCGTGAAAAACAATATGATGGGGGTTTCTTGAAGAATCATTAAGGTTTTGTTCCTCCAAGCATATACATTCTTGCCCTGAAATTGATTGAGCAAGATCGTGGACTAAATCATGCATCTTGAAATAAATCTTGCCAGAAAAGTCATCAACCCTGACATCTTGGAAGAATGACTTTTGGCATAATTCATTCCAAACCATGTTGCCAACCTCCTCCACCTCCAAGTTTCGCCGGGATGAAATAAATCCATTAGCCATCCAAAGATAAATCAATTCTTGCTTCTTGATTTCTGTATCTTTGGGAAATACGGCACAGAAAGCAAAACACTGCTTTAGAGTTGGCGTTAAACAAGAATAGCTTAATCTCAAGACACGCATAATATCATTCCCATCTGGTAAACTCCAAAGATCACTTCTCTGAACTTCAAGCCATTCATTTTTGGTGCTTCTAGAATGCATCGCACCTCCTAATGCCAGTGCTGCAAGAGGTGATCCTCCGCATTTCTTGACGATCTCCTTCCCTATTGTCACAAGCTCTGCACGCTCTTCTCTGTCAGGTCCAAATGCGCGCAGTTTAAACAACGACCAACAATCATCATCGGATAGACGGTCCAAATAATGAGCTTGGCATGTTCCCATAATTGTTGCAACATCCTTATCACGAGTGGATACTAAAATGGAGGAGCCTTTAGATCCACATGACAATACCGATCTTAACTTATCCCATTTGTCTTGGGTTAATCCCAATTCCATTTCTTGGCTTCTTTTCCAGACATCATCTAAAACCAGTAAATACTTTTTACTTTGTAGCAATTCTTTCACTTTTTTCTCCATTACATCTAAAGCCTTGAGCTCATACTTCTCATTTGTGATAGCTTCTACAATGGAACGCAAAATACTGTCCATCGTGAAATTCTCAGAAACACACACCCAAATCTTCAAATAAAATTTGTTACCTACGTCTGGATCGTTGTAGACCAGCTGAACAAGTGTTGTTTTCCCGAGACCACCAAAGCCAACAATGGGATAGACGGAAAGGAACTCGGAGCTTCGTGATGGGCTAAGAAGAAACTCCACAACTCTCCTTTTATCTTCAACTCGTCCGTACACTTGAGGAACGGCGATAGTTGAGCTAGTTTGGCGCGATTCACTTGGGATCTCCCTCACACCTTGTCTAAGATCAAAGTTGGTCCTATCTTGAGCAATTCGATCCAACCTCCCTGTTATCTCATTCAACTTCTGTCCAAGTTCACGACGATGCATCACCTTCTTTGGGTTCAAAGAAGTTAAGCACCCAAGTTGAGAGGATTGAGTAGGCAACTGATCAAGGATATCATCCAGCACATACATTGCATCTTTAAGCTGCTGCAGCCACACCTTCAGAGGACGATTAGACCATTGTTTCTGTTCGGCATCATCAAGAACAGCTTTGATGAGTTCTAAAGTGCGTGACATCTCTTCAGCCTTTCCCCTGATTCCAAAGAAGGCTGCAAATTCATTCAGGATCAAAGGGGTCAATTTCTCCAGCACAACTTCAAGCAAGGCCTCAGCCATTTTCAGAAATGCAACAAATGAAGGGGGGAAAAAAGGGAAAAGAAGACAAAGATGAGAGATTGGTTTTGCTTTAATTTGATGAGTGCAGATTGCTGTAGGGAACAAATGGATTGTTAATAAGAATGATCTTGTAATGCAGCAAATGAAGAAAAAAAGAAAGGAAGGAAGACAAAAATCAGAGACAGTGCTGAGATAGGTGATGCATGTAATGGAATCTGCCTCAAAAATGGAAAAGAAGCTGGATTATTGTAGAACAGTTTCGCTCAAACTAAGAATCAGATCCTTGAGAAGCTCCATGAAATAATAAGCATCTTTTCGTCATATCCTTCACTCCATCAACACAATAAATATACGCAAAGTTACATTCCTCTTTTTTCTTTTTTGAACTACAAGTATTTGGAGGCAATCAAGCATTAGAGATTCTATAAGAAATAAGACTCACGCTACAATATTCATTACTTTATAGTCAAAACTTGAATCGATACCATGGATTAAACAGAGATATCTTTCACTAGAATCATCATATGTTTTTTCGTTTCTCCTCCTTTGAGTCTATTCCTCCTACTCAATCACCTTTTTTCTCTAATCCCAATGTTGATCTTTTTCCTAGTGATGATTCTACAGGTTCTGTCTCGATTCACCCTCCACAGCCTCCTGTTCTTCTGCCTTCTCCATCTCCCGATGATTCTGGACCGGACGATGCTCCTACAGTCATGCCTCCTCCTTCCACTCGCTGTTCCAGGGTGAGAAATCCACCTCCTCATCTTATTGATTATCATTGTTTTTCTACTATTCTTCATCAACATGAACCTAAGTCTTTCAAAGAAGCCTCCACAAATCCAAATTGGCAACAAGTAATGCAGGAAGAAATACAGGCACTTGAAAAAGCACACACTTGGGACTTGGTTGATTCTCCTTCTAATCAGGAAGTTGTGGGAAGCAGATGGGTATACAAGATCAAGACTCGCTCTGATGGTTCTATTGACCGTTATAAGGCACGATTGGTTGCTCAGGGTTGTACGCAAGAGTATGGTATTGACTATGAAGAGACTTTTGCTCCTGTTGCTCGTCTCACATCTGTTCGAGCTCTTCTTGCCATTGCTGCGGTCAAAAAATGGTCTCTCAGTCAGATGGATGTGAAGAATGCTTTTCTTAATGGAGATTTGAAACAGAAGGTCTATATGAAACCCCCTCCAGGTTATCCTTGTCCTTCTGGCAAAGTTTGTCTCCTTCGCAAGGCACTTTATGGGCTTAAGCAAGCTCCTCGTGAATGGTTTGACAAGTTCAGCACTACCATATGCAGTCTTGGTTTCACTTGCAGTCCTCATGAGAATACTCTCTTTATTCGTAAAAGTGAACGAGGAGTTGTTCTTCTACTTCTGTATGTTGATGACATGATCATTACTAGAGATGATACTGATGGTATCTCTGATCTCAAGGCGTCCCTTCAGCGTACTTTTGAGATGAAAGATCTTGGTTCTCTCAGCTGTTTTCTTGGTCTAGAAGTCATATCCACTGATGATGGTATCTATCTCTCTCAAGCTAAATATGCTTCAGATCTCCTTGCTCGAGCCGAAATTACAGATAGTCGCACTGAGTCTACTCCTCTTGAGCCTAATGTTCGATTTACTCCTATGGATGGCACTGTTTTGGATAATCCTACTCTCTATTGACAGCTAGTTGGAGGACTCGTCTACTTAACAGTCACCCGACCAGACATCGCCTATCCAGTTCATGTACTTAGCCAGTTCTTGTCAGCTCCTCGTACTACTCACTATGCGGCAGTTCTTCGCATTCTTTGCTACATCAAAGGCACTTTATTTTATGGCCTTTATTTTTCTGCCCATTCCTCTTTGTCTCTTCAGGCATACTCTGATGCTGATTGGGCTGGTGATCACACTGATCGTCGTTCTACTACTGGTTACTGTTTGTTTCTTGGCGACGCTCTCATTTCTTGGCGTGCTAAGAAGCAAACGTTTACTGCTCGATCAAGCACAGAAGTTGAGTACCGTGCCCTCGCTGACACCACTGCTGAGGTTATCTCGATTCGTTGGCTTCTCGAAGATTTGAGTGCTCCTCAGTCGTCCCCTACTGATGTTTTTTGTGACAACCGCAGTGCTATTCAGATTGCACATAATGATGTCTTTCATGAACGCACCAAACATATTGAGATTGATTGTCACTTTGTTCGGCAACGTATCCTTATTGATGCTGTCCGTCTCATTGCTGTTGGAACACTGGATCAGACTGCTGATATCTTCACGAAAGCTCATCACCCGACTCGTTTCCGGACTTTGTTATCCAAACTCAAGATGGTATCCTTAGTTTCCACTTGAGTTTGAGGGGGGATGTTAGAGAATCATTAGAGAATCATTAGAATCATTTTAGATCAGTTAGTATCGTTTATATTTATATATCATAATTGTATATTAATTGTAGGATTCTATGCTTTTATTACTTTAATTATTCTGGCACCTATATATACCCCTTGTACATTGTACTTTTAATCAAATTGAATAATACACAAAACACTTTCTTTAATTTGGTCTCTTATTTCTAACAACTATAATCAAACTATTAGGTTCAAAATTACATTAGTTACTTGGTGAATTCCTCCGGTAAAAGATTCCGTTGAAACTTCTTAGAAAGTTTTTCTTTTCTTGTCTATTGTGGGACAAATAGTAATAAAATTTAATCCCACAAGCATAGAATAATATTATGGAGAGAAAATTAATTAACTCAAACAATTTAAAATTATCTTTTTATTTATTTATTAATTATTATTAGAATATTTATTTGACTTTAAATATAATAAATATATAATTATAGATGTTATATACATAAAATTATAAATGTTTTGTTAAATAAGATAAATTTAATTATTATCTCTTTAGTATTATTGTAAACTATTAGAGTCAAAAGTTAATATTAGGATAATATTTATTCATTAAATCATGTCAGGTGTACAATTAATAAATCAGCTAGATATTCAAGCTTGTTAGTTTGTTAGATTCTTCAAAATTAGTTAAATTACTACTTATGCATCCAGCTGTCTATATAAACCAATTTCAGATTCAATGAGAAGCAAGTCATTCATTTTTTTTCTCCAAATAATATTTAATATAGTATAAAAGCTTGTTATTTTGGTGGTTTCTATTGGAACTGATTCGGTATTGGTGTATGATAGGATAGTGTCAGAAAATTCTTGAACGGGAGAAAACTTTAAAATGTTGATGGAGTGAAATGGAAATATATTTTTTGAGAAACTTACATCTTTAAAAATGAATATCATATTCTTCTCTATATCATATAACTTATACTTTTTATATAGTCAATCCAGTAGGCCAGAAAAACAGCTTTTCATAGTTCTTGAAAAAAAATTTATTTTACTGAGATAGTAGGGTGGATGCATGGCATGCAATAAAGCCAACACAAACACTCACATTTTTCAAAATTATTGAGATGAAACACATCAATATTTGAATTATATTATGGAAAAGTATATGGAACCAAAATATCACCAGCCAAAAAGTAAACAAAACCGTTTAATTAAAATCACTTTTTGAATAATATGTTTAAAAACCGCTCCTGAGATCACGGAACATAAATTAAAACCCGATTTTTCATGGAACCCAAACACATTTTAGCTGATTTTTGGCTGATATACTTTTGGTTTCCTAGTTGTTTTATATTATAAAATGAGCGTGATTATAAAGTGGGAAAGAGTGAGATTATTATTTTTGGAATTGTTTTGCTAAATCTCTATATATAATTATGGATAAAAATGAGTCGAGTCGAACCGAGTTTTGACTTTGACGAGCTTGACCCATATTATAAATAGATGGGCAAAATCTAGACATATTATTCTTTATAAGCATTTTTTTTAAGTTTAACTCATGCCTGTTTAAAGTCCAACAAACCCACGAACCCATTTAAAAAATATGTTTCGCAAATTAGAACTCAAAAAATAATAAATTTATAACATCTAAATTAATAACAAAAAAAAATTCCAAAATTTATAGTTCATAATTTATAAAATAGAAAATCTTTTATATATCAATCTTTAGTCATAATCATATTTACAATCTATAAACATTTTATTTGAACAAAAAAATTACAATATTAATTAGTATTAACTATTGATTCTTTTTACTTTTGTTTTGTGTTTAATATAAATGGATACATAGTTGAAAGTATAATAGTTAAAATCTCAAATTAACTCTTAAAATTTTTTGATTTTACGATTTTAAATAAATTAATCGATTTTACGAAATTTGTACTAAGTCTAAAGATTTTACAATTTAAGTCTTATTAAGATTTTACGTTTTACGTACTTAATTTACTTTTTTAATTTCACATAAAATCTCAACTTTTTTTACTTTGGTTTGATTGAAAGTCTAAATTAAGAATAACTCATTTTTATAAAAAAAAATATTTGGATGAACTGATCCAACAAATTTCATAGACTTTTTTTTTAAGCTTATGCCTAACATTTTTAACTAATAAATTTTACAAAAAGCCCAAGTCTAACCTGTTTAATAAAATAGGTCAAGCCAAGCCGAGCCACCAGTCCTTGCTGAGTATCCCGGCCACTTCCACCCCTATACACAATTGAAGTTACTTCTCAAAGAAATAAGCACTAAATTATATTCAATTAAAGAAAAAGGAATATTAGGTATTTAAACTATTACTCATGTACTTTGTTTTTCTAAAATTCACTTCCAATTATTATTTGTTAAGTGAGGGGACAATTGATCCTTAATCATTCGACCAAAAATTAAAAAATAAATATTTTTTGTGATGTATTAGCATGTAATATGTCTAATTTTTTATATATTAAATATGTGTGTAAAATAAATTTATTGTATATTTTATTTGAATATGAAGTATTATCTTATTTAAATGATAGTCTTCGCATCTCTGCTGTTATTGAGCTACCGATGACTTGAACTTTTTTTTTTTTGTAGGATAAAAAAAATTAATCAGAATGTTGAAATTCCAGATTTAAAAGAAGTGATTCTCTTGTATTATTAATAAATTATAATGCCAATTTGCATAAAGAAAAAGGAACAACTCAGTTGTGGCTTTAATGGACACTTGGACAGAATAAAAAAAAGAAATTATGGAATTGAAGAGAACATTTATATATTGCATTGATGTGATTTAGATTTCATAATTGATGATAATCCTCGAATTTCCAAAGCTACAGTTGTAATTCCATTTGTACATGCTAAAAATGATTACTTGACTTGTTACTGAGTTAATTATAGTATGAAGTGAACTATATATGAAGCATGAAGAATAATATGGACAATTAGTGAGTAATAATAATTGAAAATTTGAAATTAAAAAATCATTATTTTTGAAGTCTTCCATAGAAAAATAAATAATTAGCATAAGATCAATCAAGGACACAAATTTAACACTATCAACAGAAATAATGGTAAATGAAAGTTTCACGAAAAGAACTACTAGAAGGGCCAATTTCAATTTCTATGATTTGATCATTTATTTTCTTTTTCTGCATGGCCAAAATACCATGATTATGCAAATACACACACAAAAAAAAAAAAAAAAAGAAATCAGTAAGTAGTGTATAAACTAAGGACACAAATATACATGAGGAACATGTGCTATATCAGGATAAAATCAGAAATGGTCTTTATATTTAGATCACAAAGAACTTGTTTGGGTGAGCTTTTAATAAAAGATCTTTTTTCGAGTTATCTTTTTTTAAAAGATCTTATAGAGAAGTAAAAGTAATTTTATGTTTGGATATCTCATGTAAAAAGATCTTTTTATTTATCAATTATGTTTGGGTATAACAATATAAAAGTACTTTTTTGTTCATTTATTACATAAAAAACATCTTTTTTTAAGAAAAAAAGATCTTTTAAAAAAAGATGTAAATTACAGCTTCTCAAAAAAGATTTTTTTTTTTTTATTTTACTAGTACTTTTACTTTTACTACTAGAAATTTGCCAAACACGTTAAAAAATAAAAAAAGATATTTTTTCATTGAAAAAATATCTTTTTTTAACAAAATAATGACGCCCAAACATGCACAAAGTCCTAAATACCTCAAGTGGCATGAAACTTGGAACTCGAAGAAAGAAAGATCAAGATTAGAGATTGGTTTTGCTTTGACCAGTGAAGATGGCTGTAGAAAAGAAATGATTTGAATTGCAAGTGCAGTGCAGTCAGTGTTTTGAAAGAAAACTCCAACAAAAGTTAGTGGATCATCTTTTAATTTCTACCATATATTCTTGTTCATATACTTTATCCAAAGAGATACTTTAATTTGTCTCAAATCAATAATTTCCACACTATTGATGCCTTTTTTCTTTTGGAGATCCCTTCTATAGCCATAGGAACGCTTCTTTTATTGAATATTAGAATTGCAACTTGAAATGAGTAATCCTCATCAGCTTTTGTTTAATACGGTTTATTAACTAAAAATCAATATGAATTGAACTTTCTATGCTGAATTAGAATTGAGTTTTAGTTCCATTTTATTCTATAGCTCGTGTAAGAAGTGCAAAAATTAGATAAAGTTAATTTATACGTAACTAATTTTAGGATCAAAATTATTGTATAGATAAATATATAGAACAACTGATTGATTAAAATGTGTATTTTAAGAACTTTAAACTATGTTAGAAAAACAAATATAGTATATCATTCGAATCTTATGTATATTTATAAACTATCTAAAGATTATAATATTTTTGAGTGGTACAAAATTTGTAAAATAAATTGTTAAATTGGTCTTCGAAAAATTATTCATTTTCTAAATTAATTTCCAAAAGACATCATCAAAACATGCATGGGGATATGAAAGAAGAAGGAACCTTAAAACCAAAATACACAAGTGAAAAAAAATGTTTACTAAAGTTATCAACTCATTTCACGGATAAAGTAATTTAAGAATTTAATTGATATTTTGTTTCTTTATTCTATATCTTGATGCACACGTATAAACTTTCTGTACGGTAAGAAAAATAAATCACAAAAATTTAGTTTAATAAAATAAGTTTGCAATGAATGATAAATCATAGACATAAAAATGCATGAGATATGAAACTGACATTTTTAAAAGAGATGTTTAAAAGACATGAAAAGGTTAAAAGCATAATATGTATTTAATATTTAATTTTAAAATCTTACCTTTTAAATAAAAACTCTCATTTTACTATTTTTAAAAAGTGCTCTTAAATAGTATATCAATAAATATTGTGTTTGGAGTTCGTTTGCTTAGCAGATTTATAGAAGAGCCTTTTATTAACCATTTGCAAGCGGCAAAAAGAATTTTTCGATATATCAAAGGTACTTTAAATGATGGTATTTATTATGAAAATACTATTGAAGTGAATCTTGTCGGTTACACTGATAGTGATTGAGTTGGAGATATATAAACAAGAAAAAGTACTTCAGAGTTTGTATTTCATCTTGGTTCTGGTACAATTTCACGGTCTTCAAAGAAACAACCAGTAGTTGCTCTCTCTACAGCAAAAGCAGAATATATAGGTAGCAAGTTGTGCAACGCAAGTAGTTTGACTAAGAAGAATTTTTGAGGAATTAAACGAGAAATAAAGTACTCCAACAACAATATTTTGCGATAACAAGTCAACTATTACACTTTACAAAAAATCAATATTTTCATGAAAAATGAAGCATATTGATATTCGACGGGTTCATAAAATTAGAGAGTTGGTAAATAAAAAAAAAATTGTGATCGAGTATTGTCCAAGAACAAGTTGCAGATATATTT
The DNA here is from genome assembly GCF_003086295.3 of Arachis hypogaea. Classification (NCBI taxonomy): domain Eukaryota; kingdom Viridiplantae; phylum Streptophyta; class Magnoliopsida; order Fabales; family Fabaceae; genus Arachis; species Arachis hypogaea. The sequence goes on along the minus strand of NC_092054.1, from coordinate 3,878,046 downwards.
ACAAAGTCAGACAAATTTATTTACTTATTTTACAAGTTAAAAAAGATGTTTAAAATGATAAATTTTACAAATTTAATTTAAGAGAAGCAGTGTTAAAAAATTAAATTAAGTAGTATGTAAGTAATAAAAATTAAAAAAAGTCAAAAACAAAATTCAATTTGAATTACAAGTTCATGATTCATCACCAAAATTTTACAAGCTTCTTATACTATCAATTTATACAAGTTGAATTCAACATAAAAGATTTCACAATATTCATTAGCATTCACTATAATTAATTTATTGTCATCACTTTTGATTCTTAGCAATTAAGAAATGTTATCTTGGTTAACTAGTTGCCTGTAAATAAGTTTAAACTTATGTATTATGTGTATGTTCTTTAAAATGAAAAAAGATAGGATTATGTGTAGTTTTTCTTTATTTTATTATTTCATATGGATGTCCGTGAATTTGAGAAATTGAAAATATGGTAATATTATTTATGGGGATAAGTATTGAAATTGTCCCTAAGGTCTGTGATGAAAATCAAAATCGTCTCCGACTTTTGTCCAGCGCCTTGTGTTTTGCTCAGCAGCTGCTGCAGCAGTTTCATTGGAAGTTGATTTTCCAGCAATTCAATGTCTCTCCAAGTGTACATCAACTAGTCAAGCTTCAGCTTCAGTGCTTCTGGACGTGTCGAGTCAACGTTGTCCATGTAATAAAGCAAAGAGCATCCATCCTCAAACAGCATCCAAATCAGTTCCTCTTCAGTAAAGCCCTTAAGTACATCCTCATGGTACTGCTTCTTCAGTTCCCCAATGTTGCTTTTCACAACTCCATACAAATAATATGCTGCTTCTTGCTTGTTACCATTATAAGCTTCTTTACTGTATTCTTCAATGTAGAGGGATGTCCATTGACTTTTCAAGTGTTGCCCTTGTTGCCTCAGCTTTTTGTTGCAGTTATGAATAGGACCAAATGATATCATCTTGGGTATGCAATACTTATAAAAGTTGCGATTTTGACGCAAAAAAAGAGCAACTCTTTGTATCTTGGGAGTGTTTGTTTCATTATCTTCATCAAATGTTTGATTCACCAGTTGAGCAAGCCTTGCTGCATTTGCCTCATCTGCCATATGATAAAAAGAGTAATGTTTCGAGCGCTCAAAATCAAGTACTACCATTTTGGTTTGGGATATTATGTATGTCTCTGAGTAAAAGGTAGAACGAGCGCTCAAAATCAAGTATATGATTCTATTTAGACCTATCTATGACTCTGATAAAATCCAAGTCAGCCCCTTGTGTTTTGCTCAGCAGCTCCAACAATTTTATTGGAAGTTGATAGTTGGAATTATATTTAATGCGTGCCATATATATATAGTGCTATAAAGTTATTGAAAAAATTATTGGACATCCAAGTCTTCTATTCCCTTTAGTTATAACTAGAATATATAAGACTATGAGAACACATTTATTCTTTCACGAATTATGAGAAGGCATGAAATAGAAATGAGAATATGAGATATTGATTATCATTACGGTAGTTATGTAATTTCAATATATAATATTTAAGAAATATTGTTAGAATTAAAGTTATATTTATTTATTTATTTATTTATTTTTTGGGGTCAAAATTAAGAAACATTTTAAAATAGTAAAAGAACATTACATAACAACACTGGCCATATAAAAGTAGTCAAATTAAAATAATCATCAAATGCATTACAACACATAGACAAAATAGGAAACACCATTCTTCTTTTAAGAAATTTAGATAGAAAAAGCATGATGCTGATAGGCCACACGCACAGACATTTATTATTTAAAGGTTCAAATAATACTAGAACTAATTGTTAGGGTGCATGGCATACCATGTTTGAATAAAGGTGAGAACTAATGCTGTAAACGCAGCCAAAACAGCAAGCAGAGACCAGGGAGAATTGAAATAAGTACTGCGTGCTTCAGCCAACCAAGTCTTCCATGTATTTGAGTAATGCTTTTCAATCTGAAACTTGACTTGAATATATTTCTTGCTGAAGACGGCGGCATCGACAGGGAGGAACTGATTGAACATTTTAGTGGGCAAATCATGGGTAATATCATTAAGGAATTCTGCCAGTTCTTGGTCGCTCCTAAGCAAATTTTGGATAACACCAGCTGATCTAAGCTCCTTTACATCCTCGGCATCGTCTATCAAGGAATCCATGAAAGAAAAGAACGAACAGCATTCGAAGGTATTGCGAAAGTCTGGACACATCTCATACGCAATGAAGTTTCGAAAAAGATAAATCGTGACATCGTTGTAGACGTAGCAAGGAAGGGTCAATTCTCCACTAAACCATCTTGAGGTGAAAGAGATTTTATGCCACTTCCATGTTCCTTCATTCTCGTTTTTTACCTTCTTAACCTGGATCCCTGAATTTTTGAGATCACGTATGTTCTTGTAAGTTTGCCAAACTTGGGAGGGAGGAGGAGGCATCTGATTACCACCATTTTGCTGGCTTGGGATATTCTCTTCGGTCTCTGTATCAACCACGAATGAGCGAACAAAATCAAGTATATGATTTCTTGTAGGCCCGAGTATGACCATTTCCGTTCCACTCCGCGTACCATCGCCCATTCCAAGAAAATTGAGCATTAAATACTCCAAGTCAGCACCTTTCTTTGCACTCAGCAGTTGCAGCAGTTTCACCGGAAGTTGGTTTTCCAGCAACAAAATATCTCTCCATGTATACATCAGCTGATCAAGCTTTAACCTGAGTTCTTCTGGGCACTGATCGTCAACGTGTTCCATGTAATAGAGCAAAGAGCATCCATCCTCAAACAGCATCCAAATCAGTTCCTCATCACTGTACCCTTCAACTACATCCTCAGCAAACAGCTCCTTCAGTTCCCCAATGTTATCTCCTACAACTCCATACAAATAGTTTGCTGCCTCTTGCTTATTACCATTATACAGGCTAACTTGTTTAGTGTATTCTTCAATGTAAAGCCATGTCCATTGACTTTTCAAGTGTTCTTGCTGCTTCAGATTTTCATTCCGGTGATGAATGGGACCGAATGATATCATCTTGGGTGTGCAATACCTATAGAAGTTGGGATTTTCATGCAAAAATACAGGAACTCTTTGTATCTTGGGAGTTGAAGAAATTTGATTATTATCTTCAAATCTTTGATTCACCAGTTTGGAAAGCCTTGTTGCAGAGTCTGCCATTATTATTGTCCAATAATGATCGGGATTTAATTTGCTGGGTGTAATAACGGGGTAACATCCCTTACATTTATACAATAGACCTAATCATGCACTATCGCTAACTCACGATAAGTATAGCATTTCTTTTGTCCCTTTTATTTCTATCAATTAAGAAAAAATAAATAAAAAGATAAGGATACAATACGTTCTTTGGCTGATTTTTTTTTTTTATATGATTTAGTAGTGTGAGTTATGCTGCGTTATGATCATTAGGGGGGAGTTGATCATTAGGGGGAAATTACACTGTTATGACGGTGTTGCTTTTAGAAATTTGGGGAGAAGAAATTGGTAGGTCCAATTTCAAGGAGAGAGGAAAAAACACAAATCTGTGGGACTGATTTGTGTGAGAGAAATTCAGTTTGCATCAAATCGGACCCACCGATTTGTAGGAGTCCTATTTTATAAATGGAGAGTGTAGTAATCGGATCCACCGATTTCAGGTGGCAAATTTTTTTTTTTAATCCGGGAGTGCACCAATTGGACCGAGCGATTTGTGTGGTACGCGGTCAGTGGGTCTGATTTGCCTGTAACTGCATACATAAAATGAAAAAAAATCACAGAAGCCTCATTTCTTCATCGCCGGTCTCAGCTGATGTTCTTCCTCTCCTCTCATTCTTCTCCGTCATTCTTGTAGAATAAATTTCAGTGAGTGTGAGAATAGGCAAGTACGTATACTGATATCGATGATAGAGTTGTGTTGAAGATTTATTGTTACGGGCAGATTTTGTTGCAAACATATGAAGAAGTTCAATTTGTGTGTGAAAATTCAGTAGATGTTGTTATTCTGTTCACATTGTTATTTGAGGAATTGAAAGGTGTGATTTGTGAGAAGATAGATTCTCAAAGATCTAGGAGAGTATTGTGTATTTTGTACAGGTATCCTTTATCTGTGTTTGGTGGGTTCGTTCAATTTCAGACCAAGTACGTGACGGATGAAGCGAGTATGCATGAAATGTTTTCAATGTATATAGAAAATCGCCACCGAATGTCGTGCATCGAGTTGTATGTTGAGTTTGAGCAATCTGAAGCGGACCGTAACATTGAATTGGAAGATTATAATAGTGAAAGCGAGGATGAATTTGAAAGTAACTATGAGATCGTTGGTCCAGGTGAAGACGAAGATGAAGCTGGCGGCGCCATGAACACAGATGTGGCGGAAGTTGCAGATGCACTAGCAAACCCACATCCGTTTCAGGAGCCTTCTTTCATGCGGTCGTTGGATTTGGAGGCTATGCACGCACCGGAGTTTCCACAATATATGAATTCAGGTGCGTAAAGCTAGATAGCTGTATGAAACTCTTAAGTAGCAGATCAATATGTCAGATAAGTAATATATGTGATATGTGGATAGTCATTTGTGACCATAGCATTTGGTTTTTTTATTAATTAATAGTTCTTTGTTATAAGTTATATTTAGTTGTTCTTTACGTAGATAGAATAGCGACAAAAAAAGACTATTATGATCTTACAAGGTAAGGTATATTTATTAATTGAGTTGTAATAAATGATTTATTACTGAGTACACAATAAAGGATTTATTATTTTTGATGTATGCAGTGCTTCCTATTGTGGCGGATGGTGAGTTCACAGTGGGATGGAATTCAGTTCAAGGGAGGCAGTAATCAAGGCAATGAAAGATTATACCATCCGAAGAGGTGTAGACTATCGGGTATGAGTCGGAACCTCCTACCTGGAGTAATCCCTCCCGAATGTGCTTCATGGTCGGTGGGAATGTCAACATAATTACCTAAATGTGAGTGTTGTGACCCCGATGCCATGAAACCAAGCAGCTGACTGAATGAAGTTTGCTCTCCATACTCAAACTGCCGACCACCCCAATACTGTTGATGTACCAGGACTGACGCTGAAAAATAATCAGACGGATGCGTCTCAAGAACATATGGTACAAAATACCCACCCCCCTGTTGTGGCGGTTCCGGTGGCGGTGGTGGTGGAGGTACCGGTGCCGGTTCCGGTTCCGGTGCCGGTGGTGGTGGAGGACCTTCTGGATTCTCTTCCAATGCAAGGTTCGACAATTGCAAGTGGTCACCAAATGCTTCTTGGTACCAATGCATTTAAATTTCCAATGGATAATGTAAATGCACCAAGTCATCAGAGAGAGTGTGACTATACCGATTGGTCCACTGCATCACCCAAGAAGAGTGGGTATTGGCCCAATCTTGATTCTTAGGCCCAGTTAGAACTTCGCCGTGTGATGCACCTAGATCCCGCTCTTGATTAGGAACACCTTGGCTCAATCTAAATTGCCTCCTGACTCTATCAGATGCATGCCACTCGATGCATTCAAAAGATATAAGTGGCACTGTGGCACTCTAGATAACCGAATTATGATGGATGTTTAAAGGAATCACGTCTGGGTCGATGTTTCCAATGCCATAAGCCTGCCAAACAAACTGGACACATCGAACCAGTCAGATGATTATACAACAATTAATTCACTAAACAAGTTACATACGGTACTTTAATTTACCAACATACCTGTCCTTCTTGTAGATCATCCAACAACCTCCTGTAGTGCGCAAGCGAATTATATCGGTAGGCATAATTTTCACGGTCTCAATTACGCCACCTGCCGTCGGACAATCCATTAGTTAACTTATCTTGTGGAAAACAAAAAACAATTTCTATCATTTCTTTCAATGCATACTTTAATCAAATTTACTTGTTTGCAATTGGAAACACTCGGGGATTACCGGGAATTAGCGCTAGAAATGGTAGCCGGATCCAAGCCCAAGTGAGCAACAGTGTCAATGGACCGTCCATCTCTTTGCAGTCGACACGAGTTGTCCTACACAATGATCTATACAAGTGTGCCAGGTATGCCGAACCTCAACTAAACTGTATGATCTGACCAAAGTTACGGAGCAAAGGTAAAAATTTCCAATGCACAGCTGCACTCGATTTATCTCCAAACAGAATTGTCTCAAATAACAACATTATGTGACACTTTACATACATCCGAATGTGCACAACATCATTCAACACTATACGATCTCTCAAACCCCTAAACCATGTTAATTTTATAAAGCTCCCTCTACACTCCGTCTTCCTCGGTGCAACTCCAAATTGGTGCAAGCACTCGGCTTCCAATGCCTCAAAACTACTCATGATCGGTCCTGTAACCGGAAGACCATTTGTCGGCAGACCGAGAATTATCGCCACATCCTCCAAGGTCACGGCACACTCATCAACCGGAAAATGAAACGTGTGAGTCTCAGGCCGCCATCTCTCAATCAGAGCATTAATCATTGCTGACTGACATGGGATAACTCCAATTTGGGAAACATAATAAAATTCAGTCTCGCGTAAGTGTGACTCAACAATTTGGTTGTATGGATCCGGCGGCTTTAAATGATCACACATCAACATCCGTGAGCCCTACAATATCACGTTTCCGCTATAAGTACCAGTATAATATAACTATATTATCAAAAACACAATTATCGTTACATGTCTATTATAACTAATTCCAGCATAATTGCATTTCAAACATACACAGTAAATCTGTTATACAAAAATCCTTTAATCATATTCATTACCTTATAACAAAAATTATTTAACCTTAACTAACTAACCAGAATAATTTCACGACTAAAACTATTTATTCGTAAAACAGCATACTAATTTTATTATTGTTATTATCAAGGTTTTGAAAACCAAACCGGTCATCGAACCGCTCTAGCTACTGGTTCACTGGTTCATAGGTTCAACCGGTTTGACCGTGGTTAAACCGAAAAAACCGTTTTATAATAAAATAAAAAATAAAATATAAATAAACACATTAAAACATAATTATAGTCTAATATAGATATACAATGCACAAGTTAAAGATAGAAAATATTGTCTGTAGCTGAGTCAAAAAGTAAAACAAATTGATAGGTATTGCACAACAAACACAACAGGACCTGAAACAAAAACACAACAGCTGAAACAAAAAAAAAAACCAACACAGAGGAGGGGCAGCAAGTCGGCAGAGATCGAGAGCAGGGACGGTGCAACCAAACAATGAACAAAACTCAAAAAACTTTGAATCAGTAACATAGTGCAAATTCAAGAAACTTTAATAAAATTTAACTATACAAACAGACAATAAAGCAGTAATAGAGTTATAAATCTAAAATTTATCATCAAATATAATCAGTGAGCAAAGCCAATCAATCAAGCATTGACTGGGCATTCGAGAAAAATAAAGAATTAAAAAGAACATTTAAATCACAGCAACAACACAACAACACCAATTGAAACATTTAAAAAGAAAGCAACCAAAAAGAATATCTAAAAATCACCAAGGTTGAAAACAATAAATTGATCTCAACGAATTAAAAGCTAAGCTTCCAGGAAAGTAAAGAATACCCAAAGCTGGCAGGTGAAACAGAGCAGGAAATTAGAAGCATAGAACATAGCAGAGCAGATCCTGAGGAAGAGGGGGAACAGCACTGACCGGTGAAACAAAGCTGGCGCCGGCGATGGTAACAAGTGAAGTAACAACAACAAAGTTTACAGCTTAACTAACAATAATTATTCATCCATACCTAAACATTACCAGCAATCCAATAACAATACAACAATAATACATACCTAAACATTACCAGCAATCCAATAACAATACAATCCAATCCAATTATTCAATTGAAACAGGCAAACATGCAATAACAATCCATTCCAATAACAATACAATCCAATCCAATAACAATACAAAGTTCACATTTCTGAACCAGTAACTTAGTTCAGTTGAAACAGGCAAACAATTATTCAATCAATTATTCAATCACTATATCACTATATCAGTTCACACTTCACAGTTCACAAAAAAAATAATTATTCAATCACTATATCAACATATCAGTTCACAGTTGAATGACTTGAATCAGAGTTCAGAGTTTCACTATTTCAGTAAATCATAAATTCAGAGTTGACAGAGCTTCACTATATCAGAGTTCACATAGCTTCACTATATCAGAGTTCAATCATAAATTCATAGTTAATAAAAAAATTACCTAGAGAACATGCAAGAGACTGTGGTTGCGGAGAGGGACAGAGACACCGAGAGGCAAGAGACAGAGACACCGAGTGACCAGAGACACCGAGGGAGACAGAGCATACAAGAGTGGTGGAGCAGACGGTGGCTTCGAAGGTTGAGATGGCTGCTGCTCAATGGAGGCTTCGAAGGTTGCGCGACAGAGCTCGAAGTCGAAGGCTTTCTCTCAGAGCTCGAAGGCACCTTCAACGCTTCAACCGAACATGCAGTAGGCCAGTAAGGAGAGTGGGAGACAGACAGCGACGCCGAGTGGTGACTGGTCGAAGGGAGTGATTGCTCGCCGGAGGTGACTGGTCGAAGCCTCGAAGGAGCTGACTGCGCGACGGAGGTGACAGGTCGAACGAGGTTATTGCGCGACGGAGATGACTGCGCGACGGCGAACCCGTGTGGCCGTGTGAGCTGGTGAGATCGTGATGGCGTTCTCTACTTCTCTCTGAAGCTAGATGAGAATGGTGAAGGTGAACTGTGAAAATGAAAGTGTGAATTGTGAAGGGAATTGCCAAATTAGGGATTGATTCATTGATTTAGGGTTTTAGAGCTCCAAACGGCAGCGTTTTGCTGCGAAGCTCAAAAATCAGCCGGTTTACAGTTCGGTTCGACCGACCGGTTACCGGCCGGTTCACCAGTTCAACTTCGATTTCCAAATTTCACGGTTTTTCTTATTGTTCAAACCATCTTTGTGACCGGTTCACGGTTCGACTGGCCGGTTCGAACCGATTTTCAGAACATTGGTTATTATTATTCATAAAACAGCATACTAATTTTATTATTATTATTATTATTATTATTATTATTATTATTATTATTATTATTATTATTATTATTATTATTATTCATAACACAGCATAATAATTTCCTAATCTAAGTTTAGTTACTACTAATTTATTGTCTAAATTTTAATGAATTAAAATTCAATTATTAATGATCATGAATAAATTAATTTATTACATTTTTATTATTAATCATAATAAATTATTAAACTCAATTACTACTGCTAATAATAACTACAATCTACTCTAAGGGAGTATGTACAGATCTGATCTCATTCTCCTTCTTCTTTCATTCGTTCATTAATTATAAAAAAATTCAATTATTCTGTAGAGCTTACCATACCATATCATATCATACATACATACATACATACATGATTAATTCCCATTTTAATTTCTATTTCTAACTACCTAATAATAAAATCATACACACATACATGATTAGTCTCTACTTAATGCCATTACAATATATATTGCTAATCAAATTTAATATTATCACTATTATTATTATTAAATCAGATTATTAAAAAATAAAAAACTTACATAATTTGGATCTCCAAGATAATTAATAATATAAAACTCTGGTTGATTTACTTCTTTAATTTTTGGTCTTCTTGACATTTTCTTTGAATTCTGTTCAAGATTTGTTGTGGTCCAACAATGGTGATGCAGGAAGAAAGTGGTGGGGTTGAGTGTGTGTTGAAGAGAGGGAGACGAGAGTGAAAGAAAGTGAAAGAGAGTGAAAGGGATACTGCTGAATCGGGGAAAATATTGGTCTTTTGTACCAAGGGAGTCACGGGCCAACCAAGGGAAGCAATTGCATGCGTGACGCGTGGACAGAGAACACAAATCGAACCCACCGATTTGTGCACCATCCGCGTCCTGAAATCGGTGCCTCCGATTTCCTTCCTACCACTCGGTGCCACCGATTTCTTCTACCCAGCCGTCACAAATCCGTGAAACACCAATAAACCCCATATCGCTGCTATACTCCATCAACGAATTCATATCAAAATTAAAAAATTCTACGTTCTTTCTTTTTTTTTTCTTTTTCATCCTGATAATAATAAAATAAGGATAGAACAGTGCTTTTCCAAATAAATGAGTGGACAGAATGAAATGGATTCAATTCAATAACGCATCAGTGCTTTTTCTCAAAACACTACGTGAATGTGAATAGGGAAGCCAATCAATTGGGAATTGACTCATCAACTGATATATTTTTCGTGTGGGTTAGTCAATAACATTATGTGTCCTTGAATCGGTTCCTTAACTATCATACGTTTTTTCATAATTAGGATCATTTAGTATTACTTATATTTATATAATATACCTGTATATTTGTTCTCAAATTTTGTATTTTTATTGTCTTGATTCTTCTAACACTTATATATACTCTTGTACATTGTACTTTTGAGAATAACTTGAATAATATACTCTTCATATTATTCTCTTGTTTCTAACATGATATTAAGAATATAAATTTTTCTATTTTTTTTTCATAAAAATTCGTTTATAACCTCTTTATTTTCCTCATCCGATAGTGTTTTTAAACCTCGTTTTTTATCCTTTTCCGGCGCTTTGTTTTGTCACTGCCGCCACCAGTATGTTCGTCTCGTCGTCACGATTCTAACGTCTCCAGACTCGCCGCCAACAGCCACCAGATACACCTTCACATGCTGCCTGAAGATCGGTGTAAGTTTCAGGTTCTCCTCTCTCTAGACGTTGATCAACGACACCTAGAGCACCATGTGTTGAAGCCAGAGAAGTGCACGGACCCGCTCCAACCCGCGTCACACCCAACCAGGCTCACCTCTTTGACCCGGTGCCACCTCCCTCTCCGTGTCAGCATTGATGCGTCTTCCTTCTCCTATCACGTGTTGTCACGTGGCCTATCTCTGCTGACGTGGTATCTGACGTAGCGGCTAACATGACAGATCGTGGGACCCTCTCTAAGATTTTTTGGTGAGTTCTTTCAATTACATCCTCAGCAAACAGCTCCTTTAGTTCCCCAATGTTACATCCTACAACTCCATACAAATAGTTTGCTGCTTCTTGCTTGTTACCATTACAAGGACCTACTTCTTTACTGTACTCTTCAATGTAGAGGGATGTCCATTAAGATTTCAAGTGTTGACCTTGTTGCTTCAGATTTTCGTTGCCACGATGAATGGGACCAAATGATATCATTTTGGGTATGCAATACTCGTAGAAGCTGGTTTTTTGACGCCAAAAAAGAGGAACTCTTTGTATCTTGGGAGTTGAAGAAATTTGATTATTATGATCAAATGTTTGATTCAGTAGTTGGGCAAGCGTTGCTTCCCTTGCCACCTTTGCATCATCTGCCATCGCACATGATACAACAACACCTGAGACTATTTAATTGAAAAAGTATAAGTAGACAATGAGAGTATTAAACAATATGAACAATAAATGTTCAATTCAATAGATATGTAGATAATTATATTCATTATTTTTAATTGAATGATTATTTCTTTTGATTCAATTTACTGCTGCTCACTGCTCGTACCACAAACAAAAAATCAAAATTTATTAACACTCACTTCTAAGTTAGTGTTACAGCCCAGCCCAAAGGATATGCTGGCCGACCCGATCCGTAGGTCACCTGACCCGAACGGGCGGGTGAGATGCTCAATAACTGACCCGGACACACGTCTTGCACAGCTTACCGTTATAGCTGTATTGGGAAATTTCGAGGAAGGTGGGTCTGTCTTTGCGGGACCCACTCCTGATAGGGTATATATGGGGAAGAACCTACCCCTCTCCCCCAAGGTACGTCACACCCCACTTGATCATTTTTTCGCTTGCATACTTGACTGACTTGAGCGTCGGAGTATCTTTGCAGGTGACACCCTCCATTTGGCGAGGAGCTCGGGAAACCAGTTACAATCGCCTACCACCACCAAATCTGAGAGACGTCCCCAATCCGTTCGGTACCCGACTAACTGAACAGTTAGTATTTTAGTAAAATATTTTTATAATCATTCGTCAATCTTTTCAACTCATGTAATCAAACAGGTAAGAAAGGTGCGTGTGTATATTTTTTTAGGAAAAGTTTCATACATTTCAGAAATAATGATATTTTAGTGACTTTACTCGTTGTTTTTAATTATAAAAAAATATATTAATTAAAATTAACAGATAAAACTATTAAAATACTAGTATTTCTAAAATATTTTTCGATAATTTATTAAAGGCTGAATTTTGATGTTCGAAACGTACTTTATTACCAAACCTTTATGTCTAATGTCATCTTCTATTTTGTTAGTATATTATGTGAAATTATGTTACACATAAATAAATAAGATATATATAATAACTAATTTAATAGCTAATTTTTTATATACACGTATAATATTTCATCCCGTGATCACTTTCTATTTCTAAATTCTATGTTTCATATAAAGTATATTTTAAATAAATCTAATATCATCATCTTATGCATCTTTATACATGTTCAATATTTTTTTTTAATTTCTTACTTGAACCGTTTTTAAAGAATTAAACACATATTTTAAAATATATTTATAATGACAATCTCAAAATTATAAGATAGCAAAAAAGGAATTATAATTCATTATTTATATGTATTATTTTATAAAAAAAAAAAGCAAATACAAGCTAGATACCATAAAATTACTTATTTTAAAAATTTTAAGTTGACAGAAAAATATATAAATAATTATATATTTATTATCATACTACTCCTTCACATAACTCTTTTTTATGGATTTATGCTAACATTATTTTCTTCTAGAATAACAATAATATACTTTTAAATTATAAAAATTTTGATATCATATTATGAAATTATTTATTTTAAAAACTAAAGTTAAAATTCCAATATCATAATGTCATGTTATAAAATCACTTCTAGAGTATTACTTCTTATATAATAAAATTGGTCTCATTTTAAAAAAATCATATTACTTCTTATATAATTATTTTGATAGAATAATTAAAAATAATATAAAATTTAAATTAAATTAAAACTAAATATTAAAATAATAACTCTCATATTTAATTTTAAGTCATTATTTATAATATATAATTTTATAAATACTAAAAATAAAACTGAAATTATAGCATTAGAGTGGCTAATAAGAGAAGAAATATATATATCACCAAAAAGTATACATACATGTAAGTCATTCCTTTACAAATTAAACAATTAAGGAAGCAAACCAATAATTTAATGAAAAGAAAGCAATGAATGCAAAATAATGGTTTCTGAGTTAAATAATCAATAAAAAAAAAAATGAAAAAGGTTTATAGGAAGATAGAAGAATAGGGTCATAACTTGCCTTGTAAGAGGAGAGAGAAGAGGGAGATCAGGTAGTGTTTGGAGTTTGGACACATATATCATTTTAATAAGGTAAAAACTTTACACTAATTTGATTTAAAACTATAAGTTCAAAAACGTTTATTAAATGTTTAAATATACTATAATTATTGAATAGATATATAATTGGAAAAAATTATTAAAATTAATATCAATAAACTTATAATAAAACAACTTATAATGTTGTCTGTAAACTGTAATTGAATAAAGGGAGTACTTGTAAATGTTCATATAAATCACAATAATTTATTGCAATCTTATAGTTAAGTTATTTATAATCAGTCATTTTGTTAATTAACCCGCTAAATACATAGTTTGAATCGATGATTACACTTAATATAAGATTTTTTTTTTAATCAAAATATCCTTGTTTATTTAATTATAGTACTATATATTAATTTGTTTTTTCTTAATACATCTTTTATTAGAGGCAGTTTTGTTTGAAATTATTTCGGATTATTTTAGCCACAATTCTCTTGATACCTTTTTTTTCTTCTTTAATTAACACATATTTATAAGTTATAACTCAACTGAGATATCACTAATTAAAGTAAACGAGTCTCTGTCCTACTAATTAACTACATACTTTTCTTCTTCTTATATATTATGATATTTTTATATCCATTTGTGAAATTTATGTTGATTAGCAACAAAAAGATTATCAATCTGTAAAAATTGAAAATAATAGATTAAAGAAGCTGGATTATTGTAGAATAATTTCGCTCAAACTAAGAATCACATTTTTGAGAAGCTCCATAAAATAATAAGCATCTTTTTCTCATATCCTTCACTCCATCAACACAACAAATATATGCAGTTACATTACTCTTTTTTTTTTTTTTCTTTTTTCTTTTTTAAACTACAAGTATTTGGAGACAATAAAGTATTAGAGATTCTATAAGAAATAAGACTCACGTTACAATATTGATTACTTTATAATGAATGTCTGAACTGCGATACAAGCATTTTTTTGAAAATGAGCGATTAGTTGGTTTTAGATATATTACTAGAGATTGGTTTTTCTTTGACGAGTGGAAATGGCTGTAGGAAACAAATGAATTGTGAATAGGAACTGTCTTGAAATGCAAAATGGTGTCGGTGTTGAAAAAAACTCCAAGAAAAGTCAGTGGACCATCTTTTAATTTCTACCATTTATATTCTTAACAGATATTTTCACGTCTCCTATAATTATTGTCTTCGTGCTCAGACAAAACAAAGAAATTATTGTTCTTGTATTGTTACTTTAATTTGTCTCACATCAGTAATTTTCGCAGTATGTTGATATCTTTTTCATTTGGAGGTCCTCTCTATAGCTGTTTGAACATTTGGATTATTCAATATTTGAGTTGCAACTTGCAACTTGAGTAATCCTCATGAGCTTTTGTTTGATACAGATTAACTAAAAACCGATAAGAATTGAGCTTTTTATGCTGAATTAGAATTGAATTTTTAGTTGCATGCTATATTAATACTTATGTGAGAAATGCAAAAATAGATAAAGTCAAACTATACATAACCAATTTTAGATCAGGTAAAAATTAGGGGTAAATACGATTTTGGTCCCTTAAGTTTAGTGACAGAATCGAATTCGTCCCTCTTGTAAATTTGGGTTTAAAATCATCCTTAATGTTGCATTTGTATTTAACTGCGTCCTTTGTAATTAAAAATTTTTTTTAATGACAATTCTACCCTTTTCATTTCGCGGAAAACGCTTGGTTTCTTTCCTTGGATGAGAAACCCTTAACGTTTATTACACCAGCCTTTATTCACAACGCTTCGTAAAGGAAATCCAATACATTGTGCCCTAACCCAGAATCGGAGAGGACCGTAGATGTTGATGGACTGAAACTGAAGAGAAGAGGCGAGATCGAGGAACTGGAAGAAAGGGACGTGAAGAGTCGCTGAAGCATTACTGATAGGGTTTGAGCAGGTATGATTTTGTTCCTTCTTTTCAGTTTGGTAGCTCTCGCTGCAGTGGGTATTCTCGGGTTAGATTACTTAGGGTTTGGGGGTGTGTTTATCGTTGAAATGAGGCCATGTGTGTGGAGAGTAAGGATTAGGAAGGTCCGTCTGTTTCATATTCTATATTAATGTCTAGGTGTTGTTGTACTCTGTTTCAGGGTGTGGTAGAAGATGATGGGTTATTTTAAAGTGAAGGTTTACCATGGAGGATGGTTTACGTATAAGAACGGTCCATTAGAGTATGTGGGAGGAGAAACAACGGTGATAGAAGAGATTGATGGTGATCGGTGGTCTTTATTTGAAGCGTATGCTGAGCTAAAGCAACTTGGTTACGTCGAGGAGAATATCCTATCATTATGGTTCAAGGATCCAGTTGCTGAAGACATGGAGAAAAATCTGAAATTGTTTAAAACTGATGCGGATTCCATTGAGATGTGTCGAATAGCAGAGTTGAGAGACCATGTAGAGTTATATGTTGTCCATAAGGTTCAGGACAAAGAGATGTTTCCTGATGTTGGGTACATTGATGTTGGGGATAAAGATGGGATGTGTGACATTAGTGAGGGGCAGGAGCTGGTTCCGTATGGTGGAGTAGATGAGCGGGGAAAGCAATCTGAACCATTTGCTGCTGACTCTGGGGCAGAGGACGACAATGAAGTTGGGTATGATAAATCTAGTGACAGTGACAGTCTCGATTCGGAGTACAATCCATCTGGGGAAGAGGACGATAGTGAAGATGATGTGCACTTTACTGATAGTGATGATGAGCTTGATCCTGAGGTAAGTGGGTTTCAAGATGAGAATGTGATGAGTAAAAAACCTAGGGCTGTGAATAAGAATGCTTGTGCAAATGAGTAGTTTGAGAATGTTGAGGGAGGAGACAGTGATGACTTAGATTTCGATCACCAGGTTGGGTCTGATTCAGAGCATGAGGGCTTCACATTTCCAGTTCACAAGCTTCAGAAAGATATGAGTCAATACAAATGGGAAGTTGGCACAGTGTATGCATCTCGGGAGGAGTTCAAGGACACTGTAACTTCTTATGCTGTGCATACGGCAAGGTCAATCAGGTTTAGGAAGTGTGACTTGCAGAGGGTTAGGGCTGTTTGTTCGGGGGATTGTCCTTTCTGGGTGTATGCTGCAAAGGTTAGAGGTGAGAAAACTTGGCAGCTACGCAGCATGAACTTGACACACACATGCACACAAGCACACAGGGTGGGGATCTTACATCCGAAATGGCTCGGCAAGGCGTTTAAGAAGAAGGTTGAATCAAATCCGAAGGTGAAAATAAAGGAGTTGGTTTCGAAGGCACAGAAGAAATGGAACTTGACTGTCACTAACTCACTGGCCACTAAAACCAAGCAGATTGCACTTGATCAAATTCAGGGAACCTTCCGTGAGCAGTATAAAAGAATTTATGATTATGGACAGGAGCTGATGAGGGCAAATCCAGGATCCTCAGTTCGCATACAAGTGCAGAGGTCCCCAGATCTTGACAGTGAAGCACCAGCATCATCAAGGACCACTTACTGCATCTTTCATAGGATCTATGTGTGCTTGGAAGCATGCAAGCAGAGCTTCCAGCATTGCAGGGATTTCATTGGCCTAGATGGCTACTTTTTGAAGACACCCCAGGGAGGACAACTGCTAACTGCAATTGGGTGGGATCCCAATGACCAAATGCTGCCGATTGCGTATGCGGTTGTGGAGGCCGAGACGAAGGACTCATGGAGTTGGTTTCTAAGTCATCTTGCATCTGATGTTGGGCTGGATAAGATGGGAAGATCTACCTTCATGTCTGGCCAACAAAAAGTAAGCAAAGTACACTAAATTTATAGCATGAATGACATCCATTCAATTCTCCCTAATTACAATTTTCTTGATTTCATGCGTGCAGGGTCTGTTGCCAGCATATGAGGAGGTTATACCTGGTGTGGATAATCGGTTCTGTGTGAGACACTTGTACAGCAACTTCAGAAAAAGGTTTCCAGGATTACAATTGAAGAAACTGATGTGGAAGTGTGCTAAGGCAACTCACTGGAGGGATTGGGAGAGGCACATGGCCGAGGTGAAAGCTGTGAATCAGGAGGCCTATAGGTACCTAATTGCTATCCCTCCTAGGTATTGGTCTAGATCTAGGTTCACTTATAACTCTAAGGTAGATACATTGGTTAATAACATGTCCGAGAGCTTTAATTCTGTCATTGTTGATGCTAGAGAGAAGCCTATAGTCACCATGTTAGAGGAAATCAGGGTAAAACTAATGACTAGGTAGGCAGAAAATAGAGAACTTGCACAAAATTATTTAGGGACAATCTTACCTAGGATTAGATTCAGGTTGGAGAAAAGATCTAGGTCAGCTGGGGATTGGAGACTAGACTTAGAACCTTTTGTGGCTGGGTGTTATAAGAAAGAAGCTTACATGAGGTGCTATGAGTCAATCATACATCCCTTGAATGGAGTAGATCTTTGGGAGAGGACTGCACACCCTGATGTTATGCCTCCCCCCTATCGAAGGCCTAGTCACAGGCCAGTGAAAAAGAGGAGAGTAGCTGCTGGAGATGAAGAGCAGAGCAGCCGCACTCACCTATCAAGGAAGGGAGAGAAACAAAGGTGCTCTCTGTGTGGATCTGTTGGGCACAACAGAAGCAGATGCCCTAAACCTATTGAGGAGTTGGTATGATTTTTAATTTGTCTTCCTTCTATTAATTGGTATCTCAACTATTGTTGCTATCCCATTATTAAATTGTATATATTTGTGTGGCCCAGCAGTCAAAGAACAAAGGAAAGAGCAGAAGGAAAGCACCAAGACAAACCATCTACCTGCCAAGGGAGGAAGGAAGACTGCCTCTTCCCAGCCCAATCCCAAACAATCTGTCAAGAGGAAAGCTGTTTCAGCAACTCAGCCACCCTCTGCAGCCCAATCCAACAATGCAGCACAGCCCAAAAGGCCTAGAGGCAGGCCCAAGGGAACTACTAAGCCCAATTCCTCAACCCAACCTGCTCCACAGCCCAACAAGGTTGCCAGCCCAACAAGTTCAACACCTCTTTCATCCTTATCACAGCCAGCCACCAGAACTATTCCTTCATCTCAGCCTACCCTTACCACATCTTCAAGCCAACCTGTTGGTCACTTCTCTGCCAGGCTCTCCGGAGCACCTCACATATCTCCAAAGAAACTGAAGTTAATGGCAAAGTTACTTCCAAGGAAATGGGAAATGCTTTAGGAAAAGGAAAATGGGATATGCTTTATTTTGGGTTATGTTGTCTTTTGTGTATTCTGTTGGGTATTTTGTGCATGTTGTCTTATTTTGGGTTATGTTTCTGTGAACTTTGCTGGGAAAGTGCAGTGTGATTTGTTAGCTACTTCTTGCTATGTTATGTTTCTGTCAACTTTGCCTATGAGCATCTATGTGTTGTACTTGGTTGCTGGATTGGACCAGCCAACCCTTTTGGGATTACCTATGTGCCTGAAACACTTTTTATTATCTATGTTATTATGACATTTACCATATTCAGATGAGGTTGTCTTTGATTCAAGTTTGTTATATTGTTAGAAAATTAGTCAGTAATGAAAAACAGGTATTTACCAAGCAGAAATCAAACTCACATTACAACAACCAACCATGGCAACATAATTGTCATTTATACATGTTGAGAACCAATTCAACATAACACATTCATACCAGGTACATCATTGTCACCTAATAACTTACCATCAAAACACTTCTCACCAAAACACAGTCAACAAAACCAACCCTAAAAGAATTTACCAACAACAACAACAGCATCATACCCAAACACCCTTTTCATACCAGGTTCAATGGAATTACACACTTAGTCCTAGACATAGAAAAATTCTGCAGCAGCAGAAACAGGAACCCAGCCCACCCAACAAACCCTAACAAAGCAACGACCATTAACTTCCACTCTGCCGCTTTCGTCCTTGATTTCAGGGAGGCAACCTTCTTCTTCATCCTTGCAATTTCTGGGTTTCCCACCTCTGTCTCCGGCTCTGCCCAACGAAAGAAGTTGCAGCCTTCATGCACCTAGACATAATCACCATCTTCAATCTCCACTCCTCAACCCAAATAACTCAACTCAGAAGAAAAGAAAGAAAAACAAACCCCATAATAAACACAGCCCCAAAATCTGCGCCCGTAGTTCTCCTTCGTCCCCGAGGTCCGCAGCACCGGCCTCTCACCATGGGAACAGAGCAGCAACGCTCCATGCGAGGAAGATTTGCTTCGAGACGAGATCGAGCTTTCGACAGCCATGGCGTTCTCCCTCCTCGAGGTGGACGATAGCCACTCTAGCAATTGAATACCTTCCAGACCGGTGGTGTCGACAGCAGTTCCAGATTCAAGCAACTTGCCCTTCTTTTTTGGGGTTAACATATATCTATTCCCTTTATTTTTATATAACCATTCTTCTAACTACCCTAAAGATGAAAATGGCATTTATGTCCGAAACAAATTTTAAGGGCGAAGTTAAATACAAATGCAACATTAAGGACGATTTTAAACCCAAATATACAAGAGGGACGAATTCGATTCTGGCACTAAACTTAAGGGACCAAAATCGTACTTACCTCTAAAAATTATTATATAGACAGATAAATAGAACAATTGATTGATTGAAATTTTCATTTTAAGGACTTCAAACTATGTTAGAAAAATAAATCCAGCCTGTTTTTCGTAGTTTAAATATCAGTAAGATAGTAACCATGATCAGCATTCATGTTATCGTAAAAATTAAAACGAATACCAAACTCACTTTTGGGGTCTTGCGAATGCTCTCAAGATTTGTGTCAGAAACCTCCCCCAATAAAACTTATTGTAATAAGTGCATGGTCTGATTTTTCTTCTCAAGTAGTTGAAGCTAATAATTCACTCCTCCTAGACCAAACATTAGTACATTACATAATAAATTTGCAGTTGGCTAGACAGAAGACAGTCACCTTTCTTTATTCTTATTGATTTAAAAGAAAAAAAACCGTTATTTTTATCCATAAATATTTAAAATGCTAATAAAATTATCTATGAAAGTATAAAATTAATGTTATACTCATAAAAGGTGAGTTTTGTTTAATAAAAATAACAAAACTATAAATTTTCATTCATTCTTTTAAAATCTCTCCTAGAATACTAAGTAATTTTACTCTCTTTTTTACCGAGAAACTGCGAAGTTCTAAAATCAAATCACTTTGAAATTTAATGGTAAAATGTTTGGTAGACAAACATTATTATTAAGCCAACCAAGTATGGAGAGTAGGTTCCTTTTGTACATACAACTATCAATGTCCTATTAAATATTGAGAAGACTTTTACTATGTAGTATGTACTCATGGCAATACAATCTGAATCCACGGCTATTCATTTTGAGCGGAACAAATTGGTATTAGGGTCTAGGTGTATCCATTTCGGTATATATAAAAAATAAAATAAAGCCATTCTTTATCTAAGAAGTTATAAGAACAGGTAGAAGCAGGTGAATATTCTGCAGAATAGGTTATGATATAGATTTTTACTATCATAAATAGCAGTCTAGTTTTATATAGAATAAAATAGGATAAGACGGAATCAGACAGTGCAAATGTTTAAATTCTATAATAATTAAGATAAGAGAGATTATAAAGTATGCATGTTGTTTTTTATTTGTAATTTTTTAAAAAGTAAAGCTAAGTATCATGATCGTTTTGTTTTGAATTTAACGAAGATTTTTAGTCAGCCATGTTTCTATACAATCTTCAAATGCTTCAAAGTATAAAGTAATTCCACTTGCAAAAGTTTGAAAGAAGCTGCATTATTTTACAATAAGGGTTCGTTTGGAAAGTTTTAAAAGTAATTTTTTAACTTTTGACTTATAAAGAGTAGTAGTATTAATGTCTTGTGCAATTTTCAAAACTAAATTGCGGCTTTCTAAGAAGCTATTTAGAAGCTTATAGAAAAGTTAAAAAAATGACTTCTCTCATAATATTACTATTTTTTACTATATTTTTATAAAATAAGCACTTTTAGAACTAAAAATTTAAATACAAAATAACTTATTTATAAACTACTTTTAATATAGTCATTTATTGTTTAAGTTATTTTTTTAAAAGGAACTTAATTAAGTTGTTTACCCAAACTGAGCTTAAGTCCACTCTTAAATATGGAAAAATTCAACGCAGCAGCATGCAGTGCTAGCTGAGAAAATATCGACATGAACATCATATATAGGGTTGGAACTTGGAAGTGAGCCAAGCTGAGGCGAGCTAGACCAAGCTCAAGCTCGGCTCACGAAAATTGAGCTTGGCTCACGGTTCGACTCATTAACAATCGAGCTTATTTCTTAAACTCAAGCTCGGCTCACTAAAAACTCACGAGTTGGCTCGAGCTCACGAGCTGGCTCAAATAAGAGAAACATAAATACATCATCTATAATTCTATATCAATAAATTATAACTTATATATTTTAAAAAATATTTGAAAAGATCAATTTTATATATTGTTTATCTATCAATAAATTATAAATTTTTTATTTATGTCCTATATTAAAATTATATGTAAAAAATAAATATAAATATTAAATAATTAAGATTGTTATATATATATATAAAATCCAGACAGCTCACGAGCTAATGAGCTGAGCTCATCCAAACTCAAGCTCGACTCATTTAATTTATGAGCTCAATTTCAGGCTCAAGCTTGGCTCACCAGCTCACGAGCTTAGCTTATCGAGCTGTTAACGAGTCGAGCTCAAGCTGGCTTGACTCACTTCCAGCCCTAATCATATAGCATCAAACCAACAGGAAAACTCTCTGCTCCGTAAAATTTTCAAAGAAATTTATAAAAACATTTAGTCTCACATACATAGCTAGAGAGTTCATACTATATATTAATAAATGCAACTCGGTAAGAGTAGGTTGCGTTGGAAAATTATTAATTTTTTAATTTATTTATGGACAATACATATATATTAATTATAATTATAAATTATGTTATTTTATATTAAATAACTTATATAACGATGATGTTATTTATTGTCATAAATATTGAATTTAATAAGTTATAATTACTTTTGATTTAGAATTAAATGAGAATAAAACCAGATAGACAATTTTATTTGGATTTTAAGAGTTAATAGGTGTCACACTTAAATATAAATAATGACTTTGGAATTTTGGTCTCTAACATATTAAAGCGGTCTATGTAGCTCTTTTCCAATAAAAAGAGTTGTGATTCAGTTCTATTAGAGATACAGAAAATTTTAGTTGAAGAAGATCAACGTTTTTGCATTTAAGTATTTCTTTCTTAATGATTTAACATGATGGTCTTAAAGTGAAGAAATATTATATATATAAGACAATTCCTTAGATATATAGATCCTTGAACTTATGCTCCATTTTCCTATAGTTAGAAACGAGTGCTAAATCTCATTATTGTCTTCAGAAGAATCCTGATGTTGTCGAAATTAAAGAAAGTTCAAGTGTGTGTGATACAACATATAACACAATTAGGAACAACAATAGTAATGGTTGGACGAAAATAATTCGCAACACCACCAACCGAAAAATAATAGAAGCTTGAATTATCGAACAAGCTTGAATTTTAAAGAAGCAGTTGTAACTTTATTTATATATGGAATACTCCGAGCAACTGTATCAAGCTTGAACTATCAAGTAATTAATCAAACAAGTTTTTCTAATACAGCAATAATTAATTAATCAAAACTAGTATTACAAAACATACAAATAAGAAGCATCTACGAAGTATGGATTCTACTCACACAGACCTATCTTATTTATATTGAAAAATGATGTTTGCATTATTTTTTATATGCATATTTTATTTTGTGATATGAAAAATAATTTTATTTTATTAATCACTTTAATTATAAAAAATAGAAAGTATATAAGAGAGATGTACACAAAAATAGTACATAAAACATTCTTTATTTACAAATTAGTTCATCATCATTATTACTTGTATAGCCTTCAACTAATACATTATCCAAATTGATGGTTAGTTCTTGAATTTTCGAGTATGAGTTGCATCTTGAATGCTGATCTGTTTTTCATTTATTTTGGATTGATGATAATCGGTGGCTAAAAGAAGGAGGAAATGGTTGAATCTTAGCCCCTTTTTATTGAATATTACTTTCTGCCTTTTAAGATAGTTTTATGAGATATTTTTGTTTTTTGTCTCATAACAAGTCAAGAGACATTTTCTTTCATCTCGTAACCGGTTAGGAGATATTTTTCAATTTTGTCTCCTATGCAACAGAAACAGAAATGGAGTAGAAGAAAAAGAGAGAATCACACCCAGAAGTATCTTGGTTCAGCTGTTAAGTGCAATGCAGCCTATATCCAGTCTCCATCACAACAGTGATAGAATTTCACTATAATCAACTGATTACATACACCAATTCTTTTCTAGGAACTACCCATTCCTATCCGGGACAAGTCTAGAATCTATCCCCAAAACTGAACTTGACTTGGTCACCTACCAAGCTTTCAACCATAAAGTGCTAACCCAACTTGCAAGGGAATCCCCATAGGATCATGAAACACAACATAGATGTACAAAGAAACTCTTAAACATCTTTGCCTTTTTCTTTAATTTTGCACTCTCTGTCTTTTTTCTCTTATTGGCTTTTTCTTACAAAACTCACTCTGTTTGCCTTTTTCACTATGAGATTTAGACAGACAAAACTAAAGAAAAGAAAACAAAATGTAACACATTGAAGGAGAAGAATTTCTGTTAGCTTGGGTAGCTATGAGAACTCTGTGCTTACTCTCCTTACCCCAACCCTTGGCCGTTCACCCTTATTATAGAAGGGGAAGCTTCTAAGATTAAAACCGGTTCAACTAAGCACCAACATCTTCTTCATCACATACAACCGGTTCGGACAGAGAGAAGAGAGAGGAAAATCGAAAGCAAATCAACGTACATATACCTCTCTCTCATCCCTTCTCATCAAGCTTCATCAATCCGAGCCTTCCATCTTGACTTTGTCCCCAAGAATGAATTCTGACCCTTGATGAATCCTTGATCCTTGACAGCTCCTTCTGTTCCATATTTGCTTCTTCCTCAACGTAGCTCCAGTAGCTACCTTCTGTCTTGGATGAACAAAAATGGAAACGAGCCATACCACTGAGATCTTCTTTTCTGACTGAGGCCGATATCTTCTATTCTTGGCATGAAGATCTTGAAGCTTCTTCTTCACATCTTGCCTTTTGTGGCAAAAATCTTAGCCATGCCATGCTTTAGATCTTCCTTTAGCAAAGACCATCATCAACCTAGCCTTTTGCTTCTTCATAACTTCACTGCTTTTCTGATAACTTCTATCTTCTTCTTTCCTGTTTGACATGACTAAAACAAAGAGAGAGAGGAGAGAGAAGAGAGAAGGAAACTTTCAAAGGAAGCAATGAATGATATTAAAACAAATTAATTTCCACTTTCATTCCCCTATGCATAAAGAAACGTGTGGAGTCATTTAATGCAATCAAATCACTTTTAATTTTTCTTTTCAGTTACCAAGGCATGAATTTAATTTGGGCAAAAAACCATAATAAGCCAACATCACTTCAAATTTACGTATATGAGCCAAAAGAAAAATTGATACAGCAATAAGCCAAATGGTATTTTAATGTAATTCGAACCAGGCTAGTTCGAACTCCATTTAGGAATAAATCGAACCAGGCCAGTTCGAATTAAGAAGAAAGAGCTGTTGGTAAATCGAACCAGGCTGGTTCGAACTAGGTTTTCATGTAATTCGAACCACCCTAGTTCGAATTATGGGTAATTTAGGGTCTTCATGTAATTCGAACCACCCTGGTTCGAATTACTAGTGATTGGGCTATATAAGGAGTTCGAATCAGCCTCATTCGAACCATTCTCATCTTCCCCTACCCCACGAAATCTCAGAGAAAACGACCCAGATTCTCTCCGACAAAGACCTGAACGAAATACTCTGCTGATGGGGGACGATCCGGCACGGTTATATCGCTTGGACGGAGTCGCCCATATCGCTGGGGTCATCAACGAGGAGGTTAGCACGGATATAACTTTGTTCTACCGGTACATGTGAGTTAGTGGTTTTGCATGCGGGTTAGATGGTGGTTTATGTTAGTGGTTTATGTTAGTGGTTTCTGTTAATGGTTTATGTTAGTGGTTTATGTTAGTGGTTTATGTTAGTGATTTAGGTTAGTGGTTTTGCATGCGGGTTAGATGGTGGTTTAGTTGTTGGTTTATGTTAGTGGTTTATGTTAGTGGTTTCTGTTAGTGGTTTATGTTAGTGGTTTCTGTTAGTGGTTTATGTTAGTGGTTTATGTTAGTGGTTTATGTTGGTGGTTTATCTTAGTGGTTTATGTATGTGGTTTATGTAAGTGGTTTACGTTAACGGTTTATGTTAGTGGTTTATGTTAGTGGTTTATCTTAGTGGTTTATGTTAGCGGTTTAGTTGTGGTTGTTTAATGTTAGATCTTACATGTCAGTGGTTTATGCTGGTTTCTTATGTTAGTTGTTTATGGAAGTGGTACTCGTTCATGGAATTTTAAGCGCTTACATTTGGTACGATTTTTTGCTTTATCAATTATCGTGTTGATTATCTTTGTCACTGGTAATTAAGTTGGTCCTAATAATGCGGTTCATTTCTTCCGCAGCCTCAGTGATGCATCAGGAGCATGCGGCGGCAGCAGGGCATGGTCCTGGATGACAGATACGTTCCATACCTGCAGATGGCTGGTCTTTACCATCTTGCAAGGCTGAACGATAGATAGTTCCGGTTGGACGAGGCCCTTGTCAGTGCGTTTGTCGAGCGATGGCATCTGGAGACGCACACGTTTCATATGCCGTTCGGAGAGTGCACGATCACACTCCAGGACGTGGCATACCAGCTGGGTTTGCCAGTGGACGGGCGTTACGTCAGCGGCTGCCTATCAGAGTTCCATATATACATTGAGGGTGGCCGTCCAGCCTGGGTTTGGTTCGAGGAGTTGCTTGGAGTGGTACCTCCTCCTAGCCAGGTTCAGAAGTACGCGGTCAACTGTAGCTGGTTTCAGGAGACGTTTGGTGAGTGCCCGGAGGGAGCTGATGAGGATACTGTGCGTCGTTATGCCCGTGCGTACATCATGATGTTGTTGGGCACGCAGCTTTTTGCGGACAAGTCGGGCAACCGCGTTCACATCAGATGGCTTCCGTTTGTAGCTAGGCTGGAGGAGATGGGGACCTACAGCTGGGGTTCTGCAGCACTGGCATGGTTGTACCGATGCATGTGCCGAGTGGCGAACAGAAATGTTATAGCTAGCGGGCCCACTTCAGCTACTTCAGTCATAGATTTTCTGGCGATTTCCTCGCTTTAGGCCTGCAGGATTTGAGACGTTCAGCTGGCCATTGGCCTCGAGGTACTGTACTAAGCTTTGTCTATTACAATTCACTACACATAACCACGTGTTCATTCATAATGTATTGGATACCCTATGCACACATATAAGTAGCTGTAACACATGTGCATGATGCAGGTGGTCAGGTTACATCCCTTCCAGTAGCGAGAAGGGTCCTAGAGTTCAGATGTGGAGGCTCTGGATAGACCGGTTGCAGGATAGAGAGGTCAGTATGTTACTTAATAAGTTTTTTTATTTAATCACGATTTACGAGTTGGGATCACGAGTTGCCCTGACATTGTATAGTTCTGGGTGCAGTTTATCTGGATGCCGTACAGCAGCCCCGACGTACTTCAGGTCGTGCATCCCGAGGTTTTGGAGCCTCGGCATATGGTGTTGTGGCGGTCTATTACATCGCTTATCTACTTTGCCGTCATAGAGTGGCATCAGATAGATAGGGTTCTTCCGCAGTTTAGAGGGGTGCAGCCCCGTCCAGAGGCCGCCCTGAACATCGACTTTCTGATGTCGAAGGACGGCAGAGGCGGCGATCGATGGTTCCCGTCCCACTTGCAGAAGTGGCATCAATATTGGGACTCCCGTACGGATAGCGTGCTGAGGTTCGATGTTGTTGCTGACCCTGGTCCGTCGCATCAGTTCTTGGATTGGTGGAGTCAGCACGGGAAGAGGTTTTTGTCTCCAGATCCGCAGTTGGGCGATCCGAGAGCCGTTGCTATTCCTGTTGAGGCCTCACAGCGGGGACCTGGGCGAGTTCCTGAGATGGAAACAGCCTGGTTTGAATTATATGATACAGCTTCTCCCTCTGTAAATCGAACCAGCCTGGTTCGATTTACTTCAAGCTTTTTCTCTCTCTGTAGTTCGAACTGCAGTGGTTCGAATTATTAACAAATAGAGTTCGAACCACCCTGGTTCGAATTATATAAAAATACGGCCTGGCTTATTGCTGAAACAATTTTCGTTTTGGCGTATTTAGGTTACAGGATTCTTCACTTGGCTTATTAGGGTTTTTTGCCCATTTAATTTAATCAAAATTTGAATTCCATAACCCATGTGAGTAGGTAACCGAACCAAGCATGCTCCATTTTCTTTCTTTTCTTCTTCAATTTCGGACCAACAAATTGTTGGATCAAGATGAAGCATTTCTCTTCTCATATTTCATGGCCCAATTCATTTTGCCATCCAATTAAATAATTCAGCCACAAAGTATGAAATATTTGTGCACAAGAGCTGAATATTTTCTTATCACTTTGGGCTTTAATTACCTTTTAGCCCAACTGAAAAGTTTTTTTTTCCTCCACACTCACAAACTCATTAAACAAACAATTAGAATAAAAAATCAAATTAACAATTTTGTAATTAATATTTTTAACAATGTTTAATCATCACAATAATTTCAAGTTTTCTAAACTCATCATGGTTCATAATCCTATTAGGGTGCTTGGAAAAGTTAATTAGCAATATACATTGTTAGAATATAATTAGGATCAATTAGGATCAATTAGTATTATTTAGTATATCTGAATATTTATTATAGGAGATTACGTCTTTATTATTACGATTCTCTTAGTACCTATAAATACCCTTTATATTGTATCATTTCAGACAACTTGAATACACTCAATAATATACCATCTTTTCTCCAGTTTAGTCTCTTGTTTCTAACATGGTATCAGAGCCATGGTATCCTCCTTAAGGAGGATAGGCTATTTTTCTTCGGTTGAAATTACCGTATTTTTCATACTTTTCTTCTGTGCCATTCTTCTTTCCCTTTTGTCACTCCTTTGATACTTTTTCACCTTACCGACTAGCCTATTTTCTCTGTTTTGTATTTTTTCGAGTCGAATGATCAAACACTATTGTCATCCGCTGCTTATATATTCTCATCAAGAAATCATATAGTTTTCGCTCTCTTTCGGCAGTTCCATCTGCGTTCTCTCGTGACTGTTCCGTTTGTGTTCTCTCATGGCAGTTCTGTATGCGTTTTCTCGTGGCAGTTCCGTCTGTGTTTTCTTGTGGCAGTTCTGTCTGCGTTTTTTCCAGCAGTTCCATCTGCACTTCCTTCAGATAGCGGCAGTTCCATTTGCGCTTCATTCAGACAAGCGGTAGTTCCATCTGCGCTTCCTTCCAACAGTTTCATCTGCACTTCCTTCTGGCAGTTCCATCTGCGCTTCCTTCTGGCAGTTCCATCTGCACTTCCTTTAGACAACGGCAGTTCCATCTGCACTTCCTTCAGACAAGTGGCAGTTCCGTCTGCGCTTCTTTCAGACAAGCGGCATTTCCATATGCGCTTCCTTAAGACAAGCGGCAGTTCCATCTGCGCTTCCTTCCAGCAGTTCCGTCTGCATCCGTTCTATTAGTTTATGCATTTTTTTTATTTCGTTGTATTACTTTTTAAATAAGTTTCAAACTCAAGTTGTCACTTGAGTTTGAGGGGAGATGTTAGAATATAATTAGGATTAATTAGGATCAATTAGTATTATTTAGTATATCTGAATATTTATTATAGGAGATTACGTCTTTATTATTACGATTCTCTTAGTATATATAATACCCTTTATATTGTATCATTTCAGACAACTTGAATAGACAACTTGAATACACTCAATAATATACCATCCTTTCTCCAATTTAGTCTCTTGTTTCTAATATACATGAAGTCGATTCTGTTCTGATATGAACTTTGATGTTTGGAATTGATGACTTAACATACTTCCTATGGTCAAGGTTTTGGATCGAAACTTCATTTAATTAATGGTTTGTCGTTGACCAACAGAATATTGCATACACAAGATAAAATTCGAACCTCGACACTTAATTAAGCGGACAAGTGAGCTAATTATTAGACGAACCCAAGTTGGTTCTTCCTATATGGCCAAGTTAGTAGAAGGAACTCCATGAATATCTCAAAATTACCAAATCCAACCACCTACAGAGTTGAAGCACCCTTTTCTTCAAAAGCTTTTAATGTTGCTTACTTATCCTTTTTCTTTAAAATTATATTTTCTGTCTTTTTCCTTTTAAATGTTTGCCATAATAGATCAATTTTTTACGAAGAATTGGTCTTTAATTTGTATGGTGTACTTAAGAATGTTTCAATTTCTAATACTCAAACAGAATTAGCTTTAATAAAAGGATACACGTGATTTCCATCAAAGTATGTGCAAAAATGGTTAAAGAGATATATGAACTATAAGATAGGGACATTTCTTGCTTATTAGAAGCGCAAAGGATTTCCCTGTATAGTCCATTAAAGTATATATAAATGAATGTGTAGGCTTTCCTATTTGAAGATGCATAGTTCTCCAATTGCTAAGTTCTCTGTCCAAAAACCCCTCTCTATCTTCCCTCTTACAAGGCAAGTTATGACTCTATTCTACCTTATTGAGCCTTTTTCTTTTGTTATTTAATTTAGAAACTTTTCCTGTTGCATTCCTTTGTTTTCATGAAAGATTGGTTTGCATCCTCGGTCATATTAAGATTGACTTATATATATATTAGTTAAAAATCTTTATATGGATTATAATCCCTTTTTCAACTATCTTACTTTTGGATCTTGTCATTATAAATATTTTAAAATGTGTTTAAATCATAAAAAAAAATAGTTCAAAATAGAAAATTAGAAAGTATTTGATGTGTAAGATAGAAGATATATATCTTCGATTAGGTCTCTTTTAACAAAGTAATTTATATAGAATTTATCTATTAGTAATATATTAAAACAGAATTAAAGGTAGCTTTCATATTCATTCTTAATTTCCTAAGTTTTTAGTATGATGTCACGTCGGTTTAAATCTCTTTACCATGATATCATATCAGTTTAAGTAGCAAAATGATTTTTTAATCCTTTTATTTCTAATTAAAATACTTCTCAATCCTTTTAATCCATTTATTATGTGATGCATTAGTGTTATTTGCATTAATAAGGGTAATTAAATTTTATAATTATGTTTTGCATGTTTTCATCATTTAATAATTGTGATGGTTATCAGTAGTTAAAAGAAGGGGGTTCGTTGAATCTTAGCCCTCTTTTTCTGAATGTTACTTTCTGCTTTTTAGAATAGCTCTAGGAGGTATTTCTGTTTTTTGTCTCATAACTGGTCAAGAGACAATTTCTTTTTATCTCGTAACCGGTTAAGAGATATTTTTCAATTTTGTCTCCCACGAACAGAAATAGTAAAGGAGTAGAAGAGAAAGAGAGAATCACACCCAAAAGTATCCTGGTTCAGTTGCTAAGTGTAATGCAGCCTACATCCAGTCTTCATCACAACAGTGACGAAATTTCACTATAATCAACTTGATTACAGACACCAATTCTTCCCTAGGAACTACCCATTCCTATCCGGGACAAGTCTAGAATCTATCCCCAAAACTGAACTTGACTTGGTCACCTACCAAGCTTTCAACTGCAAAGTGCTAACCCAACTTGTAAGGGAACAAGTCCAGATTCCACCCCAACCCGAACTTGACTAGACCTCAATCTAGCTTTCAACCGCAAAGTGCTAACCTAACTTGTAAGGGAATCCCCTCAAGATCATGACAACAAAACAGAAATACATACAAAGAATTTCTGAGATAATAATGACTTTTTCTTTAACTCTCTACCTTTTTACACTCATTGGCTTTTTCTTACAAAACCTCACATTTTGCCTTTTACGAATGAAACACAGACATACTCACTGAGAAAAAGAAATATTTGATGAGTTTGGAAAACTCTAAATTAATATTTGTGATGACTAAACATTATTAAAAATAATTAATTACAAAATTATTAATCTGATTTTCATTTAACATATATTGATTAAATAATTTTGTTACAGGTTTTAATATTGGGCCGAAAAACAAATTTCTGGTGCAAGCCCAAGTACATTCAGCCTTTGGTTTTGATAATATATAATGAATATGGCTGAATTGATTCTTTATGTTACTTGGGCCAATTTAATCTATTATGGTCACAAGTCCAAATTGAAAATGCTTTCCCATTTGCTCATTGCTTAATCCAAATTTCATCAGGAAAGCAAATGTTATTATTGGGCCAGAAATTTAATGATTATTGCAACCAAGCCCAATTCCATTTAAGATGAGAGTTCCTCATGCTTTGTCCGAATCCATAAAGCAAAGAAAAAGCCTCAATGCTTCCAACGGATTCCATTTCACTCTTTGGAAGGATTTGAAATTCAATTCACTAGCATTAGGAACATGAGAGAGAACTTGACTTTGATTTGATGGGAATCATTATGATTCACGCTACTCCACCTAAAGAGAAGTAAAAGCAACCTTTTATCAATTTAATTTTGTTTATCTCATAAAATTGCTTTTTTTCCAAGATTGTTTCTTCTCTCTCATCTCTTTCTCTCTTCAGTTATTACACAGAAAACATTGGTAGCCATGGAAGCAAAAATGAGCTACCGAAAGGAAGAGAAAGCAAGCCTAAAGACCATCACAATGATGGCAAGAAAACATACTAAAATAAAAATGAGCTGTGGCTGAGATTGTCACCAAATGTGGTTAAGATTTGGTGAGGTAATCTTGAGCTCTTCATGCTCAAAAAGGAAGAAGAAGATTCGGCCAGCAAGGTGAGATTCTTGGAGGAGATGGCTTGTCTTTGATTCTGCTCAACCACCACAGGAAGTAGCTAGAGTGGCGAAGTGATGGTAGAGGCAGAGATTGAAGCAGATGAAGTCATCATCATCATGAAGCATCAAGGGCCAGAAATCCATCTTGGAGAGCAAGCCAAGGATAGAGAGCTCGGATTGATGAAGAGTGATGACCAAGGAAGGACTAGAGGTAATTGCATGTTGGTTATTGCATGGTTATCTCTTCTCTCTCTGTGTGGCCAAACCGGTTTCTTGAAGGAAGAAGAAGTTGGCTTGGGTTTTTGGCTTCAAGTGTGGAGGCTTCTCTCTTCTATAAAAAGGGGGAACAGCCACTGGTTGGAGCAAGGAGTTAGAAGTAAGCATTGAGAGTGCAAGGCACAGGATTCTCAGAGCTACCTAAGCTTACAGATTTTTTTCTCCTTCAATGTATTCTGTTTTGTATTTTTCTGTTTAATTTTGTCATGTCTTGAGTCTCATGGAAAAAGGTAAACAGTGAGGTTTGTATGAAAAAAGCTATAGAGCGGAAAAAGGCAGAGAGTGCAAAATTAAAAGAAAAAGCCATAGATGTCTTAGAGTTCCTTTGTTCATCTATGTTGTGTTTCATGATTCTGTGGGAATCCCCTTGTAAGTTGGGTTAGCACTTTACAGTTTGTAATCAAGTTGATTATAGTGAAATTCCATCATTGTTGTGATGGAGACTGGATGTAGGCTGCACTGCACTTAGCAGCTGAACCAGGATATATCTGGGTGTAATCTTTCTTCTCTCCTACTCCATTTCTGTTTTCTACTGCACAAGAGCAAAAATAAAAAATGTCTCGTGCCAAGTGACGAGACAAAATAAAAAAGTCTCGTGGCTAGGACGAGCTAAAAACAGAAAAGTCTCCTCGAAGTCCAGCAAGTGTTAGCAAGTAAAAAGGGGGCTAAGATTCAACCCCCATTCTCTTAGCCACTGAAATCATCAATTGGTATCAGAGCTTGGTCTCAAAGAGATCAAGCTTTGCAGCTTGGAGTAAAGATCCTCATGGCAGAAAACAGTGGCATAAATGTGGTATCCTATAATCTGACTGAAGGTCAATCAAGCAACAGACCTCCTCTTTTCAATGGAAAAAATTATACCTATTGGAAGGAGAGGATGAAGATATTTGTACAAGCAGGATTACAGACTTTGGAAGATTATCCTGGAAGGGCCTCAATTTCCAACTACCACAAGTGCAGAAGGAGTAGTCTCTCTTAAACCAGAAGCAAGATGGACTGAGGAAGATAGGAAGAAGATAGAATTAAATGCCAAGGCAGTAAATCTGCTAAACTGCTTGAGGAATACCGACGGGTATCAAGATGCACAACGGCAAAGGAAATCTGGGACAAATTGCAAATCTCCCATGAAGGAACCACCATTGTAAAGAAGACTCGGACAGACATGTTGAATAGAGAGTATGAAATGTTTGCAATGAAGGAAGGAGAATCCATTGATGAACTGTTCGAATGATTCAACACCATCATTGTTGGCTTAGATGCTCTGGAAATTACACATTCAGAATCTGTGCTAGTGAGAAGAGTGTTGAGATGTCTTACAAAAGAGTGGGAAACAAAAGCTTTAATTATTTCTGAGAGCAGTAGCTTAGATTCCATGACAGTTGATGATTTGAGAGGAAATCTTCTTGCTTTTGAAAACACCTATTTGAAAAAAGATTCAAAAAAGAAAGGAATTGCTTTTTCTTCTGTGACTAACCCTCTGGATGATGAATCCAGTGATAACTCTTCTGAAAATGAGTTTGTTTGCAAAAAAATTCAGAAAAATGGTAAAGCTCAAAGGCAAAGGCAGCAGCTCAAGGAAGATGAAGAAAGACCTTAGCAAAGTAACCTGTTACAATTGCAAGGAAATGGGGCATTTCAGATCTGATTGTCCCAAGTTAAAGAAGGAGGAGAAGCCGAAAAGAGTAAAGAAGAAGGGACTGATGGCCTCATGGGAAGACTTGGAGAATGACTCAGATGATGATGATGATGAAACCGAGATCAAGTCACAACCATGTCTCATGGCAGATCACATAGATCAGGTAGTCTTTCATAACCCTAACACTGAAGATCTTCATCTTATGATAGACCACCTTTCTGAAAAAATAAGATGTTTTCTGCTGGAAAATCAAGAGCTTGAACAACAAATCACCATTCTTAAAGCTGAAAATAGTTTTCTTAAAGAGAAAGTAAGAGAGGCTAAAACTGCTTGTGATCTTGTTGAGGAAAATAAGCAGTTAAGAGCCCAAATTAAGAGCTGTGAAAGTAATCATTCCGTTCTTGCATATGTAGATTGTTTTAAGCAAAATGAAGAGTTGTTTAAAGAGGTTAAAAGGCTTAAGGAAGACTTAGCCAAATTCACCCAAAGTTATGAAGATTTGAATCAAATCTTGGCTAGTCAAAAACCTCTTTATGACAAGGCTGGGTTGGGGTTTTATAAATCTGAAAAATCTCATTTTGAAAACATTGCTTCATCTTCAAATGATGCAAGGTATCAAGATCCCACCTACTTTAACAAAACAGCAACTCCAAGATTTTGTAGGCTATGCAATCGAAATGGACACTTTCCTATCCAATGTTTCTTTGGTGAAAGAATGATTGGTGATAAAGTTTGTAAAGTTATTTTTGATTACAATGGCTTAGGACATAAGAGATGGTTTAACGTGAAAGGATCCAAGAAAATTTGGATACCTAAGGTCACTTAAACTTGTTTTGTAGGTGTGCCTAGCATCCAAACGGAAAGAAAATATGTGGTATATGGACAGCGGATGCTCTAGGCATATGACCGGAAAGACAACCTTCTTCATAAAGCTTGATGAATATGATGGAGGACTTGTCACTTTTGGTGATGATGCAAAAGGAAAAATAGTGGCTGTTGGGAAAGTTGGTAAAAAATTTTCTTCTTGTATAAATGATGTTCTCCTTGTACATGGTTTGAAACATAATTTGCTTAGTGTTAGTCAATTGTGTGATTTGGGTTTTGAAGTTGTTTTTAAGAAGTTTGTTTGTTTGGTTGTTTGTGAGAAAACTGGGGATATTTTATTTGAAGCCAAAAGGTGTAACAATATGTATGGATTAACTCTTGAGGATTTAAAGGAACAAAATGTAACATGCTTTACATCTCTTGAATCTGAAAAATGGCTTTGGCATAGAAAGTTGGGACATGCTAGCATGTACCAAATTTCTAAGCTAGTCAAAAAGAATTTGGTTAAAGGAATTCCAAACATCAAGTTTGATAAGGATCTTACTTGTGATGCTTGTCAATTGGGCAAACAAGTAAAATCATCTTTTAAATCAAAAGATGGAATCTCAACCAAAAGGCCATTGGAGATGTTACATATTGATCTTTTTGGTCCTACTAGAACTCAAAGTTTAGGAGGTAAACACTATGGCCTTGTGGTGGTAGATGATTACTCTAGATTTGGTTGGGTACTTTTTCTTGCTCATAAGAATGATGCTTTTCATGCCTTTTCTACTCTTTGCAAGAAAATTCAAAACGAAAAAGATTTGAAAATTGCCCATTTGAGAAGTGATCATGGAAGAGAATTTGAAAATCAAGATTTTGAAAAATTCTGTGATGACTTAGGGATTTCTCATAATTTTTCATGTCCTAGAACCCCTCAACAAAATGGGGTGGTTGAAAGAAGGAATAGAAGCCTTCAAGAGATGACTAGGGCTATGCTATGTGAGAATGAAATTCCTAAATTTTTGTGGGCTGAAGTTGTGAACACAACATGTTATATTTTGAATAGAACAATCATTAGAAAAGAATTAAAGAAAACCCCTTATGAGCTATGGAAAGGAACCCCTCCAAATCTTAAGTACTTTCATGTTTTTGGATGCAAATGTTTTGTGCTTAATAATAAAGAAAATCTTGGAAAGTTTGATCCAAAATCCTATGAAGGAATGTTTGTTGGATATTCCACCACAAGCAAGGCCTATAGAATTTATCTCAAGGAGCATAGGATTATAGAGGAATCCATACATGTTACTTTTTGTGATTCTAACTTAATTCCCAGTACTGTGATAGATAATGATTCAGATGGTGAAGAAGCTGGAACAAGCAAAGAAAATCCCAAATCTGTTCAAAATGAAGAATCTGCCAGTCCAGTTTTGTCTCGTCAGATTGGAGGAGAAATTTCCATTTTGTCTCCTGAGCAGGCACGAGCAACTGAAACAGTGAGACCACCAAAAGTTCATCAAAGCTCTACACCTGTCTGAAAGCCTAGAGAATGGAAGTCCATGAGGGGTTATCCTCATGACTTCATCATTGGTAATCCCTTTCAAGGAGTAACAACAAGATCATCCACCAAAAGGCAAACCGAACCAAGCAATCTTGCTCTCTTGTCACAAATAGAGCCCAACAATGTCAAACAAGCACTTGAAGATCCACCATGGGTTAAAGCAATGCAAGAGGAGCTTGCTCAATTTGACAAGAATAAAGTTTGGACACTAGTACCTCATCCGGATGGTAAGAAAGTTACCGGTACTAAGTGGGTATTTAAAAATAAACTTGGTGAGGATGGACAAGTTGTTCGTAACAAGGCTAGATTAGTGGCCCAAGGTTACGATCAAGAAGAAGGTATAGATTTTGATGAGTCTTTTGCTCCGGTAGCTAGAATGGAAGCAATTAGATTGCTTCTTGCCTATGTCGCCCATAAAGGTTTCAAAATGTTTCAAATGGATGTTAAGTGTGCTTTCCTTAATGGCTTTATTGATAGAGAAATGTATGTGGCACAACCCCCCGGTTTTGAACAAAAAGAGTTTCCAAATCATGTTTTCAAATTAACTAAGGCTCTTTATGGTCTTAGACAAGCTCCAAGAGCTTGGTATGAAAGGCTTAGTGCCTTCTTGTTGGAAAATCAATTTCAAAGGGGTACCACCGACACTACTTTATTTATTAAAGCATCTAATGATGACATACTCCTTGTTCAAGTTTATGTTGATGATATTGTATTTGGATCGACCAACATTTCCTTGTGTGAAGAGTTTGGAAAACTCATGACTAGTGAGTTTGAAATGAGTTTAATGGGAGAGCTTACTTTCTTTCTTGGCCTCCAAATTAAGCAAACTCCTAGTGGTACTTTTATTTACCAAGGAAAATATGCAAAAGAACTTATTAAAAAGTTTGGCCTTGAAAATTCCAAAGCAATGGGGACACCAATGCATCCCAACACAAAACTTGAAAAGGATGATGATGGTCAAGATGTGGATGAAACAAGGTATAGGGGAATGATAGGTTCACTCATGTACCTTACCTCCTCTAGACCGGACATTGTCCAAAGTGTGGGTGTATGTTCAAGGTTCCAATCTCACCCAAAAGAATCCCATCTCACGGCTGTTAAGCGCATCATTAGATATATTAAGGGAACTTGTGATTATGGATTATGGTATCCTAAATCTGATGACTTTTGTGCAGTAGGATTTTGTGATGCAGATTTTGCGGGAGATAGAGTGGATAGACGAAGCACATCCGGCATGTGTTGCTTTCTTGGAAGCTCACTCAATATGTGGTCAAGCAAAAAGCAAGCCACAGTGGCTTTATCCACCGCTGAAGCAGAATACATTTCCGCATCTGCATGTTGCACTCAATTAATTTGGTTAAAAACACAATTAGAAGATTACAAATTAAAAATCAATAGTATACCCTTATTTTGTGATAATATGAGTGCTATAAACATTTCAAAAAAATCCTGTTTTACACTCAAGAACAAAGCACATTGAAATTAAATATCATTTCATTAGAGAACATGTGCAAAAGGGAACTATTGATATTCAATTTGTAAAATCTGAAGACCAAATTGCTGATATTTTTACAAAACCCCTCTGTGAAGACAGATACTGTAGCTTGAGAAAAAGTTTGGGAATGTTTGATTTAAGTTTCATTGAAAATTTGTGAATTTTTTAACTCTGTTCAGTTTTGTCTCGTAGGTTTGGACGAGATAAGAACGCAAGCTTAATGGAGGAGCTATGATCAAGGGGGAGGCAACGCAGATTTAAATTTTCATGGGCCCCACCTAATAATTCCTGACCCCACCATGGCAGTTTAGTTAGTTATTCTTTCTTTGAAAAATAAAATCACAAAATCCCTTGGATTGTCTTTTCAAATCTTGTTGGAAGAAGCATGTTGTCAAATCATATCTTTTCCTTCCAACTAATCCCTTGATTCAAGGAAAACTCCCTTTTTATCACTTTTTGAAACTCCCATTTGGTTAATAACCGCGCCATTATGGTCATTAACTTCCCCATCATCTCTCTCCAATCCTCATTTATTGCACCACTAACCTCCTTCCACCCTCACTCTCTTTCGGCACTCACCCCTTCATATTCAACCTCTTCATTTATCCTACCATGAAAAAGAAAACTGCACTTAGGAGAAGTAGCCAAACCCCCATTCCAAAAAACCCACCTTTTTCATCACCTCCAACCCATACACATATCAATCTCCATTCTACCTCCTCTTCTACTCATTCCCCTCCTTCCAAAAGGACCGAAACCATGCGCCGTAAGGTCGTTGCTAAGAAAACGTCAAGGAGAGGCAAATCTGGAAAGGCCAAGGAACCTAGTGTTGAAGAGGATGAAGACGAGTCACATACCTCGCTCCCTCAATCATCACCGAAAAGATCCACCCCACATGCAAGAAGCTCTCAAAAGAGGCAGAAAAGCTTTTTGTTGCATGATACTAAGGAACCTGCGAATTTGGAGTCACTCGAATTCAAGAACAAGTTTCACAAACCTCATTCCCATTTTGATCCCTCTAGGTTCTACTCATGTGCGTTCTATGAATTTCACAAAGAGGTCTTGCTGAAACGACATCTCTGCCCCTCTTACTTGGTGAATCTTGAAAGTCTGGCCACCAAAGGAATCAACTTTTCTTCTTTGTTTGATGCTCTGAAATGGACCCCTCTAGTTCACATTCAGAAACTGGTTTACCCGGGGCTGGTCCGGGAATTCTATGCAAACATGCGTTTGATTGATGACTCAATCCATTCTTACGTCAAGCGTGTTTACATAACTCTCAATCCTCAAACCATAGGTGCTGCTCTTGGGTATGAAGATGAAGGACCAAAAGTTTACATGATTGATAAATGGGATGATCAAGTAGGAGTCACCCAACAAGCTGTCTTGCAACACATCTGTGCAAACCTTTCTGGACTAGATGGATTAATCCCAACCCACAAAGCACTCGGCCCAGAGAACTCTCTATTGCACCGTATCATCACTCATATCCTCACTCCTCAAAGTGGTTCTCACCATAGAGTAACAGTTTCTGATTCTATTATCCTATTTGCTCTCATTACTTCTACACCAATTTCATTTGCTTATATTATGATACGTCATATGTGGGAAGCAGTAAAGAGTACTAAAAAGGCTAATCTTCCATATGGCATGTTCCTCACATGTATATTTGAGTACTTTAAGGTTGATTTGTCTAATGAATCTGTTGAGAACAAGGTTTCCATGATTAAAGGAGGAGGAGTTTCGGGCAAGAAAGGCAAGCGGTCTGTTCCCTCTGAACCATCTCTCAGCGATCTGGAGAGCTGTCCTGAATCCTCGGATGTCACTCAATCAATCTGGGAAGTTATCAAAGAGTTTCGCAATATGGCCAAGTTAATGCGTAAATCTCACAAGGCTGCCCGAAAATTGGAATATGAACAGGAAAGGGCTTGGAAGAAATGTCACGAAAGAGTTGGCTTCATGATTAAAAGCTTTGATGATGACATGGGGACAGGGGATTACGAAGATGATTCCGGTTCAGAGTTCAACCTTTCTGATGATTAATGACTGTTTCTTTATTTTTACTTGATATTGGCTCCATTAGGCTCAATCTGTTTTTTGTAGGAGCATGACTTGATACTCACTGCTCTATGATGCTTTGATACACTCTTGTTACTTTATTATGGATATTTTGTTGTGTTGTTCATATTTTGTGCAGGTGCCCCTTGATGACAAAAGGGGGAGGAAAATTAGTTTCCAAAATTGAAATTGAAACTAATAAAACAAGGGAACAGGGGAGGATTTGCTGAAACAGGGGATGAAATTTTCAAATTGAAAATTCATGATCTCCCTTGTTTAAAGAATGCATGTTGTTATTGCATTTGTTTCACTATGGTTACTGCTGCTTGAAAGGCATTTGGCATTTGGTTTATGATGATGTTTGAGAATATTTTTATTGATCATATGAATGCCTGATTGTTGATTTATCTTGATGAACATTTTTTGAAACTGGAATGCTCTTATTCATCTTGGTAAACATGTTGGTTTGAAAATTTTTTTTGGCAGTTCCTTTAAATTGTGATATCTAACAGTTGGCATGTTTTGATGTGATCATATGTGATTCAAAAATATTTTCCTTACTTGAATAATATGGCTCTGATATCTTGACTGGAAAATATTTGAAATTTTTGAACAACTTTGTTTTATGGTAATGTTTGAGCAGTAAATCAGTTTATGATATCAAATGAGTTTTGATTATCAATTAAAACTGCTCATAAATCAAGCATTTAGCATCATATGATATGCTAAATAACATTGTTCTTGAAGCTTGATTAAAATGTTACAGGTTAGTGCTTCTCTTGGTAAAATAAGCATACATCAAGGGGGAGCCATGTGACATTTAGAAAGGGGGAGAAATTCAATCTTCAAAGGGAGTACTCATACTCAATTTTTTTAATTTCTTTCCATTTCAATTTTAATAATGTTTGTCATCAAGGGGGAGATTGATGAGTTTGGAAAACTCTAAATTAATATTTGTGATGACTAAACATTATTAAAAATAATTAATTACAAAATTATTAATCTGATTTTCATTTAACATATATTGATTAAATAATTTTGTTACAGGTTTTAATATTGGGCCGAAAAACAAATTTCTGGTGCAAGCCCAAGTACATTCAGCCTTTGGTTTTGATAATATATAATGAATATGGCTGAATTGATTCTTTATGTTACTTGGGCCAATTTAATCTATTATGGTCACAAGTCCAAGTTGAAAATGCTTTCCCATTTGCTCATTGCTTAATCCAAATTTCATCAGGAAAGCAAATGTTATTATTGGGCCAGAAATTTAATGATTATTGCAACCAAGCCCAATTCCATTTAAGATGAGAGTTCCTCATGCTTTGTCCGAATCCATGAAGCAAAGAAAAAGCCTCAATGCTTCCAACGGATTCCATTTCACTCTTTGGAAGGATTTGAAATTCAATTCACTAGCATTGGGGACATGAGAGAGAACTTGACTTTGATTTGATGGAAATCATTATGATTCACGCTACTCCACCTAAAGGGAAGTAAAAGCAACCTTTTATCAATTTAATTTTGTTTATCTCATAAAATTGCTTTTCTTCCAAGATTGTTTCTTCTCTCTCATCTCTTTCTCTCTTCGGTTATTACACAGAAAACATTGGTAGCCATGGAAGCAAAAATGAGCTACTGGAAGGAAGAGAAAGCAAGCCTAAAGACCATCACAATGATGGCAAGAAAACATACTAAAATAAAAATGAGCTGTGGCTGAGATTGTCACCAAATATGGTTAAGATTTGGTGAGGTAATCTTGAGCTCTTCATGCTCAAAAAGGAAGAAGAAGATTTGGCCAGCAAAGTGAGATTCTTGGAGGAGATGGCTTGTCTTTGATTCTGCTCAACCACCACAGGAAGTAGCTAGAGTGGCGAAGTGATGGTAGAGGCAGAGATTGAAGCAGATGAAGTCATCATCATCATGAAGCATCAAGGGCCAGAAATCCATCTTGGAGAGCAAGCCAAGGATGGAGAGCTCGGATTGATGAAGAGTGATGACCAAGGAAGGACTAGAGGTAATTGCATGTTGGTTATTGCATGGTTATCTCTTCTCTCTCTGTGCGGCCGAACCGGTTTCTTGAAGGAAGAAGAAGTTGGCTTGGGTTTTTGGCTTCAAGTGTGGAGGCTTCTCTCTTCTATAAAAAGGGAGAACAACCACTGGTTGGAGCAAGGAGTTAGAAGTAAGCATTGAGAGTGCAAGGCACAGGATTCTCAGAGCTACCTAAACTTACAGATTTTCTTCTCCTTCAATGTATTCTGTTTTGTATTTTTCTGTTTAATTTTGTCATGTCTTGAGTCTCATGGAAAAAGGCAAACAGTGAGGTTTGTATGAAAAAAGCCATAGAGCGGAAAAAGGCAGAGAGTGCAAAATTAAAAGAAAAAGCCATAGATGTCTTAGAGTTCCTTTGTTCATCTATGTTGTGTTTCATGATTCTGTGGGAATCCCCTTGTAAGTTGGGTTAGCACTTTACAGTTTGTAATCAAGTTGATTATAGTGAAATTCCATCATTGTTGTGATGAAGACTGGATGTAGGCTGCACTGCACTTAGCAGCTGAACCAGGATATATCTGGGTGTAATCTTTTTTCTCTCCTACTCCATTTCTGTTTCTACTGCACAGGAGCAAAAATAAAAAATATCTCGTGCCAAGTGACGAGACAAAATGAAAAAGTCTTGTGGCTAGGGACGAGCTAAAAACAGAAAAGTCTCCTCGAAGTCCAGCAGGTGTTAGCAAGTAAAAAGGGGGCTAAGATTCAACCCCCCTTCTCTTAGCCACTGAAACCATCAATATTCAATGAAAGTCATGAAGGAGAAGAATAAACAGCTCCAAGAGCTATGGGAACCTGAACGTGTGCTCTCACTCCT
Source organism: Arachis hypogaea (assembly GCF_003086295.3). Lineage (NCBI taxonomy): Eukaryota > Viridiplantae > Streptophyta > Magnoliopsida > Fabales > Fabaceae > Arachis > Arachis hypogaea. The sequence goes on along the minus strand of NC_092054.1, from coordinate 3,835,009 downwards.
TTTCTCAAACATTGGCCGTTCACCCTTATTATAGAAGGGGAAGCTTCCAAAGTTGAAACGGTTTAATCGAGCTAACTTCTTCTTCTTCAACACCAAAATCGGTTCGGACAGAGAGAAGAGAGAGGGAACCGAAAGTAAAAACCAACATGCAATTACCTCTCTCTCATCCCTTCTCATCAAGCTTCATCAATCTGAGCATTCCATTTTGACTTGGTCCCCAAGAAGGATTTCTGACCCTTGATGAACACTTGATCCTTGACAACTCCATCTGCTCTACTTTTGCTTCCTCCTCCACGTAGCTACAGTAGCTACATTCTGTGATGGATGAACAAAAAGTAGAGACGAGTCATACCTCAGAGATCTTCTTCTCTGACCGAAACGGATTGCTACCACTTTTGGCATGGAGATCTTGAAGCTTCTTCACCACATCTTGTCATTAGTGGTAAAAATCCTAGGCACACCGTGCCTTGGATCTTCTTTTTGCTGCAAAGGTCATTACCCTAACATTTTGCTTCTTCCTAGCTTCTCTGCAATTTTTCTGATAACTTCTTCTTCTTCTTTCTTCTATCTTCTTTTCTGATGGATGTGACAAACAAAAAAGAGAGAGAAGAGAGAGTAGAAACAAATCATTGATTGTTAGATTAAATAAAATTGAAATCACACTCACAATCCTCAATACATAAAGTAATGTGTGGAGCAATTAATGCCATCAAATCAATTTTAATTTTCCTTTTCAGTTGCCAATGTATAAATTTAATTCAAGTAAAATTTGAATTCCTCTTCTCAATTGGGAGTAGGTAACTGAACCATGCTTTAACAAAATTTGACCCATTTGTTTATAATTGCCGTATGGTTTCCTTGGGTCATTTCCTTCGTTATTTGTTTTATCAACATGGGCCTATTATTTAGGCTTTTCTTCATTTCAAATTTCAGCCCCTAATATTTGAATTAATTTTGCCCAAGGTTGAATTTTTTTCGATGATCCATTTGGGCCAATTTGGTTTTCTTTTATTTCAAAGCACACTCACTTATATTAATTTTGCACATGGCTTGATTAATAACAAGTTGGGCTCATATTGCCTTTTGACCCAATATGAAATTAAATTGCTTACCTGCACACTTGAACAAAAAATCATCAAACAATCTATTAGAAATTATTAAATAAAATACTTAATAATAATTTTAATAATTTTCTAATTTACATTTTAATAATGTTTGATTATCATTTCAGTTTTTCAAACTCAACAAATTGTAATATTAGCTTTTAAATGTAATTAAGAATAATATAGTTATATATTAAGTGATGAAAGATTACAACTGTATCTATAACAATCACTTTAACTGTCATAAATAATAAAAAAATAACATAAATACGTGTATACCTAAATATATATCTCTCATTTTGAAATATCTATTTATATTCCTAGTATAACTATTTTAAAGAAATTGAATTGTTATAATATATTAAAATAGAATTTGAAATAATCTCCTATCTTTAATCTTTTAAAGAAATTATTTTAATTTTTTTAATTAAATTATTTTTTAATCCTTTGACTTCTACTTCTCATGTCTCATTATTGTAACTTAGAATTTTTTTTTTATTTTTTTTCTTACTTTTATGGCATTTTTTTAGATTACTCTATACTTTTTATATTCTCTTATTCTTTACTTTTATAATGGATACTATATGATTTCAATAGTAAAGTTAATTATATTTAATAGGTATAAATTGAATAATAATACATAATTTATCCTCTTTTTTTCATACTCATTGCTTTTTATATTTAGTTTATAAATCAACATTCACTTTACACTTTTTCTTTATCCTCGTTTCACATCATCTCATATCTCTCGTTCTTTTTCCTCCATTTTTTTTTAATGTTTTACATATGTATTTGAAGAATTTGATTGAAGACCACAACTCTTCTTTTTAGTTTGCTAATAATGTGGATTAGGTAATAAAGTCTTAAAACACTAGACTTTTACAAAAAAAAATTTAACTTTTTAATTTTTGGTCTAATTGTATTCATTAATTGTATTATTCATATATCATTTTTTTCAATAATTTATATTTTTAATATCATTTAGTTGTAATATTGTTAAAAATACATGACATTATCGTGAGTCATGAAAAATAAAATTAAAAAATTAAATGTTAATTTCAACTGCAAATCATATCCTTTATAATTGTATTTTATTTTTTTATTTTTAATTTAATTGTGCTCATTAATTGTATCATCGATATATTATTTTTTTTCTTTTTAATAATTTATATATTTTAATAGAAAAAAGATCCTTTAAAATGGCAATGTTAATAAAGTGGTAAAGATGCTTTAAAGTGACAATACAACTTTAGAGGAATCGAATACATTTTAATATCATTTAATTCTAATATTGTTGAAAATACGTTATATTATTGTGAGTCCATGTAATTCTTTGCCTTGAAAATATAAACTTTGCAGATTGAAGCAAAACCTTGTCATTGGAGCATGGCCAGAAACAATTCAGAGGAGGCAAATGCAACAAGGCTTGCCGAACTAGTGAATCAAAGATTCGAAGATAATCAAAATTCAACTCCCAAGATACAAAGAGTTCCTCTATTCTTGCGTCAAAATCCACACTTCTACAGGTACTGCACACCCAAGATGATATCATTTGGTCCCATCCATCACAGCAACCAAAATCTGAAGCAACAAGGACAACACTTGAAACTTCAATGGACATCCCTCTACATTGAACAATACAGGAAACTACCTACTTTTAACGGTAACAAACAAACCGCCGCAAATTAGTTGTTCGGAATTGTACAAAATAACATAGAGGAAATAAAGGAACTCTTCTCTAAGGATGTGCTTGAAGGCTATTGTAACAATGAACTGATATGGATGTTGTTTGAAGATGGATGTTCTTATCTCTTTTGCTTGGAGAATTTTGACATTGAGCATCCAGAAGCTCTGAATCTAAAGGTTGATCAATGGATGCATATTTGGCGAGATATGACCTTGCTAGAGAACCAACTTCCAGTGAAGCTGTTGAAGCTGCTCAGCACACAAAAAGGATCTGATTTAGAGAATTTACTCTACAATTTTGTTACAATGGGTGCTGTAAAGAGGAACTGTACCGTGATGATTAGACTTGCATATACAGCTGAATCAGTTCATCATCTGCTGGGTTTTGTTCGATCTTACTTTGTTGGTGAAAGTGAAATGGAGACTGAGAAAATAGGAAGTGATTTGATGGCTCATCTTCCTCTTCTTCCTCATCCTTGGCAAACTTACAAGAACGTCCGTGATCTTAAAAAATCTGGGATTCGAGTTGCGAAGGCAAAGAGTCCTGAATGGAAATGGAATAACTTGTCTTTCACGTCAAGATGGTTTAGCGGCAGATTGAGACTTCCTGTTTATGTAAACAATGATGTTACGCCTTATTTCTTTCGAAACTTGATTGCATATGAGATGTGTCCGGACTTTTGTAGCAGCTTCGAATGCTGTTCGTTCTTTTCTTTCATGGATTCTTTGATTGATGATGCTGAGGCTGTGAAGGAACTTAGATCAGCTGGTGTTATCCAAAATTTGCTTAAGAGCGATCAAGAACTGGCGAATTTTCTTAATGATATTGGCCATGAGTTGCCCACTAAAATATTTAATCATCTGAGGAGCAATGCTGCCCCCTTTCAGCAAGAAATATGTTGAAGTCAAGTTTCAAATAGAAAGACATTACTCAAACAAATGGAGGACTTAGTTGGCTGAAGCACGCAGTACTTATTTCAATTCTCCATGGTCTTTGCTTGCTTTTCTGGCTGCGTTTACAGCATTAATTCTCACTTTTTTCAAACATGGTATGCCGTGCATTCTAAAGATCAGTGAAAACTTGTTCGGTAACACAAGCTTTTTCCATATGTAAAGGAAAAAACAATTACAACCTCTTGTTTAATGCAAAGATTACAACACTACTATTCTAATTTAAATCCCTATTTGGTAAATAGCACGTGTTAGTACTGAATAACATAAAGAATTAGTTGCACGTCAAAGAAAATTAGAAGGAGTGAGAGTTTATAAGATGAGAGACCATTAACGTGATGCCGTTAAGGTTTTGAGTGTTCAGAATCTCTGAATCTAAATCTATTTTCTTAATTTCTGGATGATGGGTTCAGAAATCAGAATCCCAATAGAATGGTTGAAAAAGTTAACTGAAGAGAGATATATAGTAGTCTTTTCTGTCATTATTTGAATTTTTCTGTTTGGAATGAAAATGAGTTAACCCTTAATAAACAATACTATACAAGCTTTAATTACAAACATGTTTTTCCATTACATAAGGAATCAAATAATGCCAATGAGTATGGGTCTCACACACACAAATAATAGATAGAAAACAACTCGAGATACACGCTTTTTTTTGTCTAAGATTCTTAGATGCAAATCATGATCAGTGTGGGTCACACACACACATACACTGATAAACGGACCCTTATTATTTAAATGTGGTAACTAATTTTTAGGAGAATGTATGGTATACCATGTTTGAAGAACAGCCAGAAAGTGAACTAAAATTTATAGTCTCATTGTTATTGTCAATGCAATAAAAAAGACTAAGACTCATCAAATTAAGCCCAAACTTATGTGCTTTCAAGATAAGGGTGATCTGTTATTACGGGAGATTTGGGTGTGCTTTGATGCTAACTTAGTTGAAAATATTCCATATCCTATTCATAGATCTCCAGGTGTTATTTTATGCAAAAAAAAAGTCTAATTCCATTATAATACCCGTGTAATGTTTGTTTGAATCCAAATATTATTATTATTAAGTGTGAAAAATAGGGATCAATTATTGATTCCCCATAAATAAATATGCTTGTATTCAGTTGATCTATGCTCTTTAGGCGTTTTTGATGATTTGTATTCTTTTCTTTACTATTCCCTTTTTGATTATCTGAAATTCCTTTATTATTTCATTTGTTGTTATTACGCATTTAGCAATTTGTCAATTTACTGTTCTATTAAATTTTGATTTTGAATTGTACGTGGTATCTTATCATCTTATATTCTCTATTTTGGTTTCTTTCTGATGTCTCTATAGTGGCCTAACCTGGCTTATGGATGCTTTAATTCCATTATGCTTCAGCATACTCAATGGCAGAATGTTGACATTAAGTGTCTAGAATCCTTGAATCTAAATCTATTTTCTTAATTTTGGATGATGGGTTTAGAAATCAGAATCCCAACAGGATGTTTGAAAAAGTTAACTGAAGAGAGATATGTAGTAGTCTATTCTGCCATTATTTGAATTTTGCTGTTAGGAATCAAAATGAGTTAACCCTTAACAAACAATACCATACAAGCTTGAATTACAAACATGTTTTCCATTACATAAGGAATCAAATAATGCCAATGAGTATGGGTCTCTCACACAGAAATAATAGATAGAAAACAACTCGAGGTACACGCTTTTTTTTGTCTAAGATTCTTAGATGCAAACCATGATAAGTGTGGGTCACACACAGACACATACAGGGACCCTTGTTATTTAAATGTGGTAACTAATTTTTAAGAGGATGTATAGTATACCATGTTTGAAGAACAGCGAGAATTAATCCTGAAAGTGCAGCCAGAAAAGCAAGCAGAGACCAGGGAGAACTGAAATAAGTACTCTGTGTTTCAGCCAGAAAAGTTCTCCATCTACTCGAGTAATGTTCCTGAATTTGACGCCTCACTTGGATATATTTCTTACTAATGGGGATAGCATCGGTTGTGTATATTTGATTGAACATTTTAGCGGGGAAGTGATGCCCAATATCATTAAAGAATTTGGCCACTTCCTCATCACTCTCAACCAAATTTTGGATAACACCAGCTGATCTAAGCTCCTTCACATCCTCAGCATTATCTATCAAGGAATCCATGAAAGAAAGGTAACAACAACATTCGAAGCTGTTGCGAAAGTCCGGACACATCTCGTATGCAATCAAGTTTCGAAAAAAGTAAGGCGTGACACTGCTGAATACCCACAAAGGAAGTGTCAATTCTCCACCAAACCTCTTGTTTACCTTAACCTGGATCCCTGATTTTTTCAGATCACGTATGTTCTTGTAAGTTTGCCAAACTAGGGAGGAACGAGGACGAGGACGAGGACGAGGACAAGGCATCTGAATACCACCATTTTGGTTTGGGATATTCTGTTCAATCTCTGTATGAAAGTAGGAGGAGCGAAGAAAATCAAGTATATGATTTCTTATAGGGATTGTGATCGATGTCATTCTTCTCCGCTTTCCTTCGCCCATGCTCATAAAATTTGTGATTAAATACTCCAAGTCAGCACCTTGTGTTTTGCTCAGCAGTTGCAGCAGTTTAATTGGAAGTTGGTTTTCCAGCAATGGAATATCTCTGCCAATATACATCAGTTGATCAAGCTTTAGATTCAGTTCTTCTGGATGTTGAGCATTAACGTGGTCCATGTAATAGAGCAAAGAACATCCATCCTCAAGCAGCATCCAAGTCAGTTCTTCATCATTATACCCTTCAATTACATCCTCAGCAAACAGCTCCTTTAGTTCCACAATGTTATCTCCTACAACTCCATACAAATAGTTTGCTGCTTCTTGCTTGTTACCATTACAAGGACCTACTTCTTTACTGTATTCTTCAATGTAGAGGGATGTCCATTGAGATTTCAAGTGTTGACCTTGTTGCTTCAGATTTTTGTTGCCATGATGAATGGGACCAAATGATATCATTGTGGGTATGCAATACTCGTAGAAGCTGGTTTTTTGACGCCAAAAAAGAGGAACTCTTTGTATCTTGGGAGTTGAAGAAATTTGATTATTATGATCAAATGTTTGATTCAGTAATTGGGCAAGCTTTGCTTCCCTTCCCACCTTTGCATCCTCTGCCATTGCAAATGATGCAGCAACACTTGACGTTATTTAATTTGTAAGCTGCTCGCACCACAAACAAAAAATCAACATTTATTAACACTCCAAATTATTATTTTAGTATAGTATTTTTTATCAACTCATGTAATCGGTGCGTGTGTATTTAGTTTAGGAAAGAACTTTATTTTTACATTGCCAAATTCTTATGTCTAATATCATCTTTTATTTTGTTAGTGTATTATGTAAAATCATATTAGATATATATAAAAATAAAATTGGTCTTACATCAAATAGACAATATTACTTTAATGAAAAATCAATATGAATTTGTCGCCTGTATAAATATTTTGATAGAATAATTAAAAATAATATAAAGTTTAAATTGAGATTAAAAGTAGTATTAGAGTTCTAATAGGAGAAGAAATATACATCTATCACTAAAAAGTATATATGTACGTCATCGTTTTATAAACAATTAAGGATGCAAATCAATAATTTAATGAAAAGAAAGCAAGGAATGCAAAAGAATGGTTTCTGAGTTAAATAATTAATAACAAAAGAAAAAGGTTTATAGGAAGATAGAAGAATAGGGTCATAACTTGCCTTGTAATGACAGGAGAGAGAAGTTTGGACACATATATCATTGGAGAAATTAGTAATTGGAGAAGCATGCATCTATCTATATAGGAGAGCCTACACACTCATTTATATACTTCATTTTAGGTTGCTCGATTGGCTTTATTTTATTCTCTATATACGGACATCCTTTACCCTTCTAAGCAAGCAATGTGGTGCCATGCTTAATTAGGTAAAAACTTTACACTAGTTTGATTTAAAACTAACGTTTTGAAAATTGAGCTGGCTATTAAACTCTTTTTTTTTTTTTGGTGACTTGCTATTAAACTCTTTTGGTTATTAATTTATTAGTTTAAAAATTTAATTGTGGTTAAACTAAAATAATCAAATTTTAATAAAATAATATATAAAATTACAAATAATCATATAAAAATGTGATTATATTAAAAGTACGATATCAATTAAAATCTTATAATCTCATGTAACAACAAAAATATCCAAATAAAATATTGAATTATATATATATATATAACAACAAAATATATTTAATTATATATATATTAAATTATAATACAAAAATCAAATAACAAAAAAAAATATTTAAATAAAATTTTTAATTATATAACAAAAAAGCATCAACTAATTTAATCAAGATTCAACCGTATAAATGTCGGATTATAACAAAATAAAATATTTATATATTTAATTGTATATATTAGATTATAAATAAAGATTAAAAAATCTAAGATAATAAGTTATAAAATAATTAAAAAACTATTTAAATATAATTCTAATGAACTAGTTATCTATTTTATTAATTGTTATAACTCAAATATTATTTTTATATATTTTAATCTACGTCTAATAAAATAAACCAAAAATAAAACAAATAAAAAAATGTAATTTTCCATTTGTTCTGTTTTTGGTGGTCCGTGGTTTGTAGTTGGATTTTCGTGATTGTCTAAAAAGAATGGAAGTAATGTTAATAATGGGCATATGCCCAAAAGGCCTACCAACATAACTTATAACTTTGGAAAATCAGCCGCCCCTTTTCTATTATAGTTGAGCTATACATTCAAGTATTTTTAGTAATTAAATTTAATTAAATTGATTTAAATTTAATAAAAATTATTTTTATTACATCAGCATGTATTACATATGCATTTCAATAACACAAAATATATTATTTTTTTGCTTTTATCTTTTTTTTCTCTTCCTTCTTATTCTTTTAAATTCGTACACGTAAGTTTTTTTTTTTTTTCTTTTTTTTTGCACACGCAGATTCTTCTTTTTCTTCTCTTTTGTTATTATCATCACCAAGGCTGCGTTTGTTTTTAGAGACAGGACAGAACATGACACTGAAACAGAGACAATAAGACGGAGACACTAAAAATGATCTTTTGTGTATTGTGTTTGGATACAATGGACAAGACACTAATGTAATGTCTAGTATTATATTTGGATACACATGGACAAGACTAAAATATTATATGAAATGACTAAAATAGCCCTGTGATTTCAAATTTTCTACATCAATACAAATTAATTTAATAAAAAATGAGAGTACGTAGGAGTACAGACGGAACTTGAAAAAAATATTTAAAGAGGCAAAAAATTTTAATAAAAAAATATATTAGTATTTATATTAAAATAAAATTTATAAATATAATTATTTTATTTTAAAATTTATTATTAATATGTAGGAATACATATGGTTAATGATGGTTTCAGTGGCTAAGAGAAGGGGGGTTGAATCTTAGCCCCTTTTTCTGTTGCTAACACTTGCTGAACTCAGATGAGACTTTTTTGTTTCAGCTCGTCTTTGGACACGAGACTTTTTATTTTGTCTCGTCACTTGCCACGAGACTTTTTGTTTTGTCTCGTCACTTGGCACGAGACATTTCAGTTTTTTGCTCCTGTGCAGTAGAAAATGGAAATGGAGTAGAAGAGAAGAAAGATTACACCCAGATATATCCTGGTTCAGCTGCTAAGTGCAGTGCAGCCTACATCCAGTCTCCATCACAACAATGATGGAATTTCACTATAATCAACCTGATTACAAACTGTAAAGTGCTAACCCAACTTACAAGGGGATTCCCACAGAATCATGAAACACAACATAGATGAACAAAGGAACTCTAAGACATCTATGGCTTTTTCTTTTAATTTTGCACTCTCTGCCTTTTTCCGCTCTATGGCTTTTTCATACAAACCTCACTTGTTTGCCTTTTTCCATGAGACTCAAGACATGACAAAATTAAACAGAAAAATACTAAACAGAATACATTGAAGGAGAAGAGAAAACTGTTAGCTCAGGTAGCTCTGAGAACTCTGTGCCTTGCACTCTCAAATTTTCTCCTTGCTTCAAACAGTGGTTGTTCACCCTTAATATAGAAGAGAGAAGCCTCCACTTATTGAAGCTAAAACCGAACCAACTTCTTCCTCCTTCAACACAGAACCGGTTCGGCCACACAGAGAGAGAAGAGATAACCATGTAAAACCCAACATGCAATTACCTCTAGTCCTTCCTTGATCATCACCCTTCATCAATCCGAGCTCTCCATCCTTGGCTTGCTCTCCAAGATGGATTTCTGGCCCTTGATGCTTCATGATGATAATGACTTCATCTGCTTCAATCTCTGCCTTAACCATCACTTCGCCACTCTAGCTACTCCCTGTGGTGGTTAAACAGAATCAAAGACAAGCCATGCTTCAAGAATCTCCTCCATGCTGGCCGAATCTTCAACGTCCATTTTTTAACATGAAAGGCTCAAGATACCTCACCAAATCTAACCAAATATGGTGAATATCTCAGTCACAGCTCATTTTTATTTTAGTATGTTTTCTTGCCATCATTAGCTTGATGGTCTTGATGCATGCAACTTCTTCCTTTTCTTGGTTGATGAGCATAGCGTTCATAGCTTCCTGGACAAGGACCGAAGGAAGAAGAAGAAAGAGATGAGAGAGAATGTGAAGTTAAAGTAAAAGCAATTAAATGAAACTGAAACATATTGATAGATTGCTTTTACTTCCCTTGCTTTGAGTAGCGTATAGCATTAATCATAATGATTCCATATCAAATCAAAGTCAAGTTCTCTCTCATGTTTCCAATGTTAGCTTATTAAGTTTTGAAATCCATTCTTAGCAAGTAATGGAATCCGTTGAAAAGCATGAAGCCTATTTGCTTTCTTAGTTTCGGACCAGGCTTGGAACCATTCATCACTAATAAGACTTGGGCTTGTAGTATTGAAATTAAAGCTGGCCCAATTAGTTAACATTTGCTTTCCTGATGAATTTTGTTTCGGATCAAGCATGAGAAAATTAATCATGGGCTTGGTTGTAACAACATTAAGCTTGGCCCATCAATAAAAATTCAGCCACTTGTTATAAACCATGCATCAAGGCTGATTGTTGGGCTTAAACTAAAGGCTCATTTTTCGGCCCAACATAAAATCTGCACAACAAAATTATTAATTAAGCAAATATGAATTAAGATAAAATTAATAATTTTGTAGTTAAATATTTTAATAATGTTTGTTCATCATCAAACTTAAATAAGAGTTTTCCAAACTCATCAATCTCCCCCTTGATGACAAACATTATTAAAATTGAAATGGAAAGAAATTTAGAGATTGAGTAAAGAATACTCCCTTTGAATTTGAATTTCTCCCCCTTTCTAAATGTCACATTGCTCCCCCTTGATGTATGCTTATTTTACCAAGGGAAGCACTAACCTATAACATTTGAATCAAGCTTCAAGAACAATGTTATTTAGCATATTATAAGATGCTAAATGCTTGATTTATGAGCAGTTTTAATTGATAATCAAAACTCATTTGATATCATAAACTGATTTACTGCTCAAACAATTTCATACATAAAAAATGTCCAAATATTTTTCAAACATTTCTGTTAGTATATCAGAGCAAAACAAAATGATAGAAAATTATTTGAAGTACACATGATCAAAACAAGGCAGTTTTAATACATTACACAATTTAAAGGAACTGCCAAAAATAAGTTTTCAATCCAACAAGTTTATCAATGATGAATTAACAGCCAGGCATTAAAAATAAATCAAACATCATTGTAAACCAAATGCCAAATGAGTATTAACTAATCATGATAAACCAAATGCAACTTAAGCAGCAACCATAGTGAATGCAATTACAACATGCATTCTTTGAACAAGGGTGATCATGAATTTTCAATTTTGAAAATTTCATCCCCTGTTCCCCTGTTTTTCCAGCCCCTGTTTCGTTCCAATTTCAATTTTGGAATCCTAAATTTCCTCCCCCCTTTTGTCATCATGGGGGCACCTGCACAAAACATGATCAAACACAGCAAGATATTCAAGGTAAAGTAGCAAGAGTATATCACAGTATTCTAGAGATTATCCTAGAGCAGTGAGTATCAAGTCATGCTCATACAAAAAACAGATTGAGCCTAATGGAGCCAATATCAAACAGAGTAAAAATCACTAATCATCAGAAAAGTTAATTTCTTCTTCTTCAGTATTTTCTTCACTGTCATCTCCCAAATCTTCTTTAAAACGTTCCACCATCAGATTGACCCTGTCTTTGCAATTCTTCCAAGCTTTCTCACTCTCATAAGCTTGCTTGCGGGCTTCTTTGTGGGACCGAAACATCAAGTCTGCCATGTTCGAAAATTCTCCCAAAATCTGTTTGATGGACTTGATTGTTTTGGAAGATTCTGGTCTGCTTTCATAGTCACTATCCAATGCAGCAGATTTTCGCCCTTTGGTTTCCTTAGTTGCTCCTCCTCCTCTGATTGAAGACACCTTGTTTTCTACAGCCTCATTTAACAAATCAACTTTAAAGTACTCAAATATTCTAGTTAAAAACATACCATAAGGCAGGTTAGCCTTTCTGGTACTTCTAACAGAATCCCACATGTGCCTAATCATAATATAACCAAAGGATATAGGAGTAGAGGTAACCAAAGCAAATAAGATGAGACAGTCAGAAAATGTTACTCAGTTGTGTGAGCCGCTTTGGGGAGTCAGAATATGAGTGATGATGCGGTGAAGCAGGGAATTAACCGGTTCTAGAGCTTTGTGTGTTGGAATGGTGCCATGCAATCCAGAAAGGTTCTCACAAATGTGCTTGAGAATAGTCTTGTATGGAGCACCAACTTGTGTGTCCCATTTTTCCACCATGTATGCTCGCGGTCCTTCATCCTTGAACCCAAGGGCCGCTCCAATTGTCTCAGCATCAAGGGCTATTTGAACCCTTTTGACGTAGGAATGAAGGGTGCCGTCAATGAGCCGCATATTGACATAAAACTCTCGAACAAGACCAGGGTAGACTGGTTTCTGGATGAGAAGCAGAGGCTTCCAGTTGAGGAGTTCAAACAGAGAGGAGATATTGATACCCTTGTTGGTGAGATTTTCAAGGCTAACAAGATAGGTTGTGCACAAATGACGCTTCTCCATAACCTCTTTATGAAACTCAAAAGAGGTGCAAGAGTTAAATCTGCTTGGATCAAAGTGGGAGTGTGTCTTGCCATACTTGTCTCTGAATTTCATAGATTCCAAGTTTGGAGGTTCAGTAGTGTCATTGAGTGCAAATCCCTGATTCTTCTGGGAGCTTTTTCCAGGAGTAGTCCGCTTCGGTGATGAGGGTGGAGGTGAAGGAATGGGAGAAGCATGAGATTCTTGCTCTTCTTCCTCTTGGGGCTCCTTGTTCTTCCTGTTTCGTCCTCTTCCGGAACTCTTTTGTGCCACTACCTTTCTTCTCATGGCTTCGGTTTGTTTGGTTGGAGGTGAGGGAGAGGATGAGGAAGTAGAATGTATGTGGATGTGAGTGTGAGTTTGGAGTGTTGATGGTTTTTGAGAAAGAAGAATTCTTTCACTCTTTCTTGGCGCGGTTTTCTTTTTCATGGTAATGGGGGAATGAAATATGAAAGGTTGGGGGTGATAACCAAATTGAGTGGGAGAGAGAGAGACAAGGTGGGTGAACACATTTAATGAGGTTTGGAAAGAGAATATGGAGAGAGTAATGACCATTAGTGGACGGTTAATGACCATAATGGGTGGTTATTATCCAAAAAAATGATTTCCCTTTTAACTTTTGAAATCCAAAACTGAAAAGTTGTTGCCTTAAATCAAGGGATTAGATGGAGAAAGGGATTTGATTTAACAATAACCACTTCCAAGAGGATATGATGACACAAGGAAGAAGATTCTTATTTGCATAGTGAGATAACTAACAAAACTGTTATGGTGGGGTCAAGAAATTTTGGTGGGGCCCATAAAATTTTGAATTTTGCGTTGCCTCCCCCTTGACCACAGCTCTTCCATCATGCCATTATTTTTATCTCGTCCAAACCTACGAGCAAAACTGAACAGAGTCACAAATTCACAGATTTTCAATAAAACTTAAATCAAACATTCCCAAACTTTTTCTCAAGGTACAGAATCTGTCTTCACAGAGGAGTTTTGTAAAAATATCAGCAATTTGGTCTTCAGATTTTACAAATTGAATATCAATAGTACCCTTTTGCACATGTTCCCTAATAAAATGATATTTTATCTCAATGTGCTTTGTTCTTGAGTGCAGAACAGGATTTTTTGATATATTTATTGCACTCATATTATCACAAAATAAGGGTATACTATTGATTTTTAATTTGTAATCTTCCAATTGTGTTTTTAACCAAATTAATTGAGTGCAACATGCAGATGCGGAAATGTATTCTGCTTCATCAGTGGATAAAGCCACTGTGGCTTGTTTCTTGCTTGACCACATGTTGAGTGAGCTTCCAAGGAAGCAACATATGCCGGACGTGCTTCTTCTATCCACTCTATCTCCCGCATAATCTGCATCACAAAACCCTACTGCACAAAAGTTATCAGATTTAGGATACCACAATCCATAATCACAAGTTCCCTTGATGTATCTAATGATGCGCTTAACGGCCGTAAGATGGGATTCTTTTGGGTGAGATTGAAACCTTGAACATACACCCACACTTTGGACGATATCCGGTCTAGAGGAGGTAAGGTACATGAGTGAACCTATCATTCCCCTATACCTTGTTTCATCCACATCTTGACCATCATCATCCTTTTCAAGTTTTGTGTTGGGATGCATTGGTGTACCCATTGATTTGGAATTTTCTAGGCTAAACTTTTTGATAAGTTCTTTTGCATACTTTTCTTGGTAAATAAAAGTACCACTAGGAGTTTGTTTAATTTGGAGGCCAAGAAAGAAAGTAAGCTCTCCCATTAAACTCATTTCAAACTCACTAGTCATGAGTTTTCCAAACTCTTCACATAAGGAAATGTTGGCCGAACCAAATACAATGTCATCAACATAAACTTGAACAAGGAGTATATCATCATTAGATGCTTTAATGAATAAAGTAGTGTCGGTGGTACCCCTTTGAAATTTATTTTCCAACAAGAAGGCACTAAGCCTTTCATACCAAGCTCTTGGAGCTTGTCTAAGACCATAAAGAGCCTTAGTTAATTTGAAAATATGATTTGAAAACTCTTTATGTTCAAAACCGGGGGGTTGTGCCACACACACTTCTCTATCAATAAAGCCATTAAGGAAAGCACATTTAACATCCATTTGAAACATTTTGAAACCTTTATGGGCGGCATAGGCAAGAAGCAACCGAATTGCTTCCATTCTAGCTACCGGAGCAAAAGACTCATCAAAATCTATACCCTCTTCTTGATCGTAACCTTGGGCCACTAATCTAGCCATGTTTGATGTAAGACATAAATAAAAAAAATTATAATTGATAGATAGACAATATATTAAATTTATTTTTTTAATATTTTTTAATATATATTAGTTATAATTTATTGATATAGAATTATAGATTATGTTCCTATTATTTGAGCCAGCTCGTGAACTCGAGCCAACTCGTGAGCTCGAGCCAGCTCGTAAACTTTCGTTGAGTTGAGCTTGAGCTTACGAAATAGGCTCAATTGTTAATGAGTCGAGCCGTGAGTCAAGCTTAATTTTTGTGAGCCGAGCTTGAGCTTGATCTAACTCGACTCAGCTCGGCTCACTTCTAGCCGTACTAACATCTTTATTGTTTCTGATTTTTTTCGGTGTTATCATTAAATAATTTCAGTTTATTTTTTAGTTTATTTCGGTTTATTTGTAAAATAATTTCGAATCATTTATGTGTTAACTGAGGCTCAACTAATGCTGCTGATAATTATTATATATCATTAATCACTGATATCACAAAAAAGCACTTGCCAATACGTGGAAAATATGCTTCAATTCTCTCTATAAATTAGACTTCTCACTAGGCTCACATTGTTCATACATATATAGATACACTAGAAGAGTAAGAGAGATACAGTGTATTAACGAAAAAGTTCCTGAATTTTTCATTTTCTGGTTTACTGCCCACCAACTCTCTTATGTGCTATCATATATGCTTTTTTTTTTCAAATGAACATCAATTAAACTAAAAAATGAATCGACAATACTTAAAGAATAAAAAATTTTGTCAATACTTACGAGCAGCATCAAGTGAACAGTTCAATTAGCATACATATGAACCGAAATTAGTTTCGATTTGAACAAACAGTTAAAAAGACTCAATCATTAACAAAAACACATCAAATTCATTTTTGGATCCAAATAAACCTCAATTAAGCTAAGAAATAAATCAAAATTACTTAAGGAATAAAAAATTTAGTCAATACTTAATAGCAGAATCAAGTGAACCTCAATTAATACACAAATGAAGCGAAATAAATTAAGAAATAAACCGAAATTATTTAATGATAACAGCAAAAAAGATCAGAACGAACCAATATAGATGTTTGCAAAATATCAGTGTTATTGGTGATAAAGATAACGAAAAAAAAGAAAAAAAAAAGAAGAAGTCGCAACATTGAAGAAGAAGAAGAAGCGTGTGTGAATTTGGAAGAAGAAAACGAAGAAAGAGGAGGAGAAGAAAAAGGAAAGAAAAAAAACCTACGTGCGCGAATTTGGAAGAAGAAGAAGATCAGATTAAGAAGTAGAAAGAGGAGAAGAAGATGAGAAAGGAGAAGAAAACGAGAAACGAGAAAGAAAAGGAAAAAAAGGCGCGTGATTTAAAAAGTTGTTATAACAACTTAGTTAAATTTAGTTAAGTATTTTACTTAGATGTAGAATTTTATTCTTTCTATTATAAGTTCAAAATTTATTAAATGTTTAAATGTACCAAATTAATGAATGGATATATAATTGGAAAAAGTATTAAAATGAGAGTAATGCTAGGTAGACAAAAAAATAACCAGAACTTACTTTATTTAGCATTCATTAATTGTCGTAACAATTAATGAATATTAAATAAGGGAACTTATGACTGTTTTTGGCTGATTTTCTTTGGTTACCAAACATTTCCGATTGAATAAAGAGTGTACGAGTTAAATCTCAATTTGGCCCCTAAAATTTAGCTCGATGCTCAGAATGACCCTCACAATTTCGTTGGCCCCAATTAGAACCCCTAAATTTGCAATTGTGGCTCCAACTTGCCCCTGCAATCATCTCCGTCACTAGAATGCTGATTTGATGCAATTGCATGACACGGTGGATACTACTTAAATGACGGCGCACTGGTTTCGCGTCCAAACCCTTTGGAAACCACGTTATTTCAGTTTTTTGTGGGTTAAAACTCTCTTTCTTTCCACTATGACGATCATAAGTTGCTAAACATTAAGAAAACCTTTACACTACGTGGTTTCCAAAGGGTTTGCGCGCGAAACTAATGCGTCGTCGTTTAAGTAGTGTCTACCATATCACGCAATTGCGCTAGATCAGCATTTCGGTGACGGAGATGATCGCAGGGACAAGTTGGAGCCACAATTGTAAATTTGAGGGTTCTAATTGAGGCCAACAAAATTGTGGAGGTCATTTTGAGCATCAGACCAAATTTCAGGGGTCAAATTGAGATTTAACTCAAGAGTGTACTTGTCCAATTTTAAATGTTCATATAAATCACAATAATTTATTGCAATCTTATAGTTACGTTATTTATAACACAAAACAAGTAGTACTTATTAGATAAATGTATGTGTATTTTTAAAGATCATATATTTAAAGATCCGAGGCTCATAGTATCAGTCATTTTGTTAATTAACACGGTAAACACGTAGTTTGGATCGATTATAACACTTAGTATAAGATTTTTATCAAAACATCCTTGTTTATTAAGTTATATTATAGTACTATATAAGTATATATCATTTATTGTTCCTTAATACATCTTTTATTAGAGGCAGTTTTGTTTGAAAAAATTTCAGATTATTTTAGCCACAATTCTCTTGATACCTTTTCTTTTTCTTCTTTAACACATATTTATAAGTTATAACTCAACTGAGATATCACTAATTAAAATAAACGAGTCTCTGTCCAACTAATTAATTATATAATTTTTTTTCTTCTTATTATGAAATTCCTATATCCATTTGTGAAATTTATGTTGATTAACAACAAAAAGATGATCAATCTATAAAAATTGAAAAGAATAGATTAAAGAAGCTGGATTATTGCAGAATAGTTTCGCTCAAACTAAGAATCAGATCCTTGAGAAGCTCCATAAAATAATAAGCATCTTTTCCTCATATCCTTCACTCCATCAACACAACAAATATATGAAAAGTTACATTACTCTTTTTTCTCTGTTTTTCTTTTTTAAACTACAAGTGTTTAGAGGCAATCAAGTATTAGAGATTCTATAAGAAATAAGACTCACGCTACAATATTCATTACTTTATAGTCAAAACTTGAACCAATACCACGGATTAAAAAAGAGATATTATCTTTCACTATAATCAAATTAAATCATGCGTTAGGTTCAAAATTATATTAATTATTACTTGATGAACTCCTCCACTAAAAGATCAACAAACTAAACTTAGGGGGTGCATTGAAACTTCTTAGAAAGTTCCTTTAATTGTATTGTCTAATATTGTGAGACTAAGAGCGGTAAATTTAATCCAATAAACATACACTAATAATATTTGAGTGACAATAAAAAATTAGTCTAAATAAGTATCAAATATTAAATAATAGAAATATCGTTTTGAACTAAATAATTTAATTTTGATTTAATATCTAAATTTTGTATAACATCAAACACAAACTTTCAAATCTTTTTATTTATTAAAATAAATTTCCAATTATATATAGCCCCTTCATTTCCTTGGAGTTGCTCACACTGCACTTATAATAGAAAGATGGCTAAACTAACTATAGCAAAAAAATTGTTTCTTCTTCTTTTGGTTTCAGGTTCATCATTACTTTATTATTAGTATCTTAACTTTTTTTCCCTTATTGGAATATATAATCATATCCAAGTTCTATATAATATAACCTATTGAAATATAAAATATATTGATATTATGTAGGGGTGTTGATGACAATTCAAGTGATTGGAGATGAGAGGTGTGAAGATGTTTGGTATGACGAAAGTTGCAAACGTGGAAACTCCTATTATTGTATCCTAAAATGCATCACCAAATATGATCTCATAGCCCGTGCAGATTGCAGAGATTCCTTTTGTACATGCACCCATAAATGTTTTTCCTATTAATTATTTAGAAGAAACTCAATATTTGAATTGTATTACAAGATGAGCATGATTAACTGATTATAAATTGTGAAAGTTGTGAGGTTATTATTTATCAGGGAATTATTTTGTTAAATCCTATGCACAATAATAGAAGTTATTTCTCAAATAAATAATATAAGCACTTATATTCAATTAAATAAAAGGAGAAATATTATTGTTCCCGTGTGAAAGTGGGCTCTGAGATATAGCTCGTTCTGCCGGCACTTGAACTAGTTTTCCTTGGAGCGAACTGAACGAAACGTCGTCTTCTTATGGAGAGGCGACATTGGGTACCTTTGGAATGCTAGTATATATATCTGATTGTTTGTTGTGTATTCCGTTATCCGTATAAGGTTTGACAGAGTCCATGCTGGTTGTTATTCAAGTTTATTGGGATAGTAGTAGTTTGAGTGGAGCGGTTATTTTAGAGAAGTTATCTTTGCCAGCTATACTAGGTTCCGAGATTGTTGTTGTTGTGGGCCAAGGTTTGGATAACAGATCATAGCCCCCAAGTTTGACCTGTTTTTCAAGGCCGAGCTATAACAGGTCGAGCTTATTTATAGCTCGGGACCGAGTATAATGGCAGCCCCAAGGTCGACTTGTTTGCCTGCGGAGGGGTTTTTTGAAAAATTTGTCAAGGTTGAAATTTTAGGCGGTAAATTAATTGTATAGGAGAGAGATTTTCGGGAAACGTGCGTTATAAATGTGTGTTGGGACTGGGAATAGTTGGAGATCAGAGTCGTTGATATTAGGATTGGTAATCGCGATCAACGGTTGGAATTTGGTTGGGGGTTTTGATATTTTACCTGGAGATGTGGCTTAGTGGGCTGGTAAATTTTCTGGACTCTTGGCTTACCGTTTTTGGTCTACGTCTTCTTTGCGTTGTTTCCGGTATGAGCAAAAATTCGTTTTCGTTTCTCTTCTCCTAGTTCTTCTGCAAATTTGCTGATGGATAAAGGGAAAAGTGTAATGATTGATAAGAGGGTTAAGGGTAAGAGGAAGAAGGAGGTGGTCGAAACTGCTAATAAGATTGTAGAAGAGATTTTTGTTTGGGATCCTGTGAATCCATATGGGTGGGTTGCTGACTCGGTGAAGGGTTGGGTTTCTAGTTTCGATGATGAGCTTAGCGTGTCTCAGTTGGGTTCGCCGTCGTCTTGGGTTAGGGAGGGTAGTGAAATAAACCTTAAGTTTATGCCATGCAATGCTGATGATCGGGTTTTCCATTGGGGTGAAGGTTTTGAGTGTTTTTATATGTACAGTGCTGTGTTTGTGGAGTTAGGGGTTAGGTTTCCGTTTTCTGAGTTTGAGTGTGGAGTTTCAATGCAATTGAAATTTGCTCCATCGCAATTGCATCCAAACTCATGGGCGTTTGTTAGGGCTTTTGAAATTTTGATGGATGTTTTGGAAATGGAACCGTCTTTGGAAGTATTTTTTGCTCTGTTTCAATGCAAAGGTGTGAAGAGGGGGTGCTGGCTGAATCTTGCTAGTGCTCCTGGACGGGCTATTTCCAGCCTTTATCATTCTTCGTTCAAAGGTTTTAAATCCATGTTTTTGAAAGTTGGTGTGGTTGAGAGTGATTTTCCGTGGTATGCTGATTATTGCTTGTTAGAAGAATTTCCTTTGTTTTGGGTTCCGAGGCCTAGGCAAATTCTAGGGATGGATGTGATGGAGTATAAAAACGAAATGGTTGTTGAGTTTTTAGTGAATCATGTATCGTCTTCTTCTCTGCTTTTTGTTGTGGATATGCTTGATCTTGAGTCTGATAAAGATGCTTTGTATGAGTATATAGGTAAATAATTGTTGGTCTTTTCTTGTTTGTTTTGATATGTTGTTGTTTCCTGGTTTCTTAGTGTCTTGTATTTTTGCAGTGGAAAAAGCTCCTAAGGTGACATCTACTAGCTTGCGTGCATTCTTTCGGTCGAAGAATGTTGAAAGGCAAGGCTCGAGTAGTCAGGTTGCTGCTGAGGTGGGGGCCGAGGTGAACCAGGGTTCCCCGATGAGGAAGGTTAGCTATAAGAGGAAGAAGGTGGAGAGGAAAGAGAAGGAAGCTTATGGGGCCGAGGATATCCTTGGTGAGAAAAGCGTTGATTTGGAACAGGTGAAAAGATTTGTTGATAATCAGAGGGTTTTGCATGGTTATAGGGGAAGTGAGGACTTGACGTCTGTCTGGGGGGAGCATTTCCCATACTCTGCTGTTGCTGATGAGCATGCCCAGAATCCCTCTGATGTGAAGATTGTCCATGATGTTGGTGATGTTGGCGTGGCTCAGTTTTTTCAGGTATCGTTAGGTGTTGTTTGTGTTTTAGTTTCTTTTTGGTTGCTTAGCTTGTTTGTTTGAGTAATATTGTCTGTGTGAAATTTAGGTGTTGGAAGTACGTTTGATGTGTATTGGTCGGTCCCAGGAGCTTAAACATGCTCGGGACTCCTTTGATAAAGCTTCCATGGCTCAGCTGATGCAAGAGAATGTGGAGAAGTCGAGCAAGCTTCGTGATGCTCTTGACTTGGTTAATACTTAATACACCGCAAGAGAAGTTGACGACTACTGAGAAAGCTGAGAAAGATTTGAAGGAGAAAAACACAGCTCTGGAGGTGAGACTGGTGGTCCTTGGACTGGAAAAGAAACAGGCTGAAACTGAGAAAGAGGATCATGGCTTGGAGATGTTCTCGGCTGGATTTGAGAGGGTTGTCAAGTAGGCCAAGTTTCTTGCTCCTGCTGCTGATCTTTCGAAAATGGATCCTTGTAAGGTTGTAGTTGGGGATGAATTGGTTGAGGACGAGGATGGTGTTGAGGGTGAGGGGGAGAACCCTGATGTTTAAGTTTGTAATAGATAGTTTTTAAACTTGTTTGACTTATGTTCGTTCAACTGTTTGTGGTAAACTTCTGGCGTTTAGCCGAATATGGTGATATTGAGGATTAATTTTGTTGTTTCCTGTTTGCGCTGTTAGGAAGATGTTTGAATATGTGTTTTTGTTTGCTTGTGAGAATCGAATGATTGAGAGTTGAAGTATAGTTGTGAGAGTTTCGTTGTTTGTCTGTGTTTTGTACCTCGTTTGTGTTTTGGTTTTGTGCGTGGAAAAATTTCTGTGCGAGGTATATGTTATTAGTGTTGTTTTGACTTGTAGTCGTTTGGATGTGTTAATTCTGAACTATACATGTCCGATCGACGAAGTTTGGAATTGGGTTTGCAGGGGATTCGTTTAGTCGCACTTCATTAGATATGCTTGAATGTATCCTATAGTTAGTATTGTTTGTTTTGAAGTTGTTGACGCAATTTGAATACTAGGTATGACATAGTTAGTTGTGTTTTATTGTGGTAGAATGAATTGGGAAGATGCGGGGTGGTGTGCCTCATTAAAACCTCTCCAGTAAAACCCTCCTTAGGGATAAAATCTGGCAGTAGGAAAAAGAGTGCATCACCGTGTCCGACATATATGTTAGCTAAAATACATTTTTAGAGATGATATATTCCAAGTGTTTGGTAGGGTGGTTCCATTGAGCTTTTGTATCTTGTATGCTCCTTTGCCAATAACTTGTTGGATTCGGTATGGGCCTTCCCAATTGGCACTTAGTTTACCATGCCCTTATGGTTTTCGTATGTCTTCGACCCTTCTCAGTACAAGGTCTCCTTCTGTGAAAGTCATCGGTTTGAGTTTTCGGTTGTATTTCTGAGCTATAGCTCGCTTGGATGCTAGTTGGTGTAATGCTGATTTGTTGCGTTCTTCCTCTATGAGGTCGAGCTCGCCTTTCCTGTTTTTGATATTGTCGCTCTCATTTGTGTTTGCTGTTCTGGTATTTTGTATGGATACTTCGATAAGTATCATGGCATCGCTTCCATAGACTAGCTTGAAGGGGGTTTCCCTTGTTGATGATTGTTCTGTTGTGTTATAACTCCAGAGTACTTCAGGAATAAGCTCGGCCCATTCTCCTTTTGAGTCGTCGAGCTTCTTTCTGAGGCCCTGCAAAATTATCTTATTGTCGGCATCGGCTAAACCGTTAGTTTGCGGATGTTCAACAGAGGAAAACTGTTGGACTATTTTGAAATTTTGTAGAAAGTTTGTGAATTTTTTATCTATAAACTGTCTACCATGTCAGTGATAATGAATTGAGGGATACCCAAGCAGCATAGTATGTTTTTCCATATGAAAGAAATCATTTTTTCGGAAGTAATTTTTGCCAATGGTGTAGCCTCTATCCATTTTGTAAAGTAATCTATGGCGACAATTAAAAATTTGACCTGACCTGGAGCGGGTGGAAATGGGCCGAGGATATCTAGCCCCCATTTATTGAACTGCCAACATATCTCGGATGTATGTAACTACTCGGCCGGGTTGTGGGTGATTGGTGTGTGGCGTTGACACTGGTCGCAGTGTTTAACTTTATTCATATAGTCTTGTTTTAGGGTTGGCCAGTAGTAACCTGCTCGGAGTATTTTGGCGGCTAGGCTTCGGCCACCGATGTGTGTTCCACAGACTCCTTCATGGACTTCATCTACTGCCAGTTTGGCTTCTGCCGAGTTTAGACATCGTAGAAGAGGTATTGTAAATCCTCTTTTGTATTGTTCGGTTTCGAGCATAGTGTAGAAGCTTGCTCTTCTTTTGAATTTTCGATGATTTTGGATGCTGTTTGGAATGATACCTATTTTTAAGTAGGTTATGAAGGGTGATCTCCAGTCATCTTCCTGCAAGATACTCGAAATAGTTGTTAGCATAACGCTGGGCTCATCTAGAGTTAGTTGAGATAATATAGGTATTGTTGTTTGGCTTCTTGTTGTTGCTAATTTTGAAAAGACGTCTGCTCTGTCATTTTTCTCGCGAGGTATATGGGAAATATTAAATTTCTGGAAGGTGCTGATGAGGTTATTGACTGTTTTTTTGTACTTTTCTAATAGTGGGTCTTTTACCTGGAAGTTACGTGTTACCTGTTGTACTACCAGTAGAGAATCGCATTTGACGTTTATCTTTGTGATGCCCATGGTGTGAGCGAGTCGCAATCCTGCTTTTAAAGCTTCATACTCTGCTTGATTGTTACTTGCATGGAAAGTGAATTGTAGTGATTGTTCGAATTGTATCCCGTGGTCGCCTTCGAGGAGTATTCCTGCTTCATAGCCTTTGTTGTTCGAGGCTCCGTCAACGTATAGTGTCCAGATGATATCTTTGGGAGCTTGTTCTTCTGTAGTGAGTTCTGCAATGAAGTCGGCTAGTGCTTGTGACTTGATGACTCCTCTGGATTGGTATTAGATGTCGTATTCTGACAATTCGATCGACCATTTGATTAATCTTCCAGCTAGTTCTGGCTTCGTCAGTATTTGTCTTAAGGGTTGCTCTGTTCTGACCACGATGGTGTGGCTTTGAAAGTAGTATCGCAGGCGTCTGGCTGTTGTGACCAGGGCTAGGGCTAGTTTCTCCAGCTTTGGATAGCGTGTCTCAGCATTCTGAAGTGATTTGCTGACGAAGTATACTGGTTGTTGTTGCTTTTCTGTTTCTGTTACCAATACAGAACTTATAGTGTAGTTAGTAATAGATAAATATAGATAGAGTGGTTTACCTACTTCTGGTGTTTGGAGGATTGTAGGAGCTGAGAGTATGGCCTTTAGTTCTGTGAAAGTCGTTTTGTATTCCTCGGTCCATAGGAATTCTCCTTGTTTTCTCAGGTTTTTGAAAAAGTGATGTGCTCGGTGGGCTATACGAGGCAGGAACCTGGCCAATGCTGCTAGTCGGCCAGTTAGTTGTTGGACCTCTTTGACCGTTCTTGGGCTTCACATGTTTAAGATTGCCTGGCACTTCTCGGGGTTTGCTTCAATATCTCGGCAAGTGAGCATGAAACTGAGGAATTTTCCACTCTGTACCCCAAAAGCGCACTTCTCTGGGTTTAGCTTCATTTTGTATTTTCGAAGTTGTTGGAATATCTCTGTTAGGTCTTTGACGTGGTTTGCCGTGTGTGTTGATTTTGCCACCATATCGTCGACATAGACTTCTATATTTCGTCCGATTTGATTTGTGAAAATTTTGTCCATGAGTCGTTGGTAGGTAGCACCTGCATTTTTGAGTCCGAATGGCATAACCTTATATCAGAAATTACTGTTGTCAGTAATAAAAGCAGTCTTATCTTGGTCAGCCTCATGCATTAAGATTTGGTTATAACCGGAATAGGCATCCATAAAACTCAGGCATTGAAAACCAGAGGAACTATCAACAAGTTTATCAATGCATGGGAGGGGGTATGCATCCTTTGGGCAGGCCTTGTTAAGGTCTGTGTAGTCCACATACATCCTCCACTTACCATTGCTTTTCTTTACCATTTCCACATTGGCTAGCCAGGTGGAGTATCTGAGTTCTTTGATGAATCCGGCGTTGAATAGTTTTGTAGTTTCCTCGAGGGAGGCTGTTCTTTTGTCAGCGCCGAGATGCCTCTTTTTCTGGGCTATAGGTCGGACTGATGAATTGATGACCAACTTGTGGCAGATGATGTTGGGGTCTATTCCTGGCATGTCTGCTGGTGTCCAAGCGAACAAATCGACATTTTGTCTTAATAGCTCGGCCACCTGACATCGTTCGTCATTTCCTAGCGCGTTATTGAGGTATGTGTACTTGTCTGTGTCGCTTGTTAGTTGAACTTTAGTAAGATCGTCTGTTAGCATTGGTCGCTCTTGATGGTTGGTCCTTGGGTCTAACTCGGCCAAGGGTGGTAGTTGTCCCGAGTTATACACCGCTTGGACATATTGTTGGTCTGGCTGTTTTGGTTGTTCGCTCTTCAAGCTGGCATTATAGCACTGCCTGGCTTCCTTCTGGTCTCCATGGATGGTGACGACCTTGTTATTCTGTGAAAGAAACTTGACACACAAATGTACAGTAGAGACAATAGCATTGAATGCATTTAAAGATGGTCTGCCCAGAATGATGTTATACGGGCTTTTACAGTCTACGACAAGGTATTGTATATCTATCGTCTTACTGTTAGGATATTCTCCGAAAGTAGTTTGTAACCAGATATAACCTCGGATTGAGACGCGCTCACCTGAGAAACCTACCAGTTCTCTGGATGAGGGTTGGAGATTCTTATCACTTAGTTTCATCTTTTGGAACGTTGAGTAAAATAGCACGTCTGCGATGCTTCCTCGGTCCATGAGAATTTTCTTTACCAGTGGTTCTCCGACCTGCGCGGTAATGACGACGGGGTCGTCCAGGTTTTGATCATTTGTCTCATAGTCTTCGGGGACGAATGAGATCTCTGGTTTATCTCTGTTGATAGGTTGGGATGGAGTTGATTTTGTCATTGTCATCATAGCTCGGTATGATCTTTTTCTTGCCGAGTTTGTGCATCCACCTCCTGCAAAACTGCCAGAAATACAGTTTATTATTCTGCGAGGTGGATTGATATCATTATCTACCTTTTTCCCTTTATCTCGGGAATTGTCCGTTGTTTTAGATTGTTGGCTGGGATCTTCTGTGCTCCATTTTCGTCCTCGGCTGTCAATGTATCTGTCCAGCAGTCCCTGGCGCGCGAGCTTTTTGAGGACATCTCTGGCTATTACGCAGTTGTCTGTAGTGTGGCCATACTTTTGGTGGAAGGCGCAGTATTTTGACCTGTCGACGTGTCGCTAGTCCTGATATGTACCGGCCCTGTTTGGGGGTTTGATGAGTTTTGAGTGTAATATATCCTTTATGATGTCCTCCCTTTTTGCGTTGAGGGGAGTGTAGTTGTCGAACTTGGGTGTTAGTCTGAACGTTCTCTGATCCGTTCTGCTGTTTGATTGCCTGTTTTGCCTTTCCTCCTCTCTGTTTGAGGTAGGTTTATCTGCTCTTTGCAGTGCTCAGAATTCTTCAACCTCGATATGTGTCATTGCTTTTTTGCGAAACTCGGCCAGGGTCTTTGGCTTTGCAATGACTATGGATTCTTGAAATTTTTCTGGTCGGAGGCCGCTCTTTAAGGCATAGAGGTGGACTTCGGGGTTTAGGTTAGGTATCTCGTTGGTTGCTCGGCAAACCTGGTCATGTAGTCTTTTAGGCTTTCGTTCGGTCCCTGTTTGATGGTGCTTAGGTAATCAGAGTTGTGGAAGTATATTTTGGACGCGGCGAAGTGGTTGATGAACTGGTCTGCTGGTTCGTCAAAGTTCGAAATGGAACCTTCGGGGAGGTTGGAAAACCAAATCAAGGCGGCTCCATCTAGAAAAGTAGGGAAAGTGCAGCATAAAATCGGATCGGAATCCTTATTCATGAACATCATAGCTTGGAATTTGGTGACGTGGACATTCGGGTCTCCTATTCCATTGTAGGGTTTTAGGGTTGACGGTAGGGTGAAGTTTTGAGGCATTTCGAAGCTCATGACTTCTTTTGCGAAAGGGTTGGTTCTCTTTTTGGTGGTCGTTTTGGTGACTTTAGGGATGGTGTGTTTAGTTTCCGAGGTATGCTCATCATTATTGTCTTTGTTTTCGGCACTTTTGTGTTCTCCTTTGCTTCGGTCGTGCTCCATTTGTCGCAGGAGCTTGCCCATTCTTTGGTTTTCGGCCCTAAGGGCTTCGTTGATTGCCAAGATTTTGGCCTGATTGGTGCTCGAGGGAGCGTGGCTGTGCTCGTTTGCCATGCGTCGCAAACTGCAAAAAAGAGTATACTAATATGCAGAATGGGAAGTTGTGGGGTTAGAAAAATATCGGCCCCACGGTGGGCGCCAAATGTTCCTGTGTGAAAGTGGGCTCCGAGGTATAGCTCGTTTTGCTGGCACTTGAACTAGCTTTCTTTGGAGCGAACTGAACGGAACGTCGTCTTCTTATGGAGAGGCGGCGTTGGGTACCTGCAAATGGACTCCAACGCTCAAGTAAGTATGAGTGTGAGAGAGTTCAAAGTAAGATTGAAATGAATAGCGTACCTTTGGACTAGCTTTATGCTAGTATATATATCTGATTGTTTGTTGTGTATTCCATTATCTGTATCAGGTTTGACGGAGTCCATGCTGGTTGTTATCCGAGTTTATTGGGATAGTGGTAGTTTGAGTGAAGCGATTATTTTAGAGAAGTTATCTCTGCCAACTATATTAGGTTCCGAGATTGTTGTTATTGTGGGCCAAGGTTTGGGTAACAGATCAATTATATATTTAAGTTATTCTCATTCATTTTGTTTTTAACTCTGATCTCTTCAGGGGCGGAGCTACACATATGGAAAGGGGGGCAATGCCCCCCTCCCCCCAATTTTTTTATTTTTGTTAAAAAAAAGGAATAATAGACATCGCCTCTCTTTTTTTATTTTCCAGCCTCCTCTTTTTTTTTGGTACACTTTTTTAGTCTTCTTTTAATTCATAAAAAAAATCAGTCCATTTTTATATAACATTAACAAAGTATAATAGTTTTAGACTTAGTCTAATAGTTTATTTTATTTAAAAAATAAAATATAAATTTTTTTCTCTCAAACTTCTCACTTTTATTTTTTAGCAGGTAATAATTTTAGTAAATTATTAAACACCGCCCCCCTAAATAGTTAGTCTAGCTCCGCCTCTAGATCTCTTCACTAACACATACTAAATTGAAGAATGATAATAAAAAATAAAATTGAAAGAATAAAGTTTGAGCTTTAGAAAGCATGACTATTCTCATATTTATTCTTTAAAATTATTTGTTAACTGAGTGCACGACTGATCCTTTAATCCTTCAACCAAAAATTAAAAAATAAATATTCTTTATGATACGTCTGCATGTAATATGTCTATTAAAATATTATTAGAGTTGTTAGTAGTTTGGAGTTAAATCTGTAATAGCTAGTAGTTAGTAGATGGATATTTATGAGGTTAGTTGAAAATATCTTTATAAATAGCATGACTTTTGCATCATATAAAACATAACTTCAATACAACAACTTCATATAATATTATCTTCTTTTATTCCACTCTTCTCTCAGAAATTCAATATGGTATCAGAGCCATGGTATCTTCCTTGAAGAAGATAAGCCATTAGTTTTTCGCTGAAAAATCACCATACTTTTTCTTTAAACCCAAATAATCAGTCTCCATTGTCTTCTTCCTCTCTAATGGCAGAATCATCTTCTAACTTAGCACAAAATCCCACTAGCCCTTTCTATATTAGTGAAAATCCAACTTTTGTTATCGACTCTGTTCCTTCTCCAATAGCTGGTGTTGTCTTGGCTATATCATTTCCTCTCTCTTTCTATTATCCAAAATTATGGTCATTGAGACCTGCGCTTTCACGCGCCTCTCAAAATTTGTTATCATCATCAACTTTTCTTCTTTCTCTTCTCTTCTTCTTTTTTTTTCTTTCTCCTTCTTCTTCGGTAAAAAGAAAACACCTCCTGTCTGTACATTTTCTTCCTCTTTTGATCTATCTGTTCAATCCATTGTCGATTGTCGCGGCATCCCGACGTCTCCTTTCTTCTCTTTTTTTTCCTTCCCTGGTTGTCTCACTCTCAAACACAGAACGAGAGAAGTAGCCTTGTTTCTTCCTCTCTTTATCTATCTGTTCAAAACACTGCCAGTCGTCGCAGCGTCCCCGACGTCTCCTCCCCATTTTTTTTGAGTTCAACAGGTCAAAAATCACTAGCATCCGCCACTAAACGTCACCGCATCGCACGCATCGTTTCTTCTGCGCCGCACGCGTCTTCTTACTCTGCATCACCGCATCGCACGCATCGTCTCTTCTGTGTCACTGCACGCCGCTCACAGAAGCCATGTTCCTCCCTTCTGTCATGACCAAATTGCGGCGTACGCCGCACCGCTCTTTTCCTTTGTCTTCTCTTCGTCTCGCGCCACATGCCTCTTCCTTTGCGTTACCGTGCCACACGCCTCTTTGCCAACCATCTCATCGAAACTTATCCAAGTTGAGGATTATTGATCCATCAACTTGTGGGGGCATATTAAAATATTATTAGAGTTGTTAGTAGTTGGGAGTTAAATCAGTAATAGCTAGTAGTTAGTAGATGAATATTTATAAAGATAGTTAAAAATATCTTTATAAATAGCATGACTTTTGCATCATGTAAAACATAACTTCAATACAACAACTTCATATAATATTATTTTCTTTTATTCCACTCTTCTCTCAGAAATTCAATAATGTCTAAACTTTTTATATATAAAATATGTGCGTGAAATAAATTTATTGTACATTTTATTTGAATATAAAGTATCATATTTAAATTAAATACTAAATAATATAGTCCTCACAAGTCACATCTCTACTATTATAGAGCTACATACGGATGACTTGAACACACAAATTAAAAATAAATAACCATTTGTAGAGATTTTTGCAGATTATGATCTCTATTTCTCTCTTACTAATATTGAAAAATAAATTTACTACTATTAAAGAGGCTACA
This sequence comes from Arachis hypogaea, assembly GCF_003086295.3. Lineage (NCBI taxonomy): Eukaryota > Viridiplantae > Streptophyta > Magnoliopsida > Fabales > Fabaceae > Arachis > Arachis hypogaea. The sequence continues at coordinate 3,804,651 of NC_092054.1, read as the reverse complement.
GTAAAATGAAACACTTTTAGTTTTATTAACACTCAATTTGAATTATTTTATTTTCGTTTAACATTCTTTTATTATAACTATTTTTAAAATACCCTAAATGAAAAAATTTCTAGCACTGCACAACCGAAGAAAACAATTGAATACATAATTAGAAATTGAATAAAAGCCTATCATCCAATTTAAAATCTGCTGCCATATGAAAAATTAAAATCCTTGATGGCAAACAAAAAGCTGATGAGGGAGAAGCAAAAGAATTCTATACATATTCCTTTTCCTGCGTATTTTAAACGAATGACTTAAAAATTCCAACAGAGAACTTGCATTGAGTTTCATATCCTGAAAATTGAAAAGCATATGCAAGATCTTTTTTCTTTTGTTATTGGGGTTCTGTAATTTGAAAGAGCAGGACAAATGAAGATAAATTAAAATACAATACAACATATTGAAACCATGATTATGCAAATACACAACAAAATGAGAAGAACAGAAACTGATGAATACGCAGTGTATAAACTAAGACTACAATAAACAGATACAATGACTGCTTCAAGAACTTCTTCTGCTCCAACATCCGACTTGGTCTTACCACTCCTGTCCCATGACAAGCTTAATTTTGTGAGGTCTTGTTTACGCTTCAAATTTGCATCTTCAGCTTCAGATATTCTCCCAACATTTGCTAGACCTTCTATTCTTAGCTTTCCTCCTAGATTCAAATCACTTAGCTCCGCCAAACTATGCCCTTTCTTTGATTTCACAATGTATACGCTTAGTGTTCTCAGATTACATAATTTGTGAGCCTCAGGAAACATACCAGATATTAAAGGACATTTATCAATGACAAGATGTCGGAGATTTCGCATCCTTGTCAAGTGTTTTGGTATAAGACGAAGACACCACAATTCTTTTAGTTTCAAGATTTTCAATCTGCGCAAATTGCAAATACTAGCAGGCAAGCTCGATATACCCAAACCATGAAGTTCCAAATACCTCAAGCAACTTAAACTCCCAAAAGATGGTATCTTTCTACCATATATGCACAAAACCCGAAGAGAATCATTTGTTGGAGTCAGTTGCTCTACATTTAATTGATAAAATGTCCGCAAGGATTCAACTTTCTCAAAGTCTCTCTTCTTGAATTGACTCATATTTAAGTCGGGAAAACCAATGTGATGGAGGTTTCTTGAAAAATCACCTACGATTTGTTTCTCCGACTCCAAGCACATACACTCTTTCTCTGAAATTGATTGAGCAAGATCATGGACTAAATCATGCATCTTGAAATAAATCTCCCCAGAAAAGTCATCACCTAATCCAACAATGGGATAGACGGAAAGGGACTCAGAGCTTCGTGATGGGCTAAGAAGAAACTCCACAACTCTCCCTTTATCTTCATCTCGTCCATACACTTGAGGAACTGCGATAGTTGAGCTTGTTTGGCGCCATTCAGCAACTTCACTTGACCTTTTTCTTATACCTTGTCTAAGATCAAAGTTGCTCCTATGTTGAGCAATTCGATCCAACCTCCCTATCATCTTATTCAACTTCTTCCCAAGCTTGCGCTGATGCATCATGTTCTTTGGATTCAAAGATGAGAAGCACCCAAGTTGAGAAGATTCAGTAGGCAACTGATCAAGGATATCATCCAGCACATACATTGCATCTTTAAGCTGCTGCAGCCACACCTTCAGAGGACGATTTGACCATTGTTTCTGCTCAGCATCATCAAGAACAGCTTTGATGAGTTCTAAAGTGCGTGACATCTCTTCAGCCTTTTCCTTGATTCCAAAGGAGGCTGCAAATTCACTCTGGACAAGAGGGATCAAGTTCTCCAGCACAATTTCAATCAAGGTCTCAGCCATTTTCAGAAATGCAACAAATGAAGAAAAAAAAGAGAGAAAAGAAGACAAAGATGAGAGATTGGTTTTGCTTTAATTTGATGAGTGCAGATGGCTGTAGGGAACAAATGAATTGTTAATAAGAACTATCTTGTAATGCAACAAATGAAGAAAAAAAAGAAAGAAAGGAAGACGAAAATCAGAGACAGTGCTGAGATAGGTGATGCATGTAATGGAATCTTCCTCAAAAATGGAAAAGAATAGACCAAAGAAGCTGGATTATTTTTTTTCTCCAAATCAAATTTAACATAGTATTAAAGCTTGTTATTTTGGTGATTTCTATTGGAACTGGTTCGGTATTGCCGTATTGGTGCATGGTAGGATAGAGTCAGCACTATGTTAGAAAATTCTTAAACTTGGAAAGACTCTAAAATGTTGATGGAGTGAAATGAGAATATATTTTGTGAGAAACATTTCTGGAAATGAATATCATATTCTTCTCTATATCATACAACCTATACCATTTATATAGCCAATGTCCAAAGAAAATAGTCTTTATAACTTTTAGAGAAAATTTGTTTCGCTGAGATAGTAGCTAGGTAGATGCATGGCAAAGGCAACATAAACACTCACATTTCCCAAAATGATTGGGAAGAAACTCATCAATATTTGAATTATACTAGAGAGAGACCCGCGCATTGCGCGGAGAAGTAGATTATTTATATTATATAGTATATTTTAATAAATGTTATATTAAAAATATTTTAAAGAACATATTATAAATAGATTTTGAATTTATTTATTTTTAAAAAAGACATAGGTTATTTATATTAGAGTTATACAAAACTGCATTTTCATTTTTTTTTTCACTTTTCGATTTACATTAATGGCTACACTTTGTCTTTTTTTTTGTAGTTTTTTTGTTTGTAAATAATTAAAAAAAATAAATGAATGAGAATGAAAAACATATAAAAATGTCATATTAAATTTAAAAAATTTTTGACAATTAGTATGAGAGATTAAGAAATGAAGAGTAGTAAGAATGTTAATAATTAATATGTATAAGTTGTAGAATTTGAATGTTTGTAACTGAAATTTTTTATAATTATTATTATTATGACACTTTTAATGTATGCATGTTTATTGCATTTAATTAATACTTGATGTTTCAATTAAATAATAATAGATAAGAATTTTTTGTTTTAATTTTTTTAAAACATTTTACTAAATAGTGATTGGTTGATTTTCATCTTTTGCCAAGTCATTAGAATTGCTGATGTGACATCATTAGCAAAGAAAAGACGGCTTAAACTCATTGTGGATATTATATTAAATTTAAGAAATTTTTGACAATTAGTATGAGAGATTAAGAAATGAAGAGTAGTAAAAGTCTTAATATGTATAAGTTGTAGAATTTGAATGTTTGTAACTGAAATTTTTTATAACTATTATTATTATGACACTTTTAATGTATGTTTATTGCATTTAATTAGTACTTGATGTCAATTAAATAATAATAGATAAGAGTTTTTTGTTTTAATTTTTTTAAAACATTTTACTAAATAGTGATTGGTTGATTTTCATCTTTTGCCAAAGTCATTAGAATTGCTCATGTAGCATCATTAGCAAAGAAAAGATGGCTTAAACTCATTATGGAGAGAGTTGGTATCAATTTTTAAATAGATAAATAGATATATAGATAGATGTAAAAGATTTCATTTTCATCCTACATAGCAAACAATTACAACAAATTATAAGAATTTTTTCCTATTAATTAGCTATAAGTAGGAACAATTAGAATAAAACATGTTATAAAATAATTTGTACTCATCTAAAGTGAAAGCTGAATTGACAATATTTCTTAACCTAAGACATAACTTTCTCTTCAAGGGTTGTAAAATTATTATTGAAGTAATTTTTTTTTTAAAAAATTATTCCATAAAGTATTAAAAATACAAATAGGCTTCTCAATTTCTTTCTCAACAATTTGATTTAACTAATGAATTGGACAATCTTATTACACAATAAAATTGGAAAGATATCCATATTTTTCTACGGATTTCAAAATTACTATTCATGTGATTTTTTGACCAAAAAATTATCCTTTTTTCACCGATTTTTATGATTTTAAATATAATACAAAATATTTTATTTAAATCCTACGTAATGATTCGTAAACAATTACAAAAGAATTTTTTTTTATTCGTACCAAAAATCAATACAAAAAACAGATCAGAATATGTTATAAGACTCTTTTGTACTAACCTAAACTGGAAGCTAAATTGGCACTCCTCTTCGACCGGAGATATTGCTTTCTCCTCATTCTTGCTTGTCTAAATTGGATAGATCTAAGTGTTTCAAATAATTGTGTTTCTACATTTTTAAAATAGGCATCAAAATCACCTTATGAATCAATTTATAATAAAATAAGGAAGGTGCAATAAAAATTATGTTAAACAAACCAAGCTGTAGAATCATATGTTGGAGGCACATATCTTCTTGTCTTTTTTTTTTTTTGAAAGGATTGTTCTCCGCCTCTTTAATCTAGCCATTTTGGGTATTAATTCTTCCAGTCTGTCATTACCTGTAAATTCTTCTACAATAAAGAGAATAAGACATGGTCAAAGAATGATAATCTATTCCAAGTAAATTGTAGAAGTAATATTGCACATGTGGAATAACAATTTGAAAAAGAGGAATACATAAATGTAAATTGTGGAATAATTTTAAATATATATTAATTTTGGTTGTGACTGTTAGACAGAACTGTTAAAAAAAGAGGAATACATAAACCTGTGCTACTTGCAATGATTTCACAATTAAAATATTATTTATAACAATAAAATGAGAAGAGTAAACGACAAATATTATTTATAACATGAGGAATGGAGGATGGACATTTATGCAATGCGGCTCCATCGAAGATGGACATCACGATGGACAATTTGTTTTGAGGAAAAAACAATGGCTTATAGGACCAGAAGAGGATGTAGGTAAGAAAAAACAATGGCTCATGGGATGGTACGGAGAGGTGCGAAAAGGAAGAGGGTTTCTAGAAGTATGAGAAAGGTAAGGGATTTTTTTTGGGTAAATATTAATTTGTGTTTTTGTTGTTTTAGAAATAAGGATTGATTTGGAAAAAGTTAAGTTATTGGTTTTGATTGTGTTTTTTAGTTTTGTTTTGTATTTTTTTTTTTTTAAAATAAAAGTTGATTTGGTAAGATTTGATTGGTTGATTCTAAAATTTTCTCAAGTAAACAATGTTGCTGATATGGCGTTCGTAGAAAAAGAGAAATAACTTAGAAGTAATGTGGGTAAACCTATGTATCTACTTTTATATATTAAGAATAGATATGATAGTCGTCCTTGCATCTCTGATGTTAATGAGCTACGGATGACTTGAACTTCTTTTTTTGGTAGGATAAGAAAAATTAATCAGAACATTCTCAGGATGTTGAAATTCCAGATTTAAAAAAAGTGATTCTCTTGTATTATTAATAAATTATAATGTCAATTTGCATAAAGAAAAAGGAACAAATTAGCATAAAAAATAATATGGACAATTAGCTAATAATAATTGAAAATTTGAAAAAATTCACATGGATCAGTGAAAACTTGTTCGGTAACGCAAGCTTTTTCCATATGTAAAGGAAAAAACAATTACAACCTCTTGTTTAATGCAAAGATTTACAACACTACTATTTTAATTTGAATTCCTATTTGGTAAATAGCACGTGTTAGTACTGAATAGCATAAAATTAGTTGAACGTCAAAGAAAATTAGAAGGAGTGAGAATTTATAAGATGAGAGGTCAGTTGCTTCAAGTCTTGCAATCTGTTAGACTAATAGCAGATGTGCAAGATAGAGTGGTGTAAAAATTTGACAAAGAAGGAGTTTATTCTATTAACTCATTTGTGCAGGTATTGCAGGAACAGACCTTGGATGAGAAGCTTTACAACTATCGATTTACAAAGGACATTTGGAAAGGAATTGTTCCACCTAGAGTTGAGCTGTTCACTTGGTTTGTGTTAGTTGGGAGGGTCAATACAAAGAATCGGCTAAGCAAACTGAGAATCTTACAATATGTGTGTTGTGTAAGAAAGATGTTGAGAATGTACAACATTTATTTGTTACTTATGAGTTCTCTTCGCAGGTGTGGTGTGCATGGATCTCAGTTTTTGGACAGAAGTAGATTGCACCAGGTAACTTGAAAGAACACTTTGAGAGTTGGAGATCCATGCCAGTAAGAAAGGAGCAACGGAAGCGTTGGCTAGTTGGGTTCTTTTCAGTGGTATGGATTATTTGGCTACGACGGAATAATGTCATTTTTTAGAATAAGACAACAAGGGTTGTAGACTGTGTGGATCAATCGTTTTCATGTGCTACAGAGTGGTGTGGTTAATAACTCATGTTGTTGATGGCTATGTCAAAAATGACATAAGAGTTAATTGTTTTATGTTTCTAGACTAGTTACTTTGCTCCACTTGAGTGTTGAGCTTTTTCTTTTTAAAAAAAACTTTATGCCTTTAAGATTTTAAATTTTATGTGGTATCTTATTATTTTATATTCTCTCATTTGGTTTCTTTGTGAAGTCTAGTGGCCTAACCTGGCTTGTGGATGCTTCAATTCCATTATGCTTCAGCATACTCAATGGCAGAATGTTGACGTTGAGTATCTAGAATCTCTTAATCTAAATCTATTTTCTTAATTTTGGATGATGGGTTCAGAAATCAAAATCCCAAAAGGATGTTTGAAAAAGTGAACTGAAGAGAGATATGAGTAGTCTATTCTGTCATTATTTGAATTTTGATGTTTGGAATCAAAATGAGTTAGCCCTTAACAAACAATACTATACAAGCTTGAATTAGCATACATGTTTTTCCATTACAATCATAAGTAATCAAATAATGCATTACAAAACATACAAATAATGGAAAACAACTCGAGGTACACACTTTTTTGTTGTTTAAGAATCTTAGATGCAAACCATGATAAGTGTGGGTCACACACACACATACACGGACCCTTATTATTTAAATGTGGTAACTAATTTTTAGGAGAATGTATGGTATACCATGTTTGAAGAACAGCGAGAATTAATCCTGAAAGTGCAGCGAGAAAGGCAAGCAAAGACCAGGGAGAACTGAAATAAGTACTCCGTGTTTCAGCCAGAAAAGTTCTCCATCTACTCGAGTAATGTTCCTGAATTTGACGCCTCACTTGGATATATTTCTTACTAATGGGGATAGCATCGGTTGTGTATATTTGATTGAACATTTTAGCGGGGAAGTCATTCCCAATATCATTAAAGAATTTGGCCACTTCTTCATCACTTTGAACCAAATTTTGGATAACACCAGCTGATCTAAGCTCCTTCACATCCTCAGCATTATCTATCAAGGAATCCATGAAAGAAAGGTAACAACAACATTCGAAGCTGTTGCGAAAGTCCGGACACATCTCGTAAGCAATCAAGTTTCGAAAAAAGTAAGGCGTGACATTGCTGAATACCCACAAAGGAAGTGTCAACTCTCCACCAAACCATCTTGAGGTGAAGGTGATGTCATGCCACTTCCATTCATCACTCTTGTTTACCTTAACCTGGATCCCTGATTTTTTCAGATCACGTATGTTCTTGTAAGTTTGCCAGACTAGGGAGGAACGAGGACGAGGAGGAGGAGGAGGAGGAGGAGGCATTTGAATACCACCATTTTGGTTTGGGACATTCTGTTCAATCTCTGTATGAAAGTAGGAGGAGCGAAGAAAATCAAGTATATGATTTCTTATAGGGATTGTGATCGTTGTCCTTCCAGTCCGCTTTTCTTCGCCCATGCTCATAAAATTTGTGATTAAATAGTCCAAGTCAGCACCTTGTGTTTTGCTCAGCAGTTGCAGCAGTTTTATTGGAAGTTGGTTTTCCAGCAATGGAATATCTCTGCCAATATACATCAGTTGATCAAACTTTAGCTTCAGTTCTTCTGGATGTTGAGCATTAACGTGGTCCATGTAATAGAGCAAAGAGCATCCATCCTCAAACAGCATCCAAATAAGTTCTTCATCACTATACTCTTCAATTACATCCTCAGCAAACAGCTCCTTCAGTTCCACAATGTTATATCCTACAACTCCATACAAATAGTTTGCTGCTTCTTGCTTGTTACCATTACAAGGACCTACTTCTTTACTGTATTCTTCAATGTAGAGAGATGCCCATTGAGATTTCAAGTGTTGACCTTGTTGCTTCAGATTTTCGTTGCGATGATGAATGGGACCAAATGATATCATTTTGGGTATGCAATACTCGTAGAAGCTGGTTTTTTGACGCCAAAAAAGAGGAACTCTTTGTATCTTGGGAGTTGAAGAAATTTGATTATTATCTTGGAATGTTTGATTCAGTAGTTGGGCAAGCTTTGCTTCCCTTGCCACCTTTGCATCCTCTGCCATTATTTAATTTGTAAGCTGCTCGCACCACAAACAAAAAATCAACATTTATTAACACTCCAAATTATTATTTTAGTATATTATTTTTTACAAAAATACTATTTTTACACCAAAATCAGTCACTAAAATCAACCACTAATATATTTATAATGTGTATTTATATTTTAGCATATATTTTATACTAGTGGCTAATTTTAGTGTTCACGTAGCATAACTCTATTTTTTTATCAACTCATGTAATCAAACGGATAAGGAAGCTGCGTGTGTATTTAATTTAGGCAAAATTTTAGGCATTCTAAAAGATAACAGTGTTTTAGTAATTTTAATCCTTCATCTTAATTATAATATATATAATATAAATTAAACAGTAAAGTATCGTTTTTGTTTTTAACGTTTGGAGTAAGTCCTAAAGTTGTTCCTAACATTTCAATCGTCCTATTTATGTCCCTAACGTTTCAAAATTGACTCAATATTGTCTACCGTTAAGGATCCGTTAACAGAATTGACGGCGGGACAAAATTGAGACGATTTTGAAACGTTAGGGACTTAAATAGGACGAAAACGTTGGGGACAAAAACGATACATAGAAATAAATTTTAATTTTATCCTTCAATATATAATATTAATTTTTTACTATACATAGTATTCAATTATTTTTTAATCACATCTAAGTAAATTACACTTAATCATATTACTTTCATTCTAAATAAATTAATTTTTTTTATAATTTTACTCTTAAAGATTTTTAGTTATCATGAAATATTTGTAGAATGACTAGTATATAAACTTGCATAAAAGAAAAAAAAATTAATATATATACAATAAAATATAAATTATACCTTTTGTCTCTAATGTATCAAAATTCTTTAAAATTATAAAAGAATAAATTTATTTAAAATAAAAGTAATGTAATTAAGTGTAATTTACTTAGATATAATTAAAAAATAATTGAATACTATGTACAGTAAAAATTGATATTATTGAAAGATAAAATTAAATTAAAATTTATTTTTATGTATCGTTTTTGTCCCCAACGTTTTCGTCCTATTTAAGTCCCTGACGTTTTAAAATCGTCTCAATTTTGTCCTGCCGTCATTTATGTTAACGGATCCCTAACGGTAGGACAACATTGAGTCAATTTTGAAATGTTAGGGACTTAAATAGGACGATTGAAACTTTAGGAACAACTTTGAGACTTATCCTAAATGTTGGGGACAAAAACGATACTTTACTCTAAATTAAAATAAAATCACTTATAAGAGAATGGATTTTTTGAATTGTTAAAAAAGATTGAGAGAATAAAATATGATCTCTAACTCTTCATTACTCTCTTTCTCATATTTTTTTTTTAGTCTCACTTATAAAATTATTGGTGAGAGATCACACTTTACTCCCTCAATTACCCTCAATTATTAAAAAAAATTGAAAGGATCTATTTCCGAATATTCTTGACATATTTGAAATTTCTTTCATAGTTTATTAAAGGCTGAATTTTGGTGTTGGAAAAGAACTTTATTTACATTGCCAAATTCTTATGTCTAATGTCATTTTTTATTTTATTAGTGCATTATGTAAAATCATATTAGATATATATAAAAATAAATTCTTAAATAAATTATTGGTATAAAATTTATATTAAAATATGAATATACATTAAAAATATGAGAAATAAAATATGTATAAACATAATAATTAATTTAGTCACTGATTTGTTATATACAAATGTTATATTTTCATCTCATGATCACCTTCTATTTCTAAATTTTATGTTCCATATAAAGTACATTTTAAATAAACCTAACATCTTCATCTTATGCATCTTTATTCCCCTCCCATACATTTTTTATTTCTTACTTGAATTTTTTTCAAAGAATTAAACACATATTTTAAAATATATTCATAATGACAATATCAAAATTATAAGATAGAAAAAAAGGGATTATAATTCATTATTCATAGATATTATTTTGTAAAAATTAAAATAAAAATAGACTAAATACCATAAAATCACTTATCCTAAAAAATTTAAATTGATAGAATGAGATACATAAATAATTATATATTTATCACACTATTCTCTCACAAATTCTTTTTATGGATTTGCATAAATTTTTGTATAGACATTTTTGTTTATACAATTCTTTTCTTTAATTTTAGAATAACAACAATATAATTCTAAAATTTTAAATTATCAAAATTTTAATAACATGTTATGAAGTTATTTATTTTAAAAATTAAAATTAAGAGCAACTACAATAGCATATTTTTAGAATATCACTTTTAATATTTACAAAAAGTGAACTAATTTGAAATTAAAATTTATATTGAAATTGAGACAATATCATTTTAATGAAAAATCAACATGAATTTGTCACTTATAATATTTTGATAGAATATAGATTAAGTATTGGAGTGATAAATTTTATATTTAATTTTAAATTATTATTTAAGATATGTAATTTCATAAATACTAAAAATAATAAATTGAAATTAAAATTAGTATTAGAGTTGTTCTAATAGAAGAAGAATATATATCTATTACTAAAAAGTATATATGTACGTCATCGTTTTATAGACATCAATTAAGGATGCAAATCAATAATTTAATGCAAAGAAAGCAAGGAATGCAAAAGAATGGTTTCTGAGTTAGAAGAATATATAGGGTGATAACTTGCCTTGTAATAAGAGGATCGGAGAGAGAAGTGGGAGATCAGGTATTGTGTTTTGAGTTTGGACACATATATCATATTAATTAGTAATTGGAGAAGCATATATATATATATATATATATATATATACTTCATTTTAGGTTGCTCGATTGGCTTTATTTTATTCTCTATATATGGACATCCTTTACCTTTCTAAGCAAGCAATGTCGTGCCATGCTTAATTAGGTAAAAACTTTACACTAATTTGATTAAAAATAAGGTTTTAAAAATTGAATCAGTTATTAAATTTTTATTTTTAATATTGGACTCAAATTGGTGTAATCTACTAAAATATTCCAAAAATTATGTTTGATGCTATTGTGAGATTTTTATGGTTACAGAAAAACGTCATCACTATTTTTTCATTCACGTTATTATCATTTCAACAAAATATTACTGATATTTCGCACAAAACGTCATTGACATTTTTTTTCATCAATTAAAAAAAATAAAAATATATATAAAACGTCGTTGCCGTTTTATATATAAAAATTTTATAAAATTCTTTTAACACAAAGCGTCAATAGTATTTTGTTATTATTTAATTAAAAATTATTATTGAGTGACAAAACGTCATTTACGTTTTGTTCTTTTAAAAAAAATGGATCAATGCATATCACAAATTTATTTATAATATAAAAAAAAATGAGCCTTAACTATTAAACTATTTTAATTATTAATTTACTAATTTAAAAATTTAATGGCGGTTCAACTAAAATAATCAAAGTTTAATAAAATAATATATAAAATTATAAAAAATCATATAAAAACGTGATTATATTAAAAGTACCATTTAAAAAATCAAAATCTTACATGTAAGTATAGCATAAGAGTCAAATAATAACAATAAAAATATCCAAATAAAATATTTAATTACCACGCTAAACACGTAGTTTGAATCTATTATAACACTTACTACAAGATTGTTAATCAAAACATCCTTTTCTCATATCCTTCACCCCATCAACACAACAAATATATGTAAATTGTTACATTATTATTACTCTTTTCTTTTCTCTCTTTTTTCTTTTTTAAATTACAAGTATTTGGAGGCAATAAAGTATTAGAGATTCTATAAGAAATAAGACTCACGCAACAATATTGATTACTTTATAGTCAAAACTTGAACCAAGATCACCGATTAAAAAAGAGATATTATCTTTCCCTATAATCAAATCATGTGTTAGGTTCAAATTTAATTTATATTACTTGATGAACTCCTCCACTAAAAGATCAACAAACTAAACTTAGGTGGTGCGTTGAAACTTCTTAGAAAGTTTCTTAATTTGTATTGTCTCTATTGTGGGACTAAGAGCGGTGAAATTTAATCCAATAATAAACATATACTAATATTTGAGAAACAACAAAAAATTAATCTAAATAATTTAAAATTATTATCATATTTTTAATATCCATTAATTATTAATAGAATAATTATTTAATTTAAATATAACAAATATATAATTATAAATATTATATAAAATAAAATAATTTTAGTTATTGTCTGTTTGACATTACGATAAATATATATTAGATAGTTAAATTTAAAAGACATATTTAGAAGCATTATTTCAAAGTTATGAGATCATTTGAAAAATTCACATTACTTATCCGTTTAAGATAAGATTCAATAATATATATTTATTAAAATTTTATTTTATTTTATTTTATTTTTTAGATGAAAATTTTTTATTGTATTTGTTGTTATATCTTATGAAAGTCATGATATCCTTCTCGAGAAAGATATATAAATTATCATTTTTTCAGTAAAAAATTATCATGTTTCTTTTTCAATCTCCTCCCACAATAAATAATCAATCTTTCAATTTAACTCAGGATCTAACAAATCTTTATTACATCCATTCAACTAAAATTTCTATCTCAGTCTTGGTTACTTCTGTTTAAACAAAAAATAACTATCATTTATAAAATAGATCATTCATTATATGTGATCATAATTTTCAAAATAAACTAAAACAATAAGAATTTTTAGATAATTCTATTAAAAAAATAAGCATAACTAATTTAAAAAAAAATAACATAACAACTTTTATTTTTTAAAAAAATAACAAATAAAAATAAAATAAAAATTTAATAATATTCAATTAATTATCTCTTCTCATTCACTTTTGGCACCACTAACTTAATTATAGTATTTTTTTTAACTTTTCAAGTCGTAATGCGTACATACACTAATTTTTCATAAATACCAAGCGATTTCTATTTTTAATAATTTTTCAAAAATACGAAAATATTTTAGTAACTAAAAAATATTAATAAAAAATTATTAAAATTTTTTATTTTTAATTTTATTTAATATATCTTATCATAAATAAATATTAAATAAAATAAATTTAAATTATTTTAATTAATTATTTTTTATCTTTCTAACGTTACCACAAAAATATTATCTCCCTCCACTCACGCTAACTTGATTACTCTTAACTATTCATAATGCGTGTTCATTTACTGACTTTTCATAATACCAATCACTGATATTTTTGTTAACATTTCAAAACTGTGTAAGTCACTCTTGAAAGAATTATACTTATTTTATGATTCGACCGTTCTATAATGTTTAAACTATTTAATGATTCTATAATAAAATATATTTTTTAAATTTTTTAACAACTATTAAATAATTTTTATTTAATTTTAATTATAAATTAATTTTTTATATATATTATTTATTTATAAAATTTATTTTTTATTTTATAAATTATTATTTTATCATTCATCTATCATATTTATTAACAATTAAAAACAAAAATAATAACAAAATAGATTTTTCTATGCTAAATTAGAATTGAATTTTAGTTCCATTTTATTCTCATTTTACTATTTTTTAAATAAAAATTCTCATTTTACTATTTTTTAAAAAGTGCTCTTAAATAGTATATTAGCGAAATCTTTTTTTTTTTTTTACTACGCAGACCAATAAATATTAAAAAGACTAATCATCAGAATTTTACTATTTAATATTAACCTTTTAAGTTACCAAGCGGGACAAATTCATCGTTATAACCTTTCATAACTATTAGGTTGTGGTTGTTGAACATATCAAAATGCATAGCTTCGTTAATTAACCTTTTATAGATACTAATTAATACATACTTTCATAACCTTTCATAAATGCCAAGTTTTATAATTCTTTCGTTTTAATAAATGACTGACTATTTAAATAAAGTGAGACATTGAAAATTGTTTGCATGATATTTTCACCGAAAATTTTTTAGGATTAATTTAATAATATTGGAGTTTTCACTATGTTCAAATTCTTTTAATTTAGACATAAAATAAATGACTCTTCACTTATATATACAGTAGCCCTCTCACTTGTTGTATTTGCAAGCACAAAAGTTACGCTATTTTAGTAGTTGATTCACTAACTTCTCCACTAAATTTAGTGATTATTTTAGGATTTTTTACACTCCAGAACATTTTTTTGCCATTTGAACAACAGCAGAAAAAAGAGAAATAAAATAATAAAATAATATTTTAATTATCCTTAGATTAAAATAATAAGACTAATAAATAATAAAAATTATAAAAAAATTTTAAGTATATCGATATATTAGTATTTTAGTAATTAAAATTGTTGATTTTAATTATAAAAAATATATAATTAAAATTAACAATTAAAATTGACTGAAATATCAATCCATGTACTAGTATACTTGAAAGTTTTCCAAAATTATAAATTCAAAGGTAATTAAAAACATTACTTTCTCACTTTATTTTGAAACGCACTAGTATTTGTTATACTTCTTTTAAGCTAATAAATAGGTTTTGAAGTTTTGATTGTGGGTTTGGTTCAGGGAATAATAGTGAGCCCAACAGGGTGGGCTAATGCTGCAACAATAGATGTGGTGTATGACATACTCCATAAAACTCGAAGAAAGAAAGACAAAGATTAGAGATTGGTTTTGCTTTGACCAGTGAAGATTGCTTGTAGGAAAGAAATGATTTGTAATGCAAAGTGCAGTCAGTGTCGAAAGAAAACTCCAACAAAAGTTGGTGGATCATCTTTTAATTTCTACCATTTATTCTTGTTCATAAACTTTTTGTATGGTAAGAAAATAAATCACAAAAATTTAGTTTAATAAATTAACTTTGCAATGAATGATAAATCATAGACATAAAAATGCATGAGACATGAAAATGACATTTTTAAAAGAGTTGTTTAAAACATATGAAAAGGTTAAAAGCATAGTAGCGTATTTAATATTATCGAAAAGGAAAAGTCTAAGGCCAGCAACTTTATTAAATCTTGGCCAGCATGTAACCAGCAAAAAAAAAGTGAATCATTGGACTCACACCATTAAAATCATTATTGATGGTTATTTGATTGCTACAAATCGTAAAAATTGTTGGTCCTCTAGCACTCCACTTATTGAAAATTTTAAAATCTTACCTTTTAAATAAAAACTCTCATTTTACTATTTTTAAAAAGTACTCTTAAATAGTATGTTAGCAAAATCCTTTTTTTACTATGCAGACTAATAAATATTAAAAAGAGAATTCTTCATGGATATATTAAAGGAGCAACAACAATGTCTACCATTATTAACCTTTTATAAATACCAAGCGGGGCAAATTCATCGTTATAACCTTTCATAGCTATTAGGTTGTGGTTGTTGAACATAACACATTGCATAGCTTCGTTAATTAACCTTTCATAGATACTAATTGATACATACTTTCATAACCTTTCATAAATTCTAAGTTTTATAATTCTTTCGTTCTTAAATAACTCTATTTAAATAAAGCGAGACCATGAAAATTGTTTGCATAATGTTTTCACTGAAAATTTCTTAGAGCATCTATAATGCTAGTTTTAATTTCATTTCACTTTGAGTTCTACAAGTATATTTATAAGATTATATGTTATAAATAGTAATTTAAAACTAAAAGTGAAATTCACTCCTCCAATATTTAGTATTAGTTCAATTAAAATTTTATATATATAATCATTTCTAAGTTCTATATAATATAACCTATTGAAATATAAAATATTTTGATATTATGCAGGGGTGTTGATGACAATTCAAGTGGTTGGAGATGAGAGGTGTGAAGATGTTTGGTATGACGAAAGTTGCAAAGATGGAAACTCCTATTATTGTATCGTAGATTGCATCACCAAATATGGTTTCACAGCTGGTGCAGATTGCAGAGATTCTTTTTGTGCATGCACCCATAAATGTTTGTCCTATTAATTATTGAGAAGAAACTCAATATTTGAATTGTATTATGTGATGAGTGTGATTATAAAGTGTGAAACTGTGAAAGTGTGAGGTTATTAATTTATCAGGGGATTATTTTGTTAAATTCTATACACAAGAATAGAAGTTTTTTGTTAACTGAGTTCACAATTGATCTTTAATAATCCTTCGACCAAAAATTAAAAAGTAAATATTTTTAATGATGCGTTAGCATATAATATATTTAAGTTTTTTATATATAAAATATGTGCGTGAAATAAATTTATGGTATATTTTATTTGAATATGAAGTATCGTATTTAAATTTAAATATTAAATAGTAGTCCTCACATCTCTAATACTATTATAAAGCAGTCACCAAAAAAAAAAAAAATACTATTATAAAGTTACCGATAGATGGCTTGAATTTCTTTGTTTGGTAGGATAAGAAAAATGAATCAAAATATCCCTAGCTTATTGAAATTCCAGATTTAGAAGAAGTGATTCTCTTGTATTATTAATCAATCATAATGTTAATATGTATAAAGAAAAAGGGACAACTTAGTTGTGGCTTCAATGGACAGAATAAAAAAATTATAAAATTGAAGAGAATATTTATATATTGCACTGCTGTGAATGACTTGTAATTCCATTTATACATGCTAAGAATGAGTTGACTTGTTACTGACTTAATTATAGTAGGAATTGAAGTATATAAGAAGCATCAAGAATAAGCTGTGTAATATGAAAGAACAGTACAAATGAAGATAAAATAGAATACAAGATATTAAAACCATGATTATGCAAATACACAACAAAATGAAAAGAAAATAATGAATAAGCTGTGTATAAACTAAGAATACAATAAATACATACAATGATTACCAGTTATATACACGAGGAACATGTGCTATCTTGTGCCAATCCTCCCCTGTTCCTTCCTTACACAGCTCTTTCAACACTGGGCAGCCACTAATACTCAAATATTCAAGTGAAGTTAAGTGCCGGACACCATCAGGCAAGGATCCCAAACTGTAACAGTTATGAATTGACAGTTCTCGAAGTGAAGATAAGCCTTCCCAACCCTGTTCTGGTAAACACTCCAGCTTACCACATTCTTCGATGGTTAGATCAGACAAAGCAGTGAGTTTTGTGATGTCAGATGGCAGTTCCTTCAATTTTGTGAAAAGACATATATCCAGAGATACAAGAGAGGTCATGTTGCTCATCATTCCTTCTGGGAAGCACGACACTTCATGATTTCCCCAAAGACGAAGTTGGTTAAGAGCATTGAGATTAGAGATTGACTTCAGTTGCTCATTGCTACAATACCAAACAGTGAGGTCCTTAACACTTGGAAGGCACGGCAATTGCAGTTTAGGGCAATCGGTGATTTCTATGGTAGAAAGAGAGGGGAACATATGTGTTATTTCCCGTTTCAACAACCTCTCCACCTTTGGCAATCTCTCCACTCGCAATTCCTCCAAAGATGGGAATGGCATTGTTTCAACACCATCATAACTTTCATCTTCCTCAATGTACTGCACATCATTCATGCTACTTACCACAAGCTTCTTCAGAAATGGAAGTTTTCCCACTGGAGGAACATGCCCGCACTTTCCACAATTCTCAAGTTGAAGAGAAACTAAATTGTGGGTAGCAGAAATGTTTCCCATCCAAGTTGGCCAATGTAATCCCTTATAGAATTGTATCGTCAACAGCTTGAGTGTGGAGTGAGGTTGAAGCGCTTCAAGTACTTCTTCTGCTCCCACTACCGACTTCCTCTTACCACTATTGCTCCATGACAAAATCAATTCTCGAAGGTCTTGTTTACCCTTCAAGTTGGCATTTTCATCTTCAGATATACTCCCAACATTTCCTAGGCCTGAGATGCTTAGCTTTCCTCCCAGATTCAAACCACGTAGCTCTGCCAAACTATGCCCTTTCTCTGATTTCACAACGTATACACTTAGTGTTCTCAATTCACATAGTTTGTGAATGTCTGGACACATTTCAGATAGCCCATCACAATCATCAATGACAAGATGTCGGAGATTTTGCATCCTTGTCAAGTGTTTCGGTAGACGGCAAAGACTCGACAATTTTTTTAGTTTCAAGATTTCCAGTCTTCGCAAATTGCAAATACTAGCTGGCAACCTCTTTATATCCAAATCATGAAGCTCCAAATACCTCAAGCAACTTAAACTCCCAAATGATGGTATCTTTCTACTATATATGCACAAAACTCGAAGCGAATTATTTGTTGGAATCAATCTAGAGCTGAAGGGAAATTCATCCGAATTCAGTTGATACAATGTCCGCAAGGATTTAGCTTTTTCAAAGGCTCTCTTATTGAATTGTTCTTTATCAATGCCGTGAAAAACAATATGATGGGGGTTTCTTGAAGAATCATTAAGGTTTTGTCTCTCCAAGCATATACACTCTTGCCCTGAGATTGATTGAGCAAGATCGTGGACTAAATCATGCATCTTGAAATAAATCTCGCCAGAAAAGTCATCACTCCTAACATCTTGGAACAATGATTTTTGGTATAATTCATTCCAAACCATGTTGCCAACCTCTTCCACCTCCAAGTCTGGCCGTGATGAAATAAATCCATTAGCCATCCAAAGATAAATCAATTCCTGCTTCATGATTTCTGCATCTTTGGGAAATATGACACAGAAAGCAAAACACTGCTTTAGAGTTGGCGATAAACAAGAGTAGCTTAATCTCAAGACAGCCATAATATCAT
The DNA here is from genome assembly GCF_003086295.3 of Arachis hypogaea. Lineage (NCBI taxonomy): Eukaryota > Viridiplantae > Streptophyta > Magnoliopsida > Fabales > Fabaceae > Arachis > Arachis hypogaea. The sequence goes on along the minus strand of NC_092054.1, from coordinate 3,785,712 downwards.
TCTCATCCGGTAAACTCCAAAGCTTACTTTTCTGAACTTCAAGCCATTCCTTTTCCGTGCTTCTGGATTGCATCAAACCTCCTAATGCCAGTGCTGCAAGAGGTGATCCTCCACATTTCTTGACTATTTCCTTCCCTATTGCTACAAGCTCTGCACGCTCTTCTTTGTCAGCTCCAAATGCACGGAGTTTAAACAAGGACCAGCAATCATCATCGGATAGACGGTCCAAATGATGAGCTTGGCATGTTCCCATAATTGTTGCAACATGATTATCACGAGTGGATACTAAAATGGAGGAGCCTTTAGATCCACAAGACAACACGGATCTTAACTTATCCCATTTGTCTTGGGTTAATCCTGATTCCATTTCTTGGTGTCTTTTCCATACATCATCTAAAACCAACAAATACTTTTTACTTTGCAGCAATTCTTTCACTTTTTTCTCCGTTACATCTAAAGCCATGCGCTCAAACTTAGCATTTGTGATAGCTTCTACAATGGAACACAAAATACTCTTTACATTGAAACTCTCAGAAACACACACCCAAATCTTCAAATCGAAATTGTTACCTACTTGGTGATCGTTGTAGACCAGCTGAACAAGCGTTGTTTTTCCAAGACCACCTAATCCAACAATGGGATAGACGGAAAGGAACTCAAAGCTTCGTGATGGGCTAAGAAGAAACTCCACAACTCTCGCTTTATCTTCATCTCGTCCGTACACTTGAGGAACGGCAATAGTTGAGCTTGTTTGGCGCCATTCAACTACTTCACTTTGCCTTTCCCTCACAACTTGTCTAAGACCAAAGTTGCTCCCAGCTTGAGCAATTCCATTCAACCTCCTTATTATCTCATTCAACTTCTGTCCAAGCTCACGACGATGCATCACCTTCTTTGGGTTCAAAGAAGTTAAGCACCCAAGTTGAGAGGATTCAGTAGGCAACTGATCAAGGATGTCATCCATCTCGTACATTGCATCTTTAAGCTGCTGTAGCCACACCTTCAAAGGACGATTTGACCATTGTTTCTCCTCGGCATCATCAAGAACAGCTTTGATGAGTTCTAAATTTTTTGATAGCTCTTCAGCCTTTTCCTTGATTCCAAAAAAGGCTGCAAATTCACTCTGGACCAAAGGGAACAAGTTCTTCAGCACAATTCCAAGCAAAGCCTCAGCCATTTTCAGAAATGCAACAAATGAAGAAAAAAAAAGGAAAGAAAGAAAGGAAGAGAAAGATGAGAGATTGGTTTTGCTTTGATGAGTGCAGATGGCTGTAGGAAACAAATGAATTGTGAATAGCAAAATGCTGTTGGTGTTGGAAGTAAACTCCAAGTAAAGTCAGTGAAACCATCTTTTAATTTTTACCATTGATTCCGGAGCCTGCAATCATTGTCCTGGTGCTCAGAGGAAAGAAATTATTGTCCTTGTGTTGTTACTTTAATTTGTCTCAAATCAATAATTTCTTACAGTATGGTGATATCTTTTTCTTTCGGAGGTCCTGTCTATAGCTGTTAATGTTAAAAAATAAAATGTGTACATTTTAAAATAATTGGTTCGTCATGCAAATAAAATGCAATCAGTGTGGAAAGGAAACTCTTAAGAAAAATTAGTAGACCATCCTTTCTACCATTTACTCATATGCTTTTATTCAATGAGATTCTTCATTCCACATTACTTTCTCTCAATTATTGTCCTGGTGCACAGTCAAAAGAAAGAAATTATTGTCTCTGCTTGTCTTGTCGTGTTACTTTAATTAATTACTCAAATTTTTGTCTCTCAAATCAATAATTTTCACAGTATATTGATACCGTTTGGAGGTCCCACGCACTCAAATAGGCACAAGAACACTTCGATTATTGAACACTAGAGAATTGCAATTAAGTAACCCTCGTGAGCTTTTGTTTGACACGGATTAACTAAAAATCAATAAGAATTTAACATTTTTTAATGCTGAATTAGAATTAAATTTTAGAAAACAAATACAGTATGTTCTTCTTCGTAGGTTATATATCTGTAAGACAGTAACCATAATCAACATTCTTATGTTATTGTGAACTCTTTGACCCGCAATACATATAGTAGAAATTACACTAGAAAATTGATGCACACATCTAGTTAATGCAAATTGCATTATAATAAAAGGCACTAAGAAACAAGCAAATGAAAATTATTCACATATTAGGGTGAACAAACAAAAGTTTGAAATTGATGATAAATATTCACTTAAACAAGGAATAATAACCTTTATTAGTTTTTAAGATTATAAATTTATTACAACACTTCAACCTATATGCAGTTATGCAGTATTCTTCCTTAGTTTTTGGTATCATTTTATGTCTGTCATGTTTTTTTGGCATTGCTTGAAATCTTATAGAAGATTTCTCGTCCCTATCTGCATGTTTGAGTTTTAGTTAGATAAACTATATTCCCAGGTATCCACCAAAGCCTTTTCAGAGTTCTGTACTTCTATTTTCTTTCGTATATATAGAACTTGAATATTTTTGGAGGCTTTGTTTACTCTGATGAGCTCTAACTGTGAATTGAACTATGAAGCATCAAGAATAATATGGACAATTAGCGACGTATAATAGAAAATTTGTAAACATATTGCTACTTACATGTGAATATTAGCAAAAGTGTAACTTAGAACACACAAGTAAAAAATGAATAAATAATCATTTGTAAACATTTTGGTAGAGATTAGATCATCTCTACTTCTATATTACTAATAAAGGAGTTGAGACAAAAAAAGGAAAAAAAAAAAAACAATAACCCATCTTTGGTTACGTTAATTTTGTCCTTTATGCCCTTCCACTAATATTGAGAAATAACTTTACTACTATTATGCAAAATACACAACATAGAGAAAAGAAAAAGAAATCAGTAAGCAGTGTATAAACTAAGGACACAAATATACATGAAGAACATGTGCTGTATCAGGAATAAAATCAGGAATGGTCTTTATATCTAGATCACAAAGTCCTAAATACCTCAAGTGGCATAAAACTTGGAAGATTTTGTGCATAAAATCCAAAGAAAGAAAGACAAAGATTAGAGATTGGTTTTGCTTTGACCAGTGAAGATGGCTGTAGGAAAGAAATTATTTGTAATAATGCAAAGTGCAGTCAGTGTTAAAAGAAAACTCCAACAGAAGTTAGTGGATCATCTTGTAATAATTTCTACCGCATATTCTTGTTCATATACTTTATCCAAAGAGATACTCTAATTTGTCTCAAATCAATAATTTCCACACTATTGATGCCTTTTTTTTCTTTTGGAGATCCCTTCTGTAGCCACAAGAACACTTCTATTATTGAATATTAGAATTGCAACTTGCAATGAGTAATCCTCATCAGCTTTTGTTTAACACGGATTATTAACTAAAAATCAATAAGAATTGAACTTTCTATGCTGAAGTAGAATTGAATTTTAGTTCCATTTTATTCTATATATAGCTCGTGTAAGAAGTGCAAAATTAGATAAAGTTAATTTATACATAACTAATTTTAGGATCAAAATTATTGTATAGATAAATATATAGAACAACTAATTGATTAAAATGTGCATTTTAAGAACTTTAAACTATGATAAAAAACAAATGTAATATATCATTCGAATCTTACGTATATTTATAAACTATTTAAAGATTATAATATCTTTAAGTGATACAAAATTTATAAAGTAAATTCTCAAATTCATCTCCAAAAAATTATTTATTCTCTAAATTAGTTCTCAAAAACATCGTCAAAACATGCATGGGATATGAAAGAACAAGCAACCTTAAAACCAAAAATACACGAGTGAAGAAAATGTTTACTAAAGTTATCAACTCATTTCACGGATAAAGTAAGTTTAGAATTTAATTGATATTTTGTTTCTTTATTCTATATCATGATGCACACGTATAAACTTTTTGTATGGTAAGAAAAATAAATCACAAAAATTTAGTTTAATAAATTAAGTTTGCAATGAATGATAACTCATTGACATAAAAATGCATGAGATATGAAAATGACATTTTTAAAAGAGTTGTTTAAAAGATATGAGAAGGTTAAAAGCATAATATGTATTTAGTATTATTGAAAATTTTAAAATCTTACCATTTAAATAAAAACTCCCATTTTACTATTTTTAAAAAGTGCTCTTAAATAGTATATTAGCAAAATCCATTTTTTTACTATGCAGACTAATAAATATTAAAAAGACTAATCATCAGAATTTTACTATTTAATACTAACCTTTTATAAATACCAAGTGGGACAAATTCATTGTTATAACCTTTCATAACTATTAGGTTGTGGTTGTTGAACATATATAACAAAATTAAATGCATAGCTTCGTTAATTAACCTTTCATAGATACTAATTGATACATAATTTCACAACCTTTCATAAATGCCAAGTTTTATAATTCTTTCGTTCTTAAATGACTCTATTTAAATAAAGTGAGACACTGGAAATTTCTTAGGACTAATTTAATAATATTAGAGTTTTCACTATTTTCAAATTCTTTTAATTTAGACATAAAATAAATTACTCTCCACTTATATATACAGTAGCGCTCTCACTTATTGTATTAAAAAGAATAAGAAACTGACGCAAACTTGTTAGAAACATGGCCAACTTTTATTTGGGAAACATTATTTTCTTACTCGTGCTTCTGGTTTCAGGTTCATTATTTCTCCATATCTCAATTTTTTTTTCTCTTTTGATTGTATGTGTTTGAAATGCTAGAAATTAAAAAAGAATACTCTTTTTCTTGCTATTTTCAAATAAATAAATATAGTAGTAAGTAGAAGAAAGTCATGAAAAACTTTAAAAAAATTAATAATATATGAACTAAAGGCGTGTCACTTTTTCCAATAATCATTGTATCCTCTCTTTGTCAATATCTTAAGAATGGAAATAACAATGAAATTAATAAGGATTTAGGCAGCACGTTTTTTAGAGTATATTTTAAAATTATAAATTAAAAAATTAAAATTATAAAAATAAAATTTAAGTTCTCAACGTATTTATTATATATATGAAAAAATTTAAATTTTTATTAATAATAATTCTAATATATATTTTAAAATTACATGTTACCCAATTAAAAGAAATTAAACGTTTTGTCATTTAAAAGAAATAGTTTGAGAAATTGAAGGTTAGATATTTTTTATATTATTTTCAGAATTAACATATCATTATAAGAACGAACAGAAAGACTAATATAACTAATTTAAAATATTTAAAAGATGAATTTAATTAAAAAAATATTCCAAAACTAATTTAAAAAATAGATGATCTTTTAAAATTAATTTGACTGTTTACTCAATGTAACACACATACAATAAGAGAAAGATATTTTAATTTTAAATTACAGGTTTAATTCTAACCTAGATATTTGATTTCTCCAATTCATTTAATTCCAATTTTGGAGTTTCGAACAGACCCAAATTAAACATTACATTTTCATTTTTATGTTCTATAGTGTACTACACACTAGAATATAACGTTTTTTTATTAGATAATAAATTCAAAATAATATGTAATCTTTCAATAATTAGCTTGGTTAAAGATTATATTACATATATTTTTTGTAGTTGTGTGGAAGGCAAGCGCAGTGGCTGCTGATACCGATGTATGTAAAGATAATATTTCGTATGATGACGAAGATTGCAAAAAACATTTATATCTGAGTTGTACGGAGAGATGCAAAGAAAAATATGGTGGCAAGCACATTACAGGACAGTGCGTTAGACGATTTTGGGGACAAGAGATTTGTCAATGCTTGTATCAATGTCCTCCAAAAAAACCTTTCTTTCAAAGATTTAAGGATAAAATGAAGAAAAAACCTCCCCTTCATAAACCCAAGGAGATTGAAAAACCAAAACCTATTGAAGGAGAACATAAACAACCTACTGAAGGAGAACATCAAAAACCTAGTGAAGGAGAACATCAAGAACCTAGTGATAATTAATAAGGATTTGGCTAACACACTTTTTTAGAAAAAAAATAAAAATTATATAAATAAAATTTAAATTCTCAATATATTATTATATGTATCAAAAAAAATTTATATTTTTATTAATAATGATTTTAATATATATTCTGAAAATTGTATGTTAGCTAAACCTAATTAAAAATAATAGATAGAGGATTATTGGCCTAAACTCAATAATACATGTTGGAATTCAGTAATGCCTAAGACTAGTTATTATGAAGTGCAGAAGTATGAGACTATTAATTATACAATTATTTTTCGAAATTCAAGCACACTCAAAGTTATTAATAAATAAAGAAGGGTGATGAGGATGAGAAGTTTTGGGATCCAGCGGTCCAGAATTTTTTGTAGTAGTCATCTTTTAATAAAGTCTTTAAAATTTAAAGTCAATTATGATACTAGCATTATTCGAACTTTCAACTAAAATTAAAGAAAATAAAGAAATTAAAAATTAAATATTCTATATGATTCTCAGAATATATTTGTAATGAAAATATCTCTATCTATAAATAAATATTGGAACGAATTATTATCGTAATAAATTGAGTTAGTTCAATATTATATATATATATATATATATATATATATATAGGTGAATGCTACCCAACCCCCTCTAAAATAACATGTAAGTTACCTTTCATTATGTGCCACATTGTAATTGGTCCTTATCTTAACCATAGTTGGAGCGCTAACGTCATCGCCATCTACTGTCCTCCCACACAACCTCTCTTCCTAGTATAGCCAGCGCCTCTTTTTGCCATGGATTACTTCTTACCCACATAATTAATGGTTAATTTGGTTATTAAATTTTTTATTAAAAAAATATATCTTTATTTAATTACGTGATGGAATATATATTTATATGTAAAATATAATTAAATAATAAAGTACGAATAAATTAAAAATTAAAAGAATAAAAATACTATAAAAAATACTTGTAAGAAAGTTAGATTTTATCATTTTAAACTTATGTTATTAATTTTAACAATTTATTTTTTTTAAAAATAATTTATGTACGATAAAAAATATGTTTTTTCTGATTTTAATTATATTTTTAAGTACTCTAAATAGAGTTATTATATTAAATAAAGATATATTTTTTTAATAAAAAAATTTAATAACCAAATTAACCATTAATTATGTGGGTAAGAAATGATCCATGACAAAAAGAAGCGCTGGCTATACTAGGAAGAGAGGTTGTGTGGGAGGGCAGTAGATGGCGATGACGTTAGCGCCCAACTATGGTTAAGATAAGAACCAATTACAATATGACACATAATAAAGGGTAACTTACATGTTATTTTAGAGGGAGTTGGGTAGCATTCACCATATATATATATATATATATATATATATAATATCAATTTATACATATTAAAATATAAGATACACATTAAAAATGAATAAATTATACATATATTTGTAGTATTATAGTTTTATGATTCTTGCGTGATATCTAAACAAATATTATATATTAATCATAAATACTAAATTTAATTTGACATAATAAAAATTTCATTAGAAAAAAGATGAATAATTAACAAAATATTCTGCCATATATTAACTATTGAGTGTTAACTAGCTCAACTAGCTCTGTATCTTCTCATAACTTCTATCATGATCCTTACTTTCTGACCTTCTTTCTTTAATTTCTTTGTTTGCTGGCTCTTTAGACACATTTTGTTATGCTCTCTACCCTCCGGTTCTTCTAACTTCTTCTCAATTCCTTTTCTGATGAGTCTGTCATCATCTTTGTTGAGAAGTATCTTTACATTAACTATATTCAATTTGCTTCGAAACTCCAAAAAACTCTTATTAGATAAAGCTTTAGTTAAAACATCGCTCCCAACAATTTTGATAAAATTAAAGAAATCTAAATGTATATAGTTTTTTTTTTTTACCGTATCTTCCAATCCAACAAACCGACGCGAATTTGAATTTTATTTTAAGGATCTATCATTAGCTAATAAGAAAGTAAAATTTAAACTTTTAACATTTATTTAAACGAACAAGTGAATTGACTATTCGACCAATTCAAATTGGTTAAATTATATTCACATAAAATCTCACAAAACAAGTATATACATACATGATATGTTTACACGTATGTGTGTATATAATATCACTACAAAAAAAAGAGTTTAAAACGACATTTATATTACGACGATTTTAAATAACCGCCATAATATTCAGGTATTATGGCATTTTATATTGTTGCCATAATTAAGTTTTTTAAAATTATATTTTTTGGTAATTTCGGCGGCTTTCAACCGCCATTATGAAAGCCATTATTTAAAAAAAAAGGCCCAAACCCAAGAAATTAAAAATCCTAAAACTGATCTGGTGAAAGTGAAACCCTACAAATTACAAAAGTGAAGCTGCTCTAGTGATCTTCTTAGCAGCGCTCTCCAGCTGTGTGACGATCTGTGGGACGATCTTCTCCAGCGCTGCTCCGGTGACGATCATCTCAGCGGCATTCTCAGACGAATCGATGCTTTCAGTTTTCACTCTCTTCTAGCTGTTCCTTGAGCTGTCTTTTTAGTTCATTTTTTCTGTTTTTTACTTTTCTTTTTCTTCACTCTTGGTGAAATTGAAGTTTTGGTTGTTGATCTGTGATGAACAGAAACGGTGATTCTGGATCGAGGAGTTAGGGTTTTGATTGAGAGCGATGGGGACAGGGAAGATCGCGATAAGGAGGATCGACAATTCCACGAGTAGGCAAGTGACGTTCTCGAAGCGAAGGAACGGTTTGTTGAAGAAGGCGAAGGAGCTTGCGATTTTGTGCGATGTTGAGGTTGGAGTTATGATCTTTTCCAGCACTAACTCTATGATTTCTCCAGTACCAGGTACTCGCGATCCTCGCTCTAATAAGCTCTTATATTAGATAGATCTTTTCTTTTTTGTGACTTCTCCGTCGATCTTTTCATTTTTTGATCGCTTTCTTTTTTTCCCCTTTCTTGGCTTTTTGTGAACGGGTTTGAATATGAAGATTGACATATATAATGCTAAGTCAACTAACTATCTAACTGTGTGAATGAATACTTATGTTGTGTTTGATAAAATGACAAGGTTCAATTATAGCTATTACTATGATTGTTATTATACTGAGCCAGGACCTAGATTTTACTCGTAAAAACGCACTTGTTTGCAATACAAGCTCATGTAAACTCTGCTCTCAGACTCGTAAATGCATTGAACTTGTTATGTTAACAATTTCATCACAAATATAGTTGTTACTATGCTCAACCTGTTTCCTAATATTTATAATGATGATGCTCTTGATCTTTCTGCATTTTTTAATTCACGTTTATATTGTTTTGATAAGTTTCTTCTTTATAGGCATGAGTCTTCAGATTTAATTATAAGTTCTTTTTTAATTTTATGGCAAGTTCTACTACTAGTAATGTCTTTCCTCCCTGCTACTTCCATTTTGTAATTACTTTAAAGATGTCTTGTGATTGAAATTGAAGGAATGTGAAAAGGCAGTTATGAAACTTAAATTTGAAGAAGCCATTACTGCACCAGAGAATACAGTAATAGTTACTTATTATTGAGCAAGTGTGCTGGTTTATACATGTTGTACTAACTTGATTTCGTGGGATATTTTTTAATGCAGCTGCTCAAGACTCAGAAAAAGGCAAGGGCTGGAAGCGATTTGAGTTTGACAAGGATGCGCCTCTTGAAGATGAGGAAATTGAAGGTTGGACTTGTTTGCCAATTTCATTATTCTAAATAAATTGAAGGTCATTTAACTCCATGACTCTCTCTCGAGTCTTGACAGACATTTCCTTACCTTCCTTATATTTGTCTCGTACTTGTTTTGCATTGTCATCCTTTCTGTTTGACATTCTGTTTAGGAATTTATACTTCTATATGATTATATAAATGACCATGATGCTGAATGCTGGAGATTTTTTCCTTTTTAAGTCACTTCCTATTTACATTCTACACTCTTCATTGTGTTTTTTGCTTCAATTTGTTCTTTTGCATTTTGGAAAATACTTGGCATTAGTCATTTGGTTGTATTATGTATTTGCTTTTTTAAAATGATTTTGTGTTGTCTCATTTTTTTCTTCATTCATGGGCGTATTAACGTTCTCTGTTGAAACTATAGGTAGCGGAACGATTTCATGAACTCTTTGCCCAAACAAAGTATAAAGAAGCAGCTGAGCTTGCTGCTGAATCTCTGCAAGGAATCCTCCGTACACCAGATACAGTTGCCAAATTTCAGGTTTGTTGTTAAGTTGTGTCTATAGTTTTTCTGCTGCTTCATTTGCAGTGAGTATAATCTTTCATTGTTTTCCAGGAACTGTTATTTTTGCAACTGTCCTTTTGGTTAGTCTATTAGATTGTGATTTTTAAGAAGTATTCACTATATGTTTCAGAGTGTTCCTGTGCAAGCTGGGCAAACTCCTCCACTGTTGCAGTATTTTGGAACACTTCTAACGAGGGGGAAGTTGAATGCCTTTGAGTCATTAGAATTGTCTCGGCTGGTTGTGAACCAGAACAAGAAAAATCTTTTGGAGAATTGGTTGGCAGAGGACAAGCTTGAGTGCAGTGAGGAGCTAGGAGATCTTGTTAAGGTTGGGTTGCTTTAGAAAATTTGAAGAAATTAAAAATATTGTTATATAAATTTTATGCTTTTGCACCCCCCCTTCTTCTTTCTCATTGTCTGCCTGATGCAGTAGTCCTTCTCTTTTGATTGCGTCAAATGGTGTACTTATAATGATATTCACAAGTCTTTTTCCTTCTAGACTGTGGATAACGATCTTGCTTTAAAAATATATATCAAAGCCAGAGCAACTCCAAAAGTTGTTGCCGCATTTGCTGAGAGGAGGGAGTTCGATAAAATTCTGATTTACTCCAAGCAGGTGCCTGTTCACTTATCAAAGAATATTTGATTCCCAATAATTTAATTTTATTATTTCATGTGGATGTTTTACTTACCTATATAGCTAGTATAACGTCCATGCCTTTTCATTTTACTTTAAGAATTTGAGCTTAAAAAGTTTGCACTGCCTTTTTGTTGTGATAGGTTGGGTACACTCCTGACTACCTCTTCCTTCTTCAAACAATCCTCCGGACAGATCCTCAGGTATGAAGAACCTCTGCAGTTGTTTATATTGTAGTTTATTAATTTAGAGTTTAAACTAACTATTGGGTATGTAGTTGTAGTTCACTTAATAAACATGTTCTCTGCATTAGTTGACAGTGTCTGCTTAAATTTTTCTGTTAATAGAAATTCAATAAGTTTATTTTGTTTTGCAGGGTGCTGTTAATTTTGCATTAATGATGTCTCAAATGGAAGGGGGTTCCCCACTTGATTACAACACTATAACTGATCTGTTTCTTTAGGTTTGGTTCCGCCATGATCAAGCAATTTTGATGAATAGTTATTTGATATCCTAGCTTTTACTACTGAGTTTTTGTTAAAATTATTGTCATTTTCATTTTGGTGGTTCCTTGATCTTTTCAGAGAAACCTGATCCGTGAGGCAACTGCTTTTCTCCTAGACGTTTTAAAGCCCAATCTACCGAAGCATGCATTCCTTCAGACAAAGGTATTGCCTTTAGTTTCACATTCGTTAATTTGAATTTGGCGAGTGTTTTTTCCCCCTCCCTGCAGTGAAACAAACTCTTTTCTGAATTGTTTTTTAGGTGTTAGAGATAAATCTGGTGACTTTCCCCAATGTTGCTGATGCAATTTTGGCTAATGGCATGTTCAGCCATTATGACCGTCCTCGTATTGCCCAACTATGTGAAAAAGCTTGTCTTTATGTGCGAGCTTTACAAGTAATGAATTTCCATGTGCTTTTTTCTAAATTGAAACTTAAAAGTCATACCTATGATTCATGATTCATTACATTATTTTTGGTGCAGCATTACAGAGTTGCCTGATATAAAGCGTGTGATTGTGAATACAAATGCAATTGAACCTCAGGTTTGTAGTCATTTTGCATGAGTTCTCTCATCTCTGTTTGTGTGTTATTTTCAGCACCATAAGCTTTTTGACATATTTATTGCACAAATCTAAATAATCTTCTTTATATATCAAGGGACATATTATATTTAATATATTGTCTCCATTTACCCTTTGTTCAAAACTTGAGTAGTTGGAGGGGTTACATTTATATATATATATATATATATATATATATATATATATATATATTTGAATAGTTGTGATTGAGTTAGTTGACTGCAACATTTGGTGAGGAGTGTCATAATTGGTGATTCATGATTTTTGTGTAAACTTCCTTCACATGCTACTTTAAAATCTGTAAAAAAGCTTTCTAACAAGACTAACATGGAAGGTGGTTTGTTTTCACATTGAAAAGATGGACCATGGCACGAGCTAGATTTAGAGGAGAATAAAGAAATGTTATTATTATTCATTGCCGGATGAAATTCAAATAAGATCTATATTTATATAAAGTTAATGTGTTATTATAACAATATAAAGAAATCTACTATAAACTTCACCAGAGATATAACTTGAATTATGGATGATATTATCATATTTTATATATATATATATATATATATATATATATAAAGAGATGAGATAAATGTAATTATAGCCAAAAGACTTATATTATTATGTAATATTTGGATAATTTTTTTATTAAATCTATCCCACTTTTCTTTATGATAACTGTGTGGTTTTGGACTTACTAGGCACATATGGCACTCCATGACATAGATGCTGCAATTGAAAGCTTTAAAAATGTACTGGTCTTAAAGCCAAATGATGGTAAGTTGTGATTTTGTATAAGGCATTAGTTAGACAAGAAGTACTAGTGTACTTATATAGGTGGACATTTAATTTTTTCATCTATGTGGTAGGTTCATGATTTATCAGAAGTATTCAATTATTATTTTCTTTATATGAAACACCTTTTCAATACAATCTAAACATGAATGAAATTAACTGTCATTTTTTTATTAAGATTTGAATTTGTTAAGAAATCCAAATGAAGAGGGGGGATATATACTTAAAAGATGAAAAGACTTAAATGGTTATGTTTGGAACAATAAGTAATAAATATCTCTTTAATAATCATGAATGAAATTTTCTACTGAACTCAAGATAAAATGTCTTCCAAATTTGATTGCTTACTTGATACCTTGTTACTTACAGCTGGGATTAAGAAGGACCTTGTAGCTGCTAGGAAGAAGGTGAGTGTATATCTAAGTTGAGCAAGCATGAAGAAGCAAGATATGTTTTTATTTTTTGTTCTTATTTCCTAATATTATTTAAATTTAAACCCTTTTTATTATTGTCAGGTTGTGTCTAATACACACAGTAGAAGTCAACTTTGAAGGCAATGTTTACTTTTTAATTCCTAGTTTAACATTGTTGAAGAGAAGGTGCAGAGAACTCGGCATCAATCACCGGCCTCATAGGAAAATCAAAAGCTTGCATTTACTCTTACAAAATCTTACATTATTATATATTAACATAGTTTAGGAACTGGATGGTAGATTTGACTAATAAGTGTTTATTGCAATGTTTGTATTTTGTTAAGTTTAGTAAGACAAGTTTTTGTATAGGAATTATTACTTTTGATTTTGAATAATAAAAAATTATATATTATATTAATATTTTGTTTATGAGTTATATTTCATTTATGGATTATGATTTTTTATTATTATGAAATTTTAATTACAAAATTATTTATTTAACGCGATAAAAACGATGGTAAAAACTGTTTTTCTAAACGATAAAAAATATCATATTTATTTGGTAAAAATGCCGTTTTAACCAATAAAAATGTCACTGTCAGGGTAAAATGGCGGTTCAAAATACCATTTTAATCAACTAAAATGTTACTGTCAAGACAAAAATGGCGGTTTAAAAATGCCATTTTAATCAACCAAAACGTCACTCTGTCAGGGTAATAATGGCGGTTCAAACCGCCGTTTTAACCTATTCAAAAACCGCCGTTTTAACCTATCTAAAAACCGCCATTTTAACTTTGGAAATAACGGCGGTTTGAACCGCCGTTTTAACCTATTCAAAAACTGCCGTTTTAACTCCAGGAAATTGTGGCGGTTTTTAAAAAACCGCCGTAATAACCGGAATGGCGCCCAGAATTACGTCGTTTTCTAAAACCGCCATTCTTGGTAATAATGGCAGTTCAAACCGCCGTAAATACCCAAAAAAACCGCCGTTTTAACCAGAATTTTTTGTAGTGTATATTTATATAGTAGTATATTATAATTGTTAGAATATATTAAGATTAATTATTCTAACAATAATTATAATTTATGAGAATAAATTCCGTTGCTATTTGTAATATTCAAAAGGTCCAATCTTTAAAAAATACTAATAAAATCTGAAATAATACTTATCTAGGTAAAAAAACAAAAAACATGTTATAACAATATGAAATTCATCATGAATAATTGAACATTGATCAACAAATTAAATTTAACACAATATGTCATAGATTACTACAAAAAAATCTGGTAAAAGAGTTTTTTTTTATATTTACGGTAGTTTAAACTGTCATTATTATTAGAAATGACAGTTTTAGAAAGTGACGTAATTCTGGGTGTCATTCTAGTTATTATAACGGCTTTTAGAAAATTGCCATAATTTTTTAAGTTAAAATGGCAATTTTTGAATAGACTAAAACGGTGGTTCAAATGGGCATTATTTTCAAATAATACGACATTTTTTTGTTGGTTAAAATGGCGGTTCAAATCGTCATTATTTCCAAAGTGAAAATGATGTTTTTGATTAGTTAAAAGTTAAAACGGTATTTATGAATTGTCATTTAATTTTTACTCTAACAAAGTGGCGTTTTGATTGGTTAAAATTGTCTTTTTTATCGGATTAAAATGACATTTTTTGTTATTTAAACTGACATTGTTGAATTGCCGTTTTTACCCTAACAGTAGTGTTTTTATTGGTTGAAATCACGTTTGAAAGTGCCGTTTTTATCGGATTAAAATGACATTTCATGTTGTTTAAAATGACAATTACAAACTGTCGTTTTTACCGGATAAAAATAACATTTTTTTATCATTTAAAAAGACAGTTTTACCATCATTTTTATCGCATTAAACAAATAATTTTTTATTAAAATTTTACAATAATAAAAAATCAATATCTATAAACAACGTATTAAACATAAATATAATTTTTTAGTATTGAATCAAAAGTCATAATCTTTATACAAATAAATTATCAAATATAACATAATTTTTTAAGAAAAATACTCGCACAATGACATCTTTATATGAAGATGACATTATGAATCTTTAAATGGTTAATCAAACATATTTAGTCAAACATATCAATTCATCTAATAGTCTATAATGCTATCTTCATATGAAGATATCATCATAAAAATATCTACCATTTTTTAATTATAGTCAGACTTTTGTCTTTCTTTTCGCATACATTTTCTTCTTTATTCTAATTTCAGCAAAACATTAAAGTACAATACAAAGAAAAAAAAAGAAAGAAAAACTATATATATCCCACCATAGCTGAACTTGATTTATAATTTTTTCTGCCACGGCAGGAAGTAATAGATATATAATTTGGTCTAAGTGAATTTACACCCTAGAAGATGCTTGCAGGGATTCTTTCTTCCACTTCACCAAACGTTGAAGAAAGTCCATAACCTGCATGAGAAATAGTAAACAAATAAATAATCAGATATTTATTAACTAGGCGTACACAGTACGATGGTGCAACAAAAGAGACAAAACAAAAAGGAGAAATTATATACTTGGCTCATTAGGTTCTTGTAAAGAGTATGAAACCCCGAGCTTCAATTCCTACACAGCAACAAGAATCAAATATAGTGCTTGCATTGTGTGCTATTCTACTTGCTAAACATGAAGGAAATCAGCAACTTGCTTTTCATTAATAACCACATAATTGACGATAATATATGTGAATTGTTTGAGTGATTTGTGGCTGGATTGCTATGTTGAGTAATGCAAAAATTGTTGATTTCAGATGAGTATGCTTAAATGTGAAAAGTGACAAAAAATGGTGACTTATTAATCCTGAGCACTTGGGACTGATTTATTCTTTCCAGCAAGTTACAATAGATAAAAGAAAGTTAGAATGCAAGGTTAGAGTAAGTGAAAAGCTAGGAATCAATTTTTGACCTCTCAAAACCCGAGATTACATGTTGCTGAATTATGAAGTTTCGGACAGCAATTTGTGAATAAAACTGGGAGTAATCTAGCGACTCAAAATGAGTGAAATTATTTTTCTATGAAACCTTAAGATGTCCATATTATTCCCCTAAAATTTTAGAATTTTTCGATGTGTGGTTTGGGAGATATGATTTTTAGAAAATGGTCATTTTCTGCAAAAACAACACTGTACGAATTCTGGAATAGCAACTTCAAAACCACATATCTCAATACTCTGAAACTCTTTGGAGGTGAAACCAAAAAGGAATGAAATATTAGGATGTCTAGTATTTTATGTCCAAATTTCAGGAAATTCAAATTTTATAGAGAAAGTTGTGTCTTCTGGAAGCAGGGCTGTTCACTGCTGCGACAGTACCCTTTTCTTAAAACAAAATCATATTTCGAGAGGCATAACTTTTTCTAGAGAAGTGAAAATGCTCTGGGACTTGAACTGAGTGAAAGACGGGTAAGTCTGGTTCAACCACACCAAACTTTAGGAGAATCCAACCAAAGATAAATTTTATATGATTTTTTTAAGTTGGTTACTGCTTGCTGTTTTTTTGAAGTGTACTAAATCAGTAGCCGATTTTTAAAAAATCATATAAAATTAAATTCTTAGAACGCAGTTGCAAAACCAAAACCAAAGTACACTTTAGGATTCCTATTTAAAATAAATAATAATATATTAGGATTTCTTTTGCCCCTTTTTTTATATGATAATATATTAGGTATATGTATAATATGTTATACCTCTTATATTTGCATATGGTTAAGTTAATTACTATGGCTGAAAATCATATGTTGTTGGCTTTATTGACACTTTAACACTTGAAGTTGTATTGTTATGGCTGAAAATTGTTTGTGCAATTCTGGTTGTTGTAATTCTAGTTTTGTGCTAACTAAGCAGTACCAAGAATTGTGCTAACTTTATTTTTTAAGTTGACATAGTTTTGATAATTTATACAACTATTTTCAGTTTGGTTTTTAATTATTTTCAGTTTGATTTTTTAATTTTTATAATTACGAATGTCATTATAAATATTTTTCTAATAACTTTTCTATATAATTATGCAGGATAATTATTGAGGATGATAATGAAGATTAAACTGTTTATCATTGTGGTTTATGGGTTAAGATGGAGTAATGTTAAGAATGGATACATGTATGATAGACTAATTACTTTTATTAGAAGATATTTATATAGAATATAATATTTTAGTTTTTCGTAGAATATTAGTAGTAAATTCTAAGTGGTCTCATGCCTATTTTGATATGGCTATGTTTAATTTAATGTGAGATGTATGAATATTAGTACTTTTGGATCATTATAAATATATTTTATTTACAAATAATTTTATTATTTAAAGAAATTATGTAGTATAATTATGTATTTATTTTTATTTTATAATATTTAACTCATTTAATTAAAAATACAGAATTATATATGTAATCATATTACTAAATATTATGTACAAAAAATTATTAGAATATATATATATATAGAAAATAAAAAAAAATAATGAGAAACCTAAGGCTACACTTATATAAAGTAGCTATGGTTATACAGAAAATTTAAAAAAAATGAGGAACCTAAGACTACACTTATATAGAGTAGCTATGGTATACAATGTGGTTACGCTTTATAGGTGATGCAGTAGCACTGAAAAGCGTAGCCTATTCTAGTAAAAATGGAAGCTGAAAAGCGTAGCCTTTGGTCCTGGACAGCATCATTTGAAAAGCGCACCCTATTCCCAAACGCCAAAAACATAGCCTTTGGTGCAGAAAAGTGTGGCCTTTAAGAATAGGCTACGGCCGAATAGGAATCATCCCAAAAAACATAGCCGTAGCCCAGAAAACGTAACCGTAACCTAAGACATCATTTTTTTTTTTTACTTTTGGCTACACTTTTCAAGTGTACTTGAATGGGTATTTTTCTTGTAGTGACACAACAAAAAGAATAAGCAAGAGAAAGCAGAATCACTGGTACAAACACACAAAACAACAACAAAATATTCTATAAACAAGGTTATCATATTAAAGAACCCTCGAAAAATGGGCTCATGAATGCATTTATAAGAATGGGATATGATGAGTAGAACACATATGACCACAACGTGATCAACTTGTAAATGGCTAGAGATCACCTCGATGGGAGTTTCTCTTTTCTCAGCAGCTGCAATCAAAGTTTCAATGTTCAAGGCTGATCCAAACCCTACATAATGGACAGTTCCAAAAAGCAAAGTGAATGTTCAGAAAATAAAAGAAGAACTATGCCCAACCAGAATCATTCACAAGGGAGTGAAAGGACAGAAATATATGGGTTGAAGTAGCTCCACGGCAAGGACGATAAGATAACATCCACGATGCGCTGCCACTGCTATGTAGCTGCAGTGAGATACAAAATAAATTAAAAGAAAATTAAAGATTAATTAAGGAAAGAAAACCCTAATTAAGTGCATGGTGAATGCCAGATTGTGGTACATGCATAGTTAAGAGTTTAAACTTCAGAGTGGCGGAGATGTCACTGGAGAGAAGACGCTGAGCTAGGAGGTACTGAGAATTTTGGCGGAAAAGACGCAAAGTTAGGATGAAAAGGAGAGCGAGGAAGCTAGAGGAGACGTCATCGGAGGAGATTACCATGGGAAAGGAGATGTCGTCGAAGGAGGTCGTTGTCAAAGGAGATGTCACCGAAAAAGATTGTCGTCGAAAAATGAAAGAGGATCCGAGATCGTCGCTCTGGCCAGGGATAGCGTCTATAGGGAAACAACTTTGACAATGGAGAAGCGACTATGGGAAAGAAAGTGCGTGTGTGGCTTGGAACTTTCAAATCCGTTATAGAGGCAACGACAATGGAGGGTGAAAGCGGTAGCGACGGATATAGGAGGACGACGAGGGAGAGATAGAAAAGATATCGATCGAGCGAGCAGTCGTATGTATATGCATAGTATTTCAATTAGGAATTGTAATATTTTTGATATATTAAACCCTAAATCCTAAACCCTAAACAGTTTAAAATTGTTATAATCATCAAAATTGCCACTAAATACAAAATTATTTACATACAGTAGTAACAAAAAATATCATAATATTTTTTAAAAGTATCATAATATAAATATCACTTTATTTTTTATTTTTTTTGTAGTGGCAGTAACGAGAGTATTAAGGAAAATGATGAGTTCTTAAAAGAGAGAAATTCCTTAATAATTTTACAATTTTAGTTTTTTTTTTTTTTGGGGTTAATTCTTCCTTTGGCTTCTGTAAATTATTTTTCGTTGGCCAATCTTATTGATTATTGTAAACTACATATCAGCATGCATAGATGCATAAACAGTGGGGATAGTCAACGCAATGTCCAACGGCATAAGGATCATGCTTGCGATTGCATTCCTTTTGACAACTTTTTTTGTTGCAATTAAAATAATCAGCCCACATTTCATTACACAACTTTACAGCTTCAGTCACATGACTTGTCATCAACACAACTGCAAAATATGTATATATTAACAAAAAGTTAAAATAAAGCATATTTTATTATCTATATTTCTATACAACATTAAGCTTTCAATAGATTTAAATGAGGACAAGATGCATGGGATATGAAAAATAACGAACTTGAAATCATAAATACACAAGTGCGAAAATGTTTAGTTATTTTAAACAATTAAATTGTGAATATATATATTAAATTCTAGCATGTTTATGGTAACTCAATAAGTATACAACCGTTGTTAAAATTAAAATAATATTTTTTTATATTTTGATAGTATTTTTTTTAGTAATATTTTTTAAAAAACAGTTAAATAATAAAAAAAACATTTTAATTTTAAAAATATTTTTTTAAATATTATAGCAACTATAACATAGACATAGTAAAATGACTATATATATATATATATATAAAAGAATTAAATTTGCAATGGGTCGGATGATAAAACATATATAGACATAAAAAATGGGCATTGAGATATGAAAAATAAAATGATTAACCTGAAACCAAAAGAACGGAGAAAATGTTTGCCACATTCAATTTCGTCATCTTTCTAACAAGTATGAATAATTCTCTCATGTTCAATATATGCCATTTGAGAAGATGAATGGTGATATATATAGCTAGACATAAAAGATTTTGGGAATTAATAAATTAATATATCATCTATTCTTCTATATATTTTTTATTGTGCCCAAACACACACTTATTCTATTATTTGAACAGTACAGTTTAGCTCCATAATCATCCTATTCATATATTTTATCATAAATGGTCAAGATTTAAAGGACATTTTTAAATAGTTACATATATACAAATATGAAAAGATTAACATCAATATATATAGTTATAACAATTTTTAGGATTTTGCAAAAAATGAATAAATAATCTTAGGACACTTGTTAAAAAAAATAAAAATATTTCGTAGAAAAATATATTATATATGTTTATTATTATTATTGAAAAAGGCCTTACTATTTTGTGTTCTAATAAAAATGCATTTTAAGAAGACTATAAAAGAGAATATTTTATTTATTAATTTTTTTATATTTTCAATGCATACAACACATTAAAAATTTAAAAAAATTTTATTATTATATTCTTAAAATATAAAATAGCTAAATCTGTTTTTAATTATGTATACTGATAATTATTTTAAAGATAATTCTTCATGAGTTAAAGGAGTAACAGGCTAATTTCAATGTCTACCGTTATTTAACTTTTTATAAATACCAAGCGGAGCAATTTCACCGCTATAACCTTTCATAAATTCTAAGACTCATTACCGGTGTAGTTGTTCAACATAACGATAAATAAAAATATTTGGTAACTAACAAAATTTAGTTAAAATTAGTCAGAATTTATTTTATTTAATTTTTAAGTTTTATTTTTTTTTTCTAATATTACCGAAAAATAAATATATTATATAGCTTCGATAATTAACCTTTCATAAATACTAAGTGATATATACATACTCTCATAGCCAGATAGCCTTTCATAAATGCCAAGTTTTATATAATTCGTTCGTTTCAAATAAATGTTTATTTGAATCAAATGAGATATATTAAAAAGGGAGTCACTTAAATAAAGACGTTTAAAACGTCTTTTTTTAAAGATGTTTTTTAATAGGAATATTTTAGTCATTTTTTATAATAAAGGTATTGTAATCATTTTCTATCAAAAATAATATTAATTTAGACCAGTTCAAGATTTGATTCACTATTTTTTCAGTTAAATTAATTTGTCTAACCTAATTTTGACAAAAATAACACGACTTAATCAATTATATGTGTTAAATTTTAATTAATAAAAAATATCTTTAAAAAAAGACGTTTTAGACGTCTTTATCTAAGTGGCTCCCTATTAAAAATTATTTTCACAGTGAGCTAGTAATTTTACGGTAAAGATAATATATGATAATATACATTTTTTATTAATATTAAATACATAAAAGAATGCCAACAAACTATATATAACTCGATTGGCATCTCTCCGTCTCACCTAAAAGTTTTAAATTTGAATCTCACTTCTAATTTAAAAAAAAAAATACATAAAATGATAGTTTTTAGCTTAGAAATTTCTATTTATATATTCTTAATAAATATTTTTAGGATTGACCCTATCAACATGCATAGGTACATAAACAATGGGGATACGCAATGCACTCTCCAATGGCGTGAGGATCATCATCATGCTTGTCACTGCATTCCTTTTGACAGCTTTTTTTGGTGCAATCAAAATAATCAAACCAAATTTCTTTACACATCGTTGTCTTCTCTTTATTAGTTTCTTCACTTGTTGTCATTAAGACAACTGCAAAATATTGAAACAAAAAGTTAAATAAGGATATTTTATGATATAGAACATTAAGGATTAAGCTTTCAATATGTAGATTTGAAACAAAGACATGAACATGCATGGGATATGAAAGAACAAAGGAACTTCAAATCACAAATAGCAAAGTGATTGATGGAGAAAATTTTGATTACTAAAATTAATTTATTTTAAACCATTAGTTTGAGAAATTCTGAATTCTCAATCTGATTTCGCTGGTGAAGTAGTTAGAATTAATTGATATTTTATTCTTCGATTCTTGTTAGTAGGTTCTTGAAGATATATAAAATTAATTTTGTTTATTTGTTGTTTGAGAAAGTATAGGGAATAATTTTTTTTTGTTTTTTTGTGAACCACGTAAATAATAAATTAAAAAAAGTTAATTTTAATTTTAAAAATTAAATTTTAAATTAATTAGATATAATTTTTGTTAGTGGGTCTGAAACGATAATATTAGAGAGAGAATAAAAAATTAGTTCAAATAATATAAATTTATTTTATTTAATATTTATTAATTTTAGCGTTAATTAATAAATATTAAATAAGACATATTTAAATTTAGAATAATTTTTATTGTCTCATAAATATTATTATATATGGATGATAAAACAAAGATAAAACATAGAGATAAAATGGTTGAGATAAGAAAATAATGATTAACCTGAAGTCATAAGAATAAGCAAGAAAATGTTTGCCAAAATTAACTTGGTCATCTTTCTAACAAGTTTGGATTATTCTCAATTAATTAAGCTCAATATCTTTTGTGAGTGCCATTTGAGAAGATGAAAGGTGGTATATATATAACTATAGATATTCATTTTAGCGTGTAATAGAATCTTAAAATGAATAAACTGATATTTTTATCTTTTTCTTCTACGTATATTTGAGTTGATGAGCAGTATAATTTAATTAGCTCCATAATGATCATAGATTATATTGTATTATAGGTCAAGATTTAAAGGCTATTTTTTAAGAGTTACATATAAAGATCAGATACGAAAAAGTCAAATAATTTTAATATTTTTGTCATCAAATATCCTAACGGTACTTAATAAAAATACACAAATGGAAAATGATTTCATGCGGTTAAAAATAAGGATTTAGCTAATGTGTGTCCATTTTAAGAATATATGATAAATTTATTATTAAGAAAAAATTTTAAATATTTTTATTTAATAAATATAAAATAAATATATTATCAAAATCTTAAAAAAATTTTATATTTTCAATTAAAATTTTTTTAATTTTATAAGTTTAACATATACTCTTAAAATACAAAATAGATAAATCCAAAAAATAATAATACTTGAGAAACAATAAAAAATTAAATAAAGTAGTTTAAATTTATTATTTTAGTTAGCATTTATTAATTGTCACTATAATTAATAAAATACTAAATAAAAAATTGAGTTATTTTTTGTCTCCTTACTTAAAAAAAACATACACATATATAGCAAGTACTCTTAAAAATTTTGTTAACAATATCCTTTTTTTTATATCAGTAATATATATATATATATATATATATATATATATATATATAAATTTAACTTATTTAATATTTATTTATTGTAAAATATATTAAATAAAATAAAAAATAATAAATTTTAACTGTTTTTTACTAATTATTTTTTAACCAAATATTTTTTTATATTATCCATACTAATAGATATTTTTTAGAATACAATAATTCTTCATGAATTAAAACAGTAACAACAATGTCTACCGTTATTAGCCTTTTGTAAATACCAAGCAACGTAGCGTGTACATAATGCAGACCGGCTCAAAGATCCGGTTCGAGTTTAAAGCAATTTGGGTCATGTTGGCTCGGGACTGACCCAGAAAAAAGAAATAAAACCTGACAAAGAAATTAAACTCGAATCGGGCCATAATTTGAGTCATTCAAATCTGGCCTGGTAATTCATATTACTAGAGGCTAAACACTTTACGGCACATGCTTAGTTTGCACTTCGCAGTGCACAAGGAGCACACAACCCTCTTCTCTCAGCACCATAAGACACAGCCACACACCTTCAGTTCCCCTACGAAAACGGCGCCGCCATCCTTCCTATCTTAACTCTCTCTTTACCTCTCGCCAGCCGTCATCACCCTTTCCTTCTCAGTCTTCTCTCTATCTCTCACCAATCATTGTCACGGTGCCCGTCATCACTCACCAGCTTCAGAGTCACAACGGTGTTGCATTGTCGATGACGAACGCGAAGTGCGATAGCGCTTCTCTAACCCTCAACGACGACGACTGTTTTTTCTCTCTCAGTCAGACGGTCACAATGGAATTGCCCCTGGTCGTCCTCTTCTTCTCTACTACTGGTCTTCTTCTTCTCTTCTCTGACCTCTGCTCAAGTTCAGATAAATAGTTATTATTCTGATTAGGAATTATAATATTGGAACTTATGAATATTAAATAATGTAAGTTCGAATGATGGGGCTATTACTTACCTTTAAAGGAAATTAGTGCCAGAAGTAGGTTGGTGTGTGAAAAAAAGTATATGCATGTGAGATATTGTGTTCATGTTCTTAATTTGATGATGAATGAAGAAATTAAAGAACAACAAACTTCAATTGATGAAAGCATTACAAATGTTGTCAGGTATGTTTGGTCCTCTCCTCAAAGAATTAAAAAAATTTAAAGACTACATTAAGACTGAGTTGATTATTGAATCTAAAAGTCTTGTGTGTTTGGATGTTCTAACTAGATGGAATTCTACCTATCTAATATTAAATTTGAAAAAATTTTTGATAGACTTTATGATAAAAAATCTAATTTTTTTAGATGGTTTGGAGAGGATAGTGAGAAAAAAAAAAAAGTTGGTCCACCTATACTGCTTTATTGATAACATGCTAGATTATTCATTGAATTTTTGAGAATCTTCTACAAAATAATTTTGAGTTTCTCATCTTCCTTACATATTACATCAAACAAATGTTTTCATGAAATTGCATTTGTCACTTCTCAATTAACGTCTTGGAGTCAAAATCATTCTAAATTATTAGAAACTATGACATGTTCTATGAAAGATAAATATGATAAATATTGAAAACTAGTTGGCAAATTTAATCCATTGTTACTTGTTGCTATAGTATTGGATCTTCAGTATAAATTAGATTATCTCTGTTGGTATTTGGAGGATGTTTATGACAAAGAAATGTCTATTAGCATGACTAATTTTGTTAAACTCACATTGGATATTTTGTATAAGTTTTATAAAAAAGAGGTTAGTTGTAGACAATAAAAGAAGGGAGGATGATGGAGATTCATTTAGAGATGTTTTAGATGACAATATTAAAGTCTCAGTTGGTGCCAATAAGGACGTTTCAGAAAATAGAGTGAATATGTGAAAAAAACAAAAGAGAGAGAAGACTAATGCAGATAGCAAGTGAGATGTGGAGAGATATCTAGCCGAGAATACTTTGGGAGATGAAAATTTTGATATATTGATCTGGTGAAAAGTGAATGCCCCAAAATACAGAATTCTTTCTCTCATAGTTCGTGATATTTGAGGCATTTCGGTTTCAACTGTTGCTTCTGAATCATTATTTAGCACTGGTGGACGTGTGTTTGATGTCTTTTGCAGCTCTTTGTCACCATTAATAGCTAAAACTTTGATATACACTCGAAGTTGGTTGTGCCCTTTTAAATAAGGAGTTAAAGATCAGGAGTTTGATCAATTTAATAGCAGTAAAAAAATTGTTGAAGATACATACATTTATGATATCTTTATTATATGTGACTTATTTATTCTAAGTAATAATTTTTTATATGAAAAATGAGTAATTTTATATGTTTTGTAGGTTTCACTAATGTATTCACATTATAAGGAACAAGATGACAATATTAATGGTAATTGATGGATGATGGCTATTTTTCTGTGGAATTTAAGTATTGTTAACATTAATATTTTGTATTATTAGTCATTATAAGATTATAAGTAAATGTTTTGTATTTAGAAAGTATAAGATTTTAGACTAATGCATAATATTTTGTGTTATTTGTATTAACTTAAATATTTGGTGTTATTAGACAATATTAGTATTAATTGTGGTTATGCTTTAATTTAGAAGAATGGTTGGTTCTTGTTATATTTTTTTAAGTGAATTTCACTATGTGAAATTATTGTTATCAGTCTAATTTTTATCCAGTATAATTGTGGCAGAAAAATGTGTAAATTTCATCGAATCTAAGATCGGATTAAAATTTAACAAATAAATTCAGTATATATTTTAAATCGAATCTAAATTAAATAAAATTCTATTAGCCTGACCCATCTACAATCTAACTTTATCATTATAACCTTTCATAAATACTAATAAAAATCATTATTATTAACAGCTAGCTTTGTCAATTAAAATTTAATAAATACTAAGTGACACATACTTTCGTAGCCTTTCATAAATATGAAGTTTTTACCTCTTTTGTTTCTTAAATATGTAACTGCTTATTTGAATAAACTGAGATATATTGAAAATGGGTTTTATACTTTTATAGCTAGTTGAAATTTTATATTAAAGATAATGTTATTATGATATTAAATACACACGAAAAAAACAGTCTTTCAATTAAAAGATTTTATTTTACATTTTTAATAAGTATTTTTAAAACACCCCTTAACAAATCCAATATGCAGAGACAAATCCACTACTTTAATTTATCCAAGTGAATAGCTCACTACGGAAAACCACGAATTATGATCAATTATTAACAGCGAAATATAAAGATATTATATTGTTAATGTTTGGTCTCAAATATATAATAAATGTTGTTTTAGAAAACTTAAAGAGTATTAATTAAAGGAGAGAGAGTGTCTGTAAGAGATAAAAGTGTAAAAGAATGATTTCATAAGGTAATGTCTTAAAATTAATTTAATTCTCACCCACATGTAACTAGTAAAAACAAAATGAACTGTTGGATAAAATTTTATATTAATCTCACACCATTAAAATCATTATTGATGACTACTTGATAGCTACAAATCACAAAAGTTATTGGCCCTAGCACTTCTCTAATTAAAATTTTTGAGACAAAATTAATGTACAATATAAATTTCAAAAATCACTTAAAAAATTTAGTTTATATAGCTGCGACAGGATAGGATAAGACACTGAGAATAAAACAAGACAAGACACTGATGGACAAAGACATAAAATTTTGTATTATTATATTTTATTTGGTGATAAACTAGAACAAATTATGAAAATCTAATTTATTCACACTTTTTTCATTCAAAAATTTGAGATGAAAAATATAATAATAAAAAATATAATTATAAAAATTAACAAAAATAATTAAAAAAAGAATGAAAAATAAGTTGTGTCCCTTATTAGTGTTTCTGTGTCTTTTCTATCAGGATGGACACAAAATACACTAATTTAGTGTCTCTGGATACACTATTTCTATCCATGTCTCCTTTGTTAAACATAATTTTATATTTCTGTATCTATGTCTCATTGTCCTGTCTATGTAAACAAGCGCCGATCTATGTGTGCACACATGTATGTATGGGCCCAAATTAAAATATAAAATAACATGCTTTCAAATTCTTTTAGTTTAGACTTGAAATGAATCTCCACTTATATATACCTCTCTCACTTCTATTGGATTTGCATTCACAAAAAACATAAATTAAAGAAGAATATATATAATATATTCCGCTAACTTGTTAAAAATCTAAGATGGCCAAGTTATCTTTGGGAAACATTCTCGTACTTGTACTTCTGGTTTCAGGTTCATTATTATTTTTTCATATCTCGTAATTTTCTCCTCTTTTGACTGTGTTTGAAATGCTTAAAATATTTTTTTTACAATTTTCAAATAAGAAAAAGCAATAAGTACAAGAAAGTTAAAAAGAAAAAAGATTTTACAAACAAGAGATAAAAAAAATGACACACACGGCAAGTGATGAAGATAGAGAGATCTCTGAATTTTACATGTTTAATTCCAATAAACATGCATGATATCTTTTTATGTATAATTCATCGGTTCATTTAATTTTAATTCAAATTAACTCAATTTCATATATAATTTTGGAGGTTTAAACACACCCAAATTAAAGAGTATATTTTCATTGTCATTTATGCTTCCTACTTATAAAATACATGTAACGTTTTATTATTAATCAGAATAGCACATATGTACAAAGGTGAATTCTATGGTGCCTATAAATTGGTGCCTAACTTTTGTCTAACTTACTTTTTATGACAACTTTTGAATATTTAATAATTATTTATTTTTATACTTTTAAAATTAAATATTAATTTTTAACCCTTTTTGATAAGTTAGACAAACACTTTTAGGCACCATGGTAATCACCATGTACTAAACACTCTTGATATAAGTATAAAAATATTATTATTAATTAATAATTACGTATTTAAATTATTTTTTAATTAATAAAAAAACTTATTGGTTATTTTTAAGAAAAAACGGATGAAAATAATTTTTATTATAAAAAATATACACATAGCGAAATTTACTTTAATTAGGTTTGTTTCCAATATTTTGTAGTTGTGTGGATGAAAAGTATAGTGGCCGATGATGATGAAGAAGAAGTATTGAGCCTCTGTGTAATAGATTGGGATGACGAAGATTGCAACAAAGGCATGTTTGAAAATTGTCTCAAAGAATGCGGAGAGAAATATGGTTCCATGGCCTATGATGCACATTGTGAAGAAGAACGATCCCGTTGTGCATGCATGTTTGAGTGTCCTGATATATAACCTATTAACCTTTAATTTGTTTATCAAAAATGAAAAAAAAAAATCCCTGGTGGTAATTAATAATATTGATGAGTAGAGAATTTTCCTAAGACCAGTTATTATGAAGTGTAGGAGTATGTGATTATTTCCCAAAATCCATGCATAGCCAAGTTTGGCATAATAATTTTCTTTTAAACCAAAAAAAAAAAAGGATGAATTTAATAAAAGTTCAGCCAAAAAAAAAAAATCTCGTCAGAGATTTATTATTTATATATGGTCTCGTCATAATAGAATTTTTTATTTAAATTAAATAAATAATGTATGTATATTTATGTGTAATTTGTATTATGTTTACCAAACGAATTAGGTTATATATCCAAATCTTTTTGACAACTAAATCTAATTAAATTAGTCTAAATTCAATAAAAATCAGTTTTATTAAGGAGATGATGAATACATACTCTAACTTTGTGAATGTTTCTGCATCCCTCTCTCTCTCCTCCTCCTTCTTCTTCTTCTCCTTCTTCGTGTTTCTCCTCTTTCTTCTTCTTCGCGTGTTTCTTTCTTATCGTCGTTCTTTTATTGTTGTTGTTGTTGCTGCATTTTTTTCTTCCTCCTTTTCTTAGTGATTTTGCAATATTATGCATTTCTTCTTCTTTGTTTAATTTTTTTGTTTTTATTCTTGTTAAGAGAGTAAAATTAGAAGAATAATGAGAAGATAAAATATAAAAAAAAAAGATGAACAAAAAAAAGAAGAAGATGATGATGGTAATGATGAAGAAGAAGAAAGAAGAGGAGGAAGAGTTTTGAGTTCAGTGCATTCTAGTTTAAACTTATTTTAAACTGAGTTTGTTTATGTATCGTCATCATTAAGAAATTTCGGTACATTCTGGATTTGAATTGTTATACATATAAAAAAGAAGACAACGATGATGATAATAATGATGATATAGGAAGAGGAGAAAAAAAAAAGAAAGAGGAGATCGAAGAAATTCAAATGAGAAAAAAAGGAGGGGGAGATATAGGTGGTGGTGACGATGACAATAACGAAGGAGAAAGATGAGAAAAAAAAAGAGGAGGAGGAGGAGGAGAAGAAGAAGATGATGATGATAATGTAGAAGAAGGAGGATGAGGAGGAGTTTTGAGTTATCTTTAAATAATTTTGGTATGTTCTGGATTTAATTTCGGTATATTATGGTCTTAATTTATTTTGAATTGAGTTTATTTGTGTGTCATCATCATTATGAAATTTTGGTGCATTCTGAATTTGAACTGTTATACATTTAAAAAGAAGACAACGATAATGATAATAACGATAATAATGATGATGATAATAATGATGATGGAGGAGGAAGAAGAAAAGGAAAGAGGAGATAGAAGAAATTCAAATGAAAAAATGTAGTAGTGACAACGACGATAATGAAAGAGAAAAATGAAGAAAAAAGAGGAGGAAGAAGAGGAGAAGAAGAAGAAGCAGCAGCATTAGAGGTGGGAAGAAGACAGAAGAATCTAAAAAAAAAAAGAATTCTACAAAAAAAGAAGCCGCCAAAAGATAATTAGAGATAATGGTGTGTAGATGTCAATTAGGATATATGAACTTTGTTGGATTTGGTTGGATAATTAATTTGGTTGTAAAGCATTATTCTTACTGATATAAAATTACTCATCCAAAAAACTTAAATTGATAGAAAAAAACAGCATAAATGGTTATATCTCTAACACTCTCCCTCAAGTAAGAGTTTTTCTTTTCTTAGGTTTGCTTGATGTTTTATATAGACATTATTTTTCTCTTTTATTTGTCTTATGTTATTTTTTTATTTTTGGGATTCACCAAGAATCGAACTCTTAACTATTCGGATATAGAGCTCTGATATCATGTTATGAAACCACTCATCTCAAAAGTTTAAGCTGATAGAAGAAGGCAACATTATTAATGATTATATTTCTAACACTTATTAAATTGTGTATTGCGTCACATTGTAACAATTTTAAAATGTTAGAAACTTAAATAATATATTTAAAATATTAAAAATAACTTTAAAATTTGACCTAAATATTAAAATAAAAACGATATTTTACTCTTTTATTTATATTATATTATTGTTTAAAGCTAAATATATAAGAAATCTCTCTTAAGAAAAGATGAATAATAAATAAGTTTAATCTAGCATAGCTCTAAATAGTGATACTAATAACAATGTAGAGAATTGTATTATAGCATACTAATAACATACTCATGAAATTATAAAGGTTGGCAATTCCATATGTGAAATGATACCTCATCGATAACATAACTGTCTTTTGATATTATAATGCTAATTATTAAGCAATTAGCTGTTTTTTTTTTTCAATTTTATCTTTACTTTAATGATTTCTCTCTACTTACACCTAGTTGTTTTACATTTTACAAAATTAATTTTTTTATCAAAATAATATATTTTCTTTAATTATGTATGTAATTTTAATATCTTTTAGTATGTTGTTGCAATTCAATATTGATTTTAGTTATTCTCCCACAACCTTGCATTCTAAAAACCTTTAAAATTTTATAGCCTTTCATAAATACTAGAATTCATTGTTAGTTGAGTATTTAACTTAACGTTAACTTGTGTGTTTTGGTAAGTTGTAAAATAAGCATATATAGCTTCGTAAAAATTAACCTTTCATAAATACTAAGTGGTATATACCTTTTCGTAACAGTTCATAAATAAAAACATTTTACCATTTTTTGGTATTTAAATAACGTTTTATCCGAATAAATAATATATTAATTAAAAAACTTCAATTTTCATATTTTTATAATCAGATATTCAATTTTGTACTCATATTGTGTGAATTTATTTTTAAAAAATATTTATTTTAAAATATTTGTTATTAAAAATAATTTGGTATATATACCGAATTATTAAAAACAACTATATATACCGAAACAAATCCACTTTTTTCAAGTAGATGGTTATTTTAATAGGAAGATGCTATATTGTTATTATTGTTACTTTCGGTCTCAAATAAGGGTTGTTTTAGAAATTTAAATAATATTAATTATTTCCATCAGCAATATTCGTATAGAATCGAGGAGAGAGAGAGTGTGTAACTTGAAAGGGAAAATTAATAGAGAAATGTTAGGGGTGAAAGTTTTTAGACTAAAAAATAGGAGAATTAATTAATGATGTCACTATAACAATTTCTTAAGATAGCGACGGTTATTTTGCGGCGATTGTGTGAAACTGTTGTGAAAAGACAAACTGCGGCGCATATAGCGGCGGTTAGAGGTTGGAGCTGCAATCAAGCCGACATTTAAAACCGTCGCTATATTTCCATCAGATTTGCATTTCGCGACGTCTTTTCGAAAACCGCCACTACATGTACGCCTGGTGATTTATTGTTTTACATTTTGCGGCGGTTTTGTTTAAACCGCCGCAAAATGCGTATTACCACATATTATAATGTTTTCTTTAGTAATAACCATCTGGATATAATCTAGTTAAGTAAACACTAGTATCTTAAGATACATATGTTTAACTCATTGTTACATCTATTTATATATGGTCCAAAAGTATATAAAGAGTATAATAAAGAGTACATTTAATAATACCCATAATGAATATAATAAATAGTACATTCAATAATAAATAAAAATAATAATAATTATAAATATTTTTTATAAATTATTAAAAATCAAACATTTTCTAAAAATAATTATAAATATTTTCTATAAATTATTAAAAATAATAATTAAAAATATTTTCTACAAATTATTAAAAATTTAAAATTTTATATCTTTACAAAAATTATAATTTTAAATTTTAAATTTTTTATTTTAATAATTTGTTGAGCATTTATTAAAATAAAGAATTTAAAAAATTTTTTAATAACAATCTTAACCTGTATTCTTAAATATAAGAATTCATAATAACAAAATTAAAAATTAATTAATATTTTACCAAAACTAAATACTAAATATAATAAAAATATTTTTAAATAAAAACCAATTAATGATCTGAATATTATCATGGTTAATAAATTCAATAATGCTAACTGACCAATAAATATAATATTTTTGGCAAATATTTCACTAATTTTAAATATTAAAGACTAAATTCTAAATCTTAATAAATATTTTTAGAAAGTGTTAGATTTTTAAGAATTTATAAAAATTTTTTATAATTATTATTATTTTTATTTATTATTAAATGTACTCTTTATTGAATTCATTATGGATATTATTAAATGTACTCTTTATATACGCTTGGATTATATATAAATAGATATAAATTAATTCGATCTACTATAATCCAAAATTAATTCGAAATGGACCGATTTGAATTACTAGGGACGTCCTAGCATGCATAATTTGAATCACCTTATTTCGAACTCCCCTAAGATTACATGCAAGCATAATTCGAATTGGACAAATTTGAATTACAAGCATCACTACTAATTCGATTAGGACTAATTCGAATTAGTGTTGGTTTGTCTCATTCGAATGGGACTGATTCGAATTACATAAGAATGTACTTTTGGGATATCCGGGTAATATTTTTCAATTTGGTAGATTTGTGTAATTTGGTCGTCCATTTGGTTTAATTGTGTATTTTGCCCAATATATAAGGTGCCTATAATAACTATGATCAGATATAAAGTATACAACAAGAAATTGTGTGGCAATAAATTGTGTTCATGTGATATACATAATTATTAGCGTTATATATCGTCCGTTTTGCCGCGAAATGTTTTTAACCGCCGCTAAACGGCTCCAGGAACCGCCGCTAAATGGCATTTTTGTTGTAGTGTGTTAGTTCAAAAGTAAGGTAAAAATAAAGAAAATTGTTGTTTGCATAAGTGTATAAAAAGATATTATTTCACAAGGGTAATATCGTACAATTAGTTTTAATTATTTATACGAAATTGTAATTATGCGTTTAATTTATGTGTGTAATTAATTAATTATAACTAGGCACTTATTTGAGGCCGAAGTATTAATTCAATTGTTATAATTACTCTACAAAATTATATATGTACATTTTTCAATTGATTATGTATAACTTCTGAATAATTTAATTTAAAAATGGATTAATAGTCAAATTCGTTCTTGAAAGATCACTCATTCTTTAAATTAGTCCTCAAATGATTTTTTTAGTCATATTAGTTCTTGAAAGATAAAACGTAAGTCAAATTAGTTCTTCCGTTAGTTAGATGATGACGTGTTATGTTAAGTGCTACGTGGCATGATGATGTGTCATGTTCAGTGCCACATGTCACCAGATGATTGGTTGACGTGTCAGGTCAGTGACACCTAGTACGTCACGTATATCTTGATATGTAAAAAAGTTATTTATAATTAAAATTGTCCCTGAAAGTCCAAATATAAGTCATTTTCAACTATAAAATTTTAAAAATTAATCGAATTAGTCATTATATAATTTTTTTTATGATTTTTTATAATATTAAATTTAAAATATTTTTTAATAGTACTAATTTTAATATTATTCTTAGACCTTAATAAATAAAATTTTCTTTACATAAAATAATAAAAATAATTAAATTATTATAAAATTATTTTGTCGTTTGTAATTTAAAGTTTTATATTTTTAAATTGTAAGTTTTTTTATAGTGAAATTTTTTTATATAAATAAGTTTATCACATTATTGTTGATTATATATTTAAAAATTTAATATTTTAAATCTCACTAAATAATATAGTAGTTATTTTAAAATTTAAATCTTTTAAATTTTTTAAAATTATAATTTATATTATTGTTTAATTTATACGATAGAACTCAATAATTTAAAAATCGATTTGTGGGATCACTTGTTGAATAAAAGATTAAAATATTTAAAATAACTACTATATTATTTAGTGAGATTTAAAATATTAAATTTTTAAATAATATAATCAATAATAATTTGATAAATTTGTTTAAATAAAAAAATTTACTATAAAAAAATTACAATTTAAAAAGATAAAATTTTAAAATACAAATGACAAAATAATTTTATAATAATTTAATTATTTTTATTATTTTATGTAAAGAAAATTTTATTTATTAAGATCTAAAAATAATATTAAAATTAGTACTATAAAAAATATTTTAAATTTAATATTATGAAAAAAATAAAAAAATTTATATAAGGACTAATTTGATTAATTTTTAAAATTTTAGGGATAAAAATGACTTACATCTGAATTTTCAAGAACTATTTTTATTATAAATAACTTTTTTACATGTCAAGTGACACATGACGTGCAAAGTATCACTGACCTAACACGTCAATCAATCATCTAGTGACACGTGGCATTTAACGTGACATGTCATTATCTAATTAATAGAAGGATCAATTTAACTTACGTTTTATTTTTCAAGAACTAATATGACTAAAAAAATTATTTGAGGATTAATTTAAAGAATGGATAATTTTTTAAGGACGAATTTGACTATTAACCGATTTAAAAATTCTTGTCCACTAGGTGTGTTGTGTCATGTGTGTATGGTCCCCCGTTAAGAAATATAATAAAATAATAATTATATTACGTATACACTAAAATTATCTATCAATATAAAATATATATTAAAATATAAATATATATTGAAAATAAATTAAATTATACATATATATTTATATATAAATATATTGATAAATGACATATTTTAGTGATTGATTTTAGTGTACAAATAGTATTTTTATAAAATAAAGTATCATGATTAATTTAAAATTCTCTTAATTTAGACTTAAAGTGAATAATCTCTGCCACTTATATATGTATATATACCTCGCTCGCTCCTTAGATTTGCATAGACAAAAAAAAACCAAGAATAAGAATTATATTGATTCACACTAATTTGTTAGAAAGATGTCTAAGCTATCTTTGGGAAACATTTTCTTATTTGTGTTTCTGGTTTCAGGTACATTATTTCTTATTTGAAATGCTAAAATATATAAGTTTTCTTTCGCTCAATACTTGTTAGTGCGTGCTTGATGTATTCAAAATGAATAAATCAGTAACAATAAAAAAGTTATAAGAAAGAAAACTATAAACAAATGACTAAAAAAGATATTACAAAAATGCAATTCGCCAAACCTTAGTAAAACAAATTAAAGTGGATTCTATTCTATGTATTTTGTGTTCCTTAAAAAAATTTTCTAGTGGATGAATTATAAGATATAGATATAAATTTATAAATATTCTATTTTATTCAAAAGTAACACGCACGTAGCTGAAGTGTTTGTAAATCTGTAAGATAACGTAAGAAAGAAAAGGTGAAACTATAGTTATTAATACACTTTAATTATGAAATGTTGTTTTTATGAAGAAAAAGAAAAAAAAAGAAATATGAAACAACACGAATGAAATTCATTCTTAAAGATGGGTATGTATATAAAAGAGAAAGAGATATTAAATACAATTTTCATATTTTTTTTAATCCTTTTAATGTTAAAATTTATTTTTTTATTGTATTTAAAAAATAAGATTTATTATTAGAATATTATTTATTATATTTTTAGAATATTACACACATAAGTTTAATATATCTTTTTAAAAAATAATTAAAAAGCATTGTTAAATTAGTTTGAACAACTTAAAAAAGTAATTGACAAAAAAAACATTAATTTAATATTAACTAAATTTATTTTATATACTCCAAATTAATTTTTAATAATTTTATTTCAAATAAATTAGTACTTAATAAATAAATATTAACATAATAGTTCATGCTATATATTTTATAAAATTAGATAAATCAATTTCAAATAATATAAGAGGACAAATTAGTTTTTTTATTCTCAAATTTTAGATAATATAATTCTTTTATCATATTAATTTTATAAAAAGTGAATAAAATCGGTACTTTTTAAATAAAATTACAAACTAATTTAGGTTATCTTGTTATTTTATTATACTAACATATCTAATATTTTGTTTGTCTTTGAATTTTTATTATTATGTCTGTCCAAATTTTGAATATTAATTTTTTCATTAAGATTTTAAATTTTAAAATTTTTTCAACTTAAGTTGCATCTTATCCAAATTTTAAATTTTAAAATTATTGTAATTTAAAATTTTTAAATTATTAAATTTTTTCAAACCAAAATAAATTGATCCAATCCAAATAATAATTATTAGAATCAGAATGGATAAAAAATAAATTTAAAGTAATATAATATAAATTCTTATCATTTGAATCAAATTTTATTAGATTGAAAAATAAAATAAAATCAATATAATCAAAATTATAATAAATTATATTAATATTATTTTTAAAATTAATTATATATATTACATTCCAAAAATGCTATATAGTGTATACTGAAAAATATAAATATTTTTTAATCTTTAAATAATTTAAAACATATATAAATAACTATAAAATACGAAATAATACCTTGTTAAAAGCTCCATTCGGTGCATATATATTTAAATCCTTATCATGATCTTTTAGCAAATTCTAATGTTAAGGCCTTAAGAGATAAAGCTGTATTACTATCATGATCTTTGAGTACCGTGTGCTATTTACTAAAATTTAAAGCTGTATTACTATTGTCATAAAATTACATATTTTAAAGTTTAAACTGATAAGAAAAGATAATATAAATAATTATATATATTATTTATGTTACATTTTAGTTTAGATTTTTGAGATGAATAATTTTATAATATAATATTAAGATTTTATATTTAAATCTTTGATGAGGGCTAAAAATAAAAAAAAATAATATAAGATAAATAAAAAAATATTTATACAAAAAATCTAACAAATTCAAGAGAAATTTTTATTTGAAAAAAATGTTAAATATGTAACTATTTATATTGTATCTTTCTATTAATTTAAGCTTTTGAGATAAATAATTTTATAATAATTAGATCAATTTAAAACAATGTATAATCTATTAATTAAGAAAAATAAGATGGTCAACACTTTCTTTTTTATTTTTGTTAGTTTTAAACTAATTGTAACTAATCTTTTTTACATTAAAAGTATTAACTCCTAGTTAGTATATATTCTCCTTTAATTAATATATGTTTTGTAGTTGTGTGGATGACAAGCATAGTAGCCGCACGAGAAAAAGTGTTGACGTGCACAGAAACTTGGGTTGACGAAGATTGCAAAAGAGGCACCCCTTTTAGTAATTGTCGCATCAATTGTGAAGAAAAATATGGTCCTTATTACTACGGTGCAGGTTGCTTAGAACCTAGACCCTTTTGTATATGCACGCATATATGTTAAAACTTAAAAGTAATAATAAGGTGGCTATTTATATAAAAATATTTTTTATGTGAAAATAATTGCTGAGATTTTCATATGTGTTATGTTAAGTAATTTAATCAATTATGTTATTTTTTTAAAATATTTCTCGGCTATTATTTTTACATAAAAATATTTTTATATAAATATATAATTGTCGAAAAATAATTCTTTGGAAACTCACTTGAAAAGGGACGGTTTCTGAAGTTTAAAGCTTCAAGTTTCTTCCTCTATCCTTTGTTTATAAAAAAAATTAAAAATTAAAAAGAAAAATAAAAACCCTGTGATAAGTAAAGTTATTAATCAATAAAGAAGCATCTTTGCTGTTGAAAAAAGCAAAAGAATTGAAACTTAGATATTGTATATTATGGTCGTAATATATTTGTAATGAGAATCTCTATATCTTTATTAGATGTTGGAATATAATGAATTATCTATATTTATAAAGTTTATAAGTACGTATTAATTTTGTTTGTGTATAGTTATTATTAAAAAATTTTGGTGTATTTTAAATTTAAACTGTTATACATGTAAAAAGAAGACAACAATAATGATAATAATGATACAATAATAATGATGATAGAGGAGCAGGAAGAGAAAAAAAAAAGAAAAGGACGGAGGAGATCGAAGAAATTCAAATGAGAAAAAAAAAGGAGGGAGAGATAGAGGTGGTGGTGACGACGACAATAACAAAGAAAAAAGATAAGAAAAAGAGAGGAGGAGGAAAAGGAAGAGAAGAAGAAGATGATGATAATGGAGAAGGAGGAGGAGTTTTGAATTATCATTAAATAATTTCGGTGTATTCTGGATTTAATTTTGATACATTATAGTCTGAATTTATTTTGAATTGAGTTTGTTTGTGTTGTTACCATGGTACAAAGGGTTTAGGAAAGAAAATAAGAATTATTTAAAAAAGTGTCATTTGTTATTATTTTCTTTTGTGATTACAAGGTTCTTACACCAAGACTATGATAATGAGTACGCTAATTATAAAATAATATCCTAATAAATTACATTGATTTTTTTTACCCTCTTTAGATATTTTTCTAATTTTGTTCCCTAATTATGATATTCTAATACTCTCCTTCAAGGTGAGTAGTGGGATCACCAATACTCAACTTGGTTAGTACTTTAGTAATGGCTTGTTTTGAAATTACTTTAGTAAGAATATCAGCCAACTGATATTCTGATATCACAAATGGAAGCTCAATAATGTCATTCTCAATTTTTTTAATAAAGTGTCGATCCACCTCAACATGTTTTGTTCTATCATGTTGTATGAAATTCTTTGAAATGCTAATTGCAGCTTTGTTGTCACATTTCAACTGGCTTGTCAATTGTGGTGGAAACCCAGTTATGAATTTTCTTATCCACAATACTTCAGTTATGCCTTTAACGATCTCTCGAAATTCTGCCTCTGCGCTTGAATTTCTGAAATCCTGCCTCTGCGCTTGAATTTCTGACTTCCCTGCATATTATTAATATGTAATATTCGTTTGTGATGCATGACAAGTGTTGATAATCGTAGAGTTCAAGTCGACGATTAGTCAAAGATCATTAGTCGCTGAGACAGAGCGATATTTAATTAACTTAGAGGAGTAGCTAGGCTCTTGAAGGTTAAGGATAAGAGTGACACAGCAGAGGCGAGTTGGATTAAATCTAAGGGATCGGAAGTGTTGAGAACTGTACGGAGTTATTGTTCGAAACCCAGTGTGACAGTGAACTGCGAGGGAAGGGAATAGAGCAGATTCAACCTTTAGCTGCTCATCGTTTGAGGGGCGAGTGAAGACGAAACCAAATCCCTATACGAGAGATTTTTCAAGACAATTCCCGAAGGAACAATAACAACAATCACCAAGGGAGGAGGTATGAAAAGCAACCTCATAATGAAATGACCTTTAGGCGGTGTGGAAGCTACCATCCGGGAACTCCGTGTCGAGCTGGATTGGGACTTTGCTATAGTTATGGAGGAGCCGGACACATGTCCTGGAACTGTCCTGAGAATGTCAACCAGAATACTGCCAAGGGCCAACAACAAGGTCGTGTGTTCACTACGATGACGGGAGATACCGCTAGATCCGACGGTTTGGGAATAGGTAAGTGAAAGATCGGTAACAACGTGTTAAAAGTACGATTAAGTTGGTATTTGGTTTTGACTACCGTAGATAGATATCTAGTGAATATCAGTCATGCTAAGTTGTGGTTTAGTACTTGAGAAAATAAGTGATAGAACTAGTACTAGACGAGAAATCAGAATAACACAGCAGAAACTTGCGAAAGCAGTAACACAAGATAGTTACGAATAGGAGATGTAAAAGTTTACTATAATATCTTAAGTTTGAATACTCGAAGAGTTTAGTGGGTTATTGCAAGTAATGATTCCCAAATAATTGGAATTGATTGCGGCTATGAGTCATGATGGTTTTGAAACGTACGAGGAAATGATCGTTGATGCGTAATTGGAATTAAAATCAAGATAACTTTGTTGCACCTCAACCAGCTTATTGTGAATTCCACTACTCACTTTTGCCCAATACTGATGCACTACGTCCTTGTAAGCTGGGTGAGTGGACCAAGGAGCCTGGAACCTGATTGGTCTATGGCCTTTAACTTGCGGATAACCCTTACACATAACAAGGATTGGACAATGATCTGAAAGCATCCTATTCAAAATTTTAGTGTATGCTTCCGAAAAAAAAAGATAACCAAGCATTGTTAGTAACAACTCGATCAAGTTTCTTGGCCAAGAGAATTTTCTGCCAAGAGAACTTGGGCCTCTCCTGTGCCAAGAGAACTTTCTGCCAATCATATGAAGATCAAATAATCCACAGTCACCCAATGTTGATGCAAATCTATCTATTCTCTGACTAGAAGATTAACCCCCTTTGACTTCATGAGAATAAAGGACTTCATTAAAATCTCCCAATAGGAGTCAAGGTCCTTGAAAAAACGAAGCTTGAGACAGGAGATGGTCCCAAAGAAAAATATTATGAAATTGAGGACTTCCATAAATTCTACTACATCTTCAAACTTTATTTTCCACCTGAACCTTTATAGTTGAACACTGAACAAAATTATCAACAACACAACAGGACGCTTCAGGCAAAGAGGAAAGAAACCATATACTACCCTTATGCCCTACCACTTCAACAATTCCAACAGAAGAATAACCCAAGCGTTGCCAAAACAACTTCAGATTATGAAAGGAAGTGTGTGTTTCAACAAGAATAAAAAAAAGGATTGAATTTTCTCACTAATTCTCTACAATGCACTCAGGACCATCTATTTGATGCACCCCTAACATTCCAAGCAATAATATTGAAATTATCCATAAACAAAACATAATAAAGGGAGGAACCAACCGGAACCTAGTTCTGCTGGTTTGCCGTGGCCAGATTCTTCTCTTATACAAGAACCCTCGTTTGTTCTCCTGTTTTCAGCTTCTCTAAAGCACTTGAGGCCAAGTCATTCTGAGCACTTCTATCTTTCTCCACCGGTGAACTCTGGAGTGAATTCAGTCTTGGTCTCTTTCGAAGAGTAGTTTTCACCACCACTTTTTTTCTTTGATTAGAAAAATGAAGGTTTGGGACATTGAGAGACTTTGTTTGCTGGACACCCGGGGTTCCATTGGCTTTCACACCTCCTTATTGCGGGGATGAGAGATTGGGCTTTGTACGAAGCAAAGAATGGGGTGTAAATGAACAAGCCTTCTTATCTAAATGGGCTTGTTGGTTTAGTTGCTGGCCCATTTTAAACTTTCCTTTTCTTAACATTTTAGTCCAATCATCATCTTCATGCATATTTGATAAGCTTACATGAGTGTCATGCAACTCCTTTGCCATAAGTTGCGAGTAGAGGTGGCAAACGGGCCTAAACCTGCCGGGCCGGCCCACGTAACCCGCCAAAAAAGGCGGACTGGGCTGGAAAATTGGGACCGCCAAATAGCAAAAGCCCGCCTAACCCGCACCACTTAAACCGCGGGCTTTGGCGGGGCAGGGCGGGCTTTTCCGCAGGGCTTAGTATTTTTTTAGCAAGGGGTATTTTTATAATTTTTTTTGTCAAAACCCAACTTTCCCCAACCCAACTTACAAGAGAATGAAGATGAAAATTGAGTGTTTTGGATTATATTTATTTTGTTTTAGAGACAATATTTATAATTTTGTTTTGGATTATGTTTATTTTGCTTTAGGAACAATATTTATAATTATGTTTTGGATAAACTTAGTTTATAATTATATTGATTAGATATTTATAATTACAAAGACTTTAATATTTGTGAATATAAAAATTATAATTTTTTTATACTTTTAAAAATTATAATAGTTAAAAGTAGAAAATATGAGAGATTTAATAGTTAAAAGTAAAAAAAAAGGATATTGCCCGCCAACCTGCTCTTAGGCGGGGCGGGCTAGGATTCTGGGACCGCCTCACTAGGCGGGGCGGGCTGGGCTTCCCCGCTTGCCACCCACCCCTAGTTGCGAGATCGAATTAGTTACATACTTCTCTCCTTGATTCTTAGAAAAATCATACGTTTCCTTATTAGCATGATTCTAGGATTTTGAATTCAAATCTTCTGCCAGTTGCAGTGCTTCCTCAGCTGACATCACATGGCTTCTCCTCCTTCTTTTGTCGGGACAGATTTATCTTTGCACGTCAACTTGTCATGACCAAATTTGGCACAGAAATCACAAATCAAGTTGAGACTCTCATACTCCACCTCATGCTCAACACCCTCAACAATAATCCTTTTAATCATAGGCAACCCCAAATTAATTTGAACGATCATGCCTGAGCATAATGACCCTTCTTCGTCAATTTGGTTGCTAGATCGATTTTGATTGGGTTGCCTATCGCTAACGCAATTCGAAGCATCGCTCCTTCTTGATAGCACCAAATTAGAAGTTTCAAGATCCTAACCCACACCACTGTGGAGCCAAATGATTTTTCACACGGTCTAAAATCCTCATCCCATAGTTCAACAACCACATAGTGGCCCTCGATCAACCATGGTCTCCCCCAAAAGAACCTTCTCTCGGTCCTCAGATAAATCAAACTTTCCAAAAAAGTAGTCGAAACCAACATCCAACAAGTCAAAGCTTCCCTTGATGTGCCACATTGCTTTAAGCTTATGCAACAACACAGTATAACTAAGTGTTTACTTAATAACACTTTTATCACAATAGCTTTCTGTAAGGTTCCGCCAAATAGCTCTTTGCTTCTTTGGTAAAAGTGACACCTACTGACAAAGAATCACTTTGTTTACCTGACACCACCGTAATGGAATCTCCTGTGAGGTTTTCAGCTAGTTCAAAAGCCTTCGCGGCCTTTGCTCCCAACTACCTTATCCCTAAAGGAAAATTTTGCTATCTTTGATTGCCCCTGTGATGAGTCCTCCGAAGTTCTTGATGCAAATTCACTCCCACTCTCCTTATTTTTTCCGTTGGCCTTTCTGTCTCCCTCATCATGTGTCTCCCTCGATATCTCACTCCGGCTCACGCCACGACTTGTCGTAACCTTTATGAATGAATGATGATTGTTTTTTAGTAATAACTGCAAGTAGACTAATTGAAAATTTTTATTTATCATATAAATTATTAATTAAAATTTTATACTGTAAAATTTAATTAAAAGTTTATACAAATTATATAAAAATACTGAATAATCAAATCAAACCTATTATTTATTTGTTTATTTTATAAGAACGTATTATTTAGGGCAATTCACCTTATTAAACCAAATGCATACTAATATTATTTAAATGTCCCAAATTAAAAAATGTAACGTCAAAGTCCCAAAGCACGTTTCTATATAAATCGAATTGATTAAATTCGATTTATTGAAACACGAAGTAATTCGAATTAGGTAAAAAACATTGCTAAACAAAAATTGAATTAAGTGGATTCGATTTAAGTGCATGGTTAAAATGGTAGCAAATCGAATAAATTTGCTTTGATTTATAAGTAAGAGTAAATCAAATTCAATAGATTCGATTTAGTCACCTAAAAAAACGCCAAGGTAATTCGATTTGATTGTTTTTTAAATCGACACCCATTGTTTCAATTTACTAGTTGTTTCCGTACCCCATACTTTTTTTCGATTTTATCACTCTTTCACATACAATTTTCATAAATACACTTTCTTTTTTATTTATTATTTCATCAAATTACATTGAATGTCTATCATGTACATCTTTATATTTTATATATAATATTTTATATATAATATTTTTACTTTATATCAATTTTTTATATAATATTTTTATCAATTTTCATCATGTACATCTTTATATTTTATATACAATATTTATACATAATTGCATAATGATTAATTTAGTATTTAATTTTTTATGTATATATAATATTTTTACTAAATATGAGTACTAATAATATAAGAATATTAAAAATCTCTAAAATAAGGAGTACACAAAATACCAAAAATTTATAATAATAAAAATTCAAAAATATTAAAAATAAAAAAAATTTAATTTATGAGCAAATAATTTAAAATTAAAAAGTAACAACTTAAGTAAACAATAATTTATGATTTAAAAGAGTAATATGTATATAACTTAAAATTTAAAAAATAACAATCTAAACAAATAATTTAAAATTTAAAAAATAACTACCTAAGCAAAACAACCTCAAATTTAAAAAATAACAACTTAAGTAAAACAATCTAAGTAAATAATTTAAAATTTTTAAATAGAATTTCTTAATTAGCTAGTACAAATTTTAAATTTTTA
Organism: Arachis hypogaea; assembly: GCF_003086295.3. Taxonomy (NCBI): domain Eukaryota; kingdom Viridiplantae; phylum Streptophyta; class Magnoliopsida; order Fabales; family Fabaceae; genus Arachis; species Arachis hypogaea. Next base: position 3,741,047 of record NC_092054.1, on the reverse strand, counting down.
AATAAAATTTTCGAAATTAATTCAATTTTGTCGGAACAACATTAAAAACAGAATTAAGTATAGAAAAATGTCAAATTAAAATTTTCTTTTAAATAGTATAAATAACCTCACATTTTAATAAGACTTATAATTTTATTTACTTTAATATAATCTTTTGTAATTAGTATAGTAGCTTATAAATTATATAAAGTTTTAAAAAATATTCTTAACTCAATTGCTTACTTAAAATTCAAAAAAAAAAGTTTATTTGAATTTAAATTTAAAATTTTAAACATAATACTTGAATTAAAAATTATAATTAGATTTTTTTTAAATAAGTACACATTAAAAATCAATAACTAACTTAATTGTATCAACAATAATTCATTTGAAAAATTTATAATTTTATGACATTAAATACTAAATTAGAAATTAACAAAATATTAACAGTGTGAATAGAATTAAAAATAAAACCACAAGTAATAATAAAATAATTTCAATTTATATTTAAAAATATTCTAAATACCAAACATAAAAATCGAAAAAAAAAAAACAAAAGAAAAATAACAACTCCATAAAAGAGAACCCTAAAAAACATAATGGAATATTGGAACCAAGTGCAAAAATATACAGATCAGTAAAACCATTAAGCGAAGATGTGCAGACCTATCATTAAATTTAAGCACATTTTCAATAAAATTGGATAGCATTAATTTTGTTGAATATACATTTATTTGTTGCTAGATTCTGACAATTTTATGGTGAGTAAATACATTAGTTAAAATTTTAAAAAATAATAGGCATTCAAGGTGTAATTTTTCTTTCAGGATTTGGGAGTTTTCAATTTTACGATACTGTGCAAATATTCTTCTTTAATTTCAACGTCTTAAACAAAGAATTTCTTACAATTATTGGTCTTCATCTCCAACAGCAAACCTGTCCAGTGTCCACAGAGATAAAGCAGTAAATATCAAAGCTCAATGAATATGGTCAAGAAGTTTAAAGAGAGAAAGCGGGGCATACTCACATATAAAGTTTTACATAATCACCAACGTTAAGATTACCCTTGGATTCAATCTTGGCAGAAAAAGTTTTGAGTTGGAGCTTGACTCTGGCATAAGAAACAAACCCAGAAGCATAGTAATGATAGTTAGTAAATGGCTCTCCCTCGAAAACATTTCCAGGTTCCATGAACATATAAATCAAACTTTCATCGCTAGTTATGTGGCAACAAAAAATATTCATTATTTCTGCGGTCTTGTCCAAACCATGCACCGCCACCTTTGCCACAACATTCATCTTAGATAAATCATAAATATGCCACATTGGAGCGCAGTCAACAATCAGAAGATAATGACTGCATCCCAAACGAACAAGTTTCCTTGGATATGATCTAAGAGGTGGCGGAAAATTCCAATTAAGGTATTCCCAATTGTTAGCCTTGACGTCATATGACATGAGCCCTTGATGTTCATGATCACCACCAGAAGCATACAATACAATGTGGGTCTTCTTGTGAGGCTTGGTGCTGTCCTCCCACAGAAAGTAAGAGTCAGGGTCCCTGCAATATTCCAGAACACTTTCGGGCACTTCCCTTGTTTCCCATAGACCTGATTTTAGGCTGTAAATATCAACCCAGCAACTTCTATCTCCAGTAACCCTAGAGATGTACAATCCAGTATCCCCAAAGATGTACAATTTGCCATCATAGGGGACTACTAAGGGTCTAAATCGCTGGTAGAACAAGCTTCCACAAAACTTCCAACTCCAATTAGAACCCTCATACTTGAGGCACCACATCCTTGAGGGGTAACGATCATCCAAATTCAAACACAATTTTGGGTCAGTAATAAACAGGGTACCACCAGCAAAGAAGAAGCTGTGACCGACAGAACAAAATCCTTGACCATCTGGTAATGGACGATCGACCAATAGACCATCTCTAAAAAAATATATATTGGTCTATTAGAGATGGTCTATTGGTCAATTATCCATTACCAGATGGTCAAGGATTTTGTTCTGTCGGTCACAGCTTCTTCTTTGCTGGTGGTAACCTGCGTGTTGTTGACCCAAAATTGTGTTTGGATTTGGATGATTATTACCCCTCAAGGATGTGTTGCCTCAAGTATGAGGGTTCTAATTGGAGTTGGAAGTTTTGTGGAAGCATGTTCTGCGACCGATTTAGACCCTTAGTAGTCCCCTGTGATGGCAAATTGTACATCTTTGGGGGTACTAAAGATGCAGATTGCTGGGTTGATATTTACAGCCTAAAATCAGGTCTATGGGAAACAAGGGAAGTGCCCGAAAGTGCTCTCTTGCCATATTGGAGGGACCCTTACTCTTACTTTCTGTGGGAGGACAGCACCAAGCCTCACAAGAAGACCCACATTGTATTGTATTCTTCTCGTGGTAAACATCAAGGGCTTATGTCATATGACGTCAAGGCTAACAATTGGGAATACCTTGATTGTAATTTTCCGCCAGTTCCTAGATTATGTCCAAGGAAACTTGTTCGTTTGGGATGCAGTCATTATCTTCTGATTGTTGACTTCGCTCCAATGTGGCATATTTATGATTTATCTGAGATGAAGGTTGTGGAAACGGTGGGGGTGCATGGTTTGAACGAGACCGCAGAAGTAACGAGTATTTTTTGTTGCCACAACACTAGCGATGAAAGTTTGATTTATATGTTCATGCAACCTGGAAATGTTTTCGAGGGAGAGCCACCTACTAGCTATGATTCTGGGTTTGTTTCTTATGCCAGAGTCAAGCTCCAACTCAAAACTTTTTCTGCCAAGATTGAATCCAAGGGTAATCTTAACGTTGGTGATTATGTAAAACTTTATATGTGAGTATGCCCCGCTTTCTCTCTTTAAACTTCTTGACCATATTCATTGAGCTTTGATATTTACTGCTTTATCTCTGTGGACACTGGACAGGTTTGCTGTTGGAGATGAAGACCAATAATTGTAAGAAATTCTTTGTTTAAGACGTTGAAATTAAAGAAGAATATTTGCACAGTATCGTAAAATTGAAAACTCCCAAATCCTGAAAGAAAAATTACACCTTGAATGGCTATTATTTTTTAAAATTTTAACTAATGTATATACTCACCATAAAATTGTCAGAATCTAGCAACAAATAAATGTATATTCAACAAAATTAATGCTATCCAATTTTATTGAAAATGTGCTTAAATTTAATGATAGGTCTGCTCATCTTCGCTTAATGGTTTTACTGATCTATATATTTTTGCACTTGGTTCCAATATTCCATTATGTTTGAGGGTGCTTCTTGTTGTTGGCACTCATGCTCCTGAAGAAGGAAGGAATGCAAATTAATTTGTTAATTGCTATTGTACTCTTGATTTTCAGCTTTCAATCTTGACCTCCAGACTATTAATGATGGGGAGTTAGAAAGCGACTAAGATTAATTGTGTTAAATTTGTTTAGTGACTAGACATTGGTTTTTTATGTTGTTTGACCTTGTATGTTTCTTGTGTTTTTAGTTTATGTTCAGATGTGATCATAGTTGTATAAATTTTAAAAATTAATCTTGTTTGCTAGATTCGAATAGTTATTAGGGTGGAATTTTATACGTGTTAAAGAAGGGCGGGTCAAGTAGGGGAAAAATCTGCTTCTACTCGGTCCACTGCCACTCCTACTTGCTATTAGGGATGACAATGGATATTTATAGGGGTGGAGATTCTTTTCCGTCGTCCGTTCCTGATTAGGAAAATGCCTCTTGTCCTCGTTCCATTTCTGTAGATATTAAATTTTAAAAAATAAAAAATTACAATTATAATAAAATTCTATACAATTTAACTAAACCGTATCAAATCAAATTTAATTTAAACACATTCAACTTTAACAAATTCAATTTAATATTATATAATTAAATTATTTTAAAATACAGACTAAAATAAACGAAATAGAAAAGTTTTCAATAAATTAACATAACAAACTTTGGACTCTTGGTCGGTGATTATAATTTGGTGATAGTATTTTTTTAATGTTACAAATTTTCTTTATCTTTTTAGAAGTTGGTTTTTGTTTTCTTTTTTTTGTGATTTCTCATTTCTATTTGCTTGGGACTGCTGGTTGTTTCTTCTAAGATTTTTTTTATCTTGTGCTTTCGAAGAATTTTGCCTTTGCTGGCGTGAAAAGGATTGTCTGTGTTTTTGTTGTTTAGACACGTGCAATAGCGAGAGATACAGCCACGCTTTTAAAGCGTGGCAATAGCCTTATCAAATTAAAAAAAAAATAATTTTTTTTTTGTTTTTACCTTTGTCGTTCCACAATATAAATTTTCAGTCTTTTTTATTACCAAACATATAAATATAGTATGTAACTTTTATTACAAGACAAATCAAACAGTAATTAGTGACATAATTTTTCTATAATTGTTTTATACATAAAAAAACTAATACTCAAATACAAAATAAAACTTGAGTTCAAAATTCTGATTTCAAAATAAATTCTGCTCTGATTATAGGGTGAGTTTCAAGCGTTTTGCTGCGCCGCCAACAGGAAGAGAGCTCTTCGTTATGGCATCAACATCGTACCTGCTCATCTCAAAGTTGGTTACTGCATTTGCACCTCGGAACTTTATAGCTGCTATATCATATGCCTAAGCAGCTTCCTCTTCAGTTGCTGTCAACCATGAATAAGAAAAGGATTAAGTGATAACATAAGATCAGCATATAGTATATGAAACTCAGCAATTTGAATAATCATCTTTGTTAACACAGGAACACAATGGAAAATGAAGGTGAAATACTTACAGAATGTTCCCAATAAAAGATCTTTGTTTCCAGCAACGCGACCAATTCTTGCTTGCCACCTACCTTGTTGGTGATGCCTGCAGGATTAATTGGAAACAAGCATAAGATATAGGACCAAAGATGAGTACATGTATTATTCTCTACAATGATATCAAAATGAAAGTACCCACATATAAGTATAGTTATAATATAGTGTTTCAAATTTAACAGGCCAATGCAGACAAACCTTCTCAGTGATGCAATGAATTCTTGCTTTGTTACATGTTTCATCTCGTCCAGTTCCTTTGGGTAATTGGAAACCTATGGAATAAGAGGTAGAAATAATTAATAAGCAAATGTTGCAACTTGCCAATTCAAGTTACCAAGTAAACCCCGAAATATTATTTATTGAAGATATATTATTTGCACTCATGTATAGAATTGACGTACATAAAATAGTTGCACAAAATATTTCTATATATTTTTGTATATATAATTAGTCCCTTTGTGCAAAAAACTACCATTACATTATTGATTTTCATTTTATGCCCCTTCTCTAATGAAGCTGACTCAACTTCTCATTGGCTGGTTCATTTCTCAAGACTTCTGGCGCCATCCACTCAGGCTGTAGGCAAAAAGATACATTAGAATGATAATCATTATTTTTGTTAAGGTTTAACAACAGCAGTATAAGATCTCGAATCTGTGAAGCTTTACTTTTTCTAGGGATATTCAAATTTAAACCGATCCAAATTAAACCGTTCATCCAATCTAATCTAAATCGAAAACCAATTAAAATCGCATTAATTCGGATTTGATTGGATTCTATTTTTTACAAACTGTTAGATCGGATGGATTTCGGATCTACTTTTCATAACCGATCCAATCCAATCCAATCCAAACCGCACAATGTATTATAATATTATTATTTTATTATTATATTTACAATTATACTTATAACATGTTCAATTTGTTATACATTTTTATATTATTCAGTATTATTATTATTTAATAAATATTTTATGTTCAAAATGTTATTTATTTATTTATTTTAAGTAACCTATAATTTTATTTTTATTGTTATGTTATCGTTGACTTTTAAAAATATTGTTGAGACTTATTATGTTATTGTTGATTATTTAAAATTTGATGTTAAAACTTGTTATATGTATTTAATTTTTTTAATTTACAAAACCGCAAATCCAATCCAATCCAAACCGCTTGAAATTGGATCGGATCGGATCGGATTTTTTTAAAAGTCATCCAATCCAAACCGCACCGCAAGCAAAATTAGTGTTCGGATCGGATGAGTTTTTCACTCAAAATTGATCTAAACCGCACCACGAACACCCCTAACTGTTCCTGCCCAAGACTTTGATGACAAAAAGGTATGGTGCTTCATCATGATAGACCAAAATCACAAACCTGTAAAGAGAAAAAACACGAAAGAAAAAGAAATTAGTGGAATGCAATCATACAACATGATTTTTAAGATACAAGTTTTGATAACCATTTAGTTTTTGTTTTATTCTCTAATTTGTGACATAATTTTTAATAAAAATGTTCAAATGAAAATAACTTACAGACATTTTATAATAAATAAGAAATAAATAAAGCTTTCCTAACCATAATAGTGATGCCTCTCCTGAGATATAAAGACAAAAGGTTCTAAAAGGTTAAAGAAAAATGGAACCAGAGTTGCATAAGCCTCCAGAAGCATGAACAAAAAGTTCTAACCAAAAATAAAAATAAGACACAAATAAAAGGCTAATCTTCTTTGAAACAGAATTATAACAAGACTGAAAAAGAAGTTGCATCAACTAATAATAAAACCAAATTGAGATGAACAACCAATAGTGCAAGCTTTTCAGGTTCATAATAATTAATGAATTGGCTTCAGCAAGATATAAATTATAGGCATTTTCGGCTATTATGCTTTTTAATTTTTGGTATAAAACTGTATGATGTTTTCAAATTAGATAGCAATGAACAAAAAAAGTTGGACAATATAAATGCCGATTCTGAGCCCATATTGGTAGAAGGAGCAATGTATGACCCAAAAAAATTAGCAAGAAACTTATAAAACTATATTTTTCAAGTTGTGAACATAAATTCCCAAAAAAGAAAAGGTTGTGAACATAAATAAGAAAAGGGTAAATTTTTTTAACAAAATTGCTCACATAAGTACACAAGCAGAAAAAGTATATGTATTTCAGTTAGGTTTATTTTTTGCGGAAAATAAAATACAATTCTTCTTCTTCATGTTTCCATGTTCATTAATTAGCTGGATTATGACCAAGATGCAGAGAACGACTACAAAACATCTTTTGCAGTATCTCAATTTAATGAAGTTGGCATAAATTTATATAGTTTCTTTTACATTTAATGCTGAGAAAGAAAATATATTTAGGCAGCAATTTAGCCTTCACAAGTAAAAAAATTAAAGGGAATATACTATGACAATTAACATGCATCTTATTACACGTCATTAGAAAAATCTAGTAAGTAGTACATCGTTTTCCAAATATAGTGGTCTGATCTTAAGCAATTAATAACTTCAATATAATTGAGGTAACTTGGGAAATTTCTCCCTAATAGAGGTTTTGATGTAAATGAATCAAGAATGAAAGAAAATGGGTAGTAGGTTAGGAGTTGGTTACTAATTCTGGTAAGCAGTTATACCAGAATCTGTTACAGGCAGTTATCTTGCCTCTTAAAGGTATAAGCTGCTAGGAGTAGTAATATAAATAGATCAATGTATAATTGTACATTGACATTCAATATACTTCAATATTATTCAATAGCAATTAGCAAAAGTTCCAGTCAATTCTGTTTAGCGGCGGTTCAAAACCGCCGCAATTCGGCAATTAAACCGCCGCTAATTTCCGCTTGTCCTGTAGTGTATATTGAATAATTTTAAAATTTGATCCAAACATTAAAAATAAAAATAATATTTTATTCTTTTTCTTTGTATTATATTATTGTTTAAAGCTAAATATATAAGAAATCTTTCTTAAGAAAAGATGAACAATAAATAAGTTTAATCTAGCATAGCTCTAAATTGTGATACTAATATCAATGTAGAGATTAGAGAATTGTATTATAGCATACAAATAACATACTCATGAAATTGTAAAGGTTGGCAATTCCATAATGATACCTCATCCATGAATAACATAACTGTCTTTCGATATTATAATGCTAATTATTAAGCAATTAGCTGTTTTTTTAATTTTTCAATTTTATCTTTATTTTAATGATTATTTTTTTTTATCAAAATAATATATTTTTCTTTAATTATGTATGTAATTTTAATATCTTTTATTATGTGCCAGTGTTGCAATTCAATATTGATTTTAGTTATTCTACACTCTCTACCCTCGTTTTTGTTCTTGCATAGGTTCTTCTCCCACAAGCTTGCACTCTAAAAACCTTTAAAATTTTATAGTCTTTCATAAATACTATAATTCATTATTGTTAGTTGAGTATTTATTTAACTTAACGTTAACTTGTGTATTTTGGTAAGTTGTAACATAAGCATATATAGCTTCGTAAAAATTAACCTTTTATAAATACTAAGTGGTATATACCTTTTCGTAACAGTTCATAAATAAAAACTTTTTACCATTTTTTGATATTTAAATAACGCTTTATCTGAATAAATGATATATTAATTAAAAAACTTCAATTTTCATATTTTTATAATCAGATATTCAATTTTGTACTTATATTGTGTGAATTTATTTTTAAAAAATATTTATTATTAAAAATAATTTGGCATATAAACCGAATTATTAAAAACAACTATATATACCGAAACAAATCTACTTTTTTTCAAGTAGATGATTATTTTAATAGGAAGATGCTATATTGTTATTGTTACTTTTGGTCACGAATAAGGGTTGTTTTAGAAATTTAAAAAATATTAATTATTTCCATCAATATCCGTAGAGAATCGAGGAGAGAGTGTGTGTGTAACTTGAAAGGGAAAATTAATAGAGAAATGTTAGGGGTGAAAGTTTTTAGACTAAAAAAATAGGAGAATTAATTAATGATGTTAGTTCAAAAGTAAGGCAAAAATAAAGAAAAATGTTGTTTGAATAAGTGTATAAAAAGATGATTTCACAAGGGTAATATCGTACAATTAGTTTTAATTATTTATCCGAAATTGTAATTATGCGTTTAATTTATGTGTGTAATTATGGCTAGGCACTTATTTGAGGCTGAAGTATTAATTCAATTGTTTTAATTACTCTACAAAATTATATATGTAAATTTTCAATTGATTATGTATAACTTCTGAATAATTTAATTTAAAAATTCTTGCCCATTAAATGTGTTGTGTGTAATGTGTATGGACCCCGTTAAAAAATATAATAAAATAATGACTATATTATAATATTACATATACATTAAAATTATTTATTAATATAAAATATATATTAAAATATAAATATATATTAAAAATAAATTAAATTATATATATATATATATATATTAGTGAACGACAGATTTTAGTAATTAATTTTAATGTACAAATAGTATTTTTATAAAATAAAATATCATAATTAATTTAAAATTCTCTTAATTTAGACTTAAAGCGAATATTCTCTGCCACTTATTATATATATATATATATATATATATATATATATATATACCTCGCTCGCTCCTTAGATTTGCATAGACAAAAGAAAACCAAGAATAAGAATTATATTGATTCACACTAATTTGTTAGAAAGATGTCTAAGCTATCTTTGGGAAACATTTTCTTATTTGTGTTTCTGGTTTCAGGTACATTTTATCTTATTTGAAATGCTAAAATATATAACTTTTCTTTCGCTCAATACTTGTGAGTGCTTGATGTATTTAAAATGAATAAATCAGTAACAATAAAAAAATTATAAAAAAGAAAACTATAAACAAATAGCTAAAAAAAATATTACAAAAATGTAATTCGCCAAACCTTAGTAAAACAAATCAAACTGGATTTTATGTATTTTGTGTTCCTTAAAAAAATAATTTTTATTAATAAAACCTCGTGAATCTACACTAAAATGAAACACATTGCTTTTTCCAATTTTTATCCTCTATTTGTTATTTTGTTAACATCTTAAGAATTGAACTGATTTTCAATTTGATGAGAATTCCATCTTTTGTCATCCACAATGCTTCAACGAACTCTAATTTTGATAGGATTATATTTATTGTGTGTTAAATTAATTTTATGAGTTAAATTAATTCCAAGCATGTTATTTGATGTATAATAATATAATTTATTAGTTTTCATTTAATTTCAAGAAAAAAAGATAATATAAAATGTGGATGTTGGTAAAATAATAAAGTAATAATTTAATCACTTTTAATGTTTTATTTGTAATATTTATTATTTAGAAATTCTACTATCTTGATTCAAGAATTATTAGAGTATTTTTTATTAATTATTTACCAGCATTCTCACTCTAGCAGAATTTGATTCTAATTTAAATTTAAATTATAAATTAAATTCAAGATATAATTTTGGAGTTTTCAAACATACCCAAATCATTGAGTACAATCTACTACTTATTAAAATATAAAGTTGTAATATTAATGTCGTAAAATCACTCATTTTAAAAGTATAAATTAATAAAAGAAGTTAATATAAATAATTATATATACTATTCATAAGATGAGTAATTTCATAATATAATATTAAAACTCTATATCTAATCTTTGATGAATTCCAAAAATAAAAAAAATAGTATAAGACAAATAAAAAAATATTTATGCAAATAATTAAACAAACATAAGAGAGATTTTTATTTGAAAAAAGTGTTATATATGTAACTATTTATATTACTTTCTTCTATCAATTTAAATTTTTAAGAGGAATAATTTTATGAGAATTAGATCAATTTAAAACAATATACAGTCTATTAATTAAGAGAAATAAGATGATCAACACTTTTTTTTTTCTTGTTAGTTTTAAACTAATTGTAACTAATCTTTTTTACATTAAAAGTATTAACTCCTAGTTAGTATATTCTCCTTTAATTAATATATGTTTTGTAGTTGTGTGGATGACAAGTATAGTGGCCGCACAAGAAAGGAAGACGTGCTCAGATATTTGGGGACAAGGACAAAGGAAGACGTGCTCAGATATTTGGGCTGATGAAGATTGCAAAAGAGGCAACTTTTTTAGTGATTGTCGCAGCAATTGTCAACAAAAATATGGTTATTATTGTAGCATAAGTGGAACTTGCTTAAAACCTCAACCCTTGTGTGAGTGCAAGTATGTATGTTAAAACTTAAAAGTAATAATGAGGTGGTTATTTATGTAAAAATATTTTTTATGTGAAAATAATTGCTGAGATTTCGATATGTGTTATGTTAAGTAATTTAATCAATTATATTATTTCTTTAAATATTTCTCAGCTATCATTTTTACATAAAAAAAAAATATTTTTATACGAATAATTGTCGAAAAATAATTCTTTGGAAACTCACTTGAAAAGGGATGGTTTCTGAAGTTTAAAGTTTAAAGTTTCTTTCTCTATCCTTTGTTTATCAAAAGAATTAAAAGTAAAAAAAAACCCTAATCATAAGTTATTAATAAATAAAGAAGCTTCTTTGCTGTTGAAAAAAGCAAAAGAAGAATTGAAACTTATATATTGTATATTCGGAAATGTTTGGTAATAAAAAAAAATCAGGCAAAAACAGCCATAACTTGCTTTATTTAGTATTCATTAATTATCGCAACAATTAATAAATGCTAAATAAGGCAAGTTCCGGCTGTTTTTTTTTTGTCATTATTAGATGTTGAAATATAATGAATTATCAAATATTTATAACGTTCATAAGTACGTACTAATATGAATCGGCATTGAAAATGGAACGATTGAAAGTAATAATTGGAATATAATCTTTGAATAGAAAAGATCAGAGAAATTAATTAGAAAAAAGAGAAAAATTATTTATGATAAAAAAAAGATTTTTTAAAATTTATTTTATAATTTACGCATTAACTTATAAGTATTATCATATATCTAATATTTGATGAAATGAAACTAATATCACTTTAAAAATATGGTATTATTTTGATAAAAAAAACTAATAAAATTGTTATTCGTATAATTTATATTAATAAAATAATTTAAAATTTTAATAAAACTAATATTAAATATTGGAAGAATATTTTTTTTTAATTTTAAATTATTATTTATGACATATAATTTTATAAATATTTATATAGCTAGGACTTAAAACAAAATGAAATTAACATTGAAAATGTTCTAATAAATCTTTCAAATAAAGTCAATTATTCATGAATTAATTAAAGGAATAATAAATTAATAACGATAATGTCTACCGTTATTAACCTTTTATAATTGCCATGCAGGCAGCTTCATCATTATAACGTTTCCTAAATATATTGTATGTAGTAGTTGTTAAATATACATATAACATATAACATTTTATATATGTATATATATATAATATATATATACATATATAGATAGTTTCGTCAATTAAAATTTCATAAATACCAAGTGACATATACTTTCATGACCTTTCATAATAAATGCTTTAGAAAAGTTAAAAAATATTAATTAATTATTTCCATCAACATCCCTATCGGTGTGTAATTGAAAGAAATAATCAGTACAAAAAGAATGATTTCATAAGGGTAATATCTTACAATTAATTAATACAATTATTATTTATATCTAAAATCAAATATTTACAATCATTTATTTATGTGTTCAATAATTATAACTACGCACGTATTTGAGACAGAAGTAAAGTTATTTTGCAAAATGATATAAATTTTCAAGTGATTATGTAACTTTTGAATAATTTAATTTAAAAATTAATATGAATATTGATTGTTTTAGTGGCTAAGAGAAGAGGGGTTGAATCTTAGCCCCTTTTTCACTTTAAAATACTTGCAGATCTTTGAAACAATTTTTGGAGACTTTTTGATTTTTGTCTCGTCTCCAACCACGAGATTTTTTCTTTTTATCTCGTCACTTGGCACGAGATAATTTTTAGTTTTATCTCCTGGTCAGCAGAAACAGAAATGGAGTAGAAGAGGAAGAAAATTACACCAAGATATATCCTGGTTCAGCTGCTAAGTGCAATGCAGCCTACATCCAGTCCCCATCACAACAATGATGGAATTTTACTATAATCATCCTTGATTACTGATAAACCTCTATTTCATGGTTTATCTTGTGCTCATTTGAGTGATTTTTATCAACTCTTTACCCACTTATTCATACAAAATGCATGGTTTACAATTCCTTCCTCATTATGTGCTTTGATTGAAAACATGCTTCTTTGGCCTTTATATTGCTTATTATTAATCCTCTCTTATTACCATTAGATGCCTTGATATGTGTGTTAAGTGATTTCAGAGATTACAGGGCAAGAATGGCTCAGAGGATGGAAAGGAAGCATGCGAAAGTGGAAGGAATACAAGAAGTTGGAGAAATTGCTAAGCTGTCCAGCCTGACCTCTTCGCACTCAAACGGCTATAACTTTAGCTATAAAAGTTTAAACGACGCAGTTCCAGTTGCGTTGGAAAGCTAACGTTTGGGGCTTCGATTTGATATATAATATGTCATAGTTGCTCTGACGCTAGGCGACGCGACCGCGTGCTCCATGCGGCCGCGTCGCATTGACGGAAATCAGCGTGTTTGAATTCTTCTCCAGCGATTTTCGGGCTGTTTTCGACCCAGTTCGCGGCCCAGAAAACACAGATTAGAGGTTATACAGTGGGGGATTCCATCCATTCATAAGGAGGCTCTCACATTCACAACTTTAGGAGTAGATGTAGTTTTAGAGAGAGAGGTTCTCTCCTCTCTCTTAGGATTAGGATTTAGGACTTCTCTTAGTTTTAAGAGTGACTCTCAATCCCAGGTTCAATGTTCCCTTAAATTATTTTCTATTTTTATTTATTTTATTTTATTACTCCATTTCTTATTTACATCTCAATTGGCTTATGACTTTCATGTTAGGATTTTCTTAATTAATGTTATTCGAGGTATTTCAGTTTATGATTGTTTTATTTATGAATGCTTTTAATTTAATTTAGATTTTTCCCCCTTTTGGCTTGGGTCAAGTGATTGGTAACGCTTGAGCTATCAAATAAAACAGTGGTTGAAATTGGCAGATTCTGATTGCACTAGGATTACTCTAAAGCTAGTCTCTCCACAAGAGTTTACTAGGACTTGAGAATCAAACCAATCAGTCCACTTAACTTTTCTTTGTTTAGTAAAGGCTAACAAAGTGGGATTAAATTCCAATTCTCATCACAATTGATAAGGATAGGACTTCCAATTCTTATACCTTGCCAAGAGATTTTATTGTTATTATTTTATTTTACTTGTCATATAATATATTCCCACCTTACTTCCAAAACCCCAATTTACAAAACTCATAACCAATAATAAGAACATACCTCCTTGCAATTCCTTGAGAAGACGACCCAAGGTTTAAATACTCGGTTATCAATTTTAAAAGGGGTTTGTTACTAGTGACAACCAAAACTTTTGTAAGAAAGGTTGATTGCTTGGTTTAGTAACTATACTTACAACGAGAGTTTCTATAACCTCTAAACCATCAATCTTCAGTTCTCATCAATTACAAATACCAATTCTCCCTAGGAACTACTCTTCCTATCCGGGACAAGTCCAGAATCTAAACCCCAATCCTGAACTTGACTTGGTCACAGCCAAGCTTTCCAACTGCTAAGTGCTAACCTAACTTGCAAGGGGATTCCCACAAAATCATAAAACACAACACAGATGTACAAAGGACCTCTAGGACATCTATGGCTTTTTCTTTTAATTTTGCACTCTCTGTTTGTTTTGCTTCTATGACTTTTTCATACAAACCTCACTGTTTGCCTTTTTTCATGAGACTCAAAACAGACAAAATTAAACAGAAAAATACAAAACAGAATACATTGAAGGAGAAGAAAATCTGTTAGCTTAGGTAGCTATGTGAACACTGTGCTTTGCACTCTTACTCCTTGCTTCAAGCCCTGACTGTTCTTCCTTATTTATAAAAGGTGAAGCCTCCACGGTTGAAACTAAAAACCAAGCTAAACTTCTTCTTCTTCCTACAAAACCAGTTCGGCCAGAAAGAGAGAAGTAACCGAATGCTATATCCAACATGCAATTACCTCTGGTTATTCCTTGGTCACCAATAAGCATCAATCCGAGCCATCCCTTCTTGCTTGCACTCCAAGAAGGACTCCTAGCCCTTGATGCTTCATGATGCATGACAGCTTCTCCTGCTCCAACTTCTGCCTCCTCCATCACGTAGCTACTGTAGCTACCTCCTGTGGTGGTTGAGCAAAATCAGAGTCAAGCCATCCCTCCAAGGATCTTCTTCCTCTGACCGAGATCTTCTCTTCTATTTTTGGGTATGGAGAGCTTGAGCTTACTTCACCAAGTCTTACCTTTCTTGGTGAAGATCTCAGCCACAACATACTTTTTGTTTTCTTTTTCTTGCATTATTGTGATGGTCTTGTTGCTAGCTCCTTCTTCTTCTTGTTGGTAGCTTGCTAATGCTTCCATGTTTCCTGATGGAAACGACCGAGAGAGAGAATAGTGAGTAGAAAGAAAAGAGAGAGAAGAAAGAGAAGCATTAAATGAATTTGAACAAGTTAATAGAACAAAGTTAATTTTCTTCCCTTTTGCTTTAGGTAGCGTGTAGCATTAAGTGCTATCTAATCAATGCTTTTTTCTTTTTCCTATTTCCAAGGTCTGTATTAACTCTCCTTGATAAAATTTGAATTCCATCACATGATAAACAAAGGAGATCCGTTGGAAGCATGAAGCAAAATATTTGTTTTCTCTCGATATTAGTTTCGGACCAACTTTAATGGTCTTGGAGCAAGAATTTCAATTGGGCTTGTATCACAAATTCTGACCCAAATAACATAACAACAATTCAGCTACAAGAATCAAAATAATTTGTCACAATGCTTAATATTTTTAATCAAATTAGATTTATTGTATATTTTTTTTTAATTTTCGACCCAGTCAAAACCTGCATAACAAAAATTATTTTAATTAACCTATATAATTTAAAATTAAATTTTTATAATTAATTATATTAATAATATTTAATCATCATTAATATTAATTTAGAGTTTTCAAACTCATCAAATATGATTATAGGACTAAATTTTGTTTCTCTAATAATCTTACTCCATAATATAATATAGGTACTATGCACACATGCTTGTATGGGCCCACATTAAAATAGAATAACATATATTTCCAAATTCTTTTAATTTATACTTAAAATGAATCTCCACTTATATATATACCTATCTTGCTTCTTGGTTTTGCATGCACAAAGAGTATCAAGAATAATATATTCGGTTAATTTGTTAGAAAAAATGGCCAAGTTATCTTTGGGAAACATTTTCCTTCTTCTACTTTTGGTTTCAGGTTCATTATTTTTTGTATATCTCGTAATTTTCTCCTCGTTTGACTGTGTTGGAAATATTAAGAATATGGGAAACTTTTTTGGTAAAGAATAAAATTGGATGAATAGCGAAGACCTTTATTAAATTTATAAAGAATATATACGTTGGATATGATAAATTCTTTTGACTTTTTTTTTTACTAAAAGAAGCAATATTTACTTTTCACTAAAATTTCACTCTTCACTATAATATTACCTTAAAAATATAAGGTTTCTCTCGAATAAGTAAATAAAATAGTAAGTATTAAAGCTAGTTTGGCTAAATTTTTTAAATAAATTCTTTTGAAAAAAGAGTTTAAAATATAAGGACTTTTATTAATAATAACTTTTAAATAAGTTATTTTAAGTTTGGAAAGTTATTATAGAAATCATTGTCTTGTTTTAAAGTTATGCATTAAATAGAAGTGATATATAAAATAGCTTTTGAAAATAGGAGAAATCACATTTTTTAACTTCTTCAAAAGCTCTTAAATAACTTTTTAAAAAGTTAAAAATTTATCTAAAAAATTGTACCAAACACTATTAATGTAATTTTTTTATAAGTCAAAAGTTGAAAAAAAAGTAGCTTTTTGGTGTTCCCAAACGGACCCTTAGTCTATTAGAAAGTTATAAAAAAAAATTATTTACAAACAACTTATTAAATGAGGTGGACTATATGAATTAAATGACACAATTAAATTCTATTTAATTTATCCCTTAACGAAATCTTTTATATCGATTTTCTACCTATATATTTAAATTACATGCGTTATATATTTTTTAATAAAGTTTGACAGCTCATTTATCTTAACATTATCATCTCAGTCATATTAAATTTACGTCTATGTTCATTTATTTTCACTCAATACTCTGTTTTAATAAAATAGTTGATCTAATAATAATTGATAAATTTTATTCTTAAGTTATAAATTTTTTTTGTCAAATATAAAATCTGAAACATCAAATGATAATAGAGAAATATCTTAATTTTACACGTTTAATGAATCCAATACTTTTTTTTATGTATAATTCATCGATTCATTTGATTTCAATTCAAATGAGCTCAATTTCATATATAATTTTGGAGTTTCAAACACATCTTAACTAAAGAGTATATTTTCATTTTTATGTTCTATAGTATACTTTATATATATATATATATATATATATATATATATATATATATATATATATATTAGATCTAAATAAAATATATAATTATTATTCAACAATATTACTCATACACTAAATACTCGTGATATTTATATATTAAAATATAATAATTATTAATTAATTATATATTTAAATTATCTTTAATTAAAAAAATAAAAAAATGCGTATTAATTTTTAAGAAAATACTGATATGAAAGTGATGTTTACTATAAAATATGTACATAAAGCGGAATTGATCTTAAATTAGGTTGGTTTTATTAAAATATTTTGCAGTTGTGTGGCAGTGCTGAGAGTTGTTTCAATGAATGCAATGAGAGATATGGTTCCATGGCCTATGCTTCACGTTGTATAATAAAACCATTATCCCAATGTGAATGCTTGTATGAATGTCCTGATATATAACCTTTGTTTATGACTTTATATATATATATAAGGCCCTCTTGAACATTAATAAAAATGGGTAGAGAATTGGCCTATACCACAATACAGGTTGGGATTTAATATTTTTGTTTTAAAATAACTCTCTCTTTTATTTCTGATCATACTTATAGAATCAAATCACACTTTATTTTGTCAAGTGTTAAAAAATTGGAGAGGATCCATTTCCGTGTGAAGGAGTATGGAATTCTCAATTATGTGATTATTTCCCAAATTCATATACAATCGAAGTTATTATGTCATTAATCAATAAGAAAAAGTACGAGGAGCCAAGATATGTTTTATACAATGTATACAATGGGACTAAATTGAAATTAAAATTAAATTAGAGATAATTAATTAATTTTAAGTAGTTTTTAATTTAAAATTTGAATCAAATTATGATTTCCGTTAGTTATAGAATCAAATTAGGATTACCTAATTAAATTAGAGGCAATTAATTAATTTTGAGTAGTTTCCAATTTAAATTTTGAATCAAATCATGATTCCCATCAGTTATGGAATCAAATTAGGATTACTTTCCTCTCTCAATACGCTGTGAACTTCTTCTCTCACTCTCTCCTCGAAGCAATAGCCGGTACAGTGCCGCCCACAGTTACCAGCCACCGTTGGACATCGCGCCGGCACTCTTCCGACTGGTGCCGTCGTCCGCACAAGCCACCGTACGTAGGGATGACGCGCATATTGTGTGAGTCGAGCTCGCGGCACCACAGCAACCCGGATGTCCAGCGCCTCCGTCGCCGCCGGTTTGTGCTTTCTTCCCGTCGCCGGATGTTCACTTTCTATGTGAACGTGGATGATTATTCTTGGGTGTTTAGTTGTAGACGATGATTGCTGGTTATGATTTATCTGACTATCACGGTTTCAAAATATTTTTTACACAGTCATTTGGTTGTTATCTAGTCATTTTATAAAGTAATTACGTTGTTATTTATACACGTTCACATTGGATGTTCGTTTTTGTGTGATTTTGGATGTTCACTTTCTCAGTTTTCGTAGATGTTTATTCTTCGAGTAATTCAACAAGACCCAAGCAGCAAGGTGGTGCTGGGATGACGCGAGCGCAGGGTGTTTGGGGCTGCAACTCACGTCGGCGACGCTGACAATTACAGGTCACGGATGTTCGGCCGTGTGAGGAGTGACAAAGGTTCTTCCGGTGAGGGCATTGGCGCGAGGAAGCGAAGTGCGACAGTTCCAGTCGGTAGAAACAGAGGCTACACGTCGCGCAGAAATAGAGCGGTGGGATGTAGGTTTTTCTGCGGAACAAACAATGAGGTTTTTTGGGGGTAGGGTAACGGTGGGTGATGAAAGGTTAATGTGAAAAAAATTGGGGTAAATTGGGGGTAGATATCACAAAACTAAACAAGTAACTAGAAATTAGGGATAATGATGTTTAATTTACATTATTAATACATATTCGGCCAAATAAATAACCCATTGTATATATTGTATAGATACCTCATTGTCTACCTAGCGGGACTCAATCAATAAAGAAACAAAAAAGTGTTCTGCTAGAATTTTTGTAACGGAGTTTGACATTGTCGTTAATACTGGTTCAGTGTTATGGTTGACTATTTTAACTCCAAAAATTTTTAAAATTGAATATGGGAGAACAAAGTGCTGGTGGTAAAAATAGTAGTGAAGTTCAAGATGCTCTGAATTAAAAAAAGGTTGTTGTAAACAATGTAGAGGTCGGGCTTACTACTTCCAATTCAATTAGGACAAAAAGCCGGTTTAAAAACATGGTTGCGATAGAGAACAATCAAGCTAAAAAGGAGCAATCAGAGGAAAGATTAAGAGCTCAGGAAAGTTTTCAACAATTAGGAAGCTGGCCAGGTGAAGGAAATTCAAAGATATATGTGGATGGTGATGAGACAATGGATCTTACGGTGGAAGGTGTCAGCCTTCAATTGACACCTCAGAAGATATGAAGATTCTATGATCGAATTGTCGGAAGTTTGGAGAGACTCTGATAATACAGAGCTTAAAAGAAATTTGCAGATCTCACTCCTCCGAAATTGCGCTCATTTGTGAAATTAAGAACCGCAATCTCGTCAAGTAAAGAGGAAGTTAAGTGCATGTGGCTTTAATGAGTGGTTTTTGGTGAACCCGAATGGTATTGCAGGAGGATTTCTTCATAGCTGCAAAAATTACTGACGCGGCAACAAACAAGGAAATGGTTGTTGATCAGAGTGCACCTCAGTAGCTTAGAACAAAACTCGATTGGTGCAATTTAATATACTTTCTAATGTCATAAATCAAATGCCAGAGAAAGTGGTAGTGATAGAGGATTTTAACGCCATAGTAAGTCAACGAAAAAAGGAGGGTGGATGTGATAAGTCCTCCTCTTCTATTACAGCTTTTACTAATTTCATTGATGGGAATGCTCTATTAAATATGGGTATGGTGGGAGGCCTTTCATATGGATAAATAGGAGAAGGGATTCTAAACTCATAAAGGAGAGAATTGATAGGGAATTGGCGAATGCAGAATGGTTGAAGGCTTATCCGGCAGCAACTATCCTAAGGCACTCGGATATTACCATATGTTGAAATTATAATTATATATTTTTTGTGGCCATTAAAATTTTTTTTTATCGATAATTGTATAATTGTCGCTAAAATTCTTTAACGACAAAACATAAGATGGTTAATGTATAATTGTTAGTATATATATTAGTAACTATTTTTATTGCCACTAAAAATAAAATAAATGATTACTAGAAATGATTTTTCGTAATAACAAAATAGTAATTAAGAGAATGAATTATGACT
This sequence comes from Arachis hypogaea, assembly GCF_003086295.3. Classification (NCBI taxonomy): domain Eukaryota; kingdom Viridiplantae; phylum Streptophyta; class Magnoliopsida; order Fabales; family Fabaceae; genus Arachis; species Arachis hypogaea. The sequence goes on along the minus strand of NC_092054.1, from coordinate 3,720,455 downwards.
TCCAATCATTAGGCTTTTGAAAAATTAAAAATGATTATAAGTAACTTAACAGGGTTAGATTTAGATCGATTGAAATGAATCTCCACTTATATGTACCCTTTCATTTATTGGTGGAGGTGTACGCGCAAATAAAGGATATCAATTGAATAAGAATTGTTTTCATTGCACTCATTATTAGAAAGATGGTTAAGTTATCTTTGGGAAAACATTTCTTCCTTCTCATTTTGGTTTCAGGTTTATCATTTATTCATATCTTCGCTAAATTTTTCTTTTCTTTTTAGAGTATATATGCGCATATTCATATTTATAGAAAAACCTTTGACTATTTAGTTTTTTTTTTTTTTTAATATCTTTGTAGTTGTAGCTATGAGAAGTCAAGTTACTGAAGGCAAATGGTGTAGAACAGAATTTTGGTTGCCATCTATTTGCAATGAAAAGGGCACATCTGACCATGATAAATGTCTTGAAGAATGCGATCAGAAATATGGTTTCATGAGCATTTTAGGACGTTGCAATTATAATTCCCTTTGTTCGTGTGTGTACAAATGTGTCAACGATGATCATTAATTAATTATAATTAATGGAATGTAATATATATGAAAAAGTTTAAGAACAACAATTTTATTAAATTTTGGCCAATATATAACTAATAAAAAAAAGTGAATAATTCCATACCATTAGATAAAATATCACACCATTAGATAAAATATCACACCATTAAAAATATCATTAATGACTACTTGATTGTTACAAATCACAAAAGTTGTTAGCCCTTAACACTCCTCTATAATATAAGCAGGGGAAGCTAGGCTATTATTGAAGGGGGGCAAAGATTAGTAGTTAGTGATTAGTGAAGGTAGTCATTGCGACGGATAACAAAAATTATTTTTAGTAACAATAACATAATGATCATTATATATATCTTATTCAACTTATATTTTTGTGGCAATAATATATTTGTTGTTATTATTATATATTATAATGACAATTATATATTTTTTGCGGTCATTAAAAATATTTTTACTGACCATTGCTGCTAAAATACCTTTTAAAGACAAAATAAAAAAACGACTAATGTCTAATTGTCGATAGATATATTAGCAGCTATTTTTATTACTGTTAAAAAAAAGTCACTATAAATTTTTTATTTAATAGCTAATATAAAAACTGGACAAGAAAAGAAGATCGAGTTTTAAATCTGGTTCTAGATTAAAGGGCGTGGATCGCGAATTCGGTTTCACTTAGAGCAACCAGGTCCGGTTTGGGTTGAGCTAATTTGCTCTGGCCGCCCAGACCATGTCCAAAAAAATTAAAAATGCTACAAATTTTTGTAATTACCAAACGTACAATTCTAAACATAGTGTCATTTCAATATAACCTTTCATATAAATCATGGGATTATATTCTTATCTGATTTAAAAACATGGGATTATATTCATTATGTTATAGTTATTTAACCTAGCAATATATAATAAATTCTTTAACTTTTCAAAAGTACTAAATCATACATGTTTTCATAACCTTTCATAAATATCAAACTATATATATTCTTTATTATCTCACTTTGGCTACATATACAATTATTAAGAAATTTTAAGTTAAGAGTAATCTAAAGATGGTACTTATTATTAAACAGCACTTAATAATGAAGAGATAAAATAGTAAAATAATTTTCAATATTTTTATGTATAAAGTAGGAGGATAATCAATAATTTAATAATAATTCTTTTATAAAAAGATAAATTTCATAGATAAATATTGTGAAATAGAAAATAAAATAGTGTCGATGAAAAATAGAAGGAATGGAGTACTTGTTTCTTTTAATCATTTTTAAATAATGCATGCTCAACTTAAACAAAGTGGTACCGAATCCGATCCAATGTATATTGACAAATTTGTCCATTTCTAATAAACTGTCCTATGAATGTTTTTTTTTTACTAAACAGAAAAAAAAAAAAAAAAAAAAACAGAGACAAAACCAAATTAATTAGCTAGGTTCATATCTAAATCTATTAGATATTGAAACTCGTTCCATAGTTGACTCCAATTTGAATGAATGTCCGTGCCAAAAGTAGTTGTTTTATCCAGACAATCTGCAACACTATTTGCATTCCTCTGAATTAAAAAAATAGAGATTCTCCAATTCCAATTCATAACCTCCTGTGCTTTGCCAAATTCTATTCCGAAATATCCTTACTAAGCATTCTTTAGTTTATTAAGAAAAGAGCTTCTAAACGGTCTGTTTCACAAATAACCTCACGAAATCCGCTATCCCAAGTTAGAAGTAAACCACTCCAAATCGGACTATTTTTTTTCCTAATATATATACCTTTAATTTCTCACTTCTTCGAGTTGCACACACAAAAGAAAATATTGAAAAGAGAAATTATTCACATACATTGCACTTTTTTAAAAAAACATGGCTAAATTATCGTTGGCAAACGTTTTCTTACTTATACTTTTGGTTTCAGGTTTTCGATCTTCATAATCTCTTCATTTCTTTTCCCTTTTTGGAGTATATATATTATTTAAATAATGTTCTGTATATTCTACATACTAAAATGTAAATTATTTAGCTTTGTTTTAATATTTTGCAGTTGTCGCAAGGACAAAAAAAGTGGGCGGAAGAGTGAAATGTCAAGCAGGTTGGTCAAGCATAGATTGCGAAAAAAATTCTAACGATAATTATTGTAATAGGGAATGCAAAAACAAAAAGGGTTTACAGGCATATGGACAATGCCGAAACTCCCTTTGTGTATGCACCTTCAAATGTCCTACTAAATACTAATTAATTACTTAATATAATCATGATTAGAATTTCCATAATCGTCATGAGAAAGATTATTATAAAGTATTATTGTAATATTCAAGAGACAAAAAAAAATTATCAAACATCCCATTACGAAGACACCAAAAAAAAAACTCATTATAATTATTATCCTTTATCATCATACAGTAGATAAAATATATGCTTATTGTAATATTCTACTATATATAAAGGAAATTTCTCTTTATTAGTATTAATTTTTTCTCTAAAATAATTTTTTATGAGTAATGCTAGGGAACCAAAAGGGTATTAGTCAAAAACCAGTCAAATACTTTTGGGTGAATCTAAAATCTGTACGAGTTAATATATATGGATGTTTCTTCTGCTAAGTATCAGAATGTTTTTTTTTATACTAAATGGATGTTTTTTTATATATTTTTCGAATATTTTTGTATTGCAAATGTGAATGTCTCTATTTCTTTAAGAATTTCATTTTTTTTTTTAATTTTATAAATATTTAATTATTTTTGTTAAAATATAATTGAATGTTTCTTTTGTTAAGTATTAAGATGTTTTTTTTAAATGAATATTTTTTTATAATTCTATAATTGTGTAGTTTGCAGTCTCTTTAATCATCAAAACAGCACCCTAATATCACAAAACACAAAGAGCAACATCTGCAACAAAAAAAACATGAAATAAAAATAAAAAATAAAATTTTATTATTTTCACTTTTTTTTTATAAAATTTAAAAATAAAAAACACTAAAAATAAAATAAAAATAAAAAAGCAAAAGCGCATCCTTAGATTACTATCAATTAAACTCTACAAATCAAAGTCAACATTTTTCCTGTACACTTGCTACTTGGATTGAACACAGTTTAGGTGTTTAAAGATCAATGAAACTCAATTGTTTCATCTTTCTTCAATCTTCATTGATTCAATTGAAGTATGGCGGCAACTGTGTCGGAAGATGGTGGCTCCTCCTCGGAATCGGCATTGATATTCATGGGGACAGGTTGCTCCAGCGCTATCCCCTATTCGAGGTGCCTTATCTCTCCCTCTCATCCTCTCTGTCACGTTTGCTTCCAATCGCTCTCTCTCCCTCCCAACCGAAACGTGGAGTGCGTCATTGACGCGCTGAAGCTTGCAGAGGCGCGTGATGATCGCTTTCTTGCGAGTGATGCCGCGGTTGAGGGTGGATAGAGTTTGAAGGAGGTGGTTGAGGAGGGAAGAGGAGAAGGTTTCGTCGGTGACGAAGTCGAAGGTGGATTTCGTTTTGAAGCAGTTGTCTTGGATGCGCTTGCTGAGGGCGTTGCGAAGAGCATGGAAGTCGTCGGCGCTTCCAGCAGCATTGGTGTGAGAGAGAGGTCTGTGTGTGATTGTTGGAGGTGGATAGGTTAACGTGAGAGAGAAGAAGAAGGCTTTTATAGGTTTTAATTATGTTTATTTAATTAATTTTAAATTTTTAAATTTTGAATTTAAAGAATTTAAAATTAATTATTAATATAAATTAACGTGGTTTTGTTTAGTTTTTGGCTGATAACCTCTTGTTTCATATACTTTTCCATTTTTTATATATTATAATATTTTCTCTATTCTCATACTTGAACCAAACTCTATTGGTTAACTTAAGAGATCGAAGTACTTATTATTTGACTACTAATATGTCACTATGATATTATCGATCTATTAATAATATTTTTTTCTATTTTTTTCCTGAAACATATTATTTAATTAGTGATATGTATTATTAGAAACAAATACAGAAAATAAGTGTTAATTAAAAAAGAAAAAATTGGCTGAGAGAATATTAACTACTAGATGAGAGAAAAAATGATGTTGTAAATTAATGTAGATAAGCAAATTACAAATTTACATACGTTGATTTGGAGAATGTGACATTAGGTTTATGGCCAAACAAAAATTATGTATTTCAGTCTTCATCTAATTAACACATTGTAGAGTAGGTTGAATATCCCATATGAAAAGTAACTATAAAAATGTAAATTAATTTGACACTTAGTAAAAATTGAATTTATTTAAAACAATTGTTTAACAAAAAGTTATTTTTGGTAATTTTATCGAAATAATCTAAATTTTTATGGAGATTAAATTATTTATATCTAGACGCCAAAAAAAATTATTTATATCTCTTAAAGTTAAAATCATCCATTTCTAAGAGTTAATTTGGATAAATAACTTAATTAAGATTTTCTGAAAAATTAACTTATAACATAGGAGCTTATATTATAATAAAATTAATTTATAAATAAATTATTTGTATTTAATTTTTTAATCACAAAGTACTTATTTTAAAGGGAGAATGATAAACAACTTTTAAAAAATGAAAATTTAATTTTTTTAACCTTTTTATAAGAATTTTAAATAACTTTTAAAAAATTTATAAGTTAGTTTTAAAAATTATATCAAACAGTACGGTGACTTTTCATAATTTAAAAATAAAAAAAATAACTTTTCTACTTTTCAAAACAGACCTTCAATATTTTACTAAAAAAAAAATAACAATGCCTAAAGTCATAAACTTTTCATAAATGCTAAGCAATTATTCCAATCTTATTCCTTATTATTCATTTATAACCTTTCAAAACTACTCTAGGTTTCATTAAACTTATAGTTATTATTAAATAAATTTAGTTAATTTATGTCCTAAAAATACATGTTAATAAGATTATAAAATAAAAAAAATGAATATAAAACGTTTAAGTTTTTAATATATTTATTTTGTATTTAATTATTAAAAAATTTAAAATTTCACTAATAATAATTTTAACATGTATCCTTAAAATATAAGTTAGCTAAATCCTTATTAATTTAATTAAACATAACTTCGTTAACTTCTCATAAATACTAAAGTCATACACGATATGCATGCACACACTCTCGTAACCTTTAATAAATATCAAGTGTTATATGAATGTCAGTTTCATACATTTTATTTAATTCCAAAAAGTACTTATTTGATGGAAAAAAAAAAGGCAATTTTAAGGATTTTATTCTTAGTAAATGGCGTGTGAGAGAGTAGTAAATATTAAGGAAAAGGATTAGAGATAAGATTGTATAATTAATTTAATTTGTCTAAAATAATTAAAAATATAATCATTTATGTGTTATTTTCTATTAAATTAAGCTTTTAGAAAAAATAATTTTATATTATATTAAAATTTGTATAACTGAAAAATTTAGAGTTTATCTCCTAAAAAAAATTAACATAAGAAAAAAAAGTCACTATAAAAAAATTTATGCAAATTCAAAAACTTCTCTTACATGCACATGTGAAGAGCTCTTATCAACTTAAAATTTTTAAAAAATTAATTTCATAACAAAAAGCAAGATGTTTTAAGTTATTTTCTTAATCCATGTACAAAATCATAGTTAGATATATTTATTTGAGACTGTTAGAGATATAACCATTAATATTATCTTCTCTTATCAATTTAAATTTTTGAAATGAATAATTTTATGATATGGTATTAAAGTTCTATTCTATCATTTATGTTTATTTATTATCTCAATATAGACACAGATACACATAAATAGATTAGTCTATTTAGTTGTTAAAATACTAATAAAAAAATATAAATACATTTATCATCAAAAACAAATTTTACACTTAATAAACATATTAGAGATATTATATATTTATAAGAGGACATAATAGATCAGAATATAATCATATAATTACTCACGTACCTCTTCTTGTTAATCATATAATAAGAGTACAAGTCTTTTAAGTGATCATGATTTATCTCATTTAAGAAAATTTTTTTGTAATATTATTTTTAGTATTTTTTGTTTTTTAGGATTTTATATGAAAATAATAAAAATAATAATTTCATTTTTTTGTTTTTGTTATTTGCTTTACAAAATCCTGCAAGTAAAAGAGTTTGATACTAAAAACAGAATAAATGAAAACACAGAAGAATAAATGATTATAGAATTAATTTAAACTTTGTTCGTTCCTATTAATCTCATAAGATACAAATTAAAAGTTTGCGTGCTTGTGTGTATGATATAGTATATGGGCCATCGCTAATATATAAAATAAATAAAAATCAATGAAGTTAAAACTGTTTAGACATTGTAAAATGAATGTCCACTTATATATACCCTTTAACTTCTTGAAATTACATACACAATAACAGAGACATTATCACAATTAATAGTTAATCGCATCGAATTAACTTGTTAAAAAAGATGGCTAAGATAACTTCGGGATGCATTTTCTTCTTTGTCATCTCGGTTTCAGGTTTTCCATTTCTTCATATCTCATCTCATTTAATTTGGACCGTCCTTTTCGGAGTGTATGGTATAAATTCAGGTGCAGTCAACTTCACGTGAAGTTAATAACTGAAAATCGTTAGATGAAAATTTAGTCAAATCAGTCAATTCATTTAACGACTCTTAACTATCAACTTCACGTGAAGTTGACTGCACCTGAGTTTTCACCATTATTCATGCTACTTGTTCTACAGTGAAATATAATGTTTTGCTAGATCAAATATAGAAGGCTGAATAACATTTAAAAAAAAAACATAATTTAATTAGCTACAACAATGAGCTTTTTAAGAATAGATTACCCATATGTGATGAAGTGAACTCGTCAAATTTGGTAGAATTTTCTTTTGATTCTAACTTTATATAGTCATCTTAAGAGCATTCGAATTTTCTTTTTAACCTAGATACAATTTCATTAAAAAAAAAACCAATTTAAAAATTTGATTAAAAATGATAAAGAGACCAATTTGTCATACTAAAAATAATTCTTGAAGATTTCTAGACTAATAAAAAGTTGTTGAAATTAAAATATTCAATTTCAAATTTTTTAAAAACTAATTTAAATATTTATTTATTTTTTATTGACATTATATATAAAAACACTTCAATTGGTGAGGTGTGTTTTGTTATATAGGTTTTTAAAACATCATAATAATTTACTTTTGAGTATATGTAGTAAGTATAGGTTTTAATTTATGCATGCAAATTTATGTGAAAGGTATATTCCTTAATGGAGACCACTTTAATAAGACACTAAAAATGTCTTTTTTTTAAAGATATTTACACATGTCATATTATTATTGGACATTCTTATTAAACTGGTTAATAATTTATTTTTTATTATAAACCAGAACAAAATCGGTTTATTATAGCAACAATAATAAACCTAATTGTCTGCATTATAATTATTAGACCCGATTTGATCCGATCGAATTATACCATCTAAACCGAATATCTTTAAATTTTTTGATAAAAAGACAATTATATCCCTAACTTTTTGTTTTTCGGACATTTAAATCCCTAAAAATTTTAAAATACAATTAAATCCCTAAAAAAAATTAGATTTATTGTTATTGTTATAAAAAAATCGATTTTATTCTAATTTATTAAGAAATTAAAAAATAACCGGTTCATTAATACGTCAAATAATAATACGACACGTAAATATTTTTACAAAAAGACATTTTACGCATCTTTATAGTATTCCTTAATTACAATTAGATTTGTCTTAATGTTGTGTAGTTATGTTGACAAGTGAAGTGGTAATTGGAGCCAAGTGTCACGCAATTTCCGATAAGCAAGTAGACTGCAAAAGCGACTCTCATAACTATGAATGCAACCAGGAATGCATAGACAAACATGATTTCAAGGCCTATGGAGATTGCTATAATAATTCCCTTTGTGTATGCACCTTCAATTGTCCCTCTAATTATTAGTTTGTAGAATTTGCATATAATCACTGCATATTATTAGAATAATAGTTTTGTAATAACGAAAATGGTTATAAATACGTTCAATAATGTTGAATTTATCGTTAAATCTTTTATAAAAATTATTGTTAAAATTTTGTAATACAAAATCTAACGGTAAAAAGGATAAATAAATTTGTTTAAGGATTAATCTCTACGTACAAGTGTTTTGCATTACAAGCTTTACAAATCTGAACGAAACCCACTCATTAAACGCGCTGCTTATGTTAGGTGCCTTTTTAACAGAATTTTAAATCAATTTAAATCAATTAACGCGCAAATATATAACTTCCATTTTTCAAAAGATTTCGTTTCTTTTTTCGAATTTCTTGCCAAATTTGTTGGATCTCCTTCCTGCGTTCTCTCTTTAATTCGTTTTTTCGATTTTCATGGTTTCTGAAATAAAGCTTTGAAATCGTTTTGAAGATAATGGAACTTCAGAAATACACTCAAACGATTACATAAATACACCCAAACGGTTACAGAAATACACGCAAACGGTTACAAAAAAGATTACAGAAATACACCCAAAGGATTTCAGAAATACACCCAAATCAGGGGGAGACAGTATATTTCTTCTTGAAATCTTTTAATGTTTTGCTGGTTAAGGATGAGGCACATGACAAAGACAATCTAGAAGAAAAACCTAGAAGAACAGTAAAACAGTACCTTGAATAATGTTTCTTCCTTTTTTCTGGTGATTTTTTATGGAAATTTGTATCTTTTCTTCTTGATTTCTTCTACTCTTCGTGAGGAGTTGGAACGTTTATACAGCATCGTAGTAGTTTGTTTCGAATGTCCCTTAAATCTTGATGGTTTGCGTTTTGATTGAGGAAGAAGAGGAAGAGTGAACGTGTTGTGGAAGGGGCGCGTGTTTTTTCTTAGACTTGGAACAACTTGTATAGCTTGTAAGTCAAAAAGACTTGTATGTGTAGCAGGCCTCTTTGTTTAAAATGTTATCGTTGGATTAATATTTGAAAAAATATAGGTAGATAATGAGAATACTAAACAATATGAACAATAAATATGTTGGATGTTCAATTCACTAAATGTGTGAATAATTATCCTAATATTAGAATATAGGAGATAATTTAAGAGTAGAACAGTTTTTTTACTTTATTATATAAAGATCAATTTTAAAATATATTATTCACATTATTTACAAAAATCATTATTATTTACCTAACAAAAACCCGTAATATTTTCGTCAGAAAATCTGATCGCAATAACAAATGACGCGAAGCGCAACACGTAAACTACCGTCGAATCTATGTTTTTCTCCGAATAAATCTATGGATGATGCTAATAACTTCTAGGTGAAGGTTAGCAATATACATGTGTATATGTGAAATAATTTTACGAAAATACTATTTATTTTTTAAATTTTAGTTTTTAGTCAATCTTTAAATTTAATAATATATTATTTTAATTTTTTATACTTATTTTTAGGGTATTAATTGTTTAAAAAAATTTAAAAATTATTTATTTTAAAGGTTGAATAAAAAATAATTTTTAAAAAATATTTAAAAAACAGTAAAAATAAAATTATCTTATTTAATATTTATTAATTATTATAATAATTAATCAATATTAAACAAGATAAATTCGGACTATTTTTAACTAATTTATTTTAGTTATAAAAATTTTTTGTTTTTATTATATCAAATTATTTTATTTGCTCTATAAAAGTTAAAATGTAAAGCCACGTTATTTTAAATAAATTCAAAAAAAAATTCTCGTTTAAAAAAATATGTTAGAGATATATTTATTAATATATCTTATTTTATCAAATTTAAATTAAAAAAAAAGAGTGATTTTATGATACATAAAAATTAGAATGAACTAATAAGAAGCACAATTCCAATTTCGAAGGCCAATTTCACCGTGGGAAACTCTTGATAATTGGGAAGAATTTGGAGAAGAATTAAGTGAGAGAACATAAGATAAGAAGACACCACATCCAACTCAAAATTTTAAAGTGTCAAGTTAATAGATCTCTTATCTTGTAAACTCCTTACTCTTCCTTGCTTTCTTTGATGTGAGACTAACTTCAACACTCCTCACACTTGCAACACTAACAATACATATGCTTTGAAAGAGAATTATTCAAATATATTATATCTAATCTTTCATATGTTTTTTCTTAATGTCCCATAGGCAGTTCTAAGCATCAAAATAACTAATCAATTACCAGAACATGTGTAGTAGCAAATACAACTTGATTTTTCGCAAAAACCATAGGAATCAAAGCCATGCTTCCAAACACAACTCCTCTTACAAGTTAGATAACCAACTTCTTTGCAACCTTCCACATCCCTCCATGATTCTTTGCATGCCGTACCCATTACTTTAGCCACTTGATTTGTGATCAACATGCCTGCAAAATAATCAAACAAAGCTAAAGAACTTTTTTTCTTTATTTTATCTAAAATCTTAAATTTTCATCAATACACAACGTGGTGTTTGGTTTCGGGTTTTGGACCCAGAAATTTATTGGAAAAAAAAATGCAAAGATGCGTTTCATAGAGGAGTACGGTTAGAAATAGAGACACAATATATTGTTCCATAATATTAGAGATATAGTTATTTTTCTATTAGCTTAGAATTTTGAGAGAAGTCATAATAACATGACATGGCATCAAAATTTTTATAACCGAAAGATTTAGATTTCTATTTTTCTTGAAAACTGAAAGAAATTTTTTTTAGCATAAGACAAAAAAAAAGTTTATGCAAAAATTCAAATAAACCTAAAAAAAATTTTGTTCGAAGAGCAGATTAAAAATATAACCATTCATATAACCGTTCATTTGCTTATTCTTATTGGTTTAAATTTTTAAAAAAATAATATCATAACACAACATTAAATTTTGTATATTTTTTGTGTATTAGTTTGTTGGATGGTAAGAACACAAGATAAAAATGGGAGATAAATTTTTTTTAATAACAATAAAAATAATTGTTAATATATTTATTGACATTTAAACAGTATAATAATCATTTTATACTTTGTTGTTAAACAAATTTTAGCGATAATTATAACAATCACCAATATAAGCATATTTAATGATCACAAAAGTTTTTATAACTGGTAATTATAAAATATAATAGTGGCAAATAAATACTAGTGAAAAAGAATAAATTAACCAAAAGAATGATTATATATAATGTAAATGCCATTAAAATTTATCATTAAAAATAATTTTTCTTTTAGTGGGAGGGGAAATAATAATGCGTAGGTGAAGAATGATGAACCTGAAATCAAAAGGAGAAGTGAGAAAATGTTCGCTAAAGTTAACTTGATGGCCATCTTTCTAATGAGCAAAATGGAAAAGTTACTCAGTTCAATAGCTCTTTTCCGATCCTATGGAACAATTTAGAGGAATTGAATATAAATAGGCAGAGAGATGCTCTTTTTCATTATTTTTAATAATTGAGTCAAATTTTTATTTTATTTCTAATGTTTTAAATATTTTAATTTTGTTTTAAAAAGTTTTAATATACTAATTGTTAATACACTGGCCCAACACTAAGGCCCAGGTCCAAATACACCAAAAGGCCCAATCCAAAGATTGGCCTTCGTTATTCACCGACCTCTTTAGAAGAGGTCGGACTCAACACAGACTTCTTTCCAAAGGAGTCGGGTTCAAGAGATAGCTGGCAGATAACACTTATTCAAATAAGTAACTGCCCCTAAAATCTCTCAACCCACTTCTAGAAGCCATATCTCAACAATCCCTAAATAAAGGGACGGTTATCCACCTAAAAAGGTGGCACTACTCCAACGGTGGTTATTGGATCACCACTATAAATACACTGACACCCCTCAGGTATCTCTAAGTTCCAATACACTTAAACCTGCTTATCCCCATGCTGACTTAGGCATCGGAGTGTCTTTGCAGGTACCACCCCCATCTCTTGGAACACACAACTCGGAGGCGGCTCCCAGACGTAAACCAAGTCAGAGACCACACTCCTCCAGCGCTTGGGTCTCACAAACAAGCCCAACCACCGTCCGGTTCTAGGTAAGCCCCGGAACATTGGCGCCGTTGCCGGGGACCTGGAGCTCAACTCTTGATAATGGCGGATGATCAACAACATAGTCAGACAACCACTCGACATGAATAAGATGCAAGCATGTTAAAAAGAAGCTGGAATACAGTTTCTATGGATACCAGAAATTCTGTAAAAACTTCTCCCAATGGGCAGAGGATATCAAATAGGGATGATGATTATACTTCTACAGTTAAATTGGATTAAAGAAAAGAGAAGAAAGCACCGTCCCAAGGCCATTGTAGAAAGCAAACCAAGACGAACTCGAAAGTCAATTGAATAAAAGAATTTTTAATTTAGAAAATTCAATTGGCAAAAGAAGTTACGTGAAAAAAAAAAAAAAAGAGGAAAAGGGAACGTGACTAATCCCAACCTCTTCGTGAAATAGGATGGACAATGACATCTGTGCCAACTTACAATCTCGGAAAAATCCATGATACCCACTCATGGAATGGAGCAGTTGCATGTTCCAAATACACAACATCAGCCAATTTGAATGCAACCCAATCCGACAACGGAGTGATGAATCCAGTTTTTTCTTCAGTGGATTCACATGTCAATTACAACAGTGAATAACACAAAAAATTCTCATGGTACATCTTTCGTTGGTTGCTCACAAATTATATCACTGCCAATGAATATGGAAAGAAATATTCCCATGGTAGAATTTGATGTTGTTTGCACACCAATAAAGATGGATGTCTTCCAAGAAGAAAACTGGAATCCGATCCAAAGAAAAAAGAAAGTCAGGGTGACAAAGGCCCAGTCTTCATTGGAGGGGATGATGGTCAGGCTTTTCTTCAAAGGTCGGATGAGCTGGGAGCTCACAGAGAAAATCCAACCTCTTTTAGAGAGCTCATGAAGGAAAGTCCGACCTCTTTTAGAGAGCTCATGAAGAAAAGTCCGACCTCTTTTAAAGGTCAGACTTTACAACAAGGTCGGATGAGTTGGAAACTCACAAAGAAAATCTGACCTCTTTTAAAGAGCTCATGAAGAAAAGTCCGACCTCTTTTAAAGGTCAGATTTTACAACAAGGTCGGATAAGCTTGGAGCTCACAAAGAAAATCCGACCTCTTGCAAAGTTCATGAAGGAAAAGTCCGACCTCTTTTAAAGGTCAGACTTTACAATAAGATCAAAAACCTTCAGACTAATAAAGAAAAATCCGACTTCTCTTAGATCCCACAAAGAAAGTCCGACCTCTTTTAAAGGTTAGACTCTACAAATGAGGTCTAAAACCTCATTTGCTCAGAAGAATCCGACCTCTTTAGAGCCGACAAGGGAAAAATCCGACCTCTTTTTGGAGTCTGTAAAAAATCCAACCTCTTTCACGATCAACTCTACAATGAGATCGAAAACCTCGAAAAATACCAGAAAGAGATTCCGACTTCTTTTAAAGATCAGAGTCTACAAAGAGGTCGAAAATCTCCAAGCTTAGAAAGAAAGTCCGACCTCTTTCCAAGCTTAGAAAGAAAAATCCGACCTCTTTTAAGAATCCAAACTTATGAAGATAATTTGACCTCTTCTGAGGATTCAGGTCTACAAATAAAAATTCGACTTCTTTTAGAGCTTATGAAGAAATTCCGACCTCTTTTAAAGGTCAGACCACAATGAGGTCAAAATCTCTGAATTTATAAAGGAAAATCCGACCTCTTTTAAAGGTCCGACTTTACAATAAGGTCGGATAGGCTTAGAGCTTACAAAGAAAAGTCCGACCTCTTTCTTGAGGTACGACTTCGAGAACCAGATCCCAAGCATAAATGGCCATGAGAAGGTCATACGAAGAAATTTCTCAACCGACAACCTCGTCTTGATCCAAAATGACATCGGGCCAAAATTGGACGAAGAAAAGCCAACACCAAAATAAAGAGATCCCAACAAAGTCACTTAAAACTTGAAAAAGAACTACTATAACATACTCGACTTACTCGAAAACAATCTGCCTAGATTGTGCCATGTCTACAACAAAAGGGATACTACAGCTAGAAAAGCACACCTTACCCCCTAATGCACACTTTTTCTGACTTGAAGTGACGAGATCCAAAGTGGTGTAAAAAGTTATAAATGCAAATCGTGGTCCGACCTCATTAAGCCACTTGTACTAAATCAAGCTGGCAAGGGGCAAACCTAAAACGAATTGCACAAATAACTTAAGGACAGCGTGATCATAATCAAACATCAACACGAAGAGGATGTAAACCTGACCTCACAACAATTTGTTTAAAACAAATTGAAAAAGGATGGTGATTTATTATAAGAATGCCTCCTCAAGCCAAGAGATAAGTATCCGACCTTACTAGATTAACACACAACAAGTATAAAACAAGTTATTCGACCTCCCAAAAAGAGAGTCCAAAATAACTTGTAAAAGTCACATAGCAACAAATAGTAAGATTCAAGAATGGCATGACTGAATACTCGAGTCTGACTTTATGAAGCTCGACCTCGAGTAGGGGCACTGGCTTATTATGAGAGCCAAGTCCAAAATTATTAACCAAAGACAACATTCTACAATGATGCTACAGCACGAAAGAAGAACGTGAACCCCTTCCAGAAATCTGAGAGCAAACTCAGATAAAGAAAGAGCTCTTGAGACAAAGGATGGCTACAAGATTCGCCGCAAAAAACCTCATCTTGATAAGAAAAAATATCAGGCTACTGAGTTCGGGCTAATGAAAGCTGACAACAAAAAGGATAGGACCCCACAAGATTACCGAGATCTTAGGAAAAGGTTAAAGCGAACTCTACTCCCTGGTATACTCTTTTCCCAACTTCATGATTTTTTTCCCAAAAGGAAAGGGTTTTTTCTGAAGGGGGGTTTTTAACGAGGCATCACAGTAGAGACTAAGGGATCATAGATAGTGAAAAACGCTTAGTAGCAGTAAAAGTACCTTCGCAAATAAATAAAGATCTTTTATCTCTTATAAATTCCTTATCGTTTTTCTTTCTTTCTACGAAACGCGCCGACTTAAGCTCGACAAAGCGTGAAAATCCCATGAACCGACCTAAATGGTCGTCAGGATAAAACGACGAGGTACAAGTCGGTGTAAAGAGGTTATAAAAGTCGATCATGATAAACTCGGGAGCAGTCCGACTCATAAGTCGGAATGCGAAACCGAGTAAAATTAAAATGAATCGCAAAAGTAGCCTAAGTCACGAAGAACTCAATAAATCAAAAATTGAGTATAAGGAATACCAAAAAGAGATCAGGAAACCTATTGAAAGCACTAAGGCAAAAGGCTGTCCCGAGTTGTTAAGGAAAACTTAACTTAAAGAAAGGGACAGTCAGCCAAGAAAAAGGTTTTTCAAAACAAAGATCAAAAGGGTTTTTTCGAAACCTAAAACAGAAAAGCATGCGCACAACAAACAGAGAAAGGTGAATTCTTTCGAACAAGAGCTTCTTCCGAACAGAGGAGAGGAAGTGTGAAAGTTTTCAGAAACGAAGCAAGGAAAGAGAGGGAAAGTATTTATAAAAACGTTGGGGGCACAATGGTAAAAACGGAAGCCGTCATTTAAAGAGAGGCACCGTTCCCAATGTAACTGATCCCCGCGTATGAATACACAAATCCCTAACGGACGCGACGTTTGATTAGACGCGACTGTTGAGAATTTTTAAAAAACACGTCAGTTCTGAAACATCACGTCAGTTCCTTATCAGGTCGGCTACGGTCCTGAGTTAAATACTCGACCCCAACTCTTAAAAAGAAATTGGGCTTGAGTAGGGGCATTACAAATCACTTCAACCAAATGACTCGTATAGAAACGAGTTAAAAAGGAAGGATTGTAAACGTTTTTGACTAAAATCGAAACGTAAAAACTATCCTCCAAAATAACTTGGATAAAACGAGTTGTACCACACACAAGGATGACAACCTTGTAAAAACTAGAAAGGGGAGGGAATAAGCATATAATCCCTTCACCTAAGGCGCCAATTTATGCTCGACAAAGTGCAAAAATCACGAGCTGATCTTTTCAATGGTCGCTCGGATAAAGCGACGAGGTACAAATTGGTATCCAATGGTTATAATACGGCTTGATGATTTAAAACAACTCAAACCCATGAGTTGAACAAATCAAGTAAAAAATAACCATATGATCTAAGTAATTTGTATTAAAACAAATTGCGCAAAACAACTTGATATATAACGAGTTGTGCTTCAAAAAAGTGACTTGTATAAAAAACAAGTTATCTAGAAAACTCAGAATGAATGAGTTCAACAAAAAAAGGCTTCATTCGAAAATCCTTTCTACTTGATTGCTCGAGTCCGACTCCATAAAGCTCGACCTCGAGCAGGGGCATAATGGATAAAGCAACGAAGTCCGATGGTTATAAAAATGATCTGATACTTTAAAAGGACTCAAAATAAACAATTTGTACGTGAAACAAGTTGTGAAGTCCTAAAAAAAACAGCTCAAATTTAAATGAGTTGTATGAAATTAGATCAAGAAATAGCCACGTTTTAATTAAACGATTTGAAATGAAACAAATCGTAAGATCTTAAAACTACTCGCATCGAATGAGCTAGATGAGGTTATACTAAAAAATAATTACGAGTTTTGAAATAAACGATTTGTATCAAAACAAGTCGTAAGAAATCAGAATAAGTTTCAGAAAGGTGATTTGTATTAAAACAAGTCATGTATCCTCAAAACAACTCGAATTGAACGAGTTGTACGAAACTAGGATAAGAAATATTCTTTGGTTAAGTAAGATGTGCTAAAACCAATTATACAGAGCCTACAAGCCCGAGTTCAAATACTCGAATCCAACTCTTAAGAAAAAGAGATTGAACTCGAGTAGGGGCACTGTTAATACACTGGCCCAACACTAAGGCTCAGGTCCAAATACACCAAAAGGCCCAATCCAAAGATTGGCCTTCGTTATTCACCGACCTCTTTAGAAGAGGTCGGACTCAACACAGACTTCTTTCCAAAGGAGTCGGGTTCAAGAGATAGCTGGCAGATAACACTTATTCAAATAAGTAACTGCCCCTAAAATCTCTCAACCCACTTCTAGAAGCCATATCTCAACAATCCCTAAATAAAGGGACGGTTATCCACCTAAAAAGGTGGCACTACTCCAACGGTGGTTATTGGATCACCACTATAAATACACTGACACCCCTCAGGTATCTCTAAGTTCCAATACACTTAAACCTGCTTATCCCCATGCTGACTTAGGCATCGGAGTGTCTTTGCAGGTACCACCCCCATCTCTTGGAACACACAACTCGGAGGCGGCTCCTAGACGTAAACCAAGTCAGAGACCACACTCCTCCAGCGCTTGGGCCTCACAAACAAGCCCAACCACCGTCCGGTTCTAGGTAAGCCCCGGAACACTAATGTTATCTAATCGCACGTAATTTATTTATTAGTTAATAAATTTAATCCTAATATATATATATATATATATATATATATATATATATATATATATATATATATATATATATATATATTACCAAAGATAGAGAGATTCAAGTTTGCTACCTCTAAATGAATATAGAGAGACTATAGCGTTTGAGTTATAGTTTATTGGCTTAATTCTAATATATTAATAACATAAATATATTTTATTTTATTTTATATATAGACACTGAATTATATTATCATATCGATAGAATTTTTTTTTGGTGGATATTACAATGAAGATGGCAAAAATATCTTCTCATGAAGATGCTTTGGTTAAAAGTGTGGTTTATTTATTTAGCCACACTTTAAACAAAAACAACACTTTTATAAATATCAAAATCTAACCATACAATCCATCATCCAAAGGTCAAAAAGAAATATACTCATATGAAGACAATTATGCCATCTTCATTGTAGTATCCACCTTTTTTTTTTGGGGTAACTTTTTAAATAGTACAAAAATTAATTATATAATATAAAAATATTTTATATCATTATTACATTAAAATTAATTCCTAATTATTAGTGATCACATCGGTAGCTGCATACGCAATGAGGATAACTACACTCTGAAGAAGATGTGGAGCCATACTTCTTGGTGCAGTTCTCTTGACAGTGTTTTTTGCACGGATGTGATTGTTCAAGCCACAATTCACGACACGTCATCGCTTTGCTCACTTGAATAGTTGTTGACATAGCTGCCGAATATTAAAGCAGAGTTATTAAAAAACATAGGATATTTTTATTTAGAACATCGTGTTTCCAATAAATAATTTAATCAATAACAAAAAAAAAACAAAAAGAGAGAGTATGGGATATGACGGATTGATGAACCTGAAATGGATGAGTTTAAAAAATTCTAAATTAAATTGATGATGATCAAATATTATTAACAGTAAAATTATTAATTTAATCTATATATGTTAATTAAATTAATTTTACTGTGCAGGGTTTACTTGGGCCAAAAAAAATAAATTCTGGTGCAAGTCCAATCACATTCAGCTTTTAGTTTTGATAATATATGATGAATATAGCTGAATTGATTTTGTTATGTTATTTGGGCCAACTTAATCAAACTGAAAATACTTTTCTATGTGTTTTATGCATGATCCAAAAATTCATCAGGAAAACAAATGTTACCAATTAGACCAGATTAAATTTTGTTGCTACCAAGTCCAATATTATTTTTGATGAATGTTTCCAAGCTTGGTCCGAAAACCAAGTTAAAAAGAAAACAATTTTGCTCCATGCTTTCAACGGATTCCATTTCCTTATTAGAGATAAACTTCAAAACTTAATTGCTAGCGTTGGAAACATGAGAGAGAATTTGACATTGATTTGATTGAAGGCATCATTGCTACACGCCACTCTAAGGGAAGTAAAAGCAAGTTATTTTCAATTAATTTGTTTAATCAATTTGAATTGCTTTTTCTCAAATTCTCTCTTCTCTCTCATTCTTTCTTCTTCTTCGGTCATTGTCCAGGAAATAATGGAAGCTATGTTCAGCTACCAAAAGAAAGAAGGAGCTGCATGCACCAAGACCATCAAGCTAATGATGGCAAGAAAACATACTAAAATAAAAATGAGCTGTGGCTGAGATTGTCACCAAATATGGATAGATTTGGTGAGGTAATCTTGGGTTCTTCATGCTCAAAAAGGAAGAAGAAGATCTCGGCCAGCAAGGTGAGATTCTTGGAGGAGATGGCTTGTCTTTGATTCTGCTCAACCACTACAGGAAGTAGCTAAAGTGGCGAAGTGATGGTAGAGGCAGAGATTGAAGCAGATGAAGTCATCATTATCATGAAGCATCAAGGGCCAGAAATCCATCTTGGAGAGCAAGCCAAGGATGGAGAGCTCGGATTGATGAAGAGTGATGACCAAGGAAGGACTAGAGGTAATTGCATGTTGGTTACTGCATGGCTATCTCTTCTCTCTCTGTGTGGCCGAACCGGTTTCTTGAAGGAAGAAGAAGTTGGCTTGGGTTTTTGGCTTCAAGTGTGGAGGCTTCTCTCTTCTATAAAAAGGGGGAATAGCCACTGGTTGGAGCAAGGAGTAAGATTTGAGAGTGCAAGGCACAGAAGTCTCAAAGCTACCTAAGCTAGCAGTTTTTCTTCTCCTTCAATGTATTCTGTTTTGTATTTTTCTGTTTAATTTTGTCATGTCTTGAGTCTCATGGAAAAAGGCAAACAGTGAGGTTTGTATGAAAAAGTCATAGAGCGGAAAAAGGCAGAGAGTGCAAAATTAAAAGAAAAAGCCATAGATGACTTAGAGTTCCTTTGTTCATCTATGTTGTGTTTCATGATTCTGTGGGAATCCCCTTGTAAGTTGGGTTAGCACTTTACAGTTTGTAATCAAGTTGATTATAGTGAAATTCCATCATTGTTGTGATGGAGACTGGATGTAGGCTGCACTGCACTTAGCAGCTGAACCAGGATATATCTGGGTGTAATCTTCTTTCTCTCCCACTCCATTTCTGTTTTCTACTGCACAGGAGCAAAAACAAAAAATGTCTCGTGCCAAGTGACGAGACAAAATGAAAAAGTCTTGTGGCTAGGGACGAGCTAAAAACAGAAAAGTCTCCTCCAAGTCCAGCAAGTGTTAGCAAGCGAAAAGGGGGCTAAGATTCAACCCCCCCTTCTCTTAACTACTGAAACCATCAATTGGTATCAGAGCTTGGTCTCAAAGAAATCAAGCTTTGCAGCTTGGAGTAAAGATCCTCATGGCAGAAAACAGTGGCGCAAATGTGGTGTTCTATAATCTGACTGAAGGTCAATCAAGCAACAGACCTCCTCTTTCAATGGGAAAAATTATACCTATTGGAAGGAGAAGATGAAGATATTTGTACAAGCAGTGGATTACAGACTTTGGAAGATTATCCTGGAAGGGCCTCAATTTCCAACTACCACAAGTGCTGAAGGAGTAGTCTCTCTCAAACCAGAAGCAAGATGGACCGAGAAAGATAGGAAGAAGGTAGAATTAAATGCCAAGGCAGTAAACCTACTCAACTGTGCTATCAGCTTTGAGGAGTACTGACGGGTATCATGATGCACAACGACAAAGGAGATCTGGGACAAGCTACAAATCACTCATGAAGGAACCACCATTGTTAAGAAGACTCGGACAGACATGTTGAACAGAGAATATGAAATGTTTGCAATGAAGGAAGAAGAATCCATTGATGAACTGTTCGAACGGTTCAACACCATCATTGTTGGCTTAGATGCTCTAGGAATTACACATTTAGAATCTGTGCTAGTGAGAAGAGTGTTGAGATGTCTTACAAAAGAGTGGGAAACAAAAGCTTTAATTATTTCTGAGAGCAGTAGCTTAGATTTCATGACAGTTGATGATTTGAGAGGAAATCTTCTTGCTTTTGAAAACACCTATTTGAAAAAGGATTCAAAAAAGAAAGGAATTATTTTTTCTTCTGTGACTAACCCTCTGGATGATGAATCCAGTGATAACTCTTCTGAAAATAAGTTTGTGTTGTTTGCAAAAAAATTCAGGAAAATGGTGAAGCTCAAAGGCAAAGGCAGCAGCTCAAGGAAGTTGAAGAAAGACCTCAGCAAAGTAACCTGTTACAATTGCAAGGAAATGGGGCATTTCAGATCTGATTGTCCCAAGTTAAAGAAAGAGGAGAAGCCGAAAAGAGTAAAGAAGAAGGGACTAATGGCCTCATGGGAAGACTTGGAAAATGACTCAGATGATGATGATGAAGAAACCGAGGCCAAGTCACAACCATGTCTCATGGTAGATCACATAGATCAGTTTGTTTTGTAGGTGTGCCTAGCATCCAAACGGAAAGAAAATATGTGGTATATGGACAGCGGATGTTCTAGGCATATGACCGGAAAGACAACCTTCTTCATAAAGCTTGATGAATATGATGGAGGTCTTGTCACTTTTGGTGATGATGCAAAAGGAAAAATAGTGGCTGTTGGAAAAGTTGGTAAAAATTTTTCTTCTTGTATAAATGATGTTCTCCTTGTACATGGTTTGAAACATAACTTGCTTAGTGTTAGTCAATTGTGTGATTTGGGTTTTGAAGTTGTTTTTAAGAAGTTTGTTTGTTTGGTTGTTTGTGAAAAAACTAGGGATATTTTATTTGAAGCTAAAAGGTGTAACAATGTGTATGGATTAACTCTTGAGGATTTAAAGGAACAAAATGTAACATGCTTTACATCTCTTGAATCTGAAAAATGGCTTTGGTATAGAAAGTTGGGTCATGCTAGCATGTACCAAATTTCTAAGCTAGTCAAAAGGAATTTGGTTAGAGGAATTCCAAACATCAAGTTTGATAAGGATCTTACTTGTGATGCTTGCCATCTGGGCAAACAAGTAAAATCCTCTTTTAAATCAAAAGATGGAATCTCAACCAAAAGGCCATTGGAGATGTTACATATTGATCTTTTTGGTCCTACTAGAACTCAAAGTTTAGGAGGTAAACACTATGGTCTTGTGGTGGTAGATGATTACTCTAGATTTGGTTGGGTACTTTTTCTTGCTCATAAGAATGATGCTTTTCATGCCTTTTCCACTCTTTGCAAGAAAATTCAAAATGAAAAGGATTTGAAAATTGCTCATTTGAGAAGTGATCATGGAAGAGAATTTGAAAATCAAGACTTTGAAAAATTCTGTGATGACTTAGGAATTTCTCATAATTTTTCATGCCCTATAACCCCCCAACAAAATGGGGTGGTTGAAAGAAGGAATAGAAGTCTTCAAGAAATGACTAGGGCTATGTTATGTGAGAGTGAGATTCCTAAATTTTTATGGGCTGAGGCTGTGAACACAGCATGTTATATTTTGAATAGAATGATCATTAGAAAAGGGTTAAAGAAAACCCCTTATGAGCTATGGAAAGGAACCCCTCCAAATCTTAAGTACTTTCATGTTTTTGGATGTAAATGTTTTGTGCTTAATAATAAAGAAAATCTTGGATAGTTTGATCCAAAATCCTATGAAGGAATGTTTGTTGGATATTCCACCACAAGCAAAGCCTATAGAATTTATCTCAAAGAACATAGGACTATAGAGGAATCCATACATGTTACTTTTTGTGATTCTAACTTAATTTCCAGTACTGTGATAGATAATGATTCAGATGGTGAAGAAGCTAGAACAAGCAAAGAAAATTCCAAATCTTGTTCAGAATGAAGAATCTGCCAGTCCAGTTTTGTCTCGTCAGATTGGAGGAGACATTTCCATTTTGTCTCCTGAGCAGGCACGAGCAACTGAAACAGTGAGACCACCAGAAGTTCATCAAAGCTCTACACCTGTCCGAAAGCCTAGAGAATGGAAGTCCATGAGGGGTTATCCTCATGACTTCATCATTGGTGATCCCTCTCAAGGAGTAACAATAAGATCATCCACCAAAAGGCAAACCGAACCTAGCAATCTTGCTCTCTTGTCACAAATAGAGCCCAACAATGTCAAACAAGCTCTTGAGGACCCATCATGGGTTAAAGCAATGCAAGAGAAGCTTGCTCAATTTGATAAGAATGAGGTTTGGACACTAGTACCTCATCCGGATGGTAAGAAAGTTACCGGTACTAAGTGGGTATTTAAAAATAAGCTTGGTGAGGATGGACAAGTTGTTCGTAACAAGGCTAGATTAGTGGCCTAAGGTTACGATCAAGAAGAGGGTATAGATTTTGATGAGTCTTTCGCTCCGGTAGTTATAATGGAAGCAATTAGATTGCTTCTTACCTATGCCGCCCATAAAGGTTTCAAAATGTTTCAAATGGATGTTAAGTGTGCTTTCCTTAATGGCTTTATTGATAGAGAAGTGTATATGGCACAACCCCCCGGTTTTGAACAAAAAGAGTTTCCAAATCATGTTTTCAAATTAACTAAGGCTCTTTATGGTCTTAGACAAGCTCCAAGAGCTTGGTATGAAAGGCTTAGTGCCTTCTTGTTAGAAAATCAATTTCAAAGGGGTACTACCGACACTACTTTATTTATTAAAGCATCTAATGATGATATACTCCTTGTTCAAGTTTATGTTGATGACATTGTATTTGGATCGGCCAACATTTCCTTGTGTGAAGAGTTTGGAAAACTCATGACTAGTGAGTTTGAAATGAGTTTAATGGGAGAGCTTACATTCTTTCTTGGCCTCCAAATTAAACAAACTCCTAGCGGTACTTTTATTTACCAAGGAAAGTATGCAAAAGAACTTATTAAAAAGTTTGGCCTAGAAAATACCAAATCAATGGGTACACCGATGCATCCCAACACAAAACTTGAAAAGGATGATGATGGTCAAGATGTGGATGAAACAAGGTATAGAGGAATGATAGGTTCACTCATGTACCTTAAAAATTATGTATTTGTATTTATAGTTTTAAAAAATTAAGAATATTTTTAAAAATATTTAAAAAGTATTTTTTAAAATTATTTTATGTATATCAAAATAAAAAATCTAATATAATTTTATATATTAATAAATATTTAAATTTATTCTTAACTAAATTATTGATCTAAAATTGATTTCATGATCAAAATTCTCCTTACTTATGTCTATTTTGATCATTTTGAGTTTTAAAAATTATTTTATCAATCACAATTCTTGTTAGTTGTTACTTATACTTATTGAAATTAAAGTAACTTTAAGAATTTTAATTTAGTTTATCAAAGATGCTATAATTTTTAAAGACAAATTTAATTTAAAATAAAAATTTGAAAATCAATTTAAAAACGAATTTGACCATTTACTCAATATTAATTAAAACTATTTTTACAAAAGACTTATATAATTAAAAATCAAATTATCTAATTTCTTCATTTTTATTAAAATGCTTATATTTCATTGCCATGCAAACCAGCAAAATATGACCAAAATTTTAACATGAATTTCGCTATCTTTTAACAAAATACAGAAGAATGCACAAAATGGTAAATTTTTCAAAAAGTATACAAATTGATAAATAATTAATTTAGAAAAAAAAATTCTCCTTTTGGAGAGCCTAAAGAATCATTCACTCTTGACGAGTTACAACAATTCTAAACCCACCGCAAGTGATA
Organism: Arachis hypogaea; assembly: GCF_003086295.3. Classification (NCBI taxonomy): domain Eukaryota; kingdom Viridiplantae; phylum Streptophyta; class Magnoliopsida; order Fabales; family Fabaceae; genus Arachis; species Arachis hypogaea. Next base: position 3,695,434 of record NC_092054.1, on the reverse strand, counting down.
TCAACCTAACATCTAAAAGAAGAATAACTTTTAAATATGTATTTTCATTAACGTTTCATATATACCGAAGTATCATTAACTTTTAAATATTCATTTAAATTATGAAACGAAAAAAGTATTGAAATTATGATAACTAAAAGTATTGTAAAATTATATCATGTCCCCCCAAAGATATCTAGAAGACACATACACCTAAAACATTACATTATTAAAGTTTTCCTTTATTTGACAATCCACATTAATTTTTTAAAAGGGATAATTGCTGTCCCCTACTCTTGGTTGCTCCTCCACTGCTCCAATACAATCTCAAAAGCTAGTTTATATATAGAAGAATATAATTTAGTATTTTGTCCTCTAAAAATATATATTAATTGAAAAAGCTTTTATTAAAAATATAAAATATTTAAATTTTTAATGAAATTATTTTGTATTTATCAAAAAAAATTTAAAATTTTTTACTAATAATAATCTTATTATTTATCTTTAGAACACATATTAATTAAACTTTTTATAGAATAGAAACATCTCACATTTATAAATCATTTATATTATTTTTAAAAAATATAAGACTTATAATTGTAATACACACTCCATGCATAGTATGATTGCTAAGATGTGAAAATTTATAGGTGGGTGAGCCTAACATAATAAATTAACTAAACAGAATTGATTAGTTTGGTTAGTATTGGTATTGCTGTTAACATAATTAGTTTGTGATTAGTTAGCTTGTGATTAGTTTGTGATGGTTAACAGAATTAGTTCGTTTAACTTGTGTAATTTATAGTGTGACAGTTAGCACTTTTTTACTATAAGTAGTTAGAGTTAGTTATTTTTTTTGTTTTTTTTTTTACTAAAGATAGGAAGACTCAAATTCATAACCTTTTAAGTGAGTATGCAAAAATTATTTCATTTGCAATATAACTCATTGGCAATTGAACTTTAACTTTACTAAATATGTTATATCATTATTACATTAAAATAAAATTCTTAATTAATAATGATGACATTCGTAGCTGCATACGCAATAAGGAAAACTACACACTGAAGAAGATGCGGAGCCATACTTCTTGGTGCAGTTCTGTTGACACTGTTCTTTGCACAGATCTGATTGTTCAAGCCACAATTCACGACACGTCATGGCTTTGCTCACTTGAATAGTTGTTGACATAGCTGCCAAATATTAAAGCAGAGTTATTAAAAAACATAGGATATTTTTATTTAGAACATCGAGTTTTCAATAAATAATTTAATAAAAAAAAATAGAGTATGGAATATGAAGGATCGACGAACCTGAAACCAAAAGGACAATTAATAAAAGATTTGACTTTGTCATTTTTTGGTTAGAAAAAATGTGAATAATTCTTAATCTCCGTTTTTTTTTGTTTTTTGTGTGTGTGTGAAGATATGCAACTCCACGAGAAGAAGGGGGTATATATAGGCATATAGTTAAGAATAACGTGAGAATTAGGTCTATCAAAATTTTGATTTTATATTAATTAACTTTTAAAAAAGTATTAATTTAGTTTTTTAAAATAATAAATAATGAATATATTATGTTTTTTTTGTCAATTTATCAAGTAAATTTAATATGATGTTTATGTATATCATTAATTATAGTGATAAATCTATTTATAAAAGATCGTTACGTAAATAATAATTTTTAGAATTAAACTTTATCTGTTTTGTTAAGATTTATGTTAAATATAGTAAAAAGAATTAATAAGAATTATATAAAAATTTAAAAAATAATAAATATTTTAATATTTAAAACGGCATTATTCCCATGTTCATGTGACAATAATAAAATATATCATTATAAATAATAAAATATATAGACAATTTCATTTCATTTTACATTTCTACTAATAAATGAACATAAAATATCTAAAGTTTGCTATTTGTCAAAAACTTAATTAATACTTTTTTACGGACTAATTGATACGAGATCAAAACTTAATAGCTAAATATTCATTTTGCTGTGTCTTACAAAAATTTTCAAACACGGACCCAAAAAAGACTTTTTCTTTATAAAAAATGGACATACACTTGGACCTGATTTTATAAAATTTGTTGAATAGATATTTATGTTCTCAGAAATTTATATATTTTATTTTGTATAAATAAAAAATTATATATTTGTATTTATAATTTTAAAAAATTAAAAATAATTTTAAGAATATTTAAAAAATATTTTTTTAATTATTTTATATATATCAAAATAAAAAAAATCTAATATAATTTTATATATTAATAAATATTTAAATTTATTCTTAATTAAATTATTGATGTAAAACTGAATTCATGATCAAAATTCTCCTTATTTATGTCTATTTTGATCCTTTTGAGTTTTAAAAATTATTTTATCAATCATAATTCTCGTTAATTATTAGTTGTTACTTATATTTATTGAAAGTAATTTTTAGAATTTTAACTTAGTTTATCAAGCATAGATGCTACAATTTTTAAGAATGAATCTGATTAAAAAAAATTTGGAGACCAATTTAGATAACGAATAATCTTTTAGAGACGAATTTGACTATTTACTCAATATTAATTAAAATTTTCTATACAAAAGACTTATATAATTAAAAATCTAATTATCTAATTTATTCATTTTTATCAAAATCCTCATATTTCATTGCCATGTGCAAACGAGCAAAATATGACCAAAGTTTTAACATGTATTTCGCTATCTTTTAACAAAATACAGTCTAGAATGGTAAATTTCTCAAAAAAATATACGAATTGATAAATAATTATTTTTTTGTTTAAATAAAAAAAAAAAACTTTTGGAGAGCCTAAAGAGTTCAATAACTCTTGACGAGTTACAACAATACTAAACCCACCACAAGTGATATCAACCTTCAGATTTTATAACATCCAAAAGAATAACTTTTAAATATGTATTTTCATTAACGTTTCATATATACCGAAGTATTACGAGCTTCACCATTAACTTTTAAATAATGAAACGAATAATAAAGTATTGAAACTATGATAAGTAAAACTATTGTAAAATTATTTTAACTAATTTTCACTATTTTCATTCTCATTTTTAATATTATACTAATATCTTTTTCCTTTTCTTATTTCAACAATATTCTTAATTGAGAAATATCTTATCTAAAATGTCGAAATTTATAGTTATTTGTGATAGCGAAAATTAAATTAGTTTAATTATTGCTATTGAACTATTGCAATGAATAACTACTTGGTTAACTTTTCATAAATTCATAAAAATTGAAAGTTTCGTTTAAAATAATTATTAAAAAATTTGGTTTTAAAGATTATAAGTTTTAAATTTGATTTATTTAGAAAAGAATGAATTATGTTTTGAGTTGATGTTGTTGATGAATGGAATGGGAGGATGGATGATGATGATTGAATTTGAACGAAGGATGATGAGAATTAATTTTAAAATATGATTTTTGAATGAATTTGGAAATGAGATATGAACTGATGAATGATGATAATATTGGGAATGATGTGGATATTGATGAATTATGATTGAAATATTCATATGGCTTATTTATTTGAATTATCTGAGACACGAGTTTTTCTGGGTAAACGCAGTGGCTTGCCACCATTTGTTCCAGGTTGAGACTCGATACTCTGTTGACTCTACGACGTAAGGGTGACCGGACACTTATAAATTCCTGGGAATGGTACCCCATTGAGCGATTTGATATACATATGAGAAAAAGCTATGCATAGACTCATGGGATGCGCGTCGAGGGACAGTCCAATACCAAGGGTTTAGTAAACCCGACGTCGGGTTGGCTGTATAACCGACAGATGAGCTCATTAGCCATAGGACATGCATGCATCATATGCATTTGAATGCTTTGCTTGGGTTTGAATTTGTTTTGGTTTGCCTAATTGTTCTACTGTTATTAACTGCTACCTGAACTATTTACTGTAACTGCTACTTAAACCTATGTTTTTTTTTTTCTGTTTTACTTGTGTTTGTCCTAGTGTGCTACTTTTGAGAATGAGCTTTGGTGCTGAATTGATGATTGTGTTTATTGATTGCGTGGTTGGTTTCTGATTAAGATTTTCTTATAAGAAAAGAATGGTTTTGGATTTCTGGGTATTTAAATATTGATTTTCGAAAAGAATTTTTAGTTGACTAGTAGTTGGTTTTTAAAAGATTCAAAGGACGAACAATAATCACTGAACTTAAAAATAGATTTCTCTTTAAATATCTTATTATGACAATTCTGAAATTCTGTGATGAGACCGTGTGGTTAGGTTCTCATCACCCCCTTACAGCTTTATCTTTTCAAGAGACGGATGAAAAAGCTCACGAAGGGTTGTATTGCGTTTCGCTTAGTCGATAATGTTGTTTAGTTTTTACTTATTTACCCCTCGTCATTAATATTATATTGTGTAAGAGGGATAGAAGTTATATGATTTGTATGTATATAATATGTATAAGTTACTTGAGTAAGAAATTTTATATATGTATATGCTTGTTTTGTTTTATTTAAAAAGTATTCTATTTCCGGTTTTCAAAAAGAACAATGATATGATTTCGAGTCAAAAGCTTCTATTTTATTATTAAGTATATGAAGTCGTCGTAATATTTTTTGCTATCAGAGTAGCGCAGCCGGAAGCGTGACATTCTGATAGTGAGGGTGTTACAATACACACTCTTCATGTTTGATATGATTGTATAGAGTGTAAAAATTTGTAGATGGGTAGCCCAACAACATTATTAAATTGAATCGATGGACTCTGATATCATATTAGAATTAAAATTCAGTAGATTTAAAAAAATTCTAAAAAACTAACTCATAAAGTGAGAAATATCTCTTATTTATAACTTATTTAGAAACTTTAGTTTATTCTTGAGAAATGTAAAACTTGTAATACATGGATCGTAGGTCATATTTTTCGTAAAAAAAAAATCTTTAAATAAAAAAATTTATAAAATAAAAAAATAAAATTTTAATTATTATTAAATTTGTAACTTTTGTTATTACCTATGATTTTTAGTATCTTATTTCAGAATAAGTAGATTTTCACTTTTTTTACTTTATCAAATTTTTCACAAATTTTGAGCCATTGTTCGTAATTTCGTATAGCAGCATCAAATTCTCACACATAAAAAGTTTGGTTAATAATTAAAAAAATTCCTTTTTCTACAACATCTATCAATATGATTTAATTAAAGAATTTTGTCTAATTTAGAGACTAAATTATAAATTTTGAAATTATTAGTACTTAATTTAAAATTTGGTAAAATTATAATAATTTACGAAATAAACCTAGAAAAAAAAATCAATTAAGAAAAATGAAAAGAAAAGGTGAAAAATAACTATTATAATACATAGAAGAACTAAATGCTATTCATCAATCTTACTTCTTACATGAATGAGCTTAAATTGTAGAATGATGTCACTTTTGAAGCGACGATCGATCTCATAATAACCACCAAACAAATTATTTTTTATAACTATCCTTTTAAATTTTGTACATTTCACTCTCGTAATAGAATGAGAAAAAAAAATGTGCACATGTGTGCATACATTGGTCCACACCAAAATATAGAATAAACTAAAACTTTAATTATTTAAAAAAAAAATTAGACATATTGTGAAATGAATAATCTGCACTTTTAATATATACCCCTCTACTTTCTTGAGTTACATATTCCGAAGACATTAAGATTAAGAATTATTCACACTAATAATGCTCTTGATAGAAAGATGGCTAAGTTAAATTTCGCGAACATTTTCTTACTTGTCCTTCTTTGGCATATCTTCATTTCTCATGTGTATATATATATATATATATATATATATAAAATTTTTAATTGAATTTCTACCCTACTTTTAATTTAGTCAATAATCATATATTTTTCTAATACATATTATCAAATTTATAGAAAAAAAAGTTATAAAAGTATATATTATTCAAAGTAGTGCTAGATGCAAATAATTTTTAACCAAATTTTCAATAAGTAACCTAAAACATAGGATATTTTTTCCTATTTATTTTTCCTTTTATTTATTTATTTTGTTTGAAAGTTGACAAGTAATGCTTAGCATCTTAGAGGAAGAAACTAAAGAATGATGAAAGGTAAAAACAGCCTTCAAAAGAGAATATCTAATAATGTATGTGTGAGTAGGGGATTTGTGTTTTGATGACAAAAAAAATAAATGAAGTCCAAGAAAGTCTGGATGGACTAAATGGGCTCATTCAATTCTTTTAAATTTTTAATTTAAATAAATATTTTTAATTAAAAATTGAAAATTAATTTTGGATTAGATTGTTAAAAAAATTGTTTAGTAAATTAAATAAATAAATAAAAAATTAAATTAACTAAACGAGACAATTCATTATATATTTCAGATCGAGAATATTAAATATCTCATGTTCACGAACTTATTTAAAATCTAAAATCTACTCATTTAGAGATTAAGGAGAAAACTCGACCTATTTTAAATCTTAATATCTAATCTTTCTCTTTGTATATGTAATCCCACATGTTCTAAACATAGACAAATTCTATGAATTCATTAATTAATAGTTAATTAATTGGGACACATGCAAAGACGCAAATACAATGTGATATATTTGCGCAATATCCATATGAACCAGAGCCATATTTCCTTATGCACTCTAGCTTACAAGGAAGATACCCAACTGAGGTGCAACCTTTCAGATCAGTCCATATTTCTTGGCATGCTGTATCGGCTGCTCTTGCCACTTGATTTCTGATTGAGATTGCTGAAAATAAAAATATTTAAACAAAGCTAATTAATTAAATTAATTAAAGAAGATATTTTGATATAGACCATTGAATTTTTTATATATATATTTCTTTCTTTCCAAAATAATTGTCTAGTTTTTAAAATGTTATTTGGTCTTAAGAAATTGTATATTTCAAAAACAATTATATAATATTCAATATTTTTTTCGCTATAGTTACCATTTTAAGTGAAGGAGAGATAATAAGTGAAAAGAAAGAATAAATATAAGAATGGAATATATTTTTATACTTTCAGTTAAATCTATCTAAAATGAGAAAAAAAAATATTTTTAATTATATTCTTAATTTATGTGCATAATTTATAATTAGACAGTTATTGTATACCGGAAAAAAGGAATAATATAATAAGCATAGATGATTTATATGCTGCTAAAAGTGGGGAGAAAATAATTAAGCACGAGATAATAATGTGAAGATTGATGAACCTAAAATCAAAAGGACAAGTGAGAATATGTGTGACAAAGTTGACTTAGCCATAATTTTATTAAGCAAATTAAAGTGGATATATACTTCTCAATTTCCACTCTTGTAGATCAGAAGGATTGGGTATATATATAGGAAGAGATGCATTTTACAACAACATCTATGAGATTTTAAATGAATTGATATTTTTTTTCTTTAAATTTTATATTGTGTATCCTAATATATATATAAAGGCCGGTAAATTATTATTAGGTTTAATAACTATAGCAATATTGATTTAATTAAACTTGGTTTAATATGAAAAGATAATATAAGTTGGAGTTGTTTTTACCGTTGTCATCGTTAATTTGAGCATCATCGGATCTTCAACAACAAATTTAGATAACCACAAGTAAAAGTGTAAAACCACCACTAAATCATTTTGCAGCATTTTTTAAAGTGTCTAATCGTTGCTAAATCACAAGAATTTTATTGTGGTTTTTTATTATATTTAGCGACAGTACTAAAGCGTCGGTAAGTTACAACAGCTTTTACAATATTTTTTGTTATATTTAGCACTGGATTTAAATTGCTAAAAATTTTTAAAATATTATTTCAGAAGTTCAAATCGTCAATAACACTATTAAATTTTTAACCATTTGCTATTGATGTATTTATTTTACAACCATACGTATTCAGTTCGCAATAAAATATTGCTAAACTCTAGAAACTCTAAAGCGAGTAAATGGTAAGATTCGTTTTTGAAAGATTATTCGTTTTGTAAATTAGTCCTAAAAATATTTTTTATTTAAATTCGTTTTTTAAATATTTTAAATTGGTCACATTAGTTCTTCTGTTTCTTTCGTTGTTTATAGCGCCCAAATTTACTAATATGACACATTAAGTGATACCAAAACACATATCTGACAGTTCTAATTAGTGGTTAATATGATAAATTTATAAAATTAGATAAAATCAATCCCAAATTGAGATATTTTAATACCTTAAGATCTTCTCAATTTGGGATTGATTTGATCTCAAATTGACGGATGGCCTAATACGATCAATTTAAAATATTCGAAAGACAAATTTAATTAAAAAATTTTTTACGTACCAATTTAAAAAACGAGTGATCTTTCATAGACGAATTTATCCATTTACTCAACATTAATTAAAATTTTTTATACAAAAGACTTATATAATTAAAAATCTAATTATCTAATCTATTCATTTTTTTTCTGCATCAAAATGCTTATAACCAGCAAAATATGACCAAACTTTTAACATGCATTTCGCTATCTTTTAACAAAATTCAGAAGAATGCACAAAATGGTAAATTTAAAAAAAAAAATACAAATTGATAAATAATTAATTTTTTAAAAATAAAAAATTCCCTTTTGGAGAGCCTAAAAAGCTCAATATATAACTCTTGACGAGCTACAACAATACAAAACCCACCGTAAGTGATATCAAGTTATCAACCTTCAGATTTTATAGCATCTAAAAGAATAATTTTAAATATGTATTTTCATTAACGTTTCATATATACCAAAGGAGTACGAGCTTCATCATTAACTTTTAAATATTCACTTAAATTATGAAACGAATAAAATATTGAAATTATGATCTGATAAGTAAAAGTATTGTAAAATTATTTTAATTAATTTTCACTATTTTCTCGTTTTTAATATTATACTAATATCTTTTTTCTTTTCTTAATTATTTCAACAATATTCTTAATTGGGAAATAATGTCATCTAAAATGTCTAAAATTATAGTTATTTGTGATAGCGAAAATTAAATAAATAATTTAATTATTGTAGCTATTGAACTATTGCAATAATGAATAACTTGGTTAACTTTTCATAAATTCATAAGCACCAAGTTTAATTATTTATTCAATAATTGCTGAAGTTATTCAGCTTATTATTAGCAATATATACACACGTTCATTAACTTTTGATGCTAAATACTAAGTGACCCAACGCAAGAATTTTTTTTTTAGTTGTTTTTTTAATTTTGTTATAGGTTTATTTATTTATTTATTTTATGCTGAATTTTTTTCTTTTGATTTAATAAGAGTCGAAGTTTATACTACTTTTGATTATATATAAAATGATGATATCATAATATACAATTATTTTTTCTTAAAAAGTTAAACTAATAAAATGAGATAGATAAATAATTATATTTCTCATAATATTATATATATATATATATATATATTTGTTGTGTTGTGCTATCATTGTTGTATTTACAACAACCGCTCATTTTCACACACACACACTGTCGGAATTTAAATTCGAGTAGTGTTAAGGAGCTAATAAACATCTCATGTCATAAAATCACTCATTCCAAAAGCTTAAGTTAATTTTGGGGTTCACTAAGGTAGCGTTTGGTGGAGAGACAGAGACAGAAAGACTGAGATTGAGAGACAGAGACTAAGAGACAGGGATTGAAATAAATTTCAGTATTCTGTTTGGTGCAAAATGAGAGACAGGAATTGAAATAAGAATGAAACTCTAATTTAATTTGTACAAAGGGTAAATTGGAATTAATTAATTGAAATGAAAGTATTTTAGGTATAAAATGTTATTAAAGTTTCAGTCTCCATCTCTAAAAATTTCAGTCCCCTGTGTCCTTACTTTTTTGGAGGTACTGAAATACTGAAATTTTAGAGATAGAGACAGAAATTTTAGTACCAGTCTCTGAACTAACAAACACGATACTAAGTCTCAGTCTCTCAGTTTCTGTCTCAGTACCTCAAAACAAACGCTACCTGAGGATCGAATTCTTGACCTTTCGGATCTAGAACTCTAATACCATATCATGAAACCACTCATCCCAAAATCATAATCTAACAGAATAATATAACATTAATGATCATATCTCTAATACTTTCTAAACCGCCATTGTACACATTGTACGCTTAGGCTATTGGCTCCTTATACTTTCTCTTTAAATTCTGAATTAAATAGTTAAGAAATCTAATAACGTGTTAATTGCGTTAACTCTCTTATTAGTTGTGTGTCACGTCTATATCATGTCCCACCAAAGACAACTAGAAGACACATACACTTAAAACATTAATTATATTATTATTTTTTCTTTATTTGACAATCCACATTAATTTTTTAAAAGGGCTAATTGTTATCCCCTCCAATACAATCTCAAAAGCTAGTTTATAGAAGAGTTTAACTATTTTGTCTCCTAAAAATATATATTAAAATTATTTAATTAAAATCTTTTTATTAAAAATATAAAATTTTTAAATTTTTAATATATTTATTTTGTATTTATTAAAAAAAGTTACAATTTTTTATTAATAATAATTTTATTACGTATCTTTAAAGCACATATTAACTAAATTTTTTATAGAATAAAAACATTTTACACTTATAAATCATTTATATTATTTTTTGATAGGAATAAAACACAATTTTCTACTTGCAAAAATCAGAGGAGCAATAATATCCATTCACAACAAGTATTAACACCAGCACAATAATACTCAATAGCAGCGGAAAAATCACATAAACTAAAAATTAGAGACAAGCTAACACACCAAGATTTTTAACGTGGAAAATCTCCTCAATGAGAGAAGTAAAAACCACGAGTCACCAAGACCAGAATATAGCTTCACTATGATGAAAAATAGGGTACAAGCTAAGAGAGTCACAAATTACTGCACAAAACGTGCATACAACAAGCCAAACAACCCAAGCTTCAAAGCTTACAAAACAAGAGCAAGAAGATAAAAATACCACAAAAATAGATCTACTGTGTGTGGCCAATATCTCCAAATACAGATGTTGAATTGAAGATCCGAACGGTGAAATCAAAGAACCAGATGTGTAGAACATACTGTCCAAATTTGAGCTCGATCCAACGGTTAACGAATCTACAGTGATCAATTTACAAAGACAGCTTTGTGTATGTGCGAAAATGACTTTCTCTCTTCTCTTCTCTCTAGTGTTTGGTGTTCTCCTTTCCAAATGACCTCTCTCACTCAATCCTAACTCACCTCAGCCACTTAAACTATTCATGGGCTTGAATACTAGCATTTTGGCTTTTTCTCCACATAGGAAGGGAGCCCAAAAACCCAACAAATCTCTCCCTCATAACTATGTGGAGGTAACCGCCAATCCGGCGATTAAGCAACAAACTTCAAACTTCCATCTTGGTAATGCCTTGGTCATCATATCAGAACCATTCTCATCAGTATGAACTTTTTCAAGTTCCAACAACTCAGCATCCAAAACATCACGTATCCAATGATACCTCACATCAATATGTTTGGATCGAGAATGAAAAGTAGAGTTTTTACCAAGATGTATAGCACTTTGACTATCACAAAACAACACATACCTCTCTTGAGTAGAGCCGAGTTCCTTCAAGAATTTCTTCATCCAAAGCATCTCCTTGCACGCTTCGGTAATGGCAATAAACTCGGCCTCAGTAGTAGACAAAGCAACACATCTTTGTAATCTTGATTGCCAAGACACAGCTCCACCCGCAAAGTTGATCAAGAATCCTGAAATGGACCTTCTAGAGTCAATATCTCCTGCCATGTCTGAGTCAGTGTAACCAACTAGAATAGGCTTATCACTTTCATAACACAACTTCATGTTAGAAGTACCACGAAGATATCTCATTATCCATTTTACAGTATTCCAATGCTCTCTTCCTGGATTTGAAATAAAACGGCTAACACAACCAACAACATGAGCTATATCCGGTCATGTGCACACCATAGCATACATTAAACTACCCACGGCTGATGCATATGGAACTTTTTCCATGTCTTTCTTCTCTTCATCACTTGATGGACTTTGCTTGCAACTCAATTTGAAGTGTGTAGCAAGAGGAGTACTAACGGCCTTTGCTTTCTCCATTTGGAACATGTGCAACATTGTCTCTATGTATTTCTCCTGTGACAACTAAAGTTTCTTCTCCTTTCTATCACGCTCGATTCTTATGCCAAGAATCTCCTTTGCTGGCCCAAGGTCCTTCATTGCAAATGACATTGCAAGTTGCTTCTTCAACATATCAATTCTAGAAGCATTCTGACCAACAATAAGCATGTCATCAACATATATCAAAAGGATAATAAAATTATTACTAGCAAACTGTTTAACAAATACACGATGATCAGAAGTAGTCTTCTTGTAGCCTTGTTCTGCCATAACAGACTCGAACTTCTTGTACCATTGTCTTGGAGCTTGCTTCAAGCCATACAAGCTCTTCTTCAGTTTGCAAACATGATCCTCTTTGCCTTTTACCATGAAAACTTCAGGTTGTTCCATGTAAATTTCATCCTTAAGATCACCATGAAGGAAAGCAGTTTTCACATCCATCTGCTCTATCTCTAAATCAAGACTTGCAGCCAAACTCAAAACAGTCCTAATAGAAGATCTTCTCACAACCGGTGAAAAAATTTCATTATAGTCAACTCCCTTTTTCTGCTTGTAGCCCTTGACTACCAATCTAGCCTTGTACCTTGGATACTGAGAATTTTCTTCATGCTTCAACCTATAAACCCACCTGTTCTGCAAAGCTTTCTTCCCTTTTGGCAACTTCACAAGCTCAAATATTTGATTATCATACAAGAATTTCATTTCATCTTGCATTGCATCAAACCATTTCTTATTGTCGTCGCCTTCCATAGCTTCCGCATAGCATTCACGTTCTCCCCCATCAGTCAAGGTCACATATCCATCAGTAAATGTTACATACTCACTAGAAAGATACCTCGTTGAAGGTCGTCACTCTCTAGTAGACCTCCTAGGATAGAAACCTAGTGGATCTTCAGGTAGCTCAGGTTGATTATCAGCATCATCATCAACTGGAGCATCAATTGGATCTCCCATCTCCTGGTCATCAAGAACCAAAGGCTCATTTTGCTGCATATGCTCCTGATCTTGATTTTCTGTTTCTTCTGACGAAGGAGGCGGCTGAACTGGATCTACATCAGTCAAGTCACTACTCTCTTATGATTGACTCTTCTCTGCCTTATCAATATCTTCAATGGTCTGGTCTTCAATAAACTCTACATCACGGCTCCTTACAAGCTTCTTTTCAACTGGATCATAAAGCCTGTAACCAAACTCATCTTGACCATATCCAATAAAAATGCACTGCCTTGTCTTCACATCCAACTTGGACCTCTCATCCTTTGGAACATGAACAAATGCTTTGCATCCAAAGACTCTCAAGTGACCATACTCAGATTAATCACATGAGCCGCTGTAAGTAGTGCTTCACCCCAAAAGACTTTAGGTAGCTTAGCTTCAGTAAGCATACACCTAACTCTTTCAATCAGTGTTCTATTCATCCTTTCTGCCAAACCATTCAACTGAGGTGTTTTAGGAGGTGTCTTTTTTCATGCCTAATACCTTGCTGCTTGCAATACACATCAAATGGTCCACAATACTCACCACCATTATCAGTGCGAATATATTTAAGCTTTTTACCTGTTTGCCTCTCAACCAAAGCTTGGAATTGTTTGAACTTCTCCAAAGCTTGGTTCTTTGTTTTCAAAGCATAAGTCCAAAGCTTTCTTGAATGATCATCAATAAAAGTAATAAAGTAAATAGCTCCACTAAAAGACCGTACCTTCAAAGGACCACAAATATCGGAGTGCACTAATTTCAAGAAGTCTGATTTTCTTGAAGGTTGATGCTTCTTGAAGAATAATCTTCTTTGTTTGCCAGCCATGCAATAAGAACATTTCTCCAACTCTTCATTCTTCAAACCTGAAAGAGCATCCTTTCGAGCCAAATAGCTAAGTCCTTTTTCACTAATATGACCAAGTCTTCAGTGCCACAAGCTACAAACTTCTTTACTTTCAATCGCATTCACACTACCTTTTGCAATCATGGCATGCATCACATACAAACTTGAAGTACCTTTTTCTCGAGCCGCCACTAAGTTACCTTTAGTAAGCTTCCATTGTCCAAAGCCGAAAGTGTTTACAAAGCCTTCATTATCAAGCCTTTTAACTAAAACCAAATTCAAGCAAACATCTGGAGCGTGTCTAACATCTTTGAGTAGCAGCTTCATTCCCATATTAGTCTCAAGATAAACATCTCCTACACCAATAACCTTGGCCAAGCCATCATTACCCATCTTAAGTACTCCAAAATTACCTGGAGTATAAGTGAAGAACTCCTTCTTCGGTATAACATGTATTGAGGCGCCACTATCAATTACCCAGCTGAACTCATCATCAGAAACAAGATTGACCTTGTACTCATAATCAGCAATATCAACAGTAAGAAGATCATCTGAAATAGAAGATTCACGATCATTACCACTATCATCCTTCTTTTCTTGCTTACCTTTGTTTTCCTTTTTCCAAAGATAGCAATATTTTTGAACGTGACCCATTTTGTGACAGTAGTGACACTCAACATTCTTGTATCTTTCCTTGGATTTGCTCCTGCTTTTACTTCTACCCTTTTTAACTCTATTCTGATTTCTCCCCCTGGTTTCAGTGACTAACATTTCAGAGTGTGACGAAGAATTCTGCGTCTTCCTTCTCATCTCTTTATTTAAAATGCCACCTTTAACAAGTTGCATGCTCACTTTACCATTCGGAGCAGAATTAGTAAGAGAGATACAAAATGTCTTCCAAGAATCTGGTAGAGTATTCAGCAACCACAATCCTTGAACCTCATCTTCAAACTTGATTTCCATGCTTGACAACTAATCCAAAACCCCTTGAAATTCATTCAAGTGATCTAATACTTGTGACCCCTCCTTGTATCTCAAATTCATCAACATATTCAACAAGTACAATTTATTATTGCCAGACTTGGAAGCATACAAGGATTCAATTTGATTCCACAAAGCCCTAGCATGAGTCTCATTAGCAATGTGATTATAAACATTATCATCTACCCATTGCCTAATAAAACCACAAACTTGTTGGTGTTTAAACTCCCATTCTTCATCTGTTTTAGATTCTGGTTTTTGTGTAGAAAATACGGGTAAATGTAGATTTTTGACAAACAACAAATCTTTCATTTTTCCCTTCCATAGATGGTAATTAGTGCCATTCAAACTTATCATCCTAGTAGAATTATTTGCCTCCATCTTTCAAGCAAGTTATAACCAAATACCCAAAACTGAGCTTTGATGCCAATTGATAGGAATAAAACACAATTTCCTACTTGCAAGAATCAGAGGAGCAACAATATCCACTCACAACAAGTATTAACACCAGCACAATAATACCCAATAGCAACGGAAAAATCACATAAACCAAAACTTAGAGACAAGCTAACACACCAAGATTTTTAACGTGAAAAACCTCCTCAATGAGAGAAGTAAAAATCACGAGTCACCAAGACCAGGATATAGCTTCACTATGATGAAAAATAGGGTACAAGAGAGTCACAAATTATTGCACAAAACGTGCATACAACAAGCCAAACAACCCAAGCTTCAAAGCTTACAAAACAAGAGCAAGAAGATGAAAATACCACAAAAACAGAGCTACTGTGCGTGACCAATATCTCTAGCTACAGATGTCGAATTGAAGATCCGAATGGTGAAATCAAAGACCCAGATGTGTAGAACACACTGTCCAAATTTGAGCTCGATCTAACAATTAACGAATCTGCAATGACCAATTTACAGAGACAGCTTTGTGTATGTGTGAAAATGACTTTCTCTCTTCTCTTCTCTCTAGTGTTTGGTGTTCTCCTTTCCAAATGACATCTCTCACTCAACCCTAACTCACCTCAGCCACTTAAACTATTCATGGGTTTGGATACTAGCATTTGGGCTTTTTCTCCACATAGGAAGAGAGCCCAAAAACCCAATATTTTTAAGAGAAGTAAGACTTATAGTTATAATACACACGCTTTATGTCTGGCACAATTGTCTAAAATGTGAAAATTTGTAGGTCAGTGACCTAACAATATTTCCATTGTTCGTGTAGCAGAAGCATCCCATTTTAGTCACATGAAAAAGTTTGATTAATAGTAGATTTTTTTTCAGGCAACTTGTTATTAGTAGGGTTCTAATTTATTTGGTACATAAATCCAATTTTAAATCGTTGGGAATAGTTAAAAATTTGGTAAAATTATATTGATATACAAAATATTTAAATCTAAAAAAAATAAAACAAAATGAAAAAAAATGGGCTAACGATAGAAGAAATAAATGTTATTAGTTGATCTTATATGAATAAGATTAAATTTATCATGAAACCATTCATCACAAAAACTCAAATTAATAAAAGAAGATAATATTAATAATTATATTTTTAACATTTATTTTTAAGTAAGAGCTTCATTTTGAATTTGCTTAATTTTGTATAGGTATTTTTTTTTCTTTTTATTTATTTTATGCTATGTTTTATTTTTGAGGTCATTCACCAAAATCGAACTATAAATTGACCTTTTAGACATAGAATTTCTGACACTATATCATAAAATTATTCATTCTAAAAATTTAAACTAATAAAAAATAATATTAATAATTATATCTCTAACAAACTTATAAAAAGATGTAGCTTTTTGAAGCCATGTCATAATAATATAATAAGTACCAAACACTTTTTGTAATAACTATCCCTTTAAATTTTGATAGGACTAATTTTTTGTACAATTTAATCTCTCAACATAAAAAAAAAAAAAAACCATGAATGTGCGGATGGACCCTCACTAAAATATAGAGTAAACTGAAACATTAATTTAAAAAAAAAAAAAAAGGCATTGTGAATGAAAATGAATCTCCACTTATATATATACCCCTCTACTAAAATTATTTCTGGAGTTGCGTATGTACACAAAAGACATTAATTAAGATTATGAACTAACTATATTTTCACTGCTCTTGCATTTCTAGAAAGATGACTAAGTTAACTTCCGCAAACATGTTCTTACTTGTCCTTCTGGTTTCAGGTTTGTGATATCTTGATTTCTCAAAAATTAATTAATTTTTTTCTTCCACTTTCTCTTTCAATGGTATATAATTAATTCATATCCATATTCTATAACCATATAAAATGAAATATTACTAATGTTTTCCATCAAAACACTACTAAAAAGATTACTTTACTTTTAACGACCATAAAAATAATAACTAAATTATTTACTGACAATTAGATATTATTTAACTTATATTTTGTTACTAAACATTTAATGAATATAAAAACTATATAATTATTATTATAACATATATAATAATAATAACAACTATATAATTACCACAAAAACATAAATTAAATAAGATATATAGTGATCATTATATTATTATTATTAAAAATTTGCTACTAAATATAATTTTTATAGTGAAATATCTTTTTTTTTAAACTTTGGTTTTTTTATTAAATTATCCAATTATCTATCCTAAAAAGTTTAAACTATCAGATAAAAGCACACAAATATATATACATATAAAATGTCCATTATTTACACAACACAAGAATTTCTTTTTGAACTTAAAATACACTCTTTTAAAAAATGAAATTACTAACTAAAAATCACATTAAATAATTATATATCTAATTATTTGACTATTTTACAGTTGTGTGGATGACAAGTGAAGTGGGAGGTGAGAGATGTCAAGTAGTTTGGTATGATGCAGGTTGTGATGAAGGCATCTATGACTATAGTTGTGTTCAAGAATGCAAAAGGCAATATGGTTTCTGGGCCTTTGGATACTGCAAGGTATCCCTTTGTGAATGCAACTATAGTTGCACCTCTTATTAATCCCAAGAGAATTTATGCCTTTAACGGAATAATAAATTCGATCTCTCAAATAAGATCAAAATAATTAGTGAACTTGTATCAATTAACTACTATATATAATTATATGATTATGCTACGGTTTACGTGTATACTAAAATCAGCCAATAAATTAAAGTCAGTCATAAGTATAAAATATATGTTGAAATACAAATACATATTAAAAATAAATTAAATTACATATGTATTTATATATAAATATATTGGTATCTGATTTTGGTGTACAAATTGCATTATATATATATATATATATCCACTTTCAACCTTTTACACCGATTAAAAGTAACTTACAATATATTACTAAGGAAAATAATTAGAAAATCATTTAACAAGATCGAGAATATTATTAGTTGTTAATTAAAAAATATATATTAACATCACTTTAATTTTCGAAATATCCAATTATTTGTAAAAGAATAGAACTTTAAAAGTGGGTAATTAATTAATTGATGCCATTGGCAATATTTAATTGGTTTAATTATTCTGTTAATTTTTATAGTTGTAAAATTTTCAATTAGGTCCCTATAATTTATTTTTTTTAATTGGATTCCTGCACTATTTTTTTTTTAATTAGGTCTCTTTTAGTAGTAATGGACTTAATTGTATAGAGACTCAACTAAAAAAAAATTGGTGCAGTGACTCAAATATTAAAAAAAAAAAGTGTAGGAACTCAATTAAAAGAAAAATTAGTGCAAAGACTCAATTAAAAAGAAAAAAGTATAGAAATCTAATTAAAAATTTCGCAAAACTATAAGAACCAATAGAGTAATTAAGTCTATTTAATTTAAATGGTTAGTCTTGAGCATATGTTTTAATTAACCTATACTAAAATTTAGGAGTATCATAACCTAAATCACTCTTCCGTTAGAATGCATAACAATCGGGTCATGGAACCCAAGAAGAGGAGAATCAAAGGTTATTTGATTAAATTACAGACAGAATTTGGTAGCCCAAAAATTAAAAAGGCAAGCAATGGAGTATAATGTTGTAGGAATGGAGAATGAGATGGCAAAAGAAAAGGTATAGATAAACAATGGAAAATGCTTTAAGAGATATCTCACTCAACGAAAGAGTAGTGATATTATATATTCCAGACGTTTGCTGCAAAGATAAATTCTTTGGATGAATAACTATGAGTTCAAGTAAATCAGAAAATAGATATTAATTAAAATTGAAGTCTATTTAATTCTTCAGGTATATATATTTTTTTATTTAATTTACTTCATCGTTGAATTTGTAATTTAAGTGTTATATATACATACACGCACTTCATCATAATATATATATATATGTAATATCTTTTTTTTCACATTTCATCTGAATATTAGAGCAAAACATAATAAATTTTCAATAATAATTGAAATGATAAAGCAATAACCAAAATAGAAAGGACAAATAGCAGCAGTTGAAGGAACCGCCACAAACAATGTTAAAACCAAAATAGTTGATTGCGGCTGTTATAATTCCAACGCAGAGTCGTTATCTTGAGGTGGTTACAAACCTCCACCAAATTATGTAGAGATTTCAAATTTGTCAAATGGCTACAAACTGTAGGAGATGAAAATGGGCCAAATCAACTCAAGTTTTAACTTAGATGAGCCAAACTTATGTTATAAATATATGGTTTAAGCCTAAGCTTGTTATTTCTCATCGACTTTTTGTTCAGGCTCGAACTCAACTTGTTTAAAAGTCCGATAATTATAAGCACATGAATCTATTTGAAAAACCTGTTTCGTGAATTATATGTCAAACCAATAATAAATTTAAAAATCTAAATTAACATTAAATGCATTCTGTAAATCTTACGAAATTTATAAATAATTAGTCAATAAATTAATTATTATTTAAAAAAATTAATTTTTATAATTTAAAAGAGTAGAAATATTAAAAATACGAATTTTGACACTAATTTTAAAAATTGTAGCCTAAAACCAGGCCGACAGGCCGAACCGATTAGATCGAACCCAAACCGGCCCAAGACCCACCCTATAAACTAAGCAGCGAGCTTCATTTCTTCCTCATTTCACTCCTAGGCATGCGAAGAAGAGAGAAATCACGTTACCAACTTTAATCCTGTAACACCCTACCACACTAAACTTTACGCTTAAGTCGTAAAACGAAGGTGGTAGGGTGTTACATTATGGTATCAGAGCAGTTCATTCCTATAGAGCCTGAAAGACAGACTGATTGTGCTTCTGTGCATTCTCTGTATATGTGTTTATGTGCTATTAGGATATCTGACTGATATATATGGCATACACGTTTGTGAGCATGCATTTGGAACTTAAAGCATTAGACCTGCGATATTGAGACTGATCAACTTAATATCACTTGTTTGGTGTGTATAAGGACCAGATGTCGACTCGCGGACGCGGTCGCGGACGAAGTAGAGGTAGGATAGGCACTGTTACTCCTGCTCCCACAGGGACTGATCCAGTAGACTTTATGGCTGCCCTGGGAAATATGGATGCAGCTATGCATGCAATAGCTGAGGCACTGGGTAACCAGATAAATCAGGGTAATCATGGGAACAATAATGATGAGGACGGTCCTATGACACTTGCTACATTTCTGAAAGTTTGCCCTCTGACTTTTAGGGGAACCTCAAATCCTACTGATGCAGATAATTGGGTTCAGGCTATGGAAAGGGCGTTGCAGGCCCAACAGGTTCCTGAGGAGCAATGGGTTGAGTTTGGAACTTATCAATTGCTGAAGCTCAGTATTGGTGGCAGGAAACCCGACGTATCCTGCAGCCTGATGGTGTTGCGATTCCTTGGGAGGTTTTCCAAACATAATTCTATAAGAAATACTTTCCTAATTCAGCTAGAAATGCCAAGGAACTTGAATTAATGCAGTTAAAGCAGGGACAGATGACTGTTGCTGAGTATACTAGCAAATTTGAGGAGTTATGTTGCTTTTCTCGTATCTGTCAAGGTGCGCCTGAAGATTTTGCTGAATGGAAGTGTATTAAATATGAGGGAGGTCTTCGGAGCGATATTCTGAGCTTCGTTGTCCCAATGGAGATCAGGGTATTTTCTGAATTGGTGAATAAGAGTAGGGTGGCTGAGGATTGTGTGAGGAAGGCGGCAGCAGAGAAAGGGAGTTTGAGGGTGCCTTTTCAGAGGCCTTCAGGGAGGAATTTTGCTTCGAGAGGTAGGAATTTCAAGCGTGGAGGTTTTGTTCCACAGCAGACTCAGGGTCAAGGTAATTACAGAAGGCCAAATACTAATGCTAGTCAAGGAAAAAGGTTTGGGAAGCAGTCACAGCAGGATCTAAATTGTCAGAAGTGCAGAAAGTATCATCCTGGAGTTCCGTGCAGATTAGGACTTGGAGTATGCTATTCCTGTGGACAGCCCGGGCATATATCCATTAATTCTCCAGAGAAGAAGAAGTATGAGACTGGTAGAGTGCAGCAGCCGGGGAGAGTATACACCACTTCTACCATAGGTGTTGAGGGATCTAAGACACTGATTAGAGGTAATTGTGAAATGGCTGGTAAAATCTTAAATGCTTTATTTGATTCAGGAGCAAGTCATTCATTTATTGCATTTGAAAAGGCCCATGAATTAGGATTGAGAATGGTGGTTTTAAGTTATGATTTGAAAGTATATAATGCTACTCATGAAGCTATGGTGACTAGGATAGGATGTCCACAAGTTCCCTTTCGAGTACAACAGCGTGAATTTGTGCATGATTTGATTTGTTTGCCTATGACTGGTCTTGATCTCATCTTGGGACTGGATTGGTTATCCAAGAATCATGTTTTCCTTGATTGTTCTGAGAAGTCAGTACAGTTTATGCCGGAAGGGTCAGAAGCACCGGTTGTGGTTAATAGTTACTATTTGAATTCTATGATAGTAAATTGTTCTGGAACTGAATGTCAGGGTATTATGTTATTAACTGCGGGAGTATCAGGTGATGATCAGAGTTTAGAGCAGATTCCCATTGTATGTGAATTTCCAGATGTGTTTCCGGATGATATTAATGAATTTCCACCTAACTGGGAAGTTGAATTCACAATTGAGTTGGTGCCTGGGGCCAGTCCAATTTCGATTACTCCTTACAGGATGTCAGCTTTAGAAATGGCTGAACTGAAAGCTCAGCTGGAAGATCTGTTGGGTAAGCATTTTATCCGACTAAGTGTTTCTCCGTGGGGAGCGCCAGTGCTATTGGTAAAGAAGAAGGATGGGAGTATGCGGTTGTGTGTTGACTATCGGCAGTTGAATAAGATTACTGTGAAGAATAAATATCCGTTGCCTAGAATTGACGATCTAATGGATCAGTTACAGGGTGCTGGTGTGTTTTCTAAGATTAATCTGCGATCCGGTTATCATCAGATAAGGGTTAGAGACGAGGATATTCCAAAAATTGCTTTCAGAATTCGTTATGGTCATTATGAGTATACAGTGATGTCTTTCAGGTTAACCAATGCTCCGGCAGTATTTATGGATTATATGAATAGGATTTTCCGACCGTACCTGGACAAGTTTGTTATTGTCTTCATTGATGACATTCTTGTTTATTCTAAGTCTGAAGAGGAACATGCTGATCACTTGTGAACTGTGCTGCAAATTCTGAGAGACAGAAAGTTATATGCTAAGTTATCTAAATGTGAGTTCTGGAAGAGTGAAGTGAAGTTTCTCGGCCACGTGGTGAGTAAGCAGGGGATAGCTGTGGATCCTGCTAAGGTGGAAGCAGTGATGAATTGGGAGCGACCAACTTCCGTAACAGAGATCAGGAGTTTCTTAGGTTTGGCGGGGTATTATCACAGATTCATTAAAGGATTTTCACAGCTCGCCTTACCTTTAACTAAATTGACTAGGAAGGATACGCCTTTTGTCTGGATTTCGGAGTGTGAAGAGAGTTTCCAAGCATTGAAGCACAGGTTGACTACTGCACCTGTATTGGTATTACCTGAACCAAGTGAACCGTTTGAAGTATACTGTGATGCATCTCTGAAAGGTTTGGGGTGCGTTCTGATGCAGCACCAGAATGTTGTAGTATATGCCTCACGGCAGTTAAGGCCACATGAGATGAACTACCCGACACATGATTTAGAACTTGCTGCTGTTGTGTTTGCTTTAAAGATCTGGAGGCACTACCTCTATGGCGTTAAGTTTCATGTTTTCTCAGACCATAAGAGTTTGAAGTATCTTTTTTAGCAGAAAGAGTTGAATATGCATCAGAGGAGGTGGATGGATTATGATTTTGAATTAAATTATCATCCAGGAAAAGCGAACGTTGTGGCAGACGCCTTGAGTCGGAAATCTTTATATGCAGCTTGGATGATACTACGGGAAGAAGAATTACTAAGGGCATTTCAAGGTTTGAATTTGGGAATTAGAGAAGAATCTGAAATTTTGTGTTTGATTCAGTTGCAGATTTCAAGTGATTTTAAATCAGAACTTCTGAAGGCTCATCAAGATAGTGAAGCGTTACATAAGGTATTACCAGCAGTTGAACAAGAAAAACAGTGGAGAGTGTCAGAAGGACAGGATGGTTTGTGGAGGTTTAAGAACCGGATTATTGTACCAGATATTGGGGACCTGCGACAGAGTATCTTAAAGGAAGCTCATAAGAGCAGGTTTTCAATTCATCCAGGGAGTACTAAAATGTATCAAGATCTGAAAGCGATGTTCTGGTGGCCAGGAATGAAGAATGATGTGGCATTGCATGTATCTAAATGTTTAATGTGTCAGAAGGTTAAGATTGAGCATCAGAGACCATCAGGGATCCTTCAGCCTTTAGAGATTCCACAATGGAAATGGGAGAGTATCGCAATGGATTTTGTGATAGGGTTGCCTAGAACCCGATCGGGTTGTGACGCTATTTGGGTAGTTGTGGATCGACTGACAAAATCAGCTCACTTTCTTCCTATCTGAATAAGTTGTACAATGGAAGAATTAGCTCGAATGTATATTAAAGAGATTGTCAAGTTGCATGGCGTGCCTTCTACCATTATATCTAACAGGGATCCTCGCTTTACATCAAGATTCTGGGGAGCTTTTCAGCGTGCATTTGGGACTCAATTAAGCTTGAGTACTGCGTATCACCCTCAGACAGATGGTCAGTCAGAGAGAACTATTCAGACCTTGGAAGATATGCTAAGGGCTTGTGTTTTGGACCAGCCGGTAAGTTGGGATCAGTATATGCCATTAGTAGAGTTTTCTTATAATAATAGCTATCATGCGAGCATTGGAATGACTCCATATGAGGCTCTGTATAGCAGAAAATGTCAGTCTCCACTATGTTGGCATGAAACCGGAGAAAGAAGTTTATTAGGGCCTGAGATAATAGCTGAAACCACTGAACAGATAAAGAAGATTCGTAACCGAATGCTTATAGCCCAAAGCCGCCAAAAGAGCTATGCTGATCAGAGGCGAAAGCCTTTGGAGTTCGAAGAAGGAGAGCATGTCTTTCTAAAAGTTACACCAACTACTGGAGTGGGAAGAGCTATTAAGACTAAGAAATTGAATCCCCGTTATATTGGACCATTTGAGATCTTGAAGAGAATTAGGCCGGTAGCTTATAGAATTGCCTTACCGCCATATCTTTCGAATTTGCATGATGTGTTTCATGTGTCACAGCTTCGGAAGTATACTCCTTATGCAAGTCATGTTCTAGAACCGGAACCAATCTAAGTAAGAGAAGATCTAACACTTCCAGTAATTCCGGTAAGAATTGATGACACCAGTGTTAAACGATTACGTGGAAGGGAAGTATCATTAGTAAAAGTAGCTTTGAGTCGAGCTGGTATCGAGGAACATACTTGGGAACTCGAATTAGATATGCGAAAGGACTACCCACATCTCTTTTCAGGTAACTGAATTTGAATTTTGAGGGCAAAATTCTTTATTAGCTGGGTAGGATGTAAACCCCGGTTAAATTAGTAGATAATTAGTCAATAAATTAGTTTTTAATAAGGAAGATTAGAAATGTGAAAATTATATCAAATTAGGATAGAGCTCATCGAAACGAGAATTTTGACACCAATTTCGAAGAAAACGGTCCAAGATTGGACCGAACGGACTGAATCGGTTGAACCGGACTCGAACCGGGCTATCGGTCCAACCGGACCAACTCATTAAATGAAGCCAAACTCTTTTCTCTCCCTCATTTGGCTGCAGCAGCGTGAAACGCTTCTAGGGAGGGGAGAAAGCTTCTGAAACCCTTACGGTGGTTTCCGATCCCCGTAACTTCTCTGTCTAAGCTACAATCGCCGCACCATTTGCGGCCACGTGTTCACCACGTTGAGCTCTATATTTCTACCAGAACAATTTCACTGGTAACTTGTTTAATCACTCTCAGCCCTTTTTTCCCCAATTTTCAAATTTTTAATGGGAAGGTTACATTTCTTTGATTTATGATGTTTTAGGATCCAATTAGCTTGAGAAAACCGTTCACTCTTGCTTATATGAAGCTTGGGTAAGGTGAGGATACGATAATTTTATTTTAATTTCATTGAATTTGAGTTTTGAGTATTAAATTGGATATATATGTGTTATGAATGTGTATTAGGTTGTGAATAAATAATTGGAGCTTGAAATTGTGAATACTAGAACTTGGAGGAAGCAGATTAGTTGAGTTTTTAGGGGCTGCCTTAGTTTTGAATAAATAGCTTTGGTCGTTACGTGGAAATCGGCCAAGGTATTGTTTAGGTTTCTTGCAATTAATATATAATGTTTTGTGAAAACTTAGGCTAGATGACCATAGGATAAGTTGGAATGCAGGTGTATGTTTAATGTTTAGTAATTTGTCAATGAATATATTTGGTTGAAGTTTATTGGATAATTAGTTATTAATTTTGGATGGTGAATGTTGTTATGTTAATTTGGAGAGAATTATGGTTGGATGTTATTGTTGATGAACATGGTTGGTTTGGTGCTTGTTGATTAACTAATAATTCGGTGAATTATTGATTTGAGGTATAACAATTGTGGAGGTTGTTGTGATAATGAGGTATTTTGTGTTAGAAGCCTAGGATTAGTGAACTATAATCCTTAGTTGAATTTTGGTTGTTGAATTTGAATATTGTATGAGTATAATTGTTGATCTAAGGTAGATTTATTGTGGTGACTGTTATGATGATGAGGAAGGGTATGTTGAATTGAAAAGAAAGCAGGTTTGGACCCGAAAAGGGTGGCAAAGTCCGAGTTTTAGAGGAGATGTTGCCGAAATTTTATAAAAATTAGAGATTTTGTTTATATGATTATTTAAAAAGTTTTAGATTCAAAGGTTATATGGTTTGATTTAGAGTTATTAAGAAAATGAGCATGTTTTAAGTTTAATTCATTTAGAAAAGAATGAATTATGTTTTGAATTGGAACTATTGATGGATGGAATGGGAGGTGTGATAATGAAGGATAAGGATTGAATATGATTGACGTATAATGATGAATGAGATATGATTGAGAATGATGTGGATGTTGATGAATTATAATTGAATTATATATATGGCTTATGAATTTGAATAATCTGAGATACGAGATTCCCTAGATCAAGTGCTGTGGCTTGCCACCACGTGTACCAGGTTGAAAACTCGATACTCTGTTGACCCTACGACGTAAGTGTGATCGGGCACTATATAAATTCCCGGGAATGTTACCCCCATTGAGTAATATTGATTATTTGAGAAAAAGCTATACATAGACTCTTGGGAATGCACGTCAGGGGACAGTCTAAGGACAATTCAAACTTGTCGGGTTGGTTGGATAATCGACAGATGAGCCTCATCAGCCATAAGACAGGCATGCATCATATGCATATTACTTGAGCTACTTGCTTGTGCTTTAATTGGGTATGCCTATATGTACTTGCCATGCTAAATGTGTATTTGTTACCTGCAGTAATTGTAACCTTCTTGTGTTTGTCTTTATCTGTCTATTTGTCTGTGAAAATGCATGATGGAACTGGAGGTATGGAGGAATGGCAGTATGGGACTTAGATTTAAGGTTAAGTTAAGTTAGGTTTAAATAATCTTAGAAAACCACCTTTTATGGCTTTTGTTTAATACTTTAAGCTCTATAATCTGAGTGTCGGCATTCTAAGATTGCCTCTGGCATTCCCAGGACCTTATATCTTATGTGTGTGGCACCTTTACCATACTGAGAACCTCCGGTTCTCATTCCATACTATGTTGTTATTTTTCAGATGCAGGTCGGGAGCCATCTCGTTAGGCGTCTGGACTCTTAAAGCGGAGGGGTTACTAGATAGTGTTGTTGTATAGTTTTGTTGTACAGTGATGTATATATATGTACTTAGCTTTCTCTCCACATAACTTGTCCTTTTTTATCCTCTTAGAGGTTTATGGAGAGGCAGGATTGTGTATATGTACTTTTGGGTTTTGGATATGTATGTATATATGTGTAAATATTCTCTGGCCAGTCTTGACTTCGCAGGCTGAGTTAGGAGCTTGTTATTTTGTATCTTTGGCACTCTATTCCTACTTCTGTTATCTTATGTTTGATAGTTATTGTTTTCTTAGCACGCAAGTTAACTCGTTCCTTGAGCGTTGCGCTTTTATCTCGCGATTTTTATTTCCCCTATTCTTCAAGGCTCCTAGCATATTATAATTCTTCTACTATTATATGTACTCATTTTATTTTAGAGGTAGTAATACCACACCACCTTCGTTTTATGACTTAAGCGTAAAGCTTAGTGTGGTAGGGTGTTACAAATCCTCCTTCCAAAAATTCAATCGTCCGTAACTTTTAATCCGGAGCTCTGATTGACGAGCGTTAGAGGCCACATGTTCGTCTCGAAATTCTCTTCAATTCTATCCAAATAAAGTGGTAAGAAATTAGAATTTCTCTCCCAGTTCTCTCTCTCCTCAATTTCATGATTTTAGGATTTGGGTATTGAGGAATTGAATGAGTTTGATAGTTTAGGTGAATTCTAGCAGCAGATAATAACTGGGTTTTGTCTAATTGATTCATGGGTAAGGTAAGGAACTGTTGAACTCTTGTAAAATATTGAATTAGTGAACCCTATGATGATTATAGTGATATTGTGTGAATTAGATTGTGTTCTTGTTGATTTGGAGTTCAATTGGGCGGTTTGAAATGAAATTCGGGTGATTAAGTTTGAGGAATTGACGTTTGGAAGGTGGAGCTTGTGAAAGGAGAGGTTTTTGAGGTGTTTTGAGTTTTGGGAGGAATCGACCAAGGTATGATTTTAGTTCCTCATAGTTAATGTTTAATGTCACGTAAAAACTTAGGCTAGAATACCTTAAGATACGAATGAACTGAATGAATTATTGATGGATTGTATATATGGTATAAGATGTGTGGTTTGGTTGTTGTTAATGATTTGCTATTGGAGTTGGTTGGTTTTAAAAAAAGATTTAATATTGGTATTTATTTGATTTTGAAATAATTTGATACTGGAAACGATTTGAATGACTGAGAAGTGTTTGGTTTGGTGGTTGGGAGTTAGGACCATTGAAGGGTGGCAGAAATTCAAGTTTTAGAGGAGATACTGCCAAAATTTCTATAAGAATTGGAGTTTTGATTTGAAGTGTTATTTTAAAAAAAAAAGATTATTATGTGGTTTGTGTATTTGAGACTATTTGTTGGCCCTCTGTCGCAAGATGTGACCGGACACTTTAACTTCCCGGATTCTCCCATGGGCATGCATATATATATATATATATATATATATATGGATTTTGAATATTATATTATATTTGAGTTTGGAGTTTGACTCCATGGAATATTATTTTTGAACTTGGATATACGCATACAGAGGGACTGTCCAATGGTAACTACCAGGACATTCGGGTTGGCTATATAACCGACAGATGAGACTCATCAGCCATAGGACAGATATACATAATGTGCATTTGTATGCTTTGCTTGGGTGTGCATTGTTTTGGTTTGCTTAATTACTTAACTCTGCTTATCTACTACTTATTCTACTTGCTGTAATTGCACCTCTATCTGTGTTTTTCTTGCTTGAATTGTATGTGTATGTTTTCTGAGAGACCCCTCTTGGTGGAGGCGTGAGGGGTGTTCCACCGGTGATTCGGAGAATTGGAGGAGACAGAAAGTGAAGTGCTAAGTTAAAGTTAGATTTAGAACTTGAATACTTTAGATAACTTACTTAATTTCTGGTTTAGTTGGATCTTTAAGCTGAAATTTGAGTGTCGGAGTTCTAGGAATGCCTCTGGCTTTTTCAAGACCTTTTATATTAACTATGCGGACATTTTTACCATGCTGAGAACTCCCGGTTCTCATTCCATATATATTTCTATTGTTTTTCAGATGTAGGTCGAGAGGCACCTCACTGAGCGTCTGGAGTTTCCTGTGCAAGCGAAGTTTGGTTATTTTGGGATGCTGTATTTTGTATTTATGCTATGTATATATTTTATGTTTGTCCCTCCTAGAGGTTGACTTGAAGAAACAGATGTTTATTCTGTAGTTTGAGTTTTATTTTGGGTTATATATATATATATATATACTACTCTAACCGGCCTTAGCTTTGCAAGTCGAGTCTGGAGCTTGATATTTGTGTTTTGGAACTCTGATCTGTATATTATGTTTTTAGCCTTCTTTTGATCTTACCTATCCGTTTTATGATTATCCATGCGAGTGTGAAACGATTTTCTGTTTTTGCTTTTAATTGCTTAACTTCTTCTTCAAGGCTCCTACATATGAATTCTTTCAATTATATTTATATAAGTCTTTTCTTTTATAGGTCGTAATACCTCGTCACCTCTGCTTTACAATTTAAGTGTAAACTAAAGCTCTGTGTGGTAGGGTGTCACACATTCTATAGTTTATAATTCATAATTTATAAATAAATGACAATTTTTTTATATATCAATTGTTAGTCACATATCATAAGTTCATAGCCATACTTACAATGCATAAACAAAAGCTTTTTCTTTAACCAAAAAAGTTAGGATCTTGCCTAATCTTAGACTACTTTTTTAAAAGCCACCTATGGTCTGGCCTCTTTAATTAATAAACTTTAGAAAAAAAAATCTCAAACTTGTTTAATAAAACGAACATAATCGAGTCCAGTCTATAACGATCAAATCACAAACTTCCGTTGAATAGTCTAACCTACTCCCACCCCTAAAAAACTGCCACAATTCTCCACCGCTATAATATTGGGTTTAGAAGCAGTTTCTAGTAACGTTGGTATAATTGTCGCAAAATATTTTACCGCAACGCATGCATTGGTAGTTGATTAAGTGTAACTAAAACCATTTAGCAATGGTTCAAAACCATCACAAAGCCATAAAAATTACTGCTGCTATCTTCCGATGGTGTTGCAGATAACTTCTAGAAAGAAATTTGTGGCATACTTTAGTTTTCAACAAATTTAACTATTAAATTAGCTTATAATTTTTTATTTTATAGCGAACTAGTATCTATATTAAATTGTTCGAATACATAGAGAGATTTTTTGTTATTTTTTTTAAATATCAGATATTTTTATGTCTTTATTAACTACCATCGTGAGACTAATTAGTCTAAATTTTTTAGTTAATGTAATGTTAGATTAATTTATATAATAAAATAAAAATTAGAAACTGATTTATTAATTAAATTGTTTGAAAAACTAAAGTGTCTAACTTAGTTTTTTTGAGACCGATTAAATTGGTCAGTTATAATGTACAGATCTGAGTGTGTAAAGATGTACAGATTTTTTATTAGAAGAACACAGTAGCAACACGTGTCCATGAACCATGAGTGTGGTGCAGCGTGGAATTGAGTGGAGCAAGGGGTGTGCCCACCAAGGAACCGAGCCTCCTATGCTGGGTCATGAGATGGCTCCGTTTAGTTTTAATTTGATGAAGGGATGGTCTTGCAATGACTGGGCTGGACAACAAAAAAGTGATGAGATGATGCTGTATGAAGAATATATAGTTGAAGGCCTTATGAATCAAATGGAACAAAACAAAAATCTATTATGATATTATCTATTATAAATTTTTAATTTTACAACCCAAATTTGTTACATGTCATTCTCTCATTATAATTGGAATTAAATATTTTTTTCTAAAATTAAAGAATTCTTCCTTCTTTCATGCTAATTTTACAACCAAAATGTGTCACATGTCACTCCATCGTTGCAATTGAAATTAAATCATTCCCTCCAAAATTAAAGAGTTCACCCCTCCTCCATACTAATTTTACAATAAAAATGTGCCACATGTCACTCCCTCATTGCAATTGAAATAAATTCTTTCCCTCCAAAATTAAAGAGTTCTCTCAAATATTTTCAAATATTTATTACATGTAATTTGGAGAGAATACTAATGTTATAATTAAAAGTTAGAATCAAAATTCAATTGTTTTTTTTTTAAAAATAATTTTGAATTAATTTTATAACTATCAATATAATTTTTTTATGCTAATATGTAATTATATTTTTATATACATAGAGAGAAAAAATATTATCTCTAAATAACAAGTATAAAAATTAGATATTTATATTTGTGCAACAGACTTAACACATAATTAAATATAAAGGTATACATGTTAAGTTATTTCAAATTTTAGATAACGAATATTAAAATTAATTGTTAATAATAAATTAGACATTTTGATATAAAAATAATAACTAAAAATCTGATTATTTGATTTTTTATCTATAGATACGTTGGTCTTCTTAGTCAAAGACTTTTGTTAACCTAGACCTTTTTTTTTTGTGAAAGTACTTTGATTTTATAAATATTTTGTGTCATACATTAGGGGTGTTCATGAGCAGGGTGAAACCGGATTTGATGTGACCCGACCCGACCCGAAATATGCACGGGACCTACTTGTGAGATCCGAACCCGACCCGAGACCCGATGTAACCTAGACACTTTCGGGTCACGATTATACCGGGTGAAAACTGGGTCATTAACATTACATTACCTTGATACCTTCTTGTCTATTGTATATATCTAATTTTGCAACTAAAATGTGCCACCTGTCATTTTTTCATTATAATTGAATTCAAATTAACAACCAAATGTGTCACATGTCGTTCTATTATTCAAATTGACAAAAAACATGTACTTCGAAAATTAATAAATTCCCTTTTTAAATTCTCTCATGTATCTCTCTCTTTCTCTATTTCTCTTTACTCTTCCCACTTTATATATAATTTGTAATTTATATTTTATATTAATATTTTGAAAGATCAAAATGTGTCATCAGATATTTTTATAATAATAATTAAATTTTTTCTTTCAAAATTAAGAAACAGGAACCGTATCCCTAATCCACGAATAGGAATTCGTATATCCGTGAGAGACGAAACGCTATATACAAATTCGTAGGAGAGAAATCCTAAACCGTAAATATTCAGTTGATTTGTTTATTCTGATGTTAAGAGTTGTTATATGTACTTAATTCTTTTTATTTAAAAAGCCGCAAATCTAAACCGATCCAAACCGCTTGTAATCGAATCAGATCGGATCGGATTTTCAAAGAAATTTTATCCAATCCAAACCACACCGTATATAAATTAAGCATTCAGATCGGATGACTTTTTTTCCTTAAAAGCGAACCAAACTGCACCACGAACACCCCTACTGACACATGGCAAAATAAATATATGAACAACAGAATTCTCTTTCTGCTATAATTTCTTATAATTAATTTTATTAAAATAATTTCTCATAATTATTTTTAAAATTATAAAAAAAATTAAAAAACTTAAATAACACCAACATAAATTTGTTGATTGTATTTATAATAATTATTTTATTATTATTTTTATTTTTGTAGAATAATTTATCATAATTATTTTGTTTTTATATTTATTTTATTTTTAATTAATTTTTATTATTATTATTTTGAATAATTTCTAAAATAACACCAAACTTATTTTATAATAATTTTTATTATTATTTTTATGAAAATAAATTTTTTATAATTAATTTTTTTTTAGTTTTGAGAACCTAACATCAAAATGATATTTTGTCTGTTGGTGTCGGTTTAAAAAAAATTAAAAATTATAAGAGACAAGTGTTACTTTTTTAAAACTGCGAGAAAAAAAATTATAAAAAAAGTTTTTTTGGTAAGAGTAATAATAAAAATTATTATAAGAAATTATTTTTAAAAATATAAATAATTTTGATGTTATTTCAGAAATTATTAAGAATAGTAAAAATAAAAATAATTATTAGTAAAATAATTGGAAGAAATTATTTTTGAAAAATAATTTTAAAAAAAGATTTTTTAAAAATAAAAATAATAATTATAAATATAATTAAAAACATTATTTCTGTTTTGTTTTTTTTAAATTATTTTATATAATTATAAACATCATTATAAAAAATTATTTTGATAAAAGTAATTATAAGAAATTATAAGAGAGAGAAAGAAAATCATTTTGGTCTTAAATTTGATTTTTTTTTTTGTATAAATACCATTTTCCGTTAATAATTTTTGTCAATATTTTACTTGAAAGAGGATGTAGACTTTGACCCTTCTAACGATCGTAACTCTACTAACTGAAAAAAAGTAAAATATTTCAACTTTAAAATATAGTAATTAGAGAAGTTTTATTGTACCATTAGTTTTGGCGATTATAAATGGTAAAAATTTGATCTATAAATAAAATATTAACACATAATAAAAAAATTAAATTTAAAGTAAAAATAATTTTCTCTCTTATAATTTTTTTATATATGATTATTTTTATCAAAATTACTTTTTATAGTTATCTTTATAATTTTAAAAAATAACTTTTAAAAAAATACAAAAAAATAATGTTTTAACTGTATTTATAATTAGTGTTTTATTATTATTTTATTTATAGAAAATAATTTTTTGTAATTATTTTTAGTAAAATGATTTTTTATAATTATTTTATTATTATTATTTTTAATAATGTCTAAAAACAACAGCAAATCTATGTAATCCATTTTTAATAATGGCTCAAATTTTCTTTTTTTGGGCCCGAATTGTGTTACTAATCCATTTTGCTTTAGAAGACTCTGGCAAGTAAATTAATTTTACCTTCTCAACGGTTAACTATTTTGGAGCCTATGTTGGTTTAACCATTTATAGTCTTCCACATGGGGATTAAAGTTTGCGTTCATTTCTCATACTTGACCCACAGCACAGCAACAACTACCTTGCCTACCCTCACTCTTTTTTGGGACAAATCTCAAGGCCCAACAACGGCACTAACGAGACCCTCTGCAACAAAAATCCCATTCTGAGCTGACCTATCTAACTGGCTCAGCCAGTCCTTCCATGAGCCTCCCCAATTTCCTGAGAGCGTGCTTTCAGCCACATAGAAACAACATGTGTCCAAGGCAGATTTAAAAAAGACAAAAATCTGTAAATCTGTACAAAAATGCATCTTTACATTAGATGAACCCGATTAAATTTTGTATCAACAGTCAACTTTAGATTCTTGGAATTAACGACAACATGGAGTCACATTCATGCATACTAACAATCATTTAAAAACCAAAAAAAAAAAAAAAAAAACAGAATTTCACTAGAAATACATTCAATGTGGGTTATCTAATTAAAATATCTAATCTTCTTCCTTTTGTAATTGCATGTGCATAGTTTTAGGTATAATTAAAGATGAAGCAAATTGTAATTAGTGTTTTTTAGAGCAAATGAATTTGCATACACAATTGGGATATTTGCAATAGCCATAGGCCGAGGAACCATGTTTGGTGCTGCAATTAACCCAACATTTCTCTTCATCGCAAAAGCTATCATCCCAAATTACTTGGCACACGTCAACTTCAACCACTTTAATTCTCATCAACACCACTACAAAATACTATAACACAATTAATAATAATAATATAAAAAAATTGATTTAGAGTATTGGGGCTTCTTTGGTTTTTATTTCTCATTGTTTTATGTGCATAGAATTTTATTAATAAAAAGTGAAATAAAAAATAAAGATAGAAAACATTAATTTATTTTTTTTATTTTTTACAAAATTATAAAAATAAAATATGTATTTTTCACAAATTAAAGCAAACACTTGTATTTTCAATAGATTAATCAAGGACATAAATGTATATTTTAAAAAAATATATATTGTTAGAAATATAATTATGAGCCTTTTATTACTAATTTATTTTTCAATCTTTGTTATTTCTAAAAGAAAAAATGGCAGAAGTAGACAAGTAAAAATTGTGAGATATGAAGGAATAATGGCGAACCTGAAACCAAAACAACAAGTAAGAAAATATTTGTGAAGGGTATTAACTTAGCCATTTTTCTTACAACCAGCATGTGCATGCACAGTCCTAATTAATAATCTTAATCTTAATATCTTTTGTGGATGGAACTTTCGAAGAGCAATTGAGGGTGTATATATATATTATAGGTGAAAAACCATGCCATTTCATAATGTCTAAAAGATTTTGAAATCATCAATTATTATTATTATGTTGTATTTTTTAGCAAGGGCTCGTCGTATGCACGGTTGGACATACATTTTTATTGTGACTGGTTGAGTTCAAAGAATATTTCACCATTTTAATGACGATAAATATTTAATTGAGATATAATTAATTGAGTATATTAATTATATATTCTGAATGTTGCAGAAAAGATTTTAGGTTCTAATATTTAGAAAGCAAATATAAAAAAAAAAAAAAAGAGAGAAGATTCCACATGATTAAATTTGATATTGAAAAAGAAAAATTCATTCATGAAGATTGGCCTTCAGTATATATAGTTTACAATTCTTCAAGAATAAATTTAAGAAAAAGAAAACAATTAATTACTAATCCATATTTCATACTATATGAAAATAACAATTGATTGAGGAATTTTCTTCAAGAATCATATCACATATAATTAGACAGTTGGTGCACTTGAAATTGAAGAACAAACAAGAAAAGATTCTCTCCTACCAACGGCTAGAACATTAAAGGTGCACCAACTAGTTTAATCAAAAGAAAAAATTTTCCTACATTAAAGATGAGATTTCAAACTCTATATATAATAATTTCTTCAAGAAAGAAGACAACTAATTCATGCATAATCTGATTATATACAAAATCCTTATTCTTTGTTATTTGAGTGTGGTTTTATATACTTTCTTTTTTTTTTTTTTCCCTATTGTCTATACAAAAGTCTATATTGAGATATACAAAAGAAAAAAAGAGTTGATCACACAAAAATCATTTAATCTTTTATTTGAGTATTTGATTTTGAAAATGTGTTGGGTTTAAAATATACTTGGTTCTCCTTAATTAGATTGTGTTAACATTTAAGTGAGTTATTAAATTTGGGATAATTTAAATATATTATAAGAATTTAGATTTCTTAAAATTGGTGATTATAATCTATCTTAATTATAGTAAAATTCTATCATCATTATAATAAAGATTGAACATAAATCACATTGTACCAAGTCATATTGTATTTTGTGACTAAATCAGAATATATTAAGAAGTTACTCCTCTCTTTTCCTATCCTTTACAACTTTTATTTCAGATGTATTTTACATATTCGAGTGAAAACAAAATTTAAAATCTCTTGATTTATCAATTTTGCTATAAAACTATAAAAGTAGTTCTTTGATTCAATTCTCTCTCTTCTTAATTCACTTGAAAACCATAATGACTAAGAGGACCAGAATTTAGTCCTATAAGCTATAACAATAATTCTATAAAATTATATAAAGGAGACAAGATCTCTTGATAATAAATATACTGCCTTCGGTAACAAAGATTTGTTTTTTTTTTTTTTTATAAGAATTAAAATTTCCTTTGCAAATAACTCATCTAATTTATTGTTAGAATTTGGACATTAATTTATTTTTCTACCTCGCCCTATAAAAACTAATTAAAGAACAAGGAAATAAAATTTTAATGCGGCCACAAAATAAATTGAAATTATACATTTCCATATATATAACTAATTATTTCTTTAATCCATAAGAGTATTTAGTTTAAAGAAGGACAAATCTTTTTAATTTTTGTTTTTGGATAACTGTTTATATAATAATGGGACATTTATTTTCAATACAAATATAGAAGATTAAATGAGCGATTACTGTTCCTCCATGAGTAGTAAAGTAAAGAGAAAATTTCACTCCCTCCCCTGCGAGATGCTAAAATGACACTTTCCTCCTATCTATTTTATAAATGTACATTCTCCTCCTTTTTAACTTTTAAAAAACTTCCTCTTTAATCCATTTTAAACATTTTGTGTTAACTAATGTTAATTTTATCCATTTTTTAAGAAAAAGATATTTAAAAAAAACCTATTAGCAAAAATTTTACTTTTTACCATTAAATTTTATTTACCAAAATATCTTTTAATAAATTATTTTTTTATTGATTAAATTATATTTTTAAAAAAATTTAATAATTATATTATTTTTTTCCTAAAATACCCTTCAATAATTTTTTAATTATTAAATTATAATTTTACCAAAATTTTCGTTAACAATTTTTTTATATTTTACTATTAATTTTTTTATATTTATATATATTATTTTAACATTAAATAAAAAATTTGAGTAAGATTATTTTTTAATATCAATATATATTAATTGTTACACATATTAACAGTGGTATGATTTTTTTATTTAATGTTAAAATAATATATATTGATATCAAAAAATTAATAGTAAATATAAAAATACTTGTTAAAAAAATTTTAGTAAAATCATAATTTAATAATTAAAAAATTATTGAAGAGTAGGTATTCTTAGAAAAAAATAATTTAATTATTAATTATTTTAAAAATATTTTGGTAAAAATACAATTTAATCAATAAAAAAATAATTTATTAAAGAGTATTTTGATAAGCAAAATTTAATGATAAAAAATAAAATTTTTGTTAACAGATATTTTTTTAAAAAATAATTTATTTTTTCTTAAAAAATGGATAAAGTTAACATTAGTTAACACAAAAGATTTAAAATAGATTAAAGATGAACTTTTTAAAAGTTAGAAGGGAGGGGAATGTATATTTATAAAATAGAAGGGAGGGGAGTGTCATTTTAGCATATCGTAGGGGAGGAAAGTGGAATTTTCTCTAAAGTAAATTATTGGTAGCATCGCAATACGAAAATATTTAATAACAAAAAAATTAATCAAATATAATTAAAACATATTTTATTTAATATTTATTAATTATAATAAATATTAAATAAAATAACTTTTGATATTTTTTTGTCTTTTTAATTTTAATATTACTGATGACAATAATAATGGCAATGACAGTAGGGAGGAATGCAATATGCAAATGTTGAAGAAACCGGAGGATGAAGCCTCTCACATAACTCTACACAAACTCCACCATCGATGCATGCATCAGTCCATTGCTCTTCACAAAATTTTCCATTTATTCTCACCAACACACCTACATACAAATAAAATAATTTTAAATGAAATATATAGAGAACAAAACAATGAAATAATAATAATAAATAAATAAAAGAGAATTGAGGTTCCTATCTATTGTATTGAAATTAGTTTTTTGGAGTTAACTACCACCCTACCTCTTTTCCGGTTTTTTTGTTTTTTATAATTTCATTTTATCTTTTATGCTGTTTAATTATCTCATTATAATTTTCATTTTCAACATAGAAATCCAAGCTTTCAACTTTCAAGTACTTTTCCATTTGTGTGTGTATATGTTATTGCAAAACATAGAAAGACAATTTGAAAAGCTGATAATTTATTTTCTAGCTGCAAAGCAAGATAATAACAATAAGTTATGAAAATGAAATTTGAAGGAGTTGAATGAATGGCGTATAAACCTTCAAATAGAAGAACAAGTAAAAAAAGGGTTATCATGGTCAACTTAGACATCTCTCTAGTATCCAATACTAAGCGTTAATAACTCTTAATGATTTGATATCTTGTGTATACAATACAATGGAAGGGGGCTTGTAATAATGTTATATATACACATGTGGATATTCATTCTCTACTTTTAAAATGAATTTTAAATTCAACTGAATTTCATTTTTGTTCTATTATAATATAATGTATGTTTGCGTGTGTGTGTATATATATATATATATATATATATATATATATATATATAT
This sequence comes from Arachis hypogaea, assembly GCF_003086295.3. Lineage (NCBI taxonomy): Eukaryota > Viridiplantae > Streptophyta > Magnoliopsida > Fabales > Fabaceae > Arachis > Arachis hypogaea. The sequence goes on along the minus strand of NC_092054.1, from coordinate 3,656,497 downwards.
ATATATATATATATATATATATATATATATATATATATATATATATATATATATATATATATAGTTAAGATTAATGTTTTTTGTTAAGTAGATATACGAATACTAAGTTTTGACATTTTTAATGGATTTAATATATTAAAAAGTATATTAGAAATGTTAAAACTTTAACATTTTTTTTGCTTTCTTAGACACTTATTAACAGATTTGGATCCTCTAAATTTTATATTTTATTTTTGATGATAAAGTATAATCTCTCACTTTTTTTTAATAAGTAGAATCAAGAGAAAACATGAGAGAAAAAATATTCAAGAGTGAGAGATCACACTTTAGCCTCTCAAATAAAAATTTAAAATTTAGAAGATTTAAATTGTAAGACCCAAGACCTTTGAAAAATCTTATTTTGAACTAATCCCAAATTATATATTTATTTGTTTATAGTTTTAATTTCAAAAATTATTTTTATTAGAAATAATTAAAGGCAATTAATTGGATTTGAAATAAATTAAGATTTTTATCCAAACTCTACCTATGGATTATTTTCCTATTTATGATTTAAAGTTCTAGAAATTCAAAAATAATGAGGTTTGGCTATTTAAATTAGAATTTTGTCTAATTTTATAATTATTGAATTATTTTCTATATTTAAATTATAAAATTGGTAGTTATGAAATAATAAGAATTTTATATGATTTGATTTTAGATAATTTAATTTATATCATTTAATACTTTAAGTTAAAGATAAAGAGAAATTAATTATATTATCATGGATCTTCAATTAGAGTAATTTATTGAGAATCAATTAGTACTTTTATACTACAAATAATATTTTAAAGTAATTTTAGAGATTAAATTAGTTTTTCAAATATTAATACTTTATGCTCCAATTTTATTAAAATTACCAAACTATCCATATACCTAATTTTTACCAAAACCCTAAATTACCCAAAATTCCCAAACTCACACTCTCCTAACCCTAATTTTATTACACTTTTCCCCTTTCCTCCTTGTCTCAGCGCCGCCATACCCTTTCCTCAACTTCAGAAAATCATAAAAAAGAAGAAAGAAAGAAAGAAAGGGAGAAGAGAAACGGGGAGAGCAGAGGAGGACGGAGAAGACTACCGTGCCGGCGCGCTGGGCCTCACCGCCACCGTCGCGTCGTTGTCAGACCGTGGAGAGAGGGCGTTTGCGGAGGGAGCCATGAGAGAGAGAGAGACGAGCGCAAGTCAGGACTGGGAGGGGGAAGCCACCGCCGTGCATCCTCGTTGCTGTCGCTGGAGATCTGGCCTTCGAGGGTCCATCCACGCCGCCGCTGAAGCTTGAACGCCGATGCAACCACCGCGTGTTATCATCTTCAGATCTGCCGCCGTGGAGGCGCGAGCAGGGAACGCGCGCGAAGGAAACCGTCGCGGAGCTACCTTTGCCGCCGCGTTGCTAGGCTCGCCGTCATTCTGCCCACACAGCTACTTCGTTGCCGGAGCTCCTCGCTGCAGCTGCTGGCGTCGGAAACCGCCTTCCAAGCCTGTGTCTGTTGGTGATACGGTCACCGCGAGTTTCTCTGCCGCTGTCCAAGCTGCCACCAGAAGGATCCACCACAGCCTTCTCTGTTCTTGTCTTCGAATAAGCACTTTCCTTTTCCAGTTTCAATCCCAATTCTGTTATTTCTAAATATGTAACTCCTCAACCCTGACTCTGCTTCTATTTTGGTTTCTTAGTCTTTTTCTATTCTGAGTAAGGAAATCTATGTTTCTGTTTAACACTGTTATTTTGCCTTCCCTGTTTGCTGATGGAATTATCATAGGTGATAGTATTAATGGTACTAACGAGCTATTAGAGTTGCTACCGCTGATGAAATTAACAAAAAAAAGGGGATCATCGCATTTAAATTCGACGGGTTCGACTAACTGAGGTAGGGGTTTTTCTTAAATCTATTTTGCATTACAGGGTTATTATAAATTGATATTAACGTATAAAATATATTTTTGTGATTTCGTGAGTCTTATGAATTGAATTGAGTTGTTTTGGTTGAATGAGATTATTAGTTTGATTGATAAACTGATCGATTGAGAAAGTTGGATATTTGGATTAGTTGATCGATGTTGTAAAAGTGGTTTTCCTTGAATTATTAGAGAAGATTTATTATTGCCTTTTAGGTTAATTTTGGAAACGGTTTGATTTTAGAAAAGATTTAATATTGAGATTTGATTTGATATTAAGCCCAGTTTGATATCGGAATTTGATTTTAAAATAAATTTGCAAAGGACTTGATATTTGAAAACGGGTTATTTATTGAGAATAATTTACTATTTTGAAAATGATTCGGAAAGTGTTTGAGGAATGGTTTGGTTTGAAACTGTTTGAGAAGATCGAGAATTCTTAACTATTGATTGATGCTGTTGGTTGAAGTCGGTTTAAATTGTGATTTATAGGATTGGTTGATTGAATTCTGGATTTTGCAATTTCCTTAGATTGAGTGTTGTTGTGATAATGGTTATTGAAAGTGATTTGACTGATTAACAGGCGTTTGGTTTGGTTTGGTTGAGACCCGAAAAGGGTGGCAGTGTCCAAGTTTTAGAGATGCTGCCGAAATTTTATAAAATTGGAAGTTTTACTTGAAGTAATTAATTAAAAAGATTTGTTTTTAAAACATTATATGTTTTAAGATTGATTTATTTATCAAATAAGAAATTATGTTTTGAATTGGGATTGTTAATGAACGGGATGGAAAGAAGGATGATGAGGATTGATGAGGATTTTTTTTGAAATATGGTTTTTGAATGAATTTGGAAATGAGATTTGGATTGATGAATGATTATGATGTTGAGAATGTTGAGATATGATCTTTGAATTATTCATATGGCTTATGAATTTGAAATATCTGAGATACAAGGTTCCCTGGATTAAGTGCCGTGGCTTGCCACCACGTGTACCAGGTTGAAAACTCGATACTCTGTTGACCCTACGACGTAAGTGTGACCGGGCACTATATAAATTCCTGAGAATGTTACCCCCATTGAGCAATATTGATTATTTGAGAAAAATCTATGCATAGACTCTTGGGGATGCACGTCGGGGGACAGTCTAAGGACAATTCAGACTTGTCGGGTTGGCTGGATAACTGACAGATGAGCCTCATCAGCCATAGAACAGGCATGCATCATATGCATTTGTATGCTTTGCTTGGGTTTGAACTTGTTTTGGTTTGCCTAATTGCTAAACTGTTCCTAACTGTTACTTGAACTATTTGCTGTAACTGCTACTTACTTGTGCTTTCCTTGTCTGTCTTGCCTGTGTTTGTCCTGGCATGCTACATTTGAGAATGAACTTTGGTGCTGAATTGATAATTGTATTGTTTGATTGCGTGGTTGGTTTCTGATTGAGATTTTCTTATAAGAAATGAAAGGTTTCGGATTTCTGAAAGATTAAACCTTGTTTCTTTAAAAAGGTTTTGAACGATTACCTATTGGTTTTTAAAAGATTCATAAGGCAATGATAATCACTGAGTTTGAAAACATTTTTCTTATTAAATATCTTCTTATGATAACTTTGAAACTCCGTGGTGAGATCGTGTGGTTAGGTTCTCACCCCCTACAACTTTATCTTTTCAGGAACCAGATGAAGCATTATGAAGAGTTATACTGCGTTTGGTTTATATGTTGTTGTATTAATTAGATTATTTTCTTCCCTCGTCTTTGTTATTACAAGTTTGTAAGAGAGATAGGAGTTGTATGTTTTATATGTATATTATACTGAGTTATTATGTAAAGAGTCTTATATATGAATTTATGCATGCTTATATTTTTCTTAAAATAAAGTATTTATTTTCGGTTTTCAAAGAAATCAACGATACACTGTCGAGTCACAGGCTCCTATTTTAGTATTTAGTATGTAAAGTAGTCGTAATACTTCTTGCTATCAGAGTAGCGCAGCTGGAAGCGTGACTTCTGATAGTGAAGGTGTTACATAAATTCGTTATTGATCAAACCCAATTTTTTTAAGTCATTATTGTTAAATATATAGTTATTTATATTCTCTATTTAATAGCTTAAATTCTTTAAATAAATAATTTCATTACATAATCAAAATTTTTATCATTAAGTAAATAAAAAAATTTAAAATAATCCTTGTTATTTCCAAAAAAAAAAAAAAAACATAAGACACTTCTCTTATTTGAGTCTTTTCTCATGTGTATATATATATATATATTTTTTTTTACAGTATCTCTCTGTTCAACAGACAAAATATTATCCGTTGCAGATATGATAATAATTTTTTTTTTTAATTTAACATGTTTAATTTAACCAAGTACTTAACATCCATTTATATATAGATTATTAGACATAGTTAGTTATTTATATATCTTTTTTCATCAATTAAAATTTTTAAGATGAATAATTTCATGATATGATATCAATTTTAGCAAGACATGAGACTGATTTATGTAACGCTTATATTTTAAGTAGATTAAGTAAGGACATATATGTATATAAATAATTAAAAAAAAAAAAGCTGAGTATATGAGATATGAAGGCCAGGAACGGTGAACCTGAAACCAAAAGAACATGTAAGAACATATTTGTGAAAGTAAACTTGGCCATTTTTCTTACAAGCAGCAAATCTTTGATATCTTTTGTGGAAGAAACTTTTGGAGATCGATAGAGGGGTAGTATATATAGGTGATGAAAATCCATGCCATTTCATAGTGTCTAAAATATTTTTAAATCATCAATTGATCATATTTCTTTTATACTATTATGTTAGTTGTATATTTAGCAAGAATCCTATAATTATGAGTATAATTGAACTTGACACCATTAATAAAAATAAGCTCGAATATTAGATATTATTAAAAAAATATAAACAAGAGTATTAGAAATTGTAATGAAAAAGTGGAAATGAGAATGTAAAATGTCAAGATATACTACAAAGAAAATGGAAAATTGCGACGGTTTTTGGAGTGATTTGCGGCGGTTTTTAATGATTCTCTCTCTCTTTGATGAACTCATTATTCTCTATTCCTGATTTTTTTATTTTAGCAAATTCATTTTCTATACAGTTACAAATCCATCATACACACGAATTTTTATTGTGACTAGAGGAACAAAATTTAGTCTTATAACAACTATATAAAATTTAGTCTTACAAAATTTAAATGATTATTGTTCTTCCATTAGTAGTATAGTTGTATAAGTGGTTCGTTGTAGGCAAAGGTAAATTATTATATGGTAATAAATATATAATTATTATGTTAGAATTTAAATATAATTATTTATGTATTATTTTTATTCATTTAAATTTTTAAAATAAATAATTCTATGATATAATACTAAAATTTTTATGATCAAAATGTTTAAAATTTTATCTTTATTTTTAAAAAAAAGGGAAAAAACTCACTAGACTATGGGTCAAAAAGAAAAAATAAACACTAAAGAAAAAGCATCTATTGAGCCCATTTGACTTGGCCCAAACATGCTTCTTATTGGTCCAGGCTAAAAATTAACCTGATTTATTTTTTTTTTAATTATGCTTAATTGATTAATCAATTTTACAGTGATGATAGTCACCACAAAAAATTTTACAGTGATGATTATTCAAATAGTTATATTACGTATATACTAAAATTAGTCACTAAAATTTTTTATTAGTATAAAATATATATTAGAATATAAATATACATTAAAATAAATTAAATTATACATATATTTATACACAAATATATTGATAATTAATTTTAATAGTTATTTTTAATATATAAATAATATTTTTATTATTTAAATATTTATTTTTATATATAATATTATAAAATATTATTTATATATTAAAATTAACTATTAAAATTAATTATCAATATATTTATATATAATTATACGTATAATTTAATTTATTTTTTATATATATTTATATTTTAATATATATTTTATATTAATGACTAATTTTAATATATATATATAATATAGGATAGTTGATAATATTATAGTCAACAATTATAGGTACAAACACAATTGTGATGATTTTCACAACTCCCAAATGACATGGATCCAGGATGATTTCGCCAACACTCTGGACGACAAGTGTCAAATTTGTGGCAATAAGGACTCTGCCATCGTTCTTCACAAACCGCACCTTTAGCCACTTCCATGCTCATCATTGATACAACCCCTGCAAAATATATACAACAAATATATTTTTGTTCAATAATAATAATAATAATAATAATAATAATAATATATGTGAAGCAATTATATATATATATATATATATATATCAACCTGAAATCAAAAGAAAAACTGATAAAAGGTTTCTCATGGTTAACTTAGCCATTTACTACCCAATACTCAATTTCTATAACTGTCTCTATTTTTTTTTTTTTAAATTTAATATGTAAGTGTAACTCCAAGAAATGAAGAGTTGTATATATAGGTGCAAATTTATGCCACTATTTTCATATAGAGCGAGAAAGAGAGAGAGATTATTTTTGTATAAAAAATTATATAAAATAATATTTTATATAAAAAATATTATATACATATAAAAAAATTAATCATTAAATTAATACTATATATTGTATATAAATGTATGTATTATTTAATTCATTTATAATGTATATTTTGTAATTTAATATGTATTTTATACGAATAGTTGATTTGGTGATTGTTCTTTTATACACATATATATATAATTGATTTTATATAATGTTATTTTTATCAATTTAACAGTTGAATTTTAATTATTTATTATATATATTTTTTATGGTAAGAGTACATTTCTGTTGTAGAACTACTATACATAAGTGGTAGAAATTCAAAGAGTCACTTCATTCTATGGTTAAACACTAATTTCATTATACATATTAACTAACCCCTCTTTCAGTTAATAATCCTCTGTTATTAACTTGTCATTAATTATTATATTCTCAAAAGTCAATATAGTTAAGTTTAATAGCATATAGCTAATAAAACTTGGTATTTTCAAAGGGTACATAAATGTTGGTATTCATGAAAAGTTAACGATGGTACCTATTGCTCTCGTTATAATATTTTAATATCAATGACAATGGCTAGCCAATACACTTTATCATTCATGCTATGATAATAATATTACATGAATATTATTCTTTCCTTAATATCTTCATTTTGAATAATTGGACTATGTAGTCACTTCAGGTTAAACATAAAAGAATAAAATATTATTTTATTTTAAACGTTTGAAATAAATATCAATATTATTTTTGTTAAAGATATAGTTATGCTTATGCCTCTCATTTATTAGTATTATTCCATTTTTATTATAGAACATGTTTCTCAATTTGGTCACTAACACTAAAATGATAAGGATTTTAAACTATCGCTAAATATATTGTGACGGTTTAAAATAATCATTAAATATAAAAAATATAACGACAATGAAAAATGACATTTTTAAACCGTCGCTAAATATATTGTGACGGATTAAATTAATCACTAAATATAAGAAAAAATGTCATAAGAATTAATAATTTAATGATCGGTCTCGTTACGTTACCAATAGCATTTCTGCCAACTTTTATTTATAACTGTGTTTAATAGAAGTGTCTTTGTGGATGTGTCTAATAAAAATGTCTTTTTTATAGCTGTGTTTAATAGAAGTATCTTTATAGATATATTTTCTGAATGTGTCTCTTTATATATGTGTTTAAAATATAATAATTAATTATTGTTGGCAATAAGTTGACAGATAGTATGTTGATACCCTATACTTTTCCTTTAATGATAGTTTCATATCGTCGTTAAATATAAAATAAAAAATATCCTACCAAATGTTACAAATTAGTTCCGATTTTTTACTTCCAAAATCTTCACAAACAATTTAGCGACACTCTTTATCAACAGTAGTCTAAAACTATCACCATATCGCCTAGCGATGCGCAAATTGGTGATGCTTTTTTAGTTTCTCGAAAAAAAATTTAACTATCGATAAACAGAAAAAAAATATCACAAAAATGCTGTTTTTTTATAGTGACCTATACTAAAATTTGAAATTTTTTAATAATAATAATAATAATAATATTTATTTACTTCTATTATGTTATTAATTTTTCCCACTATATTAAATTATCATAAAAATTATTTTATTATAATGTTATATATACTTTACTTCTTCTATTAATTTTTTTTAAATCCGTCACGGAGTAAATTTAAGCCATTCTATATATTATGTGGTACGAAATGATATTTAATTTCCGTTACTTCAATTTCAAATAAATAACAATTCAAAATTACAATTCTCTCTCAATAGTTAATATACGGCAGAATGTTTTTCTAAATTCATCTTACTTTTTGTTTAGAATGAAATTTTTATTATGCAAAATTAAATTTAGTATTTATGATGGATATATAATATTTGTGTAGATATCTAATCTTCAATTTCTCCGTTTTTTACTTTTAAACTGTAAATGCGCTTCTTTTAATTGAATTTAGCTAACATATATATTTTTTTAATATATAATAAATATATTGAGAACTAATATATATTATTAAATAAAAATTTAAATTTTTTATATATATAATAAATATGTTGAAAACTTAAATTTTATGTATATAATTTCTAATTTTTTAATTTATAACTTTAATATATACTCTAAAAAAGTGTATTAGTAGCTAAACGCTTATTAATTAACACTGAAAAAAATAATAGCATATATAAGATAAATAAAAGAAAAAAAAGGTTTATATAAAATTTAAACAAATTCAAAAAGAAGCTTTTATTTGAAAAAAAGTATAGAGATATAACTATTTATGTTGTCTCTTCCTATCAACTTAATTAAACTTTTAAAATGAGTAGTTTTAGACAATAGTATTTATCATTTTTTTGTCTTAATTGAATTCTAAAGGTCATCTAACATGGCCAACTTCATATATATATATTGAATAATTTAATTAATCTCATTTGACTATAATAAACATCCTGAATTCTAAATTTGTCTTTCTATTAAGAATCGATTTGCAACTTGTTATTGTGTTTGTCAGCATGTTAGGTGGCTGCAATCGGATTTCTATATAGAAGTTGTGAGGAGGACAACAATCTCAGTAACATGCAAGAATTAATTTGTGTCACAAATCAAAATTTGATCCGAATTAGATTAATTAAAATTTTGGGAGTCATTTTAAAATGCGATAATGTTATAATAACAAAAAAAAAATTGTCATAATTTATCTTATTTAACATTCATTAATTATTATAACAATTAATAAATACTAAGTATAATACAAGAAGTTCTGACTGTTTTTCATTAATAATTTTTTGTTACTAAATATTTCCATTAAAATGCAATACAAACTTTATTGATTGATCATTTTAGGTTTTTATTCTTCAAAGCACGTACCCAAATATTTGGGACCCTAAATTATGGTTCTTAAGTTCTTATTACACAATAGAGGCCCAAGTATTAGCATTTGTAAATGCAAACACAATGGGGATGTACACAATATCCAAATGTTCCATGCCTTGGATGAAGTTGCTTACATATATTTTTACAAATATCAGAGTCAATATCAGCGTTCTCGCAAAAATAATTTGCCCAATGTTGCTTACATTTCTCACCTTCAGCCACTTGAATTGTCACCAATAAAAAAACTGTAAATAAATAAATAAAAAGTTTCATCATTTAGAATACAATATTAGGTTTTCCCAAAGAGATAATCATAAGAACAAAAATTTATATACAATAATAACCCAAAATAGGTTTTCTTTTTTCTTTTGTCAGTAGTCTCTGGATATTAAAAAATAATTAGTATAGAGATTCTTAATCATGATGAAAATTTTCGGACACATTTGTTAAGTAGTCTTGTGGTATCTTGTGTGTTTATTATCATAAAACTAATTATTTCAAAATTTAAGTTAATAAATAAATGTATATTTTAGAAACTCTTTTATTTGACTAAAACCTCGTCACTAAATAATTTTAGGTAGGGACAAGGAAAAATGGATTTACCGAAGGACCTACTTTTTTATGGTCACTGTCAGTGTAAATTAACATTACACATGTATCCAATCATATAACGTCGTATCATAAAAATTAATTACTATTTTTGTTGACCACATGAATAGTCATCTAAAAAGACGGATGTTATTATACGATTGTGCAAAATATTTTACACTGTCAATAATTCATTGCATCAAAATTAAACTCGTAACATAATAGTAAAAATAATAAGAATTAAGGATATTAAATATATATGAGATGGAAAGAAATAATGATATATAAACCTGAGGCAAGAAGCGTAATTGAAAAAAGGTTTGCTATGGTTATTAACTTAGCCATCTATTGAACACGATGACAATAACTCTTGATATAACTATATCTTTTCTATATGTGCAACTTTTTCAAGAGAAAGAGGATGTGTATATATATAGGTGGAAATTCATTTTTATGTAATAAAAAATATAGAGGGTGATGAGAATGAAGAAATAGGTGGAAATTCAATGTTAGAATAAAATAAAAATACTCATTTTAATTTTCCCTAGTTAAAAACATGTACATTATTTAAAAGAGGGGAGCACATAATAGAGATAAAAATTATATTTTGGAATTTATTTTTTGATGGTTATCAGTGGCTAAGAGAAGGGGAGTTGAATCTTAACCCCCTTTTTTTGTTTGATAGTACTTCCTGACCTTTGAAACCAATCTTGAAAACTTATTGTCTTTTTATCTCGTTACTAGCCACGAGACTTTTTCTTTTGTCTCGTCCCCAGCCACGAGACTTTTCTTTTTGTCTCGTCACTTGACACAAGATTTTTTTTTTGTTTTTGCTCCTGTGCAGTAGATACAGAAATGGAGTAGAGAAGAGAGAAAATTACACCCAGATATATCCTGGTTCAACTGCTAAGTACAGTGCAGCCGACATCCAGTCTCCATCACAAATATGATGGAATTTCACTATAATCTTCCTGATTACAATCTGTAAAGTGCTAACCCAACTTACAAGGGGATTCCCACAGAATCATGAGACACAACATAAATGAACAAAGGAACTCTAAGGACATCTATGGCTTTTTCTTTTAATTTTGCACTCTCTGCCTTTTTCCGCTCTATGACTTTTTCATACAAATCTCACTATTTGCCTTTTTCCATGAGACTCAAGACATGACAAAATTAAACAGAAAAATTACAAAACAGAATACATTGAAGGAGAAGAGAAAACTGTTAGCTCAGGTAGCTCTGAGAACACTGTGCCTTGCACTCTCAAACTTTCTCCTTGAATCAAACCCTGACTGTTCACCCTTACTTATAGGGAGAGGCCTCCAAGGTTGAAACCAAAAACCTAGCCAACTTCTTCTTCTCCAAGTAACAGAAACCGGTTCGGCCAGAGAGAGAGAAGAGATAATCCATGCAATAACCAACATGCAATTACCTCTAGTCCTTCTTTGGTCATCACTCTTCATCAATCCGAGCTCTCCATCCTTGGCTTGCTCTCCAAGATGGATTTCTGGCCCTTGATGCTTCATGATGATGATGACTTCTTCTGCTCCACTTTTGCTTCCTTCCTCATGCAGCCACCCTAGCTACCTTCTGTGATGAGTGAACTCAAAAGTGGTGACAAGCCATCTCCTCCAAGATCTTCTTTCCTGCTGGCCGAATCTCCTTAACCATTTTTGGTATGGAGAGGCTGAGATCCCATCACCGTATTTTTTCTTTCATAGTTGCAGATCTTAGCCACTACATTTTTTATGTTTTCTTGCCATCATTGAGATGGCCTTGTAGCTTGCCTTCCCTTCTTTTTGATAGCTCAAAGTCTCCATGGTTTGCTGTGTAAGGACCGAAGAGAAGAAAAGAGATGAGAGAGAAGAAAGTATGAAGAAAAGCAATCAAGTGTGTTTGAATAAATTAAATAAAGTGAGTTGCTTTTACTTCCCTTAGGTGGAGTAGCGTGTAGTATTGATAATCACCATCAAATCAATTTGTCAATTTCTCTCTCATGTTTCCCATGCAATAAATGATAATTGAATGAATTTAAAATCCATCACATGGTTAGAATTGAGATCCGTTGGAATGCATAGACAAATATCAACATTTGCTTTCCTGATGAATTATTTTCGGATCATGTATAGGAGTATCCATCCAAGATTTTGAGTTGGGCTAATGATAGTGTGAATTGAATCTGGCTCATTCAAAATATTTCAGCTACACTTCTTTGATTATTTATATCAAAGCTAATGATAAGATTAATTGGGCTTAATACATCAATTCTGGCCCAACTAGCACAACCATTATTTCAGCCATATAAATTCAGTTCCAAGGCTGAGTTTATGAGTTGGGCTAGCTAATATTTTTCGGCCCAACACTAAAATCTGCATTGCAAAAATATTTAAATCAACAAATGAAAATTAAAATCAAAATAATAATCTTGCAATTAATCACATTAATAATGTTTGATCATCACTAAATTAGAAATAGAGTTTTCCAAACTCATCAATCTCCCCCTTGATGACAAACATTATTAAAATTGAAATGGAAATAAATTTAAAAATTAGAGTATAGAGTACTCCCTTTGAAGATTTGTTTTTCTCCCCCTTTCAAATTGTCACAAGACTCCCCCTTAATATATGCCATTCTTATCAAGGGAAGCACTAACCTGTAATAGTTTTTAATCAAGCTCAAAGTAACAATATTATTCAACATATAAATTTTGAAATGTTGAATGCTTGATTTATGAGCAGAGTTGAATTGATAATCAAAACTCATTTGTTATCATAAATTGATTATCTGCTCAAACTTCAAAAAAAAATGTTGTTCTAAAAAATTTTCAAATATTTTTTAGTCAAGATATCAGAGCAATATTATTATGGTAAGGAAAATATTTTTGAAACACACATGATCACATCAAAATATGGCAGCTGTTATATTTTACACAGTTTAAAGGAACTGCCAAAAATAAGTTATCAAGCCTGCATGTTTACCAAGATGAATCAGAATATTCCTATTTCAATAGAGGCATGCATATTCATCAAGATAACTCAACAACTAGGCATTCATATAATCAAAACAAATGCATTGCCAAACATCATAAACCAAATGCATTTCCAGCAGCAGTAATCACAGTGAAACAAATGCAATATATCAAATATTATCAACATGTTTTATCATATGTATCTTTTTAACAAGGGTGATCATGAATTTTCAAACGAAAATTTCATCCCCTGTTTTTCATTCAATTTTCAACATTTTCTCCCCCTTTTGTCATCAAAGGGGCACCTGCAAGAAGATTTAACATGGGAAACATAATATGCAAAATATAACCCAAAAGTGTCTACAAAGTATCACAGAGTTATTGTTCCAACAGAAACAAGCCAAAACAAAGTACCAAATTGAGCCTAAGTGTGCCAATATCAAACAATAAACATAAGTTTAATCATCAGAGAGATTAAAGTCAGATCCCTCAACCCCGGCTTCACTACCCACTTCATCATCAAGGCTTTCCAGCATTAGAGCAACCCTTTCTTTACATTTCTTCCAGGTCGACTCATTTTCATATGATAGTTTGCGAGCAGACTTATGAAATTGAACCATGAGTTCAGACATATTGGAGAATTCTGTGAGAATATCTCTGACGGATTCGGCAGCCTTGGAGGGTTTTGGCCTACTTTCGAAATCATCATCAGAAGCCATAGACTTCTTTCCCTTTTTAGCAGCGCTGCCTCCTTTGATCATAGAGACCTTGTTTTCTACATCCTCATTTGTTAAATCTACCTTAAAGTACTCAAAAAGGCACGTGAGAAACATTCTATAAGGTAAATTAGCCTTTTTGGTACTCTTTACAGACTCCCACATATGTCTAATCATGAGATAACTGAATGAAATAGAAGATGAAGTAACGAGAGCAAAGATTATGAGACAATTAGATACTGTTACCCTGTTATGAGAGCCACTCTGTGGGGTGAGAATGTGAGTTATGATGCGGTGCAATAGTGAGTTTGTTGGTCTAAGAGCCTTGTGAGTAGGAACAATGCTGTCTAGTCCAGATAGATTCTCACAGATTTGATGAAGAACTTGCTTGTATGCGATCCCAACGTGTGCATCCCATTTGTCAGTCATATAAACCCTCGGCCCTTCATCAGTGTAACCAAGGGCAGAGCCAATGGTCTCAGCATTCAGAGTGATATGCACACGCTTCACGTAAGAGTGAAGACTACCATCAATCAATCTCAGATTCGCATAAAACTGTCTCACTAACCCTGGGTAAACCATTTTGTGAATGAGGAGCAATGGAGACCATTTGAGATTGTCAAACAGAGGATGTAAATTAATCCCTTTGGCAGCCAGAGAATCAAGATTCACCAAGTATGAGGGACACAGATGCTGCTTTTCCAAAACCTCTTTGTGAAATTCATAGAATGCACATATAGAAAACCCTGAAGGATCAAAATGAGAATGTGGTTTATGAAATTTGTTCTTGAAATCCATTGATCCGAGGTTCGCGGGTTCCCTGGTCTCGTGAAGCACGAAACCCTTGGTCTTTTGAGAGCTTTTTCCGGATGCATGGGGAGTGGATTTCTTCGATGGTAAAGCAGGAGGTAATGTATGAGATTCCTCTTCCTCTTCTTCCATGCTTGGTTCCTTGTTCTTGTCGCTTTTCCTCCTTCCAGACGATTTCTGGGCTATAACTTTGCGCCTCATTGGTTCGGATTTCTTGGTGGGGGTGAAGGAGAAGATGAAGAAGTAGAGTGAATGTGTATGTGTGTATGTGTTTGGGGAGTGGAAGGCTTTTGAGAGAGTCGAATCCTTTCACTCTTTCTTGGTGCTGTTTTCTTTTTCATTATGAAGAAGATGAATGGTGATGGAAGTTAGAGAGAGAGAGAGATGGCCGAAAGGTGAGGTGAGTGGAGGGAGGTTAGAGGGACATTAAATGCTGATTGGAAAGAGATGGTGGAGGGAGTTATTAACCATTAAGGGCACGGTTATTAACCAGGGAAGTTTCAAAAAACTGAAAAAGGAGTTTCCTTGAATCAAGGGATTAGTTGGAAAGAAAGATCTAATTTGACAACATGCTTCTTCCAACAAGATTTGATAAGACAACCAAGAGATTTTGTGATTTTATTTTTCAAAAAAATGAGGAACTAACAAAACTGTCATGGTGGGGTCAGGGATTTTTTGTGGGGCCAATGAAAATTAAATTCTGCGTTACCTCCCCCTTGATCATAGCTCTTCCATCATGCTCTCATTTTTATCTCGTCCAAACCTACGAGACAAAACTGAACAGAGTCAAATATTCACAAGTTATCAATAAAACTTAAATCAAACATTCCCAAACTTTTTCTCAAGGTGCAGAATCTGTCTTCATAGAGGGATTTTGTAAAAATATCAGCAATTTGGTCTTCAAATTTTACAAATTGAATATCAATAGTACCCTTTTGCACATGCTCTCTAATAAAATGATATTTTATCTCAATATGCTTGGTTCTTGAGTGCAGAACAGAATTTTTTGAAATGTTTATAGCACTCATATTATCACAAAATAAGGGTATACTATTGATCTTTAATTTGTAATCTTCCAACTATGTTTTTAACCAAATTAATTATGAGCAACATGCAGATGCGGAAATATATTCAGCTTCAGCTGTGGATAAAGCCACTGTGGCTTGCTTTTTGCTTGACCACATGTTGAGTGAGCTTCCAAGGAAGCAACACATGCCGGATGTGCTTCGTCTATCCACTCTATCTCCCGCATAATCTGCATCACAAAACCCTACTGCACAAAAGTCATTAGATTTAGGATACCATAGCCCATAATTACAAGTCCCCTTAATGTATCTAATGATGCGTTTAACAGCCGTAAGATGTGATTCTTTTGGGTGAGATTGAAACCTTGAGCATACACCCACACTTTGGACAATATCCGGTCTAGAGGAGGTAAGGTACATAAGTGAATCTATCATTCCTCTATACCTTGTTTCATCCACATCTTGGCTATCATCATCCTTTTCAAGTTTTGTGTTAGGATGCATTGGTGTACCCATTGGTTTGGAATTTTCTAGGCCAAACTTTTTTATAAGTTCTTTTGCATACTTTCCTTGGTGAATAAAAGTACCACTAGGAGTTTGTTTGATTTGGAGGCCAAGAAAGAAAGTTAGCTCTCCCATTAAACTCATCTTAAACTCACTAGTCATAAGTTTTCCAAACTCTTCACACAAGGATACATTGGCCGATCCAAATACAATGTCATCAACATAAACTTGAACAAGGAGTATATCATTATTAGATATTTTAATAAATAAAGTAGTGTCGGTGGTACCCCTTTGAAAATGGTTTTCCAACAAGAAGGCACTAAGCCTTTCATACCAAGCTCTTGGAGCTTGTCTAAGACCATAAAGAGCCTTAGTTAGTTTGAAAACATGATTTGAAAACTCTTTATCCTCAAAACCGGGGGGTTGAGCTACATACACTTCTCTATCAATAAAGCCATTAAGAAAAGCACATTTAACATCCATTTGAAACATTTTGAAACCTTTATGGGCAGCATAGGCAAGAAGCAACCTAATTGCTTCCATTCTAGCTACCGGAGCAAAAGACTCATCAAAATCTATACCCTCTTCTTGATCATAACCTTGGGCCACTAATCTAGCCTTGTTACGAACAACTTGTCCATCCTCACCAAGTTTATTTTTAAATACCCACTTAGTACCCGTAACTTTCTTACCATCCGGATAGGGTACTAGTGTCCAAACCTCATTCTTGTCAAATTGAGCAAGCTCTTCTTGCATTGCTTTAACCCATGATGGATCTTCAAGGGCTTGTTTGACATTGTTGGGCTCCATTTGTGACAAAAGAGCAAATTTGCTTGGTTTAGATTATCTTTTGGTGGAGGATCTTGTTGTCACTCCTTGAGAGGGATCACCGATGATAAAGTCATGAGGATAGCCCCTCATAGACTTCCATTCTCTGGGCTTTATGAGTGGTGTTGAGCTTTGATGAGCTTCTGGTGGTCTCACTGTCTCAGTTTCTCGTGTCTGCTCAGGAGACAAAATGGAAATATCTCCTCCGATCTGACGAGATAAATCTGGGCTGGCAGAATCCTCATTCTGAACAGATTTGGAATTTTCTTTACTTGTTCCGGATTCTTCACCATCTGAATCATTATTTATCACAGCACTGGGAAATAAATTAGAATCACAAAAAGTAACGTGTATGGATTCCTCTATAGTTCTATGTTCCTTGAGATAAACTCTATAGGCCTTGCTTGTGGTGGAATATCCAACAAACATTTCTTCATAGGATTTTGGATCAAACTTTCCAAGGTTTTCTTTACTGTTAAGTACAAAGCATTTGCATCCAAAAACATGAAAGTTCTTAAGATTTGGAGGAGTTCCTTTCCATAGCTCATAAGGGGTTTTCTTTAACCCTTTTCTAATGATTGTTCTATTCAAAATGTAACAAGCTGTATTCACAGCTTCAGCCCATAAAAGTTTAGGAATCTCATTCTCACATAGCATAGCCCTAGTCATCTCTTGAAGGCTTCTATTCCTTCTTTCAACCACCACATTTTGTTGGGGGGTTCTAGGGCATGAAAAGTTATGAGAAATTCCTAAGTCATCACAAAATTTTTCAAAATCTTGGTTTTCAAATTCTCTTCCGTGATCACTTCTTAAATGGGCAATCTTTAAATCCTTTTCATTTTGAATTTTCTTGCAAAGAGTGGAAAAGGCATGGAAAGCATCATTTTTATGAGCAAGAAAAAGTACCCAACCAAATCTAGAGTAATCATCTACCACCACAAGACCATAGTGTTTACCTCCTAAGCTTTGAGTTCTTGTTGGTCCAAAAAGATCAATATGTAACATCTCTAATGGCCTTTTGGTTGAAATTCCATCTTTGGGTTTAAAGGAAGATTTTACTTGTTTGCCCAATTGGCAAGCATCACAAGTAAGATCCTTATCAAATTTTATTTTTGGAATTCCTATAACCAGATTTTTCTTAACTAGCTTAGAAATTTGGTACATGCTTGCATGACCCAACTTTCTATGCCATAGCCATTTTTCAGATTCAAGAGATGTAAACCATGTCACATTTTGTTCTTTTAGGCCCTCAAGAGTCAATCCATACACATTATTGCATCTTTTAGCTTCAAATAAAATATCCCCAGTTTTCTCACAAACAACTAAACAAACAAACTTCCTAAAAATAACTTCAAAACCCAAATCACACAATTGACTAACACTAAGTAAATTATGTTTCAAACCATGTACAAGAAGAACATCATTTATACAAGAAGAAAAAATTTTACCAACTTTTCCAACAGCCACTATTTTTCCTTTCGCATCATCACCGAAAGTGACAAGTCCTCCATCATATTCATCAAGCTTTATGAAGAAGGTTGTCTTTCCGGTCATATGCCTAGAGCATCCGCTGTCCATATACCACATATTTTCTTTCCGTTTGGATGCTAGACATACCTACAAAACAAGCTTAAGTGACCTTAGGTATCCAAATCTTCTTGGATCCTTTCACGTTAAACCATCTCTTATGTCCTAAGCCATTATAATCAAAGACAACTTTACAAACTTTATCACCAATCATTCTTTCACCAAAAAAATATTGAATAAGAAAGTGTCCATTTCGATTGCATAGTCTACAAAATCTTGGAGTTGTTGTTTTGTTAAAGTAGGTGGGGTCTTGAAATCTTGTATCATTAGATGTTGAAGCAAAGTTTTCAAAATGAGATTTTTCAGCAGATTTATAAAACCCCAACCCAGCCTTATCATAAAGAGGTTTTTGACTAGCCAAGATTTGATTCAGATTTTCAGAACTTTGGGTGAACTTGGCTAAGTCTTCCTTAAGCCTCTTAACCTCTTTAAGCAACTCTTCATTTCTTTTAAAACAGTTTACATATGCAAAAATGGAATGATCACTTTCACAGCTCTTAATTTGGGCTTTTAACTGCTTATTTTCTTCAACAAGATCACGAGCAGTTTCGGCCTCCCTTACTTTTTCTTTAAGAAAACTGTTTTCAGCTTTAAGAATGGTGATTTGTTGTTCAAGTTCTTGATTTTCCAGCAGGAAGCATCTTATTTTTTCAAAAAGGTGGTCTATCATAAGATGAAGATCTTCAGTATTAGGATTATGAAAGACTACCTGATCTATGTGATCTGCCATGAGGCACGGTTGTGACTTGGTCTCGGATTCCTCATCATCATCATCTGAGTCATTTTCCAAATCTTCCCATGAAGCCATCAGTCCCTTCTTCTTTCCTCTTTTTGGCTTCTCGTCCTTCTTTAACTTGGGACAATCAGATTTGAAATGCCCCATTTTCTTGCAGTTGTAACAGGTTACTTTGCTAAGGTCTTTCTTCATTTTTCTTGAGCTGCTGCCTTTGCCTTTGAGCTTTACCATTTTCCTGAATTTTTTTGCAAACAACACAAATTCATTTTCAGATGAGTTATCACTGGATTCATCATCCAGAGGGTTAGTGACAGATGAAAAAGCTATTCCTTTCTTTCTTGAATCTTTTTTCAAGTAGGTGTTTTCAAAAGCAAGTAAATTTCCTCTCAAATCATCATAAGTCATAGAGTCAAGACCACTACTCTCAGAGATAATTAAAGCTTTTGTTTCCCACTCTTTTGTGAGACATCTCAACACTCTTCTCACAAGCACAGATTCAGGATACTTGATTCCCATAGCATCCAAGCCAACAATAATGGTGTTGAAGCGCTCAAACATCTCATCAATGGATTATCCTTCCTTCATTGCAAACATTTCGTACTCTCTGTTTAACATATTTATCCTAGTCTTTTTCACAATGGTTGTTCCTTCATGAGTAACTAGGAGTTTGTCCCAGATTTTCTTTGCTGTTGTGCAACGTGATACCCGTCGGTACTCCTCAAAGCTGATAGCACAGTTGAGCAGATTGATGGCCTTAGCGTTGAGCTCCACCTTTTTTCTATCTTCATCCGTCCAACTTGCTTCTGGTTTAAGAGAGACAACTCCTTCGGCACTTGTAACAGTTGGATATTGAGGGCCTTCCAGGATGATCTTCCAAAGTCTGTAATCCACTGCTTGTACAAATATCTTCATCCTCTCCTTCCAATAGGTATAGTTTTTCCCATTGAAAAGGGGGGGTCTGTTGCTTGATTGTCCTTCGGTCAGATTGTAGGACACCAAATTTGAGCCACTGTTTTCTTCCATGAGGATCTTTACTCCAAGCTGCAAAGCTTGATCTCTTTGAGACCAAGCTCTGATACCAATTGATGGTTATCAGTGGCTAAGAGAAGGGGGGTTGAATCTTAGCCCCATTTTTTTGCTTGATAGTACTTCCTGACCTTTGAAACCAATCTTGAAAACTTCTTGTATTTTTATCTCGTTACTAGCCACGAGACTTTTTCTTTTGTCTCGTCCCAACCACGAGACTTTTCTTTTTGTCTCGTCACTTGACACGAGATTTTTTTTTGGCTTTTGCTCCTGTGCAGTAAATACAGAAATGGAGTAGAGAAGAGAGAAAATTACACCCATATATATCCTGGTTCAGCTGCTAAGTGCAGTGCAGTGCAGCCGACTTCCAGTCTCCATCACAAACATGATGGAATTTTACTATAATCTTCCTTATTACAATCTGTAAAGTGCTAACCCAACTTACAAGGGGATTCCCACAGAATCATGAGACACAACATAGATGAACAAAGAAACTCTAAGGACATCTATGGCTTTTTCTTTTAATTTTGCACTCTCTGCCTTTTTCCACTCTATGGCTTTTTCATACAAACCTCACTATTTGCCTTTTTTCATGAGACTCAAGACATGACAAAATTAAACAGAAAAATTACAAAACAGAATACATTGAAGGAGAAGAGAAAACTGTTAGCTCAGGTAGCTCTGAGAATACTGTGCCTTGCATTCTCAAACTTTCTCCTTGAATCAAACCCTGACTGTTCACCCTTACTTATAGGGAGAGGCCTCCAAGGTTGAAACCAAAAATCTAGCCAACTTCTTCTTCTCCAAGTAACAGAAACCGGTTCGGCCAGAGAGAGAGAAGAGATAATCCATGCAATAACCAACATGCAATTACCTCTAGTCCTTCCTTGGTCATCACTCTTCATCAATCCGAGCTCTCCATCCTTGGCTTGCTCTCCAAGATGGATTTCTGGCCCTTGATGCTTCATGATGATGATGACTTCTTCTGCTCCACTTTTGCTTCCTTCCTCATGCAGCCACCCTAGCTACCTTCTGTGATGAGTGAACTCAAAAGTGGTGACAAGCCATCTCCTCCAAGATCTTCTTTCCTGCTGGCCGAATCTCCTTAACCATTTTTGGTATGGAGAGGCTGAGATCCCATCACCGTATTTTTTCTTTCATAGTTGCAGATCTTAGCCACTACATTTTTTATGTTTTCTTGCCATCATTGAGATGGTCTTGTAGCTTGCCTTCCCTTCTTTTTGATAGCTCAAAGTCTCCATGGTTTGCTGTGTAAGGACCGAAGAGAAGAAAAGAGATGAGAGAGAAGAAAGTATGAAGAAAAGCAATCAAGTGTGTTTGAATAAATTAAATAAAGTGAGTTGCTTTTACTTCCCTTAGGTGGAGTAGCGTGTAGTATTGATAATCACCATCAAATCAATTTGTCAATTTCTCTCTCATGTTTCCCATGCAATAAATGATAATTGAATGAATTTAAAATCCATCACATGGTTAGAATTGAGATCCGTTGGAATGCATAGGCAAATATCAACATTTGCTTTCCTGATGAATTATTTTCGGATCATGTATAGGAGTATCCATCCAAGATTTTGAGTTGGGCTAATGATAGTGTGAATTGAATCTGGCTCATTCAAAATATTTCAGCTACACTTCTTTGATTATTTATATCAAAGCTAATGATAAGATTAATTGGGCTTAATACATCAATTCTGGCCCAACTAGCACAACCATTATTTCAGCCATATAAATTCAGTTCTAAGGCTGAGTTTATAAATTGGGCTAGCTAATGTTTTTCGGCCCAACACTAAAATCTGCATTGCAAAAATATTTAAATCAACATATAAAAATTAAAATCAAAATAATAATCTTGCAATTAATCACATTAATAATGTTTGATCATCACTAAATTAAAAATAGAGTTTTCCAAACTCATCACTTTTTATAATATTACTACTAGAAATAAGATATTACATGTATAAATTTTTTTTTATCCAAGATACAAGTGATAGAGATTAGTAATTTCGAAAAAAGAAGGAGGAATAAAGAAATGAATTAAGGAAGAAAAGGAAAGTATAAACATATATAATAAAATATCCAAGAAAAAGTATATATATATATATATATATATATATAGTGACGGAGCTTAGTTCCCCCCCAAACATTTTATAAAAAATTTAGTAGTACTTTTTCAAAAGATAAAAAATAGTTCAATTGACTTAAATACTTTACTATGACTTAAAATATCTAATAAGTTCAATAAACAACACTCTCTCTATCCTTAAGTTCAAATATAAAAAATTAGATATTTTTATTTATTTAATTTAATATTATTTTATATTTTACTATTTATTTAATTTAATTTTTTATATGATAAAAAATAATAAAATATTCAATAAGTATTAATATTATTGTATTTGTTTAAATTGATAAAAAAAATTCAATAAATATTATAAATTTTAATATTTGTCCTTCTAACTTCTTCTTTACATATTTTACAGGATATATATTCAAATTTTTATATAAAATAATAATAAAAAATCAAAGAATTGATACATTTTTTAAGAGAAAGGCTAATATTTAAGAAGGAGAACATATAACTTTTACAATATCAGCACCTGTAGATAGTTCTTCTACTTTAATAAATCACGAAAAAAGTGAGATATAATTTTCAAAAGTTCAAAAAGTTACATCTGATGACTTTAACCTTAACTTTTTGAAACGAGATCTTGAAAAACGGCTTTAAATTTGACAATATTACCCAAACAAGAGAGATGAGATTAGACGAATTTATCTTAAATGGAGTCCATATAAAAAATATTTTGACAATTATTTTCTATTTGGTCCCCCCAAAATTTTGTTTCAAGTTTCGCCACTATATATATATATATATATATATATATATATATATATATATATATATATATATATAATAGCACATAATATCGTTGAAAGGTTAATGAAATTAAAGGTAAATATGTATCACTGAACACTAATGAAAAGTCAAGGAAAGTTTATATATATAATGTTTTTGAAATATCAAATGATAATACATGTATATCACTTAATATTTATGAACAGTTAATGAAAATTTAATATATTCTTGATAATTATTAAATGCATATAAGATTGTAAAAAAAAGCATTCTATAATGTTTCTTACAAAATTATTCTTCTATTAATTATTCTTCTGTTAATGTAATTGTACGTGTCCACAATAAAACTCATGGCATATGATAAAGGTAATCTTGGAAGAAAAATTAGTTTGCTTTTCCGCACCATTATTTAAAAATTTAAAAAGTAAATTACATATGAGCCAAAGTTTAGGAAGTAATTTTTATTTTCGTAGTTTATATTTAGGATAAATTTTTGGTCAATGAATTACAAATTTACAACCCACCTCCTTTCTATTAGATAAAAGGTAAGAACCTTTTGCTCTGAATTTCATAAAAATTCGATCATATTCCGCAATTAAATAGAGATGAATGATTGGAAAATTTATTAGTATAGGTTGTGTTTCACCTTCAGAATAGAATAATATAAAATATGATACTGAAAACAAGATATAAAAAATATAAACATAAAATTTAATATTTTAATATTTTATTTAGTAATAAATTAAAATTAATTATAAAAGTTCAATTTATTTTTATCATTTTTACAAAAATTAAAAAAATAATAAAAAATAAAATTATAAAATTTAATAAAAATAATAATAAAAATAAAAAATAAATTATTTTTTATTAGTATTTATATATTTTTTCTATTAAAAATAATATAAAATATACTAATTTAATATTTTTAAATATATTATTTTTATTTATATTTTATTTATCAAATATAATTTTATATTTTTATATTTCTATTTTAATGTTTTGTGTCTGTAAATAAACACAACTTAACATATAGAAAGAAAGACATTAATATATATTTGAACTTGTTAATAGTAAAAAAAAAAGTCAATTATTTAAAGAGGGTAATTTTAAGTTTTTCTTTTTATTAAAATATTTGTATCCAAAATACAGGTCCAAGACACTTTTGGTCCAATATAAAATATTATTGAAAAGCGATCCGCTAAGACCAATAAAGATCTTTAAGTATTGACACCCTTGACCAAAAAAAAAAAAAAGTATTGACACCTAAATTATCATATCCAAAACCCTCTACTTCTTTATAGATAGCCACTAAGTTATCATAACTCTAATTCTTGTAGATAGTGCATTTCTAGAGTCGGATGCCACCTAATTAATTTGGATTGGTTTAATAATTAATTTACTAATTTATTTAAATAAATATTGAGAATTTAAATTTTATATTATATATGTAATAATTTATTGATCAGCACTAAATTCTACTTAAATAGAATTCAGATGCGATGATATTGTCTGTGTTTGAATTTCCAAGAATGCCCTTTGCTTTATCTTCCAATAGAGACTATTTAATTTTGGGTTTAGAACTTACAATAATGAAATAATAGAGCTTAGCTTCCAAGGATTGGGAGATTGAAGAGTGGTGGATGAGTGTTACCGATAATGTTACATATGGATTCAAGATTCAAGACATACATCTAGTTGTGTTCAAATTATTATTTTCAAATTCCATAGCCGAACCAATTATAAAACGGACTAATCAAACCTATTTATCCAATTCAACTAGCTACTTTATTTTTGTGCTCCTATTGGATTCAATCAGTCAATAAATAAATTTGCTCAAATCAGAATCATAATATCTAATCTCTAAATATCTCTAATATAGATGACAATTAAGTATAACAATATTCATTCATTGCTTTATTTGGATAAAGTTTGAGTACAAATGCATACGAAAAATGAAAATGACTTAAATGCCTATTATTCATATATATATATATAATTAATAGGTGGTTTAAGCAAACCCTAATCAACATTGGTAGGAGCAATAACAATGGGGATAAGCGCAATATCCAACTGTTCCAATCCCTCCGTGAAGATTTTCACATATCGATTGACAAAAGTCAACTCTCTCGCACAAATAATTAGAGAAATTGTCGTGACATTCTCGACCTTCACCCACTTCAATTGTCACCGCAAACACAAAAACTGTAAACAAAACAACACACTTTATTTCATTCATGTACTTAAATCATTCAATTTTAGTAACACTTTTTACGTTATCTAAAATTAATATCACAATCTATTTGACAACATTATTCGCTATTTTTTTTTCAAATTTAAAAACATTTTCAAATAATAAAAATATTAGTTTAATTTTAATAACATATTTTAAGTGGTAGAAATTAAGGTGCAGTTAATTTCACAAGAAATTAATAATTCAGAACCGTTAATTAAATGAAAATTTAATCAAATCAGTCAAATTATTTAATCGCTCTCAACTATCAACTTCCGTGAAATTGACTGCGCCTGAGTTTTCACCATTTTAAATATGGTCAAAGATGTATAACCACTAGGGCTGGAAGTGAGCCGAGGTGAGCCGAGCTAGACCAAGCTCAAGCTCGGCTCACGAAAATTGAGCTTGGCTCACGGCTCGGCTCATTAACAATCGAGCTTATTTCTTAAGCTCAAGCTCGGCTAACCAAAAGCTCACGAGCTGACTCGAGCTTACGAGCTGGCTCAAATAAGAGAACATAGATACATAATCTATAATTTTATATCAATAAATTATAACTTATATATTTTTAAAAATATTTGAAAAGATCAATTTTATATATTGTTTATCTATCAATAAATTATAAAATTTTTATTTATGTCCTATATTAAAATTATATGTAAAAAATAAATATAAATATTAAATAATTAAGATTGTTATAATATATATATATATATATATATATATATATATATATATATATATATATATATATATATATATATATATATATATATAATCGAGCAAGCTCACGAGCTAATGAGTTAAGCTTATCCAAGCTCAAGTTCGGCTCATTTAATTTATGAGCTCAATTTTAGGCTTAAGCTTGGCTCACCAGCTCACGAGCTTAGCTTATCAAGCTGTTAACGAGTCGAGCTCGAGCTGACTCATGAGCTGGCTTGACTCACTTCCAGCCCTAACATTAACCACTATAACGAGACGCATTTGTTAGTGGAGCTCCTTAGGGTCTAACAATTTTCATAAATAGGGAGTTAAAAGCTAACTCATTAAAATAAAAGCAATATTAATAAATGAAAATAGAAAAGAATGAAGAAATGATATATAAACCTGAAATCAGAAGAACACATGAAAACAAGTTTGCCATGGACTTAGCCATCTATTGAACACGATGAGAATTAACTTTTAGTTATATCAATATATATATTTTCTGAATTCAACTATGGAGATATATAGAGGGTGTATATATAGATGGAAATTAATTTCATTACGTGCTAGGAAAAAAATATTAAATTGAATAACAAAAAGGATAATCTTTTTACGCGTAAAGTTGCACAATTTAAATAAATATATGCGCTCAACTCAATCAAGGTTACACGCAACTTTAAAAAAAAAAAAAAAAGTCTTGTATATTCTTCAATCTTCATGCATGTGAGGTCTAAAGGTTAAAGACTTCCTCACTTTATCTTTATTATTATATTATATGAAGGTGATTATTAAGTTTAATTAACATAGTTATAAAGAATTGAATTGATAAAATTTTGTATTTTCATATAGGTATTTAAGGTAATCTCTTGGTGTTTATGAAAAGAACATTTTGCTCTTTCTACAATGAATGGTTTATTTTTTAGACGTGAATGTTGACTTAATTGTTAAGAACTTAAGATTCAATTATTTTTTATTATATTTATGTAAACATTTATATATTTTAATTCTAATTGAGTTACTAGCGTTTGAATTTTGTCATAAGAAACTTTGCTAATATGCCACGAATGTGTGTGTCTTGTACAAAATTTAATATTTAAAAGATCGCTCATTTTTTAAATTAATTTTTAAAAATTTTTTAATTAAATTTATTTTTTAGACGATATTTAGATGTACTATAAAGATAAAGACAAAAGACAATACTATATTTTGTAATATATTTAGTTTAAGAGATAAAGACAAAATAACATTGTACATATCTTTTAATCAAATTTTTTTATCAGCCTCTAATTGGGATATATAAAAATACGGAATTTAGAGATTATTTTAGTGATTTATTTCCTTTTTTATCTTAATATATTTTGTAAATATTAGACCTTGTCCTTCCTTTATCAAAATTCTAATTTCATCTTTTTTATTCTGCAGTTGCGCAACCAACAAAGAAAAAGAAAAGCTCATCCAATCTGATGTCATTTCTTCTTCTTCTTTATTTCATTTCTCTCTTTTTTTTTTTTTATCTTTTTTAAAGTGAAACTTCCAACTAAATATTTTAGTTTAAAAAAAAAATCAAAAGGTATATAATGTCTTTTGTTATGTATTTAGTAAATTGTATCTATCTTTTCAAACACAAAACAAAGACATTTGATAAATTTTTGTCCACTGCTTCCAAACATAATATAGAAACATAAAAATATTAGGTAGTCTTTGGTAAACAGACAGAGACTGAAAGACTGAGATTGAGAGATAGAGACTCAGAGACAGAGACTGAAATAAATCTCAATATTCTGTTTGGTGTAAAGTGAGAGATAAAAATTGAAACAAGAATGAAACTCTAATTTAATTTGTACAAAAGGTAAAATTAGAATTTTTTTTTGGTTTACCCAAACGGTAAAATTAGAATTAATTAATTGAAATGAGGGTATTTTACGTATAAAATGTTATTAAATTTTCAGTCTCCGTCTCTAAAAATTTCAATCCCCTGTGTTCCCACTTTTTGGAGGTACTGAAATATTGAAATTTTGGGGACATAGACATAAATTTTAGTACCAGTCTCTGAGGCAACAAACATGATACTAAGTCTCAGTCTCCCAGTCTCTATCCCAATACCTCAAAACAAACGCTACCTTAGAGACTGTCTCTGTCTTTCTGTCTTTGTATCTGTCTTTGTATTTTTGTCTTATGTACAATATCCAAACATAGCCTTAAAATTTTAAGTTAGTCATTTTAATCCTTCTGTCACTTCCATTGTTAACGGCATCAAAATTTGTTGATGTGACACGTTAAGAGACACCACAACACACATCTAATAGTCCTAATTAGCGGCTAACATAATAAGCTTATGAAATTAAATCAAATCAACCCCAAATTGAAGAATTTCACCTCAAGTTGTTCCATAAATTAGGTTTTGATTTGATTGAATTTTATAAACTTATCATGCTAATAGTCAATTAAAACTCCTATTTTTGTGTTGTAGTATTATTTAACATGCCACATAACAAATTATGGTGTCGTCAACAAAAAAAAAATGACAGAAGGACCAACACGATTAATTTAAAATCTTTGAAAGACGAATTTGATTAAAAAAATCTTGTAGAAACTAATTTGAAGAACAAGTGATATTTCAAAGACGAATTTGATTATTTAGCCAAGGTATAGGATTAGCATTATGTTTATTATAAAAAACGATTGGTTTAATTGATTGAATAGTTCTTAAAAATATGCCCTTTGTATTTACTAATAGTAATAGTGTACATTAACCTAACCAAATATTAAAACCTTATATTAGAAAAGCCAAATGTGAAGAAAACTTGTTTTTCTCTTTGAAACTATTTGCCCCACCTTCAGAAAGTGTCCACCTCCAATATTGCTTGTGTCTATATTATGGTTCAAATTAATTGTTTATGCCTTGTTATTTCACATCTCTATACTGAGTAGAAGTTTAGGATGAAGACTAATTTGGTCTAGCAACTAGCCAATAACCTTGGAATCATGACATGGCTTGGTTGTTTACAGCACTGGATAAAACTTAACAGATGTGATCATGCAGATAGACTCCAATTAACATAGCACTCAAGATTCAAAGATGATAAAACAGATGGAAACATAACAGTCTTTGCATCTTTATTTGGAGTTGGTGTAACAGACAAACAAACACATTTTCGTGCTCAACATGAATCTTATTAACAATCTTATTTTAGTTTTTAATTCATATTATTAACCAATTAACAGTCAGACAAAGTAAAACAATATTATTTTTCAGTTGAGGCACAGTTAAACCATTAACTTGGGCAGCACAATATCTAACTACATTACTAAGTTTGTGTGTACGAAATCCAAGAAAAGGAAAAGATGGAATTATCAGCAGTCAGGACCCAAGAAGGGCACACAGTAGAAATACAAATCAGTAACTTATTGGGAGTACACATCATGACATGCCTAGGTTCATTACCAACACTAACAACAAAAGTAGGTCACAATAAGAGATGTGCTCATGATAATTGTAATTACAGAGCTTAATGATGGAAGTATACTAATGTTAAGTATCATGGCTGAGAGCCCTCATTTCTTTCCACTCTTCTTGAGCCCAGAACCTCCAAATGAACCTTTCTGTTGCGCCTTGGCTTTCAATTCCTTTAGCGCCTGTTTAAGGGATGGAACAGGGTTAAGCATAAACAGGATTACCGTCCTAACAGAACAACTGAATGAAGCATGATACTAAATTAAAGTAAAATATCTAACCTTCTCCTCTTCTTTTTTCTTTTGGATGTTGGCCATGTCAACCTACAAAATAACAGAAATCAATTTTGTAAGATCACAAGCAGATTGAGAAGTTCAAAAAAGATAAATAACATTTGCACTAATTTGTGCAAGGCCTTGATTGCCTATCATACTTCAAGCATCATAAACTATCAAGCCAAAGATAAATAATTCGTTGTGAATGAAACCAAGGAGCAAGGTTTCAACAGTGAAGTCCTATGCATAACTAAATTTAGAACCACCCAACAAGTAAAACCCACTTCCATTTGTAGACAGTGCCATATTCATATACGAGCAACTGACCAGAAATAAGACTGGTTAAAGGAAAAAGAAGCTAACATGGTCATCATAATCGTAATCATCATGGGCAGACAGATCAAGGACACTTGCATAACAAGAGAGGAAAATGTTTCTTGAACATCTATATCATCACAGCGCTGTGCCAACACCTATGTTATTGCCTTAAGCTATGGTCTGAGCACTACTTCAACATTCAACCCTAGTTTTTCACCTTGGATCACGTAGGGTTCCCAATGACACGCTCTTGGATATTCATTTAAGATATAACATAAGAAAGAGCATCTTTTAACATAAAACATTGCCTTAGCTAAAAATAACCCCAAAGATTGAGCATGCTCGAGTCCAACCAACATCAAGAAATCATGAACTCCATTTTCCCTCTACTATGTCTAGGCCAGGAGATATAGAATGTAATATTTGTGAAGCCAACCAGAGACAGAAATCTTCTTACACCACACAAATAAGGTGATTTATAGGAGGCACCCAAGGTTCCAATCTTATTATATTAGTTCTAAACGAACACATTCCTATCTAGTTCTTGATTTTCAACTTAGTTCATCATCAAATAGCTAAAATCCACAAGAATGTAAATATGAATAACCTATCCAAGGTTACATATTAGAAACAATCAATAATCCAAAAGTACAAACCCTAAAGGCCCTTTGACCTTAGACTAATTACTAACTATAAGAACCAAAAGCGCATCAACCTTGGAAATTTTGTTTAAAAACAACAACAATCAAAATATGATATAGAAAAAGATTATTCCCAAAGAAAAGGGGTAATTATAGAAGTACCTCATCGTAGTCTTTCTTGTCAGACTTAGGTTTCTTCAAAGGCTTAGCCTTTCCACCTAAAATCCACACCAAAACATAAGAGAGAGAAATCAAGAATCAATCAATAAATTAGCCAATGAATTAATCAGATGAATTGTGAAATCAACATGAATAATGGTTAATTAACAGATCTAAAGAGGAAAGAAAGAAATCAAGAAGGAAGGAAGAAGAATGATTGATTGATACCTTGCTTGGTCGACATGGTTGAGATGCAAAAGGGGGATTAGGGTTGGGTCCGAATCGCAAAACCAAAGAACGTTGATGGCGCACGACACGAGACAAGCTTATACCCTCAGCGCTTCACGCTTTTTATTTACGCTTCTATTTTGCTATTTATAGGACTCACATAACCCAAACCACTAGATCCTCTTTCCATAATTCTATTTCTATCTATCTAAATTAATTATTTCTTAACCATCATTTTATAATTTTTCCTATGGAATTTTAATTTTTATCTTTTTAAGTATTAATAGAATTTATTCAGAAACCAAATATTTTTTATAAATTCTAAATTAAGAAAAAGAAGAGAATTCTCA
This sequence comes from Arachis hypogaea, assembly GCF_003086295.3. Taxonomy (NCBI): domain Eukaryota; kingdom Viridiplantae; phylum Streptophyta; class Magnoliopsida; order Fabales; family Fabaceae; genus Arachis; species Arachis hypogaea. The sequence goes on along the minus strand of NC_092054.1, from coordinate 3,625,110 downwards.
TAAATTAAAAAAAGAAAAATTGACTAATGTTAACTAACTAAAAGTTCATTTTTTATACTCTTTTTTAATTAATTGTATATTTAGATTTTTTATTGAAAAATAAAAATATATTAATTGTAAAGAAATTACTGATATTAGAATTTTAAAATAATATTTATAATAAAAAGTGTACGCTTGACAAAAAAAGTATAGAGAATTAACTTTCAGTTACTTAACATTAACTAATTTTGTTGCAAAATTTATAATTTAATGTCTAAAATTAAAGAATTATAATTTAGTATTTAAAATTTAAGATAAATAAATTTTTTTAAAAAAAATTAGCCAATATTGACTAAAAATTAACGAAATTCAAAGGTTAGGCCGTCTAAAGTAGAAAGTGTTACGTTTTTATGGAGTAGCATCCTTTTTTATTATCCACAAGGACTATGTTCGCAGCCACTAGTATAAAATGAAATATAAATACACGTTGAAAATAAATTAAATCACACATGTATCCACAATGTTAGTATTTCAGCAATATCATTCAAAAGATAGGTGACAACATCTATGTTAACATTTGAAAGATTAATGACAACATCTATCATAGTAGGTCTATATGTTGATCGTCTTTGTACACAATAATTAACCCATTTTTTTTTCCTCAGCAAAAAGCATGAAACAGTTATGAATGAAGAGTAACTTTGCCACTGCACTAATTAATTATCTAAATATTCCTCAAATTGCCATGTTTCATCTGCCATCCACATCAGATAATGTTAAACTATTTTTGGAGAAAATTTCTTGTGTGTTAGTATGCAATTGTTGTTGGTTTGTATCAACATTGATGAAGAATGCTGGCTGCTTTGGCTGAGCAAGTTGGATAGCATCATTTGACAAAAAAGAGACAACATCAACCATGGTGGGTCTATCTGTTGGAACGTTTTGCACACACAATAGGCCAATGTGGATACATCTCAATACTTCTTTAGGATTGCATGTTTCATTTAATCCATGGTCCATTAGCTCTAGAGCTTTACCTTCATTCCATAACTTCCATGCCTATAAGAAACTTAACATTGTTTATAAACTCTAAAATTGAGATAGTTGGAACTTGAATTTGATACACAAGAAGCTTTGAAGACTTACATTTCCAATGAGATTGAGTAGTGGAAAATCAGGGTTATAAGAGGAGTTATTCTTTTTTGCACTGAGAATCTCTAGCAGCAATACACCAAAGCTGAAAACGTCTACTTTTGGGGAGACGACGCCATTTAACATATACTCTGGAGACATGTAACCACTGAAAGTGATAACATACATAAGTATAAATATGTCATAGCATTTGAGACTAAAAAAGAGGTTATCAATGATTTTGCATACTTACTGTGTTCCAACAATTCGGTTTGTTTTTTCTTCAGAACCTGTTAGTCCTAGTATTCTAGCCATGCCAAAATCCGATATCTTAGGTTTCATCTCATCGTCAAGTAATATGTTGCCGGCTTTCAAATCACGATGAATCACTTTTAGCCTTGAATACTTGTGAAGATATAATAGTCCTTGAGCAATGCCTTCTATGATGTTAAGCCGCTTTTCCCAATCCAAAACATTCCTTCTTTCTGAATCTATTTGAGAACATAATGCATACTAATAAGCAATAAAACTTGTTAGGCTCATTCAAAAGTTAAGATAAAGAAGAAAGGCTACCAAATAAGTGCAAGTCTAAGCTTCCGTTGGACATGTACTCATAGACCAACATTCTCTCTTCTCTTTGGATGCAGAGCCCTATAAGCTTCACAAGATTAGTGTGCTGCAGTTTTGCAATGAGTTTAGCTTCATTCTTAAACTCTGTTAACCCTTGACCCGAACTTGTAGAGAGTCGCTTTATCGCAATTTCTTGTTGGTTTGTCAATCTACCCTGAAAGTGTCATGACATTACATACTTTCTTATGTAGATGGTTTCTAAACTTAATGCATCTAGGCAATACCATATAAACAGGTCCAAATCCTCCTTCACCAAGCTTATTTGAGCTTGAGAAATTGTTTGTAGCAGCGACCATGCTTTCAAAACTGAATATTTCAATCTCATCGCCTGCATTAGCCTCTCTTTTAAACTTTTTTGCTATGTAATTCATCCTGGAAAGCATTGCAGCACCTCCAATGTCATGTATTAGCTTCCTTTGCCTGTTTCTTGTATCCACTAGTGAAATGAAAATGGAGTTACATAGTATTCTTACTCTACAAGTCATCATAAGTTACTTGAGGATTAAAATTAGAAGGTATAAAGTGGTGATTACCTTCTGCTTTGTACTTCCTCCAACATACACAGCTCAAGTAGCAAATTAAACATATTGTAATGGCAGCTCCCACGCCAATAACTATCCTTATAACTGCAACTCATCAGAGGACAATATGCAGGTTGTGAAAGTATTTATGGCAACAATTTGAATTTACTTTCAAAGATCAGAAAACTATTGCAAAGAGACAACTGTGGATACTCCTCTAATCCTCTTCATCATTGCTTTTGATTTTTTATTATCATAGTTGTTTTAGCTTATTTGATTTCTGCAGTTAGCAACTATTGATTTACTGGTGACTAAACAGTAAATTAAATAACGAATTTTGTTCTAAAAGTGTACATTTCTATGAATAGTTATGGTTGTTTAATTAACCACTAATTGTTGTTTGCTCACCTAGATGGCGTTTTCCATTTCCTGCATACCAACCACAAAAACAGAAAACATGAGATGGTGAATTTAGCAGATAAATAAAGCACCAAAGTTCTTCTAGAAGTGTAAAAGACTATAAACTGTAAAACACACAGTGTTGTTAACCTGCATGAGGTTTGATGCTTTCCACAGGAATGGGTGCTTTCCCTTTTTTTAATTTGTACAACCAACAAACAAAGAAATAGTGAATTAAGCAGGATTGAATAACAACTTAGTTTTCTTCTAGACACAAAGTATACAACACTATAAACTATTGTGATCTTTCTATTAAACCGTTAAGTGCTATACACTAACCTGTGTGGGTTTTGTTCCTTTTGGCAGGCGTGGATGCTTGAGCTCCTGCATGCCACCAACAAATAGAGAAAAAAAGTGAACTTCTTAGAACTAAACAACAACTTTTCTTCTTCAATAATGCATACAAATTGTGGTGGTGGTTGTGTCAAAGAGCAAGTGTTATTTGCTGACCTGTATCGAATTCGATGGAATCACTATATCTGCTCTTAACATCGCTGTATCTGTCCCACAACATTATGCCTCCATAATTAGATGAGTTCCTTATGATAGGAAGGACCTGAGAATTTAACAAATTTGCAGGAATATAGCCAGATGCAGCTTCATCAGAAGATGCTGGCAACCCCAGAAATATTTTCTTCACTTTCAAATTGCTCCATTGGTGCCATGCATTTATGAAGCCACTAGTACTGCTACTCACAAAATTGCATGGAGGATTGTTGTAGAATTGTACCGAAAGATAATCGAAATATCCACTACTAAAGGTAGAGTTCTCAGCACTAACAAGGGGGCATTGAGGAGCTGCACCTATAGAAACATTTTGTGTTGAGTTGGACTTGAGGTAACGTGCAAGGTCCATCCAGTATATTGAGTATCCATTATCACCTGGGTTGAATTCTATCCCATCTAACACTGCATCCCCAAGAGGGCGCGAAGATGAGTTACCACCCAAGAAATTGTTCCAGAGATAATCAGAAACATTTTTAGCATCTTTAGAAGAAGTCAATTGGGATGTACTGGATCCTCCTCCGATCGAGAGCATGACCTTGATCCCTTGCTTCTGGCAACTTTTGATATCTAAGCTAAGACCAGTGCACCCTTTTGAAGAATGATTACAATGTCCTGCCAGGTTTAGTACCGGGGTTTCACCATTTCCAAATGTGGTAAGGAATGCTATGTTTACATAGGAGTACTTTCTTGATTCACATGTATTAGCAAGAGTTCCCTCATTACTATTTTGGCCCCAGTAAACACCAATATCATCAGCTTTTGTAGTGCTAATCAAGACACAAAAAAGGAAGTAAATGAGCAATAGTACATAGGAAAGATGAAGATTAACTCTGACCATGTATGGTCTCTATTTAGTCATCAAAGTCAGACAAATAAAATTAAGGATGAGATGTCATTAAATTGCAGGAGATGAATTAGATTTCAACTTGGTATGTCTTGAAAATTGTGGTTGCTAAAATCAAAGATCCACAGAACCTGTTCTGTCAATATATAACAAAACATTAGGCAAAAAGAACTCATTGCAATTTGCCAAAAGGTCCATATCTTTTTTTTAGCAGATAATTCTAATAAAGTTTTACTGCAATATCTTCAGAGTCTTCAATGCACTGGGGTGAATGGTTGTATAACATATTCACCAGGGATATTTCTATAAGTTAATCAATTTATCACTGATTTAGTAAACAAACGTATAACTATTTCTAAATAAGCAACTTCTGAAACGCAAAAACTGAAAAAGACTGAAACACTTTTTATATTAATTAATTGAGCTATAAGCAAGAAAAACAGCAAAGCTCTTTCTTTTTTAATTCATGATGAGATGCAAGCATAGTCAACATCCTCAATAGGTAATAAGAGAAATGCAAAAGAAAGAACTTTGAGTTTATGCTGGAGAATGATTGAAGTGAATCTGTGAAAATTAGGGATTGAAGCATCACGGTACCTTTACTTGGTTCACAATAGTTGAAGCTTCAGCGTCAAAACTAAGAAGGATCTGAATCGCTAATACCAGAAACCACAAAGTAAGTCTCAACACACCGCACTTTGACTTTACGCGCATTTCACTTCTATGATTTGGAAAATCATGTTCATACTTGGACCCGTTCTTTGACTTTTTTAGGTCAAATTGGGATTGGAATCTCAATGTCACTGTGCCATTAATTTAGACAAAAAAATTCAACACGTAAATCACCAAATACGAGAAAACTTTTGCCTTTTAAGCTGGTTTTTGAAGTTTAGTTACTATTCTATTCAATTCGTAATCTGTGTAGTCTAACAGCTAATAATCATAATCATAGATACTAGGTTTTTCTGTGTTTTTTAAGTTGCTTCAGGATGCAGATTAGATTAATGATTAGTACCAAATCATGAATTTAAAAAAAGAAATTAAATATTAGAGATCTTATGCTCAAAGTCAAAGCAAAAACATACTGGGTTGTTGTGTGTTTTTCAAAATGATAAGCATTTATTTCTTGAAAGAAGAGTGCTTCTGCACTGATAAGTGATAACCAAAGAGGCCATTGTTATCAAACTCTCGAGTTTACGAGTTTAGATATGAAATCGAGTTGGCTCCGACATAGACTTTATCCTAAGTAAACTTGGCTAGACTCGGTCAAACTCAGACAAACTCGTAAGTTTAGGACCAAGTTAGCGAGTTTGTGTTTTTCTTTATTTTTTTTTCAAAAGAGCCTCATTTTGAAACCCAAAAAAAAAATTATTAGGGTTTTGATAACACTCTCAAAAAACGAAAGAAAACTCATTCACAACTCACTCATATGTGTCGTTACTCTCAAGTCTCACTTTTTCTATGTTCTGTCGCAGTCGCTGTTCCCCGTCGAGCTGTCATTGTTCGCCTGCGTCTGCTACCTATGCTCTGATTTGCGCCATTGTCTTTGTGAATTTTACCTATGTTGCCCTCTGTTTTGTATTTCTTCACATCTCCACTATCCGCAACTCCATTGTGCTATCTCCACTATGCTCTGGTTTGCATCGTCATGAAATCTATGACTCTTTGTCGCCGTCGTTTCGTGCTGTGCTGCTGCACCCTTGTCTTCGATCTACTGTTGTTGGGACTTTGCCCCCTTCTTTTCTTCTGTATCTTCTATTTATTGTTTATGTTAGATGGCCAGATGGTTCATCCATTCATGGCTGATTAGTAATTAATTATTTTGACTAGAGTTAATTTGATTATTTGATATTGTTCGATGTTGAATTAAAGATTTAGTATTACAGATTTAGAATTTTTAATTTTGTGTGTTCTATGTTGTATTTGTATAAGAATAATTATAGAGGATTTGAATGTGTATTTTAAAATATTTGTTATAATGTGTGCTGTTATTTTAATTTATTATGTGCTTTAAGATTGATATTATTAATTTTGAAGGGTTAGAATTGAGTAAATATACATTATGTATGAATATATATAAAACAGGTGAACTCATACGAGTCTACGAGTTAACTCGCGAGTCAAGTCTAGGTCAGACGAGTTTACTTAGACTCGCGAGTTTGATAATCTTGAAAGAGGCAAAGACAGATTTTCATGGCTGATATTTTGTTGTTATAGATATAACTATGTTGTCTTTTTCTATGCTTAAACTTTTGAGATGAATGGTTTTATAATATGGTATTAAACTTCTATATCTGAAGGTCAAGAGTATTCGATCTTTAGTGACTATTCATATTGTCTCTTCTATCAGCTTAAATTTTTAAGACAAATGATTTAAGGATATAAGCTTTTGAATTTTAAGTACAAATATTCTTTGGGTACAACCCTTCTCTATACTCTTAATTTATCATATTATTTTATATATGTAAACTATGATTATTCTTGCATTCCACATATAGCTATGAGATATGGTGGATAGGATTTAGCAAAATTTTGATACTTTTCATTTACAATACCGTTAGGCAAATATATTATCCTTGCTGAGATTAAGATAGCAAATTTTTAGGTTGTAAAGTAAATTGTAATTTTTAGCATTTTTGAATCTTTGAATTAAATTTAAAATTCAGATATTACGTGCAAAAATTACAATGTGTCAGATTATGTTCTTTAATTTGTATTACTATTTTGTCTTTTTTAATTTGGCATGTGTCAAGTCAAGACTCCAGATAACCGAAAACATGAGAAAAATTAGTAATTGAGTATTATTAAATTAAATTTCATATGATGGTTCAAGATAAATATGATTATCTATCTGTATAGGTCCTTTTTTAATCATTACTATCCTAAAAACTGAAGCAGAAATGAAGGAGATGTAATTGAAAGTCATTTTGAATTCCACTATGGTCAAGTATGATGGTTTATAATGTTTTGAATTGATCTAAAGATCTAACATGATGGTTTATAATGTATATCACCTCTGTGTCATGTAATATAATGTAAATGTATCTCTAAGGCTTCTAAAACTATATAGTTATCATTGATCAGTTTCTTAAACTTAAGTTTAGTATTATCATATTATAATGTCTTTTTATTTGGGTTGGTCTTTGTGTGTTATTTTTATTATTATTATTATTCATTGAATCTTTTCTATATCAATTATCATATCAAGATTAGACTATGATTTTTTTTTTCAAATAATACTTAAACAAGATAAAAAAAATATCTTATCAAATGGTCCTTATATTGATTCATTTCTCCTTTCACCTTATAAATAAAAATAAATGAACTTTTCTAGCATTAGCACAAAATCTAAATTTGAATAGTAAAAAAAAAAAATCATGCATCATATGTACTCATCAAATCAATAGATTAATATGCACTTAATTCAACTAGAAAGTTATTTTTTATTTTTTTACGGTATCTCCTTTTTGATAGATTAAAGTCTAATTCGTCGCAGTACTGAACTTCATTTAAGAGTTTATTGTTGGCCAATAAATTACTATATGCACAAGACGGGATTCGAACCCTCAACATTTATTTAAGCGAGCTAATAAGCTCATCAGTAGACTAACCCAATTTGGTTCAATTAGAAAATTAAGGTCTTATTTGAATTCAAAAAATCATCGACCCTTGTTGGGTTTAACATTTTTATACACCAGTAATGGGTACGATAATCATATTCATATGTGCCTTATTATGTGATCATAATACACTAAAATAATATGGATTATGGTAGGTAATCAATAAATTTTTTGAACAACATAAACAATCACCAATCAAATCAAAACACACTAGACCTCTAAATTACTTATCTAAATCTTAATATTAGAATAATCATTTGCACACCTAGTAAAATAAACATCAAATATATCTATTGTTCACATTATTTAGTATTTTCATTATCTACCTATACTTTTCCAAATAATATTTATACACAGCTAAGTGTGCACTTGAAAAATATACTATCAGCAGATACAACTCATTTATATGAAGTTGCGTGATTTTACAAAATAGCCCCACTCGACCAACCAAGTGAAAACGAAGACGTTAGGCAACGTTTGTTTATTGTTTTTTAAATATATATATGGACGCAGACACAAATACACAAAGAGACATATACACAAAAATATACAAATTTTTTTATTGTGTTTAGTAATATTGGACAAAACACACCAATATAAATTAAATATCAATTTTATTCCTACATTACCACCAATACTTTATCACTACCACTACAATCACTATTACTTTTCAGTTTTTACCATCACCACCATTTAACATTAATCTAAATTATTTTCAACAAGAACCCTTTCAATAATCAATTCAACTATTTTTTTAGAAAAAAAATTTAAATTTGAAAAAAAATTTATTACAGGAAAAAATTTCTTTTTCCACGTTGTAACAATCTCCTCTTATTCTTTAAATCTGAAAAACAAATCTAAAAAAATAGATATGAAAAATTTTGAATCACGTAGAGAGATGAATGAGAAGGAGAGAACGAAGGTGGAATAGAAGACAGAGAGAGAAATGAGAAAGAGAGGACGACGATGGAATAGAGGCGAAAAAGCGAATGAGAAGGGGAGAACAAAGGTAGAGCAGAGGCGGAGAAAGGAGGGAGGCCAGGAGAGGAGGAAGAAGGTAGAGTAGACGCAGAGAGAAGAGTGAGAAGAGGAAGACGAAGAGAGGAGAGTGCGACGGCAATGGCGGTAGCAGTGGCAGAGAAAAAGGACAATGACAAAGGAAAAAAGGGAAAAGGAGGAGAGAAAAGGAGGAGGATAGAATCTGAACAGAAAATGAAAAAGGAAAAGAAGAAAGATGGATTAAAGTTAGGAATAAGAGTGGCATTTTAAAAAATTACTAAGGATAAAAGAGTAAAGATTTGTGTCTTATTCAATGTGTCTCAGTGTCTCATCTTTTTTTAAGGACACCAAATATATGTATTTTATGTATATTTGTGTGTCACCGTGTTCTTCAAAAATTTTTCAAAAATCCGTATCTCAGCAAACAAATAGTAGACGTGTATCACCATATCTATGTATTAGTATCTGTGTCCCATCAAACAAATACAACCTTAAAAAACAACAGAATAGTAACTGTACTTGCAACTTGCAAATGCAAGTGTCCAACCCAACGTTCATCTTTACAAATCTCAAAGCCAGTCAGTAGCAGGAAGCTTTTAGGGTGGTGAAAGTATTTTAAGGTCCTTAAGGTAGCGTTTGTTTTGAGATACTGAAACAGAGATTGAGAGACTGAGACTCAGTATCATATTTGTTGATTCAGAGACTGATACTAAAATTTCTGTCTCTATCTCTAAAATTTCAGTATTACAGTACCTCCAAAAAATAGGAACATAGGAGACTAAAATTTTTAGAGATAGAGAATGAAAGTCTAAAACTTTAATAACATTTTATACCTAAAATATCCTCATTTCAATTAATTAATTCCAATTTTACCTTTTGTGTAAATTAAATTAGAGTTTCATTCTTGTTTCAATTTCTATTTCCTACTTTGCACCAAACAGAATACTGAGATTTATTTCAATTTCTGTCTCTTAGTCTCTATATTTCAGTCTCAGTCTTTTCATCTCTATCTCTCCACCAAACGCTACCTTATAAGGACCAGGATATGTTAAGGAATTTAAAAAAATTTAGGGGTCGATTTATAAATATGACAATTTAGCATTAGCCTCCATTATTGTTGATGTGGACCGAAAATTATATCCTTAACTCCAATTAACGTTGATGTGATCAGAAATATTAAAATCAATGAAAGTAATAAACGGTGTTATTTCGTTTCTTGATTTCAATTGCAATGCTCGTCGTTCAGCCACCGCAGAACTAAGAACCCAGAGCAGTAAATCAACTTTACCCACTTCCGATCAATAGTGAAAAACGATAAAGAATCTCCTCCTTAAATGAAAAATAACCCAATTAATGACAGTGTTCAACGACACACTAACGCTTTCATTTTCCATCCCTTACCAGCAACAAATGATGAGATTGGTGAAAGTGTTCTTCGTTAATTTCTATAGAATATTGGGATCAGAAGTTTGAGGCAGCAAGTAAAAAGACGGAAATATAGCTGAAAAAGAAAGCGAGACCGATCAACTTAATGGAGTCATAAATTGAAGAACGGTCTAGAAGAAGTCATCATCATATCAGCAGAGGAAGTTTTCCTCAACCAAAACTCAAAGTCACCTCCTTCCGAGGTCATCAACGGGAGAGGATGGAAGGAAGATGCATTTGAATTTATTCCCCTTCAGTTAGTAGTTAGAGTTTAGGTGAGAGAATTAAAGTATTATGTTGAGATAATTATTTTGGGTGTGGTGTTCTTTTTTTGTGTTCTTCAACAGTATGGTGTTCTGGGTTTAGTTGGTGTGGTACACTCTAATCCAAAACAAAAAAAATCCCTTTAATCCAAGTAGCATTAACAATAAATCATGGCAAAAAAAAAAATATGCCCAACTGGACATTTTTAACAATTGTTGAAAAAAAATTTAAAATAATTTTATATAAATTTAAATCTTTTAAATTTTAAATTTTTATTTTAAAAGATAAAAATATAAAATATGATCTTTTATTTTTAAATATTTTTTTTTTATATTTTTTTTTATCCTATCTATAAAATAAATAATGAAAAATCACATCTTATCTTTTAAAATAAAATTCAAAATTTAAAAGATTCAAATTTATATACGGCTTACTTCTCATCCACTTATATAGCATCTTTTACTTTTGACCTTAAAGGTCCAACTTTCACACCATAGACAATTCCATTCCATAATTGCATGTATATAGTATGTAACAAATAGTGAACCTAATTAAAAGGACTAAACTACCCTTTAAAACCATTAAGCTTTAAGGAGTGTTGCGGATTACTAACCTTGTACTAGGGGCAGGGCAAAAGGTAATTGTGTAATCGGCATTCGCGCAAGTAAACGTGCTGGTCTTGTCGTCGTACGCGTAGCTATAGGCGCGTGGGCAAACGCTCTTGAATATTCGCGAGTAACTCGTTGGCTTGCAAGTCTCCGCCGTCTCATACGCGCCGGTGCAGCAATATTGAGGCGAACGGAACGCTTCACACGCGCTTTTACACGCGACTCCTTGTTTTCCATCCTCACTCATAACCCTCAGCTCCGAAGGACACGCGCCGTTCAAATCTCCAACGCATCCCGTGGCGGTGCAGTTTCCGGCGGAGGATCCGCCGATGGGTGCCACCAGCATGGGGACGTTGTAGCCGTCGACGAGGCTGACGTCGAAAAAATCGAGGCCGCCAAAGCTGCCAAGGGTGAACTCGGCCAGCGTGGCACCCGTGGCGCCGTTGCCGGAGCACTCAAGCTTTCCTGAGCCGCAGTCGCCAGTGACGCAGGAGAATTTCCCTGTGGAGTTTTGGGAGCAGAGGGTTCGGCCCCAGAAGCGGCCGCTCCAGCCAGCTGCGGCGGTGACTGGAGTGGACTTACCGGGTTGGAGGACGAAGCCGGTGGTGGAGAGAGGGGCTCCGGCGTTAGATTGAATTCCCGGCCACACTGTGTAGTCACATTTGTTAACCAATGTGAATTTGGTTGCAATTACTCCTGCATAATCAATATTCAATCATTCAAAAATCAAAACTGATTATTTCATCCTAATCAAATTGCCTACCAACTTTAGTTGTAATGTCAAATCATTTTACGGATTCAATGGTCATTCATGTTAACATGTTAGTCTTATTTGGTGGATTGTATAAATCTAGGTTGCACTATGTGCATAAAGTAACTTTTTATTTCATTAAATTAATAATTAGTAGGAGTTTTATATAATTAAATGTTATAGGAGTATATTATTATTGTTAGAAATAAGTCGTAAAATAAATATATCAAAGGATGAAGAACAAAGATGGATGGGAGCATGGAGGTGTGATTTAATTACCTAATAATGAGAGATGAAGTGTTAATAACAAGGAAATGAATACCGAGACTTGACGATGATCCATATATAATACAAGGTGGGTGGGTTTGGGGAGAAGAAGAAGAGGAGGAGGTGATGAAGGAAGTTGTTGTTGCTTCTTCAAGTTGATGAGACAAAATAAAGGAGGGAAGAGATGAGAGAAGAATGGTATGAGTCTATGAGATCCAAACATTACTTATTTTTACCCTTTCCCTTTGTGGGTCCCTCCACCAGCTGACCAAAGTAACGTTGTTTCTTTCCTTCACTTCTTTTTATTTCTCATCATTAAACGGAAACATTCTTCTATCTCACTCCATAATTAAGAACTAGCTACATACTAGTTAATTACTCTACTTAATTTAGATAAAACTTTTTTTAATTATGTATATTAAAACTTTTTTTTATTATGTATATTATTATAAGAAGATGTTCATGTACGTCGATGTCCCTTCTTGAAATATGATATTTCAATAATTTTAACCATTTATATATAATAATTAAAAAAAATATAAAGTCCAAATTTGGCGAATCATATATGAACATGAAGGCTGGACCGTGCATGTAGGCATCGAACCGTTTTGTTTTTTTAACAAATTTTGTATGATTGAAGTTGTCAGTTTGTCGTTGTAGACAAATTTTAAAAGTCATTTTTTCCAACCGATATATGTAATATGTCTTGGCTGAGCTACACTAAAACATTTTTTGGATATAAAATGAAAAATGAGAGGAAAAAAATAAGAAAAATGAGAAAAAAATTAAAAAAAAAATATGTTGTTTAGATAAAAAAAAATAAATAAATAAAAGAAAAGAAAAATTTTCTTTTATAAAATACTTCCTCTGGAGTTCGTCCTTTCACATTTTTCATGCTTTCACAAGAGAATAAATAATGATGGTTACTTTCTTGAAAGAAGCATAATGGAAAAATTAAATGAACTAACCCAACCTTTACGTTCCAAGAACAAGAGTCAAGTCTTGCATGTGTGGTATGGTTCCACTCTCCAAGTCTTTGAGCAAGTCTATGTGAGTTTGTAATTATTGGTGGAGGAGTAACAAATACGTGTTGGAAAAAAATGTGTACCAATTTTTTTATCTGATTGAGATGTGTCAATGTGAACAGATCAAGTTGAAAGTAGCATCCCTTCAAGATACGCATAGCCAATGCAAAGCACCAAATTATTATAGTCAATGTCTAAGAACTTGCATCCTCAAGTTTAGGATTGTGCAGAAGATTTTATAATTAATCATACAACAACAATAATGAACGTAAATTTATTATTATATTAAAAAAAGGTTTTATTCAATACTCATGATATCAATGTTCGAAAAACCAGACTGGTTATCAAACCGTTTTAGCTACTGATCTATTGGTTTACTGATTCAACCGATAATTCAATCGAAAAAATTATTTTAAAATAAAATAATAAATAAATTATAAATAAACATCATAAAATATAATTATAGTCTAATATAAATTTTAAATATCTTCTAAATTTAAATATTACATGAAATGTCGTCAACCAAATCCATATGATCTTATCAAAATACAATCTCAAAAGTTAAATAATGAAAAGAAATATCTAAATATCATAAAGATTTATCAATCATCAAAATTCGCAAGAACTTGTTGCAGATTTACTTCAGTGAGACCATTTTTACCTTTATTTTTACCCTCTTAAGCATATGAATCAAGAGATGCAGTTTAAAAATCACTACTATCATTACCAAATATAAAAAATAGAACTTAACAGAACTAAAAAAAAAATCAACAACAAAAATTAAATCCCAACAATAAATAATCCATTAATCTAAAAGTATAATTACATAGTATAACTACCAACTTTGATGCCATGCCAATAATGTTTGCGATTTGTTAGTATATAAATAATTTTGATAAGTTGTTGATCACAATTAATAAGATTATGACTTTATTTCATACAATGTTAACAAATACAATAGCATCACATGTTGTCCCAAACTCCCAATATGCATGTCATATACATGTGTCAGTTTTCTTTAATATGCATGCAATTTATATGGTAGAAATAATAACATGGCTATTTTATACTCTATAAATCTAATATACACACGTGCACCGTCTAATACAGACTAATTAACCTCATATCGTTCCATTTGAAATAAAATACAAGAAGAATAGCTTTTATTAGATGCCATATATAACTTGGAGGAAAAGTAGTCATTAATTTCTAACTGTTGATGATGAAATCAATGGTGGGGAGTTTAGCCAAGAACAGATTGTGGTATATGCTTTATCTGTTGGGTGAATTGAATTCCAAAAAACATACTTGGATGGATCTAAGCAAGCACCTAAAATCTTGTTACACAAATAATCAATAACTATTTCAATGAAAATTCAAATTCAAATAATCACCCTTAAATTAATTTTTTTTTTTGGTGGCTCCCTTAAATTAATTTAAAAGTACAGCATAACAAATAATCACCCTAAATTAATTTAAAACAGGAACATAACAACAACAGCATAATAAATCACTGATCACAACTTTTAAAATTTAAAATATCACAAATTACTTAATTTCAGATTTAGAAATTACAAATCACTAATTAGAAACATTCAAAATTAAACTCAAAATCCTGAAACAGAATATCAGAGTCAACAAAAATCAGTAAATCACAGTGCCACTAACCTTTCACTAACAGCGGAAAGACGACGGCAACACCACGGACGACGTGCCAAACTAAAAGGGAAGGTCTCGCCGTATGGAATTGGGACAGGGGAAGGAGGAGGCTGCGGAGACGCCGACAACCACGGACGGCAGCGGCGGTTCCGTTCACAAAGCTGGGTTTTTGGTTTGGGAAGGAGCTAGGGCTTGCTGTGTGTTTCGATTTCGAAGGACGGGGTGTTTCGTGGGGTTGGGGGTAACTCGCGTGGGGTGGGGGGATTTTTTTTAACATCAACCAAAACGACGTCGTTTTATATGAACCGGTCGGTTTTTAATCCGTTCCAACCAGTCGATTATAGGCCGGTTCAACAATTTCTCTGCGGTTTGAAAATCGACGATTTAATGAGGAAAATTGGACTATTTTTCACGCTAATTTTCAGTTGAATCGGTTCGACCGACTAATTTGGTCCGATTCAGACCATTGCATGATGTAGTAAGTATTCATATTTCTTCATATAGTTGACCATATTTCTTGTATTTTTGTTTATTAAAGTATTTTTTTCGTCCCTAATATCTTGGGTGAAAATAAAAATCGTCCCCAACCTTTTTTTCTTATTAAAACCATCATCAACGTTACAAAACGTTGTAAAATCGTCATTTTTCAAATTTTTGGATTAAATTATCCTTTATCATCAACTCTCCCCTTTAGAAGAATGCAAGAGTTTATAAGAAAAAAATAAAAATTCTGTTTAATTATAATAAACACATTATAATATAATTGTATAATAAAATTGTGAACAAAACAATTTAATATTAAAGTCTCAGTAAAAAATTTAACTATAAAATTAAAATTTTAATGAACAAATTATTACCTTAATATAACAAAAAATATTTGTTATGCCATTTATTACAAAATTATAAAAAGATGGCGAAATTTTATTAACAAAAAACTACAATACAATGCAATATAATTATTACCGTATTTAGATAATAAACTTTCAAAAGTCATCATTTGAAATAAATAATATTATTATTTTTTTTTCAGTAGGTTATATTTTATTAATTTTTGAAAAATAAAATATAAAGATGTTTAAAAGCTGGACAGCATAATAAAAGATGGAAATTTCTTAAAAATACTGCACTGAAGGTATTCATCCAACGGTGCGTGATCGAAAAACGAAAAAAAATCTTAAAGAGAAGTACATGTGCAAATAAATCTTTCGTTTGCGGGAGTACGTACTCCTCATCTAGCCCCCATGAGTTCGTCCATGCTCTGCTAAGGTTTCACTGCGCCGCCTCCATGATTACACCTTTCATTATCTTTTCTTCGTCAAAGTCTTTTCCATCTTCTTCTACTTTTTTCTTTTAATTTCTTTCCCACTTAGTTCCCTAATTTTCGTTTCCTCTCCCAATTCATTCCTCTTTTAATTCATTCCGTTTTCTAATTCACTCATGCCATATATCTTATTTCTCTCTAGAATCATTAAATACCAATTCTGATTTTTTCTACACCATGAACAACAAATCAAAGACTCAAAACTCTCATATAATTGATAGTGATCAGGAGGATGATTTGATCATTTTAGCTTATGAAGATGTTTTCGAAGGAATTCAAGCATGTACACGGAGCCTGTCCAAAAGGATTTTCTCAGATCGGATCTTTTCCGTAGGTACCATGGAAGGAGCTCTCTATGAAATATGGAATAAACCAAAAGGATTCAGAGTAGTCGAAAAATCCAGGAACCAGTTTTAATTTTTCTTTGAGAATGACTCTAATGTGACTCGAATTGAAAGGAGTTCGCCTTGGTTATTTAAGAGTTTTGTTATTCATGTTCGCAGATGAAAGCAGTCAATAAACATGGAGGATAATCACATCTCTTCTTTTCCTGTATGGGCACAATTTTGGGGATTGTCTGAACAATACAAAACGCTTGAGGTTGGCCGAAAATTGGGTGGGAAACTTGGTCAAATTGAAGATGTTGCTCTATTTGAAGTTAGAGGCAAAGATACACGCATAGTGAAGGATAAAGTGGAACTGAACGATAATAAAAGAGTGAGGGATACACTGAAATTGCTTGATCCTAATTAGAAAATGCTGAAAATTGGAGTACACTATGAACGTATAGGTATGTTCTATACTTATTGTGCAAAATTGGGGCATGAAACTAAGAATTACCAATTTTTTATTGATGATTCTGCCCAAAACAATATCAAGGAAGATAGAGTTGGTGAACGGCTTAAGGCAGATCAAGTCGGTAGGCATTTAACTGAAAAGAGAGCGTCCTTCAATCCTAACTAACCTCAGGATGGTACTATTCCAGCTCAACCGAAGAAAAAATCTCCACCTGCTTGGCTTTTGATAGTTTCTCGAAATTGAGTGTGCAAAATGATCAGAAAAAACAGAATAATGAAAAAATTGCTGCCAATTCGAGTTCTAGAGCAGAAAATGAGGGTGAATCAGAAAACACAAGTATGGCTGCTGATACTAATTCTTCTTCTAATGTTTTATTGGAGATATCCTATCCCAGTATCCCATGAATAATGTCCAACACAATAACAACGTCATATCCAAGTTTATAAAGGAGAACAAAAAGTCAAACCTGAAACAACTTGCCAGAAAGTCTGTGATAGGTTTCAAACGGAGGAGTGGAGGTAATGGTACTGAAGATATTTCAAAGAAAATTTGTCTCAATGATATTGTCTCTGATACTATGATGGTGGAAGGTGCCAGCCTTCAAGTGGCACCCAAAGAAATATGAAACTGCTCTCGTGGAATTGTTGGAGTTTGGGGAGACCCCTGATAATCCACAATCTTAAAGGGATTTGCAAATCCTACTCTCCCGATGTTGGTTTTATCTGTGAAACGAAAAATCAATCTCGAAAAGTTGAAGGAAAACTAAGATCTTGTGGTTTCAAGGAATAGTTTATTGTGGATCTGGATGGATTATCAGGGGGTTTGGCAATGGCATGGAGGGATAGTTGCACTGTTCAGATTTTACAGCATGGTAAATTCTTCATTGTGGCATTAGTTCTGACAGCTGGTTCTAATGATTCCTATGGTGTTCTAGGTGTTTATCTAAGTTCAAATGATCAACATAGAATGGCTCAGTTTGCTGAATTAACTTCAGTCACCCAACAGTTCAATGGAAAGGTTGTGTTAATAGGTGATTTTAATGCCATTTCTAATTGATTGGAGAAAGCAAGTGGGGGTGCTAAATCTTCTTCTTCTATTGAAACTTTTAACAGTTTTATTGATGATAATTCTCTGATTGATATTGGTATGGTGGGAAGACCATTCACTTGGTCAAATAGACGGAATGGTGATGAGTTGATACAGGAAAGACTTGACCGATTCCTGGTAGGAGTTGATTGGTAGCAACTCTATCCCAATGCAATGGTTCTTAGACTGTCAGAATCAGGGTCGGATCACTCCCATCTTCTCTTAGACTCTAATCCGAGAACTGAGAGATCTAAATGGCGATTCGAATTTCAAGAAAGATGTTGTTCCAATGATGAAATAAGGCAGATTGTTTGAGAGGTTTGGTACGAATAGATTGATGGTTCAACCATGTATATCCTAACTAAAAAAATAAAGCGTTGTCGGCATAAGATTGTCAGATGGCAGCTAGAACACAGATCTAATTCGAAGGTAGAGATTGATTTACTACGGTTTGAATTAGAGGAACTTCGTTTAGCAGGAATTCATGGGGGCGACATCATTTCAGAAATAGAGGACAAACTTAAAAAAGCATTGCAAAATGAGGAATCTTATTGGAAAGATAACTCTAGAGTCAAATGGCTTAAATCCGGCAATCAGAATACAACTTTCTTCCATCAGAAATTTCAGAAATCGAACCCGAAGGAATAAAATTTGGCAACTAACGGACAGTTATGGTGAAGTGGCTACTTTTGCTCCTTTTTCACTATTCTTATTTTTTTCACTAATTATGTGTCTCTCCCATTATAAGTGAAGTTGCTTAGGTGTCAAGCAAACAAAATCTGTTATTTTTATTTAAGCTTATACAGTTAGTTAGTTAATTAATTGTTGTTGTTGTGTAGTTGTGCAGGAACGAATGAGCTATAGTTCAAATGACATAGTCTCTTTGTACTCATTTAATTACGGATTCCGAGTCTCCTTATCTTTAGTAAAAAAAAAATTAACATTTAAAATTTAAGATAAATAAAATAATTTTTAAAAAATTAGACAATGTTGGCTAAAAGTTAACGGAATTCAAATGTTAGGCCGTCTATAGTAGAAAGTGTTACACTTTTTATGGAGTAGCATCCTTCTTTATTATCCACAATGTTAGTATTTCAGCAATATCATTCAAAAGATAAGCAACAACATCTATGTAACCATTTGAAAGATTAATGATAACATCTATCATAGGTCTATATGTTGATCGGCTTTGTACACAATAATTAACCCATTTTTTTCCTCAGCAAAAAGCATGAAACAGTTATGAATGAAGAGTAACTTTGCCCCTGCACTAATTAATTATCTAAATGTTCCTCAAATTGCCATATTTCATCTGCCATCCACATAAGATAATGTTAAACTATTTTCGGAGAAAATTTCTCTTGTGTTAGTATGCAATTGTTGTTGGTTTGTATCAACATTGATGAAGAATGCTGGCTGCTTTGGCTGAGCAAGTTGGATAGCATCATTTGACAAAAAAGAGACAACATCAACCATGGTGGGTCTATCTGTTGGAACGTCTTGCACACACAATAGGCCAATGTGGATACATCTCAATACTTCTTTAGGATTGCATGTTTCATTTAATCCATGGTCCATTAGATCTAGAGCTTTACCTTCATTCCATAACTTCCATGCCTGTAAGAAACTCAACATTGTTTATAAACTCTAAAATTGAGATAGTTGGAACTTGAATTTGATACACAAGAAGCTTTGAAGACTTACATGTCCAATGAGATTGAGTAGTGGAAAATCAGGGTTGTAAGAGGAGTTATTCTTTTTTGCACTGAGAATCTCTAGCAGCAATACGCCAAAGCTGAAAACGTCTACTTTTGGGGAGACGACGCCATTTAACATATACTCTGGAGACATGTAACCACTGAAAGTGATAACATACGTAAGTATGTCATAGCATTTGAGACTAAAAGAGAGGTTATCAATGATTTTGCATACTTACTGTGTTCCAACAATGCGGTTTGTTTTTTCTTCAGAACCTGTTAGTCCTAGTATTCTAGCCATGCCAAAATCCGATATCTTAGGTTTCATCTCATCGTCAAGTAATATGTTGCCGGCTTTCAAATCACGATGAATCACTTTTAGCCTTGAATACTTGTGAAGATATAATAGTCCTTGAGCAATGCCTTCTATGATGTTAAGCCGCTTTTCCCAATCCAAAACATTCCTTCTTTCTGCATCTATTTGAGAACATAATGCATACTAATAAGCAATAAAACTTGTTAGGATCATTCAAAAGTTAAGATAAAGAAGAAAGGCTACCAAATAAGTGCAAGTCTAAGCTTCTGTTGGACATGTACTCATAGACCAACATTCTCTCTTCTCTTTGGATGCAGAGCCCTATAAGCTTCACAAGATTAGTGTGCTGGAGTTTTGCAATGACTTTAGCTTCATTCTTAAACTCTGTTAACCCTTGCCCCGAACTTTTAGAGAGTCGCTTTATTGCAATTTCTTGTTGGCTTGTCAATCTACCCTGAAAGTGTCATGACAGTACTTACTTATGTAGATGGTTTCCAAACTTAATGCATCTAGGCAATACCATATAAACAGGTCCAAATCCTCCTTCACCAAGCTTATTTGAGCTTGAGAAATTGTTTGTAGCAGTGACCATGTTTTCAAAACTGAATATTTCAATCTCATCGCTTGCGTTAGCCTCTCTTTTAAACTTTTTTGCTATGTAATTCATCCTGGAGAGCATTGCAGCACCTCCAATGTCATGTATTAGCTTCCTTTGCCTGTTTCTTGTATCCACTAGTGAAATGAAAATGGAGTTACATAGTATTCTTACTCTACAACTCATCATAAGTTACTTAAGGATTAAAATTAGAAGGTATAAAGTGGTGACTACCTTCTGCTTTGTACTTCCTCCAACATACACAGCTCAAGTAGCAAATTAAACATATTGTAATGGCAGCTCCCACGCCAATAACTATCCTTATAACTGCAACTCATCAGAGGACAATATGCAGGTTGTGAAAGTAGTTATGGCAACAATTTGAATTTACTTTCGAAGATCAGAAAACTAGTGCAAAGAGACAACTGTGGATACTCCTCTAATCCTCTTCATCATTGCTTTTGTTTTTTTATTATCATAGTTGTTTTAGCTTATTTGATTTCTGCAGTTAGCAACTATTGATTTACTGGTGACTAAACAGTAAATTAAATAACGAATTTTGTTCTAAAAGTGTACTAACCTAGATGGCGTTTTCCATTAAATTAAATAATGAATAGTTATGGTTGTTTAATTAACCACTAGTTGTTGTTTGCTCACCTAGATGGCGTTTTCCATTTCCTGCATACCAACCACAAAAACCGAAAACATGAGATGGTAAATTTAGCAGATAAATAAAGCACCAAAGTTCTTCTAGAAGTGTAAAAGACTATAAACTGTAAAACACAAAGTGTTGTTAACCTGCATGAGGTTTGATGCTTTCCACAGGAATGGGTGTTTTCCCTTCTTTAATTTGTACAACCAACAAACAAAGAAAAAGTGAATTAAGCAGAAATGAATAACAACTTAGTTTTCTTCGAGACACAAAGTATACAACACTATAAACTATTGTGATCTTTCTATTAAACCGTTAAGTGCTATATACTAACCTGTGTGGGTTTTGTTCCTTTCAGCAGGTGTGGATGCTTGGTCTCCTGCATGACACCAACAAATAGAGAAAAAAAGTGAACTTCTTAGAACTAAACAACAACTTTTCTTCTTCAATAATGCATACAAACTGTGGTGGTGGTTGTGTCAAAGAGCAAGTGTTATTTGCTGACCTGTATCAAATTTGATGGAATCACTATATCTGCTCTTAACATCGCTGTATCTGTCCCACAACATTATGCCTCCATAATTAGATGAGTTCCTTATGATAGGAAGGACCTGAGAATTTAACAGATTTGCAGGAATATAGCCAGATGCAGCTTCATCAGAAGATGCTGGCAACCCCAGAAATATTTTCTTCACTTTCAAATTGCTCCATTGGTGCCATGCATTTATGAAGCCACTAGTACTGCTACTCACAAAATTGCATGGAGGATTGTTGTAGAATTGTACCGAAAGATAATCGAAATATCCACTACTAAAGGTAGAGTTCTCAGCACTAACAAGGGGGCATTGAGGAGCTGCACCTATAGACACATTTTGTGTTGAGTTGGACTTGAGATAACGCGCAAGGTCCATCCAGTATATTGAGTATCCATTATCACCTGGGTTAAATTCTATCCCATCTAACACTGCATCCCCAAGAGGGCGCGAAGATGACTTACCACCCAAGAAATTGTTCCAGAGATAATCAGAAACATTTTTAGCATCTTTAGAAGAAGTCAATTGGGATGTACTGGATACTCCTCCGATTGAGAGCATGACCTTGATCCCTTGCTTCTGGCAACTTTTGATATCTAAGCTAAGACCAGTGCACCCTTTTGAAGAAGGATTACAATGTCCTTCCAGGTTTAGTACCGGGGTTTCACCATTTCCAAATGTGGTAAGGAATGCTATGTTTACATAGGAGTACTTTCTTGATTCACATGTATTAGCAAGAGTTCCCTCATCACTATTTTGGCCCCAGTAAACACCAATATCATCAGCTTTTGTAGTGTTAATCAAGACCCAAAAAAGGAAGTAAATGAGCAATAGTACATAGGAAAGATGAAGATTAACTCTGACCATGTATGGTTTCTGTTTAGTCATCAAAATCAGACAAATAAAAAATTAAGGATGAGATGTCATTAAATTGCAGGAGATGAATTAGATTTCAACTTGGTATGTCTTGAAAATTGTGGTTGCTAAAATCAAAGCTCTTCAATCCACAGAACCTGTTCTGCAATATATAACAAAACATTAGGCAAAAAGAACTCATTGCAATTTGTCAAAAGGTCCATATCTTTTATTGGCAACTAATAGAGTTATACTGCAATATTTTCCCTTTCTAGGCAGAGTCTTCATCAGGGACATTTCTATATTGTAAAGTGATCAAACCTTTGATAATTCTAATCAAAGTTAATCAATTTATCACTGACTTAGTAAACAAACGTATAACTATTTCTAGATAAGCAACTTCTGAAACACAAAAACTGAAAAAGACTGAAACACTTCTTATATTAATTAATTAAGCTCTAAGCAAGAAAAACAACAAAGCTCTTTCTCTTTAATTCATGATGAGATGCAAGCATAGTCAACATCCTCAATAGGTAATAAGAGAAATGCAAGAAAAGAAAAAACTTGAGTTTATGCTGAAGAATAATTGAAGTGAATCTGTGAAATTTAGGGATTGAAGAATCACGGTACCTTTACTTGGTTGACAATGGTTGAAGCTTTCGCGGCAAAACTAAGAAGGATCTGAATCGCTAATACCAGAAACCACAAAGTCTCAACACACCGCACTTTGACTTTACGCGCAAACCACTTCTATGAACTATGATCTGGAAAATCATGTTCATAATTGGACCCGTTCTTTGACTTTTTTAGGTCAAATTGGGATTGGAATGTCAATGTCTCCGTGCCGTCAATTTAGACAAAAAATTCAACACGTAAATCACCAAATTTACGAGAAAACTTTTGCCTTTTAAGCTGGTTTTTGAAGTTTAGTTACTATTCTATTCAATTCGTAATCTGTGTAGTCTAACAACTAATAATCATAATCATAGATACTAGGTTCTTCTGTGTTTTTTAAGTTGCTTCAGGATGCAAATTAGATTAATGATTAGTACCAAATCATGAATTTAAAAAAAGAAATTAACTACTAGAGGTCTTATGCTCAAAGTCAAAGCAAAAACATACTGAGTTGTCGTGTGTTTTTCAAAATGTTACGCATTTATTTCTTGAAAGAAGAATGTTTCTGTACTGATAAGCGATAACCAAAGAGGCAAAGACAGATTTTCATGGTTGATATTCTGATTGTTATAGATACAATTATGTTATCTTTTTTTTTATGCTTAAATTTTTAGGATGAATGATTTTATGACATAATATCAAATTTTTATATCTAAAAAGTCAAAAATATTCTATCTCTAATAATTATTTATATTGTCTCTTTTATCTATTTAAATTTTTGAAATGAATAATTTAATAATACTGATATAAGCTTTTAAATTTAAGTATAAATATTCTTTGGGTACGACCCTTCTCCATATTCTTAATTTATCAGATTATTTTATATATGTAAATTATGATCATTCTTACATTCTACGTGTGGTTATGAACTATGGTGGATAGTATTTTGTAAATTTTTTATACTTTTTATTTGCAATACTGTTAGGCAAATATATTATGATTGTTGAGATTAAGATAACAAATTTTTAAGTTGCGAAATAGATCGTAATTTTTAGTATTTTTGAATCTTTGAATTAATTTTAAAATTCAGATATTGCAAGGATTACAATGTGTTAGTTATATTCTTTAATTTGTATTACTGTTTTGTCTTTTTTTTAATTTAGCATGTGTCAAGTTAAGACTCCGGAGAACCGAAAGCATGAAAGAAATTAGTAATTGAGTATTATTAAATTAAATTTAATATGATGGTTGAAGATAAAGTATGATTATCTATCTGTATATAGGTCCTTTTTTTAATCATTACTATCCTAAAAGCTGAAGCAAAAATGAAGGATATGTAATTGAAAGTCATTTTGAATTCCACTATAGTCAAGTATGATGGTTTATAATGTTTTGAATTGATCTAAAATCTAACATATATCACCTCTGTGTGATGTAATATAATGTAAATGTATCTCTAAGGCTTCTAAAACTATATAGTTATCTTTGATCAGTTTCTTAAACTTAAGTTTAGTATTATCAAATTATAATGTCTTTTTATTTGGTTTGGTCTTTGTGTGTTGTTGTTGTTGTTGTTGTTGTTGTTGTTGTTGTTGTTGTTGTTGTTATTATTATTATTATTATTATTATTATTATTATTATTATTATTATTATTATTATTATTATTATTCATTGAATCTTTTCTATATCAATTATCATATGACAAGATTAGAATATGATTTTTTTTTTTCAAATACTATTTAACGAGTTATAATTCAAATGGCATAATTTTTTAGACAATTTACATAAATAATTTTTTGTCTTTTAAATTTACGCAATTGCATTATATTCTTTCAAATATGAAGACGCAAATACATTGTTTCATATATTTACGTCAACACATAATCCGCTACAACCAGCCGCGGATTACATACAAATGGGGAAACACAGAAACCGCTAGAGGCTGTCGCCATTTCTATTTATTAATGCTTGGCCAATAGCGATTTATGTGTATTGGGAGACGTACGTAAACCACTAGAGGCTATAGCGGTTTAGGTGGAGAATGAATGCCTACATAAATTATAATCCCGTATTCACACATATCTTAATCTATCTTTATCTAATTCTAATCATTATTATTCCTATCATTTTACTTTAAATTATATTCATTAATATTAATTAAGAATATTATTACTATTTAAAGTTTATTTCTAACAAATAATATTACTATTCAAAATCTAATAATAAACAACAATAATTTTTTCATTTCTAATCTAACATGAAATTTTTTAAATTAAGTAAAAATTAATGAACTAACCTCCTTATTAATGTGTCTATTAAATTAGATGAAATCGTCTAGTCAATAAAAACGATCTATTTTATTTAAGATTCTACTTTCACACGATAATCGTATAAGTTCTTTTAAAATATTTTAAAAGAAAATATTTAAAATGGTATTTCGTCACTAAGAACCACAAACTTAAATTAAAGTTCTCTCCTCCTATTAGTTCAATACAAGGTTAGGTGAATTAATGTAACCCCTTCTCAAGTTAGTTAGCTGAGAGTAGAAAGAAATTATAGCTTCACGTAAGTAATAGGAACCTGCCACAAACAACTCTTTCCCTTCTATACTAATTTGTGACAGGATGTCGTTAATAATTCTAACCCTTCTAAATTATTTTTAGCTTTAAAAAATTATTTGTGATTTGTTGATTTAAATAATATGATATAAAATTCAACAAATTACATTTAAAAACTCATTTCGTACTAGCTTGCAGCAAATTATATAAAAATAAATCAAGAAATAAATATATCAAACTTTAGGACAATTGATTAATTTTGAGTTGAAAATATTTTATTTATAACATTTGTTTATTATTTTGTTTACAATATTCAAACAATATAACATGTTTAGGATGCTAATTATTTTTTATATCATAGATAAAACTGTGTAATACATTAATATAAATTTAAATTGGTGTATTCCACAAGTATAATATATAATATAAATTGCGAGTACCAATTTATATGACAAAAGAATTTATAATTTTACAATTTTATAAATTATAATTCTTTTAAATTAAAAGATTTAAAGAGTAAAGTATCGTTTTTGTCCCCAACGTTTGGAGTAAGTCCCAAAGTTATTCCTAACGTTTCAATCGTCCTATTTAAGTCCCTAACGTTTCAATCGTCCTATTTAAGTCCCTAACGTTTCAATCGTCCTATTTAAGTCCCTAACGTTTTAAAACTGACTCAATGTTGTCCTGCCGGGATCCGTTAACAAAATTGACGGCGAGACAAAATTGAGACGATTTTGAAACGTTAGGGACTTAAATAGGACGAAAACATTGAGGACAAAAATGATACATAGAAATAAATTTTAATTTTATCCTTCAATAATATCAATTTTTTAGTATACATAGTGTTCAGTTATTTTTTAGTCACATCTAAATAAATTACACTTAATCATATACTTTCATTTTAAATAAATTATTTTTTTTATTTTACTCTTAAAAATTTTTAGTTATCATGAAATGTTTGTAGAATGACTACTATATAAACTTGCAGAAAAGAAAAAAAAAATATATATACAATAAAATATAAATTATACCTTTTGTCTCTAATGTATCAATATTTTTTAAAATTATAAAAAAATAAATTTATTTAAAATGAAAATAATGTGATTAGTGTAATTTATTTAGATGTAATTAAAAAATAATTAAATACTATGTACAGTAAAAAAATAATATTATTGAAAGATAAAATTAAATTAAAATTTATTTTTATATATCGTTTTTGTCCCTAACGTTTCAAAATCGTCTCAATTTTGTCCCGCCGTCAATTCTGTTAACGAATCCCTAACGGCAGGACAACATTGAGTCAATTTTGAAACGTTAGGACTTAAATAGGACGATTGAAACATTAGGGACAACTTTAGAACTTACCCCAAATGTTGAGGACAAAAACGATACTTTACTTAAGATTTAAATTATGACTTACAATTTTTAATTATTTTTTGTTTTATTTAAAATCATAATTCATCATTTTTAATTATCTTTTTTAATTTTTTTTATCTTATTTAAAATCATTACATTTGTTTTTATCCTACATGCTTCTTGTATCATTATATTATATAATAATATTAACCAAAATTGTATTAAACCGCTGCTGCCTCCAGCGGTTTACGCACGTCTCCCAATACACATAAATCGCTACTACGAGAAGCGGTTTATGGCCAAGCATCAATAAACAGAAATTGCGACAGCCCTCTAGCGGTTTCTGTATTCTCCCATTTGCATGTAATTCATTGCTGGCTATAGCTGATTATGTGTTTACGTAAACCGCTATTGCCAACAGTGGTTTCTATAGATATGAAACAATGTATTTACGTCTTCATATTTGAAAGAATGCAATTGCGTAAATTTAAAGGACAAACAATTTATTTATGTAAATTATCCTAATTTTTTCATTTTCACCTAGAGATTTTGAATTTGAGTCAAAATTCTTAACTTAAAATATATATATAATATAAAAACATCTCTTATCAAATGGTCCTTATACTTTTCTAGCATTAGCACAAAATCTAAATTTGAATAGTGAAAAAAAAATCTCACTAATCAGTAATCACTTATCACTCATGTGATTTACCTTTCTTCATGTATAGTGATAACTCATATTCAACCTTTTAAAAGTCAAAACAGCTTCATATGATAGTAGTTAGTTTTCATAAAAAGCAATGGGCTCTCCCAAACCAATAGCCACATAGCAAACAGTTTTTACCATTTTTCTCCCAACAAAACTGAAGAAACATTAATTATTTAATTAGCCAAATAGTGTAAGCTTTTTTTGCCTCTTCACCTGAATAAATGTGGCATGTTATGCATTGCACCCACAGTTTTTATCAGGTGAAATTATCCTGGCATGTAGTTTGAAATTAACAAATCAACTAAACTAATTAAAGTGAAGATCCCAAACTATGGGGACTGTGTATTCTTCTTTTCTTTTGTTTTTTAAATCATCTAAAAGGTACATCTAAAAGTACATAGTAGTATAAAAGATTAAAAGTATCTAAAACAAGCAAATAGAAGAAGAAAAACAAGTGGCGGATAATGGAACTGATCTCAAATCTCAAACATTGTAATCTGCAAGGGCATTTAAAAATGCTGAAACAAAGGTATGCATATAATATATATATATTTCTTCAACATATGTTAATGATGTTATTATAATACCATCTGCAAGTAGGGTGGTAAACCGGTTTAAACTCGCCAAATCGGTTTGCGTAATCCGTAAAAAAAAGTGGGTTGGTCTGAAAAATTAAGACCGTCAAATAGCAAAAGTCCGCATAACGCACACCGCTTAAACCGCGGATTTTAGCGGGATGGAACAGACTTTTTCTCCGGGCTTAGTATTTTTTTTTTAGCGAAAGAGTATTTTTACAATTTTTTAGTCAAAATCCAATTTCCCCCAACCCAACTTACAAAACAAGAAAATGAACATGAAAATGGAATGTTTTGAATTATGTTTATTATATTTTGGAGACAATATTTATAATCATATTTTAGATTATGTTTATTTTGCTTTGAAAATAATATTTATAATTATGTTTATTAGATATTTATAATTATAAAGACTTTAATGTTTATGAATATAAAAATTATAAATTTTTTTATACTTTTAGAAATTATAAATTTATTAAATTAATTATAAAATTATATATATTATTTAATAGTTAATAATAAAAAAAAAGAGAGTAGGACAAAATTTTAAGATCGTCTTATTAGACGGGACAGCACAGGCCAGCCCGCCAAAAAACAGACTTTTAGCAAGGCGAGGCGAACTTTTTCGCTTGCCACACGCCCACACGTATATGCAAGAGAAGTATTTTATTATAATTCAAGTCATGTATTTTTTTTTTCTTTTTTAAATTATTTATCTTGATTTTTGGTCCATGACCAGGGTATTTATTTTCTTATAACAATAACTAATTTCTCGTTAATTTGTAAGCGCATTGATAAAGCAACAACCAACTTGAAATTTTAAATTAACTTAAGAGGAATGCTAGGGTCAGCAATTTTTAGTGTTTTGTAACCATCAATTGGTCATTAATAATATTTTTAATAGTGTGAGATTACATCTAATAGTAGGAGATCACTCACTTTTGTTTTGATAATTAAGTGCTGGCTAGAAAACACAAAAGTTGCTGGCTCTATACTTTTCCTTAACTTAATTCTACTACATGAAATTAATACATAATGATAAATATTAAATTTAAACCACTTGAACTAATCAAATATTAGCTTTTCAAAGATGTTTAACATTTATACGCTAATATGCATATTTTTAAGTCATTTTCAAATCGTTTTTAATATTTGATTTCTTTATCAAAGGTGGGAAAAAGTTACACCTGAAAGACTTTTAATCATGCTGTGATTTTTTTTTTTTATTTGTTTAATTTCAGCTCATAGTGGACCATTGAACTTCAATAAAAGGAAAAAGATCAGACATACTTCCTCGTCGA
The DNA here is from genome assembly GCF_003086295.3 of Arachis hypogaea. Classification (NCBI taxonomy): domain Eukaryota; kingdom Viridiplantae; phylum Streptophyta; class Magnoliopsida; order Fabales; family Fabaceae; genus Arachis; species Arachis hypogaea. The sequence continues at coordinate 3,595,454 of NC_092054.1, read as the reverse complement.
CTCGTCGTCCATAAATACTAATCATTTTATTAGTTAAAAAAAATTCTTTAATATATTTCTCACTCTCATATTTAAATAATGAATGACTGAATGACAATTGAACAATTCTTAAATATATTATCAACATAATATTAATTACAAAAAATAATAAAAAAGTATTTTAATAAATTTTAGAATCAAGTATCAACCTTGATTTTGTGCTTTTGTAGAATAACACCTATACAAATGATTAAGTGACAAATAACATGAACCAAAATTCGAAAAGAATATCATATACTAACAATTTTTTTTAAATGTCTTTTTGTTATTTTCTGTTTTGTTTATACATATTAACATATAGTAAAGTATTTTGGATCCGATTTTTGGGTCCTTTCTCGGAATCGCCATCGAATTTGACAATTTTAAGATTGGGCCATCTTTACGGTCTAAAAACGGATTAATAACTTTTAATATTTTAACCCAATATTCAAATTCAAATCTATTTCTTATCTTACATAAACAAAGATAAGATAAGATAACTATTACAAGCTATATAAAGAAAAAGTCAAAAATCCTCTCAAATACTCACTCATTCATCACATACACACTTCTTAAATTTATTCTAACTTTAGTATCAGAGTATTTTTAAAGGTACCACCCCACTACTTCAGAATTCGAATCGCGCCATCATCTGGATCCGCAAATTTCCAATTTCTTACCCAACCAGTACGAATAACTTCCTATACACAAGGCATTTTTATTTTTGTACTTAAACAACTTGCATTGTGTGGTGAGGCTAGTGTCAAATATGAAAGCCTCATATACTATATCTTTAGATTTGGGTGTTAATGGAGACAATGAAATAAGAACCCTCAAGTAGAATGGAGTTAGTATGTAAGAGAGTTATATTATTATTATTATTATTATTATTATTATTATTATTATTATTATTTCTTACATTGTTGGTTGGTTATCAAGTTAAGACTATTAATGATTTTTTATTATTTTAATAAATTAAAAATTAATTCGTGGCAGTCTAAGTTCTACTTAAATTGATATATACATAAGGTATGATTTAAATTTTTTATATTTTTTTTAACAATAAATTTTTAATACTTATTTAAATGGAATAAGTGTGGGATTTTAATTTTGACTTGTATATATAATAACCTATTGAACAATGATAAATTTTTAAATAAAATTTAATTTTATAGCCGATATCCCGCGTCCTCCGATGGGTTGTTGTATGCATAAGGTAAAATTTGGACTCTCAATACTTGTTTAAGCGAACTAGTAAATTAACTACTAGACCAACCCAACTAGAATTGTAAAATAGGAGTTACTATGTTAAAAAAAAATTGAATATTCTATTTCGATAAGCCCTATGTTGGCAGCAACGAGGCCCAATTGTTGGCTTCACTCTTCCCCACACTCTCTCAACCCATTTTTGTTTTCTCTATATAAATTCTTGGCCACATTAGAGCACTCTAAAGTTTCCCACCCCAACACAGCAACACTTAACATTCTAACACTAAGCTTCTTCTTTGTTTTTTCTTTTTTATTTCTAATTTCTCTTTATCATTTTTCGGTTTTGTATTACAATTTGATTAATTAGATACATTTTTCAGGTGAAGTTGAAGGATACAATTTTTATCTTTCACTACTACTCTTCTCCCCTTATTCATAAGCATTATTGTGCTTCTTTCTCTTCCTCTACCATTCTTCTTCTCTTTGCTTTGATTTGGTGTCACCAAGTAGAAATTCATCAATTCCACATTATGATGAATTAATATATAAGACAACAATCACCATGGTATGTTAATGTTATAAATAAACTTCTTATAATTATTACTACAAATGTTATTATTATTATAGAATTAATTGAATTAAATTAAATAACATCCTATGTCTTAATTTATATATGTGCAGATTCTAATGGCAAGAATGATGCGGTCACTAGTGAAGCTAGCAAGATCACTAATGTGTGAACCAACATCAACACTCACAACCATTCTCTATTATGGGAACCTACTTCCAAGAAACCTTAACAACAACTTGAACCGGTTGGTCCGACCGGAATTCCTTCACCAAGAGAACCATTTCTTCCATTTTCTCATCGCTATATTAAGGTGTGTTTGGTAGTAGTTATTACTAGTAGCTTGGTCAGAGTTAAAATTAGGCCATGTTAGGTTGGGGTTCAGGTGTTTCATAAAGCAAGGAAATTAAAGGATACGGTCTCATCATAAGGTTAAGAACTTAAGACAAAAAACGAATTTAATTATTTGAGGAAACCAATTAGTAATGCATTTACTTTTTGAGGCACTCCATGTGGTAGCACAGTGTCTTAGTAAGAATTTTGGGAGCAACAAAATCATGCATCATATGTACTCATCAAATCAATAGATCAATGTGCACTTAATTCAACTAGAAAATGATTTTTTTGATTTTTCACGGTATCTCCTAATCCGACAGGCCAAAGAATAATTCGCTGCGACATTGAGCTATATTTAAAAGTTTGTCGTTGGCCAATAAATTGCCACAAACACAAACCGAGATTCGAACCCCGACAAACTAGTGAACTAACTACTAGACTAACCTAATTCGATTTCAACTAAAAAATTATGAGTTTGTTTGAATTTGAAAAATCATGAACCTATGTTGGGTTTAACATTTTTTAATTTATACAACTCATTCAATTAATTTAATCTTATAAGGCGCATACATATATAATATAATTAATATAATAGAATAATCAAATTTATTTATAATAGTATGATCAAATTTTTTTATGAATATTAACATGGATTTTTGAATAGTGACTAATTAATATGGTTGATTTTTTTTAAAATTTATGTAATATAATTGATTTTTTATTTAATAAATAATTATCTCAAATATATATAACCAAAATATAATTTTTTAAATATTAGACCCATGAAGTCTACCCAATCAAATCTACCGATAAATATATTAGATTGGTTAGAATAAGGTTGAAAAAAAATATATAGCAAAACTTATCAAATCTAATCCATTAATTAAACAAATAGATTAGTTAAAAAAAAATTTCTTCAACGACCCACCTGAAGAACACCCTAAATTTCCTAATCGATATTTCCAATAAATTTATAATAATAACTAGCTGCTACCACCTCCATTTAAAAAAAAAAGGCTTAAACGTATATAATTATCAAAAAAAGTTCATATAGACATATACCCTCGGATCATAACTAGAAATCTCGACGATAGTTACTAGATTATTTTTTTTTTCGGAAAATGTTTGGTAATAAAAAAAAATAACCAAAAACAACATAATTTATCTTATTTAATATTTATTAATTGTTACGACAATTAATGAATGCTAAATAAAATAAGTTTTGACGGTTTTTTTTGTCTCCGTAACATTACCATTTTTTTCATTGGAAATCATAGTTAATTTTAAAGCGAGTACAAAAATCTGATTAATTTATGAAATTTTAAAATTACGTCAAAATATGTAAAAACATTAAAATCATGCTTATGATGTATAGTTCTGGGCCTTGGTGGGTTTTTTATTGGGTTCATTTAAAGGACCGAGTGACCAACTTGAACGTTGAGCCCAAAATCATAAACAAAATATTCCTCAACTTTACTAGATTGCTCTGTCCAATATTAACCACAAAAAAAAAAAAAAAAAAAAAGATTGCTCTGTCCAAATACAAAAACTTGACTAGATTATTGAGAGACTCTGCCTAATATTGACCAATGAACAAGGACTGCAACTTATTTTAGTTTGTAGGCTAAAATAACTTATAGTTTTTTAAATATTTCATGTTACTTAAAGTCGAATTTGCTACTTAAAATATTTTAAAATTTAAAATTATAATTTAATAAGTAGAAAAATATAACTAAATTGAGTTAATTTAGACTCTAGTTGTTAGTTCACTAATCCTAATAATATATTGGTCAATCATAAACTCTTAAATAGAATTTCAATTTTCGTCTTTAATCTGTCGGTTAGTAAATACCGTAAAAAAATAAAAAATTAAATAAAAAAATATAATAAAATAATAGAAACACAATTTTATGACATTAAATTAAGTATATATAAATATTCTTTTAATTAAACAATATAATTGCGGTCCAATAAGAAAATCATTCATGAGCAATAACTTTTCATGAGTAGCAAGAGAGAAGTACTTTAATTTCATTAACACACCAAATTTTATTATTTTAATTTTGCTTATATATACATCCCAAAACGCATTGAGATTGGTAGATAGATTAAGCATCGTTATATTGAGAAGGGGCCGCCAATGGTTTGATAAATAATGGCAAAATTAAGCATGGCAAAGTTTTTTTCACTTTTTCTTTTGGTTTCAGGTTTGTTCACATACATATCTAATATCTTGATTCATATATCATGCATGTTAATATGTTCTTGTCCTAGTTTTATTAAAGAAAAAATGGTAACATTTACATGAAATGTGTTATTTATAAGAGTAATTGATGAATCGTAGTGTGTTTGCGGTGTTGTATGTGTCAGTGATGAGAAGTGAAGTGGGTGTGGGTCAAAGACTTGCTATTGAATGTCGGCGTCAGTTTTGGTACAGGGATAACTGCGTACGTGAAGATTGCCAGCAGCTTTGTCTAAGGTTTTCTGAACCTGCAGCAGTAGCTGTATCGTCTGAGTGCCCGGCATCTCACACTTGTTTTTGCCAATATTGGTGCTTGGACAAATAATAATAATAATAATAATAATAATAATAATAATAATAATAATACTCACCATACGAAGGTATAACTTGAAAAATATTAAGATATTGATAAATATGATATGTATGTGGCGGAATTAGACTAAATCGCCAAAAATAAATTTTGTAATATATGAAAAAGATTAAATTAAACATTTTAAGGGACTAAATTATTATTGTTATTATTAATTCATTTGAAATACCATAAACGATTCCTATTAATTCTCAATTACAAATTCTTCTTAAATGTTTTGAAAATAAATATGATTCAACAACAATAAAAGCATTACATGCAAGAAACATAAATCTCTTTCTTTTGTGGGTTAAAACTCTCTTTCTTTTCACTAAGACGATCATAAATTGCAAAACATCAAGAAAATCTTTACACTACGTGGTTTCCAAAGGGTTTGGGCGCGAAACCAATGCACCGTCGTTTAAGTAGTGTCCACCATGTCATACAATTGCGCTAGATCAGTATTCCAGTGACGAATAAGATGATCGCAGGGACAAGGCGGAGCCACGATTACAAATTTAGGGATTCTAATTGGGGCCAACAAAATTGTGAGGGATCATTCTGAACATCAACCCATATTTCAGGGACCAAATTGAGATTTAACTCATGAAAGAGAGAAGGAAAAAGATGGGTGGAGGTAGCGATAGGACTAGCAGGGTTAAAGTGACAAATTTGTGTGTGTTTAGATTAGCATTTGTCAAACTGGAGTTTGAATGAGAGTGATTTTGTAGAATTGATTTTGGATAGAAGTGAGTCTATGCCAACATGATTTATGTTTGGCAATTTTATACTAAAATTGATTTTGATAAAATTAATATTGTTTAGATAATATTAGTTAAAATCACTTTTAGATAGATAATTAGTTAATTATTAAAAAAATATAATATTAAATTATAATGTTATTTTTTTTAGTATATTTAATTTTTTTAGTATATTTTTTATATAGTATTTTTTATATCTATTTTAGCATGTTATAATTTTTATTATTATAATAAAAATTAATTAAAAAAATAAAATATAAAGAATATTAAAAATTGATAAAAAAAATTTAAAAATTTAAAATGACTTGAAACAAATTTAAAAATTTTTTTGGAAAAAACTATTAAAACCAATAATGATCATCAAAGTAAACACACATTTAAGTGAACGCAGAAGTAACAATTTCTTGCTTCAATTAAACATGATTTTAGGTTGCAAAATCAATTATGCATTTAGAGGAAAAAAGTTGCTAAACATAAAAAACAGCGTTCAAAAAATTTAAACGCACTCTTATCCTTTTCAATGCGTTTGCCAAACACACCAAGTCTAGAGACAACAGAGGCAGGTTTGTCTTGCACGTAACTTGAATTATCAGGTATCAATGTGCATGCCTAAAGTAGGTATTAGGGTTAAGTACTTTTTTCGCCCTTAACCTCTTGGGTGAAAATCAAAATCATTCCCAACCTTTTTTTGTTATTAAAATTATTCTCAACATTACAAAACGCTATTAAATCATCCTTTTTATATAGAATATTAGTACTCGCATGTTGCAAACTCGCAGCAATGGCGACAAGCCGACAACGATAGGAGCTTTTGTCTGACGATATAGCAAGGAAACGCCTGAGGCTGTGACTTTGTGAAGAATAGTTGTGTTGTGTTCTGGAAATTTCATCACTCAATTGTTTAAACCTCTTTCTGAACCCTATCTATATTTTGAAACCTTCTGATTAGCATCGCAACAACGATTCTGTCAAAAACCACATTTTTTACCCACCTTAAAGCCGTCGTGATACTGCACAAGCACCACCATCCTCCATCCTCCATCCTCCACGGTCTCTCCCCGCCTTCTCTGATTCTTCTCCCTAAAAGAAGCTGGCGCCGACGCAAGCACCAACTCTGCATAGAGGCTCCTTTCTCCGCCCTCAACCGTTCCCAACATCAACAATAGCAAACTCATAAATCGCAATTTCTTTCGTACTACTTGAACCCTAACAACTCCAAACTACCCCAATTTTTTTAGGGCCTGATTAGGGTCAAGACCTTCACGAATTGTTCCTTGTTTTATACTTGCAGTGAAGGTGGTGGTGTTATTGTTGCGACAGTGATGATTGTGGATTGTATGAGAATGTTAATTGGGGGTGGCGGTGCATGACAGGTGACCATGGGGTGAAGATAGAGATGGTGCAAAATTAGTGATAGGTAATAAATCTTGTGAAGAAGATGATGATGGAAGTATAGTGGTGGTGGTAATGGTAATGGTGATGATGACAGTGATGGTGGTGAAGGAAATGAGATGGTGATGAGGAATGGTGTTTAAGTTGAGAGAGAACAGAAAAGGAAGAACAATGGACTAGGTTGAAATTTTTTTAAAAAAAAAAAATTTATAATTATTAGAAGGGTAAAATCATCCATAAATTAATGTTTTGTACGAAAAGGATGATTTTAAAACGATTTGTAATATTGAAGATGATATTAATTAAAAAAAAAATGGAGATGATTTTGATTTTAACCCAAGACATTAGAGACGAAAAAAGTACTTATCCCTAAATATTATATATATGATTTTGATTCTACAAAGTTGAAAATTCGTTTTTTTTTTTTTTGTTCCTTGGAAATCATGGTTAATTTTAGAGCAAAGAGTACAAAAGTCTGATTAATTTTTTATGAAATTTTAAAATTATGCCAAAATATGTAAAAATATTTTTTTTGGATCAATGGATTGGACAACTCCTAATTCTAAGTTACACACTCACACATGCTACAGTAAAAACATTAAAATCATGCTTATGATATATAGTTCTGGGTCTTGGTGGGTTTTTTTATTGGGTTCATTTAAAAGGACCGAGTGACTGACCAACTTGAACGTTAAGCCCAAAATCATAAAAAAAAAAAAATATGTTCTTCAACTTTCTCTGTCCAAATACAAAAAACTTGACTAGATTAAAATACTGTGCCTAATATTGAACAATGAACAAGGACTACTAAAAAAAAAAAAAAAAAAAACAAGGACTACTAATTATTTTTGTTTTGTAGGATAAAATAACTTTAAAAACATTTTTTTACGAATTTGTTTTATAAATTTTGTTTTGAGTTTAAAAAATAATTACTACCGAATAAAAGAAATTATTTGTTCATTTAAGGATGAAAACTACTTACATGTACTTTATTTCAGTATAACTTTTTGTAAATACCAAGTGACAAGTACTTTATTAGCCTTTCGCACATACAAAGTTTTATTAATTCAATTGTTATTATAGCTATTTTAATAGGTTCTTTGATTAAGTGGTGTGAATTTGATTTATTCTAATAATAAATGCATGGACTGCATTTTGCTATCAGTGGATACTTTGAAAATTCAGACAACTAAAAAATTAGTCACCGATCTTCAAGGTGGATACTTGGCTAAAAAAAGTAACTATTTACCTTTAGACAATTAAATTAAAAAAAAATATCAATTAATTAAAAAAAAATTAGATGTGGTGAAATAATGAATTTTCACTTATATATGCACTAAACATCTCCCGGAGTCACATACAAATTAAGAGATATATGTTGACACTAATATTTGATAGATGGCTAAGTTAACTTTAACAAGCATGTTTTCACTTTTCCTTATGATGTCACGTACATCTATCATCTTCTAATCTCATTTATATTAACATGTTACATTTAGGGCTGAAAGTGAGTTAAGACGGTTCATAAGTCAATTCGAACTCGACTCATTAATAGTTTGATAAGATGAATTTGTGAGCTGATAAACTGAGCTTGAGTTTGGATTTAACCTCATAAATTAAATGAGCCGAACTTGAGCATAAATAAACTCAACTCATTAACTCGTGAACTGGCTCAATTATATATATAATATTTAAAGTATAGATTAAATAAATATAGGATATGCATATTAATAATGTAAAATATACATATAAAATAGTAATATACAATATTACATATATATCAATGTTTTTAATTGTTTAAAATTATATAGATATTTTTTATATATAATTTTGATGTAGGACATAAATAAAAAATTTATAATTGATAAATAGATAATATATTAAATTTATCTTTTTTAATATTTTTTAATATATATAAGTTATAATTTATTGATATAGAATTATAGATTATGTTCCTATTATTTGAGCCAACTCGTGAGCTCGAGCCAGCTTGTGAGCTTTCGTTGAGCCGAACTTGAGCTTATGAAATAGACTCGATTGTTAATGAGTCGAGTCATGAGCCAAACTTAATTTTCGTGAGCCGAGCTTGATCTTGGTCTAGCTCGACTTAGCTCTATTCACTTTCAGTCCTAGAATTATTATTATTATTATTATTATTGGATTAATAGTTAAGACAATTCTTAAAAGATTAAATGTTTTAAATTTATATTGTAAAAAATATAATTGTGAATGTAATTTAATCTTTTTATTAGTTAGATAATGTCACGTGACATAATTATTCTGTAATGCGTTATCTAATTAGTAAAAGAACCCATTTGATATATAATTATATTTTTTAGGTACCAATTTAGAACATTCGATCTTTCAATAGTTAAATTAATGAACACATATCTTTGAAGAACTATATTTTGAGTATTAAAGCTATTATATATTATTTTATATATTTTGTTCTTGTTCTATATATGATCTATATATTACTATACATCAAATTAAAATGTCTTCTTGTTTTAAATCAATTGACAGTTGTGTTGATGATGAGAATTGAAATGGATGCAGAAAAAACTGAAGTTTGTGAGGATAGTTGGCTTAGACTTAAATCATGTGGAAGTGTGATTTGTTACAAAGAATGTGTGAAAAAATGGCCTACCTTCATATCTGCACGTTGCACATTTCTCAATTGCGTTTGTGCCTACGCTTGTTAATTAATTGATTATTATTAACTAAGAATTTTGAACAATGAACAAGGACTACGAATTATTTTAGTTTTGTAGGCTAAAATAACTTAAACTTTCTTAAATATTTCATGTTACTTAAAAGTCGAATTTGCTATTTAAAATATTTTAAAATTTAAAACTGTGATTTAATAAATAAGAAAATATAAGTAAATTGGGTTAGTCTATATTCTAGTAGTTAGTTTACTAGTCCTAATAATGTATTGATCAATCACAAACTTTTAAATAGAGCTTCGAATTTCGATTTTCGACGAATTAATTCTTGATCTGTCAATTAGAAGATACCGTAAAAAAAATTGAATAAAAAAATATAATAAAATAATAAAAACACAGTTTTATCAAATTAAATTAAGTATATATAAATATTCTTTTAATTAAACAATATAATTGCGGTCCAATAAGAAAATCTTTCATGAGCAATAACTTTTCATGAGTAGCAAGAGATAAGTACTTTAATTTCATTAACACACCAAATTTTATTATTTTAATTTTGCTTATATATACATCCCAAAACGCATCGAGATCGGTAGATAGATTAAGCATTGTTATATTGAGAACAGGGCACCAATTTGTTTGATAAATAATGGCAAAATTAAGCATGGCAAAGTTTTTTTCACTTTTTCTTTTGGTTTCAGGTTTGTTCAAATACATATCTAATATCTTGATTCATATCTCATGCATGTTAATATCTTCTTGTCCTAGCTTTATTAAAGAAAAAATGGTAACATTTATGTTACCTAGATTATTTCTTTATCAATAATAGGCTTATCATTGTAATTATTTTTTAGCGAGTGTATATAAAGAGTATATAGTATATAAAGTGTAATAACTCAACAAACATTCTTTAAGAGAGATTTTTCATTCTATTCAACAATAAGAAGAACTTACCATCAACATTACAACTTGAGCAGCTTAGAACATGAAATTTTCTCCAATTTACATGAAAATGTGTTATTATAAGACTAATTGATGAATTGTAGTGTGTTTGCGGTGTTGTATGTGTCAGTGATGAGAAGTGAAGTGGGTGTGGTTAAAGGAAACAAATGTGGGCTTAAGATTTGGTACCTGGATAACTGCGTACCTGAAGATTGCTCTCAGCTTTGTGATAGGGATTTTGTACCTGGAGTAGTAGCTGTAATCTCAGATTGCCAGGCATCCACTTGTTTTTGCCAATATTTGTGCCAATAATAATAATGCGAAGATTTATATGCAATTATTTTCATATAAAGTTAATAGGTAAAAATTGTTAGATAAATTGATAGATTTGACTATATTATTGTCTAATGATTTTTTATTATTAATTTCACATGAAGATAACTGTATACAAATTTTTATCTAATAATAATAATAATATTTACATACATTTATTTTTATATAAAGTTGATAAATAAAAATTATTAGATAATTTAATAAATTTGACTAAATTATTATCTAATAATTTTTTACTATTAATTTTATATAAAGATAATTGTATATAAACTTTTGTTTAGTAATAATAATGATGATGAGGGAATGAAATGTCTATTTGTCTATCAATGCAAGAAGCAAAGAATAGAGATTTAAATCAATCTTCATTATTACATGTGTTAAAGTGTGTTATTCTTTCTTGATATATTAGAATGATTAGAATAGATATATCTCCTTAAGTAATTTTCTGCTCAAATTAAAGGCTATAGTATATATATTGAAGGTAAATTTAGCTATCAAACATTTAAGAAAAATAAAATACTCACCATACGAAGATGTGGTATAACTTGAAAAATATTAAGATATCGATAAATATATATGATATGTATGTGGCGGAATTAGACTAAATCTTGGAAATAGTAAAAAATTAATTTTGTAATATATGAAAAAAATTAAATTAAATATTTTAAAGGACTAAATTATTATTGTTGTTATTAATTCATTTGAAATACCATAAACGATTCCTATTATTTCTCAATTACAAATTCTTCTTAAATATTTTGAAAATAAATATGATTCAACAACAATAAAAGCATTACATGCATTTCAATGTTAATAAGACTGAAGGTAGAAGCGAAAGTGAAATATGATAAAATTATATAACTAACAATTATGTTTAAAATGGAAGCAGGAAAAAAAAAAGAATAAAGACCTGTAGAAAAAAAGAAAGAGGAGTTAAATCTCAATTTGACCCTTAAAATTTAGTTCAATGTCCAGAATAATTCTTACTATTTTATTGGCCTCAATTAGAATTCCCAAATTTGTAATTGTGGCTCCGACTTACTTTTGTGATTATCTCCGTCATTGGAATGCTGATCTGACGCAATTACATGACATGACGAACACTACTTAAACAACGGCGTATTGGTTTTGCACCCAAACCCTTTGGAAGCTACGTCATTTCAGTTTTTTGTGGGTTAAAACTCTCTTTCTTTTTACTACGACGATCATAAGTTGCAAAACATCAAGAAAATCTTTACACTACGTTGTTTCCAAAGGGTTTGGGCGCGAAACCAATGCACCGTCGTTTAAGTAGTGTCCACCATGTCATGCGATTGCGCCAGATCAGTATTCCAGTGATGAATAAGATGATCGCAGGGATAAGGCAGGGCCACAATTGCAAATTTAGGGGTTCTAATTGGGGCCAACAAAATTGTAGGGGATCATTCTGAGCATCCACCCATATTTCAGGGCCAAATTGAGATTTAACTCAAGAAAGAAAGAAGGAGAAAGATGGGTGGTGGTGGCAATGGGACTAGCAGTGTCAAAGTGATAAATTTGTGTGTGTTTGTATTAACGTTTGTCAAACTAGAGTTTGAATGAGAGTGGTTCTGTAGAATTGATTTTGGGTAGAAATGAGTCTGTGCCAACATAATTTATGTTTGGCAATTTTATACTAAAATTGATTTTAATAAAATGAATATTGTTTAGATAATAGTAGTTAAAATTACTTTTAGATAGATAATTAGTTAATTACTAAAAAAATATTATATTTAATTATAATGTTATTTTTTTAGTATATTTAATTTTTTTATACTTCTTTTAATATATTTTTTATATAGTATTTTTTATAATACTCTATTTTAGTATGTTATAATTTTTATTATTATAATAAAATTAATAAAAAAACAAAATATACAAAAATACTAAAAATTGATAAAAAAAAATTAAAATATTTAAAATGACTTAAAACAAATTTCAATTTTTTTTTGAAAAAAACTATTAAAATTAATAATGATCATCAAAGTAAACACACGTTTAAGCTAATGCAGAAGCAACAATTTCTTGCTTCAAGTAAACTCAGTTTAGGTTACAAAATTACTCATGCGTTTAGAGAAAAAATGTTGCCAAACATAAAAAAATAACATTCAAAAAACTTAAAGGCACTCTTATCCTCTTAAATGCGTTTGTCAAACACACCAAATTTAGAGATAACAGAGATAAATTTATCTTGTACGTAACTTGAATTATCACGTATCAATATGTGGATGCCTAAAGTAAATATTATATATATGATTTTGATTCTATGAAGTTGAAAATTCGTTCCGTTTTTTTTTTTTTTTTTTTTTTTTTTTGATTCATTGGAAATCATGGTTAATTTTAGAGCAAAGAATACAAAAGTCTGATTAATTTTTTATGAAATTTTAAAATTATGTCAAAATATGTAAAAACATTAAAATCATGCTTATGATGTATAGTTTTGGGCCTTGGTGGGTTTTTTATTGGGTTCATTTAAAAGGACGAGTGACTGACCAACTTAAACGTTAAGCCCAAAATCATAAAAAAAAATTATGCTCTTCAACTAAACTAGAATACTCTGTACAAATACAAAACCTTGACTAGATTGAAATACTGTGCCTAATATTGAACAATGAACAAGGACTGCTAATTAATTATTTTAGGTTTGTAGGATAAAATAACTTAAAAAACATTTAAAAAAAAACATTTTTTTACGAATTTGTTTTATAAATTTTGTTTGAGTTTAAAAAATAATTATTGCCGAATAAAAGAAATTATTTGTTCATTTAAGGATGAAAACTACTTACATGTACTTTATTTCAGAATAACTTTTTGTAAATACCAAGTGACAAGTACTTTATTAGCCTTTCGCACATACAAAGTTTTATTAATTCAATTGTTATTATAGCTATTTTAAATTTTTAATAGGTTCTTTAATTAAGTGGTGTGAATTTGATTTATTCTAATAATAAATGCATGGACTGCATTTTGCTATTAGTGGATACTTTGAAAATTCCGACAACAAAAAAATTAGTCACCGATCTTCAAGGTGGTTACTTGGAAAAAAAAATAACTATTTACCTTTAGACAATTGAATTTAAAAATAAAATAAAATAAAATAAAATAAAATATCAATTAATTAAAAAAAAATTTAGATGTGGTGAAATAATGAATTTTCACTTATATATACACTAAACATCTCCCAGGGTCACATACAAGTTAAGAGATATATGTTGACACTAATATTTGATAGATGGGTAAGTTAAGTTTAACAAGCATGTTTTCACTTTTCCTTATAATGTCAGGTACATCTATCATCTTTTAATCTCATTTATATTAACATGTTACATTTAGGATTGGAAGTGAGTCAAGATAGCTTATAAGCCAGTTCGAATTCAATTCATTAATAGCTTGATAAGATGAACTTGTGAACTGGTGAGCTAAGTTTGAGCTTGGATTTGAGCTCATAAATTAAATGAGTCGAGTTTGAACATAGATAAATTCAGCTCATTAGCTCATGAACTGGTTCAATTATATATATAATATTAAAAGTATAAATTAAATACATATAGAATATACATATTAATAATGTAATATATAATGTTATATATATATATATACCAATGTTCTGAATTGTTTAAAATTTTACAGATATTTTTTATGTATAATTTTAATGTAGGACATAAATAAAAAATTTATAATTGATAGATAGACAATATATTAAATTTATCTTTTTAAATATATTTTAATATATATAAGTTATAATTTATTGATATAGAATTATAGATTATGTTCCTATTATTTGAGTCAACTCGTGAGCCCGAACTAGCTTGTGAGCTTTCGTTGAGTCGAGTTTGAGCTTATGAAATAGGTTCGATTATTAATGAGTTGAACTGTGAACCAAGCTTAATTTTCATGAGCCGAGCTTGATCTTGGTCTAGTTCGACTCACTTCCAGCCCTATTATTATTATTATTATTATTATTATTATTATTATTAGATTAATAGTTAAGACAATTCTTAAAAGATTAAATGTCTTAAATTTATATTGTAAAAAATATAATTGTGAATTCAATTTAATCTTTTTATTAATTAGATAATGTCACGTGACATAATTATTCTGTTATGCGTTATTTAATTAGTAAAAGAACCAATTTGATATATAATTGTATTTTTTAGGTACCAATTTAAAATATTCGATCTTTCAATAATTAAATTAATGAACACATATTTTGAAGAACTATATTTTGACAATTAAAGCTATTAAATATTATTTTATATATTTTGTTCTTGTTCTATGATCTATTACTATACATCAAATTAAAATGTCTTCTTGTTTTAAATCAATTGACAGTTGTGTTGATGATGAGAATTGAAGTGGATGGACAAAAAACTGAAGTTTGTGAAGATAGTTGGCTTAGACTTAAATCATGTGGAGGTGTGATTTGTTACAAAGAATGTGTGAAAAAATGGCCAACCTTCATATCTGCACGTTGCACATTTCTCAATTGCGTTTGTGCCTACGCTTGTTAATTAATTGATTATTATTAACTAAGATTTTTGATTTGCTTGGTTGTGATAAAAAGCAAAATTTTTCTTTTAACTTTGAAGTTAAAAATTGTGGTTATTATCTAAAGTAGTAACAAGTGCTGGTATGTGTGTAACTTGATCATTGTTAAAGAAATAAGTTGGTGGTGGTGATTTGAATAATTAAGTTAATTAAGTTGTAATTGTTGACTTTATCAAAATTGAATGAATAACTAGTTTAGCTATAATATTTGACCTCCGTTTTGAAAGTTTTAAAAATAATTTTTATGAATTTTTAATTTATAAAAAGTAGTAGTATTAATGTCTGATGTAATTTTTAAAATTAAATTGTAACTTTTTAAAAAATTATTTAGGAGATTATAAAAAAATTAAAAAAAAGATTTCTTTCATAATACTATTACTTTTTATCATATTTTTATAAAATAAGCACTTTTAATACTAAAAACTCAAACACAAAATAACTTATTTATAAGCTATTTTTAATATAACTATTTATTATTTAAACTATATTTTTAAAAAGAACTTAATTAAGTTGTTTGCCTAAACTAAACCTTAATGATTTAGGGTGATAGTGGTTGGTCCTGGTGGGGATTAAGATTAGTTGGGATAGGTTAGGAACTAAGGGATAAGAATTAGGATTAAGGATAAATTAAAAAAAAATGACCATTAAAAATTGAACAATACAGATAAAATTAAAATTTAATTTTAACATTAAGAGTAAAATTAAAGCAAATTAAATATTAAAGATATATTTGAAAAGATTAAAAAATATTAAGGAAAAAAAAAACGTATTTTATCCAAGTTTTAGATGGGTTTTAGGTACCAAAACTTGAAAATATGCTTGAATTAATATTAAATGAACTTAATTCAATTCCAAAAAATATAATTTAAAAGATAAAAATTATCTCACACTTACAAAATATTTAAAAATTATATTCTTAAGAGATATAAGATTTATAATAAAGTGAAAGACTTAAGTGGGTGGTCATTCGGCGAGCAAATAAATTAGAAATATTATCATCACCAACAATGTATTTTTACTCTTTTTTGTTATTCATACCTAATAACCTAAAGCTCACAAATGACTGTAATCTTGATCATTGACTTGAGAAACAAGAAAGATAAATTTGTAAAAAAGAAGAAATCGGATAAGAACACAGAAATAAGATTAAATGAAAACAATTTATATGAATTAACAACAAATATTTTTTGGAATTTTTTCTCTTTATTCATTCATATATCTAAAAGTTCACAAAACATCGAACAGACACAATACTCAACTACACTAGCTAAATCACTGTGGACATTTTTTGCAACATACATGAGCTTGGGATGAATAAAATAGTTTTAGTAAATTTTGTTGATTTTTGTTAAAAAATAAAATGTTTTTCTTTCAAATAAAAAAATTGGTTAATAATGACATGATTTCAATGCACTTGCTATTTGTTAATGGTGCTTGTAACAAATTGTAACGGATCAAACAAGAAGATTATCGTCAAACAGCACAAAATAAGATAGTTAATGCCATAATATAAGTTAGTTTAACGCGTAGCCACAACAGCACAAATTAAAATGTAGTCATCATAATATATATGAGTATAGGTTAATCAGTGTATTCCTATGCATGTTAGAATATCATCTTTCGAATAAAACATTTTTTATTATATTGTAACTTCGTTATTAGTTAAATATTCACTTTTAGATATTTTTGAAATAAACAAATGACTAGCATAATGTTAGAAAAAAAAAAAAAACAGTGCGAATTTATTTTATTTAATATTTATTAATTATTATAATAATTAATAAATATTAAATAAGATAAATTATGACTTTTTATTATTATTTTTTAATTATTAAACATTATCACATGTTAATTATTTTCACAATTATAATAGTGCATTATAAATTTTATAATAGGTTAGATTTTCTATGTCTTTTGTTAATTCTCTCCATTTTAGATTAAGTTTCACTTTGAGAGTTCTCTCTCTATAAGAGATTTGTCTTTATTTAGAAAACAAATTAAATTTTAACTTTAAAATTAGGCCAATATATATTTTGATGATAGGCTAATTTGATTTAGTAATTTTAGACAATAAATTAATTTGTGGGTTAATTTCTAATTGCAAGAATTTTCAATCTTAATAAAAACTGACTTTAGTTTTAAAATTAAGCAAAAAGCATATGTATGGATGATGGATTGAATGATTGATCATTATGATCTTATAATTTTGAACTGTGTTACAATTTTTTATTATAATAGTCAATAAATAATTATTAAAAAATATTTAAAGAACAAAAAATAATAAAACATTCATAACATACATAACTAAAAAACATTTGAAAGTAAAAAAAATTAGGATAAAAAACTATAATATTTAAAATTTAGAATATAAAATTAGAATTTATAATTAAGTATCCCTAGTAACGGGTGGCTGGTGGGATATTATTGGCCAAGGATGGTAGTAGTTGATTGGCAATAGTGGATGAAATGATAGTATTAAAACAAAAAAATAAATAAATAATAAAAGAATAATTTTTAAAAAAATTATGATTAAATAAGTGATGAAATTTTTTTGTGAAGGTTCGCGATGTTGATGGTGGTAGTGCTAGTGGTTTGAACTTTGTATCGGATGACCTTCCACTCGCATTATGATCGTTGCACTGTGCTAGTTTAATGCAAGACATGGATGTTGAGGATGAGAAATCCGATGAAGAGTATATTGTTGATGGCCACAAAAGTGGTTCTTCTGACGATGACAACGACAATGAGTTTATACCTAAGACTCCTATTGGTGGATCAATTCGATTTTTGCTTGCTCCGCATCAAATTCCAGAGTTATCATCTGTACCTAGTCACTACTATACATTGAATTTGGATGCGATCCACGAGGAAATTTCGTATTTGAATATGGGAACCGATGATTAGAACACCGACAATGGTGTGGAGTTTTGTGTTGGTCACAGATTCAGGAGCAGAGAGGTAGTGTTGCAAGGCCTGAAGAATTACTGCATTCGGAGAAGTGTCGAGTATCGAGTAGTCGAGTCGGATCGGTTAACATACCACGTACGTTGCCGGCAATTTATGGAAAGTTGTTCTTGAAGTCTCTATGTCGTCCTCTGACAGAATATGGGATATTGGTGAGTGTTATTGTATTTTAATTCGTTGTCTTCTTCGTCGTTCTTATTTTGGTTAGATTTTAATTTGACTATATTTCAAATGGTTAGGAAGGTGTGTAAATTTGGTGGACCACACAAGTGTCTGGCCCCTACCATGTCACAAGATCACCAACAGTTGGACAGCAACCTCATATGCAGAATCATCCTGCCACTCATACAGTCTAGTCCATCAATGATTATTCCTGTTCTATAGAGTACAGTGAGACAGAGCTATCACTTTAAGCTGTCGTACAGAAAAATTTGGGTGGAAAACAAAAGGCACTTGCACAAATATACGATGATTGGGAGGAGTCATACAACAAGGTACCAGGGTTGCTCTAAGCATTGCAGACTTGTCTCCCTGGAACGGTATGTGACATCAGTGCGGTGACGTATTATCATGGCCACTTGATGGTGAGCGATTGTGGTCAGTTCGACAAGGTGTTCTGGTCATACCCTTTATGCATTGAAGCTTTCAAGCATTGTAAGTTATTCGTTTATGTAGATAGCACGCACTTGTATGACAAATATAGTGGAGTGTTGCTAATTACAATTGCACAGGATAGTAACAGTAATAACCCACAGAGGATATTTAGCAATTGCATAATTTGTGTTGCATTTCATATGTACTAGTAGCGTACTATTCATTTGAGGTTACATTATGTATCGTTGTTATTTTGTTTTATTTAGCAATCAAACTGCCTATGTTTTATGTTCTATTACGATAATTTGCATACATAACCTTAATTAAGGCATGGATAGTAACTAAAAAACAAGATACATAAAACAAAGACAAAAATAAAAGAGTACATCATCATTATAATGTAAAATTTTGGTACAAAATATTGTACTTTGGAGTAATACAGGATAAATTACTAACTAATCTAACAACATGTACTGTCGATTATGGATGCTGGTCCCTAGGATAATGAAGGTGATGTCCAGTGCCACAGGGGGAGAGACTGGGTTTGGCGAGGTGGTCTGCAGCCTCGCGAGTCCTGAGGAGCCAGTGGTGGTAGAAGGGTCACTGCATGTAACAGTGGCAGAGGAGGCTGTAGATCAGTCGGTTGTATCTGGAAGTGTGGTGGCGGTGGTGGATACTGAGGTGGGGGAGGTAACCAATGTGAAGTAGTCATCAGTTGGTCGTAGTAAACGGAAGGAGGTGTAGTATACTAAGACCCCCAGCCAGAAATTTGGTCCATAGGAGGAGTTGGTACCCGAGAACATCTGAGGCACCCAAACCGAAGTAGTCACTGGTGGGGCAGAGAAAAGTACACCATAGGCGAAACTGCTCTGCAATCTACTGCATCGTCTGCTGGTCAGCCGTCCGAACCTGAAATACCTCGTCAAACTATTTCACCCACCATGGATTTCTTTTGATGGTTGGACAAGACACCCAAGTCCACCCAATCAGGTAAAACCATGAATAAGATAAATCACTTAATAAAAATTCGTAAATACCCTCAAATTAACGTATATTCATAATTAAAATATTTATTTAAAAAAATCCAAAAATCAAGATTCATATTTCATTGAATTCTTTAAACTATTATTAGATATATCATGTGTCACTTCTAAAGAGATTAAATAAAATATTTATTTTCAAATATTAATAAAGTTATTTATACAGTAATCATAAGTTCTAACTAAAATATTTTATATTAATCTATCTTTTTAATTTATCGTATTTGTGTTTGAATATTTTAATCAATACTTAAGATATAAAACTTTACCAATAAAAGATTAATATTTTATATGTCTATTTCTCATTAATTTGTAAAAATATTTTGTCATAAGGTATAAACATATTACTTTATGATGATACTACGAATCTTCGCTTATATATATATATATATATATACACCCTGCACGCATCTACATAAAAGATATTGAAATTAGTAGACTAAATGGCAAAATTAAGCATGGCAAACCTTTTTTCACTTTTCCTTTTGGTTTCAGGTTTGTTCACATATCTAATATCTTGATTCATATCTCATGCATGTTAATATGTTCTTGTCTTAGCTTTATTAAAAAAAAAATGGTAACATTTACATGAAAATGTGTTATTTATAAGACTAATTGATGAATTGTACTGTGTTTGCGGTGTTGTATGTGTTAGTGATGAGAAGCGAAGTGGGTGTGGGTGAAAAAGTCTTTGAATGTGGGCGTAAGTTTTGGGACACGGATAACTGCGGAGGTGAAATTTGCCGGGACCTTTGTGTGAAGAACCATGGGATTTCTGAACCATGGGCAGTTGTATGGGCAGAGTGCCAGGGATCTCGCAGTTGTTTTTGCCAATATTATTGCTTTCTAACCGGGGAGAAAATATAGTAATAATGATGGTAGTAATTAGACGGAAATTCAGTTGTTTTTATATGAAGTTAATAGGAAAGAATTGTTAAATAATTTGACAGATTTAACTAGATTTTTATTTATCAATTTTCGACTATTTACTTTACATAAAACAACTGCATGTGAATTTCTACCTAATAATAATAATAAGAAGAAAAAAAATTCTAAACGATTCCTGATAATTACTTCAAAATACAACGAGGTCTTTGATAAAAAAAATATTCAACTCGACTCTTGGATTTTATTTTTATGAGACTGATTAATCTCTGTGTCAGTATTTTTTTTTTTTTTTTACACAAGAACTAATCAGTACTATAAAAATAAAAATAAGGAGTTAAGTTGGGTATTTTTTTTGTTTGAGGTCTTATAATCCCTTTGAAGTAATTATCAATAGTGGAGTTAGGTATTTATAATAATAATAATAATAATAATAATAATAATAATAATAATAAGTGAATGAAATGTCTATTTGTCTCGATGCAAGAAGCTAAGAATAGAGATTTAAATAATTTTTCATTATTACATGTGTTGAAGTGTGTTATTCTTTCTTGAAATATTAGAAGGATTGGAATAGATATTGTGTGCTATTATCACTCTTTAAGTAATTTTCTGCTCAAACTAAAGACTATATAATACATATATTATTGAAGGTAAATTTAGCTATCAAACATTTAAGAAAACTAAAATACTCACCATACGAAGATATGGTATAACTTGAAAAAAAAAATTAAGATATTGATAACTAGAATATGTATGTGGCGGAATTAGACTAAATTTTGGGAGGAGCAAAAAATTAATTTTGTAATATGAAAAAAGATTAAACTAAATATTTTAAAGGACTAAATTATTATTGTTATGATTAATTCATCTGAAATACCATAAACGACTCCTATTATTTCTCATCAATTACAAATTCTTCTTAAATGTTTTGAAAATAAATATGATTCAACAACAATAATAAAAGCAATACATGCATGCATTTCAATGTTAATAAGACTGAAGGTAGAAGTGAAAGTGAAATATGGTAAGCTTATATAAATAATAACAAATATATTTAAAATGAAAGTTTAAAAAAAAATAAAAAGAAAAAGAATGAAGACTCACAGAAAGAAAGAGAGAGAAAAGAAGAAAGATGCGTGGTGGTGTCAAAATTTGTTAATATGACACGTTAAGTAATATTATAATACACTTTTAAGAGTTTTAATTGACTATTAATATAATAAATTTATGAAATTAGATTAAATTAAAACCTAATTGAAAGAAAAAATCGAAGTATTGAAATCCTTCAATTTGAGATTGATTTGATCTAATTTTCTAAATCAATCATGTTAATATTCAATTAAGATTATTAGGTGTATGTTGTGATGTTACTTAACATTAACCACATCAATAAATTTTGGCTCTGTTAGTAGTAAAAGTGATAGAAAGACAAACATGATTAACTTAAAATTTTTAAAGGATAAATTTGATTAAAAATAATTTTTAATGACCAATTTAAAAAATAAATGATCGTTCAGAGATTGATTTGATCATTTACGTTTTATAATGTAATACTTAAAATTAAGGCAGTTTAATTCATTTAAAAAAAATTAAAAATATTATTTATTTATTAATTATATTTGAGTATAATAATTTAAAAATATTTTTTATTATTATATTAAAATATATTTTTAAATTTGTTAGAAAAAAATAAAAATGGTAACCTTTTGAGAAATTTCTTTTTTATTTTGTAGTATTTGTATTTTTGCTTGAGAGATTTACTAAGCACATACACTAATTTTTTTTTTATTTTAATAAAAAAATATTTTCCTTACCGCTTAATACAACCAATATTTAATTGACAAATATCATTTACAAACTTAAAATATACTAATGTATGAAGGCATGTGAGCTGGAAAAAAGTGTTAAAATTCTATCCAAGGGTTTATTTCTCTATTTTAAACTACTTACCGAATTTAATATTATAAGAATAAGATAAGACATTTTCGTCAGAATGATGAAGTGTATAACCCATTATATATTCTTTGAATTAAAAAATATCATATGCGGTCCAGTAAATAATAATATATATATATATATATATATATATATATATATATATATATATATATATATATATATAAAATGAGAGAATCAAGTTGAGTTGGTCGAGTGATCAATTTATTCGTTCGCTTAAATATGTATTAGAGATTTAAATTTTGTTTTGTATATGCAGTAATTTTTTTTTATCAAAAATATAGAAAGACTTGAATTTACAATTTTTTAAATGAATATAAAAAATTATGTCATTTAAATTATAATTTATATTATTAATATATATGATAATTCATTGACCAATAAATTTTAAAAAAAAACTCATTAAATTATATTATAAATTAATTAATTTTTAATCTATATATATATATATATATATATATATATATATATATATATATAGGAAAAGTATAGGTCAGAGTACCAACATATTATCTGTCAATTTCTGTCAATTCTTATTTATAATTGTATTTTATGAAAGTGTGTTCGTTGATGTGTCTAATAATTAATATATTTTAAATACATATATAAAAAGACACATCCAGAAAATATATCTATAAAGACACTTCTATTAAACACAGCTATAAAAAAGATATTTTTATTAGACACATTCACAAAGACACTTCTATAAAGCACAATTATAAATAAGAGTTGGCGGATATGCTGTTGGTAACGTAGCGAACCGATATATATATTATGAGAGATTGGAAGCTGCCCCCTACTACCTACGTACATGTTAACTTTTCATAGCAACCGATTAGTACTACTGTACTAGTACTTTGGTTAATTAATTTACTCACCAAATTTTATTGTTTTAATTGTTATAACTATGATAATATTAAATTTAATTGTGGTTAAATAACTGTAGGAGTTAGTGCTTAAATATTAAATAATAATAATAATAATAATAATAATAATAATAATAATAATAATAATAATAATAAACGTTTTCAAATAATCATATAGTATTATCAAATAATGTTATATCTGACAAGATTAAATAAGAGGAAAGAAAATAAAAAAAATAAAAATAAGTAGAATTATTTATGTATTATTTGAATGGATAAAAAATAAATAAAAAGATAATAGAAAAAAAAATTAGTTTAAAAAAAATAAAAAAATTATAATAATATAAAATTATATTAATATCTTTATTATAAATAAAGTATAAATATTTTTATTTTTTATGTTTTATTACATTTTATAAATATTATAAAATATTATAATTTTATATATTTATTTTAAATTATTTATCTAATACATATAATTAATATTTAAATATAAATCTCTATTATTACCATAATATATTAAAATTAAATTTATATTAATAATTATTAACAATAATATAATTAAGGATAGTATTAAAAATACAAAAAATATAATATTTTCTTTCTTAATTTTTTGTTTGTGATGGAATGAACATTTTTTTAGTGAAGTCTATACAAATTTTTTTTTTATAACTAAACAAAAAAATATTATTTTTCATTATTTTTTTATTTATTTTTTCTCCATTCGTTTTCTTTCCAACCAAACACAGTACATGTGTAGATTTCTACAACTAAGCTCATTTATATAATAATCATAAGTTTTAACAGGTATGTATGTATTGTTATTAAGAATCTTGGTTTATATATATACACCGACGCATATAGAAATTAGTAGACGACTAAGCATCTTTATATGGAGACAGTGTTTGATAAATGGCAAAATTAAAGATGACAAACTTTTTCACACTTTTCGTTTTGCTTTCAGGTTCAAAAATATCATCTTCATATATATATTGTTTTCCTTGCTCTATTTATTATTATTATTATTATTATTATTATTATTATTATTATTATTATTATTTTAAAATGTGTTATTTATTTAAGACTAATAATTGAATCGGTAATATTAGAAAAAAAAATCAAAACTTATTTTATTTAATATTAATAATTAATAAATATTAAATAAAATAAATTTTAGTTATTTTTAATTTTTTTATTATCAAAGATTTATGTAATTGAATTGTGTTTGGGTGTTGTATCAGTGACAAATGAAGGTGTTGTATCTGTTTTGTCGCCCTATTTTCTGGCGTTTTATGAAACTGTCGCGAAATGTTTTGCGGCGGTTTGAAACTGTCGCTAAACGGCTCCAAAAACTGCCGCTAAATGATATTTTTGTTGTAGTGAATGAGAAGTTGTCGCAATGATAACTGGCACGGCTTTAACTGCGAAACTGAAACTTCTTGCTACGAGCATTGTTTGAAGAACCAAGGGGATTCTGTGGCATTCTCGTCACTTTGTTTAGGACCTCACAATTGTTTTTGCCAATATTGGTGCCTACCACCGGGGGAGAAGATATAATAATAATAATATTACGAGAAATGTTTGAGGGTTATTAAAATTTTTTGTATTTGGTTATTATATTTAGTTGTCAATTTAATTTTTTTTTAGTAATTTAATAATATATTTTGAATTAATATTTTTAAATATTAATAATTAATTGATAACAAAAAAATAAATTCTGATAATTTTTTAATATTTTTTAATAATAATAACGAGTGAATAATGAAATGTATTGTATATTTGGCTATCGAAAAGTTAAGATTAAAGATTTAAATCATTCTTCGTTATATTATGCAAAATAGACAAATAAATTTTAGATTTTTTTATCACAAAAATAAATAATTTTTTTTATTAAATTAAAAGTAAATTTTGCTTTTTCAATATTTAGTTTTAATTTAGTTAGAATTTTATATTATTTTTAATTATTTCATCAACATAATTATACGAGTGATAAAATTTTATTAGTTATCTATTAATATGATACCGGTTTTATTTCATCAATCAATTTCAATGCACATTTTAATTCTAATTCAATTCATTTCTTTTTTTTTTTACCAAAGATATGGAGATTCGAACCTGCAATATCTTAGATGAATATGAAGAGACTATGTCATTTGAGTAATTCAATTCATTTCTTAAAAATATTCTCCATTAAAGATGTTTTTAGGATGAATCTTCCGCATATTATTTACATAGTACTATAATTTTTTTTAAAACAATGGGATCAAAAAATAAATAATATTTTGAACAGTAGTATAGAAATTGTTATCTTAGGATTAATTTTTTTATTAATTGTAATTCACATTTCACAGTTACAATTTTAATTAGGATTTATATTTATTTTTTTACAATCTTAAAGACAAGATTGTTTTGAAGAAGAGAGTAATGTTAGAATTAGTATTGAGTTTATAGCCCAATTAGATAATTATATTATAAATAAGAATAGAATATACTAATATAAATATACATAATGTAATTAAAAACTCTAATTTTTTTCTTGATCCTAATTCTAAAAAATTTTATTTTATTCTTTCTAAATTTCTATCTAATTTTCTCTATTTCTTAATACAATTTCGTACCATATATCTAATAATAAAATAAATTATTTATAATATACTCTTATTATTAACTTTTCATAAATATCAAACATTAATTACTTCTTGTAAATACCAAATTTTATTAATTCAATTGATAATATATCTAATAATTAAATCCAATCGATTTGGAGTTCTGATTCATTTTATAAATTAAATACAACTTTATGTATTAAAAGATTTTAAAATTTAAAATTATGATTTAATAAATAGAAAAATATAGTTAAATTAAGTTAGTCTAATAGTTAGTTTATTGGTCCCAATAATATATTAATTAGCCATAAATTCTTAAATGAAATTCTGATTCTCGACATATTAGTCCTACACTTGTAGATTAGAAAATTCCGTAAAAAACCAAAAAATAAATAAAAAAATATAATAAAATAATAGCAGCACAGTTTTATCAAATTAAATTAAGTATATATAAATATTCTTTTAATTAAACAATATAATTGCGGTCCAATAAGAAAATCATCATCAGCAATAACTTTTCATGAGTAGCAAGAGATAAGTACTTTCATTAATTAACACACCAAATTTTATTATTTTAATTGTTATAGACATGCTATTATTAAACTTAACTATTCACCTTTTTAGATAAAAAAAATGTAACAGAATCAAGGTAGCTAGTGGTAATTACGGTAAGTAGAATATCAAATCACTTTTCACCAGGATCAATCCCACATTACTGGTAATCTCAAATAACTTTAACTCGTGATTATTTAAGTTTAGTTATATGTCTTCTCATCGTGTTACTCCATCTAAATTATTATTGTATGTGCCCAATGAAAATATATATCAATTAATTTTACAATAATTTTTTTATGTGATGAAATGAAATTTTGCTTATATATACATCCCAAATCTCTAGTTGTTACATACACAAAAACGCATCGAGATTAGTAGATAGATTAAGCATTGTTATATTGAGAACAGGCCACCAATCGTTTGATTATAAATAATGGCAAAATTAAGCATGGCAAAGTTTTTTTCACTTTTTCTTTTGGTTTCAGGTTTGTTCACATACATATCTAATATCTTCGTTCATTCCTAGTTTTATTATTTTTATTAAAGAAAAAATTGTAACATTTTCATGTAACATTTACATGAAAATGTGTTATTTATAAGAGACTAATTGATGAATTGTGTTTGCGGTGTTGTATATATGTGTCAGTGATGAGAAGTGAAGTGGGTGTGGGTCAAAGAGTCTTTGAATGTCGGCGTAAGTCTTGGCACTACGCGATCGGTGATTGCGGACGTGAAACTTGCCACGTGACTTGTGTGAAGGACAAAGCAGTTTCTGAACCTGGAATAGTAGATGTATCGTCAGAGTGCCAGGGACTCACTTGTTTTTGCCGATATTGGTGCCTTGGGGAGAAAATATAGTAATAATATAATGGGGCCTTATAGTGTACAGATGTGGGTGTACAGATTTTTGTCTTTTTGTGGCTGAAAAGCGTGTCACTAAAAGTGTTACTTAAAGAAAAAGTGTTACCCTTAATCGTTAACTTGGCTCTGATACCACATTTTACCATTTCTATCCAATTTTTTACTAGTCCTTGATGTATATTGTGATTTCATTTTTATAGTTTTTAATCTTGTTTTAGTTTATAATATTCTTTTTTGCATGGATTATTGTATATAAAATTCTTTATCTGTTTGTCTTTTTCTTTAATATAATTTCTCAAATCCTCAAAAACTTCTTTTATTTCTACACTTTCTGTTGTTTCTAAATACCTTCTTAATTTTTCGACTTCATTCTCTATTTTTTCTTTCAACAGTTTTAATTCTTTTAAGTCATAATATGGTTTTCCAAGCATTTATAAATTTTTTAAATTTAATTCCAACTTGTTTATATTTATTCTTATTTCTATCCTTTTTATTATAAGGTCATCAATTTCGGTCTGAAGGTTATTTAATTCCCTTTTATACTCTTTTATTTTACTTTTTAATTTTTCCGCCCTTTTTTTTATTTTATTTTCTGGTTTTTCAATCTTTTTATGCTTCATTATTTATTTTAAAATTTCTGCAAACTCTATCATTGATTCATTACTATTTTCTAGAGATTCTATTAATTTTTCTAACTCTTTAACTTCTTTTCTTAACTTGTCATAGATTATTTTTAGAGCTTCAAATGCTCTTTGATTTATTTCAGAAAACTGTAAATAATTCAAACGATTTTCTCTTTCAAAGAGCTCTTGTTTCTTGTCTTGATAAGTTACATATATTTCTTCTTTATTTATTGTCATAATTTAGTGTTTAGGGTTTCATTTAATTTTTCGACCTTTTTTGTTAATTCTTTTATTTCAGAATTTTCTTCTTTAATCTTTAACTTAGATAAACTTAAAGGGCTATTAATTTTAGATTCTCTTATTTGAAAATTCGATGAAAATAATTTTTCTGATGGTTCTTTTAATAATAGAACTGGGTTTTCAATAGCTTTATATTTTGGTATTTCTGTTTTTACAATTTTCTGAAATAATTCATCGACATAAATTCTTTCTCTGTTTTTAAATATTATACTATGATGGCTATTTGTTAAAGCATAATTTATTGCATATGTAATTGAAAATGGTTCATCATCTTGTTCCATTAGATTCTTTCTGTGAAATTTATAAGCCAAACTTATAGATCTTCCAAGATTTTCAGTTGATAAAGGTATAGCATACCCAAGATGGGCATTGAATTTAACATTTACGTTTGCCAAGTTTCCATGAACAATTCCAATTATTTGATCTATTGGGTCATCAGTAATTCTTTTGTCACAGATTGCTAAGCTTATTGGTGAATTAATTCCTTTCATATATGTAGATTTGATTAAGACTTGTATAGTACTAATATGAATCCATCCAATTTTAGATCTTTTTTGTTGATCCTTAATTTTTCCAATCTGTTTACTTAATTCTTCATCATTTATTAAAGCTATTTCAAGTTCTCCATTGGCGGATTTTATCTTTATAGGGGCTTCAAGTTGAATTTTTCCATAGTATATTATATTTTTTCTATTAAAAACTTCTTTTAAAAGGTTCTGTTTATTAAAATTTTCATTTGATTTGAGATTTAATTCTGTTTTTAGAACAGCCTGTTTTTCATTATCTAATAAAGCAGTTAATCTATAATAATCAGATTCTTCTGTTAATTCTAAACTTTCTAAATAATTCATAGATGAAAGACTAGGATGAAGATGTACCTTTCTGGAGAAAAACTTCCTTTATTTAGTATATTTTACATAAGATGTTTTTATCTCCAGAGGGGAGATTGTAAATACTAACTCCAGAGGGGAGTTTAGAACTATTTTTCCCTTAAGGGAATTCTTCTTCAGACTATAGAATCGCCTCGGCTGCTTCCTCCTTGCTCTCCTAGCATATGAGTACTCTTAGCCTCCTGCTTTCTATTTTCTGATGCCTTCTACAATTGCCTAAGCAACCTATTTATAATGGTTGGGTCTGATGGACAATTCCCATCCTTACCCTTCTTATGACGTCATTGCTTACGTCATTGTTTATTATCTTGCACCAGCTACATTGTTGGTGCTCTATGACCTAAGCGCTTACGTCACTATGCAATAATGTTGAGAGATGCTTCAGATGTGCTGTCTTCCTCTTTCATTATGTGACCTTCAGATGCGTTGTCTTCTTCCTTTATCATGTGGGTTGATTCCGTTTTATTATTGCTTTCTTTAGATAGCTCTGAGACGCATAGCTGGCACTTGTGATCTTCTCTGTCTTTTATCAAATAGCAGAGATTCCTCTTTATCCCTTCAGGGAGCTTTTCTAAGAGTCCAGATAAGTTGTAGAATGCTGATTCAAATTCCACTAAGAGTCTCATCTCTCTTTCTTCAATTTCATTCCTTTTACTAGACACAAGCAAAGTATTTCTGCTTTTATAATTAATTCTTGTGTGAGATTCCCTTGTTATCTTTTGAGTTCTTTCGAAGACCCTTGCTAGTGTGCTGGCTAGCCTTCCTTCATGACTGTAGATTGTTAGATCTTGAACTTGATCAATTGGTTGAAAATTTCCTGGGAAGACGGACATGAATATTACTTGGTGTGCTGGAACCAAGCATTCTTCTTCTTCATTAAAAATAGGTTGACTGTTCGTAAATTTTAGGGATATATCCCTTGGATTTACGTTGTCAATCATATTTTTAAATCTCTTCACTGCATCAACGAATCCTGCAGGAAACTCACTAATAATTTTTAGATCATTAAAAATTAAAATTGTATCAATTAATCCATACTGGAAAAACTGATAGGTGTCCGATGGGGATGCATCTGGAAATATAACCAGCTTTGTTAGCTGTTCTTTGGCAATAGGATAATATCCCAAAATTGCTCTTCTTTCTTCAGTCCAGTTCAGGACTATATTAAGGGTTTCTCTGAGATTTGATCTACAGACCCTTTTCTTTTCTTTGATTTCAGCCCTTGTAGGAATGTTTCTTATTATCCCTGTTCTCTGGGTTTGAATTGGAGCTTTATCTGCTCTTTTTAGGGTTTGCTCTGGATGAAGAGCTTCATATTCCCTGAAAGATTCCTTTGCTGCTTCCAGTGTTAAAAACCCTCCTTTATAAATTATCCTTGATTGATGTGTAAATGGTGCTGCTTTTTCCCAGGCATCATATACTCCTTTCATGGGTCCATTATAAATTACATAATATTTTTTATCTTGGGTGGATTTTTTGATAATTTCAGCAATTGTTTTATTTTCTGGAATTTTTTCTTCACCTGATTTGTCCACCACGCTTAGCTGGCTGAGCTCTGATGGTTTTGGTTGTTGTGTTGATTTCATTGCCTCGATGGCCTTCTTGAGGGATTGGATCTGTGTCCTTATTTGCTGACAATGCTTGCATTTTTCGAGTTCTTGTTCGTATTTCTGAATTTCTTGATCTAATGCGTTGTAGACGAACTCCATTCTCTTGTTAATGTATCTGCAATAACATTTTTGTCACCCTTAATATATTCAATTTTTATTGGATATTGTAACAAAAATAATTGCCATCTTACCAATCGTCCATGATTATAATCAACTTTTAAATTATATCGTATGAAACCTGTTAGGTAGCTTGAATCTGTCCTTAATGTAAATTCTCTGGGTAGTAAATCAATTTTCCATTTCTTAAGAGATTTAATTGCTGCTAGAGTTTCCTTTTCATGAGTGGTATATCTCTGTTCTGTTGGAGTAAAAGTTCCTGAAATATACCTGCAAAGTAGTTTCTTTGGGGAATTTTTAGAATCTAGTGATTCTTTTCCTTGCTCCAAACTTTTTATAGCTTTCTTAGCTTTTAGACATCCTGACCAGGTTATGTCTGAAGCATCTGTTTCTACTATTAAGTAGTCATTTTCTTCTGGAATATAAAGTTCTGGAAGTTTTTCACATAATTCTTTAATCTTTTGAATTTGCATACTATCTTTTTCATCCCATTTCCATTCTTTTTTAGTACTTATTTTTGGAAATAAGCTTTTAGTGTATTCTGTTATATTTTTTAAGAATCCTTGATCAGAAATATAATTTATACACCCTAAAAATCTTTGTAATTGTTTTCTATCTTCTATTTTATTAGGAAATAAATTTACCTTTTCTAGGACATTTGGCTGAAGTTTTAGCTTTCCTTGAGTGGATAGAATTAATCCAAGAAACTCTATTTCTTGTTTTGCTATTCTTGCTTTCTTTTTGCTAAGAACTAATCCTTTTTCTTTACATCTTTCTAAAACTATTAATAATTTTTGAAGATGATCTTCTCTATCCTGTTTTGTAAAAATTAGTATATCATCAATGTACACTAAAACAAATTCATTTAACTCTTTTAGATTTTCTTCCATAAATCTTTGATAAATACCTGGAGCTTGTTTTAATCCGAATGGCAATACATTCCATTCATAGAGCAACACACTTGTTGATTCTTTTGTTGGACAAGTAAAAGCAGTTAGTTTCTTTGTTTCTTCGTCTAAACGAAGTTGCCAATATCCTGATTTTGCATCAAGAGATGAAAACCAAGTTGCTCCTTTGATTTTTTCTAAAATAGAATCTTTTCTTGGAAGTTTATGAGCATCACCAATAGTTGCTTCATTCATCTTCTTATAGTTAATAACCATTCTTCGTTTTCCCCTTTTAATTTCATTATTGTTTTCGACATAAAAGGCTGGAGCCGCATGAGGACTTTTACTTAATCTTATAATTCCTTTTTTCAAAAGATCTCTACATTCTAATGAAAACTCTTCTCTATCTCTTGCGGAATAAGGGATTTTATTTGGAACATTTATCTCTTTTGTTGGATCTTTTAATTTAATGCTTACTAATTCGTTATTTGTATTTTTAATATCTAAAGAATTTTCAACACAAATTTCATCCAAAAGTTCTTCTATCTTTATTTCAAGATTATTTTTTGGGATATTTATTTGAAAGTATAAATTTAAATAACATGTCTCTAATATAAAAAATATTTTAAATTTTAAGATCTTATCTATAGTAGTAGTCGGTATTTTTATACGTTTTGATTTTTGATTTATTGAAGAATCGTGTGGAGCTTTTAAAACTATATATGTTAGTTCTTGAATGAATGGATGATATAGCTTTAAAAAGTTATTTCCTATGATAAAATCCATTCCAGAATCTAACATGTATATAGATGGAACAATGAACCTATAATTTTGAATAAAAATTTCAACCATCTCTGCTTTTTGGTCAATTTTATGTATTGATTTGTCAGCTATTCTAACTCTTAATGGTTTCTTTAATTTTTTCCTATCAAGTTTTATATTTGAACTAGCAAAGCATTGTGTTGCTCCAGAATCTATGAAAGCATTTATAAATTTTTCTGTTATTTTTATAGTAATAAATGTAGCATTATTACTCAGTCTCTGAGTCTGTTTCCGAGACATATTCAAAAATATAGTCTAAGTTATCATCAGATTCTTCTAAAGGTTCCATGAAACAAGACTTAGCAATTTCTATTTGTTTAGTAAGATCCTTTTTATCTTTCTTTTTCGGACATTCATTTGCATAGTGTCCTTCTTCTTGGCAATACCAACACTTACAATTTTCTTTTTTATTTGGGCAATAATCACTTTTTTGTCTCTTATTTTTATTGTTATTTCTTTTTCTAAAATACCTCTTTTTTCTCCAGTTTGGATTGTATTTTCTTTTTCTAAATTGATATTTTCTTTTTCTTTGAAAATTTTTATTAAGACCATATTTTTGAGGTATCTCTTCATTATCCTGACAGCAAATTCTAATTATATTTGCAAATCTTTTTTGAGTTGCTTCTTGCATACAACGTTCTTTTATTTCCTCTCTTATTGCAGAGGTTGCTCCACCAAAATTATTTTCAATTGTTCCTCTATTTACTTCTCTTATAAATCTTCCCATAATAAATTCGTTAGCAGGATATGGAAGTTTTGTTATATACATACTAAGATAATGATTTTTATCTTCTTCTTTTAATTTGTAATAATGTATTCTATATTCACATATATAAGACTCCACATTACATAGATCATATATGTGAATGTTAGCTAAATGGTTTTTTGCTTCTTGATATTCTTTATTATAGACTTCTTGTTTATGATCTATAATATTTTTTCCAAAAAATTCTTTATATAGAATCATCATTATATATAATATCTTATCATAAGCTGTTATTTTTGTTGCTAATTCTTCTATTATTTGATTTTCTATTGATGTCATATAATCTCTTATAGCTCCTTTAGTATGAAACCCTATGTAATTCCAAATGTCTCTTCCAGATAATTCATTAAGTTTTGGATTAGTAAAGGCTTCTAATAAGAAGGAATTTAACCAGTTTTCGAAAATTTCTTTTTCATTCGTTTTACAGTCTAAATCGAGCATTCTTTCTCCTTCCATTTCCTGGATTTTAGGAACGTATTTTGATGGTATTTTTGTATATTTTGAATCTTTATTTATAAACCCTTTTTTAAAAGCATAATTATCAAAACCTGTTTCCCATTTAAATTGAGATTGATTATCCCTAGATGTTCCAGCTTCATTTTTTACTTGTATTGGAATTGCTGGTTCTTCGTCACTTGAATAATCTAGGATGTGTTCTTCATTTTCTATATTTTCAGAATTTACTATTTCTTCTTCTATCTGAAATTCCTGTTCCATAATATTATTTTCTTGAGCCATTTTTAATTGTTTAAAAAGCATTGTAACTTCTTCTAATTTTTCTTCGATATTCATAATTTTAGTGGTGGTTTTACTTTTAAATCTGTTATGTTGATTATATTTTGAAATTTTTCTTCTTTTGGATTTTCTTTTTCCTTACTTCTTTGAAATTTTATGGATACTAGTATTTCTTCAAGCATATCTACTATAGAATTTAATTGTGGGTTAAAAGTATGATAAAGATGTGGGGAATCATTTCCATAATAACATTTCTTAGAAATTCCGTGTGAAAAATAAGTTTTTTCAGGTTTTTGAAGTCCTTCAATAAAGCTTATAGTAAAATAAAGATTTTGAGAAAAATCATTTTGTATTGATTTTAAGAATTCGGTGTCATTACAGTTAACATTAGTTAAAATCATTAATTTTTGATCTATTAATTTTGATAACTTAATTATTTCTTCTCTTAAATCTTCTAATTTACTTTTTTCCATTAGGTGACGCTTTTCTTTGTAAAGAGTTACGCTTTTAGGTGAAAAGTGTGGCTTTAGAAAGTGTGGTTTAAATAAGCAAATCTTTAAATATGTACAGATTTAGATCTGTACCATATAATTTTCTTAATATAATTTGGCCAACATTCACGCGTAGTCGCGTTTATACGAAATAGGAATGTTAGGGCCAGCAATTTTTGTGATTTGTAGTCATTAAGATGATTTTAATGGTATGAGATTGGTGTAAGATTTTATTTAATGGCTCATTTTTCTTTGTTGGTTATATGTTGGCTAGAATTTAACAAAGTTGTTGGCTCCTAGACTTTTCCTATATGAAATTTATAAATAAAAATCGTTATATAATTTGATAGATTTGATTAGATTATTATTTAATAATTTTAATTATTAACTTTATATAAAAATAACTAAATATAAATATTTATTTATTATTATTATACTGTTAATGCTACTGCTATTATTATTACTACTACTAATAATAATAATAATAATAATAATAATTTTATTTGTCTTTATAATTTTATTAAATTTTTAATTAAGTTTATATATTTTTTTTAATTAGATCTTTATATTATATCAGATTTTATAATTAAGTTTTTACTATAATAAAAATGTTAGAATTAACGAAATATTCTGTTAAATTATACAGAATATTTAATCAAGTGTTAGGTATATTCGTTTTGTTTAACATATAAAATATTTTATTAATTCTAAGTTTTTAACATTTTTGTTATAACAGAGACTTAATTACTAAATTTGATATAATATAAAAATTTAATAAGAAAATATAAAATTATAATTAAAATTTAATAAAATTATAAAAACAAAAAAATAATTAAACTTAATAATAATAATAATAATAATGAGAGAATGAAATGTCTATTTGTCTATTAATGCAAGAAGCTATAAGAATAGAGATTTAAATCATTTTTTATTATTACGTGTTAAAATGTGTTATTCTTTCTTGAAATATATTAGAAGGATTGGAATAGATATATATTGTGTGCTATTATCACTCCTTAAGTAATTTTCTGCTCAAATTAAAGGCTATAGTATATATATTGAAGGTAAATTTAGCTCTCAAACATTTAAGAAAAATAAAATACTCATCATACGAAGATATGGTATAACTTAAAAAATATTAAGATATTGATAAATATGATATGTACAAGTTTAATCACCCGTGCCATGCACGTGATAAGATTAAAATTATAATTTTAAGTTGTTATGTTAAATTTCATTTTAATTATAATAATTTAATTAATAAAAGAATAACTTATATGTGTTGTTTTTCTTTTCTTAATATAATGTTAATTGTATTAACTATAAAATAGTTATTTAATCTATTTTTTTCAATAAATCAGGCATATATACTCAATATGACCATAAATAATCTAGTAATACTTAAATCTACCAACAAAGTTTTATATGTTGGTTTACTGTGAAGTAAGAAAATATCAAAATCAGCTCAAAATGAAGAACAATTAACCCGTGCCATGCCATGCACGTGATAAGATTAAAATTATAATTTTAAATTATTTTGTTAAGATTAATTTAAATTATAATAATTTGATTAATAAAAATATAATATGTTATGATTTATTTATTTTTTCTTAATCTAGTGTTAAATATATTAATTCTAAAATAATTATTAATTGGTTTTAGTAATCTACTTTCATCAATAAATCAAACATACATACTCAATGTGACCATAAATAACTTAATAATACTTAGACCCACCAACAAATTTTTATATGTTGTTTTACTGTCAAGTAAGAACATATCAAAATTAACTCAAAATAAATAATAAATTATTAGAGAATTATAATGCACAAAATTCTCTAATAAACAATAAATAATTTAAATCTACTAAAAAACAACTCAACACTTTTCTTTGATGCCTGCAAAACATATACTTAAAATAATATTATATCAATGTTAGCATACAGTTTTACAATCATCGACCGTATTTACTATACATGACTCCTTCTTAAAAGTTATTCTACACACGTGTGCAGTCGGAAGATAAATTACTGGACTTTATTTTTCTAAATTATTATAATTATGTATTATTCATTAAATGCTAATTGTAATATTGTAATAAAATTATAATAAAGATATCTTTCTAAAATAATTTAGAAGAGAGAATAGTGCTTTCATTTTGGAGGAAAAATGAATTCACGAGGAATTGTACCTCATTTTTATTAGTTGATAATGTATTAAATATTGATTTTATATAATTATAATAAAAATATTTCTCTAAATTAGTATAATCATGCATTATTCGTTAAAATGTTAATTGTAATATAATTATAATAAATATATTTTTCTAAAATAAATTTAAAAAATAAAATAATAATTTCATTTTAGAGAAAAAATGAATTCATGAGAAATTAACACCTCACTTTTATTAGTTGGAGAAAAAATCCAGTTTTAGTATATTTTGTCATTATTATACATTTTTCTCTAATCATATATCCACCATTTTCTTTTCTTTGTTTCAACATTTTGAACCTAGGTTTAACTTCTCGTAGTTCTCACTTCTTAGTTATTCTATTAGATGTAGTTGATAACTATTAAAATTCTTCGATTAATATAGGAGAAAAATATATTATTATATGATAGAATTAATATGAGTATATTTTATTATTAAATAAACAAAGTTAATATAAAATAAAATTATACATAAAAAAGCAAAAAAAAAAATTAAATAGCAAAAGTGATAAAAATATTATTTTTATAATTTTGTTTTGTCATTTTTATGTATAGAAGATTAGAAAATAGTAAATTTTTAACTAAATTAATTTATATTTGTTGTATTCAATTTAAATAAGTAATAAAGTATCTTATTTTAATT
Organism: Arachis hypogaea; assembly: GCF_003086295.3. Taxonomy (NCBI): domain Eukaryota; kingdom Viridiplantae; phylum Streptophyta; class Magnoliopsida; order Fabales; family Fabaceae; genus Arachis; species Arachis hypogaea. The sequence goes on along the minus strand of NC_092054.1, from coordinate 3,557,647 downwards.
TATTTCTTAAATTTATATATCATAAAAATTAAATAAAATAATTAATATACCTAATTTTAAATTGTGTGATACTTAAATATCTATTCAAATCAATTAGTTGATATAATTAATTCATCATAATGAATTGTCTTTAATGAGTTAAACAAAATAAAGTAGAAGCATGTTATGTTAATTCTATCATTAAAGGTAAAAATTCAATTTTTATATAATAGAATAGATAGAATAGATAATATAATAGACGGCGAAAAAGAGAAAGATAAACATTTTAGATTCTAAGTTGTTTTATTTAGATGTTGCAATGTGGGTATCATATTATTTTACTTATTCTACCCTATGGATCCTTTTGTAACTTTATTTCAGTATCAATGGAATTTCACTACCTTTGTGTACTAAATTAAAATTCAAAATGAAACTGAAAAAAAATAAAGAGTATAAAATTATTGATTGAAAAACACTCTAAATAATAAAAAGTCAAATTAATTTTAATATTAAATTCATTAATACGGTTTTAATTTTATATAATAGTTAGATAATAAATTAGTAAAAGCAAATAGAAGAATGATTTTAATTAATATTTAATAAAATATTCATTTAGAATAATAAAAAAATATAAAATTATGATATTATTAAAAATAATACATTTTTATGTTAAAAAATTATATTTAAATAAAATATTTATAAAATATAAAATTTAGAGTAACATAGTTTTATAAACATTAATTATTAATCAATTATGAACTAACATAAAATTATAATATAATTTATTTATGAAAAAATAATCAATAATTAATATTAATAAATATAAAAATTATCCAAATACTTTGATCAAAAGTATGAGTGGTTAATTATTATTCATTATTAATAATATTTTGTTCATAACAAAAACTGAAAATATAATTATTCAGTTTTAGATTTTAGAAAAATAAACGTAATAGTAACAAATGATCTATTTTATCATGTATATTATAAATTAATTAATTAAACTAACTGATATAATGAATTATAATTAATTAATTGGTATAAATTATAATAAATTATATGATATTAAAAAAATAAAATGAATACAAAAAATAAAAAAAATAGAAGAATAGAAGACTACAATAAAATAAATTGAATGTGAGTTTTTTTTTCTTTTTACAAATTTTATATCACATCCGCTTCGACAATAATAAATAAAAATATATCAACTTAATATCTAAGAGAAAATGATGAGATAAAATCATAACACAATTCTAAAATAAAAGCTTGAATTAAACTATAATATCGTTGCACAACACAAATTAAAATTAATTTCACACTACAATATACCACACAAATAGGTAAATAACTTAAGCTTAATTACGAATTTTTTACGGATTTTTTTTATTTATGTATTCATGATAACACCATGGTCTATAAATGCTTAATGGATAACATATCATATATTGCTTTGAATGATGAGCACATGAGTTGAAGAGTGTGTGCTGATTTGTGTCCATGATAGTTGCCTTGTGACGACGCCTCATAGGAAGAAAAAGAATTGTTGTAAAAGCTACCCAACGAAAGAGTAATTAGTAAATGAATAATATTTTCTTCTAGTATTTTTATAGTGGTAAAATAAAAACAGAAGAAATAAAATTTTGTATTTTTATATTAGAAATAGAATTTAATATTTATCCTTATAAAATTAAATAAATAATTAGCTATATTTAAATAAATAAAATAAATAAAATAAAAATATTTTTAAGAATTAACCAAATCAATTAGTCGATACAAATAATTAATATAATTAATTTTATTTAATTTATTGAATTCAAAAAAATAAATTAGAAAATAATTGATTGAATTAATTAGTTGATATAATTAATTTATTATAATTTATTGGATTTAATGAATTAAAAAAAATAAATAGAAAACATAGGAGACAATGATTTTTTTAACTAAATTAATATGTGTTTATTGTATTTAATCAGTATAGGTAACAAATCATTTATGTTATTATGTACCTTATAAATTAATGAATTAAAATAATTGATATAATAAATTACAATTATTTGATTGATATAAATTATACTAAATCGTGTGATATTTAAATACCTAATCAAATCAATTAATTGATATAATTAATTTACTGTAATAAATTGTATTCAATGAGTTATAAAAAATAAATTAAGAAACACGCTAAGAAGTATCCCACGTCCATCATGAAGTACAGAAATTCAATTTTTATATAATAAAAATATACATTCTTATATATGTTATAGAAATATGATTTGATTCCATTAACTTGCTTATTTTTTTTTAACTTGCCACCTATATTCAGCATGAAATTTTTATTTTTCTAAAATAAATTTAGAAGAGAGAATAGTACTTTTATTTTGGAGAGAAAATAAATTCATTAAAAATTGATACCTTGCTTTCATTAGTTGATAATGTATTAAATATTAATTTTATATAATTATAATAAATATATTTTCCTAAATTAGTATAATCATACATTATTTATTAAATGTTAATTGTAATATAAATATAATAAAGATATTTTTCTAAAATAAATTTAGAAGAGAGAATAGTGCTTTCATTTTAGAAGAAAAATGAATTTATGAAAAATTGACACATCACTTCAATTAATTAGGAAAAAATACAATTTTAGTATATTAAGTAGAAGTATATTATTATTATTATTATTATTATTATTATTATTATTATTATTATTATTATTATTATTATTATTATTAAAAATATTTTCGATTGATAATTGATAAGTAGTTTAATAATGTATTAAATATGGATTTTATATAATTATAATAAAGATATTTTTTTAAATTAGTATAATTATGCATTATTCATTAAATGCATTCATTTTGGAGGAAAAATGAATTCATGAGAAATTCATACCTCACTCTCATTAGTTGAGAAAAAATCTAATTTTAATATATTAAGTAGATTATATAAATAGAAATACTTGCTAAGTATATATAAAAGAGGAGATATATAATTATATATAATATAATTGCTATATATGTAACAGATATAAATTGTTATAATTATATTAAATTTAATTATGAATGTAAATAAATAAAAGTGATAATAATTAATATTATTTTTTTTCTATATTTAATATTTATCGTAAATATAAAAAATATTGAAAAAAAAGTAGATACTGTCTTTATTTTATTTTATTTTATTTTACGTCATGGATTTCTTTACTAAAATTAATGGAAGAAAAAAAATCTTTGTTTATATATCAATCTCAATCACAATAAATAAGATGAATCGATTGAGCAACTAACAAATTTAATGGATAAATGTTATTTTCCATTTATGAAAAAAAGGAGGTAATATGCATGCGTATATTAATATAGAAAGAATATATACTCACAACTTTAAAATCTTCAAGAATATTCGATTGTATTATCCTTCAAACCAAAAAATTCATCCTTTATTTTCATTAAATATTTATATTAATTCAATTAGATGAGTGTTTTAATTAAAGAAAAGATTATTATTATTATTATTATTATTATTATTATTATTATTATTATTATTGAATAATAACGATAATTATCGTTATTAATATTAAATTGGTTATTAATATATATATATATATTTTGTTACTTCTACAATCAATCGTGTAATAATATTTCCTTTCATTTGTTAACTAATTAAACTTAGTTATTTATATTAAATATATTTAATGATTACTAAAAATTAATCATATAATTATCATTATTAATAACCAATTTATATTTTCCTAAAATATTATTTTCTATATTATTATTATTATTATTATTATTATTATTATTATTATTATTATTATTATTATTATTAATGTATAGGTCACCATTAAGATAATAATTTGTCACTAATAAAATTTTAGGATAATGAATAAAAAATAGAATTATATCAATATAATTAAAATAGTTACAAATATTTCTGATTGATAATTAAGTTAATAATGCATTAATTATTGATTTTATATAATTATAGTAGAGATATTTTTTAAAATTAGTATAATTATGAATTATTCATTAAATACTAAGTATAATATTGTTATATAATTATAATTAAGATAATTTTCTGAAATAAATTTAAAAGAGATTAGTATAATTATAATAAAGAGATTATTTTAAATTAGTATAATTATGTATCATTGATTAAATATTAATTATAATACAATTATATCAATTAAAGATAATTTTTAAAAATAAATTTGAAAGAGAGAAATAGTGCAATCATTTTGGAGGAAAAATAGATTCACGAGAAAATGACACCTCACCATCATAAGTTGGAAAAAAAATTCAGTTTTAGTATATTAAGTAGATAGATTGGTATAAATTATAATAAATTATATAACATTTAAAAAGAAAATAAAATGAATAAGAAGAAAATAAAAATAAATAGAATAGATAGAAGACTACAATAAAATAAATTGAATGTGAGAGTTTTTTTTTTGGTACATTTCATATCACATCCGTTTCAATAATAATAATAAATAAAAATACGTCAACTTGATATGTAAAAAAAATGATTAGATAAAATCATAATACAGTTCTAAAGTAAAAGTTTAAATTAGAACATAATAATATCGTTACACAACACATATTGAAAGTAATTTCACACTACAATATACTACAAACAGTTAAATGACTTAAATTTAAATACGAAATATTTTTTATTTATGCATACATGATAACACCATGGTCTATAAATACTTCATAGATAACATATCTTATATAGCTCCGAATGATGAGCACGAAAGTTGGAGAGTGTGGTAGTTTGTATCCACGATAGTTGCCTTCTTGCAACTACGCTTCATAGGAAGAAAAAGAATTGTTGTAAAAGCTATCAAATGAAAGATTTATTAGTAAACGAATGATATTTTCTTCTAATATACATGGTCTTTTATAGTGGTAAAATGAAGATGGAAGGAATTAAATTTTATATTTTTATATTAGGAATAGAATTTGATATTTATTCTAATAAAGTTATTATTATTATCAATATAAATGGGTTAACAACTTGCCACTAATAAAATATATGTTCTCAAATTTAGATTTATGTACCACAGGAAAACACTTTATATAGACTTTAGTAAAACAAAATAAATATGTAAATTACCTATTATTAAGGTAATTTTTTAATAATGCATTAAATTTTGATTTGATACAATTATAATGAAGATATGTTTCTAAATTAGTATAATTATATATTATTCATTAAATATTAATTACAATATAATTATATTAAAGATTTTTTTATAAAATAATTTAGAAAAATTATTTGATATATGTGAATCGGGTAACAAAGATTTTTTATTATTATTATTACTATTATTGATATTATTATTATCATTAAAATTATTAAAAATATTTTTAATTGATAATTGATAAGTAATTTAATAGTGCATTAAATATTGATTTGATATAATTATAAGGAAGATATGTTGCTAAATTAGTATAATTATATATTATTCATTTAGTATTAATTATAATATAATTACAATAAAATAATTTAGAATAGAAAAAAAAATTTATTCGTTTTGGAGGGAAAACGGAGGCATGAGAGATCGACACGTCACCTTTAGTAGTTGGGGGAAAACCCAGTTTTAGTATATTAAGTAGATGTGGCGGAATTAGACTAAATTTTGGGAGGAGCAAAAAATTAATTTTGTAATATAAAAAGGATTAAATTAAATATTTTAAAGGACTAAATTATTATTGTTATTATTAATTCATCTGAAATAATACCATAAACGACTCCTATTATTTCTCATCAATTACAAATTCTTCTTAAATGTTTTGAAAATAAATATGATTCAACAACAATAAAAGCATTACATGCATTTCAATGTTAATAAGACTGAAGGTATAGAAGTGAAAGTGAAATATGGTAAAATTATATAACTAATGATTATATTTAAAATGAAAGCAGGCAAAAAATAAAAAGGAAAAGAATGAAGACTAATAGAAAGAAAGAAAGAAAGAAAGAAAGAGAGAAGGAAAAAGATTAAAGATGGGTGATGGTATCAAAATTTATTAACGCGACTTCTGAGTGATATCATAATATATATATTTTTAGGAGTTTGAATTAACTATTAATATAATAAATTTATGAAATTAGATTAAATTAAAACCTAAATTTATGAAATTAGATTAAATTAAAACCTAATTGAGAGAAAAACTAATTGAGAGAAGAATTTGAGGTATTGAAATTTTTTAATTTGAAGTTTATTGTTTTGATTTAATTTTATAAATTAATTATGTTAATAGTCAATAAGGATTATTAGGTATGTGTTGTGATGTTACATAATGTACTATATCAATAAACTTTGACATTGTTAATAGTGAAAGTGACAAAAGGACTAACATGATTAATTTAAAATCTTTAAAAGATGAATTTGATTAAAAAAATATTTCAAGAACTAATTTAAAAAATGATTAATCTTTCAGGAATTAATTTGACCATTTACTCTTTGTAATTTAATACTTAAAATTAAGGCTCTTTAATTCATTTAAAAAATAATTTAAAATTATTTTTTATTTATCAATTATATTTGAGTATAATAATTTATTTTTTTTATTATATTAAATATTTTTTTAAAAAATTATTTAAAAAAAAAATAAAAATGGTAACCTTTTGAGAAATGTCTTTTTTATTTTTTAGTAGTTGTATTTTTACTTAAGAGATTTACTAAGCACACTAAAATTTTGGTGTTTACTTCGGTACGATGATAAATTCATACGTACCGATACGTAAAAAATATAGACAAATAACAACAAGTCATGTGAAATTTATTTTTTACGTCAGCATCAATTTTTTTAAAAAAATATATATCATATCATTAATTTTACTAAAATACCCTTATAATTTAATAAAAATAAAAATATTTTTTATTTAATATTTTAAAAGACTTAAATACCCTTTTTTTTTATATGTTAGATAAAAATTACTTTTTTAGATTAATTAAATTGTTTAATTTTACCGAGTAGAACGTCGTTGCGTTAGAGAGCGTCGCCCTCTTCCTCGTTCCAGAGAGCGTCGCCCTCTTCTTCGTTCCAGAGAGCCTCGCTGTCTTCCTCGTTTTTATCACCGTCGTCAATCTCTCCCTTCCCGTAACATTTTCTGTGATTTCTTTGATTTTAATTATTATAGCATTGTTGTGATTTTTGTAATTAATGTAATTTGGTTTGATTTCTGTGATTTTATATTAGTTGTTAATTTTGATAAAATGAAAAATTTAAGCATCAATTTGAGAGATTGTTACCGGAGCTTCTGGGATTGGGATTGCTATTTTGCCTGGAAGGAGGGGTGCCATGATTATCTTAATGGGCGATGTATAAAAGTCGATTGTAAGTCGAATCAATACCACCCACCTCATAATTTGCTAATGATTGTATTAGCTGCAACGACCTCAATGGAAACACTTAGCTAAGCTCCTATGGCTCCGTCTGCTGTTGCAATGACTGCTGCACAGGCAATAGTCGCTGCCCAAGCATTTCAACCCCATGCAGCTCAGGTGCAAGCTCAGTCCGTAAAAGATTTCACTGGTATATTGTGGCGTGTTAATTTTGTTTGTTGCTGTGTTTGGTATTTTAGAACTCTTATACAAGAAGTGCTCTTTGTTGGTGACTTTTTGTCATGTTCGGTAGTTACATTTTTTTTATGTTGTCATTTTTTTCCGTTTAAGTATTTCTTGCTTTATTCTTATCATCTGTGATAACTTAATCAGGCTCACCTGAAAAAGCTGGTAAGGATGATGCATTGAAGATAGAAATACGTACGGGTTGAAAAGGAAGACAGAAATATGGATGACTATCTCAATGGTACCGGCTGTGAAATAAAATTCACCTTCAATTCAGCCTAGGCGCCCGCGAAATGGAGGTAAAAGTGTCAGGACCAACTCAGCTGCGTCATACGCGAAATGGAAGCTCAATTCAGCTGTATCGCCCGCGAAATAGAGAACGTACAGATTTGCATAAATGATGTTTCTGGTATCTGCAAAATGAGTGTATTTTTCAACTTCTGTCTTAGATTTTTCTCTTGAAATAATTCATATCAGTTGGATATGGAAAAATAATTTTTTCATTTATTCTTAGTTTAAGAAATATTTTTATTTTTCAACTTTTTTATGCTGAATTTGTGTTTAACTATATTTTACAGCCAATAAAGAAAAAGAGTCCATGCTTTTAATGAGAATCAAAAAACTCAAATCAGAATTTTATATGAACAGTAAGTGCACTGTTAGAAGATTATATTTGAACTATACTATCTCTGTGTTGTGAATGCTGAATCGATAATTAAATAAGAATGTCCTGGTTTAATAGTTTTGTTAATTTTCTAATCTTATTTTGCACAATTTGATAAGTAAAAAGAATTGCTTTTGATTTTGCTCATGGATTTAGAATTTCTTATTGTTGCAAATTTAAAGATCACAGAAGATGTAGTATGATAATTTTACTCATATTTATATCATGATTTTATTTATGTAGATTTTGCTCACGTATCTTATATCTAATTTTAGCTGTTCATTCTTCTAGGACAAGCCTGTATGTGCTTTGACTTAAAAATAGGATTGACTTGTCTGTCTAAGTTTATATTTTTCAAGTGATACGAAAGCTAAGTTTCACCTCTATAATGTTTCAAGATTTTTCCATTAGAAAATCTTCTTTGTCCTTATTATTACAACTTGTTCTTCTAAACATGTCAAGTTATATGTTTAGCAAATTGAAATCTTCTCATCTTGTACAAAAAATTATGATTAATCAAGTTGAAGTTTATATATATATATATATATACTTGTTATTATTTTAGCCAGTAGCCACAATTTTTTACTTCAAAATCAAGAGAAGACATTTGCTTCTTTTCACATCTACTTTAACACTGTAGAGAGTTAAAGCAGTGAGACAACTTCTGCATTGTTAGCACCTTTTCCATTTGTAGTGTCCATGAAGGAATTCAGATTCTAATATACCCTTCTAAGGTAGCTGTTGCCCTCCTTTGGCTGTGTAAATTACAGAATTAGGCAAATTACTTCAACTTTATTGGGATGATACTTTTACATGACAGAACACAATGACGTCGTTTGATTCATGTAGCCGACTCCACCTAGTGGGACAAACTTTGTTGTTATTGTTGTTGTTGTTGTTTATTGGGATGATACTTTGAGAGAAAATGGGTCTCATAGTCATCAGTAGGATCAAGAACCCTGACTTCCTTCAAGAGATTTTCAATTGTTGTAGCTGCTCCATCAGTCTAAATCTTGATTTTGCACTTGACTCCATGGTTTTCCCTAGAGCAAAAGCGTTCCATTCTGTTACAAGTCCCCATACTATTTATATCACCATGACAGCTTCTATTAGCAAGTAGTGATTTATAATCTTTAACTTTTTAGGTTGAGTTAGGCTTCTCAAATCTAAGTATCATAGCCTATCATGAAAGAAGTGTTTGCTTGTACATGAAAGAAGTGTTTATTCTTGGAAGGAGGATTCAACAATATCGTGATGATGACAATTTGAGCATAAGTCTTATGGCAAGTAAGATGAAAGCAAAATACAATAAGTATTGGAGAAATGCAAAAACTATTAACATGTTGTTGTTAATTACTGTAGTTCTAGATCTTTGCCATAAGTTGGATTATGTTGAATGGTGCCTAGTTAATTCTTTTGGTGCGGAAGTGGGCGGTGAATTGAAAAGAAGGAAACCAAGATGATACCCTCTCCCAACCGAGTGCAAGTGATAAAGGCAAAGACATTTATGATATGGGGTTATATCGCCGATCAACCAGTCGCAAATCCAATCTTAAATCTGAGCTTGATCGTTATTTGAATGAAGACTGTGAGCCAGATGATAAGCCTTTGGATATTCTAGGATGGTGGAAGGTTAACTCGAATCGGTTTTCCATCCTAGCAAATATGGTACGGGACATATTGGCTATACCAGTTTCAACAGTGGCTTCTGAGTCTACTTTTAGTATGGGGGGAATTATCATTGATCAATATCGTAGCTCATTGACTCCTAAGATGGTAGAAGCTCTTGTATTTACCGAAGACTGGCTTAAAGGAGACTTTTTCTATTGTCTTGCACCTGAGAATTTCGAAGAGTTTGAAAAGGTCGAGCAAGGTAAATTGAATATTAAATGTTTCTTAAATATATCATATGATTTACTTAGAAAATGTTTTAGTTTAACTTATAATTATAATTTTTTAAAATTTATAATTATAGTTTTTTTGTGTGCAGATTTGATTTTATCAGAGGACATTACTTGTTCAGTGGGTCCAGGTTTAATTGCGCTTGAGGATGACTAGAAAGTCTTGATTGTTTGTTTTATAAGTGGTGAAGAGATTAGACTTACTAAGTTAATTGTTGATGGCGGTAGCTTTTCCTAGACGAGAATTTTGGGTTCTTTTCTTTGATGCTCATTCTTTGCTGCTTCTTTTAGTCTTGCAATGTATGATAAACTTGTCAAAAATTTATGTCCACTAATCTATGATGTTATACACCTTGTCTTGTCCACATTTCTAGCTGTAATTCATGAATTTAGGTATTGGTTGCATTTTTTTTTGTGTATGCACTTTGTGCAAGTTGACCCAGAAATGATTCTCATCATTAATCATGACAGATTAAACAGAGAATGCTCTTGAGACCATTCTTTTTCTTTTATCACCCTATTAACTTGCTTTACCAACTATTTTTCTACCCAATATTTAATGTTTCATTTCCATTATCTTTACTAGGTGTATGTGATAAGTATTGCCACCAAAAGTTTAGAAAAGTAATTATAATTTATAATGGAAGGAATTTTATTATTTACAAATGTTATATGTATTATTTAGAAAGAAAAAAAAAATAATTTTTAGATTAAAAAAACAATTTAAAAGAAAAAAGGTAAAAAATTTGGGTTTTTATATGTAAAAAAATTTTTTGGTATAAAAACCAATTTTTTAGTGTAAAAATCGATTTTTTGATATAAAAATCGGTTTTTAGTGTTAAAACCAATTTTTTGATATAAAAACCGATTTTTTATATAAAAACCGATTTTTCTGTATAAAAACCGGGTTTTTCTATATAAAAACCGGTTTTTCTATATAAAAATCGGTTTTTATTTTAATAACCGATTAAAAACCGATTTTGAATTTTACTAACCGGTTAATAACTGATTTTATCATATGAAACCATTTTGGTTAATTCACCACTACTATATTTTTGGTTAACCAAAAAACTGATTTGATTTTTAAATTAACCAAACCATGAACACCCCTAGTGCTATCTATAAAAATTTGTCAACTCTCATCCCACATTGATCTTTATCTCTATTTTCTACAATCAGATCATCAGTTGTTATATCTTCCTCATGGTATGATCAATGAAAGTACCAATTTAATGTTAACTACAAAATACTTACTGAGGTTTAATTTAGTGATGCGAAAAGTATATGTAAAATATTTTGTTGATTTTACTTTTGCTGCAAAAAGCTTTTGCTATATAATAAGACATGTTGGTCTTTTACAAGAATAGCAACATCTCATATTCCAAACTCTCCAAACCTTCCATTTTAGTTGCCCTGTGATTGTAATCACTAGCTAAGAGAAGGGAGTTGAATTTTAGCCTCTTTTTAGCTGAGTATCAATTGCTGCCTTGTCAAAGAACTTTAGGAGATATTTCTATTTTTGTCTCGTAACTAGTCAAGAGATATTTTCATTTTGTCTCGTAACCGGTTAGGAGATATTTTTCAATTTTGTTTCCTACGCAACAGAATCGGAAATGGAGTAGAAGAGAAATAGAGAATCATACCCAAAAGTATCCTAGTTCAGCTGCTAAGTGCAATGCAGCTTACATCTAGTCTCCATCACAACAGTGATGGAATTTCACTATAATCAACTGATTACATACACCAATTCTTCCCTAGGAACTACCCATTCCTATCTGAGACAAGTCCAAAATCTATTCCCAAAACTGAACCTGACTTAGTCACTTATCAAGCTTTTAACTGCAAAGTGCTAACCCAACTTGTAAGGGAATCCCCGCAAGATCATGAAACATAACACAGATGTACAAAGGAACTCTTAGACATCTATGGCTTTTTCTTTAATTTTGTACACTCTGCATTTTTCCTCTCACTGAAGAAGAGAATACAAAATAAAACCCATTGAAGAAGAAGAACTCTGTAAGCTTAGGGTAGCTATGAGAACTCTGTGCTTTCTCTCCTTATTTCAACCCTTGGTCGTTCACCTTTATTATAGAAGGAGAAGCTTCCAAAGTTGAAACCGGTTCAACCAAGTCACTATCTTCTTCTTCAACACTTAACCTGTTCAGACAGAGAAGAGAGAGAGGAAAAACCAAAGCTGAAATCAACATGCAAGTATGTCTCTCAACCCTTCTCATCAAACTTCATCAATCTGAGCCTTTCATCTTGACTTTGGCCCCAAGAATGAATTCTGACCTTTGATGACTCATTGATCCTTGACAGCTCCTCTCTTTCCATATTTGCTTCTTCCTCCACGTAGCTACAGTAGCTACCTTCTGTCTTGGATGAACAAAAATGGAACTAAGCTTTGTCACAGAGATCTTCTTCTTTGACCGAGGCCGATTGCTTCTACTTTTGGTATGAATCTCTTGAAGCTTCTTCTTCACATCTTGTCTTTAGTGGCAACAATCTTAGCCACTACATACTTCAGATCTTCTTATTGTAAAGGCTATCACCCTAGCCTTTTTCTTCTTCCTAGTTTTTCTGTAATTTCTCTGATAACTTCTTCTTTTTTCCATCTTCTTTTCTGATGGATGTAACAAACGAAACAAAGAGAGAGAAGAGAAAGAAGAAAGAAAGAAACTTTTAAAAGAAGTAATGAATGATATTAAAACAAATTAATTTCCCACTTCCATTCCCTTATACATAAAGTAACGTGTGGATTCATTTAATGCCATCAAATCAATCAGTTACCAAGGCATGTATTAAATTTAATTAAACTTTGAATTCCACCAAGAGAGAGTGGGTAACCGAACTACTTCTCTTTCCTTTCCTTTTCTTTTCAATTTGGGACTATGATGATGATGTTGGTCTCTCAACAAAGATTTTGGGCTGCATATTGGTTTCCTGGCCCAATTAACATTTGCAATGCTTTAAAATAATTCAGCCATAATGCTTAAAATTATTTTTGTACAAAGGCTGAATATTTCCTCAACATATTGGGCTTATGTTACCTTTAGCCCAATAATCAAAATCTGCACACTAAACAAAATCATTAAACAAGCAATTGAAAGCAAAAATCAAATAAAATTTTTTTTAATTAATATTTTTAACAATGTTTGATCATCACAATAATTTCAAGTTTTTCAAACTCATCACCCTGTCAAGTTCAAAATGTCACACTTCATGTGAGTCTGCTTCTTCTGGGGCTAGTTTGATTCTCCAAATTCTTTCTTTGTTCTTTGTATTAGTGTTGAGTTCCACATTTTTCAACTTCAAAACCATCACAACTTTCCCAAATGCTTACCTTTTCTTGGTTGTTCTGTGTTATTTTATAGGCAGACAAAGATACAGATGAAATCTATGCTCAAATGAATCTCCAGTCCTTATCTATAATGATTTGGAATATGCTACTGGTATGGCCAAAAATAAAACAAAAGAAAGACCTGGCATGGTGGATTATGAAATTCTGAACGTCTGGTGGTTTTTTTTAATTAATTTCTATGTCACTCGTCTTTATATCTATTTTTAAAAGATTTGTTCGTTTTTTTAATAATATCAAAATATTAACATATTTGATATTATATTATTATATAGAATATTAACAATGATTTATATCATTATATTTTAATAATTATATTGAGTATTTTAGATTTTTTTTTCCGTGTAAAAAATGCATATTACGTTTAAATTATTTTTATGTAATAAAAAAATAATTAAAAATTTTGTTTGAAATTTGACTCTGCATATCATAATTTTTAGCTATGTCCTTGCTTACATGTTAACTTTTCATGCATAACAAACGAAAAGATATACGCTTAACGAAAAATAATTAAAAGTTAATTTTCGATAATTTTCTTATTAATTGTTTATTTATTAAGAAAATAAAAAACATATATATTAATTGTTAAAAAATACTGATATTAAAAATTAACATTTTGGGTTTAATATTTTTTAACATATACAACTCAGTCAATTAATCTAATCTTATAAGGTGCATACATATATAATATAATTAATATAATAGAATAATCAAATTTATTTATAATAGTATGATCACATTTTTTTATGAATAAACATGTATTTTTGTATAGTGACTAATTAATGGTTGATTTTTTTTAATTTATGTAATATAATTGATTTTTTATTTAATAAACAATTACCTCAAATATATATAACTAAAGTATAATTTTTTAAAGGAAAAGTCTAGGGGCCAGCAACTTTATCAAATTCTGGCCAGCATGTAACCATCAAAGAAGAGTGAGCCATTTGATGAAATCTCACACTAATCTTACACCATTAAAAGCCTCATTGATGGCTATTTGATGACTATAAACTCCAAAAACTGCTGACCCCTAACATTCCTCTTTTTTAAATATTCGACCCTTGAAGTCTACCCAATCAAATCTACCGATAAATATATTAGATTGGTTAAAATAAGGTTGAAAGAAAAAAATTGCCAAACTTATCAAATCTAATCCATTAATTAAACAAATAGATTAGTTAAAAAAAATCTTCTTCAACGAGCCACCTGAGGAACACCCTAAATTTCCTAATCGATATTTCCAATAAATCTACTTAATATACTAAAATTGGATTTTCCCCCGGCTGCTAAAGGTGACGTGTCGATCTCTCACGCTTCCGTTTTCTCTCCAAAATGAGTGAAATTTTTTCTATTCTAAATTATTTTATAAAAATATCTTTATTATAATTATATTATAATTAATATTTAATGAATAATATATAATTATACTACTTTAGGAACATATCTTCATTATAATTATATCAAATCAATATTTAATGTACTATTAAATTACTTATCAATTATCAATTAATAATAATAATAATAATAATAATAATAATAATAATAATAATAATAATAATAATAATAATAATAATAATAATGTATGATAATAATATTAATAACGCACATTAATTTTAAATATTTTTAGATATTTTAATTATATTAATTTTAAAAATATTGATATAATTCGAATTCTTATTCAACAACAACAACAACAACAATAATAATAATAAATATAACCCGTTATAATTTTTGTTCATATTTTAAAATTATAATTTTTTTATTACTTTAACCCGTTATAATTCTATTTTCTTATGATATTTATTTCAAGCATTTTAAGTTATTAAAATCGTGCATGATAATATATCTTTACCCCCTTTTTATTTCAATCTGTATATATTATGTATAATATTGTTATTCATTGTCCGAGCTTTCTCTGATCATGATAGAAAATAATGATTCTATTCATGATATGATAAAATTATATAATTTTAACAAAATTAATATATGATGCGTAATTACTGTACATAATAAAAAATTACCTTAATAATAAGTAATTTACATATTTATTTTTGTTTTACTACACTCTATATATAGTGTTTTCTTGTGGTACATGAATCTAAATTTGAGAGTCAACTCATAATTTTATAATTAGTATTTTTTATTGAAGTTGATTATTTTAAGGTACAATTTATAATTTTTTATAATATTTTTCATATACTCATTTTTATTATATTGTTTATCCAAGTTTATAGACTAATTTTGCTGCTATTCTTTGAGCTTTCATGAACAATTTGTTTAAAAAAAATGATGAATTCCAGTTCAGTGGACTGTAGCAATTTAAGGAATTTGTTTGATTTGATTTTGTTTGTTTTAGTCTCCAAGTTTTGCTTGATCATTGTTAAATGTTCATAAATCAATATTTTTTCAAGTTGATTTTACAGCATTTTATTACCGACTGTGTATTGGAAAATAATTGTTCGGTTGCATAAATTCTCATTAGATTCACCATCCTAAATTGGTCAATTTGGTTCAAATTCAGATTTTGTTTTTGTTTTTTTGTTTTTAAATTGCTCTTATTGCAGCAAGTGTTCTCAGATTTTTATTGTGAGCTGCAAAATGAATGTCCCAAATTCATATTAATTTTGTCATCTTTTTCATTGTGTTTTTGCCTATGTTGATGTACTGTTCAAATTCAGTATGATAATTTATTTATTAATATACTAAAACTGGATTTTTCCCCAACTAATAGAAGTGAAGTGTCGATTCCTCATGAATTTATTTTCCCCCCAAAATGAATACACTATTTTCTCTTCTAAGTTTATTTTATAAAAATATCTTTATTATAATTATACTATAATTAGCATTTAAGTAATAATACATAATTATACTAATTTAGAAAAATATCTTTATTATAGTTATATAAAATTAATATTTAATGCATTATTAAACTACTTATCAATTATCAATCGAAAATATTTTTAATCATTTTAATTATATTGATAATAATAATAATGATAATTATATGATAATGGCACCGATTATTAATAATCCATTTATATTTCTCTAAATAAATTTACTTTAGAAAAAATATATTTATTATAATTATATTACAGTATTACAATTAATATTTAATGAATAATGTATAATTATATTAATTTAAGAAAATATCTTTATTATCTATCTATTCTATTATATAAAAATTGAGTTTTTGCACTTAGTGATGGAATTGATGTAGCATGCTCTTAAAGTATTTCCTGATCTATCTATTTTATTTAATTCATTAAAGTAAATTAATTATAATTAATTAATTATATCAATTAATTAATTTCATTAGACAATCAAATCTCACCATTTATTATAATTTATATGAATTGATTAATTATAATTAATTATATTAATTATTTGATTTGATTGGAGTAAATATCAAATTATTTAATAAATAATAAATATGATAACGAAATATATGAATTAATTCAATTAGTTTTTTTTCAATACCATCTATTTATACAAAATCAAATATTTTTTATTCATTGACTCTCTTTTCTCTCTCCCTCTCTCCCTCCCTCCCTCTCTCTCATGTTTAAAGTACAATTTTTGTAATTTATTTAATTTTTGTTTTTCTTATCTTTATTTATACATTTCTTTTTTTATATTTTTTTAAAATTTTTATTTATTTTAATTGCTTATTATTAGGCGCATACTTTTTTTTCTTTTAGCTTTTGATTAACAAAAGAATGTGTCATCTTTACGTTATTTTTAAATAATCTTACTATAATTTTATTTTATAATATTCTATTTTGTCAAGTGTACTTTAATTCATACATATATATATATATATATATATATATATATATATATATATATATATATTGTCTTTTTTTTGTGATTCACAATTAATATATACATTGTTCGTGTATGTGGTTTATATGTTAATGTTTTTATTGATTCTCTTTATTATTATTTTTTTTGTGTGTCTCTTTGTTACTCTTTATTTTAATTATATTCATTGATTTCTCTGTATTGATGCTCTTTTTATTTGAAACATCATGACAATTTAAAGTGTATGTTGTGACCCATGTGATATTTGTTAATTTAGTGTATCTTTTTAGATGGTTTATATTATAATATATTAAGGAGTTGACTTAAAATTATATATAATATATAAATTTATATATAATATGATTTATAGTATGCTAAAATATTAGGACATTGATTCAACTATATAGGATTTTGAAAATTATGCAATTATGTAATTAGTTGTGCTTTCATATAATTATTGTATTGATCATTTACATTAATGAGACTATTTTCTTTATTAATATTTATAAATATGCTATTATTTGTATAATTGATTGAATCATCTTATTCGTTTAAATTTAATTGTATTGAATTAATTTAAATGCGGATAATTATATTTTTACTTTTTGATATAATCGATATATTATTAATAATGAATAGTAATTAATCCCTCATATTTTTAATTAAAATATTTTGATGATAGTTTCTTTAAAAATAAAATGCATTATGATTTTAGATTATTTCATAATTAACAATAATACTTGATTATTTCTTTAAAAATAAATTACATTATGATTTTAGGTTATTTCACAATAATAATTAATGTTCATAATATTGAATTACTCTAAATTTTTTATTTTCTATGGTTAGTAGTTAATCCCAAATTAAAAAGATTATGTTGAATTGTTGAATAGTCTAAGTATAACCGGAATTAATTTAGTTTATTTGTTTATTAATATAATTGATTGAAAGCATAAATGATAAATAAGACAAGCAAATAATTAAAAAAATAGAATGTTAATAATTACTTAAAATAGATAACAACATAAGTTATAAGGTATTACTTTATTTAAATTATTAATAATTAAAAGAATAAAAAGTCAATAATTATTTTTAAAATAAACATTAAATTTAGTTTTATGGTACTAATTTATTTGATTTGTTAATAAAATTTTATAATTTTCAGATTTATATCTACTCAATTTATGTATTTTATTCTATTCTATTTTAACAAAAATTGAGACGTGCATTTTTAATTATTTATTTAGAAAGTATAGCGAAATGAGTTATATCAATTATAATTAATTATCGATAATTGATTGTATTAATTTGTAAGATGAATAACGTATAATAAATGTTGTGAAATTAATTATAATAAATTAATAATTAATAAATAAAAAAACTAAAAGAGACTTTTTTTATTACTTTTTAATGGCTACACAGTTTTATAATTTCACTTTTTCTTTATCTTTTTCTTTCACATTTATTTCTTTTAATTTATTGAACTAAATCAATTATACTAATTATTTGTATTAACTAATTAAATACTTTTTAATGGATTATTATAACTGTGCCTTTAGACTATAGGTTAAAAATATGATATAAAAATTATTGAAAAATAAATATTTTTAAAATGTGTCCTTAAGACACAAATTAATTAACTAAATTATTTTTTAATTTAATGTGGTTGATTCATTCAATTGTATTAAATATACTAAAACTTGATTTTTCCCCAACTAATGAAGGTGACGTGTCAATCTCTTATGACTCTGTTTTCCCTCCAAAATGAACTTTCTTATTCTCTATTTTAAATTATTTTATAAACAAATATATTTATTATAATTATATTATAATTAATATTTAATGAATAATACATAATTATACTAATTTAGAAACATATCTTTATTTTTAGAAAGTACTATTTTCATGTAATTAAAGCACTCTTCTCTCTTCTAAAATTATTTTTAGAAAAATATATTTATTATAATTATATTACAATTAGCATTTAATGAATAATGCATGATTATACTAATTTAGAAAAATATCTTTATTTTTAGAAAGTACTATTCTCATATAATGAAAGCACTATTCTCTCTTCTAAAATTATTTTTAGAAAAATATCTTTATTATAATTATATTACAATTAGTATTTAATGAATAATGCATGATTATACCAATTTAGAAAAATATCTTTATTATAATTATATAAAAATTAATCTACTTAATATACTAAAATTGGATTTTCCCCCAACTAATGAAAGTAAGGTGTCAATTTCTCATAAATTTATTTTCTTTTCAAAATAAAGGCACTATTCTCTCTTCTAAATTTATTTTAAAAAATATCTTTACTAGAATTATATTACAATTAGCATTTAATGAATAATGCATAATTTTACTGATTTGAAAAATATCTTAATTATAATTATATAAAAAATTAAACATAAATTTATAATTCTAATTGTTATAAATATGATACTAACGTTCATAGTGGTAAATTGATATTGCAATAATTAATTTCTATAATTATTTTTGTACTACTAAAGGCTATATATAGTGTTTCTTTGTGGTTAGAGAGTCTAAATCTAAGAAACAAAGCATTTTTTTTAATCTGTTATTCTTTTTTGATTGGGCAATTATTTCTAAGGAGCTTTGTACGTCAAGTTCAAGTCACATCCCCTCTACATTTTCTATGTTTGTCCAAAAATATTCGAAGTGGAGCATATAATGAGATCGAATTTTCTCAATTTAGGTTCAATTTTGAAAAATTCGTGTCAACCTTGAAGATGCAATTCAAAGAATGATACTATATTTAAATTTTTTTTTCTTAAGCTTTTTGTATTAAAAATAATTTTATAACATATTGTATTTTTTTTCAAAAACTACCGGTCTTTTGGTGCATTAATGCAATGCCATTGAAGAGAATAAAAGTCAATTTAAATACGATTCTTTATAGATATGTTATTTTTAAACTTTTTAATATGATTTTTTTCAAGTTTATTTTTTTTATATATGTATCACCTTTTTTTTCGTATTTCAGATTAGTAATGCAATTATTAAGAGAAATGTAATTCATCAATAAATTAAAATGATTAAAAGTTTAATTAAGATTAACTAACATCTATTTTGGACACAAGATTGATTAATTAAGATTAAGGCGTGAAAAAGGAAAAAGAGTCACAATACGTGGTTTTACTTTCTTGCTAATATATAAAAATACGTGAAAGAAAAAAATTAAAATATCACTATTTAAAAAAAATTGTTAATCATACAGATGAAAAGGGATTGGAAAATATGCATAGATATAAAAAATAAAAATTATTACTTGATTGTAGAATAAAAAATAATCATATATATATAAAAAAATAATCATAACAAAAAAATAATTAATATATGTGATTTAAATTTTTATTTGTACAATATATATAAATATTTAGAATTATTTAACAAAATTAATATATATGTATAGATAAATAAAGAAATCATTATAATTTATAAAAATTACACATACGATGACATTAATAATAAAGAATAAAAAAATTATTGAATGATTGTAGACTCAAAAAAAATTAATTATGATAAAAATTAATTAATATATACAATTTAAATATATTTATATATATATATATATATATATATATATAAAGAATTATTTAGAATTATTTAACAAAATAAATATATTCTAAAAATAAAAAAAATTATTGACTAAACAATTGATATATATACATATAAATAAATACGAAAATTAGTATGATTTAGGAATATTATTACGCATATGATGGTATTAATGGAATAACAAAATCAGCATAATTATTGTAGGCTAAAAAAATTATTTATAATCAAAAAATCAAAAAATAATTAATATATGTGACTTAATATATATGTGTACTTAGATAAGGAAAGATTTAAAATTATTTAAACAAAATAAATAAATATATCCTACGAATAAAAAAATCATTGACTAATCGATTAATATATACTGGTAGTATAAATAAAAAACTATTAAATAAAAAAGAAATAATATGTTTTCAATTTTGAGAATAAAACGTAAATAATTATAATATAATAATTTGTTTAATTATTAATATTTATAATTATTATTCTAAATCATAAATTTAGAGAAAAAAAGTAGATTAACAAAAATGATTAATAACTATATTAGAGTTGATACACATAACACTAGATTAAGAAAAAATAAACGCAATTACTACAATTTAAATTAATTTTTAATAAAATAATTTAAAATTATAATTTCAAATTTATTACATGCATAGTACGAATTATTGAACAGTTTATTATCATGTACATGGCACGGATTATGAAACAATTTCTCATATGTTTTTTTCCAAAATAAAAATACTATTTTTACTTATAATTATTATTCTTTATCAACTCTTTCATTTAAACACTAATATTATTTATTAATTTTTTTTATTTTTATTCCTCACATTTATTAAAAATTTCTTTTTAATAATTTAGGTATTAATTGTTGTTATTTAATTAACTTATTTTAAATATTTACTTATTAAAATTTTAGGTATTAATTATACCTCAATTACAGTATTAAGACTTTGAACATAATTTCAATTTAATTTTGGAGAATATCAAAAACAAATATATATATATATATATATATATATATATGATATTTTAGGTATTAATTATTATTATTTATTAACTTATTTTAAGTATTTAATTATTAAAATCTTAGATATTAATTATATTCTGTTTACTATGTTAAGCCTTTAGACATAATCCCAATTTAATTTTAGACAATGTAAGAAGCAAATATATATATAATATTAAATTACAAGAGTAGATTTTAATTTTACATAAAATAATATAATAGATATAGAGTATAAATAAATTTACTTGACAAATATAATTATTTATAGTGTGATATTTTATTACGATAACATATTTTTGTGCATTGACTCCCTATATATATATAGTTTGTTATTTTTCTATTACATGACATATTTATCATTATATTTCAAATTTAGAGTTTATTTGATCTAACAATGCAGTGAAACAATAGCAAGCAAAAAAAAATGAAAAAAAAAAACATGAAAACATTCTAAACATGATTACCACTAATCTTTTTTTCTTTAGTTTTTAAATATATTATTTATTTTATTTATTTAGAGTAATAACCAAATTTATTATAACTATAGTAAAATTATCTTTAAACTATTAGTATTATTAATAAATTTTTAAAATTATTGACATATTATTAGTATATATAATAAGCAGTAAATTTTCTTTCATGTTTATTATTTAAAAAATTCATAATTTTCACATAGTCTTTATTCAATTTTTTTTCATATATAATGACTATTGACTACGATTCTATTAATAGTATCACCTATAGTAGATTATATTATACGAAGAGAAAGTATGAAAAATAAAGACAAGAATTATAAGGCTATAAAAAGTTCCATTCAAGTTTGACAAGAGTAAGACGGTTTACATAGAAATAGTTCTAATAGATGATAAGATTAATTGATTCATTTACTAAATTTTTTCAAGTAATGCTAAGTTCAATTTATAAATAGAGTTTAATTTTGATGCACTGACAGTGTAAAACATTTTACATAGTCGTGCAATCACATCCGTTCTTTTGGATGACCATTCACGCGGTCAATATGAAATATATTTATTTTTATTGATGTGTCATTAATAATTGGATACACGTGTAAAACTACTTTACAAGCATCAAAATTAAATTCTTATAAATATTTGTAGTTCATATTTTAAGTTAATTTTATAAGTACACCATTTCACAAGTCAAAGACAATTCTTTTTCAGCCTGTTTGGACACCTTTATATGATGGAATTAGAATTCAATTCCATCAAGAAATGAATTCCTAAAGAAATTGAATTCAATTTCATAGTTTGGAACAACTAACTCATTTAATGAGATAGCATTGAATTGTTATTCAGTAGATTTAAGTTATTTATTGTTTATTACATAACTTTCTGCATTAGGATTCTCTATTAATTTGTTCTTCATTTTGAGCTGATTTTGATATGTTCTTACTTCACAGTAAACCAACATGTAAAACTTTGTTAGTGGATTTAATTATTACTAGATTATTTATGGTCATATTGAGTATATATGTCTGATTTATTAAAAAAAGTAGATCAAATAACTATTTTATAGTTAATACAATTAACACTATATTAAGAAAAGAAAAACAACACATACAAGTTATTTTTTATTAATTAAATTATTATAATTAAAATTAATTTTAACACAACAACTTAAAATTATAATTTTAATATTATCACGTGCATGGCACGGGTAATTAAACTTGTTTATAATAATAACTAGCTACTACGACCTCCACTAAAAAAAAAAAAAGGCTTAAACGTATATAATTATTAAAAAAAGTCCATATACCCTCCGATCATAACTAGAAATCTCGATGATAGTTACTAGATTTTTTTTTTCATTGGAAATTATAGTTAATTTTAGAGCAAAGAGTACAAAAATCTGATTAATTTATGAAATTTTAAAATTATGTCAAAATATGTAAAAACATTAAAATCATGCTTATGCTGTATAGTTCTGGGCCTTGGTGGGTTTTTTTATTGAGTTCATTTAAAAGGACCGAATGACTGACCAACTTAAACGTTAAGCCCAAAATCATAAAAAAATATTTTTCAACTAGACTAGATTGCTCTGTCCAAAATTAACAAAAAAAAAAACGATTGCTCTGTCCAAAATTCCAAATACAAAAACTTGACTAGATTATTGAGAGAGACGGCCTAATATTGAACAATGAACAAGGACTACAAATTATTTTAGTCTTCTAGGCTAAAATAACTTAAACTTTTTTAAATATTTCATGTTACTTATGCTACTTAAAAGATTTTAAAATTTAAAATTATGATTTAATAAATAAAAAAATATAACTAAATTAGGTTAGTCTAGTAGTTAGTTTTACTAGTCCCAATAATATATTAATTAGCCATAAATTCTTAAATAGAATTTCAATTCTCGATAGATTAGTTCTTGACCCATCGAATTAAGAGATTTCGTGAAAAATAAATAAATAAATAAATAAATATAATAAAATAATAACAACACAGTTTTATCAAATTAAATTAAGTATATATAAATATTCTTTTAATTAAACAATATAATTGCGGTCCAATAAGAAAATCATGATCAGCAATAACTTTTCATGAGTAGCAAGAGATAAGTACTTTAATTTCATTAACACACCGAATTTTATTATTTTAATTGTTATAGACATGCTATTATTAAACTTAACTATTCACCTTTTTAGATAAAAAAAATGTAACAGAATCAAGGTAGCTAGTGGTAATTACGGTAAGTAGAATATCGAATCAGTTTTCACCAGGATCAATCCCACATTATTGGTAATCTCAAATAACTTTAACTCGTGATTATTTAAGTTTAGTTATATGTCTTCTCATCGTGTTACTCCATCTACATTATTATTGTATGTGCCCAATGAAAATATATATCAATTAATTTTACAATAATTTTTTTATGTGATGAAATGAAATTTTGCTTATATATACATCCCAAATCTCTAGTTGTTAAATACACAAAACGCATCGAGATTAGTAGATAGATTAGCATTGTTATATTGATGAGAACAGGCCACCAATTGTTTGATTATAAATAATGGCAAAATTAAGCATGGCAAAGTTTTTTTCACTTTTTCTTTTGGTTTCAGGTTTGTTCACATACTGATCAAAAATAGATTCTCTCAATTTTTTTGAATAATTAAATGAATAAAATATGATCTCTTATTATTAATTTTATAAGTAAAATAAAATAATATAAAAAATATTAAAAATTAAAAATTATATTTTATTTTTTTAATTTTTTGTAATAATCGAGAGAATTCATTTTCTATATCTAATATCTTCATTTATATCTTATGTTAATATCTTCTCGTGTTATTTATAAGAGTAATTGATGAATTGTGTTTGTAATGTTGTATGTGTCAGTGATGAGAAGTGAAGTGGGTGCGGATCAAAGACTCTTTGAATGTCGGCGTGAGTTTTGGAACATGGATAACTGCGTACGTGAATTTTGCGAGGAGGTTTGTGTGAAGAACAAAGGGGATTCTGAAAATGCAGCAGATGTATGGTCAGAGTGCCAGGGATCTCGCAGATGTTTTTGCCAATATTGGTGCTTTGTAACCGGGGAGAAAATATAGTAATAATGACCATAATAATAAGGTAACAACTTGTCTGCTGTTATTTTTGTACAAGTTATAGGTGAAAATTGTTGATAATTTAATTAAGAGGAATGTTAAAGAGCAGTAATTTTGGTGTTTTGTAATTATCAATTGGTCATTAATAGTGTTTTTAATGGTGTGAAATTACATCTAATGGTGAGAGTTACTTACTTTTATTTTAATGATTAAGTATTGGCCAGAAAACACAAAAGTTGCTGGCTCCTACACTTTTTCTTTAATAAATTTGATTAAATTATTATTTAACGATTTTTTATTATTAATTTTATATTATATCTAATAATAATAATAATAATAATAATAATAATAATAATATAATGAGTGAACGAAAGGTTTATTTGTCTATCAATGCAAGAAGCAAAGAATAGAGATTTAAATCATTCTTCATTATTACATGTGTTTAAGTGGCTAATATTTTTTAAAAATACTATTTATACACTAAAATTAATTATTAAAATTAGTCACTAATAATGTATTTGTAATTTTGTATATAAATACATGTGTAATTTAATTTATTTTTAATATATTTGTATTTTAACATATATTTTATATTAGTGACTGATTTTGGTAACTGATTTTAGTGTACACGTAACATAGTCTAATTTTTTTAATATTAAAAAATATTAATATTTTTGTTAGAAATAAGATTATTTGGTATAATTACAGGTAGATAAATTTTATAGATGAAGAATCAATACATAAAAAACATGTTGAACACATGACAATATCCTAACCAACACACAATAAACATGTTGAATAATTTTTATAATACTATAATATATTTTAAATGTCAATATTCAAAAACACCTTCTCCTTTTCTATATTAAAAATAATTTCCGTGTTAAAGTGTGCTATTCTTTCTTGTTATATTAGAAAGATTAGAATAGATATATATACTATTACCAATTTACCACTCTTTAAGTAATTTTCTGCTCAAATTAAAGGATATATATATATATAAAACTTGAAAAATATTCAGATATTGATAAATATGATATGTATGTGGCGAAATTAGACTAAATCTTAGAAATAGCTAAAAATTAATTTTGTAATATATGAAAAAGACTAAACTAAATATTTTATAGGACTAAATTATTATTGCCATAAACGATTCCTATAATTTCTCAATTATAAATTCTTCTTAAATGTTTTGAAAATAAATATGATTCAACAACAATAAAAGCATTACATGTATTTCAATGTTAATAAAACTGAAGGTAAAAGTGAAAGTGAAATATGGTAAAATTATCTTGTTGGAATAAATTAATTTTCATAACCCAAATCATCCATATTGAATCACCAAAAATATATCTATCATAATGCGGAAGCGTACCTGAATTCATAAACATGAATCATACGATTGGAAGAGTTTGGATCTTGTGGTTCTTTCGATCTTCCTCAACCAAAGCCTTCTGTATTTCTAGGAGGCTGAACTGCAACTCTTTTGATGGGGAAAGAGTAACAAAGGTGGCTTTGGTATATTGGGGACCGAAACCCTGAAGGTCTATTTATATTTGAGCATGGCACCCATTAAACCCTTAAGCCCAAATAAAATAGTATCTAAAACCCAAAAGATAATATATCTAAAATCCAAAAAGATAATTATCTAAGGAACAAAAGATAATATCCGATTTCATTCTCATTTAATTCCAAATCAAAAGTAATAATGACTTATTCAATTAGCATTTAAAACAATAAATGAGATCATCATTATATAAGTCATTTAATTTGAAATAGCATAATTTGTGATTATAATTAATATATGTATTGCCCACAAATAAGTTAGGAAATCAAATAATTTCCTAACAATCTCCCACTTGGGCTATGCATATACTATTTCTTGACATAATCACATCTTTATAAACTTTATGCGCGCATCTGAATGCTATTTCTCTCATTACTTTAACAATCTGGTCCGTCTCATACATTAGATATGGAACTACCGCAGCTTTTATCACATTAAATGCCATGACTAAACCACGCCAATCACCATCCTAATATACTCAACGACATAGATCAAATTTGGATGAGTAATATGGAAATTACATGCCAAGTGATCTCATGCATGTCTATTTCCAGCTGGTCCAACTTTATTGAGATCATACACAATACAAATATTGCAAAATGAACATTTCATATAACATGAAATAAACCATCAACTTAATTCTGCAGAAAAATAACTCAATATCTGTCATAGGACATATAGCATAAACTCCCACTAAACCAAGGCATCACAAATATTGACACCCATCCGAACAGTGTGCTCATGAAAAAAAAACTTTAGGGGTCAATCCCT
Source organism: Arachis hypogaea (assembly GCF_003086295.3). NCBI lineage: Eukaryota > Viridiplantae > Streptophyta > Magnoliopsida > Fabales > Fabaceae > Arachis > Arachis hypogaea. The sequence continues at coordinate 3,529,844 of NC_092054.1, read as the reverse complement.
TGGTAATGGGTCTGCTAGCATATATTCTGTTCCTATATGTCCTATGGAAATCTGTTTTTTCTTAAACTTTCTCCTTGACAACTAAGAACTTGATGTCTGTATGCTTCGATTTTGTCAAGCTCTTATTGTTATTGGAGTATAGTACTGCTGACTTATTGTCACAAAATATCTTTAATGACCTTTCAATGTCATCTACTCTATGAAGCTTAGTGACAAAGTTTCGCAACCATATGCCATGAAATCGGAATCAGAGTACCTAATGATCTCCAAATTTTCTGATCTCCGACAAATAAGCATGTAATCCTTTGTTCTCTTTAAACAACGCATTACGCGTTTAACAGCTATCCAATGATCCATATCCGGATTGCTCAAGTATCTACCCAACACTCCCACTATAAATGATATATCGGGACGTGTGCAGACTTGAGCATACATTAAACTCCCTAGTGCTGATGCATAAGGCTAATCATGCATTGCTGTCCTCTCAAGATCATTTTTAGGGCATTACTTGAGACTGAACTTGTCTCCTTTAGCTACGGGTGTGTCCATTGGTCTACAACCTTCTATGACATATCTACTTAAAATCTTTTCGATATAGTTCTTTTGTGATAATCCAGGAATACCTTGAGAACGATCTCTTAGTATCTCGATTCTTAATACAAAAGAGGCATCACCAAGATCTTTCATTTCGAATTTGTCCGATAGAAATTTCTTAGTTTCATGCAACAAGCCTATATCGTTATTGGCAAGTAGAATGTCATCAACATATAAGACCAAAAAGATATTCACTCCCACTGAACTTGCGGTATACACATTCATCTATGATATTCACCTCAAAACCGTAAGAGGTAATGACTTGATGAAACTTGTGATACCATTGACGGGAAGCTTGTTTGAGACCATAGATGGATTTTTTTTCCTTTTTTTTTTTTTTTTTATTGGATCTCCTTAATGACACTTCTTGAGGTTGTTGAGCTTGCTGTATGGGTTGGGGTTGAGGAGGATTCTCATCATTTTCTTGTACTGTAGCAGTATATTGAGCAACAACAATATTCTCATTGTTCTCTTGTACTGTAACTGGATCTACAGTAGGATTCTCATTTTGCTCTTGTACTATAACTGTATCTTGAACAACAATAGACACAAGGTCCTGATCATTGTCAGTTATAGAATCCTCATCAAAAGCAACATTCCTAATATTTCCTTCCCCCCAAACTCAACATCCTCAAGAAATCTCGCATTTCCCATCTCAAAAATAGACCTTGATGCAGGATTGTAAAACTTGTACCCCCGTGAACGCTCAGCGTAACCAACAAAGTAGCAACTGATTGTCCTTGAGTCCAATTTTCTTTCATGCGGCCTATAAGGTCGCGCCTCAGCTGGACATCCCCAAATATGCAAATGCTTTATACTGGGCCTTTTCCCAGTCCAAATTTCATATGGGGTTTTGTTAATTGCTTTGCTTGGCACCCTATTAAGGATGTACACTGCGGTCTTTAAGGCTTCTCCCCAGAGTGATTCAGGCAAGGAAGAATGACTAATCATACTTCTCACCATGTCTTTAAGAGTTCGGTTCCTTCGCTCTGCAACATCATTCATGCTAGGTTTGCCTGGCATAGTGTATTGCGGAACAATACCACACTCCTCTAGGAAAAGAGCAAAAGGCCCAGGACGTTGCTCACCTAAACCGTCATATCTTCCGTAGTATTCACCACCACGATCAGATTTGACAACTTTAATTTTCTTCCCAAGTTGAAGTTCAACTTCAGCTTTGAAAGACTTGAAAACATCCAAGGCTTGGGACTTTTCATGAATTAAATATAGATACCCGTAACGAGAGTAATCATCAATGAACGTAATAAAGTACCGTTGTCCATTCCAAGAGACAGTAGGGAATGGGCCACATATATCGGTATGTATCAGTTCTAAGACATCTTTAGCTCTCTCGGCACCTAATTTCCTTTCGTTTGTTCTTTTCCCCTTTATGCACTCAATGCAGACTTCAAAGTCTGCCAAATTTAGGGGTTCGAGAATTCCATCCGACACGAGCCTCTGAATTCTCTGTTTAGAGATGTGACCTAGGCGTTTGTGCCATAATGATGCCGAATTCTCATTTAGTTTTCGTTTTGTACCTATTTGCAGTATTTTATTATTATAGGAATTTAAGTCAAGCCTATATAGATTATCCACCAAATGACCAGAGCAAATATTATTCGAATTATAGAAGAGATTGACTTTATTTTCTCCGAACGAACAAAAATAACCTGATTTGTCCAAACGAGAAACAAAAACCAAATTCCGTCTAAATGACGGTACATAAAATGTCTCTAATAAATCCAAGTAAAATCCACTCATGGAACATAATCTAAAGATTCCTATAGCTTCGACTGCAACTATATTGCCGTCTGCCACATAGATGTATCTTTCAGCATCACTTGGCGGTCGGCTCCACAGGCAATCCCTTCTTTTCACGCCATGTGGCATATTTGGTACAATCTTTCTTCATGTGTCCCACCTTCTTACAAAAGAAACAAGTTGAAACTTGATCTTGTTTCTTAGCCTTTTTCTGCTGAGAAGGCACATCCGCAGTAGTATCACGCTTTCTTTTACACTGAGAAGATGAAGCCATGTGAGCACTTTCAATCTTATCTTGCTGCAGCCTCTCTTCTTCTTGCACACAGTGAGATATAAGCTCCTTTAAGGACCAAGTGTCCTTCAGAGTGTTATAACTCACTTTGAATTGCCCAAAGTGTGCAGGAAGGGAAATCAAAATGAAATGCACGAGTAAATCTTCAGACAACTCTAACTTTAGTGCTTTCAATTTTGAAGCAAGATGAGACATTTCCATAATGTACTCCCTTATGTTCCCTTTACCTTTATACCTCATGGAGACAAGTTTGCTCAAAAGGCTACTTGCCTCCGCCTTTTCATTCTTAGTAAAGAATTTTTCAACATCCTTTAGGAACTGTTTGGCATCTTTATCCTCAGTAATTGAGCCCCGAAACGCCTCAGGAATTGAGCGTTTCATGATCATAATGCTCATTCGATTGGATCTCTCCCACTTCTCTATTTTAACCTCATTGAGGTTTTCCGGAGTGGAAGTGGGTTTCTCCTCTCGAAGAGCTATATCTAGGTCCATACAACCGAGGACAATCTCCACGGTATCCTTCCAAACTTTAAAGTTTGAACCATTCAGCATAGGAATACTACTAATTTGTGCAGAAACATTGGTAGCTAAAGCCATAGTTTCTGGATTAGAACAAAAGAACATGCAATAAATATTAGTTAATTAATGGGTAAAAAATCCATATTGAGATATCTAGCACAACATTAATTTTCAATCTTTGGATAGAAAAATTAACTGTAAGTGATACTCTCATTGCAGCAATCAAATATTGTCAAAATTCCTGTCACACATTAAGCCTTTCTTTGGACCGACTTAATGCGCACATGAAAACTTAAACTTCGCAACCTATTTATTACCGCATATATTTTCTATTAATTGGCCAAACAATAAACTTCCTTTGGGCCGATTATTGACCGCATAATTAATAGAAAATAAACAAAAGTGTGCAATGCTTATTATTTGGCCAAACAATAAACTTCCTTTGGGCCGATTATTGTTTGCATAAATAATAAGTATTACTTTATTCTTATTTACCCAAATATTTATTTACCATTAATATGTGTATGTAATTCGGCCAAATATAGGCCTTCCTTTGGGCCGACCAATATTCGCATGAATTACATGTCACCATATTCCTTATGTTTTGAATAAATCAATTTTCACAAAAGAGGCTACTTTGGCAGCATAATGTTCAATCAATTTATTCCAAAACCAAATCTTTATAAAATAGATGGGTATACTAATCCAAATTGTTACCAATTTCCTTATGTAACAACAAAAAAAATACTTAAATCTCAAAAGAAAGTAAATCTTAATGATGTCTTTTGAGATCTTAAAGAAAAAATATGATTATAATTCATATGCCAAGAATTCTTGATCCGTTAAAATTAGAATCAACCTTTATAAAATTAGTAGATATAATAATTCTTATATCTCAAAAGGATAATCCATTAATTTTATACTAAATTAATGGCACACATAAAAAAAAAAAACCCAAGACCATTATAATAATATTTTTGTGCTAATGTTTCAGAATAAATCAATTACTATATCAAATAAAAAAAAATTCGATACGGTAAATATATATATATAAGCAGCCGAAAGTATATATATATATATATATAAAGCAATCCAAATAACAGTAATAACATGTAATCTGAAACAATACTAAAATCATATATATAGGCACAATCGTATATACATAATACACGCATATATTGATTAAGGAACACAAAAATATATATTCCTTTATATTTCTTTATATGCATTATTGTCATCACGTAAAGAACACAGGAGGGCATATCGATGGATATATATATATATACGTATCAATTTATATATACATTGACGCACACATACAAACTCAAACAAGTTCACATATATGCGTGCAACAATTTTATATCGTAAACAATATATATATATATATTAATTCGATAATAGAAAAATAAAAACTGAATATTTTCGATGATTAAATTATGGATGGCTCTGATACCACTTGTTGGAATAAATTAATTTTCATAACCCAAATCATCCATATTGAATCACCAAAAATATATCTATCATAATGCGGAAGCGTACCTGAATTCATAAACATGAATCATACGATTGGAAGAGTTTGGATCTTGTGGTTCTTTCGATCTTCCTCAACCAAAGCCTTCTGTATTTCTAGGAGGCTGAACTGCAACTCTTTTGATGGGGAAAGAGTAACAAAGGTGGCTTTGGTATATTGGGGACCGAAACCCTGAAGGTCTATTTATATTTGAGCATGGCACCCATTAAACCCTTAAGCCCAAATAAAATAGTATCTAAAACCCAAAAGATAATATATCTAAAATCCAAAAAGATAATTATCTAAGGAACAAAAGATAATATCCGATTTTATTCTCATTTAATTCCAAATCAAAAGTAATAATGACTTATTCAATTAGCATTTAAAACAATAAATGAGATCATCATTATATAAGTCATTTAATTTGAAATAGCATAATTTGTGATTATAATTAATATATGTATTGCCCACAAATAAGTTAGGAAATCAAATAATTTCCTAACATATCTAACTAACAATTATATTTAAAATAAAAGCAGAAAAAAAATAAAAAAAATAGAATGAAGACTCAGAGAAAGAAAGAGAGAAAGAGAAACGGAGAATGATAGAATTCACTGAAATAAATCAATATTCTCTCCCATTTACTTATTAAAGGGTATGTCAGAAAAAAGGCACATTAAATTAATTTGCTAGGTAAATAATTATTGAGAAAGTTTAGGATTCAGTATTTTTATTAAAATTTGATCATTATTTAACTAATAAAAAAGTGAATAATTTTACACTATTAGATATATTTTTACACTATTAAAAATATTAATAATAACTAATTAATAGTTACAAATTACAAAACCTACTAATCTCCTGACGCTCGTTTTTCATTTTTCCTTTTGTTTTAGGTTTGTTCACATACACATCCTCATTCATATATAGAATAAGTACAGAAATTTACTTTTTAATTAAGTAATATTAATTAATTTATTTTATTATAAATTTTTTTATTTTTTTAAATTTAAAATTTATAATTTAACATAAAAAAGTTAATCTTAAAAAGTGAATTCTTTAATTAAACTTTTGATGTTAATATCTTTATGTGGTTGCTTTATATTACTCTTGTAATGTAATATTTTACATGAAAATGTGTTGTTTAATTTAACTTTGTTTGCAGTTGTGTCTATGATAATAATTCAAGTGGTGACTGGAGAAATAGTAATTTGCCGTAAAGAGGAACTGTTCGAACTTGATGACTGCGAATTTGGAGCTTGCAAAGAGTTGTGTTTAGAGAGGGGCAGAGGGCCATGGATCTGCAAATTGTAGTAGCTACTACAGAATGCCAAGGAACTAACGTTTGTAGCTTCAAATATTATTGCCCACAATGGAACAAAAAAATAGATATTTAAATAATCGGTCCTCTTAGGCTATTTTTATTTCTGAGAATAGAATAAGATATGAAAGATAAAATAAGACATTGAGAATAAAATATTAAGAATAGAGACACAAAATTTAGTATTTTTGTATTCTATTTGGTAATAAATTAAAATAAATTATAAAAATTGAATTGATTCTTATTTTTTTTATTCAAAAAATTTGAGAAAAAATATAATAAAAAAATATAATTATAAAAATTAACAAGAATAATAAAAAAATAAAAAACAAATTGTGTCTTTTTGTTAGTGTTTTTGTATTTTTTCTATTAGGATGGACATAAAATACACTAATTTAGTGTCTCTAGACACAATATCTCTATCTATGTCTCATCTGCCAAACATAATTTTATGTCTTTGTGTTCTGTTTTAGTGTCCCGTCCTTATAAATAAATGCAGCCCTAAAGAACTAACTATAGTGAAGCCAATTTCAGCTAATTAGTTAAAAAGCAGGCCTGTTAAAAAAAAAAAAAAAAACTCTTCACTATTCTAATTTTTCGAATTTCAAAATTAGAAATAAAAGGAAATTGATTTAGTTGGTTTATATTGTAGTTGATCCTTATATTTTTTTTAAAATAATTTCTGTATGTTTTATGTGTGTACTCGAATTGAGAATAATAAACTATTATTTCTAATAAGGTAGACAAAATCGCGTTTTTATTCGTAGAAACGCACGATTTTACGCTTATGCTCTATCTTTTCGTCGTGCTTCTGCTATCTGTGTTGGTGGAGTGGCAATCGCGCAAAAACGCCGAGGAAAATTGCAGACTCGTTGGAAGCGAGAGTTTTCCAACGACCCACGTCTCATGAAGAAAATTGGTCCATAACTTCAGTTTTGCACAGCCCAGTGATGCGTGAGCATCTTTCCTATCTTTTTCTAGTGAATTTGCATCTAAATTGTTGAGTTTAATCAAGAATTAATTATCTTTTAGCCACTATGGATGCTACTTTGAGTCTTGTGCAATTCTATTTATTTTAGGTAGCATTCAGCTGGATTTGATGGAGTTTCTGCAGAAGAAGAGATGAAGGCGAATGATGCTGTCAACCCTGACCTCTCTGAACTCAAACCTGAATAACCCGAGCTACAGAGGTCCAATGGACGTGATTCCAGTAGGATGAAAAGCTAACTTCCAGAGCTTTCCAACGATATATAATAGTCCATACTTCTTCTCCGAACTCGCTGCCAAGGCTGCACCTAACTTGAGATTTCTCAAGCTAGGCGCAAGACACAACAACAATACGCGAGATTGGTCCTGTCCACTTCAAGTTAGGCGCACTAAAGCCCAAGTTAGGCGCAACTTCACTCAACTAAACTCCAATTCATGCTGCCAAGCCCAAGTTAGGCGTGGATCCTCGTGAAGCCAAGTGGTCCCCATCCATCAATTGAAGATTTGCTGATTGCTATAATTAATTCTAATTTAAATTCAAATTTTAAAAATAGGAAAAGATATTATTTTTTAGTTTTAGAAGATAGATTTTAAATTTATTAGGATTAGATATAAATAAGGGAATTCCAGCTCAACATTATACCAACCCCGGACAACATTATTCCATTCCAATTTACAATCCTAATTTTTCTCTCTGAACCATGAGCAACTAATCTCCATTGTTAAGGTTAGGAGCTCTGTCTATTTGTATGGATTGATTTTATTACTTTTTCTATTTCAATTCATGTATGGATTTATAATTTAAGAATTGTTTTCGTTCGTTATTTTATGAATTTGGGTGGAACGGAAGTATGACCCTCTTTCTAAATGCGTTCTTGTATAACTTGGAAAAGCTCTTTACTTGAACAATAACTTGAAAACATATTCTCCTAAATTTTAATTATCTGAATTTAACGAGATACGTGACATATAATCCTTTTATTTTTGGGTAATTAGAGTTTTTGTGGCATATAAACTGAAATTTGATCATCACCTTCTAATTGGAATCAACTGACCAAGGAATTGGCAGTTGATGAATTTTAGAGGAGACTAGAAAGGTCTAAGGAATTAGGGTCTAGTCACATATAGTTTGCCATAAATTAAATCCTACATGATTAAAATAGTTAGTAAGAAAAGTAAATCCGGAAAAATAGATAACTCTAAAGCTTTAACTGCTTTTTCCATATTTTATTCCTCACCTATTCACCTACCTGTCTTCAACTTTGAATTTACTTTTTAATGCTTTTGAACTTCTAAACACTATTTTCTGTTTGTCTAACTAAGCCTATCACTCAATTATTGTTGCTTAATCCATCAATCCTTGTGGGATCGACCCTTACTCACGTAAGGTATTACTTGGTACGACCCGGTGCACTTGCCGGTTAGTCAAAACGCGTCATGCTAGGGAGAGGTATCCACACCCTTATAAGGCATGCTTCGTTCCCCTCCCCAACCGATGTGGGACCTTACAATCCACCCCCCTAAGGGAGTCCAACGCCCTCGCTGGCACATCGATCCGGGCTCTGGCTCTGATACCATCTGTAACAGCCCAGACCACCCGCTAGCATGATATTGTCCGCTTTGGCACACAAAGCCTCACAGTTTTGTCTTTGACGATAGGGATACTAGCCGAAGCCCCCCACACTCACTCGTCAAAACGCGTCATGCTAGGGAGAGGTATCCACACCCTTATAAGGCATGCTTCGTTCCCCTCCCCAACCGATGTGGGACCTTACAGATTAACTGTGATTAACAACTATTAGTTGTTTGATTGTTTAGATTAGGCGTTTTAATTTTAATTTTATTTAAATATTATTTTATTATTTTTTCAAAAAAAATTTAATAAAATTTAAAATTTCCCTTGTTTTCTTTTTTTTTTTTCGTTAGCAACCCCCTTCCATTGTTTCGTTTTCTTTCATTTTTTTCTTTTATTATTTAATAAATACAAAAAATTATATTTAAATTTTTAAATAAATAAATAGCACTAATATTTTTCTTAATTTCTGAAATTAAGTTTGGTGTTTCCTAGTTAGTTTTATTTTAATTTTTCTTATTTTAATTTTTAGAATTCTGTTCTTTCTTCTTTGCTTTCTTGTTTACCACATGGTGCGTTTAATTTCGTTTGGTGTGTTGTGCTAAGGAAAAATAATGGAGAGAGATCACATGGGTTACTACTCCCACCCAAATTTTGGTTGGCAAAGTCAAAACCAAAGAAACTTCAATGCTCCATGTTTTAACTATCAAGAACCATCACCTCTTTATCCATACCAAGAACCATCATCTTTCTACCCATATCAAGAGCCACTATCTCCCTATTCATACCAAGCACCATCCTCTTTTTACACTTATCAAAAACCATCACCTCCTCCTTATTCATCTCAAATACCATCAGATCTTGAACTCCTCATGAAAGAATTCTTACATGATATAAAGACGAGTGTCAAAATGTAGAAAAACATGTGCAGTCGATTATCAAACCACAGGAAGAGGAGCAAGTAAATTCCTTCCCAAGAGATATAATACAAGATCCTATAGAAGAAAGTGAGGAAATCAATCAAAGGAGTTCATACTCCAGTGAACTAAAGAACTTTCCATCCTCACACATGGAAGAAGAGGAAGATGCAAAAACAAAGGAGGAAGATGCACAACCTCCCATGCCCTTGGTAAGCAATGAAGAAGAGATTGAATTAGAAGACAGCTACCAAGAGGAAGAGGTTGAAATTGAGAAAGCTTTCAAAGAAGTGGAAGAATTCAAAGAAGAACACAAGGGAGTGGAGCTTGCAAGACCTCTTCCAAAGCCATCACCATCCAATACAACATTCAAGTGGGTAAAATTTCTATCATTAACCTTTACGTTCCCACTTGAATATGGGTTACTGGAGATGGATGGTCAACTTAGAGCTCTTTGTGGCATTAAGAGTAAGAAGAAGATGGTTAGTGGTAAGAGTTGTCAAGCAAGGTTCAATATGGTTGCATGCTCCAAAGTGAAGTGCAAGGATTGGTGTAGAGCTCAATTGAATGAGTCTAGAAAGTTATTTGGATGTCTCTGTGAGAATTCAAATCGCTTGCCACCCGGTGGGAACAATGGTGATCCACAAGGAGACGGGTATAAAAGTAAGGTTTGGGACCCGGGAATTCATTCCCACAATCAACACTCATGGGGCCTTATCACTTGCTTCAACTTGCTCGAAGGCGTTATGCGCCTAGTTTGGAATCTCGGTGGCCATTGATTTTACAAACATTGGTGAAAATTTCTGGATCAATACAAGGACAAGCCACCATGACAAGGAGTTCACCACATGTCCAACTTAAAGACTTTAACTAAAAGTGCTAGGTAGGAGACAACCCACCGTGTTCTTCTTTGCTTGAGGACAAGCAAACCTTTAAGTTTGGTGTTGATGCTTCACTTATGAGTTTTCTTTTTATTTTTATGGCACCAAAGGGAAGCGAATCATCTTCACGGAGGAGCACAACCTGAAGAATAAAATGACCGCGAGGATAACTAAGGTGGTTGAGTTCCTTTCATTCTATATTCCTCCCCGCTTTTACTATGATATGTTCCGATTTTCTGCTATTTTGCTTTGTTTGCTGCATGATCCTTTATTAGTAGATTCATAGGTTCTAGTTTAATTTTTCTGTTAAGTGCTTTAATTCTAAAATATGTCTCATGTATTGCCCACTAAGCTTGAAATCAAAAAGAAAGAAGAACAGATATAGTGCATGAGAATTTTAGTTTAATTTTTAGAGTAGTCTCATTTATTCAAATGTGGTGGTATTTTCTGTGACTCTGAATGCATGACATAAACAGTGCATATTTTTTTGTAGTGAAGTTTATGAATGTTAAAATTGTTGGCTCTTGAAAGAATGATGAAAAAAAGAGAAATGTTATTGATAATTTGAAAAATCATAAAATTGATTCTTGAAGTAAGAAAAAGCAGTGAAAAACACGAAGCTTACGAAAAAAATAATATATAAAATAAAGAAAAAGAAAGAAAAAAAAAAAGCAAGCAGAAAAAGCCAATAACCCCGTTAAACTAAAAGGCAAAGGGTAAAAAGGATCCAAGACTTTGAGCATTAATGGAGAGGAGGGCCCAAAGGAATAAAATCCTGGCCTAAGCGGCTAAATCAAGCTGTCCCTAACCATGTACTTGTGGCGTGAATGTGTCAAGTAAAAAGTTTGAGACTGAGCGGTTAAAGTCGAGATCCAAAGCAAAAAGAGTGTGCTTAAGAGCTCTGGGCACCTCTAACTGGGGACTCTAGCAAAGCTGAGTCACAATCTGAAAAGGTTCACCCAGTTAGGTATCTGTGGCATTTATGTATCCGGTGGTAATACTGGAAAACAAAATGTTTAGGGTCACGGCCAAAACTCATAAAATAGCTGTAGGCACCCAACCTAAACTCAAGTCCAAGTCCAAGTCCCAATTTGTGTTTAAGAAAGAATGGAACTGCAGCCGAGGCTTGGAGCTAGTAGCAGAATCTACTGCTTCACAAGAAGCTGCACCCGGGTTCAAGTCTTATGAGAGAAAAAATAAACCCTTAAATGAACTCATGTAGTGTGTGTGAGTGCTCTTCTCTTTTTTTTTTTGGATTGTTGGATATCGCTGACTGCTTTATTATTAGTCTCCTCCTCCTAATTTTTTTTGTTGTGTTTATGTTTGTTGTATTTGTATTAGCTTTGTTGTGTTTAACTTAAACGAGTTTTGTTAATTTTTTCAATTTTTGTTACTTAGTTATTAATCTGGTTTGCTAGCATATATTATAGCCATTAGCATATATAACATACATATGTTTTGCTCTATAATTTTTTTAATTTGCTCTGTTTTATTTTGTTCTAAATTAATAAAACAATAAATTTTTTTGTTGTGGGTTTAGGGTTCTGTAATTTAATATGTTGTTAGGATATATATATAATTAAGAATGTCATCTAACAATTTGGGTATTTTATTTGTTAATTTGGGTATTTTATTTGTTATTTGGATTCAGTTTAATGTTATTGTATCAACTTGAGTTGTGAAAAGTTGTGACTTGTTATGATTTATATGAATTATGTGTGATTTTACTGATTTGGTTTATTTGAGACTTACTTATAAATTTATCAGTTATGTTTACGTTTCGTCTTACGATTTTACATCGACCTTCCGAGTCAACATAAAAATTACAAGCTCATTACATTGATTTCTAATATTAAAAAATTTCTATTTCATGTATTGATGATTTTAAAAAGATATCTCATGTAAAAATATTTTTTTATTTATCAATTATATTTGAGTAAAATAAGATAAAAATATTTTTTTGTTCATTTATTATGTGAAAAACATCTTTTTTTAAAAAAATATCTTTTAAAAAAAGATGTAAATTGTAACTTCTCAAAAAAGATATTTTTTATTTTTTTAGTACTTTGACTTTTATTATTAAAAATTTATCAAACACACTAAAATATAAAAAAGATATTTTTTCATTAAAATTTTTTTTCGCCCAAACAAGTATTATTATTATATCAAAAATTGAGTCTTTAGACATTTTTCCAACTCATATTGAATAGTTTTACTGAACAAATTAAATCCGATCTTTAATAAATATTAAGTTAGTTTACCCTTGTGTTTTCTTTTAATGGTTGTTGGATTGTTAACATCTCAAAAGGAATGAAGCCAAAGGTACAGCAAAGACTAAATTGAGATACGAGAAAATACGTTAAAAAAACCCACCGAATACGCAGGAGTGCAGGACAAAATTCAATTTTATGTAATTTGTACCACATTAGAAAACAGTTATTAGTAAATATAAAAATTTAGGTACAGTTAAGTTTACATAAAATCGATAGTTAAGAGTTGTTAAATAATTTGATTGATTTGATTAAATTTTTATCTAATAACTCTTAATTATTAATTTTATGTAAAGTTGACTACACTTGAGTTTCTACCATTAATCTATCCGTCACTTATATATAAATATATATTAATATTTTATAAAAAAATGTATAATACTACTATAAATAAGTTTCATTATTTATATATTGAAAATTTGATTAGTTTATTATAATAAATTTGATTATTCTAATGACTAATTATTTAGTTAAAAAAATACGTAAATTAACATATATATATAATTACAATACAAGGAAAAATATTTTTAATAATAAAATTAGTGACAATAATATAATAACTGCTATATATATTTTATTTTATTTATATTTTTGTCTCAATTATATATTTGTATTTATTATTACATATTATAATAATAATAATTATATATTTTTTGTGGATATTAAAAAAAATTTATTGGTAATAATATAATTACTAATAAAATTTTTTGCGACAAAACATAAAATAGATGATAAGTGTTCAATTGTAAATAAATATGTTAATAATTATTTTTATTGTCATTAAAAATAAAATAAATAACTGCTAAAAATTATTTTTTTAATAATACAATAAATATATAATAATAAAGTTAGTAATTGATTTTTAATTTACTAAAACATTTTTTATTTACAAACACTGCAATTTAAGAAACTTATCTTGTTCTTGACCTTTTGATAAGTACGTAGACAGACTCCAAAGCTTTTGACAAACCCAGCCCCATTCAGTAGTAAACACTGCATTCGAGTTTGAAAATGGGCAAAATTAAGTAATGGATAAAAACTCTTAAAATTTAGGTTTAATTATTTTGTTAATTTTTATAGTTTTGTAAAATTTTTAATTAGGTTCTTATAATTATTTTTCTTTTAATGGAGTCTTTGCATCAATTTTTTTTATTTGAGTTTTTGCATTAATTTTTTTTTTAAATTGGTCCCTATACAATTAAGTCAATTACTATCAAAAGAGACCTAATTGAAAAAAAAAATTTGGTACAGAAATTCAATTAAAAAACAAAAAAATATAGGAATCTAATTGAAAATTTTACAAAACTACAAAAACTAACAGAATAATTAAATCTAAAATTTATGTGTAAGTGTGTAACAGTGTAAGTATGTAGTGTATATGAGTAAGTTTGTAATGTAATACTTAAAATTGAGGTTGTTTAATTCGTTTAAAAAAAGAATTTAAAAATATTATTTATTTATTAATTATATTTGAATATAATAATTTAAAAATATTTTTTTATTATTATATTAAAATATTTTTTTTTAAAAATTCTTTTAGAAAAAAATAAAAATTATAACCTTTTGAGAAATGTCTTTTTTATTTTTTAGTATTTGTATTTTTATTTAAGAGATTTACTAATCCCACTAAATTTTTTTTTTAAATTTTAATACAATAATCTTTTCCTTGCCGCTTAATATACAACCAATATTTAATTGACAAGCATTTAATTGACAAATATCATTTACAAACTTAAAATATACTAATGTATGAAGGCATTTGAGGTGGAAAAAAGTGCTAAAATTCTATCCAAGGGTTTATTTCTCTATTTTAAGCTAGTTACCGAATTTAATATTATAATAATAAGATAAGATATTTTTGTCAGGATGATGAAGTGTATAACCCATTATATATTCTTTGAATTAAAAAATATCATATGCGGTCCAGTAAAAAATATTATATATAATGAGAGAACCAAATTAAGTTGGTCGAATATTTAAGTAAGTATTAGAGATTTAAATTCTGTTTTGTATATATTTAATCAACATCAACATCTATATTTCACAGTCCATACTAATTAAGTATCTTGGTTTATATATATACACCGACGCATATAGAAATTAGTAGACTAATAATAAGCATCTTTATAAACACACAGTGTTTGATAAATGGCAAAATTAAAGATGGCAAACTTGTTCACACTTTTCCTTTTGCTTTCAGGTTCAAAAATATCATCTCATATCTCTTGTTAATATATATCTTGTGTTCCTTCCTCTATTTTATTATTATTATTATTATTATTAAAATGTGTTATATATTTTAAGACTAATAATTGAATCGATAATATTAGAAGGATAAAAAAAAGGTCTAAATTTATCTACTTTATTTAGTATTAACAATTAACAAATATTAAATAAGATAAATTCTAACTGTTTATAATTTTTTTTTTGTTACAGAATATTTCTGTAATTAAATTGTGTTTGTGGTGTTGTATCAGTGACGGGTGAAGTGGATGTGGGTAGAATGAGAAGTTGTCGCGATGATAACTGGCATGGCTTTAACTGCGAAATTGAAACTGCTTGCTACGAGCATTGTAAGAAGTACAAAGGAGATTCTGTGTTATTCTCGTCACTTTGTATAGGCCCTCACAATTGTAATTGCCATTATTGGTGCCTACCACGAGGGGAGAAAATATAATAATAATACCAAAAATTCTCAAGGGTCATTAAAATTTACAAAAATACTATTTGTATACTAAAATAAGTTACTAAAATTAACTACCGATGTATTTATGTATAAATATATGTGTAATTTAATTTATTGTTAATAATGTGTATTTGTATTATAGTATATATTTTATACTGATCACTGAATTTGATAGCTAGATTTTAGTTTATGTTCGGTGGGTCGGTTACCGGACAGTTCAGATTGCGATCCGGGATGATGGTAGGGGCTCGTCAGGTCGTGGACTGCCGGTCGAGGGGTGCGAGGTCCCGATGTCCCGTGTTCTTCGTAGAGAGAGGGGGGTGCCACCTGCAAAGACACTCCGACGCTCTTGTCAGTAATGTGCAGGCGGAAAGGGTAGTGTAATCTGTGACGTACCTTGGGGGGAGAGCAAGTCTTTCCCTTATATACCTGTCAGAGGTGGGTCCGTCCAGAATAGGCCCATGTTCCTAAGGACTTCGTCCCCCAGCTGCACATGAGCTGTCCTGGACGCGTGTCCGGGTCGGTTTGCGGGGCGTCTATTCGGATCGGGTGGTGTTCGGGTCGGCCCGGCCCGTGGAGGTTCTGGACCAGGCCGTAACAGTTTACATGTAATATAATTCTAAAATTTATTGTATTTGGCCATTATTTTTAACTGTCAAGCTAATTTCTTTAATCTGGTAATTTAATATAATATATATTTTAACCTATATTTTTAGACATTGATTAACTAATTACTAAAGATAATAAGTTTTGATAACCTTCTAACATTTCTCTAATAATAATAATAATAATAATAATAATATAATGAGTGAATAATATATATTGTATATTTGTCTATCGAGAAGCTAATATTAAAGATTTAAATCATTCTTCGTTATATTATATACAAACAAATAATTTCTGGATTCTTTTATCATGAAGATAGAAAAAAAAAATTCTGCTAAATTAAACCTTTGTAAATAAGAAATATATAAGTTCTTCTAGTAATGATTTGTATTTAGTACAAAAGAATTTATGTATCACTTGTTTATCAAGTTCAAGAACTTATTTGTAATTAAATTTATTGAATAATTTATTTATTTTTAGAATAAAAGAGTAAAGATCTATTTATCATTTATATTTATGTGTTAAAATGTGTCATTCTTGCTCGTTATTTTTTTCTATCTCAAGGATATAGTTTGACTTTGCAACTGCAATTTTATATTTTTGGAGTTTATTTTTTATGACTTTGGTAATGAATTCTATGAATGATTTTGCAAATTTTTTGTGTATGTATATGTAAAACCGAAAAAAAAATAATTATAAGAAATGTATTTTTATTAATTAAATACATCTTAACTCTTCATTATATTTTATATTAATAATTTAAATTTAAAATTTTGATGTTTTATTTTTTATTTTTTATCTTTAAAGCAAGCTAATTTTCTAATATATGTTTGCAATCTTAAAGACAAAGTTATTTTAAAGGAGAGAATAATATTAGAATTAGTATCGAGTCTATAGCCCAATTAAAAAATTATATTATAAATAAGAATAGAATATACTAATATAAATATATATGATATAATTAAAATTCTAATTTTTTTTAATCCTAATTCTAAAAAGTTCTATTTTGTTCTCTCTAAATTTTTATTTAATTCTCTCTATTATTTAATACAAATTCGTATCATATATCTAATAATAAAAGAAATCATTTATAATATACTCTTATTAACTTTTCATGAATACCAAACATTAATTACTTCTTGTAAATATCAAGTTTTATTACTTCAATTGATAATATATCTAATAATAAAAGAAATCATTTATAATATAAGATAAGAGCTAGATGTACTCTTATTAATTTTTCATGATTACCAAACATTAATTACTTCTTGTAACTACCAAGTTATATTAATTCGATTGATAATATTATTGTATGTATTAACCTTTATTCAGACAGTAATATAATAACGTAGCATATATGCATGCGTGGCTGCTCCTTAATTAGAGTTAGTTAC
Source organism: Arachis hypogaea (assembly GCF_003086295.3). Taxonomy (NCBI): domain Eukaryota; kingdom Viridiplantae; phylum Streptophyta; class Magnoliopsida; order Fabales; family Fabaceae; genus Arachis; species Arachis hypogaea. The sequence continues at coordinate 3,512,533 of NC_092054.1, read as the reverse complement.
ATATAAATACACCACCCACATCTCTTAGAGTTGCATGCACCAATTGAAAATTAGAAGTTATTAACAAGTATTTCATAGATGGCGGCTAAGTTCACGATGACAAACCTTTTATCGCTTTTTCTTCTGGTTTTAGGTTCTCATTATATTATTAATAATAATAATAATAATAATAATTATTATTATTATTATTATTATTATTATTATTATTATTATTATTATTATTATTATTATTGATACTTTATCCTAATATTATACATAAGCTAAATTATTACACTATTATCAAAATTACGCATACCACCTTTCTATTTCTTTTACCAATAACATATATACTCTCATCACTTGAAATAACTTTAAAATAGGATGTAAAATAATTAGTTCCCACAAAACTATAGAGATAGAAGAATAATTACACAAATTATTTTTCTTTTAAATTGTCGTGAAGGAAATCTTTTGTCATTGCAAAAGTAAAATTAAAAAAAAATACATATTAACATACAGTTGACAAATACATACATATGGTTCCGTTAGTTATATTAGTACAAGTAATCTAAGTATATTGTTTAAAAGTTGAACTAATGTTATAAATAAAAAATCATGTGTGTGATTTTGATAAATTTCGGAAAATAAGAATAAAATTATTTGTCCTGAAATATATTGTAATTAATAAGTGTGTGTGATTGCATGCAGCTATATGTTCAATGAGAATAGAAGTGATGAGTGGAGACAAACAACCTTTTTGTCGAGAAAAATGGCCTGCCAGTGACCACTGCCTCATTGAGTTATGCCCCACGAAATGTCAAGAGAGGGCCAAGGAGAGGGATGCCCCCTTCCTGCTAGCATTTTGCGTACTCGGTAAAACTTGTTTTTGCGAATACCAAAAAGAATGCTCTGATGTTATTTAAAATAAATTAAAATTAGAACCAATAATAATAATAATAATAATAATAATAATAATATATGGAGATTAAAATATATATCATTTGAGAGTTGTTCTTATGTAGAAGGACGATTATAAAAGGGCTGATTAGTGACTTCATCTCTTTAGAAATTTAAAAAAATATATCTATGTATGAGATATGTATTTAAAGAAATAAAAATTATTATATAATTTAGTAATTTTATTATGTATTATTTTTTTACGATATTTATATTTTAATTTTTTATTTATTAATATTTTTTATTTAATTAATTTAATATTATACACTCAAGTCTTTGTATTTTTTTAATTAATTTCTATGTACTCGTCTCTATATCTATTTTTAAAAAATTTGTTTGTTTTTTTAATAATATTAAAATATTAATATATTTTATATTATATTATTATATAGAATATTAACAATGATTTATATAATTATATGTTAATAATTATATTGAGTATTTTAGATTGTAAAAAATACATATTACGTCTAAATTATTTTTATCTAATATAAAAAGATAATTAAAAAATTTGTTTGAAATTTGACTCTGCATATTATAATTTTTAGATATGTCCTTGCTTACATGTTAACTTTTCATGCATAACAAACGACAAGTAGTATTGGTATTCTGAAGCAAGATTCTGAAAACCAAATCGATTATCAAACCGCTCTAGCTTTTGGTTTATTGGTTCATAAGTTTAATTGGTTTGATCGTGGTTAAATCGAAAAAATTGTTTTATAATAAAATAATAAATAAAATATAAATAAATACATAAAAATATAATTATAGTCTAATGTAAATCTTAAAATATCATTAAAATTAAAAGTACTACATAAACTAGAATGTTCTAATCTCATTTAAATACAAATTCAAAAGTCAAACAACCAATCAAACATAACATAGCAACATCAAAATAATCCAAGTTTGTCATGAATCATCAAAATCCTCCATAACTTGCTGCAGATTTGCGTCATTGATATCATCACCTTCATTTCCACTACTTGGACCAGAAAAAGCAAGTGGTGCAGCATAAAATGTACTACTACTACCACCACCACCTTGATCTAAATAAGCATCAATCTCATCTAACAAAATATAATACATTATCAAATTAAAGATCAAAGCTATTGTAATTTATTGTCTGATCAATAAACTACAATACTCACCAAGCAAGTCTTCAATATTACTTGGAAGATCATGCTCTTTTTCAACAACCTCTTCCGTCACCCAAAAATCAACCATATCAATCTTTTCAATATCGATTGGATCCTATTGCAACTTTAGCTTTCTTTTTTTTCTTTCCTTCCTAACAAATTAAATACAATATATGATAAGCCTAGTATATTAACTATACAAAATCTAATGATATGGAATGAAAGGAAGAAATATATATTACCTGGATTTAAGACGCAAATTATATGTAACATACACAATATCACTTAGCCTATCATGCTCCAATCTATTCCTTCTTGTTGTATGAATTTGATAAAAAAGACTCCAATTTCTTTCACATCCTGAAGAAGCAGATGCTTGGCTAAGAATACGAACTGCCATATTTTGTAAACATGGAGCAGAACTACCAAACAACCTCCACCATTCATCTACAAGTTACAATCCCATATCTCAAGTATTAGTTATCAAACTAAGGAAACCAAAACATAAAATAAGTAAATAACTAAAGCTTATTATCAAACAGATATTATTACCAGGTTGAAGTCTTTTTGCAGCTGGAACAGCTTCAAGCCTATCAAAGCTTTCCTTTCGATCTCTATATAAGTGTATTTCTTTCATTGCCTCAACTGAATCTAAATTATTAACCTTGCAATGCAATGTAACAAGATCAAGTAAAGCTCGCATGACATCACGTGCTTCTCTATAATTTTCAGAAAAAAGCAAGCAGGATTCAAGAAATAAGCTGCTGCGTGAAGACTTTTTTTCAAGTGTTTGTCCCATCTTGAGTGTTAGGATTTGGTTGAATTAGTCCCACATTGCTTAGGATAGCAAATGGAGTGGGTGGCCTAGGCTATAAATATGAGGCTAAGTTCTCCATTTGTTTTTGCACCAGTCGGAAACACTTAAAGCTTGTATCTGACTTTTCTTTTCCTCTGTACTCTTTGATTAGAGAGTGTTGTGAGGTGTAGTTAGATATTTGCTTTGAGAGAGTGTGGGTGTACTGGAGTTCCGGTGTTAGAGAGAAAGAAGTCTATGTGTTGTAATAATTTTCACATAGTGATATTCTCTGGTTGTCATTTGACAACGGCCGTGGTTTTTTCTCTGGTAATTGGAGTTTTCACGTTAAATTCTTGTGTTGTGATTGTGTCTATTTTATTTCTCTGTCAAAGGTGTTTTCTCAAGGAGGAATGGTGTCTTATTCCCAACAAGTGGTATCAGAACTTCAGTTCGGTGGAATTTATTCTTAGTATGCTTTGTGGTTGCAGCCTAGTCTGACCTTCCACATTAGAAAAGAATTTTGTCCTGTGGCTTGAGGTTGATCTTTGGTTGCTGTTGTTGTTGCTGGAAGGCAGTGTGACACTGTGAGAGTGCAGTTTGGAAAGGTTCTGGCTAAGGAAAGACTTGGTATTTAAGTGTGTCCATTGTGACCCACCTCTCTTTCCTGGGGACCCTTCCTAGTGCACTGTCTACAGTTGAGTTATACTATTCTAGTATACAGTTGCAACAATGTCAGGATATTCAAGTGCTATGAAGCTTGAAATAGAGAAATTTGATGGAAGAATCAATTTTGGCTTGTGGCAAATACAAGTCAAGGATGTGTTGATACAATCAGGTTTGCACAAGGCGTTGAAGATAAAAAGTATCCTCATGGTATTACCGCACTGCCATGGATAAGGATAAGTTGTGGCAATCGGGTCCACAATTTCACACGGGCATTGGTTGGCGTTGAGATGCAAGGTGTGTGGCGGAGTTAGGTCGATGGCTGAAGAACTTCTAGGAAAAGCCAATTTGGAAGTTGCACCATGAATTTTCAGCAAGGTTTCGATCTGTACTAAGGCGAAATGCTTGGAGTGGTCTAATTTCAAGTGAGTATACTTTCATGGTGGAGTATGATAGTTCTCTGAACTATGATTGTCGGTATAGACAATGGCAGCAAAAAATTGTCGGTGTTGACAATGGAAGCTGAAGATGTGTGACTATTTCAATCAAGGTGGAGATTGTTAGGATTTGGTTGAATTAGTCCCACATTGCTTAGGATAGCAAATGGAGTGGGTGGCCTAGGCTATAAATATGAGGCTAAGTTCTCCATTTGTTTTTGCACCAGTCGAAAACACTTAAAGCTTGTATCTGACTTTTCTTTTCCTCTGTACTCTTTGATTAGAGAGTGTTGTGAGGTGTAGTTAGATATTTACTTTGAGAGAGTGTGGGTGTACTGGGGTGCCGGTGTTAGAGAAAAAGAAGTCTATGTGTTGTAACAATTTTCACATAGTGATATTCTCTGGTTGTCATTTGACAACGGCCGTGGTTTTTTCTCCGGTAATTGGAGTTTCCACGTTAAATTCTTGTGTTGTGATTGTGTCTATTTTATTTCTCTGTCAAAGGTGTTTTCTCAAGGGAGAATGGTGTTTTATTCCCAACATTGAGTTGATAATCTCTGTGTAAGGTTGATATGCAGTCTTCCTTTGCTTGAACATTTCTTTGATTCCATTTTCTGACCCCAGCATACCTTCATAAACAATCCCCAATGATGGTTTGTCATCGGCATCTACCAACCTCAGCAATTTAATCAACGGACTCACAATTTGGCATGCAGTAAAACAATCATCCTAAAATTTATTGTCTAGGATAATTGCACTCATAGCTCTACCATTAGCACTCATTCCTAATTTGTGTCCGGTAAAGTATGTATTAACAACCAATGCTTGTAAATCCGATTTGCGCTCAAATATACTCATCAATGTGAGGAAGACAGTGGCAAAACGAGTTGCACCTGGACGAACAATCTCCCTCCAACCAGTTCTTTGTCTTAGCCAGGACAAGAACACCGTATGATTATACACAAACACGGTAATCTTCGAAGCACGTGTTGCAAGGCTAGAAATATGTGGCATGCTGCTTATATCTTTTAGAATAATATTCAAGCAATGAGCAACACAAGGTGATCGACCAGTGAATATTTTCAAATTTCTTATTAATAAGCCTACCAGCAGCAACATAATTCGTAGCATTATCGGTCACTACATGAACAATATTATCAGGTCCAATCCATTCAATCACCTCTGAAAACAAGTCACACAAGCTTGAAGCATTTTTAACCATACTTGAGGCATCTACAGATTTCACAAAGCACAACCCTTTCGAACAATAAACCAAAAAATTAATCAACGTTCTTTGCCTTTGATCTGTCCAACCATCAGCCATGAGAGTACATCCAGTTTCTTTCCAAGCAGACCTATAGCTATCAACAACTATTTGACACTCTCTTTTGAGATCGGCTAATAAGTTAACCCTCAAAGAGTCATAAGAAGGACCTTTATAACCAGGCCCAAAGCCAGCTACACCATCCAACATATCTTGAAAAAAGGGTGACATAACCGCATTGAAAGGAATCCTACAATCCAAAAGCCATCTAGCCACTCGCTTATCAACTTCATGAAGCGCCTCTTTGTTTTGAAACACGCTTTTCAGACTTGGTTGACTTCCCGGAGTTGTTCTTGGTGCAAACATAGGAGGAATAATGGTTTTTGCTTTCTTTTTTGGATCGCCTCCAATAACCTCCTTAGTTAGTAACTGACTCGGAGTTTGTAATTCTTCTTGCGCTATTGCTTCATCAATTGCATCCTCACACTCATCGGTACCCTCTTCGTTGAAACTTACTTTCCTTTTCCTAGTTTTACTTTTCTGAATCTCTTTCAATACTCCTTCCATTTATTTTTCTACATCATACGGGACCTTAGAACACTTCTTAATGTCTCCACATATATTCGCCAAATACTTTTTCATTCTATTAATTCTCCCGCCCCCAAAAGTACTCAGACAAAATAAGCATTAGTAATGCGGTTTTTCATTTATATTTTGTAAAGCAACGTATCTCCAAGCAGGATCAGCTTTCCCCCGAACAATAGAAGTTTGTGACTGACTTTTGTTAGTTGCGGGAGGAAGAGAACGTTCATTCGAAGCAGAATTATTTTCAGCATTATTATTCCTAGGTAGTTCTTGGTTGATACTTTCATCCATACCTAAACATTACCAGCAATCCAACCCAATAATCTCAACTCTCAAGTTCACAACAAACAACATCCAAAATTATTCAAAATCATTCACAATTATTCAACAAACAACAAAATCCAGTTCAATAAACACTAAACAAAGCAAAATCAAAGAGCTACTCAATCAAAGAGTTCACAGTTTAGCAGTTCATCATGTCAGTTCATCATGTCACAAAATCCAGTTCAGTTAAGCAGGATCAATCAGAGTTCACAGTTTCAAAGTTCAATAGTTCATCATGTCACAAAATCAAAGAGCTACTTAATGAACAGAGTTCACAGTATCAGAGTTCATCATAGTATCAGAGACTCAGAGTTCATCATGCAACAGTTATTCAGTGATTCAATCAAACAGTCATAAGTTCATAACTAAAATAAAAATTACCTGGAACTCGAAGTCGAAGGCTTTCTCTCAGAGCTCGAAGGCACCTTCAACGCTTCAACCGAACATGCAGTAGGCCAGTAGGGAGAGTGGGAGACAGACAGCGACGCGCGACTCGCCGAGTGGTGACTGGTCGAAGGAAGTGGTTGCTCGCCGGAGGTGACTGGTCGAAGCCTCGAAGGAGCTGACTGTGCGACGGAGGTGACAGGTCGAACGAGGTTACTGCGTGACGGAGGTGAACGCTCGACGGAGGTTCCTGCGCGACGGAGATGACTGCACAACGACGAACCTTTGTGGCCGTGTGAGCCGGTGAGATCGTGATGGCGTTCTCTACTTCTCTCTGAAGCTCGATGAGAATGGTGAAGGTGAAAGTGTGAACTGTAAAGCTAAGGGAAAGTGTGAACTATGAAGGGAATTGCCAAATTAGGGTTTCAGAGCTCCAAACGGCAGCGTTTTGCTGCAAAGCTCAAAACCGGCCAGTTCACGGTTTAACCGGCCGGTTCACCGGTTCAACTCCGATTTCCAGATTTTACGATTTTTTTTATTGTTCGAACCAATTTTCAAAACATTGGTTTGAAAAACAAACCGCATTTTCAGACTATGGCGTTGTCACTTTGCTTTGGACCTCGCAATTGCCAATGCTAATATGAGTGCTCACCACCCGCGGAGAACATATAATAATAAAAATAATAAATAAAAATTTACGTGTAATTATTTTTATATAAAATTATTATTTAAAAATTATCTTTTAACATAATTAAAAAATTATGAACTTAGCTTCACGTGAAGATAATAAATGCACGAGTGTATTTAAGTCTTTACTAAAATAATATGAGTGAATGAAATGCAAAGTACATTTGTTTATCAACAGGAAGCTAAGATTAGATATTTAAATGACTCTTCGTTACATTTGTTAAAGTGTGTCATTCTGGCTTGATATTTTTTGCTGAATTATTAACTATATATGATAAGAGATGCCTTTTGTTTATTTATTTATTTATTTCATATGGAAAAGGCCGATATGCTCAAATTAAAGTCTATATTATATATATTGAAGGTATATTTAATTATTAGCTATGAAACATTTAAGAAAAGAAAAATATGATACTACTAATATGAAAAGAGAAAATTTTGAGACAGTAATTTTTAATATTTTTATTATTATTAATCATTTAACTAGTATAAATATTAAATTATTTGTAATAAATAATTTTTATTAATTTATATATATAAATTTTAAAAAAATATGAGTATAAATTATATTAATTTATGTGTGTAAATTCTGATAAATATAAATATAAATTATATATTTTTTGTGTGTAAAATTTCTATAAATATAAGTATAATGAATTGCATGATTAGTTTTGTAATTTTTTTTTGTGTACACATTGTGTTTTCGTATTTCAAGATTCAAAATGAGTTTATGATTCATGATTCAATTTTTAATTGTAGTTTAGCTATTTAGTTATTGTATTCACTATTGTACTATAAAAAAACAATTATGTTACGTGTACACCAAAATTAGTTATTAAAATTAGTTATTAATATAAAAATATATTAAAAATAAATTAAATCATATATATATTTATATATAAATATATTAGTGACTGATTTTAGCGATCAGTTTTAATATATAAATAGTATTTTTATTATAAGCAAATTTGTATGTTGTGACAATTTATTCGTGGCGCGCAATTTCCTTAACATCAACACTTAAACCATTTTCTTTAACAAAAACCTTCTTTTCAGAAATAATAAGAAATTGAACTAATTAGTCCGACTACAAAATAAATGTGACACAATTAGTGAAATAATAAATATTTTTTTCTTAAGAAAATGTTTTGACGTTTAAGTTTATGAATAACACATTTTTTCAATACATATATGAACAAAGGTATTTAGAAGAGGGAAAAAAAAGTTGAACAAACCTAATTGAGAGTAAGCTTAACTCAATTTTCAAAGTTAAATCATTTGATGAGATTTATGAATAGTTATTTGGATGCCTAAACATTGCAGGTGAGTTACCTAGGTAATAACATTAAATCGAATAGGTTTTTATCGATATTATATTAAAATTAAAATTAAGTCACAATATAAAAAATTAATTTATCTAAATGAAAAATATTTCATATTAATAATAAATTCTTTAGATGGCTTATTCTTTAGAGATGTGATTATGTGAATCTTTCTATAAAATTAACATATTTTAAATTGGTTGTCATTCAAAAACTTCAATACAAAATATTTATACAATATTTTGTGTGGTCTCTGTGAATGACCCAATCTTTATTTTAAATTTATTTTCTTTTAATTAAACTAACAATCATTTACCGTCTAATAATAAAAGAAATAATTCATAATATAAGATAAGAGCTAGATGTATTTTTATTAACTTTTCATGAATACCAAAAGCCAAACATTATTAATAATTACCTTTTGTAAATACCAAGTTTTATTAATTCAACTGAACTTAATTATTATTAACCTTTAGACAATAATATAGTAATGGAGCATATGCATGCGTGGCTGCTCCTTAGAGTTGCATATAAATACACCACCTAAATCTCTTAGAGTTACATGCACAAATTAAAAATTAAAAGTTACTGATATAGCAAGTATTTCATACATGGCGGCTAACTTCACTATGGCAAATCTTTTTTCACTTTTCCTTCTGGTTTTAGGTTCTCATTATATTAATTATTATATTATTGTTATTGTTGATACTTTATCCTAATAATATATAAGATAAATTATTGCACTAATTATCAAAAGAAAAATTCTTGACCATTAGTAATTTTTATTATTATTTGATCAGGATAAATATTAAATTATTTTTAATAAATAAATTTTATTAATTTATGTGTGTAAATTTTAAAAAATATGGATATAAAGTATAAATTATATTAATTTATGTGTGTAAATTATATATTTTTTGTATATAAAATTTCTGTAAATATAAATATAAATTATTGCTGACTAAGTACGAACAAAAATTGATAATATTTATTGGTCATATAGTATTATTCCTAAATATATTGTTTAAATGTTTAATTAATGTAATAAATAAATAATTAAGTGCATGTGATTGCATGCATGCAGCTATATGTTCAGTGAGTAATGGAGGCAAGGTGCGTTATTGTGAAGAAGAATGGCCTGTGAGTTACAACTGCTTGTCTGATTTATGCTCCAAGGAATGTAAAGAGAAGGCGAAGGAGAGGGGTGCCCCCTTCATGGAATCACTTTGCCAAGACTCTACTTGTTTTTGCCACTACAAAAAAGAGTGATGATGATTATTATTATTATTATTATTATTATTATTATTATTATTATTATTATTATTATTATTATTATTATTATTATTTAACATAAATTAAAGGAGGAATGAACAATAATTAATATATGGAGATTTAAATAATTCTCATTTCATGTGGTTTTTGTTATTGAAACTATATCAAAAGGAATGTGAAAGGTACCAGGCTTCAAGGGAGAATTTCAGAGAGAAAGGAAAAGAGAGAAAGAAGCACGAAGGGTGTGAAGCTGCATTCAACTCAGTAACTGAATTGCAGCATGTGTGGAATTGCTATTTATATGTATACTGCTAGCTAACCAACCTGTAACAAACTATAGAACTTGCTAGAAGCTGCTGCTAAGTCAGCTGGGCTCCTAACTGACTAACTCTAACAGAAAACATAATTAATCAGTAATAGCACTAATAACTAGCTAGCTTATAACTCCTAACAGAATGAATTACAAATAACTATCAAGTATGTGATTTATCTCATAAAATCATTTTTTGTAAAATTTTAAACTGATAAGAGGAGACATATAAACAAAAATTTAATTTTAGTGTACGGTGAGTGTAAATTAGTTTTACACGTGTATTTATTTATATAATACTATATAGTAAAAATAACTATTTTTTACATTGACTGCATTATTGGTTATCCAAAAGAACGAATATAATTGCACGAGTATGTAAAATGCTTTATACTGTTAGCGCATCAAAATTAAATTCTATGAATTAATTATATTTTTAATATGTCTTTTCACACAAAAAAATTTATTGAGTTTATGTGAGTTGCATATGTTTTTTTTTAATTTGTCTTGTGTTTAAATTTTTTTTTTGTCACTAAACTAGTGATTGAACTCTAAATTTTTAGATTATAAAAGTTTTGATACGATGTTATGCCTATAACTATTTTTTGCAAAAATTTAATTAAATATAATTGATAAAAGAATACCCGTAGTGAATGATTATATTTCTTGTTATTTGTGTGATTATCTTCATTACATTATTATGCATGAGATTTGAATAGTTATCATTATTTTTATATATTATTGCTCAATATAAGGTTGGGAGAGATGGCTATTTTCTTTAAATAATAATAATTCTTTTCATGCATGGTTTTTATGCTCTTTTTATTTAAAAAACTAAGTTGTTATTTTCTTGTTTTAAAATTTGAGGTATTTACATTTTTTTGTTGCATTGTATGCTACTTTAATGTCATATTTTAATTTACTGGCAATACACATGTTAAGTTATACATATTTTTCTAGTTTGTCACAAAATATAGAAAAATCAGTTAGAGAAAACAACACAAATTCTATAAAAAGAACACAGGAAAAAAAAGATAGAAATGTATACTTGTTAGTGTAGTAGATATGAATTTTTCCTCTTTTAATTTGATGTTAAATCAGTTATGGTAACTAGGTCTAATTCTGTTAGATTCTGTTACTCCGTTACTCCTTAACTAATCTGAAAACTCACAAACCACACATTTACTCATCACCTATAAATACCTGCATTATAAGAAATTCAATTTAGTTTTTCAATAATAATTTCAGCTTCTTTCTCTCACTCTCTCTTTTCTCAATTCTTCTACAAACTTCTGAAACCTCACATGGTATCAGAGCTGTAGTTTTGGTCTATGGATTATCACGTTCCTTCTGCAACACCAGCTCAAACTACACAGCAAACTTCAATGGCGTCAATTACAAACTTTTCAGCCACAATCAAACTCTATGAAGACAACTTCAAAGCTTAGAAGTGTCAAGCTCTTGCGTGTGTTAAAGCCAACAAACGGCAGAATCACATCATAGCACTATCAATTCCGAGAAGATTCAATTTGGAGCAGGATCGAGTCGAAGGTAAAATCTCACAAGAATTTGAAGCGTGGGAACAACAAGATGAATGCTTAGTAGCATGGATGCTCTCCGCTATGAATGAAGCCTTTGTAAACATGGTTGTTGAATATGATTACGCGCATGAAATTTGGGATTCACTAGAAGAACACTTCACCGCCAAAGTCAATTAAGAACATGAATGTTGAAGGCACAGCTGAAAATAATAAAGAAACACGACGCAACAGTAATTGAGTACATGGCCAAAATCAACAAGGTAGCTAACTCCCTATCAGCTCTTGGTGCTCCACTTTCTAAGGAAGAATATTTTGATTGTGCCTTAGGAGGTTTGGATGAAGAATTCAATGCTTTCATCACTATGGTAAACTCAAGAATGGACTTAATGACCATCAGTGAGCTCGAATTGCAACTTCTTGCATAAGAAGAGGTAAATAAAAGATTCAGAAAAACAGATCTAACTATGATTCATACAAACCTAACTAAAAAAGAATCAGACACAAGCAAGGTGAGCAACGAATTTGCAGCAGAGGAATCATATGGAGGCTATTATGCAAGAGAACAATCAGGTAAGAGAGACAGAGGAAGAAACTCTAGAGGAGGCAGATCTTGGTGGCAAGAAAACAAGCAACAGTGTCAATTGTGTGGAAGAATTGGCCACACAGTTTGGCAATGCTTTCATAGATTCAACCAAAACTATCAGAATCCTCGACTTTACAACTCCAACGGTGGCCCTCCACCACCAAACGGCCTTTTTCATCAACAAACTCCACATGATCAGCCTCCCTACCAGCCAAGTCAGCAAGCAAGCTCAAGCAACCGAAGTCTTCCTCAAGCATTACTCATTACAAACAATATTGACAATAGCTGGTATCCTGACTCAGGGGTGTCTCACCACCTCACCTTCAATCATATGAACTTACTTAGCAGTTCAGAATACATAGGACCTGAACAAGTGTTTGGAGGTAATGAAAAAAGGTATGAGTATTGCTAATATTGGAAGGTCTATCATGCATGCATCTATGTCAAACAAAGTTTTTAAACTCCAGAACTTGCTTCATGTCCCTACAATTTCAAAGAACCTTGTTAGTGTCTCAAAATTTGCACTAAATAATGGTGTGTTCTTTAAATTCTGGCCTTATGTTTGTGCTATCAAATGCCAAGAGTCCAAGAAGATTATGCTTCAAGGCAGACTTAAAAATGAACTATATAAATTCAATGACATCCAGGTTTCAAGACCAATCTGAAAGACAAATAAAGCCCAAACTTCACAGGCTTGTAATTCTGATCAGCAAAAGAAAATAAATGCAAACACTGCAATCTTAAGTAACAAAACTCAAAGTGAAAAAATAAACAGTAGTAGTATGCAAAAAGGAAAAGAAAAAAAAAAGAAAGAGAAAAATAAAATTAAAAAAAAAGAATCAAGACCTGTTGAAAATCAAGTTCTAAGAAAAATGTCAAATAGCAGCAGTAGAACTGTTAAGAATGACTATAGTAGTACAAGTAGTGTGAGTGTTGATAGAAGTAGTGTGAGCAACAAAACCAATGTTAGAGGAAAAAATGATAGCTTGTGTAATAAAACAGTGCTCTCTGATGTCATTGTGCCACTCAATGAACTTGGTGCTATTACTTTAAATAATAAAATTGCTCATGTGATTACAATTTCTATTGCCAATCCCTGCACTGATGTGCCTGTGCTAGCTAATGCTATTACTTCAAATTAAATTACTGATAGGATTGTAAATTCTGTTACTAATCCCAGCACAGATATAACTGTACCATTTGCATTTGATGATAATACTTTACACAAGCCTGCTCATATGACTGCAAATTATGTTGCTCATCCTAGCACTAATAAAGTTATCTCTTCTAAATTTTTATCTATAAATAGAGTTGCTGCATTAGTCAAAAATTGCACCACAGATAATGTTTCCAAGAATCCCCACAACACTCCCACCAGTACACTACCCATTCCAATCACAAACAACTCCTGTGATCCCAGCCAACCTATTAGAGTCAACAACAAATCATTCCCAACCCAAACTTTCATACCCAATGTCACAACTCACACCACTACCACACTCAATCCCAAACCTACTGCCACAACTAACACCATTAACCCTCTTGAACTATGGCACAAAAGACTCGGCCACCCTTCCCTAAAAATAACCAAGACCATACTCACCAAACATAACATTCCATTCTCTCAGATTACCAACACCCTTGCATTTTGTGAACCTTGCACCATTAACCAAATTCACTATCTTCCCTTCCCAATACAATCCCAAACTCAATACACAACACCTCTTGAGTTAGTCTTTTCTGATCTTTGGGGACCCTCAGCACAGCCCAACAAATCCGAATTCAGATATTATGCTTGCTTTGTTGATGCATACAACAGATACACCTGTACCTTTCTTCTACACACCAAAGCCCAAACCTTCACAGCCTTTTGCCAATACAAAGCACTCATTGAAAACAAAACTGGCCAAAGAATCAAGGCCCTCCAAACTGACAATGGAAGAGAGTACATGTCAAACACCTTCAATCAATACCTCGGAGATCAAGAAATACAACACAGACTCACCTGCACTCACACACACCAACAAAATGTTTGTGTGGAGAGAAAGCACAAACACTTGATGGAAACTTCCCTCACCCTCCTGTCACAAGCCTCTCTACTCCTTTTCTTTTGGGATGAGGCTATCCTAACCTCAACCTATCTCATCAATAGACTTCCAACCCCAACACTAAACCTCAAATCTCCCTTAGAGACCCTATTCAACACTATACCAGACTACAACTCCTTAAAAGCCTTCAGTTGTGCCTATTTTTCTTGGCTAACACCATATAACAAACACAAACTAAACCATCAATCCACCAAATGTATCTGCATAGGTTATAGCCCTGACCACAAGGGGTACAAGTGCCTGTCTTCATCAGGCAAAGTCTATATGGCCAGAAACGTTATCTTTAATGAACTTGAATTTTTCTTTCCATCACATCTCTTTTCCTCTAACCCAAAACCAGCAACCTCAAAAACCACACCACCATACACTTACATCTTCAAACCATCCTGCATAGACATTCATGATACACCTTCCACTAATACCAATATTATATCTGATTCATTACAAACTACACATGTTAATGTCACTGACTCTGAGTCTGAAGCTAACATTGTTGATAGTACAGATTCTTTTGACACTCTCCCCTTGTAGATTGAAATTGGGCCTCGTCTACATCCTGCTGTTGTGACTACAGCTCAATCCACACAGTTGTCTCTCAACGCTTACTCCAACAATTCTCTTGCCACTGTACAGAACACACACCACATGCAAACCAGAAGCAAAATTGGTATCACCAAACCACAAATGTTCACTGCTACCCTATCCTCAGATACAGCTTTGGCCACCAATCTCCCAAAGTCCATTGCCCAGGCCCTTACCATCCCACACTAGAGAGAGACCATGCATGAGGAATACTCAGCCTTGATGAAAAACAATACATGGAGGTTAGTGGATCCGCCTCCAAACTTCGCACCGATAGGCTGCAAATGGGTGTTTCGAGTCAAAAGGAACCATGACGGCACAATTCAGAAGTACAAGGCAAGACTTGTGGCAAAGGACTTTCACTAGAAACAGGGAGTTGACTATGACCAGATCTTTAGTCTGATAGTCAGACCTGCAACCATTCGGATCATGCTCAGCATAGCACTTGTAAAAGGCTGGAAAGTACACCAGTTTGACTTCAATAATGCATTCCTCAACGGTGACCTCTATGAAGATGTATATATGCAACAAATAGAAGGCTTCACTTCCCAAAACCCTCATCAAGTATGCAAGTTGCAAATATAACTTTACATCCTCAAACAGGATCCACAAGCCTAGTTTACAAAACTAAGCTCCGTTCTAAACAAGGTTGGCTTTGCAAGCACCAGATCATATGTGTCTCTTTTCACCAAATTCACCTCCTCCTCAGCAACCTACATTCTAGTCTATGTGGATGACATTCTTGTGACTGGCAGTTCGAAATCAGAGATCAACTCCATTATGACTCAGCTACACATCACATTCTCTCTAAAAGCCCTAGGAGAAATGAACTACTTTCTTGGAATTGAAGTGAAGCATAGCAGCAATGGGACAGTAACCTTAAAACAGACAAAGTACATTCAAGACCTTTTCAAAAGAGCTGAGATGAACAATGCCAAACCTATAATCACCCCCATGACATCCTCTCTCAAACTCTCAGCCTTTGGTGATGGTACCTTCAACAATCCCACACTCTATAGACCGATCGTTAGAAGCCTGCAGTATGCTACAATCACAAGACCAGAGATTTTTTTTTTTAGTAAATAAAGTTGCACAATTCCTCCATAACCCTCTTGATTCTCACTGAAAAGTAGTAAAGAAAATTCTTAGGTATCTCTCAGGCATAGCCCAGTATGGTTTAAGGTTCAGAAAATTCAGAACTTTCGGAATTTATGGCTTCTGTGACTTAGATTAGGCTAGTGACATTAACGATAGAAAGTCTACTAATGAATATGGAATCTATCTAGGTCCAAACCTAATGTCCTGGGCCAGCAGAAAATAAACTACAGTCTCAAGAAGCAGTACAAAAGCAAAGTTCACATGCATTGCTGATGCAGTGAATGAGATAATTTGGTTATAAAATTTACTCACTGAGGTCAAAATACCATGCTCCACTAAGGCCATGGTATACTACGACAGCCAAAGCGCCATTCTCCTGTCTGCCAACCCAATTCTGCACAACAAGTCAAAGCACTTTGCCTTCAATCAATCGTTCGTGAGGGATTTTGTTACCAAAAAGGAGCTCTTCATCCAACACATCATAGCACAAGATTAACTTGCAGATACACTCACCAAACTCTTTTTAGCTGCAATGTTTCTCAAATCCAGAAACTTATTCAGAATATTTAAAACAGATCCTTAGGAGGCCCTTGGTTTGAGGGGGTATGTTAGTGTAGCAGATATAAACTCTTTCCCCTTTAACTTGCTGTTAAGTCAGTTATGCCAACTAGGCCCAATTCTATTAAATTCTATTACTCCCTAATTAACCTAAAGTCTCATAAACCATACATTTACTCATCACCTATAAATACCTGCATTGTAAGAAATCCAATTCAATTTTTCAATAACTATTTCAGCTTCTCTCTTTCTCTCTCTCTTTTCAGTTCTTCTACAAAGCTTCTTATACAACCTTATAAAACCTTACCATACTAACATAAGATTCTAACAAAATCACACAATTTTTAAGATAATAATGCAGTTTTTTTTTATTCCACAAATTTAACACCCATTGTATAGTAATATATTAACTACTCCTTCTATTTGGCTTGACTAGCCATAGTCCTCTTATATTTTTTTTCTTAATTAATATGATTTTTTATTTTTTCTTTTCACCCTTTTGGCTGGTAGATGACACCCTGCTTATACTTTTTTTACTTGTCCTTCTATTTTTGTTGTTTGAAAAAAGAAATAAAACTCTCTCTCTCTCTCTCCTCATATTTTTTTCTTTGATATATAATTGGAAGAAAATTTATTTAAATATCTGTTCGCAAGAAAATACTATTTTTCTTATTTTGATATAATTGGAAGAAAATTTATTTAAATATCTTGGTGCGGAAGAATATATATATATATATATATATATATATATATATATATATATATATATATATATATATATATATATATATATAGTGACACATTTGATGATCCATAATTTTGTATGTCCACTATTACAAGGAAACCTAAGATGATGCAGAAAATTAAATTAAAGTTGTCACGCTTTTGATGAGTAGATTATCGGTTATTATATATGGGCATGCATGAATAATGCATGATCATCAGCAGCAGCCTGAGTATACTTGGGAACTAAGCAAAGTAAAAATTAAACAAAGAATATATTATCATAGCAAAACATAGGAATAAGAGAATTTAATAATAAAAAGAAGAAGAAGAAGGTGCAAGTCACCTTGGAGAACAGCTAATATAGATGACTAGATGATGTATAAAATTAAATAAACCATGATAAAGTAGTAAGCATATAATTAATATAAGATACCTTTTCAGCTGGTCACCACGTAAGTTGACTAAGGTTTCCCTCTCAAATAAAGTAGCATTTTTCTCACTTCTACTTTTTCCTTCTCTTAGGGTTTTAGTAGGGTTTAAGCTTTATAATGACTCTTAACATTTTTAAACTTTAATTACGACGAAAATTTATTTCTCATTTTTTCAATTTCATTATGTATGTTGTCTATACGAGGACAATATAACTAAATTTCAATTTAATTCTTAAAATATTTTAATCAATTATAATTTTTTTTATTGTATATCAGGCGATTTTATGATATAATAATTTCAATCATCTTATAATTTCATATTTTACATGTTTAATTTATTTTTTAATTTTATGTGAAATATCAATTTTCACTAGTTTTAAGAATAATTTATTTAAGGTGAAAATTCAGGTGCAATCGACTTCACGTGTAGTTGATAACTGAGAGTCGTTAGATAATTTGACTGATTTGACCAAATTTTTATCTAACGACTCTCAACTATCAACTTCACGTGAAGTCGACTGCACCTGAGTTTTCACCTTTATTTAATTATATACAAAGTAAATTGACGAAGAATAAAAATTGTTGGTTCAATGAATGAATATTATGGTAGATGCCCAACTTGACATGTGAGTTGTGAGTGCCCCCACCATATTTGGCGCCAATTATACGCTAACATAGGAGACAGCATGCAAATAAATGTGCAATCAACTTCAATCTTTGTAACAAAATGGTTGTCATCTAGTTGGAACCCTTTATTGTTATCATCTTACACAACTCAATTATTTTACTCTTTTTTCTTGAGATATGTATTTATTATCTTGTACATTAAGTTAAGATATATTTTTCGGAATATCGAATAAAATGTTAAATTCATCTTATATAAAGTTTACATTTTATTTAATACAAAAAATTTAATTTGATGTAAGAAATTAAAATGATTACTGCATAACACTTTTTTTTTCACCTTGAGTCAAATTGTCAATTTTCTCTGGAGTCACTGCAAAATAAAATTCAGAAGTAAAGATTGATTATTGCTTAATAGTCATCAAATTAAATAATTGAAGAACAACGTATATTTGGACCCCAAATGACAAATATTCTTCCTATCACGAAACCTTAAACACTGGAACAAATTTGTCTTCAATAGGAAGATATTTCATAGTTTAGAAGAAAAAAATGTATTAATAATCTGATCCACTTATAATTAAGATTATTTGCTTAAATC
Source organism: Arachis hypogaea (assembly GCF_003086295.3). Classification (NCBI taxonomy): domain Eukaryota; kingdom Viridiplantae; phylum Streptophyta; class Magnoliopsida; order Fabales; family Fabaceae; genus Arachis; species Arachis hypogaea. The sequence continues at coordinate 3,493,565 of NC_092054.1, read as the reverse complement.
TATCACGAGATACATAAATCTATTATGTTAGTATATAGAGAGAATCAATAAACAGTGATGGAATAAAAGAAGAAAACCTTAAAAGTCAAATAAAATCATACAGAATTAATGAAGAACTGTATAAATTAAAATCCATGCCTAACTTCATGCCAGCAAAGCAATAAAAATGAAAATGATTGATTTTGTAAAATATTATAGGACATTCCCTCCAAATTGACGGATACCTATTTCCTAAAACAGCTATAAATGAAATATTAACAAATTGAAAAGAGAAAAAAAATGTAAGATGAGTAGTTAGTAGTATTTAAGATGGTGAAAACTCAGGTATGATTTGATTAAATTTTTATTTAACGGCTCTCAAATATCAACTTCACCTGAGTTTTCACCATTTAAGATATATCACACAAACAAACTAATCAAATGATATAACATAAGATGAGAAGACACCACATCCAACTCAAAACCTTAAGATGTCAAATAAATAGGTCTTTCATCTTATAAATTCCTCAATCTTCCTTACTTTTTTTTATGTAAGACTAATTTTAACACTTCTCACACTTGTAACATTATCAAATTTATGGGTCATCTTCCTTTTTGGTCTCACAAATCCCTTGTCTTTGTAATTTTCCAATTACACATCCCCATAAAACGAGCGCAAAAAATATATAAAGGGCACACACATTGCGGCACTAACATGAACTTAAATTAATATTACTTTATTACAATTTACAATTAATATCATATTATTTTTTATTATACAAATTCTTCATTGACCAAAAGTCTCCCTTCTCTCTCTTTCTTTCTCTTTCTCTGTGTTCTATAACAGTATTGCACTTCCAATTTTTTTGTTGCTAAATCATTAATCTCAGCTTCCTTGAAATTCCTTGTCTCTTGTATTAGTTCATTCCAATAATCTTTTCTTCTGAGAGAGAGAGATATAATTTCTTTTCTTTACTTTGAGGTATCCTTGAATTCTTATTCTTGGCTTAACCTCAAGTTCATTCTCAGTTTTTACAACCTATTTAACCACACACATAAATTCCCCATTTTTTTTCTTCTTGTTGTAAATGCCATCAGCAACAACTACTTCAGATTCTGGGGGACAAAAAATGTTTCGGTGGTTCTTGAAACCAAGGTTCTACTCAAAATGGTAACTATGTTACTCTGTTTCTGTTGCTGTTTCTGTGTCTTCTTTTTATTATTGGAACATTCATTTTGTTGTTTTTTAATTATAATTTTGTTTTGTTGATTATTATGGTTAGCTTGACGTACGTGAAGTTCATAAGGACGAGGCTAGAGAGTGTACAAAAGAAGAGGAATGCGGTTCATAGGATTATGAAGAGTGACATTGCAGAGCTTCTCAGGAATGGACATTATTATGATGCTTATAAAAGGGTAATTTCGTCATTTCACTTTGTTGAAAATTTTCATGCTTGAGAGTTAAGAGTACCATACGTTTCCATTCAAATGAAGTTTAATTTAAGGTGAATTATATGATAAAGATGTGAGTTTACAGATTTTTCTTTTTATGAGATGAAAGAGAGATTAAAAAAGGTAGGATTCACACTTTGAATAGCAATAAAATAATAAAAAATAACTATAAAAAAAATTATTTTCTCTCTCTATACCACTTCAATCTGTATAGTAGAGTGTCCCTTTAAAATGTGGAATCATGTTGAAGCCATATTTAAAAGGTGTTGAGTTGAATGGTTAGTTAGTCTTTAAAGTTGAGTTAATTATCGGTGGGTGAAGACTCACATGAAGTTGTCTTCATATAAAATTGATAGTTTAGATCCGTTAGATGATTTGACAAATTTAATTAAATTGTCAATTAATAGTTTTTGACTATCAACTTCACATATGCAAGTGAGTTTTCACCTTATCATTGAGAGTTTTTTTTTTTATGATGAAAAAGGTGAGTTGAAATGTTTGTTTGAACTTGATGGCAGGTTGAAGGGCTTGTATTGGAGCAAAATATGTTATTTTGTTATGAACTTGTTGCACAATTCATTGGATGCATATCAGATCATGTTCAAGACTTAACTAAGCAGAGGTATGTTTCTCAATAATATGACCTACTATAATATTCAGATTTTGGTTTCTTTTATAATAATTGTATGTTTCTTTTGGGTCTTTACAAGAAAATACAATTATTATTTAAATCAGATGAAGACCTATTGATATTTAATAAAGGATTTTTATAATATTTTTTTAATCTTCTTAAACAGTATTTGCCCTGATGAATGCAAAGAAGCTGTTCCATCATTGATATATGCTGCAGCAAGAATTTCTGATCTTCCAGAATTGCGTGACCTCAGAACAATGTTTACAGATAAATTTGGAAATTCTCTTGAACCTTATACAAGTAAAGAGGTAAGTGTAGCACATAATTAAATCATATGTATCCTTGATTACTAATAACAAAGTTTCCTGAACATATATTTGTATCTGACTCTTAAATTTAACTACTTTTCTATAGTTAATTGAGAAGTTGAAGAAAGATCCTCCTTCTAGAGAAATGAAGATTCAATTATTGCATGAAATAGCACAAGAGTTCTCTATAGAGTGGGATAGCAAAGCTTTGGAGCAAAGGCTTTCTAGACAGCCATCATTGTATGAAGTAAGTCCTCACATTAACTTGTCTTACTATTCAATGTCCCAACAAAATTGATATATCACAAAACTAATGTATCTTTATATAAATGATGTCAAGATATTAACATTTTAAATGTCTCAATTTTGTATATCAATCTAATATTCTTTAATGGACGGATATAATATAAATTTGAACTAATAATCAAAAGAAATGGGTATGAAAATCGAACCAATCACTGAGTCGGTAGACTGAGAAGTTTAAAGGTCTAAAAGTTCAATGGGAGTCGAACTCGATATGATAAAATAATGTATATATGTATAAAATATAATTTTAACAAAAATATTTTTTGTGTTTATTTATTTTCAACTGATTAATCACTAAAAATCGATCAATTTGATTGGTTTATTTTCATTCCTAATCGGTTTGTTGATAACGAATTTTTACACGAAATTAAACCATTTTAGTAACTGTTTTGATTAACTCATTTGAATAGGCCGATTCAATCCCATTTTCATAATTATGGTCAAAAGTTTACTAGCATATTTTAGTCTAAAAAAATAGAGGTTGTTTATGAACTATTTTTTCCACTTTATATTAACACATGAGATTTGTAGAATTGTATAAATGTAGAAAGCATAAAATTTGTTGAGGCTCAAAATTTGTATGAAATCATGCTTTATTTTGCAGGAGAGGCCTAAACCTGAAAAAACAGAGAAGCAAGTTGGTGTGGAAAAAGAGCACAAAAAAGAAACAGACTATAATGCATCATCACAAGAAGGAATCAAAGAATTCAATGATGAACAATGGAGGCAGCAAATCAGCAGTGACGACGACGACGATTCTAGCACCGATATGTCATCGGTCCACGGCCGAAAGCCGAGTTCTAGCTCCCTCGGAAGCATATCCGAGGATGACACAGAAATCATCAGTAACAAGAAACCTTATTGGCTTGTTCCTCCTCCTTACCTCAAACAAAGAACTAACAAAGGCGAAATCAATTCAAATTCAAAGAAGAAAACAAGGACAGATTCGGAACCAAACCATGAGGATCAAGCTCCAAGATCATCATCAAGGAGCAGAAACATGATGAAATCAAGAGCAACAGAGGATAACATTATTGATTCTGAATCTTCCAAGAACAGAAGATCATATGTAAGAGGAACATCTCTTCCTCCTAGACCAACAAACTCATCATCAGTTGAAGAAACATCAAGAGGGCATGGAAGATCAATTTCAATGGATTCTGAAGTGAAGAGTATTGTGCATCCTAATCTACCTGATTATGATGATTTGGCAGCTCGTCTTAGAGCTCTCAGAGGAACATAAACAGAAAGAAACAGCTATAGAAGAGTATAGGTACAATTATACCTTAGTTATCTTATCCAAGATATATTATTTGTATTTATACAAGAATTTGAAATTTATTATTATTATTATTATTTCTTTTATGTTGCATTGGTTGATTGTCATAGGATATATGCTACTCTATTATCTAAATCTAGGATTTAAATCTACATTCAATTGTAGACTTGTATTAGTCTTACATACTTACATTATAGGGTCAATGTTTATGTGTGTACATTAAGAATCTTAGTATTGGATTATGTTGAAGAAAATGCTTAGAAATCTTCTTAAATCTTAATTGAATTGAACCCAAATTCTTTTAACTAATTAATTAAATTGACAACTACTTGCTAGTTTATTGAGTATACGTGTTCGTTAGTCAAAACAAGGTACGTGTTCGTTAGTTTTGATGGTCATAATATTTTCGTTTTTTTTATAAATATTTTTATAATTATACTACGTGTAGATCAAAATCAGCCACTAAAATCAATCATTAGTATAAAATATATAAATACATATTGAAAATATATTAGTAAATGATTTTAGTGGTTAATTTTAGTGTACAAATAACATTTTAGATATTTTACGAGAGTTACTGATACTCTACACAAAAGTGAAAACAAAAAATCCAAGGCCTAAAATTTAAACTCAATAAAAATATTATTTAAAAAAAAAATTGATTACATAATGAATCTTAGAATGGACGGCATTTATTTTGAATGAAAATTATAATAATGTGAAAACTAAGAACGTAAGAGGAGTTTGGTTGATATACGTCAGTTATACGAGTTTGTTAGTTATTGAAGAAAACAACACAAAACAAAACGCACTTTCTAGCACTCTCCGCTTCATTCCCCTGTCTTTACTCTCAAATCCTAGGTTGCACAAAAACGACACCGTTTCGTTGCCTTAACGCACAAGTCGTCGTTGATGTGCGCCACCTCTTTCACTCGGTCTTCACTTTAACACTTTTTCCTCCAAAAGCCAGATTCCTTCTTCAATAACAGCCACTCAATGTTCCATTCTCTTTACAAATTCCCACACTTTTCTTCACTAATCGCAAGAATTAGAATCAGAAGAAGAGGATGGGTTGCTCCCAATCCAAGATTGAGAACGAAGAAGCGGTGGCACGATGCAAGGAACGGAAACACTTCATGAAACTCGCCGTTTCCGCCAGGAACGCCTTCGCCGCCGCGCACTCCGCCTATGCCACGTCGCTCAAGGGCGCCGGCGCCGCACTCACTGATTTCGCACAGGGAGAGGTCGTTGATCCTCAATTTCCCCCTTCTGCTGCCGCAGCCGCCGCCGCGATTCCTGCTATTGCGGCGGTTAATGATATCAAGCCGCCACCTCCGCCGCCTAGCCTCGCAGAGCAGCCGCAGCCTCTCCAGCGTGCAACTACCATGCCGGAGAAGATGATCAAAGACGAATCGAAGCGGGCAGGGTCGAAGAAGCAGGTTATCAAAGAGGAAGAAGGTGCGGATGGTGATGATGAGATTGAATTGGAGAACAATGAAGGGAATTTGAGAACGAGGAGGAGAAGAAATAATCGAACAATTGAGGAGAAGAATCAGCATCATGATCGTAAGCATGATCATGATCATGGTCATGGTCATGTTCATGCTTTGCAGCACACACAGCAAACCGCTGCTATGGAGTATTTCTTTCCATCAGTGGAGAATGTGCCAGGAACAAGCTTGAAGGATTCAGAGGAAGTTTCAGGAGAAGAACAACAAGAAGAGAATCATCACCATCATCATCATCATCATAACAACAATAATAATAATCATAAAATGAGTAAGGATGAGAGGATTCATAATCATAGGAAGGTGTTTGTTGAAGAGAAAGGACATGGAGAAATAGATGATGATGAGGATGTTGATGGCATTGATGATGATGAGCCTGTACCTCCTTTACCGGACGAGGAAGCGGTAGCCCTGCCTCCTGCGCCAGAGGCTATGGCTATGGCCACGACATCATCATCGAAAGCATTGAAGAAGGTGAAGATTGTGCCTCCGGTGGAGGCAAAGAGGAACGGGAAGCAGGGAGTTAATATGATGCAGGTCTTTACTGAATTGGATGATCATTTTCTGAAGGCTTCAGAGAGTGCTCATGAAGTTTCCAAGATGCTCGAGGCCACTCGCCTCCATTATCACTCCAATTTTGCTGATAATAGAGGTAAAAGAGTGATAATGGCTTTTCTCTGCTTCAATTTTGTATTGTATTTGAGTAATTATGCTGATGATTACTTTAACAAATTAATTTTTTAAGTGCCTTTTGCTTTAAGTAACTGATATTTATGCTGCTGGTGATTGGTATTGTCACTATTGTGGTATGTGGTGATTACATTAGTTCATAGGTCATGTAGTGATATTGGTTACCAAACATGTTTTGAATTGTTATTATGCCTCGGTTTTTGCAGGACATATTGATCACGCTGCAAAGGTGATGCGAGTTATTACATGGAATCGGTCCTTTAGAGGAATACCGAATTTGGATGAAGGAAAAGATGATGTTGACTTAGAAGAACACGAAACTCATGCTACCGTCTTGGACAAATTGCTAGCATGGGAAAAGAAACTTTATGATGAAGTTAAGGTATGGGATTTTTATTTTTTACTGTTAGCTATTTATTGTAAGTTGTCACAGTTTCTGCAAGAAGATTCACGTATGTATCAAATTATGCTGCAAATTTCTGTTTATCTTCTCTGAAATTTGCTGCGGAATATTTTGATAGGCTGGTGAACTAATGAAATATGAGTACCAAAAGAAGGTTGCCATGCTTAATAAGCTGAAAAATAGAGGTTCTAACACTGAAGCATTAGAGAAAGCAAAAGCAGCCGTTAGTCATTTACATACAAGATACATTGTAGATATGCAAGCCTTGGATTCCACGGTCTCAGAGATTAGCCGGCTACGCGATCAGCAGTTGTACCCAAGACTTGTTCAGCTTGTTGATGGGTGAGTTATAATAATTAGGGTTCAAAATTACAAATAGATAATCTTGTGGCTATGTGGAAGTGTTTTGAAATTTAGTTCAGCCATGTAGTATGACTATGTTATGGTTGCTTATCACATCAGACATTTCTTGATGAATCGCTTTGTGCTATGGAAGCTTTAAAATTACAAAGGAAAACGATAAGCTTTACTTTCTGAAGATCAACAGTAAATTTGTCCTTACTTGGTCCCAAATTTCCCAAATATTACAATTTTCTGTAACTGTCCCTTTTTTTTAAGGTCCTTTACTTAGGTATTGTTCTTTTTCTAAAGTTGGCTTGTGTATTGTGGCAGGAGGATTTGAACTTTGAAAATGAACCTTATAAAACTGATGGCAGTTTATTCCTGTCACTAATGCTTTTTGAACTTTGAAAATGAATCTTAAAAAATTGTCTCTGTCATATTTGTATTGTTTTATTTTAGGAAGTGCATCTTTCTTAAGTAAAAGTGCTATAGCTCAAATCTGTGTCTTCACAAACTGATGAACTTAGTCAAAAACTCTGCTGATATTGATGGTTTTGTTGAACTGCAGGATGGCCACCATGTGGGGAATCATGCAATTCCACCATGAGAATCAATCGAGTATTGTGACGGCATTGAGATTGCTGGACATTTCCCAGTCTCCAACTGAAACAAGCGAACAACATTATGAGCGTACACAGCAGCTATGTGCTGTTGTGCAACAGTGGCAGGCACACTTTGAGAAGCTAATGATTCACCAAAGGGAATACATAAAGGCTCTAAACAGTTGGTTAAAACAAAATCTTATCCCAATTGAGAGCAATCTGAAGGAGAAGGTTTCTTCGCCACAAAGAGTTAGAAAACCCCCAATACATAGTCTTCTCATAGCATGGCAAGATCATCTAGAGAAACTGCCTGATGAGGTTGCTAGGACGGCCATAACCAACTTCGCTGCCGTGATAGAAACTATCTGTCAGCATCAAGAAGAGGAACTAGCTTTGAAGAGGAAATGTGAGGAGACACGTAAGGAGCTTATGCGCAAAAAACGGCAATTCGAAGACTGGTATCGCAAATATATGGAAAAGAAAATACCGGAGGACTTTGATCCGGAGAGGACAGAAGCTAATAATCCTGATGAGGCTGTTATAAACCGGAAGTTTCTGGTTGATCAAGTAGAGAAGAGATTGGAGGATGAGGAAGAAGCTTATGCAAGGCAGTGCCTACAGGTTAGGCAGAAATCATTGGGAAGTCTCAAAAATCGGTTGCCAGAGCTTTTCAGGGCCATGTCGAATTTTTCGCACGAATGTGCTAAAATGTATAGTGAATTACGGTCCATAACCCAAAACCAAGGTTTAGGCCAGAGGTCATCTGAGAATTAGTTTGTGTTGAAGAATAGTTTTTGGGGGAATGGTAAATTATACTTAAATTGGTTGTATCATACATATACATAATGGATACTACACTAATACACTTGTTCTTGATCAGGGTGTTGACACAGTGATATAGAAATACAAAGATTAAATTATCATGTAATTGCACAGTTTACAAATTTAATGGATTGATGTGCATTCTATAGTGTGAAAATCTCAATTTTTTTATCTACAGTTATTTCATAACACCTCTGTTCAATCTGTGTCAGGATCTTGCAGCGATCTCACATTTTTCAGTTTCCTGAGAAAGATAAAGGGGATTTGAATCTGATGAATCTGATGCCTTTTCGAAATCAATATCAATCAGTAATTTTCCTGCTTTGAATTGATGAGTGCTTCAACTATAGAGAGCTGTGTCTGCATCAATTGAAGCTTATAAAAGTTTTCACTATTTGTTAACTTCTTCACAACCATAGCCTTATAAAACTTTTCAACTATAATCGGTGACATTGATAACAAATAGTTATACTATGATCTTTGCCATTTTCTCTACATGGAGATTTCAAACTGAGCAACAGAAGAATCTTCTCCTTCTATCTTTCATTTCGTTGTTCAATTTCATCCTGGATATTGGAAACAAAAAAGCAGTTAGATATTGGAAAAGTTTTCATGAATTTTAATAAGAAAATAAGACTAGAAATGTTGAATTCTTGCACGGTAGTATATATATATAGGAGCCAAACTATGATATCTTTCTTGTCCTGCTTTATCCCATATGTCAAATTTCACTGTAGCTTCAGGTAATGATAATAGTTCTATGGAATCCGCTATCTCTAGATAAATATGGAGAGACTATACTATTTGAACTATAATTCGTTGGCAATGCTACAATTGGTTCCTATTTTAGAAGATATTGAGTCTACATCGAAATTTTGACTTCTAATAGATACAAAGTAATATGAAATTGAACACTACTAACGATAATGCACTCGCTATATATTTTGTAAAAAGAAAAAAAAACAATATGAAAAATTTCTTCTTACTAACTCTATAAGATGATGGAAATAAGGATATTGTTATTGTTATTCAATTACAATTCTAGAGACGTATATATATAGTATCTTTATGCTATAACTTCAACGAATAAGAATAAAATTTTTCAACAAAAACTCCTTACTAAATATTTTGAATTCTCTCCTATTAAAACTCATTTATTTTACTTCCTAAAATTACTCTTATCCTTCCTTTATTTTCACAATTTTTCACTTCGCTCACAATTTGAAATCTACTCAAATTTTGGACGATCAAAGTATAGTATTTGTATTCTCATGCCTAACATGGAACAACATTTAACAATTCCAAACAGTGTTAGAACTTACTTTCTGACACTACTTTAGTCAGCATGTCTGCGAAATTTTTATCTGTGTATACTTTTACAAGAGAAATGTTACCTTTCTCTATAACATCACCCACGAAGTGATATCTTACATTAATATGCTTGATACGAGTATGATGAACCTGATTTTTAGCCAAATGAATTGCACTTTGACTATTATAACTCAGATTCACGCAATCTTACTGAAACCCCAAATCATCTAGAAGACCCCTTAGCCACAATATATTTTTCACCCCTTTTGCTACTGTCATGTACTCAACCTCTGTAGTAAATAGTATCGCGGTAGCTTGTAACATCGATCGCTAACTAATTAGAGCACCTTATATTTTATATACATAACCAGTCGTAGAAAGAGATGATGTCATTCGAGTTATAACACATTAACAATATATACATGTTTCTATTTGAGATTTTTGAGATTTGATAAATTGGATTATTAAAATAATATAATATGCTTCAATAGGGGTTGGATTAGTGAAATTTTTAGTGGATAAAAATGCTACTCCACAAAGCTTCCTCTGGTATGAAATGTACTATTTACAAATAAACATGTATTTTTTATTGCTTTCGGAAAAACCTTTATTGGCATTAGTTTCTTTTTGTTATAAAATGACTTTTAATTATTATGACACTTATGTAAATAGCAGATCAAACTTCTCTAAAATAAAATAGCTAGTAAAGTGAAAAAGCAAAAATTTAATTATCTTTAAATTAAGATAATAAAATTTATATATAATAAAAATTATAATTTAATAATAATTAAATTCTTATTTTATAATTTTATCAATATTTTCACAATTTTTTTACGCAACAACTCATATATACTCATGTATATGATCGGTTGAAACTTTTGTAGCATACAAATCCATATATATGACCCTCATCATTAACCCACTCTCTTAGAACAAAATAACATTATATCAGCACATGTAGAATCATAAGCAAAAGACCAACTTTAAATAAAAACTCAAATGAGTTCTTGTTGAATAATTTGTATCAGACTGGTTAATATAATTTCAACCAGTAAGGCCTAATATGTGAAACGATTGACTAGATAAAAAAAGGTATTTCAGTTTATTACTTCTATTCAATTCCACATCCTAATAAGTAAAGGAAAGTCTCTCCACACCTACACATCATGTGACTGCACCCACCAGTTTTCTCAACATAGAATTTGCAATTAGGGCACCTCTGCCATTGCATTTTCTTCGCCAATTCCATCAGCATAACATCCTCCTTTTCCATCCTGTCTTTGTTACGACTCTGAAACTTCTTGCACCTGATTCCATGGTGCCAAGCAACCTTGCACTCTGCACAAAACATTCTATCACAATGAGGACACTTAAATTTTCTTGCCAATTTTCTGCACACACCATCATCGATCATGAGCGCAGAACAGTCCTTAAAGGGACAATAGAATTTGTCATCCTCAGGTATCCCGGCTTCACACAATAATTTTCCCCACAGATCGAAAACCTTCTTTGGAAGAATATTGCGGCAATCCTCCACATTCAAATCACGGTCCATGCAAATCGGACAAGGAATTTTAACGCGATGAACCTCTGAGGAAACGTGCTTTACCATGCAAGTTGTACAGAATGAGTGGTTGCAACTGATTGTGGTAAAAGATTCCTTTTTTGTTTTGGTCTCGGTGCAGATTCTGCAAAAGAATGGTTCACTATTGGTGTTGGTGTTGAAGGAATCGACATTCTCCGTTTTGGAGATCTTTCTTCGTTTTCTAACGAGATTAGTGTTTGGGGATTTAGGGTTTTTGTTTGAACTAGAGACCTTAGTCATTGTGTGGATCCAATTGCTTCTTTCACTTATTTTTCTATGACGATAGTAAGTGGGGTTTAGGTTTTTTATAATTGTTTTCAGGATTGGTAAATCGTTATTTTTAATGAGATTTGAAAATTATTTACACAGATTTGAATTTAATTTATAAATTAATTTATTTTTTATTTACTTAGTTAGGACTAACAATAATTAAGGAAGGATATAGGAGTGTGCATGGTCCGCTTCGACTCGAAGATCCGGCCCGACCTCAAATACTTTAGGGGTTATTTTGGTGTGATTTCATCGGGTTTATGGTCGGGTAAGGGTCTCAAAAATAGACCCGTTCATTATTTCGGGTCGGGTCCGGGTCATAACTCGGGTCACCCGAAATCGGCCCGGTGGCCCGGTCATCATACACAATTAATATTTTGTGTTATTAGTGATGGATGATGGCTATTCTTATGTGGAATTTAAGTATTATAAACCTTAATATTTTGTGGTATTAGTTATTATAAGACTATAAGTTAATGTTTTATGTTTAAAATGCATAAGATTTTAGACTAATGCATAATATTGTATTATTTATATTGATTTAAATATTTGGTGTTATTAGACAATATTAGTATTGATTATGGTTATGCTTTAATTTTAAAAAAGAGTTGGTTCTTGTTATATTTTTCTAAGTAAATTTTACCATGTCAAATAATGGTTGGAGTCTTGAAATTTTGGATATTTTCACATGCTAGCTTATAAGAAGGTATCAAGGTAATGTAATGTTAATGGCCCGGTTTTCACCCGATTTTTACCCGGTATAATCGTGGCCCAAAAGTGTATAAGTTTCATCGGGTCTAGGACCAGATTCGAAACTAAAAAATAGGCCCGGTATATATTTCGGGTCGGGTCTGTGCCACATCAAACCTAGTTTTACCCGACCCATGCACACCCCTAGAAGGATTTACACATATAAATTTAAATTTTATTTAAATTTTCAATCATATCTTTTTTATAGGTTGAAAATCTCCTAAGTCTTAATTCTAATTTTATCTGTATTTTTAAAATTTATCGTACTTATAACAAATCAATATTTTTAATTAAATACAATGTTTAATCATTTTATATTTTATAAACTTACTAATAAAATAAAATATATAAAATTAAGTTCATATTATAATTAAAGCAATATATATATATATATATATATATATATATATATATTATCTCATTCCAGTTATAACTCATTAACAATATATACATGTTTCTATTTGAAATTTTTGAGATTTGATAAATTGGATTATTAAAATAATATAATATGCTTCAATAAGGGTTGGATTAGTGAAATTTTTAGTGGATAAAATGCTACTCCACAAAGCTTCCTCTGGTATGAAATGTACTATTTACAAATAAACATGTATTTTTTATTGCTTTCGGAAAAGCCTTTATTGGCATTAGTTTCTTTTTGTTATAAAATGACTTTTAATTATTATGACACTTATGTAAATAGCAGATCAAACTTCTCTAAAATAAAATAGTTAGTAAAATGAAAAAGTAAAAATTTAATTATTTTTAAATTAAAATAATAAAATTTATATATAATAAAAATTATAAATTTAATAATAATTAAACCTTATTTTATAATTTTATCAATATTTTCTCAATTTGTTTACGCAAAATCTCGTATATATGACCACAAAGGTTGCCGTTGAAACTTTTGTAGCTTATAAATCCATATATATGACCCTAATCATTAACCCACTTTCTTAGAACAAAATAACACAAATATAAGTAACATTATATCAGCACATGTAGAATCATAAGCAAAAGACCAAATTTAAATAAAAACTCAAATCAGTTCTTGTTGGAGTTAATATAATTCTAACCATTACGGCCTAATATGTGAAACGATTCACTTGATAAAAAAATAAAAATATTTAATTTAAAAGATATAAAAATAAATAATTTTTTAAAAAATAAATTAAACAAAATTTAGACAACAACTCATAAACCCTATAGAATTGGCGTTCAGTTTATCACTTCTATTAAATGATGAGTGTTAGGAGTCCGTAACTTTTGTGTTTTATAATTATCAATTGGTCATCGATAGTATTTTTAATTTTTTTTTTTTATGATTAAGTTCCGCATCCTAATTTCTACAAGAGCATTTATTGTAAGTAATTCCACATACGTAACAGAAAATCTCTCCACACCTACATATCATGGATGGGCACCCATCACTTTTCTCAACGTAGAAGTTGCAATTAGGGCACCTCTGCCAACTCTGTTTCTTCGCCAACCCCATCAGCATAACATCCTCCTTCTCCATCCTGTCTTTGTTACGACTCTGAAACTCCTTGCACCTGATTCCATGGTGCCAAGCAACCTTGCACTCTGCACAAAACATTCTATCACAATGAGGACACTTAAATTTTCTGGCCAATTTTCTGCCATTGTGGTCACCGTCATCGATCATGAGCGCAGAACAGTCCTTAAAGGGACAATAGAATTTGTCAGTCTCAGGTATCCCGGCTTCGCACAATAATTTTTCCCACAGATCGAGAACCTTCTTTGGAAGAATATTGCGGCATTCCTCGACGTTCAAATAACGGTCCACGCAAATTGGACAATGAATTTTAACGCGATGAACCTGTGAGGAAACGTGCTTTACCATGCAAGTTGTACAGAATGAGTGGTTACAACTGATTGTGGTAAAAGATTCCTTTTTTGTTTTGGTCTCGATGCAGATTTTGCAAAAGAATGGTTCACTATTGGTGTTGGTGTTGGAGGAATCGACATTCTCCGTTTTGGCGATCTTTCTTCGTTTTCTAACAGGATTAGTGTTTTGGGATTTAGAGTTTTTGTTTGAACTAGAGACCTTAGTCATTGTGTGGATCCAATTGCTTCTTTCACTTATTTTTCTACGACGATAGTAAGTGGGGTGTAGGGTTTTTATAATTGATTTTAGGATTGGTAAATCGTTATTTTTAATGAGATTTGAAAATTATTTACACAGATTTGAATTTAATTTATAAATTATTTTATTTTTTATTTACTTAGTTAGGACTAACAATAATTAAGGAAGGATCTACACATATAAGTTTAAATTTTATTTAAATTTTCAATCATATCTTTTTTTATAGGTTGAAAATCTCCTAAGTCTTAATTCTAATTTTATCTGTATTCTTAAAGTTTATCGTACTTATAACAAATCAATTTTTTTAATTAAATACAATGTTTAATATTTTATATTTTATAAATTTACTAATAAAATAAAATATATAAAATTAAGTTCATATTATAATTAAAGCAATAAAATCATGATAAAATCCATGTTGAAATTGCAAAAATGAAGAAATGTATAATAATTTTTAACTACATATTATAATATATTCATAAAGAGAGTAGATTGGATAAAATTAAGGTTAAATTCGCACCTGACTCTTCAATCTGACCCACTAGCGCTTTGAATTGGATTGACAACTCTTTTTTTTTGTACGAATTGGGTCAGATGCTTAGTATGGTTAAATTATTAGTTAAAATTAAATTAAATGATTATATATAGTTAAAAAATTTCGCATCGGATATTTTTATTCTCAAAATTTTTTTATTATATTGAGATCTCTAAACTTTATAAAAATAAGACATATAGGTTTTTGCGTTATATTTTTGAGAATCTATTTGTCCAAATAAAAATAACAGACTTAACTAAAATAGGGATTTATATGTCTTACTTATATAAAGTTTAGGAACTTCAATATAATAAATTTTTTATTGAAACGAAAATATCCAATATAAAATTTTCAGAGACTTATTTAAGTATCTAATCTAAATTAAATTTGAATTTGTTTTTCTTTTACCCTTTTATTTTTCTTCCTTTTCTTTACGGTTAAATTAAGAGTTTTTTATTTTATTTTATTAAGATCAGAGATTTGTTATCTATACTCCTTCCTTTTTCTGATAATAAAATGCGTATAGTAAAAATAATAAATGTATTTTTTAAAAAGAAAAAGTATACACGGTAAAGTGTATTTACTATTAAAAAATGGTATAAATATTTTCTTTATATCTTCATATACTTAAATCAAATCAATCTAGTCACCCAAAAAAAAAATCAAATCAATCTAAGGTGGAAGTTTTAAGAGTAATTTTTTTGAATTTTAATTTATAACAAGTAGTAGTATTAATATCTGATACAATTTTTAAAATCAAATTGTAACTTTTTAAAAAATTATTTAAAAACTTATAAAAAAGTTAAAAAAATAATTTCTCTTATAATAAATTTTTTTATCATATTTCTTTTAAAATAAGTACTTTTAGAACTAAAAATTTAAATATAAAATAATTTATTTATAAATTATTATTAATATAATTATTTATTGTTTAAACTATTTTTTTAAAAAGAATTTAATTAAGCTGTTTATTCATGGACCTAAATCCAAATAATGAAATTGATAAATTGATTATCTTTAGTTGTTGTAATAAGAATTTTCGATAGCAGGCTAAGAGAATATTAAAAAAAAGTTTTATAGAAAAGATAAATTTGTATAATATAATATTATTAAAAATTTTATAATCTTATCTCTTTTTTCGAAAACTCTAAGTTGCGATAATAATATAAGGGTTAATTGATACATATAACTGTATTTTGAAGTGTGATAGAGAAAGAGGAAAATTAAACTTTTTCATTTTTAATAGCCAAAAGCTTTTCATTAAGATTTCTTGAATTTTGAAATTTTCTCTAGAAAATATCTAAATAAAAAATATAGATAGACAATAAAAATATTAAATAATTTACTAGTGTGCGGATAATTATTCTAATATTAAGATTGAGGTGAATTGGGCCAATTTTAAGATTTATTATTCATGTTGTTCAAAAAAGTCATTGATTACCTAACATAACCCTATTCGAATACATTATATAAACATGATAATAATTGAATCCAAAATCCATGAAGTTTTGCTTTTGTTTGTTCCAACAGACACTCAACAATAAAAATATGAATTACAATTTTGATCCTTATACTAACAGGAACAATTTAATGATAGAGGTTTTCTCTAATCACAATAAATATTTCTTCCTTCATATATGGACATGCAAAATTATCTAATGATGTAGATTAAAATTTGTAAACGGTCTTTCACATGATACACGAAAGAATTTATTGACATGGTTTGATTCATCTAGCCGATCTATACGACCCTAATCATTAACCCACTCTCTTATAACAAAATAACATTATATCAACACATGTAGAATCATATTAAATAAAAATTCAAATCAGTTCTTGCTGAATAATTTTTATCAACTAGCACGGCCTACTATGTGAAACGATTCACTGAATAAAAAACATATTTCAGTTTATCATTTCTATTCACTTCTACAAGAGCATTTATTATGGGGACGAAGACTAATTCCACATATGTAACAGAAATTCTCTCCACACCTACAAAACATGGATTTGCACCCACCATTTTTCTCAACGTATAACTTGCAATTAGGACACCTCTGCCAACTCTTCTCCTTCGCCAACCCCATCATCATAACATCCCCATTACTGCCCTGAAACTCCTTGCACCTGATTCCATGGTGCCAAGCAACCTTGCACTGTGCACAAAACATTCCATCACAATGAGGACATTTAAATTTTTTGGCCAATTTTCTGCACTCACCGTCATCGATCATGAGCGCAGAACAGTTCTTAAAGGGACAATAGAATTTGTCAGCCTCAGGTATCGCTGCTTCACACAATAATTTTCCCCACAGATCGAAAACCTTCTTTGGAAGAATATTGCGGCAATCCTCCATATTCAAATAACAGTCCATGCAAATCGGACAAGGAATTTTAACGCGATGAACCTGTGAAGAAACGTACCTTACCATGCAAGTTGTACAGAGTGAGTGGTTGCAACTGACTGTGGTAAAAGATTTCTTTTTTATTTTGGTCTGGATGCAGATTGGGCAACAGAATGGTTCACTGGAATCAACATTCTTCGTCTTCTTGGTGATCTTTCTTCGTTTTCTAATGGGATTAGTGTTTTGGGATTTAGAGTTTTTGTTTGAACGAGAGACCTTAGTCATTGTGTTGATTGAATTGCTTCGTTCACTTGAATTAGGGTTAGGAGGAGATTCTCATCTCTCAACCTGAAAAGAAAATATGATTGAGATTTATAGAAAGAAAAATGCTACTTGTACAACACTAATCAACCTTTAATAATATTTAATTATTTTTTATTAAAATACTCTCCTATTTTTTAGATACATATCTATAAATTAATTTAATTTAAATATTAAAATCGAAAATGTCTCTAACTAGTTATACAGTTGTACACTTCATAGGAGTAGTAGTTATCAGGACTTTGACGTGGGATACGCTTCACATAACAAATAATAAATACAGCGGGTTATTCTTTTTTTTAGTAACACTCACTCACACTTCATAGCTGCTGAAGCCTCCTCTCAGTTTAATTTTATTTGATTTTATCAATAAAATTATTACAAATAAAATATTTTAGATAAAGAAGCAAAAAAAAAATCTAAAGTTTATGAGAGAAGATTTAGCTGATATAGTCGTATTTTTATTTTTCAATTATAATACATCTAATAATATGATATTATATACAAAATATTTTTAAAATACATTCAAAATCGTAAAATTCTAGTTTTTGCGACTTATTATATACAGGATCTGTTTTACGACTTTTTTTTTTTATACCAAAGATAGAAGACTCGAACACACAACCTTTTAATTGAGTATAGGTAAACTATGCCATTTGAGCTATAACTCATTAGCATCTATTTTACGACTTTCTAGTGATGAATGGTCGAATATAATTATATACACAAACTAAAATATTTTCAATTGTAGTTTCTTTTTCAATTGTAACACATCTAAAATTATTAAATTATACAAAAAATATTTTTGAAACACATCCAAAATCATAAATTTAAAATTTAAATTTAAACACTAAAAAATAATTGTAACACATCTAAAATTATGAAGTTATATAAAAAATATTTTTAAAAAAATCCAAAATCATAAATCTAAAATTTAAATTTAAACATTAAAAAATAATTGTAACACATCTAAAATTATGAAGTTATATAGAAAATATTTTTAAAACACTTCCAAAATATAGAAATTGCATATGTAAAAATAATTTAACATTGCAATATATATGAAAATCTCTTCAAGCCATTTTATTCGATTTTTTATTTTAAAAAAATCAAAAATTTATACTGAATAATAAAGAAAGTAATGGTGTCAGAGAGCCGTCCAAACTTTAGGTAAGTTTTCGGCTGGGACGAACGACGACGTTGATGCGGATGGACGACGAGGAGGAGGAAGACGGCGATGAAGATGAATGTTGACGAAGGAAAATGCGGCGTTGTGAATGAGCACCGAGAAGGAGGAAGGCAACGTCGAAGATGAGCGCGGAAGAGGAAGGTGGCGCGGATAAACGGCGGCAGGAGATGATTTCTCTGGGTTTTCGATGTGCGCCTCTGAATTTTCGATGTAGGGCAAACGTAATTTCCCTGCTTCTTTGAGTGTTTTAATTTGTACAAGTTTAGTTAATAATTAGATGATTTAATGTTTATTTTAAAATTTTAAAATTAAAATTTTGAATTTTGAATAATTTGATTTTTAGATATGTATTTAAATTATAATATATATTAATAATTAAATATATTAAATCTGAAACAAAAATTTAAAATTTAAAATTTAAATTTTAAACTTCAGTTTTATTTAGTTTGTATTTTAAATGTGTATTTAATTTTAAAAAGACACTAAATCTATTCATAATTTTTAAATGTATTTATTTTAATTTTTTTAAAATTATTGTAATAAAAGACTGAATATTGTACAATTTTTAAAGAATACTTAGTTGAATTGTTATAGAAAAATTAAACTTACACGTGTAAAATTAAAAAAGGTTGAACTCGAACTTGACTTTACTTACAGTTTAACCCAATTCGTTTCGAGTAAGATTGTCAACTTTTTTTTTTTTAAATGAAGTGGATTGAATTGGAAGTCCACATATAAAGTTGATATTCCCGACCAGCTTTATACTCAGCTTATTTAAAATTGTTAGTTAAAATTAAATTAAATTAATTTTTTTTCTTTTATTCTTTTATTTTCTTTTTTTTTTATTTTTTTTCCAAAGATAATAGGTTATATTTCATTAATTATTAAAAAATGAAATACAAAGATATCCAAAAGCAGGACAGCATAATAAAAGGTGGGGATTTCCCAAAAAACACTACACTGAAAGTATTCATCTGACGATGCGTGGTCGAAAAACGAAGAAAAATCTTAAAGAAGAAAGAATGATAAATCCAATTGCATGCAACTAAGAGCTTGTCTCATGGAGATGACGACCTAAACTGGGAGTTCTTTGGATTTCACGGAGCAACTTGACAGAGCTTGCTAGAATGGCAGACGGCATAGAAGTAGAACCTTCAAAAATCAACTGGTTGCGAGCTTTCCAGCAGTTCCAGCAAATGATGGCAAGCAATTGAGGATTACGGTCAGCATTCTTCAACGGGTTAAGTATCTCTGTTGATGCAGTCCACCATGTCCAAAAGTCGTTAGAACTCTGAGGGGGAAGACAGTCACGAAGATAACTCTGAGACCATACGTCTTTAATTCTAGGGCAATCGATTAAACAATGAGTGACTGTTTCCGTTGCTTCATGACAGCAGGGGCATATTGGTGATATAGATGGGATGCGGTGATGAATCTGAGCAAGCACCGGAAGTCGGCCATGGAGAGCTTTCCAGATAAATAGCTTAATTTTGTGAGGCAAGTTCAACTTCCATAGATCAATCCACGGATTTTTCTGCTGCATATAATTAGGGCAAAGCTCCAGAGGCGGATGGTAAAATAAATAGCCAATTCTGTAACCTGAAGCTGTATCATATTGCTTGGATTTGTTCAAATCCCATTGCAATTTGTCCCTACCCTGCTGAATTTTAACTGACAAAATCCTGTTTGCAACGTCTTGGGGAAATAATTCTTGAATGAGATTCTGATTCCAATTCCTATCTTCAGTAATTAGATCTTTAACTCTTGGAACCAACTCAGATATGTCCTTGAAATAAGATTCAGCCACATAAGCAATACCAGCATTTGAAGTAGCCACTTCACCGTCACTGCCAGTTAGTTGCCAAATTCTATTCCTTCGGGTTCGATTTCTAAATTTCAGATGGAAGAAAGCTGTATTCTGATCACCAGATTTGAGCCATTTGACTCTAGACTTATCTTTCCAATAAGATTCCTCATTTTGCAATGCTTTTTCAAGTTTGTCCTCTATTTTTGAAATGATGTCGCCTCCATGAATTCCTGCTAAACGAAGTTCCTCTAATTCCGACTGTAGTAAATCAATCTCCACCTTCGAATTAGATCTGTGTTCTTGCTGCCATCTGACAATCTTATGCCGACAACGCTTTATTTTTTGAGCTAGGATATACATGGTTGAACCATCAATCTGTTCATGCCAAACCTCTCTAACAATCTGCCTTATTTCATCATTGGAACACCATCTTTCTTGGAATTTGAATCGGCGTTTAGATATCTCAGTTCTCGGATTAGAGTCTAAGAGAAGAGGGGCGTGATCCGAGCCTGATTCTGACAGTTTAAGAACCGTTGCATTGGGATAGAGTTGCTGCCAATCAACTCCTACCAGGAATCGGTCCAGTCTTTCCTGTATCAACTCATCACCCCTCCGTCTATTTGACCAAGTGAATGGTCTTCCGACCATACTAATATCAATCAGGGAATTATCATCAATAAAACTATTAAAGGTTTCAATAGAAGAAGGAGATTTAGCACCCCCACCTTCTTTCTCCAATTGATTAGAAATGGCATTAAAATCCCCCATTAACACAACCTTACCATCGAACTGTTGGGTGACTGAAGTTAATTCAGCAAATTGAGTCATTCTATGTTGATCATTTGAACTGAGATAAACACCTAGAACACCATAGGGATCATTAGAACCAGCTGTCAGAACTGATGCCGCAATGAAAAATCTACTATGCTGTAAAATCTGAACAGTGCAACCATCCCTCCATGCCATTGCCAAACCCCCTGATAATCCATCCGGATCCACAATAAACCATTCATTGAAACCACAAGATCTTAGTTTTCTTTCAACTTGTCGAGATTGATTTTTTGTTTCACAGATAAAACCAACCTCGGGGGAGTAGGATTTGTAAATCCCTTTAAGATTGTGGATTGTCAGGGGTCTCCCCAAACCCCGACAATTCCACGAGAGCAGTTTCATATTTCTCTAGGTGCCACTTGAAGGCTGGCACCCTCCACCGTCATAGCAATTATATGAGGGTTCTGAGTCTCTGATTTGTTGCCCATGGTGTAGAGAAAATCAGAATTGGTATTCAATGATTCCAAAGAGAAATAAGATATATGAAATGAGTGAATAAGAAAACGGAATGAATTAAAAGAGGAATGAATTGGGAGAGAAAACGAAAATTAGGGAGCTAAGTGGAAAAGAAATTAAGAAAAGAAAGTAGAAGAAGATGGAAAAGGGTTTGACGAAGAAAAGACAAAAAAAGGTGTAACCATGGAGGCGGTACAATAAAACCCTGGCAGAGCGTCGGGCGCTAGATGAGGAGTACGTACTCCCACTTAGAGCAATAAAGACTATCTATTTTCCTTTTTTTTATGTTTTAATTAATAATTTTTTTTTTTTACTTTATTAAGATCAGAGATTTGTTATATATTTTCCTTATTTTTTTTTATAATAAAATGCCTACAGTGAAAACAATAAATGTATTTTTTTTTAAAAAAGTATACACTTTAAAGTGTATTTACTATTTAAAAATGGTATAAATGTTATTTTTCTTTATATCTTCGTATACTTAAATCAGATCAATCTAAATTCAAATAATGAAATTGATAAATTGAATATCTTTCATTGTTGTAATATTAAGAATTTTCGATAGCAAGCTAAGAGAATATTAAAAAATAGAAGGTTTTATAGAAAAAATAAATTGTATAATATAATATTATGAAAAATGTTATAATTTTATCTCTTTTTTAGAAAATTTTAAGTTTCGATCATATTATAAGGGTTAATTCACTTAATTGATACATATATAAATGCATTTTGAAGTGTGACAGAGAAAGAGGAAAATTAAATAAACTTTTTCATTTTTAATAGCCAAAAATTATTCATTAAGATTTCTTGAATTTTGAAATTCCAGCTAGAAAATATCCAAATACATTATTTAAATATGATAATAATTGAATTCAAAATCCATGAAGTTTTGCTTTTGGTTATTCCTAAAGGATTACTGTGTTTATAATACGCAGCAGCGGGAGAAAAAAAATAATAATATTAAAGATGTATTTTATACTTTAAACTTTATTCGAATAATATATAAATTAAATCTAAATACTTTTGAATATTTTACTAAAAATTTTATTTTTTGATTGTACAAAAACTCTATGCGTATTCACACTGAAATTAATTTTTATTGTCAACTCCTTGATCAATAGATATGTGAGCTAATTGAAAAATTTCTTTGCAACTCTTTGCATATCATAAAATTCTTCTCCAAGAATTAGACTCACATACATTTATATGTGTAGAGGTAAAGGAATAAAATTCTTATGTTGGTTTCATCCATGTCCTCTACTTTTGGCATACAAGACTAAATCCCCATTTTGGTCTCTAAGATTCACGCGATTACTCAATTTGGTCCCCAAAATTCAAAATTACCTATATTAGTCCTCCAGATTTAAGTTTGGGCACCAATATGGTCCCTTAATTCTTTCCGGCGATGATTAGGCAAACGGAGTGCTGAGATGACACCCTTCTTGTCACGCTGGATGATGAGTAAACGACGTCGTTTACCATTGGCACCCAAACAAGTCAGAAATAAAAAATAGTGGAGGTAGAGAAGAAGAAGAATACTTTATTTTGGGTTTCCATAATTTCTTCTCCCTTCATATACAAAGCGACGACATTTCTGACTTGTTTGGGTGCCAAGGGTAAACGACGTCGTTTACTCATCATCCAGCGTAGGGACGGGGTGCCATTTCAGCATTCCGTTTGTCTAGTCATCGCCAAAAAGGGTTGAGGGACCACGTTGGTTCCCAGACTTGAATCTGAAGGACCAGTATAGGTAATTTTGAATTTCGAGGACCAAAATGGATAATCGCGTGAATCTCAGGGACCAAAATGCAGATGAAATTGCCGGAAGAGAATGCAGACAGAATTGCCTCAAGAGTGGCCAACTGCCGAAAAACTGCTAAAAAGATGGCGAACTGCCGGAAAACTGTTGAAAAGTGACAAAGTGCGAAGAGATGACAAACTATTGAAGGTGACGAAAAATATATGGTTTCTCCATGAGAATAAGTAAGTAGTGGATGAGCTAATCGGTGAGGTCAGAAAAGCATCAAAGCATTGACAAAAGAGAAGGAAAAAAATGGCACGGAAAAAAATATAAAAAGTATGGTGATTTCACCAGAAGAAAATCAACTAATCCTCCTCAAAGAGGATACCAAGGTTCTGATACCATGTTAGAAAGGGGAGAGGAAGCAAGAGGGTATTTATAGGTGCTAAGAGAATCAAAATAATAAATACGTAATGTAACACCTTCACTATCAGAATGTCACACTTTCGGCTACACTACTCTGATAGCAAGAAGTATTACGATGACTTCATATACTTAATAATAAAATAGGAGCCTTTGACTCAAAATCGTATCGCTATTTTCTTTTTAATAAAAATGAAAATACTTTTTAACTGAAGATAAATAAGCTTATACACGTATACAAAACTTCTTACTCAAGCAACTTACAAGTATTATATACATATATGTTATTACAGTTATGACTCCTATCCCTCTTACAAAAATATAATAATAAAGGCGAGGGAAAGTCTATAACATATGTATACAAACAAAAACAACATAATTAGAAACTTAACAAAAACTTTACAAGCTTCCTCGTCCGTCCTGAAAAGATAAAGCTGTAAGGGGGTGAGAACCTAACCACACAATCTCACCTCTGAATTTCAGAATTATCATAATAAGATATTTAAAGAGAAATCTATTTTCTAGCTCAGTGATTATCGATGTCTTATGAATCTTTTTTAAAAAAATCGACAGTTTAATCACTCAAAAATTCAAAGTCTTTTTAAAAGAAATCAATTAAGTATCCAGAAATCTAAAACTCACTTTTCTCATAAAAGAATCTTAAAAGTTTTCTAACTGTATGAATGACCAACCTGTTCCAAACATAGGTTCATTAAGTCTATGTTGAACCAGTTTGATATTTCATACTTTACTAAACTTCAGTCAGAAACCAATCATGCAATCAATCAACACTATCATCAATTCAACACCAAAATTCAATCTCAAAAGTACCACACCAGAACAAACACAGGTAAAACAGACAAGAAAAATACAGGTATAGGTAGTAGTTACAGCAAGTAGCTCAGATAGCAATTAGAGACAGTTAAGCAGTTAGGCAAACCAAAACAACTGCAAACTCAAACAAAGCACGCAAATACATATGATGCATATCAGCCATATGGCTAATGAGCTCATCTGTCAGTTATACAGCCAACTCGACATGTCCTGGTAGCTAACCATTGGACAGAACATCAAATACGGAGCAAGTGGGACAACGCCGCAACCCTTGCATCTTACCCGTGTACCCAGAGCAGGGGACAACCTCACCACTGCCTCTTACCCAGGCGGTGTTACAGTTCTCGACCTAGAGCAAGCGGTGACAGAATTCAGCACTTGCATCTTACCCGAATTATGAACGAAAAATAACAAAAAGAATTAAACTTTTCACAACAAAAATAACAAAAACAATTATGAACGAATTACCCGAATTATGAACGAAAAATAACAAAAAGAATTAAACTTTTCACAACAAAAATAACAAAAAAATTTATGAACGAAAAAAATTAACTATTCTGATAATTTTTTGTATTTTTATTCATATTTTAATTATAAATATAAATATAATTTAATTATATTATTTATGAAATGTGACTATAGATGTAGATAAAATTTAATTTAGTTATATTACTTATATATAGTTTCATTGTATTATATTGCTTATAAAGTTATATTATAAGAATAAATGACCATTTGTACCCATGAGAGATGAAAACGCTGACATTTGTACCCATGATAGCCTGAAACAAAAGTTATACCCATCATAGATGCCCTTCGTGTGACAAAAGTGCCCTGACTTGGATCTGAGCTTGGTTCGTAGGAATCCGATCCTACGTGGCACTCCAAACCCCTAAACCCTTTAAATATAATCTAATTTTAATTTATAATTTTATTCCCCATCTTCTCTTCCCCAATTCCAAACTCTGCGTCCCTACCACCGCTCTCATTCCTTGCTACCACCATAGCCATCAACATCATCGACCCACCGTTCTCCCTTCTCGACGTTTCTGCCTCTTCTTCAACAGCCTCTTTCTCCTCTCATCGTCAACATCAACAACCTCATCCTTATTAAGGTTTTTTGAATCTTCCAAATTTCCAAAATGTTTCATCATTTCTCACTTCTCACTGGCGCCACTCACGAAGGGTGTAACCTTCCTCTGATCCCATCTCTGTAGGCGCTGGAAGCACTGGTTCGTCTGAGACAAAAACGCTGTCGTCGTGGTAGCCGTTGTCGTTACCATTTTCTGCTACATGCACCAGTTCGAAAGGAGACTGGGAGTAGCTTGGATCCAAATCGCTAAACCCGAAGATGTCTGGTGAAGCAGACGGAGAAGTGTGGTCAACGACGGGGACATTGCCGCCGGAGATCAGAGTCGACGCTGTAGGTATCAAAAGCAGACATGTCTTCTGTCTCTATGTTGTTTTTGTTCTCTCTCTTCTGTACAAAGATGGGTGCTTCGTTTGCTTAGCTTAATTGAATAATTGTATTCAGAGAAAGAGAGAGATGCTGTTAAAAATTAGAACGTTTATTTGAAAAATAAATATTACCAACACATTCATATTTGCGTTCCTCAATCGCGGGTCCTTTTCTCCTTCACTTTGATTTTTTGTGTTACTGATTTGTGGAGTGCCTGATTTTTTTCAAAGTTTGAATTTTTTTTCCATAATTGATGAAGAGGAGAATGAGTCTGGGGAAGAGATAGATGAAGACGAGGGGGACGATGATGATGTTGTTTTCCTTGAGAATTCTTACTACCTGCACGGTTACTGGACTGGCTTGGTTGACCGGTATGAAGAGATGTTTGAGAAGTACCATCCCGGATTTGGAGTGCGGAAGAGGAAGGGGAGGTGGAGAAGGTGAGAATGAAGGAAGAGTGGTTGAAAAGCATGAGAGTGAGGAGGGTATCCTTGATAGGGTCAGAGGTGGTAGGGAGGGAGAAGAGGATGGCTTTGTCGGCGTGAAGGGCGGAGTGGATGGTGAGGGAGCGAGTGTTAGGAAGAAGGGGCAGAGTGGGGTTTGAAGAGTGAAGAGTGGGGTTTGGAGAGAGAGTGTGTGTGTGTGAGTAAGAGAGAGGGGTTGAAGATAAGGGAGGGAGCGCCACGTAGGATCGGATTCCTACGAACCAAGTTCAGATCCAAGTCAGGGCACTTTTGTCACACGGAAGACATCTATCATGGGTATAACTTTAGTTTCAGGCTATCATGGGTACAAATGTCAGCGTTTTCATCTCTCATGGGTACAAATGGTCATTTATTCTATATTATAATTATGACAATAGAATTGTTCTTGTATTTTTATATGTGTGACTAATTGGTGGTGTTAAAACATTACTCTTAATTATAAATAAGGTTTATAATTTAAAAAATCAAAGACTCAATTAAAAAGATACGAAAAAAATAATGTTAAAATATTCTAACTCTTTAAAATAAAAATATTCGAAATTCAATTAAAAATTATTTAAAATTTAAACTCAATAAAAATATTATATTCAATGTTTTTTGTATTAAATATATTTAATAACCTATTATATCATATTGGTTGAAATTAGTTTTTATAATGTTAATTTTTTAATAACACTTTATTAGAAAAAATCATCTTTTTATAATTTTTTAAAAACTAATTAATATTATATATATTTTGTTACATTACATCTTGTTATAAAAATTTTATTTATTTCTAATGCTTATATTAAAAATAAAAACAAATTTAAATTAGTAAATTTTAATCTATAATATAATAATAATATAGTAATTGTTGTATATATTATACGAATAAAAATTAGTTATTTTTTTATTTATAAAAATTTTAAGAGCTTGTTATATATATATATATATATATATATATATATATATATATATATATATATATATATATATATATATATATATATTGATGAATGTGATATATTTTTTTATGTAAATAATCTTTTAAAAAAATCTAATAGTTAATTTATTACCTTTTTTGTTTTAGTTTAAATTAAATATTTTTTATTGTTTTTGGAAAGAAAATCTTTTGAAGAATTTACTAATATGTGATGAGAAATACCAAACAAATTATAAAGAAACCAATTAAAACATAGTATGAAAACATTAAAAAAAAAAAAGACGTTTTAGGCGTCTTTATCTGAGTGACCTCCATACATTTATATATTGTATCTTTCACATTATTTAAGTATACACAAACTTTTTCTTTGCTGCTCTCTTACTTTTTCTAACAAATTTCACTTGTATTATGTTATGATACAAAGAACAAAAAAATAACTTATCAAAATACAGTTAATTCAACAAGATCTCTCTAACGATAAAATTTAGACTATAACTCAAATGACATAATCTTTCCATATCCATTTAAGAAGTCGCTGTTTTGAGTCTCCCTAAAATAAGTTCTTCTCATCTCACAAGAATGAGAAATCCCTTAAAAAAATATTCGTTGAATTAATACATTTTATATACTATGTACTCCTTATGTACTCCTACTATATAAAAAATTACAACAAATAAACCTATAAGTAACAAAAGGAATATGAGCTCTTCAATTCATACATTTCACTTCACCATTAGTGATTTAAGTATTGGAATTTCTTAGTTTAGAGATATTTTTTTCCAAAATTACTACTATAACTGTTAAGGATGGGAATAATGTAGAGGTACTAATATCATTTTTTCAGTTAGTAGTGAAGACAAGCAAAACTATACCTAGGGCATATAGTATGGCATGC
This sequence comes from Arachis hypogaea, assembly GCF_003086295.3. Lineage (NCBI taxonomy): Eukaryota > Viridiplantae > Streptophyta > Magnoliopsida > Fabales > Fabaceae > Arachis > Arachis hypogaea. The sequence goes on along the minus strand of NC_092054.1, from coordinate 3,464,974 downwards.
ATCCAAAAGAGGAAGCTCCCACGTAAACCAAAAAACCAATATAATAAACGAACTTTCAAAACTAACAGAAACACTCTTTCTTCTACATACATACGTACTTCCTACATATTCGTACTCTTTCAAATACATACGCAATGCAACATGTTCTTAATTAATCCTAACCCCTTGCAAAGGAAACCTCACTTTCATTCAACCATGGCAAACTCAAACTCACACTCAAACTCAATAACAGTAACCTCCTCCACTAAGCACCATTTCAAAAACGGCATCGTTTTTAGGCCGTGTCGTCACTGCTGCTGCTGCATCACATTCACGTTAGTGATTCTCCTCTCCGCTGCATCGATCTTTGTGTTCTGGCCATCGGATCCGGACGTGAAGATCGAACAGCTGAGCTTGAGGCACGTGAAAGTTCACCCGATACCGCCGGTGAGCGCGGTGCTGCTGATCTCAGTGGCGGTGAAGGTGCGAAACGGGGACATCTACTGGATGGATCTGACGGACGTTGACATTGGAGTGAGGTACAGAGGGATCAAACTGGGTCATGTGGAGACAGAGGAGTGGCACGTGAGAGGATGGGGATGGTGCCACGTGTTCGGTGATATTGAGTACAGTAGGTTACCATCGTCGGATGTGATTCACTTGGTGGAGGACATGACGAAGGGAAAAACCACCTTTCATGTTCTTGTTGAGGTTTCTGGCCAGCTTGGATTTCTTATCTTTCGCTTTCCTTATGTCTTCAAGGTGCTTCTCATGCTTTTTTTATTAGTAAAAATTCGGGTGCAATTAATTTTATATAAAATTAATAATCGAGAATAGTTAAATAATTTGATAAGTTTAACTAAATTATTATGTAATAATTTTTAATTATCAATTTCACATGAAATTAACTAAGTTTTTACCTTTTTTACTATTCAAAATAAATAATTTAATTTTGATACATTATATTATTATAAAAAAATTTTAGACATGCATCCAATATAATTTATTGAATTATAACCTAAAATGATTTATTGTGCATCAAAATTAACTTGATCAAATCCATATCTCCGATGTTCAAAACAGATCAAATTTATTATTTTATTTTAATTAGGGAGTAATGTTGCACTTGCACATGAAAAATGTTGTTAAATACTAAATTGAACATATATATACTTAATTTTTTTGTTGAATAATATTTACACAAATTATTACCATAAAATAAAATTTAAACATTTAAAAATTACTATGTACAATAATAAAAGTATTCATTTGTTTTAAATAGTTTTATCAAACAAATTAAGTATTTAAGTATGTTTTTTTTTTTTCTTCATATATATTGAAAACATATCAATTATTTTTGACACCGTTGATGAACAGTTTGAATTAATCTTAGTAATCTTAGTTGCTTCCTTCACCCTGATGGCTCATTCCCTGAATAAGCCTTTTGCTTATGATCCCTAATTTGCAATATTTACACAGGCAATACGATCATGTGACGTTTTGGTCAATACAAAAAATCATTCAATAATTCATCAACATTGTCTCCATAAGGTAAGCTTGATGGATTAATATTAGAAAATTTTATATATGCTCCTATTTATTTGATTTATTGTGATTACATTAGTAAAAATAATAATTTTTTATATTTGTCGTAAAAAACAAATATAATTAGATGATTGTGAAAAAAAATTTATACAATTAATACATAAAAATTAAATTATTATTATTTTCGTCGTCATCTAGAAGTGTAACTTGATTGGAAATTTCTACTCATCAATCATGTTAATTGTAAATGTTCAGAATCATTGATCAAATAATATTTTTATTGCAGGACTCATCATGGTAAAAATTGACGATTAACTAATTGACATAGTAAGGTGAATTTTGTAAAGAACTAAATTATCCATGTCAATTCCTATATCATCTTAAGAATGATTTGGCTTCTTTTGTACTAACTTCCTTCATGATTTCAAGGATGAACTAAAGGACTAATGACATTTACTCTGCCAACTATGGAGCAAAGAAATTATCAAAGGATGTAACAACGTCTCTCCCACTACGTGTATATATACGTACAGAATTGGATTTGAGTACACGAGATTAATGCTAAAAATCATATATGATAAGAAGATAAATTATTTTAGTGGCTGTTGCGCCATCTGCAATGTTTGATCTTGTTTGAGAAAATTATTGTAAGGTGTAATGGTGGGTACAAAATTTCTCATCTTGAATTAGGAATTCAGATTTTTCCATCATGTGAATGTAAATAAAGATGAATGTTGAAAATAATTATATCTTCTCTCCCATGTTAGAAATAAATTATATAGAGAGCAAAATGAGAATGGAGGGGAAAAATCCCACCCTATGATATCTTTTAATATGATTCCTCCTTATTGTTTTTTACATTTTTTTTAATTCTTTTGTATTTTTTGGTTTGGATTAATTATTACAAGTTTCACGTCTCTCATAAAATTTTTAGATAGTTTATAATATTAATAAGACATTCTCAAAATTTAATTTTATATTGTTTTTTATAAAAAAAAATTAATTGATAATTTTATCATGTGCCATTTAACTAAACCCTTATTTTTTATAACTTTTTAGATCTTTTAAAGATATTTTATTATTTTATTCAATATCAAAATATTTTGAGAATATTTTTGATAATTTATCAATATAAATTTTTTTCTCTTAAAACTTTAAAAAGTTCAATAGAATTAATGAATCATTCTATATTTAATCGGTTCACTCAATCTCAATTCTAATATAATACTAGAGTCTAACCGATGTAATGCTATTATTTTTTTTTATTTGAATAATTAAAAATAAAAGGAGTACAAAAATCAAAATTTATTCCTTTTTTTTATATGTATGTTGTAAATAAGTATTTAAATATTTTTAGAAAATTTAAAACAAATACACAAATAGTTTATTATATGCAAAAGTCAGTTAACACTTAAAAGAATTTTTTTTTTGGGTTCAGCTAATCTTAACTTATCTTATAAGTAATAAAAAGTTTTAAATATTTTCTTTTAATAAATACATTGAAAATTTAATTTTATATTTTTTTTATAAAAACTTTTTTAATTGATAATTTTATCATGTGTCATTACCCTTATTTTTTATAACTTTTTAGATCTTTATTTAAAGATATTTTATTATTTTATTCAATATTAAAATATTTTGAGAATATTTTTGATAATTTATCAATATAAAGTTTTTTCTCTTGAAACTTTAAAAAGTTCAATAGAATTAATGAATAATTCTATATTTAATAGATATTAATAAGTAGAAAAAATCTAAGATAATAACACAAAAATAAGAAAATAAATAGGTATCAAGGAAGATGAGAAAAGTTTGTCTTTATTACACTTGTTGTATACATATGATGATTGATGAGTGATATGCAATAGATCTTCATCAAATGTTCCTTATGTGGTGTTTAAAGTACTACCTGATTGATTTCACAAACATTCAAAGAAGACAAAAGAAAACATAAATAAAAAAGAGCGTGACACGAAACACATTCTTAGCTTCACATATATATACGGCACAGTTGCATACAAAATTGGAAACCCGAACCACAATTTCGCGCTTCAAAACAAAGTGCTACGACTATGAAATTTTCACAAGTGTTAACTACTACTCTTAACTAAAACACATTCTTCTCGCTTCTTACTTCTTAGTACTTACCCAATCCATGGAAAAGAACGCATCTTTCCCAACAAAAAAGCACCTTCACAAAAACGACTTCGATCCACCACCACCACGCCCATGCCACTGCCTGCTAACATGCATGCTCCTGACTCTTCTCTTTGTGGCCTTGGTCGTCGTGTTATGGCCCGGGGAACCGGACGTGAAGATCACGCAGCTGAGCGTGAAGCGCGTGAAGGCGACGGCGATGTTCATGCTTTCCGTGACGATTAAGGTTCAAAACCGCGACGTGTACTGGATGGATCTGAAGGAGGTGGACGTGGGGATGAAGTACAGAGGGAGAAAGCTGGGTCACGTGGAGTCTGGGAGGTGGCACGTGAGGGGGTGGGGATGGTGCCATGTGTACGGTGATTTAGAGTTCGGTGGATTGCCTCCCGTGGATGTGGTGCATCTGATTGAAGATATCAAGAAGGGAAGTGCTTTATTTCATGGTGTTGCGGAAGTTTCTGGCCAACTTGGCTTTTTTGGATTTCGCTCTCCGTACGTCTTTAAGGTATATACATTAACCAAAGAATTTTGAAATATGGTTTTGCATTTATATATATAGGTGGAAACTCAAGTGCAGTCGACTTCACGTAAAGTTGATAATAGAGAGTCGTTAGATGATTTGACTTATTTGACTAAATTTGCATGTAACGACTCTCAGCTATTAACTTTCCGTGAAATCGAGATTCCACCATATATATATCATCTATCTATTTTTTTTTAATTTGAATAGAGTGCATTAATTTTGTAATACTGTCACTATTCAATAGTATACTTTCAATTTAGTTTAAGAAAAAGGTTAGAAATTAGTTTTATTTCTGCCAACAAAATGTAGAAGGGGAAGAAAATATGGTTTGGATTGTTATCTTAGAAAGGGAAACATAAATTTAACTTATAGAGAAAAAAAATAGTTATTTTATTTAGAGTTTAATTTTGATGTACTGATATATATAATCATTCAATTATATTTATTTTTTAAATGATCAATTATGTGATCAATGTAAATTAAAGATAATTATTTTTGTCGACTTGACATTCTGTAATTAAACGTACATATAAAATTGCTTTCACACTGATAATGTATCAAATTAAATTTTTTATTTAATAAAATATTTACTAATCTATATATATAATTCATAATAAAAAGGTTGATCATAAACTTTATTCAAAATAAATAGATATGATTTAAGTTCTCTTAAATCTTTATACCAATATGTTCTAAAATAATATGTTAGACTTGTGTTTATACCATAGTTGTTTCGTTATATCTATACCTACATTAATTTGGATCGGATTTGTATGTCTCTTTCAATATAATATGGTTTGTAAAGTATATAAAAAAGAGAGTTAGAAACTAAAATTTTTTTGAATCAATAATAGTTTTCTGATGATAAACGAGTGATATGGGAAAAATATATGATGCCAAACTATTTTTGTTGTTACTCGTACGGAGTGAAACATCGTGAAAAAGTTAAGAGAACTAGGGCGGTAGAAGGGTCAAGAAGAAATTAGTGTTCTAAAATTTTCAATGTCATGTATGTAATAATGATTAGTAACTTTTTAGGAATTTCCCTTTATGTTTTCTGGTTTGATTTAGTACTTATTAGTAGGATCCTTAATTCTCTTGGGGTCATATTTTGTACTCTTGTTCCATTTTTAATTTTGACTAATGATGATGATTGATGAAGTTTCATTATCGGAAAAAATAAAATTAATGGAAATCTAAGAGTTTTTAAAGAATGTATGTTCTTCTAGGTAGACCAAAAATAAAATGTTCTTTGTATGAACCATTTTAGAACAAGTATCAATTACTCTTATTTCCTCTTCTATTATCTCCTGTGTTTTTCTTAATAGTTTGAATATTTTAATAATGATCTTTATCTTGAAATATCTCAACAGGCAGTACGGGCATGTGACGTTTTGGTTAATACAAAAAATCAAACAGTTGTTCATCAACATTGTATCCGTAAGGTAATGAGCTTAATTACATTATTATTCTAGATTGAATAATAATAATAATAATAATAATAATAATAATAATAATAATAATAATAATTTTGCATTATAAACTTATTGACTCATTTTTTTATTTAATAATAAATAAATGACTCAGTTTGATGTAAAAAATAATAAGTCACTCATATATATGTGAATTTTTTTATGAAGAGTAGTGGAGTTAATCGAAATGTGAAGATTTTTACTAAAATTTTAAGACAGTGTATATTTTATATGATATTTTTATTTTTTAAATATTTTTTATCATGATACAACTCATTCTAAAAGTTTAAGCCGATAGAAATAAATAACATAAATAGTTATATCTTTAATTTTCTCCCTCAAATAAGAGATTTTTTTTTAATTTTTTTTATTTTTGCATGAGTCTTTTTTTTTATTTTATTTGTCTTATGATATTTTTTTTTTTATTTTTAGGATTCACTAAAGATCAAACTCTAGACCTTTTTAATATAGAACTCTAGTATCATATTATGATATTACTCATTTCAAAAATTTAAATTGATAAAAATAGATAATATGAATTATTATATTTCTTAACTTTTTTTATTGAAAAAAAAAAAACAATTTTTTACTCTATTAAAAAACACACTTTGCCGTAACATTATCCTATATATACTGTTTTATCAATGGTTTGGCTTCTATTATACTAACTCTGTTCATGATTTGAATGAAGGACTAACCACACTGGCTTTGCAACTATGGAGCAAATATCAAGATATAATAACGTCTTATTATTACTTGATATGTATATAATAACGTCTTATTATTATTAGCTAGCGGCACATACATATTGCAAGATCAAAGATAACTTGCTTGCATTGGGAGACATATAGAATCATCCATTTTGAATCACAATCGATATCAAAACTTTAAATCAGAGTTTCAACCGTCATGAATCAAACATGATAATGTATTATGTAAGATATAGTTAAAAAAATTTTAGATTCACTACTACATGTATTTTAGGGAAAAAAATCCTAGCAATATTTCTAGTCAAATTTGGCATTTTATTAATACATGGCTGGCTATTTTTGTCATTTTCAATGTCCAACATACCCAGTTAATATCTTGGGAGAAATAATATTTTAGAAAACCAAGAGGTCTTTTAAAATAACAATGTAGATTGAAAGATGTGGGTTGTAATAATAGTTATACAAGAAAAGAATAAATAATTTTTGACTTTTTAGTAAGTAGATATTTAAATTTTTGAAAATATATTTAAATTTTTGAATTTTTTAAAATTTAGATAGATTAATCCTTTTGTTTATTTGACTCTGTCAAACTTAACGAAAAATTAAATGTGACTCCCATTATACTAATCTGGCTGATACAGATATATATGCAAGAGAGTTTTTAAAATTGGACAAATTAGACAACCCAGATATTGATGTGTCCAGATTTTAAGAGAACAAGAAACTTAAATATATTTTCAAATCTTCAGAGACTTAAATATCCACAGACCAAAAAATCATGGATTAATTTATTCTTTTCTCATAGTTACGCTAAATTTTAAAGAGATAATTTTTTTTTGTTTTTTTTAAATAATATATATAAATAAATAATCAACTTCAAATCAATTATATATTTTTTATATTTATTCTTATTATTTTATATATTTTTAATATATAATTTTATATTTTAAATTATCTAATAATTAATTTTTAGTGTGCATATATATAATATTATTTTTTTAGGTCAACATCTTTTCTTTTCCTTCTTTGATCCCTCTTTCCTCCACCCAATCAATGACCCACAAATTTTCTACGTAAACATTTTTAAAAGTAAAATAATCCACAAAACTTTTCTATATGCTACGTTGGCTAACTTTCTTTTTGGATGCATCGTTTCCATTTTTTCATCCTAAAAAGAATGTTTCCATTTTACTTTCTTCGTCACTAACTTTATGTATGTTCATTATTTTCTTTTCAATTTTGTTTTGAATGTTCATATTTTCAAACAATACCAACAACAACTTGCCTTTGAGCTGATTGGGTTGGTCAAGGCCGAAAGAAGCGAGCAACTAAAAGTAATGACTCATCATATCCCAAAATAAATAAATAAATAAACAAATAAATAAAGGAGATAAGATACCAATGACTCATACAATTGTACAACAATGACTCCAAAAAAAAAAATGCGCATACAGCTGAAAGAAAATTATTTTGATGTTCAATAATTCAAGTAAGCCAAACTAAGGGGATTATCTATATTTGTAAAATAAGAACAAAATCATTTTTGAGATAATACTTGTTACGATGGGTAACCGGAGATTATTGGGCTGGACTCACTGGGTTGGCCCGATCGTCTGAGGAAGGAAGCCTTCGAGCGGGTCTGCGTCTTGGGGGCCTCCGTCCGACTTGTGAGTATGAACGAATGGGGGGTGATACCTGCAAAGACACTCTGATGCCTAAGTTAGCAGGGGGTTAAGCAGGTTTAGAATGTATCGGAACTTAGAGATACCTGAGAGATGTCAGTGTATTTATAGTGGTGAACCAATAACCACCGTTGAAGTAGTACCACTTTTTAAGGGGAATAACCGTCCCTTTATCTTAGGGTGGTTGAGATATGGCTCCTGGAAGTGGTTAGAGAGATTCTAGGGGCAGTTATCCTCTTGAGGGAGGGTTTATCTGCCAGCTAATCCTCGTACCGACTTCTTTAGAGCAAGTCGTGAAGATAGCCGACTTCGTGGTATCTGGTCGGTGTAATGAAAGGCTCAACTCTTTTGGGTTGGGCCTTTTTTCTTGGATCTTAGGCCTTAGTGTTGGGCCAGGGTATGAACAGTGCCCCTAATCGAGCCCAATTTCTCTTCAAGATTTGGGTTCGAGTATTTTAATCGGGGTCGTAGCTGACTTGTTGGAGGACCGACGTGACGGTCTGTAACCGACGTGACCTTTCGTGACCTTTTGGTTCTGACAGTTACGTCTAATCAAGGGTCGCGTCCGTTAGGAATTTGCGTAGGGATTGATGGCCTTGGTAACGGTGCATTCTTATTAATGATTGCTCCGCTTTTACCATTATGCCCCTTGCATGTTTATAAATACTTTCCCTCTCCTTCGTTATTTCGTTTCTGCGATTTAAAATTTTCTCTTCTACTTTACTTGCTCGTGGTGCAACCTCTGTTCGAAGGTTTTCATCTTCCTTTCCTTCACGCCCAGACAAAGGTTAGTCCTTTCTTCTCTTTTCTACGAAAAAATGCTTCTGGCTTTCATGCTTAGAGAGAAGTTGGTTTGTAGGTTTTGACTCCGTGTTCCCCTTAGAGACCATGTTTTTTATTTTTCTTTTTCTTTTTCTTTTGTAGGTTTTTCTCACCTTTTAGGAAAAATAATGGCCTCTGTAGACATTCTTGCTCAGTGGGTCGATGTCACTGTATTAGGAGAGAAACCTTTGGTTGATGCCGAATTTATCACCCACCTTCGCATTCATCACAGGCTTTGTACGTCTGAGGAGGATGAGCCGAAATATAAGTTAGTGGCCCCGGGTCCGGAGGACCGGGTGTGTTTTGGGAGGGTCACTGAGGCGGCCCCTCATTTCTTCTTCATGTACGAGAGCATGATTACCCGTTTGGGTGTTTTCTTCCATTTTCTGACTTTGAAGTTGATGTTTTACGCCACTGCCGAGTTGCTCCTACTCAGCTTCATCCCAACTCTTGGGATTTTTTGAAAATTTACCAGTTCATCAGTCATGCCCTGGAATTTCCGACGTCTTTGAGGATTTTTTTCTATCTCTTCCATATGACCAAGCCCTTTAGTGGGCAAAATAATAAACAACAATGGGTGTCCTTCCGAGCTATCCAAGGTCGGAGGGTTTTCACCCTTTTTGATGAATCTTTTCATGACTTCAAAAATTAATTTTTCAAAGTGCAAGCTGTAGAGGGTCACCGCCCCTTTTTCTTGAATGATGACTCTTCTCCTCGCTTTCCTCTATATTGGCTAGAGGCCTCCCCCTGTGAGAAATATGGCCTGGATGACCTGGATAAAGTGGAGGCAGCTATTGTGGGGTTCCTCCGAAAAGTGTGGCGGAGGGCCCCATATTTGGACACTAAAAAGTTTCTCCAGGGGTCTCCGACCTTTATCCAGGCACAACTAGGTGGCTTTTACTTGTTTATCAAATTTCTGACTTGTCTGATTTGCCTTTCTGACTTGTCTAATCTATTGGTTGTTACTTGTTTTTACAGAGATGGCGAAGAGGAATTCGAATGAGTCTTACCAGAGGGTGCAGGAAGCTAAAGCGAGGTCCCGGACCAGGACTGGTGGGGCCAGGGCGGTTATCTCTCCTCCTCCCCCTCCTCCCCAAAATTTGGGGACTCCTTCAGAGCCCATTGTGATTTCAGCTTCTTCTCAGCCGCCCCCCTCTCCCCGTCCTTCTCCTGAGCCAGAGAGAAAAAAGCGCAAGGCTTTGGAGCCTGGTTAAAATTGATGCTCCTGCATTCATCCGGAAATACATCTATCCCCATACTCGTATAGGTATGGATGATGTTTCTGTCCGGAACCACCTTACCTCTCTGGCTAAGGAGAGTATCAGGGCAGCGGGGGTCTGTACCAAGCTCTTAGATATCTTTGAGAAGGGTCCTCTTAGTTCTTTGGGTTCAACCTCGAAGGTTGAAGAGTTAGAGGGAAGACTTCTCATGTATCAGGAGCATGAGAGGGAGTTGAAGAAGGAAGTTACTAAGTTAAGGGAGGAGATGGATAGTCTTCGAGAGAAGGAGAGCAAGCTGCAGGCTCAGTGCAATATGGAGGTGGGCCTGAGGAAGACTGCCCAGGAGAGTTACCAGAGCTTGTTCGAGGACCTTGTAGGGGTTAGAAAAGATTTGCTGAATACTCGGACTGCCTACGCCGAGTTGGAGGACTCCATTGCTGAGGGATCTGAGGAAGCTTGAAGGATATTTAAGGAGTAGGTCGGGGTTATTGCCCCCGACTTGGATCTTTCCCCTTTAGATCCCGACAAGGTTGTGATTGATGGGGCCATTGTTTATCCCCCAGCTCCTCAGGTTGTCTCCGAGTCAGAGTTGAAGACTCGGCGTCAAAGAATCATTGAGTCCCCTCCTCGTTCGAAGGATGCTCCGAGTTCCTCAAAGCCCCAAGGTTCCTCATCTCCGACTCCTATGGATACTTCTCTCCCTAGCCCTGAAGCTGTTCCAACTACTCTTCCTGGTTCTGGTGGTGATCCGTCTACTCCTCTGCAAAAATAATTTTATTGGCTATATGAGGGCCCGGCCTGTGGGTCCCCCCTTTTTAAACTCTTTATATTTGTTTGTTGGTGGTGGTGTTTGTTTGAACGATTTCTTCTGGCCTTTTAATTAAGGCCGTAAACAAAAAATACCCTTTTTGATAAGGGTTTGAGTTAACAAAATAAATAACCTTTTTTGGATAAGGGTTTAAGTTACCTTATGCGTGTATGCTTTTCTGATTTTTATTTTTCGAAGACCCCTTGATCTTTTCTGAAAACCTTTCCTTCGGCTTGCCTGAACCTTTTTGTTTTAAGGGTTCTAGGATAGCTTTTAAGCTTTTTCCCTAGGTTTTTCAATCTCTTTTTGTTATTCCTCGTACTCAATTTTGTTTTATTGAGTTCTTATGACTTAGGTTATTTTTGCGATTCGCTTTCTTTTCTACTCGATTTCGACTTATGAGTCGAGATGTTTCCGAGTTTTTTACGATCAACTTTCATAACCTCTTTACACCGACTTGTACCTCGTCGTTTTATCCTGACGACCATCTAGGTCGGTTCATGGGATTTTCACGCTTTGTCGAGCTTAAGTCGGCGCGTTTCGTAGAAAGACTTAGAAAACAAAAAGGAACTTATAAGAGATATTGAAAAAGATCTTTATTTATTGGGGAGGTACCTTTTTGCTACTAAGGATTTTTGACAGCCTATTTTCCCTTAGCCTCTACTATGATGCCTCGTTAAAAACCCTACTCCAGAAAAAACCCTTTATTTTCGGGAAAAAATCATGAAGTTGGAAAAAGAGTACATCAGGGAGTAGAGTTCGCTTTTAACTATAGTACCTTTTCATATTACAAGCATGCCACGACCTTGGTAACTCGGTGCCGTTCAGGTCGGTCACCTTGTAATATCCTTTTCCTAAGACCTCATTGATTTTGTATGGTCCCTTCCAATTGGCGGCGAGTTTTCCTTCCCCCGACTTGTTGACCCCAATGTCGTTTCTGATCAAGACCAAGTCGTTCGGGGCGAAGGTCCTTCGAATGACTTTTTTGTTGTACCTTGTAGTCATCCTTTGCTTCAACGCTGCTTCTCTTATCTGGGCTTCTTCTCAGACTTCGGGCAGCAAGTCGAGCTCCTCTTTGTGCCCCTGTATGTTTCCGAACTCATCATGGAGAATCACCCTTGGGCTTTGTTCATTGATTTCTATGGGTATCATGGCTTCTATGCCATAGACTAGTCGGAAGGGCGTTTCTCCAGTTGCGGATTGAGGCGTTGTCCTGTAAGCCCATAACACTTGTGGGAGCTCTTCAGCCCAAGCTCCTTTTGCATCTTGTAGCCTTTTCTTCAGTCCTGCCAGTATGACTTTGTTGGCCGCCTCGGCTTGTCCATTCGCTTGCGGATGCTCCACCGAGGTGAACTGGTGTTTAATTTTCATACTGGCCACCAGGCTTCTGAAGGTAGAGTCGGTGAACTGGGTTCCATTGTCTGTAGTGATGGAATATGGTATCTCATATCTTGTGATGATATTCTTGTAGAGGAACCTCCGACTTCTTTGGGCTGTGATGGTAGCCAGTGGCTCTGCTTCTATCCACTTTGTGAAATAGTCTATTCCCACGATCAAGTATTTAACTTGTCCTGGCGCTTGGGGAAAAGGAACCTAACAAATCCATTCCCCATTTTGCGAAGGGCCACGGAGAAGTTATACTGATGAGCTCCTCGGGGGGAGCCACGTGGAAGTTTGCATGCATTTGGCATGGTTGACATTTTTTCACAAATTCTGTGGCATCTTTCTGTAAGGTCGGCCAATAGAATCCAGCTCGGATTACTTTCCTGGTAAGCGATCTGGCTCCGAGATGATTTTCGCAGATCCCGCTGTGGACCTCCTCTAATACCTCGGTGGTTCTCGAGGTCGGTACGCACTTTAACAATGGTGTTGATATTCCTCTTCTATAGAGAATATTTTTCACCAGAGTGTAGTGTTGTGCTTCCCTCCGGATTTTCTTAGCCTCTTTTTCCTCCTTAGGGAGGATGTCGAATTTTAGGTATTCGACCAAGGGGTTCATCCATCCGATGTTTAGTCCGGTTACCTCAAGGACCATTTGCGTTTCCTCCGTTTTTACCACAGAGGGTTCCTGGAGAGTTTTCTAGATCAGGCTTCTGTTATTCCCTCCTAGCTTGGTACTTGCTAACTTAGATAGGGCGTCTGCTCTGCTATTTAGATCCCGAGTTATATGTTTGATCTCGGTTTCCGCAAAGCGCCCAAGATGCTCCAGAGTTTTTTCCAAGTACCTCTTCATATTTGGGTCTTTTGCCTGATACTCTCCACTTATCTGGGAGGTCACTACTTGGGAGTCGCTATATACCATCACTTTTGTAGCACCGACTTCTTCTGCCAGCTTTAACCCGGCAATTAGAGCTTCATATTCTGCCTGGTTATTTGAGGCTGAGAATTCAAATTTGAGGGAAACCTCTATCTGGGTTCCCCTTTCGTCCACTAATATTATGCCTGCACCGCTCCCTGTCTTATTTGAGGATCCATCTACATAGAGTTCCCATGTTGTTGGTTTTTTCTCTTGATCTCCTGCGTATTCTGCTACGAAGTCGGTAAGGCATTGGGCTTTAATTGCCGTCCGAGTTTCATACCTCAAGTCGAACTCGGAGAGCTCTATTGCCCATTGAACCATTCTCCCTGCAACATCCGTCTTTTGGAGGATTTGCTTCATGGGTTGGTTCGTGCGGACTCTTATTGTATGAGCTTGAAAGTAAGGCCGTAGCCTTCGTGAGGCTACCACTAAGGAGTAGGCAAACTTCTCTAGTTTGTGGTACCTTAGCTCGGGGCCTTGTAGAACTATGCTGATGAAATACACCGGATGCTGACCGACCTCGTCTTCTCTTATCAGGGCTGACGCGACAGCCTTGTCTGCTACAGATAAGTATAGGACGAGGTCTTCTCCAACTGTAGGTCGGGTCAGAATCGGGGGTTGACTCAAGAATATTTTGAACTCCTGGAACGCCTCTTCGCATTCAGGAGTCCATTCGAACTGACATCCCTTTCTCAGAAAGGAGAACAAGGGAAGGGATTTTAGTGCTGACCCTGCCAAGAATCTGGAGAGGGCTGCAAGTCGGCCGTTTAGCTGCTGGACCTCTCTTAAGCAAGTCGGGCTTTTCATTTCCAGGATGGCTCTGCACTTATCGGGATTTGCTTCGATTCCCCTTTGTGTCAGCATGAACCTAAAAATTTTCCAGCTTCCACCGCGAAGGTACACTTTGCGGGATTTAGTCTCATCCCGTGTGACCTTATGGTGTCAAATACTTGCAAGAGGTCTGACAAGAGGTCGATTTCTTCCTTGGTTTTTACTAGCATGTCGTCGACGTAGACCTCCATTAAACTTCCAAGGCGGGGAGCGAACACCTTATTCATCAGCCTCTGATATGTGGCCCCTGCATTTTTCAATCCAAATGGCATGACCACATAGCAGAAGTTGGCTCTGGGTGTGATGAATGATGTTTTCTCCTGGTCTGGCTCGTACATCGGGATTTGGTTATACCCCGAGTAGGCATCCATGAATGATAAGTATTGATATCCCGAGCTGGAGTCTACTAGGGTATCGATACTTGGTAATGGATAAGGGTCCTTGGGACATGCCTTATTTAAATCGGTATAGTCGACACACATTCTCCATTTGCCATTTTGTTTTTTGACTAGCACTATGTTAGCTAGCCATGTTGGGTATTTGACTTCTCTGATGAAGCCGGCTTCTAGGAGCGCTTGTACTTGTTCTTCTATTACTAGGGCTCATTTTGGGCCGAGCTTACGTCTTCTCTGTTGTACAGGTCAGGACCCTGGGTATACCGAGAGCTTGTGGGACATAAGCTCGGGGTCTATCCCGGGCATGTCGGAGGCTTTCCAGGCAAAGAGGTCGGAATTGTCTCTTAGGAGCTTAATCAACCATTGTTTTAGGGCTTCCCCTAGGTTGGCTCCTATGTTGGTGTTTTTTCCTTCCTCTTTGCCGACTTGTATTTCCTCAGTTTTTCCTCCCGGCTGTGGTCGCAGCTTTTCTCGGGCCCTTGCACCGCCGAGCTCTATGGTGTGGACTTCTCTGCTTTTTCCTCTCAGATTCAGGATTTCATTGTAGCATTTCCTTGCCAATTTCTGATCTCCCCTCACCGTTGCTATTCCCGCTGAGGTTAGAAATTTCATGCAAAGGTGGGGAGTGGATACCACTGCTCCGAGTCGATTAAGGGTAGCTCTACTGATTAAAGCATTATATGCTGACCCTACGTCGATGACTATGAAGTCTACACTCAGAGTCTTGGATTTTTCTCCTTTTCCAAAAGTGGTGTGGAGGGGCAAAAATCCCAGTGGTTTTATCGGCGTGTCGCCTAGTCCGTACAAGGTGTCGGGGTAGGCTCTTAATTCTTTCTCATCCAACCCTAGTTTGTCAAAAGCGGGCTTGAAAAGGATGTCCGCTGAGCTTCCTTGGTCTACTAGGGTTCTATGGAGATGGGCATTGGCTAGGATCATAGTAATTACCACTGGGTCATCGTGCCCAGGGATTATTCCTTGCCCATCTTCTCTTGTGAATGAAATGGTGGGAAGGTCGGAAGACTCTTCTCCGACCTGGTAGACTCGCTTGAGATGTCTTTTGCGAGAGGACTTGGTGAGTCTCCCTCCCGCGAATCCTCCAGAGATCATATGGATATGTCTCTCCGGGGTCTGCGGTGGTGGGTCTCTTCTATCCATATCGTCTCGCTTTCTCTTCCCATGACCGTCCGACCTTTCTATGAGATATCTGTCGAGCCGACCTTCTCTAGCCAGCTTTTCTATCACATTTTTAAGGTCGTAACAGTCATTTGTCGAGTGACCATATATTTTATGGTACTCACAGTAGTCGCTGCGACTCCCCTCTTTTTTATTTTTAATAGGTCTGGGAGGAGGCAGTCTTTCGGTATTGCAAATCTCTCTGTATACATCCACTATGGAAACCTTTAGAGGAGTATAAGAGTGATATTTTCTTGGTCTATCGAGACCGAGTTCTTCCTTCTTTTTGGGTTCCCTCTCCCTCTTTTTTGTTGAGGGGAGATGCCCAGGTCGCCAACTCGAATCTTTCAGCCTAGCATTCTCCTCCATGTTGATGTACTTTTCAGCTCTTTCCTGTACATCACTTAAGGAGGTGGGGTGTCTTTTTGATATGGACTGTGAGAAGGGACCTTCTCTAAGCCCATTGACTAACCCCATTATGACTGCCTCAGTGGGCAGGTCTTGGATTTCTAAACATGCTTTGTTGAACCTTTCCATATAGGCTCGTAAGGATTCTCCGACCTCCTGTTTTATCCCCAGGAGGCTTGGCGCATGTTTTACTTTGTCTTTCTGGATAGAGAACCTCATCAAGAAATTCCTTGAGAGGTCTTCAAAACTGGTGACCGACTTCGGGGGGAGGCTGTCGAACCACTTCATCGCCGCTTTCGACAAGGTTGTCGGGAAAGCTTTGCATCGCGTAGCATCAGAAGCATCAGCCAGGTACATCCGACTTTTAAAGTTGCTTAAATGATGCTTCGGATCTGTGGTTCCGTCATAGAGGTCCATATCGGGGCTTTTAAAGTTTCTTGGAACTTTTGCCCTCATTATGTCCTCACTAAAAGGATCCTCCCCTCCTGGGGGCGACTCTTCTCTATCGTCACGGGAGTTCCGACCTTTGAGAGAGGATTCTAACTTTAAGAGTTTCTTCTCTAACTCTTTTCGTCGATCCATCTCCTCTTTTAGGTGCTTTTCTATCTCCCTTTGTCGCTCCCGTTCCTGTTCTAGCTGTTCCAAGCGACTTTGGTGGACATGGACTAATCCCATAAGTTCAGTTGCGTGGGACTGTTCATCCTTCTCCGAATCGCGCCCTTCTGAGGAATTCACCTTCGGAGTTTTGACTCCGGAGGTACCCTCTTTGTGTTGATCGTTGGTTCCCTGGTGGAGGGTTAAGTCCACGTCATTATTTTCGGTGTCCAGATTCTCTTGTTCGGAATCTGCCTCCACATGACCCTCTTCAGGGGATCTGTCCGCCATCACTGGTTGATCTCTCGGGTCCCCGGCAACGGCGCCAATGTTACGATGGGTAACCGGAGATTGTTGGGCTGGACTCACTAGGTTGGCCCAATCGTCTGATGAAGGAAGCCTTCGAGCGGATCTGCGTCTTGGGGGCCTCCGTCCGACTTGTGAGTATGAACGAATGGGGGGTGGTACCTGCAAAGACACTCCGATACCTAAGTCAGCAGGGGGTTAAGCAGGTTTAGAATGTATCGGAACTTAGAGATACCTGAGAGGTGTTAGTGTATTTATAGTGGTGAACCAATAACCACCGTTGAAGTAGTACCACTTTTTAAGGGGAATAACCGTCCCTTTATCTTAGGCTGGTTAAGATATGACTCCTGGAAGTGGTTAGAGAGATTCTAGGGGCAGTTATCCTCTTGAGGGAGGGTTTATCTGCCAGCTAATCCTCGTACCGACTTCTTTAGAGCAAGTCGTGAAGATAGCCGACTTCGTGGTATCTGGTCGGTGTAATGAAAGGCTCAACTCTTTTGGGTTGGGCCTTTTTTCTTGGATCCTGAGCCTTAGTGTTGGGTCAGGGTATGAACAATACTCAATTTGGTTCCTAAAGTTACACTTGAGCCTCAATTTAGTCCTTAAAATTTTAATTGTCTCAATTTAGTCTCCAAACTTTTCAATTGACTCTGTGATGGAAACCACTGTAGGACTAACGTGATTAAAATTTGAAAAGTTCAGGGAGTAAATTGAGACAATTGAAACTTCAAGAACTAGATTGAGGCTCGAGTGTAACTTTAAAGACCAAAATGAATATTTTCTTATCATTTTCCGTTGATAACTTATAAAATATTATTAGATTTATGTATATTTAGTTTACTAAAATAAAATACTTTTTGTCTTTTTCCTTTGCCATATAATATATATATCTTGTTTGAACTTGGGATCCTATATATATTATTTAATAATATTCTATCTATATTATACTCCCTAAGGCTAAATCTTAATTTTATTTTTCTTTGCTTTTTTAAAGATAGAGGTTACAACTAAAAAATGGTCTTATTGATTATTTAATTTGAACTCCTATTCTATGTTTGGGCACCCTTACATAAATTAAAATAGAGAAAATAAAAAAAGGAAAACCAAGTGAGAAAGTAAAAGTTCCAAGATTGTGAGGTTCATTTTTGGTATTAAACACTAAAAACTAAAAAATAAAAAATAAAAAATAAAAATAAAAATAAAAGATAGAGAGAGAAAGAGAAAAATAAGTTGAGAGAATAAAATATTTAAGATTATGAAAGAGCAAAAAGATATATATTAAGTAATTATCTAAATGAATATATAACTTGGATAGTGGTGGGCTTGGATTCACGGTATATGCTCTATACTTTTCCATATCCACCTTGGACCTCATCACATGCATGTAGATTTTGGTTCCTTTTTCATCATCACTTGATCAGAGAAGCTACTTGCATTCTTCTTTTCTAATTCTAAATTAAATTAATGTAAAAACTAAGGTGCAGTTAATTTTATATGAAGTTGATATATAGTTGAGAGCAGTTAAATAATTTGATTAATTTGACTAAACTTTTATGGTGAAAACTCAGGTGAAGTCGACTTTACGTACCTGAGAGTCGTTGGATGAAAATTTAGACAAATCAGTCAAATCATCTAACAGCTCTCAAGCATTAATTTCAGGTGAAGTCGACTTCACCTGAGTTTCCACCAATTTTTATTTAACCACTTTTAGTAATCAACTTCAGAAAAAAAATTAACTGCACCTGAATTTATATCTTAATTTATGATTTTGTGAGTTAGTGGTGTGGGTTGACCAAAATTATATTCTATTTTATTTACTGTAATATCCCAATACTAAAAAATATTTTATATAATTATTATATAAAAAATATAATATAACTGAAATTTCTAATTGTTTATACATTTGCTGTTATAACATTATTGAGAATAAACGGCTAACCTATTGACTTCAAAAGCAATTTAAAAAAAGAAAAAGAACATATATATCAAAGCGAGATCCAAACCAACACATGGCATAAATAAAATAATGGATAACTGATATTGACCAGTCTTAAAATTTGGTGAAGTTTCTTGTGAGTCTGCTCAATTTCAAAATATATATGTATCACACACACTTCAAGTCGCCGACCAACGTTTATTTATGATATATGGTATTCCTGTTTTGAAAAACATTGCGCACCAATACACACAGAAACTTCCTCAAATTGTTCCTAGTTTTCAGGGGTATTATTGCAAATAAAAAATAATATTAGTTAAAAACATTAGCAAGACTGAATTATTACTTGTATACATGTTAAAAATATAATTGTTCATGATTTTTTTATCAATCTAAATTTTAAAAAAACATAATATTAAAAATAGATTTAAAATTTCTATGACCGAAAAATCTAGAGTTCGATCTTTAGAATTTAAGCATAACACTAATAAAAAATAAAAGAAAGCATATGCAAAAAAGAAATTAAACAAATTCAAAAAGAGACTTTTTCTTGAAAAAAATATTAAAAATATAATCATTTTTATATCTCTTTTTATCAATTTGGATTTTATATATATATATATATATATATATATCTTTGAAAGCTTTTAGATTTTTTTTTTCTGGAAAAATGTTATCTGTCTCTAATAATTTTTATTGGGACATATGTCCCAATTGTATAAATTTATGTTCTACGACTATAAAAGATATCCTAATTTCATATTCAAAATATATTCTTTGTGTAAAAAAAAAATTATGAAAGGTAAATACGTAGCAAATAGTAGAAAATACTTAAAAAAATTATATATAAAGTGATAAAAAAAATTTACATGTCAATAATTTTAATGTAGACATAATATATAATAAGACAAAATATAATGTTTGAATTATGTAACTAACCTCACTGTGACTTTAATATTATTATTTTACATAAAAAATATTATTAAATAAGTACTTATATAAAATACATAATAAAATATAAATTAAATAGATGTAAAATAACACATATATACACATTTTTTATTTACATATTATTAGTCACTATGACTAATAGTCTTAAATGAAACCTAACCACAAAATATTTTTTATACATGTTATTATCTATTAGTAGCAAACATTTACTAAATGTTTAAAGAACTCAACTAAGTACCTACTACTAGTTTTAATTTGCTATATTATTCCGCGGCTTCATTTATTTATTTTAATTCTTTTATCATTTATTAAACTTATTATTGTTAATGCAAAGCGGACCGGCCCGTCCCAATCCGCTCCACCCTGCCTAGGTCCGTCTCATAAACGGAGTGGACCGGCCCGCCTCGCCAACTAAAATGGGTTCAAAATACTAGCCCGTCCCGCTTTATGGCGGATTGGCGGGTCAGCGGGCTAGCCCGCTTGATTTTTTTTTGAAAAATAAAATTCATTAAAATTAACTAAAAAATAATAATTAAAAAATCAAATACAAATAAAAAATAGTCAAATTATAATATAATTTTTTTACTATCTTTTTTTTAATTTCTAACTTCAATAAAATTGTTCAAAATAATATTTGTCAATAGAACTATCTTTATTTTAAAAAATAAGTAACATAATTCGAACAAATATACGAAATTGTAAAATAAAATAAAATAAATAAAGTTAATAATTAAAAGAAGAATAAAAATAAAACCAAAAAAAGTGTTTAAAAATTTTATAATAGTAATCATTCTTTTATTTAATAAAAATAAATAAATAAAAATTTTCGACCTGGCGGACTGGCCCACCCCGCTACGCCAAAACCCGTCAATTTAGCGGATTTTTTTAATTGAGCGGGTTTCAAATCCTAGCCCGATCTGCTCTTTTTAGCGGGTCGGCCGACAGGTTAATCTATTTTGCCATCCTCTGGTTATAGCAACGACCTTGACCATGTGACCCACATAGATTACATCCCACAAAACACTTTCTAAAAGTCATCTAATTGCAATGCTGACATCCCTATAAGAATTTCTTTTTTCTTTTTGAATAATATAATTAGTAGAGTCTTTATTAATTACCTTAATCCTATCCCACTATAAAGTATAAACCATATGCTGAGGTGTTAGTGAGTAGGTTCCAAGAAAAAGATAAAGAAAAAAAAAAGTGATGACATTGATGCATAGATTCATGCTCTCATAATTAATAGTGTCACTCTATAAATACAAATAGCTTCTCATAGTTGAACCATATTAACTCTTATATGCTCTCTTCTATTATTATTTCTTATTACTAGTACTTCTCTGTTCTCTATGGAGCTTGAAAATTGCCAGTGTCTAAGCATGATTACAAGTTATGAGAGAATTGGTGGTGGCTATGATGATTCTTCTTCTTCTTCTTCTTCCATTATTGTGTGTGTGAATGATGAAGAATCTATGACAAGATTGAAGATGGCTTGTTGGAGAACATTGTGGAGGAAGATCAAGAAGGAGAAGAAGAGATTCTTCAACAATAATAAGAAGAACTCTTCTTCTTCTTCACATGTTCTTCATTATCAATATGATCCTAACTCATACTTGCAGAACTTTGATGATGGCTACTACTGTTCTTCCTCTGATCCTGACATATTCTCTAGGTCATTCTCTGCTAGATTTGCCATGCCTTCCAAGTTTTTTGAGAAGAATAATGATGAAGTAGCCATTGAAGAAGGAGAAGAAGAAGAAGAAGAAGAAATTCTAGATCAATGATGATTATTAAGATAAGAGCAACTTAATTAATTAATTAGTGTACATTTTTAGTATCCCTTCTCCCTATTATTATTACCATGAAAGGAGATTAATCCTAGGTAGTTCTTTTGTATAAAAAGTTTTCATTTTTATGTTGAATTATGATGTAATCCTCTGTACATATAACAAAAAAAATGTGGTATTTTTTAAAGATATGTCTCTTGGTATTTTATTTTTTTATTAAACAGGTTTAAATATTTTGCTGAATTATGAATAGATTAGCCAAGTTGTTAATTTTTTTTTCTGACTATTAGATGCTAAAAAAGTGAGTGTTCTCACTTCTCATTAATGTGGCCAATTTAATTTCTTCTTTATTATGATATAATATACTACTAGTAATATTAGGAGACAAAAAAAACTGCGAGAATTTATCTTATTTAATATTTATTAATTATCGCAATAATTAATAAATATTAAATAAGACAAATTATAATTGTTTTGACTAATTTTCTTTAATTACCAATCATTTTCGTTATACATAAGATTAGCCAACTTGAATGTAAATCTATTTGACTATTTTAAGGGGTTAAAAAAAGTGAGTGTTCTCATTATCATCATCATCATGAGTGCTGATGCTTCTATTTTCTTGTTTATTCTGTCTTCTCCTTTTGTTCCTTTTCATCTTTTTCTCCAAACAAGTGATGTAGTTGATGACAGAATTTCATCCAATTTGGTATTTCAATGGGCCCTATGACTCATTACACACAACTTTTGAGTCATTTTAGAGTCTCAATCTAACAACAATTTCATAAAAAAAAAAAAAAAAAAAAAAAAAAAAAAAAACAGCATTCACAATATCATTAAAGAATCAATATGCATGCCTTGGTGCCTACAACCTTAAAATCTTCATAGCTTGCTTACACTGCAAAATCATTACCAATAATAATAACCATAATTAAAAATCACAATTTTTCATCACAAACTTGGATTTGATATTATTATTATTCCGAGACTAAAGGTGTGTTTAGTTTATGTTTATGTTTTTATTTTTTGCTTTTTTTTTTTTTACAATTTTATGAAAAAAATAGGATGTAAAAACAGAAATATAATTTTATTATTTTTATACTTTTAACAAATTAAAAAATAAAAATAAAAAATACAAGCCAAATCGCACCTAAGATATTTTATTTCATCCTAATAACTATCCCTAATAAGGAATTAAAGACATTGTATGCTAAGAGTTTTAGCAAGGAATTTGTCTACTACTAATATTATTATACCAACCAACAAAAGGATTAATAATTAAAGAACTTGTATATTTTAATCATGGTGTGGTCCTATATATATACATAAGAAACTGCTGATATTTATGGACCACATCATCTGCTTAACCAGAAAAAGGAGTTAACTGCAGCAAGCCATGTGCTGTGTGTGTGTGAACATGATGTGTAAGTGTAAGTGCTATCCAACTCTCCTTCAATTCTTTATCACTTGGGAATTTATTTCTCCTTTTCTATCCACAAATCTTTTCTTCTTTTTTTTTTTAATATTTATTTTTATTATGTTTTTTAGCTAGCTTCTTTTTCTACAGGACCTGATTCAGCTATTTAATGCTAAAAAGTAGAAAGTAATCCATGCAGAAAAAAGCAGGGGAAAAAAGTAGACAGCGTATAATTTGTTTTAACGGTTCCCATAGCATTTTTTTTAATGAAGATCTAATATATATTATACGAAGAGTTTTAAGTGTACTGAAAATACTGGTATTCTAATTATTTTAATCGTGGATTTAAATTATAAAAAATATATATAATATATATTAATTAAAATTAACGGTTAAAATAACTGAAATACCGATATTTTCAGTACATTTAAAATTTTTCTTATATTATAATATTGTACAAGTATTAATTTATATTTATTATATTCCAACTTCTACAAATAGAGCACCTAATTAAATGATAGTGTAGTCTATTTTATTCTTTTAAACAAAAGTAGTAAAATTACCATTAATTTTAATTACTAAAATAGTAATTCATAGGACAATCAAATCAATCACTGAACTGTGAACTAAATCGTCAATTTTCTTTTTTATATATAATCAACAGAACTAAAGTTAAATAAAAATAAAAAAAATTATTTTGAAAAAGATATCTCTAGCTAATATCAACAGAAAATTAAAAAAAAATCACACTAATAAATAAATTATAAACATCTAAATAAAAAATTTAGTGTGTCCAAATTTATTTAATTCATTCACAGTCTTTTTTTTTTTTTTAAATACGTGATTAAGTATCACATTTCATTTTTTAATTAGCAAAATCTATCAATTAAACAAGAGAATACTATATTGTGTTCATGCACAAATTAAATCATTATTATCTTTATTTTTCACATTAATCCCACTTTAATATAAAAATTCTTAAATTTTTAAGATTAATTATAACCTACTTGTTCATATTCCTAAATATTTAAGTAAATTTTATAGAAATCACCTTAATTAAAGTAGCTCTTCAAGTTTTGTCAACATTAATTATAAAAGTACTTACAAATAACTAACTAAAATAATGATCACATCTACAACTAGAATTGAACATTGAATCATTGTTGAATTTGAGTATATTAATTCTTACCCACTTCTAACCATGAAATTCAAAAGCACAGTAACATTTTTACCATCATATATGAATGAACTAAAATCAAATAAATATAGCAAAAGCAATAGGGAACTTTTTTTTCTTGGATCCTTATTGGTTCATCTTTATTACCTACCTATCACTGAAGGGGTTCAGCCTACAGAATCTTTGAGACAGTTGCATTGGTGGCTCATGGAATTTAATGCTTGTCCTTATAAGTAAGCTACCATTATAACCCTACCATACCTTCTCATTATACATTGGACCATGCTGTCTAACCATGCCAACAATGTCCTTACAAAATTAGAGACAAGGACACACTTGGGACCTCCATAAATTCACTACCCAATTAAGGAAAAAACATTTTTGGAACATCAAAATTATTTTGTATTTTATGAGGATATTTATTTTTTAATTTTAGTATGGTTTTTGCTTTTTTAATTTTGAATATTCAAGACTAATCACTAAACTATATATAAAATTACCACTTTTTTCAAAAATATAATCTCTTAATTTTTTTATCATTAGATTTTATTGCATTTTTTTTATGGCATTGGTTGTTGAATTGTGACACAAGCTTTTATTCAGTGATCCAGAAAAAAAATTTTAAGATTTAAAATTTTAAATCCACATATAAAATTTAAAGTTAAAAACTTCGGCTAATTTATTTTATATGGAAAAAATATTGGTGTTTTTGTTTAATATATAATTATTTGGTATAATTACAGGTGGGTAGATTTTGCACGTGAAGGGTCAACACGTAGTGTGTGTTGGACACACGTGTCATCATTCTCATAACGTGCAAGGTACGTGTTAGACACGTGTCATCATCCTGACAACACGCAGAGTGTGTGTTGAAAACGTGTCAATATTCTGACTTGTATTAGCTAGACACCATTTTTGCACATCTACAATACTGTAATACACTTCAAATATCAATATTCAACTAAATCACTATCTTTATCTCCATATTAAAAATAATTTCTGAAAAAAGTTCTGAATAAAAACAAAATATATTTATATCATTTCATTCAATGGTGTTGATATATCGCAAGTAATAATCAAATGTCCAATTTTGTATGTTTCATATACATTAGTAATATTAAGGAGACAAAATCTAGAATTATCTTATTTAGATTGACATTTATAATTTTATGTATATAATATTTAAAATTATATATTTATTAAATTTAATATTATATATTTATTTTAAAAATAATTAATAAATATAAAATAAAATAACTTTAAATTAATTTAGATTAATTTTTATTGTTTTTCAAACATTTTTGGCCCTACACATATGTGCTATGCTTCTAATATAAGGTTCAAAAAAGAAGGAAAATATTCTAACAAATAATCTCTGCTCTAATAATAAATGCAACAAATAACCTCATGCTTTCGATAGCTCATATGTCATCATAACATTAACCAAATAAATGGCAGTTTAGTCACAGGAAAAACAAAAGAGATTGAATCATTGAAAAGGACTTATCTCTTAATGAATTGATGTTGAAATTTAATAGTAAATTAGTATAATAATCTAAATACTAGGATTGTGATTTAAATACTAGGCAGTCTAACCGGAGGGAATATAATTTTATAAAATGTGTTGTGTATAATTGTTTTTAATAGTTGGTAAAAGTATATAAATGACTTCATATTTTAGAAAAATGCTAAATAAACAAATATATATTTGTAACCAAGTCTACAATTAAGTCTTATTATATTTTAATGAACATCTCAATATATCTCAATTCTCACCTTATTTAAAGTGTCAATTTACATAATTTTAGTGATTTTTATTATGCCAATAAACTATAAAAAAAACTTAATTAAACTTAACTACCAAAAAAATTTGATCATATACGTTGTAGCACCATTCTATATTGATATATTTTAATAAACTTCTTAGTTTTTACGTCAATAAATTATGATAAAAATTCATATGCAGTTATCTTTTATGTGAAGTTAATATTTTTTATTTAAAAAATTGACTAAATTATCATCTAATAATTTTTAACTATAAATTTTATATGTAAACAATTGTATGTGAGTTTTTATCGTAAATTATATATATAAAAACAAAAAACTTTTTCTCGATCTATTTAAAAGACTTTGGAGAAAATAAACTTGGAACAGTAGCCCCATGCCCCCATCCTTTAGTTACAAATGGAATTGGAACCACACAATCTATATATATGTGTGTGAGCGTGTGTGTCAATATATAGCAGATAGGCATGATTGCTACATATCATGCAAAGAAATTAAAAATTGGTTGGTGGTAGGCCTCAGTAATTATTAATATGGATGGAAACCGTAACTTTTATTAAGTCACATGCAATCAAACAAGTTCTATTAGTAAATATTAAATAACACTCGATCAAGAAGGTGTAATGAGATTCAGTGATGCACATGGCTAAAATAAAGAGTACAATTAAATAATACCTAATAAAACAAATCAAATATATATGATGGTGCCTAGAAAGTTTGTATGTTTAGAACGTGGACGAAGAGATTAAAAATATTTTTTTTTAAGACGTTTATATATATTATGATATTATTGGACATTTTTATTAAATTAGTTAATAATTTATTTTTTTATAAATTAAAATAAAATTATAAATCCAATTGTTTGCATTATAATTATTAGACCCGATTTGATCCGATCGATTTACACAATTTGAATCGAACCATGTTTAAATTTTTTGATAAAAAAATATATATATATATTCTTGATTTTTATTTAAAACAAAAAAAAATCAAAAAAACATGGTCCAGTAGATTTTATAAATTGGTCAGTTCGACTGAATATGATAACAATTGAGTTTATTGTTATTGTTATAAAAAAATTGGTTTTATTCTGATTTGTTAAGAAATTAAAAAATAACCATTAATACGTTCAATAATAATACGACACATAAGTGTCTTTATATGTATAGAATTTATAGAGATTTTACCCTCTAATAATGTCACTATAAAAAAATAATTTATTATCATGCTTTAAAAGTATGTCAAAAAATGAAAAAAAAAATATAAGAATAAAAATCATGTTTTTAAATTATCGACACGCTTTTAAAATGATCATATCTGCGACTGTATCAATTGTTTTATCACCATATTTTTATCGATTTATTAACATACTTAATTTTTTGGCACATTTTTATATGTCTATTACAACATTGAATTCAAATTAAACCATAATCTTCCTTTAAATTAAATTTACAAAAGAAAAAACTTCTATAAACTTTACATTCTTGCTACTTAACAAGAACAAAAGTTAGCTTCCTCCTCAAGAGTAGTTTGCTTCAAATTCTTTTCTAAATGAAAAATAAAGGAAAAATTTCGACTTCCAACACATACACTAATTAAATTAATTAATTTCTTGGAAGAAATAAACTCTTTATTTAGTTCCATCAAAATTGTTTTAAAAACTATATCATTTCCCATTCCACAATAAGAATTTAAACCAAACAAACACTCAAATGAAGAAGTTTCACTCAGAAAACAAAATTCGAAACAAACAAACCCTAATAACAAAACGAAAATATTTAGTAACAAAAAAAATTTAATCAAAATCAATCGAAATTTATTTTATTTAGTATTCATTAATTACTGCAGCAATTAATAAATATTAAATAAAACAAATTCTGACGATTTTTTTGTCTTTCTAACATTACCATTACCGTAACAAAAACCTTAAACCATTGAAACACCACATACAACAATCACTAAGTAAATACTGCAATCTATGAAAATCCCTCTAATGGCTTGATATGCAACCAAACCTCTCTCCAAGAGTCTCACTGCATCTCCCCAGCTTTGTAGATCCACAGGGTCTTCATTTACGCCATTGGTTTCTTCTAGAAGCTTCGCTTTTTCGCTATACAAGCGACTCAGCACGATTGTGACATTGGTTATCAAGAGTATGTAAAGTGGTCTCATGGCTTCCACCCTAGCCGAAATCATGTAACAGAAAACAACTATCATTGCTATCATCAAAGAGCTGAGGGCTCGTTTTGTCTCCGATGCTATGATGCATGCGTTGAGCTCTCTTGAGGAGAAGAATGGTGCCGGCTTAGGCGGTCCGGTTCTCTTTGACCGCTTTGCTTCAAGGGCTGCTTTCATCTGAGCAGCCTTTGAAGCTAGCGGCAGTTTTATTTTGCCACTATTGTTTTCGTAGCCATCAATATTCTTTGACATATTATCTTCTTCGGAATCTTGTTGCTCCAATTGTTTCTGAATGTCATAATCTTTAAAATTTGAGTACCTAAATCCACCCTGATGTTTTAACCTTGACAAAGCTGTAGAGGAATCTTGTTCATTCTCAGAACCACCTAAAAAAAATGACAACAATAATCTCAAAAATTATGGATCTATCTAAATGTATATTATTAAATAGTCGACTTCACGTGAAATTGATAGTTGAGAGTCATTAGATGAAAATTTAGTCAGATCAGTCAAATCATCTAACGGCTCTCAGCTATCAACTTCACGTGAAGTCAACTGCGCCTGAGTTTCTACCATAATTTAATATCATATCAATGCATCGATATTAAATTCAATATAATTATAAATTTGCATGACCTAAAAATATAACATGTATGTATTCGTTGTTGTAAATATTATGAAATTTCTTTGCATTTTAACTTATTATTTTCCCTTTTTCATTCAAATATTAAAAATCAAATTATATGAAATATAACTGAAGCATGCATAAGATCATGCATTTCTAATCTGGTGTCATCACCTACACTGTCAGATTCCTCTCACACTAACTAGTCACTATTTTCTAAGGGTTATTACATAATTGCAATTTTTATTTTATTTTTTATTGCTGCATGCATAAGATCATGCATTTCCAATCGTCAAACAATTATGGAGATGAATTGCAATGACAATTTTATTATTGTATCGGGTGATGATTATTCCAAGGGAATTTAGTTCTTTAAAAATTTTATTAATTGGATTGCAAATATAATCGTGATCATATATTACCAAGAAGATTGATTAATTGATATCTAAATTTTGTAACCATAAATATAATTAGTTCCTTTCATAAATTTCGTTTTAAACCTTAGCAGGTAAAAATTGAATCAAACTAATTGTTTTTGCAAATAAAAACATTAAATGTGAATATTACCCATGTACTCTTCTTCATATTCAGAAGCAAATGCAGGGGACAAAGATTGAGGACGCAAATGACGAAGAAGATCTTCAGCATTGTCCAAATGCTTATCGAAATTTCCTAATGATTGCGTTTGGTAATGATGGGGTTGCCTTGGGGAGGAGGTTCCAGAGGGAGGTTGCGGAGGAAGGGTATTGATCTTACCAGTAATCAATGCCATTCTGTCGCTACCTCTCTCTGCGATCCTCCTCCTCCTCTCTTCCTTTTCCCTTTCCTTTGCGGCCGCTTTTCCATTGTTGCTAGTAGCCATCTTTCTCCCTCTCCTTCTCCTTTTTTTTTCTTCTCTTTGTTTTGTTTTCTTTGTTTGTGTTCTGAAAAGGTCTTTCTGTTATTTCTGTTATGAGAATCTTTAGCATTGAAGTACGCATGTTTTCACCAATGCCATTTGATAAGACATTTTCTATTTTCCTCACACCAATGACTACCCACCTCTCAATTCTAATCAACATTTAATACATAGATAACTTATTAGTAGCATGGCCAAAATAATTCACATAGATACATAGATACATTTTCTATTATTATTATTATTATTATTATTATTATTATTATTATTTACCACGTGTATTAAATTTATATTTTTATTACAATTTAGTTTCTGTATAATGTTTATTAAATATATTCTATATGTAGCACATTCTCTTCTCTGTATATAATATATACTTTTAAAATTCTATTCATTTTATTTATAGGAGGGTACAAATAAAAAGTATTGATTACTAAATTGATTATCTCATTACTTTATCAGTTTATCTGTATGATATCTCTATATATCGCAAGTAGTTAAATTCTATTTGTGTAAGACGAAAAAAAAAATATATATATATATCCGAATTTAAAATACACAAGTTGCTAAACTAGAAATAATAACAACAATAATAAGGCGCACCGAATGCCAATCTGATTAACGAATACACCACATTTATCGTATTATTTGCTTTACTTAGTGTATTAGGAATCAATTGAATATTATATCACTAGAAAAACATTTAATTAGAAAAGAAAAAAAAATATAACAAAAACTTATAATTATTTCTGTATAAAAATAAAATAATAACTATATTATTTATACACAAAAAATTAGTCATAAAATTATTTATTTATATAAAATAATATAAAATATTACATATACATTAAAAATAAATTAAATAATATATATTTATTTGTACATAAATATACAATGATTGATTTAGTGATTAATTTTTGTATAATTTTATAAAATAATTGAACATTATAATCAACACACTTATTTTTTCTCCTAAGCCTTAATCTTTAAGGTGTCTACTAATATATTCTTTATTTTACTAAATATATTACTAAATAACTTGCATTAATAACTTCGTGATACAGTTGTATGTTATTATTAGCTCTGAATTAAATGAATTAATCGTTAATTCAATGTTCTCATGAGTTTTAAAGCATAATTGTTAGTACATTTAAATTGGCATTTAAATAGAGACATTCTTTAATTTCATATTTTCATAAAATAAATTTGAACTCCACGAAATAATATCATCTATTTATTTAAAAAAATTTAATAAAATAAGAAAGAGAAAAAAAATAAGAAACAATAAGTGGTCAATAAATATATTTAAAATGTACTCATGGCCCATGGGTATAAAAAAAATTGATTTTCACATTATAAAAAAATATATTTAAAAATGAATAAATAATATATATTTATTTATACATAAATATACAATAATTGATTTAATAATTGATTTTTATGTAATTTTATAAAATAATTGAACATTAGAATCAACACACTTATTTTTTTTCCTAAGCCTTAATCTTTAACGTGTCTACTAATACACCTTTTATTTTACTAAATATATTACTAAATATCTTGCATTAATAATTGTATGTTATTGTTAGCTCTGAATTAAGTCAATTAACCGTTAATACTTACGACGAAAGTTTATGTTTTTTCAATTCAATATTCTCACGTGAGTTTCAAAGCATAATTGTTAGTGCATTTAAATTGGCATCTAAATGAAGATATTCTTTAATTTCATATTTTCATGAAATAAATTTGTGCTACACGAAATAATATAATCTATTTATTTAAAAGATTTTAATAAAATAGGAAAGAAAAAAAAAGATAAGAAACAATAAGTGGTAGATAAATATACTTAAAATGTACTAATGTAGTATAGGAAAAAATTGATTTTCACATCATAAAAAAATACATTTTAAAAATGAATAAATAATATATATTTATTTATACAAAAATATACAATGATTGATTTAGTGACCGATTTTTGTGTAATTTTATAAAATAATTAAACATTAGAATCAACATACTTATTTTTTTTCTAAGTCTTAATTTTTAACGTGTCTATTAATATATCTTTTATTTTACTAAATATATTAATAAATAACTTGCGTTAATAAGTTCGTGATACGGTTGTATGTTATTATTAGCTATGAATTAAGTCAATTACCCGAATTTTGTCGATGAGTAATAGCTCAAATGGCATAAATTCTCCATACTCAATTAAGAGATTGCGGGTTCGAATATCATATCTTTGGTTAACAAATTAAAGAATTAAGTCAATTAACGGTTAATACTTATGCCAATAAATTGGCGTCTACGATAAAAAAATATATTTTATAAATAAATATAAAATATATTTATTTATAAATACACTTATTTTTTTTTCTCTATGCCTTGATCTTTAATGTGTCTACTAATATATCTTTTATTTTACTAAATAACTTGCATTAATAAATTCGTGATACAATTGCATGTTATTATTAGCTCTAAACTAAGTCAATTAACCATTAATACTTAGGCGGAAGTTTATGTTTGTCTAATTCAATGCTCTCACGTGAGTTTCAAAACATAATTGTTAATACACGTAAATAAATAGAGACATTCTTTAATTTTATATTTTCATGAAATAAATTTGTACTCCGCAAAATAATATCATCTATTTATTTAAAAGAATTTAATAAAATAGGAAAGAAAAAAAAAGATAAAAAACAATAAGTAGCCGATAAATATACTTAAAATGTACTAATGCAGTATAGAAAAAAATTGATTTTCACATCATAAAAAAATGCATTTTAAAAATGAATAAATAATATATATATTATTTATACATAAATATATAATGATTGATTTAGTGATTGATTTTTGTGTAATTTTATAAAATAATTGAACATTAGAATCAACACACTTATTTTTTTCTCTAAGCCTTCATCTTTAACGTGTCTACTAATATATCCTTTATTTTACTGAATATATTACTAAATAATTTTCATTAGTAAATTCGTGATATGGTTGTATGTTATTGTTAGCTCTAAATTAAGTCAACTAATCGTTAATACTTACGCGAAAGTTTATGATTTTCCAATTCAATGTTTTCATGTGAACTTCAAAGCATAATTGTTAGTGCATTTAAATTGGCATCTAAAAAGAGACATTCTTTAATTTCATATTTTCATTGAATAAATTTGTGCTCTACGAAATAATATCATCTATTTATTTAAAAGAATTTCTTAAAATAGGAAAGAGAAAAAAAAGATAAGAAACAATAATTGATTGATGAATATACCTAAAATGTATTAATGTAGTATAGAAAAAAAATTGATTTGCACATCATAGAAAAATATAATTTTGAATAAATAATATATATATTTATTTATACATAAATATATAATAATTAATTTAATGATTAATTTTTGTATAATTTTATAAAATAATTGAACATTAGAATTAACACACTTTTTTTTTTCCTAAACCTTAATTTTTAACGTGTCTACTAATATATCCTTTATTTTACTAAATATATTACTAAATAACTTGTACTAAACTATCAATAAATTTGTATACGGTTGTATGTTGTCCTAACATGATGAATGTTGTTCCCACATTCATGGTGTTGGGATGCGATTTAGTAATTCACAGTTGTTTGGAGTATTAAAACTCCTCTTAAAAAGCTAGAAATAAGTTACAGTTTTATAGTTTAAATAATATTTTTTTTGGGTAACAGATTAAATAATATTTGAGCTAAAGTTATTTTTTGGTTTTTACTTAGATCTATTTTATGTAACACCCTACCACACTAAGTTTTACGCTTAAGTCGTAAAATAGAGGTGGTGTGGTATTACCACCTCTAAAATAAAATGAGTACATATAATAGCAGAAGAATTATAATATGTTAGGAGTCTTGAAGAATAGGGGAAATAAAAGTCGCGAAATAAAAGCGCAACGCTCAAGGAACGAGTTAACTTGCGTGCTAAGAAAACCATAACTATTAAACATAAGATAAAAAAAAGTAGGAATAGTGTGCCAAAGATACAAAATAACAAGCTTCTAACTCAGCCTGCGAAGTCAAGACTGGCCGGAGAATATTTACACATATATACATACATATCCAAAACCCAAAAGTACATATACACAATCCTGCCTCTCCATAAACCTCTAAGAGGATAAAAAAGAACAAGTTATACGGAGAGAAAGCTAAGTACATATTTATACATCACTGTACAACAACATAGTATGGAATGAGAACCGGAGGTTCTCAGTATGGTAAAGGTCACACACATAATATATAAGGTCCTGAGAATGCCAGAGGCAATCCTAGAACGCCGACACTCAGATTATAGAGCTTAAAGTATTAAACAGGAGTCATAAAAGGTGATTTTCTAAGAGTATCTAAACCTAACTTAACCTTAAATCTAAGTCCCATACTGCCATTCCTCCATACCTCCAACTCCATCATGCATTTTCACAGACAAATAGACAGATAAAGGTAAGCACAAGAAGGTTACAATTACTACAGGTAACAAATACACATTTAGCATGGCAAGTACATATAGTCACACCCAATTAAAGCACAAGCAAGTAATTCAAGTAATATGAATATGATGCATGCCTGTCCTATGGTTGATGAGGCTCA
Source organism: Arachis hypogaea (assembly GCF_003086295.3). Taxonomy (NCBI): domain Eukaryota; kingdom Viridiplantae; phylum Streptophyta; class Magnoliopsida; order Fabales; family Fabaceae; genus Arachis; species Arachis hypogaea. The sequence continues at coordinate 3,430,675 of NC_092054.1, read as the reverse complement.
TCTGTCGGTTATCCAGCCAACCCGACAAGTCTGAATTGTCCTTAGACTGTCCCCCGACGTGCATCCCTAAGAGTCTATGCATAGCTTTTTCTCAAATAATCAATATTACTCAATGGGGGTAACATTCCCGGGAATTTATATAGTGCCCGGTCACACTTACGTCGTAGGGTCAACAGAGTATCGAGTTTTCAACCTGGTACACGTGGTGGCAAGCCACGGCACTTGATCCAGGGAATCTCGTATCTCAGATTATTCAAATTCATAAGCCATATAAATAATTCAATTATAATTCATCAACATCCACATCATTCTCAATCGCATCTCATTCATCATTATACGTCAATCATATTCAATCCTTATCCTTCATTATCACACTTCACATTCCGTCCATCAATAGTTCCAATTCAAAACATAATTCATTCTTTTTTAAATAAATCAAACTTAAAACATGCTCATTTTCTTAACAACTCAAAATCAAACTATATAACCTTTGAATCTAAATCTTTTTAAATAATCATATAAACAAAATCTCTAATTTTTATAAAATTTCGGCAGCATCTCCTCTAATTAACATTAATAAAATACTAAAATTTAAAAAAAACGTTACTTAATAAGTAAAGATGAGAGATTAATATTTTATAATTATTTTATAGTTTTTATTTAAAAGTATAATTTTAAGTTAGTGTTAATTTTTTAAATATTAACTTTTTCAAAAAATATAATTTTTTGGTATTAATTGTTTAATGATATTATCAATATACAATACAAACTCTATTAATAGAATACCTCTTACAATAATATGTTAACGTATATTACAATATTAATAATGTAAAGGAGTTTTAAAACTCCAAACATTAAGAGAGTATTATAACATCCACTTTGTATGTTATTGTTAGCTCTGAATTAAGTCAATTAACTGTTAATACTTACATGGAAGTTTATATTTTTCAATTCAATGTTCTCACGTGAGTTTCAAAGCATAATTGTTAGTGTACTTGAATTAACCTCTAAATAAAGACAATCTTTAATTTCATATTTTTATGAAATAAATTTGTGCTCCACGAGATAATATCATCTATTTATTTAAAAGAATTTCATAAAATAGGAAAGAGAAAAATAGATAAAAAAAACAATAAGTAGTGGATAGATATACTTAAAATGTACTAATATAGTATAGAAAAAAAATTGATTTCCACATCGTAGAAAAATGCATTTTATCAAAAAAAGAAGAAAAAAAAAAGATAAAAATAAAATATCGGGTAACGTTGTAAAATAATTAATACCTTTGACTGTTTTTCTAAGCATAAAGATTTGTTTTCTGAAAAGCAGAAACAATCTCCCAATTATTCTCCAAATTTGTCAAAAAATGATACTAATAAAATATTAAAGATCTTGCTAAGCAAGAATACCCATCTTTTTATAGAATCAAATTATTTTTTTTAAAAGAGATTCGGTAAAAAGTTTGAATTCTCAACCATGCTTTTCACCAAATTCCTAATTCCGTTAAATTAAATTAAATTGCTAAAATAATTATGCACCATAGAAACGTCAATTTTATTTCTTTTATAAACCACTGCACTCTCCAAAACCTTCACTAAAATCATAACCAAATCATGCCCAAGAAGATTAAAAAATCTCTCAAACATTACATATCCAAGATCAAGAACACTTCTCACCCACAAATTCATTTAGTACCCTCCAAGAAATGGGTTCTCTCAAGTTGCAAGCATCCAAGGACACCTTCTTTTGCCTTGGAAAACAAGAAAAAAGACACCAACAAAGATGAAGAAGCGACCCTAGCAGATGTGGATCGCTTCCTCTTCGAAAATTTCAAGTCACTTTACTTGAAAGACGACGATGAAGAAGCTACCACTGCCACAACCGCCACAAAAAATAAGGAGCATAATAAATCTAAAAAGGTGGCGGAAGAAAAAAGCTATGATGATGAACACAAAGGTATAAAAGTAGGATCTTCTCCTATTTTTTATGATGACATAATTGATCTAGGTGGATCTAATAGATTCTTTATGCCACGTGCACTCTCAGAGTCATATTCGTTTAGGAATACGACTCTGAGAGGTGATGACGATGAAATTATATCAAATTCAACTTCAGTATCAACACATAATAATTCGTCACCATCTTCACAATTATACCATAGTGCAAAAACTTATGTCCAAGGCCATAATCATCACGATCGTGATTATAGTGAACGTGATCATAGGCTTGTGGATAACTGTGTGGCCGTGTTGGCATCTTCGGAGAGCCCTTATGAGGATTTCAAGAATTCCATGCAAGGAATGGTGGATGCAAGGGTAAGGAACAACCAAAGGGTGGATTGGGATTTCATGGAAGAGCTCTTGTTTTGTCATATAAATTTGAATGACAAGAAGTTACACAAGTTCATACTAAGTGCTTTTGTGGAGTTGGTCACTGCCTTGCGCCAGCAGCCGGAGAATAATCCTCCGGCAACGGCTGGGAAGCCACGGAGCGTTCGAACGGTGAGAAGTGGAAATTTGGAAGGGAGGTAAGGAAGAAGACCAAAGAGGTCATGGTGGAATTTTGGTCTGATTAAGGTAAATTTTTCATGGTAAAAAAAAATGACAAAACAGCAAAAGGTATAAGATTATACGAGAAGATTGAATTCAAAGAAAAAAGTGTTGAGTATTTTTCATTTCTTTAGTTTTTATGTAATTTTTTTTCCATTATCGTAATCATATGCAAATAAGATGGTTTAAATTTTTATGGCAATCACCTAATTAAAGAGATTTAGCTAGCATTGAAAATTTGTATTTAGGTGTATTGCCATATTTATGACAGTGGGAATTTATATGTCATTTCAATTAGTCAACGCGAATGGATATATTCAATATCAACAATGATAATTCATCATCATTCAGATTTTTTGTTAGGGAGACTAGCATCTATATGACTATATCTCCTTTGTCTCTCTTTTGAGATCACCAGATAAATTAACTATTAAACAACTTCTAGTGGTTTGACTGAAATATTTCTTCAATTTAGCTAATATTGTGTTGATCTTAGAGACTAAACCAAAAAATACCTAAATAATAATAATAATAATAATTTAACAAAGCTATGTCAAGGGAAATAGGGCCAAAGAAGTTTCGCCAACGTTGTAAAACAACTACTCAAAATTACATTAAGAATTCAGCTATAATAATAATAAATAAATTGACAGCAGCTACAAAATTGGGATATTTAAACCGTTCTATTTAAGATTTTCCATCTCTATGATCAATTCCAACCCTAGGGTATCTTCCCATGATCCCAAAGGGTGAAAGAAAAAAAAAATTGGATCCCTGTGCTCTAGAAAACTGTTAATAAGGTCTAAATTTTCTGGCAGCTCTTAATTGCTGCAGTCTCTTTTTGTCGTCTTCAAATTTGCTCTGCAGCATCATGATCTCTGCAAGAAAAGCAAAAATGATTATCTCAATAAAAATAAGGTGCAAATTCAACAAATCCTGTACAAAGTTACGACTTAGAAATTCAAAATAAAAGTAAGGAAGCTTCTGCATACACCATTTGATTAGACTATTTGTTTTTGAAATTGAAATGATAAATTCAATGCAGCTCATACCATTTCTCTGGGCTTCTTTCTTTTGAAACCGGTAGAAATCTCCCTTCACTTCTTTGTTCTTCTTTTTTGCCATTTTGTTCTCCACTGCAGCTTGTGCAACAGATCCCACAGCTACTCCGCTTTCGGCATCGGTAGTTTTCTTCCTACCCTTATGATGTACAACAACAGTCCAACCCCCTTCTGCTGCACGTTCTTCTCTCTCTCTCCTTTCCTGAATTGTGCATAACATTGGAAACCAAAGATATGGAGTAAATTAATGTTAAGATCTTACATTTGGCAATGGATTGTTAAATATCAAAATATCATTGGAATAGAATAACTTGATATGATTTAACAATATATAAAATGGCTTAGGATTCAGCCAGATTATGGAGAACAGATATACATTTCAAATGTGTAGTTTTGAACAGAAGGGATTAACAACTGGAACATGTTAAAGTCTACCACTGGATTGTTATTTTTCAAAGCCTTGAAACTACTATAGGGAAATAAATGCAAGCGGGTTATTAAACATTTTACCTGCTCCAGTTTTTCCTCATGAGCAGTTATGAATTCGTCAATTTGCTCCTGCAATATATTCAGCCCTGGTCTACTTTGATGGTATTCCGTGATCCACTCTGCAGTTTTAAGTAACCACGTCAGAAATAATAGGCATAGACGACATCAATGCAGAAAAATAAAAATGATGAATTTGAATCCAACTTGCTTCAGGACCAGTAAATAGTCGATAGATAAATATTAATCATGTTATGACTACAAATGCTTAATATATAAGTCCATTATCCATGCATGAATCATGCAAATATAAGATCAATGGGCACAATTTTTCTAAAGAAATGCAAACTAATCCCAATCCATTCGAAAATTCATACTTCTCATTCCTTTTGAGAAGTCCTCATCCCCAGAAGAAATAACATAAATTTGATCCTGATCAGGGTCCCCTCCCTTTTTTGGAGAATTTTCCACCTCATTTACAAAACTAGCTTCCTTTTTCCTCTTCTTTTTAGATTTCTTTTTACCTACAAGAGAAAGACGAATTCCATGAGTAACTAAAAATAAATGGAAGTTCAGAAAGGCCATTTTATTTCCAATAAATAAAACCAAATTGTTAATTACGGGATTTGATGGCTGCTCCAGTATCAGCATCTCCATGCTCCTCAGTATCTTTGATTTCTTGAGCTTCAGAAGGATGGTCATGAACAATCCCATCTAATAGAAGTGGAAACAAATTTAATATCAACATATGGCACTTTGCTGAACCATTAAAATGAAATTCAATGCTTATTGACACTAGCTCACCACTATTCTCCTCTAAATCAACTTCACCCTTTCGACGATTTTTATCTTTATTCTTCCTCTTTCTATTGATAGAAGATTTCTCCTTTTTCTCCTTTCCAACTTGCATTCCATTATCCACTGAAACAGTACAGTAAGCCAGTTGTTTCATTAATAAATAAATGCGACATGATAACATTTCAAAAAGGGGAAGAAAAAACATCTATCAAAATATTATACCTTCAGCATTCAATGTATTATCTGTCTCAATGACAACAATTTTTTCCAGCTTCCTTTTCCTCTTCTTTTCCACGGCACACTTTTCGGTTTTGCTTTTTAATTTCATCGTGACAAATTTGAAACTGAAAACAACAGCAGAAGGCCAGGATTTATTTACTTTCTTGCAATGGCCATAAAACAACCCAAAACATAATGAAAACATTAAATCAATTGACAATACCACTTCAGGAAAGGATAATTGCAGACCTCCAATCACAAAAAAATAACAAACCGGAATAGCTATTAATGTTAATTAAGAATTGGCTCGTGAAAAGAAGCTATAGCTCATTTTTGCAGCATTATAGGTACTTATGCAAGAGGGGACAAAACATCCTTGAAAATGATCAAAATCATCGCAATTTTATTTAACATGGAACTTTGCATCTCATTTGTGGCCTTGAGCAAACACTTGCACAATCTTAGAACAACATAACCAAAGCTCAAATTGCAACTTCAAAACTGACAGCCAACAAACAAAAATACCATATGTCATTACTCAAGTTTGAGAAGTATTTGTTGACAAAAAGGTTCAGGGAAGACCTCAGGTAACAATTAACCTCTAATTTCATACTAAACACTGCAGTTCTTTCAGTTGTTCTATCAGACATTTATAAGAAGTTCAATCAAAACTGTAAAATTTTACTGCAGCATCACTACCATAAGAATCCATGGTTGGTTAGCTTTATATGAACATCTGATGCTTAAATAAATAAGTAATCAAATGTACCGAGCATCACAAAAGTAAGATATATTCCTTCTTGTGCAACTTTGCACCTGCATGTGTGGATTAATAAACACTGTCAGCTCCAACCCAACTGCAAGCAGTGTTTTTTGATATTCCCCTCTCTTTCATTATTTCTCTAAGCTCACTAACACTATCCCATTTCCCAGCATCAGCCAAAGTATTGGATAGTGCAACATATGCCCCCGGCCTTCCATCAGAATTTAGCTTAAAAAGCTCATCTGCAGCTAATTTTGCCATCTCTACATTACCATGGAGTCTGCATGAACTAAGTAGAGCAGCCCACACATCAGAATTGGGCTTCTCAGGCATCCTCATGACAAATTCCCATGCCTGATTCAGCCTCCCTGCACGTCCTAACATATCAACCATGCAAGCATAGTGCTCCATCCCTGGTTTTACCATGTACTCATTGTTCATTCTCTCAAAGATCTCCCAACCCTTTTCTACAAGCCCAGCATGTGCACAAGCTGAGAGAGCACTGAGGAATGTTACAAAATTGGGTACAATAAAGTCATCCTTCTGCATCGTTTCGAACAGCTCAAGTGCTTCATCAGGAAACCCATTCTTACCATATCCATCAATCATGGATGTCCATGTAAATACATTCCTCTCAAGCATGTGGTCAAAAACTCTTCGGGCATCTACAATTCTTCCACATTTGCAATACATGTCTATAAGAGCACTTCCTAATTTAATGTTCATAAAAAATGGAGTCTTCATCAGCTGACTTTGTACTTGTTGACCAATTTCAAATGATGCAAGCATTGAGCAAGCACCAATTATGCTAGCAAATGTAGACATATTTGGCCTGAAGTTCATTCTCTGCATGTCAATGTAAACATCAAGAGATTTCATGGCAAATTCAGCTGTTCGACTGTAGCCTTCAATCATTGCATTAAACACCACTACATCCTTGTTCAATGTCCTGCGAAATATACATTCTGCATCCTTGGTGGAGCCTTGATCCATGTAACCAGAGATGAGGGACGTAGAACATATCACATTCTTCTCAGACATCACATCGAACACAGTCCTAGCAAAAGCAACTCTCCCATTCTTAACATAAGAATCAATTAGTGATGTATAAAGAACTTCATCTTTCTCAGCATCAGATTTGATTATATGGGCATGTACCATTCTGCCTAGATCACTAATCATAGGAACACCACAACCCAAAGTAGATGCCTTTAACACCATTGAAAAAGTAAAACCATCAAGCCTTTCACCAGACACTAAAAGCCTATGCACCAAGCCAAGTGACTCTTCTACTTGCCCTTGTTTGAGATAGCCACTGATCATATAGTTATATGCAGTTAAAGTTTTATCATGTAAACCATCAAACATCTGGCGTGCATATCTTAAACAATTGCATTTAAGATACAATATCAGTAACTTTATGGAGATGTTAGTGTTTGGAACAAAGCCAGATTTCAGAATCTGGGAATGGATCTTTTGGCCATGGTAAGGGTTATCAGAATTGATATAATTCTGCAGCGCATTGGATAGAAAGGTAGGCTGAGAAAAAAAGAGATTGTATTGCGAAAAGAGACGATAAGCTGGGGTCAAGGAACAAGTAGTGTGACATAATGGTATCAAAGGCCTAAATATTGGATTATTCATCATTCCCAATGGAAATGCCAGTGCCACGTTATGAAACCCAGGGTTGCAGGGCAAACCTGCAGAGAGACGGTCCAATATGACTTTGGTAAATGTTACCTAAATCAAGCTCTCTTACTGAGCAGAAGGTATATCTGATTTATCAGACAAAATAAAACAACAAAACACAATCAAACCTTTTAAGACAAATTCAAATGGCATAACCAACACTGCACTCATCTGTTAAGAGTTGAACACAATTTTTCTTTCAACTAAACCAAGTATAGATTTCTGATATGTGTTTGAATTGGTTTTAAACTAAAAAAGTCAATCACTAGTTTTTTTTCCTTCTGCAGTTCAGTCAAAATTATGAAAAGTTCATGTGAGAAGTAAGATTTCACCTAAAAATATAGAAATATATCAAGCTCAAGATTAAACTAGTCTAAATAGTCGACATTACATCTCAACATACAATAAAAATAAAATACAGTATTTAGCAACAACAAAAACTAGAACACAAATAGAACAATTTAAATCAAACTGAAACCCAAATAAAACTTCCAGAACAACACAACAGCTCCAAAACAAAAGAAGAGAGAGAAAGAGCATACTAACTGAGCATACTAATAGTAAATGAGAAAGAGAAGCAGATTCGAACCAACAAACGACAGAAAGAAAAAAAAAAGGAATAACAACCTGTGAACGTCGGTGGCCGGAGGGAGTAAATCGCAGTTCCCGAACCCGCGGGTTTGAGCTGCTAAGGGTTTTGTGTGTGCACGAACCCAATCCAAGTCTGAGGATAATTAACTGCATTTTTTAAAGACTTCTATTAATGTAACTAATATATCTATACCAACATCTAATATAAAATAAAAGAAATAAAAGAAATGTAAACGAATGTAAAGCACGCAGCTATAAAAATATATACAAACCAAAGCATCAGTTGCTTACCAGCCAAATAAAGAACGAAGAGGACGTCGTTCACCGCCGTCCGCCGCAGAGCTGAGAGAGGGGGAGAGAGAGAGAGAGCACCTTCGCAGCTGTGAGGGAGAGAGAGCCAGGTACTCCGGTGGGAGGGAGAGAGCCGAGTCGTCGCCGCCGGTGCTCTCTTTGCTCTGGGCTGTGCTACGAGAGAGAGAGAGGGAGAGAGAGCTATGAGAGAGGGAGGGATGATATCTTATTCCGGTGCGTTCGAGACGTGAGGGAGAGAGAGCTAGGGACGCCAGTGGCCGGTGCTGCCTGTGCTGCGAATGAATGTCGCCGGCGCCGCTGGAGTGAGGGTGAGCCTGAGTCGGAACTTCTGAGGGCAGAGGCCGTCTGTTTGAAGTTTGAGCCCTAATCCTCTTAATTTCATATTTATATTAGCATATATTTTTTTTTTACTTTTATAAAACCTACAACTAAAATTAAAAATTGAATACTAAATTACGGGCAATTTACACAAATAAAATGAATGAATGAAATCTTTATGCAAATACAACAGCTAATTTTTTTTTATATTGGTTAAATATATGTGTAATATATTGTTATTGAAAAATTAGGTGTTTTTTTTTACATGGTGTTTTATTCAAATCGGACGGTCCGATTTGTTTGATAAAAAAAAATAAACTACAAATCGGAGAGTCCGAGTTGCTTGAAGAAGAAAATAAACACCAAATCGGAGGGTCCGATATGTATTTTTTATTTTTTTAATTTGTTAAAATGAAAATCGGACGGTCCGATTTCAACATTAAAATTTTTTTATTTTCGAAATTACAAATCGAACCGTCCGATTAGTTTAGTTTTCTTTTTTTTTTTCTTTTTTAAATCAAAACGGACTATCCGATTAGGATTTTTAAATCAAAACGGACCATCCGATTAGGATTTTTAACTTTTTTTATTTTTTTTTCAAACTTAAAATGGAGGGTCCGTTTTCTACTAACACCATATATATATATATAAAACATCTCTCTTCTCCACATTGTTGTATTGCTACATTCTCTTCTCCATATAAAAAATCAAAAGCGAAATACAACATTGACAATTTTCATACGCAAATACAATAAACGCAATTGTATATAATCCGTTATGCCCTGTAGCGGAACTCAATTGCACGTAATCCGCTACAAGCTATCGCGAATTACGTTGAGGATAATAATAATCATAAACCGCTACACCTTGTAGCGGTTTATGCTCATATGGTGCTAGACTCATAATCTGCTACACCCTCTAGCGGATTATGAAGAGTGTGAAAGCTTGGGAAGATGCCTATCAATACTAGTCTAACAGTAACAACTCGTGATGCAAAATGTACGAAGTTATACAAATATAGTCTCCATAAACAATAAGCCGTAGAAATATAATAGGTACCAGGCATTAACACTAACACATATTTAATTTCTACATTAGTCATAAGTCATAAGTCATACAAATAGGTCGGAACCAACACAAACACAAACACACCAAAAGCACTAACACTAACACCCGAAAACGTAAATTGCTACAGGAGAATATAAAATTCAAAAAACTAGAAGTACACAGACTAGAAGTCCTACGAACTACCGGCAATGGTGGAGCCTCTCTGGAGGCAAGACCTACGCGTGTGCCCAGACTGTCTGCAGAGCCCGCATCGCTTCGGTCGGTTAGGGTCGGCCTCATCCATGTTGTTCCGGATTCTGGTAGACCTCGGTCGCCCATCACGACAACGCCTCAAGCTGGGGTCCGGAATAACAGTCGGGCCGTCATAAGGTGGCCAAAGTCCCTCTGGTATTGGCGGCACAAAACCCATCTGATACACCCTGAACACCTTCTGCATGGTGTAGACCTCATCGACATAGATAGACCAGTCAATTCGTGACTGAGCACAACATGCAATCGCATGGCAACATGGGTAATGGAGAGCCTGAAAGTATCCACAATCGCATGTACGATGCTGAAGGGAAACTCGGTACGTCCCAAGTAAAAAGCTCCCGGTGGGCGTCGTCTCGGCAACGGTGTACTTAGACTGGTGTCTATCGAACAGGGTGACAGTGAAGCATCTGGAGTATTTCAAGTTGCGCTCCATCTCTTTCATAAAAGACTGGCAGAACTTGGCACCGCTGGCCAATTGAGCCTCTGCCGTTTGACCACGAATCACGAACAACTCCGCTAGCTGACCATATATGGACTTCACTAGGGCGGTAACCGGAAGATTCCGTGTACCCTTCAGAACAGAATTAATACACTCAGGTATATTGGTCGTCATGTGACCGAACCGTCTGCCACCATCCTGGTGCCGAGTCCACTTATCGTATTCTATTCTGTTCTCCCAATCACACATTGCCGGATTCTCAGTCCACATTATATCAAACCAATAGTGAAAATTTGCCTCAGTCTTCGCATAAGCAGCGTTCACAAGCAAACGCTTTGCATCCGTGCCCTTGAAACTGAGTGCAAAGTTAGCTGCAACATGTCGAATACAAAATGCTCGGTACGCATGCGGGGGTAACCACCCACTGTTAAGGTTCTCTAATGCAGCCTTGATGCCGTTGTGCCTATCTGAGATGACCAGTATCCCCTGTTGCGGAGTCACATGTTGCCGCAGGTTGGTCAGGAAGAAAGACCAAGACTCGGCATTTTCCCCCTCCACGAGACTGAAAGCAATAGGCAAGATGTTGGAGTTTTCATCTTGAGCGATGGCCAGGAGCAAAGTCCCTCCATACTTGCCATACAGATGAGTACCGTCTATGCTGACCAATGGCTTGCAGTGTCGGAAAGCTTCAACACAAGGAGGAAACGTCCAGAAAAGACGATGAAAGTACACGGTTGAGTCGTCGACGTCATCACCGACTCAAACCAGAGACGTCTTCAAGAGGAAAGATCTTCGCATAGATCACGTGATAATCTAGTTGTCGGTGGTCACTGGATATCGATGTAGCCAAGCATGTGTGTGGTCCGTTGTACTGCCGAACCTCCCAAGTTCCCTTCCGTGCTCGAAGGCTGATGCGAATCATCCACGTGCAACCCTTCACAAACTCCTTGCATCTCCCATGGTACTTAAGATGATCCGACTCCATCACTCTATACTCAACACCACGCCGAATGCTGTAATCCTTTACAGTAAGCACATCTTCCTCCTTAATGTGGAAAGATTGGCCAACTAGAAATTCAGCTACATAATTTTTCTCGTGCAACCCTTGACCCCCAAAGGTTGGTGCTGACTCCGTCGGTTGGCCGGTGGCTCCCAGATCCAGGGTAGAATAATGTGCAGGTTGCTCATGTGTGCCGGCACTTGACGGTGGTTGACATGTTGCTGGGTTTGTCGGAATTTCATCATCGTTGTCCCCTCTAATGTCAGCAGGCTCTTCGTCGGAATCATCCTCTAGCATAGCATTTTCCACCCGATTTGGTTCTCCTTCATGTCCTACATCTAGAGATGGATGAGTTGAGGTGAATGTCCCAACTGGATCGGCTGGCCGATACTCCAACAAACACTCAGGTGCAACGATGGGCATCAAGGTGGAGGCACCCCCCATCGTGGTGGACTGGGAGTTTGGAGCGGATGCACCAGAACTATCGATCTCATGTTCCAGGTTCGCAAACAACTCATGTATCCTCACTTCCAGAAAACTCCGACGACAATGAAACAACACCTGCATATCTTCATCTGTTCGTAACACGAACGTGTCATATTGCACGCCGGTTGACACAACCGCAATAGGGATCTTGTAGAACAACTTTTTCACCCACTTTGTGCCACCCGCGCCCAACTTCTACAGTATACTACTCTTCAGATCCAACAATGTATCAGACGACCTGATAAAAACACTCAGCGATTTTTTATCTGTAAACTTCACACCGTGCCTCTTACTCTTTTTTATTTTTCCAAAATGGTGCACTAACACCAAAAAGCTCTCTTTACTCTCCATTCCCCAAGTTATGAATGAATGAAAATTACACTCTACACAACTTGTTGGGTATATATAGGCATCTTCCCAAGCTTCCACACTCTTCATAATCTGCTAGAGGGTGTAGCGGATTATGAGTCTAGCACCATATGAGCATAAATCGCTACAGGGTGTAGCGGTTTATGATTATTGTTATCCTCAGCGTAATCTGCGATAGCTTGTAGCGGATTACGTGCAATTGAGTTCCGCTACAGGGTGTAGCGGATTACATACAATTGCGTTTGTTGCATTTGCATCTGGAAATTGCTAATGTTGTATTTGCGTAAAGGTTTTGTTCATTCATTTTATTTGCGTAAATTGCCCCTAAATTACTATAGAGTTATTCTCCACATATAAGCGTTTTTCCATACAAGGCATACAAGTCATTTATATTCACGCGCTTTCACGTTTTTCTCTGTGCCTCTTCTTCTTCTTCTTTTTCTGTGCCTCTTCTTCTTCTTCGTAATTTTTCTTTCCCGTTATCATCGCCATCAACACCACCTCTTCTTCCTTCTCCTCTTCCTCCTTCTTTTTTTATTGAAATTTCTTCTCATCTTTTCTTTTTATTGAACCAGAACGAAATTGATTATTGTTTTGAATCCAATCAAGTGGCTAAGGTGTGGTTTAATTTAGAAGAAAAAATATAGCATTAGAGAAAATATTTTTCTGCAACAAATTTGGGTGTAGCATGAATATATTTGGGTGTAACACGAAGATATTTGAGTATATTTTAAAAAATTTTGGGTGTATTTTTATTCTGATAAGTTATGCGTAATTTAAAACTATTCCTCTTCCTCCTTCTCATCTACTGTTTCTTCTTTTTTTTTTTTATCATCATCACCATCTTTTTCTTCTTTTTTTCTTATTCATATTTTTCTTTTTATTTTACCTTCTCAAGTTTCTTCTTATTTTACTCTCTTAACAAGAATAAAAATAAAAAAATTAAACAAAGAAGAAGAAGAGAAACACATAATGCTGCAAAATTACTTGAAAGAGGATGAACTTACATTCATTTAACTAAAAGAAAGAAAGAAATAAGGAAAAAAAGAAGAAAAAAGTGCAGCATTATAGAAAATATTTTTCTGTACTTATAGCAAATTTGGGTGTAACACGAAGATATTTGGGTGTAATAAGAAGATATTTGGGTGTATTTTAAGAATTTTTGGTATTCTGATAAGTTTTGCATAATTCAAAACTCTTCCTCTTCCTCCTCCTCTTCATCTTCTACTGCTTCTTCTTCCTCATATTCTCATTTCGTTTTCTTATAATTCTTCTTGGGAGAAAAAATAAATAAAGAAGAAAAAAATATATAATGTTGCAAAATCAATAGAAAGAAGAGGACGAAAAAAATGCAGTAACAACAACAGTAATAAAAAAAACAACGATGAAAATGACACACGCGAAGAAAAAGAAGGAGAAACGCAAAAAAGAATGAGAAGAAGAAGAAGGAAGAGGAGGAGGAGAAGGAGGAATGTGAAGAAGAAGTATCTTCCATAATGGTGAGTGAGAGCGCGCTTTGAAAACGGTTAAGTGACGCGCGTGTTATCACGTTCTAGTGGGTGAATGTAGTTTTTGTTAGACTTTGCCCAACTTGCAAGACTTGTAAGCCAAAAAGACTTGTATGTGTAGCACAATGTTCTGAAAATCGGTTCGAACCAACCGGTCGGACCGGTCAAACCATGAATCGGACCGAAAAACGGATCGGTCAATCATTAAAATCGTGAAATTAAAAAACTGGAATTGAACCGGCAAACCGGTCGGTCGAACCGAACCGTGACCCGGCCGGTTTTTAAGTTAGCAACAAAACGCTGCCGTTTTTTAGTTTTTTTCCCTCTGAAGTCTGAATCCCTAAATCACGAAAACTCCTAAGGCTGAGACTGAGATCCCTAATTGGCTTCGCTGCTCTCTCTGCTTCAATGGTTCCAATTGTTGATGATTCTTCTTCGAGCAAGCTTGCTTCACTGAAGTCACTGGCGTCACCGCGTCACACAAGTCGAGGACTCGCCGTCGAGACACCGCCGTCGCGCCACCTAGAGCCGTCGAGAACTGAGAAGTGAGAACACCTTACTCTCACACGGGTCGAGCCACCGCCGTCGAGCCACCGCAGCAGTCGTGGAGAACTGAGAAGGTGCCTTCGCTGTCTCAGTGTCTCCCACTCTCCCTGTTTTATTTTTCTTTGAACTATGTAGTGTGATTAGTTGATTACTCAAACTGATTGGAGGTATTTTACTTTGAATTGAAACTGAGCTGTGATTCAAGATGATGAACACCGAAACTGTGAACTTTGAAATTCTGTCTCCCTGTTTAATTTTTCTTTGAACTGTGTAGTGTGAAACTGTGAACTGATTCAAGATTCAACATGAAACTGAACTGTGATTCTCCCTGTACTGTGATTATTGACTAGTGAGTGATTAGTGAAACTGATTACTGAAACTGAACTGTGATTCAACATGATGAACTGTGAACTTTGGTTAATAATTGTTGTTTACTCATTAGTGATTAACTGATTACTTAAACATGAACTGATTTTGGTTTGTTTACTAAACTGGATTTTGTTGTTTGTTGGATAATTGTGAATAATTTTGAATAATTTTGGATGTTGTTTGTTGTGAACTTGAGAGTTGAGATTATTGGTAATGTTTAGTACTTTTGAATAATTTTGAATAATTCTGGTTTATGTAGTACTTTTAATTTGAATGATATTTTGAAGTTTAGATTAGACTATAATTATATTTTCATGTGTTTATTTATATTTTATTTATTATTTTATTATAAAACGGTTTTTCGGTTCAACCACGGTCGAACCGATTAAACCTATGAATCAGTAAATCAGTAGCTAGAGCGATTTGATGACCGGTTCGATTTTCAGAACCTTGGTGTAGCATAACTCATTACTATAATAGTTTTATGGGTGGATATTATTATTCTTCATTTATAATTTTGTCGTTGTATATCATTTTCAAATTATTTTTATAATAAAAAGCTTTTTCTTCAATTTTTTCTATATGAAAGTAAAATATACTTCCAAACTAGTTTAAAAAATTTTATATTAAACAATTTTGTATTCTTATTGTTTTTAATTTTAGATCTTCGAAAATTATTCTCATAGTATAAATTGATGTTTTGATTAATTTTAATCAAATTTTAAATATATATGTTAGATAAATAATTTTGTAACACATTTTATTATAAGATAATTAAGACAAAAAATATTACTATACTAAAAATTAATCATTTTCATAATTTAAATAGATCTATTCAAAATAATTTTTTAAAAATAAATATCTTGGAGATCAAAATATTTTATATGTAATTTTTTGAAACTAATTTAATTATTTAGTCATTAATATATAAAGAATAATTTAAAAATTAGTGACAATATTAATTATGGAGTGATTATTATTATTATTAGTGTAAAGTGACAAATAACCTCCTGAGAATTTCGTATTCGGACAATTTAGATCCTGAAAAAAAAAGTAACAATTAAATTCTCCAAAAAATAAAACGTGGATATGTTACATCCTTCTGTTAGTAAGACTAACAGCGCCTTTGATATAGACTGTTAATGTGATTGAGGTGTCCGTTAAATGTTACATTGAAATTACTCTAAACGATGAGAACAAATTGGTCCTTGAATGTTGTTTAATTTTAACATGTTTCAAACTCTAATTGTCCAGAATCCTCAATTATTCACTCTGAAACAAAACCTTAGCACAACACAGAATGAATAGCACTGGAAGTTCCAGAAGCACAAGGTGCCAAAGAGAAAGAAATGAAGGCAGCGGTTGAAATTATAGGGGTGACTCAACACATGCAAGAAGTTTCAGCAATAAAATCGTTTCCAAGTGTAACTGTCAGCTATATGCAATAATATACAAGTCTGGAACAGTTGAGAATCCAAATAGGTTTTTCTTAGGGTGCCTAAATTATAGGGTAATTATTAATTCAATTTATTTTTATTTTTTGAGTTTTGAGTGTTCCATTAAATTGAAATTTATATCTCTCATTCATGGTATGTTTTTTGGTTATTATAGGACAATTTGTCATACTATAAGTTTTTTAGATGGTTGAATGATGTTATTGGAGATGTGGAGGTTCAAAGTTCTAAGCAGAGAGTGGAAGATAAATTAATTGATTTGGAGGAGAGAATTGTGAGATTGAAAATGGATTGTAGAAATCAGAAAATTCCAAACAAAATTTTTTATAATAGATTTAGAAATGTCATGTATTTTATGGCTGGTATTTTAATTATAATTATTGTGAATGTATGGAGCAAGAGTTTTGAGTGAATCAAATTAGATAGCTGATGCATGAATGTATTAGTATTTATAATTGTATTATTATGAATACAATAATGAATAAGTATTTTTGAATCATTAAATGATTTATCATGGATGTTAGTGTTAATGAATATAATATTCACAATGATAAAATGAAAGAAAGAAATCACATAACCATAATAGCCATAAGAGCATTGTTATAATATCTAAGCTTCTAAAAGATTGTTTCTAATTACAGGGGTTAATTCAAAAAGAGACTGAACACTTGGGTAGTGTTTGTTTTGAGGTACTGAGACAGAAATTGGGAGACTGAAACTCAGTATCATGTTTGTTGGTTCAGAGACTGGTACTAAATTTTATGTCTCTGTCCCCAAAATTTCAGTATTTCAGTACCTCCAAAAAATAGGGACACAGGGAACTAAAATTTTTGGAGATAGAGACTGAAATTTTAATATTTTATACCTAAAATACCCTCATTTCAATTAATTAATTTCAATTTTACCCTTTGTGCAAATTAAATTAGAGTTTTATTCTTGTTTCAATTTCTGTCTCCCACTTTACACCAAACAGAATATTGATGAATGGATTTTTGACGGTTTAGAAGTTCACTAATGAAATCTCGTTGCAAGTATAGTTTCGAAACCAACAATAATCCTTTCATACAAAAATTTAGTTGTCACTAAGTAACAAACCCCTAAGATAATAACCGAAGTATTCAAACCTCGGGTCGTTCTCCCTAGGAATTGTAATAAAGTGTTCTTGTTATTGGCTATGAAGTATGTTTGGGATTTTTGAGATAAGAGACATGAAAGATAAATGGCAAGAAAGTAAACTAATAGCTAAAAAGGTCTTAGCAAGGTTTGGTGGTCAAGGATCTCTATCCCTATCACTAACCACAACATGAGAATTGGCAAGGATCAATCCCATTAAATCATCTTCTAACTAGTAAAGGAAAGTCAAATGAGCTATATCAATCCAAGTCCATAAGTCCTAACTCTCCACCAATTCAATTAGTGAGACCTAGAGTTAATGGCTCCCAATAATCAATTACTTGGACATTAGTAACCTAAGTTACATTCCCAAACCAAGAGCATAAAATTCAACTCTAAAATCCAACCAAGCATTTTATCAAACACTTGGAAGGCACAAAAGGAAAACATAGTAAATCAACAACAAAAATAGAATCTAACAACAATTATTGCAAGGAATTAACAACAACAATCAAAAGAAGCACAATTATTATGAATTACCTCAAATTGAATTGAAAGAAAGTAGAAGAGACAATAGTAGATCTACAACAAAGTATAGCAACAAAATAGAAGAAATTACAACAAAAGAATAGAAGAATGATGATTGCAACAACAAAGAATTGAGAAGCAAAAGTAGAAGAAAGCACGAATTAAAACCTAGATCTAAGATTATTGAACTAAACCTAATCCTAATTCTAATCATAGAGAGAAGTGAGAGCTTCCCTCTCTAAAACTAACTAAAATAATCCTAATGAGTGTGAATGATGTGAAGTGATGAGTGAATCGATGATTTCCCCTTCAATCCTTGGTCCTTTTATGCATTTTGGCGCCAAAGTTGGTTGTAGACTGGGCCCACAGCTCTCAGAAATCGCTGGTCATGTTTTCTATTTAAAAATCACGTGCGGCCACCGATGCGTACGCGTACAGCACGCGTGTGCGTCCCTTGATATTTTGCGATCCACGCGTACGCGTGGATGAATATATCTAAATCTTTGACTTTTCCATGTGTTCTCCATTTTGCATGCTTTCCTCTTCACTCCTTTGATCCATTCCTAGCCTTTTTGAATCCTGAAATCACTAGCAAACACATCAAGGCATCTAGTGGAATCAAAGGTGAATCAAAATAATCAAATTAAATGTCTAAAAGCATGTTTTCCCATTTAAGCACAATTTAAGGGAGAATCACAAAACCATGCTATTTCATTGAATAAATGTGAGAAAAAGGTTAATAAAATACTCTAAATTCAACACGAGATAAACCCTAAAAATGGGGTTTATCAAATACTGAGATTTATTTCAATCTCTGTCTCTCCACCAAACGCTACCTTGAAGTCTATGTTACTAAATCAAAAGAAAACCTACATGGAAACATTAGCATAATTGCACAATATACTGTGTCTAATTCAAAATAGAAATTAAGTCCAAAGAAAGTATGCACAAAATACTAGACAATCATATCCAAAATACTAAACAATCATATTTAAAATACTACAGTTTCATCCATTTAAGACTTCAATTAAGGCTTAAATCTAGGGTGGGAGTGAACTGAAACATTCTTAAAGCTGTTCCACTACTTGTTGCGGCCAAAGTTTCTGTAGAAATACCATCAGTTGAACTTGTTGTTGATTGTTGTGGTGGGTTTCGCTGTGTAGCCCGTTCTTGTAGTCTTTAACTCCTCTTCACCTTCTTATATTCCTTCTTATTTCGACATTTAGGGGAATTGCTAAGTACAGAAATATCTTCATTAGTAACTTTCTTTTCGTTTGGAGAACAATTACTGCAGCCTTCTTCTTTTTCATCACTCTTGCATGCTCTTCTTCAATATCAATGTCTGATTGGTCAACACCAGGAGGTGGGGGCTTGTACAACTCATCTTCAGTACTCTCATAGCCATCATCATCACTGTCATCATTAGAAATAGGAGGATCACCAGCTTCATCACACCCTATAGCATCTTTACCACAAAAAATATGATGCTCAAAATATATATAGAACTCCTCACACTCTTTGTTTTGAATTTTGAGCTCCCTTAAAGCATTAATCTCTGAATCTCAAAAAATTGGATGCAAATCAGCTTCAAAATTAGTAGTATTCATTCGGATCAAACTATATTATTACTTTATAATCATCGTATCCTAAACTCTTGAACAATTCCTTCAAGCCAAAGAAGTTCATAAGGCCCAGATCCATCTCTGAAAACTCCTCAACTAACCCATTCCGGTAACTCAACTCTCCTCATTTGTTTTTCACAAATTTTCTCCCATCATAGTTAAACATAGAAATAGAAAATTCATCCATCTGTTAAGTAGAAACACAATTATCATTTGAATATATTGGAACAACAATTAACTAAAGAATCAAGAACATGTTTATCTTTTTTTTATTATGACATAAAGTGATACTAGTCTTTCTGCTAATTATTAGTTTCAGTAATCATAAACAAATAAGCAGAAATTCCAAAAAGTAACAACAAATGCATAAATAATTCTAAATGTGGTAAAATGTGTCATACTCAATAAAATAAGTTAAAACTATGCTTTGCAGAAGATTAAACAATTTGTTCCAAACAATGGGATCACCATAAAAGGAACTGAGAAAGAGATACACTAACTGATAAAAGCATCAACATTTTTTACTTGAGTAAAAAATGTCTCTGCTAACACCAGTTTTCTTGACGACGTCTTCTTCGTTGCTGATACTTCGAAGGAAGAATCGTGACTTTTGTTATTATAGAGCCAAGACTCTTTGACTTCAACTTCTCCCTTAGGGTTAAGGGCAAAGTGAAACAAATATGAAGGAAGGAAATTTCAAAACGACGTCGTTCAACCGCAGATGTGGCAGAAACAAACACGTCAGTTCACGTAACGGGACAGCAAAGTAACTCCGTCCCGTTTTGTTACATGGACTAACAGAAGGATGTAATGTGTCCAACGTCTCATCTCCTAAGAGATCTAATTGTTACTTTTTTCCTCAAGGTCTAACTTGTCCGAACGCGAAATCATCACGGATCTAATTGTTCACGTTACTCTTATTATTATTATTTGATAGGTAATATATTTTAGAGTAGAGTGACAATTAAGTCTTCGAAAATTAATTAGTCCTTAAAGAAAAAAAGTATCACTTCGATCCTTCGATAATAAACGGTAGACACATGATATCCTTCTATCAATTTATCACCTAAAACGTGACCGTAATATTTATATGTACTGTTAATTACTCTAACGTATCTATTTATGAAAGATAGTCATGTAAATAACAATTTTTGGAGTGAAACTTTATTTGTTTTAATAAAATTTGTGATATATAGAGAGCAGTTAATAGAAAGAATATGAAAACTCAAAAAATAATAAATATTTTACTATTTAAAATTATATTGTTTTCCTGCTTATGTGACAATAATGAAATATCCACAAATGTAAATAACGAAATATATGAACAATTCCATTTTGTTTCGTACTATTCAAAAAATAATAAATATTTTATTTAAAGACTAATTAGTCTAAAATCAACATCTTAAAGGACCTAATTATTACTTTACTCTATATTTTTATTGTTAAATCTTTCTTTAATTAATTAATAATCAAATAATATTCTATTAAAAAATCTTAAAAACCTAAACTAGAAAATTCTTAATTCTATTGTGTAGTCCCCACTGAATCTTCAGTCTTCTCTTTACGCCTTTGGGAGCTGCCAATTGAAGTGGTATTTATAACACAGATTATTCCTGAACAAAATAACAGAACCTCACAAACCTTTTCTTTCTGTTCCTTCGTGGATCCCTACTTGCTACGCCATCGCCAGGTATAAAACCCTATTCCTTCATTTTCAGATTCACGTACCGTACTTTTATTTTCTAGATCTGTTCCTTATGCTTCATCTTGATGAATCTGTAATTGTTGTTCCTGTTCATTCGCAATTTCTCGATTTCAATTTCGTGTAGTTTCCTATCTCAATTTTGATGCAATAGTCTATTTTTTGTATTTATCAGTGTTCTTCTTCCATTAATCGTTGATAGTGCGTGTGTGTGGGGATTTGCTTTGCTGAATTTAGTTGTTTGTCTTAGTAATGGTATGCTGTATAATTCTAATGATCCTCCTATATACTAAATAAGGGAAAGAAATAGATACAGTTACTGTCTTGTAATCTTAAAGTATAATAAATTCGTTCTCCATTTAGTGTTTAGGAGGATTGATCAGGAAATTAAATCATTTTTCTTCATTTTATTAAATTATGGTTTGACCATTTGATTCTCCTTGTTATTTTATGCGTGCTGTTATGCACATCAATGTTTAGAAAATTGGATCAGATCACTCAGTTGAAGTAGTTTAGTATTGAACTGATTATCAGTACAGTCTTTGTCTAATCATGGTTCAATAATATATGTGACCTACCAAATATGTTGCACACGTACAGAAGAATAGGGAAGGGAACAGAAGAACACATTTTATGTACAACTATGAAATCATAAATAATCAAGTGTGACTAAATTATATGATAAATATGTCTTTAATAATGTGCTAATTCTAGTCTTTTATCGAAGTATAACGAAAAGATATCAACAGGTAAAGATATATAAAGAGGCACATGATTTGAATATATAAAGCATTAGTTGATTCTTTTGAGCTGTTAGCTGTTGTCTAAGGAATTTGATTTATCATTTCTTTTTACATTTTTGGTGCAACTATTTCCATTTATGCAAGTGAGATTTCTGTTTTTGTCTTCACCATGCTTCCCAGTTGTAATTTTTTTTTTTGGCAGATTTTCTTCTTGGCTGGCGGATCAAATTTTAGTTAGCAAAAATGAGCGTGGTGGGTTTTGATTTTGGCAATGAGAGCTGCATCGTTGCAGTTGCAAGGCAGAGGGGAATTGATGTTGTACTTAATGATGAGTCGAAGCGTGAAACACCTGCCATTGTGTGCTTTGGTGACAAGCAACGCTTTATTGGGACTGCTGGGGCTGCATCAACTATGATGAACCCCAAGAATTCTGTCTCACAGATGAAGAGACTCATTGGCAAAAAATTCTCTGATCCTGAATTGCAGCGGGATATCAAGTCTTTGCCTTTTAATGTCACAGAAGGCCCTGATGGATTCCCATTAATTCATGCACGCTACATGGGTGAAGTTAAAACATTTACACCTACTCAAGTATTTGGAATGATGCTGTCAAATCTTAAGGAAATAGCCCAGAAAAATCTCAATGCTGCTGTTGTTGATTGTTGCATTGGAATCCCGGTTTATTTTACTGATATTCAGAGGAGGGCTGTCTTGGATGCAGCCACTATTGCTGGTCTGCATCCGCTTCGCCTGTTCCATGAAACAACTGCAACTGCCTTGGCTTATGGGATTTACAAGACCGATCTTCCTGAGAATGATCAGCTGAATGTTGCTTTTGTCGACATTGGACATGCTAGCATGCAAGTGTGCATTGCTGGCTTCAAAAAGGGACAGCTGAAAGTATTGGCTCACTCCTATGACAGGTCTCTGGGTGGTAGGGATTTTGATGAGGTTCTGTTCCATCACTTTGCCGAAAAATTTAAGACGGAGTACAAAATTGATGTTTTCCAGAATGCCCGGGCTTGTTTGAGGCTTAGGGCTGCTTGTGAGAAGCTGAAGAAGGTGCTTAGTGCAAATCCCGAGGCACCTCTGAATATTGAATGCTTAATGGATGAGAAGGATGTCAGAGGCTTCATCAAGCGCGATGAGTTTGAGCAACTAAGTCTCCCAATTTTGGAACGTGTGAAGGGACCTTTGGAGAAGGCACTAGCTGAAGCAGCTCTTACAATTGAAAATGTTCACATGGTTGAGGTGGTTGGTTCAGGATCTCGTGTACCAGCTATAAATAAAATATTGACAGATTTCTTCAAAAAGGAGCCTAGACGAACAATGAATGCTAGTGAGTGTGTTGCTAAGGGTTGTGCCTTGCAATGTGCAATTCTTAGTCCAACTTTTAAAGTACGAGAGTTTCAGGTAATATTTCCTTTGAACTTTCTCTATTTTCACTCCAGATGCACTCATGTAAAGAATTTGTTGTGGAAATTTATTTGTTATTCTCTGAAGTGCTTACTCACGATAAAACTCTGCAGGCCTTTAGGAATCATGAGTTTTATCTTCCTATTCTTCTTTTATAAAGGGGAACTTTTGCAATTATATTTGCTATGTCTCTGCAGTAAACTGTTCATACACCAAGACTAAGTTTCCCTTCTCCATCCGGTATGACATTGTCTTCTTATGTTGGACTGTGTAGGTCAATGAAAGTTTTCCTTTTGCAATTTCCCTTTCATGGAAAGGTTCTGGACCAGATGCACAGGGAAATATTGGATCAGATAATCAGCAAAGTAGCCTTGTTTTCCCCAAGGGCAATCCCATTCCAAGTATTAAGGCATTGACATTCTACAGGCCAGGAACATTCTCTATTGATGTACAATATAGTGATGTGAGTGAACTGCAAACACCTGCCAAGATCAGTACATATACTGTAAGTCGTATTTGAAGTTTTTTTCTTGTTTCTGTAACATTTTCCCCCTTTACTGGTCCTCTGACTCTCAAGTGCATGCAGATTGGTCCGTTCCAAACTACAAAAACTGAAAGAGCAAAAGTTAAAGTGAGAGTTCGTTTGAATTTGCATGGAATCGTATCTATTGATTCAGCAACTGTAAGTGTAAAAGCTTTAGTGGTTTATTTTTCTCGTTTGACATGACTTCAGAGACCATCTGCTCCTGTGATCTAATAACTTCTGCTTTCCTGTTTTAGCTATTGGAAGAGGAAGAAGTTGACGTTCCGGTTTCCAAAGAATCAGCTGCAGAAAACACCAAGATGGATACTGATGAATCCCCTGCTGATGGTGCTGCTCCTCCAACCTCCAATGACACTGATGTTAACATGCAAGATGCGAAGGCTAATACTGATACCACTGGGCCTGAAAATGGTAGCCCTGAGACTGGAGAAAAGCCTGTTCAAATTGACACCGATACTAAGGTTTGTCCCGGTGAAAGGAATACACAAGCATATGGAAGAAGCTTTCTGTTTTCAATTAACTTTGCATTCATTAAATTTTGTGACACCACGTTAATTATTTTTAAAATTTTATACTTCTGGGTTTATGTGGCTTCCCGCAATGGAGCATTGACATTCTAGAACTAGCTGCTTATTTATATTGGTATCTATGTCAAGAAGAGGATGTGCTTTTTCAGGGGTTACTTTTGCATTGTTTAATTTAGTAGGATGATGTTACCATATTTTTCTGTTCAACAATCTGAGAGAACATCATATACATGATAGTTTTGCAGATATGACCTCATCATTGAGTGTATGTGATTCTTTTTATTTTTTGGTGGTATTTCCATCAGTTCACATAATATTGGAATCAACCTGCATGAAGTCTCTTCGGTTTAAAGTGAATCTTACACCTTATATTGATAATTTGCTTACTATCATGCATAATTAATCATAAAATATTGTTGTTGTCCAGCATGAGTCGGTATTTATAATTTGGCTTAGTGTGCCTTGAATGTTGTTGGTTCAGGCTCCGAAGAAAAAGGTTAAGAAAGCAAATATTCCTGTAGCAGAGGTGGTTTATGGAGCTATGGAACAAGTGGATCTCCAGAAAGCTGTAGAGAAGGAGTTTGAAATGGCTTTGCAAGATCGCGTGATGGAAGAAACAAAAGACAAGAAAAATGCCGTTGAGGCTTATGTTTATGAAATGCGGAACAAGGTGAGGCTTATCTTTTCTCGTTTCTTGCCTAATTTTTCAAGTACAAATGCCCATTATTTGATGTTTATTGAAGTGAAACTTTTGTTACCATTTCAGCTTAATGACAAATATCAAGATTTTGTCACTGCTCCAGAGAGGGAAGATTTTACTGCTAGACTTCAGCAGGTGGAAGACTGGCTATATGAGGATGGTGAAGACGAAACTAAAGGCGTATATATTGCGAAACTTGAAGAACTTAAAAAGGTAAGAACTAAGAAGTTTGCGGGCTAGAGAACCCTGCTTGTCCCCCATTGAAACTGTAAAACTTCATAGAAAAAACAGGGACCGAAAATTCCTTCATGTTGCTGCTACTTTCTTTGTTGCTAGTTGCCACACAGTAACATTAGCAGCAGGAAGTATTTCTGTGATTTTTTCTGTAATTTTACAATCTTAATAGAGTTTTGCATTATTGCAGCAAGGTGATCCTATTGAAGCTCGTTATAAAGAACACACGGAGAGGGGCACAGTAATTGATCAGCTCAACTATTGTATAAATAGTTACAGAGAAGCTGCAATGTCAAGTGATCCCAAATTTGATCACATTGACATCAATGAGAAGCAGAAGGTAGTTGCTTGCTAATTTTCTTCCTGCCGGTGATTCTTCTATGGTTAACAACTTGACATCAATGACATAAATGTTTGTAGGTCCTAAATGAGTGTGTTGAGGCTGAAAACTGGCTTAGGGAGAAAACGCAACAGCAGGAATCACTCCCAAAATATGCCAACCCTGTACTCTTGTCTGCTGAAGTAAGAAGGAAAGCGGAAGCTGTTGACAGGTATTTCTGGATTTGATTTATTTCTTGTTATGCTTTGCTGTCTTCCAGTTTGTAAAACAAACATCTTGGACAGTTAGTCACTGTTCCTTTTTAAATTATTCATTTTAATAATTATTTATGTGACAGGTTCTGCAAGCCAATTATGACAAAGCCAAAACCAGCCAAGCCAGCTACTCCCCCAGCACAAGCAACAACCCCACCACAGGGTGGTGAGCAGCAGCAACCTCAGGGTGGTGCAAGTGCCAACACTAATGAGAATTCACGGAACGATGGTAGTGACATCCCACAAGAATCGATGGAGACCGAGAATAAACCATAGAACACAGGGTCTTCATAATTATTGCTTGTTTATTGCGATCAAGTTCATTGAGTCAAAGACCAATTATTCTATTAATACCTTCTATATAAGCATGCTGATGGGACTTGGGAAGAGAAAGGTGGGTTTTGTGCCTTGTGATTGAGTGGCTGCGCTGGGAGGTTTGGGTTTTGCACTCTCGCTTGGTTGGTTGGTTGATTGGTCAGGTTTTTAAGTACTTAATATTATGGTGATCTTTGAAATCCGGATTTTTTTATCAAAGGGTTTTGAAGAGGATAATGTGCGGTCTGGATTCCCAAGCCCAAGGGGAATAGGCCAATTTTATGTACGATGTTGATTTCTAGAGGTTGAATTATAATGTTTGTTTCCCATTTTATAATTAATTTTCATTTTTAGTGACAATGTAACCTTTTTATATCACCACGATTTTCCTTTTATTTTAGTCTTACAAATAAAGAATGAATTGTTAGAAGTTAGTGCAATATTTATTGTTAAAACAAATGGTCGAATTTTTAGGTAATCGATTTGTATTTGTTGATGGGCTATGATCTGAAGTAGACAAGACCAAGAGTAAGTTGAGTAAAAAATCAATATTATGAAGTTCTTTGATGTAAAGTAAGGCTCAAGTTACTTAATTTGAAAGTCCACTCAAATTGGTTTTCAAACTTCTTTTCGGTGATTTAATTTAAGAATTTAATTTTGATGTATTTATTCATTTATCTAATTTTGTTTTGGATAATCTTTTATGCAAGGAATGTAAAGAAAAGCAAATATTTTTATTGGTGTGGCAACGTGATATGTAATTTGATATTTGTACAATTTTTTTACATTATATTAAAGTTAAATTTCTAATTTCATATGTGAACTTAACTTTTATAACCAATCAAATCATATTTGGTATATTTTATCAAGAGAAATGTTAAAAAATTGCTAGATTAAATATATTAAAGTAATGGCTAAAAGTACTTCTTTGCTTCGTTTACGCTACTATGATGTAGATAGTGAAGAGCTAAGTTCTTTTTTTTTTTTTTTTTAACCAAAGATAGGAATATTCGAACCGACGACCTCTAAATGAGTATGGGGAGACTATGTCGTTTGAGTTATAGCTCGTTGGCTCGCGAAGAGCTAAGTTGACGATGATGTGATAATAAATGATATGGAATCAATTTAGTCTTATTTTTTCAATTCTAGTTAAAAAATATAAATATAAATTAACTTTTATGAATTAACAATAAGCTTTTATATATATATTTTTCAAAATTAGGAATGTGATTCGAATCCGCAACTTCTAGGTGGCATAAGCTCGTTGGCATAGTTATTCTATATTCATCTAAAAGTTGCGAATTCAAGTCTCACTTTGAAATTTAAAAGAATTAGCTTATATTTTTTTTCATTTTAACTTTCTTTTTTTGAAAAAATGTTTATACGCTCCAAATTATGGTTTTAAAAATCGGACCAAATAGTCGAATCGGTCCAACCGAGAACTGACAATGAAAACAGTTCAATTCGCTATAAATAACCGTTTATTAGAAAATTGCTCGAAATCGCTAAACCGGCAGGAAACCGGACGGTTGGACCGGACCAGTAACCGCCCGGTTCTTGTTAAATGGCACCGTTTTGGTTTTAAAGAAAAAAAAAAAAAAATCCCCTAACGGTCAGCCCTCACTCACCCCTTCTCCCAACACCCCCTGTTCGTGATCTATCTCTGAACTCAAGCAAAGTTCAAAATCACCCAACCAAACCCTAGGTTCTCCCTGCAACGGTTCTGAGACAGTGCCGCCGCCGTCCGTGCTGTCGTCGCCTCCGCGTCCTCTCTTGTAGCCCAGGCCCTCTCTTGTAGCTCGGCGTCCTCCTTCCCGCTGTCCCCGTCCTCCCTGGCTTCTCTTTCGAGGTTGGAGTAGCTCGCCGCCGTCTCGCCGGTCGCCGTTCGTGTCTCCACTGAAGGTTAGTGGCACTGCTTTCACTTCTTCGGTTCTTCTCTTCCTTTTATGCTCTGTTTGCTGATTTTTGAACGTGAAATTGTGAATGGATTAATGGAAATCAAATAATTGATTTTGTGCTGCTGCTCTTTTTTTTTAATTCCTGAAATTTTTGTTGAAATTTTCTTGTTGCTGCTAAAAATGGAAATCAAATCATTATTGAAATTTTTTGTTTAGCTTTATTGATTTCAGGTTTAGTGTGATTAGGGATTATTTGTTGCTGTTTTGTAATGTTTGTTGCTGAATGTTAAAAATCGAAATCAAATCAAATGCTGTTTGTTGCTGAATGATAATTTTTGTTGCTGAATGCTGAATGCTGTTGGTAGTATTAATTTTGTGCTGCTATTAATTTTCTGGCTGTAATGCTGCTGCTGCTGTGGGTTCTGGATTCTGGTGTGCTGTGGTGTGTTTTGTGGCTCTGCTGTGTTGATCATCTTTCTCAACTGTCAATGTTCGCTCTCCACTCTTCACTTGCGTTGTGTTGATCATCTTTCTCAATTGTCAATGTTCTTTATCAGAACTGAGAAGGAAAATGGCAATCTGAACCAGCAAAAGGAAATAGATTTCCACAGCATCAGCGCATGCTCACACTCGCAGGAACAAGAAAACTAACTCTTTTTCTGCCCTCTGGTACCTCTTCATCTTTCCTTCTATTTCTGCACTCCTTCATTGTATAGTAAGTCAACTCTTTGGATTACTGGTCTGGCATAATTGAATTGGAGATTCAAGAGACACAGTTAATTTCTTAATACTGAAAATTCACCCTTAATTTTGATCTAATTGTTTTGTTTAGTAGGAACTAATAGAATCTCTTCATGGCTTTATCATTGTTGTTTTCCAAGTTATACTAGTTTCTTGTAAGAGAATTAAAGCTAGCTAGTCTTGCCTTCCATCTTGCACAAATAGGAATATGTAAATAGGGCCATCTTATCAAAACTATAGTCACAATTAAGAAGTTTAATTTAATAATATATGATGCAGATATGCCTATGGTACAGATATTTGAGTAGAAACGAAGTATTTGTACATTATAGCTTGCATATGTTGCGGAATAGGATAATAACAATTAAGAATATCGAGTATTGATATACTTGTTCTCTCTCTTTGAAATGTTACTTTCTGTATTTACTGTTTTTAATTTAGCTTTGCATTCTCTTAGGACTTCTTGGAACAGCGATTATAGTGTTGTTTATTGGGTTTCTTTCAATATATCATGGTGTTATCTGATATCTTCACACTTTGTACTATTTGAATTGGCATTTCTTTCAATAGTCACTCACAAGCTGCTTCTATATTCTAGAAGTTTATTTATAATTTATTTATTATTTTATTCTAAAACGGTTTTTTTGGTTGAATCACAGTTAGACCGGTTGAATCAGTGAATCAGTGAACCAGTGATTAGAGCGGTTCAATAACCGGTTCGGTTCTCAGAACCTTGCTCCAAACAAAATAGAATTCCCTAAACAAGAGAGAGATTACAGTACAGACGCCAGACGCCAGACGCCGTTGAGAGTTGAGAAACTCCAACTCTAACTAGCCAACCCTGCGGTTCTTCTTTGAATCCCCATATGAGAAGCAGCAGCAGAATACTTGTAAAGCTCCTCAAACGACATTCACACACTGCCACGTCATCATCACGATTCTCCACTCCCCCTCCCCACGAAGTCGTCGAACCCTTCTACGACCTCTCAGACGTCATCGTTTCAGCCTCCCGTGACCCTCCTTCCCCATCCCCATGGCTCCCCCAAATCCTCTCCCTCCTCGACGGTTCCCCTTCCATGGAATCCAACCTCACCTCCTTCTGCAACAAATTCCTTATCACTCTCTCCCCCAACTTCGTCTCCCACACCCTCCGCTCCCTCACCAACCAACCCCTCCTTGCCACGCGCTTCTTCCACTGGGCTCACTCTCAACCTAGCTACTCCCATTCCCTCCATTCCTACGTCTCTCTCATCGAAACCCTCTCCTTTTCTTCATCCTTCGATTCCACTGTGTTCCAGAACATTCTACAAGAATTCAAGTGCCGGAAGTTTAAATTAACTGCCGCCGCCGTTAACTCCTTGCTCAGGAGCTTTGCCGCAGTTGGCATGGTGGAGGAGCTGTTGTGGATGTGGCGGAACATGAAGGAGGATGGCCTTGAGCCGAATTTGTATAATTTCAATTCGTTGATGAACGGATTGATTAATGCCGGTATGGTGGAATCGGCGGTTAGGGTTTTCGAGGCGATGAGGGAGGTTAATGTGAGGCCGGATTCGGTTAGTTACAATACGGTTATTAAAGGGTATTGTAAGGTTGGGAAAACTAGGAAGGCCTTGGAGATGATTAGGGAGATGGAGGCTGGGGATGATGGTGGTAATGTGGGGCCGGATAAGGTTAGTTACATGACGGTTATGCAGGCGTGTTATGGCGAAGGGGATGTGGATTGTTGTGTGAGGCTTTACCATGAGATGAAGGAGAAGGGGTTGGTGGTTCCTCCACATGCTTATAGTTTGGTGGTGTGTGGGCTTTGCAGGCAAGGGAAGGTTGTTGAGGGTCTCAATGTGTTTGAAGAGATGAGAAGGGATAGTTGCGGAGCCAATAAGGCGGTGTACACGGCGTTGATCGATGGTTATGCAAAAACTGGGAATGTTGACGGGGCGATGAGGTTGTTTGAGAGGATGAGACAGGAGGGGATTAAACCGGATGAAGTTACTTATGGGGCGATTGTTAATGGTTTGTGTAAGGGTGGGAGAGTGGAGGAAGCTTTGGGTTATTTAGAGTTTTGTAAAGAGAATGGTGTCATGGTGAATGCAGTATTTTACTCGAGTTTGATTGATGGCCTTGGGAAGGCTGGGAGAGTTGATGAAGCCGAGAAGTTGTTTTATGAGATGGTTGATAAGGGGTGCCCCCCGGATTCTTATTGCTATAATGCACTTATCGATGGATGGTGTAAAGGTGGGAGGATTGATGAAGCATTGACACTGTTTAAACGGATGGAGGAGGACGGTTGCGAGCAGACTGTGTATACGTATACCATACTTATCAGTGAGCTTTTTAAAGTGCACCGGAATGAAGAGGCATTGAAATTATGGGACATGATGATAGATAAGGGCATAACACCAAATGTTGCTTGCTTTAGGGCTCTTTCAATTGGACTCTGTCTTTCGGGCAAGGTAGCGAGAGCTTGTAAGATCTTGGATGAGCTGGCACCCATGGGGATTGTTCTTGAAACAGCTTATGAAGACATGATTAATGTGTTGTGCAAAGCCGGCCGGGTGAAGGAAGCCTGCAAGTTAGCCGATGGGATTGTGGACAGAGGTAGAGAAATTCCTGGAAAAGTTAGAACATTGATGATCAATGCGTTGAGGAAGGCTGGTAATGCAGATTTGGCTATAAGGCTGATGCATAGCAAGATTGGTATTGGGTATGACCGGATGCGTAGTGTTAAAAAGAGAGTGAAGTTCCAAACCCTTATTGACAGCTGACTCTGTTTTTCGCCAGGTATTGCACCTTCAAAATTGACAAAGGTCAAAGCTTGTATATGTATGGAAGTATAGCCATGCCTGGTTGTTGCGTTGTTAGTGAACTTAACTGTTTGTTGATACCAGGAACTATTATTAATTGACTGGGTTGGGATGATTAAATTCAGGATCTAATATTTCATGTTCAACCGAGGCGATTCATGTAACATGAGTCTTGGTTACATCTCTTCAGGTGCTGGAACCTTGGTTAGTAACTTTACAAGATTAGAATGTCGATAGTTGTGGCGACCGGCAACCTATTTGTCACCACTGCTGCAGGTTTTGCTGCATCATATTTATTGTATTATACAGAATCAAGTTTCGTGGAAGGTGGAAGCTTTTGCCGGCAGCATTCTTTGCCTACATTTTCCCATCTAAATGCATTGATAACATGTGCACTAAATCATTGATCATGTGATAGAATGTCATTAGTTAGTTACTTGTATATAAGGTGAGAGAAAATCAGTTGAGAAACTAAGGGGTTTTGGTGAGTTTTGAGGAGAAAAAGGAGAGAAGCTCTTGAATGAGCCTCTCATCCCTGTATTTAATTCAGGTTCTTGAATCATGTTGACTAATATCTTATTCAATAAACATATTTCTTACATTTTTTTAATACTGCTCTTCAGTCTCTGAACTAACTTCATCATTGTTAGATTCTTATAATGGTACTACATTATGGGACCAAAATGCAAATGGCGCAAGAAATCTTTCATACATTGAAAAAAAAATTGTACAGAACAAAACTAATTTCTTTGGCACTCCAAATTTCCAAATCCTAACTTGCAAGTACACATTGTAGCATTCAAATTAACAAAGTTGACCCCCTTTTCACATGACTAACTAGAAGAGGAAAGGCTCAACATGAAAAAAGGGTAGAGAGGGTAGTTTTTTTATGGCGAACAAGAACAAAGAAAAGTTATTGTCATGTTACGTATAACGATATTCAATTTGCATGTTACATACTCTTCAAAAGTAATTCATGTGAACCAATGAGATCTACTTGGTCCCCCCTCTTTTTTTTTTCATTCTCAGTACTTTAGGGCAGAATTGGTATTTGGTTTCATTTTCTATCTTTCATTATTGATTTTATATCTTACATGCTAATAAAAGATTTTTGCAATTTCCTTTTTAATATCCCCCTCTTACGTGAATACCAGGTGAAGAATTTTGCCCATTAATGTGTAAAATTGAGTCACTTCTTGAAGACGAATAAAAGACCTTGCATCAAATCCATAGCACTCATGAATTTTGTGTGGAGTATTGGTGTTTCATATCACTGCATGTTTGATAACCAATACTAATTAGTTTGACCCAATTTCTTGACTTTTATTTTCAATTAGAACAAAAAATAGAACATTAGTCTTATGGTCGTGCCATCAAGTATTGATGATTAATTCCTCAACTACCAACTTACTTTTGAATTCTCCATCAGTCTTATGTCCGTGCCATCCAGTTGGATGATAAGATGGTCTTTGATTTGGTTGAAAGTGGAAATATCTCATAAACCAACCTTCATTTAGGAAGGTACTCCTCGTTAATAATGAATTCTATTTTCTTGCAAATCCTTTCATGAATTTTTGGAGGCTGTTCGACCACATCCAATTGTTTATATTCTATAACTATCTGTGAAATTGTCTTCGGGTTTTTCTATATGTAAGGGAGTTGAACAATTTCAACAAGCTTTGGATATTTCATCACAATGTGTGCTTGCACAATATGAACTTGCTTTTGGGGCTCCTTTGTTTAGCAAAAGATTGCATGAACTTGGGACCATTTATGTGGGGGGCTTCTTTGTTAGAGGTTTGTTTTATAGAAATTGTTTGGATGCTGTGGCATTCGTTTTTAAGTTCAAATAAAATCTTCCATTTAAACAACTTTTAGTAACGCTTGAATTGACTGCAGGAAGCATCTGAGGTTGCAAGAGCAAGTGCTTATTCTGTTAGGAATGTCTCATGTATTGGGAAATTATATGTTGATGTTCAGGTATCATTTGTTTTGTTAGTATTAAAAGGATTTCTTTGTTTTCAACATTTTATATTTTCAGGCATATGTTGGTGTCATGGCATGGACGTGGATCTTCTTCTCTGGTAATATATTATTCAATGATGTCTTATTTTCAATTTCTGGATGGCCTATCATTGTTAGTTTCATACTTATGAACTGATTTTTGCTGAGATTCAATATTAACAGAGGCCAATTCTCCTTGAAGATTGAGTGTGCCTTAAATGCCCCATTAAAGAGTTGTTTAAGACATGATTCAGGAACTGGATAAGAACATTCAGAAAATATACTGCAGCATTGCTATCGGTTGCATTGCTGAGGCTTGCTTGGATTGACCGACTACCCTTGCCAGATATATGAAAAGTAGTATGAAAGAAGTTTACATGTCAAAGATAGGTAGTTAATGCAGTTATGCGTATTTCAGTTTATATGTTTATGCCTAGCTATGAAGATGGAAACTAATAAGCTAAAGCCTTATCTCGGTTGTCAAACCCGTGAGTTGTAATTATTGAACCAAATAATTTCGACAGTGTAGCATTAAGAGTTATAATACCAGGAAGTTCATGACCACGGAGGTATGACCATTATAAAGCAGCCCGCGCGTATGCGCGGGTCATACACTAGTTGCATAAAATTGGCACACAAGTTTATATAAAAAAGCAATAATACATGAATTAGGTGTTCTTTGATCCAAACTCATAAAAATGCATAATTAAAAGAACAAATAAGTAGTTGATATAGATTAGACAGCTATTGAGCACAACGGAACATCCATCCATCCTGTTCTAGTTTCAAAGATATTGCAACAATAATGGCAAAAAGCATGGATCATAAATCACAAGAAAAATTGGAAGGGGAAAAATGTTTCAAATATAATGTTAATGTAGCAGAGTATGTCACATAACAATGTTACAGAACATCAAATGCCACCCTTACACTAGTCATCATTCTCCTCCTCATCATCATCTCTCTGATGTAGTTTTGAAATTTCACTCTGAATTCTCTCTAGGATCTGCCTCTTTTGTGTTTCAAGATCCTTATGGAACTCCATCCTCATCTTTTCCAGTTCCACCATCTGCTGCCTTCTACTGCTCTCAATCTTCTCATATATCTCGCCGAATTTCTGAATGGAATTGGCAAGCAATCTGAATGAGGATGCATCATAGTCGCTGTACCTTGCATACCTTCTTTTCTTATGTTTATGTCCATTTGAACCTTGTTCGCCAAAGGATTCAGAATTCCCAGGACTATCCCTCATCTGATCAAACCCATTTGCGCGGTTCAAATAAACTCGAGGATTCGTAAACACATATTCTCCGGAGTCCAAACCGCATGAGAGACCTGATTGCTGCGCTGGAGAGGACATCAGCTTATCCATCCTCTGAAAATAAACCCACTTGCAAGTTCCACTACCCATTTTCTCTGATTTAGCCTTCTCCTTCTTGTACTTCTTCTTCAAGGTATCTAACCGGTTTCGACACTGAGCATCTTTCCTTTCAATCTTGGAAACTTTTGATACCTTCTCTCCAACTTCTTGCCATTCCTCAGACCGAAGACTCTTCCTCCCATGTTGAAGAAACTTATCACCCCAAGCATCAAGAAGAACGAAAGTCTCGCGCTCGGTCCAATCAGTAAGGGAGTTCCTACCACCAGAAGATGG
Source organism: Arachis hypogaea (assembly GCF_003086295.3). NCBI lineage: Eukaryota > Viridiplantae > Streptophyta > Magnoliopsida > Fabales > Fabaceae > Arachis > Arachis hypogaea. The sequence continues at coordinate 3,395,262 of NC_092054.1, read as the reverse complement.
TTTAGGGGTTGAAGGAGCCGCAGCCGATGGCGCTGGTACCCGGGGTGCAAATTCATAAGCTGAAATCAAACTCTTCAGCTTTCGCTTTTTCGGGTGCCACTCCATATCATCATCAACCTTCATGCTATATATTTTCGGCTTAGCATCATCATCATCTTCCTCATCCTCCTCATCATCCTCCTCCTCGCCATCATCATTGTTACCACCAATTTCATCCCCATCCCTGTCTTCATCATCACCTTCCTCAACATTGTTGGGGACAGCATTCCTTTGGGAATCAACATCATCACCATCATCATGATCTTCTTCTATTATCTGTTCTTCATCTTCATCTTCTTCATCCTCCTTCTCCTCCTCATTATCATTGGCATTGTCATTATGTTCCACAAAATCATTTGCAACTGGCTGAATATACTGTGAAGTCCGAACCGGAAGTCTCCTATGACTCAGATAGCCATAACCCTGGTGATTAACACCATATGGGTTAGAGGGATACCTTAGATCATCATCCTCAGTTCCATCCATTTAGAAAACAATAACCTCCAATTGCAAGGAAATAAAAACAAGAGAACAAATATTTCCCTCAATTATTACTTTTTTCTTTTAAAGGAAAAAATTCCAAACTTTGAACAATAAAATTGTCAATTAACAACTCATATTTGGACACAACATTTGAACATATGTTACATATCCCAGGTTTGATTCCCAAAATCCAATCCCTCCAGGTAAATAGATTCTTATTCCAGATTCAACTAAGGTTCAATAATTTATTGAAAAAGAAAAAAAAAAAATCTAACATGAAATAAACTTATCCTTTGTTTCTAATATGGAAACTGTGAAGCTTCATTGGCACAAATCAGTAATGCAGGGAGAAAAAGAAAAATGCTTCAACCTCTCAATTCCCAATTATTTTTCATCTTTCATTTCACAACTTAAATCATCATAGAAATAAATAGGGATGATACCCAGAGAGTAAAAAAAAATTGATTGAACTGAAAAGGAAAGTAGAAATATTTTAAAGAGACAAATAATTCAGAAGCTCAAATCAAATTAAAAGAAAATGAGGAGACATGACTCTTACCTAAAAGAAGGGCAATTTTTCCATAAACGGAAAAGAAAAGAAGGAAAACAGAATTCAAATTCACAAACTTTACCCTCTGAAGTGATTGCAAAGGATGCAAAGTTTGTAAATTTCAAATTGAATGAAGAGCAAAATCGAATATTGAAGAAAAGTAATGACAAGAAAATGGGTAGAGAGAGAATAGGTGAACTGAAAAAAGCAGAAGCAGGTGCAGAGTATAGAACTACAGATACTATATAGATAGAAAATAGTTGCTGCTAATGTACGCCTCATGTGTTCACACTTGCTATATTTTATTTTATTATTTTTTCAGTTATTAATAAAATGATATCTGAAAATTTATATTAATTATTTTAACATTACTATATAATTTTTTTTAATATACATGGATAATATAATATTCAAATATATTATATCTAATTAAGAGGTTGCGGGATCGAGTCTCCTATTTTTCCAAATTTTTTGCCAATGAGTTACAGTTCAAATGGTATAGTCTCTCCATACTCAATTAAGAGGTTGCGAGTTCGAGTCTTATATTTTGGTTAAAAAAAAAAAAATTTAACACTGTTTGGATCAACAATTTTTTTAATTGGAGTCAACACATTTGATTAATTATTAGGTCGGCGGCATTCATCAATCAATTGGTTTTGGATTTTTTTTATTGCTATTATTATTTTTCTTTATTAATCATGGATTAATATTTTAATATCAATGTTTAGAACGAATCATTCTAAATGGGTGTCCCACATCTAAAGTGGCCCATTTCAGTGATTTGCAAGTAAGATACGTACATTGGCCACAATATACCAAAAAGAAGAATTCAACATTTGTAGCTCTTTTACTGTTTCTTGCTCAAATAATTTTCTAAAGAATATATTTAGGAATAAGTTATTTTCGTGTTGGCATTTATATTTTAAGAATATAGTATAAGTGTATAACTATTCTAAAATGCCTCCAATAAATTCAACTCAGAAAATTATTCAACAACTAATCAAACATGTTCTACATATAAGCATTTAAGTCCATAAAATTTCACCAAATTTTCAATTAAAACATGATCTTTATACTATAGAAAATTGTACTTTGTGCATTATCATCAACAGAAAATTGTGCTTTCTAATTTAAGTTGAATCACTTTTTCATTTGTTGTAACATTTACTCATGTTTGGGTTCTTTCCACAAATTGGGGGAGTAAATTCAAACTTCATAAGTATGATATGTCAAATCTAATACCTAATCAAACCCGCTCTAAGGGCTAGCTATGAATTCATGAAAAAAAAAGCATTGATTCAAGTCACTTTTGTGCCCAAAACATGGAGTTAAGACGACTGGTTAAGAATCACAGAGACAAATTCAGATCTATCTTCTGGTGCAACTGTGAAAATGCTGTCAAGCAAGTTCTTGTTCATCACAATGGTAACGGCAGCCCTCATCCTTTGTTCAACATTCAAACCATCAATGCCTTTCAGGAGTGAATTTAGATTCTGTGCTCGTTCGGATCGCTCTTTCTCAAGCTTGAAGCAAGAAATGAATTCACTTACAGCGTTTGCTAATTGCTCCTGAGAGCTATGGATCATGTTGATTGTTTCATTTACTGTGTTGAGCACATTTACATCACCATTGTTAGCTCTTTTTCTTTTCTTGTTTGCTTGGATAGTAAAGGCAGAAGAAGCTGTATCATCCTGTGATGTATTCTCAATTTCAGGCACCTAGAAGTTCAAGAAAGAATAAATTCAACTTGATAGAAGATAGCCGGAAAAAAACAGGGATCTGAACCACAGAATCAGAGTTTCTCACAATCAATTTGATTATATATTTATACCTGAGAATCAGCTTCATGTTCAGCTTCTACTTCACCAACACTTGAATCTGAATCCGAATCCGAATCCGAAGCCATTGCTATTTGACTACTACGATTCAACTTTCTTCTCTTATTTTTCTTCTTGAAATGCTCTACAACCAATTCTAAACAAGTTATTAGGACCTTCATGGTAAGACAATTCAGCATATGCAACTGCACAATGAACATTGCAATAATTTTCTCCTTCTTGTTTCGCAAAGTTTGATCATCCATGCTGTGAAAAAAATACCAAAAAGCATAATCTCAAATTTCAGATGAGAAAACGCATTAACTTTAACATATTAGCTTAAATTGTTCAATGTTACATCCCAAACTAAGAAATTATCATCCAAAAAAAATTATGAAACAATTACAAAGCAATCTAAATTCTAAACCTATATACACATATAACCAAAGCAACATGAAAAACAAAAATACATGGAGATTTATACAAATTCAGAATTCTAACCCTATAATTGCACAGAATGTGGATTTCGTACTCCAAATTTTGCCAACGATTGCGTTACGTACCACTCTTAATCTGTAATTGATTGAGTTTCCATAAAAAAATTTCACTGTGTTGCATCTACGTGTATTCACTTGCATTTTATCGTTATATGAATAATTTAAAAAACAAATGAACGAACGAAAGAAAGCTAAGGAATCACCTTATCGCCGTGGAAGGTCACCGGAGAAGTGGTTCCGTCGTCCGCTTCTGTCGTCGATTGTAAGAAGGAAGAGACGAAATGGGAGTGGAGAGTAGGTCAACAGTGAAAAGAAAATGGGATTTTGGGTAAATTTTGAGCGTTTAGTTTTTTTTTTTTTGGAAAAATCTAGGCCAGCAACTTTGTTAAATTTTGGCTGTAACCAGTAAAAAAAAGTGAGCCATTGAATGAAATTTCACACCAATCTCACACCATTAAAATTATCATTAGTGACTATTTGATGGCTACAAATCACAAATATTATTTGTCCCTAACATTCTTCTTTTTTTTTTTTCATTTCTAGTAATTTTTGTTTTTTAAATTTTATGCAAAAGAAGTCATCAAGTGAATACAGAAGGTGAATTTTTTTTTTTGGTGAATACCGAAGATGAAAATTTAATACACACTAAACAGAATTTATTATTTTTTACATTTTGTTTGTGAAATTGTATAAATAAAAAAATATTAAAAATAAAACATAGAATATAAATCAAATTCTTCTTTATTTTTTTTAGCAAAAATATTACTCACACTCAAAATTAGTCATGTCTTTTTCTAATTATTGCAAGAAATGTGGGATGCGTAATAATAGGTAATACACCACACTTCAACTGTAAAATGGCCTGGAAATTGGTGTTACTCAGAGTTATAGTAGTTGCCTAGTTGGAAATGTATAACTAGGATTGGTAATATTAATCTTATTGGCGGATATTCAATCTGATCTTTTCCGTTCGAATAGGGTCGATAATTCAATTTGTAACATGTCATGTTAAGAGCTATGAGTTTAAGCTAAATCTAATTTAATCAACTAGCATCTTTAAATATTATAATTATAATGTGTAATTAAAAATTATTATATATATATATATAGTAAAATTAATGGAGATTAAATTTGCATTCTCTTACTTTATAATTTTAACATGAATTTTATTATAATTTTATCGCTTTTAATTTTAATATGAATTTAATTTTATATTTTTTATTTTATTAATATGTTTATAAACTATAAAATAATTAAATAGTATGTTTGATTGAAAAAATTTATTTGTTGTGAATCGAGTTAAAATAGAATGAAGTGTAGAGTTTTAGAATACAAATAGAGTTAAGATCAAGAAATTTTTAACATTTGAATAAAATAAAATTAAATTTAAAAAAAAAATTTACAAATAAAATTAAGATAAAATCTAAAATTTAAATTCTATCCTACTCTATTTATTACCAACTTTATATATAATCTTGATGTGGCCAAATGCAGGCTTCTCGCCCAGCTGTAGTCCATATTCATGCATAACTCCACCTAGTCCCAATTTGGGGAATTCTACCATTTAATGTCCAATATTCAAAATTTTCAGTCATAATACACCCGATGTTATTCTTCAACACAAACTTCATGCTCAGCACCATAGTAATTAGGACAAAACACTATAATAAGCCAACATGAATCCAAATTTACCTATATGAGCCAAAATGAAAATCAATACAGCAATAAGCCAGATCATATTATTATGTAATTCGAACCAGGCTAGTTCGAACTTCATCCTCAAATAATTCTAACCAGAGCAGTTCGAATTTCAAAGAAAAAATTGAATGTAAATCGAACCAGACTGGTTTGAACTACTTATGCAAGTAATTCGAACCACTCCAGTTCGAATTATAGGGAAATGAGTTCTTCATGTAATTCGAACCACCCTGGTTCGAATTACGCTTAAGTTAGGTTGTTAGTAATTCGAACCACCCTGGTTCGAATTACTAGGGAATGGGCTATATAAGGAGTTCGAATCAGCCTCATTCGAACCATTCTTACCTTCCCCTGCCCCACCAAATCTCAGAGAAAACGACCCAGATTCTCACCGCGAAAGACCTGAACGCAATACTCTGCTCATGGGGGACGATCCGGCGCGGTTATATCGCTTGGACGGAGTCGCCCATATAGCTGGGGTCATCAACGAAGAGGTTAGTACGGAAATAACTTTGTTTTACCGGTACATGTGAGTTTGTGGTTTGGCATGCGAGTAAGATATTGGTTTAGTTTGTGGTTTATTTTAGTGGTTTATGTTAGTGATTTCTGTAAATGGTTTATGTTAGTGGTTTTTGTTAGTGATTTATGTTGGTGGTTTATCTTAGTGGTTTATGTTAGTGGTTTATCTTAGTGGTTTATGTATGTGGTTTATGTAAGCGGTTTACGTTAACGGTTTACGTTTGTGGTTTTTGTTAGCGGTTTATGTTGGTGGTTTATGTTAGTGGTTTATCTTAGTGGTTTATGTTAGTGGTTTATGTTAGTGGTTTATGTATGTGGTTTATGTATGTGGTTTATTTAAGCGGTTTACGTTAACGGTTTACGTTAGTGGTTTTTGTTAGTGGTTTATGTTGGTGGTTTATCTTAGTGGTTTATCTTAGTGGTTTATGTTAGTGGTTTATGTTACTAGTTTATGTATGTGGTTTATGTAAGCGGTTTACGTTAACGGTTTACGTTAGTGGTTTCTAGTAGTGGTTTATGTAAGTGGTTTAGTTGTGGTTTTATAATGTTAGATCTTTCATGTCAGTAGCCTATGGTGGTTTCTAATTTAAGTTTCTTATGCAAATGGTTCTCGTTCTTGGTATTTTTAAGCGGCTATACATAGTAAGATTTTTTGGTTTATCAATTATCGTGTTGGTTATGTTTGTCACCGGTAATTAAGCTGGTTCTAAGAATGCGGTTCATTTCTTCCGCAGCCTCAGCGATGCATCAGGAGCATGCGGCGGCAGCAGGGCATGGTCCTGGATGACAGATACGTTCCGTACCTGCAGATGGCTGGTCTTTACCATCTTGCAAGGCTGAACGATAGATGGTTCCGGTTGGACGAGGCCCTTATCAGTGCGTTTGTTGAGCGATGGCGTCCGGAGACTCACACGTTTCATATGCCGTTCGGAGAGTGCACTATCACACTGCAGGACGTGGCATACTAGCTGGGTTTGCCAGTGGACGGGCGTTACGTCAGCGGCTGCCTATCAGAGTTCCATATATACATCGAGGGTGGCCGTCCAGCCTGGGTTTGGTTCGAGGAGTTGTTTGGAGTGGTACCTCCTCCTAGCCAGGTTCAGAAGTACGCGGTCAACTGGAGCTGGTTTCAGGAGACGTTTGGTGAGTGCCCGGAGGGAGCTGATGAGGATACTGTACGTCGTTATGCCCGTGCGTACATCATGATGTTGTTGGGCACGCAGCTTTTTGCGGACAAGTCGGGCAACCGGGTTCACATCAGATGGCTTCCGTTTGTAGCTAGGCTGGAGGACATGGGGACCTACAGCTGGGGTTCTGCAGCACTGGCATGGTTGTACCGGTGCATGTGCCGTGTGGCGAACAGAAATGTTATCAAGCTAGCGGGCCCACTTCAGCTACTTCAGTCATGGATTTTCTGGCGATTTCCTCGGTTTAGGCCTGCAGGATTTGAGACGTTCAGCTGGCCATTGGCCTCGAGGTACTTTACTAATCTTTGTCTATTTCAATTTACTACACATAACCGCGTGTTCATTCATAATGTATTGGATACCCTAAGCACACATTTAAGTAGCGGTAACACATGTGCATGTTGCAGGTGGTCAGGTTACATCCCTTCCAGTAGCGAGAAGGGTCCTAGAGTTCAGACGTGGAGGCTCTGGATAGACCGGTTGCAGGATAGAGAGGTCAGTATGTTACTTAATAAGTTTTTTTATTTAACAACGATTTACGAGTTAGGATCACGAGTTGCCCTGACATTGTATCGTTCTGGGTGCAGTTTATCTGGATGCCGTACAGTAGCCCTGACGTACTTCAGGTCGTGCATCCCGAGGTTTTGGAGCCTCGGCATATGGTGCTGTGGCAGTCTGTTACATCGCTTATCTACTTTGCCGTCATAGAGTGGCATCAGGTAGACAGGGTTCTTCCGCAGTTTGGAGGGGTGCAGCCCCGTCCACAGGCCGCCCTGAACATCGACTTTCTGATGTCGAAGGACGGCAGAGGCGGCGATCGATGGTTCCCGTCCCATTTGCAGAAGTGGCATCAGTATTGGGACGACCGTACGAAGAGCGTGCTGCGATTCGATGTTGTTGCTGACCCTGGTCCGTCGCATCAGTTCTTGGATTGGTGGAGTCAGCACGGGAAGAGGTTTTTGTCTCCGGATCCGCAGTTGGGTGACCCGAGAGCCGTTGCTATTCCTGTTGAGGCCACACAGCGGGGAGCTGGGCAAGTACCTGAGATGGATAGGCCTGACGACGTGCCGGACAGGAGGCGGGTTGATAGGAGAGCACGCGTGGGCACACGTCGCAGCCAGCGTGACTGGGGGTGGCTTGAGCGTGCTATGGAGGCTGGCGACGAGGCCGGCCCCGCTAGGGGTCGACGACGACATCATCCTGGCAGAGGTAGAGGGCGTGCTGCGGTTCATGCCGCTGCACCTGACCCTGGGTACGACGACGATGATCAGCATGGGCCTGAGGGCGGGGATGGTGCAGGGGCGGCTTCAGTTGCTGGTGGTAGTACCCAGGATGGGGTTCACGGAGGTGAGTGGTATGGCTCCGGGATTGGTGACGGGGCTGAGCCTAGTGACGCTGGACTTGGGTCCGGTCCTTTTGGACATTACTTTGTTGGAGTTCCCACCGACGACCAGCCTCAGCAGGACGGTACTCCATGGGTTATTCCCGGATCACAGTGGCAGGACTTCCTTGGGGCAGATACGCTTGATGCGGACTTCGGCAGTCCACGGTTTCTAGCGGAGATTTCGGCTATCATGCAGGAGGACGAGCCGGGCCGGAGGCGTCCTCAGACCCCTGGCACGCAGGCACCCTTAGATGTTGATCTGAACGAGCCTGCTACGACACCTGTTGGTGACCAGTTTGCTTTGGGAGGTACCCCACATTCTGCATTGGAACTCGAACCGGCTGCCGCTGCTTCAGTGGTGGCATTCCGGTTCGAACCCCCTGAGCTGGATACCACATCAACCAACTTTGCCAACAACTCTGGTGTCCTAACCTCGGGAAACTGCCTCCGACATAGAAACATGACTTGCAGGTCCTCATCACTACCAATCGTGAAGCAATCATACTTCACCGTATCCTGCAAGACAGTGATTGGAATGCGATAGAAAAACTTCTTCACTCGCTTCGCACCTTCCAGACCGAGTTTCATCAGCACAGATCTAACAAGATCATCATAGCTAGTCGTTGGTTTCACGACGATACAGAGAGGATCCTTATCTGTGAACTTCACACCGGAGCGAGTTTTTCTCTTAATGGATCCTCTATGGTGAACCAAAACCCCGAAACTCTCCTCACTAGCCATATTACACCCTCTATGAGAGCAACTCACGTCTAGAACCATATATATACTGCACTGTCTACCACTAATTCGAACCGGACTGGTTCGAATTCATTTTGTGTAATTCGAACTAGCCTGGTTCGAATTACTTGGTGCAGCTCCTCCCTTTATAATTCGAACCAGAGTGGTTCGAATTATGTGCTTTGTTTTCCTCCCAAGTAATTCGAACCACCCTGGTTCGATTTACTTGAATGAATTTCTTTCTACATAATTCGAACCACTCTGGTTCGAATTACATACGAATAGAGTTCGAACCACACTGGTTCGAATTATATAAATATAGGGTTTGGCTTATTGCAGAAACGAATTTCACTTTGGCTTATTTAGGTAATTTGCAACTTCCCTTGGTTTATTCTAGTTTTTTGCCCTAGTAATTATTTTTATGACAAATAAACTTCTAAAGTTTTACGTTTTGGATAGATTAATTTAAAAAAATATATATATCAATAAAATTTTTTATAATAATAAATATATAAATTAATTTAAATTAAAAAAAATTTATTTTAATTATAAAAATTATTTTTAAAATAATATATTTATATTTGTTATACTAAAATATTTTATTACTATTTTTTTAAGATTAATTTGTCCCAAACTTTAAATTTTTAAGAGTGTATTTATTATTTTATTCTTAATCCTATGTCTTTAAAACTTGAGTTTCCTCAATTATTTCATCAAGTTTTATATACTAGAAACACCAAAACCAACCTAGAGCAATATTAGAATTTAGGAAAATTAAAACATTATTACTAGTTTTATCAATGAGATACTACAAGATTTTTTATTCGTTCTTTAAACTTTTGCCTTTTCTCTTGCAGACAAAGTTTATTTATTCTCTTTTTTTTAAGAGAATCTCGTCTATTCCTTGTTTTGACCTTCAACATCTTCTATAGAATCTTTCTTATCATAATGGAATATATCTTTCTTCGGGAAAAAAATTAATTAAAGACGAAGAAAAACTATAAAGATGTTGCTTCACTGCTATAACGTTTTATCTTATCATTACATTTCTTCATGAAGTTAACAAACTCTAAATCTTAGTATTTAGATTAGAGCGAGGTTAAGCTTCTTTTAATATACTGTTTATATATAAGAAAACGATTAAAGAACAATATGTGAAGGAAAAATACGTTGAAAACAAAGTGATTATATTTTAGTGGGAACTAATATATAGTTATTTTTTTGGAAGTACGAAATTATCTAACAATTTTTAACTATTAATCTTAGGAAAAGTATATGGAACCAAAAGGTGACCGGCTAAAAACTAAACAAAACTTAATTTATATTAATAATTAATTTTAAATTTTTTAAATTAAAAATTTAAAAAATTTAAAATTAATTAAGTAAACCTAATTAAAACCTATAAAAGTCTTTTTCTTCTCTCTCACATTAACCTACCCACCTCCAACAATCACACACAAATCTCTCTTCTACCAATGCTGCTGGAAGCGCCGGCGACTTCCATGCTCTCCGCGACGCCTCACAAGCTTCTCCTCTTCCCTCCTCAACCACCCTCTTCAAACCCTATTCACCTTTAACCGCGACGTCACTCGCAAGAACGCTTTCGATTCCCCCGTCACACGCTTCTGCAAGCTCCAACGCAGATGATCATCTTCGAGAATTATAATCATCCGTCGAGCAACACCTCTAACCGATGTGATGAAGGAGGTATTTAATTAAATACAGTAGCATTTGCACGTGTGAAAGGCATGCACTAAACTAATAAATAGTAATAAACAGGATGGAAATCAAGGTAATGCGGATGCTGCCGTTCTTACTCCCATTGTCATAATAGATCAAGATTCCGATTTCCATTGAGAAGGATGGTGGATGATGGAGTTTCTATTTTATATTCAACACACATGTTTATAATTAGGGATTTGTTGGAGATGTTGTTTTCTGCGTTTTGGGATATTAGATACCGTTTTAATGATTAAAGAGACTGCAAACTACACAATTACAGAATTATAAAAAAAATATTTATTTAATATGAAAAAAACATTCTAATACTTAACAAAAGAAACATTCAATTATATTTTAGTAAAAATAATTAAATATCTATAAAATTTAAAAAAATATATAAAATTATTAAAGAAATAGAGACATTTATATTTGTAATACAAAAGAATTCGAAAAATATACAAAAGAACATTCATTTAGAATGAAAAAGAAACATTCTGATACTTAACAGAAAAAACATCCATATATATTAACTCGTAAAAATTTTAAATTCACCCAAAAATATTTGGCTGATTTTTTACTAATACTCTTTTGGTTCCTTAGCTTTGCTCTTAATCTTATATAAACACAATTGCGCGGGTCTTTGCCTTATATTTTATATGAACTATTATTTTTTATTTTTTAATGTATTTATAATGCCGTGGTATTACATAAAACATTTTAGCATATGAGGTGGCATCACAACGTTCACGGATTAAGGATAAAGCTATCCCTAGCCAATGTGCTTACTTGTCCTGTTTTCAATGGCCAAAACTATAAAAGAATGATGATCCCAATTAGGGCACGTGAAAAATTCAAAATTGTAAGTTTGTAACAAAATCCAATTTCATACAAGTAGTGATAAGAAATTATACATACTTTGCGGTAAAATATTGACCTTAGGATTTGATTTTTTGGCTTCCTCTTTATACAGTAAAAAGTACCATTTGATTTGAAGCATCTAAATCTTTGGACACACTAAAAATGTACCAAAAAACAGAACTATGAGCATTATTAATTTCAATTACGATTATGCTACACAAAAGGTGTGTTTTTTACTAACTCTTTTATGCAGGTATTATAATTGAAAACTCTATTGAACGAGATTATAAGTTATAATTTTACAAGTTCTATTTGGAGAGGGGTGGTACCTTCAAGAATAGAATTTTTTGAATAATTTGTCCTAATTAGTAGAGTTAATACTAAAAAAAGGTTGAGTAAATTAGGAGTTATTTTTAATAGTGATAATATATGTGTACTGTATAAAAAAGAGATAGAATTTGTACAACATTTATTTTTGGTTTGTGAGTATACATGGCAGATTTAGTGCGCTTGGTTGAGAGCTTTGGATAGAGCTTAGACTATTTTAAAGAACTATTTGAGAGTTGGACTGGTATGCACAATCGAAAAGAAGCACAGAAGACATGACTAATAGGATTTTTTGCAGTGATTTGGAACATCTGGTTGGAACGCAATGCCAAAATTTTCAATAATAAAGATACAGGTATTGATAACATACAGGAAAGGACGTTTTTGAGTTACAAAGAATGGACTGGTAGCAATCCTTTTAGTTGTTGATGGCAATGCCGGAGATGACAGAAGTTCATAACTTTTATATACAGATTTAGTTCATATCTGTGTGTATATGTTCCACTCTAATGTGTTGAGCTTTCTTTGCTTCAAAAAAATAAATTAAGTTAATAATTAATTTTTTGTATGTATGTAATATTTTTTTTCAGCATTTTTGTTTCACTTAAATAAGAATTATTGTGTTATTTATCATGTGTGGAAATTAGTGCCTTCTATTTTATTATAGAAACTCAAAATAAATTGCTTGAGAGAAGTAAGAAAGAAGAATAGAGAATAAAAAAGGAACAATTGCAACGTGTACAAATAGAAAGAACTTTTATTGACTAGAGAAACTAATAAATTATTATTTTTGAATGCATTTAATAAGTCAATTACAAATTTCAACAACCTACCAAAATAAAAAGTAAGACTATTATTTATACTAAACATGTGTAATTGAATTTAACAAAAATCTGTTAAGTAAACCATGACCATTTTTATATTGTAGACTCTATTTTTACTATTTAAAAAGACTGATCTTCAATATCTATTGATTCCACTTAAGAGATAGTAGCACACAATTATAAATGTTTAAAAATATTTTTATTGTATCGTAATTAAAAATATTATATAATTAAATATTTTTATGAAATATTCTTATATTAATTTCTTTTACTCACAGAATAATTTGAATAAATCTTATCCGACTAGACGAAGATTTTATAGAGAGAGGAGTCTTCAGCTAAATACGTCTTTGTACTAATAAACTAAAATAAATAAAAAAATAATAAATTGGTAATATATTTATTTATTAAAGTGTATATATATAAGATTAGATAACTGATTAAGAAGAATGGTAACTAAATAACTGATTCTGATTCATACTTGAGAGAAAACGTGATCGCTTCTTGCTTCTTGCTTCTTTCTTCTGAGTTCTGAGTTCTGAGTTCTGAGTTCTGAGTTAGTTAGCTTCTAGAAGAAAGACGCATCCAAAGAAACTAGCCATGGGGTTTGTGGCGGGAAGCTTCTTGCACTCTCCACTACCACCCTTGCCGTTACGCTCTTCTTCTTCTTCGGCAAGAAATTCACACACTTCCAAGTCAAAGTTCAGAGCATCGTGCTGCTTGCGCCAAAACCAAGACCAAAACGGCGTCGTTTCATGCACGAATAGGAGGACGCTTTTCTTCATGGGAATCTCGGTTCTTCCCCTTCTTCGTTTCAAGGCCACCGCTCTTGGTAACTTACTTTTTCTTTATCCTTTCATTCACCATTCATATCATCTTTTGAGCTTCATAGATAATCATCATTCATCATTGTTATCTAATAACGTCAATTGTGAGGAATCTTGATATATTTATTTATTTTTATTTAAAATTTACCTTATGTACTGAAGGAAAATTTGCAGTTCTTGGATAAGGTGAAAGTTTCTTGGCTTAGGAGAAGAAGATCTTGTTGAATATAATTTTTACGTTCTTTTTTTAACTTGAGGAAGTAATGTAAAGTTGGCTTTTCACATTTCAGCTTTTAGCACACACCGTAGACCATAGCTGATTTGTTCATTTATTTCATCCTTTACGCTTGTGATTTGTGATGTATTAGCAGATAGATTTGTTAATTTGAGGTTATGTGTCCATGTAAAGCATTTTCCATCTTTCTTTTATGGAACCCTAGCGTGCATTATCAAGCACAATTTTGGTCCTTGCTTCGTAGTGTGTATTGTATGTAGATATAGATTCCTTGCAAGGACTTGAGTTATTTTTATGTCAATTGCGGATATATCATTTTTACATTTTAATCTTTTCATAATGTGTTGGATTCTTATATTTTGCATATTTGTTGTTTCACATTTTAGAAGAAAACGATGAGGGGAATACACTAGAGAACATCCAGAAGGAAGAGGTGACTTAAGCTCTGATACAAATTGAGAATAGTAAATTGTTAGCTATGATTTTTTGTAATTGGGATAGTTCAAGATTTTCTAAACTGCGTAGCTTCTATCAACAGACAGCACTTGGCAACGACAGACCACTATCCAGTTCATTTGTGGCTCTCTTGAATGTAATCGGACTACTTTCTTCGGGTGTTCTCGCTGCTCTCTATGCTACGGCGCAGAAAGAAACGACAGCTGCTTTTGAAACAATACATCTAGTGAGCTTCTTTAAACGTTTACTTTATGATAGATTTGAATTTTGAATGTTACTAATACCATGATATGGAAGATACATGAGATATATGTTTCTATAATAGGATATGGGGAATTCCCCTGGTGGATAAGGATTGATATTGGGGTAGTGTCAAAATAGTTAATTGGGATGTATAAAATTATTGAGTTGTAATTACCTCAGGGAATTGTTTGACACGAGTGAGAGGGATGAAATTGTGAGTATGTTTCTGAGGATGGGTTTGCAACATTGTCCTTAAAAGTTGTAACATGATAGAGTATGCAGCTTTGTCAATGCAAAAGTTGAAGTGCAGTGTTCTGCTTTTTTTTTTTTTTTTTTTTTTAAATCAAAAGTTGTATTGTGAATTGTGATGTTGTATGCAGTTCATGATAGAATTAACCTCTTCCTCATACATGGATGTAGATGGCTGAACCATTTTTGAATTTGCCTAATTTCTATATTTGTATTATCTAAGCTTTCGTATTTATGCCGCAAACATGTAAATAAGAGGATGTGGCATTTTCCCCAAGATTTCATTTCCTTCTTTTTCTTATTAATGGAAGAAACATTGTTAGTTTTTTTTTTAACTAATTTGCTTATATTTCGGTTAAATCACTATTAGGATGTGTTTTAGTTCAGTTTATGAGTTTCTAAGCCATATATTTTGCTTGTTAATATGCACAGATGGACAGCAAACTGAAGGAGAAGGAAGAACTGATTGCGTCTTTGAAGAATACCTACGAATTCAAGTTACTGGAGGAAGAGGAGGAACGAACCAAGCAACTTGGGGAAGCAAAGGAGGAGCAGCAAGCTTTGATAAGTAAACTTAGTTCTGCAGAAATTACCATCATCCGGTTGGAACAAGAGGTAAAGGGTGAGAAAAAATTGGTTGAGGAGCTGAAGCTTCAAATTGACAGCCTTGAAACCATACTTTCGAAGACTAGTGCAGAGAAAAAGGACCTAGAAGAGAAGTTGAAAGAAAAGGTGGACTCTACTGAAACTTTAGAGCAGAGAATTAATATGCTGAATTCAGACCTCAAGGACAAAGAAGCTGGTGTTCAGAATCTTGTGTTGACCCTTGCAGAAAAGGAGTCAGAATTGATGAATTTGACTTCGACCTACGAGAAAACTAAGGATGACTTATCCAATGCTCAACTGCAGATTCAAGAGTTGAATGATGAACTGCTGAAAAGCCGAAAGGAACTAGAAGCTAAGGATTCTTTGGCAAATGAACTTAATTCAAAAGTTAGTGCCTTAACTCATGAGAATGATGATTCAAGGAGGAAGTATGTTGACATGGAGAAGGCATATAACTACCTAAAGTATACTTCTGATACTTCCGAAAATAATGCTGCGAGGCTTTTAAGAGAAAGAGAGGAGGAGCTTGATCAGCTAAAGGAACAGCTTCAACTTGTGTCCGATACAGCAACCGCAAACAAGTTTGACATTGCCAATTTATCTCTAGAAAGACAACATTTAAAGGAGTCTTTGGAGAAAGAATCTGAGAAAGTTAACAGTCTGCAGTCTGAACTACAAACCACGCAAGCGGATCTTGAAAAATCGAGAGAAGAGGCTTCAGTATTGGAGAAGCAACTCAATGAGTCAAACAAATTGCAAAAAAGCCTTGAGGCTGAGGTGTCAAACCTTTCATCTGAACTCACTGAAGTTGACGAGTCACTACAGAGGAGCCTCGAGAAAGCAACACAAGAGATCCAAATGCTAACCAATGAGCTTAGAACGACGATGGAACATTTGAAGAAAACACAAGCAGAGCTGCAAAGTAAGTCCCAGGAACTGGCATCTGCTCTTGAAAACCGTGAAAGCCTAGAACGAGAAGTGACTGAAATCTACAAGAAGGCTGAGACCACCGTCGAGGATTTGAAAGAAGAGAAAAAGCTAGTTGCTTCTTTGTACAAAGAAAGAGAGGCTTTGGAGAAGCAAGTCTCAAATGAAAAAGAGGCACGAAGATTACTTGAGGTGGACCTGGTGGAGGCAACAAATTCATTAGAGGAAGTCAACCAAAAGGCAATGGTCCTCAACAAGCAACTAGAGAGGGCTAATTCCATCATTTCTAGCCTTGAAAACGAGAAAGAGACGCTTATCAAGTCCCTTCAAGAGCAAAGAAATGCATCCAAAGTGGCCGAAGAGAACATGGAAGACGCCCAAACCCTCATCAAGAAACTTGGCATAGAAAGAGATAACCTGGAGAACAAAGGGAAGAAATTTCAGGAGGAATTGGCTTTAAGCAAGGGTCAGATATTGCTGTTGAAGAGCAGGGTTGCCACTCTGAAAAAGCAACCGTCGAAAGATGAAGGTGAAAGCAAGGTCCCTACTGTGAATAAGCGAACGTCAAAGGCTGAAAAGGAAAGTAACGTTGCTACTGGAGATGAGCAAGTGCCAAAGGATGAAGGTGAAAAGAAGGTCACTGTTAGTGCTAGAAAGAGTAGCAGAAAAAGAAAGACTAATTCCCAATGATCAGATAGAGAACCTGATTACCTGAACACCTCCAAACTTTTTTTACGATATTAAGGAGATTTCTAAACAGTCAAAGTTTTTGTGAGAATGGTGTATGGTATGGATGCTTCTGATGATTCTTTTGGCTGTTTAGGAAGATTGCTTTTCATATTAGACAATTCTTGTGTAGTGTTGTTTTTGGAGTGTAGTTATTAGTTGAGTTGAATGCGGGAAAGTGGAAACTGAGTTGCATTCTTTATTTCTTACCGAGTATTATTGAATGTATTTGTAGAAATAACCAGAGACAACGAAAGAAAGGGTGGATAGGATCACACAGAGAGAAATAATAGGAATAGGAATAGACGAATAGTAACTGTGAAAAAAGAAGAGCAACAATATAAAAGAGGATAGGATCACACTTAGAGAAATAATAGGAATAGGAATAGGAACTGCTAAAAAAGAAGAGCAACAATATAAAAGAAACGACCACAGTGGGAGTCGAACCCACGACCTTTTGATCCGAAGTCAAACGCGCTAATCCACTGCGCTATGCGGTCATCTGGATGCTAGGTTTCTGTGTTTTATATACTTATAAATTGATACATATTATTTGGTTTATGTTAGCTTAATTAAGAATCTTGAATTTAATTTTAAACTCCAAATAGATAGTTGTCTTAAATTTTGAAAGAGAAATCTCAAGGCTGGGAAAATTCTATTCAAAGGGGTCGATTTTCTTTCTTTTTTTTTTTTTAAAGAAATTCAACTTAAGAAAATACACACTGTTATTAAAAAGAAAATATTTATTTCATTTTTAAATAACTTATAACTTAGAGTAAAATAGTTGATAACCTAGTAATTAGATTAAATTAACAAAGAGTTTAGCTTGAAATACCTTTTACTAAACAATTAACAGAGAATTCAGCTTCCTTTTTTAATTTTTCTTTTTCTTTCATGGTTAAATGGAATTTGGCATAATTAGAAAACACAAGTAACAACTCCCAAAACGACGAATTATCGAACCAAAACGACACATTGTTTCAGAACTTTACGTTACGCTTATTCCCTCATATCTGCAGTTCCTTCTCCTCCAAAACTCTGATCTCTCGCCATCGCCGGAGAAACCAAAAGCCACTCACAATTCTCTCTCCTCCATCTTCATATTACAAAAGAACCGAATTTTTTCCGGTGAATCCTCGCAAAAGTCCGAATCTACATATCTTCTTCTTCATTCGATTCCTGCAACAAAGTATGAATCTTCATCCCATTCGTGTTTTCAATTCCGTGCAATTCTCGTTGATCGCGAACTGTTTTAAATTAGGGTTTCTCTTTTTGGTTTTATCTTTTTATCTTTTATTTTTTCGTTGTAACAGTTTTCAGCATCCAGATCTGAGTGCGAACGGGAGCACCATTTCAACGTGGCAACCTTGATTTGAGGGTTCTAAGCTGATTTCGGAAAAATGGTGTATGATAAGTTCTGACGAATGACGACTGGTTTGGGTTCAATTGTTGAGTTTTGAGCAATTGTGTATGTCTGGGTGATGGCTTAAGCAGAGAAAGCTTGAGAATTTTGGGGTTTTGATTTGCTTAAGGAATTTTTGGCATTTTTTTTGGAGGATTTTTTTTGAAAGGTTTTCTGAGTAGTTGTTGTTGTTGTTATTATTCTTCTTATTGTTAATTGTTTTGAAACAAAAATAAGCTTATTCAAACAAGCACCATGTTCTATGGTGCGGTGGTATGGGATCCTTGGCTCATTGTTGCTCAGATTGTGTGTCTGCAATGCTTGTACTATATAACTCTGGGAATCTTGTTGTCCTTGCTTGTTGGAACTCGCGTGTCTCGGCTGAGCCTAGTGTATTTCTTTGACTATGCTACCATCACTACCTCCACGGTTACCGGTTGGTGTGTTATTGCTGCGATTCTGATCAGCTCAGTTGCAGGGTAATTGTTCTGCTCCATCATAATGGCACTAAACAGTTTATATATATATTGATGCTCGAATTTGTAATTAGCCGTTATTGATAGCACATCATGTTCATTTATGGTTGTGTTATGATTTATCACTCTCTGCTTGTAGCTCCAAATATTTGGATTGTAGTTTACTCGTGCAAATATCAAGGTTGGATTCAATTTTATATATATCTTTTATCTTTATTCAAATTATTGCTGAGTCAGAAACTCAGCATAATTAAAGCTAGATTTTTGAAAATGTTTGTTCTCATATCCTTAGGTTGGTTGTGATTTATTTGAGTATTTTGAAAGAAACAAAAAACACGTAGGTGAATTTCTTGCTTTCTTTTTGGTGATTATCTTGTGCAGTAAGAGGGAAACAAGGGAGGCATTTGTTAGCTATAAAGTAGTCGATTTATGTGTTACTTACAAGTTACATCACTATTGTTTAAAGCAGGGCCATATATATGCTTTATTTGATTGAAAGAGCAAAAAAGTGCTTGGATTTTTCAGCCACTCTCTACATCATTCATCTTTTCATATGCATTGTATATGGAGGCTGGCCCTCTTCTATAACATGGTGGATTGTGAATGGTACGGGACTTGCAGCAATGGCTTTACTAGGTGAATATCTGTGCATCAGGCGTGAACTCCGGGAGATACCTATAACACGATATCGTTCAAGTAAGCTTCCTCTCTAAACTATGTTTCTTTGCTGATTAACTGAGCATGTGCGATTTGAAGATCTGTTTATCTGTGGACACCATTTGTTAATTATGAATTTTCTTTTTTCTTATACTTTTTTTTTTGTTTTAATTGGTTGGCTAGTCCTTTAATTTGATTCATACATTCATTGCAGATGTTTGATTAGCTGAAGTTACTTGAGTAATGAATTTAAGAAAGGAGTTACATCACATGATCGTGACAGCTTTTGTTTCTATACATCTGGCAATCAGCAAGATTAAGCCCTGCAAAGTTCATATTTCTATCATGCCACTGAAGGATCTTCATTTCATTTCTATTCTTTAGTTGCCACAGAGAGTTCAAACCTAGATAACCAATGAGTATAGGTACATCATTCTTCAGAAAATTCTGAAATCCGTAATGTAAGTTCTTGTTTCCCCCCCTCTTTTTTAGTTTCAGTTAAGGTGAGGTGATGTGTTTAGTCGATAGGGCTTCTATTCGTGTCACCCTGTTTATGAGTTCTGAGACCTGTTTCAATCTTGCAAATATATGTTAAATGTGCCATTACTTTTAATGGAGTTGTTATATGAGAATGCAGAATGAATCTCTTAGTAGTTATAGTTTTATAATTGTGATGCTCCCTCCTTTCCTCTTTATTTGGAGACTTTTGCAATTCTTTAGATATATTAATCTAAAGATGTACTAAAAAATAAAAGCACAAGATACAAAGGAATGGAGGTAATAACTGGGAATTCGAAAAATTTGAATATCCACGAGAACAAGATGGATAAAGTTTTAGGCTCACAATGTTGTCCCCTTTTTCTTTTTCTTTTTTTTCAAGCTTGATTATTTTGAAATCATGTGTCCAATAGAGGGTGAACATTAGAGCAATTGTAACATTGTTACTTTGTGGCTTCCAGGTTACAATAGCATTATAACATTCCAAATAGATTTTAGAAAGAAATCTAAACATCTCATACTTAAATGGTTCAAAGAGACAGTGTTTGACACCTAGATTCTAAATAATAATAAAAGCACTGTGTAGAGAAGAATATATATGCAGGTCAAGGTCATTAAGATCTCCCAGCTCATTGCATTTAGCACTGCACGAAACACTTCATCAGAAATCGGTTGTGGATAGGCCGGGTTCTCTAAACTGAGAAAGTGAGGAATTATTACCCTTGCATGATTTTGATGGGATTTTGATAGTTATTCGGGTGATTGATCTATCACTTCTTAGTTCTTACTTTTATAACCGCCCATGGAAGATCCAAATCAACTGAATCAAACATGCCTGTATTGGGTCTCGAGATATCATAATCGATCATCCAAGGTCAAAGATCGAAATTATAGTGGTTGTTGGTGGTCTTCTAGGTTGAAATGAGTACTACACCATGGGAGGATATAGGAGTTGGTTTCTATTGTTTGTTCATTCTTTAACCAAAACACATCATATCCAGTATCCACGTTTGAACTCCATGGTGTTGCCTCTTTCCCTCTTCTGATAATCACTTTCTCTTATGTTTGGCATGTGATTTATAATGCACATTGGCATTGACATTAGTACATCGAAAGGAATCAGATTTGAACTTATGATCTCATGCTAATTGTTCCATCCTCTCGCGACTAGTCCGTTCACGGCGACGAGAGTAGGATTATTGCCGGCGAACGAATACTAGTCTAGTAGCTCTGACTTTGAACTTGAATTTGAATTGTGGTAGGGAAAAGAAAGAATATAGTCACATCAAGCAACAATATTGTGACTAAAAAAGTTTGGTGGAAGAGTCAAATACCAAGTCTCCAATTCTTTGTTGGTTCTTTCATTAAAATATCCGCAGGAATAAAGTCATCAAAACATATCTCGCTTTGATTCTTTTTGCCTCTAGCAAAAGAAAAAAATGGACAAAAAGCAAAAATAGTTGGTAAAAGGACCCTCTTAGAATGAAACTAGGCCTTAATTGTTCCATGAACTCTCTCTCAAGTAGGCAAAATTAAACTTCCGAAGGGTTAGGCCAAAAGTTGGAGAAAGATGTTAGTTGTAACATCTCTTTCTTGTTGTGTCCTATGAATTCATTTTTTTAAGGTAAATCATCAAGGTTGTGCTTTCCAAGAGGATGAAATGTCAGCCACAGCTTCAGCAACTGTGAGATACACTCCTTTCAAACCAAAGGAATCCAAAATGTTTGATTGATGCAACTTTTCCATGACACTTCCAACTGGATTTGCCAACACCAGCTGCATTGAACAAATTATAAAATGTTAAAAGGTTATTGGGAAAAATAATAATAATAACAAATTGAGACAATTCTTTTAGGCCTTTGAATGTGTTGCAAATTAGTATCTATACCTGAAGTGATCTTTTCTCCAGCATCTTTCTAAGTTCACATAAAGTGTCTATCCCACTTGTGTCTATGGCTGTCACAGCTGCAAAATAAATAAAAATATTGTTAAGTGGAATTATTCAAAAGCTTGATTAACAAATTATTCTGTAAGGTGAAGTTATTTGAACATCTAAAAGTAAACACCCAACAAAATTTAAAGGTAAATTTTGCAAGTAAAATGAAATATTTACCTGTCATGTCCAAAATTATGCACTCCAATTTACTTCCATTGTTTGCTTTGATATGCTCTTCCTCTTCTCTAACCCATCTCAAAATCCTGTAGCAAGAAAAGTTCTGGATCATTTGGAATCATGTAGAATAAACTCTCAAAATAGCAATGAAAATATACATATTTCCTTATCTAACCTTTCTTGAAGGTAAGTTGAATTAGCAAAGTAGATGGGAGACTCAACAGCCAAAATGAGGAATGAAGGGATTCTAAGAGCTTCTCTATACTGGTTTACATTGTGGAATATTGTTGTCCCTGGTATATTCCCCAACACCAATGTGTTTGGTCTTGAGACATGAAGCAATATCTTGAACACTGATATTGCCACCTGAATGAAGATTTTGACAAAGTTAGTTGCCATTGATCACATAGCATTACTGCTTGAAAAATTGCAATGCTGATAGTTGAAAATTGTACTATGTTTGACAAATTCTCCCAATCATCTATCGTTTTCATTTGTGTTAAGGCAGTGTCTATGAGAATTCGGATGAATTTATCAAACGGAATATATCTAACAGGTCAATGAATTATTGGCATACCGCAATACTAAGGCCTAAAGGCACTGAGATGAACAGAACTCCGAAAAAGGAGCACATGCAGGCCAAGAAATCAAGCTTGTCAACCTTCCATAGCTTATATGAAGCTTGGTAATCTATTAGGCCAATCACAGCAGTGATGATAATCGCTGCTAAGACGACGTTTGGCGTGTAATAGAATAGTGGCATTAGAAACAGAAGAGTCACAAGAACTGCTGAAGCCATGATTATATTTGAGACTGCTGTCTGTGCTCCAGCATTATAGTTAACAGCCGATCGCGAAAAGGATCCTGCGAATAAGAATGTATTTTGTAGTTCAATTTTTATATACTGTCAATATAAGAGAGTTTTAAACAGACAACTAATCAATAGTCACTGTATCAAACAGAATCACTTTTTGTCTAGAAATCAATGTTAGTAAACATGGACAAGTGAGAGAAGAATCATTACCTGTTGTGACATAGCATGAAGAACAAGAGCCAGCTATGTTCATGATACCAATGGCCATCATTTCTTTGTTTCCATCCACCTGGTAATTCTTAAGTGCAGCAAATGTTCTTCCAACTGCAATTCCTTCCTGAAAGAATTAATAATTGAATATGTTAATATTTAATAATCACTTTGTTCACCATCCTAATAAGACTATGTAAAATAT
Organism: Arachis hypogaea; assembly: GCF_003086295.3. NCBI lineage: Eukaryota > Viridiplantae > Streptophyta > Magnoliopsida > Fabales > Fabaceae > Arachis > Arachis hypogaea. The sequence continues at coordinate 3,371,975 of NC_092054.1, read as the reverse complement.
GCAATTTTAGTAAAATATTCTGTGAACAATAATAATAATGTTTCTAGGTTCAGTAAATCTTACAGTTAGAGACAAGATCCCAGTAACAATTCCAGTTTTGATAGCAAGAGCCAAATAAGGGCCACTAAAGAATAACATGTTTGATGATGGTGGATTAAGGCCTTTTGGCAATTCACCAATCTGTAAGATAAAAATAGACATAAAAAGAGTTATTAAGAAGAAAAATTATTATACCGAGAGACAAAAATGTTATGTGTACTTATTTTGTCTCGTATACTGAGTCGGAAAAAAAAAAAAAAAACTCTTTCGTCTGATATACTAAACAAAATGAGTACAAATAATATATCTCAATGTATGGTGTATTTTCTTACAATTGCAATTCCATGAGCCTTGTTTCTTAGGAGAAAGACTAAAATTGTTGAAAGAATAACTGATGCCAATGGAGCAGCTGCTGAAACCCAGAATAAGTTTGGCTTCCTTAAGCTCTGTCACAATTTATCAAAATTTTCAGAGGTTAAGAAGCAGATTAATTTCCCAAATTAAAGAACAATAATTTTAATATAATAATATGTAAGCATGCAATATAGAGAGAATCTTACAATGTGTCTTGTTATCAGGAGGAAGGCCAAGAAGCCAAATCCCAGTACAATAGTTTGCCATGACCACTGCACAATCATCACAAGGACAAATATGTAAATTCATCTATTTTTTAAAATTGCTTTTTATTTTGGAATGACTTTCTTTTTGTTGGTTGATTTTGATCAATATAAATTTAATCAAAAATGCTATTTGTACACCAAAATCAGCCAATAAAATCAGCTACCAATATATTTGTGTATAAAACGTGTGATTTAATTTATTTTCAATATGTATTTTAACATATATTTTATACTGGTGACTGATTTTGGTGTACACATAGTATAGTCCAAATTTAAGTAGGGTAACTCTACAAAGTTTACTCAATATTTTAAAAAATTATATTATTTATTATTTTCTTAAATTTCATACTATTCCATTATTATTTATTATAAAATGGTGCTTTTTCCTTCTTTTTTATTTCCATTTGAAAGTGATGACTGATTTCTGATTGCATTACTATTCCACTAATGATTGAATTAGGAAATGATACTGTTTTTTTTCTTTAATTTTCGAATCCGATTCTATATAGTATATATTTATAATCTTTTATAATATAATAATAAAAAATACTTGCATTCGGCGAGCAATTTCATGACATTGTTAATTAATTCTTATCTTAAAACAGAATCAGTGCACCACCACCCCGAAACACAAACCAGTGCTTTCAGAATGTTTCAAAAGTCCATGGTGGTGGAAAATTTTTTCTTCGAAAGAAAACAATCTTCTAATAAAATTTTTGTTAAAAAAATTTAAATTCTAAATAAAGTAAAAAATTTATATTAGAGTCAAATTAATAATTTTAAAAATATAGCAACACCTTTTAATAAAGATAACACTTTTAGTTTATGCCACATATCAAAATTTTAGTACATAATAATCTATTAAATAGACATAACATCTTTATTCAAAGAAGATTTAAACGTCTTTACTTAAGTTTTCGCCAACCAATATATATATATATATATATATATATACATATATATATAATATTATTTTATCATATCCAATTTAATTTTGACTAAATTTCAGTTAAATTTTAAATATTTATATCTCTAATATTAAATCCTAAACCTTAGTCACAAATTTTTTTTTTGGAGAATAAATTAATTCGGTAGTAAATACAAATTGACTAAGATGTGAAATATGAAAATAGATACCTCGTCTTTTTGTTTGAAAACCGAGGCTAATACTGGAATTATTTGCATCTTGCTGGTGAAGTGCACTATTCCAAGCAACCCTTTCAGCTGCTGCAAAGATACAATTATGGCTGCACCAGCCATGAATCCTACCAGTGTTGCCTTTGACAGAAAATCAATCACAAATCCTAACCTGTTTTCAACCATAAAAGATTGTTTAATTATTCCATCATAAAATATTTCAAACTTAATTATTCTAACCAATGAAAAACTGATTCACTTATTATTAATTATTAATATATCAACAAAAATATTTGATTCCACTTCCACCAACCATTACTTTACTTTCAAATTATTCTTTTTCTTCCCATTCATGACACTGAGATTAATACATCTTAAACAATACATTCGTGCATAAATTAAAAAAAAAAAAAAGGAAGCGTACCTTAATATTCCCAAAGAAGATTGGAAGACACCAGCAAAGAAAGTGGCAGTGAAAGCCAATTTGAGATAAAGAATTGGATCTTGTGTGTAAGAAACTGTTTCACTTAACATTGATCCCATCACCAAAGATGCAATTGAGACTGGACCAACTCCAAGATGTTTAGAGCTTCCAAGCAGGGAATATATCAATGGTGGCACAAAACTTGAATCTGCTTGCATCAACATTCAACAATAATATTCATAACATTCACATTAAAAATGTTGTTGATCTCAATGCATGCATGAAGAAATTAAACAGAGCATACTCACATAATCCAATAATAGGTGGCAGGTTTGCAAGCTTAGCATAGCTGATTCCCTGCTCACAAGAACTAACATCATTACATTTGAATTTTTTTTGTAAAAACTTATATACTGTGACGTAATAGTTGAAAATCATTAAATAATTTGACTGTGACTAAATTATTGTTTAATGACTCTCAGTCTATTAAATTCACGTGAAGTTGATTCTACACTTTAAATTTTTTAATAATAAATTAAAAAATTGATTCTTAATAAAAGAAAAAGAGGTGTTGAACGCCTAGCAACCTGAGGAATGGCGAGGCTGGCAATGGTGAGGCCAGAGATGACGTCAGAACGAAAAAGGGAAAGGTTATAGGTTGGGCCCCACTGGAAGATAGGGAACATGCACTGAACACCGAGCATGAGCTTCACCAACCATGACGGTTGGTTCTTGAACCGGTGAAGTGGATCGTCCGGGAAGAATATGTCTGAGAGCCTCTGCCTTAGCTTCTGTGAGGTGCTTCGCCGTGGCGGCAACCGCACGTTGTGGATCTCCAACGGCGGAGATGCCACTGAGATCGGTAACTCCGATTGGATTTTGTTGACGGTGGTGGTGGAATTCACGCCCATTGGTGGATGGACTCTGACTCGCTGACTCAGTGACTCAGTGAGTGAGGGTGTGGTTGGTTTGAAGAAAGAGAGAGAGGTGCGGTGGGTATTTATAGAGAGAGGGAGGGAAAACATTTTCAGCATGCAATGCACAGAGAAAAGACTTGGCGTGTGTCTGTCTTGTGCTCTGATGTAGGGGTAACTTGGTCATTTCATTTAATCATTTTTTTTGTTGCCTTGAATTATGTATAAATTTGTATAATAATGCATGGACAGTTGGACACGAACGGGGACATATACGAGATGAGATACGTTCTAAAATTTTATAAGATAAGGAAAAACATACATATTTATAAAACATAAAATATTTGTTAGATAAATTATAATAATATTTTTATGTTTTATTAATATTAAATATAAATTATTTTTAGTTTTTTATTTTAATTATATAAAATATTTTAAATATTTTTATTTTAATAAATAATAATATATATTTTTTAATTTGTTTTAAAATATATATTAAAAATAAAATTAGATAGTACGTAATGATATTTAAATGTGTTAAAATATATCTGAAAAATAATTTTTTTATTAAAATATCGTTAGACATAATATATACAAGTATTGGACAAATGTTAATGAATGTCGTATCTACATGTAAATACGACAACTTAGCAAAGTGTTTATGTTATAGATAAATTTTTATGGATGCTCGTACCAAAAATATGTTTAATGCGAAGAAAATAATAATTAAAAGAGTAAAATGATAAATAAAATTTTAATAAATTAGTCTCCAATAAAAAAAAATCAATAATTTGTTGAAAACTTATTATATATTTGTTATCGTTAAAAATTTGGTTAGTACTTTTTTTTAGCTTAATATATTTAAAATACAAATTTTTAAAAATTTATTTATCACTTTAATTAAAATATCAACACATACAACTAATATATTGATTATTTGGGTAAATTAATGTATATATAAGACTAAATTTAAATTTTTTAAATTTATTTAAATAGATTAGTGAGTTGATTGTTGGAGCAACTCAAATTGGTTTCGGTTATTTTTCATTGAAACTAACAACATAAAATTTTGGTCAATATATAATTTGCAAAAAAAAAGTAAATACTTTTACACTATTAGATAAAATCTTACACTATTAAAAATATTATTATTAATTATTTAATGACTATAAATCACAAAAATTACTGATCTCTTAACATTCCTCAGTAATTTAAGTTACTAATGTTTCTTGGTACTTTCTCTCCCTCAATATTTCAGGACTACTACTAACGACATTTTGGTTGGAAAACAAAAGATTGGAAAATGTGTGAATGCTGGCATTAACTTTGTGGACAAATGCCTATCATTATATATATGTTTGATTTTTGTAATGTGTAGGTTTGATTTTAGAAAAAGTTAACATCCTCAAAAATACATTCATAGGCTTTTATAAGATTTAAAGGTTGTAAAACAGTTACATTATTAATTTTTTATATACTATCAAAGTAAAAGAGTTTAACACATATAACTAATAGTATATTATTGTTACATAAACAAAAGATAACAAAAATTTTAACTTATCAAAATTAAACTATTAATTATATATTTTTTTTGTCTAATTATATCCTTTTAAATGATCATCATCCTAACTACTTTTTCAATATCTAAACCAATAAATAAAAGGTTTATGCTTATATAACAATAAATGCAGACCTTTTTCTTATTTAGGAATGCGAAGAATAACTTTTTCTAATAATTAATAAACATTTATGGGTACTTCAATTGGTTTGTATTTTTATTATTTATTTTTAGTTTTAGTTTTTTTTTTTAAGAAATTTTAAAAACAATACGAGGTGGAAAAAAAATATTGTTTTCATTATTCTTTTACTTTATAAAATTAAATCCTAAAATCAGAAAATACTAAAAATTGAATGAACATTCAATTTATTTACTAATTTTAAACCAGGCTCTAATAAATTAATTTTAATAAATTTATTATAAAATAATTAAATTATAAAAAATATTATTGTATGACAAATTACTGAATCAATTCATTTTGTGTACTTTGTTGAAAATTAAAGCATCCAATCTAAATTTTAGATGTTTACTTTTTTTTCTTAAGAAACTAATTTAAAAAGAAGGCTATCAATAATAATTACTCTATCAAGTAAAATAAACGCAAAAGCAACGTTTCCACATTCCACATATTTGGGCATTCATGTAGTAAATCCTGCTAGCTTTATGCCGAAAGCTAAACTCTCCATTTTTGCGTCCATGGCATTCCTTTCTTTTCTCTTCCTCACTTTTCACCTTTATTCCATCTTCTTAACTTGCCCATGTATTTGTATTGTTCCTTTACAAATAGTGTTCAAAGTTCAAACATGTATTAAAATATTATTATATATATATTAATAACTGATACATGTTTTAAATATTTGTGATATTAAATGATCAAATATTATTTAAAAATTATTAGTTTATTTTAATATATTTTAATTTTTATTTATTTAGTTATTAGATTGAATTTTATGTTTGTAAGTTTTAAGGTTTTCTTTATTTTAATATAATAAAAAGTTATAAATACATTTTTAGCTATTATAATCGCAGTATTTAGTGATTAGAGGTTTGAAAATTCCTGTTATGTGATAAAACCTGAATAAGTGAGGTTGAGCGACTCTCTCTTATTACATCAGAAAATTGGATAGAAAATTAAAAAATCCCTTTGATTTAATTTTTAAACTATAGCGTGAATAAATTAAGTTGAGAAATTTCTTTTTTTTAATAACACCATCACCATCAGTTCTCTATTCTCTAATCTTTATATAAACTCAGCACAGCAACATTATTATTGTCTCAACATTATTCCAACTTGTATCCAAGTAGGTAATGAAGTTACACATAACCTGTTCGGTTCTTCGGGTTCCGGACAGGTCAGCGGAGTTCTCGGGGTGTGATGGTAGAGACTATCCTTGATCTGGGTTTGGAGGATGAGGGCAGAGACTTAGCGACCTCTCGAACTGTTGTGGTGTGAGAGGGGGCGCCACCTGCAATGACATTTCAACGATTAAGTCAGAATTTGTACAAATGGCAATGAGAGCAATGTGATAGTGATGTATCGTAGGGGAGGGGTAAGATCCTCCCCATATATACTCTGTCAGTAGGGTGGGTTCCACAAGAGAGGTCCCTTTTCTGGAAGTTTCCTCTCCCAGCTGTCTCGTAACTGGCTGCCAGAGAGCAGGTGTTCAAATCGCAATCCGGACATATGAAACCCGCTGGGTCGGCCGTTCAAGTCAGGAACAATGCACTAGTTGGGTTGGGTCGGAACATAACCGATTTATACTTAGTTGCTTAAAACATATGTATTACAATTTAAAAAAAATTTTTTGGTGACTTTTTTTTTTTTTTTGGTGACTAATTTAAAGGAGTTGTATCGTTTCTTTTTCACTTTATTACCATAAGCAAATTAAAACAATACATCTTTTTACTAACATCTACTGGATTATTAAAGCGTGGTACGTAGTTATTTATTTTTCTTAAGCAGTAGTAATCTTCCATTCAAGTGTTTCTGTATGGATTGGATCGGATCTATATATCCAAGCATATATATCCGATGTTAAAATAATTTTAGATCGTTGCATCACATATGATGTGTTCACAAATGTTAAAGTTATATAGATTTTATTAATGAAATATTTCAAATTATTTTAAAGAAAAAAAATCACACCATGCAATGATATTTATTATGACTGTCACAATACCTAATATGATAAAAAAAAGTTATATAATTATAATTGGAATTTAAATCACATGTAATTTTGAGAAGAAAAAATTTTATATATCTAATGGATGAGAAATAATACTTTTATACGTAAACAACTATAATTTTTTCATTCAATAAATGTTAATACACTCTGAAAAAAATAAGAAATACATTGCTTCTTAAAAACTTATCTATTATTAAATATATCAAATAAATTAAGAACTTTAAACTTTTATTTTTTCAATTTAATTTGAACTATTAATATAAAATATAATGAATAAAAATTAAAATTAATTTAATTAACAAAAAGTAATACTTCTTAGCTAGTATAAGAAACATTTAAAAATAACACCTTTATCTTTATCACGTGTAATTAGTAAAAATGGAATTACCTAATGTGCACAAAAAGAAAAGGAAAAAGGAGGCACCTATTTTGAAGTGCTCTTTTGTTGATTGGGCTTTATAAGTTATCCCCATAATAATTTAATAACCAATTTAATCAAACACTCTTGCATGCTATGAAGAAGCAACTAACACCTTCCCAAAAGCCATTTTCCTTTTGGCACCCTAATAAGGCAAAGGCAAAGAAGTGAGAAGTGGCAATTAAGATTGCTTCAAGGACCCAATTCTCCACATCAAGAACAAATTCTCCAAATTCTATGGATGCTATTTAAAAATCAAGAGACGGCTATAGTATATAGATGTGATTTTTATATATACACCCTCTTTTCATTCATGTCAAAAATTTGGGTGGTTTAATTAAATATAGAATAATAATTAAATAACACTATAACAGTCAAGATTAATTAGAAGCTAATAAACTATACATATATAGTTAACTACTTCATGTTTTTGAGGTCTAAATGCCTAAATGGAAATAAGTGATTGCCTTGTCAGATTAAACTATCCCTAATAAAAATCATTTAACTAACTTACCGAATATTCAGTTGATTTGTTTTAAACAAGTATTGGAAGTTTAAATTTTATCTTATACATGTAGCAATTTATTGACCAGTAATAAACTTTTAAATAGAGCTTAACTCCCTACTCTATTGCTGTCGGATTAAAAAATATCGTAGACAAAAAAAAAAAAAAAAAAAATCTTCTTTACCCATCTTTTGACTGAAAATCTAAAATGGTGGGACAAACAAATTTAGACCTACCGTTAACTCAGATATGCTATCTTTTAGTTTTAGATAAATTTTAATGTATTATTATTATTATTATTATTATTATTATTATTATTATTATTATTATTATTATTATTATTATTATTATTATTATTATTATATGCACCACTGATGATAATTACAGTTTAGAAAATTTTTATTATATCTTTACATTGATTTGACTTTTTTATCTCTTTATTTATTATTTTATTTATTATTTATTGTAATCAAGTAGTTACAACAATTTGTTGTTACAAAAAACTTTTGTTTGAATTGAATGAATTATTAATATGCAGGAAATTATATATATAAATGTTTTTTTTTTTTTTTTGGTGACATATAAATGTTTAAACTACGTAACTAAATTTTGTGTCAAATTAATTATAAGAACTTATTACAATATAACTAAAACTGATTCAAATGAACATTAAACAAAAAATTTGTATCATTTACTTCCTTCAAACATTGATATTTCTAATATTCTTCATAAGTTCGTTTTAATCAACATACAACTTATAAGTTATAATAACATCAATATATAAATCAAACAGAGAAAAATATAATTTGATGGGCGCATTAAGAGCTATATATAGAAGATATATATGATTTTTTGTATTGTAGATATATATGATTATTTTAATAGGTTTGCTATTTAGTAATAATAATTATAGGATAAACGCTATCATACCCTAAAAGATCAAAAACAAAAAAAGAAGAAGACGCAAAAGAATTGAATGATGTGAATAGTTATGTAATAATTTGAAGATTATTAACCCTTGGAGTAATGTTAACACCTGGATTGCTGCTAATTATAAATAAATTAAAGCTAAGAGATAATAAAAAAACCACATAATTATGATCCCACCCATAATTTGGCAATAGATTTTAATTAGTGGCATCTTGATTATGGATACCATGATCCCACCACGAATTCCATATATACCAAATACCACTTCATTTTTTTTCTATGGATTTTAGGCTTCAAATATTTGTCAATCGAAAATTAATGATTAATCAAAGATAGTTGATTGACTACAAAATTTGTTGCATACACATCGCTTTTAAAAATCAAATTCGAGACAGACAATCGATCATAACACTTAAACATTCTGGACAACTAATTAAAGTGCGAGACCTGATCATTATATATACGGCTCTTTAATTTTTTTTTTTTTTCTTAAATGAAAGGACTACGACTTCATTTATATTGATGGGAACTATATGATCTAGGGCTTATCTCAAAGTTCTTTAATTTCTAGGTAAATTGGAAATTAGTGATGATTCTTCGTAATGGTCCCTAAGCTAGTGACTACATATATACTACTTGTGGGAAATATTGAAACCTGAAATTATTAATGTTATGAAAACTGAATAATCCTTATTGATAAATTTTGAATCGTTTCATGTGATCATTATTTACAACCTTTTTTTTTTAATAAAAGAAACAAGTTGATAAATTGAAACAATCCCAACCAATAGTGCCATAAAATTATTTTTTCTAAAAATTTAAGTTGATAGAAAGAGGTAATATAAACGATTATATTTTTACACAATTTTTTAAGTAAATTTAAATTTTTTTGATTTTTTGCATGTCTTTTTTCTTTTTTTTTATCTTATGTTATTTTTTTTAGAGTTTACTAATAATTAATTTTTTTTTATTATTATAAAATTACTTCTCTAAAAAATTTAAACTAATAAAAAAACATAAATAATTATATCTCTGCAAGTAGTTGATGGCACAAACCAAACTTAGGTTATTGGTTATATGGACAATTGGTCCTTCTTCCCTATTTGCTATTGTTAAGTTGCTCCCTTTCTTTATATTATAAAGAAAAGTTTATATATAACTATATAAGACAAAAACTAGGGGTGTGCATGAGTCAGGTGAAATTGGGTTTGATGTGACCTAAATTCGACTTGAAATATATACTGAGTCTATTTATTAGACTCGAACTTGGTTATAGACCCGATGAAACCTATACACTTTTGGACCATAATTATACCGGATAAAAACCGGGTGAAAACCGAACCGTTAACATTACATTAACTTGATACCTTCTTATAGTTAGCATGTGAAAATATCCAAATTTTCAATACTCCAACCATTATTTGACATGGTAAAATTCACTTAGAAAAATATAACAAGAACCAACTATTTTCTAAAATTAAAGCATAATCATAATCAATATTAATATTGTCTAATAACACCAAATATTTAAATCAATACAAATAACACAATATTATGCATTAGTCTAAAATCTTATGCATTTTAAACATAAAACATTAAGTTATAGCGTCTTATAATAACTAATAACACAAAATATTAAGATTTACAATACTTAAATTCTATGTAAGAATAGCCATCATCTATCACTAATAACACAAAATATTAATTATGTATGATTATCGGACTACCCGGTCGAATTCGGGTGACTCGAGTGATGATCCGGATCCGACCCGAAATAATGACCGAGTCTATTTTTAAGACTCGTACCCGACCCTAGACCCAGTAAAATCACACCAAATTAATTTCTAAAGTGTTCGGAATCAAACCGAGTTTTTGAACCGGACCGGACCATGCACGCCCTTAGCAAAAATTCTCCATCCTCAAATAAATTTTCATGTTGGCTGTTCTTTTTTTTTTTTTTTCTTGTTATTGATTGCCAATTTCTTTTTCACAAAGATAATAGTAATAATTCCCATATATGAACTTGCAAATGATGCATAGCATCAAATTGAATAAGAGAGAAAAAGGTTATAAGTGGTAATAGTTATTGTTGTATAGAATCATTCAAAGTCAAAAAGCTTCTCCAGGCTATCAACCGATGCTGTTCTCACAAAAATATATTAACAACAACAACCATTGATAAGGAGACACCTTTTTCTAAATCGCCCCATCTCTATATAGGCCTCTCAATATAATTAAAACACTAATACTCAATGTTATATAATAATAAAATCAATGGAGAGTCCAATCCAGGCTTGTCTGTTTAATAAAAATGCCTGGTGGACTTTACATTATCTTTAGATGGAAATATTGTTATCATATTTTAGTCACACGATAAATTTTAGGTAAAAATTCAGGTGAAGTCGACTTCATGTGAAGTTGATATCTGAGAGTTGTTAGATGATTTGATTGATTTGACTAAATTTTTATCTAACGATTTTTAAATATCAACTTCACGTGAAGTCGACTGCACTTGAGTTTTCACCTAAATTAGAGTGTACTTATTAGGAGTCAAGACTTGTGTGTTGAAGTCAAGGAAGAGAGAGACAGGCACGTCAAGGTTTTCGGAAACTGAACAAATAGTTGAATTGAAGGAAAAAAAAATAGATATTTCAAAATTTAATCAAAATTAAAAATTATATTATTTTAAATAATAAATTAGAATTGACTGATTTTTAATTCAAAAATATTTGAAAATAAAAAATTAATAAAAAATAATTAAAATTTATTTTTTTTAATATTTATTAATTATTACAATATAATTAATAAATACTAAATAAGATAAATTACTATTTTTTTTCTAACGTTACCATTTTAATTAAATTATGGGAAAAAAAACATTATTGCAGAAATACACATCACAATCATAATTGCAACCACATTTTATAGCCGTAACCTCAATTTATTAGGACCCTAAATATCATATTTATTAGATGACTTGGCCTTAGATGTTGGACTTGGGACATCACCATGTATATATACCAGATACCACCCTCACTCAAAATTACACTAATCCTGCATGATAAATAATATAAATATAATATGTTAAAATTAGTTAAATAATATATATTTACACAAATATATAATATTTAATTGATTGATTAATTATTTTTGTGTATATAATATTTTTGTATAGAGGTACATTAGACATAGATAATAAATGAAATAAAACAAATAATTAATTTTATTCTCAGATAACTTGAGAATTTCTCTTGTATAATTCTTATTCTTGTGTCTATTCAATTGGAGAATAACCAAAGAGAAAAAATACATAGAATGAAGTGCATATGCGGCGGGAGGGAGTAGTATTGTTTGATTGCTACCAAGGAAATAAATGGATTGATACAATATAAATTAAGGGGAAAAAATTAAATTTTTTAATAAGGTAAGGTATCCACAATTGATGGATCATATAGTTAGCCAATTCAATGGTGGACCACATTCTTTTTGAACCCATTTTGAAAGGTTCTCCGATTAATCTTGAAAAGAAGGAATTAATAAAAGAAATAATTAATAATAAAAAAGGTTTGATGGGATGAACACATGGCTTTGCCATTTGCCATGCATCAATTAGAGAGGTGATGATAATCTTGGAGATTGAATAATGTTGACGTTCGTTAGTTGTTGAGGTCTTAATTCATTGTCAATAGTCAATACATCAATCCCCATTTTATTTATTATTTATTTTAGATGAAATTAAAGCTAAGGAATATGGTTCTTTCTTTATTTGCAAATGGTGTAGCATAGCTAGGTTTCTTTAAAGCCACTCCTTTCTATATAGCTCAAATGAAATTCAAATTTAATCGGAGAATCTGTTTTTGGCTGTACACTCGGTATTCTTAGTCGTACTTTGATTTCAAGGTTTGTAACATGGTGGATTTTTTATTAATAAAGATTTGAGAAAAACCCAAATAGGTCTGAATTACTTCGAAAGATAATGAGACTCTTGAAAAAAAATTCAACCCGACTCCTAATCTCGAAAGGACAACGAGATTTTTGTGCTAAAGAAAAGTCAATGTTATTTTTTTTGTCATAGAGGCTAATCAGTCCTAAAAAAAAAGATTAGAAATCAGATTGGGTGTTTTTTTTTTTTTTTTGAACCTCATTATCTTTTTGAGATAATTGTCAGGATTGGGTGGGATATTCACTCATAAGATTTTAATAATTAAAAGTGGCCAATGATAAAAGTGATAATGCCAATTAGTTATAATTCAAATGACATAGTCTCTCCATACTTAATTAAAAGGTTTCTGGTTCGAGTCTCCTATCTTTGGTTAAAAAAAAAAAAAAGAGGTAAAAGTGATAATACTCTAAAACCTAATTAGTATTGGTAGTCTTTTAGTTCATTTTGATGTAAGTAAAATGCCAAGCTGAGAAGAAATTAAATCATGCAAGTTATCATTAAGCAGTATACATGTGTTATAGATAATTTGAATTTTTTTCTTCACATTATCACCAAAACTCGGGATCAAAAACTAATAATTCGTTATAGATCTATACTGTATAAATAAATTGAGATTCGAATTTTTGATATTTATTTAAATAAATGAGTGAGTTATTGATTATAAATAATTTGAATATATAATCATATATTGAAATCTATTATTATTATTATTATTATTATTATTATTATTATTATTATTATTATTATTATTATTATTAAGATTGGAGTTAGTTGCATACTTGTATTGTTTACTGAATTTTCTTCTTAAAATGCTATTTTTTATCCTAAAAATAAATCAAGAAACTATTAGTTGAGAAACTAAAATACTTACTATTCACATTTATTATTGTAGTGATTATTAACTCACTAATATAATTAACAATAAATAACACAAAACACTATATATACTAATTTGAGTTGAATTTTCATGCATGATGATTAGTATAAAACTCTTTATTCTTATATTATATACTATTCAATAAGCCATTGTTACACATAAATATATAGTTAACTTCATATCTCTATATCTTTAAAAAAACACACTTTTTTTCTGTGCAATATTAACATACACCTAAATTATATGTTGATATAAAAGCATTTACCCTATGATATTATATAAAAATTAAAGGTTAATTTTTTTTTATACGAAAAAAAATTGTGTGTAATTCATCATTATGGATAATTAGTGTGTTTTTTTATATGAATCATTTTTTTTTTAATTTTAAGTTACAAATCGACCCCTCAAATTTGAAAAATATAACAGAAAAATCTGAAGGTCAAATTTCATAGAGCATAAATTGAAAAGTCCGATTTGTGTTGAAATAATTTTTTTTTACCGTGAAACAAATCGGAATATCCAATTTAAACATTTAAAATTTTTTTAATATTAAAATACAAATATAAGAATCAAATTTGTATATTTAAAAAAATTTAAAATAAAAAATTTAAATTTAGGTATTTAAAAAAAAATTGAAAATCACAAATCTGAGACTCTTCACATAAAAAAATATAAACTATCCACGTTATTTGAAAACACCATTAGAATTCCAATCACAAAAATAAAAAACGAAAATTAAACACTTCATCATCATCATATATATATATATATTGCTTATTAGGGCTACAAGGAAACATGAATGGAATCCACAATGTTGTCACTGAGGAAGACAGAAATAAAAGTGGCGAATGCACGATGGGAATTGAAGTAGTAGCATGTAGTAGCACCAGCTATTTTATTAGGAAACCAATTAATATCTATGGTGCTTTAATTTCAGTGGTGACTAGGGTCATTCCTACTTCTTCTTCTAACGGTTCAACGTGAAAGCATATGACAGCTTTGTTAAAGTGGACAAGTTTATTCTTCGAATATCCCATTAGCTCTTAATTTTATTTCAAGACTTGTAATCATTTACCCCATTCATTTCTTTAATGTTTTTTCTTTTTGTTTTTCCTTGACCAATTGGTAGATAAAATTAAGAATAATTATTCAAATCAGTCTCTAATAATTTTAAAAGTGGACATTTTAGTTTTTTAAAAAAAGTAATACATAAAAACATCTCCAAAATTTTATTCAAATAGATAAATTAGTTTTTAGTTTATTTTTCGGTAGAGTAATAACCTAAATCAGTTCTCAGTTTATTTTAAAAGTGAGCTATTATATCTAACAAAAAAAACGTTGGGAATCGATCTGTGTATTAATTTTTTTTAGGGACTAAAATGTCCACTTTTAAAATTATTGAAGGCTGATTTAGGTAATTATTTTACTGAAAAATAAACTGAGACTAATTAAAAATTAAAATATTTATTTTTAAAATTTTTGAGGACTGATTTAGATAATTACTCTAAAATTAATTATTTTTTCAAATATAAGCCTTGATTGAAAATGGAAAAGGGAAATACAAAGTAAAAGAAGGTTTGCAATATATTTGTCATTTTACATATTCTCACCATTTAAGATAGCACTTTGAATAAAAATTATTTAATGATAATGCAAAAATATGGGAATAATTGATAAAGCAAGGGAATTATTTAATATTTTAATGATGATGCAAAAATTACTTAATGAACGATAGCTAAAATATAATAAGGACTTTAATGAATTTAAGTCCATAAATTGGTGGCTTTACTTTTGGCACATGGACATATGATGTTTGCAATTTATAAATTTTATTTATTTTGTGTTTATTTTTAGGATGCCTATTGAAGTAGTAAGTGTTAAAATTTAATTCGTTAATTTTGTTAATAAAAAAATATATGATTAGATATTTGGGAAAAAATTGATCATGGATATAAATTAGCTCTCACTAATTATTTTGAATAATTTTGGAAACACAGTAAAAAACTATAGCATCATAATTTTCAATAAAAACTATAGCGAAATTCATATAAAATGAACTGAAATAACCATGATTAATCCATTTCCTAAAAAAAAAAAAACTACATCTAAGGTTCAATAAACCAAAATTTATTACATTATCCTTAGCTTACAGTTAAATTCTAGCATAAGTATACTATTAATCTTATTAATAGAATAGCCTTAAATTATAGAATATTTATATTGGTAGTTTGGTACTGAAATCTCATTTATAGAAATGAAAACCCCCAATTAAAAGTGAGCAATACACAAATTCTATATGAAAAAACATTATAAGTCTAGATTGGTGAATAGATTTTTATTCTCCGACTTGTTTTTTTTAAAAAGAAAACATTCTCAAAAATTTTATTTTTTGAGTCAAATAGCTTTTTAACAGTTTTTTGGTGGTTAGTGTTTATCAACATTGAACTCTCTAGTCTCCAGTTTGATTAGTGGGTTGAAAACAAAATCCAATTAAAAAGAAAAATTGGTTTTATTTTATTTCTGGACTTTACTTTAGTGGACTTCTTACCATAGACCAAAAAATTAATTACTGAATTTTAAGCATAACCCAACCCACAAAGGATAGCCCAATTCAGACATGAGACACCATCATCAATTTTTCAAATTTTTTAAATGTTATATACGTTATTTTGCTAACCAAAAAAAAAAAAAGAAGAAGAAAAAAGAGCATGTTATTGCAATATTGCCTATTCATCAAATATAATTTAAAAAAAAAAAACCTTTAGTTACATAGTATTGTATGAGGTAGGATATTCTCAAGTTAAATTCAATTCTTAAATTATTAAATAACTTTGTATTTAATATTTTTTTAATAAAACTATTATTTGGATTAAAATTAATTATTATATATAATAATTATAAAATTCCAAATTGATTAAATATTTTATATGTTACCGATCATAATTATAATTATTAAATATTTTGCACAGTTATTTAATAAAAATATATTTTTTAATATTTTAAAAATTAATTACTTTTACAATATAATAAGTAAATAATTAATTTTGTTTAGTTGAAGAAAGAAGGTATTGTTAAGTGTTAACACCATTTCCAGCATCCCTTACTAGCAGTGGTATAGTCGTAAATACTTCCTTAACTGCAAAGCACAACACTTCTCTTCTTTCTTCCTCCCTCAATCGATCGTATCTACATTTTTACACTCTGCTCTTTCCCCAACCCAACGCCAAAAACCTTCTCTCTCTTTCTCTCGGAGCTCGATCTCGTTCTCTACCTCTTCAGGAACTCCGATTCTGATCTTCGGAGAGTGTTCTACGTCGATTCCACCTTCTTCCTACAATCTCCACAACCAAAATGGTGAGCTTCTTCTTCCTCTTCGATCCGTTTCCTCGTACTAACGCTTCTTAGATCTGGAACCAACACTCGCTTCCATTTTGATTTCCTTATTCCTGTTACGCGTCTCTGATTTTGAGATTTTCAATCGTTTCTGTTGTCTATCTATGTATGTATATGTGAACCTGAAAAATGTGACGCTCCTGGTTTTGCTTTGTTTTTTCACTGTTAGTTCGTCTGTTTTAGCTCCGAATTGGATCTAATATTGAATTGTGAACTGACTTGTTTTTTTGCTTGTTTGTTGTTCTGCTTGCGTTCGCAGCCTCTCAGACTCGAAATCAAGGTACGATTTGTTCTTTTGTGTTTTGGATTATGAGGTTTGTTTATGTTTGGTTGCTTAGAAAGTTTTCTAGTTTAGCTGTGCCGTGAGGTTTTCAGTGAATTAGGTTTCTAAGCAACCAGGCATAGTGCGGATGTTTAGCTTATGTTAATGCTTGAACTCACCTTTTGCCATAATATTTGATCAGCGAAAGCTTGCTCAAAGATCTGAGAGAGTGAAGTCTGTGGATCTACATCCTACAGAGCCATGGTAATTAGGCCTTCTCATCTACTAAATGATTGTTTTATGATATGATGCTGAAGTTAAAACAGGGCCTCTAATTTAATGCTTATCATATATGTAACTACTAACTTATTCGGTATTTCTCTAGTGTGGCATCTATGAGGATAGCTTGTGAACGTTTCTCTTATGAGTGCTGCTGTTTATTAACTGTGGAAAATGCTGATATTATTTTAAACCGAAACCCTGTTGATATTATATTATTACTGTGGAACGTGGAGAGTAGATAGATCGGTTTATACGTACTTTACGTTTTACTGAATCTCGTGATGTTGCCATCAATAATGCAGGATTTTGGCAAGTTTATACAGTGGCACTGTCTGCATATGGAACTACCAATCTCAGGTATGGCAGCTTTTATTTTATTTTATTTTTTTATAGTTAAGATATTTTGTTAGTGAATTCCTATGTCTTGGAACTTGAGTCAGAAACAGGTCTTTGTTGATTTATCTTTAAACAAGTGACATTTTGCATGGTGCCTATGTATAACGAGCAGCTAGTTCAGGAATGAAGCGTGTTTATTATTGCTTTCTTCATATTCCAAGCAGCCTCTTATTCTTTTTCTTCTAGTGAAATTTGAAAATTACAATAGTATGTGGCTATGCTACTAGATGACATTGTTCAAAGATGTTTGTGCTTTAAATATCTTAATTTGCAAAAGATGTACTTTTGCTTTCATTAAAAATCAGTCCTGGTAAACTTCGTATGTAAGGAATAACTTCGAGTGTTTTTGCATGCATCAGTTGATTGAGTTCCAATGAATCCATTAGAATAGTCAAACTGATAATTATGGCCTACAAACAAATTTGTAGTTACTATCTTATTGTATTATTCTTCTCTGTGTTAATGATACTCTTCTTTATCAAAATTCAAAAGAAAATATTGTAGAAACTGTATATAGTCTGCCTCAGCCCTCATGCCATTTCCAAAGAAACAAAAAGTGAATATTACGACTCTTCTATTGATGTTTATGTTGAAAAATGGTTAGAACTTACTACACCATTTTGTACCTAGAAAAAGAATGAAATATAAGTTGTGTGAAATATATATACCCCGTTATATGGATTAATAAATACCAAAGAGCCTTTACACACTTGACACCAAGTATACCTCTTTGATCCTGAGATTGAATCCCAACCAGCTGAACTTGACTGCGCTCTATCCTATGATTGCCTTCACCACACGAGCTCATGACCTCCTTCTCAATCAAAACGGAAAAACTGATATCAATACAATTTGTTTTACTAACATGTTATTTGGATGCTGCAACTGACAAATAACCTGTCAAAATGTCGAAGAAAGGCTAGTTATCCACTTCTTTTTGACAGAAATGTCAAAATCCATCCTTTGCAATATTTTAATGTGATACCACTGTTAATAGAGATGTTGGAGACACATTTTCTCATAGGAGACCTGTATTCAAGCAGGTCTATATTACAAAGTGTAGGAAAGATGGGTCTTGGACATTATATTAGATGCTTGGGTCCCAGTTGTATCATATACTGAATGAAACAAAACTGTGATTCAAGTCTGTTAAGAGGTCAGAGGCAGTTGGATGGCTACAGGAAATTGGCAATAAATAAGGGATGTAGAATTGGAGAAAGTTGGTTAGAGATTTGTACAGATAATCCATAATTGAGGGAGAGATTGGAAGGAACTGTTGAAATTTCAAGTGGAGCTCCAAGCCACATTGTTCCGGATCAGGAGTTTACCAATGGGAATGAATACATGATTACTTTATTTCATCTGTTTCCTTAAATGCTTGAATTAGTGCCATCGTTTTTGTACTTGAGATGAATTTTACTGTTGTACATAGTTTAGCACATACTGCATATTGTATTTGCTAGTTCTACTTTATTAGGTAGCATGCATATGTTTTATTTATTTATTCTTTTTTTCTTTTCCATTGCATTGTGGTTTCTTCGTGTCATTTCAAAGGTTTCTGATGCATTCTGTGTAGTTTTATGTGTTCTGACTGCCTTTAAATGTCCTGTTCCTTTATTTAAATCCTTCACATGCCTTTGTTTGTGCAATTAACTTTAATTTCCTGGGTTCTATTTCAGACCATGGCTAAGTCTTTTGAGGTAGCTGAATTACCAGGTACATGAACTTTGGTCTGTCTGTATTGTTGTTTACGTATCAGCCACTTCATGCATTTTGTTTGTAAGCCATTTTCTTCTTTAAATCTTTCATGGCTCTCATATACTGCATCATTTTGCAGTTAGGTCGGCCAAGTTTATTGCACGTAAACAGTGGGTTGTTGCCGGAGCAGATGATATGCATATTCGTGTATATAATTACAACACAATGGATAAGGTTAAAATATTTGAGGCACACACAGATTACATTAGGTGTGTGGCAGTACATCCTAACCTTCCTTATGTGCTTTCATCATCTGATGATATGCTCATAAAGCTTTGGGATTGGGACAAGGGCTGGGTTTGTACCCAGGTATTTGAGGGGCATTCTCATTATGTCATGCAAGTGACATTTAACCCTAAAGATACCAACACCTTCGCAAGTGCCTCTCTTGATCGCACCATAAAGGTATATATGTGTTCTTTATGAGTTGTTTCCTGTATAATTTTGTTTATTTCCAACATAGGGCATTAATGCCGTAATCTTCCTTGCAGATTTGGAATCTTGGCTCTCCAGACCCTAATTTTACATTGGATGCTCATCAGAAAGGAGTGAATTGTGTTGATTACTTTACAGGTGGTGACAAACCTTACCTAATAACTGGATCTGATGATCACACTGCAAAGGTTTGCTTTCTGTTTTTCATTCTCTTTACACTTTGCTAAGATTTGTTTGCCTTTTATGTATATATCGATTGGAATTATTACATGGATAAAACCTATGAAACAGGTATGGGATTATCAGACTAAAAGTTGTGTCCAGACTTTGGAGGGTCACACACACAATGTATCTGCTGTATGCTTTCATCCTGAGCTCCCTATAATTATTACTGGTTCTGAGGATGGTACAGTACGAATATGGCATTCCACAACGTATAGGTAATTGGAGATTCATAGAATACTAAGTTCGAAGCTTATCTTCAATTTGGTTAGTTCCTTATGCCCTTTCGGCCAATTGTCATCAATGGCTTGTGGAACTTTAATAATTTCACTAACCTTGACTTTTGATCTTAGGCAATGAGGGCTTATAACACTTTTTTCTCCCCTAGAAAGAATGATATTTTTTCTCATGTTTCTTCTTAACCTTTCCTCTCATGCTGTTTTTGTTAAAAGATTATACTCTGTAGAGAGTTCTTTTTCATGACAATGATGCCTGGATTTGAGATTCACCAGAGTGGAATGGATTTCATCTGATTCTTCTAATTGTATTAACTATTTTCCCATCAATTAAGCTTTCCTTTCTAGACTTGAAGATTTACTAAAACTAGTTTGAAGTATGGTTGCGATAATGAATATATGTGGCCATTTAACAATTTTTATGGTGGTTTAATCTGCTTTCAGACTTGAGAATACATTGAACTATGGTCTTGAAAGAGTTTGGGCTATTGGATACCTCAAGGGTTCACGTCGGTGAGTTCTTTTTTTTTTTAAATTAGATATAGTTTCTCCAAGTCTTATAGAGGCTCATTGCTTATATCCCCTTGAATAATGTTAAGTAGGACAATATTGTCATCTCTTGCCTCAATAATGAATCAAGTCTTCACATTTGAGTAAATACTGATAAGAAAACTGTTTTTTCTCCTTATGCATCATCGTATTCTTTAATTTCGTCAGAATTGCCTTCAAGAGAGATTTACATGTAAATGATTTAAACACAGATATGTTCTATGGAAAGGTACTATATTGTCATTTGATCCATGCGGCCAACCCTACCAAATGGAACACGGCTTCTTTGTTGTTATTGAAGCTTTTGAGTGTCTTGCTTTGCTTGTTCTTTGTTTTATAAATTTCCAGTACATCTTTGTCTGCAGGGTTGTGATTGGATACGATGAAGGTACTATTATGGTCAAACTTGGTCGAGAAGAACCAGTGGCCAGCATGGATAACAGCGGGAAGATTATTTGGGCTAAGCATAATGAAATTCAGACTGTCAATATAAGAAGTGTAGGAGCAGACACACAGGTATTTGCTGAATTTTGCCCACTTGGGCTTTTGGCTCTACAGTTAGCAAGCAGGCAGTGAAAATCTGGCTGTCCTTATTAACTTTTTACCAAGAGAATTCTGTCTTTCTTTGTTGACACATACTGGTGCTATGTATTTTAGATTGCTGATGGGGAAAGGTTACCTTTGGCTGTTAAGGAGCTGGGGACATGTGATCTCTACCCACAAGTGAGTTAACACACTTCCTATTATGGTGTTTCATTCTTGTATTATTCTCTAATTTAGATTGTTTATAGTCTCACTTGCAACCTTGGATGCATTTTAGGAAAATAGGTATATTTTATATTATGATTTTTTTTTAAATAATCTTTGTTCGTTTGTGTTTGTTTTTGTTTTACTAATTTGTTTCCCAACAATATTGGTTAAGGAAAAAATAATGGAAAGTATGTTAAACTTAAAATCTTATCTCTCTCTCTCTTTTTTTTTTTGATTCCTTAATTAGTGCCCTAAAGTTTCTGGTTTGCAAAGTAGGAAAAAAAAACAACTTACTGTTGTTAGGAAATCAGATGTTTTGGAATGTCTTCATCCTGATCTTGCTTCGTTATTGCTCTGGTGATACCTTATATTCATATATTTCTCTTGATCCCTGGCTGAACTTTGTTTCAGTATTTGTATGCAAAAAGTTTGTTATTTCTCCGTTGGGTTAGTGTTGTCATGATCTCCCTAGCTTTTCTTCCCTGGATATGCTGTATCTCTTCCCAGTATAGATGAATATTTATATGTTGTGTTATGCTAGTTTTTGAAGTAAAAAACATTGGCAACTAGTTAGTAGGTCGTTCAGAAGTGGGAACTGTAACTAGAATTTTGTTTTCAATTATTACAACTTGTATGTTTCTTCATGCATATTAGCACCTGGTGATTGACTAGTGGTCTGATTATGTTTGGTATTCAGAGCTTGAAACACAATCCAAATGGTCGGTTTGTTGTTGTTTGTGGAGATGGTGAGTATATTATATACACTGCTTTGGCATGGAGAAATAGATCGTTTGGCTCGGCATTGGAATTCGTCTGGTCTTCGGATGGGGAGTATGCTGTGAGAGAAAGTACATCAAAAATTAAGATTTTCAGCAAGAATTTCCAGGTTTCTAATTCATTTTGAACTTTTATATTCATTTGATACTCTTTCCATTGACAAAAGTGATGATGAAAACCTATATCCTACAATAATAAAATGAGGAACAGAGAAAATGATAATGACAACCGACACATTCATTGGGCTTGAACCTGGGAAACTGGTATTATATATCATATATGTAGTTTGGAAAGTATGAATGAAAAAATTTACTTTTGCATGGATAATTACCAAATTTATTATTTTTTATTTATGGGTTAAGTTAAAGACAAATTAATATTAAAATCTAATTATTTATAAGTTAAGAAATTTTTTTTTTTGGGGTAAAATTTAATTTAAGCATTATAAAACAACATTGTTTCCATCCGAAATATATTTTAATAAATCTAAAATTATCTACCTATGGAAATTTACCTCAATAAAATCCTTGTTTGACAAGGAGCTAAGTGCTTGCAATGCTTTGACGTGGGCACTATATTTTGAAGTGAAATAATTATTCTCCAGGGGAATTTGATTGTAGTGAGAATTATGTTTTCTTTCAGGAAAAGAAGAGTATCCGGCCAACATTTTCGGCTGAACGAATATTTGGTGGCACTGTACTGGCAATGTGCTCAAATGATTTCATTTGCTTTTATGATTGGGCTGAATGCAGGTTGATTCGTCGGATTGATGTTAATGTGAAAGTAAGTGCTTTCATGAGGTGATGTGTAGTTTTCTGTTTATTGCTATCTAAGTCGTCGCTAATCTTTTAAAATATTTTTTGTGCCAGAACCTCTATTGGGCTGATAGTGGTGATCTAGTGGTGATTGCAAGTGACACATCATTCTACATCTTGAAGTACAACGTGAGGGTTCTAATTAACTTTATCCTTTTATCTACAGTTGATTTTATCTGAACACACAAAAAAAGGGGGGAAATTTTATTGGGTTGCAATTTGCTAGTGAGACAGAATAAAAATGTTAACTTCCACTTTTGCAGCGTGATGTTGTTGCATCATATCTTGACAGTAAAACGGCCGTTGATGAGCAAGGTGTTGAAGATGCCTTTGAGCTCCTCCATGAAATGAATGAGCGTGTGAGAACAGGGATCTGGGTTGGGGATTGTTTTATCTACAACAATTCTTCTTGGAGGCTTAACTATTGTGTTGGTGGAGAGGTATTGCCAATTTCTCCTATTTGATTCAATTTGAAAAAACTTCTAATTCTCATGTTTATTGAACTCCTTGTTATCACCTCTACGTCTTGATAAGTTTATTCGTTGCGGAGAAAAGGATTTATTTTACTACTTGGCTCTGTTAAGGCTTCTTGATAAATACCATTATGAATTTAGGTGACTACAATGTCTCATTTGGACCGTCCTATGTACTTGTTGGGATATCTTGCCAGCCAAAGTAAGGTTTACTTGATAGACAAAGAGTTCAAGTAAGTGCAGTGTTTGTATCATTTGATATCACATATTACGCTAATAATGTAGTGCAGTGCTTGATTATATTTCTGTTCTTAATGGTTTCAGTGTAATGGGATACACGCTACTGTTGAGCTTGATTGAGTACAAGACTCTTGTGATGCGTGGTGACTTGGATAGGGCCAATGAAGTTCTACCATCCATTCCTAAAGAGCATCACAACAGGTACTAGCTCATTAATAGCACATCACTTCTTGCCCACTTTGTTATGGTATTCTTAACACTGAATTATTGTTATTGTTATTGCTTGATGTTCTTTCATGATACAAGTGTATAGTCTCATATTTTGCGGTTTTACCCCTCTTCTTAATATAGAGGGAGTATTGTTCTACTTTCTAAATTAGGAGTTCAGTTCTAAAGCTTGGTTCTAAGATGTCATATATGGTCCTAGTTAAAATTATACACTTGTTTTTATGGTAGTGTGGCTCGATTCCTGGAATCACGAGGCATGATAGAGGATGCTCTTGAAGTAGCTACTGACCCTGACTATAGGTTCGATCTAGCCATGCAGCTTGGGAGATTAGAGGTTGCAAAGGTAAGTTAAAAAATTTTCATGTGCCTGAAAAAGGAGATAGCCTTTGACTTATAAAAGTTTTATAATGTAACTTACTGATTACTTTCTTGTTTCACTTTAAATTATGAGAACTACTCATCCTTTTTTCTCCTCTCCGATCAGAGCATTGCCACGGAAGTGCACAGTGAGTCTAAATGGAAGCAGTTGGGAGAATTAGCCATGTCTACTGGAAAGGTGTTTTTCTTTATAGATGCTGATCATAGTAGGATTTTAAATATTTATTGTTATTGTCACTGTCAGTAATGATCTAGGGGCTTTGATGTTGATCATTCTTCGTCACCCTTCTGTTCCATTACATCTCACTATGTTATCCATTTCCATTACATCTCACTATGTCATCCATTCTTGCAGTTAGAAATGGCTGAGGAGTGTCTAAAGCATGCAATGGATTTGAGTGGATTATTGCTGCTATATTCTTCTTTAGGAGATGCTGAAGGAATTTCAAAACTTGCATCTCTTGCTAAAGAGCAAGGGAAGAACAATGTTGCATTCCTTTGCTTATTTACACTGGGTAAACTTGAAGATTGCCTTCAACTGTTGATAGAAAGGTAATATTCTACACTACTCTTATTCATTGTTTATTAGAGTGGATTGATGATCAAAGTTATGCTTTTTGCAGCAACCGGATTCCTGAGGCTGCTTTAATGGCTCGATCTTATCTCCCAAGCAAGGTGTCAGAGATAGTGGCAATTTGGCGAAAAGATCTGAACAAGGTAATTTCTTTTTCAGATATATCGTGTACTTTTATTTCTCAATAATGGAACTGTCATATTTATTACGTTGTTTATTTGTTAATATGAATAGGTTAGTCCAAAAGCTGCGGAATCATTGGCTGATCCTGAAGAGTATCCTAATTTGTTTGACGATTGGCAAGTTGCACTTGCTGTTGAATCCAAAGCAGCAGAAACAAGGTCAGAGTGGGAAATATATACTTTCCTGCAGCTTTGATAGTTATATCGTGTGTTAAATATCCCAACGAATCTCTTTCCCTGAACTACTTTTATTATTCTTTTTCAGGGGCGTTTATCCTCCTGCAGAGGAGTACATCAACCATGCTGATAAATCACACATCCCTCTTGTTGAAGCTTTCAGAAACATGCAGATCGAAGAAGAGGAACAGCCTCTAGAGAATGGGGAATCCTACCATGAGGTAGGTTTATCATAATCCTCTCAATTTTATTTTGCTTCTACGGGATTAAAATAGGTTGACGTTATTCTATGTGCTTATGTTGCAGTTGGCCGAACAAAACGAAGAGGAATATACAGAGGAACAAAATGCAGAGGAAGGAAGCCAAGAGGAAGTTGTAGTGGATGCAGATTCTACCGATGGTGCAGTCCTCGTTAATGGTACCGAGGCTAAGGAAGAGTATGAAACCCCATCAACATAATTCAAATTGTTTGGGGCGGTATGAAAATCGAAATTTTGTCTTTCTGGTGATGAATCGTTTCTGTAGTTGCCATTTCTAACTCCCATTTTGACAACTAGCTGTTTTTACTGTTATGTTGCCATGCCACCTAGTCCTTCCGATTCTGGTTCTATTTTTTAGTGTATCATATACTTCATTACAATTAGGCTGTATATTTGGGAAATTAGAGAGGAAATTAAATATTACTTCCATTGTCGGTAGCGGGAACATTGTTGTCTTAAAATCTCACAACTCATGACGCATTTCTTCATAATTTTGTACGGCGATTTGGCTTGGGATTTTTGTAATATTTATTGCTCGAGTAATCATTTGGGGTATATTTTCACTTTTGTTCTCCTTTTCAATCGAAGATCAGATTTCTTGATGTAGCCACCAACATTTAATTCTTATCCTTATTTTTAAGAACTAATTCGATTTGATATGACAAAGTTTCTTAAAGGGGATAGAGCTTATGAATGAGGAGTATAATAAATTTTTGGATGTTGATGTTTCAAACAAAATATCAGTAGATCTGACCACTTACTTCATCCGGTAATCTCGTAATTTTATTCGGGCTTTACCGAAGATCTTCTGGTTGTATAACATTTACAGAAGAAAATCCTAATTTTTCTACGACGGAATTGTTGAACCTGTCAACCTGTAATTTTCCTTTTACGTAATGGGCACCTGAAGTAAACATTGAATGAAAAAGCTAGTTAGAATTAATACATAGTAGAGTATAATCTAGGTTTGAATTAAAAGGTGAAACTGAAGAGTATACTCACCTTTAAATCATAGTGCACAGTTAAACTTGATGTACTTTATTTTATTGATTTGGATGTGAATGTCCACCATTTCAGTTTATAACTATTATTTTTTTTCATTGGTGTTATATGATCAAGTCATTTTGTAGTCAAATTTACCAAGTTGATTCAATAGAATTTAAGGATTGATAACCAGAAATTTTAGTTGAGGAAAGAGAAGAAGAAGAAGCATAAGGAAAAAAAAAATTATTTGAACTTAGTTACAAAAACTGAATATTTACCTAGCAATTATTTTTGTCACTGGAACGACCGAAGGAGTATGCTTCTTCATACCCAATAAAATCAAATCCTGAAACCAAGCCTTGAACCCGACCCGGAAGGCCCAATTCAGACACATGAATTTCATCATCGTTTTATAATAATAATGCTTCTATCCCTATTCTCTCGTGTCCGTCCCTGTTCTTTGTATTTTCTGTAAAATGAAGATGGAGGTTCAGATAAACCTAGACACATGAACACTCAACCCCACTAATCAGTATTACCATTGCACCCCAACTTTCAAATCTTCTCCTTTATTTTCACTCATTTCTCAGATATAGAGGTACATATCTCTTGTTATCTCTACCCTTTCTC
This sequence comes from Arachis hypogaea, assembly GCF_003086295.3. Classification (NCBI taxonomy): domain Eukaryota; kingdom Viridiplantae; phylum Streptophyta; class Magnoliopsida; order Fabales; family Fabaceae; genus Arachis; species Arachis hypogaea. The sequence goes on along the minus strand of NC_092054.1, from coordinate 3,344,423 downwards.
TTTTAATTTTTTTCCCTCAACTTATTTTGGTTTCTAGATTTCGAAGCTTCTTATTTTGTGGAAATAGTTGTTCAAAGTCTGATTTTTGGGTTTCATATTTCTTATTTATTTTGTTTAATTTGTGTTCATCACTACCAAGAACCAAGCAGCGATGTCATTATAACAATGTTGCATTCATTCCCTCTTTCTTTTTTCTTCGTTTAATCTTATCCTGTTGCATTTTTTATTTTGTCCTTAATTTTTTAATAGTTGATCTTTAATTTGAATTGATTGTTCCTGTTGTAATTGTAATAGTGGTGTTGTTGTTGAACCAGTTTGCCAACCATGATTCAAAATGGTTGCATTTTATTAATTGAGTCCAATTAAACTTATGGTTTGATTTAGCTAAAAAATTGTGTAATTTTTTTAAATAAAATTTTATTCTGTATCGGTAGTTTCATATGTTTACTAAAATCTTCATCTAAGTGATAGTAGAACCAATTGTTGTCAGCTAAGATGTACAAACAAAGCACAATACTCTAGGCTCTGGTGTTTACTAGCTTACTCTATGAATTCAGTTTGATAGTTTGATGATACTTCAATGCTAATGTTTTACATGTTCTGATGTTATTGTTGTTGTTGAGTCAGTTGGCCAACCATGATTCGAAATGGTTGTGTTGCATCCCCACAAGTGTGTGTTCCTTTGAATTCGAGGCCGTGGAAAGGTGTCATGCCTTGTGGCTCTTTCTTATGCTGTACTTCTCAGTTTCCTGCCAAGATTGCTGTTTCCAACATTCAGAGCTCTTCCTCTTTTGGACATAGTTTTGAGTGTAAATCCTCGTTGCAAAGAGGTACTTTCCATGCTTTAGTTATTTGTAGACATGTTCAATTTTTCATGAATAGAAGAAAATAATTGCGGTTTAAGTTTCCAAGATTATTACTTCTGGCACCGTAGTTTGATTTTCCCCTTCTTTGTAATAGGGAAAATGTTGCATTGTTTTTAAAAATAATCTACACATATTTTTTACTTAATCTGGTGGTAGGAGAAAAAAAAAATAGCTTCAATGTCCTTGGTGTAATTTATCATAAATTGGATAGTTTGAGTGATATCTTCTCGAGGATATGAATATGCTACATTGGATTGGAATTATGAGGATTGGGATTCAATTCACTGATTGAACATTAATGTTATATAGCTGCATGTTTTGATTGTGTATATGAGAACATTGATGAGAGATACAAGTCTAGAACTAACTATTGTTGGTGACAGATTCAATCAATAATAGTCCTGCATATATGATTACCAACAGTTAGTATATAACTGAAACTATCATCTCTAGGATGTATTCTCTATTCGATACAAGAGTTAAATTTGTTGTATAGATCCATTGCCATACTGTGTCTAATTGTTGCACAATAAGTACAATGATGATCTTATTTTCTAATTAGTAATGCTACTCGTCAACATGCTACATGTAGCACATTCTGAGTGGTTGAAAATTTTAAAGTATTCCAATCATAGTTTTTCAGTTAATTCTGGAATTAGTTTCTGGCTGAGAAGTATTTTCCTTTTGTAATTGTTTATTTCTCTGACAGGAATGACATTCTCGAACATGTCTGTTGCATCGAGCCTACTCTCAAGTAGGGGTCATAATCCTCTATTTCGCACAATCCCTGTGTTACCGAAACGATGCAGGTCTACTACAACCGTTCAAGCATCAAAGGACGTCCCAACTAGTTGGCGTTATCCACAAATGACCAAGAAACCAAGATGGTGGTGGAGAACATTAGCGTGCCTCCCTTACCTCATGCCTCTCCACGAGACATGGATGTACGCTGAGACAGCATACAATCTTAACCCCTTTTTGGAATACTTTGAGTTCTTGACATACCCTTTTCTGGAGGCTATTGGCATGCTGCCTAGCTGGTTTCTCATGGCATACTTCTTCGTCGCCTACCTTGGAATCGTGAGGAGAAAAGAATGGCCTCACTTCTTCAGATTCCATGTTGTGATGGGAATGCTGTTGGAGATTGCATTGCAGGTTATAGGAACTGTGAGTCGCTGGATGCCGCTATCGGTTTACTGGGGTAAAATTGGAATGCATTTCTGGACCGGCGTATCATTTGCTTATCTCTTCACCGTCTTGGAGTCCATAAGGTGCGCCCTCGCCGGAATGTATGCCGATATCCCCTTTATATGCGATGCAGCATATATCCAAATACCATATGACTAAGGAGAGGGAAATGTAGGGAAAGTTTAGCTCTACAATTCCATTGTCATTTTGTATTGTATCAGAGTTTGTTTTGAGAAGAACTGAAGAACTAGCTATCCGAATGTTACTGTTTATTACTTTATTTAGAAAAGTATCTATTGCTTGTGATTTTCCTTTTGTGTATTATTTATTTGTTTTCTCTTGATTTTCATAAGCTATTGCAAAGGCAAACTACCTTCTCTTAAGGTTTGTTTAGTCTACATAGCTATTATATGGGTTTGTCTAATGAGTGCTCTAAAGAATACAAAAGTTCCAAGTTTTTTAAGTTTATGCATTTAAAATTCTCGGAAACATAAATAACTTATGCCATAGTTTGAGGAATGGATTCGTTCAATTTTTTTTCAAACCAAAAAAGAAAAAAAAAAGGTCTAGGGGATACACACTTTCTATTAGAGCATCTTTGTGGAGTTCTCTTGAATTGAGGAGCTGAAATCCAATTCTATACGCCAAACAGGGACTAAGAAATATAGAGATTTTTCAATGAAGGGTATAATACATTTTGATTATTTTTGGGTAAAATAATAAGTTTTGATTTTTCATGTTTGAAAACATAATTATAAAAAAGTGCTAGAGAAACTGGTCATTTTGGTCAATAAAAATATTATTTGTACACTAAAATTATTTATTAAAATTATTTATTAATGTATTTATATATAAATTTATATGTAATTTAATTTATTTTAATGTGAATTTATATTTTAACATGTATTTTATACTAATAGTTGATCTTATTAGCTGATTTTGGTCTATAAATGTTTTGTCAAATACTCTATTAAACATGTGTAACGTCTCTACAATGAAAGACATTGATTCTTCGTTTCTTCTAATACCATCCAAAAATGAATGAAAAAAGTAGAAAATTCTAACCTTTATTTATTTTTTTGGTAATTAACTCTAACCTTTATTATTTTCAAATATGGTGATTTATTTTGCCCTTAAAGGATTACATACTGTTATGTTACGTTGCCCGACTTATGTGAGTGAAGAAATGGGGGTGGTACTGCAAAGACATTCCGATGTCTAAGTCAGTAGTGTCAGTGTATTTATATTTTATAGTGATGATCCATTGTTGAAGTAGTTTCACCTTTTGGGGGTGGATAACCGTCCCTTTATCTTAGATAGTTGAGATATGGCTCCTGGAATGAAGTGGGTTGAGAGATTTTGGGTGCAGTTACCTATTTGAATAAGTGTTATCTGCCAGCTATCCTTCGAGCCCGACTTCTTTGGGAAGGAGCCCGTGTTGAATCCGACCTCTTCTGAAGAGGTTGGTAAGCGGTCGAAGGCCAATCTTTGAATTAGGCATTTCTGTGTATTTGCACTTGGGCCACAGTATTGGGTCAGGATATGAACATTATTAATTAAAAAAAATGACTTTAATAATATACAATAGATAATAAAGAGAAAACTACTAAAATGATATTCAAAAAATCACATGGCTGACAAAATAACCTAAATAATAACCTAAAAAATAATGACGACAATTGACAAATAAATTTCCAAAAAATTTAAAAACGCGACAAAAAGATCGATATAACGTACTTGTTTGGACATCATTATTTTGATAAAAAGGATCTTTTTCAATGAAAAAATATATTTTTTTATTATTTAATGTATTTGATAAATTTCTAGTAGTAAAAATAAAAGCATTAAAAAAATAAAAAATATCTTTTTTGAGAAGTTGCAATTTATATCTTTTTATATGAGATATCAAAACATAAAATTACTTTTACTTTTTCATATAATCTTTTAAAAAAAGATAACTCGAAAAAAAATATTTTCTTAAAAGATCACCCAAACAAGCCTATTAAATATATATTATAAAAAAACTTTTGAAATAAGATTCTATTGTAAAGGTTTGCAATCATTATTAAAAAAATAAGATTGTTTCATCTTTAAATTTGTTAATTTTATGTTAAGTAATTTTTTTAAAATTTTTTTTATTATAAATGACCATATTTTTCTAAAAATAAAAAAAATTAGAAATCAAATTTTACTTTATTATTTTGTGCACCTTCTAAATATTTATTTGGATATTTTCACAATAATTTAGTGCTTGTTTGGGTGCTATTATTTTGATAAAAAAAATTTAGTAAAAAAGATCTTTTTTATTTTTTAGTGTGTTTGGCAAATTTCTAGTAGTAAAAGTAAAAGTACTAGAAAAAGAAAAAAAAAAAAATTTTGAGAACCTACAATTTACATCTTTGTTTTAAAAGATCTTTTTTTTTTTAAAAAAATATTTTTTACATAATAAATAAACAATAGTATTTTGAGTTCTCATGTTCAAGCTTCGGTTTGTATAACTTTGTTGTTTTGCTGGCAATTCTTTTTAAGTGTATTTGTTGTTTTTTGCTAGGATCCATATGCGCCACGAAGATGGGAACACCCAATGAAGGTTCCTGTGAAGGTTCCTACTTGTCTTGCATCACATCTGAAAGTGATTAAAATCAAAGAATATTTTGAATCCAGAGATGATAGAGATTTTTTCACCTATGTTCTTCAACATGGACTTGTTTTGGAGTCACTTGATATTCAGGTGGATCGTGGGAGAGCTAAAGGATTTGCAGAAGAATTATCCCTTTTGCCAAGGAGTTCTAAGGCGTGCCAAATTAACTTTTGCTGGAATCAGGTACCATGTTTTCTTTACCATTTATGTGTACGTATCCTACTAACTGTACATACAAATAACACAATTCATCCGACATTAAGGTACCTTGCAGTGAATTCTCCTTTCAAAATATCTCTTTTTTTTTGTACCGTTTATATTGCTAAATTTTTCATATCTGAGACAAGTTCTATTGTAGTTTGAGTAGATTCCCCCAAGTGATAAATTTTCTGTTACAAAATTTTTATACTTAATAGTTTTGCTGCATAGCTCATAATTACTTCTATTGCTATTGTTTTGGAATATATGGTATGCATCAAAATTCCTGTACTTAATTATTTTGTTGAATATATATATATAGGAAAAGGAGGAGAAGGAGGCGTCACCACAAGAATCACAGCAATGGCAACATCTTCGAACACTACAAGAAAAAGCACTATTGGAACTGTTTAAAAAAAATAGAAATTTGTAACAAAATATTCTTAAGTACGGACCGAATTTTGAGACCGCCCAAATATTAAACATCTTAAGTAATATTATAGTTTGCGATTAAATTATGTGATTTAGATTAAACTCTTTTTTTTTAATGATTTTTTTAAATAACATTGTGGTTGAATTTGGAGACATTTTCTCATAATTTATGAGTAAAATTCTCAAATCTTTTTACTCTTATATTAAAATTGAGAGAACATGTATAATATGAGATAAAATTTGCCCTTGAATTATCTTTTTTATTATCCTAACAAAAAAAAATTATTATGAAAACTGTTTTTGTTAAAATTTTTATCTAGAACTGTTTATATTATGCTATTATTTTATTCTTGGAATCAAAGTAATATAATCAACGTTATTTAATGTTAAAATTTTACAACATATTTTGTTTATTCTTGAGTTGAAGTAGTTATATTTGTATCGAAACAATTTTTTTTATTAGTTTAAAAAACTACTAAAACTGCTGAAGATAATATAAATACGCAATTGAATGCATGATATTTTATCACAACGATGATAGATTTATTAGTCCAAAATAATTTACAATGTTTTCTCTATTTTAATTAAGATAGATATATAAAATATTTTTAATTTTTTAAATAAAAATACGTATAGTAATTTTTGTTATAAAAATTTTATAAAGTTAATTAAATCTAAAATTTAATTATTTTTAATATTAAAAATAATAAAATCAATGAGTAATAGTTTTATTTTTAAATTTTTAAAGTATAATAATTACTTATTAATAGTAATATATAGTTTGTGATTAAATTGAATATTTATATTAGAATTTATCTTTTTAAAGATCTTTTTAAATAACATTATTAGCTGAATTTAAAAATATTTTTTTACGATTTATGAGTAAATCTTGAAATGTAATTATTCTTATGGTAAAATTAAGGGTTAAGTACTTTTTTCGTCACTAAGATCGTCTGAGGCTAAAATTAAAATCGTCCCTGACCTTTTTTAATTATTAAAATCATCCTCAACGTTACAAAACGTTATAAAATCGTCCTTTTCTACTTTAATTTTAATTTTTTACCAAATTATCTTTAATAATTAATATAAATAATAAAAATAATACTAAAAAATAAAAACCAACCCTTTCCTCCCCCTCTATCCCTACTCCCGTATTTCTTCCTTTTCTTCTCTCCCCATCCCCTTCGTCGGATGAGACGTCTCTCCAGCATAAAACACATAGCACTCCTTTTCCAATACCTAGGTTGTTTCTTAACTTCCATTACCATGGTGCTTACAAGCACTAAGTAAAACAGTCCAAATAGGTTCATCAGGGGTAAATCAATCCAGCAACCCTTGCCAACCAAACCAGCATGACTACAGGCATAAATCAATCCAACAAATGTCACGTCATTCGGCTTAACACCAGTCGAAACCATGCTGTCATACAAAGCCAATGCTTCCTCATCTCTTCCATGCTGCGCACTGCCGACAATAATAGAAGTCCAAGAAACCACATCTTTCCTCCACATCCCAAAGAACACATCCTTGGCCGCATCAAGGTCGCTACACTTGACATACATATCTACAAGCTTTGAGGGATTGGGGTAGGGGGTGGACATGAAGAAGGGAATGGGGAGACAAGGAAGGGAAGAGATACAGGAGTAGGGGTGCAGGTGGAGGGGAGGGTTTGTTTTTAATTTTTAATATTATTTTATTATTTATATTAATTATTAAGAGTAATTTAGTAAATAAAATAAAATTAAAATAAAAAAAGACGATTTTATAACGTTTTGTAATATTAAAGATATTTTAATAACAAAAAAAGTCGGAAACGATTTTAATTCTGGTCTCAGATCTTAAAGACAAAAAAGTATTTAATCCTAAAATTAATTTGAGTAAGTATAATTAAACATTAAATGAAATTTATTTATTTTAGTCAAATCAAATAATTAATAGAATTGATTAGTTATAGTCAACATGATCAAACAGAATATTAAATAATTTGCTATTTATCTCAACCAAATAAATAAATAATTGATTAGAATATTTTTAAAAATTATTAATCAAAATATATAAGATGAAAAATAATATAAATTAAAATAAAATTAATTTATTTATTTTAATCAAATAAAATAATTAATATAATTAATTAATTATAATTAATATGATCAAAAGATATTAAATAATTTGATATTTATTTCAATCCAATAAAATAAATAATTAATTAATAAACATACTTAAATGAAGCAAATAAAATATATCAGTAAATATATTTAAGAATATGCCTTGTCATCTATGCTATTAATTAAAAAAATATGACTTTAAAAACTCCTAAAATGATATTCAAAAAGTCACGTTGCTAACAAAATGAACCCCAAAAAAATACTAACGACAATTAACAAATAAATTCTCAAAAAATTAAAAAATGTGACAAAAAGAAAGATATAATGTGTTTGTTTGGACGCCATTATATCTTTTTTTTTTTTTTTTTTACCAAAGATAGGACTCAAACCCGCAACTTCTTAATTGAGTATGGGGAGACTATGCCATTTGAGCTATTACTCATTGGCGGACGCCATTATCTTGATTAAAAAAAGATCTTTTTTAATGAAAAAATATATTTTTTATTTTTTAGTGTGTTTGACAAATTTTTAATGGTAAAAATAAAAATACTAAAAAAATAAAAAAAAATCTTTTTTAAGAAGTTGCAATTTAAATCTTTTTTTAAATCTTTTTTTTGAACAAAAAAAGGATGTTTTTCTTTAAAAATATCTTTTTATATGAAGTATCCAAACATAAAATTAATTTAACTTTTCACAAGATCTTTTAAAAAAAGATAATTCGAAAAAAGGTATTTTCTTAAAAATCACTCAAACAAGCCCATTAAATATATATTATAAAAAAAACTTTTGAAATAATATTCTGTTGTAAAGATTTGCAATCATTATTAAAAAAATAAGATCTTTTTATCTTTAAATTTGATAATTTTATATTAAATAAATTTTTTTATTATAAATGACCATATTTTTTTAAAAATAAAAAAATTAAAAATCAAATTTTACTCTATTTTTTTTTGCACTTTCTAAATTTTTATTTGGATATTATCGTAAAAATTCATATCAAATAGAAAAATAGTTGCTAAATTCAAAAAAATTTTATTACTCAAAAAATATAGTATTTGTTAATTATTCTAAATTTATGAATAATATCTTTTAAGAATCAATTCCTAAAAAATATAGTATTTGTTATCATATCTTTTATTACTCATAAATAATATCTTTTGGTACGGCCGTACGGATAGTTAACCCGAATATAAAATTATAAATAGATTGGAGGGAATGGAAAAGAGGGAAGTGCCGCACTGGGAGTAATAGAACACAGAAGCAAAGAAACCCTAATCGCCATGGACAGGATCAGCGACCTGCCGGATTGTATACTCTTACACATCCTCTCCTTCCTCCCTACCAAAACCGCCTTCTTCACCACCGTCCTCTCTCGCCGATGGACCCACCTCTGCCACGACCTCCAACACTTCGACTTCAACCAAATCCAATTTCATAACAGCAGCCATGCATGGCCAGAGTTCTATTCACGAAAGCGATTGTTCGCCATCGTTAATCGGATTCTCTCCCGCCACAAAGCGCTGCCAATTCGAACCTTTCGTCTCACCTGTGACCTAGCTCAATTCAATGAATACACTATTGTGGAGTGGTTCATTACAAAAGTTTTAGGGCCAAACCTCCAGGAATTGAACTTGAACATCCAACTCTCCATGGTCGGTCTCCCCGATTGCAAAGTCGTTATTCCCAACAGCGTTTTCAGCTGCGCTTCCCTCGTGACTCTCCGTTTAAGCGGCGGCAACATAACATTCCTTTCGCCTTCTTCTTCGTCGTGCGGTTATCACTTGCCATCACTCAAGACTCTGGAGATGCACAAGGTCGAGGCCTCTATTGATGACGTGGCAGAGCTTCTCTCTCACTGCACTGCTCTTGAGACTCTCATTCTTGACTTAAACCGTCAAGTCAGCGAGGTCGGATTGAGAATTCACTTTCCTCTTTCTTTGAAGAAATTGAACTTCCGATCAGATTTCGACCCTATTAGAATTTATGGACTCGAATGTAGGCAGCAGTTTCCTTCGATCTGTGTTTCCAACTTGCACAATGTGGAGGAAGCTACTATCAACGTTACTTCGCGAGACTTTGTGCTCAAGTTTCTTGTGGAGTTTCGCTGGTTAAGGAGTTTGGTCCTGGGTGACTTGGTGTTTACTTGTTTGCCCGAGGCTCCTCCGGATCTTATTCCGGAATTTACCTCATTACGTAGATTAGAGCTTGCTGTTAGGTATTTCGACACGAGATATATAATGAATATGCTTGAGAAGTGTCCCATGCTTAAAGTTCTTGTTATTGTTTTTATCACTGACTCTGTTAATAAGGTAATTTGAGTTCTCATGTTTAAGCTTCGGTTTGTATAACTTTGTTGTTTGCTGGCAATTCTTTTTTAAGTGTATTTGTTGTTTTTTGCTAGGATCCACATCTGTTACGAGTTTGGGAACACCCAGTGAAGGTTCCTACTTGTCTTGCATCGCATCTGCAAGTGATTAAAATCAAAGGATATCTTGAAACCAGATATGATAGAGATTTTTTCGCCTATGTTCTTCAACATGGACTTGTTTTGGAGTCACTTGATATTCAGGTGGATCGTGCGAGAGCTAAAGAATTATCCCTTTTGCCAAGGAGCTCTAAGGCGTGCCAAATTAACTTTTGCTGGAATCAGGTACCATATGTTTTCTTTACCATTATGTGTACGTATCCTACTAATTATAAATACAAGAGAAAAGGACAAATAGGTCTCTGACCTTTTGTCTCGCGCGGACATTTTTGTTCTTGACGAAAAATACTTTTAAGTCCTTGATCTTCACAAAATTTGGACAGATGAGTCTCTGACGGAGGCATTTGGACGGATCGGTCTCTGACGGAGGCATATGGACGGAGGGACTGATTCGTCCAAATTTTGTGAAGGTCAGGGACTTAAAAATATTTTTCAATGGTCAGGGACGAAAATGTCCACGAAACAAAAGGTCAGGCACCTATTTATCCTTTTCTCTAAATACAAATAACACAATTCATCCGACATTGAGGTACCTTGCAGTGAATTCTCCTTTCAAAATCACTCTTTTTTTTGTGCCGTTTATATTGCTAAATTTTTCATATCTGAGACAAGTTCTATTGTAGTTTGAGTAGATTCCCCCAAGTGATAAAGTTTCTGTTACAAAATTTTTATACTTAATAGTTTTACTGCATAGCTCATAAATACTTCTACTGCTATTGTTTTGGAATATATACTATGCATCAAAATTCCTGTACTTAATGATTTTGTTGAATGTATATATATATAGGAGAAGGAGGCGTCATCACGAGGACGACAGCAATGGCAACACCTTAGAACACTACAAGAAAAAGCACTATTGGAACTGTTACAAAAAAATCTGAATTTGTAACAAAATATTATTAAGTATGGAGGATCGAATTTTGAGACGGCCCAAATATTAAACATTCCGAGTAAAATTTTAGTTTGCGATTAAATTATGTGATTTACATTAAATTCTTTTTTTTAAAGATTTTTTTAAGTAATATTGTGGTTGAATTTGTAGACATTTTCTCATAATTTATGAGTAAAATTCTCAAATCTTTTTATTCTTATGTTAAGACTGAGATAATATGTATAATATACCTTGAGATAAAATTTATCTTTGAATTATCTTTTTTATTATCATAACAAAAAAAAAAACTATTATGAGAACTGTTTTTGTTAAAATTTTTATTTAGAACTGTTTTATATTATGCTATTATTTCATTCTTGGAATTAAAGTAATATGATGAATGTTGTTTAAGTTAAAATTTTACAATATATTTTGTTTACTCTTGAGTTGAAGTAGTTGTATTTGTACCGAAACAATTTTTCTTATTAGTTTAAGAATCTATTGAATGCATGATATCTTATCACAACAATGACAAACTTATTGCTCCAAAATAATTTATAATGTTTTCTCTATTTCAAGGTAGATAATAAAAATTTTTTTAAGAGAAAATAGGATAAAATTTATACTTACTATTTATGAATAAGTACCATTAAATATAATTACTCATGATTCCTACTAAAAGACGAAAAAGAAGATGCACAACAGTTTTTATTTCATCACTCAATCTCTCAAATTAAAAATAATATTAAGCACATAAGAAATATAATTTAAATATTGAGATAACTCAACATATAAAGAGTTATGATATATTAACTTGTATGGAATAAAAATGATAAAATTTATAATAAAAATTAAAAAAATTTAAATAAATAGAAACAAAATAAAAAAAAATAGAAGTGATAAACTACCATAACGAACAACAATATTTTATAAGTTATAAAAAATTCAAAGAGTAGAAATAATGCATTATAAAAAGAAAAAAGTATTACTGCATAGAAAAATAATTGGTAAAAATAATTTTTTTTAGCATATATGATTTTTTACCGTAAATAAGTGATGAAATACATAAATACGTAAAAAAAAAAAAGGAATGAATTATTTTTTTCAAAAATTAATAAAATATTCACTATAATATAATTGATAGTGGATATATAACTACTAGACAATAAATTATAAGGAACTATTAATAAAAATATTAGATTTGATATTAAAATAGAAAATATAAATAATGAATACAATTTGAAAATTTAAAACAAAAGTATTTAAGATTAAGAAAAAAAACGAAGAAAAAAAACTTTTAGTAAACAACTACTCAAATATTTAGGTGACAATAAATTGAATCAAATAATATATAATAAAATAATTAAATTAAATAATTAATATGATAAATTAATTATAATTGTTTGACTCAATAAAATATTAAACTAAGTTAAATAAATAAAAAATATCTTATAAATATGTCAAATAAAAACTATAATACCTTAAAAAATTATTAATTAAAATACATAAGACGAAATATGATTATAGTTAACGTGGTCAATCAAAATATTAAATAATTTAATATTTATCTCAATTAAATTCAATAAATAATTAATTATGACATCTTTAAAAAATATTCATCAAAATATATAATACAAAAAATTAATATAAATTAAAATAAAATTAATTTATTTACTTTAGTTAAATTAAATAATTAATAAAATTGATTAGTTATATTTAATGTATTCAAATAAAAAATAAAAGAGTCACCAAAAAAAAAATAATTTAATATTTATTTTAATTTTATTAATTAAATAATTATTAATTTATTTAAATAAATTAAATAAAAAATTATTTTTAAATATACTACGTTAACTTGCTATCGAAGAAATTTGATTTAAATAATAAAAAATATTATTCGTATATTAAAATCAGCTTATATATTTATATATAAATACATATATGGTTTAATATATTTTTAGCATGTATTTATATTTCAACATATATTTTATACTAGTAGCTAATTTTGGTGTACACGTAATATAGTCATTAAATAATATATTATAATTTGACTATGCTATATGCACACCAAAATCAACCACAAGTATAAAATAGATATTAAAATAAAAATCACTACAAGAATAAGGCCGATTAGCTACTACATAAATTGTCGTAAAATCGTCGCTAATATGACGCAAAATATGATTTGTGATGGATTAGCTACCGCCTAGCAACTAATGCTTTCCTCGCTAATTACAAGTCGCAGATTAGTGAGGCAAACGCAACAGTTGCTAATTCATCGGAAAGTTTTTTAGCGACCGAATAGATAGTCGCAAATCCATCACTTTTATAAAAGCTAATTTCATAGAAGAAATAGATTAAACGATAGTCGCTAATTAGCGACAAACTCTACTGTAGCAGACTCATCGCTAAATCCAAACTAACTTCGTAGACAAAATGAAATGCTTAGTTGACGTTAATTAGCGAGGAATTTTTCCGAACCTAACTCGTCGCAAGTTGGCCCTAATATGTTTGCAAATCCATCACATTTTGTAGTAAATCTATAGCTAATCTTTGAAAAGACTTTGATCAAATTTGTAGGAATTTTGTCGCTAAACCAAAGCTATTCTAAATGAGAAAGAAAAATTACGAAGTAGTCACTAATGAGCTAGAAAATAATATATAGTCAATTAATTATAATACTATCGCAAATGTCATTGCAAATTCCTTTTAAACTAGTAACAAATTGATAGGTATGTGGCAAATATTTCTCGCAATATCCTCTTTAATTTGTCACCATTATCGACGAGTTTAGAATACCAATTTTTTCGGTATACTAAAATAAACCTCAAATTATTTTTTTATTTGAGTCATTTAAGTAAAATATTACAACGCATACAAATATAATTAGTTCATCAAAATTATAAATGTTTAAAAAACTTCAAATCATGTTTAAAAAAATTAGATATTGAATCTTAACCTAATAATAACCAAGTCTTTGACTTGATCAAATGCCTATTCTATCTATTCAATAGCCCTAAAAAATATGACTTAATTAGTAAAATAATAAAGAAAAAACCTCAGTTACAATATCATGTAAAAGTAAGGGATAAGTACTTTTTTCATCCCCAAGATCTGGGGTCAAAATCAATTTCGTCCCTAATCTTTTTTTATTATTAAAATCATCCTCAACGTTACAAAACGTTATAAAATCGTCCTTTTCTACATCAAATTTATTTTTTTGACCAAATTACCCTTAACAAATAATAAAGATAATATTAAATAATAATAACAAAAAATAAAAACACCCCCACCCCCTACCTCTTCGAACTCCCCCTGTTCATGTTCCCTCCCCATCTCTTCCTCCTACTCCTCTTCGAATTCCCCATTTCTCAAACCCCAATTCTTCTTCTCAAGCTTAAAGCAAACACCCTCCCCCTTCATCCAATTCAGCAACAACAACAACAACCACAAAAACAAAAACAAACCCTCCAACTCTGTCCTTGCCACCGATATCTCTTCCCTGTTCTCTCTCTATTCCGTTTCTGCTACTCTCTTTGAATTTCTCCTTCCCCAAACCTCAATTCTTCTTCTCAACTTAAACAAAAAACCTTTCCCTTCAGCCAATTCAGCAACAACAACCACAAAATAAATTTTAAGGGTTAAGTACTTTAGATTTAGCAACAACAAATTCAGCATTTTCAGCCAATTCAACAACAACCATAAAATAAATCAACAGAAATTTTAGATTTAACAATTCAACAATCATCATTAGCTACAACTTCAGATCAAAATCAGCAATAATAGAAATTTTTTATGTTCTTCAAAAAGTAAAAAAAAAATAAAAAAAGGAAGAACGAAAAGAGGAAGGAAGTGACAAAAATAAAAAAAATTCCTCCTACTGCTGCTGGCGTTAGCACTGTCGCAGCTGTGGGTGATGGAGCTCGACGCTGACAAGAAGAGCTTTCTCTGCAGACCCAAACTTGATCCGGCCAACGGCTTGTGTGATCTTGCGTGTGGTTAAAGAGGATGCGGTTGCATGTGAAGATCCCGTAGACCTCGCAGTGGCAGAGATGTGGGAGTGCACGGTCTCTAGAAGGCAGAGGGCCAGGGCTCAAAGTTTCAATCTTGGTGCCGAAAGCGAGTCTGCGAAGGTGATGGATGGGAACGAAGCAAGAGAAGCATGTGCGGAGGGAGGAGTCGGAGGGAGCGAAGAAGCAGAGGAGAAGGGACCCACCGCCACCGTCTTCATAATCCACGGATCTGGCTCCGACACCGGTTGGCTCTTCCAGAAGATCTGCATCCTAGGCCATGGCCGCTCCGATAGTGAACGGGCTTGATCTTCTCTGCACCGCATGGAAGTGAAGACGAAGAAGATGAAGAAGAAGATGAAGGGTTGTTGTTGTGAATGAGAAAAAGAAAGAAGATATGAGAAGAAGAAGAAGATGAAAGGTGGGAACTAATGATGATGATGGGATGGGATGAGATTTGGGGTGGAGGGTCAAAGAGTAGGAGGAAGGGAAATTGGGGGTGGGTTTGGGGTGGGGGAAGAGACGAAGAGATGCTGGGTGTGGGTGGGGTGGGGTTTTATTTTTTTAATATTATTTTTATTAATAGTTATGGGTAATTTGGTCAAAAGAAATAGAAAATGACGATTTTATAACGTTTTGTAATGTTGGGGATGATTTTAATAAGAAAAAAAAAAGTCGGGGATGATTTTGATTTTGACCTCAAATTTTAGGGACGAAAAAAGTACTTATCCCTAAAAGTAAGTATTCACTCACTTATTTATAGATGTTTCAATCTCGTTGCACAAATGTAATCCTGCTTCCATAAAATTTATTATATATTATACATCTCAATTTCTCATTACACATTAAAAATTAAAATAAAAAAATAAACAACACCTAAGACTTGGTAGTTAATAAAATAAGATAAATGTATTAACCCGCATACTTACTTCTTCAAAACTATAGGTATCTACATCAGTATCTATGTTCACAAACATATATAGTTGATTGATTTGCTAATATACTGATGGGTAAGATAGAAATATTATTTTTTTTCATCATTCTTTCCTCTTATTATTGTGCACAAAATATGAAGAGAATCATCTATTTTAATATACTACCTGCAGGCATGAGCAAAAAATTAAAAGAAGATAAACCTTAAGTGGCCTCTCATGGCTAAGAAGACACCACATAAACATTATTAATGATATCATAAAAATATATTTAACTTTAAAATATTTAAATACATAAAAAGAAACAAACCTTTATACAACCCCTACATTTGGTGGTAATAATTGAATTTTTTGGACCTGCAATGGAATAGAACAAAGAACTAAGATCAAATTTCAAAATAATAATGACCACACTTTTGCATGTTCTCTTGACATTTAAAATATACTTAGATAATTCACTTGGCAATTAATATCTGAAGTTTGAGAATAACAAAATTAAAAATTATATGTAAACACTAACCACAAGATATAGCCGACAAAAGGAAAACTTTAACAAATAACAAACTTACTGATGCTTCATCAATTGATATAAAAGGCAGTGTCTTTTCTGTTGCAATGACTACACCATTTGCAGCTGCAATAGTGAAACACAACTACATATTACATGGTCTTGTAAAAAATAGAGAGCTTTTCTACCACAAATGATCATCATATACTGAACACATTGTTAAAACTTTTGTCTTCTGCTCAACTAATATATCACCAACATTTAACTAGAGAGCAGATTCTTAAGAGTATCATTTTTTTATAGTGGCTCTTATAAAAACCTAATACCAAAAATAAGTAGAAGCCCCACACAAATTTAGTCACTAATTTCTTCCCTACTAAACAATTATAATTAGTTACAAGTACCAGTACAAATAAAAAGAAAAAGATGCCGAAAGGGAAAAGTAACGATCGTTACCTTCTTCAAATGACGGCCATGGAGAGCAAGTTGAGCAACGAGCAACAAGTTTAGCCACCAGAAAAAAACAGAATAGCAGCAACAACCTTTGGCGGCAGTGACAACAACAAAATCCTGCTGAATTTTAGAATTAGCAAAATGATAAAATGAAAAACAAAAAATAAAAAAATAACGGGAGAAGATCTACCGGTGGCAGCGCAAGCAGTGGAGGTGCAGTGTTGCGAAGAGAAGCAAAAAAATCACACATATTTATACGCAAATATATTAATGACGAATTTTAATACTAATTTTGGTATACAAATAACATTTTTAATAATCAATAATGTATGAGGAGGAGGGAAAAAGTGGGAGCTGTAAAATGGGAAATTAAAAGAGAATGCAGAAACGGAGAAACCCTAATCGCCATGAACAGGATCAGCGCCATGTTGGATTACATACTCTTATTCAGTGACGGATCCAGAAAATTTTGATAATGGAGCGAAATATATACAACATGATAATTTTTATAATAAAAATATTATCTTTACATAAAAAAATTAGTTGTCAAATAATCTACTATGAATTTCTGTATAAATATATATTATAACTTATTTTTAATATATATTTTGTATTTTAAAATTTATTCTGTATAAGTGATTATTTTTTATATATACGTAACATAATTATTGTTATAATTATATTTTATTATTATAAAATATGATTAATCTTTAAAATATTTAATTACAAATTAAAACACTAAAATAGTAATTTAAATAATAACATATGTAACACTCTACCACACAGAATTTTACGCTTAAATAGTAAAGTAGAGGTGACGAGGTATTACGACCTCTAAAAGAAAAGACATATATAAATATAGTTGAAAGAATTTTGTAACTAGGAACCTTGAAGAAGAAGTTAAGCAAAAGCAAAAACAGAAAATCGTGTCACACTTGTATGGATAATCGTAAAACGGATAGATAAGCTCAAAAGAAAGCCAAAAATATAATATACAGATTAGAGTTTCAAAATACAGATATAACAAGTTCCAAACTAGACCTGCGAAACTAAGGCCGGCCAGAGTATGTAATTATATATATATACAACCCAAAATATAACTCAAACTACAGAATAAACATCTGTTTCTCCAAGTCAACCTCTAGGAGGGACAAACATAAAATATATACAGAGGAGAATCTATATACATATACACATATCATAAATACAAAATACAACATCCAAAAAAAAAACTTCGCTTGCACAAGAAACTCCAGACGCTCAGTGAGGTGCCTCTCGACATGCATCTGAAAAACAACATGAATATGTATGAAATGAGAATCGGGAGTTCGCAGCATGGTAAAGGTGCCCGTATAGTTAATATAAAAGGTCCCAAAAAATCAGAGGCATTTCTAGAACTCCGACACTCGAAATTAAACTTAAGGAAAATAAACTAAACCAGAAAGTAGGTAACTGTCTAAGGTTCTCAAGTTCTAAATCAATTTCTAACTTAACCCTTCACTTTCTGCTTCCTCCAGCCCTCCAAAACACCGATACACAGACAAGCAATACTGACAAAGCAAACACAAGTAGGATACAGATACACAAGGTAGTAAATATAGCAGGTAATTAAGTATAATAATCATATAAGCAAGCCCAATTAATGCACAATCAAACAAAACATACATATGTATATGATGTATGCCTGTCTAATGGTTGATGAGTCTCATCTGTCGGTTATATAGCCAATCCGACATGTCCTGATAGTTAACCATTGGACAGTCCCTCTGTGTGCACATCCTCAAGCTCAAAAATAATATCCATAGAGTCAAACTCCAAGCTCAAATATAATATTCTATGGAGTCAAACTCCAAATTCAATAATATAATATTCAAAATCCACACACACACACACACACACACACACACACATATATATATATATATATATATATATATATATATATATATATATATATATATATATATATATGCCCATGAAAGAACCCGGGGAGTTAAAGTGTCCGATCACATCTTGCGACAGAAGGTCAACAAATAGTCTCAAATATACAAGCCACATAATAATTTTTTTTCTTTTTAAAATAACACTTCATATCAAAACTCTAACTATTTTTATAGAAATTTCGGCAGTATCTCCTTTAAAACTCAAATTTCTAGTCCCAACCACTAAATCAAACACCTCTCGATCATTCAAATCATTTCCAGTATCAAATTATTTCAAAATCAAACCAATACCAATATTAAATATTTTTCCAAAACCAACCAACTCCTAGCAAATCATTTACAACAATCAAATCACACATCATATACCATATACACAATCCATCAATAATTCTTTCAGTTCATTCCTATCCTAATCAGGTCTTTTAACCTAAGTTTTCACGTGATATTAAACATTAACTACGAGAAACCAAAACTATACTTTAGCCGATTCTTTCCTAATGTCGAAGCACCACAAATACCTCCGTTTCTCAAGTGTTCAAAACCTCGAAGCCTCACCAAACGAAAATCCAACTTTTACGGTTCGCTTTCTAGTCACGGATATCGCAAAATTTGCCTCCGAAACATATATCTCACTCTAATTCCACATAAATACCACAAAATCAATTTATTTATTTCAGTCAAATTAAATAATTAATATAATTAATTATATATAGTTAATATAGTCAAATAAAATAATAACTAGTTTGATATTTATCTCAATCCAATCAAATCAAATAAATAATTAATTATAATAATTTTAAAATCATTAATTAAAATACATAAGACAAAAAAAATTAATACAAATTAAAATAAAATTAATTCATTTAGTACAGTCAAATTAAATAATTAATATAATTGATTAATTTTAGTTAATATGGTCAAATAAAATATTACATAATTTGATATTTATCTCAATCAAATTAAATAAATGATTAATCATAACACATTTAAAAATTATTAATAAAAAATATAAGATGAAAAAATTAAAATAAAATTAATTTATTTAATTCACTCAAATCAAATAATTAATATAATTGATTAGTTATGGTTAATATGATGAAATGAACTATTAAATAATTTAATATTTATTTCAGTCAAATAAATAAATAAATAATTAATTATAACACTCTTAAAAATTATTAATCAAAATATATAACGCAAAAAATTGATAAAAATTAAAATAAAATTATTTCATTTATTTTATTTAAATCAAATCATTAATGTAATTAATTAGTTATAATATTTAATTGAAAATATTAAATAATTTTATATTTATTTTTATCCAATCAAATTAATAATTAATTAATAAATACATTTAAATAAATTAAATTTAAAAATATTTTATAAATAGGATTAAAATAATAGAAATAGAAGAGATAGAATACAATAATAAATAATAATATTTTATAGTTTATAAAATAATCAAAAAGTAAAAATAATGCATCATAATAAAAAAAAAGGTATTAATGAATAAAAAAGTAGTTGGTAAAAAAAATGAGATTCTTTTTTAGTATATATAGTTTCTTACATTAAATAAGTTATAAAATACAAAAATAAATTAAAGAAATATTCACAATCATATAATTGATTGATGATGAGTACATAACTATGGCTGCGTTTGTTTTTGAGAACAGGACATGACAGGACACTGAGAATAGTACAGGACAAGATACTGATGGACAAAGACACAAAATTTTGTGTTCTTGTATTCTGTTTGGTGATAAATTAGAACAAATTATGAAAATCCAATTTATTTTCATTTTTTTATTCAAAAAATTTGAGATGAAAAATATAATAATAAAAAATATAATTATGAAAAATTAACAAAAATAATGAAAGAAAAAATAAAAAATAAGTTGTGTTCCTTGTTAGTGTCTCTTAGGGGTGTGCATGGACCAGGTGAAACCGGGTTTGATGTGACCCAGACCCGACCCGAAATATATATCGGGCCTATTTGTTAGACCCGAACCCGACCCTAGACCCGATGAAACCTATACACTTTCGGGCCACGATTATACCGGGTAAAAACCGGGTGAAAACCGGACCGTTAACATTATATTACCTTGATACCTTCTTGTAAGTTAGCATGTAAAAATATCCAAATTTCTAAGAGTCCAATCATTATTTGACATGGTAAAATTCACTTAGAAAAATATAATAAGAACCAACTCTTCTCTAAAATTAAAGCATAACCGTAATCAATACTAATATTGCCTAATAACACCAAATATTTAAATCAATACAAATAACACAAGATTATGCATTAGTCTAAAGTCTTATGTATTTTAAATATAAAATATTAACTTATAGTCTTATATATAATGACTAATAACACAAAATATTAAGATTTACAACACTTAAATTTCACATAATAATAGTCATCATCCATCACTAATAACACAAAATATTAATTATATATGATGACCGGGTCACCGGGCCGATTTCGGGTGACCCGAGCTATGGCCCGGACCCGACCCGAAATAATGACCGGGTCTATTTTTGAGACCCATACCCGATCCTAGACCCGATGAAATCACACCAAATTAGCCTCTAAAGTGTTCGAGATTGGGCCGGGCCGGGCCATGCACACCCCTAGTGTCTCTGTGTCCTTCCTGTTAGGATGGACACAAAATACACTAATTCAGTGTCTCTGTCCTGTCTCTGTAAACAAACGCAGCCTATTAGATAATAAGTCGCCAAAAAATAAGTTGATATTAAAATTAAAAATATAAACCATGAATAAAAATCTAAAATTTAAAATTAAGAAAAAAATGAAGAGAAATTTTTAGTAAATAACGACTTAAACATTGACGTAACAATAAATTGAATCAAATAATATATATTTAAATTTATTAAATTAAATAATGGATCTAATAAATTAAATAAATAAAAAAATATCTTATAAATATGCCATACAAAAATTATGATACTTTTAAAATTCATTAATCAAGATACATAAGACGAAAAAATTAATGTAAATAAAAATAAAGTTAATTTATTTATTCTTGTCAGATTAAATAATTAAAATAATTGATTAGTAATAGTTAATATGATCAAATAGAATATTAAATAATTTGATGTTTATTTCAATCGAATAAAATAAATAATTAATTATAATATTTTTAAAAATTATTAATTAAAATATATAAGATAAAAAAAGATACAAATTAAAATAAAATTTATTTATCTGTTTCAAAACAAATCAAATAATTATTATAATTAATTAGTTATAGTTTATATTATCAAAAAAATTATTAATAAATTTGATATTTATCTCAATCAAATAAAATAAATAATTAATTAATAAATATTTTTAAATAAATTAAATAAAATAAATCAGTAAATATATTTAAAAATATGCCCTGTCATTATGCTATTAATTAAAAAAAATATGATTTTAATAATATATAATAGATAATAAAGAATAAACTACGAAAATCATACTTGAAAATTCACGTGATTGACAAAATGAACTCAAAAAATACTAATAACAATTAAATTTTCGAAAGATTTAAAAATACGATGAGAAGAACTATATATTAAATATATATTATAAAAAAAACTTTAGAAATACGATTTTGTTGCAAAGTTTTACCGTTTTTATTAGAAAAATAAGATCTTTTTATTCTTAAATTTGGTAATTTTATGTTGATTAATTTTTTTAATTTTTTTTATCGTAAATAACCATATTTTTTAAAAAATAAAAAAATAAAAATCAAATTTTGCCCTAATTTTTTTGTATGCATCTTTCAAATATTTATTTAAATGTCACAAAAATTCAGATCAAATAAAAAAATTATTTACTAAATACAAGGTTTTTTTTATAATTCATAAAATATATAATATTTATTAATTATTTTTATTATATTTTAAATTTTTTAAAACTATTTTATGAATAATATCAATGCCTTCTTATGAGCCGCCGAATCTTTTGGTACGGACCGAAAATAAATAGATTGGAGGGAACGGAAAAGAGGGAACTGCCGCACTGGGGAGTAACAGAACACAGAAGCAAAGAAACCCTAATCGCCATGGACAGGATCAGCGACCTGCCGGATTGTATACTCTTACACATCCTTTCCTTCCTCCCTACCAAAACCGCCTTCTTCACCACCGTCCTCTCTCGCCGATGGACCCGCCTCTGCCACGACCTCCAACACTTCGAGTTCAACCAAATTCAATTTCATAACGGCAACCAAACTTCGTCAGACTTCAGTAGTTCACGAGAGCGATTGTTCGCCATCGTTAGTAGGATTCTCTTCCGCCACAAAGCGCCGCCAATTCGAACCTTTCGTCTCACCTGTGACCTACATCAATTCGATGAATACCCTGTGGAGTGGTTCATTAGAAAGGTTTTAGGGCCAAACCTCGAGGAATTGAACCTCCAACTCGCCTTCGTCTGTCGCTCCAATCGTAAAGTCGTTATTCCCAATGGCGTTTTCAGCTGCACTTCCCTCGTGACTCTCCGTTTAAACGGCGACATAAAAATCCCTTCGCCGCCTTCATCGTCGTGCCATTATCACTTGCCATCACTCAAGACACTGCAATTGTATAATGTCGAAACCTATAATGTTGGTGAGTTGGAGGAGATTCTCTCTCACTGCACTGCTCTTGAGACTCTTATTCTTGACTTAATCGTTCGATCACGCATGGGCCAAGGCCAATTGAGAATTTGTTTACCTTTTTTGAAGAGTTTGCACTTCGAATCTTGTTTTTGGAACCCTCTTGGATTGTTTGTTATAGACACACCATCTCTTAAACGTCTTGATATCCAAGCTGTGTCAGGGTTTCGCGAGATCCGTGTTCGCAACTTGCACAATGTGGAGGAAGCCCGTATCAACATTGCTAAGCAATCCTTTGTTCTCGAGTTTCTTGTGGAGCTTTGCAGGATAAGGATTTTGGTGCTGCGTTTATTAGTGTTTGATTGTTTACCTGATGCTCCTCTGCACCGTATTCCGGAGTTTACCTGTTTACAGAGGCTAGAGCTTACTGTTAGGTGTTTCGACACCAGATACATAATGGATATGCTTCAGAAATGTCCCATGCTTAAACTTCTTGCTATTATTTTTAACGCTGGCCCTTATGATAAGGTATTCATGTTCTCATGTTCAAGCTATGGTTTATTTAACTTCGTTATTTTGCTGGCTATTCTTTTAGGTGTATTTGTTCTTTGTTCCTAGGATCCACTTCTGTCACGAAAATGAACACCCAGTCAAGGTTCCTACTTGTCTTGCATCACATCTGAAAGTGATTAAAATCAAGAGATATTTTGAATCCAGAGATGATAGAGATTTTTTCGCCTATGTTCTTCAACATGGACTTGTTTTGGAGTCACTTGATATTCAGGTGGATCGTGCGAGAGCTAAACGATTTCCAGAAGAATTATCCCTTTTGCCAAGGAGATCCAAGGTGTGCCAAATTAAGGTTTGCTGGAATCAGGTACCATATGTTTTGTTTTCTTTACCATTATGTGTACGTATCCCACTAATTATAAATACAAATAACACAATTCATCCGACATTGAGGTACCTTGCAGTGAATTCTCCTTTCAAAATCGGTCTTTTTTTTTTGTGCCGTTTTTATTGCTGAATTTTTCAGAGACAACTATTGTAGTTTGAGTAGATTCCCCCAAGTGATAAAGGAAACGTAGTTTTGATAAATTTTTTCTTTTTATATTTCAGCACAGATGTCTCTTCAGATATTGAGCAATGCTAGGGGCCAGCAACATTTGTGATTGGTAGCCATCAACTAGTCATCAATGATGATTTGATGGTGTGAGATTGATGTGAGATTTCATCCAATGGCTCACTTTTCTCTGCTGGTTACATGCTGGCCAAAATGCAATAAAATTGCTGGCCCCTAGACTTTTCCTCAGATATTTATCATATGTTTGATATAACAAGATTCATTCATTTCATATAGCCTTTTGTTTTATATAGAAAGTAAGTGATTGGTACTTCAGAATTGGAACAAGATAATTTTAGCAACAAGGATACCATTTTAACTTTACAACATTCAGGTGAATTAAGCTCCCAAATGTGAAGTGTTGATAGATCCCAACATATCTTTTACTTCATTATTGATTTTATCTTATGTATCTTTATCTATTTTATTTATGTAACAAAGATAGAATTCCTCTAAGTTCTCTTCTGCAAATTATAATCTATACGAACATGATAGACGTATAAGTATTTTTGTAACTAAGTTTAAATCCAACAAAAACCAACTTATACATATATCACTTCTTTTCACACTTCATATTGATGTAGCACAAATTTTTTTATATATAATATATAAATTTATTGATATAATATAAAAAATTTTATATATAGTATAAAAAATTTTATATGGCACAAAAATTTATCGATATATCACAGAAATTTTGTACATAGCTAATTTGTGCTATGTTCCAAAATTTTTATACTTAATAGTTTTGCTGCATAGCTTATAAATACTTCTATTGCTATTGTTTTGGAATGTATAATATGCATCAAAACTTTTGTACTTAGTGATTTTGTTTAAAATATATATATATAGGAGAAGAAGGAAGAGGAGAAAGAGACGCCACAATGGGAACGACCGCAATGACAACGCATTAGAAGAAGAGAACCTTGAAAGAAGGAGAATAGAGAAGGCGAAGTAGACGAAGAAGGTAATCAAAGAGAGAGATGCATGGGTGGATTTTTATTTTTAAGTACTTGGTTAAAATACAAAGTCCTTGGTTGTCTAATATTTTTATAATTTATATATAGAATAAAGTATTGTTTTTATCTTCAATAATTGTGGTAAGTTCCAAAGTTATTCTTAACGTTTCAATCGTTCTATTTAAGTCATAACATTTTAAAATTGATTCAATGTTGTCCTGTTAGGAATTTGTTAATAGAATTGACGGCGGGACAAAATTGAGATGATTTTGAAACGTTAGGAACTTAAATAGGACGAAAACGTTGGAGACAAAAATGATATATAAAAATAAATTTTAATTTTATCTTTTAATAATATCAATTTTTTTCTATATGTAGTATTCAATAATTTTTTAATCACATCTAAATAAATTACACTTAATCATATTATTTTTATTTTAAATAAATTATTTTTTTATAATTTATATTTTTTTAAATAGTTTTTTATTTAAAAAAATATTTTTATATGAAATATTTAGATATTAAATTATTTTTATTTTTCTAAAATTTCTTTTAAGAAAATTACTTTAAAAAAATCTTTTTTTTTTTAAACTCGTCCGAACAAAACCACAGTTTCAATTTTTTAACTCTCCAATATTTGATTTTGATTCTTTTGGTTTCTTTTATCTTTTTGTTAAATGTTGATACGGTTTTATATAAATGTTCACATGTCGCATTTTGTTCTAATCTAAGTATATACTAAGATCAGAATTTTATTTTATTTTATTTAAATAAATGGTTAAATTTAACGTTCAAAATAAAAACAAAACTAAAATGCAATTACATAAACTAAAAATTTATTTTAAAAACATATCGCATCAATTATGTTATTAATTAAAAAAATTTGATGTAAGTAATATAATATAAATTTGTTAGGGAGCCAATAAAGTATATGCATAATATGTATAATAAGCTAATTATTTAGCCCAATATAAATTAAAAAATGAACATTTAAAATAAAATATTATTAATTTTTCAAACATAATACACCCATACTATTTAGCATAACCATACAATAAACATTGATACTTGTTCATACTATCAAGAACGCAGAAACGGAGAAACCCTAATCGCCATGGACATGATCAGCGACTTGCCGGATTGCATACTGTTACACATCCTCTCCTTCCTCCCTACCAAAACCGCCTTCCTCACCACCGTCCTCTCTCGCCGCTGGACCCACCTCTGCCACCACCTCCAACACCTCCACTTCAAAGGCATAACAATCCCTTCGCCGCCTCCATCGTGGTGCCGTTATCACTTGCCGTCACTCAAGACACTGCAATTGTATAATGTCGACACCTCTGTTGGTAACTTGGAGGAGCTTCTCTCTCACTGCACTGCTCTTGAGACTCTTGTTCTTGACTCAGTCTGTCGATTCCAGGAGGAGGGCCAATTGAGTATTTGTTTTCCTTCTTTGAAGAGTTTGCACTTCAAATCTTATTGGGGTTACACTGTTAGATTACTTCTTGTTATAGACACACCATCTCTTAAACGTCTTTATATCCAAGCTTTGTCAGGGTTTCGCGAGATCCGTGTTCGCAACTTGCACAATGTGGAGGAAGCCAGTATCGACATTTATAAGCAATCATCTGTGCTCGAGTTTCTTGTGGAGCTTTGCAGGATAAGGATTTTGGAGCTGGGCTTATCAGTGTTTGATTGTTTGCCTGAGGCTCCTCCACATCGTATTCCGGAGTTGACCTGTTTACAGAGGCTAGAGCTTACTGTTAGGTGTTTCGACACAAGATACATAATGGATATGCTTCAGAAATGTCCCATGCTTAAACTTCTTGCTATTGTTTTTAATAGACAATATGTAATATCGGTATTTCATGTTCTCATGTTCAAGCTATGATTTATGTAACTTGGTTGTTTTGCTGGCAATTCTTTTTAAGTGTGTTTGTTGTTTGTTGCTAGGATCCACATCCGTCACGAAAATGGGAACTCCCAGTGAAGGTTCCTACTTGTCTTGCATCACATCTGAAAGTGATTAAAATCAAGAGATATTTTGAATCCAGAGATGATAGAGATTTTTTCGCCTATGTTCTTCAACATGGACTTGTTTTGGAGTCACTTGATATTCAGGTGGATCGTGCGAAAGCTGAAGCGTTTCCAGAAGAATTATCCCTTTTGCCAAGGAGTTCTAAGACGTGCCAAATTAACTTTAGCTGGCTTTACGATTATGTGTAGGTATAATGGTGGATGATACGAGTCAGATACAGTTTCCTACTAATTATAAATACAAACAACTTAACACAGACATTGAGGTACCTTGCAGTGAATTCTCCGTTCAAAATCAGTCTTTTTTTTCATGCCGTTTATATTGCTGAATTTTTCATATCTGAGACAACTTCTGTAGTTTGAGTAGATTCCCCCAAGTGATAAAGGAAACTTAATTTTGATAAAAAAAATTTTTTTTTTAATATTTCAACACAGATGTCTCTTCAGATATTTATCATATGTTTGATACTAATAAGATTCATTCATTTCATATAGCCTTTTGTTTTATATCGAAAGTCAGTAATTGGTACTTCAGTATTGGAACAAGATAATTTTACCAACAAGGATACCATTTTAACTTTACACCATTCAAGTGAATGAAGCTCCCAAATGTTGAGGTGCTTGATAGATCCCAACAAATCTTTTACTTCATTGATTTTGTATCTTTATCTATTTTATTTACCTAAAAGATATAGAATACCGCTGGTTGTTGCCTCCAAATAATAATTTGGGTGATGTTACACATTCAACTATTTTAATAACTAAGTCCAATTAAATTAGCACAAATAAATTTAAAAAAATTTAACATACGTCTCCATCACACATTTCTTCTTTTTTATGTTAGCAATACATAAATTTTTATTAAAAAGTACAGAAAGATAATACAAATTTTTTGTACATAATAATAAATTTATTGATATAACATTAAAAATATTGCACGTAGTACAGTAGTGTAGAAAAAATTTTTTTTGTACATAGTTCAAAAAATTTTGTTGTACAACTGTCATTGTCATTATTTTGACTTATGTGTTGTGTATCAAAATTAAATTTAATAAATATTATATCATATATATTTACATCAAAATAAATTCTTTTAAAATAAAAATAATATCACATAATATAAAAAATATTGATTAAATTATAAAATATATATTTAAATTATAAAATATAATTTAAAACCGAGTCTAGTTATCTGAAATATGACTCGAACTTGATCTAAAAATAATACTGAATAAAATAATAGATTCAAACTTAGCAAAATATGTTAGACAAATTCAAATATAAACACCCGAGTCTGAAGTCATTTTTCAATTCAAACTAGTATATCTATATGTGTCTTGCACTGGAAATTTTTTATTTGAAATTTTTAAATGAAAATACGCATAATAATTTTTGTATAAAAAATTATAAAATTAATTAAATTTAAATTTAACTATTTTTAATATTGAAAATAATGAAATCGATGAATAATAATTTTAATTTTTTTCAAAATATAACAATTACTTATTAATAGTAATATAAAGTTTGTGATTAATTTAAAATATTTATAATAGAATCTCATTTTTTTAAAGATTTCTCTTTAAATAACATTAATCGTTGAATTTATATATATATTATTCATCATGAGTAAAAATTTCAAACTTTCTTATTATGTTAAAATCGATTTGAGTAAGTATAATCTAATTAAAATAAATTCAATTTATTTATTCTAATCAAATCAAATAATTAATGTGATCAAATAAATATTTAATATTTAATATTTATCTCAATTAAATTAAATAAATGATTAATTATAATACTTTTAAAAATTATTAATTAAAATACATAAAATAAAAAATAATAAAAATTACAATAAAATTAATCTATTTATTACTGTAATTAATTAGTTATAATTAACGTGGCCAAATAAAATATTAAATAATTTAATATTTATCTCAATCAAATAAATAATTAATTATGATACTCTTAAAAATTGTTGATCAAAATATATAATACAAGAAATTGATATAAACCAAAACAAAATAAATTCTTTTATTTCAGTCAAATCAAATAATTAATTGATTAGTTATAATTAATATGGTTAAATAAAATATTAAATAATTTAATATTTATCTCAATTAAACTAGGGGTGGCAATGAGACAAATAGAAATAGGTTTTTGCTTTGTCCAATTCTATTTTGATCCGTTCTATAATAACCTGCATAAAATTCGTTCCATTTCTACATGCGGAGTACTAAAGAGTTAAACCCTAACACACTTTTGTTAGTATCCGCCCTATCCTTATAATTATTAAAATTTAACAAATAAAATTAAATTCAAAAATTTATTTAACCATTATTACATATATAACATAAATTAAAGTAAAAGATTAAATATGATACAATATTATTAATCACTTCATTAATTATTTTTTATATATATGACCAGGTATTACCTAAATCTGACCCCGATTAATTATAACATTCTTAAAAATTATTATTCAAAACATATAATACAAAAAAATTAGTACAAATAAAAAAAAAAACGAAAACAAAATTATTTTATTTGTTCTAATTATATTAAATAATTATGTAATTAATTAATTATAGTTAATATGATTAAAAATATTAAATAATTTGATATTTATTTTAATTCAATAAAATTAGTAATTAATAAATTAACATATTTAAATAAATTGAAAAATATTTTAAAAACATTTCGCATCAATTATGTTATTAATTGAAAAAATTTGATGTGAATAAATGAATAATATATAACAGGTAATAGATAGGAATGAGGGAAAACCTGAAAAGCGGCACTGGGAAGTAGGAAGGTAGAAGAGAACGCAGAAACAGAGAAACCCTAATCGCCATGGACAGGATCAGCGACTTGCCGGATTGCATACTGTTACACATCCTCTCCTTCCTCCCTACCAAAACCGCCTTCCTCACCACCGTCCTCTCTCGCCGCTGGACCCACCTCTGCCACCACCTCCAACACCTCCACTTCGAACAAAACCAATTTCCATACCGCAATACTTGGCCAGATGTCAGTACAAAAAAGCGATTTCTCGCCACCGTTAATTGGATTCTCTCCCGCCACAAAGCGCCGCCAATTCGAACCTTTCGTCTCACCTGTGACCTAAATCACTCCGATGAATACACTGTGGAGTGGTTCATTAGAAAGGTTTCAGGGCCAAACCTCGAGGAATTGAACCTCCATCTCTCCTTCTGTTGCTCCGGTCCCAAAGTCGCTATTCCCAACGGCGTTTTCAGCTGCACTTCCCTCGTGACTCTCCGTTTAAAAGGCGGCCTCATAATAACCCCTTCGCCTTCTGCACCGTCGTGTGGTTATGACTTGCCATCACTCAAGACACTGCAATTGTATAATGTCAAAACCTCTGATGGTAAGTTGGAGGAGATTCTCTCTCACTGCACTGCTCTTGAGACTCTTATCCTTGACTCAGTCTGTCCGTACTTCTTTGAGGTCCAATTGAGTATTTGTTTTCCCTCTTTGAAGAGTTTGCACTTCAAATCTCATTTCGGTGAGACTCTTAGATTGCTTGTTATAGACACACCATCTCTTAAACGTCTTGATATCCAAGTTGTGTCTGGGTTTCGCGAGATCCGTGTTCGCAACTTGCACAATGTGGAGGAAGCCAGTATCGACATCCATAAGCAATCCTTTGTGCTGGAGTTTCTTGTGGAGCTTTGCAGGATAAGGATTTTGGAGCTGGGTTCATCAGTGTTTGATTGTTTGCCTGAGGCTCCTCAGCATAGTATTCCGGAGTTGACCTGTTTACAGAGGCTAGAGCTTACTGTTAGGTGTTTCGACACCAGATACATAATGGATATGCTTCACAAATGTCCCATGCTTAAACTTCTTGCTATTGGTTTTAACGCTCTACAATATATAATATTGGTATTTCATGTTCTCATGTTCAAGCTATGATTTATGTAACTTGGTTGTTTTGCTGGCAATTCTTTTTTAAGTGTGTTTGTTGTTTGTTGCTAGGATCCACATCCGTCACGAAAATGGGAACACCCGGTGAGGGTTCCTACTTGTCTTGCATCACATCTGCAAGTGATTAAAATCAAGAGATATGTTGAATCCAGAGATGATAGAGATTTTTTCGCCTATGTTCTTCAACATGGACTTGTTTTGGAGTCACTTGATATTCAGGTGGATCGTAGTAGAGCTAAAGGATTTCCAGAAGAATTATCACTTTTGCCAAGGAGCTCTAAGGCGTGCCAAATTAACTTTTGCTGGATCCCCAAGTCATAAAGGAAACGTAATTTTGATAAATTTTTTCTTTTTATATTTCAACACATATGTCTCTTCAGATATTTTATCATATTTTTTATACTAATAAAATTCATTCAGTACTTGGTACTTCAGTATTGGAACCAGATAATTTTAGCAACAGGGATGGATATATACCATTTTGACTTTACACCATTCAGGTGAATGAAGCTCCCAAATGTGAAAGTGTTGATAGATCCCAACAAACCTTTTACTTCATTGGTTTTATCTAATGTATCTTTGTCTATTTTATTTATATAAAGAAGATAGAATTCCTCTCGTTCTCTCCACCAAATCTATCCGATGATGTTATAAGTATAAATATTTTTAGTAACTAAGTTGACACAAATATAATAAAAATCAACATGTGCATAGATCACGTATTTCTTATTTTTCACTCTTTGTATTAAATTTTAATATATTAATAATAATAATCCTATGATATACTATTAGTATTATGATCTAAATAATTTTTACAATAAAATAAAAATTAATAAACACATTATTTGATATATAGTAAAAAAAATTTAGTAATAACAAATTTAATTTTTTTATCTCTTTAAACTAAATTAATAATTCTATTTGAAATCTTGGCACTAAAATACACTATGAGTAGGCTACTAATAATCTAATACTAAATGAAATAAAACATAATATATATATATATATATATTATGGAGATCATTTATAAACTTAGCAAACTCAAAACATCAATAATATTATTAATATATAACTAATATTTTGAGTAAAATATATATAACATTTAATTAAATTTTAATATACATAAAATTTTAGTTAATCCACATTATTCTTATATTGATAAACTTTCATAGATCTGTACCTTATGAGAATATGTTTTATTTTATATATATATATATATATATATATATATATATATATATATATTATTTTTTATTTTATTTAGTATTAGTAGCCTACTCATGGTGTATTTTAGTGCAAAGATATCAAATAGAATTATTAATTTAGTTTAAAGAGAGAAAAATTCAAAAAAAATTATTATATATCAAATAATGTGTTTATTATTTTTTATTTTATTGTAAAAATTATTTAGATTATAATACTAATATTATATCATACGATTATTATTATTAATGTATTAACCATATTTTAATATTTATTATTTATATATTTAAAAATTATATTTGAAAATTATTTATTTAGTTTCATAATAAATAATATTTTTAAATTTGAATAATTTATTAATTAGTTTGTACTTATTATACCATATATTTAATAATTTATTAAAAAATAATATTAATATAATGAATAAGATTTTTTTCAAAAAATATCATTTAAAGAATAGGGACAAATAAATCTCTAACCAATTTAAATTTAGAGACAATTAGGTCCTTGTCCATTTTTAAACCTAATACGTCAGTTTTTTTCATTCAGAATTGACAGAAAAACACACACAAAAACCATGTTAGATCACAAAAATAAAGGACAAAGACAGAAATAAGTCGTTTTTATAAAAAGGGGTTGCATTATTATTCTAAAAAATGGACAGAAAAAAAACCGAGTCGGTACTTCACTCTTATATTATCTCATCTTCTTTCAATAATGGGCAACGTTCCTCATCAAAAAAAGAAATCACAAATTTCCTTTGTCTCATATGGGAACAAATTTTTAAAATATATATTATTTTTAAATATAAAAAATTAATATCTTTTTGTATAGATGGCGTGATGTTTCAACTTTTATTTTTTTTATGACTTAAATAAACTAAACAAAAATAAACAAGAAAAACAAAAAAAATACTTAAATAGAGGGACAGACCTATTTAAAATTACCCTTAAACTCCTTTTAAGAAGAAGGAAATTTCACATGATAAAGTTGTAATATCATCGCCATCTTTGTCATAGTGTCTGCCACTGTATTTGCATATCTCATAATCAAACGAAAGTCAACACGCCAATTCCAATGTATGATATCCCTTATTTTGAGTACCAACAGATCAATAAATCTAAAATCATCTTGGTGATTACTAACAAAATTAAACGCTTCTACACAATCCGTCTCACAAATAACAAATCGTTGACCCACATCCCAAGCTAAGAGATATCCTCTCCAAATAGCAAACAATTTCTCTTGAAAAATACTATTACTCCCAATCATTCCCAAACATCTCCTTTGTCAACTCCCATTACAATCTCTAATAACGCAAGCAAAACCAACAATATATCCCAAATCAGGATAACTAACATCACAATTAATCTTGAAAGTACCAATGGATAGGAGATTCCAAAAACCATTTAGAATAAAGGGAAGGGACATACGTTGTAATTCAAAAATATTCCTAAACTCCGTTTCTGAAGCTAATGCCAGACAATTTACTTTTTTCGGAGGCCAAGTCTCATGAGCATTAAAGATGTCATTATTCCTTACTCGCCATATCCACCAAAGTCTCGAAAAGAAGCTGAACGGATGTTCTCTACTATGATACAAGAACCAATTCTTCAAATCTAGAGAATGACAAGAAATATCCAACTTATGGCATACAAGTTGAGCTTTTGAACATTCCTGAATACAATGTAAAATCGATTACTGGCTAGAAAGACATCTTGGGCACCTATTCGATGACGACATACATCTTCTGAAGCGAAAACTTGCAGTAGAAAGAGCCTTCTTAAGACACAGTCAAGTCAAAAACTTGTGTTTTTTCGGAACAAGTTGGCGCCAAAATCGAAGCCGATTCTCCCGCTCATCCCAACCAAACAACTGCTTACACAATCACAAGTAACCATTGCGTGATTCATAGACTTTGGCAGCAGACCCAGACCAATACCAACCCACTTCTGGGCTTGCTTGCACATATGGATTGTAAGAAAGAATACCTTTCAAATTTTGAGATAAAGGAGAATAAAGAGTATCCAAATGCCACCTACCAATTGATCTGATATCTTGTATCCGGAGATTTGAATAAAAAATGTGAACATAATCCATCTCATTAGATAACTGCCCTTCTCTCCTCCAACTAGAAAACCGAAAATTCTGGTTTAAATTTTCAATACACCAAGCAAATCCATCCTTCAATACTTCTCAAGCCTTGCAAAGACTCCTCCAAATGGGGGATCCCTTGTTCTTAGGTCAAACAAAATAGTCATATAGAGATGATCGGTATTTGACATCCAATAATTGGATCCATAACTTGTCTGACTGCTGGAAAAAAGTTCAAACTAGCTTTTCAAGAAGAGCAATATTCACACAATAAGGATCTCTAATTTCCAAACCTCCATTTTTTTGAGTAACCAGTACCTTCCAACTAACAAGATTCAATCCTCTTCCATCAACTTGTCATTTCCAAAGAAAATTTCTCATCATAGACTCCAATTTACTAATAATTCCTTTGAAAAAAATAGATACATGCATCTATTACGTGGGAATAGCGACTGTAATGGAATTAACCAAGTAGAGTCTACCAACCCAATTGAGTAAACTCCCTTTTCAGCTTGCTAGTCTACCCCAAATCTTATCCAGGATATCATTGAAAGCTGAACGGGTCACTCTAGAATGGCTAAGAGTAATCCCAAGATACTTGCCCAAGTTTTGGACAAATTTGATAAAGGACACCCAAGTGAAAACATCTTTCCTTGTTACAGAGACATTATTGGAGCAAAGCACTGTAGACTTATCCATATTAATCTTCATCGCAGATGCTTTGCAAAAAGTCTCTAAAACCAACATCGCATTTTGCACTTGTCTCTTTGTAGCTTTATAGAATAAAAGCAAGTCATCCGCAAATATAAGTGGAATATTCTTGGTCCCCCTCTAAAAACAACAACCGTCTCTCACAAGTCCAAATCAACCTGATGACTAATAAAGCATATCAATCTCTCCATACACAATACAAAAAAGATAGGGTGACATAGGGTCTTCTTGTCTAAGACCCCGGTTAGGAGTAAAGTCATTCAGACGATTCCCATTCCAAAGAATAGATAAGGAGGAAGTAGTGACACAATTCATAATCAAATTAATTGTAAGACTGGAAAAACCAAAGCTCTTAAAGATATGGGCTAAAAACCTCTAGTCAACTCTGTCATAAACTTTTCTAGATCAATCTTAAAAGTCAGTAGCGTGCCTTTCTTTTATTTAGTCTTCTTCATAAAGTAGAGGACCTCTTGAGCAATAATGATGTTGTCAGGCGTTCCTCGTCCCGAAATAAATTCTCCTTGAAGCAGGCCAACAATCTCCGCAAGATGAGGACGGAGCCTATTAATAAGGATCTTCATGATAATATTGTAAACTACATTGCAGAGACTAATCAACTTGAAATCTTTCATAGATACTGACGATTCAACCTTTGGAATAAGAACCAGAAAAGTCTCCATCATTCTCGGATCAAGAGCAATACTGAAAAATGCATGCTTAACCATCTTCCAAACATTAAGATCAATGATCTCCCAATATTTCTTGAAGAAGAAAGCTTAAAATCCATAAGGACCCGAAACTTTAAAAGAGGTATTGTGAAAAACAGATGTTCTGACGTCCTCAATAATAACTGGTGTCGTAAGATCATTGCAAGCTTAGCTTCCTTATTCAGAGAAAGAAGATACACATCACCAAGGCAACCCAAATCAACATCATCCAAACGATAGAATAAGCTTTTGTAAAAAAATTATGCTTCTCGACTCAGAACCTCCGAATCAGTTTTTCACACTCCATCCTTAGAAAAAAATCATAAATCTTATTATGTTTCTTTCGCACAAGAGTTTAAACATGAAAAAATCTTATATTCTTATCGCTGAACCTTACCCATTGCTCAAGAGTTTGAACTTTTACCTTGAAATTCAAGAATGATGATCTCGGAGTCAAATTGTTTAATAAAATTAGTGCATGCGAACTTGTAAATTTTATATATTAATTTAATAAACTTTAATTTAAAAAATTAAATTTAATAAATATTATATTACAGGTATACTAAAATAAATTCTTTTAAAATAAAATAATAATATAATATAAAAAATATTAATTTAAATATAAATATATAAGATTTTATTTTTAATTTTACTCTAAAATATATATTTTAATTATAAAACATGATTTAAGATCGAGTCAAATTATCAAAAGGTTTAATTATTCTGTTAGTCCCTATAGTTTCGCGAAATTTTCAATTAGGTCCCTATATTTCTTTTTTCAATTAGTTTTTTGTTGTAGAGTAGGAGGGTTATCCTTTCAATTCATAGCTTCTTCAGTTTTTTGCATACTTATTGAATAGTGTGAGAGTTAAGATAGCAAAGAAAACATTTCAAATTTGCAGCGTATTTACTCTTAATATCTTACTATATTAACATAAACTTCTAGCCTTTTACTTATGGAAAATACTAGAACTAGAAATTTGAAAACTTCTAGCCTTTTGTAAATATTCACTATCATATAATTGACGGTGGATATATAAATATTAAACAATAAATTATACAAAATTATTAATAAAAATATTAAATTTGATATTAAAATAGAAAATATAAACAATGAATATAATTTGAAAACTTAAAATCAAAATATTTAAAATTAAAAAATAAACGAAGAAAAAATTTTAGTAAACAATGACTCAAATATTTACGTAATAATAAATTGAATCAAATAACATATAATAAAATAATTAAATTAAATAATTAATATAATAAATTAATTATAATTGATTGACTCAATAAAATATTAAAATAAGTTAAATAAACAAAAAAAATATCTTATAAATATGCCAAATAAAAATTATAATACCTTAAAAAATTATTAATTAAAATACATAGGACGAAATATGATTGTAGCCAACATGGTCAATCAAAATATTAAATAATTTAATATTTATCTTAATTAAATTCAATAAATAATTAATTATGATATCTTTAAAAATTATTAATTAAAATATATAATACAAAAAAATTAATATAAATTAAAATAAAATTAGTTCATTTATTTTAGTTAAATTAAATAATTAATAAAATTGATTAGTTATATTTAATGTATTCAAATAAAAAAATAAATAATTTAATATTTATTTTAATTAAATTAATTATATCATTATTAATTTATTAATATATTTAAATAAATTAAATAAAAATATATTTTTAAATATACCACGTCAACTTGCTATTAAATATTAATCGAAGAAATTCAGTTTTAATAATAAAAAATATTATTCGTACATTAAAATTAGTCATTAAAATCAACTTATATATTTATGTATAAATACATGTGTGGTTTAATTTATTTTTAATGTATATTTATATTTCAATATATATTTTATACTAGTAGCTACTTTTAATGTACACATAGCATAGTCTTTTAATAATATATAATAAATCGACTATGTAGATACTACACACCAAAATCAGCTACAAATATAAAATAGATATTAAAATAAAAATACATATTAAAAAGAAATGAAATCACACATATATTTATACATAAATATATTAATAACTGATTTTAATACTAACTTTAGTATACAAATAATATTTTTAATAATCAATAATTCACGGAGATGAGGAAAAAAGCAGGAGTTGTGAAGTGGAAAGTTAGAAGAAAATGCAAAAACAGAGAAACCCTAACCGCCATGGACAGGATCAGCGCCTTGTCGGATTGCCGGATTGGTAAGTTACATATCCTTTCCAATACCTCGACTTCAAACTATACCAATTTCATCGTCCCAATTCTATGTGGTCAGTTGACAGTGATTGAACACGATTGTTCGCCACCGTTTATCGAATTCTTTCCCGTCACAGAACGCCGCCAATTTGTTAACGTAATTCAATTTTATCAATACCCTGTGGATTGGTGTGTTAGCAAGATTTTAGGGCCAAACCTCGAGGAGTTGAGCATCCGACCTAATTTTGACAGTCAAAGTCGTTATTCTCCATGGTGTTTTCAGCTGCAGTTCTCTTTGTGATTCTCCGTTTACATGATGGCGTCAAATAAAATTTTTTTATTATTGTCATTCTTGTTCAAATAAAATTTTGCTATATAACTTAGAAATCAGTCAAATTCCTATTATTATCATTTTTGTTCTGACTTATGTGTTATGTACCAAAATTTTTGTGTTGTACACTAAAATTTTTGTACGTAATAATTTTACTATACAACTCATAAATATATCTACTATTGTTGTTTTGGATTCTATGTTGGGGTATCAATATTTCTATACTCAATAATTTTGCTGAAACTATAAGGAGGAGGAGAAAAAAGAAAAAGAAAAAGAATACACAATTAAATACATAATATTTTGTCTTAACTCTTATTTACGACTATATAATAGATAGTGGATATATAACTATTAGACAATAAATTATAAGAAAATATTAATATCTAGAAATATTAGATTTGATATTAAAATAAAAAAAATAGAAAGAATGAATAAAAATTAAAAATCAAAATTAAAATATTTAAAATAAAAAAATTATTTTTTATAAACAACGACTCAAATATTAATATGATAATGAATTAAATTAAATAACGTATATTTGAACTAATTAATTAAATATTTGTCTGGTTCAACAAAATCAGTTAAATAAATAAAAAATTGTATAAATATGCTATATAAAAGTTGTAACACTTTTAAAAATCATTAATCAAAATACATAAGACAAAAATTAATATAAATTAAATCAAAATTAATTCATTTATTACAGTTAATCAAATAATTAATATAATTGATTAGTTTTAGTTTATATGATCAAATAAAATATTACATAATTTGATATTTATCTCAATTAAATTAAATAATTAATTAATTATAATACTTTAAAAATCATTAATAAAAATAATAAGACAAAAATTAATGCAAATTAAAATAAAAGTAATTTATTTATTATAGTCAAATCAAATAATTAATAACTAATTAATATATTTAAATTAATAATTTAACATTTATTTTTATCCAATCAAATTAATAATTAATTAATATATTTAAATAAATAAAAAATATTTCACAAACATAAACACATAATTATAATTACTAGTATATATTCCTGTACCTGTACGGGATAATACATAAAATCAAGGACGAATATACCGGAGAGCGAGTGGAGGCCTCGGACTCCAGTTTTTTTTTTTTTTTAAATTAATAGTAATAAGTTATTAAGTATGATTTAATTTTTAAAAAAATTATTTAGTATTTAGTCTAGTATAAATAAAAGTCCAGTCCAACCTAAATATTAATGATTTCTAATATCTAAAAAGTAAGTAATAATATTAAAAATTTTAAAAAAGATATTATTACTAATACTTTTTACTTAAATAAAATTTTTCAAATCTCATAAAGTGGATTCTTTTTCTTCTTGTGACTGTCATTCTTGATTTGTTTGGTATTAATTCTCTCTATTTCAACTACTACAACTGAGAGAATTTATTTAGTTATGAATATTGTAAAGAATAACTCAGAAACAAAATTAAAGATGAATGTCTTGCTAATTATCTTTTAATTATATTGAAAAGAAACCTCATAAGCACAGGCATTGCCGTTGTAGTTTCATCTGAGTCTGTCACCGGATAAAATAGAATTTTTTATTCAAGTTGGACCAGTTGAAAATACGCATGTATGAGATCATTTTTGCATGTAATTTTTGAATTTTCTCATCTAAATTTGATCTATGTGGTTGAGTATTTTAGTATGGTGATCATTGTGGTTTCGTTGCGACACTAATGTGATAAAGGCTGTGGTAATTTCATAACTAATATATGAGACAGACCAGATTATTAAAGTAATCAGGAAAATAACATTCAGATGTGCGTATAAAATTTATAAGATGTGATTATCTCAGAAAAATATATACGTACAGTCCAAGTAGAAGATTGTTAGGAAATTATTATTTCTTAATATATTTATGGGCAATACATATATTAATTATAATCGCAAATTAAGTAATTTCACATTAAATGACTTATATAACGGTTATCTCATTTATTGTCATAAATGTTGAATTAAATAAGTCATTATTACTTTTGATTTGGATAAATGAAATTATAACCATATATACTATTTTATTTGAGTTTTAAGGTTTAATGAGTGTCACACTCAAATATAAATAATGACTTCAGGATTTTGGTCTCCAACACATTAAACTCGTCTCCGTAGCTCTTTTTCTACAATGGAGTTGTGATTCAGTCCTATCAGAGATGCAGAAGATTTTGGTTGACGAAGATCAAAGAACCGCAAGAACCAAGTTCTCTGATCTCAATCATGCTCTCAAATGAAGGGACGCTTCTATATATGCTCTCAGTTATATTTCTTAATAATTTAACATGGATGATCTGTGAGGTTGAGAAATCCTAAAATTTTCAAATAAAATAAAATTTTTATTCAATCAAATGATGATAAATAATTTTATTAAATTAAATTATATTAATGTGATCATTGGATGATAAAGAATGTTAGAAAAATAAATAAATAATATTTTAAGAGTATAAAAATATTAAATTGTCATTTCAATTTACTTTTTTTAATCAACGACAATAAATACAATGAATTAATTAAATTCTTACAAAAAATTATATACCTAAAATTATTTCATTTCTTCAAAAATCTTTTGAACATATAATGGTTCCATGAGAGGTTGACTATTGAGAATTGAATATAATATTTTTAAATTTATATTTTTAATAAAAAGATGTACTTAATTCTATCCATCCTAAATAATTCTATATTCATTATTACTTATCTATCTAAATAATTATAACATTGATAGAATATTATTTTTAGATGTAAAAAGTTTAAAATATATTTGTTCTATTTCAAAAATTAATATTCATATTTAACTTAGAATTTCAAAAAAAATGGCAAAAAATATGATATTTTTTAGTTAAAAAAGTAAAATATCCATAAATATATTTTTGTGCTTTAGCTTTAGATTTTTTTTAAAAAATTGGCAAGTTAATGGGATCAAATCATATTTCTATAACATATATAAGAATGAATATTACACATAAATAAAAAATATTAGATGTAATAAGAACAAATACATAAATTAAAATAAAATTAAAAAAAGAACTAATAAAATATTGAAGGAAAGAAATATAAATAAAATAGAAACAAAATTATTAGACAACAGAGAAATAATTTAATAAATTTTATGTTTATAT
The DNA here is from genome assembly GCF_003086295.3 of Arachis hypogaea. Classification (NCBI taxonomy): domain Eukaryota; kingdom Viridiplantae; phylum Streptophyta; class Magnoliopsida; order Fabales; family Fabaceae; genus Arachis; species Arachis hypogaea. The sequence goes on along the minus strand of NC_092054.1, from coordinate 3,302,692 downwards.
AAAAGAGGAATAAAAAGAAGATATACAATATCTTATTTAATTTAGCAAAATTTATGGGAATAAACATATAGAATAAAAAAATAAAAAATAATAATAAAAAACTAAATATTTGAATTAATATCAAAAATAAAAAATAATAAAATAATAATAATCCATCATAATCTTAATCTTTTAATATATTTAATTAATAATAATAATATAATTAGTCTACCATAATCTTAATCTAATTTTTAATATAATTAATTCTAATTAAGTAATCAAATAAATTGAATATAAATATGTCTAATCTAATTAATCATATAAAGAAATAGTAAATTTTTTACAATTAAATATTAAATATTATATATATATATATTGGGAATAAAATATCACTTTAAAATAATATTATTATTATTAATGACATATAAATATTAAATTTGTATTAATGCATTAATTAAAATACATTATTAGAATAAAAAGTTGCAATGCAAGAATTAAAATAACTGAAATTTATTAACTTTAATTAGTTAAATTAGCATAAAATAAGAAAGAGATGATTAATAAGATTAAATAAATCAAAAAATATTACTGAACAAAAAAAATATCACAATAATTATATTACTAATTGAAAAAAAATCAATTAAATCAATTCAATTTTTTATTTAAAATAGACAATTAAAGATCACCAATAAATAAAAATAAATGAGATATAATGAAAAATAATTTTGATAGTATAAATAATTAAATTAAATTATTATATACAATTTTTTTTACCTTATTATAATTTAAGTTAACATTAATGGTAAAAAATTAATTTGAAATAGCTCCAATTTGTATTTTACAACATAATTAAAGTACAATTTATAATTTTTTATTTTGTGATTAATCAATATTTTTTAAATTTTTTAGTTAAGTCTTCTGTATTTTATGATTGATAAATTTTTCTACAAAATACAAATTTGTGATGAATTATTACAATTATAATTAATAAAAAAATCAAGAAAAAAAATTATAAAAAAATCAAATAAAAGATAAAAAATAGAATAAAAATTTATTTTGAAACTAAAAAATTTTCAATTGTGCTAGAAATTCTAAAAAATTGTATCTTATTATATAATCAATTTTGTTACTCACTTCAACTTCATTACCCCTTTGTATCCAAAAAAGTCTATAATGTCATACTTATTTTAAAAAAGATAAAACTTTTCAAATACACGGTATAATATATAATTTAAAAATAATAAGATAAAAAAATCTAAAATTTTATAATAATATTAAAAATTTTCAATGATGATAATACAAAGAGTTTAAATTTACCAAATAAATTCTAGATCTCAATTGAATAGTTATTCTTTGCACATCTTATTTAAATTTGAATTTTAAAATTTAATTTGTATTTCTTTTTTTCTCTTAATATAAATTATTTTTGACAAAAAAATGGAAAAAAAATCTATCATATCAAAATAATATTCTAGCAAAGAATTATTATAAGAAGATTTATAATTAGAGAAGAAAATAATAAGAACATTAATAATAATAAAGAAAAAGAAATAAAACTCATATTAAAGAATATTAGAAAAGAAATAATAAAGTCATATTAACAATAATAATGTTGAGGAATGATATTGTTACCTTAGGCTTCTAGCCTCCACCTTTTGGCCATCGTTTTTTCTTTTTTTACTTTTTTATTTAAATTATTAAGTCATAAAAAAATAAAGAACAATTTAAGAAAATAAAAACAGTAAGATCAATAGGTACTATACAACTAAAAATAGATAGGACAAAAATAAACTATTATATATAAGAATTAACATGAGTATATTTCATCATTAAATAAACAAAGTTAATGCAAAACAAAATTATACGTAAAGAGAAAAAAAAAAAAGAAAAAAGAGTTAAAATATCGCAAAGTGATAAAAAGATTATTTTTACAATTTTATTCTGTCATGTTTATATATCTTCTTTTTTTCTCCTAATATAAATTATTTTTGACCAAAAAATAGAAAAAAATCTATCAAATCAAAACAATATTCTAGTAAAGAATTATTATAAGGAAAATTTTAATTAGAGAAGAAAATAATAAAAATATTAATAATAATAATAAAAAAGAAATGAATCTCATATTAAATAATGTTAGAAAAGAAATAATAAAGTAATATTTACAATAATAAGAGCAATTTACCTAAATAAAATGGACGGAGAAAATGTTTAGGCAAATACAACAATTGAGAATCGTTTACCTTCATGTCCTGTCCTGTTACTGTTTTATATAATCCGTGGTACCACGTTTTAGTAAAATACACATAAATCGTGGTAATCTACCATGGTTTATGAAGAGTACGTAATGAACATAAACCTTGGTAACTTAAACGGTTTATGAAGAGAGTTTTATGAACATAAACCTTGGTAACGTACCACGGTTTATGAGGAAGAAAACTCTATATATATATATATACACCGTGAAAATTTATGCAATATTTTTACAATATTTTTTTTAGTTGAACAGAGAAATAATAACAATTACATCATAATTTTAATTAATAAAATAAAATAATTTATTAATTTATATTAAATTATTAATTTTAGTTACACTTAAAAGTAAATAATACTTTAAAAATAACTAAAAAAATTTAAAAATCTTATATGAATCAACATGTACATAAAATATTATGTGAAGATAAGTATAAACATTAGGATAGTCAATAAGTAATTATCGATGAATAAAAAAGAGTAAAAAATAATTGTAAATCCTAAGAGTTGAAATAGTAAAAAAAATAAGGAAAAAAAAAGTTAGATATATATCAATTAAATAATATTATAAATAAAAAATTTAATTTATTTTTTTATAATATCATTTTTTAAAAAATATATGTATGCATATAATGAATTCTCTATTTATGTTTGTTAAAAGTTGAGACCGACGTAGTGAATACTAAACCATAAAAGTTAAGACAATTTTTTTTCTTGTCTTTATCCCTTCTAAAGTATACTTTTTTTTTAAATCGCTTCATTCTTAATTTTCTATATAAACCATATGAATGCAAAAAAATATATATTCCATTTACTCTCAATCTTTTTTTATTGTGCCTTAATCCAGTATAAATAAACATCTTTTATACTACCACAAATTGTTAAAAAAATTATAATCATTTTTTTATAGTTATAATAAAAATAGAGGAATTTTTAGCATAGTTAATTATGAGTAATTCTTTTTACTATTTCAACTCTTAAAATTTACAATTATTTTTTACTCTTTTTTTTCTTCGATAATTACTTATTGACTATCCTAGTGTTTATACTTATCTTCACATAATATTTCATGTACATGTTGATTCACATAAGATTTTGAATTTTTTTAGTTATTTTTAAAGTATTATTTACTTTTAAGTGTAACTAAAATTAATAATTTAATATAAATTAATAAATTATTTTATTTTATTAATTAAAATTATGATGTGATTGTTATTATTTTTCTGTTCAAATAATTATAATAATATAAAAAAAATTATTTTTTTAAAATTTTAGAAAATATAAATGCAATGATCTTTGAATTACATGTCTTACCATTTAAAGATAATTTTTTAAATGCTTATTGATTGAAACTAAAAAAAATATTATAAAAATATTGCATAAATTTTCACGGTGTATATATAGAGTTTTCTTCTTCATAAACTGTGGTATGTTACCAAGGTTTATGTTCATTACGTACTCTTCATAAACCGTGGTAAGTTACAAAGGTTTATGTTTATAAAACTCTTTTCATAAACCGTTTTAAGTTATCAAAGTTTATGTTCATTACTTACTCTTCATAAACCGTGGTAGGTTACCACGGATTATATAAAACAGTAACAGGACATAAAAGTAAACGATTCTCAATTATTGTATTTGCGTAAACATTTCCTCCATCCATTTCATTTAGGTAAATTACCCCAATAATAATGTTGAGAAATGATATTGTTACCTTAGACTTCTAGTCTTCGCCTTTTGGCCATCGTTTTTTCTTTTCTTTACTTTTTTATTTAAATTATCAAGTCATAAAAAAATAAAGAACAATTTAAGAAAACAAAAACAGTAAGATCAATAGATATTATACAACTAAAAATATATAGGAGAAAAATAAACTATTATATGTTAGAATTAACATGAGTATATTTCATCATTAAATAAACAAAGTTAACGCAAAACAAAATTATTCGTAAAGAGAAAAAAAAGAAAAAAGAATTAAAATATCGCAAAGTGATAAAAAGATTATTTTTACAATTTTATTCTGTCATGTTTATATATATATATATATATATATATATATATATATATATATATATATATAATTAAATTGTATTTATTATTATTAGAAAGAGTAAGAGAAAGCAATAGAGAAAAGTTCGTGTGTATTTAAATTGTGTAGAATAATACAATATAGAAGGGTATTTATAGGTGATAAGAGAATCAAAATAATAAAGACGTAGTATACTATAATAAATATTCAGATATGTTGAATAATGCTAATTGATCTAATTGATCCTAATTATACTCTAACAATTATATTCAATTAATTGATATATATAATATTAAATTGTGTGATACTTAAATATCTAATTAAATCACCAATGAGTAATAGTTCAAATGGCATAGTTTCTCCATACTCAATTAAGAGGTTGCGGGTTCGAGTCTCCTATCTTTGGTTAAAAAAGATCTTTTTTCGACTTAAGTAATTTTATGTTTGGATATCTCATACAAAAAATTTTTTTATCGTTTGGATATAATAATATAAAAATACTTTTTTATTTTCTTTTTTTTTTAAGAGAAAAATATCTTTTAAAAAAAAGATATGAATAATATATAAATATATAAATAGATGATTGATAGGAGAGGGAAAAAGCGGGAACTGGGAACGTGGGAAGTTAGAAGAGAACGCAGAAACAGAGAAACTCTAATCGCCATGGACATGATCAGCGACTTGCCGGATTGCATACTGTTACACATCCTCTCCTTCCTCCCTACCAAAACCGCCTTCCTCACCACCGTCCTCTCTCGCCGCTGGACCCACCTCTGCCACGACCTCCAACACCTCCACTTCGAACAAAACCAATTTCGAAACCGCAATACTTGGCCAGATTTGTTCTTTATCGTTAATTGGATTCTCTCCCGCCACAAAGCGCCGCCAATTCGAACCTTTCGTCTCACCTGTATCCTACATAAATGCGATGAACACACTCTGGAGGGGGTTATTAGCAAGGTTTTAGGGCCAAACCTCGAGGAGTTGAACCTCCAACTCTCCTCCATCTGGTGCTCCGATCTCAAAATCGTTATTCCCAATGGCGTTTTCAGCTGCACTTCCCTCGTGACTCTCTGTTTAAACGGCGGCTGCATAAAATTCCTTTCGCCTTCTTCTTCTCCGTCGTGCCGTTATCACTTGCCGTCACTCAAGACACTGCAATTGTATAATGTCGAAACCTCTGTTGGTAACTTGGAGGAGCTTCTCTCTCACTGCCCTGCTCTTGAGACTCTTATTCTTGAGTCAGTCTGTCAATCCCGCAAGGAGGGCCAATTGAGTATTTGTTTTCCTTCTTTGAAGAGTTTGCACTTCAAATCTTATTTCGGTGACGCTCTTAGATTACTTCTTGTTATAGACACACCATCTCTTAAACGTCTTGATATCCTAGTTGTGGAGGGGTTTCGCGAGATCCGTGTTCGCAACTTGCACAATGTGGAGGAAGCCAGTATCAACATTGCTAAGCAATCCTTTGTTCTCGAGTTTCTTGTGGAGCTTTGCAGGATAAGGATTTTGGAGCTGGGTTTATTAGTGTTTGATTGTTTGCCTGAGGCTCTTCCGCATCGTATTCCGGAGTTTACCTGTTTACAGAGGCTAGAGCTTACTGTTAGTTGGTTCGACACCAGATACATAATGGATATGCTTCACAAATGTCCCATGCTTAAACTTCTTGCTATTGTTTTTAACGTTAGAAAATATGAAATGGTATTTCATGTTCTCATGTTCAAACTATGATTTATGTAACTTTGTTGTTTTGCTGGCAATTCTTTTTAAGTGTGTTTGTTGTTTGTTGCTAGGATCCACATCCGTCACGAAAATGGGAACTCCCTGCGAAGATTCCTACTTGTCTTGCATCGCATCTGCAAGTGATTAAAATCAAGAGATATTATGAATCCAGAGATGATAGAGATTTCTTCGCCTATGTTCTTCAACATGGACTTGTTTTCGAATCACTTGATATTCAGGTGGATCGTGCCAGAGCTAAAGGATTTCCAGAAGAAATATCACTTTTGCCAAGGAGCTCTAAGGCGTGCCAAATTAACTTTTGCTGGATTTAAGATATCATATTCTATAGTACTGTCTGTTAAAATCATCATGAGATGTAGTCTGTATGTGGCATGATTTCAAAGAGACGCGTGTATGGTATGGTTGGTTAAAAGGAGTGTGTATAATAGAAGGTGATTGCTACGGTACGATGATAAATTCATACGTACCGATACGTTTAAAATATGGACAAGTAGTAACAAGCCACGTGGAATTTAATTTCCACGTCAGCATTTAATTTTTTTTTAAATATATATTATATCACAACTTTTACTAAAATACCCTTTTAATTAAATAAAAATAAAAAATATTTATTTATCTAATTTTATAAAAAGACTTAAATACCCTTTTTGTATATATTAGACAAAAATTATTCTTTTAGATTAATTAAATTGTTTAATTTTAAAATTTAAATAATCTAAAAAACAAAAACAAAAATACATTTAACAAAATCATTTGTCTCTTCATAAACCCTAATCAATTATTTATATAAAAAAAATTAAATAAATTTAAAAAATATTAAACAAAATCACTTTGTTGTTTGTTTACTGGGTTCTCATACAACCCTCATCTCTAATTGTTCATACAAAAAAAAATCATCCGAAAAATTGAGAAAAAAATTAAAAGAGCTTCATGTCTTCATCTTCCTGGGTCTTTCACCGGCACACTCTCAACGAGCTTCTCTCTCATTCCTAATTCTGAGACTCAAACTCTCTCCTCTCTCACTGCCACTAGAGTCTCTCTCGGTCTCACCAGAGTCTCTACTCGTTCACACAGTCACACTCACCGGCGTCTCGTTGCTCCTCTCCTATCGTCGCCGGCGTTTCAACGTCTCGCGGCCTTCCCTGGGCTCCTCCTCGCCGGCGACAGAAGCACTCGTCGGATCGTCGTCGCTCGTCGTCTTCTGTTTTGCTCTCTCTGTTTATGTTTTGTTTCTCATGTCAATGAAACTTGAAGCTATTGTCATCTGATCTACTGATTAGGATTAGGGTGAATAGATAACAAACTTTACAATATGTGTTCTATGTGAAATAGTTTGCATATGAAATACTTTATCCCACTGTTACCTTCAATGGAGCTGGTTCTGTTGTTTTTCTTTTGTTTCTGGACCTATGAGCCCTGTTATTGTTCCTTGTTCTTGCTTGCTATGCTCCCTTTGCTTTTGATCATAACTTTATATCTATAGGGGGAAACGATGCGGCTTTGTGATTTTTGTGCTAATTCATGTGATGTTCAGCTTGATTGGATTGTTAACATTCCTGAGAAATACAAAAGGAAGAAGTGTGGGATTTTGGAATCTGAAAATCATTTTGGAACTTCCTTAGATAATGAATTGTTAATTTTACTCAATATTATGATTGGGAGTCTGGTGTGATTTCATGGACTGGGGCTTCTAACTTCATTTAGATTCTTCTGTTGGCTTATTCCAATGTTCTAGTTATGAAAACAGAAGCAAAATCTGAGTAGAGTAATTCTGATGTATATATTTTATAAATGAAAGGGTTCATAACAATATGATTCTGCAATACTTTGTGACTTGCTACCCTTTTTTTCCTAAAAGAAAAAAGTCATCTCTTAAATTTCTTGGACCAGAAAATTGGTTTTAATTTGATTATGATTCGATTTTATATAATCCAATCCATGCATAGCCTTTTATTGATCATTGCGTTGGTGTTCTTGCTGCCTCTGCTATAAGTTGAATTTTGCAAATTGTTATTGTGTTTTGGCTGCTAATTTTTGTTGATGCTCAATTCCTATAAACCTGTACTTGCTCTAAACTATTTTTAGTGAATACTTTTATTTCTCTAAGAAAGAACACATTGCAACTGTGCTTAACTACTGTATAATTGTCAGTGTGATGTGTACATATGAAAGTATAGTCATTGTTGTCTTAGTCAACACATGGTTCAATGATTAACAGAACAATGTATTTTATTCAATTTGCTTCCAGAGTTGGCATGTTTGGAGAGTCTTGAAATTTCTTGCAGTAAAGTCACTAATTTTGGCATCAGCTTTCTAAAAGGTACTTTCCGTTTCCTTGTATTTTTGTGGTGTTTCAGAACAATCAGGATTTTTTATTTTATAGGTTCAACCTAGCATTTTCATCTTCTTCCATGGATTTTTCTTTGTTTTCTGTTTTTATGTGAATATATGGTTATAATTCTGAATGCAGCTATCAACCAATCAGTTTGTCTTTTCTGGGGAAAAATTTCAGTTATATATCCAATCTTCCTTGTGCTTCATTTCTTTGATGTAGACTTCAGTTGTATAAATCATTCTTGGAAAAGTCTCTTTGTTTTTCCATTTGTCCTTGTAATTTCTGTAGTTGATATTGTTTATGTTAGTCAGTAGACATGTTGCAGTGTGAACTATAAACAGTACCGATATACAATACTAGCATCTCAGCTTGCCAGTTTGAACAGAATTCTTGAGTTTCAGTATTTCATAATTATCTATGCTTCATTAATTTTCGATGATGTCCTGGTTCATTTCAGGGTTGCAAAAGCTTTCCTTACTAAACTTGGAAGGGTGCCTTGTAACAACTGCATGCTTGGATTCTCTTGCAGGTTTAATTGCTTGATATACTTTTATGCTTATTATGTTGCTGATCTAGAAAATTGGTCGCTTTATTATATTCCCTAGAAACAATACAACTATACAACTACTAAACCTATAAACCAGCCAACATATTTAAGGATATCCTGCAGTGGTGCCATTGTGAGAATGGTTGAATTCTTGTCTTCTCTCTCTCGATAACAAGTAATTTATAGCTTATTTCCATAAAAACAAATATTCTATGTTCAGAGATATGTTGGATCAAACTTGTTACTATCTTTTCAATACAAGAATGAATGCTAAAATGGGTGATACTTAATTAAGGGGAAAGTAAAATATTTAGGGTACCTAAGCAGATAAACATAACCCAGTCAAATTGGATGAATGGAAAAATCTCTTCCTCTTTGCCAATTCAATCAACTGAACAAGAAAACAAAAGAAGTGTATTTAGAAGCAAGCTATTGAATCTAATGGACACCCTCTTTCAATGCACCGAATAATTAGTGCGACTGGAAAAGACTCCAAGGGGCCGTTATGAACCTACATTTTATGGACAATTGATAGCCAGTTGTCCTTTGTCGTTTGATGCTTCTGTTCTAGTTCTGAAATTTGGGAATGCTGGTATGATACGTGAAGGCATATTGCTGGGTATAATGATGGATAAAAAGCCTTTACCCATTCTTCATCCATTTGGAGAGGATATATTGGTAACGCCAGAGTGGATCAATATTACTATTTCCAATTGCACTGATTCTATGTTGTAATTTTTATGAGCTTTATTGTAATTGAATCCTTTTGTTTTCGTCAGTTTGCAAAGCATATTGCTAGCTACTTTACTGACCGAACAATCTTAGCCGGTCGAAAGGAGATGGAATTCATGGCTAACTTTTGTGCATTTGAATTTTGGCAGCATCTTTTCAGGGTAAAGTCATATTCCTCCTTCACTTTATGAGCTTCCAAATACCTTAGCATTGTTTAGTTTTTGTATGAGGATTTATTGACGAAAGGTGGAAGGAAAAATTTTCAAGCTGATAATTTTTTTAATTAAAAACTATAATATTGCTCACTAAACATCATGTTTATATTCTCACTCCAAGCTAAGAGACCACAATGCAAATTCTTCTTTTCGTTGCAGGTAATTGGTTTGTCTGATAATTCATTTACGATGCTACCTAATTCTATGATGATGAATATTGTTCTATCATTATAACAGGGATGCCGAAGAGAAGAGCAAAGAATGTAAACATCTTTTAAAGTAACGATATAGATAAATACACGGATTTCACAAAGAATGGGATCCCAAACTTTTTGCTACACTGTAATTATAATTCAAGCTGTGTTTGGTTATTCCAAATTAGAAAATTTTTCCTTCTTCTCCTTTCTATCCTTGATTGACACAGGTTGAGTTGTATTATATGTCGTACAAGACAAGAGTGTCCAAATTCCAAACAAAATAATAATAACCAAAATATTATCATATTTGAAGTCTGGTGTTAATTATTGCATAGCAATATAGCATGATTGTTATTGTTATTGTTCAAAACTTGAACGAGGTAGCTATGGACTATGCTACACAATTAATCAACTATTAATTTAATTAAATATAAATGTAAATAGATGGACACTTTGATATAATTTTCCAAAACAGATAAGGTTATTACACAAGCATTCTTTTTTCTTTTTTTTTTCTTTTCTCTACAAAAATACATACTTAAATACAACACCATCTCAAATCCTAGGGATAGGGAACTAGAGATTTCAGCTCCAAAACACAGTTTCCATTGATTGCACCATGCACTCTAAAGCTGTTGGGTCTTTTTTATATTTTCTTCTCGAGGCATCCATCACAGTGCTCAACTTAACGGCTGCAGCTTGCTAACTAATAGCTATGTTAATACAGATTTATTCTTCACAAAATTGTAATATCCCGGCAAGTGGCAACTCAAGGAAGGTGAAGAATGGATTTATGCAAATTGGCAGCAGGAGTTAATAGCTGCTTCCCTGCCTCTAACTAGATCAAATTGAAACCAAAATTCAGAATAAACAAGAAATAAAAATACATAAATTAGGAGAAAGGCTTCAATTTTAGTAAAAACTGAAGCTTCCATAAACAAACCATGTCATAACAGCTATGCAAATAAAAAGAGTAACTAATTTCGGAAGAGGAAAAGAACATGAATACATGATTAAATGAAATGAAGTGAGGAAATAATTGAACTGAAACATGTCTAGTAAACTCCTGGGTACCAAGGAAGATCAGTAGTTACATTCAAAGAATTAAAAGAAGGATGAACACATGAAGAATTCAAAATAAGATTACATAGAAATATGCTTGTTTTAGTAACTTGTTCTTGCCATTCAGGTCTCAACTACCTCAATATTGAATTCTACCTCAACTTTCTTTAGATAATGTACAAATTACGCTTTTAAAAATCTTTTAATTCAATAATACATACTTGATACTTCTTCCACCTTGTGGCTCCCCTTCTACCAACTTGGGCATCATAACAGATGCTTGCTCTTAATTACTCTCAGCATTGACACCAAGGAACCCAAAATATCAAAGCATTCTATGGCTAACCAATATTTCATCCTAGCCATAAATATTACTACAACACTACCTACAGCACAATAAATGCACCAAAGGTCAGCAATTCAACAACAACATTGAAGCGTACGAGTAGAGAAATATATTGAGGTATAAACTGGGATCATATCTGATCACGGAGGAGTGACAATAGTTTATCGGTGTCACTCTCTGATAATCCATTCTCAGGAGAAATCTGCAGCTTGGGACACTTGAAGGGATACCCAGGTAAGCATCTATAAAGTGAAAGACAGAGAAGGGCCAATTTAATATCAATTCACAATAAAAAAAAAATTTAAAAAAATAAACAAAAATAATAACAAAAGCTATCTTAAATCCAGTTGAATGTCAAACTATTAACATCTGAATTGACAACAAATGTGCAAAAGACGATAATGAAGAACTCTAACTAATGCATCTGAACAAATCAAGGCTTATGTAGAAATCATGACAGACCAACACTGTTATGCTATTCCTTTGATAGCCATTTGGATTTTGGACCTGTAAAATATTCCCTTTCCCTCTTGAATGGTTCATATTCATCTTCGTTTTACAAATTAGATTATGTAAATAACAAGGTTGCGAGAACCGAACCGGTCACTAAACCGGTGAAGTGACTGGTTCAATGGTTTAAAGGTTCAACCGGGGTAATTAAATATAAAATAAATTTATTAAAAATTTAATATGTAATTTTAAATATTTAAATTCAATTATTTTTACACTAATAAAATTTAAAATTTTATAATTTCACATAATAAATTGTCTATACTTTATAATTAAGTTCACATACAACTTCAACCATCAATCTTTATAACTAATAAAAATCAAAATGCATTTAAATGACAAATAAACTAAATATTCATAATCATAAATGATATAAACCAAGAGTTATTATTATTATTATCCACTTACATTGAGAATTTCAGTAACATTGAAACCAGAAACTTTGACAAACCCAGTACAAAGGGACTTTCTTTGAATTTTCAATGCAAAAAAAATTGAAACACTCTTTCCAGCATACTTCAAAGTTCAAAGAAGTGTATACATTTGAACAAAAAATGTACAAGAAAGAAATATAATTTGTGCGACTGAAAGATGAGAAATGATGAAAAACAATTTTACTATACCACCATCAACAATTCAGAATCAGACAAAATCAGCAACCAAAATTAACAACTCAATCAGAAAAACCAACATAAACAACCCAGAATTAACATAAACAACTCAGAATCTGGAAAAAATTCTAGCATTAACAATGTTCATCAACAACGCAGAATCTGAAAAATCAACAGCCAACAACTCAAAAAATCAGAATAAATAAAATTAACAAAATAACCAAAAATAAATTGAGGCAATAGTGCTTACCGGCGGCGAGGGAGGAAGGTGACGGCGCGGCGAATACTCCACAGCCGATCAGAGAAAGACGTCGCAGTGAGAGAGAGACAGAAAGAGCTCGTAGCCTCGGATAGAGAGAACTCGAAGAGAGAGATGACTCAAAGAGAGAGATGGGCACCAACAACTCGAGCAGAGACGACGACGGAGAAGCCCTTCGCAGCGGCGTCGCCAATAGTTGCGAGCAAGCACTCAACGTCAAGGAGAAGAGGATCGAGAAGCGAGCAGACCTTCCACGAGCGAGGACGGCACCCAAATCTGTCTCTGCCGGCGGCGACAACACCGTCTATCGGAAGAGAAGAGCTCGACGATGGGATGGGGCTGGGTTCCTACCGTCGTTAGGGTTTGCCCACAGAGAGAGAAAGAGAAAGCGAGGGATGGGTGAGGGGTTCTGATTTCTGGACGTTTGTTTTTTTCTTTTTCTATATATATATATATATATTAATAGTACTGAACCGGAAAAAACCGGACCGTTCTTGCGGTTCACCGGTTAACCGTCGGTTTGATCAGTTTTTTGCAGGACGGTTTTTCACATCAACCAAACCGGACAGATGACCGGTTACCGGTTAACCTGGTCGAACCGATCGGTCGGGTTCGATTTTCAGAACAATGGTAAATAAGCATGATTTTTAGTCACATATAAGAAGACTTCTCTTATGCATGCTGGTTAACGGGGGGAGTTACTTCAACAATTATAATAACAACAAATTAGATTTATACCTAGGGTTAGTGGAAGATAGGGAAGAATGCAGAGATGGCGGCAACAGGGACAGTGGCTGGGGTGGAAGGGTCGAACAGGGGTGGCGCCGACGGGAAGACACTTCGCGACGAACAGGGCTGTGCGAATCTCCAAGCTGGCTCCAGGAACTTGCGACGGTGAGTGACTTCCACAGAACTTGCGACCGCGGTGGTGGCTGGACGGAGGGTGCGCCGGAAGCTCGAGTTGGAGACTGCATGCGTGGTAACTGATAGCGAGAGGTGAGAGTGGAGGGCTGGAGGGTGGAGGCTCGAGAGTGTTGCCTGGGTGAAGAACTGAAGAGTGAAGACTGAAGGCTAGGGTTCTTCTGGCGACAAACGCAGCGTTTTGGGCAAAAATTAAAAATCCAGTCGGGTCACATTTTGGTTCGATCGACCGGTTTTCGACCCGTTCATTGGTTTGATAACGGTTTTCAAAATATGCGGTTTTGTCCATTGTTCGAACCGCTTTTTTCCTTGGTTCACGATTTATCGGTTCGAACCGTTTTCAGAACTTTACGTTTTTCCCTTATTCCAAAAAACCAGCCAGGTCACGGTTCGGTTCGACCGACCAGTTCCTGGCCGGTTCGACGGTTTAATTGCGGTTTTTGAAATTGGCGGTTTCCACAAGAAAATAATAAAAACAAAAATAATAATAAATATCCTATGTTGTAAATCTAATCTTGTGGAAATTCATAATCATCACGATGGTGATTATCACACAGCTTATTCAATGGTATTTTTTTTACCCTATAGCTGATCATATTACGATTCTTTAACACGAGTGAGACTGCAATCTTCATGTGAACCCCATTATCCACCTAATAAAATTTGAATAATTACACATTAGGCTTGACTACCTAAATATAAAAGAAAGAACGAAGGAAAAGATTAGTGCATAACATTACCTTTATGTTAAAATGATCATCTTCAAAACAAGTTATCATCCAACTTGCAACCCACACACTCGCGTCACTCCTACATATTGAGGAAGCTATATTAGAGTATTATATAATTGCATAAATTTTATACCAATAACTACTAATTATACGATCTTACAGATATTAAAAAACCGGTTGAACCATGAACCGCTACAAAAAAACAACTCGACAATATGTTAAAACCCCCAATTTCAAAAACCGCAATTGCACCGTCAAACCGGCCAAGAACTGGTCGGTCGAACCGAACCGTCACCTGGCCGGATTTTTGGAATAAGGGAAAAACGCAAAGTTCTGAAAACGGTTCGAACCGACTGGTCGAACCGGTCAAATCGTGAAACGAGGGGAAAAGTGGTTCGGACCAAGATTCTGAAAACCCGTTCGAACTGGTGGGTCGAACCGTGAACCGGTACAAAAAACGAATTGGTCATATATCAAAACCAAAAGATTTAGAAACCATCGTTGGACCGTCGAACCGGTCGGTCGAACCGAACTGGGACCCGACCGGTTTTCTAAAATTTGCTCAAAACGGTGCCGTTGGTTAGAAGAACCCTAACCAGTAGGGGTGTTCAAAATCGATTCGGACCGAACTAAACCGATCAACCGAACCGAAAAACCGAAAACTGAACAAACCGATAACCGAAAAAACATGTTTTGCTGTTTTTAGTTCGGTTCGGTTTGGTTTTCGGTTCTGATAATGAAAACTCCAACCGAACCGAACCGAACCGGTCAAGTAAAAAACAAAAAAAAACCAAACCCCCTCCCCCAAAATGAACGAAACCTAAACCTAACCCAGTAACCCCCATTCGGCAATTCCCCCAAGCCCCACTTCCAAACGAACCCTAGCCCCTCTCTCCCTGCTCCATAGGTCTCACAGCCTCGCTCTCTGCAACTCCCATCGCCGGTGAGAGACCTCCTCCCACCACCTCGCAGCCACCGCCACCTTCCTCCCAGCGCAGCCCTTCCACTGCTCCCACCCAGGACCTCCTCGCGGACAGAGCAGCCCAGCACTGCAGCACACAGCCAGCGCCCAGCGCCCAGCAGGTCGGCACCACCCTTGCAAGTCGCACCCACCACCACCCTCAATCCCTCGCAACTCGCAAATCGCACCCAGCAAGCCAGGACCACCCACTCACCCAGGACCACCCAGCGGACACAGAGCACCGTATCAAGTCAGATATGGAGCCCGAGCCACCGAGTCAGGTATGTAACTTTACTGAAATTGCTGTTTTGTTTGTTTTGTTGAATTACTGAAACTGCTTCTGGTTTGTGTTGTTCTGTTGAATTGATGAAAGTTTGAGTCTTGTTTTGTTTTGCTGTTTTGTTGAATTACTTAATTACTTTTGAGTTTTGAAGTGATTTAGTATGATTTATCAAGTGTTGGAGGTTCTGGATCTTGATAATGTTAGATTGAAGGTAACATATAAATGGAGAAGTCTTGGAACTTGGGCGGTTAAGGTTATATTTCAATTGTGTCTTCTGATGGTCACTACTGTTTGATTTGTAGAATATGTAACAGATTTCTATCTACCATGGTCTAGGTATAAAGGTGGACCATCATTACCAAGGAAGTTGATCTCGCAGGGTGCTACACAGAAGCAATATAGTGTTGAGGTTTACCCACTCATTTTGAAGTTGACTGATGCCAGAGATAAGAGTGTGTCAACTGTAAAATTAAGCAAAAAGGTACCAATTGATTTCATATGGGGTTGTCTTGTTGGTTTTGTGGTTATGCTGCACTGAGTAGTAAGTACAGATGAGTATCGAATCCGTTAAAGTATGACACCTATTCAATTTTAAAAGCATATGTAATACACATTGGCATTACTATGTCAATGATATTCATCTTTTATCCAAAAAGAAAAAATACTGTTGAGTATTTTTATGTGAGGAAGACATTGGAACACTCACATTACTCGATAGCCTATTGCAAGTAAAGAACACGATTTGCTATTATATATAAAGTTCTTCTATTCTTTCTTATTAGCATGTTTTCCAAGGCCATCTACTTTGGTTCTAACTTGGCATAATGTGATAACTGAAATGTTAGACCAACGTAGTTCTGATTATTGCTTTTCTGTTCTCTCGCGAACATAAGGGAACTATGTGCTTTTCTGATTATTGCTTTTCTGTTCTCTGAATGAACACACTGAAGAACGCAGAGAAGACAGAAGAGAACTCGAACGCAGCTTGGAGGAAGCACCGAAGCAGCCATCTCTCGTCGCCGTTCCTCAATGTCCAGCCACCGCCGCTGCTACAGCTTCGGCGCAACGTCGCCCTTGTTCGCCGCGCATCCGCCTCCTTTTTGGCCAAGCTTCTGCGTCTGTTTTTTGGCCAACCCTTGTTCGAGCTGCTTAGCCCTCTGTTCAGTCCTCTACGCCGCGTGTTCGAGCCTCTGTTCAGCCTCTGTTCCGCGGCCTTTCAGCCACCGTTCGCCATTGTCTGCCTCCATTCAGCCATCTCCGTCGCGATTTAAAGCTCCTCCCTTTCCCTGTACTGTTTGAATTTCAGAACTGCTCCATCCTAAGTCGTAGTGATCTGTATGCCTTTGATCCCATAGCCTTTGTATTGTTGCATATTGGTAGATAGAAGGTATCAAATTTTGTGACATATCTATTATGTTGCTGATCTAGAAAATTGGTCGCTTTATTATATTCCCTAGAAACAATACAACTATACAACTACTAAACCTATAAACCAGCCAACATATTTAAGGATATCCTTCAGTGGTGCCATTGTGAGAATGGTTGAATTCTTGTCTTCTCTCTCTGGAATGTTTTATTATAATTTTTTTAAGTTTTAAAAACTGTTTTAACATTCTTATGCACTAATAGCTCTTAGGTTTCATAGAATTTGATTGACCAATAATTTTAAGTTTGCCTATTCCATTCTCCTAGCATTTAGTTAGTACCTAACTGGTTCTCTCTATTATGTGGCTGCCTCGCCCAAAAGTCCTCTTCTTATTGCCCTTCAACATGTTTTCCCTTTGTATTGACTTATTTTGTTTTTAAGCTTGCTTTACGATCTCTTGCTTATTTGTTTACTTCTTTCAGATCCCACTTATGTTGTGGCACCTGTTTTGCAATCTCGCTCGGGCCGTCAAGATTTGAAAAAGCTGTTTGAAGGTTCAATTACTTATCCCTGCAGCAAAGCATTAGAATCAGTTCATAGATTCATAGATTGAACAAAGTTTCATTTGGTTCAGAAAGTGGTGGAATAAAGTCATAAACTTATAAAGTTTCTCTATGATATAATATCTACTAGTCATTGATTAAGCAGTTTCTACTTATTATATCTGTTTCATGAGTCTGATTGCACTGTCTGCTTTCGGTTTGCAGCATGGTATGAGAAGCGTCAAATTAAAAAGATATATTCCCCTCTTCTTGAAGGACTTCTTTCCCTCTACTTGGGTTTTGAATGGATTCAAGTAATCTTCTTAGCTTTACATTTTATATAATCTTTTGAAAATATTTTTCTGTTTTGTGTAAGATTTTCAAGGATAAACTAATTGGCAATGGTTATGTGACAGACAAATAACATTCTAGCTCCCATTATCACACATGGCATATACTCAACGGTTATATTGGGACATGGCCTTTGGAAAATTCATGACCACCGGCGTAGACTACGGCAAAGAATCCAACAGCTCAAATCAGAAGAAAGATATTCCAAGTAGATTTTGAAATACCATCCATGGCTGACACAGCTTGATTCAAAATTGTATATGTATTAGAGTTGTTAATCTTGTAAAGGAAAGTTGTATAATTATGTTAGTTGAGATCTCTTACATACAGAATAAGCAAGTTCTGATTACAAAATTTTCCAGTTATGAATGTTTTCCAATAAAATGGGGGAAAATGTTTGGTGAAACAAATAGCACATTTACTGTTCCATTTAAATTATCCATAGAACGTTTTATTTGAACCACTAGCTATCATGGGGTGAATAATTCACCGTGTGACGTAGTGGGGTAGTATATATCCTTTACGGCTTTACCCCAATGTTGACTGGGCTAAATAAGAGACAAAAAAAGACACACAAGTTAGTTAGGTGCTGGTTAAAGTTAAGCTGTAAACGCAAAAGAAAGTAGGTAAATAGATATGCATCTAAACAATGTTACATAAGATTCTTCATAAAGAAAAGGAATTTATTTTGGGTAGATAAAACTGAAAATTTTAATTAAACATTTTCTCACATGGAGTGCTATATATCACCCAAAAAGGAAAAGAAAATACATATTAGTAATAGTATAAAACAACATATAACTTAGATAATAGTGTACAAAGTCAACTATTTTCGTAAGACTAGTGTAGAAATCAATACCACCAAACTTCTACTTCATACATACAATGAATACAGAGTCACTTAAGGTCTTCCTTCAGCTTTAGCAGCAATGACATATTCATAGGCCGTGGAATGCTAGAATAAAGTTCAACTAGTAGTCTCAATCTTCCTCTAACTGAGCGATGATGCTTGCAAAAACTCGATACCGTTGAGACATATCCGTAAAAAGGCAGTACTCATTCTGGGCATGGTATGTAGCCATTAGACCTAATAGTAACATGAAACGCAAGTGAGAAACTTGTTTCTTATCTACATCAAGATTCAACGTGTATAAATTTGTTCTTAGCATTAATATCCAGTTTAAGATCATTAGTAGTACAAGAATGGAACCAACTCTTTATTATATCCCCATTTACTAATTAAACCTGATGATGTTCACATTGTATAACACAGCCTATGGCCTTGCCTTGTTCTTTCTCCTGAGAAGAACAAACAGCACATCAAGTTTTAGTTTATCTGTGTCCATGATGTCTGGAAATTCTTTAACTTTCTCTCGGCAAAGCGTTCGAAAAGCTCATCAACTATTTCTGCTCCAAAGTGTTTCTCAATCATCCCTTGCAGCGCAGCTCTGAACCATGAAACAAATATTTGCACAGTTGGCAATGACACCATGTTCTTGAATTCCAATATTTCCATCCATTCAATGCTGAAACATTCATCACATCCTCTAAGAATTTCCTTCACAGCCTTAACAGAAGGGTATATCAAAGGCACATTGAATGAATCCACTTTTTCTTCACTAATCACTCCCTGCATTAATGATAATTAATCAATCAATTTGTTTCACTCTTCAAGATATGTAACAAAAGGTTTACTAATTCTTCTTACCACTTTGGCCATATCCACAAGGCAAGTTCCAATGAGTTCAAAAACTTTAGCAGGGTCTACATCTGAATTAAGAAGAACATTAGACACAGGAAACTGAAGTAGCATTAGCCCATTTTTCACAAGTTCTTGAGCTCTAGCATGGAGGAAATTCCCCATGTCTTAATTATCAGAATCATTAACAATGGAGTAATTCACAGTAAAAACAGTAAGATTCACAGACTAATTAACACTTATTCAACAATTATTCAACCCATAACAAGTTCACAAATTAACTAACAACAATTATTCAATAATTGTTATAACAGATTACCTAGAAGCTAGAAGCCCTAGAACAGAGCAGAGCAGATCCTGAGCAAGAGGGGGACAAGGGCACGACCGAAGGGATGACAGGTGGAACAGAGATAGCGCCGGCGATGATGGAACAGAGCTGCTCGACGGAAAAAGGAGGCGAGCCCGGCGACGATGGAACCGAGCTGCGCGACGGTGCTTTCAAAGCTGAAACAGTAGCTGCACGATGGTGGAACAGAGCTGCACGATACCGACGGTGGCTTCGAAGCTCGTTTCATGTGTAGTTTCATATATGTGGTTTCATGTGATTAGGGCAAACCTGTAATGACACAGATAGCTACATCATATATGTGGAATCGCAAGAGGGGGGGGGGGGAGTAAAGAGAAAAAGAGAGACAGTGGAAAAGGATTAGTGTGTCAAAGTAAAAGCAAGAAAAATGCCCTGTTATTTGCTAACTATTATGTGCTTTAAGGGAAGGTTTATCGTTGAGGAAATTGCAAGTCTTTTCTTTTTGTTCAACTTTGTTTACTTCTTGTTTTTAATTAAATAAAGTAAACACACAACATCGAATGCAAATTGGTCAATGTCTTAACAATAATAAAATGTAAGTAAAGCCAGGTCATAGTTATTGTTCCTCTCCCATAATAGAACCAAGGCCTCTTACTCCTTCTTCAGGAAGCTTAATTTCAACAGTACCCATAATAGAACCATCAACTGACAGCTCCACCAAAGTCACTGCCACCTGCAACCACATTCCAATTCATCAATTGAATAATCTCCTAGTTTTCAAAAGAGGATGGAATATTCATAAGCAACTAGATAAGTTTGTGTATTCACATATCGTGACCTCATCAACGGGTTGGTGGTTTCTTTCACAGACTTGAACCTACAAAAGTAACAAGTCACATCTTATCTTTTGGATTGAAGGTGAATACCAGAGCTTAAAAGTAATCACAGATTGTGAGAACCTATATACTGTTAGCAGGTGGAAGGGAAAATCATGATAAAGAGAGACAACCAGGGTTGCAAAAAACAAATGATCTAACCAGGGCCTAATCTTCCCTCCTATAAAAGTTATCATATTTTTTATAATGGTTTGACTTAAAAAAAGAACTCAAACATCGAACTTCCAAAAAAAATATATATATTTTAAAAAAAAAAACTGAGTTTGAGATGTAAAGAGAAAGCCGCAAAAATACACTTTCCAAATAACTAATTGTGGTTATCTATGATCAATGTGGCTTTACAAATTATTCATTAACAAAAAATTTTAGTACACACTTTGCTATAAAGTAAATGAAGGCCTCAAAGAGGAATAACCTTGATGCCTGAGATGGATTTGATTATTTCCATTGAAGGGGTCTTCACCCAATTGCTTTTTCCAATATTGGCTCATCCTCATCAATCATGTGATATGTTTTTGTCAAAATAGTGTTTGTGAAATAAGGATTAGTATCGAAATAAAACTCAAGCTTGAATCCTTTTGGGTTGTCTATCCTGCTCCACTTGATATCTTTGAGAAACTTGAGAGCACCTTCATCATGCTCTGAAATCTATTTCACAAAGACTTAAAATTAGCTTGGTTGCAAGACATAAAATAAACATTTAAAAGAAAAAAGGAGTTACTATTGAATAGAACCAACTAACCTCTTAAGCTAACACTAAGACTTGGTTGCAAGACATGAAATAAACATTTAAAAAAAAGGAGTTACTATTGATAGAACCAACTAACCTCTTCAGCTAACACTTCATTGTTTTTCATTGCATTGAGCCAAAAAGCAGGTACTCCTTTTTCTACAAAACCAAATCAAAATGTTATCAGTGAATGAATTGAAATGCTATTTAAGGAAAAGGTGTGATCTTGTAATTAGTACCTTCGTCCTCTTCAGCACCTGCAGTTTTCTCCTCTGCTATTCCTTCAACTTCAGTGACACCATTAACTATCTCAAAGCGCTGCATCCATTAAGAAATGGTTGAGGGATACAGATTCTTTTTCCTTTTTTTGGTAAAAGGATTACATAAAATAGAATGTAATCACATAAAACGGCTCCGCAGATCACAGTGTATTAAGACCCCCAGGTTCCTATCGAAATGTGAAACAAATGAACATTCTTGCTCTTGGTCCAATCATAAGACTAGCTGTATTTTCCTTTTGTCAGTTGGGGGTTTAGCTTGTTTGCTTTTATTTGATCCAAATACCCGAATGGGGTATATGTTCAGTTTACAGTTTTTTATTTTAATTCATTCAGGGGAAACAAGCTATCGGTTGAAGTATATCATGCAAAAACAAACTGAAATCATGAAGCAATGTACAATATGAAAACTGTAGAGATAAATATAATAGGGGGTGTTTGAGCAAGACAACAACAAATTGTAAGCCCGGTCATATGAAAACTGTAACATACACAAGTAGTGCATAGAAAACATAATAGGAGGTGTTTGAGCAAGCCAGCAACAAATTCAAGGTTCGATGATAATCAGTAACAAATTCAACTCTTATGATTTTTAGCAAAGACAAAAAAAAAAATTAAACTCGGTGATTATTCAGCAAGACAGCAACAAATTCAAGATTCAATCGCTAACAAATTAATTGATTACCAATTCAACATCATCTCAAAATACAGGGAGAAGGGAATCTGGAAAAAGGAGTATAGGGGAAGTGATGATGCATGGACTTACCAAGGGCGACTGGGTGACGAAGAGGACCCGACCCCAGAAGAGGACGAGCGACGAAGCAAGTGACGACCCTACGACGGTCCACGATCCACGGCGACTCGCGACGGCGAGTACTTGAAACCAGAAGACGACGAGCGACGACGATCCGACGAGTGCTTCTGTCACCGGCGAGGAGGAGCCCAGGGAAGGCCGCGAGACGTTGAAACGCCGGCGACGATAGGAGAGGAGCAACGAGACGCCGGTGAGTGTGACTGTGTGAACGAGTAGAGACTCTGGTGAGACCGAGAGAGACTCTAGTGGCAGTGAGAGAGGAGAGAGTTTGAGTCTCAGAATTAGGAATGAGAGAGAAGCTCGTTGAGAGTGTGCCGGTGAAAGACCCAGGAAGATGAAGACATGAAGCTCTTTTAATTTTTTTCTCAATTTTTCGGATGATTTTTTTTTTGTATGAACAATTAGAGATGAGGGTTGTATGAGAACCCAGTAAACAAAGAACAAAGTGATTTTGTTTAATATTTTTTAAATTTATTTAATTTTTTTTATATAAATAATTGATTAGGGTTTATGAAGAGACAAATGATTTTGTTAAATGTATTTTTGTTTTTGTTTTTTAGATTATTTAAATTTTAAAATTAAACAATTTAATTAATCTAAAAGAATAATTTTTGTCTAATATATACAAAAAGGGTATTTAAGTCTTTTTATAAAATTAGATAAATAAATATTTTTTATTTTTATTTAATTAAAAGGGTATTTTAGTAAAAGTTGTGATATAATATATATTTAAAAAAAAAATTAAATGCTGACGTGGAAATTAAATTCCACGTGGCTTGTTACTACTTGTCCATATTTTAAACGTATCGGTACGTATGAATTTATCATCGTACCGTAGCAATCACCATAATTAGAATACCGTTACAGGTTTTTTTTTTTCCTTTCTTTTTTTCGTTTTTGATGTGTTTAATTAAGTGTTAATCAAAATTTGTTGAAATATATACGGATTTTTATATGATTGATAGTGAGAATTTGTTGATATGTAGATGAATATATCATATATGGCACACTATAATTAATAAGAGATATTTTGCAGTATAATTAATATATAATACGGTAATTAAAAATTCTAAATTTAAAATTTAAATAAAATATTAACAAATATTTTAATTGGATAATTAAATTAAGAAAAGATTCAAAATGATATTATTAAAATACGTTAGTATAATCGTTTTAAGATATTAGTAACGGCATGTTTAAATAACATTAATATCTCATTCAATTTAAATAATAACAAAATATATTAATTTTTATTTTTTTAAATTGGTCTAAATTAAATTATTAATTTTTTTTATTATTTTGACAAATTATATTTGTATGCTTATAAAAATTATATTTTTATATTTTTAAATACTCATATATCGTTTATCGTGTAAGTAATGTATCACGGGTATACCTATTTTATTTATTTAAAATTTATGTCTTATCTTATTTACATTGTAAATGAAATATACTCATAATTAATTCATTTACATTGTAAAAAAAATAACTAATAAAATATAAATTCGTAAATTATATTCAAATTTTCTATACTAGTAACTAAAATGTTTAAATTATTTATTTAAAAGAATTTGTTATTAAATTTTTATTACTACTTTATAATTACAAATTATTAATTCAATATTCATGTCACTAAATAATCGATTTATTTATTTAAATTTTTGTACTAATTGATTTTAAAATAGATAACATTTAATCTACAACTAATCATACTGAATAAAAATAAATAAAAATAATAATTTTCTTTTTTACGAGATGTCTAAATGACATTTTTTTATTCATTTTTATTCACTATAATTAGTTGTCGATTGAATGTTATCTATTTTATAGTCAATTAGTACAAAATTTAAATAAATAAATCGATTATTTGGTGACATGAATATTAAATTAATAATTTGTAACTATGAAGTAGTAATAAAAAATTAATAACAAATTCTTTTAAATAAATAATTTAAAACGTTTCAGTTATTGATATAGATAATTTGAATATAATTTACGAATTTATATTCTATTATTTATTTCATTTACAATATAAATGAATTAATTATGAGTATATTTTGTTTATAAGACATAAATTTTAAACTATAAACCAGATATGAGTATTTAAAAATAAAAAAATATAATTTTTATAGTCATATATACAAATATAATTTGTTAAAATAATAAAAAATATTAATAATTTGATTTGGATCAATTTAAAAATTTAATATATTTTATTATTATTTAAATTAAATGAGATATTATTATTATTTGAACATGCAGTTACTTATATTTTAAAACGGTTACACTATCGTATTTTAATAGTATCATTTTGAATTTTTTTCTTAATGCAATTATCCAATTAAAATATTTGTTAATATTTTATTAAAATTTTAAATTAAGAATTTTTAATTACCGTGTTATACATTAATTATACTGCAAAATATCTCTTATCAACAAATTCTCACTATTAATCATATAAAAATCCTATATGTTTCCATAAATTTGCATTAACACTTTTTTTTTTGGTGACTTGGAAATATAGGAGACTCGAACCCGCAACCTCTTAATTGAGTATGGGGAGTCTATGCCATTTGAACTATTAACACTTAATTAAACACATAAAAAACGGGACATCAAAAATGGAAAAACTAAAAAAAAAATCCGTAACAGTATTCTATTACTCTTACTCTCTTTAACAAGCCATACCATACACGCGTTACTTAGAGATGATGCCACATACAGACCACATCCTATAGTGATTTTGGCAGACAGCACCACAGAATCTCCCTTATCAATATGTGTACATATAACGGTGGATGCAGAAACAGTATCCTACTAATATAAATACAAATAACACAGACATTGAGGTACCTTGCAGTGAATTCTCCGTTCAAAATCAGTCTTTTTTATTTTTTGGGACGTTTATGTGTGTGTTTGGATTACGGTTTGTAAATGGAGGTTTGTATAAAATTGATTTTGTAGAATTGATTTTGATCAAAAGTGAGTTAGTATTAACGTGGTTTATATTTGGTAATTCTTATTCAAAATAAATTATAGTAAACTAAATATTGTTTGGATTACATTATTCAAAATTACTTTTAGATAAAAAATTACAGAAAAAAACATGAATTTAAATAATTATTTTATGTTATCTTATAATTTTATTTTAAATATTTAAATAAATTTTAATATTTCTTTTAGTTAATATTCTTTAGTACTCTAATAGAATAAATAGAATCATAATATACAGTAAAAAAATATTCTATACAAAAAAAATAACAATAACAGTAGAAGAACTCATATAAAAAAAATAAAAGTTTTATAAAAAATAATAATATACATAAGAGAGTATTAGAAAAAAATATTATAAAAAAAACAATAAACATATGAATAATAAAAGACATAATTGGTACATAGAATATAAAGTTCAATCCAACATAAAAAGGTAAATGAAAAAATATAAAAATATTTACAGTATAAAAATATTACCAAATATAAAAATAAAGCGTTCAAAAAACCCAAACAAACTTCTCTCTTTTCCTGCACAAATCCAAACACACCCTATATTGCCGAATTTTTCATATCTGAGACAACTTCTACTGTAGTTTGAGTAGATAGTAGATTCCCCCAAGTGATAAAGGAAACTTAATTTTGATAATTTTTTTCTTTTTATATTTCAACACATATGTCTCTTCAGATATTTATCATATATTTGATACTAATAAAATTCATTCATTTTATATAGCCTTTTGTTTTATATAGAAAGTCAGTAATTGGTTCTTCAGTATTGGAACAGGATAATTTTAGCAACAAGGATACCATTTTAACTTTACACCATTCAGGAGAATGAAGCTCCCAAATATTGAGGTGCTTGATTGATCCCAACAAATCTTTTACTTCATTGATTTTGTATCTTTATCTATTTTATTTACGTAAAAAAGATAGAATACTGCTGGTTCTCGCCTCCAATTTATAATTTGAGTGATGTTATAAATTCAAATATTTTAATAACTAAGTCCAATCAAATTAGTACACATAAATTTAAAAAAATTTACCATGTATTTCCATCATATGCATTTTTTTTTTACGTTAGTAATGCATAAATTTTTGTTAAAAGTACAAAAACATATTGATATAGCACGTAAATTTTTGTAGATAATACAAATTTTTTTTACATAATATATAAATTTATTGATATAACATTAAAAATTTTTTAGTAATACAAAATTTTAATTTTTCCCAGCACGGAAATGTATCGATATATCACAGAAATATTTTGTACATAGTTCAAAAAATTTTGTTGTACAACTGTCATCGTTATTCTAACTTATGTATTGTGTGCTAAAATTAAATTTAATAATATTATATCATATATATTTACACCAAAATAAATTCTTCTAAAACAAAAATAATATTACATCATATAAAAAATATTAATTAAAATATAAAATATAATATTTTATTATTAATTTAACTCTAAAATATATATTTAAATTATAAAATATAATTTGAGATCGAGTCTAATTATCCAAAATATAACTCGAACTTAATTAAAAATAATATTGAATAAAATAATAAATTCAAACTTAGCAAATATGTTTCGAATTCGAACCGAATTATAGACAAGTTCAAATATTGAACACCCCGAGTCTCAAGTTATTTTTCAATTCAAACTAGTATATCTATGTGTCTTGCGTGCACGGAATGACGGAATATCTATTTTTTGAATTTTTTAAATGAAAATACACATAATAATTTTTGTTATAAAAAATTTATAAAATTAAGTAAATTAAAAATTTAACTATTTTTAATATTAAAAATAATGAAATCAATGAATAATAATTTTATTTGTTTTCAAAGTATAACAATTATTTATTAACAGTAATATAAAGTTTATGATTAAATTAAAATATTTATATTAGAATTTTATTTTTTCAAAGATTTTTTTAAATAATATTAATGGTTGAATTTATATATATATTTTCATTATTTTTGAGTAAAACTTTCAAACTTTTTTATTATTATGTTAAAATTGATTTGAATAAGTATAATCTAACATTAAAATAAACTCAATTCATTTATTTTAATCAAATCAAATAATTAATATAAATAATTAGTTATAATTAATGTGATCAAATAAAATATTTAATATTTAATATTTATTTCAATCAAATCAAATAAATAATTAATTATAATACTTTTAAAAATTATTAATCAAAATACATAAAACAAAAAAAATAATAAAATTAAAATAAAATCAATATATTTATTCTAGTCAAATTAAATAATTATTGTAATTAATTAGTTACGATGAATTTGAAAAACTTTAAATTAATGTAATGATCAAACATTATTAAAAATTATTAATTACAAAATTATTAATTTTTGCATCCAATTATTTGTTTAATAATTTTGTTAGTGTGCAGATTTTACTATTGGACCAAAAGTGCACAAGCCTAATGTGATGAAAACATATGTAGATTTTGTACAAAAATATTTTAAGTATTGAAGCTATAGTGTTTTTTTCGTTGCAAATGATAATTGGGCCAGGATAACAATGTGCAGCCCAAAATCTTTTTAATTGAAAGACCAACATTATCATGATCCGAAAATTGAAGAAGAAGGAAAGGAAATGGAGCTTGCTTAGTTCGGATACCTACTCTCCCATTCAATAAAATTCAAAAGTTAATTAATTTGGATTTATTGCATGCATTGTTATTAGAAAAGAGAAAATTTAAATTAATTTGATTGCATTAATTGATTTCACACGTTACTATGCAGGGAATGAGAAGTGGGATTTAATTTGGGTTTAATTTCATTCATTGCTTTCAAAATTTTCTTTTTTTTTCTCTCTCTTTCCTCTCTTGTTTTCAGTTGTCACTTCAACCGGAAAAAAAATGCAAGCTTTAAAAAAAAATCACAGAAAAATTAGGAAGAAGCAAGCGGCTAAGGTGATGATAGCCCTTGCAAAAAGAAGATCTGCAGCATGGTGTGGTTGAAATTTTTGCCACAAAAAAAAAGATGTGAAGAAGAAGCTTCAAGTTCTTCATCCCAAAAGTTGAAGCAATCTGTTTTTGGTCAAAGAAGAAGATCCCTGAGGTGAAGTTCGTTCCACTTTTGTTCATCCATCACAGAAGGTAGCTACTGTAGCTACGTGGAGAGATAAGCAAAAATGGAACAAATTGAGCTGTCAAGGATCAAGAATTCATCAAGTAGGGTCAGAAATCTTACTTGGAGACAAAGTCAAGATAGAAGGCTCAGATTGATGAAGCTTGATAAGAAGGGATGAGAGAGAGGTACTTGCATGTTGGTTTTACTTTCGGTTTTCCTCTCTCTTCTCTCTGTCCGAACCGGTTTTGATTATTGAAGAAGAAGGTGATTTGGTTCAACCGGTTTCAACCTTGGAAGCTTCCCCTTCTATAATAAAGGTGAACGGCCAAGGGTTGAAGCAAGGAGAGTAAGCACAAAGTTCTCAGAGCTACCCAAGCTAACAGAAGTTCTTCTCCTTCAATGTGTTACATTTTGTTTTCTTTTCTTTAGTTTTGTCTGTCTGAATCTCATGGTGAAAAAAGACAGAGTGAGGTTTGTAAGAAAAAGCTAGTGAGAGAAAAAAGGCAAAATGTACAAAATTAAAGAAAAAGCCATAGGTGTCTTAGAGGACCTTTGTACATCTATATGTTGTGTATCATGATTCTACGGAAATTCCCTTGCAAGTTGGGCTAGCATTTAGCAGTTGAAAGTTTAGTAGGTGACCAGGTCAAGTTCAGTTTTGGGTATAGATTCTAGACTTGTCTCATGTAGGAATTGGTAGTTCCTAGGGAGAATTGGTGTATTTAATTAGATGATTATAATGAAATTCCGTCACTGTTGTGATGGAGATTGGATGTAGGCTGCATTGCACTTGGCAGCTGAACCAGGATACTTCTGGGTATGATTCTCTCTTTCTCTTCTACTCCATTTCTGAGTCTGTTGTGTAGGAGACAAAATTGAAAAATATCTTCTAACTGATTATGAGATAAAAAGAAATTGTCTCTTGACTAGTTACGAGACGAAAAAATAAAAATATCTCATGAAACTATCTTAAAAGGCAGAAAGTAACACACAACAAAAAGAGGGGTTAAGATTCAACCCCCATTCTCTTAGCCATTAATTACCATCAAGTTATAATTAATGAGATCAAATAAAATATTAAATTATTTAATATTTATCTCAATCAAATAAATAATTAATTATGATACCTTTAAAAATTGTTGATCAAAATATATAATATAAGAAATTGATATAAACCAAAACAAAATAAATTTATTTATTTCAGTTAAATCAAATAATTAATTGATTAGTTATACTTAATATGGTCAAATAAAAATATTAAATAAATTAATATTTATCTCAATTAAATTAGGGGTGACAATGAAATAGGTAGGGATAGGTTTTTATCTAATCTAACTCTATCCTAACCCGTCCTACAATAACTTGCATAAAACTCGCCCTGTTTTTACTTGTGGAATAATAAAAAGTTAAACTCTAACCTACTCCTGCAGGCCTTGTCCTTATAATTATTAAAATTAAATAAATAAAATTAAATTCAAAACTTTATGTAACTATAATCACATACATAACATAAATTAAAATAAAAAAATTAAATATGATATAATATTATTATTCATTTCATTAATTAAAATATATATTATATATTAATACATGGCCGAATAATATATATTCAAGATCTCGCCCCATTAAAACTTCGTCCTAGTGCGAAATAGATAATGACCTGTCGTCTGAGTGGGATAGGGAGATGGGTAATGGACTAATGGGTATTAGTGACTAGGAGAGAATCCACTCCCTAGTCACTAGTGAGTTCTGTGTTGATCCTTAAATTAAATCAAATTAGATAAATAATTATTTTTAACTTTCTTAAAAATTATTATTCAAAATATATAACACAAAAAAAATTAGTATAAATTAAATAAAAAATTAAAAAAAAATTAATTTGATATTTATTTTAATTCAATAAAATTAATAATTAATAAATTAAAAAATATTTTAAATCAATTATCTATAACAATATATAATGCCAAAACAGAGTTTTTGGTGTCCAACTTTATGTTCCAATATTACCCTTAATGATAGAAGTTCTCCGTACATGCATGCGTCGGTTACTTTAAATAAAAAACTTCCACCATTAACAACACATATCTATACCAATATATAATGGGGATATAGGAGTTTGGTATCCAATTCTTTCTTCCCATTTTACCCTCTTCTTTTTTTTTCAAGAAAATGTTTTACCCACTTCACTTTTAATATAAAAAAAACTGTTACTACGTATTTAATTTTTTTATTTTTTTTTAAATTATTTTTACCTATGACAAAATTTAAAACTAATTCATTTTATTTCAAATAATAACATAATTTGTTGATATTCTATAACAAAATTAATTAAATTACAATACACGGTTTAAATACTTCTGATGTCTATTGTTTATCTTAAAAAAAAATTACATATAAACGTGTACTCTTAATTAAATCTATACCAATTTATTAAATTATAATACACGGTTTATATATTTTTCTGATGTCTATTGTTTATATTTAGAAAAAAATTACATATAGAAGAGTACTCCTTAATCAAATCTATACCAATATATAATGAATTATACCAATATATAATGGGATAGAAAAATTTAGTATCCAATTTTTTCTCTCTATTTTACCCCTATTTTTTTAAGTTTGTTAAACACTGAATTCAATATAACAAACTGTTACTACGTCCTCTATTTTTTTTTATCAAAAAAATAATTTATCAAACTAATTCACTTTCAACCCCACCACATGTTTTAAAACTGATTTACTTCCAATAAAAAACTGCTACCACTACGTACTCAATTTAAAAACTGACCCACTTTCAATAAAAAACTGATCCACCTTCAGTCGTACTTAACTCCTAACAAAATTAAATTACTCTTTCACTTTCAATTTTGGTCTCGCAAACCTTTTTCTTCTCTACATCTTGCTATCACGAAATCAACAATCACGTCAACGTCGACCACTTGGACAGAATCTGCTAGGCGAAGAAGACAGAAAATGACCGAAGAACAAAGATAGCAACACCTGACTAGAAGACGTGCAGTTTATTCGGAGATGATTCGACAAGAAAACAAGTTGTCATATTAATTGATACAACTTCAATTCCAACTCCAATGCCAAACACAAGTGGAGGTACCACAAACATAAGAGTAGCCCGATTGACTACAATTAAAACAGGCAAATAAAAATCTATAACAATATATAATGTCGATACGGATTAACCTCTTTTTTAATTCTTTATTCCAATAATTTATTTGTTTATTAATTTTATCCGTTTTCAATTTTTCTTATTTCTCTTTCCAATTCTGAATGTGCTTCTCTGCATGTAACAATTATTTGGATAAGTTTTTGTGATTTTCTGAACTAGATAGTGACTATGCTAAATGTTGATTTTAGACGCCATGTATGAAAGGAGAAAAAAAATAATTAGGAGTGATAAATAATTTTTTTATCGATCTTATCATTTTATTTTGGGTATATTCTTTATG
This sequence comes from Arachis hypogaea, assembly GCF_003086295.3. Classification (NCBI taxonomy): domain Eukaryota; kingdom Viridiplantae; phylum Streptophyta; class Magnoliopsida; order Fabales; family Fabaceae; genus Arachis; species Arachis hypogaea. Next base: position 3,270,444 of record NC_092054.1, on the reverse strand, counting down.
TGAGTACTTTATACCAATAGTTAATCTCATTATTCAATTTTTAGTGCTTCTCCTCTCACCATTAGGTGCACTTTTCTGTATTATTACTGTTGCCATCATTCTCCTTCCTTAAATATCGTGATTGTATCGCCTCCATCTTTTCCTCGCTTCCATTCACTACAATTGCAAATTTTATACCGTTTTACTATAGTTATTAATTTCACGCATAACTTTCACCTTCATTTTCCTTTCTCTTCAGTTTACTTACCAAACTGTATTAATTCTTATATATTTTTAATCTATCTTTCACATCTAAAGTTTTATTTCATCAATTTAATTTTAAAAAAATTATTTTTTTATCTGATATTTGTTTTTTAATTTTTTTTATATGCATATACCTATCAATAATGAAGCGAAGAACTCTTATAAATTATTTTGTTAATTTTTTTTATTTTTTTAAACGATTTTGTACAAGATAAAATTATTTTTTAAATTTTTTAAAGTATTAATTATGTAGAATATTTTTTTAAATTTTAAGTGCATCAATATTTACCTTTTAAATCTCATTTTTTTAAACTGTTTTGTATTTAATGATGTTATTTTTTTAATTTTCTAAATTATTGATTATATAAAGTATTGTAATTAAAATTTGAGTACATAAATATTTATTTTTAAATTAAATTAAATCAGTTATACAACAAAAAATTTACTATTTTTTTATTCCACAATATTATTTGTTTGGCATATAGTCCTGATTATTTGATGAGTTTAATTTTGATGGTGATTAGATGTACGTGTAAAACTATTTTACACTAATAGGACATCAAAATTAAATTCTTATTTGATTGACATAAAAAGACGCAAAAAAAATTGTAACTACCAATGATTTGTTAAAATATTGATATGTTTATTTCCTAAACTATTAACGATGTAGAGTTCTGACATTTAAGTATATGCAAATTTGTTTATAATTCAATTAAAATAAATAATTTATATTTCAAAAAAATTAATTAATTAAATATTATTTGTTTGGTATATAGTATTGATTATTTGATTGGCATATAAAAGATGGAAAAGAAAATGTATGTATCAATAGTAAAGTGAAAAAACTCTCAAGGATATTTTGCTAATTATTTTTTAAATTTTAATCAGTTCTATGTCGGTTAATATTTTTTTTTATTAAATATTAGATTGACATATAACATTAAAGATATGGTAGGATAATAATATCTATGAGTTAGTTTTTTTAAATAACCTGATAACACAATAAATATCTAAATTTTCTGTTAAAAATAGTTTCAACCTTTACAATATTATACAGGCTAATTTAGATAGCCAAAATAAACTAAAATAAATAACAACAAGAAGATATAGAATTTCACTTTTTGTTATATAATACAAAAATAATATAATAATACAATAAACTGTAATAAAAATAAAGTAAAATAAGTAACAATAAGAAGATATAGAATTTTATTTTTGTTCTGTAGTACAAAGATAATATAATAATCTAATAAATTGTAATATTCTGGTACAAAAGAACATAAAATTTAATCAAAAATACTATTTGTACACCAAAATCAGCCACCAATGTATTTGTGTATAATAAATACATGTGTAGTTTAATTTATTTTCAATGTGTATTTGTATTCTAGCATGTATTTTATACGGGTGGCGGACTTTGGTGTACACATAGCATAACTCAAATTTAATATTATTCTTTTCAGTAGCTTTTTATCTTTTTATTTTAATTTTATTAAAAATACTAATATAATTTACTTTTAACTTTTAACTTTTAAGATAAATGTAAGGATGTGACATTTTATGTATTAGATAATGTAAAAAATTTATTATAGAAGAAGTTAAGAATATAAGAGAGAGAAAGAAAGAATTTTTTAACCTATTAAATATGAGTTATATCAAGTGATGATTAAGAATAAAACAAACATACAACTTATATAATAGTAGTCAAATGTAAGAAGTAATGACAGTCTTTTATTCTAAGGGTCTATATTAAATTGCAACTTAATTTTATAATTATTAGTTAAAAACTTACAATAATATACTATTTTTGTTATATTAGTTAAAATAATGTATTTAATATTATTTTTAAGGATTACTGACATCAAATTTTGATAATTTGAGCAAAAATTTTGAATGTTTTATTTGGTATATTTTTTTAATAGAATAATAAGACAACTTAAAATTCACATCAAGAAAAAACTACTGTTTTCATACATTTAGATATTCAGAAGACATAAAAACCAATTCTTTAACAACACTTCAACGACTCATAAAAGTTAACATAATAAATGATTATAGATCAAAGTGATAGACAAGATTGAAAGTTGCGATAATAGTACTTTGTGATAATTAATTACGATTGGGTAAAGAGAAGGTGTGAGGAGAAGAAGAAAATGAGAAAAGAGAATAAGGCAATAATAGTGTACCATAGAAGTAATAGTAAGAGAAAATAATAGTGTGTGATACAATAAGAAGATATAATAAAAGTATACATTAATAATTTAAAAAAAATTTAAATTAAAGATAATTTAATAAATTGAATATAAAATTTAAAAAATAAAATATTTTTTATCTATTAAAATTATGAATATAAAATTAAAAAATAAAATAACTTATAAAATTTTTATATTTATTTTTAAATAAATTTTTTATTTTTAAATTATTTTATCAAATCTATAATTAATTGAATTAATTGAATTTGTCCCTACTATATTAAGGAATCAATTTAATTGAATAATCTTGAAGCGTTTATATAGTTATTTTTATAATCAATAAATCTGACAGTTTTTCAAGACTCAAAAAATTATTAATAAGGATATATATGATGAATTACGAAGATTTTTTTCAGGTACACAATTTTTATATTCTCCTATTTTGTTTATTAATTATTCTTATAGTTTGATATTTAAAAATAAAAAAAATAAACATTCTCATTTCTTCTTTTTTTTTCATAACTTATAAGAAAATGAAAACCTCTTCAGATTCATATTTTGGCCTACCACTTAAAAAATATGAAGACAAATATAAATATCTGTGACATTTAAGTAAAAATTAACTTTTGTAAATAACTAATATGTATTTTGATTTATATATAATTTTTTGAATCAGGATAATATTATTATAATTATTTTTTAAACTATATATATATATATATATATATATATATACTTCTTTATTGTATATTTTTATAATTTAACATTTTAAAATTTTTTTATAATAGTTTTAATTTTAACAAAATATTATATAAATAAAGTCATGCCAATATTAAAATAATAAAAAATATTTATTTAATAAATTTAAAAAATAAATAATATATTAACAAAAAATAAATTTAATTTTTTTAAAAAATAATAGAAAAGCGGCTGAACAGGCACTAAGCCGCTAGTGTTATTAATTGAAAAAATTTGATGTGAATAATATATAATAGGTAATAGATAGGAATGAGGGAAAAACCGAAAAAGCGGGAACTGGGAAACAGAGAAACCCTAATCGCCATGGACATGATCAGCGACTTGCCGGATTGCATACTCTTGCACGTCCTCTCCTTCCTCCCTACCAAAACCGCCTTCCTCACCACCGTCCTCTCTCGCCGCTGGACCAACCTCTGCGACGACCTCCAACACCTCCACTTCGAACAAAACCAATTTCGAAACCGCAATACTTGTTCATATTGCTGTACACGAACGCGATTGTTCGCCACCGTTAATTGGATTCTCTCCCGCCACAAAGCGCCGCCAATTCGAACCTTTCGTCTCACCTGCAACTTAGATCAATTCGATGTATACACTGTGGAGTGGTTCATTAGAAAGGTTTTAGGGCCAAACCTCGAGGAATTGAACCTCCAACTCTCCTTCGTCTGTTGCTCCGATCGCAAAGTCGTTATTCCCAACGGCGTTCTCAGCTGCACTTCCCTCGTGACTCTCCGTTTAAACGGAGGCATAAGAATCCCTTCGCCGCCTTCATCGTCGTGCCGTTATCACTTGCCGTCACTCAAGACACTGCAATTGTATAATGTCAAAACCTCTGTTGGTAACTTGGAGGAGCTTCTCTCTCACTGCACTGCTCTTGAGACTCTTGTTCTTGACTCAGTCTGTCGATCCCAGGAGGAGGGCCAATTGAGTATTTGTTTTCCTTCTTTGAAGAGTTTGCACTTCAAATCTTATTTCGGTGACGCTCTTAGCTTACTTCTTGTTATAGACACACCATCTCTTAAACGTCTTTATATCCAAGTTGTGTCAGGATTTCGCGAGATCCGTGTTCGCAACTTGCACAATGTGGAGGAAGCCCGTATCAACATTTCTAAGCAATCCATTGTGCTCGAGTTTCTTGTGGAGCTTTGCAGGATAAGGATTTTGGAACTGGGTTTATTAACGGTTGATTGTTTGCCTGAGGTTCCTCCGCATCGTATTCCAGAGTTTACCTGTTTACAGAGGCTAGAGCTTACTGTTAAGTGTTTCGACACCAGATCCATAATGAATATGCTTCAGAAATGTCCCATGCTTAAACTTCTTGCTATCGTTTTTAGCTTTCCTAAAATGGTATTTCATGTTCTCATGTTCAAACTATGATTTATGTAACTTTGTTGTTTTGCTGGCAATTCTTTTTAAGTGTGTTTGTTGTTTGTTGCTAGGATCCACATCCGTCACGAAAATGGGAACTCCCTGCGAAGATTCCTACTTGTCTTGCATCGCATCTGCAAGTGATTAAAATCAAGAGATATTATGAATCCAGAGATGATAGAGATTTTTTCGCCTATGTTCTTCAACATGGACTTGTTTTGGAGTCACTTGATCTTCAGGTGGATGATATGAGATCTAAAGGATTTCCAGAAGAATTATCCCTTTTGCCAAGGAGCTCCAAGGCGTGCCAAATTAACTTTTGCTGGATTTAAGGTACCATATTTTTCGTTACCATTATGTGTACGTATAATGGTGGATGATACGAGTCAGATACAGTATCCTACTAATTATGGCTGAATTTTTCATATCTGAAACAAGTTGTACTAGTTTGAGTAGATTCCCCCCAGTGATAAAAGGAAACTTAAATTTTGATGATTTTTTCTTTTTATATTTTAACACAGATGTCTCTTCAGATATTTATCATATATATACTTGATACTATTATGATTCATTCGTTTCACACAGCCTTTTGTTGTATATAGAAATTCAGTAATTGGTACTTCAGACTTGGAACAAGAATATTTTAGCAACAAGGATACCATTTTAACTTTACACCATTCAGGTGAATGAAGCTCCCAAATGTGGAAGTGTTGATAGATCCCGACAAATCTTTTACTTCATTGATTTTATCTTATGTATCTTTATCTATTTTATTTATGTAACAAACATAAAATACCTCTAGTTCTCTCCTCCAAATTATAATATATACGAACATCTTACATAGACAAATATTTTTGATAAATAAATCTAACTAAATTAATATAAATTCAATAAAAACCAACAGTATATATGCATCACGCGTTTCTTTTTTTTTTTTTTTTTTTTTTTTGAAACAAAGGAGACTCAACACAATAGAGTGGAGTATAAATAATAAGAAAATAAAAAAATCTGCCTACAGGAGAGATATCAATCTCCTTGGCCCCTAAGTATTGCCATCAATACCCACCAGGATTACTAGAAGTCCATTCTTGGTAGCTCAAAACCGTCCTGCTTTGTAATTCCGCAACACCTGCTTCTTTATTTTTGAAAATTCTATTGTTCCGTTCCTACCAGATATTTCAGATCACTACAAAGAAACCAGTCAACCACTTTCTCTGCTCTTGTTTTCTATTGTGCATTCCAGTCCAACTTTCAAACAGCACTTTTATTGTGTCAGGAACAGTCCAATCTGTACGAAAATACCTCAACCATGTGCACCACACCTGCCATGTAACTTCACATAGGAGAAATAAATGCTGCACAAATTCTATCTCCTTTTTACACAGAACACAAGCATTATCACTATTAGGAATAACACCCAATCTGCCCAACCACTCCTTAGTATTAACTCTACCAACTAGCACAAACCATCCAAATAGCTTCACTCTCGGGGTATCACGCTTCTCCAAATCGCATTGGTGAAATTATAACTTGTGATCTCATTGGTCAATGTTTCCGATTGGATGACTTGCAGAAAAGAGTTAGTAGAAAAGACACCCTTCTTATCAAACTTTCACACAACAGCATCCTCTCGATCCGTTGAGAGCTTAACTGGCCTTAACCTGTCGTGAAGTTGATGGACAAGGTCCATCTCCCATTGGAACAACTCTCTCCTCCAATGAAAATTTTAAATCCACTCTAAATTTTTTTTCTAAGTTGACGTAGCACAATTTTTTATACATAATATATAAATTTATTGATATAATTTTAAAAAAAAATTTAAGTACTTAGTTAGATTTGATTGTACAAAGTGATTATCCGCCTAGCATTTTTATAATCTATATATATTTATTCAATCTATTTGATCTTTATTTGGGATAAAAAGAAAAAAATAATAGTTTCTGACGAAATAAATGAGTAAACTACTATTTTTACTTACAAAATTTTAGAACATTAACAAATTTATTCACGAAAAAATTAAATTGACTTTATATCCATAAAAAAGAAAGAAGTTGAGCCTTTATAAAAAAAATTGTCCAAATCCTAAACAATTATTCAAAATTTTAAACTACTATTTAATTTAACCTAATCCTAAATTTACCACCTCAATCTCAACCTCAACTACCATTATTATTACTGTCATTACCATTAAGACATGCATATTGTAAAAGATATGTTGATTAAAAGACTATGGAATTGTGTTGGAACATATAAGAACAAGACAGGGTTCTCCAATGTTTTTTAAGTTCCTTCTTTTCCTTTTCTTAGTATACTTGATCACAGTATCAAACGGGACATCTTGAATGAACCCCACACATGCTTTGATAGTAAGTATCCAATTTGATTTGTTAAAGATTAGTTATAATAATGGCACTCGGAAAAGGAAAGTCTTTTTACACAAAATGGAAGACACAATTACTCTTATTTTGATTCCTAAAATGTCTTCACAGATTTTTCTGGTAGTCAAAATGCCTTTTGCTGAGACTACGGTTAATCTCACAAACATGGACAAGAAAGATGTTACAGAGCAACTGAAGCTAAAGGATGGTGGTGTTTCAACTTGTACCCTGAAATTCAAAAATGGTGATCTGGGGGGTCAAATTGTTCAACAGTATACGTTCATTTTAAGGGAAATTTTTAAGTAGAAAATGAACAAACAATCTGATGAGTTTGGAAAACTCCAGTTTTAATTTAAGTGATGATCAAACATTATAAATATGATTAATTGCAAGATTATTATTTTAATTTTCATATGTTGATTGAATAATTTTGCAATGCAAGTGTATATTGGGCCAGTTTTTCAGCCTTAATATTAAATTGATGAGATCATGGCTGAAATAATTATTTGTTTCTTGGGCCGAGTAGAAAAGAAAATCCTAAGCCCAATAAAATCAAAATTCAGCCTTACGTAATTTTTGCTGGCTGAAATGTTTTATTAGATGGGCCAGTTTTACTTATTATTAATACAAGCCCAAATTGTTCCTCATGCATGATCCGAAACCAATGGAGAAGGAAAGCAAATATTTTTATTACCTTATGTCTCCAACGAATCTCATACTTCACCATGTGATGGAATTCAAATCTCATTTAAGTGAAGTTAATAAATGCATGGAAAATATGAGAGAGATTATACAATTGATTTGATGGCTCCTTTGCTGCTACACGCCACCGAGAAACAAAGGGAAGTGAACATTTAATTTACTTTGTCAAAATCCATTAGTTAATGTTCAAATTTCTCCTTCCTCTCTCTCTCAGCTTTCTTCATCTCTTTCGGTCATTACACAGCCAACCATGGAAGCTATAGCAAGCTACCGTAGAGAAGAAGAAGCACGCCTAAAGACCATCAAAATGATGGCAAGAAAAAGCAAACTAAAAGTATGCTGTGGCTAAGATCCTCTCACACTTGTGGTAAGATTTTGTGAAGAGATCTTGGCTCCTCCATACCAAAAACGAAAGTGAAGATCTCGGCCAACAGAGAAGAAGAATCTTGGGAGGATAGTTTGTCTCTGATTCTGCTCAACCACCACAGGAGGTAGCTAGAGCGGCTACGTGATGGAAGAGGCAGAGATTGGAGCAGATGAAGTTATCATCATCATGAAGCATCAAGGGCCAGAAGTTCATCTTGGAGAGCAAGGCAAGGATAAAGGGTTCGGATTGATGAAGAGTGGTGACCAAGGAAGGACTAGAGGTAATTGCATGTTGGGTTTTGCATGTGTTATCTCTTTTCTCTCTCTGGCCGAACCGGTTCTGTTTGAAGAAGAAGAAGATTGGCTTAGTTTGTTTGGTTTCAACCTTGGAGGGTTCTTCCTATAAGTAAGGGTGAACTGTTAGGGTTGATTCAAGGAGTGAGAGTGCAAAGCACAGGCTTCTCAGAGCTACCTAAGCTAACAGAATTTTTTCTCCTTCAATGTATTCTGTTTTGTATTTTTCTGTTTAATTTTGTCATGTCTTGAGTCTCATGGAAAAAGCCAAACAGTGAGGTTTGTAATGAAAAAGCCATAGAGCGGAAAAAGGAAGAGAGTGCAAAATTAAAAGAAAAAATCATAGATGTCCTTAGAGTTCCTTTGTACATCTGTGTTGTGTTTCATGATTCTGTGGGAATCCCCTTGTAAGTTGGGTTAGCACTTTACAGTTGAAAGCTTGGCTGTGATCAAGTCAAGTTCAGTTTGGGTTTAGATTCTAGACTTGTCCCGGATAGGAAAGGTAGTTCCTAGGGAGAATTGGTGTTTGTAATCAAGGATGATTATAGTGAAATTCCATCATTGTTGTGATGGAGACTGGATGTAGGCTGCACTGCACTTAGCAGCTGAACCAGGATATATCTGGGTGTAATATTCTCTTTCTTCTACTCCATTTATGTTTCTGCTGCAACAGGAGATAAAACCAAAAATATCTCGTGCTGATTGACGAGACAAAAAGAAAAGTCTCATGGCTGGGGACGAGACAAAATAAAAGTCTCGTGGCTAGTGACGAGATAAAAAGACAAAAAGTCTCCAGAAGCAATTTCTAAGGCCAGCAAGTATTATCAAGCGAAAAGGGGGCTAAGATTCAACCCCCCTTCTTTTAGCCACTGATAACCATCAATTGGTATCAGAGCTTGGTCTCAAAGAGATCAAGCTTTGTAGCTTGGAGTAAAGATCCAAATGGCAGAAAACAGTGGCTCAAATCTGGTGTCCTACAATCTGACCGAAGGACAATCAAGCAACCGACCTCCTCTTTTCAATGGGAAAAATTACACCTATTGGAAGGAGAGGATGAAGATCTTTGTGCAAGCAGTGGACTACAGACTTTGGAAGATAATCTTGGAAGGTCCCTAATATCCAACCGTAACAAGTGCCGAAAGAGTTGTCACTCTTAAACCAGAAGCAAGCTGGACCGAAGAAGATAGAAAGAAGGTTGAACTCAACGCCAAGGCTATCAATCTGCTAAATTGTGCTATCAGCTTTGAGGAATACTGACGGGTATCACGTTGCACAACAGCAAAGGAAATCTGGGACAAACTCCTAGTTACTCATGAAGGAACAACCATTGTGAAGAAGACCAGGATAGATATGTTAAACAGAGAATGTGAAATGTTTGCAATGAAGGAAGGAGAATCCATTGATGAGCTGTTTGAGCACTTCAACACCATTATTGTTGGCTTGGATGCTATGGGAATCAAGTATCCTGAATCTGTGCTAGTGAGAAGAGTGTTGAGATGTCTCACAAAAGAGTGAGAAACAAAAGCTTTAATTATTTCTGAGAGTAGTGGTCTTGACTCCATGACTTATGATGATTTGAGAGGAAATTTACTTGCTTTTGAAAACACCTATTTGAAAAAAGATTCAAAAAAGAAAGGAATAGCTTTCTCATCTGTTACTAACCCTCTGGATGATGAATCCAGTGATAACTCATGTGAAAATGAATTTGTGTTGTTTGCAAAAAAATTCAGGAAAATGGTGAAGCTCAATGAGAGAGGAAAAGGAGGCAGCTCAAGAAAACATAAGAAAGATTTCAGCAAGGTGACTTGCTACAACTGTAAAGAAATGAGGCACTTCAAATCTGACTGTCCTAAGTTGAAGAAGGAAGAAAAGCCGAAGAAAGGAAAGAAAAAGGGACTGATGGCATCATGGGAAGATCTTGAAAATGATTCTGAAGACGAGGAATAATTTGAAACAAAGTCGCAACCATGCCTTATGGCTAACCACATTGAGCAGGTAATCATTCCTAACCCTGACACTGAATCTCTTCATCTTATGATAGATCATCTTTCTGAAAAATAAGATGCTTTTTGCTGGATAATCAAGAACTTGAACAACAAATTATCATCCTTAAAGCAGAAAACGGATTTTTAAAAGAAAAAGCTAAGGGAGGCCGAAACTGCTTGTGTTCTTGTTGAAGAAAATAAGCAATTAAAAGCCCAACTTAGGAGCTGTGAAAGTGACCATTCGGTTATTGCATATGTTGATTGTTTTAGAAAGAATGAAGAGTTGCTTAAAGAGGTCAAAAGGCTTAAAGAAGACTTAGCCAAGTTCACACAAAGTTCTGAAAATCTGAATAAAATCTTGGCTAGCCAAAAACATCTTTATGATAAAGCTGGCTTGGGGTTTTATAAATCTGTTGAAAAATCTCATTTTAAAAATATTGCCTCATCTTCCAATGATACAAGATTTCAAAACCCAAGAAGCTTTAACAAAATAGCAACTCCAAGATTTTGTAGACTATGTAACCGAAATGGACACTTTCCCATACAATATTTTTTTGGTGAAAGGATGATAGGTGATAAAGTTTACAAGGTTGTTTTTGATTATAATGACTTAAGACATAAGAGATGGTTTAACGTGAAAGGATCCAAGAAAATTTGGATACCTAAGGTCACTTGAGTTTGTTTTGTAGGTGTGCCTAGCATCCAAACCAAAGGAGAATATGTGGTATATGGACAGCGGATGCTCTAGGCATATGACTGGAAAGACAACCTTCTTCATAAAGCTTGATGAATATGATGGAGGACTTGTCACTTTTGGTGATGATGCAAAAGGAAAAACAGTGGCTGTTGGAAAAGTTGGTAAAAGCTTTTCATCTTGTATAAATGATGTTCTTCTTGTAAATGGTTTGAAACATAATTTACTTAGTGTTAGCCAATTGTGTGATTTAGGTTTTGAAGTTATTTTTAGAAAGTTTGTGTGTTTGGTTGTTTGTGAGAAAACTGGAGATATTTTATTTGAAGCTAAAAAGTGCAATAATGTGTATGGATTGACTCTTGAGGACTTGAAAGAATAAAATGTAACATGTTTTACTTCTCTTGAATCTGAAAAATGGCTATGGCATAGAAAGTTGGGTCAGGCTAGCATGTACCAAATTTCTAAGCTAGTTAAGAAAAATTTGGTTAGAGGAATTCCAAATATCAAATTTGATAAGGATCTTACTTGTGATGCTTGCCAATTGGGCAAACAAGTAAAATCCTCTTTTAAACCAAAAGATGGAATCTCAACCAAAAGGCCATTAGAGATGTTACACATTGATCTTTTCGGTCCAACAAGAACTCAAAGTTTAGGAGGTAAACACTATGGTCTTGTGGTGGTAGATGATTACTCTAGATTTGGTTGGGTACTTTTTCTTGCTCATAAAAATGATGCTTTTCATGCTTTTGCAACTCTTTGCAAGAAAATTCAAAATAAAAAAGATTTAAAAATTGCCCATTTGAGAAGTGATCACGGAAGAGAATTTGAAAACCAAGATTTTGAAAAATTCTGCGATGACTTTGGAATTTCTCATAACTTTTCATGCCCTAGAACCCCTCAACAAAATGGGGTGTTTGAGATAAGGAATAGAAGCCTTCAAGAGATGACTAGGGCCATGCTTTGTGAAAATGAGACTCCTAAATTTTATGGGCTGAAGCTATAAATATAGCTTGTTACATTTTGAATAGGACAATTATTACAAAAGGGTTGAAGAAAACCCCCTATGAGCTATGGAAAGGAACCCCTTCAAATCTTAAGCATTTTCATATTTTTGGATGCAAATGTTTTGTACTTAACAATAAAGAAAACCTTGGAAAATTTGATCTAAAATCCTATGAAGGAATGTTTGTTGGATACTCCACTACTAGCAAGGCCTATATAATTTATCTCAAAGAGCATAGGACCATAGAGGAATCCATACATATTATTTTTTGAGATTCTAATTTAATTCCCAGTACTGTGATAGATAATGATTCAGATTGTGAAGAAGCTAGAACAAGTAAAGAAAATCCCAAATTTGCTCAAAATGAAGAATCTGCCAGTCCAGTTTTGTCTCGTCAGATTGAAAGAGACATTTCCATTTTGTCTCCTGAGCAGACACGAGAAACTGAAATAGTGAGACCACCAGAAACTCATCAAAGCTCAACACCACTCCGGAAGCCTAGAGAATGGAAGTCTATGAGAGGTTATTCTCATGACTTTATAATTGGTGATCCCTCTCAAGGAGTAACAACAAGATCCTCAACCAAAAGGTAATCCGAACCAAGCAATTTTGCCCTCTTGTCACAAATGAAGCCCAACAATGTCAAATAAGCTCTTGAGGATCCATCATGGGTCAAAGCAATGCAAGAAGAGCTTGCTCAATTTGACAAGAATGAGGTTTGGACACTAGTACCTCATCCGGATGGTAAGAAAGTTACGGGTACTAAGTGGGTGTTTAAAAATAAACTTGGTGAGGATGGACAAGTTGTTCGTAACAAGGCTAGATTAGTGGCCCAAGGTTACGATCAAAAAGAGGGTATAGATTTTGATGAGTCTTTTGCTCCGGTAGCTAGAATGGAAGCAATTAGGTTGCTTCTTGCCTATGCTGCCCATAAGGGTTTCAAAATGTTTCAAATGGATGTTAAATGTGCTTTCCTTAATGGCTTTATTGATAGAGAAGTGTATGTGGCACAACTCCCTGGTTTCGAACATAAAGATTTCTCAAATCATGTTTTTAAACTATCTAAGGCTCTTTATGGTCTTAGACAAGCTCCAAGAGCTTGGTATGAAAGGCTTAGTGCCTTCTTGTTGGAAAATCAATTTCAAAGGGGTACCACCGACACTACTTTATTTATTAAAGCATCTAATTATGATATTCTCTTAGTTTAAGTTTATGTGGATGACATTGTGTTTGGTTCGGCCAATGAGACCTTGTGTGAAGAGTTTGGAAAACTCATGACTAGTGAGTTTAAGATGAGTTTAATGGGAGAGCTAACTTTCTTAGCAGCTGAATCAGGATATATTTGGGTATAATATTCTCTTTCTTCTACTCCATTTCTGTTTCTGCTGCAACAGGAGATAAAACCAAAAATATCTCGTGCTGATTGACGAGACAAAAAGAAAAGTCTCGTGGCTGGGGACGAGACAAAATAAAAAGTCTCGTGACTAGTGACGAGATAAAAAGACAAAAAGTCTCCAGAAGCAATTTCTAAGGCCAGCAAGTATTATCAAGCGAAAAGGAGACTAAGATTCAACCCCCTTCTCTTAGCCACTGATAACCATCACAATCAAACACTATGTGATGATTCAAGGGGAATCAAGAACACTGCAGTAAATACAGGGTGTTCTATGAATTTCTGAATGACCTCTATGATTTCGTTCATGTACTGAAGTGATATTGCAGTAAAGATTGCTACTTTATATATAGTCACCAATGATAACTGAATCAAAATACTAACAAAAATTATTCTGTTACAAACTCAGAAGTAACAGATTCTAAGGTAGATGTAACTGATTTAACTAACTAAACGCTGATTATTTGAGTTACTTCTCAGTTCTCTCTACAAAATATATTCATAAATTGTGTGGTGAGAATTATTATGAACATAGGGTGCATTTGTTCAATTTGGGGGACAAAAATATGATGTTCCTAATCAAAATTCACTTTTAATAGAACAAAATAGATTAAAGTATAATTATCTTTTCGAAAATTTCGATTTCAAAATTCACTTTTAACTTCTGTGTATCTTATTATTGTGTATTATTACCAGAATAAAGAATATTATGGAAGCTTGCTCCATGAGAATGCTTAGTTTGATTTTGTTGTCATCTAATATTATATGTAGATTGTGATTGGGCGTGTTTGTTTTATAATTTGCAAATTATGGGTTAGTTAGTTGAACAGAATTTGACTTTCTTTTTTAAAACAAATTCCTTAAACTATGATATGACACTTAATAATCATATCATGACTATTTTTTTAACATTGTTTAAATGTACTTAAGAAATACTCCTAATGGGGTGACAGATATAGTTATAGTTAGTTTATGTTTCTCCATAGAGTGGTGAATGGAACGTTTCTCTTTTTTATTTTCTTCTATGTTAATTAAAATTGTATTATATTATATTTAGGATTAGGAGCCATAAAACAATTACTAAAGTTAATTTTCTTATATAATTGCTATGTGTAAGGATATTTGTTTGTATTTAACTAAATCTGTTTTACTGATTTTTCAAAACGTAGAAAGATGTGTGGACATATTTAAGAATAGCCATTTAAAAACTAAAACAATAACCATATATCAAAAAGAATATCTAAACGTAGGCAAGTTTTCCCGTGCTCAGGCAAGAACGCAAATATCTTGGTAAGTCTGCCATCTCCAACTCACCTCATGTTACACGGAAAAAGGGCTAGAGCAAGAAATTTCATTACCATAATGCTATATGGATATTAAATCAGAAGAAAATACTAAATCAAAACCAATTCTAATTTTTAACAAAGCTGTTATAGATAAGATGAAGGTGTAAACCAACCACACTGATATTCAAAAGTTTGGTTTTACTCTATCACAGTGCCTGCTGCATAAACACAGAGAAAGAAAATCTAGTGATTTGAGATCAGCATTAGGTAAGTTCAATACAATATTAAAACAACAAAAACAGCAGCAGCTATATATGTAAATTAATGACATAACGAAGAGAACAACGATCATATTTTTTATGAGATAGCTAAAATGCAATATGATTTCAAACCTAATTCACCTAATAGACATTACATTGTTTCAATCACAATTTGCCGTACAAGATATTACTTCTCTTTAGTATTGAACAAGTGAATGACATTTCCACACCTTTTCACAAACAAGCCTTTGCATATTTGAAATAGTTTAAACATATAATAATACCTAAAATTCAAAAACCCAATCCCACATATTTTTTACCCTAAAATTAACAAGATCAAAGGAGTGATTGATACCCATAATCCATACAATAATCTGGTCCAGATGACAGTATGTTCAAATATAACTAAATTCACGGATACGAAAATCCAGAGCTAAAAGCGAAGGCCATGGAAGCAAATCCTATGAACAAGCACAGGAGTAACGGCAATTTTGTTCTCTCAGCTAAAAGAGAGCAAGAAACTAACAATCAGCAAAGTAGAATCAGAAAAGATGATACACTATAATCTCTAAAATTGAAAGGAGAGGGTTCAGCCTGCAAATAAGTGCATGCGATTGGGAACTACATAAGCAAAGCGGAATCCAATCTGGAAGAACAATAAACTCCGATAAAACCACAAATTGATAAGAGATGTGGAAAATGTTAGATTTCTTTATAAAACCAGTAATTTACGTACCTCCAGCCATTGCCAATAAATTCTTCGATTTAATTTGGAACTTCCAATTCTTGAATCACAGAGAGCTAGATGGAATCAAGTTGTATTTTTTTTGTTCTTATGATCAGAATTGGGGACCCAAATTTTATAAAGTTTATGATGAACAGTCGTGTTCTTTCCATCAAAGAACAGACCAACTGTCAATATAATAATGAATAATTACAATACCACCCAAACTAATTTCTATATTAACAAATTGGACCACAATTAGAATAAAAATTCTAACATTCTCCCACTTGGTCCAACATTTGTTACGTATAGTTTGTAATTACATACTATGCTTAAACAATTAAGACAAATTACACGAATCATAGCGGTAGTTTTTCATTAATCGAGTATTACCTTCTATGTATTACAATGTAATATCTCCTAACTGAATAAACTCTTCATGTGGTATTTCTGTAGGAATAAGCCCAATGCTTATTCTAGGTCCTTCACTGAATTTTATTTGTCATTCTCAATCATGTATGCGCATATATACTGACCAAATGAGAAACAAACAATAACATGAATTTCATATCCAAATATGTCATATAATATAACATAAGTCATATAAGTGACGTTACAGAACATAAACCCATACTAGTAACATGATCCTTAAACAATCCTAGTGGCATGCCTTTTGTCAAAGGATCAACTATCATCTGTTTAGTACTAATATGCTCTATCTGTACCTCATTAGACCTAACTCGGTCTTTAATGTCTAAGTACTTAATATCGATGTGCTTACTTCGACTACTACTTCTATTATTCTTAGCCATAAATACAGCAGCTGAATTGTCACAATATATTCTTAATGGCCTAGAGATACAATCCATAATCTTAAGCCCAGAGATGAAATTCTTTAACCAAACACCTTGTGATGTAGCCTCAAAACAAGCAATAAACTCGGCTTCCATGGTAGAAGTGGCTACAAGTGATTGTTTTGCACTCTTCCAAGATACTGCTCCATCAGCAAGCATAAAGATGTATCCTGATGTTGACTTTCTAGAATCAACACATCCCGTCAAGTCTGAATCTGAGTATCCAACAATTTCCAAATTGTCGGTTCGTCTATATGTAAGCATGAAGTCCTTGGTCCCTTGAAGGTACCTTAAGACCTTCTTTGTAGCTCTCCAATGGATAATTCCTGGATTGCTTTGATATCTTCCTAACATGCTAACAGCAAAAGTAATGTCAGGTCTTGTACAGACCTGAGCATACATTAGGCTTCCAACGGCTGAAGCATAAGGAATATTTTTCATCTGTTTCTTTTCAAGTTCATTTTTGGGACATTGATCTAAGCAGAATTTGTCACTTTTCACAATAGGTGCAAAACTTGGTGAACAATTTTGCATTTTAAACCTCTCAAGAACTTTATTAATATAGGCTTCTTGAGATAAACCTAAAATTCCTTTATGTTTATCTCTATGAATCTTTATGCCAATGACATAAGATGCATCACCCATATCTTTCATATCAAAATGTCTAGAGAGAAATTGTTTCACTTCATGTAACAACCCTAAATCATTTGTTGCAAGCAAAATATCATCTACATATAAGATGAGAAATATGATCTTGCTCCCACTAACCTTGTGATATATACATTGATCAGAAATATTTTCAATGAACCCAAATGAAGAAATCACATTGTGAAACTTCAAATACCACTGTCGGGAAGCCTGCTTAAGACCATACATTGCTCTCTTAAACTTGCAAACTAACTCCTTACCAGCACTTGAGATGAACCCTTCGGGTTGTCTCATATAGACTTCTTCTTCCAAATCTCCATTAAGGAATGCCGTTTTCACATCCATTTGATGCAATTCCATGTCAAAGTGTGCTACCAATGCCATAATGATGCGGAAAGAGTCTTTTTTTGAATTAACAGGAGAAAAGGTTTCCCTGTAGTCAACTCCTTCCCTTTGAGTGAATCCTTTGGCAACAAGTCGAGCCTTGTAGCGCTCAATATTACCTGATGAATCCTTCTTGGTTTTAAAGACCCATTTACAGCCAATGGCCTTTTCCCCATCAGGCAATTCTACAAGATCCCAAACTTGATTATTTGCCATAGAATTCATTTCATCCTTCATAGCATCTAGCCATAAATTGGAATTACGACTTTTCATTGCTTGTGAAAACGTCGTTGGGTCATTTTCATCACAAACATCATAATCAGACTCAGCAAGATATACTACATAGTCACTAGAAATTGCAGGCTTTCTAATTCTTGTTGATCTTCTTAATGTTGCATCATCAACCTCTTGTAAAGGTAGTGGCATAATAGGTTCTCCCTCTTCTTGAAGTTGCTCTTGAGCAATATGTTCTTGAACAACATTTTCATTATAAAGAGTTTGATCCTCCACCATATGATCTACTTGAACATTATCTTCATGATGTGGAACATCAGTAATAGGTTGTTCTATATTGAGCCTATCTGTATGGGCATTGTATTGAACAATCACTCTTGTACATGGAGAGGTTTGACAAACATTATCATTCTCAACAACTTTAGGAGGATGATTTCTCCCACTTTCCACATCATGCTCTAAAAACCTTACATTTCTAGATTCAACTATTTTACTTGAATGGAAGGGACAATAAAATCTGTAACCCTTAGACTTTTCTGCATAGCCGATAAAATAGGCACTTATCGTCCTTGGGTCCAACTTCTTTTCTTGTGGATTATAAACCCGAACTTCAGCAGGACAACCCCAAATGCGTATATGATTCAAACTAGGTTTTCAACCTTTTCATAGCTCAAATGGCGTTTTAGAAACTGCCTTTGTTGGAACTCTATTTAATATATACGCAGCTGTCTTAAGGGCTTCACTCCACAAGGATAAAGGAAGATTGGAGTTGCTAAGCATACTCCTCACCATAATCCTTGTTTTACAAGCTTAGATAAAGAAATCAAATTTTAGAAAAATCTGGAATATAAAAGGTTCTTTCTAAATCTAAAATACAACCAGTACTTAATACAAGCCTAAATGTTCCAACAGCTTCCACACGTGAACGCATCCGATTGCCCATATAGATGCTTAGTTCACTTCCTATCGGTTTTCTTTTCCTTATGAAACCCTGCATGGTATTTGAAATATGAATTTCAGCACCAGAATCAATCTACCAAGTGTCATGACATATTTCAACAAAATTATATTCAAAACACACTAAAGGAATAAGATCACAAAGGTTAGTACCTTTCTTTTCAAGCCAAACTTTAAATTTTGGGCACTCCTTCTTCATGTGTCCTTTCTTTTTACAAAAGAAACACCGTGCACTTTCTTTCTTCATAGGATGGGATACAATACCCTTTCCTTTCTTCTTATGAGCTTACTTTTTACTACCCTCATTTGTCACTAATAGTGCACTTTCACCAAATTCCTGAATTAGCCTTCCTTCCTCTTGCACACACATCACCAGTAATTCGTTAATGGACCATTTTTCCTTATGTGTGTTATGAGAAATCTTAAATGGTCCGTACTGGGAAGGAAGAGAATTCAGAATAAGATGCACCAGAAATGAGTCAGAGATCTCAACCTCTAAAGCTTTTACTTGTGCTGCAATGTCTCTCAATCTCATGATGTGTTCACGCACACCTCTTACGCCTGTAAACCTCATAGATGACAATTGTGCCATTAGGGTGCTTGCAAGTGCCTTACTAGAAGACTCAAACTGTTCATCAATAGCCTTCATATAATCCTTGACATTCCTACAATCAGGAATTGAACCTCGGATACTAGCTGAAATACGAGACTTAATGAACATCATACTTAAACGGTTGGATTTCTCCCACCGTTCGTATAATGCTACTTCGGCTTGAGAACTAGCATAAGTAGGTGTCGGAGGCTCTTCCCTATGAAAAGCATAGTCAAGGTCTGCACACCCCAAGTGAAAGAGAATCTTATCTTTCCATTCCTTATAGTTGTCACCACTTAACAAATGAACTTCATATACAATTTCAGATATCATTACTGCTGCAAATAATAAATCATGCTAACATTATTCAACTTTAAATAGGCACATCAAAATCCATAACATATGATAATACATGCCAATGCAAGTCATATCAAAATGAATATGAATTATAGTGTCATTAAAATCTACCTGTGGGCAAAGATTTTAACACACATAATATTCACTATACTAACTAAAGTATTGAAACTAGAAAATAAAATACTACTTCTTAATACCTGTAGGATAATTAAGAAGTAAGAAATATTTTCTATTTCAATCTAATTATATGTGAATAACATAATGAATTCCTGTGGGCAAGTTTATTATATAATTCACAACAATTACAAATATATCATATTAATATTTATGTGATCTCTTTAAATATAATTATTATCAAGGATGCTGTGGCTACTCCTCAATAAATCATATATTAATCACAATATGATATGCAGCGGAAGAATTTATATTGCATGCAAATATAATCATCAAATAAATAAATTGAGTAGCATGAATAATATTAAAGTGGAGATGATCTAGTGGATAAATATCTTAGTAATATTTAGAAAATCCAAGTTCAAACCTCACTCCAACCAAAATTTGAATTTTTATAATAAAATTTAAATTTTGAAACACAACAACTTTTTTTTTTTTACCAAAGATAGGAGACTCGAACCCGCAACCTCTTAATTGAGTATGGGGAGATTATGCCATTTGAGCTATAACTCATTGGCTTGAAACACAACAACTTCAACGTAAAAGTAGAAAGCATTTAGTATTATATAACAAACAAAATTCATCCACTGAAACAAGTTCATTGTGTCTTCTCTCTTCCACTGTCTTTCCTTTCTTCTTCTCTCTTTCTTTCCTTTTTTTTTTAATTCAAGAATAAGAAAACTTATGGGAATCATGAAAAATTATACTATTATGAAGAACAACTACCCCACAAATTTAGAAGATTCCTTCTGGGAATATTATTTATTATTCCCTCTTCTTATGGTACGTCAACTTTAATTTCAATAGTTTTTCTTACTTATTTCAAAATTCATACTATACATTCTTCTTTTGAAAATAATTTATCAAAATAATGCACAGTAATTAAATTTTGAAATGGAAAGGCAGAGACAATTTTACTCTGATACCACATGTTAGATTTCTTTATAAAACCAGTAATTTACGTACCTCCAGCCATTGCCAATAAATTCTTTGATTTAATTTGGAACTTCCAATTCTTGAATCACAGAGAGTCAGATGGAATCAAGGTGTTTTTTTTTTGTTCTTATGATCAGAATTGGGGACCCAAATTTTATAAAGTTTATGATGAACAGTCGTGTTCTTTCCATCAAAGAACAGACCAACTGTCAATATAATAATGAATAATTATAATACCACCCAAACTAATTTCTATATTAACAAATTGGACCACAATTAGAATAAAAATTCTAACAGAAAAAGGTTGCAGAATAACACAAATTGGGGGGAGATTAAGAAACTCGTACCTAAAAGTGAAGTGGTTAGAACGAAGTAGAATTTTTGGTTGTAATTGAAAGGAGATATATGGCTCGGTGAGGTTGATGTGTACAGAAGGTTGAATAGCATTAAGGGTTTAGCAGTAACGGCAATGACCTACCACTCAGACTCAGCTACCAGCCAGCACATCGGTCCAAATTTCCAACACACCCTTCCGCAGATTATAGAATCGGCAACGATACTTGAGAAACCTAGCAGATTAACGCGATAGCGAAGAACAAGAACATAGACCGAACTGAAAGTGTAGTGTGGCGCGAGGATAGTAGCTGACATGAGGACATCAAAGGAAAGATTTCTGGCAGAGCCAATTGTGATGATGTTGAATGTAGGAGGGAACTCTAATAGAGACTCTCTTCTTCGAAAGAATGGTTAAAAAAATGGAAAATTTTGAAAAACTAAAAATATGAAGGGGTAAATGTCTTATTTTTAGTTCTTTCAAAAACAAAAAAAATGAGTTCTATTTGTAAATATTTTTTCTATGGTTAATGATACTCCCACACAAAAGTATGAGTAAGAAATCTGTTGCCCTCTTATTATTATGTTAAAATCGATTTGAGCAAATATAATCTAACATTAAAATAAACTATATTCATTTATTCTAATCCAATCAAATCATTAATATAAATTGTTAGTTATAATTAATGTGATCAAATAAAATATTAAATATTTAATATTGATCTCAATCAAATCAAATAAATAATTGGATTAATATTTACATACAAGCTTTTTCACTATACAAGTCATACAAGTCCTAAAAATCCCTAATCTCTAAAACGCGCCTCTTATGGCATGCATGTTTCACGCGCCTCCTTAATAGATTTTTTAATCAATCAACACGCAAATATATAACTTCCTTTTTTGAAAGGATTTCGTTTCCTTTTTTGAATTCCTTCTGCGTTTTCTTGTCTTCTCTCTTCGATCTCTTTCGTGCGTTTCTCTCCCCCTTCTCCTTTGCCGTTTACGTAAGTTTCTCTCTCTGTTCTCTTTCTTCATTTTTCTCGTTTTCTATTATTTCTGAAATTAAGCTCTGAAATCGTTTTGAAGATAATGGATGATTCAACTTCGGATTATCAGCTAAACTAGAGCGAGGTGGATTTTGAATTTGAATCCAATGAAGTTCCTGAGGTGTGATTTAATTCCAGTTAATAATTGAATTTGAATTTGAATCCAGTTAGTAGTTTATAATCGTGTAGTTGAATAATGCGTGAACCTTGTCTGTGAAATTTGCTGTTCATTATTCTTTGTTTGAATTGAATCTAATGTACTAGTTCTAATGAATTTTCTGCATTTTATATCAGACGTTCGAGTGTAAATTAGGAATATTTGGGTGTATTTTAGGAAAGTTTGGGTGTATTTATAGTTTATGACTTTTCATCTCACTAAGGGTGAATTGTCTTATTCTTTTAGTTGAATTGTTTTAGTTTCTGTTTAATGATGATTCATGAATCTGATTTTTGTTATTTTTTATGATGGTTTTATAGTTCTATTTGCATTCTATAGTTTATGCTTGTTTTAATATGGTGTATTTTGCAGCCCCTCTATGGTATTGATGAGCAGTTTGTTCTCCACATACAAGCATTTTTCATACAAGTCTTCTCCTTCTTTTATTGTTTTGAATCCAATCAAGTGGCTAAGGTGTGGTTCAATTCAGAAGAAAAAAATGTAGCATTAGAGAAAACATTTTTCTGTATAAAAATGCTATTTGTACACTAAAATTAGCTGCTAAAATCAGCCACCAATATATTTGTGTATAAATACATGTGTGGGTTAATTTATTTTCAATGTATATTTGTATTCCAGTATGTATTTTATACTGGTGGCTGACTTTGGTGGCTAATTTTAGTGTACACGTAACATAACTCATTTCTGTATTTGCAGCAAATTTAGGTGTAAAACGAAGATATTTTGGTGTAACATGAAGATATTTGGGTGTATTTTAAGGAATTTTGGGTGTAATTTTATTCTGATAAGTTCTGCATAATTTAGAACTCTTTTTCTTCCTGCTCCTCATCTTCTGGTGCTTCTTTTTTTCATCATCATCACCAACTTCTTCTTCTTTTTTTTTTCTTATTCATCTTTTTTTTTTTACCTTCTCAAGTTTCTTCTTGTTTTACTCTCTTAACAAGAATAAAAACAAAAAATCAAACAAAAAAGAAGAAGAAACACATAATACTCCAAAATCACTTGGAAAAAGGATGAACTTATATTCATTTAACTAAAAGAAAGAAAGAAATAATGAAAAAAAAGAAGAAAAAATACAGCATTAGAGGAAACATTTTTCTGTACAAAAATGCTATTTAAACACTAAAATCAACCACTAAAATTAGCCACCAATGTATTTGTGTATAAATACATGTGTAGTTTAATTTATTTTCAATGTATATTTATATTCCAGTATGTATTTAATACTGATGGCTGACTTTGGTGACTGATTTTAGTGTACACGTAGCATAACTCATTTCTGTATTTGTAACAAATTTGGGTATAAAACGAAGATATTTGGATATAACATGAAGATATTTGGGTATATTTTGAGGAATTTTGGGTGTATTTTTATTCTGATAAATTCGGCATAATTCAAAACTCTTCTTCTTCCTCCTCCTCATCTTCTGTTGGTTCTTTTTTTTTCTTATTAATCTTTTTTTTGTTTTACCTTCTCAAGTTTCTTCTTGCTTTACTCTCTTAACAAAAATAAAAACAAAAAAATCAAACAAAGAAGAAGAAGAAATACATAATGCTGCAAAATTACTTGGAAGATGATGAACTTACATTCATTTAACTAAAAGAAAGAAATAAATAAGGAAAAGAAGAAGAAGAAAAAAATGTAGTTTTAGAGGAAATATTTTTCTGTACAAAAATGCTATTTGTACACTAAAATCAGCCACTAAAATCAACCACCAATGTATTTGTATATAGATATATGTGTGCTTTAATTTATTTTCAATGTATTATTTGTATTCCAGTATATATTTTATACTGGTGGCTGACTTTGGTGGTTGATTTTAGTGTACATGTAACATAACTCATTTCTGTATTTGCAGCAAATTTGAGTGTAAAACGAAGATATTTGGGTGTATTTTTATTCTGATAAGTTCTGCATAATTCATAACTCTTCATCTTCCTCCTCCTCATCTTCTGTTGTTCTTCTTCATCTTCTTATTTCATATTCTCATAATTCTTTTTGGGAGGAAAAAATCAAACAAAGAAGAAAAAAATAAATAATGTTGCAAAATCAAAAGAAGAAGGAGGAGAAACACGATGATGAAGATGAAACACACGAAGAAAAAGGAGGAGAAACACAAAAAAAAAAGGAGAAGAAGAAGGAAGAAGAGGAGGAGGAGGAGAAACGCGAAGAAAAAATGACAATTATGATTTTCATCGAGGAAGAAGAAGAAGAGTCGTTCTTAATGGTGAGGGAGCACTTTGGAAACGTGATGCGCGTGTTAACACGCTTTTGTGGATGAGTGTAGCTTCTGTTGGATTTGGCCTAACTTGTAAGACTTGTAAACCAAAAAGACTTATATGTGTAGCATGACTGTAAATAATTGGTGGAAACTCAGCTACAGTCGACTTTACGTGAAGTTGATAGTCGAGAGCTGCTAGATGAAAATTTAGTCAAAGCAGTCAAATCATTTAACGGCTGTCAGTTATCAACTTCACGTAAAGTCGACTGCACCTAAATTTTTACCTAAATAATTAATGATAATACTTTTAAAAATTAATCAAAATACATAAAACAAAAAAAATTAAAATTAAAATAAAATCAATATATTTATTCTAGTCAAATCAACTAATTATTGTAATTAATTAGTTATAATTAATATGACCAAATAAAATATTAAATTATTTAATATTTATCTCAATCAAATAAAGAATTAATTATGATACTCTTAAAATTGTTGATCAAAATATATAATACAACAAATTGATATAAACCAAAATAAAATAAATTCATTTATTTCAGTCAAATCAAACAATTATTTGATTAGTTATAGTTAATATATTCAAATAAAAATATTAAATAATTTAATATTTATTTTAATTAAATTAGGGATAGCAATAGAACAAATAGGAATAAGTTTTTGTCCTATTCAATTCCATCCTGATCCGTCTTACAATAATTTGTATAAAATTCGTCCCGTTTTTATTTGTGGAATAATAAAGAGTTAAACCCTAACTTATCCCTGCGGATATCCGCCTTATCCGTATAATTATTAAAATTTAACAAATAAAATTAAATTCAAAATTATATGTAACTATAATCACATATATAATATAAATTAAAATAAAATATTAAATATGATATAATATTATTATTCATTTTATTAATTAAAACATATATTATACATGCCCAATATTACCTAAATCCGACCTCAATTCACCACGCTCAAGATCCCGCCGCCCTAAAAATTCAGAAACCTGTCTGAGCGGATAGAGAGATGGGTACTAGTGAGTTCTGTGTTGTCATCCTTAAATCAAATCAAATAAATAATTAATTTTAACTTTCTTAAAAATTATTATTCAAAATATATAACACAAAAAAAATTAATACAAATTAAATAAAAACTAAAAAAATTAATTTGATATTTATTTTAATTTAATAAAATTAATAATTAATAAATTAACATATTTAAATAAATTAAAAAATGTTTTAAAAACATATCTCATCAATGATGTTATTACTTATTAATTGAAAAAATTTGATGTGAATAATATATAATTTAGAAATTAAAAAAATATATTTTTATCATGTATTTACTTAAATCACTAGACTATTACAAACTTTTATAATACTCATAACATCTTTTAAGCCATTTTTTAAAAATTATTTTGTATAGAATAAAATATTTTTTTAATTATTTTGTATGAAATAAAATATTTTCTTTAATTTCTAAATTATTATTGACTATGTAGAGTATTTTATTTAAAATTTGAGTACATGCATGTATTTACCTAAGTCATTAGAACATTACAAATTTTTATAGTACTCCTAACATTTTTTAAACCCTTTTTTAAATTATTTTGCATAGAATAAAATATTTTTTGTAGTATAATTTAAATAAATTTATTAAAAAATTTTGTTGAAAAATATTTATGAGCTATTAAAAATGGACAAAAAGTATTGTATGTAATTCGAATTGATAGCTCATTAATATTTTAAAGAAGTCTCGTAATTAAATATTTTGTTAGCTTTTTTTTAATGTATGAAATAAAATATAT
Source organism: Arachis hypogaea (assembly GCF_003086295.3). Taxonomy (NCBI): domain Eukaryota; kingdom Viridiplantae; phylum Streptophyta; class Magnoliopsida; order Fabales; family Fabaceae; genus Arachis; species Arachis hypogaea. Next base: position 3,244,063 of record NC_092054.1, on the reverse strand, counting down.
TTTTTTAATTTTTTTAATAATTTTTTTTAATAAATTATTATTTTTTTAATAAAATTTTTTAAATAAATTATTAATTTTTAAACAGCATAATTCAAATTATACCACGAATAATTCGAATAAGTCAAATTCGAATTATTTGGGAACGCGTGCGTGGGTCTAATTCGAATCACCCTAATTCGAATTACTGTGTATGTATAATTCGAATCAGGTTGATTCGAATTAGTGGGTATGTGCGTGTGTACATAGTTCGAATCACATTGATTCGAATTACATGTAGTTTGAGTTCGAATTGATCCTGGTTCGAACTATATAGAAATGTGCATTGGTGGATTTATGAACCAGATTTTGGTTTGGCGGATTTGTGTAAAATTTTGCTCTCTTTGGCTTAATATAGTGATTTGCCCAAATAAGCCAAGGTGAGGAAATTTTTACCTAAATTCGCCAAACCAAAATCTGGTTCATGAATCAACCAATGCATGTTTATATGTAGTTCGAACTAACTAAATTCGAACTTGATTTACACATAATTCGAATCATGTTGCTTCGAATTATACACAAAACTCACACACACACTAATTCGAATCCACCTGATTCGAATTACACCCAAACACGCAAACCCAAGTAGTTCAAAACAGGCTGATTCGAATTACACAATGTGTAGTTCAAATTAGGCTGGTTCGAATTATAAAGGCCCAGAAGTGTATATATATGGTGTGAACGTAAATTGATCTCATTAGAGTGAGAAAATGGCTAGTGAGGAGAGTTTTGTAGTGTTGGTTCACCACAGAGGAACGATTAAGAGAAAAATACGATCTAGTGTGAAGTTCACCGATAAGGATCCTCTCAGTATTTTCGTGAGGCCTATGATGAGCTACGTTGATCTTGGTAATTCCGTGCTACAGAGGCTCGGTCTGCAGGGGGTGAAGCGGGTGAAGAAATTTTTCTATCGCATTCCAATCTCAGTGCTAAAAGAAATCGTGAAGTACGATTGTTTCACGATCGGGAGTGATGAGGACTTGCAGGTCATGTTTCATTGTCGCCGGCAGTTTTCCGAAGTTAGGACACCTAAACTGTTGGCGAAGTTAGTTGATGTGGTATCCAGCTCTGGGGTTCGAACCGGAATACCCCCACTGTAGGCACGGTAGCCGGTTCTAGCTCCAGACCTGCTGGTGCATCTTCCTCCGTTCCTGTGTATGAACCTCCGGTCCAGCGTGTCGCGTCCCCTTCGTTCGCTGTTGATCTCAACTATAGTGGAGGCGGAGAGGTTGGAGTAGGGGATTTTGTGCCGACCTCTTTACAGTGTGCTGCACCGGTTGGTCTTGGAGATGCAATGTTGGATGATCCAGACGATGATGATGTGGAGCCGGATATCATTGCTGATGACAGCGGCGATGATATTGGAGTGAGTGAGCCTACTGAGGCGGGACGTGGTTCTAGCTCTGGCACACAGCAGTACCCTCTGCACTTTTCATCTTTGGACTCGGATGCCATGAGGCGGGAGGGGGTTCCAACGACGTCACACACCGCCATAACGTCGTATGACGAGGCTCCAACACCTCAGGGTGCACAACCTGAAGGACGTCGGGAGAGCTATATGGCATCCAGATAAACTGCAAAAACATAGCAACAATGTTAGCCCATATCGTGATGTGAACTATGAAAGGTTAATTAAGTTAACATAAGCGATGAGTATACTCACATCCGTGGACTGTAACAGGTCTATCCTCAGCCTCCACATCTGCACTCGAGGTCCTTTCTCGCTACCAGAAGGATTGTGACCTGACCACCTGCAACTCACATCGGTGTTATGACGAAAGAAAAGTATGACAAAATAGTATAACAATACAAGCGGACATGGAATTAAATAATTTAACCCATAATAGAAAAATCCTACAACAGTACCTTGACGCCAAGGGCCAGCTGAACGTATCATACCCACCAGGTCTAAACCCAGGAAAGCACCAAAAGATCCAGGACTGAAGTAACTGTAACGGGCCGGCTAACTTCACCACATGTTTGTTGGTCACTCGGCACATGCACCGATACAACCACGCTAGTGCTGTCGACCCCCAGCTGTAGCCACCCATCTCCTCAAGCCTAGCCACGTAGGGTAGCCATCTGATGTGAATACGATTGCCGGACTTTTCGGCAAACAACCGAGTGCCCAACAGCATCATGATATAGGCACGAGCATAGCGCCTCACTGTCTCCTCGTCGGCTCCCTTCGGGCACTCTCCAAAAGTCTCCTGGAACCAGGTGCAGTTCACTGCGAACTTCTGAATTTGGTTCGCAGGAGGTAACACACCAAGCAACTCCTGGAACCACACCCAGGCTGGACGGCCACCCTGGATTACATCTGGAAATCTGTCACGTCCGTCGACCGGCAAGCCCAGCTGGTACGCCACGTCCTGTAGTGTGATGGTGCACTCCCCGAACGGCATGTGGAATGTGTGCGTCTCCGGACGCCACCGCTCGACGAAAGCACTGACAAGAGGCTCATCCAATCTGAACCATCTATCGTTCATCCTTGCAAGATGGTATAATCCGGCCATATGCAGGTACGGGACGTACCTCTCGTCGAGTCGCATGCCCTGCTGCCGCCGCATACTCGAGATGCATCGCTGGGGTTGCGCATAAGATGAACCGCATAATTAGAACCACTTACAAAACTACTAACAGAAACCACTAACAACGTAAACCACGAATAGAAACTACTAGCAGAAAAAACTAATATAAACCACTAACAAAAATCACGTGCAAAATCACATGCAAAACCACAAAATAAACCACAAACAAAACCACTAAAATGAACCACATGCAAAATCATTAACATAACCAAAATGCAAAATCACTAACATAAACCACATGCAAAATCACTAAAATAAACCACATGCAAAACCACTAACAAAACCACATCGAATACCACTAACATAAACCACCAACAAAACTGCAAACAAAACCGCTACCCTAAACCACTAACAATACCGCTAACATAAACCACTAACATAAACCACCAACAAAACCACAAGCAAAACCACTCAAATAAACCGCATGCAAAACCACTCACATAAACCACATGCAAAACTACTAAAATATACCACAAAAAAATTTTCTAAATACTAACCTCGTCGTTGATGACCCCCTGACTATATGAGCAACTCCATCCAAACGATATAGTCTTTCCAGATCGTCCCCCATCGACTTAGTATCCTGCTCGAGCCTTTGTCGGAGAGAATCTGGGTCATTTTTTCTGGGATTTGGTGGGGTTTGAGAATGGAAAAGTGATTCGAATGAGGTGGGTTCGAACTCCTTTTATAGCCGAATCCAGTGTAATTCGAATCAACCCCATTCGAATTACTACTAGAGGCAAAATGTGAGTAATTCGAATCAACCAGATTCGAACTACGTGGGGATTTGTGCAAAAGTGTAATTCGAATCAACCTGATTCGAATTATTCAAAGTGTAATTCGAATCAGGTAGATTCAAATTAGTGAGTGTGTGCGTTTGTATGTAATTCGAATCATGTATTTCAAGTTCGAATTGACCTAGTTCGAACTACATAGAAACGTGGTTTGATTGATTCATGAACCAATTTTTGGTTTGGCTGATTTATATAATATTCTGCTCCCATTGGCTTAGTTATGTGATTTGCCCTAAAAATAATACTGAATAAAATAATAGATTCAAACTTAGCAAAATATGTTTTGAGTTTGAACATAATTTTAGACAAATTCAAATATGAACACCCGAGTCTGAAGTCATTTTTCAATTCAAACTAGTATATCTATATGTGTCTTGCACGGAATTTTTCTTTTTGAAATTTTTAAATGAAAATACGCATAATAATTTTTGTTATAGAAAAATTATAAAATTAATTAAATTTAAATTTAATTATTTTTAATATTAAAAATAATGAAATCGATGAATAATAATTTTACTCTTTTTTCAAAATATAACAATTACTTATTAATAGTAATATAAAGTTTGTGATTAATGTAAAATATTTATAATAGAATCTCGTTTTTTTAAAGATTTATCTTTAAATAATATTAATGGTTGAATTTATATATATTTTTTCATTATTTATGAGTAAAAATTTCAAACTCTCTTATTATTATGTTAAAATCGATTTGAGTAAGTATAATTTAACATTAAAATAAACTCAATTTATTTATTCTAATCAAATCAAATAATTAATATAATTGGTTAGTTATTATAATTAATGTGATCAAATAAATGTTTAATATTTAATATTTATCTCAATTAAATTAAATAAATGATTAATTATAATACTTTTAAAAATTATTAATCAAAATACATAGAATAAAAAATAATAAAAATTAAAATAAAATTAATCTACTTATTCTAATCAAATCAAATAATTATTGTAATTAATTAGTTATAATTAACGTGGCCAAATAAAATATTAAATAATTTAATATTTATCTCAATCAAATAAATAATTAATTATGATACTCTTAAAAATTGTTGATCAAAATATATAATACAAGAAATTGATATAAACCAAAACAAAATAAATTCTTTTATTTCAATCAAATCAAATAATTAATTGATTAGTTATAATTAATATTGTTAAATAAAAATATTAAATAATTTAATATTTATCTCAATTAAATTAGAGGTGGCAATGAGACAGGTAGAAATAGATTTTTGTCCTATCCAACTCCATTATTGTGACTCGTTCTATAATAATCAGCATAGAATTCGTTCCGTTTCTACATGCGGAATAGTAAAGAGTTAAACCCTAACACACTCCTGCGAATATCCACCATGTCCCTATAATTATTAAAATTTAACAAATTAAAATTTAAATTTAAAAATTTATCTAACCATTATCACATACATAACATAAATTAAAGTAAAAGATTAAATATAATACAATATTTTTTATCACTTCATTAATTATTTTATATATATATCCGATCCCGATTAATTATAACATTCTTAAAAATTATCATTCAAAATATATAACACAAAAAAATTAGTACAAATTAAAAAAACGAAAACAAAATTATTTTATTTATTCTAATTATATTAAATAATTATGTAATTAATTAATTATATTTTAATTCAATGAAATTAGTAATTAATAAATTAACATATTTAAATAAATTGAAAAATATTTTAAAAACATTTCGCATCAATTATGTTATTAATTGAAAAAATTTGATGTGAATAATATATTAACAGGTAATAGATAGGAATGAGGGAAAACTCGAAAAAGCGGGAACTGGGAAGTAGGAAGTTAGAAGACAACGCTGAAACAGAGAAACCCTAATCGCCATGGACACCATCAGCGACTTGCCGGATTGTATACTGTTACACATCCTCTCCTTCCTCCCTACCAAAACCGTCTTCCTCACCACCGTCCTCTCTCGCCGCTGGACCCACCTCTGCCACCACCTCCAACACCTCCACTTCGACCAAAACCAATTTCGAAACCGCAATACTTGGTCAGATTTCAGTGCAAAAAAGCGATTTCTCGACATTGTTAATTGGATTCTCTCCCGCCACAAAGCGCCGCCAATTCGAACCTTTCGTCTCACCTGTGACCTAAATCAATCCGATGAATACACTGTGGAGTGGTTCATTAGAAAGGTTTTAGGGCCAAACCTCGAGGAATTGAACCTCCAACTCTCCTCCAACTGTTGCTCCGATCCCAAAGTCGCTATTCCCAACGGCGTTTTCAGCTGCACTTCCCTCGTGACTCTCCGTTTAAACGGATGCCACGTAAGAATCCCTCCGCCTTCTGCCCCGTCGTGCCGTTATCACTTGCCATCGCTCAAGACACTGCAATTGTATTATGTCAAAATCTCTGATGGTAACTTGGAGGAGATTCTCTCTCACTGCACTGCTCTTGAGACTCTTATTCTTGGCCATGTCCGTCAATCCTTCGTGAAGGTCCAATTGAGTATTTGTTTTCCTTCTTTGAAGAGTTTGCACTTCAAATCTTTTTATGGTGACGCTCTTAGATTGCTTGTTATAGACACACCATCTCTTAAACGTCTTGATATCCAATTTGTGTCGTGGTTTCACGAGATCCGTGTTCGCAACTTGCACAATGTGGATGAAGCCAGTATCAACATTGCTCAGCAATCCATTGTGCTCGAGTTTCTTGTGGAGCTTTGCAGGATAAGGATTTTGGAACTGGGTTTTTTAACGGTTGATTTTTTGCCTGAGGTTCCTCCGCATCGTATTCCAGAGTTTACCTGTTTACATACGCTAGAGCTTACTGTTAGGTGTTTTGACACCAGATACATAATGAATATGCTTCAGAAATGTCCCATTCTTAAACTTCTTGCTATTGTTTTTATCATTACTAATCATAAAATGGTATTTCATGTTCTCATGTTCAAGCTATGATTTATGTAAGTTTGTTGTTTTGCTGGCAATTCTTTTAAGTGTGTTTGTTGTTTGTTGCTAGGATCCAGATCAGTCACCAAAATGGGAACACCCAGTGAAGGTTCCTACTTGTCTTGCATCACATCTGCAAGTGATTGAAATCAAGAGATATTTTGAATGCAGAGATGATAGAGATTTTTTCGCCTATGTTCTTCAACATGGACTTGTTTTGGAGTCACTTGATATTCAGGTGGATAATACGAGATCTAAAGGATTTCCAGAAGAATTATCCCTTTTGCCAAGGAGCTCCAAGGCGTGCCAAATTAACTTTTGCGATGTGTACGTATAATGGTGGATGATACGAGTCAGATACAGTATCCTACTAATTATGGCTGAATTTTTCATATCTGAAACAAGTTGTACTAGTTTGAGTAGATTCCCCCGACTGATAAAGGAAACTTAAATTTTGATGATTTTTTCTTTTTATATTTCAACACAGATGTCTCTTCAGATATTTATCATATATATACTTGATACTATTATGATTCATTCATTTCACATAGCCTTTTGTTGTATATAGAAATTCAGTGATTGGTACTTCAGAATTGGAACATGATAATTTTAGCAACGAGGATACCATTTTAAATTTACACCATTCAGGGGAATGAAGCTCCCAAATGTGGAAGTGTTGATAGATCCCGACAAATCTTTTACTTCGTTGATTTTATCTTATGTATCTTTATCTATTTTATTTATGTAACAATTAACAAACATAAAATACCTCTAGTTCTCTCCTCCAAATTATAATCTATACCAACATCTTACAGAGACAAATATTTTTTATAATTAAATCTAACTAAATTAATATAAATTCAATAAAAACCAGCAGTATACATGCATTACGCGTTTCTTTTTTTTCACACTTCGTGTTGACGTAGCACAAAATTTTTTATACATAATATATAAATTTATTGATATAATTTAAAAATTTTTACATAACATAAATTTATTGATATATCATAAAAAAAATATTTACATAGCTAATTTTACTGTACAATTCAATAAATTTTGTAGGAGAATGGAAAAGGCCAAAAAGTAAACGAAGAAGATAATCAAAAAGAGATGCACGTAGGTGGATTTTTTTTAAGTACTTAGTTAGATTTGATTGTGCAAAGTGATTGTCTGTTTAGCATTTTTATAATCTATAATTCTATATATATGTATTCAATCTTTCTGATCTTTATTTGTGTGATAAAAAAAATAATTTCTGGTGAAATAAATGAGTAAAGTATTATTTTTACTTATAAAACTTTAGAATATTAATAAATTTATTCAAAAAAATAAAATTAACTTTATATCCATAAAAAAAATTGAACTTTTACAATCAAAATTGCTTAACCTAATTCTAAAGAGAAAGTATAGGAAGCTAATATATATAGTGTACAATGTGTACAATAGAAAGAATTATGTGGTGGTAATTATTTTTAAAATTTGAATAAATGTAAATAAATTTTATTTTTACATCATATTATAATAATTAAACAGCCCATTATACACATTATTGTACAGATACTTATTGACTCTCTAGTGGAACTCAATCCTAAATTCACCACCTCAATCTCAACCTCAACTACTATCATTATCACTGTCATCAGCACCGATACCACCACCACTATTGTCACCTCCTATTTACCACTACCACCATCATACTATTACTATCTCAGCTCCCTCCAATGCTTTAATGTGATCAAATAAATATTTAATATTTATCTCAATCAAATTAAATAAATAATTAACTATAATATTTTTAAAAATTATTAATTAAAATACATAAAATAAAAAATAATAAAAATTAAAATAAAATTAATCTATTTATTCTAATCAAATCAAATAATTACTATAATTAATTAGTTATAATTAACGTAACCAAATAAAATATTAAATAATTTAATATTTATCTCAATCAAATAAATAATTAATTATGATATTCTTAAAAATTGTTGATCAAAATATATAATACAAGAAATTGATATAAACCAAAACAAAATAAATTTCTTTATGTTAGTCAAATCAAATAATTAATTGATTAGTTATAATTAATACGGTTAAATAAAAATATTAAATAATTTAATATTTATTTCAATTAAATTAGGGGTAGTAATGAAAAAAGTAGAAATAGGTTTTTGTCCTATTCAATTCCATTCTGACTCGTTCTATAATAACTTGTATAGAATTCTTCCCATTTCTACATGTAGAATAATAAAGAGTTAAATCCTAACACACTCCTGTGAGTATCTGCCATGTCTCTATAATTATTAAAATTTAACAAATAAAATTAAATTAAAAAATTTATCTAACCATTATTACATACATAACATAAATTAAAATAAAAGATTAAATATGATACAATATTATTAATCACTTCATTAATTATTTTATATATATGGCCAAATATTACCTAAATCCGACCTCGATTAATTATAACATTCTTAAAAAATATTATTCAACCATATATAACACAAAAAAATTAGTACAAATTAAAAAAAAAACGAAAACAAAATTATTTTATTTATTCTAATTATATTAAATAATTATGTAATTAATTAATTATAATTAATATGATTAAAAATATTAAATAATTTGATATTTATTTTAATTCAATGAAATTGATAATTAATATATTAACATATTTAAATAAATTGAAAAAATATTTTAAAAACATATCGCATTAATTATGTTATTAATTGAAAAATTTTGATGTGAATAATATGGATTTGGATCCTCTAAAGTTTGAATTTCACTTTAGAGAATAAAGTGTGATTTTTTATTTTTGAATAGTTTCTCTTTCATATAAAGTTTGAATTTCACTTTAGAGAATAAAGTGTGATTTTTTATTTTTGAATAGTTTCTTTTTCATATTTATTTTTGGTCCACCTATAAAATTAATGATAAAAAATTACACTTTACTCTTTAAAGTGAAATTCAAGCTTTAGATCCAAATCCGAATAATATATAGCAGGTAATAGATAGGAATGAGGGAAAACCCGAAAGAGCGGGAACTGGGAAGTAGGAAGTTAGAAGAGAACGCAGAAACAGAGAAACCCTAATCGCCATGGACATGATCAGCGACTTGCCGGATTGCATACTCTTACACATCCTCTCCTTCCTCCCTACCAAAACCGCCTTCCTCACCGCCGTCCTCTCTCGCCGCTGGACCCACCTCTGCCACGACCTCCAACACCTCTACTTCGACCAAAACCAATTTCGAAACCGCAATACTTGGTCAGATTTCAGTGCAAAAAAGCGATTTCTCGACATTGTTAATTGGATTCTCTCCCGCCACAAAGCGCCGCCAATTCGAACCTTTCGTCTCACCTGTGACCTAAATCAATCCGATGAATACACTCTGGAGTGGTTCATTAGAAAGGTTTTAGGGCCAAACCTCGAGGAATTGAACCTCCAACTCTCCTCCATCTTGTGCTCCGTTGCCAGAGTCGCTATTCCCAACGGCGTTTTCAGCTGCACTTCCCTCGTGACTCTCCGTTTAAACGGCGTCCACGTAAGAATCCCTTCGCCTTCTGCCCCGTCGTGCCGTTATCACTTGCCATCGCTCAAGACACTGCAATTGTATGATGTCAAAATCTCTGATGGTAACTTGGAGGAGATTCTCTCTCACTGCACTGCTCTTGAGACTCTTATTCTTGGCTATGTCCGTCAATCCTCCGTGAAGGTCCAATTGAGTATTTGTTTTCCTTCTTTGAAGAGTTTGCACTTCAAATCTTTTTATAGTGACGCTCTTAGATTGCTTGTTATAGACACACCATCTCTTAAACGTCTTGATATCCAAGTTGAGTTGTGGTTTCACGAGATCCGTGTTCGCAACTTGCACAATGTGGAGGACGCCCGTATCAACATTTCTAAGCAATCCTTTCTGCTTGAGTTTCTTGTGGAGCTTTGCAGGATAAGGATTTTGGAGCTGGGTTTTTCAGTGTTTTATTGTTTGCCTGAGGTTCCTCCGCATCGTATTCCAGAGTTTACCTGTTTACATACGCTAGAGCTTACTGTTAGGTGTTTCGACACAAGATACATAATGAATATGCTTCAGAAATGTCCCATGCTTAAACTTCTTGCTATTGTTTTTACCGCTAGACAATATATACTAGAGGTATTTCATGTTCTCATGTTCAAGCTATGATTTATGTAAGTTTGTTGTTTTGCTGGCAATTCTTTTTAAGTGTATTTGTTGTTTGTTGCTAGGATCCACATCCGTCACGAAAATGGGACCACTCAGTGAAGGTTCCTACTTGTCTTGCATCACATCTGAAAGTGATTAAAATCAAGAGATATTTTGAATCCAGAGATGATAGAGATTTTTTCGCCTATGTTCTTCAACATGGACTTGTTTTGGAGTCACTTGATATTCAGGTGGATGATACGAGATCTAAAGGATTTCCAGAAGAATTATCCTTTTTGCCAAGGAGCTCCAAGGCGTGCCAAATTAACTTTGCTATCTGTACGTATAATGGTGGATGATACGAGTCAGTATCTTACTAATTATGGCTGAATTTTTCATATCAGAAACAAGTTGTACTAGTTTGAGGAGATTCCCCCGAGTGATAAAGGAAACTTAAATTTTGATGATTTTTTCTTTTTGTATTTCAACACAGATGTCTCTTCAGATATTTATCATATATATTGTTGAACATTATACGTTCATTTTAAGGAAAATTTTTAAGTAGAAAATGAACAAACAATCAAACACTATGTGATGATTCAAGGGGAATCAAGAACACTGCAGTAAATACAGGGTGTTCTATGAATTTCTGAATGACTTCTATGATTTCGTTCATGTACTGAAGTGATATTGCAGTAAAGATTACTACTTTATATATATAGTCACCAATGATAATTGAATCAAAACACTAACAGAAATTATTCTGTTACAAACTCAGAAGTAACAGATTCTGAGGTGGATGTAACTGATTTAACTAACTAAACAGAATCCTGACTATTTCAGTTACTTCTCATTTCTCTAATTCTCTCTACAAAATATATTCATAAATTGTGTGGTGAGAATTATTATGAACATAGTTAGGGTGCATTTGTTCAATTTGGGGGACAAAAATATGATGTTCCTAATCAAAATTCACTTTTAATAGAACAAAATAGATTAAAGTACAATTAGCTTTTCGAAAATTTTGATTTCAGACTAATTATAATTAGTCTTTGGAAAAAAAATATCAATTAGGTCTTTCATAATAATAAGCAGTAATCTAGTTGTCATTTTACTCTTTTTTATATTAAGTAAGAAACGGAAAAAATATATATATATATTAACGGAATAGTTGTGTGTATAAAACTATAATTTCTGTGGTCACCAAAAAAAAAAAAAAACTATAATTTCTGTGTATCTTATTATTGTGTATTATTACCAGAATAAAGAATATTATGGAAACCTGCTCCATGAGAATGCTTAGTTTGATTTTGTTGTCATCTAATATTATATGTAGATTGCGATTGGGCGTGTTTGTTTTATAATTTGCAAATTATGGGTTAGTTAGTTGAACAGAATTTGACTTTCTTTTTTAAAACAAATTCCTTAAACTATGATATGACACTTAATAATCATAGCATGACTATTTTTTTAACATTGCTGAAATGTACTTAAGAAATACTCCTAATGGGGGTGACAGATATAGTTATAGTTAGTTTATGTTTCTTTCTCCATAGATTGGTGAATGGAACGTTTCTCTTTTTTATTTTCTTCTATGCTAAATAAAAATGTCTTATATTATATATAGGATTAGAAGCCATAAAACAATTACTAAATTTAATTTTCTTATATAATTGCTATGTGTAAGGATATTTGTTTGTATTTAACTAAATCTGTTTTACTGATTTTTCAAAACGTAGAAAGATGTGTGGACATATTTTAAGAATAGCCATTTAAAAATTAAAACCATATATCAAAAAGAATATCTAAACGTAGTTACTCATTTTGTGGATTGCAAGAAATGGATGGAGATGACATTATCTTATTTTTCAGTTATAAAATTTACTAAATTAAATCACATAAATATCTTGGACATCAAATCTATTCACCTCACTATCTTTTTTCATGCTAATATATATATATTTCTTTCTTTCTTTTTTTATATTAAAATGATTAAATAAAAATGATAATAATTAATAGAAGGCTTTCAACACAAGACTCTGATGTGGCATCCCAGCTTGCACATGAAGGTTGTTGAAAGCTCTTAATCTCAATAATGTTTGCTTCAAACAAAATAAAACAGAACGATATTCGTTGACCAACTTTCATTCAACTACTTCTAGTTCTTGTTGAAAGAATGTTTTTGCAGTGATCATCAAGGACCCAAATTCAAGAACAATGGTTGACCCCTCAAAAAGTCAAAATCACTGGATGCTAATCCTTCAGAACAAGCCACAATCCATGTAATTCAATGCTCTTTTAGTCTTTTCCTTGCGCTTCAAGAATTAATATGAACACACTCTTTTTCAATGTTTCTTTGCACATGCATCATCAAGAGCTGAACTGTGATAGACCCTAGTCTCTTTCTCTCTCTTTCAGTGAATTTTTTCATTGGTCAAACTTGTTTGTTACATATGTTTAGGTGAAAAGAAGCAATATTGAGAAGAATTATCATAAATTTTCATGTGGGGTTTCATATTTCAAGCTTCTTTGAGGATGTTCTGATGTTAATGGAGCAGTGCAAGAACATGGGAGAAATTCAAGCAAAATTGAATTGTCAGTGTTCATCAAATTTGAAATCCATGCCACCAAATTCTCCTTCATTCAGGAGATTAACAACAAGAAGAGAAGGCAAGGGTGGTGGTGGTGGTGGCGGTGGCGGCAGCCGCAGTGCACAATGGTTTCAGAGCAACCGGATTCTGTTGTGGCTGTTAATGATTACCCTTTGGGCTTATGTTGCATTTTTTGTTCAGTCTAGGTGGGAAAATGGAGATAAAGAAGATGAGTTCTTAGGGTTTGGAAGCAGGTCAATTGATACAAACCCTGATTCTCAACAGAATCACCATCAAGATTTGATTGTTGATGAGAGAATTATAATGTCTTTTGATGATGAAATTGTTGGAAACAAATTGGGGGTTGGTGAAACAATGCATGTAGCTTCTTTGTCCAAGAAAGAAAATCTTGTTCAATCTGTTCCCAAAACCAGCTCAAAGAGGAAGATCAGACGCCGGAGTAAGAGGAAGCGAAAATCGAGAGGCGAGGGAATTGGTATAGAGGAGCAAGATCCAGAAATTCCCAAGACTAATAGTACCTATGGATTCCTTGTTGGTCCATTTGGTTCAATTGAGGATAGAATTCTGCAATGGAATCCTGAGAAGCATTATTTTGGAAGCTGCAACAGGAAGGGGGAATTCGCGCGCCTCGTTCGTTCGAAGAGGTTTGTGTTGATATTCCATGAGCTATCTATGACTGGAGCACCACTCTCAATGATGGAGTTGGGAACAGAACTTTTGAATTGTGGTGGTGCTGCTGTTTCAGCTGTTGTGCTTAGCAAGAAGGGTGGTTTGATGCAAGAGCTCACTCGGAGGCGAATCAAGGTGCTTGAAGACAAAGCCCAATTAAGCTTCAAGGCAGCAAGGAATGCTGATCTTGTCATTGCTGGATCAGCTGTCTGTGCATCATGGATTGGTATGAACAGATTGATAAAGTTTCCTTCTGTTGAGTTATATAGCTTTTATTATTGAAAAGTTGATGTTATTGTTTGTAAATAAGTGAAGAACTGACATTATTTATACTTTTGGGTAAGAGGGTTATGTTTAGTATGCATCATTTGGTACTTCTATCTGTAGCCGACCCTATTTAGTGGGACGCGAATTAGTTTTTTGTTCTAAAGTAGGAGGGTTATCCTTTCAATTCATAGATTCTTCAGTTTTTTGCATACTTATTGAATAGTGTGAGAGTTAAGATAGCAAAGAAGACATTTCAAATTTGCAGTGTATTTACTCTTAATATCTTACTATATTAACATAAACTTCTAGCCTTTTAATTATGGAAAATGCTAGAACTAGAAATTTTGCCAGAATGAGGTAACAATGTGTTTTTTCTATTCATGTTTAAACAGAACAATATATTGATCATTTTCCTGCTGCTGCAAGCCAAGTTGCTTGGTGGATTATGGAAAATCGGCGAGAGTATTTCGATCGTTCGAAGCAAGTCTTGCACAGAGTTAACATGTTGGCCTTCTTATCCAAATCACAATCTAAGCAATGGCAAAAATGGTGTGAAGAAGAGAGAGTGAAACTAAGATCACAGCCTGCAATTATTCCACTGTCAGTTAATGATGAACTGGCCTTTGTAGCTGGCATTCCTTCCATGCCGAACACTCCATCCTTCAGCGCCGAGAAAATGGCCGAAAGAAGGAAATTGTTGAGAGATTCGGTCCGAAGAGAAATGGGGCTGAATGATAATGACATGCTTGTGATAACTCTGAGTAGCATCAACACTGGGAAGGGACAGTTTTTGCTTCTTAAATCAGCAAGCTCAATAGTGGAACATGAACCATCATTGCAAGATGATAATAAAGAAATGAAAAGTTCTTCTGATATTGGAGACTACCTATCTTCTCTTGCTAGAACACATCATATTGGAAGATTATTGCTGCTGTTGAGGAAGAATAGCAGTGTAGCATTCAATGATATCTCAAGCACTTCTATGAACAGGTTACATGAACATACTATTTTGAACAGAGGAAGAGAAGATTTATCCAACAAAAATGCATCAAGGGAACAATCTCTCAAGATTCTAATTGGTTCTGTTGGATCTAAGAGTAACAAGGTGGACTATGTTAAGGGTATTCTGCATTTCTTATCACAGCATTCAAACTTGTCAAAGTCTGTTTTGTGGACTCCGGCCACGACACGTGTCGCCTCGCTTTACTCTGCTGCAGATGTTTATGTCATAAATTCTCAGGTAAATGCTGTTCAACTTATGAATGTTGAGAAAAACAAAAAACACTAATTGAATTTGAATAAATTGCTAATGTCTTTGAAAATTAACTAGTCTCTAAAATTATGAACAGGGATTAGGAGAAACATTTGGAAGGGTAACCATAGAAGCAATGGCATTTGGACTTCCGGTATGTTTGAATTCATGATAATAACTCAAGAATAAAATGGTATCTATTACTCTCAATTTGAGATAAAAATAGAGAAATTTCAATGAATATAAAAGAATACTAATTGGCAATAACTATGCTACTAATCTTCAAAATTTGATGTCTATATATATGGTTCAAATGAATGTTAATGGTTCATTTCCATTTAATCTTTGTGGAGTAGGTGCTTGGAACAAATGCAGGGGGAACTCAAGAAATTGTTGAGCATAATGTAACAGGTCTTCTTCACCCCATTGGACGACCCGGGATTCGTATCCTCGCACAGAATCTCCGGCTTTTACTCGAAAACCGGCCGGCGAGGGAAAGAATGGGAAGAAATGGAAGAAGGAAAGTGCAGAGGATGTACCTTAAACACCACATGTATACAAAATTTGTAGAGGTTCTTGTGAGGTGCATGAGGAGGACCAAATAATTTCTTAGCTTCTTTTTGTTTCTATGATCATCATATATTCTTTCATTCAAATATTTACATAGTGATGTGAATATATTCTACCAAAACTGTTAATATTCTGTACAATTTTTTTTCAGGAAATTAATTGTATGTTACATTTGTTATGCCTTTATACAAAGAAAAGTTCATTTATATTCCAACTTATACTACTTTATATCAAACAAGAGGATTGAATTGTAGCTTATTAATGTTTTAAAAGAAGATAGATAGTGTAAGATTTAGAAATAGAAAAATGTATGTGACAAAAAGAAGGAATTTATTTTATTTGACCGTTTAAAAGACTATATCATGCATTCAACTAAAATGAAAAATCACATTGACATTCCTCAACATTCAATAAAAATACTAAATAATGTGAACAATGGATATATCGAATATTCAATTCACTAGATGTGCGAATGGTTATCTTAATATTAAGATTTAGATGGGTAATTTAGGGTGTAATGTATTTTTACTTTATTGGGCCAATTTTAAAGTCCATTGTTCATATTGTTCACAAAATTTATTGTCTATCTAGCAAAATCCAAAAAAATGAGATATCATGGTCGATATTGCAAAACAAAAATGTTATATGAACACGAGAAATTAGTCACGGTATATTTGTGTATATTTATTTATATTTTATATAATTTTTAATAAAATAATCATTAATTGTCTAAAATAATCAAATTTTTTTCATAATAAAATAATCAACCTTTCATACAGTAAAATATTTACAGCAGTACATGATAAGTTTATGTCATATTTTATAAAATATTAGAATATTGAATATACTATAGTATGAATCTTAAAAGATGTTAATCTGTAATAGATATTTAACTGTTAATAAAAAAAAGAGGAGAATAATTTTCCTATATAATATATAGATACTTGTCCATAGTCATTGCCAAACGAATCTCAATCCAAATTTTCTAATACATATTATTGTTGCAAATTCAGAATATTCTGTGACTCCTATACAGTTTCAAGAGAGGTTGTCTTCTTGTCACTGCAAAGATCAACAAGCAATTCAAAGAACAAATTGAAATTATTAACACTGATCAAAATAATAATAATATATATTCTTATGCACATCATCATGCTCATAATAATGACTTTATAAAGTACATAATTCACATCTAACATTATTATTAGCAATAATAATGGGAAATATTGGTAATGTTATAAATGGGCTTAAGCCTGCAATTGGGATGATAATTGTTCAAGTTGCTTATGCTGGTCTTAGTATTTTATACAAATTGGTTGTAGAAGATGGTATGAACATGAGTGTACTCATTGCCTATAGAACCCTATTTGCAACATCTTTTGTTGTTCCTCTTGCATTCTTCATGGAAAGGTGATTATATATCTTTTCTTCTTTTTTTTATTTTTAATTATGAATAATTAATTAAAATTTTGTAGTATATATGTATGTATTATCTATCACATGAATGAAAAGTGTGTAATTCACGTTACAAACTCTCACATTCTCACTATGTATATATAGTGACATATAATAAAATGACTACATAAACATAAAATTCTTTTGGAAAGTTATCAGGTATATCCGGAAATACTGGTGTTCCAATTGTTTTAACCGTTGATCTAAATTAATATATATTATATTTTTTTTTTATAATTTAGATCAACGGTTAAAACAACTGAAACACTGGTATTTCCGGTATACCTAATAACCTTCCAATTCTTTTTTATTATATTTATATTAATGTCATAAAAAAATGCAATGAAACAGGAAGAGCAAGCCAAAAATTACACCAGATGTTCTCTTTCAATCATTCCTTTGTGGATTATTTGGGTAAGTTGGTACTAGTGATCTTAATGTTGTTTTTATATAGTATTTAACTTAAAAAAAAAAAGAGAATTTCAAAAATTATTTCCTGTTGAGATCGATGTGGAAAAAATTAGAAAAAATATTATTAAAAGAAGAATTTATTTTGATGACTCCATACAACAAAATCTAGGGTAACTTTACAACAAAATCTGTATGTGAGGGCAGTGGCATTTGCATCAGCAACATATGCTTCAACCATGACCAACCTTATTCCTGGTGTGACCTTCATCCTAGCCCTCTGTTTTGGGTAAGTCCATAATTTCCAATAATCACTTTTTTCGAGTTCGAATTTAATTTTGATGCACTTAGTTGTTTATTTGCATCCATTCTTTTAGATGACCAATTACACAGTAAATGTAAAAGATAATTATTTTTATTGACATGACATTACATAATTGGATATACGTGTAAAATTTACACCAACAATGCATGAAAATTATTTTTTTATTAAATAAGTACATGATTTATGAAAGTGAATAAATTAATTAAATTTGTGTGCATTAAAAATTTAGTTTTTCATTTTTTTTAGTGAAATATTAAATAGTGAAACCATGCTTATACCTAAAATATAAATCATCTTTTATATATATATATATATTTAAAATATAAAAATCTTTCTAGAATTGATTCCCAATGTAGGTCTATTCTATAACTAAGTTTTTCATGCAACTACTGCTTTAATTAATTTTGTCAGATTAGAAAGGTTGAAGATTAGAACATTAACAGGGAAGGCTAAGGTTATTGGCACTATAATGGGGATTGGTGGAGTCATGATCATCACATTCTATAAGACCAAAGAGATTCACATTTGGCCTACACATCATGTCAATATGATCAAGCACAACCAATCACACATTTCTCCTACTAATCAAGTTTTGGGCTCTGCTTTTGGTTTTGGAAATTGTTTATGCTATTCTATGTGGTTGATCCTTCAGGTTTTCTTTAATTTCTTCACTCATATGTATACTCTAATTTTCATAATATAAACGTTGTTCATCATATGTATTAGAAAATTAAATTGAAAAAGTATAGGTAGACAATGAAAATATTAAACAATGTGAACAATGGATATATCGGATATTCAATTCACTAGATGTGCGAATGGTTATTCTAGTACTAAGATTTAGGTAAGTAATTTGAAGTGTAGTGTGTTTTACTTGAATTGGGCCAATTTTAAGATCTGTTGTTCATGTTGTTTAAGAAAATCATTGGCTACCTAGCATAATCCAATTAAATTTGATACAATCTCAACTAAATCTTTAAAGTTATTGGTCTGATTTTCAAACTTTTATTCCAGTTTAATTTTCAAACAAGGATAAGATATTTTTTTATTTTTATGATAGGCTAAGATGAGTGAAAAATTCCCCTGGCAATATTCAAGTGCAGCATTGGTGTCAGCAATGGCATGTATTCAAGTAATTATATTTGCACTTTGCATGGAAAGAAATTGGAATCAATGGAAGCTTGGTTGGAATATCAAACTCCTCAGTGTAGCTTATACGGTATAGTTGTTGAAATAACAAAACTTTATTCATGGGTTGTAACTAATTAACATGTTTAATTTATTATTTAGATAATTAAGGGTTAATAATATTAAATTGTTTATTTAATATATATGAATTTGTGTATCAGGGAATAGTGGCATCTGGAATAGCTTTGGTTCTGATTTCATGGTGTGTGAGATTAAGAGGTCCACTTTATGCTTCTACTTTCAACCCTCTTTCTCTTGTCATAGTTACCATTGCAGCCTCTTTAATTTTGGATGAAAGACTCTATGTGGGAAGGTATACATCTTATTTAATTTGCTCTTAATTATTAAATACAAAAATATTTATCATGATATAATATATATATATTCTACCCTCATCTTCTCTTCTAGTTAAATATGTTTTTTTTTTTTATCAATTTAAGAATTTATTTAATTCAAAATATTTAATTATATGCATTATCGATATAGAAAATTTTGTTTATACAAATATACAACCATATATTACTATACATTAGTCACTCACAACATAAAAGTTTTTACAAGTATATACATTTAATTAGATGACAATATTAATATATATAAAGATTTAATTTCCATGCATCTAAAAGAGCAAAAAGATTTTACATAAATTGGGTTGTATTTGGGTATGGACGTGAGGTTTAGACTCCTTGTGAGACAGCGTTCGACTTGTCCTATGTCAGGTAGCCCTCGTTCGAGTTCCTCGTGAGAAGATGGGAGGTGATACCTGCAAAACACTCCAATGCTTAAGTTAGCAAGGATTCCAACAGGTTTATAGTATATTGGATCTTAAATATACGTAAGAGGTGTCAGTGTATTTATAGGTGATGAGTCAATAACTATCGTTGGAGTAGTTTCACTATAGGTGGCAGATAACCATTCCCTTCATCTAGGGTTGTTGAGATCTCTCTTTTAAAAATAGGTGAGAGATAGTAGGAATTAGTTATAACTCCTTCTGAAGAGTTATCACTTTATAGCATTCTGTCCGACCGTTTGAAAAGTCGGTCACTCGATAGCAATCTTCTGGACTTTTTTTACTTTGAGGCTGACTTATGTTTTGAGTCAGGATATAAACAATATCTAATCGTATTTTATCATGTAAATAAAATAATTAATTTTTAAATTTACCACGTTTTAAAAAATTATTTCCATCTATTTTTTAGTTGTCATTACCATTAGCACAATAATGTACTAAATGACTCCCTTTTTTTTTTCTTGTTTTTTTCCCCTTAATATCGTATAGCATAATAGGTTCAATATTAGTAGTGTTGGGGCTATACACTGTCTTGTGGGGTAAAGGCAAAGAATATGAGAACATGGCAAAGGAGAAGCTTACAAAAGTAGTCTCAACCAATGGCCAAACATTGAAGATTATTATCACAACAAATAATCATAGTGATAATAATATTAATAATGGAATTGACATGAAGTTATCAAGAGAAGGACAACAACAAAATGGAGTTAAAGATTGTTCAAGTAACAAAGGAAACCAAGGAAATGAAGGAAAGGTAACCCCATTGAACAATGAGGACTCAAAACCTAGTACCTAGTTCTCATTCATCTCTTTCTTCTTTTTCTTTCATTATTTAATTTATTTTTCGTTTCAAAGAATGGCAGTGTAAAAAGTTGATTAACATCTCTGTTGATTGAGATTTGAATTGTAATTTGCCACATAATGTGAGGGAGTTTTTAGAGGTTATTTTAATTTTTTTTCCAACTTTTTTCTTATTCCATTTTTCTAGTACTTTTAAAAATTTTCCCTAACTAAATGGGATAGCTGGTTCGAAGTAAAAAAAAAAAAATTTCATATCAAAGGTGTAGAAAACTCTCAACATACATAAGGAATGATAAATTTATTGGCAAATTATACTTTTTGGATTTTTATTATTATTATTTAGTTTGTTTTTATTTGATTTTCATTTATCAAAAGGAAAAAGTAAAATGCTTCGTAAATACTACATGAACAACTAATGTGTATAACTACCTATATAATTATTTTAGAGTTGTGTTATTTGTGTAATTTAGTATATTTCAAAACCATCTTAAACTATACTTATTTATAATAATTATACATAAAAAATTATTATCATTATTATTATTATTATTATTATTATTATTATTATTGAATTGTACATGAAAGAATTGTTCGTGCAGTATTTGTGAAAATATTTTTAATGTGTTTTCGTTCCATCTGTACTTTTTAATAATATGTATTCTTTTTTTTTTTAACGGCACCTTTCAATCTGATAGACAAATGATTAATCCGTCGTAGATCACATATCTAATCAGTATTTAAGGGTTTGTGGTTATAATTTTTTTTTTTTAATACTGAAATGGGACTAAAAACCCAGAAGAAATTGTGGTTATAATTTTATTATTTTTTTGGTAAAAGTGGTTATAATCTATTAATTACCTTTGTAACATAAACTCGATTTTTTTTATGAACAATGAAGTCTACAATTTTTGTTTTCTTTATCTCTTCACTCACATTCAAATGTCCATGTCCAATTTTATAGTAATTGGGCTCCACTTTCAATTCTGATTTAGAAAATTCCACCATACCAAAAAAAAAAAAAGATTCTCTAATAACCCAGGAGGGTGATTAAACAAAAATAACACAACCACCCAAAAAAAAACCCACATTTTCTCTTAATGAAATATCGAGAGATTGATTCTCACCTTGAGCCGCAAATAAATTATAAACTCTAAGCCAATTATTCTATTCATAGAGATGCTTAAAAGTCAATAAAAGATTAGTCACTATATTAATTTCAGATAGATACTAAACCAACCAACAAAAAATAATGATATTATACCGATAATCCATGACCATCATTAATTTCAGCAAAATATAATATTACAATACGACGATTCTCATCGATGCTTCCAAATAAAAGAATTTTGTCTAGAACGTAGAAGCGGCTTCATCTTGACAAATGTGTCATGTAAATTCTAGACATACATGGCTCTCATATTTGTCTTTGCACATGCCATGACTATGAAATCCAAGTTGCGGAAAAAACGTTGCATTATTATTATTAATTACGATCATGTATTTAATTCCTATTTAAGTAAAACTTGTTCAATACGATAACAAAGCCCAAGTGACATTAATTTTTAAAGGATAATGCTAGGAGACAAAAAAATTAGATAAAATTTACCTTATTTAACATTTATTAATTATTGCAACATTTAATGAATACTAAATAAGACAAGTTATGGCTATTTTTGACTGATTTTCTTCAAACATTTTTGTTTTTAAAAAGGTCACACCCTTTGTAGGGAATAACTTGATTGGCACGTTAATGTGGATCATTCATTGGTTTAACATATGCTCTAAGTTACTTGAATTTGAATACGATAACATGTTAAAGCTTGTTTGATAAAATGAAAGGTATCCATTAACAAATTCGAAAACTACTTTAATTTGATTACTCACTTAGACAGAGACTAAAGCTAAGACATTCGTTTTTGTTGCACAGCGACCACTGTTAATAAAAATAATATCAATAATGATAACACTTTAATATTTAGTAACTTACAAGGAGGAACTTAGAAGTTAGAACTTAGTAGTAATTAATTTTTAACATAACAAAAGGTTGATTGATTCAAGTTGAGTTGAAAGCAATAAAATTGAAATTGGGCTAGAACTGGCTCCCACTTAGTAGAAAAATGATACTAGTGACTTTGGCAGAAACCCAAACAAAGAAAAAGGAGATTTAACAAGACAAGAAAAAAGTGACTTGGCTCCACTGAAAGTGAAATCCAATCAGAGATAAAAAGAACACTCAAAATTATGCCGAATTCGTAACACTAATCTATTAACCGATTCATCATTCATCCAATAAAAAAGGGCAAATTTTAAAAAAAAAAAACAAAAACAAAAACAAAATTCTCTCTCATATTCACATAGCAAAGCATCTCTATACACTATATATATTTTCTATAAATATAGAAAAGAAAAAGAAGACAAAAAGCAAAAAGTAAAATCTCTTAAATCTCCAAAACACAACCTGTTTGGACATGGCCCCTGAATTTTTCTGGGGTTTCAACCTTTCTCCAATTACAACTCTTCAAATCAAACACGAAACTTTCATGCGCCTCTCCGTGACCGTTGGATCCAATCACCACTGCCCCTCCATCCAACGCTCCAACGTACGCCACGTTCCGTATCTCCACCGGCACCTTCCCCATCTTCTGCCACGTGCCACCCTGCCTCGATTTTATCTCCTCGCCGCAACACATGATCACTCTCCCGTCCACATCACCACCGTCCGTCGAGTTTCTCGGACACGTGGCGCAATCCAAAAACTCCTCCATTACTGGACCCCACTGCCACGTGGCAACGTCAAAAACCTCCGCGCTCCTTTCAAACACACCTTGCGTTTCCGTCCGATAACCACCGACGACAGCCAGTCGCCCGTGGCGGAACAAGGCCGTGCACTCGTCGCGTTCCGCAGCCATGTCGGGCAGGGATATCCACTTATCCTCTGCCACGTCATACGCCAGCGCGGATCGCAGTGCATTTTTCTCGTCGTCGTGTCCACCGGCGACGAATACCATTCGCCGCGAGTCTGACACGCATGCAAAGAGCATGCGGGACCCACCAGGCATGTGAGTCCCCCGGCGCCACTTCGCAGTAATGAAGTTATAAATCAAAACGGAATCAGAAGCCTTCCATGTATTTGGGTCTAACCCGCCCAATAGGATAAGCTCCGACCCAACGCTAGCGACCCGACAAAACATGGGTAGCCCGGATTCAAACTCCGGTGGGGCAGGCAACTCGCTCCAGTTACCGGTTACCGGTTCGAACACGCTGAGACGGTAAACTGGGTTATATAATCGCTTTGATGAACCGGATCCGGGTTCATTATCCGGGTCACATCGTGCATGAACCATCACGAGGAGCTTCTGTGAGATGCCGGTGCGCCGGCGTTGACGGCGAAACTCCGGCGACTCAACCTCCTCTTTCCAGTTTTTGCAAACCGATGCCACCGTTGGGAATTGTTGGTATGAGACCCGAATCAAACAGTCTCGGGCCAAGTCTTCAGGCAAACCGGAAATAAGTTCCATGATTGAATCAAAAGGTGGGAAGAAAACGAGTCGAAGTTTTTGGATGAATTAGCGAATACCCATAAAATGAAACCGTGGAAAGAGAGGATATTTAAGTTCAAGATTGGAACTTGGTTAAAGGAAGAAAAGTTTGTGATTCACTTGTGAAGGACGAAATGATAAGAGAGAGAAGAAGAAGAGGATTGTGTTCTGTGAAGTGAATGGGATTGAAATAGTTTTTTAAAGTTGAGATTTTTTTTTCTTTGGTTGTGACGTTGAGTGATTAAAGAGAGGGATGAGCCTTTGGGATTTATAGAGGGTCGCACATGGCATGGACGTGGTTATTGATAAGCTTTGAGTGGAAAAAGCTAAGAAGTGTTCTAGAAGGATTTTGAGGACCAAGCCAAAACAGTTTGAAAGAGACAAGTAAGTATGAAGGAGAAAGGAATTATTATTGAGAACTATGAATTGTCTATCCCATGCTAGCTGTTTTATTTTAAGTTATTTGGATGAATTTATAAGATATCTGGTTTAAATGTGTAATAAATCAAAAATAATATTTATATATTAAAATTAATTATTATATATTTTGTATATAAATATAATTTATTTTTAATATATTTTATATTTTAATACACACCTAATATAATTATTAATAAATATAATCAATTAATTAAGTACAATATCTTTGTATATATAATATTTTATATCTTTTTATTGAGTTTAATTTTATATACAGACAATATAAAAAAAATTATACGATTATTGAATTAGATATGTATTTAGATAATTTAGTAGTATATTTAAAAATTAGTTAATTTTATTGATATAATAAAATACGATTAATTATTTATATAAAAAAATATATTAACCGTATTTGAAATTTTAATCCGTATTTTTTAATAGAATAATTAGTTATTAAAATAAATAAATTTGCAGAATAAAATAAATAGATTTTTGTAAATACAAAATATAATTATAAAAACATAATTTATGTTTCCCATAATGTTTTGGACCTTGACGACCCTCTACTGTTTTCTTAATTTCTTTTGCATCTAGATTTCTTTCCGATTTGGACAGTCCAGAATGTTGTTTGGGACTATTTATCACCTGCCTAATTCGGTTATATATGATCTAGAAGCTGTACATGTACATCTGTGCAATTAATTAACTATTAAGAGTGTGCGATAAAATCTAAGCTAAAATTGTAAGTTTCTTATATGTAGTATTAAAAGTGCGGTACAAAATTAAATTTAATCAATGAGCTGAGTATTACTTCTCTTTTTTTTTTTTAATATAAAAGGGAATTCTGTTTTACCACCTCAATAAAATAGTTATATATGAAAATGATGATAATTGAAACTGAAGATACTCCATATACAAGACATTAATCAACTAATTAATATGGCAAAATTTAAATTGTGGAATCTCACATAGTGATTGGTTAGCCATGGGATATGATCGTATGATGAATCACATCTTTCATGTATAAGTTTCATTGTTGCGCATTAGATAATTAATTATTTACGTTGGACTTATCCAAAAAGATCATTTGTTCCGTTTTTTTTTTTCGAAGATCATCTTATTCTACACGCAAAGGAAAAGTTATTGTCTTTGTTTTTTTTTTATTAAAATCAAATTAATTCCAAGTTATGTTGAGTGAATATATTTTATATAAAATATTGTATTGACATATATTTTATCTATTTCATCATCTTATTTGTCTAAGTAATGAATACCAAATAAACAAGAGGGCAAAAATATTCTTAGCATAATTCTTCGAATAATACTAGAGAAATAAAAAAAAAAGTCAGAACTTGTTTTATTTAGTATTTATTAATTGTCTAATGAATGTTAAATAAAATAATTTATATCTGTTTTTTTGCTCAGACATTTTCAAATTCATAAAGCTAAGGAATAGTATCGACCACATATGGGCATGGATGGATGATCATACATGTATGATCTATCCTTGAATGGGATTGGGACGTGAAGGAGCGTTAGAAATTCAAGATTCCATGCGTCGTTTTGCCAACACCTAATTGGCTCTGATGTGATGGCAATGGGTCCCAATTTCAACGGTGAATTTCATAATCGTGTGGCTCCCACACTCTCCAGAGATCATCACCCTCTTCTTCTCAGTTCTATGCACCACCTCTTTTTGCTAAACCTTCTAGAACATTTTCAATTTTCAAATTGAGGTATTATTTAAAGGATAGAAACTAAGGTTTTGTTTGGATATAGAAAAGAAAATAGGAGGAAAGAAAATGGGAGAAAAGAAATGAGTGGAAAGAAAATAGAAGAAAAAGTAGAGTTATTTGTATGTTGTTTGGATTAAGAGAAAATAGATGGAAAGAAAATAAAGAGAAAATTTTTTTTTGTTTGGATGGAAAGAAAAGTGAGAAGAAAGAAAATCATGATAGTATAAAATTACATTAATACCCTTATATATATTATATGCAAATTATAAGTTATTAATAACAAGGGGTAAATGTGTAATTTTATTTATATTGCCTCCATTTCTCTTCATTTTCTTCTCATTTGTGGAGAGAAAATAATTTAGTGGGTCCCACACTAATATTTTCTTTCCTCCCTATTTTCTCTTCTCATCCAAACAATAAAAAAACTTACTTTTCCATCCATTTTCTTTCTTCCCATTTTCTTTTCCTTCAAAATCCCTCAATTCAAACAATGTGTAAGAGATTGAAATTGAGATACTGAAATTAGAAAATAGATATTAAAATAAGTCTTAATATTATATTTAGTATAAAAGTATATAAAATTAAATTATGTTTTATCATCTTATTTAGTTTAAAATAAATACTAAGATTTAAATAAATAAAATTACTAAAATATTCTTACTAATTAAAAAAAAAATTAAAAAGAACCCTACTTAGTTTTTAGTCGTTCTCCTTTTCATCGAATCTCAACAATCACACTACTTATTCCTCTTTTTTCTTCGCTTCACTATAGATTCTATTATTTATCGTCGATTTCAATGACTTCTGCCTCTTTTAACAATAATCATTTCTCTTATTCCATTATTCACCGTCGATTTTACTCCCTCCCTTTTTTCTCTCCCGCACACTCTCATTCTCCCTCGCGGCCGCACGCTCTTTTTCGCACTCCGTTGCTGTCGCCCAGCACCCACACTTCTCTTGCACCGTCACGCTCTGTCTTTCGTACTACGTTACCGTCATCCAGCACCCGTCGACGACTCCTCTTTCTATGCCGTTGTCTCCTCCTCCTTCTTTCCTCTATTTTCTTCTCTTCTTCCTCTATTATGATTTTGAGATATATTTGATATTATTGTTGTTGGTATTATTGTTCTGATTTTGATATTGTGTTGATATTATTGTTGTAGGTAATGATGGATGCAAGGAAGAGCGATATATGTCTGAGGTAGTAGGAATGAGAGATAGGATGAAGTTGGGAGGTGAGAGATGATGGTCCTCGTAGCGACGATAGGCAGAGGTGGTGGTTAAAGAACTGAACGAGGTTAAACTTGGAACTAATAATTTAGGATAAGGATATTTTAGGAAAAAATTATATGTTAAAGTTTCAGTCTTCATCTCTAAAAATTTTAGTCTCATGTGTCCCTACTTTTTAAAAGTATTTAAATATTAAAATTTTAGAGACGAAGACTAAAATTTTAGTACCAATTTTTACATAAACAAATATAATATTGAGTTTTAATCTTCTAATTTTCGTCTCGGTACTTAAAAACAAACGCTACTTAAAGATATCGATATTATTTTTTTTATAAATAATAGGAAGTTTTTTGTGTATTAGGGTTGTATGATTATTCATTTATTCCCCACCACAAAATGTCATCCATACACGTACACATTACCATTAATGATCTATGCATCTCTTTTACCTTGTCGACGATATTTTTTTGGATAAGAAATTATTATTATTATTATTATTATTATTATTATTATTATTATTATTATTATTATTATTATTAAAATTTTGGAGAAAGTTATCATTTTGAACTATGATGGCCCTTAATTAAGTGAAAATAAAATTGACGTAAAGAAAGAAATAAATAGTTGATAGATATTTTGCCATCTAAAAAATAATGTAAAGACTCGAGTATATATATAAAGTAGAGTATATTTTTTGTTTTTAAAATTTATTAAAAAATTTTAAAATATTTTTATTTTATTTTAGTTTTATTCTAAAAATTTTTGAATTGTATTAAATATATTTTTTACGATTAAATTTTTAAAAGATTTAGAACTAATTCAACAATAATTTTACAATAACAACTTTTAAAATAAGTAAATCAAATATAAATATTATGCATTATTACTAAATCAGTTCTAAACTCTTTAAAAATTTAGCTGTCAAGAGTATATCGATGCAAATAAAAAATTTTAGAGATAAAATTAAAATAAAATAAAATTTAAAAATATTTAAAATTGTTAATAAATTTTATAAACAAAATATATATTTTTCCAAAGTGTATAATAAATAAAATAGAAAAATGAGAGAAAAAGAAATTAAAGATAGTATAGTTTGGTTAGAGAGGAACAGTGATAACTGAAAAAGTGAAAATGCTCCAATAGAAACCATTTATTCTTATTCTTGTTCCTCTATTAAATTTTTATCTTGAAGGAAAAAAAATTCAATATAAGTTACATTCATCAATCATCAATTTGAAATTAGAAGAATATAATATTCTATATGTAAAGATATTTTGTACGCAATATTGCCTAATTGTAGAAGAACTAAATAACTACGAATTTACCTCTTTAATTAATGCTTAGCTAATTAAATAATTATATTAATATTATGAATCATAATAATATTATAAATCCTCTACATAATGATTTGACTTACGTAGCTTATCTTCCAACAATAATTATACACAACTTCTAATACTTTACGCATCAAAACATGCGTGTAATAATAAAAAATTTACAATTGACTTCCCACAAAATTAAACAAAATAATAGATAAATAAATATATAGACTTTAAATTGTGCATCACATGCCAAGTTGCAGAATCATAGTTACGAATAAGAACATTACCATTTAGTGTCTAATTTTCTTAATTTATTTTTTATAATAAATTTTAAATATTTAAATTTATTTATTTTTATATTTTTAAATTAAATATTATTTTTTATTTTTTTTTTAAATTTAAACATCAACTTTTAAATATCATAGCAATTACTTATTTATTATTATTCTATAAAATACGGACACTTCGTTAAGTTGTCCTATCCACATATCGGATACATTTACTCATCGACACTTATTTAACATACATGTCTGATGTATGTGTTCAACCATGTTTTAATAAAAAATAAATTTTTTGCTGAACATATTTAAGTACATTTAAATACTATTACGTATCAGCGTGTTCAATTTTATTCTTAAAATAAATTTAAAAATAGTATATATTATTATTTATTAAAACATAAAATATTTTAAATATTTTATATAATTAAAATAAGATATTAAAATAATTAAAAAATATTTTATATTTTATATATATACATATTCTCGTCTTATAAAATTTTAAAATTCTTATATCAATGTATTTTGTGTTTTGTGTCGTATTTATGTCCCATATTTATAACGGTATCTGTATATCATAGTATTATTGATATAATTTGGCCAAAGTATATAATTTGAGTAAATAAAAAAAGTCAAAGGTGGTGACGACGTTCTCATAACAAAAAAAAAATACTACTACTAATAATAATCAATGGTCACAAAATTCCTAAATTATTGGTGTTAAAATATACTTAAAATTATTTTGTTTTACAATTTTTTAATTATAGTTGAATTCATGTATATCTAATCTAAGACTAAAACTTCAATCATATACTTCAAAGAAAAAGTTAAGAAAAGTAGTTTTACATCCGGACGCGGCTCATTGCCAAAACATTATGAAAAACTACAAAACAACTCACCGAAATCTTTCTATAAAGTAATATATAATTTTGAGCCAAACAATTTAATGCTTAACAAATTTTAATTATAAAATTAGTCTTTAAATTTTATTTTTGTTAATAAAATTATATTTCATATTAGATTATTCATCCATATGAAGAGATTAATTGAGAATTTTAAAAATTTTTAAGAATTATTTATGTTTTTATTAATTAACGACATAGATTAATTTGTCTAAATTTTTTTAGTAAAATCCGATATAAAGATTGATTTGTCTAATAAAATAAAAAATTAAAGGCTGTTTAAGTATTAAAATTTGTTGAGGTTTAAATTGTTTTATTTAAATTTTATTAGAAACTAAATTAGTATTTTATTCTTTTTTTATATATTCCAGTAATTTTAATTAAAAAATTTGTTAGTAAAGAATAAAATTGGATGAAAAATAAATTTCGTTTCTAAATTTATAAAGAACAAGTTTGTAGCATATGATAAACACTTTTTTTTTAATTAAATGTTTTGGAGGAGAATACACTAGTATATATGTAGCTTCAAAATTTTAAATGAAGAGGAACATGTTGAAGAAAGAACTCCACCAATAGACATATATATTAATTTTAATTAAAATTAGATCAATTCAATGTGGTTGGGGTTTGGATTTTTTTTTCAAGCATGATTTTTAAAAAATATTATTTGAATAATGTTATCCAAAATTATACTAAATTGCAAAATTCTTTAAGAAACAAAGTGAAAGTTCAAGACTATCATATCACTCTTCAATATAAAAAGTCAAAATAGATAATTAATTATTTAGAGTAATTTATATAATTAAACCAACACTCATTCAATATTACGCATATCACCCAAAATAAAAAACATAATGTGAATCATCCCAATGACATTTTTATATAAATCAAAATCGGTAAGATAAATTTAGGTTTGTACATAAATCGAAACAGGGTTGTTCAATTTATATGGGTTCCTAATAAATCTAACGGAGTTGTTTCGATTTATATATCCTAGTAAATCTAATGACACCGTTTCGATTTATACAAAACATGGTATCCTAGTAAATCTATGCCCACCATTTTGATTTATGCAATTAGAAAGTCCATGGTAATTCGAAATAGCCTGTTTCGATTTATGCATGGTTTCGTGCCCATTGTAATTCGAATGAGCCTAATTAGATTTACTAGGAGGATCCTATAAATAGAATTTGAATTGGAGTCATTCGAACCACATTCCAGAAGCCTTCCCCACCGAATCCTCAACCCAAATACTCAAATATTTGAAAAAAATAATGTGATGGGGGATAATTTGGACCGTCTTTATTGTTTAGACGAAGTTGCCCACATTGCTGGTGTCATCAATGAAGAAGTTAGTGTATACAATTTTTTTTTCAAAAATAGTATTAAATAATTTACGTTAATATTTTTTGTTTATTTTAATTATGGTCGTTATTAGAATTGTTAAACTAGATAGAGTGGTAAGATTAGTGACTTAATAATCTACAGAAGTTTAACCGATAAATTTCTAATTTGGATTGTTGTTACAAATAAGTAGAAAAATATGAGTAGTGAAGATAATGTGTACTAAAACTTAGTTCGAGTAAATCTAGTCATGGGAATCGATATCGTGAATTGGGCGATAAGAAAGAATATTTTATTATTATTAAGCTTTTTTTTATTTAGGCCCAGTTTGATGAATACATAAATTTATTTTGTGTTCGTACCTGCTACATTATTTGGTTGCCTTTATGGCATTATTTGGATTAACATATGCATTAGTTGATATTGTTATGTAGATATGTTTTAATGTTGTCGTAAGAGACAATTTATCATGTTGTTTATGCAGCCTCACCGATGTATCGGTAGCATGAGACAACAGCAGGGTATGCGATTAGATGAGAGGATCGTTTCATACTTGCAGATGATCAGTTTATACCATCTTGCGAGGCTGAACGAGGCCTAGTTTAGGTTGGACGAGCTGTTGGTGAGTCCATTCGTGGAAAGATAGCGTCCGGAGACACACACATTTCATATGCCGTTCAGATAGTGTACGATTATACTGCAGAACGTGGCGAACCAGTTAGGACTCTCGATCGATGGACAGTACGTCAGTGGATGTCTGACGGAGTTTGAGCGATGCATCCAGGGTGGTCGCCCAGCTTGAGTGTGATTCCAAGAGCTGCTGGGTGTAATGCCTCTTGCGAACTGCATCGACAAGTTTACGGTGAGATGCAGTTGGATGCAAGACACATTCGGAGTGATTCCTGATGGGCCTATATCATGATGCTTTTGGGGACAACTTTATTAAATTTAGTAGGATCACATATAAATCGAAACAACTTTATTAAATTTAGTAGGATCACATATAAATCGAACAACCCTATTTCGATTTATGTAAAAATGTAAATCTACTCTATCTGTTTCGATTTATATAAAAATCTGATCGGAATAATTCACGTAACATTATTCGTATTGAGTGATTTGCGTAATATTGGGTGGAGGTTGGTTTATTTACGTGAATTACTCAATTATTTATCACTATTTCATCGTCATTTTCAATAATAAAAAAAGCAAAAAATTATTGTTTCAACTAAAAATACATTTAGAACCAAACTTAATCTACACTGACTTAATCAAATATTATCAAATACTTATTCCATCCTTGGGGGATGACCAACAATAAATCAAACACATAATTATTTCGTTCATATAACTACATTCACCAGTAAAATTTACCATGATGTGAAGCACCATTTTAAAAAACTTATTGAAATCTCCCTTTGAGAGAATGTGATTAAGCTAAAGAAATGTGAAGTAAAAACTAAGATCTAGAAGATCAAGATTGTGTTCTAAGCAATTCTGATTTGAGTGTATTGATGTGAGATATCAAATATCTTAATACAACTGGGGCAAGCACCTTGTGTTGCTTGTCTCTCGTTGTCCATTGTGTCCACCTTGCCAGTGAGGTAGCTTGTCTCTCGTTGTCCATTGTGTCCACCTTGTCTCTTTTATTATTATTATTATTATTATTATTATTATTATTATTATTATTATTATTATTAAAAATAGCTGCTTATGAGGGACATGAAAAAGATGCTACATATATCAGTTTTTATGGCAAATGTAATGATGATATCAATTTTTGTGGCAAATCTGTAATGATGATCTTTCTTCTAGAACACCACTTGCTTGCATATACATAATACATGGATCATATGCCTTTGTCCTCCAAATAATGAAGCATTGGATAAAGGACTAGTACTAATAATGTCTACAAGTTTTTTTTTTTATTATTTTAATTAGCTAAATAATTCAAACGAAAATTAAAGGGATTTTAATTTGTAAAATTGTTTTCTGATTTTATTTTTATTTTCTTTTCTTGAAATTTCTTAAAAAACGAAAGAAAAATTTAACAAACTAAACAAGATTTGTTAATGACTATTTGATAAATATTTTGATGATGATGTCTTCACATACAAATTATATTATAAATTATTAGATGATGACAAATATATTCAATTAAATATGTCAATTTATTTAGTGATTTACAATATAAGGTTTACTTACTCTACTGGTCCTATAGTTTTATAAAATTTTCAATTAGGTTTTTATTTTTTTTTAGTTGGGTCCTTACACCAATTTTTTTTTCAATTAGGTCTCTCTTAATAGTAATTGATTTAATTATATAGGGACCCAATTAAAAAAAAATTGGTGCAGAGACCCAAATAAAAAGAAAAAAAAATATAGAGATCCAATTAAAAATAAAATTTGGTGCAAGGACTTAACTAAAAAAAAAGTATAAGAACCTAATTAAAAATTTCACATAATTATAGAGACTAATAGAGTAATTAAATCACAATATAATTTATTTTCATATGAAACTAAAACATTATCATTAAAGTATCTACCTTATTTTTGTCTTTTAGAAATAGAAATAATAGTCAAATATTATGTGAATCTTTAATAACACATATCAAAATTTGATTGATGTGTAATTTGTATTATCATATGCATTATTTTTCATTTATTAAAAGTGTTAAGGTTTAAATAAGTTTTTTATTCTTAATTATAAAATATTTGTTTTTAACTTTTATTCTTATAAAATATTTTCTTTAAAATTTAAAAGTAGTGACTAGGGTGAAGGATATAGCCCGTTGCTAATCTCCTCTCAATAATAATAATAATAATAATAATAACAATAACAATAATAATAATAATAAGATCACTTGTTAATGTAATAATTGATTGATGCTAAAATCTATTGCATAGATAACAAAAATGTTATTTATATACTAAAATTTAGCTTTATGTATGTTAAATTTATTTTTAATATATATTTATATTTTAATATATATTTTATATAGGTAGCTGATTTTGGTAACTGATAAAAGTTTTAATGCACTACTTATTAAATCGAAACATTAAAATCTTCTCTCTTTGGTAATAATTTTTATAAGTTCTCTAGCTAGACGGAAAATTTAATTAAATTATAGATAAAGTATATTTTTTGTCATTAATTTTTATAATATTTTCAAAAATATTTTTAATATCTTTTTTTATATTTATTCTTAACATTTAATTTTATTTAGTTATATATGTTTCTAACATTTTTAATTTATTTAATTTTATTAATATTTTTTATTTGTCTAAAAATTATTCCTTGATGTTTTCAATTTTATTTCTAACGTTTTAGAAGAAATTAACGTATAAAGATAATTTTAATAAAAATAAAAAATATTGTAAATAAAATTAATCATTAGATGTATTTTTGAAGAAAAATACGCGCACGCGCGCGCATACATACACACATATATATATATATATATGAGACTTTTAATCAAAAGATGCTTCTGTTTTTTAAGCTCTCCTCAATCCTTGAATTTCTTGGTTCCCAATCAACCAAGCTATCTTGATCTAGAGACTGGCAACATATACATGACGTTTGTTTTTTCTAGTAGCATTGGACCAAACAGACCTTCCATTATGATCGGTTGATAAATTCAAATTATACTACAAGATCATATAGATTCATATTTTTCAGCACTTTGAATGTTGAAAACTTTTTGGTTTTATTTATCAACTTTAATTTGATTTATATCATATCATATCAATTAATGGGATTATGGGACCAAATTAAGAAAATTATTTATATGTATGTTTTTATTATTACATAAGTGAATCCGTATGCATGATATATTAATTTATTAGAACATTCTCTTTGGACTTTGAATTATTTATCAATTATATGATAATTAAAAAGTTCAAATCAAAATCGAAGTATTTGACTTTCTAGGAAGTAATAATGCATTATTTGACGTGTTACTATGCATTACTAGTTTACATTCATCATTTTGACTAATTGGGAATAGTTAGTTAAAGTAAATTTGGTCAATCTACTCTTTTTTTTTTCTTGAATTTAAAAAATTTGCACGATCCAAACAAATATTATTAAGTATGCGTTTCAATAGGATCCTAAGTTATTTTTTTTAACTTTTAATTTATGAAAAGATATAATATTAATGTCTGGTATACTTTTTAAAATTAAATTATAACATTCTAAAAAGTTATTTTAATGTTTATGAAGAAATAAAAAAAAATAACATCTCTCATAATAAAAAATTTTTTATTATTATTTTCTTAAAATAAGTATTTTTAGAACTAAAAAATTAAATACAAAATAACTTATTTATAAATTATTTTTAATATAAATATTTATTATTTAAATTATTTTTAAAAAAAATTAATTAAACTGTTTATCCAAATTAAACCTAATTATTATTCATGACTGTTCCGTAAACAAAAAAGTTAAATATCAGCTGAAAGTACTTTGTAGGGTACTAGTATTATAACAATTTTTTTTTAAGGTAACCGAAATTTGGGTTAAATTTGTTCATCATACTTTTTATAATTTTTCTCTAGAAATTTTCTTACTACAAATTTATGTGAAGTTTTATTTTCACATATTGAAGTTTTATATACATATATACATAGGACATGTACATATATAATAAACTTAATTTACACTATACTTAGTATCCATTGATTAATCAATAAATTAAAATTATTGGATTCAAGCCCAATTTTTTAGGGGTGTATTCTTGCACCCTAATATCTCAACCCTAATCAGATTTTTGGGGATCAATTTGAGAGTGAGAGTGTAGCCAACAAAAAGAGAAAAAAGAGAAAAAAATAGAATTTGTATTTTTATCCAAAATAGTAAATTTCAAATGATAGTTTCTCATTCGTTCACTGTTAGATCGACTTGAAATTTAAACTGTGTGTTCTTTTCATCTTGTTCTTCATTCTGGTCGATGGAGAAGTTGATTGAAAGTCTGCAGTGGGAGAAATTGGCTTTGTAAAAGAGAAAATAGGTTTCCCAATTTTACACAGAGCAGCAATCTTTGAATGGCATTTTCTCATTCTTTCACCGAAATTTGGACTGTAGATTCTTTACATCTTGTTCTTCATTTTGAACGGTGGAGATTTTAATTGGAGGTCTGCAGAGAGAGAAATAGGCTTCGAACAGCAGCTCTGTTTTTTGGGTATTTTTCATCTTCTTACTTCTCATTTGTAAGCTTTGGTGCTTTGATATTTTGGCTGGTTATATGCACGTTTTTGTGCTTTGTTTGAGACTCTCTTGTATCTCATTTGATTATAGTGGAGCTATTTCATTGGTCTGGATGACCCATGGTTTTTACCTCTCACATTGAGGGGGTTTTCCACGTTAAAATATCGGTGTGTTCTTGTTATTGTTTTACTTGCTATATTTGCTTATTGATAGTTGCTGCCATATTGTGTTGTGAGTGGGGTTTTCCACGTTAAAATATCGGTGTGTTCTTGTTATTGTTTTACTTGCTATATTTGCTTATTGATAGTTGTTGCCATATTGTGTTGTGAGTGCTTCCATATTGTTCTTGTGTTGGATATTTGTGTTGTTTCCGCTGCTAGGCTCTTTCATACTGGTATCAGAATTTGTTGGTATTTTTCTGAGCTTGTGATTTTGTGAACAATGGAAGCTAATACTAATACTAGTAGGATGATCACTCTTAATGGTCCTAATTATGATTTGTGGAAGTCAAAAATGAAAGATTTGCTTTATGTCAAAAATTTTCATCAACTAGTTTTTGGTACAGAGAAGCCTAATGATAAATCTGATGATGATTGGACTTTATTGCATAGACAAGTTTGTGGATATATTAGGAAGTGGGTTGACGATAATGTGTTGAACCATATTATTAGAGAGACACATGCTCGGACCCTTTGGATTAAACTTGAACAGTTGTATGCTCGAAAAACTGGGAATAACAAGATGTTTTTAATCAAGTAGTTGTTGGCTTTGAAATATACAGATGGGACATCAATGACAGATCACTTGAATAACTTTCAAGGAATAATGAATTAGTTATCTTCCATGGGTATCAAGTTTGATGAAGAGGTTCAAGGATTGTTACTTCTTGACTCCTTACCAGACTCGTGAAAAATTCTCAGAATATCATTGTCTAATTATGCTCCTGATGGTGTAATCTCTATGGGTCTTGCCAAGAGTAGTGTTTTGAATGAAGAAATGAGAAAAAAGTCACAAGGTACATCGGCTACACATCCAAATGTTCTTGTTTCTGAGTTTAGGGGGAGAAACAAAAGCCAAGGTCCTAAAAGTAAAGATCAAAGCAGAAGCAAGTCTTGAGAAAAGTATAAAAATATTGAGTGTCATCATTGTGGTTAAAAGAGACATGTGAAAAAAATTTGTTGGCGGCTAAAGAAGGAGAAAGCCAAAGCAAGTAATAAAGACAAGAGCACAAATAAAGATAATGGTAGTAAGGAAGACAAGGTTAATGTAACTCATGATGATTTTCTTGTTGTTGAGGAGTTTGAATCTGTTAACCTTATTGATAATAGCATTAGTTGGGTGATTGATAGTGGTGCTTCTATTCATGTTACATCTAGGAGGGATCTGTTTACGTCTTATACCCCTGGTGATTTTGGCGATGTGAAAATGGCTCATCAAGGTGTTGCAAAATGTGCCGGCGTTGGACAAGTTTGCTTAGAAACCTCCAGCGGTACCAAGTTGACTTTGAAGCGTGTGAAGCATGCTCCAGATATTCGGTTGAACTTACTTTCTGTTAGTAAGTTGTGTGATAAAGACTTGGATAGCTCATTCTCTAGTGATAGTTGGAAGCTCACCAAGGGTTCCATGGTTGTTGCTAGAGGTACTCGACACTCAACTCTTTATTTAACTCAAGCAAAGATTGTGAAAGATGTTAATACTGCTGAGTTTGTTGATGAAACTGATTTATGGCATAAGAGATTATGTCATATGAGTGAAAAAGGCATGAATATGTTATCCAAGAGTAATCTTTTATCTAGTTGCAAGGTTGCTTTGCAAAAGTGCAACTATTGCTTTGCTCGAAAACAAAACAGGGTTTCTTTCAAAAGCCATCCACCTTCAAGGAAGCCGGAGATACTTGACTTGGTGCATTCTGATGTATGTGGGCCGATGAAGACAAGAACACTTGGAGGGTCTATCTATTTTGTAACCTTTATTGATGATCATTCTAGAAAATTATGGGTTTACACTTTGAAGATCAAAGATCAAGTTTTGAATGTGTTCAAGCAATTTCAAGCTTCTGTTGAAAGAAAAACTGGAAAGAAGCTGAAATACATTCATACTGACAATGGTGGTGAGTACTCAGGTCTATTTGATGCTTATTGTAAAGAGCGTAGTATAAGACATCAGAAGACTCCTCCGAAGACTCTTCAGTTGAATGGCTTGGCTGAAATGATGAACAGAACATTGGTTGAAAGAGTTAGGTACTTATTGTCACAATCTGGATTGGCAAAATCCTTTTGCGGTGAAGTTTTGAGCACTGTTGTTCATGTCTTGAACCGGACACCATGTGCTCCCTTGCAATTTGAAGTGCCAGATAAGGTATGGTCTGGTAAAGATGTTTCTTATGATCATTTAAGAATCTTTGGATGTAAAACTTTTGTTCATATTCCCAAAGATGAGAGATCCAAACTTGATGTAAAGACTAGGCAGTGTATTTTTATTGGTTATGGCATGGATGAGTTTGGTTACAGGTTTTATGATCCTGTTAGCAAGAAGGTGATTTAGAGTAGAGATGTTGTCTTTGTTGAAGACCAAACATTGAAGGATATTGATAATGCGGAGAAGCCAATGGTTCAGCCTAGTGATGATTTTTCTGACTTGGATATTACTTCCTTTATGCCTATGGTGGAAGATAGTAGAGTTGAAGGTCAAAATAATGAGCATGATACAGGTGCATGTGAAGATGGAACAGTTGATCTGATACTTGATGAAGTTGGTGATGATGATCAAGATGAAGAAACAGTTTTGGAAATTCCTGCAAATGCACTCAGAAGGTCTACAAGATAGAGGAACCCTTCGTCAAGGTATTCTCCACATGAGTTTGATTTGTTGACTGATGTGGGAGAACTTGAATGCTTTGGAGAGGCTGTTGGAGATGAAAGCAAACCTCAATAGCTTGAAGCTATGTAAGAAGAAATTAAGTCCTTACTTGAAAATGATACCTATGAGCTGGTGAAGCTACCGAAGGGTATGCGAGTTTTGAAGAACAAATGGGTATTCAGAATCAAGAATGAAGAACACAATTCTAAGCCTCGGGATAAAGCTAGATTGGTTGTTAGAGGCTTTAGCCAGAGAAAATGTGTTGATTATGAGGAGATATTTTCTCCTATTGTGAGGATGTCATACATTCGTCCTGTGCTTGGATTAGCAGCGTCTCTTGATCTGGAGATTGAGCAAATGGATGTGAAGACATTTTTTCTTCATGGTGATTTAGACAAGGAGATCTACATGGAGCAACCGGAGGGCTTTGTTGTTAAAGGAAAAGAAGATTTTGTGTGCAAGCTTAAGAAGAGTCTTTATGGGTTGAAGCAAGATCCAAAACAGTAGTACAAGAAGTTCGAATCTGTTATGGGGGAGCATGGTTACTGTAAGACAACTTTAGATCATTATGTATTTGTGCAAAAAAAAATTTATGATGATTTTATCATTCTTTTGCTTTATGTGGATGATATTTTGATTGTGGGAAAGAATGCTTTGAGGATTAATGAGTTGAATAAACAATTGAGCAAGTTCTTTGCTATGAAGGACTTGGGTCCTGTCAAACAGATTTTGGGCATAACTATTACTCATTATAGGGATTCCAAGAAGCTTTATTTGTCACATGAGAAGTACATAAAGAAGGTGCTTCAAAGATTTGGCATGAATGATGCCAAATGTGTTGCTAATTATTTTGCTCCTCATTTTAAGTTGAGTACCAAGTAGTGTCCAACCATTAATGAGGAGAAATAAGCAATGGATGAAATTCCTTATGCTTCAACTGTTGGAAGCTTGATGTATGCTATGGTGTGTACTAGACCAGACATTGCTCATGCGGTTGGTACTGTGAGTCGTTTTCTCTCTAATCCTGGTAAAGAACATTGGAATGCTGTTAAATGGATTATGAGATATCTCAAAGGTACAACTAACTTGAGTTTGAGTTTTGGTGGTGAGAAACCTTTGCTAGTTGGCTTTACTGATGCAGATATAGCAGGAGATATTGATTTTCGAAAGTTTACTTCAGGTTATTTGGTCAAGTTTGCAGGGGGAGCTATTTCATGGTAGTCAAGGTTACAAAAGTGTGTTGCACTTTCTACCATAGAGGTAGAGTTTATTGCAGCAACTGAAGCATGTAAAGAGTTATTGTGAATGAAGAAGTTTCTTGTAGCACTTGGTTTCAAGCAAGACCGTTATATGTTGTTGTGTGATAGTCAAAGTGCTATTCATCTTGCCAAGAATTCTACTTTTCATGCAAGATCTAAACATATTGATGTTAGGTATCATTGGATATAGGATGTGTTAGATTCTAAGTTGTTGGAACTTGAGAAAGGTCACATAGATGACAATGGTGCTGATATGATGACAAAAGCATTGTCAAGAGATAAGTTTGAAACATGTTGTTTGATCGTCGGAATGGCGAGGGCCTCCACCTAATCGAGAAGGGGGAGATTTGTTGGGGTTTTTTCTCCTTTGTGAGGTCCAAGTCCAACTTTTTGGGGTGTATTCTTGCACCCTAGTGTCTCAACCCTAATCAGATTTTTTGGGGTCAATTTGAGAGTGAGAGTGTAGCCACCAAAGAGAGAAAGAAGATGGAAAAACAGAATTTTCGTTTTTATCCAAAGCAGTAAATTTCAAATGACAGTTTCTCATTCGTTCACCGTTAGATTGGCTTGAACTTTGAACTTAGTGTTCCTCTCATCTTGTTCTTCATTCTGGTCGGTGGAGAAGTTGATTGGAAGTCTGCAATGGAAGAAATTGGCTTTGCAAAAGAGAAAACAGTTTTTCCGATTTACACAGAGCAGCAATCTTTGAACGGAAGTTTCTCATTCTTTCACCGTTGGATCGACGTGAAATTTGGACTGCAGATTTTTCACATCTTGTTCTTCATTTTGAATGGTGGAGATTTTAATTAGAGGTCTGCAGAGGGAGAAATAGGCTTCGAATAACAGCTCTGTTTTTTGGGTATTTTTCATCTTCTTGCTTCTCATTTGTAAGCTTTGGTGCTTTGATGTTTTGGCTGGTTATATGTACGTTTTTATGCTTTGTTTGAGATTATCTTGTATCTTCTTTGATTATAGTGGAGCTATTTTATTGGTCTGGACGACCCGTAATTTTTACCTCTCACATTGAAGGGGTTTTCCACGTTAAAATCTCATTGTGTTCTTGTTATTACTTTACTTACTATATTTGCTTGTTGATAGTTACTACCGTATTATGTTGTGAATACTTCCATATTATTCTTGTATTGGATATTTGTATTATCTCTGCTGCTAGACTCTTTCAGTATTTATTTAATTTTGATTATTGTATGATTTATGGAAATTAATCATATATATCTCTTTGCAATTATATATCCCCGCAAGATTATTCTTCTTTGTGTCATAAATAAGATCCTCGAATTATGAACCAATTTTTGGTTGGTTGAGTGAATGCAATTGATATG
Organism: Arachis hypogaea; assembly: GCF_003086295.3. Taxonomy (NCBI): domain Eukaryota; kingdom Viridiplantae; phylum Streptophyta; class Magnoliopsida; order Fabales; family Fabaceae; genus Arachis; species Arachis hypogaea. The sequence continues at coordinate 3,201,751 of NC_092054.1, read as the reverse complement.
AGTCACATGCATATCGTGTTTTATTTGGATCCTTCTAATAAGAGCAAAGTTTCCATCATATTCCCATAAAAATCAATCACCATTAACATAGAAAAAAGCTAAACATTATCTAGCCAAGTATATCTATAAAACAGATCATATGGAACATATACATGCAGACATGATAGGGCGGGGCCGGGATCGAAGCATGTGATTATAATTATCAACTATATTTTTTGAAATAAAATAATAAAATTAATATTATTTAAAATAAAATATTATCTAAAATATATAATTAAATATTATTCAAATCTATAATCAATTTAATATGGTATAAATTATAATTTAAAATAAAACGAATAAATATCTTAAATACAAACACAAAATTAATGTTTTAAATTTAATTATTATCTTAAAACTAAAATTTTAATGGACAAACTAAGTAGTCATGTCGAAATCCGTTAAATCTCATGAATTAAGCAACGTGAGTTAAGTAAAATTTTTATTATAATAATCTCAAATTTTTAGTATGATTTTTTTTTTTTGGCTAATTACACAAATCAGCTCGACATATTTTGGTCCGTTTGTTATTTTTAGGTAGCGTTTGTTTTCGGGGGCAGGACACGAAGACATGGACAACACTTGTTTAAAAAGTGTTTGGAAGCAGAGACATGGACAGTGGACATATTGTCTCCGAGACAGTTTTTTATACTTTTGTGTCCACTCTTTCACGAAGGACAACTGGACAATGATGGACACGGACAATTTTATAAATTTTGTTTTCCTTTTTTTCCACTATTACCCCTTCTTATTTTTCCTATTGCGTTGTTCAGAGATACCTTTTTCTTCCTGTTCTTCCTCTATCTCTTTCTTTCCAGGTACTCTCTCCTTTTTGTAGAATTTTTTATTGGGGGTAGATAATTCTTTTCTTTTTATCGTTTTACTTCAATACCATTTTAACTTTATATTATATTATTTGATTTGTAATAAAAATAATAACAAAAATAATTAATCTTAAAACTTTTGAAAGATAAATATTAGTAAAAGTAAAATTAATCTTTTAAAATGCTAAAAAATAATTTATAAATTGTAATTGATTTTATATAATTTAAAGAAAAATCAGTTTTTAGATAAAAAAAAAATAGTTTTTTTTAAATAAAAAAAAAATTTATATGCAAAAACTAATTATTTTTTCATGTAAAAATAGATTTTTTTTAAAATTAATTTTTTATTTAAAATTAATTTAGCTTATTAACTTAAACAAAATTTTTTATTAATTAAATTTAAATTTATTTTTTTTTTGTTAATCTTAACCATATGTATTCCTATATATTAATAATAAATTTTAAAATAAAATAATTATATTTATAAATTTAATTTTAATATAAATACTAATATATTTTTTTATTAAAATTTTTTGCCTCTTCAAATATTTTTTTCAAATTCCGTTTGTACTTCTACGTACTCTCATTTTTTATTAAATTAATTTATATTGATGTAAAAAATTTGGAATCACAGGGCTATTTTAGTCATTTCATATAATATTTTAGTCTTGTCCATGTATATCCAAACATAATATTAAACATTACATTAGTGTCTTGTCCATCGTATCCAAACACAATACACAAAAAATAATTTTTAGTGTCTCCATCCTATTGTCTCCATTTCAATGTCATGTTGTGTCATGTCTCTAAAAACAAACGCAGTCCTAGTGATGTCGATGCCAATAAGGCTGACAATAGCCATAGCGGCATTCAAACCATAAAAAAAATCAATTTTTTCTGTTTTTTTTTTAATTTAAACTATTAAACCGATGTAATAAATATATCCAACCACGTTGTAACATCTAAGCATTCTTACAAAAATATTTTAAACCTATTTTGTGTGAAATGCAAATAAAAATAAAACTATGTAATACATCATTATGAATTAATAACTAATTGATAGTTAAATTTAGGTTTGTGGAGAATTTTTTATTAATATCTAAAGTATCACCAAAATTTCCATCCTATTCTAAATGTACTTAATGTCCAATTAAGATCGAAGAAAGCTGAACATTGTACTATTGTAGCATGTTAAAATATTCATATAAAATTAAAAAATCAAAAATCAAAAATCAAAATCATGTAAATGCGTAGTGAACGGCGCAACATAACTAGAAATCATCACATGATTATCATATCACATTTTTTTTTAAATTATACTCAGTGCATGGTCCACTAAAAAAAAGTTAAAATAAATTTAGCCAAGAAATTGCAGCGCTTCTAGAAAAAGTGGTAACGGTTTATATACATATATATAGTTGCAAGAGCTTTTTGTACACCGTTGATGGTGACACCTTAAAGTTAATTAAGGGCACATGAAAAAATGTTGAAATGATCGTATATAAATTTAGGTGAATTTTATGGTGTCTATAATTTGGTGTCTAATTTTTGTTTAACTTATTTTTTATGGTAATTTTTAAATATTTAATAATTATTTATTTTTATACTTTTTAAATTAAATATTAATTTTTAACTCTTTTTAGTAAGTTAGGCAAACACTTTTAGACATCATAGCAATCACCATAAATCTAATGATTCATGCTTCGATATGTTCACAAAAAGTTTGAAGAGATCCATAAAAGTAAAAATATCTTCAATAGAGTCAATGGAATTTTTATTTTATTTTAAATATGAATTCTTCGAGTTATATATATTCTTACAAAAATATCAAAATATTTAAGGATATGTTTAGATATGATTGGAGATTATTGCAATTTGTGAAGAATGGACTCAAATATAACAAAAATTGGAGTTCGATGATAATTTGGTTCTAAAATTCGTTGGTAATTTCGAATTTATTTTTTTATTTGATGAAGAAAATAAAAGGAGGCAGCTAGAGTTGACTTGACATAAACAATTTGTGTTTAAAACTCATGCCTGTTTCAAAAATATGTGTTTAAAACTTTAAATATGTTTTTTCATATAAAATACATTTTTTTTTTCTAATATTGGTCGAGTAAAACTTTAAAGTTATTTATTTTAGTAATTACAGACAGATTATTTTATTAAATATTGACGTAATATATTTTGCCACGTCGATATATATTTTAATTTGTCATATGACAATATTTGACTTATCATATTATATATTATTTAATAATTTCTTTTATCGCATGGATCACGGGCAGATATAAACTTTAAATTTTATTATATAACCAATATAGACAAAAGCAAAATACATGTATTTTAATTTTTAATAAATGAATTATTTAAGCCTAATTAAACAATAAGTACAATTAATATTACATGATTAAACTTTAAACATACTCCATATTGTTGGGTCGTTTCTTGTTGATATTTCCTGCAATGCAATTTGCCAATTTGTCATGGTCCATGACCACTTTCTATATACAGCACTCATCATGACCTTTGTTAGTGTCATAGACTCAGTGTGCCAACTTGGAAGTACATCCTAAAATGAGTTAATATTTTTACTTATCTCTGAAATTATTTTTATATCTCAATTTTATTTTAAAATTTTAATTTATTTAATTTATTCTCTTAATTTAATATTAATGATTCGTGTTAGCTTCAGATTTTATTTTTATCACAAAACTATTAACAACGTATTGAAATAGACTAATAATGACTATCTCACTAGACTTTATAACAAATATCTCAAATAATAATATTGTTAGAAAATCTAATATAATAGTCGTCAACATAGTTATCAGAATCAAACCGAACTTAATCTTAGCATAGCAAACTACTAACATTGCCATCAGACTATCTTGCTCTTTGACACTTTATATGCTAAATTGCTAATTATTATATATTAATACCTTTAACGTTTTCATTACAAATTTAATTTCATTTTATCACTCATTTTTAAATATTAAATTAATTATATTTTTAATTATATACAAATTAAGAAAACAAAAACTTTTTTTACTCATCACAATATATCTTTTTAATAAATATTTATAGTATATAATAATATAATAAATTATTAAAATATAAAAATAAAATTAAAGACACTTATTATAAAAATAATAGTAAAATTTTATATAATTATTTAATTATAACTGGATCAATCGGTTCAATCTGTGATCTACTAGTTGAACCAATAATCTATTGACCCAATAATTTAATTGGTTCAATTATTTGTTCGATTCTAATAATTATGGTCATCAGTTTATCTCAATATGTCGTTAATAATTCTATGACAAAAATAAAGCCAGAGACTAATATGAATAATAAATATTAAGTTAAAAGACCAAATTAAATCAATTAAAACTTTAAAAACCAAAATATTAATATTTAAATATAATTTCAAAAACCAGTTTAAATTTTAACTCTTTCAAAAATACTATGAGTTGGTTTTGGATGCTCATGGATCACCATGCCCTCCATGGCTACAAATGAATACAAATGTCATATATGCCACAATTAAGATAAGAGATCTAGTAACCACCAATAAAATTTATAAATACATAATAATAAAAAGATAAAAGTAGATAAGAGATCTAAGGAGTTAACTCAAGTTCTTATATAAATGCTTGTGTGTATATTGTGATGGGGGATTGTTTTTGTTCGGATTATTATTATTGTTGGGTTGTACTCTTTTTTTTTTTTATTTCTTCTAAATTATTATTATTATTATTATTATTATTATTATTATTATTATTATTATTATTATTATTATTATTACTACTACTAGTATAGACTAAACAATAATTAATTTTATTTTGTATAAATATAAATAAAACTAATTGCACCAAATTGCTTTTATTAATTCATTTTTCTTAAACTAATTACTATTTCCGTTACTCGGTAATATTAGGAAAAAAAAAATAATCAGAACTTGTCTTATTTAACATTCACTAATTGTCGCAACAATTAATAAATGTTAAATAAAGTAAGTTATAGTCGTTTTTTATTAATTTTTTTTAGTTACCAAACATTTTCATACTCTTTTTCTTCTTATTTAATCTCTTTTCTCTCCTTCAATTCAATTCATTTAAACTGCATTTATTTACTGTTCATAACTATATGGATAGACATAGTTTGTTTTATGAGATATAAATTTATAAAATATACATTTATACACACTTACACAATAGAATCATATAATTTATGTCTCTTAAAAATAGTAAGACACGAATTTTAAAAAATGAACAAAGATCTATACTAAATTTTTAGATAATTTTATCTTTAATTAACTTATAAATTTTTTAAATCTACCATCATTTGTACTTCATTCCTTTCAAATTTTACACTCTCATCTTCTTCATATATATTTCATATATCTTAGTCTTTAAAATCACTTTATCTTCTTGAATTCACACTTCTATAAAAATCGTCATTTTTCTGTCAAAATTGTTGTCGCTCCTTTTCGAAAATCGATGCTGCTGCCTTTGCCAGAATTGTGAGTGTTGTCTCTCCCATAATCGCAAAACCATCACTGTCTTTGGCTTTGCCGGATCTGCCACTATTGCCTCTCTCAAAATTATAGAGTTGTCGCTGCCAATTTGCCATCACCTCTGCCATAATTGTCATTGCCGTTACCTTTGCTAGAACTGTTACTACTATTTTCTATCGGACTTTGTTAAGTAGATCATGATTTTTGTGAACAATATGAATAATAGACTTTAAAATTGACCCAATATAATAAAAATATACTACACCCTAAATTACTTACCTAAATATTAATATTAGGATAACCATCCGCACACCTAATAAATTGAACATCTAATATATCAATTGTTCACATTGTTTACCTATATTTTTTCTACATGAAAATATAGACCGTCGTTGCCACCGCTTTTGTTAGAATCGCTGCCTCCACCTCTACCAAAATTGCCTCTGCTATTGCGCTTTTCCAATTTTTAGATCGGTCTTTCCACTTTCACTTTTATTCTCCACTCCATATCTTCTCTTGGTTTTTTTTTTTTTTTTTTATACAAAAAATAAAAGATGTGTATTTAATTTTTTATTTAATTGAATATTGATTAATGCTCGTTAGATTTGTATTGTTTTGTTTTTATTAAAATTTTTATTAGTTTAAGAATTGTTTTGTTTTTATTAAAATTTATTGTTCCGTCTCTATATTTGCTCACTAAACGATTTAAAATTTTTGTTCTCAATAATGTATCTATATTTTTAATGTTCATTTTATTTAATTTACTCCTTTTTTTTTTCACTTATATTGCTCTCTCTCCCCTCCATTTAATTAAGGTTACTAGTACAAGGAAAAATAGCAATCTGACCTAATTTTTTAAATGAACATTTATTTGGAACAAAATCAAATTTTATATAAAAATGGACCATTTGGAACCGAACAAAAATATATTTGATCATAAATAAATGAAATTTCATGGATAAAATTAAGACATAAGCACATGGAAATTTAAACAACACTATTTGTAGGAACTAACCATTATATTACTCTATTTTGAATTTTTGGTAAAGCCAAATGTGGCCTCCAAAAGTTGTTTGTACTTATCCCCCTACATAAAGATTCTTCATTATTATTGAAGGCATACACCATTGGCATGCATCACTTTCTTGAGAGATGCCCCTCATCCTGATGGTGGTAGTAGAAACCCAAGCACATTTTCATCAATAGGGTTATTAACTACGATGCACGGAACACGACACGACACGGAACACTCCGATACATAAATTTTAAAATCTTACATGACACGGGGACACGCATACATATAAAATATAAAGTATTTTTTAGATAAATCGTAATGATATTTTAATATTTTATTGATATTAAAATATAAATTAATATTTTAAATTATTTTTAATATTTTATTTTAATTATATCAATTATTTAAAATATTTTTTGTTTTAATAAATAATAATATATACTATATCTAAATTTATTTTAAGAATATATATTAAGAATAAGACCGAACACGCTGACATGTGATGGTATTTAGGTGTGTCCAAGTGTGTCCGGAGAAGAATTTTTTATTTTTTATTGAGACACGATTTGGACACAGCAGACACGCGTGTCGGACGAGTGTCGGTGAGTGTCGTGTCCGAAATGTGTTCGATACGCAGACACAGCAACTCAGCAAAGTGTGCGTGCTTCATAGGTTATTAATGATTTGTCTCTTGGGATAAATAATGTTAGAAATAAAGCCAAATACATCTTATTTTGTACCTATGCATTTTTGTTGCAAATTTAATGTTACTATTCTAGCAAATTAAACTAGTAAATAGTAATATAGACGATTGTGATGTATCCCCTAGGCCTACTCATCAAAATGATAACATATATATAAGAGGTTAATCATCATTATATTCAATCGTTTGATATTGATATACAATATATCTTGATCCATGTTAAAAAAAATAATAAACTTAGTTAGTTCTTTTACTTTTTTATTTTACAAACGTTATTTTTTCTTCACTCTTAAGTGTAGTGAATATGTAAATTAAATTAAACATACTTTTTGTGAAGCTATATCCAAATAAATTAAAGAAGTGTATAATGGACTATATGAGTTATAAAATGAACATCATCTATAATGTTCAGAATAACCATTCGAGTATTAGGGATAATAAACATCTCATATTATAAAACCACCTATCCCAAAAGTTTAACCTTTCAGATTTAGAGTTCTAATACTATATCATGATACCACTCATCCCAGAAGCTTACGCTAATGAAAAAAAATAGCATTGATGGTTATATCTCTAATACTCTCTAAACCTCCATTGTACACATTGTACAAATATTCCATTGGCTCCCCATACTTTCTCTAAATTAAATAACATTATTCGTTTATCACCGAATGCATGTGGCATAATGGGGGCAAATTAAAGCATTTTTGAATATGACTATGCAAGTTCATGATGATAAGTACCACCACAACAGTAGATTCTTTCAACTTTTCAGTACTCCAAAGGTCTTTGTTGACCCTCGGCTTCTCTTTATCCCTGAATTCGTTTATGTACTGAGAGTTAGAAACATAATTTCCTATAACATATATATATATAATATTTAATTTTCATATGCAAAAACAAAGAAAAAAGAAGGAAAATCTTGAAAATAAATGTACGATGAGACTAGTATGAGTAAAAAGAATAATGTTAAAAAACCAACCTTTTTTAGTCAACATCAATTAATTTTTTTATAGTTATTTTGTTTATTTTAAATTTTTGTCTCTAAATCATAAATCATAAATTTAAATCTTAAAATTAATTAATTAAAATTAATTTCCTATTGTGACCTGGTTACAAAGTGTAGGTATTGACATAAAATTGGATAATTTAGCGCAACTAGCCCGATTTGAGGGTATAGGTATTGAAGGTTGTATTCTTAAGTGAAAAATCATTAGATGCAGTTAATTTTATATATATGAAGTAGACGATTGAGAGCTGTTAGATGGTAATTTAGTTAAATATATCAAATTATTTAACGATTTTTATCTATCAATTTCACATAAAATTAACTACACCTGAGTTTCTATCTATTCTATATACCAAATCAACTTAGGTTTTTTTTTTATATACAAAAAATTAATGCGATTAATCGAGATAAGTCTTAAAGTGGTCTCGAGCCTCATAGTAGTCCCTAAACTTAAAAGTTATCTATATTCGTCTCTAAAGTTGCACTTCGGGACTCAGATTTGTCTTTCTGGCACATTCCATCCACCTGGCACCACCAAAAAGTTTATCTAGACTCCTCCGTGACACGCTGGTCAGGTAACGGCTAGCTGACGTGGATTAGTAAATTTTTATGGTGCAATTTGGTCCCTAAATCAAAATTAAAAATTTTAATCCCCAAATTTAATCATCATTCTCTTTTCTACAATAATTCCTCTTTTCTCTCCAGGTATAGATTTTCATATTCCAAATTCACAAAATTTTTCTTTTTGTTTATTTTTAATTGAAGTATCTTATAACAGTAACAACTAGAGTCTTCTTAACAACCATTATTTGAACAGTTTAACCGTTTTTATCCCTTTTTGCTGTAAGAAAGATGGTGAGATTATAACATAAAAGTTATGTGATATATATAATTAAAGAAATAATACAAAGTTTAGTTTCTAAAATGGTGAACGTTCATAAAAATTTGTTGACTTTTAAAAATGATTAAATTGATTCTTAAATTCATAAATTGTGAATCTCAACTCATATCTAATGCTAATATAAAATGTTAAAATGTCAGTATGACATTTGCTAAAAAAAGATGATATGATTAATATTTTTAATATGATCAAATTAATATCTTAAATTAGTTAATTATATTTATTTTGCTTAATTAGTTTTTATTAATTAGAGACTAAAATAATAAATATTAAATTAGGTAAATTTTTTTTTATTTTTTTGTTTCTCTAAAATTACCCTTAATTAATTTGAAATACCTATTTAATTACAATAAAATCTTAGACACGTCATTTTAATGGAGATGTCATACGATTTGAAATGCCATAATGCAACACTTTATATTAATACTATGTGAATGACAGTTAAATTAGGATGATGTATGGTTATTTTGGAATAGAATTCGAAAGGAAATGTAATGTAGTATATAATAATAACGATGTAACTTTTAATTCTGTAAATACAAGAAATAGATTTTTGTAAAATCATATAAAAATATAAAATTGAATTTTGTAAAACATTTTAATTAAACTAGAGTTAAATGAGTGCATAAAATGTTAAATACAAAGACATAGTATGTGACTTTTAATTAACAAAACATATGAGTGCTTTCAATGAAGTTGTAATTTATAGTCTCTTTCACATCCATATGGAAAAGAGAAGAGAAGAAAAGAAAAGAGAGGGATTACTATAGAGAAGAGAATAATAATTAAATTTGGAGATTAAAATTTTTAATTTTGATTTAGGGACCAAATTGTACCATAAAAGTTTACTAATCCACGTCAGTTAGCCGTTACCTGGCCAGCGTGTCATGGAGGAGTCCATATCAGTTTTCCGGTGGTGCCAGGTGAACAGAATGTGTCGGAAGGACGAATCTAAATTCCGGAGTACAACTTCAGCGACGAATATGAGTAACTTTTAAGTTCAAGGACTACTATAAAACTCGAGTGCAATTTCAGGAACCACTTTGAGATTTATCTCGCGATTAATCCTAAATTCCAAATTAATATTCCTTTGCACCCTCACAACCAGTCACACTTTATAACCTAAGAGTCTAAGACCCTTAGCAAGTTAGCATTACACCCGCACAAATTCATAGTTTTTTTAATTGACAATCACTGTTGGAGCTTTAGCTTTGTTTCAACTAATATTCTCAATTTTATGATAGAAATAAATAATAACTTATTTTTTTAAATAAATATTAGGAGTAATATAGAATTTTTTTTGTCTATATCTCTGTAGATATATATGCTTAGAACATACACTAACCAAACATAGGATTGGGAATTTTCGTTAAATCTAGACCTAAAAAAAGAAAATGATTAGAAAATGGATTGTAAAAAGGTCCAAAATAAAAAAGATGGAGACCCGACAATTTGTTTTGAACCAACCCATTTGGCCATTTCTAATTGGATCTATTGGGATTGAGCTGGCTTTGTAAAAAAATGAAGTTGATTCAATCCTAAACCTTTATATGTATTATCAATTGATTAATTTTTCAATAAACTAAAAAGTGAAAGTGACATTTATTTTAAAATGAAGAGAAAAGGACAAATAGGTCCTTAATTTTTTGTCCCGCGGACATTTTCGTCCCTGACCATTGAAAAATACTTTTAAGTCCCTGACCTTCACAAAACTTGGACGAATCAGTCCCTCCGTCCAAATGCCTCCGTCAGGGACTGATCCGTCCAAATGCCTTCGTCAGGGACTGACATGTCCAAGTTTTGTGAAGGTTAGGGACTTAAAAGTATTTTTCAATGGTCAAGGATAAAAATGTCCGCAGGACAAAAGGTCAGGGACCTATTTGTCCTTTTCTATAAAATGAAAGGAATATAGGGTAATAATTTGAACATAAATGTTTATAAAAAAATAACTTAAAAATGTTGAGCCAACTGTGAGGAACTCTCGACCACTGAAAAAATTTTAGAAAGAAATAAAGTGAGATAACATAAAATGAGAATATACCACATTCAACTCAAAATCTTAAAGTAATAAATTAATGGATCTCTAATCTTATAAACTCCTCACTCTTCCTTGCTTTTTTTGATGTGGGACTTACTTTAACACTCCTTACATTTGCAACATTAATAATCTTCTCCTCAAGTATGAGCCTTCACATCAAATATCAACTCTCCCTTTTTCTAGTTCCTCCATCACGGGTATTCGTCTATCACATCGCCGCAAAATATCGTAAAACACGCCGCCCGAATTATCTTTGTCGAAAAGACTTTCGATGTTTTACCTTAAATATTGTTACAATCTTAACAAAAAAATTTTCAACCGACATTGACATTAGTAAACTCTCTTTTTTCCCTTTTGGGGGAGAGGGGGGAGGGGGGGGGGGGTTATACATTAGTGAAGTTTAATTGGCTTCCACCTGGCTAGTAGACTAGTAGTTAGTGATGTAACAACCTAATTTATCTTTATGATTGGATCCTATTTTTGTAGCTTTTCACATAATTAATCATATTTTGTGAGGACAAAGAGACAAGACACACATGATATGCTCCCAGAGTTTTGTCCATTGTAGGGGGGTTTATATGTTCTATTATAAGAGAGCCCATAGATATAAAATAAAGTATTAAGAAGGTTACCAAGCGTAGCTGAGCTTGCTTCAGATGATAATTTATGTGTTTTTTAATGACTGGATGGTATAAATGTGTTGTGATACTTAAAATTAGGTGTTGTCTAATTTATTTGATCAAACAAAAAAAAAATATCAAGCCAATAACTCGAAAAAAAATGTAGATATATGATAATTTAGTTTTTGATTTGTGAACTAAGAAATACAATAAAAAAGAACACTCCAAGTGAAAAAAAAATAAAATATAATTTTTGTGAAATTTGTTAAAATTTTTAAAAATATTCTTAAATTTTATTTTGTTTTAAATTTTATTTTAAATTTTTTATTTATATCAAATAACCTCTATGAGAGCTAATTTTCTAACAATAATTTCATAAAAATAATGTTTAACACAAATAAATTAGATATAGTTATCATGTATTATTGTTGGATTAGTTCTAAACTTTTTGAAAAATTAGCTATTAAATATATATTTGATATAAATAAAAAACGTAAGAATAAAATTAAAGCAAAATAAAACTTAGAGATATTTTTAAAATCTTAAATAAATTTAAAAAAATATATATATTTTATCAAAAAAAAAAAAAAACAGAAGTCACCATGTACTTTTTTAATTAAAACTGAATTATTTAAAAGTAGTTGTTGTTGGTTAGTTGTTGGTTAGTTATAGAGTGGTTATTATAATGTTATCCCTTCTGTACTCTGTTTATAATTTAAAATGATAGTTTTTCTACTCTACTTCATCTCTATGTTAACGTTTGTAATAATTTAGAGTGGCAGATTCCTCAATACATAATAACATAAACTAACGTCAATTTTATAATAGGCCTAAGCTAAGTGTCATAAAGTCATATATATAATACAATTGAAAAATAGTAAAAATTAAAGGTTGGTTTGGATAAATTTCTAAAAAAAATATTTTTTTTTGAGTTATTTTTTTAAAGATTTTAAAAAAAATTATGTTTAAATATTTTATATAATTTTTTTTTATTTATCAATTATGTTTGGATATAACGATATAAAAATATTATTTATTTATTTATTATATAAAAAATATATTTTAAAAAAATTTTTTAAAAAAAATATAAATTATAACTTCTTAAAAAAAAATTTATTATTTTTATTTTTATTATTAAAAATTTATTAAATACGCTAAAAAACAAAAAATATAATTTTTTTTTTATAAATTTAATAGCACAGATACTAAATCAACTATTAATATTGTGACTTATATTTCTATAATGTAACATGGGAATCATTTTAATAGATTATTTGTCTGTTTTTTTTTTTCAAATATTTAAAAGGTATATTTTGATCTTAATAGAACGATGGATTTATATTAAACAAACCAAACATTAAGTCACCAAAAAAAAAAACAAACCAAACATTAATTAGCCAATAAAAAAAAAGAGAGAGAAATAATGGCTACTTGTTCCATGCAATAAACTTGTTCAACCATAAATGTATCTTATCTGTAACATGGTTAGCATCTGATTAGATTAAATTATTGAATTATTAGAGATGTAGGAAGTTTAATGATTAAGGGAGTAACGGATAAGAATAAAAGTCGTGGTTGTGGACCATCATATAGAAAGATTTGATGGGTCACTTAATCCATGCCACAATTGAGTTGACTCCATGAAAACATTCAGATCAAATTGAACTTTATCTTCTATACTAATACTATTCGTTCATAAGTATAGCTAAGAATGCAATAAGAGGAAAGAGATACTTATCTTTTTTAACTTTTTCTTTTGGTGAATTTATTTATTTAAACATAATTTATTAATTTCTACAATTTTATACATTATTAGGTTTCATTTGATTTTAAAAATATGATGAGATAGGACACTAAAAATAAAACACAAAACACAAAGACACAAAAAGTAGTATTTTTTATTTTATTCAGTAATAAACTAAAACAATTATAAAAATTTAATTTAATCTCATTTTTTTCATTAAACAAATAAGAAAAAAATATAATGATAAGAGTAAAGTATTAAATTAGTCCCTACGTTTGGGCGTAATTCTGTTTTGGTCCTTAAAGTTTAAAGTGTCCTATTTGAATTCAAAAAAATTTCATTTAGCTTCAATGTAGTCCTACCGTAAGGTCAAAATTAAATAATTAATGGAATGTCCTATATGACAGATTAACAGCAGTACAAGAACAAGGTCGATAATACAGAGAACAAGTACAAGCTCCAGAGACACAAAATCAACCGTGGATGCACCAATACATTTATTTATCATTTTTCTTACAATCTAAATGAAATATTTTCTATAGAACTAAGGAGAATGATAAATAAATGTATTAATGCATCCACAGTTGATTTTGTGTCTTTGGAGCTTGTACTTGTTCTCCAAATTATCGACTATGTTCTTGTACTGCTGTCATATAAGATATTTCATTAATTATTTAACTTTAACCTCACGGTGGGATTATATCGAAACTAAATAAAACTTTTTTGATTCAAATAGGACACTTTAAACCTTAAGGACCAAAACAGGATTACGCCCAAACATAGGAGACCAATTTAATACTTTACCCTAATGATAAAAACTATAATTATGAAAATTTGATTAAAACAATGAAAAATAAAAAATAAGTTGTCTCTGGGTCTTTCCTATCAGAAAGGATACAAAATATACTAATTCAGTATTTCTAGACACAATATCGCTATCCATATCTACTGCTGGTCATAAATAATTTTGATTTGATTCATTTGGATATATGGAACCCATTAATCACTTATCTACTGCTGGTCATAAATACTCTTATAATCGTGGATGACAGAAGTAGATATACATGGCTATTTTTTATGAAATTAAAATTTGAAGTAAGAGACTTAATCAAGAGTTTTGTAACACTAATCTAAACTTAGTTCAACAAAATAATTAAAAAAATCTGAACTGATAATGGATTAGAGTTTTAAATGCAAGCATATTATGAAGCCATGGGCATTATTCACCAAACTAATTATGTTGAAACTCCTCAATAAAATAGCATTGTTGAGAAAAAACATCAACACATACTATGAGTTACTCGAACACTCATGTTTCAAGGAAATATTCCAAAATATTTTTTGAACTATACAAATGCTCAAGCTATTCACATAATCAATAGGATTACCAGCACAATTTTAAAAATAAGTCCCCATACTAAATTTTATATGACAAACTACCAGATATCAACTACTTTTGAGTATTTAGTTGTCTTTCGAGTATTTTTTTTTTTTTTTGGCATAAACAAAGAGTTAAAGACTACCTTCTCTATGATCTAAAAACTAGAGAAATGCTTCTTTTTAGAGATGTTGAGTTCTATAAGCACCTTTTTCCTTTCATTCAATTACTCATGGTATCTCTGATACTATATCAAAACCAGAAAATCATATTCATCAATTCATAGATCCTTTTAGTTCAACCATTCACTCTAATTTATAAAATATCACTCGCTTCTCATCTAATAATACACCGTGTGCATCTCCTAATTCAAACACATCTTTTCAATTAATTTCGAGTTTTCCTCATATATATCACCGCATAATCATTCACCATCATAACATATTTCAAACTGCATCACACACTATTACACAACATCAAAACACTATAATGCCTGCTGGGCCTATTAGGCGATCCTCAAGAGAATGGACCCCCTTCTTACCTAAGAGACTTTCACTGCTCCTTATTAAACATATGACCAACTTATCAATCATCTTCAGTAACCCGATGCAAATATCCACTAAGTGATGTCTTATCCTACGAGTCACTATCACCTTCACATAGAAACCTATCCTTAGCGCTTTCCACCGTTGAATAACCAAAAACCTATCAAGAAGCAATTGTGCATCTTTGTTAGCAGCAGGCCATTACTGCATAACTTGAAACTTTAGAGAAGAACAACACTTAATTTATTACTACTATGCCAAAAGGAAAACGTGCGATTGGCTGCATATGGGTATTCAAAACTAAACTCAAAGTTGATGGAAGTGTTGAGAGGTACAAGACGCGTCTTATTACAAAAGGTTTCATCCAAGTCCCTGGCCCTGTGATTAAAATGAACAAACTTAAAATTCTCCTTGCTGTTGCAACCACAAGTGATTGGATCGTTCATCTTGATGTCAACACGACCTTCCTTCATAGCAAACTCCCTGAAGATGTGCATATGACAGTGCCGCCAAGCCTTAAGGTTGATAATTCTACTTCGGTTTGCAAGCTTACACGATCTCTTTATGGTTTAAAACAAGCAAGTAGATAATGGCACACCAAAATTGCCACCACTCACACCAGTTTTAGGTACCATCAATCGAAGCATGATGATTGTCTCTTCACCAAGGACTCCTATTATTCCTTCACCGCCTTACTTGTGTATGTGGATGACCTCGTCTTGGCAAAAAACTGTATGGTTGAGATTTAGGTTGTCAAGGATCATTTGCACAAACTGTTTCAAATCAAGGACATTGGTGAACTTAAGTACTTCTTTGGCATCAAGTTTGCCAGAAGCAGGAAAAGGGATTTGCAATGTACCAATACAAATATTGCCTTGAACTACTTGAAGATTATGGCATGCTGGCTGCCAATAGTGCCACAAATCCAATAGATTACTCCAGTCAACTATCAAAATCCACAAGAAAAAGATTAGAGGCCAACACTGAATATCGAAGACTAATTGAGCACCTACTCTACTTAGCAAATAGAAGATCCAAAATCAGCTATGCAGTCGGCAAGTTAGGCCAATTTCTGGAATGTTTCACTGACAAACACTTCGAAACTGGTATAAGAGTACTAAGATACTTGAAATCCTCTCCAACACAAGGCCTATTATTTTTCACCAAGTCAGATCTTGAAGTGATTGAATATTCGGATAGCGATTGGGCTGCATGTCCCGATTCCAGAAGGTCAGTAACGGGCTATTGCTTCTACCTGGGAACAAGTTTGATAACATAGAAGAGCAAGAAACAAAATGTGGTAGCTGAATCTCGCGGAAGCAACATGTGAAGTCCAGTGGATACGTTTCATCATGAATGAGCTCAAATTCCCACCAATGGTGCCAATAGCCATCTACTGCGACAACCATGCAGCATTATACATAGCTGCTAACTCAGTATTTTATGGGAGAACAAAGCGTATAGAAGCGGATTGCCATATCATTCGCGACAAAGCCAAGGAAAAAATGATCAAACTACTACCCATTAAGTCTGCAGAGCAAGTTGCAGATATCTTCACTAAAGCATTGAGTCCCAAGTTGTTCAATTCACGTCATCTGTAAGAACCCGGTTTTTGATAAACAGAATTTTCTGGCTATTTGAAAATTTATTTTGCAATATCTCAAATCACGGACCAATAGGAAATAGTGAGGCTGACCCAATGATAAAAAAATAAAAAATAAAAAAAGAAAGAAAAAAATTTAAAAATTAAAAAGAAAAAGACCATTAATAAGGTCAAAATTGACTTTATGAGGGTAATTAATTTTCTCTAAGTCAAGTTTGACTAATAAATAATAGATATTAAATTACCATTGGTTTATTTTTTTACTAGAGACTTTTTGATCCGGAAATTCACTTTTAGTGACAGTTTTGCGTGCGCAGAAAAAAACTCTTGTAACCGAAAACTTCGAAACCAGTGGTAAAAATAATTTCTACCTTGATAATTGTGTCCCAAGATTAATATTAGCCATTCATTCATGATTTATTTGTTTAAGAATAAATCTTAGCCATTAATTATTTTACCACACGGTAAAAGTTACCCGAACCGAATTTCTTACTAGTATTCCGCAAACGACTTCTAGAGACCCCAAATCTTCTTACTTACCACCCAAGTAACTTGTCTCTCTTTTAGCCTCTAGGCCAAGATTATCTCAGCCTATCACCCCTCTCTGCTGTGTTTTTAACCTCGAGTAGCTTACTGCGGTTAACTGTGGATAAACTCGACACGTAAGCGCTGACCAAGCTTCCTCGTTTTCACGCCCCTTATTCATTGAAGCCCAGCCCTTGACCACGAAAATTTTAGCCCCTTCTACCACCATAAATTCATCAAGACTTTGATTTTTTATTTAAGGAAGCATTTGCCACAAAATTTACAAAACACTTTACACATTTTTGCACTCTTTTAACCGAATTCTTGAGAGAGAAAGACAAAAAATTCTTAAACTTGTTCTCTGTGCCCCAACCCCTATTTCAACTCTTCTTCCATTTTTCTTCATGTGTTCTTTGAGGACTCAAACCATACAAGCATAAACTGTTGCCCGTTTTCGCTAATCCTTGCGTTTATACCGAAATTTCGGCTAGGTAAACTCTTGTTCTTTCTCTTTTTCTTTTCTATTTTTTAAAACAGTAGATATGATGAATTCCTACTCTTCTCTATGTATAGAAAACTCCTCTTGAAGTAACCATAGATCACGCCTAAGGAATTAGAGATATTCGAGCTCAAAGTGGTTGAATTTCGACGTTTTGCGACACTTTAGGCCCAAAAACGAAACTCACTACCACCAGCTGTGTTTCTTCCCTTGTATGCATATTTTCTAGTATGAGAAATGTTTGCTAACTGAATTACATAAGAGGTAAGGATTAGGATTAGTTAGAGTATGTTTGTGCTTGTTTTCGGTGTTCAAATGAGCCACTTTGTGGTAATTTTGTGCTTGTTTCTTAATTCTGAAAATTCAGTAATGCTTCTCTGTTTTTAGACTGTTATTTGAGTGATATATGAAGCTTATTTACCTCTGAAAATTGTATAAAATTACTGAAATTATTTGGAGTACTTGGGGTTTAAGTTTCAAGCCTTAAAAGTCACTAAATTTGGATAAAAATAAAAAACTGCACCCCTGAAAATTCAGCCACTAAATGATCATGAAATTCACATGTATAAGGGTTAGAAAACTTATTTTAATCCTATGTAACAAAGCTGTAAAAATAAAAAAGGTGTTATGGTTATTTTTGGGTAAAAAGAGAGTAAAAAATGTAATTTAAATAAAAAATAAATAAAATTTTGAACTTAATATAATTAGGAGTAAAATAATAATTATATAAATTAATTGGATCAAAATTATAATTATAATAAAGTTTTAGGCCTAAATAAAAGTTTTAGTAAAAATTAGAAGTAAAATGGTAAAAAGTGGTAACTAGAATAAGTAAATAAATTAATAAAGGGTAAAATAATCTTTTAGGTCCCTAAGGATAGAATTGGTATTAATTAAAATTATTATGGATAATTTGGTCATAGAAAAATATTAGGATTAACTCGGTAACTTTTTGACGCTAAATCAGGTTAAACGGTAAAACTAGAGTACTTAGGGGCATATTAGTAATTTTAGGCATAAAGTCAAATTAAAAATAATTAATTAACTCAATGAAGGAGAAAAGGTCTATTGAAAAAAAAAATATGAGGGCAAAATGGTGAAGTAATAACACTAGTGGTGAAAGCGTCACTAAAAGTCTAAAGAAAACTAGAAAAACAAAGTTAAGTACAAAAGGGGTAAAATTGAAAATGTACAAAAATACAAAGGGTAGAAATGGTAAAATATGTGACAAGGCTGAGATATTTTAAGAAAGAATCGGGTACAAGTTTTCAAAAAGAAAGGCAGAGAAGTTCCTTAGAGATAAATTTTATTGAGATGTGCCGTGGAAAAAGAACTGTAAACCCCAAGGTGCTTGAGGTTGTTTGGAGGTGGGTATTACCCATTAATTGCTAAAACTATGTTTCCCTTTTGTGCGTATATTATGGCTTCAAGTTTACGACGATTGCCTGTTGTCACGGACTGGTGGTATGCTTAACCACATCGACACGTATACACGGACGGACGCAATTGGGAAACCATATCTAGGACTAGTTCCTAAGTAACGTCAGGTTGCGGGTAGTCAACCGACGCATGAGCTCATGGCCTGTATAGAACTAGACATGCATCATACTTGGTTGCTGCATTATCTATGTTTGTGATTGCTTACTTGTACCTATGGTTGTATTTTGTCTCTGCTTCCTTTACTTTGTGTTTGTTTACTATTCTGCTATATACTTGTGCTTGTACTTGTTTGTGTGATTTACCGACCTAACTGTGCGAAGTCTTAGACTTAGGCTGCGGAACCCCATAGAATTCCTGTGTAGTACCCTGCTGGGAACCTTAGGTTCTCACCCTTTACTTTCCCATTCCGCAGATGCAAATCGGCGAGATCTTCTTTGAGTTTCCAGTCTTGGGACTAGTGAGCAGCAGTAGCATTACCGGAGGGTCAGAGCGACTTCTCTTACTTCCACACAGTACTTCCGTGTTTCTTCAGCTACAAGGGATCGAATGACCAGCAGTAGTTATAATAGTAGCAGTGGTAGTAGTTATCTTTGCCCTCGTTTTGTATAGACTTTTAGAGGGCTAGGTGCTTTTGTAAATACCTATATAAACAAGTTAGAATGGTCCCAAACTAGAGTAATTCTTGCGAGTCGAGGCCTGTTAGTATAAATATGGAGTCTGTAAATATTTTCATGAATAAGCAATGACGTAACCTGGTGTGAATTATGATGTACTAAATAAGCTTTCGGACATATATGTTGATATTACTATGTTTTTTGTATTTTCTATGCATCATGTATATATTATTTATTTAACTATTATCTATTTCGTTATATCTATATATCTGACACGTGATCTCGACTAGCGCTATAGGCTCACATGTATATTATCTAGAGTCTCTAGAAAAAGCCGTGTAGTAGCGCTTGACGGTTAGCAATGGTCATGACGTGCTAGAAGTTGGGTCGTTACATCATCACAAGTTCAGGCTCCTCAACATACATGCACCTGACTTGAGGGAGGGTGTGACTTGATAACTCAAGCTTTAAGCCTAATTAGATTAGTTAGCACTGCTTTAAGTTTGTTAGAATTAATTAGCATCGACTCTATTTATAGTTATTCAGCTAGTTTTGTTAGCAAGTTTTGTATAAATACACAAACATGTGACTAATAGAATCAATTCAATTACTCTCAACAAGAGAATGTGTGGAGAAATATTCTTCCCACACTCCATTAGTTATTGAGTCACTCTCTTTAGATGCAGTCCAAACTCACCTTTCATCATATTTGCCAAATATAATTTTGTATCTATGTATTCCTGTTGTGCCGGTAAATAAACGCATTTTTTAGTTTCAACTTATTATTTTTATAATAATATGTAGTTTTTTAAAAAGAATAACAATTATTTTGATTAAGGGAAAGTAAATACACGTGTTAAATAACCTAAATTTAATTTAAGAAATTAAGTGTCTATTTAAAAGAAAAATGTCGTCTTTAATTTGTGTTTTCATTTTCATAAAATATAAAAATAAAAATATTTTTTCAACCAAACAGGTCATAAATTTTCTGCAGGGCTCTTCCCCCATAGTTTTGTTCAATTGTTTCCAGTTTTTTTCCAGTTCGTGGCAAAGTCAAAGCATCATGCGTTTTTGGCCACTGAAGAATCCAGTTGGTTAAGAATCGTGAACATTAATATTGGGCTTTAGGCCCGTGGTTCGGTTTGCATTTGCTGCTTCTTACTCGTTAATGGGCCGTGCCGATCCAGTCCAATCAAATAACTAAGTCCAAAAAGAAAAAAAGTTCATCAATTCTTTTGGAAATTTGTAACCTTAATAGTTAATATTGAAATCATGCATGCTAAATAATTACAATGAACAATTTCTTCTAAAGTAATTCTCAAATATCCTTGAATCTTAAAACCTTGTAGATATACTATAATAACATATACCAATTTAAAGACAAATAACTAATCCTTTGAAGTTTGAACAAAAGAAATCCAAAAATTAATATAAACAAGTGTCCTAGCTTTTTTTTTTCTCTTATTTTATAAACAGATAAATAGAATAGAACTATATTGTGATAATAGTATGCCCAAGATCTAATCCATCATGATTGGCTCTCGTGCAAGTGGGAGATTGTTGGGAATAAGTAGTATGACCACAATCCAATCAATCGCGTGTCAAATAATTTGTTATTGTTATTATATTAAAATGTTAATATAATAACGTCTTTGATTAAATTTATAGATTTATCATTGTGATAGTGATCACAATATTGAGAGATAAATCTTTTATAATTTAATCTAAATTATTCTTGGTCATAGGATTATTAAAAAGGACATTAATAATCCGGAAAGATCAATATATATATATATATATAATGGTCTTCATTGGATGAAGATTAATAGATCTCATTTATTAAATTATATATATAGATGGTGCATATAGAGATATGGCCATTAAACTGACTCACTTTGAGAATTCCTAATGGTTATAATTACCGTATATTTATCAATAGGATATTCTCAAGATGAATACAGTAATAGAGTTTCCTTTGACCTGCGACTGTCATAGTAATTAACAATGTATTTATTATACTTTGATTTCGGACACCTAATACCCTAGGGTGCTAGTTGAATGGATATTGGGTATGATTTAAATACTTGTAGAATTAATGATTAGTCAATAAGGAATCTGTCAACTCTCGGTAAAGAGTTTTAGCTCTATGATTATAATGACTGAGATGAATAAAACCTTGGCCAAGGGGATTGAATGAATGAAGAAATGAGTTTCTTAGGTCATTCACAGTTCATTATAATAATGGTAACAAGTTAGAGTTTGACAATTAAACCATACTCTAAGGGTTAACCAAGAGCTGGAAAGATGGAAGGAATTATACTTTGTTCTTCTAAGGTTCTTAGTAAAAATATATTACTTTATACTATCGGGTCGTTGAGGAATGTTGCTAGACGCCAACCTTGATTAGTAAATTTAGTATGACTAATTTACTACCTGCTTAGTATTGAACCTATGGGGTCACACACTAACGAGTGTTCTAATATTTGCTGTAGAATTATTTAATTATTAATTTATTAGAAAACCATCTCAATGGAAATAACTGCATCACATGCTTAAAAAAATATTTGAATTAATCCTATTAATTCACAAATTAAAAAAAAAAAATAGGAATAAAGATTTAAACACAAAAAAGCCAAAGCTCTGATACCACTAAAGGATTACCATGTGTTCATAACACGCAGCGGAAGAAAAGAAAGTAATCCTAAAGATCTATTTTGTGCTTAAATTTTATTCCAATAATTTAATATATAGATCAGATCTAAATACCTGAGTACGCTCGTAAAAATCTTTTTCTCCTTCGATGGTACGAAGGCGCTATGCGTATCCACACCGAGACTAACCTTTGCTGTCAACTCCTTGACCAATGGACATAATTGAGAAACCTCTTGCAACTCTTTGCATGCCATTAAATTCTTCTCGAAGAATCAGGCACACATACATTTATGTGTGTAGAGGTAAAGGAATAAAACCTTTGTGTTTTATTCTCGTCTCTTTCACATTCCTCTACTCTTGGCATACATATATATAGTATGAGATTTGTTACTGATTTTAAATTTGATTCTCAATTCAAATTTAAATCATATCTTTAAATTCCAAATCTGAATCCTTCAAATTTTATGAATCATATCATAACAATTTAAAACATAATCGATTTGGATCTCATCCAAATTTATAATTCAAATTCAGAAATAGAATAACTAATTATTCTCAAATCTCATTTAATATTCTCAATTATCATATTATTATTATATTCTTGGTGCTAGCAAAAAATATAATAATATTCCATTTGAATTAATATAATTATTTATTTGATCAAATCAAATTAATAATTAAATAATTCTACAGCAAAGATTAGAACACTCGTTAGTGTGTGACTCCATAGGTTCAATACTAAGCGGGTAGTAAATTAGTCATACTAAATTTACTAATCAAGGTTGGCGTCTAGCAACACTCCTCAACGACCCGATAGTATGAAGTAATATATTTTTACTAAGAACATTAGAAGAACAAAGTATAATTCCTTCCATCTTTCCAGCTCTTGGTTAACCCTTAGAGTATGGTTTAATTGTCAAACTCTAACTTGTTACCATTATTATAATGAACTGTGAATGACCTAAGAAACTCATTTCTTCATTCATTCAATCCCCTTGACCAAGGTTTTATTCATCTCAGTCATTATAATCATAGAGCTAAAACTCTTTACCGAGAGTTGACGGATTCCTTATTGACTAATCATTAATTCTACAAGTATTTAAATCATACTCAATATCCATTCAACTAGCACCCTAGGGTATTAGATGTCCGGAATCAAAGTATAATAAATACATTGTTAATTACTATGACAGTCGCAGGTCAAAGGAAACTCTATTACTGTGTTCATCTTGAGAATATCCTATTGACAAATATACGGTAATTATAACCATTAGGAATTCTCAAAGTGAGTCAGTTTAATGGCCATATCTCTATATGCACCATCTATATATATAATTTAATAAATGAGATCTATTAATCTTCATCCAATGAAGACCATTATATATATATATATTGATCTTTCCGGATTATTAATGTCATTTTTAATAATCCTATGACCAAGAACAATTTAGATTAAATTATAAAAGATTTATCTCTCAATATTGTGATCACTATCACAATGATAAATTTATAAATTTAATCAAGGACGTTATTATATTAACATTTTAATATAATAACAATAACAAATTATTTGACACGCGATTGATTGGATTGTGGTCATACTACTTATTCCCAACAAACTACATATCTGAATTTTCGTACTAGATTAACATACTTATCTTATTTCCCGTAACTATTCATTGCATCAAGTTAGTGTCATTTTCTATGTGTTTTTTAAGGTAAAACAATTTTATTTATTTATTTTTGGTACTTTAAGATAAAGATATAGAATTGAACTTGAAACTTTATTAATTAAATATAGAGTAATAACTTTGAAGACCGAAAAATTTCCCCTCAACCTTATTGTATACGTAACACGTATGAATGTATGATATGTGAACTAAAACTTTTAAGAAGAATGTAAACAATTTCCTTGAAGTTTGTGGTTCTTATTTGGAAAATATTATGAAAGTTAAAAAAATTGCCGACAATTCACAATTATTTGATGTACAGAATTACTTTATAATTGCATGCATCTATTCATAAAATTCATAAATTAATAGATAATTAAGTCAAATTTATTGATATAAAACAATAGATGACTAAATATCTAAATAATTGTTTCATATTGACTAAAAAATAAAACAATAATATTAGAAAAACAAAAAAAATTAAAATTTGTCTTATTTATTATTTATTAATTACTACAGTAATTAATAAATACTAAATAATATAAATTTTGGTTGATTTTGGCTATTTTTTTATTACTAAATATTTTCAAAAATAAAACGGTATATAATATCACTTAATGTAAGAGAAGTCACAAAAGGAAAATTGATCTAGATGATAAACATTTGGAATTTGTTTAAAACAATAATGTTTTACTTTTAATTAATGTTTTAGACTCTACAAAATATTTAATTTTTTAATTTACTTTTTATAAAATATAATTTTTTGACTTTGGACTGTCAAATTTAAAAATTATTTATTTATTTTAACTCTTGTTAGCAATTTGTTTTATTAAATATTGACGTCACATGTTAAATATTGACTAGACCAAAAATATTTATATGGACCATGCCAAAAAAACCCAAATAAATCGTTTTTTTTTAATTAAAAAAGGTTGAGACAAGTGTGTATTAAACCACTTTTTATTTTTAATATGGAGGAAGGTGTGGAGTGATACAGCATTATGAAGAATAGGGGTGCTTTCTCTGCATGTGATGTTAGAGGGCGGAAATCGGACCGAGCGATTTAGAACAAGAAAGTCGAACGGTCCGATTAAGGAAAATCTACAAAAAAATATTTTTTTAATGAAACTCGGAGGATCCGTTTTGATTTTTTTAAAAAAAAAACAAAGAAAAATCCAAAAACGGAGTGTCCGTTTTCTCTTAAGGAAACATTAAAAAAACAAAACTTGTAAAACGGAGGGTCCGTTTTCGGTTTAAAAAATAAAAAAAAAAATAAAAAGTGTAAACGAAGGGTCCGATTTTATTTAAAAAAAAAACAAAAACTAATCGAACGGTCCGATTTGTAGTTAACAAATTTTTTAACAAAAAATTCGGACGGTCCGATTTCTCGCTATCCCACACCTGTGTCTAACACCTGTATACATTACCCTTTATGTGAAGAGAGAATTTAATAGGATATGCAACGAAAGAAAAATAAGGACATAGTGAAGTGAAGTGGTAATTTCATGGTTCTGAAAAGTAGAATAGAAACCTCAAACCTCACTTGGGTCTATCTAATATCTAAATCTAACCCTTTGAAGATTCAACTAAGTAGCTCGCAGCACATAACAACATAACCCTCACTCACTCCCTCAACCATTTCATTTCAGCTCTTAGCTTCTTCTTCACAGTAGGGTTGCGTTTCGTTTTCTTATCGCACTTCACAACAAACAAAACGCGACCTCTCTCTTTCTCTCTCTCCTTCGACCCTATCTATCAGTATCACTCATTCTCCTCTCTCTGTTTCATAAACCCTAATTCTCTCTCTCTCTCTCTCTCACACACACACACACACACTTTCTCTCTCTGCAGCAGTAACAATGGGTGCTTCGCTGCCCCCGAAGGAGGCCAACCTCTTCAAGCTCATTGTTGTAAGCTTCGATTCTCTCTCTCTTTCTCTTTTCTACTTCTATTGATCCAACTTCAATCTCGTTCTCGAATCTCGATTTTTTGCATCCTTATCAATCTCTTGAAACCCTAGGTTATCGCCGCTTTATTGTTTCGCCTCTCGAGAATCTGATTCCTGTGTTTATTGTATCTGAAAACAGTGGATTGTTTGGGGGATCTTCGGCTTTGTTTTGTGGTGTTGTGATTTTGTGGTTTTCAGCGTGGATTTCATTCATGACTGGATAGTGAATAATTCTGTTGTGTACTTTGGAGCTTTTAACTTTATTGGTTCTATGTAGGAAGCTGGTTTTTCTTACTGCTTTGCTTGTCTGTTGATGATTCTTATAGTTTAGAGGGTTTTGAATTGTTTTCTTTGAAACAATTCTTCCGTTTCTCCTGCAAGCTGCAGACATTGGATGTTGAGGAAATGTGAACTGTTTTAGAGGGCTTTTTAGTGCTTAGTGGTTGATATGGAACTATGTGACGTATTTTTTACATAATTGGAAATGTAGAAGAAAATATTTAATATAAACTATTTTTTACTTAAAGGTCTCGGTACTTGCGAATATATGTTTTATTCCCAATTTTACTTGATTTTCTCATGTGCAACAATGTCAAGCTGTCAACCATTGGTAATGATTAAAAGTTGAAACATGATGACATAAAACATGATCAACAGAGAAATTATAAGATAACCTGATAACTGGGTGAGTGTGTTAATACCCTTGCAAAAATACGAGTTATGAAGGAATGCCCATTGATATAAGCGTGATTATTGTGCTCATTACTCTTTCAAGATATTATAACGGAAGAGTGAAAGTAGTTGAAGTGAATACCTTGCTTTGAGTATTTTCCACTTTAAATGACTTTTCTTTTGAGGACTTCGTTATTGCTTGCAAGCTTATGTAACTAATCTTTATTTATTTATTTATTTATTTTATATCTTGTTAGGATATTTATGTAAGTGAAGTACTTTTTGATTTTTGAGGTGACGGAAAAGTGTCATGAGGTTTATTTATCCTTGTTATTGGTGCTGCAGAAATCGTATGAAACCAAACAATACAAAAAGGGCCTCAAAGCAGCAGATGCCATCTTGAAAAAATTCCCAGATCATGGAGGTATACTTTGTTTTGAACATTCTTTGTTCATGCTTCTGCTTGATTGCGGGCATTTTATTTATTTCTTAGTTGTTTTATTCAGTGAAAAAATGAACATTAGTTCCAACCCTCAACCACCAAAATAAAAAGATTTCCAAAATTGCGACTTCTGCCTTCACTATCTCTTCATTTTCATTGCATCATGTTTATCTCCTTTGGCTATATTTTATTTCTATTTATATATCTGTTCCCTTTTCTGGATGCTAGAAACTTTATCGATGAAGGGTTTGACATTAAATTGCATGGATCGTAAGTCAGAAGCATATGAACTTGTCCGTCAAGGATTAAAGGTCTGTGTGTGTTTGTTCATGTTACATCATTTGTCAATCCTATGATCATTGGTTAGATGATCCATTCTTAATAATTTTTCTATGCAGAATGACCTTAAAAGTCATGTTTGCTGGCATGTCTTTGGTCTCCTTTATCGATCAGACAGAGAATACAGGGAGGCGATCAAGTGCTACCGAAATGCACTGAAAATTGATCCTGACAATATTGAAATCCTACGTGACCTGTCTCTCTTACAGGTAGTGTATTAATTATTAAATGTCTTTTGCTTCTAATTGTGTATTTAAAGCAAATGTATATTTATAAAACTGGAAAATGACTTTGATCTTCTGATTTTAAATTTGAGATATGTTTGATTGGAGAGTTAAATCATGTAGAGTTCACTAGCTGTGTGGATGTGCCTTGCATGATGAAATATTTGTGAAAAAGCTTGAGGATTTATGCGATAGTCTCTGTGATCAAATTATCTGTTACTCCGATCATAAATTTTTTATTAAGCTTACCGTTCACACACATATTTCATCGACACATTTATTACCATTTTTATAAGTAATAAAAAAAACAATTCTAAACAATTCTAACAATGAAAGCATTAATGCATAAATTAATTAGTATCTGTATAGTTACTCCTTTATTTTGGTTTTTTTTTTTTTTTTAAATTTGTTTTATACAAATTAATATAGTGTTAGCTAATTTGAACAGGGCGGAGGAGTGTGCTATTTGATAATGTTTTGTGCCCATACATTTTGAAGTTACTTGTAGTAACAACTGACAAAGAATTTGTCCATGTGTAAAAAGCCAACTTGTAATGTTATTTACTAGTGTAATGTACTACGAATAACCTTCACAATTATAATTATTGTAGTTAATTTTCATAGAAAATGATCTTGCCCTCAGCTTGAAGACATGAACTGGAGCGCATAAAGTTCTGCTATGTTGTACTGTTGTATGCATATTTTTTCACGTAGTATGTATATAGGTGGAGAATTCTTTTATAATGTAATTTTTTTTCTCATGTTGCTTTTTGTATTCTCGCTCACAGGCTCAAATGCGGGATTTAAGTGGCTTTGTTGAGACAAGACAGCAACTTTTAACTCTGAAACCAAATCATCGCATGAACTGGATTGGTTTTTCTGTTGCCCATCATTTGAACTCTAAGTAAGATTTGGATTTATATTGAGTTAAATGCTTTTCCAATTGATGCTCTCTGAACTGCCTATGTAAAGTACTAGTAGCATGTTGATCTTAGAGCATATGCTTTAGTTCATAAATGTCTCGTCTTTATTACTGTTGGTTTTGACTTTATGTGTAACTGGCAGTTCACCCAATTATATTTTCTTCTATGCTTGTTGGGATACTTTGCTAGAGATTCCTTGTTTTATCTTATATAAAACTACAAGGACCTAAGCTTGATCTGATATGGCCTAGTGCATCTGTGCGTGTAGGAAGTGAGCTATTATCTTGTTGTCAGAGTTTCTCTTTTTCTTCTGTCCTAATTCTTGAGATAGATGATTTTGAACTTCAAATTTATTACTAAGTTACTGGATAAGTAATCAGTATATATTATATATTGTTATAATTGTGAGATGATCAATTTTGTTGTCATCACAAGTCAAATCTGTCTTATGAAACTTTATAGTATGATTATGTTTCTTTATGAAGTAAAAATATGAGAAGAATCAAATTCTGTGGTTCGTCTTATTCTTATTCCAATTCTCATTTATGTTTCTGTTAACCATCCCACCTTGGCTGCTTTGCACCAACTGATAAAGAGCTTTTGTTTGGTGTTTTGTCCTTTTTTTTGAGAGAGAGTTTTGAGATGATTTACATTATTTGTTTACCTGAAAGGACTTCGATATTGCAAACATGTTGACTTGTGTCTTTCGTAGCTTTCTTTTCCTTTATTAAGTGTGCACTATGAAGCTTTGCATCGTGTCCCTATATTATGCTGCTTTATGATAAATAATTGTTATTGAGAATAACATGTTATTTTTCTTCTGATACTTTGTAATATTATCTTTCACATGTGTAACAGTGCATCCAAGGCAGTTGAAATTTTGGAAGCATATGAAGGGACTTTAGAAGATGATTATCCTCCGGAAAATGAACGGTGTGAGCATGGGGAAATGCTTTTATATAAGGTTTTCATCTTGCAGTGTGTCTACTGCTGTTTCTTGTCGATGCATAATGTTTACCACATAGTTGTTGTTTGATATAACCTTAGCTATTAATATTTTCTCAACAAGTTCAATCCTACTCTCTTCCACTTGGGTTGATGTGAACTTTGATCCTGTTGCTTTAAAATAGTGCAAATAGTTCTGATACTTCTATATCAGTATAATTTGTTAACAGAAATGAGCTTTTTTTTAAAAAAATATTTATTTTTTTATTTTTTATGGGAAATATGCATGTAAAATACACATGTTGCCTAAAATGTGACTAAGTGATTAGAAGCATGTCAATGCAATTTAGGAAAATAATATGCACCTTAGATGCCCGATTTTGTCAAATAAGTAAGAGAGTATACCCGAGAGTATCAAGAGTAGTTTGCACGGTTTCAAAGTAACAGGATTAGATGCAGTGGCAGAAGTGCAAATCGACCTAATTGAAGGGAGTCTTCTGAGGTTTTCTTAGAATATTTCAGTTGCTTGATTCTAACATCAAAGATTCTGAAAATTTTCTGACTCTTCTTAGTTACATTTTGTTGAATGTGAATTACTTTGCTTGCATTTCTATTTATTGATGTACAAGAATAAAAAGTCCTGGCGATTTCCGAGCTGATTTTCCCTTTCATACTTTTACAGATCTCTTTATTAGAGGAATGCGGATTGCTTGAGAGCGCTTTGGAGGAGTTGCGCAAAAAGGAATCAAAAATTGTATGTATGTTATATGTACCTAGGTATTTTAATGATGCATCTTAGGATTCATGGTATAATGAGTTTTCTGATTGTCTTTATAGGTTGATAAGCTTGAATATAAAGAACAAGAGGTTTCACTTCTAGTGAAGCTTGGTCGTTTAGAAGAAGGCGAAGTCTTGTACCAGGCATTACTTTCCATGAATCCTGATAACTATAGGTGATTTTTGTGGTGCTTATGCTTTTGTTGGACTATCTCAATTGCAAAGTCTTTCAACATGTTCATAATTCTTTTAGCCTTGGTATCAATAAATTCTTGTAGCCTTAATTGCTCTCAATATCTCAGGCTGTTAGCTTTTTATGTCATTTTAATATTATATAGTGTATACTATTTGTATAGTAAATTATTAACTTTCTAAACCCTTTGGAAGCAGTTTCTTTTGGATTGTTTTTTGTCCACGATATTGTTGACTTGCAGAGTCTAACTAATAATTCGTCACATGCGTTAAAACTCAGGTACTATGAAGGTCTCCAAAAATGTGTTGGGTTGTATTCAGTGAATGGCCAGTACTCACCGGATGAAATAGATCGATTGGATTCCTTGTACAAATCACTTGGCCAGCAGTATAAATGGTCTTCTGCTGTTAAGGTATTGCATTATAGTATTTTGTTATGGATGCGTTCAATAAAATATCTCGCCTTAATGTATCCAACTCCAAGTTATCAGCTCGTTACTATTTTTAAATTATGTGCAAGGGAAGATGTCTGTTTCTTCTTATGTCATAACCCCTTTGAGATTTAGAGTATTTGCTTTCTCATAAAAGAACAATAATTGCTTCTTGGTATCTGTTCCCTAGGTGACAAGAATCTCATTGTTTCTTCCATAGTAGAAAATGTTGATGACTGGGATGGAATATCCATTAGCATAATGTTTATGGTGATATTTTTATTATGTATTAGTGATTTACCCGTCTAGAGCCATCTCTTAAAATGCATTCTAAAGTAGGGTAGTCCTGGTTTCGTGGTCTCTTCGTTGAACATTGTGTGTGCCTTCTAGAATATTAGCATAGATAAATGATTCCTGGTTCTTCTCCTTGTTTTATTTGGTTGTACCTCTATTTATGTACATCCAGTGATAGGTTTTCTGACAGTTAAGTTTTATAAGATAGGATTAGATGTTTGGCTTCCTTGGCATGTTGAGAGATTGGAGAACCTTTCTTTATAGATAGGTTTTCTTTTGGCTAGTTTTTGCTAATGTATAGAGGATCTCTTTTCCTCCTCCTCCTCGTATTATTCTGCTCTCTGTCTTTATGATATTCATTTATTTGAAGGAAAAAAAAATGATTCCTGGTCCAGTACCAGTAGTATATTTCATGATTTCTTGTAAAACCTAGAATTATTGTTGAAGTGCAAGTGCTTAAACCTTTTGATGAAGTTAATTCTTTGAGTTCATTCTTTGCTGAATCTCGTTTGGCAGAGAATACCCCTAGATTTTTTGCAAGGTGACAAATTTAGAGCAGCAGCAGATAATTATATTAGGCCTCTCCTTACTAAGGTATTCAAGTTTCTTTTCAGCTTCAAATTATGCCTCGTTCAGGTTTTTGGAAGTTGATTGTGATTTCTTTCTTTTGTATTCTCTCCAGGGAGTTCCATCTCTTTTCTCAGATCTTTCGTCTTTGTATAATCACCCTGGGAAGGTCAGCTTTATCCCTTACATTTCTATGACTGAAAAACTGAGATATTTGATTGTATTTTTTCTTCCATCATGTTATGTAGTGGAAGAAGATAAGTTTCCTATGGGTTCTGATTGTTCTTTTTATTCTTTTGAACTTTGTTCAGGCAGACATTTTGGAACAACTTATTCTCGAGTTAGAGCATTCAATTAGGACGTCCGGCCAATATCCCGGGAGGTAAGATATACTTGTTAACTTTTTTTGTGTTTTAGTTCATGACTTGGTAAAACTATTCTATGGGGTAAATCTCATGTTGTGATACTCTTGGTTACCTCTTGAACCGAGGAAGAGACTCAAATTGCAAGGCAAACAAAAGCTGTCCGTTGCCGTTGCATATCAGTGATTGAAATGACCTTTGGAACAACTATAAGCTAAGCACCAAAGAGAAACCATAAACTCAACCCCATTCCATTACAAATAAATCACAAAACCCCTCATAATACGTTAATAGTTCTTTTCTTCTTTTTGGTGACTTACTCATTTTTATAATTTATACAGGGTGGAAAAAGAACCCCCTTCAACTCTTATGTGGACTTTGTTTTTATTGGCTCAGGTCTGTAGCTAGTTTTCATATTGGTTTCTTGACTATCTTTTCTTCCCCTTCTATTTTGGCCTATTTATGAGGATTTTTTCTGGTGCAGCATTATGACAGACGAGGCCAATATGAAGTTGCTCTTTCCAAAATTGACGAGGCCATAGAACACACACCTACTGTTATTGATCTATATTCCGTCAAGGTTTGCTTATTAATAATTTTCTAAGATTATATTTTTTTTCAAGTCCTTTTATGTTTTAAAGCTTTGTATTTTAAGTTCACTTAACAGACTATAACTACAATGTAGTTGAAGCATAAGTTTCGGTTGGGTGGGTCAACTTTAAGCATTTGTATGTGGCACTAATTTACAACAAAGCTTAACTAAGTAAATTGAGACTGAATTTGGAACTAACCATGATTTCTTCAAATGCCAATTTTCCACAACATAATTGATATCTTTGTATAACAGAGTCGGATACTGAAGCATGCTGGTGATTTTGCTGCTGCTGCTGCATTTGCAGATGAAGCCAGGTGTATGGATCTTGCCGATCGTTATGTTAATAGTGAATGTGTTAAGCGCATGCTGCAGGCTGATCAGGTTTTGTAAACGTCAACCACATAACTGTTATATTTGTTGCTTCCTTGTTTGCCTTTTCTGACTCTGCTTTATTATCTATTCACTTGTTACCAAAAGGTGGCTTTGGCTGAAAAAACTGCTGTACTGTTTACAAAAGATGGTGATCAACACAACAACCTTCATGACATGCAATGCATGTGGTCAGTATAGAATGATGCTTTTGATATTTTGCATTATACAGTGTACATTTTGGTTTAACATCTGACCATATATTTTGACATTTATCTTATGAAGGTATGAGCTAGCCTCTGGTGAAAGCTATTTCCGTCAGGGTGATCTTGGACGGGCACTGAAGAAGTTTTTAGCAGTTGAAAAACATTATGCAGATATTACTGAAGATCAATTTGATTTTCACTCATACTGCTTGAGGAAAATGACTTTGCGTACTTATGTGGAAATGCTTAAATTTCAAGACCGGTTGCACTCACATGTTTATTTTGAGAAAGCAGCAGCTGGAGCTATCAGGTGAATGTCATGTTTTCTTTTGTTGGTTTATTAATGCTGTTAATGCTTTGGCTAACTGGGTTAGCACATGTGTGAAGCCCTACACTACATTTTAGTCACAATGCATTTTGTGAAACTATACTTGTGGCTGTTTTTTAAAAGCTATTGTCTTTGATTTTTTTCAGTCTCAGCTCATGCGAGGCGAATAGGGTTTCACATGTGCTTTAAGCTGTGTGGTTTTTTAGTTTTATGACCTGAACAGCACCCCTTAGTGGCTGCTCTTACTGTAAAGCTTATTTACTTCTTATTTTGTACCAATGGATCTCATGTCTGTAACTTTTTCAATTTGTAGATGCTATATTAAGTTGCATGATTCTCCCCCGAAGTCTACAACTGAGGAAGACGACGAAATGTCAAAATTGCTTCCTTCTCAAAAGAAGAAAATGAGACAAAAACAGAGAAAGGCAGAAGCAAGAGCTAAGAAAGTATGTTAGTCACTTGTATAGCTTCTTTGGAACTTATTGAAGGAATGGTACTAATCCTGGCATTATATTTTTTTAGGAGGCAGAAGAAAAGAATGAAGAGTTGAATGCCGGCGGGGCTTCAAAGTCTGGGAAACGACATGTAAAACCTGTTGATCCTGATCCACATGGGGAGAAGTTGTTGCAGGTTGAATTTGTTTCCTCTATGTCTATTGGGACTCTTATTTGGTTGTTTCAAATTTGATTCAGTATACAAAACACAGTTTTGCTCCCTGGGTTCCATGTAGAAAATGAGTCAAACATAGGTACCATTCTGACAGTTGCCACCATGTATTGTGGT
Organism: Arachis hypogaea; assembly: GCF_003086295.3. Classification (NCBI taxonomy): domain Eukaryota; kingdom Viridiplantae; phylum Streptophyta; class Magnoliopsida; order Fabales; family Fabaceae; genus Arachis; species Arachis hypogaea. The sequence continues at coordinate 3,167,013 of NC_092054.1, read as the reverse complement.
ATTTTGGATTTTTGCAGAAAATCCTAACTATAGGAAATCACGGTGAATGAGTGAATAGACCAGGAGTACAGATCTAATTCTTTTGTTCATTAGCCGTTTCCTTTTGAGTACAAACACGTTAAATTGATAAATTAAATCTCTCTAGAGCTGTTTAGCATCAACTCTATCTTTCTAATAATGTAAATGTTATATATTCATATTTGAGAAACTGGAAATCAAATATGATACTTAGTGTCAGGTCAATCAATGTTATGCAAAAGTCTCATTTTAAACATTCATCTGTCATTTATATACTGTGCTTGTTTTAATTGTGAAGGGGACAATGTCTTGCATGTCATGTATTTTCCTGACTTAGGTGGAAGATCCACTGTCAGAAGCCACGAAGTACTTGAAGTTGCTGCAGAAGAATTCACCTGATTCCTTGGAAACACACTTGCTTGCTTTTGAATGTTATACAAGACGAAATAAGATTTTGCTTGCACTACAGGTAATTCTGGATTTTAGGGGAGCCCAGTAACTTTATCTGGCTTGTTGAATTTTCGTGTTGTCAAGCTAGTAATTAACTTGGGCAAAACAGTTGTGGATGTTTTCCTTGCTATTGTATGCCTGTGACCATGATTCCCCAAAACAGGACACAGTTCATGTTTATGGGGGAGCTCTACTTTTAACAACAATTAACAGCCATTGTATAGCTTAGTTTACTTGAATACTTTTATTTGCATTCTTACGAGGTTATAGTGTACTACCTTTTTCTTTATCATTGTTAGATTACAATGCCTCTTAAATATTTCCCGTGTTTATTTGATTGTAGGCTGTGAAGCGATTGCTGAGGTTGGATGCCGAACATCCCGATTCTCATCGTTGCTTGGTATGGTCTCTCTCTTGAAAAAAAAATCGAATTAATTCCTTGCTGTTGGGTTTAGAAAGTTTGGTTTCTTAAATTTCTTTCTTAAAATATATTATTACAAATTGATCCCCCCCCACAAAAAAAAGCCATGCTTGTCAAAATTATAATTGTTATGAATTTTCTTTTAATTATGATTGTAGTGGAGATTATGAATTGCATGAAATTTTTATGGGGCATATTAAGTAATCAAAAGAAAATGATCATTTATATTGGCACCTGCTGCGTCCTGTTCATTATTAAATTTGTATATTCTCATGTTTTGGGATACTATGTCCTCTCTAATGTTGTGATTTCTTCTAGTCTACCAAGCACAGACGAAGTTATTCTGCTGTCATTAATTTCGGCCTATCTTTTGCAGATTAAATTATTCCATATAGTGGGGTCCATGAATGCACCTGTGACTGATGGCGAGAAACTGATTTGGAGTGTCTTAGAAGCTGAGCGCTCAACCATCAGGTTCTTGATGTGATTGATTTTACTATAGTAATTCTTGAAGCTGGTGTATTCATTTCTGTATTCATTTCATGATGACAATTCAATTCTTCATTTATTCCCTTTCTGCAGCCAGCTGCATGAGAAATCTCTGGTTGAGGCTAACAACGCTTTCCTTGAAAATCATAAAGGTTGTTGTGGTGAACATTGTTATCAACATGGCATTGGAAATTCCTTTGTGTTTCTTTTTGAAGATTGCTGACGCTTTTTTTTCCCTTCCAGATTCTCTCATGCACAGAGCGGCTTTTGCAGAAATCTTGAGCATTTTGGATTTGAACAGAAAGTCTGAGGCTGTCAAGTTGGTTGAAGAGTCAACAAACAATTTTGTGCCAAGGTAATGAGTTACAACATCTGAAGCCATGTATTATGCCCACAAACACATTTCTTGTGTATCAGTCTGTTAAGTATTAGAGTAAGAGAACATTTTCATACAGATTGTGACTGCAAGTCATCATCTCACTCCACGGCGGGAGAAAGAAAAAGGGCGCGGGTTCTCATTAGTAATATAGACAGGACTTCAGTTGAACGTTGCGAAAATAGAAATTAATTGAAATGAGATAGAATCATGAACTATCTTTCCTTTGATGGGGATGAGGATGAGTTGGAGGGAAGTTCCCCCCATTGTGCCCCCACAAAGGAACGATCAACCAATAGTAGTGGGTACAACCCAAAAAATAGCAGCCAATGCAATGAGCTATAGCTCAAGTGGTGCTTCCCTTGGATCATATCATGAATGTTTGCATTTATATAGGGATTTGATCTGTTTACCCGACCCGTTACACATTTCCCACAGCTTTATTAAGAGGAAGAAAAGGGAAATAAAAAATGAAATGAGGAAATGAAATTGAGGTGGAAAAAAATTTTGGGAACTTGTATCGTATCATGTTTGTCAGTTAATGTTTCTTGTTTCTATCTATATCAATTTCGTTTTGATGTTTCACTCGGCAATAATAAATCATTCTGTTGCTGTTCACAAATGTCTTGATAGTAATGGAGCACTTGGACCAATCAGGGAATGGACACTTAAAGACTGTATTGCTGTTCACAAACTTCTTGGGACAATACTACATGATCAGGATGCTGCATTGAGTAAGTAAAACTGGACAGCTGTGTTGTGTGTTGTTTTTCTGTTGGTTAGATGTGAGGACCACTGCTAATGAAAATTTTAGTACCTGATATTTGCCATAAATGTGCCAAGAATAATGTGATTTTGAGTTCATTTTCCTGTGTAAAAGTATTGGAGATCAACCAATTCTCTGAAGCAAGCTAGATCCTGTTATAATTAAGGGATAGAGGGTAAAGGAAATGGAAATTGTTTCCTTGAAACAGTGTTTTAATTTTTCACTTCTGGGATGGGGTCTGGTACTCGCTTTTAACCCTGTTTCAAGATTTTAGTTGATATGGCATTTAATTTGATATTCTTATATTTCAATTAAGGAAAATTCCGATGCATAATCCTTAACTTGTTGCCTAAATTTTATACCATTGTCTATTTTTCATTCCCCTTCTTTTCTATTTCACGTTCTGTTTGGTGCATTGCAAGGTTAATTATATGTTCTTGCAGGATGGAAATCACGATGTGCTGAGTACTTCCCTTATTCTACATACTTCGAAGGCAGCTGCAGTTCAGTCTCTCCAAACTCGATCTACAGTCAGTTAAGCAAAAACTCTGAGCATGAAAGTTCGAACCATTCGACGGGTAGTCAGAATGCGGGCCCTATCAAATCAAATGGGAAACTGGATGCATTCAAAGATCTCACTATCTGACAAAGTAGAGGACACCCATGAGGCTAAGTTTATTGAAGGTACCTAGTTTGGATGCTTGATTAACCAAACTGCATTTGACATTCCAAAAACGGCCCTCCTTTTGCTGTTTGCTGGGGACAAGGGCCACAGTTTTGGTGCGGGTTTATTGCAAATCTTCACACACGTCACTCCCATGTATTTTTCTTTGCAAGTTCTCCCTCTCCCAACTGTGAAAATGTATTCAGATTGCAAATGTGTATAATCTTACCAAAAGAAGTGTTTTAGAATTGAATATTTTTTTTGTTCACCCCTTATTTCCGGAGAGGTGGTAAGCGGAGCCGCCGGATTTCCACCGTCGTCCTGGTTGTCATTTTGGTCATTGGGAGAGCGCTACAGAGTTTTAGGTTCTGGTCCTGCATCCAGTCAACATAAAAAAAAGTATACGGTCGGAGAGCATGTTGTACCTTCCCTATTTTATTTGCTTATATTTTCATGTATAAGCAGTGAATTATGTTATAATTTTTGCCACTGCAAGCTGAAACGGCAGCTTTGATTTTGGATGAATTTAGCCAAAATGAATTGGGGTTTAGTACCGATCTTGTTTTGAAGCATCTGTTTGTTTTTCATTCGAGAAAGAAATGTTTGGTTTCCTCACGAAGGTGTACTTATGATGGAAGATTATTTAGGAATTCTAGTGCGCATCTTCCGTTGTATTAACAAGAACTAGAAAGAATTGCGTACATTAGATGTGTGCAATGCATTCTAGGTTGAGTACAAATTTGGGATTATGATATCCGAAAATCGTGACACAATGGTGGATTAGGAACTTGGTACTGTTGTGCGGTTTTAGGTTAGTTCAAAGGATGTTATTGACGAAAAAAAAGGATGTCTTATGATTATACCAAGCCAAATCTATATTAGGGGAGATATATGAGGTGTTTTAAAACTTGGCATATTGGGATTGATTCTAGTAATTGGAAAGGATTATTGGTTGAAGGCATGGGTGTAATATTATATTAAGAGAAATGCTGCGTACTAATTTTTGTTGTACATTTGGTATTGGGATATGTATTCTTCACCATCATGTGGGATATGGGGTTCATTCTTTATAGCCAATCCAATGGAAGAGAAGTATCTATAACTAACTCGGCCATGTATATATATCGAAAGGGGAAAGTATGAGGAGCCAATGGAATATTTGTACAATACGTACAATGGAGGTTTAGAGAGTATTAGAAATATAATCATTAGTGTTACTTTTTTTCATCAGCTGAAGCTTTTGGAATGAGTGGTATCATGACATGATATTAGAACTATAGATCCGAAAGGTCAAGAGTTCGATCCTTGATGAACCTGAAAATCAGTTTAAGCTTTTGGGAAGATGTTTATTATCCCTAATACTCGGATGGTTATTCTAGATAGTATGAGAATGTTCATTTTGTAACTCATATAGTCCATTGTAGACATTGTATAAATAAGTCATTGTCTCTCTAGCGGAACTCGAAAGGGGAAAGTCTGTCTTGAGTTTGGTGACATTTCGGTGTGTGTGACGTAGCGATAATTAGTGTATTTTACACTCGGTTACCTGATTGTGCAATAATAAGTAATAACATGGTCCTTCACGCTTTTCGAAGACATGATTTCAAATCTTAAAATACTTGGTACTCTAGTAGTGGACCACTAAACAAAGAACGAGTATAACTACCAGTTGCAATTATTCCCACACTCTTGAATCTTGATATTGGTAGGAAAATGATGGGAAAATGACACGTGTCTTTTTTCACCTGGGGCAACAGAATAAAATATATTTCAGCTTGTAAGCGCTTACACAGATATGTTATAAATTGTATAGGAGCCCTCACAACCGAAGAAAGGATCTAACCTGCATGATTGCATAATATGATTTAGAGTATCTACTACCTGTGTCAACTCTTTTTTGGCTTAGTTAGCGAAAGATCATCTAAGACAACTTCCACCATGTTTAACATTGTGTAATAGATAATAATAGATTATCTACAATTTGATACAATGTCCATGTTTTCGTGATGATCATATACTGTTAAATCTGAAAGGAGTGTATAATAGTTATGTTTAGATTTCAGTGAATATTGACTCCCTGTGTAACTGAATCCGCCGGGTTTGTATAATTATTTCTGAATAACTTTAAACTCAAGGTAAATCAAAATCAACATTTTGATTATATTTGGTTACAATGTACATACATACAATACAAGATTAGTGTAGCCTATATTCTAGAACAACACTTGATATGGAAAATTGGGGAAAGGTGCTAATGTTGCATCTATCTTCATCTCTCTAGCAACAAAAAACAGAAACACTTCAAGGCAAGAACCCAAATATGACCAATATCAGGGAAAATGCAACTTCTTTGGTAACGTGACTTCATGTAAGCAATTACTAGCACATTGAATACCACCGAACAACAGAATCGTCTCCCTTTTTGTTTTCTCATCTAATGCTGATTGGAACCCATGGCCGAATGTGCCCCTTCATTGTTTGTACCAACTTCATATTTACAAAGAGGACAGGATGCATTTATCTTTAACCATTTATCAATACATCCTACATGAAAGATATGAAAGCATGGTAGCTCCCGAAGTTCGTCGTTGTCTACATATTTTGCCAAGCAAATGCAGCAAGCCTGCAATTAAGTCATGAAAGATAAAAGATATTAATTTACAACCAACCAAGTCAAACCTGTATATACTTAATTTTGATTTTCCTTCTTTTTCCCCCTCAGAAGGTGCGCGAGGGTAACGAGAATCATTGACACGATAATTATCGAATATAGGCACACGCAAAGTTAAACCTAAACAACATTGCCTGAAGTATGAATACTACCAAACATATCCAACAAAAACTTACAGAATCTTCTCCTGATATAGGCCGTTCCTTTTCAGTCCCAGCAGCTAAAATTCCACCGTCATCTTCAGCAGTGGTATTGACATCCTCAACACCACTATTTTCATTTTTTTTCAATTTGAACTTGTAGATTGGCAGAGCGTTAATGGATTCTATTGAGGCTCCTCTGTTTGGTGAAAAATCCTCAGGAATGCCGAAGACAGAAATTATGCAAGGTAGGCAGCAACAAATTGTTGCACACAGTATAAAGGGCATGGCATATCCGATGCAGCTGAAGGTAAGGAAGACTATACATAACCTGCACAGATAGAAACCTATATTGTTAGAAGACCTGAGAAAGTGAAAAATAAAGTGAAAATAAACTGTTTGGGTTATGACATTACCTATACAATTTTGGAGCATCGGAAGGAGAAGTGTGACCTCCAAAGATCCACACATTGCCTACGACAAACCAAACTGCAAAGAAGCAATCCAAGGCCATCTTGAAATGGTCTACTAATCCATTAAACCTGGAATTTTCCAATGAACTTATCAGATGAAAATGAGTATTTCAATAAATTTGTTTTGTACTTTGGGATTCAATAACTCAGGAAATAAGCTGCATAAATTTGGTATATATGATAACGGAAACTTCCCTTTCCCAACTCACTGATATTAAAGGAAGCAAGAACAAGAAAGTTCTCCTATGCAATACATTGATTAAATCCAGATGCAGAACAATATAGAACGATGTTGTTCGGGTTCTGTATTAACTTGAATTTAACACAGAATAACTAAGCGGAAACAAGGTGTCACAATTTTTAAAAGGCTCAAAAGGTTTATAGGACTTAGTAGTCGGCTTCACGTTAATATGATTTTAGTTTTAAATTTAAAATCAACTCATCAAGCTATAGCTTGCCAGTTATATTCTAGAAAAAAAAATTCTGTAAAAACGAAAGACAAAGGGGAAACCAACAAATTTCATGGCTAACAATATTTTTAAAGAATTCACACCTAAATTTTACAACTATTTTCTCCCAAATGATACCAACAATGGATGAGAACAAAAGACAGCTTCACCCATTACCTACTCCATCTGGACTAGGGTCCATGAATCTGATCATGTTCACTGCAAGTACCCTATTTGGGGTCTGTTTGGCTCTAGTTCAGAACAAACTACACAAAATCTTGTTCTAAAATTGTTATATCCCCAACTTCTTCTAAGCCCTGAATATCATCCAAATGATTAAGAAATCTATATTTCAATAAAGCCTGACAAAGGCTCAGAATGGTTTCACCAAATGAGCATAATATCCAAATCAATTCTAAGATATGGTTATGTTGTATACTCAAATTGACTTATAATTTATACCAACAAACTTAAGCGGAAAATGTGGATTATGGAACACCAGTATCTACTCATTCTATTGTTTTTCGATATGAAGAACTTTGTGCCAAAAAAGGACAAATAAATAATTAAACAAATCTCATAACCATGAAAACAAAAGTATCAGAGCTTGCAAAAAATGAAATGCGTACCTAGAACTAAACACTCCAGGAATTCTAGCACTTCCTGCAGACAATTCTGTAGTGTGACTATTGTCGCTGTTCGAATTATGGGTAACAGATATGGCAGTATAAGTAGTTTCTGAAGGGTTACTTAAAGAAGATCCTTGAGATGATTGAGATATATCTGGTTCCGCAATTTGATTATAGTTTTGATATCGCCAGTAAAGAATAGGAAGAGTAGCAACACAACCAGCTGCATAACCCACAATCCATGCGAACAATGGGGCTTGGGGATGTTCATCACTTGACATTGACAAGACAACAACAGATGCTATGATCTGACCCACAGTGACAAAAAGCTCAACAGAGACCCATAGACCAGAATTTAGTGGGCTCCTTCTGCGATGATTGTACCCCTCTCCTCTTGTCAATGTGGAACTTCTAGGACTAAATCTAGGTGAAGCAAATGAAGCTGTTTCACGGGTATGGACATCCGTGCTGACACTAGGTTGATTTTCATGCACTGCAGGGCGTTGATTATTAGATGAGTTGGATAACCCATCATTGTTCCTTGCAATATCAATTATGTGCTGATGATCATTGCGGGATACCAGCTGCTCCATCAGCAATGGACATAGATCACTTTCAGTGTTACTATTCCGTTGCGTGTCGGTGATATCCATCTAAATTACCATACCAGAAGACAATAATACAAAGATCTTCCCAAACATTAATCTGCTTTAATATACTGTGGCAAGTGCCACAAAATCTTGCAGCACTTTGCACTATGCGTCGTAAAATATCAAGTTCTTGTCCTGTTGAAGTATCATAGATTGTTAGCAAGTCTAATTACCAAAGTACATAGTCTGTTTCCAACATTTGCTATATCTTAAAAGTGGAAAAATAAATGAATAAATGACAACTTCAACTTCAATTCATATAAGATCAGAGTCCTTCATACAATCAACCAGGATTAGCAAAACATTATGTTGAGCTGTAACCATAAAATTTTATTATAAATGGCACTACTACATGAAGAATATCTTGATCTGACAAAACATTATATTGAGCTTATATTAGCAAGAACACATTAATAATCTTGAGGGAAGAAATGGTGAATCACCCCCCCCCTTTCCCCCCACAAATTCCTTCTAAAGCTGTACATTAAGGCTGCAATTTCAGCGTAATTTAGATTGATAAACTGAAACAACCTAGCATCATCACCTATGAACACGGAATTAGAGGAACCAGGGTTTATGCCTTCAGGTGACTAAATAGTGACCAAAATCGAAACGCTCTCGATAAAACAGAACCCTACTTCATTCCAAATTCTAAGTTGAAAGCCCTACAAAAATCTAACATACTCAAAATTAAATTACCCCCACCCCCAAAATATAAATATATTAACTCACCCAGCCAACCCAGCAATTCAAAGGGAGAAATAAAAAACCTATTCCAAACCTGTTGAATTGTAGTAATTAACAAAATCTAACCGAAAAATAAATATAAAAATAAAAGACGCAGCATTTGCAGAGAGCATAAAACCCTATTTTGAAAATGCGAAGACTAAAGTTGAAAATTTTAGACTTGACGAGAAGGAAGAAGAAAAAAACTGCACCTGATTGAGCTGAATTTCGTTGATGCAAGAGAAGGGGTTTTCGATGCTCAACACCGTTTCTTCCCCTTCCAATTTTTCCCCCCTTTTTTTTTATTTTTTCTAACAACAAATTTACCAACCAAAGAAAGCGTTTCAGAGAGAGAAACAAAGAAGAGAAGGTGTAACGCTGAAAATAATAGCTTGTTTGAGTTGTATGCAGTGTTTTTGTTTTGGACGCTTCTGAACCGTTGGATGGGAACTTGTTTTCAATCGTACGGTTTATAATTTCAGGTTTTAAGTAGGTGATGGAACTTCAGTGTCCATGTTATTATTATTTCTGGGATATAAAGTGGGGCCACTTTTCAACCTTATCCTTATCGGAGAGTTTTTTTTTTTTTTTTTTTTGGGGTGATTATCTGAGAGTTAATACTGGAAATGTCTAAAATAGTAAAATGAGCACAATAATTATATACTTATTGGATATGTTATATTTATATAGATTATTATATTATATTAGATGAAAATTGAAAATTAATATAAAAGAAGAGTATTAATAAACTCTAATAAATATAAAATATACATAATTAAATATTTTAAATGATAATATTTTAATATAAAATATTTTAAATAATAACAAAATCTTTTATTTTTAATTAAATATAAAATATATAAATATAAAATATATGAGTATTTTTTATTCATTAAGATTAATTATTATACAAAAAAATTTTATAATATCAAAAAATTATATTAAAATAATATTTTAAACTCTAATATAAAAATATAAAATAATTAAAATTTTATTTTATATTACTTGATAAATAATTAGATTATTATATTCAAAATTTATTAATTAACTATTTTTGTTAAAGATATTATTATATAATATATTTTTTTATCAAAATATTTTAAAAATATAATTTATTTAAAATATTATATATAATAAATAAAAATATTAATATTTTAATTTTTTTAAATAGAATAAATAATATAATTCTAAATACATGCCTATTACATGATATATTTACTTATATGAGTAAGATCTAAACTAATCAAACTTAGGTAATTAAAAATATAAAACATATAAATATTTTTTATTCATTAAAATTAATTATTATGCAAAAAATTTTTTATAATATTAAAAAATTATATTAAAATAATATTTTAAACTGTAACATAAAAATATAAAATAATTAAATTTTATTTTATATTATTTGATAAATAATTAGATTATTATATTCAATACTTAACTGATTACTTTTATTAAAATTATTATTATATAATATAATTTTTTTTATCAAATATTTGTCTAAATATAATTTATTTAAAATAGTATATATAATACATGAAAATATTATTTTTTTAATTTTTTTAAAAAAATTGAATAAATAATATGTATCAACTACGTATATGTATCATATGTGTGTATGTAATAGTGGCTGATATAGGATTAATATATATTCTTTTATTCTTTAGACTCTTTAATATATATGTTACCTCATGACTCTCTCCTCTAGTCTTTCTTATTTATATTTATTTGTTGTAATATTAAGAGATAATAATTTAAATTTTATTTTAAATTTAATATTTATAGTTTCATATATATAATATTTAAATTATATATTTATAATAAGATATTTTTTATTTTTTATTATTTTCAAATATTTTTTATTTTTCTAGTTAATTTTTTAATCATTCACTAATAAAATATCATTCACTAACAAAACCACTAACAAAACCACTAATAAAACCACTAACATCATTCACTAACAAAACTACTAACACCATTCGCTCACATTATTCATTAACAAAACCACTAACAAAATCACTAACATCATTCACTAACAAAACCACTAGCAAAGCCACTAACAAAACCACTAACATCATTCCCTATCAAAACCACTAACAAAACCACTAACATCATTCACTTTCAAAACTACTAACAAAACCACTAACATCATTCGCTAACATCATTCACTAACAAAATCACTAACAAAACCACTAATATCATTCACTTTTAAAACCACCAACAAAATCCCTAACAAAACCACTTGTATTGCACTCTTATCTAACTTAGCAACGGTACATAATGACTACCATTCTAACACACCAAAGGTAAAAATATATTAAAAAAAAAATTTATTCACTCATATTTTAAAAGAACATGTTCGCACTAACATCTTCATTGATAACACCAGCTATATGGGCTACTTCATCCAAACGATAAAGTTGGTCCGGATTATCCCCATCGGGTAAATATTCTGCTCAAGCCTTTGTTGGAGTCGTACTGGGTCGTTTTCTCTGGGATTTAGTGGGCATGAATTTGGAATAGTGGTTTGAATGAGGTTACTTCGAACTCCTTATATAGGAAAAACAGGGAGTAATTTAAAATAGCCTGTTTCGAATTACTATGGGCACGACAAAATGGCTAGTTCGAATGATGCTATTTCGAATTAGTGTGTGTTAGTGTGTGTAATTCGAATCAAGGTGATTCGAATTAGTGTGTGTTAGTGTGTGTATAATTCGAGTGGCTCTAATTCGAACTATATAAAAATGTGCTCTTGGTAGAACTTTAAGAAGATTATCACATATTTTATTATATAAAGGTAGAAAATTTTGTTTCCAAAAAATATATAATAGATAAATATAAAAAATATATGTATTTTTTATTTATTAAGATTAATTATTATGTAAAAAAAATTATAACATTAAAAAATTATATTAAAATGATATTTTAAATTACAATATAAAAATATAAAATAATTAAAATTTATTTTATATTATTTAATAAATAATTAAATTATTATATTTAAAATTTATTAACTAATTATTTTGTTAAATATATTATTATATAATATACTTTTTAATCAAAATATTTATTAAAATAAAATTATTTAAAATATTATATATAATATATGAAAATATTATTTTTTAAATTTTTTATTGTGATATTACACGTTTATTGTTTCACATTTATTGTGATATATAATACATAAAAATATTACATGTTTAATATTTTTAAAATTAATTTTGTCAAAATATTTTTTTAAATTATATATAATACATAAAAATATTACACTTTTTTCAAATATTATATAATAATTAATTTTGTTAAAATAATATTATATATATTATTTTGAATAAAATGTATGTTTACAAATATTTGAATAAAAAATTATGTTATATAATAATATATTTTTAATAAATTTAACTATTAATAAATATTTTTTAATGAATAATTTAATTATTTTTTAATAATATAAAATAATTTAATTATTGTCAAGTAATATAAAATAATTTAATTTTTTATATTATGTAATTAAAATAGTACTGTATAATAATTAATTTTAATAAATAAAAAATATTTTTTATATATTTATATGTTTTATATTTATTTTAAAGTAAAAGATTATACTTACCATTTTTAAAATATTCTATATTAAAATATATTTATGTATGTATATACCAATATATTCTATATTTATAAAATCTATCAATATTCCTCTTTCATAATATCCTTTGATTTTTATTTATTAAAATCTAATGGTTCATAAAAGGTGATGCATCTAATGCATGATTGGGCTGATTTTAGACATATCCAGTTAATACTTAATAGTAACATTAGAAGATTTATTATTATTTTAACCCAAAGAATTATAAAATAATTTTATAAGATATTTGAAAAGTGGAAGAACATGAAAGTATCAAGTTTGATTCTTCAAAGACTTGTGTCCAAACGATTTAGTTCTTAAATTGATTGACTTCTTTGCAGTTTGCACTCAATTCGGTTGGTTGAATTTAATAACTATAATTATTATGGTAACTAGCGGCTCAACAGGCACTATCGTGCCTGTTCAGCCGCTTTTCTATTATTTTTAAAAAATTAATTTGATTTTTTTTCTTAATATATTATTCCCTCTTTAAATTTATTAGATAAGTATTTTTTATTTTAATATTGACGTGACCTTATTTATATCATATTTTATTAAAATTAAAATTACTATAAATTTTTTTTAAAATATTAAATTATAAAAACTCGCAATAGAGAGGTATATATATTACCAGAAAAAATATAGTTTAAAAAATGATAATAACATTATCCTAATTCAAAAAGAGTATACATAAACCAAAATATATGTTAGTTATTTACAAAAAATAATTTTTACTTAAATGTCATGAATATTCATATTTGTCTTCATATATTTTAAGTGGTAGGTCAAAATATGAATCTGAATATAAAGAGGCCTTCATTTTTTTATAAATAGTGAAAGATAGAAGAAATGTGAGTGCTTATTTTTTTTTTGTTTTAAATATCAAACTGTAAGAATAATTAATAAAAAATAGGAGAGTATAAAAATTATGTATTTAGAAAAAATCATTCATAATTCATCATAAATCTCGTTATCAATAACTTTTCGAGTTTTGAAAAACTATCAATTTATTGACCATAAACGTTATTAAGTAGTTTAATTATTTATTTTTAATAGTATTTAATTTGAGACCGACATAAAAATTTATATTCAAAAGACTCTTTATCTTCGTGCATCATTCCAATTGTTAAAAAATATTTTATTTTTTAAATTTTATATTTAATTTTTAAATTTTTTTAATCTTATTATTTTTAAAATTTTTAATTTATATTTTTATTATATCCCCTTACTATATTAAATATTATTCTTTCTCTTACTATCTTTCTCTAAACACATACTTATCATTATCTGATCGCCATTATTATATTTCCTTATTTTTCTTTCTCATTTTTTCCTTCTTCTTGCACCTTCTCTTCACCCGACCGTAATTAATTATTACCAAGTATTATTATCGCAATTTTTAATATTGTCTATCACTTTGATTTATAACCATCTATTATATTAACTTTTGAGTTGTTGAAGTTTCGCTAAAAGAAGTAAGACATAAAGTATTTAAAATTTTTATCCAAATTATCAAATTAACTTTTAGAACGTATAAAATTTATAAATTTAAATTAAATAAGATTTTAAACAAATTTAGTATGTTGTTATTATAGGTAACAAAATCAAAATAAAAATTTAAAAACATTATTTATAAATTAACTATTTATAAACGTTATTAAGTTTAGTTATTTATTTTTAATAGTATTTAATTTGAAGTCGAGATAAAAATTTGTATTTAAAACACTATTATTTATCTTCATGCATAATTCTAATTGATAAAAAATATTTTAATTTTCTTTTTAATTTTATATTTAATTTTTTTAAATTATCTTTAATTTTGTTATTTTTTCAAAATTATTAATTTATATTTTATTATATCCCTTTATTATATCAAACACTTTTTTTCTTATTATTATTCTTTATACACATACTTGTCATGGTTTCATCGCCATTATTATATTACCTTGTTCTCCTTTCTCATTTTTTTCTTCTCCTTCCACCTTCTCTTCACTCGACCGTAATTAATTATCACCAAGTATTATTATCGCAACTTTCAATCTTGTCTATCACTTTGATTTATAACTATCTGTTCTGTTAACTTTTATGAGTTGTTGAAGTTTTGTTAAAAGAAGTAAGATATAAAGCATTTAATTTTTTTCAAATTATCAAAATTTGATGTCAATAATCCTAAAAAACAATATCAACGTATATTACTTTTAACTAAAATAATAAAAAAATACATAATTATAAGTTTTTAAACTAATAATTATAAATTTAAGTCGCAATTTAATATAGTACATTGGGACAAAAGGCAACCATTGCTATTCATATTTGACTGCTACTATCTAAGTTTTACATTTATTTATTGTGCACATTAATTTAAGTGCAATTTATTTTTTTATTTTACATGTTTTGAAATAATGCCATTGTATTATAAGGATGAGATTAACTTTCATAATCTAATGCGAATCTTTTTATTATTTTGTTTGTTATTTTGTTTGTTCATAAAATAGTTTTGAAAACTTTTAGATTTATCGTTCTGGTTTGCTTCTTATTAATCCTCACTTAATATACTCAAATTTAATGTCTTTGATGGTGGTGAATTTTTGTAATTAGTTAAAAAATTTTAACTTTTTTTTCTCTCTCTACGATTTTGAACAAACTCAATTTTATTATTAAATAGTTTTTTAAATTCAGAATATTTTTAACCTTTTGTATAAAAATTAGACTTAATAAATTACCAAAATTCAAACCTATTCTCTTGAACTACTTTTTGATTGTATAATTGGAATTGTTTAAACGAAAGATCATTAGACCCCTAAAGTTTTTAAAGTAAAAGAAAAATACAATAAATTAAAACTTACATGGCTCATGAGTTAGAAACATAAAGAGAAGAAAATAATTATAAAGGTTAAAATAATAAAAAATGTATAACATAGTTTTTATTTTGCCACATTTAAATGTTATATGTAAATCTAATAATTAATAAAAAAAAAATATTATCTAATATAAAATAGATTAAAAATAAAAAAGAGATTAACAAAATCAATTAACAAAATTCTTATCTTAGGTCACCAGATCATTTAAAAAATCAATTAACAAAGTTTTTATATTGCTACATTTGTTGTGTTATATGTCGAACTAATAATTAATAAAAATAATATTATCCAATGTAAAATAGATTACAAATAAAAAAAAGAAATAAACAAAATATGTGTGAGAATTTTTCATTCTACTGATAGGTGTAGGCTTTTTTTTATGTGTTATATGTTAATTATGTGACAAATAAATAATATAAAATTAACTAATTTTTTTGCAATACAATTTAGGAAATTAATAAATGTCAACCATAGTACTCTATATAATTAAATATCAAATCCAGTACTCTACATAATTAATAGCTTAGATAGTTTAGAAAATTAACATATTAATGTTTTTAACGAATCTTTGATGGGTGCGAATTTTCTTGTGTCCTATATATATATATGCCAATCATATAACTTAGCCAATATGCAAAATAAATAATATTGTGGTAGACAAAATTAATAATTTAATTTATTTTCAAAGTAAATATTTATGTATTCAAATTTTGAACATAATACTCTACATAATTAATATTTTAAAAAATTTAAAAAATATTATTACAAAGTAATTTAAAAAAATAAGTTAACAAAATATTTATGGAACTCTTTCATTCAATTAGTGATAGGTAAGGATATATAAAAAACATAAAACACATATCAAATAAAAAGAAACTGTTTTCTTTCTGCATCAAATTGATAAGACAAAAAAATATTTTTTTCTACATTAAATTGATAAAAAAAAGACTTAGTAGTATTTTCATACGTCAAAAGTTGAGAATAAATTAAAAAGACAGAGGAATGATTGAAAATATAGATTAGATAAGTAAACTAAAGAGAAGAAAAGATATAAGTGGATGTTATATGTGAAAGTAGTAACCGCTGTAAAACTGAATGAAATTAACAACTGCAGTTGATAAAGGCAATGGAAGAAGACGAAGGTGAGAGTATTAAAGAAAGGAGAATAACAGTTGCAAGAAAAATACAAAAAAGTAAAAACTAAACTACTGAAAGGATAACGTACTCAAAACAAAAGGATATAAATTAAAATTAATATAAAATTAAACAAAATATGAACATGATAAAGAATTCGAAGACATTGATAGAACAAACTATATAAACTAAAACTAACATAGAATTAAACAAAGCATGAAGATATTGATAGAACAAATAATATAAACTAAAACTAACATAGAATTAAACAAAGCATGAAGATGATGAAGAATGTGAAGATATTGATATTCATACCAGTTCATTTTCTTTTTATTTATTAGCAATTTACAGACTGTCTTACATTTTTTAAAACTGTCATTTTAGTAGGAAGTTATTGAATTTTTCAAAACAAATTTTATGTCTATTTTGTCCTTATAATTTAGTTTCCAAAATAGTTTATTGTAGGATTAATATAGTCCAAAGAATTAGACACCAAAGTCATAGTTAATTCTTTATATTGACTCTATATATTGTTGTTAGACGTATAATATATATGAAAAATAATAAATTAAAACTTACATGGTTCATGAGATAGAAAAATAAAGAGAAGAAAATAATCATAAAGATTAAAACAATAAAAAATGTATAACATAGTTCTTATCTTGCCACATTTAAATGTTATATATCAATCTAATAAATTGATAAAAATAAACGGAGATACAGTACTGGTTTCATACGTCAAAAGTTGGGAATAAATTAAAAAAGCAGAGAAATAACTGAAAATATAGATTAGATAAGTAAACTAAAGAGAAGAAGAGATATAAGTAAATGTTATGCGTAAAAGTAGTAATTGAATAAAATTTGTAACTGCAGTGGATGAATGCAATGGAAGAGGATGGAGGCGAGAGTGTTGAAGGAAGGAGAAGAACCAAACAGCAAGAAAAATATAGAAAAGTAAAATCCAAACTGCAGTGGATGGAAGCAATGGAAGATGTGTTGTTATATTTATAGAAGTAACAGAACTGTTTTCATTTTAGTGGGAAGTTAATAGAAGTAACAAAATTGTTTTCATTTTAGTAGGTAGTTATTTGACTTTTTTGTGGGTTAATGATTTTTAATTAAAAACAAAAATGTATTTTTACTATTTTGTCCATAATTTTAGTTTGTAAAATAAATTATTTGAGGGCAAATGATATCTACCAAAATTGGACACCAAACTCTAGTATTGCCTTTATATATTGGTATAGATTATTATAGTATAACGTTATGACGTTATCTATATTAATTATTGAAAGTTTAATAAATTTTAAAAAAATATCATGAAAAGTTAAAGATAAAAATATAATTAATAAATTTTATTTCAGAGTGTCATTTATCCTAAGTACGTAGTATGTGTTTTCTTTATTAGAAGTGGTTCAATTTTTAAATTTTGTTCGTAGGTAAGTTCATTTTTTAATAAAAAAAAAGGATAAAAAAAAATAAATGAGAACATGTATTTTCCCATTATATATTGGTATAGATAGATAACTTTTATTATTTTAAATAGCTGTTATATTTGACGTAGGTGAGATATATCCTAATTTTATTTTTGATTTATTATAATTATATATCATTACCAATTGAGAATACAAAAAGTTAAAAAAAATTAAATTAAAGTGTTATTAAGAATTTTAATGTTGCATTGATTTATTAATTTAATATATAAATTTTATTTTTTATTATAAAATTATTATCAAAAACTTTAATATAAAAGTACTTTTTGTCGTTAATCTTACATGACATCATTTTTTTATTTTTTAATACAAATATATAAAAATTATATATTACGTTATATATTATATATTGGACGACGGGAATGAAATATATTAAAGAAATATTATTATTAATTACTGACCATTAATTTCTGAAAAAAATTTTTTATAGATGAATGATGTATAAAAAATTTGGAATGTTAACTTTTAACTTCATATACGATTAATATATTGTTTGATTAAGAAAGATATTGCTTGGATGGTAAACCATGTATAGTAATATTAATTTAATTAATTTTGTTACAAAATATTAATAATAAAATAGCAACCAATTATGTTATTTTTATTTCTGTACCTGTGGTAGTTCTATTGCCATGCGCTTCCATTCCTGCATTTTTAAAAAGTAAAATATAATTATTAAGAACGAATTCAATTTATAACAAAGAAATTTAAATGATGTCATCGTGTTACCCGTAACAGATTGATGATAAGTGGTAGCTCTGGCCATTTGTCTAATTGCAGTCAATCTGGCTACCCCTATATTTGTAGTTAATCGGCACCTCCACCAGTGTTTGGCATTGAAGTTGTATCAGTTGATATGGCAACTTGTTTTCCTTGTCGAATCATCTCCCGATAACTTGCACATCTTCTAGCCAGGTATTGTTGTCTCTGTTCTTCGGTCATGTTCTGTCTTCTTCGCCTAGCATAATCTGTCCAACTGGGTCGACGTTGACGTGGCTGTGAATTTCGTGAAGTTTCCATTTTTATTTGTCAGAAAGATAGGAATAATATGCAGAGGAAAAACGTTTGTGAGAGCACGATTGAAAGGAAAAGAGTCTCTTAAGAGTTAAAAGTGAGTTAGTTTTTAAAGCGAGTACTTAGTAGTAGCAGTTTTTTACAGTTTTAAAATATATCGTGGGTTGATGGGAATTAGTTTGACATTCTATCGTGGAGTAAATTCTTTCCTTGATAAAAAATAAGAAATATGGAGGATGTAGTAAGAGTTTTTTTATATATTGAATCCAGTGTATAAATAAAAAAATAACCAGAGATAAAATAGTAAGAAAAAATTGTATACCAAGTTTTTTTATATATCTGTAAATCTGTAAATTTAATTAATGAGTACACTTTTATCTGTAAATTTTGTTTAAAAAATAAATATTGGACATAAAAAATATGTAAACCATGTGTTGTAGATTTAATTATTTCGATACTTTAAATACTTTATTTAGATTATTATAATGATTGTAGTATAATGTTATTTATATTAATTATTTATTTTTTAATAATTTTTAAAAATGATCATGAATAATTATTATAAATAAAAATACATTTAATAAATTTAATTTCAAAATATTATGTCTTTTGAGTACGTGGAAATAGTTCAATTTTTAAGGTTTGTCATGAGTCAACTCATTTTGGTTTAAAAAAGAAACAGGGGTAAAATAGGAAGAAAGATTTGGATACCAAACTTCCATATCCTCATTATATATTGGTATAGATATATATGGATATAAAAAAAGTGTTTTAAGTTTTAACTAAAGAAAGCAAAGTGAAAAGAAGTTGAGCGATCACCATAAAACCTCAAAGTAAAATAAGACATATTAAAGATTAACCACTAGTTTAAAATAAGAAAAAATTTATAAAGTAAAAATTTTTATATTAATATTTTTATTTGAAGATAATAATTGAAATTTAAAATATTTAATTAAATTATTATTTAATAATTTTTAACTATTAACTTAATATAATTACATGTCAATATCTTTCGATTTATAAACTGAATAGTAATTAATTTTTTTTAAGAGTTGGTTATTGGTCAATAAATTATTATATGCATAATGTGAATTTCAAACTCCTAATAATATTTAAGCAGATTAGTAAATTAATCACTAGACTAACCTAAATTGATTGACTTGTATTATTATTGTAATTCCAAGTTTTAAAAGCTAAAATAATAAAATAATATAAAACATGTGACATTTGGGCTTCAATTTATTTTAGGCTAGTTTAGCTTATAAACAAAAACATGTGACAGTGTGACACTTGTGGGGATATATAATGTTACTTTTTTTTTTGTCAGGATACAATGTCATTTTAAATTTTAGTATTTTGAATAGCTAAAAGCCCAAAAGAGAAAAGCCCTCAAATGAGCTGAAATTAAGCCCAATATATAATTAACCCATTTGTATAATGTATTGTTGAAGAAATGTATGCAGGTCAAATGACAATTTTATTTGTCTCACTTGGAGCTGCACCTAATTTAAATTGGTTTAATTATTTATAATTTTATCGAATTTTTAATTAGGTCCTTATACTTTTTTTCTTTTTAATTGGGTCCCTATATATTAATTTTTTTTCAATTTAGTCCTTATTAATGTTAAACGTAAAAAAAATATTAGTAAATTATGAAATTACTTGTATATCCTTAAGACCCAATTGAAAAGAAAAAAAAGTATAGGGACCTAATTGAAAATTCGACAAAACTATAAATATTCAATGAAAGATATTCCTATAATCCCTATTCAATGATTCTACAACATGAAAGATATTTCTATAATTCTTTTTATTTTGTTACTATCATTTTTTTGCTTGTTTATATACAAATTGTACTAAAAATACTTTCTCTTTTTTTTTTTTGCTTTTAAAATACCTTATCTTAAGAACATACAGACAATAAAGAATGGATAAAATGAAACAAAAATAGTAGTATAAAATTCAGTTTTCATCATTCAAGTATTTATTATGATCATGTAACATTTTACATTTGTGTGGATTCATAGAATATAGTTTGTGTCTTTATTATATCATGGTACACTATAAAAAATCACAAAGCTATGTAATTTGTGTTATTGAAATTTGAAATCTAAAAACGAAAATCATAGAAAACGTAATTTCAATGTAATACAGATAATCTAGAAATCAGTTCTTGTGTTGAAGCCTCCCACAACCAACATAGGAATCAACAATAAAGAGCAAACTTGAGTTCATCAGGTGTCCCAATAAAATAGTCTTTTTCACCTAAAGCTTCAACCAAAGCATAGTAGCCTGCTTTCAAAACAAAGGAAGTCGGAGTAGGATCATCCTTGTGAGGTCCATTCATCTCTTCGGAATTCTCCGGTCACCACCATATACACCTCTATTGTTGAAAACAATCACTACCATAGGTAACTGGTACTGAACTAAAGTCTGGATTGAAAAAAAAAGATAAGACATAAGGCAATACATATTTTTTCAAGTATCGACAAAAGATAAGACATATAAGGCAGCAGTCCAGAATTTTCACTCCAGATTCCTGGATTAAACGATTACAAACATCATCAATAGTCACAGACTTGTTTATAATTTAGTTTTCAAAAGAAGGAATTCTTGCAAATAATGCCGACAAATTCAGGATAACAAGATTCGTTTATAATTTACATTTACCACTACTCAGTACTCACTAGTAACTAGTAGAAAAAGTCTCCTATGAATTTGGATTTTAGGTTGGCGCATAGTAATTACACCAACTTATGTAATTCTCTCTATCACAGAACTACTAGCTATGGACAGAGAAAGATAAAATAGTTCATAGAAGATCCTAATTCAAAACAATGGCGGTAAAAATTTCATGTATAGACTAAAATAAGAACCATTTCATTATATGATGATGAAAATATAACTAAAGATAAGGGTATTAATCCATGTAACACAATGGAAGGACAATTAAATAGATAAACATAAGCATGGGTTCAGTAGTATCTACCTTAACTTCAATGGCATTAAACCTGAACCTCGTCTTAGACTCTGTCTGAGCCAACACAGTCATACCTACATCCATGGTGTTTGCACCCTCAGACACCATTATCGGAGCCGGCTTCTGACTCCAAGAATTACATTCTTATGATACTCATTGGCATCAAGAAATTGAATGGCATAACATCCTTAGCAATCTAAGCCTTCATCTTTGCCGTCTCCTTATCCAGAATCTCTACAACTATTTTCGCATTACCAACCAAACCCAAATGAGGTTTCCTCAGCTCAATCTTTTTCTCACTAATATATATAGAAATCATTACATAAAAATTTAGAAACCTTAAACCATTACATAAAAAAAATTTAGAAACCAATTCAAAAAATAAGTATTCAGAAATCGTTACCTGTTTTGCAGATCGAATTGTTTAAAAAAATAACTAGAATTGTTTAAAAAAACTTATTTCTATATAGTTCTTCAAACAAGAGAATCCATTTGACTGACAAAAATTCAAAAGTATATTGAAGGTATGAATTTTTTCTATATTCAGGCTAGAACAAGCAATACATATTTTCTCAAGTATCAACAAAAGATAAGACACAAATAGTTCAAAATTTTCTCTGCACACTCCTGAATTAACACTATGCCTCATGATATGTTATGCTGTTTTATAACAAACTTTTAATTAAATTTTTTTTATATATCTTATAGTCCTTCAAGTTTATAATTGATGAAAAAAATCCACAGAAATGTCTTGGAAATACAGTGGTAAGCTGACAACTGACAAGTAAACTAACTTACAATCTGAGAATTAGCATCACTTTCTTCACTACTACCTTTACTTGCTATAAGTTCGTAATCTGACCTCAATAAAGTTAACAATGACATTCATGTCAGATTTAACATCTTTCAGAGCTAACCGCGCTTCTAAAATTATTGCATTGTACCTGGGGAGAAGATAAACAAAAGCAACCAAGTCTCAGGACAATTCAAAAGTAACAAAATACCTTTCTTATTTTGTTGAGGCATACAACAGTTTTAACCAGAATTACAATCTTAATCCACATCATTTAATTGCAATAATTCATATAAAATTAGTGACATTAATTCACATACTGTAGAGGATTCTTAGCATCTTCGTCATTTTGAGAGGAATCACCTACACCAACAGAAGGATCAGGTTGATGAATCATAGTCGTGACAGGGTAGCATCTTCCCAAAAACAACAATAGCATTACCAGCAACAATTGGGTAGCAGCAGCAGGGGCCGCGGCCTTATTCTAGGAATCCTAGATTTTTCTTTGGATCCTTGAGTACCATTGCTAACGCTCAAATTTCGCCACTTATCCTAAATTACCACAGAAGAACAAAAATTAAAAATCCTAAACCCTTGACTTAGTTTTCTCACACTCAAATTTCACCATTTATCCAAAAAAACAAAATACATAAAAGGGAATTAGGCACATTGCGATGAAATTTAAAACCCTAAATTGAGATAAGATGCAAAATTGAAAAGGCTAATTAGGAGTATTTTGCACCTTGAAGTTGATGTTGGAACGTGAACTGAGAAAGGGTGCAAATTGGAGATCTTTGAGAATTTGCTTTTGATTACCCATTTTCGATTTCGTTCTTCTTTCTTTCTTGAATTCTTCAACTCAATGAATTCAGTTTAAGAGAAATTGGAGGTAACCAAGACTTTGATAGTGACGTCTGTGTTATGGAGTTGCTACTAACAGTGCAGAGCAGTGCAGCATAGACCAAGAACGACGGACGACGACGGATGCTCACACCGCCAAGGACGACGACAACGTAGATGGATGACGACACCAGCGAACAGAGGAGAAATGCCACTGACTTCAAGCGCTGGCTAGGGTTCTACAAAATGTCAAGGGTAGTTTTGGAATTTTGAAAAATCAGAGGTGGGTTTAGTTTTTTTTTTTTAACCCAATTATAAGAATATTCGATTTTTTTAATAGAATATTCTGTTATCTCAAATGATTTTGTCATGGAAAGTACTAAATTGAAAAAAAAATTAATGTCTAGGGACCCAATTGAAAAGAAAAAAGTATAGGGACCTAATTGAAAATTCGGTGAAACTATAGGGACCTGCAGAGTAATTAAACCATTTAAATTCTCATGAAGGAATATAAAACCATGTTAATAGAATAATAGTAGAAGTGGGTATGTGAGTTGATGTGTGTTGTGTAAGAAAAAAATAATAAAAAAAGAAATGTATCATATTCGTTAATGTCCAAAAGAGACAGAGAGAAGAAGAAGAATTGTTAGAAGCAAATATGGATGCTTCTTATTGGTATATATGCATAATCATGATAATTATTTTTTAATATTTAACTAAAATTGGAGAATAAAGCTAAGCAAGGCTTTAAAGACCGATGATTGAATGATTTATATGTTTATTATCATTATATTTTGGCATATTGAAAATTATTATTACAAGTGAAAAGAAAAAAAAAAGTAAAAGGGACATGATGACAATATATATGTATTATGAGTTATTACAATATATTGTTAAATAATAAAATCAACTTTAACTCTTTAAGTATATTCTAAAAATACATTTTTATTAGGAACGCTAGACACAAATACACTTCAATCATTTAATGAGTTACGCGTGCACAGTAATTATACACTTCAACAGACACATTCACCCTTTCGATTATCAGTGTGTGATGTTGTTAGTTTGAGTGGACACGTGGCTCTCTTTACTCATTGCTGGCACCTTTAGTTTGAGTGAGCTGTCCATTTAGTGCCAACAGAAAAAACTTTTTATTTTAATGATTAATTAAACAAAATTAAGGCTAAAACTCTCCCTTAATTGAATTATGAACCTTCAAGGTCGCTTGTTGTTCAATGTAAGATAGTTTGCACGTTGAGAGAGTTAGAGAGCCCTAGCAGAGAGGTAATGGCATTGCTCTGAAGTCGTCACTCACTTGATCGTTGGAGGAATACTTTGCTAGTTTACTCGAAGAAGGCAATCCATACCACCACAGTGACGATCACGCACTGGAGTCAGCGACGATCTAAAGGTAATATCTTTTGAACTTTCGACTATACCGATTATGATCGAACATGCTATTACATCTTTGTTTAGTTACTAGTTAGTGATTGTCCGAAAAAAATGAGGGTTTTCTGGGTTTAGGAGTGATTATGAGGGTTTTGTTTTCTTTGTAGATGTCAAGTCACATCACGCTCGTGTATCACCATAGGGGAAGGTTGGAGAGAAATTCAAAAGGGGTTACAGTATACAGTGGTGGTCAAGTGTCCTTAATACCGAGAGTCAATGTGGATACGCTGAAGGGTTATTCAAGGATTTGGGATATATTCATTGGAAAGATTTTTACTGGGAAAAGCCTGATGCTGGGGCTGGTGTTGCTCTTAAGCTACTTAGGCTTGACAGGGATGTAGTGAACATGTATGAAGATGCAATTAGAAATAATGATAGGGTGGTACATGTGTATTGGGAGCATACTGTAGACATTCCAACTGAGGTTGAGGTGGTTGATGTAGATGCAGAAAAGGTGCCTATCTCTGAAACAGAACCATCCAATGTGAACGCAGATACTGTAATTTCACCTAGTGGAAGGACGAAAAAGAGGGCACAAAGGACTCTTAAACCAGCCAGGATTCTGAGGCCAAGAAAACTAACAACAACAGTAGGTCAGAAGTCATTCCAAACATCCTTAATTTCAACCAGAAGAACCAACCCAAGGGAAAGACAACAAAAAACCACACAATTTGATACAACCACTGGAGCCCAATCTCAACCCAAAACAATCTCACCCACAACCCAAGTCCAACCCAAACAAGTTAATCCAACACCTGTGGCCCAAGCCCAACACACACCACCTGTGGCCCAAACCCAAACCACATAAACTGAACCACCAACACATTCTGAGGCTAGAACTCAACCACAACCCAAACTTGCACAAAATGAGGTCCCTACTCAGGAATCAAGAGGAAAACAAAAGAACAGAAGAAATTCTTACAAGAGGCCAGCTCCTAGTGGACAGACCTTTGTGCAAGGAGAAAAAGGTGAAGCTCCAAAAATATTTGTCCCTCGTACAACCAATGAGTCTTCAGAGAGTGATGATGATGACTCTGATCCATATTATCATCAATATGAATCTGAGGAGCTGCACAACCGTTATTCATCAGACTGTGATAGTGACTATGAGGCAGAGTGCACTGTTTGGCCTCAAAGAAATCCGAATGCTGCTTTTGGCTCAATATATTTAGAGCTGGGGATGGAATTTGAAATTATGGACCAATTCAAAAGAGCAGTTAGGAAGTTCAATATACAAGTTGGAAGGAGTATCATGTTTAGCCGAATGGAACCTATGAAGTGTAAGGCAATTTATTTTGAAGCCAACTGTCCTTAGACTATCTACTATTCAAGGTCTAATGAACTAAAGATCTTTCAAGTAAAGATGTTTGTCAACCAACATGTTTGTGCAAGAAGCCACACCAACAAATCAGCTGATAGAAAGTGAGTTATTGAACAGCTGGAGAAAAAGTTGAAGGATCAAAGGGTCTTTAAAACTGCTGAAGCTGAGGCATAGTTTATATTAAGAGAGAGTTCAATGTAACCATTAACTACAAGAAGATACAAAGAGCAATGAAGAAGGCAAGGAAGAATATTAAGGGTTCGGAGAGGGAGCAGTATGCTGAGTTGAGGCATTACATCCTTACCCTGTTGACAGCTAACCCAGGAGCAACTATTGACATGGACGCTACCCCTATGCCTGATTCCCTCCCAATTTTTAAGAGACTCTGTTTTGATGTTTGCAAACAAGGATTCATACAAAGTTGCAGATCATTTATTGAACTGGAAGGTACATTCCTAAAAGGGTATTACAGTGGACAGTTGCTTATAACAGTGGGACAAGATGCTAACAATCAGATCTCTTCCATTGCGTATGCAATTGTTGACTCGGAGACAAGAGATAACTGGAGATAGTTTCTAGAACTCCTGCATCATGATTTGGAGAACTATAGGGTGCATGGTTGGAACTTCATGAGTGACCAACAGAAGGTAATTGTTAATTGTTGTTTTTTGGTTCATTTGGTTCACTGAACTTGTTAATTGTTGTTGTTTGTGTGACTGTAGAGGTCTCATATCAGCCATGGAGTAAGTTATGCTCGAAGTGCATTATCATTATTGTGCAATGTACATTTGGGGTAATTTCACTAAAAATATGCAGTTGATGTCTCAAATGAGCTGAAATTAAGCTTAATATATAATTAACCCATTTGTATAATGTATGTTGAAGAAATGTATGGAGTTAAGGCTTAGATCATATGGCAATTTTGTTTGTTTCACTTGAAGCTGCACCTGATTTAAATTTCCATAAAGGAATATAGAATCATGTTAATAGAGTAATAATAGAAGTGGGTATGTAAGTTAGTGTGTTGTGTAAAAAAGAAAAATAATTAAAAAAAATGTATCATATTCATTAATGTCCAGAAAGAGAGAGAGAAAAAGAAGAATTGTTAGAAGCAATATGGATGCTTCTTATTGGTATATATGCATAATCATGATCATCATTTTTTAATATTTAAATAAAATTGAAGAATGAAACTAAGCAAGGCTTTAAAGACCGAGATTGAATGGTTTATATGTTTATTATCATTATATTTTGGCATATTGGAAATTATTATTACAAGTGAAAAGAAAAAAAAAAAGTAAAATGAACATGATGACAATATATATATATATATTATGAGTTATTACAATATATTGTTAAATAATAAAATCAACTTTAACTCTTTAAGTATATTCTAAAAATACATTTTTACTACAACATAGATCTAACAGATGAAAAAGATAAAAATAAAAATAAAATTATAATAGAAAAATTAAAATAACTTTACCATAAAAATCTAATGAATACATATCAGGTTATTATAACCATTAATTTATTATTCTCTAAGTGATATCACACATCCAACCTTGGTAAAATAACAAGTCCAATCATGTTATGCACAATGCACTCCCAGAAACTTGCAAATTTTGTACATATATAAAGACAACGATAAGTTAGAATTCTTTAAACGTTTATTTATTTAAACAATGATATATATTATTAACTTAAGGTTAAAGTTTAGTACAGACTTGAGATTTCATTAACTAGTGCATAGAGGACAGAAAAAGATGAGAAAATTAAAGTGAAATTATTTGCAGTTTATGTATGTTTTTGGTTTGTATAATTTTTTTAGTGTAGTTTTGGTAAAAAAAATTAAAACATAAATAAAATCGGTTATTATCATCATTAATTCTTTTCATATGTATGTATCAATTTAAAAATGGGTATATCTAATAATATTTTCCACTAAAACACAAGCAAAAAAAGAGTTACAAGGACTAGTATTATTATAAGTTACTAATTTTACAAAACCAAAAATATGCGTAACCCTTTCTGTTTTTAAAATTTTTAGTATATATATTTAAAAATAACTTAACAAATCGTTTTTATCAATGAAATATAATCTTAGTCTATTAATATTTATTTTTAGAAAAAAAATAAAGGAAAAAAACGGTTGATGATAATAAAATAATATTCTTTTCAAATATTATTATTTTAGTTAATAATAAAATACAATTATGTCAAACTTTAAACTTTTGCATTGAATACAAGATATTATATTTAAAGAAGCATTATAGCAAATTAAAAGTTAAATAAATTTTGCTACCTATACTTTTCTTTTAAAAAATAGAGTTAAACTTTTGGATCAATATGTAATACAACTGGCTTAAGAATTTGAAATAAGCATGCTCAATCTTCTATTAAAGAAAACTGTAGTCAATACTGTCGAAAAACTTGACGCAAATCCAATTCCTAAACCCATATAAAACCATAAATAAACTTTAAAAATGTCATCAACATCTTCTTAATAAATTTTGTTACCTATACTTTATTACTTTATATATATATAGTGGTAGCCTCAATTCTCAAAGTCTTTTTATGGTATAAAAAAATATAATAATATATTAGTTCATTAATAACTACGTATCTCAACTAAGAGTTTTGGTTTAAATATTAGAAAGAAAAATTTTAGGTGATCCAACACTTTTTCTTTATTTTTTATTTTAAAATTAATAATATTAATCAATTTTTTATTATTGTATTCTAAAAATATTAGTCTTCTAACATTTTTTAATTAGAAATAATAGTTTTATAAATTATATAATAAATAATATTTTTAGACAAAACAATCTTGCTCCTCCCAGCAAAATTATAAAAGTACACAGAGAAACAATTATAAATTTAAATATACTTTAATAAAAAATAATTAATATAATTTATATATGCTATAAACCCCTAAATATGTTAATGTATGTTTGAATAATATACATGAATATTCACTACAAAACATCAAAGTTGGAGACGAAAAATGAATTGAACTTGGCATTGATTTGTTATTATGATATTTCCCTCTTTTATTCCGGGAAAAAAAAAGTAGTTTTGACGTATGTATGTAGATTATCTCGAACTCGTGTTTACAAGACAAATTAAAGTTAAAATTACTTCAATTGTGGGAATTAGGCCCGTTTGGAACTCTAAAAGTAACTTTTTTTAACTTTTGACTTATGAAAAGTAGTAGTATTAATGTCTGGTGCAATTTTCAAAACCAAATTACGACTTTCTAAGAAGCTATTTAGGAGCTTATAGAGAAGTAAAAAAAAAATGACTTCTCTCATAATACTTCTACTTTTCATCATATTTCTATAAAATAAGCACTTTTAGAGTTAAAAATCCAAATACAAAATAACTTATTTATAAGTTACTTTTAACAGAATCATTTATTGTTTAAGTTATTTTATCAAAAATAGCTTAATTAAGTAAATTACCCAAACTGGAGATTAATGTGTTTGCTGTTAATTAACATATCATGCATATGTTAGTGACAGAAGGTGGAAGGTGACTGTTGACTTCACAATACCCATGACTTCAATTAAATAGTGTCTTTATATAAATTTGATAATTAAAAATCGTTAAATAATTTTTGACAAATTTAATTAATAATTTTTAGTTATCAATTTTACGTGAATATAAATGCATGTGAGTTTTTATCTAAATAAAATTTAGATTTATAACAAATTAATCTTTAATCGATCGAATTGAAGAATATTTTGAAAACAAAAAATTGAATATACTGAAAAATAAAAATAAATATATGAATTTTGTTGAAAGAAAAATGTGAAGTGTCAATGAAGTTAATTTGAAACTTATTTTCCTTGATCTTTCTACTTTGCAAATGGATCACACAAGTCCCCCTCCCATTAATGTATAAACAAAACAAGGCTTAACTTATTTTAATTAATTCCAAAGTCGTCTCTAGTATTTCTTCATATAAGACAAATTTAATTGACCATGACTTCAAAATAGCCAAGTTAATTACTATTATTTAATTTATTTATTAATTAGTCTCAATCATTAGTAGATACTACTGAAAAAGAAAGTGATATAACTTATTTTCCTAGCTGGTGAATGCATCTCATACGTTATATTAATTAAATTATTGCGGTGTTAATTTTCACCATTAATTACCCGTGAATTGATGGATTTAATTACCCATGATACTATACTGAATCCCATTTTAATGTAGTGCTTTATATTTACAGTTCGTCACAGAAATTAAACAACACTTCTAGTGATGAATTCTTTTCTAATAACAATCTTAACTCTTATTATATTGTTAAGGAAACTTAAAATGACCATAGAAACAATGCAAATTTGACGTCTATGTTTAACGTTTTAGTTTCAAAGTCTTCGATACAAAAAATATAAAAAAATAATAAAAAAAAACTTTTTAAAAAAATTTGGGAATGTTGTTGTTTTTTTTTTTTTGTCTTATGCTATTTTTTTATTTTTTGGGTTTCATTAAAGATTGAACTATTGACCTTTCTGACATAGAATTCTGATACTATATTATAAAATTACTCATCTCAAAAATTTTAATGAGAGAAGACAATATTAATTATTATATCTTTAATGAAAAAAAATTTAACTTTTGAAGCTGATTTGATTGTGATATGTAGAGAGAATGTGATGGTTAAATTCACTATTGCTAATGGAGTATTTATCTTCTATTTTATTTTATTGATATTTTCCAACTTAATAAACACGACACAGATCAGCATCAGATAAATAAATTTTGACTTTTAAATTCTGGTATCTATAAATTTTTAGACAAAAGTTATACTAGTGGTAATCAAATAGTAGTTTAAGAATAATAAAACTCACTAATTTATATAATAAAAATACTATTTTATTGTAGCAACAATATTATGGTAAAACCAGCCAATAATAATAGTATATATAATAGAAAAAATGACACATTTTTTTATGAGATAATTAAATAATATTTTCTTCTATTTTACTTATAAAATATATATTCTCATGTCTCATTTTTTGCAAAATTAAATCACTAAGGACTAAGGATGAGTTGCTAATAGTAGAAGCTACATCAATGAATATATTTTTAACATGTCACTTTACTAAAAACTTTCGTTTAGATTTACGTGATTTTTATGTAGGCTTTTTATTTTATTGGACTTATGCTAAATTTTTTTTTTTTTAATTTAATAAGAATTGAACTCTAAACATTTATGTTATAAAAAATTTAATATTATTTTATAAAATTATTTTTTAAAAATTTAAATTGATAAAATAAATCACATAAATAATTATATTTTTAATATTTTTTTTAAATAAAAGTTTTTTAAAAATTTATTTAAATTTTTGTATAAATTATTTTTTATTATTTTATTTTTTATCAATATTTTTTTAGATAATAATAAACAACAAATTCTAAATTTTTAAGTTATAAAAATATAATATCATAATAAAATTTCTTAATGAGCATGTAAAGAACAGAGAAGATAGGTCAAGAAGCAGTAGCTCAAATGGCATAGTCTCTCCATACTCGATTAAGAGATTACGGATTCGAATTTCTATGTCTTCGATACAAAAAAAAAAAAAGAACAGAGAAGATAGTAAACCTAGCAGTGAAAGAAATGATGAGAGCTGACATTATTATGATTTGATTACTGCACTAACAAATACTAGATGTCATGTATATACACTTCTAGACTTACTTAGTTACCCTTTACGGCTATGACACCTTCATCCATTAGATGTTAATCTAATAGGATAAGAATTAATTTATAATTTATTTAAAAATTTATTATTAATTAGTAAATTGATATACGTACAAAATAAAATTTAAATTTTTAATATTTATTTTAATAAATTAATTATTAGACTAACTTAAATTAGTTTTCATAACACAAAAATAAGTGTCATTTTCTTTGTATAATAAATGTATCAATAATTTTTAACTAAATTTTCAATTAAATTCCACAATCAGCAGCCATTAATTTCCCCTCTTTCGCAGCTGTGATTTTTTTTTTTTTTTTTTGCTTCACTTTCCTTCGTGAACACAATAACAACAAAGGAGTTGCTGCAAAGACACAGATATAGAGATGATGAGGTTGAGTGTTACGATCCAATTAACGATTGGACCCCTTAATTAGTTGGTATTGATTAATTTATTAGAGATCGTTAGGAATATAAATAAGAGTATTGAGTAGGAGTGTATATAAATAGGGTAAAATTGAGATTGTTCTAATTTAGATTCAGTTTTAAATATATACTGTGTTTATTTTTTAGATCTTAACTCAGTTCTAAATTTGATGAAATTTAAATATTTTTGAGCTACAATTATACTGGATACAAATTAGATAAAAATCGGACCTTTAAACTTTTAACAATAATTTATAAAAAAAACTTATTTATGATACACTTATTTATAAAGAAAAAACTTGTTATTGAGAAGTTAATATCCATATTTGAACTTGGATTTATCCATAAATTTTAATTTTATGCTTTTTTGATATATTTTTTCTAATTCAACAAGTGTTATTAAAAATAAAATAATAAACTTATAATTAATATAATATAATATTAGAATTAAGTATATATATATATATATATATATATATATATTTTAGTTCTCTTAGATAGTGTTTGTTTTGAGGTACTGAGATGGAGACCGAGAGACTGAAACTTAGTATCATGTTTGTTGGTTCAAAGATTAGTACTAAAATTTCTGTCACTGTCTCCAAAATTTCAATATTTCAGTACCTTCAAAAAGTGGAGACACAGGGGACTAAAATTTTTAAAGATGGAGATTGAAACTTTAATAACATTTTATACCTAAAATACCCTCATTTGAGTCATTTTAATTAATTAATTTCAATTTTACCCTTTGTGCAAATTAAATTAGAGTTTCATTCTTGTTTCAATTTCTGTCTCTTATTTTGCACCAAACAGAATACTGATATTTATTTCAATCTCTGTCTCTTAGTCTCTGTCTCTCAGTCTCAGTCTTTCTGTCTCTGTCTCTCCACCAAACACTACTTTAGAGTGCACATAGGTCGAGTGAAGTCAGGTTCGCCTTGATTCGGATCCGATCCTAAATAATGACTAGATCTTTTTTTGAGACCTTTACTTGATCCTAGACTCAATAAAATCACACCAAATTAGTCCCTAGCATTGAGTATAAAAAAATTAATAAATTAGTAAATTCTTTAAAATTTTTTAGAGATTGATAACTCGTCTCGAATAGAGTTGTAACATTGAAAAAAAAAAGTACTAAAAAATAATTTATAGAAAGAGAGACTCTTACTTTCACAGCATTAAAATGACAATATTTTTTGTATTGTTTTTCAAAATTTGTGTTATTTTTTACTAAGTATCTATGTGATTTTTATAAAATTTTGTATTATTTTCCAAGAATTTTTTTGTTGTTGTTCTTATAAATACAAAAAAAAAAAAAAAAGGATTAAGGTCTTGTTGCAAGAAACTTGCATCGATAAATAAAAAAATAAAACATGTATATACAAGACTGAATGATTCAAAGTAGTAGATTAGGATTTTATGATTTTTAAAAATTTTGTTAAACCGAACACTACACACAATTTTCCTTGTATTAATTTGTGGGAGTCACTCTGATAAAGATGTCTAAAATGTCTTTTTTTAAATATATTTTTTAATAATTAAAATTTAACATATATAATCAATTAAATCGTGTTATTTTTGTCAAAATTAGACAAGATAAATTAATTTAACCAAAAAATGGTGAAATAAATTTTGAATCAGTCTAAATTAATATTATTTTTTATAAAAAATAACTACAATATTCCTATTATAGAAAAAGACTCAAATACTCTTATTATATATATTAATTTTGAGAATCCTAAATTCTAGTATTTTTCTTCTCTGTCATCACACGGTTAGGATTTAAAGTTTTCAAAATTATATATATATATATATATATATATATATATATATATATATATATATATAATAGGAGTATTTTAGTTATTTTTTATAATAAGAATATTGTAGTTATTTTTTATAAAAAATATTAATTTATACCGATTTAAAATTAAATTTATTAATTTTTTGGCTAAACCAATTTATCTGGTCTGATTTTAATTAAAAAAATACAATTTAATTAATTATATGTGTTAAATTTTAATTTTTAAAAAATATCTTTAAAAAAAAATATTTTTAACCTCTTTATCTAAGTGACTCCCTTAATTTTTTGGGCCGTATCGTTAACCTATATAAAAATCATCAAAGAATGACAAGTGGTATATTTTCACTAAAATAAATTGTGTTATTTTATTTATTATAAAACTTTAAACGTGTAGTAAAACATATCTTATTATGAAGCTAAAAAATAAAAAAATAAAAAATATGTTGAAGTTGAATCTATTGTTTACAGGGTTATTTATTGCAAGTAAAAAAGCATAAGGCAAGGGATAATAAAAAACATAGCATGTTCCCAGTTATGTGTTTCTGGTATTATGTAACAAAGCACACATCTTCAAACATATCTTACAGAACTTGTACAGAAAACGTAAAAAAATAAAATTAAAAAGTGCAATTACATCTAATCAAAGTAATTCACATGTAGCCAATGAGTAATAGCTCAAATGACATAGTCTCCCCATACTCAATTAAGAGGTTGCGGGTTCGAGTCTCCTATCTTTGGTAAAAAAAAAAAAAAAAATAATTCACATGTATCATGTATGCAACCTGTGGAGCTTCTTGGTGATGATCAAACAGCTTAGCCAAAGCAATATTCACTCCAATAAGGACCTGCATTCCAGTTATTCACATAAAAGCTTAATTATATTGTTTTCATTTTCATTTTAGAAACATATATGAAGCTGAAATAATAAAAGCAAAGCAAAATTTGTTCCTCTACTTACTATGGAAGCAGCGGATCAGAATGTCATAGAATATATTTAGAAATCTGAAATAACCATGTCTGAATTTTCTGTTGAAAAGAATAGCACCCAATACTCCCCAAAAGCTTGTGGCAAATCCAATTCCCAACCCCATAAAAAACCATGACCATACTTCAGAGCTATCATCATCATCATCATCTTCTTCTCTCTTCTGTTTTTCGTTCGGTAGTTTCTCATCTTGTTGGCAAAGTTTTGTGAGTGGAGGTCCACAAAGTTTTGGATTTCCAGCATAGCTAAGGTTTGTGAAACTCTCAAGTTGTGTTCCCAATGGGATTTTGCCTTCAAAATTGTTGCATGAAAGATTCAAGGCTCCAAGAAAAGACATACCAGACATGGACTGAGGAATTTGTCCGGAAAATAAATTGTTTGAGAGATCAAGAGATTCCAGCAGTGTCAAGTTGCTAACATGTTGTGAAATCGATCCCATTAATTGATTGTGGGACAGATTTAAAGATCGCAATCCAGTGAGCATAAATAACCCTGATGGTATTGTTCCAGAGAAATTGTTGCTTGAAAGATCAACAAGGCATATTGAATGTACAAAATGTAATACCATATACTTTGTAACTACCCTAAAGTATACATAACTGAAACCTCTTTTGGTATATTTTGTGGGGCTAAGAATCTTGAACACATCCATTGAAGCATATGGAGAAATCATACTTCTCATATTGTGCAAACAGTTAGGTATTGACCCTGATAATTTATTATTTGAAAGATCCAATATCTTGAGAGAATAAAAATGACATACTTCAATTGGGATATTACCACTGAATTGATTAAATCCTAATTGGAGTATTTTTA
The DNA here is from genome assembly GCF_003086295.3 of Arachis hypogaea. NCBI lineage: Eukaryota > Viridiplantae > Streptophyta > Magnoliopsida > Fabales > Fabaceae > Arachis > Arachis hypogaea. Next base: position 3,130,841 of record NC_092054.1, on the reverse strand, counting down.
TTCTTTGATTGATCCAGCTTGGTATAGTTCCAGAAAATGCATTTTCGCCTAGAATAAGGTATCGAAGATTTTTGCAATCTTTTAATGACAGAGGTATCTCTCCAAATAACATATTTCCTTCCAAACTCAAAAAAATTAGTCTAGACAATGAGCCAATTGAGTGAGGAATTTTGCCACTCAAATTATTGTTCCCCAAATTAACTTGAAGTAATGATGTCCAATTCATCAAACAATTTGGAATCTCTCCGGATAATGCATTATCAGATATGAACAAAGTCTCTAAATTCCTTTTCCCCTTCATCTTTTGACATAAGAAAGGAGAAATGTCAGACAAATTGTTATAAGACAATTCCAAATGAGTCACTTTTGATGACACTTGAGGCACACTGCCTCTAAAGTTATTCAATTGCATGATTACAACTTTGGAATCAAGCAACACATTTGAGATGTCAGAATTGATGGAGTTATTTACCAACACCAAAACTTCAAGTTGAGCAGCAAACTTCCAGAACTTATCAAGAGGTTCAAATGAAGCCCTTGAGTTCCCAATGTACAGATATTCTAGAGAACTTTGTGTATATATCCATGATGGAAATTTGGGACCAGGATTTTTCAAAACCAAGATTTGAAGTTGAAAAGAAGGGATCCATTTGGTATCAAAGTCAAAGACTAAGTATTCTGAGCCTAAACCTAAAATCTTTAACTTGGAAAGCAAATGAAAGTTCTTTTCAGAGACAGTTCCTGTCAAGAAATTTGAGTACAGACGCAATTCAATCAATAAGGATGGTAAGTTTTCCAAAATTGTTGAGATTTGACCATCAAAATTATTATAACAAAGATCAAGTGCTTTCAGTTTATCAAGTTGGCCTAACCAATCTGGAATGGGTCCTTCAAGATCATTGATATACAAACACAAGGATTCAATGCTTTGATGAAATTTTGGTAGTGTTTGAGGTAATTGGCCATGCAGGTAATTCTCTGAAAGGTCAATGTATGAGATGTGACTAAGATTGAATAACCAAGAAGGCAAGATTGATGAGAAGTCATTGGAAGCAAGACTAAGAACCTTAAGTGAAGTCAAATTAGCATACTGAAGAGATGGATTTATATCTTTAAGACTGCAATCATCTAAGTGTAACTCTGAAAGTGAAGAAAGTGAGGTCAGTGATTGAAGCCAATCGATTTCCTTGTAAAGATCAATACCACTGAGGTCCAGAAATTGCAAAGAGGAAAAAAGATGAGAAATCTGATGTAGCATATTATTATAATCACTGAAAAGATGATAGTTATATGCTAAATCAAGATAATGAATGTTGGAGGAGTCATTACTTGTCTTGTTGTTATGAATAGAATTGAAATCATATTTGATGGTCTTGAAATCGTTGTTACTCAAATCCAAGTAACTCAGAAATTCAAGATCAAACAAAGAAGACATGTCGAATTCACCTGTTAGACAGTGCGGTTTCTCATTATCTTTATCAATTATTTCATCAGATTGGATTGTATCACAAGGGAGATGAAGCTCTGTAACTCTATGTGTGATGTTATCACAATGAACTCCTTTCCACTGACAACAATCTTTTACTTCATCAGAAGACCAAGATGAGAGTACTCCAGAAGGATCTGTGACTTCATGTTTAAACTTGAGCAATGTGCTCTCATCCTTCTCATCACAATGAACCATCATGGAATTACACATAACTAGTGATGATGAGTTAAAGATGATTGTAGATAGTAAACAAAAAAGAATGATTGTAACTTGGTTGGAAGAGGAAGTAGCCATATTATTGGTTGCACAACAAGATATGTTTTGGAGTTTTGGTAATGGATGGTGGGAATTTATAAGTGCATGTGGCATTGAGGGCAATACAGGAAATTCACTTATTTTCTTGTAGTATTTCCATGGCTATCTAATATTTACGCGACTAGTTTATATGTATACCAAAATCAGCTACTAAAGGCAGCCATCAATATAAAATACATTGATCTTAGGCAATCTCATTATAGTTTTATCATAAAACCAAAAACCATTTTTATTCATAAAAAATTGACAGCTACAATAATTTAGGAGTCAAGAAATATTTATATCTTTCATATTAGATTAAAAAACAAAGAACAAAAGGTATTTTTGTACAATTTTTTTGTACACCTTAAAGTGTATAGCTCTAAAGACTACATTTACCTTCTTTCTTTGAAAATATTACATGTTTATTATATTGTTATCAGAATTATTTTTATATTCAAAAATAAAAGGCACAGTGAAAAAAAAAGCAGCACAAATATTGTAACTCAACTTGGCACTGATCTTGTGAATAGAACAATTTTTGACGTTGCATATGTTAATTATTTCAAAGTCCCTAATGATCAATTCAAAGTTTCAAACGTGGAAATAATGGTCACTGATGACTAATTGTTAGTGAAAGAAAATAAGGTGATTGTTGACTTCAGTCTTAGAAATTGTGGAAATTTTGTCATCAGAGAATATTATTGTGATGTGTATTTAATCGATGACTTAGCTTAGCTTATTATATGAATTGCGTGAAGTAATAAAGATTATCTAATTAATTTGATTGACCAGTTTGCCACTTATTCCACTCAATTTAGCTAATTGAACTGAGATTTCATTTTACCCTCTAAGTTTTTAGGATACCGGAACAATTGCCGCGGCTTCTTATTGATATATGCATAATATATAATGATTATTTTTTTATATGAATTATGTTAGTTAGCTTTATATTTTGTTAAAAGTTTCATAATTTTTATATCTGCATGTTTTTTGCTGATGATATCGTCCTTATGGGAGAGTCAAGAGAAGACCTAAATAAGAAGTTGGAGTTATGGAGAGAAGCTCTAGAAGTGTATGGTCTGCGCATAAGCCGTAGCAAGACAGAATATATGGAATGTAAGTTCAGTTTGAGAAGGGAAAACCCCAATATAGAGGTGAAGATTGGAGAAAACATCCTACGAAAAGTTAAAAGTTTTAAGTATCTTGGGTGCATCATACAGGATAATGGAGAGATTGAACAAGATGTAAATCATAGGATCCAAGCAGGTTGGTCAAAATGGCGGAGTGCATCTGGTTTTATATGCGACAAAAAAGTGCCTTTAAAACTTAAAGGTAAATTCTATCGCACCGCTATAAGACTGGCTATGCTTTATGTACGGAGTGTTGGGCGGCTAAACGGGAGCACGAACATAAGTTGAGTGTGGCAGAGATGAAGATGTTGAGATGGATGAGTGGTCATACGCGATTGGATAAAATAAGGAATGAAGATACAAAGGAGAGAGTTGGAGTAGCACCCATTGTGGAAAAGATGGTTGAATCGCGTCTCAGGTGGTTTGAACATGTGGGAAGAAGACCGATAGAACATTCAGTCAGGAGGGTGGATGAGATGGAAGATGGACAAATGGCGAAAGGCAGAGGAAGACTTAAGAAGATGACATGAGGTGGTCAAACGAGATCTGCATGTAAACGGTCTCTCTATAGACATGATACATGACAGAGCACAATGGCATCGTTTGATTCATGTAACTGACCCCACTTAGTGGGACAATGCTTTGTTGTTGTTGTTGTAATATGATATAATTGAAGGATAAAGTTGAATTAGTCATGCATATTGAGAATTATTATTACATCTCTTTCCTTTCAACTTTTTTATAGTCTTTACAATGATTTATAATAATATTAAAAAAGATGTAATAATTAAACTTTTAAGTACTATTTTAATAATTTGACTTCAAAAAATTTAGTAAGCTTTTTTACACTAATCTTTTACATATCCAAAAAAATGCTAATAATTCAAACATGTTCAATATAATTAATTGAGCTTATATAAAAGAGGGACAAGTAATGTTTAGACTTTGAAGCGTAGTGTTTTTTTTTTTTCTACGAATTAAGAGGTGCGTAAGGACTGAATTTATAGATGTCTATGCATCTCTTTCCTAGTTCTTTCTCGGTAATAGAATTCTAACTATGCAGCAGTGTTACAGAAGAAGCAGAGAAAAACGAAATGAAATTTAGTGTGATTGATAACGAAGATTGTGTACTTAGCATAGAGGTACATCTGTATTTATATTCCTATAACTGCTGCTATATAGGAAAGTTAGTTTACTGACTCAGATTCTGTTACAACTACTTAACAGAATGAAGATATTTTGCTATCATACTGCAAGGAGCCTAAAACAGAACGATAAAGAGTGGGGTTATCAAAGGTATCATCCCCATGTTTAGATAGTTTAAGACTTGTAATATAGGTGTTGGTACACCTTTAGCCTCTGCCATACCAACTCTTTTTAATAATTCATGTAGTTGATTTGTTGTGGACTGAAAAGCATGAGGATTGTGTTGGGCCACCAGAAAACATAAGATAAAATAACACCACATCTAACTCAAAACCTTAGAATATTAAATTAATGGGTCTCCCATTTTATAAACTTCTCACCCTTCTTTGTTTTCTTTGATGTGGGACTAATTTCAACACTCCTCACACTTGCAACATTAACAGATTGTTCCCAGTGATCAAGATATCATCAACATACACAAGAATATAGATAGTAAGAGTCTTGTCTTTCTTAATAAACAAAGAACGGTCTGACCTCGCTTTGATGAAACCAAAAGAAGCTAAAGTAGAAGACAATTTGACAAACCATGCACGCGGTGCTTGTTTCAAGCCATAAAGAGATTTGTGCAACCTGCATACATAATCAGATTCACCTTGTTGAAATCCAGGGGGTTGTTTCATAAAAACAACTTCATTCAGGTCTCCATTTAAAAAAGCATTGTTGAAGTCAAATTGTCAAATCTACCAATGAAACTTGAGAGCAATCATCAGTACAATTCTTATGGTTGAAAGCTTGATTACTGGTGCAAAGACTTGATCATAATCAATTCCTTCAACCTGATGATTCCCTTTAGCTACCAAAGGTGCTTTATATTTAACAATCTGACCATTTGGTTGTCGTTTTATAGCAAAAATCCACCTACAGCCGATGACTTTAGCTATAGGAGAAGGAGGTTCTAGAGTCCATGTTTTTGTGTGATGTAAAGCATTCAATTCTTCCAGCATGACTGTATGCCAATGAGGTGATTGAAGAGCCTGATTAATAGAAGAGAGTACATTATTTATTAAATCCAGGTTTTGATTAATTTGGGCAGCAAAGATTTTTGGTTTAGATATGCCACTCTTGGACCAAGTTTGCATAGGGTGATGATTAGTAGAAAGTCTTATTTTAGGAGCACTACCAAATTGAATTTCCATACCAGTGATGGGGATGCTATTGGTGTGTAAGGTTGTGTGAGGATGATTAGTAGCTAAAGATGTCACAGGAATAGGTGCAGTGTGTAATTAGAAAGAGTGGAAAAAGAATCCTCTGATGTAGAACTAAGGGAATTAGACGTGTTAGTAACAGAAAGAGGAGTTGAGTTATCTGTTGTAGCATAGCAAGGCCTGTTTCAGTGATGTGCCTATGCTTGCGCTCAGCACGCCCATTTTGCTGATGCGTGTATGCGCAAGAGAATCTATAAGAAATACCTTGGACAGCAAGATACTCAGTGAATTGTTTGGACAAATATTCCCTTCCATGGTCAGTTTGAAAGGCTTTGATTCTCAATCCAGTGTGGTTCTCAATATTTGCTTTAAAGTTTAAACTGTAAAAAGCTTGAAAAGTTTGAGATTTAGTTTGTAAAAGGTACACACATGTATATCTTGTGAAACCATCAATAAAGGAAACATAATAATTGAAAGTTGAAACCATTATAAGATGTAATGGGTGCTGACCCCATAAATCAGAATACATCATATCTAAAGGAGCATTAAAATTGTAAGAATCAAGAGAAAAAGGAAGCAAATGTATTTTAGCAGAACAGCAAAATTCACACAAACTTGAATTTGAAATTTTAGATGGCATTGTCAAGTTACATTGTCTCATTACATTGATTACAGTATTAGTGGCACAATGGCCAAGCCTATCATGTTATAAAGCATAAGAATTAATTTGTGCTGTGAAGGCTTTAGGGGCATTATTCACAGAAAAAGAAACATTCTTAGCAGCACTATCACAAATAGAACGCAGCACAGCAACTCTATAAAATTGATAAACACCATGCCTAGGAGTTCCTTGAAGAAGAATCTCCTTGGTGTCCTGAGATTTAACCAAACATTTGTTAGCATGAAATTCGAAGAAACACTTATTATCCACAGCAAATTTATGAAGACTGATAAGATTCTGATTTATATCTGGTGAATGCAAGATAGAAGATAAAATAAAATTCTAGTTAGTATCAAGATTAACAAGAATTGAATGTCCATAATTTGCAATAGAACTACCTGTCCCATTACCTTAGATGATTTGTTCATTTCCATTATATTCTGATGAGGCAATTAAATGATTTGGATCGGCTATGACATGGTGACTAGCACCAGTGTCAGGGAGCCATATCGAGTCAGAAAAAGTTGAAGGTGTTGTAAAATATGCAGTAGGAGTGTGGAATGATGGTGGAGGAGGAAGAGCTAAAGGAGTTGATGAAGATTCTTGATAATTCGGATCAAAACGATGAAAGTATGAGAGCCATATGACCATATCTTCCACAAAAAAACTTGAAGGCAAGGGGTAATAAATAACATGGCATGTTCCCAGTCATGTAACAAAGCACACATCTTCAAACATATTTTACAGAACTTGTAAAAAAAAAAAATAAAAAAGTGCAATTACATCTAATCAAAGTAATTCACCTGTGGAGCTTCTTGGTGATGATCAAATAGCTTAGCCAAAGCAATATTCACTCCAATAAGGACCTGCATACCAGTATAAAAGCTTAATTGTTTTCATTTTCATATTAGAAGCATATATGAAGCTGAAATAATAAAAGCAAAGCAAAATTTGTTCCTCTACTTACTATGGAAGCTTATGATAATTCAGCGGATCAGAATGTCATAGGATATATTTAGAAATCTGAAATAACCATGTCTGAATTTTCTGTTGAAAAGAATAGCACCCAATACTCCCCAAAAGCTTGTGGCAAATCCAATTCCCAAGCCCATAAAAAACCATGAACGTACTTCAGAGCTATCATCATCATCATCTTCTTCTCTCTTCTGTTTTTCGTTCGGTAGTTTCTCATCTTGTGGGCAAAGTTTTGTGAGTGGAGGTCCACAAAGTTTTGGATTTCCAGCATAACTAAGGTTTGTGAAACCCTCAAGTTGTGTTCCCAATGGGATTTTGCCTTCAAAATTGTTGCATGAGAGATTCAAGACTTCAAGAAAAGACATACCAGACATGGACTGAGGAATTTGTCCTGAAAATAAGTTGTTTGAAAGATCAAGAGATTCCAGCAGTGTCAAGGTGCCAATATCATGTGAATTGATCCCATTAATTGATTGTGGGACAGATTTAAAGATTGCAATCTAGTGAGCATAAATAACTCTGATGGTATTGTTCCAGAGAGATCATTGCTTGAAAGATCAATGAGGTATATTGAATGTAGATAAGACAATACCATGTGTTTTGTAACTAGGTTCAAATATAAATAAGTGACACTTCTTCTGCTATATTTTGAGTAGCTAGGAACCATGAACACATCCATTGAAGCATATGGAGAAATCATGCTTGTCATATTGTGCATACATATGGGTATTCGCCCTGATAATCTGTTATCTGAAAGATCCAATATCTTGAGAGAATAAAATCGACATATTTCATTTGAGATATTTCCACTGAATTGATTAGATCCCAATTGAAATATTTTTATTCTCTTACTGATCCAAATTGGTATAACTCCAGAAAATGCATTTTTGCCTAGACTAAGATATCGAAGATTTTTACAACCTTTTAAGGACAAAGGTATCTCTCCAGACAAATTATTTTCTTCCAAATCCAGAAAGATTAGTCTAGACAATGACCCTATTGAGTGAGGAATTTCACCTCTCAAATTATTGCTCCTCAAGTTAACTTGAAATAATGACCTCCAATTCATCCAACAATTTGGAATTTCTCCGGATAATGCATTATCAGATATGAACAAAGTCTCTAAATTCCCTTTTTCCTTCATCTTTTGACATAAGAAAGGAGAGATATCAGATAAATTGTTATAAGACAAATCCAAATGAGTCACTTTTGGTGACACTCGAGGCACACTGCCACTCAAGTTATTCGATAGCATCATTACATGTTTGGAATCAAGTAACACGTTTGACATATCAGCACTGATGGAATTGTTTATTAAGTTCAAAACTTCAAGTTGAGCAGTGAACTTCCAGAACTTGCCAAGAGGTTGGAATGAAGTTCTGGAGTTCCCAATGTACAGAACTTTTAGAGAAGTTTGTGTATATATCCATGATGGAAATTTGAGACCAGGGTATTCCAGTGCTAAAACATGAAGTTGAAAAGGAGGGTTCCATTTAGGATCAAAGTCAAAGATTAAGGATTCTGAGCCTAAACCCAAAATCTTTAACTTGGAAAGCAAATGGAAATTTTTATCTGAGACAGTTCCTGTAAAGAAATTTGAGTGGAGACGCAATTCAATCAATAAGGGTGGTAAGTTTTCCAAAATTGTTGAGATTGGACCACAGAAAGAATTATGAGAAAGTGCAAGTACTTGCAGTTGATCAAGTTGGCCCAACCAATCCGGAATGGGACCATCGAGATCATTGTCATTCAAATACAATGATTCAATGCTTTGATGAAACTTTGGTAGTGTTTGAGGCAGTTGGCCATGCATGGAGGTTTTAGAAATGTCGATATATGAGATGTGACTAAGATTGAATAACCAAGAAGGCAAGATTGATGAGAAGTCATTGGAAACAAGACTAAGAACCTTAAGTGAAGTCAAATTAGCATACTGAAGAGATGGATTTATATCTTTAAGACTGCAATCATCTAAGTGTAACTCTGAAAGTGAAGAAAGTGAGGTCAGTGATTGAAGCCAATCGGTTTCTTTGTAAAGATCAATACCACTAAGGTCCAGAAATTTCAAAGAGGAAAGATGAGAAATCTGATGTAGCATATTATTATAATCACTGAAAAGATGATAGTTATATGCTAAATCAAGATAATGAATGTTGGAGGAGTCATTACATGTCTTGTTGTTATGAATAGAATTGAAATCATATTTGATGGTCTTGAAATCATTGTTACTCAAATCCAAGTAACTCAGAAATTCAAGATCAAACAAAGAAGACATGTCGAATTCACCTGTTAGACAGTGCCATTTCTCATTATCTTGATCAAGAATTTCATCAGATTGGATTGTATCACAAGGGAGATGAAGCTCTGTAACTCTGTGTGTGATGTTATCACAATGAACTCCTCTCCATTGACAACAATCTTTTTCTTCATCAGAAGACCAAGATGAGAGTACTCCAGAAGGATCTGTGACTTCATGTTTAAACTTGAGCAATGTGCTCTCATCCTTCTCATCACAATGAACCATCATGGAATTACACATAACTAGTGATGATGAGTTAAAGATGATTGTAGATAGTAAACAAAAAAGAATGATTGTAATTTGGTTGGTAGAGAAAGTAGCCATATTATTGGTTGCACAACAAGATATGTTTTGGAGTTTTGGTAATGGATGGTGGGAAACTGGGAATTTATAAGTATTAGTGGAACAGAGGGCAATATGGGAAATTCACTTATTTTCTTGTAGTATTTCCATAGCCATCGTAATATTAATGTCTATATGTTATTCAAAAGAGTATGTGCTACTAGGCATGTTGATTATATAATAATTGATTTGATAATTGGTTATATATATATTATTTTTTATTCTCAATTAATTTTTTATTACATATAAATTTTATTATCATTAGCATTTACTTAAATCAAATATATTTAGACCAAATTAAAAAAAAAATTCAAAAGGTGAAAGATAAGAGCTGATGTCGAAATTGAATGGAACCGAAAATTACTTTATTTTTTTTATCCATTTTTTTATATATAAAATTTAAACAATGATCTTAAGCAATCTCATTTTTTCATATTATAGTTTCATCATAAAACCAAAAAATATTTCCATTCACAAAAAATTGATAGCTACAATAATTTAGGAGTCAAGAAATATTTATATCTTTCATATTAGATTAAAGAAAAAGAAAAAAAATATTTTGTAAAATTTTTTTGTACATCTTAAAGTGTATAATTTTAAAGACTACATACACCTTCTTTCTTTAAAAATATTACATATTTATTATATTTTTATCAAAAATTATTTTCATATTAAAAGATAAAAGGTACAATGTAATAAATAAATAAATATCGTAACTCAACTTGGCACTGATCTTATGACTATAGAACAATTTTTGACGTTGCATATGTTAATTATTTCAAAGTCCCTAATGATCAATTCAAAGTTTCAAACGTGAAAATATGCTCACTGACTAATTGTTAGTGAAAGAAAATAAGGTGATTATTGACTTGACATTTGACAATACTCTGGCCATGTCTTAGAAATTGTGGAAATTTTTTCATCACACGGTATTATTGTTTGTGCTTAATGGATGACTTATTGAGTTAGCTTAGCCTATTATATGAATTACGTGAAATAAACGTTAATTCATTTAATTGATTGTCTGTTTTGGTAGAAAGTCTCATAATTTTATTTTATATAAAATTAATAGATAATTATTAGATAATTTAATAAATTTAATTAAGGTATTATTTAATAATTTTTAATTATTATTAATTTTATATAAAAATAAAAATAAATGTATGAATTTTATTGAAAGAAAAATATGAGTGTAGATGAAGCTTTTGAAATTTATTTTTATTGATATATATATACCTTTAGGGAGATTAACATTGGAATAAACTATCATTAGCATTTACTTAAATAAAATATATTTAGAACAAATTAAAGAAAATGAATTAATTTTCAAAAGGTGAAAGATAAGAGCTGATGTCGAAATTAAATGAAACCGAAAACTGTTTTTTTATCCAATTTCTTATACATAAAACAATGATCTTAAGCAACCTCATTTTCTCATATTATATTATAGTTTCGGCATAAAACCAAAAAATATTTCTATTCATATAAAATTGATAGCTACAATAATTTAGGAGTCAAAAAATATTTATATCTTTCATACTAGATTAGAAAACAAAGGAAAAAAAAAAAAAAAGCTATTTTGTACACCTTAAAATCGTTAGGATTTGGTTGAATTAGTCAGGCTAAGTTAATAGGTCTCTCATCTTATACGGAGAGAATTCGGGGAGGAATCAAGTAAGGAATCAAGTAAGAGAACATAAGATGAGAAAGACACCACATCCAACTCAAAACCTTAAGATAGTAGTAAGTTAATAGGTCTCTCATCTTATAAACTCCTCACTCTTCCATGCTTTCTTTGATGTGGGACTAACTTCAACATTTCTCACACTTGCAACATTAACAAAAGTGTATAGCTCTAAAGGCTACATTCACCTTCCTTTTTTTAAAATATTACATGTTTATTATATTGTTATCAAAATTATTTTTATATTAAAAAATAAAAGGTACAATGTAAAAGAAAAGGCAGCACCAATATGAAATATCGTAACTCAATTTGGCACTGATCTTGTGAATAGAACAATTTTTGATGTTGCATATGTTAATTATTTCAAAGTCGCGTGTATAAGGAAATTAAACTGATGCTAAATGATCAATTCAAACGTAGAAATTCGGTCAATGACTAATTGTTAGTGAAAGTTAATAAAGTGATTGTTGACTTCACAATACCTCTCGTGTCTTAGAAATTGTGGAAATTTTGTCTTCATAGGAAATTATTGTATGTGCTTAATCGATGACAACTTATTATATAATTGCGTGAAATAAACGTTATCTTATTAACTTGACTGACCAATTTGTCAAAAAAGAAAGCAATATAATAGTCAAGAAAAAAATTGAGCAATATATATATATTGTTTGGTTAATAGTTAAAATGGTTGCTTAAAAAATTATGTGTATATCAGTTTGGTTTATAAAACAAAGTATATAATAAAGTATAAAGATCTCATAAAAGAGATGCAAAGTATATTAATATCAATATAATATAATATTTTATTTTTATTTCTTTTTGTAAAAAAAAGGATAATTGGCAAACAACTCTCAAAGATAAAGCATTCAAGCTTATCTAGATTGGACTAGAGTCTTTTGGGTCCAAATTATATTTTTTATTATGAATTCCTTATGTAGTTATGTCTAAAAAAAAATTATATTCTCTAATAATTGTTGAATAATTCAAAACACATTTGTACATTTTTATTTTATAATTTAAATTGTTAAGAATCAGAATAGATTATTTATTATATGGAAGTAATGCTTTTATGAACAAAATATCTAAAGTTTCAATACTAGTTATAAGTTTCTGCCAAATCATAATTAAATTTTGTGAATATTTATAAATAACTTTCAAATAATATAAGAATTTGTCTAATTTTATTGAAGAAATTGCAACAAATTCTAAATATATTATACAATTGTATCAATAATCATAGCCTATTACTCATAATATTTAAATAAATTTTTTTTGGTTGAATCACAGTCATCATGTCCTTCTTATTTCATGCTAATTTAAAATTTTAGGTTGGTCTTGCAATACAAAATTTTTATAAAAAAAGAACTATGTAAAAATATTTTTTTAGTATGACTTTTTTTTTGTAATATTTCTTTAGAATGACTTATTCAATTTTTTTTCAATAAAATCAAATTATCAATGTCTACAAATTACCAAATAAATATTACACTGAAAAAAGTTAGGTCCACATACCTATTTTATATAACAACTTAATTATGTATAATTAATCTTTATGTCATAAATAAAAAAGGGACACTAACCACATCTCTAGACTAATAGCATAAACGGTGTTCTCTTGTTACATGCTTCTATAGGAGCATTGCCATTTCACTATGTTCTCATGGTGATAATTAAATTTTTAAATATTATTTTAATAATTTATTTTTAAAAAATTTAATAAATTTTTTTATATTAATCTTTCACGCACTCCAAAAAATATTAATAATTTAACATAGTTAATATAATTAATTGAGCCTGCAAAAAAGCGACAAATAATGTTTAAATTTTGGATTTTTTTTCACGAATTAAGAGGTATGTAGGGACTGAATTTATAGATGTTTATAAATCTCTTAATTCTTTTCCCTAATTTTTTTCGACTATCTTTACTGTCTTACCTACAACAACTTATAATAACGTTAAAAAAGATATTATAATAGTTAATAAATAATAATAAATTTAATATTCAATTTAATCGTTGTAATCGTATATAAAACTAAATTCAGTCACCAAATATATATATATATATATATATATATATATATATATATATATCTTTGGTGATAAAGTGAAAATGACATGTGTCTATGATGGTGATGAAGTAATGAGTACAATGGACATAAGAAGGGAATAATTCAGCACTTAATTAATAAGAAAACAATTCTTTTTCATCTTTATTGTAAGAGGAACTAGGGGTGTGCATGGCCCGGCCCGGCCCGAAAATTTGGTCCGGTCCCGAACACTTTAGGGGCTAATTTGATGTGATTTCATCGGGTCTAGGGCCGGGTATGGGTCTCAAAAGTAGATCCGGTCATTATTTCGGGTCGGGTCCGGGCCATAGCTCGGGTCACCCGAAATCGGCCCGGTGACCCGGTCATCATACACAATTAATATTTTGTGTTATTAGTGATGGATGATGGCTATTATTATGTGAAATTTAAGTATTGTAAACTTTAATATTTGTGTTATTAGTCATTATATATAAGACTATAAGTTAATGTTTTATGCTTAAAATGCATAAGACTTTAGAATAATGCATAATTTTATGTTATTTGTATTGATTTAAATATTTGGTGTTATTAGGCAATATTAGTATTGATTATGGTTATACTTTAATTTTAGAGAAGAGTTACTTCTTATTATATTTTTCTAAGTGAATTTTACCATGTCAAATAATGGTTGGAGTCTTGGAAATTTGAATATTTTTACATGCTAACTTACAAGAATATCAAGGTAATATAATGTTAACGGCCCGGTTTTCACCCGGTTTTTACCCGGTATAATCGTGGCCCAAAAGTGTATAGGTTTCATCGGGTCTAAAGTCGGGTTCGGGTCTAACAAATAGGCCCGGTATATATTTCGGGCCAGGTCTGGGTCATATCAAACCCGGTTTCACCCGGCCCATGCACACCCCTAAGAGGAACCCATCCTTTCAATTTTGGCGTGGGTCCAAAAAAAATTATTATCTTTATTGTAATCGTAATTGGGGACTAAGTGGGGAGAATAAAGATGATTAAAATGATTGGTGAACATACACATCTATTCTATAAAATACGAACATTTTATTAAATTGTTGTAAAATATATTTTAAATACGATATTTATTATATTCATCTGATATGTATATAATTGTATTTTAATAAAAAATAAAAAAAATTAATGTTCACCTTTTTTTACCTACAAAAACGAAAAAAAAAAAACACATTAGATTTTATTGGTATAACCACAAAAATCATTCAAATTTTATTCGTTCAAGTTTCTATGACTACGAAAATTACACTAAACATATAATTTAGGTAACAATACATTTTTAATCGAAATAAAAAAATTAAATGTAGTATATTATCAGTTTTAAAATTGTCATTATTTGATAAATTAATATGATAGACATTGTTAGAAGAATTTTCACATTAATCATGATTTAGATAATGTTAAAATTATTATTTAAATTAAGAAGTAACTTAGAAATTAAAGATCAAACGAAGAAGACATATTGAGTTTATCTATTAGACAATAATACGATTTATTAAAATCATTATCATAATTAGGAAAAAAATTTAAGATAATTGACGTCGACTTTTTGTTGGTATATATATGCATAACAATAATTATTATATATCTTTTAATATGATATATGCATAATAATAAAAATTTATATATTAATTATCTTTATATTTTGTTAAAAAAATTATTAAAGAAGAGTAACTCTGAATGTAAATGAAAATTTGCATTCCTATAGTTTAATCAATTATAACCACCATTATTGAAGACACTTTGTTGAAATTTGGCATTCTTATAGTAACTTTGTGTTTTTTCTTCGTCTTTTTGTTTAATTTGTTTTTTTTTTTTAATGATTTTTTAAGAGTTTTATGAAAAAAAATGAAAAAAAAATAAAAATCGTTCTAATGAAAAAAAAATCATAATGCATTTATATATATAATACCAAGGCTTCATTATTTTTAAACAAAATTAATTAAAAAAATACTATAATTTTTTGCAAATTAATATTTAAAAAATATTTTTCTTTGACTAATTAATATTTTTAATATGTTTGACCATACTTGTAAAATAGAAAAAATTTCATCATGTAAAATTTTTCTAATAATAATACTTGATATGGTAGTAGTAGTTTGTTGTATTATAGTATTCTTAGTCCAAACAAAAAATAATACACCCAAATATAACTAAAAAATAATTAATTTTTATGACTTAAATTTGCGTTAAGTTCATTTTTCTTGTGACTTAAATTTGTATAAGATAGATATTAATATAGTTTGGCGAAAATTTCTATATATAGGGCAAAGTAAGTAGAAGAGTAGCATAATGTGATGGGAAGTAAAAAAGGACGTAACATAATGGAGTGGGGGAGGAAGGGAGGAAGGAAATTAAATGAGAGAACACATGCTGCAGAGTGGAAGACTTTGAATGAATGAATCAATGAATGTATATGGTGGGTGGAGGAGTCAACATGTATAAATTAAAGTAGTTAGTGCATTCACTCATCATGAATTGTTGGATGAATTGGACATCATTACTTATGAATTAGGAGAAAAAAATTAAAAATGAAAAAAAAAAGATAATTATTATGTTTTAGCAATTATGGAAAGTATTGAATGTGCTTTGCTTAATTGCTTCTTTGAAAAAGAAGATGCATGCTTTACTTCAAGCGTTGATTTAGCTTATTATATGAATTACTTGTAAATAAACATTTTGTTGTTAATCTCTGTTGTATTACTAATTATCGTATAGTTTTCATTTTTATATAAATGCAGCCAAATTAATAAAATTATGCTATATAAATGCAGCCAAATTAAGTTTCACTTTAACTTTATTGACGAATGTAATTTTTTTTATTTGTGCTTTTTTTTTTATTTGTTGCGGTTTAAATCACTCAAAAAAAAAATAATATATATATATATATATATATATAATTACATTTCCTAGTAAAAAATAATAATAATATTAATAATAATTACAATTTCCTCCAAAAAAGGTTCTTTCTCTTAATAATTTATATAATAAATAATCATAAAATACGTATATTTTAAATATTTATAATATATTTTTAAATATTTTTTAATTCACATATTTTTATAAAATTTAGATTTTTTTTTATGAATTAGACAAAATACAAATTTCTGCCAAATCATAATTGTATTTTGTGAACATTTAAAAATAACTTGTAAATAATATAAGAATTTGTTCAATTTTATCGAAGAAATTACAAATCTTAGATATATTACATAATTGTATCAATAATTATAGTCTATTACTCATAACATTTAAATAAGTTTTTTTGTTGAATCACCATCATCATACCTTTCTTATTTTATTGTTATTGGTCTTGGAATACAAAACTCTTTGTAAAAAAAATCGTACAAAAATATTTTTTTAGAATGATTTTTTTTGTAATATTTCTTTAGAATGACTTATTCATTTTTTTTAATAAAGTCATGTCTCTATGAACTACCAAATAAATATTACATAATAAAAAGTTGGGCTCACATACCTATTTTATATAATAACTTAATTATATATAATTATTAATTAATCTCAATGCTTTAAATGAAAAACGGAACACTAACCACACTTCTACGCTAATAGCATAAACGATATTCATTTCACTATGCCACGTATGATAATCATCACATGATGACTTTTGTTACTAGCAAGGTAGAATTTTTCATTGTATAAAACCTTTAATCATATCCGTACTTTTGAAAAATACAATAAAATTTGTTACTAATCATCCAATTCTTGTTACCTTTTTTTCTTGAATTGGATGGTTAGTGGCTTCTTATTTGTCACATTGGTCAAATTTAATGGCTTTGTAAAACCAGCAAGATTTAGCACCAAAAGAAAAAAAATTTGACACTCTATAAAATTAGTGTTATAGTACAAAATTTTCACTTTAATTTTATTCTCTTTTTCTCTCTCTATACACTAGTTCATTTTAAATCTGTTCTAAGCTTTCACCAAAATTATTATTGGTGAAGAAAAAGAAAATATTATTTGTTAGCTAGATTCATTCATTATTATTCATGGCACTCTTTTATCTATAACATACAACAATAATATCTTTATCTCTTTTAATACTTTATTACTATATTAATTAAATATATATATTTATAGATAAATATAATAATTAATTTTAATATATATATATATAATATTTTATATTTTTTAAGATCACAATTCACATATAAATAATAATTTTGGTAAACTCAACAGTAGTAGAATAAATATTAATATATCTTTTTTATCGTCCCGCCAGCAGCCGCCAAAATTAAAAGTGTCAAAGTCTTTTTAAAAAAAATTGTAAGTCATAGAATAAAAAAGAAGTATTATTTGGATAAATTGTAATAATATTTTATTAATATTAAAGTATAAACTAATTTTGTTTAACATGTTCATTTATTAATATTAATATTAAAGTATAAACTAATATTTTATTAATATTAAAGTATAAATTGTTAAATTTTACCGATTACAAGTTTATATTTTATATCTACTGCTAAATTTGTCGGTAATTAACGGCAGATGAAAAATCTGCCACTAAATAATTACCGACGAGATTTATACTATCAGATTTATTCATTGCTAAATTTGACAGTTCCGGCGACTTTCTTATAGTGTTAAAATAAACTAAAAAAAATTTTCGTTTTTAAAATTAACATGAAATTCCTAATTTTTTATACAATAAAATAATATAAATTAATTTTAAAACGATAGTATTTTAAAAATTAACCTTAAAATATTGTTTTTTTTATTTGAAGTCTTTTAATAGGTTTATTTTGCTCAACCTTAGTTTTTTTTTATAAAAAAAATATCAAAATTACCATGTGTAATATAATTATACAACGTTTTACTCTAAAAAGGTAGTTACTCTTTTTTACGTAGTATTTTAGTAATTTTAAAAATGTTGCTTAAAGAATATTTTAATCTTTTTAAAATAAATGCTAAAAATTATTTTAATTATTTAAAATGAACTTTGCGAATATTTTAATATTCTTAAAGTAGAATACAAGTCTTTCGAAATACAATTAAACAATATTAAGACAAAAGAATTTTTAGTCTTTTTAATATTAATAATAAAATACTATTTTTTTAGAATATTATAAAAAATTTAATGTTTTTAATAAATTTAATTAAGAGAATATTTGAGTATTTTTATAATTAATTTAAAAGATATATTAATATTAAAGAATATATAATATATTTTTACCACAATAAATTATTTCTACGGATGATATAGTCCACATGTTAATTTATCATTAAACAATATATGTATTAAATCAATACGTATTTATTTGTTAACATATCATAGTAATTAGTATTTATTTTTTAACGTATCGTGGTAATTATTTTAAAAAATTTTATCGTAAGAAATTCATAGCTGCCAAACACATTTAAATGAACCCAATAATGCAATGTTTCAATAAAGTGCAATGAAATATGTGAAAACTTTCCTATAATTTATATAGAAATTAAAAAATAATGTGAAAACTTACCTATAATTTATATAGAAACTAAAAAGTAACGCTTGCACTTTCTTTTTTAAAGAAGCAAAGCATACTTAATACTTTCTACCATTACTAAAACATAGTAATTATCCTCTTTTTTTTTTTCCAGTAACCATATTTGGTATTAATGTTTTTTTATAGGCTTTGAATTCATCACTCGGCGTGGTTCAACCATGTGCGTTTTCATAAAGTGATGATGATATAAATGGTACGCACTCATTTTTTATTTTTGCTGATTCAACAAATTGGTCAACCCAAATTTGTAACAGAAATGTTTGGTAACTAAAGAAAATTAGCCAAAAACAGGCATAACTTACCTTATTTAGCATTTATTAATTGTTGCGACAATTAATGAATGCTAAATAAAGCAAGTTCTACCTATTTTTTTTGTCTCCCTAGCATTACTCATTTATAATTGCCCAATTGCCATACATGAAAAGCTAGAGCATTATCAAAAAGTTAATAAGTATATCTAATAAACTATGATTAAATTTTCACAAGTTAATTAAGTGCTAAGACATGACTATTTTAAAGACAATAATCACTTTGTTTTCTTTCTACTAAATTTCCACAATTAAAATGATCATTTAACATTCATTTCTCTTATACACAGCACATACACGACTTTGAATTCATCACTAAGAGCAATAAGGACCTGTATGTCAATTATTTGCATAAAAACTTAATTGTTTTCATTTTCATATATTTTCATAAAAGCATAGCAAAATTTGTTCCTCTACTTATTGCTATGGAAGCTTATGATACTTGAGGCAATCGGTTTGAGCTTGTAGGTCACAATGTCATAAAATTAAACTGTGAAATAGTTGAAAATTTAAAAAATAAAATAAAATAAACAAGTTAAGATCGAAAAATTTGATTTAAAGTATTATTCATCTCTTATTGATAAATTCAAAGTTGTATGTATAAGAGAAGTTAATGGTAAATATGGTCATTAACTTATTGGTTCATTATCTGAAAGAAAAGAAGAATAACAACGATGTTTTAGCAATTGTGAAGATTTAGTCAATTAATCTGTATTTGGAAGAGAGATTAAGGTTGAGAGATAGAGACTAAATTAAATTTATGTATTGTGTTTATATACAATTGACTAAACAAATCAACTAATCAAATTAACACACACTTACTTACAATTTGTAAAAACTTTTTCTTAAAGATTGATTGGGATATTTCTCCACTCTTATTGATAATTGATGAATTCAAAACGTATAAGAGACATTAATACCAAACATGGTTACTGAAAGAAAAGTAAGACAATTGCTATGTTTTAGTAATTGTAGAAAATATTGAATGTGCTTTGCTTCTTTGAAAAAGAAAATGTTTTGCTTCTTTGAAAAAGAAGGTGTATACTTTGAAAAAGTCTCATAATTTTATTTCTAATAGTAACGATTGATAATAACAAAACTTGCTATCTTTACTCGTCAAAATGCGTTTAAAATAGGGAGATATGAGATATCCACACTTTAAAGTATCTTTCATTTTCCTTTTCAACCAAAATGTAAAATTATATATAATAGGATAATAAATAATTCAAAATAATACCTAAAATATTATGCGTACATCAATTTAGGTTATGAAAAAAATGAGTATATATGTAAAATTGTAAAGATCCCATAAAAATGTTGAAAACTATATTGGGTTACAAAACAATATTTTATTTCTACTTCTTCTTTCCTTAAAACTCTAATTCGTAAACAACTTCACAGAAAAAAAAACCTTCAAGCTGATATGGATTAGACTAAAGTGTTTTTGTTTGAAACTATATTTATTTTCTTTTTATTATGAGTTTTTTATATCGCTTTGTCCAAAAATTTATTTATATTTTTTAATAATTGTTGAATAATTTAAAAATATTATTTGTATATTTTTATTTTATAATTTAACTTTCTAGAAATTAGAATAAATTATTTATGTTATGAAATTAACGCTTTTATAAACAAAAACAAAAAATGAAAGTCACAAACTTATTCTGATACCACTTGTTGGGCCACCAGGGAGAATTTTTTACCACCGAAGAGACTTTAGAGAATAACCAAGTGAGAGAACAGACTCTGATACCACTTGTTTGGCCACCAGGGAGAGTTTTCTACCACCGAAAAGACTTTGGAAAAGAACCAAGTGAGAGAACAGACTCTGATACCACTTGTTGGGCCATTGTGAAGAGTTTTCAACCACCAGAAACACTTCGGGGAGGAACCAAGTGAAAGAACATACTTTAATACCATTTAGACCACCGTGGAGAGCTCTCGACCACTGGGGGAGGAATAAAGTGAGAAAACATACTCTGACATCACTAGTGCATAGAGAGAGAAAAGAAAACAAGATTAAAGTGAAATTTGTAGCTTATGGTTTTGGTTTGAATAAATATTTTGGTGTAGCTTTAGAAAAGAAAATTAAAAATAAATAAAATTTGTTATCATCATCATTACACATATATATACTAATAATTTGAAAATCAAAAGTAACATATAACAATTATTACAATGTTAAAAAATTATATAGTGCTATATAGAGATGAAATTGGAAAAAAAATAGAAATGAAGATGAAGTATAACTTGAAGTTTGTATTGATTTGTTATTTACTTAAAAGTCACAAGGTTTAGGATCCTTTACTTTATTCATAAAAAAAAATGTGACATAATACAATGTGATTGATGGTCTAGTCTTTCATATTTCGCTACAAAATGTAAATATGTGACATAATATTATGTTCCCTTCCTACTACCAAACAAGAATCATTAAGTTCGAGTATGTAAATAAATCAATTTTGTGACAAATAATTTTTTTTTTAATTTGACATATATGTGCAGGTTTTGGAGTTTCACGCAAATGTGCAAAACAGATGGTAAAGTACCTTTATTTCTTGTCTCCCGAAAGAAGCTCACAAATAAAAAATTTACTTGAAAATGACCGTTCTTTATTCTAATAGTTATTAATGGTTAGGATTGAATTGTATAAAATTACGAGTGACATATTCTTAATTGATATCTCTATTTAATTAATAATTTATATTAATTGTTTAAATCATAATTAATATAACTAATTATAATAAATATAATAATAATTATATTGTAGAGTCATGTGATGCAATATATAGATGAAATTTAAAAACGTAAAACTACAGAGGAAGAATGACTTGAACGTGATATTGATCTCGTGATATGTCCCTCTTATTAATAATATCTTAAGTAGTCAGTACCAAATAATTTAATTTAATTTTTAATAAATTTTAATTATTAAAAATTTATAGACTGGTTTAGTGACTAAAATTTATTGATGAAGATTAAAATGTTTAACTAAAAATTTCTTGAAAAAAATTGATTTAAAGTATTATTCCTCTTTTATTGATGAAGTCAAAATTGTATGTATAAGAGAAGTTAATGATAAATATGGTCATTAACTTATTGGTTCACTATCTCAAAGAAAAGAAGAATAACAACTATGCTTTAGTAATTGTGAAGATTTAGTCAGTTAAACTGTATTTGGAAGAGAGATTAAGATTGAGAAATAGAGACTAAATTAAATTTATGTATTGTGTTTATATAAAATTAACTAAACAAATCAACTAATTAAATTAACACACACTTACTTATAATTTGTAGAAACTTTTTCTTAAAGATTGATTGGGGTATTGCTCCACTCTTATTGATAATTGATGAATTCAAAGCGTATAAGAGACATTAATACTAAATATGGTTACTGAAAGAAAAGTAGGACAATTACTATGTTTTAGCAATTGTGAAAAATATTGAATGTGTTTTGTTTCTTTGAAAAAGAAGGTGCATGATTTGAAAAAACCTCATAATTTTATTTCTAATAATAACGATTGATAATGACAAAACTCGCTATATTTACTCGTCAAAACGCGTTTAAAATAGAGAGATATGAGATATCCATACTTTAAAGTATCTTTCATTTTTCTTTTCAACCAATGTAAAATTTTATATATATATAAAATAGCATAATAAATAATTCAAAATAATACCTAAAATATTATGTGTACATCAATTTAAGTTATAAAAAAAATGAGTATATATGTAAAGTTGTAAAGATTCCATAAAAATTTTGAAAATTATATTGGTTACAAAACAATATTTTATTTCTACTTCTTCTTTTCTTAAAACTCTAATTCGTAAACAACTCCACAGAAAAAAAAACCTTCGAGCTGATATGGATTAGACTAAAGCCTTTTTGTTTAAAATTATATTTATTTTCTTTTTATTATGAGTTTTTTATATAGTTTTGTCCAAAAATTTATTTATCTTTTTTAATAATTGTTGAATAATTTAAAAATATTATTTGTATATTTTTATTTTATAATTTAACTTTTTAGGAATTAAAATAAATTATTTATGTTATGGAATTAACGCTTTTATAAACAAAAACAAAAAATGAAAGTCACAAACTTACTCTGATACCACTTGTTGGGTCACTAGGGAGAATTTTTTACCACCGAAGAGACTTTGGAGAAGAACCAAGTGAGAGAACAGATTCTGATACCATTTGTTGGGCCACCAAAAAGGGTTTTTTACCACCGAGAAGACTTTAGAGAAGAACCAAGTGAGAGAACAGACTCTGATACCACTTATTGAGCCATTGTGAAGAGTTTTCAACCACTAGAGACACTTCGAGAAGGAACCAAGTGAAGGAACATACTTTGATACCACTTGGGCCACCGTGGAGAGCTCTCGACCACTGGAAAGACTTCGAAGAGGAATAAAGTGAGAAAACATACTCTGACACCACTAGTGCATAGAGAGAGACAAAGGGAATAAGATTAAAGTGAAATTTGCAGCTTATGGTTTTGATTTGAATAAATATTTTGGTGTAACTTTAGAAAAAAATTGAAAATAAATAAAATTTGTTATCATCATCATTACACATATATATACTAATAATTTGAAAATCAAAAGTAACATATAACAATTATTACAATGTTAAAAAATCATATAGTGCTATATAGAGATAAAATTGAAAAAAAATAAAAATGAAGATAAAGAATAACTTGAAGTATGTATTAATTTGTTATTTACTTAAAAGTCACAAGGCTTAGGATCCTTTACTTTATTCATAAAAAAAATGTGACATAATATAATGTGATTGATGGTCTAGTCTTTCATATTTCGCTGCAAAATGCAAATATGTGACATAATATTATGTTCCCTTCCTACTACCAAACAAGAATCATTAAGTCCGAGTATGTAAATAAATCAGTTTTGTGACAAATAATTTTTTTTTAATTTGACATATATATGCAGGTTTTGGAGTTTTACGAAAATGTGCAAAACAGATGGCAAAGTACCTTTATTTCTTTCCTCCCGAAAGAAGCTCACAAATAAAAAATTTACTTGAAAGTGACCATTCTTTATTCTAATAGTTATTAATGGTTATGATTGAATTGTATAAAATTACGAGTGACATATTCTTAATTGATATCTCTATTTAATTAATAATTTATATTAATTGTTTAAATCATAATTAATATAACTAATTATAATAAATATAACAATAATCATATTGTAGAGTCATGTGATATAATATATAGATGAAATTTAAAAAGGTAAAATTGCAGAAGAAGAATGACTTGAACGTGATATTAATCTTGTGATATGTCTCTCTTATTAATAATATCTCAAGTAGTCAATACCAAATAATTTAATTTAATTTTTAATAAATTTTAATTATTAAAAATTTAAACACAGGTTTAGTGACTAAAATTTATTGATGAAGATTAAAATGTTTAACTAAAAATTTCTTGAAAAAAATTTGATTTAAAGTATTACTCCTCTCTTATTGATGAAGTCAAAGTTGTATGTATAAGAGAAATTAATGGTAAATATGGTCATTAACTTATTGGTTCATTATCTCAAAGAAAAGAAGAATAACAACTATGTTTTAGTAATTGTGAAGATTTAGTCAATTAAACTGTATTTGGAAGAGAGATTAAGATTGAGAGATAGAGACTAAATTAAATTTATGTATTGTGTTTATATAAAATTAACTAAACAAATCAACTAATCAAATTAACATACACTTACTTACAATTTGTAAAACTTTTTCTTAAAGATTGATTGGGGTATTGTTCCACTCTTATTGATGAATTTAAAGCGTATAAGAGACCTTAATACCAAATATAGTTACTGAAAGAAAAGTAGGACAATTGCTATGTTTTAACAATTGTGAAAAATATTGAATATGCTTTGCTTCTTTGAAAAAGAAGGTGCATGCTTTGAAAAAATCTCATAATTTTTTTTCTAATAGTAACGATTGATAATGACAAAACTCGCTATATTTACTCGTCAAAACGCGTTTAAAATAGAGAGATATGAGATATCCACACTTTAAAGTATCTTTCATTTTCTTTTTTAACCATATATATATATATAATAGTTTCGAAATAATACCTAAAATATTATGCGTACATCAATTTAGGTTATGGAAAAAATATATATACGTAAAGTTGTAAAGATTTCATAAAAATGTTGAAAACTATATTAGGTTACAAAACAATATTTTATTTCTATTTCTTCTTTTTTTAAAACTCTAATTCGTAAACAACTCCACAGAAAAAAAAAAAACCTTCAAGCTGATATGGATTAGACTAAAGCCTTTTTTTTTGAAATTATATTTATTTTCTTTTTATTATGAGTTTTTTATATAGCTTTGTCCAAAAATTTATTTATCTTTTTTAGTAATTGTTGAATAATTTAAAAATATTATTTGTATATTTTTATTTTATAATTTAACTTTTTAGAAATTAAAATAAATTATTTATGTTATGAAATTAACGTTTTTATAAACAAAAAATGAAAGTCACAAACTTACTCTGATACCACTTGTTGGGCCATCAAGGAAAATTTTTTACCACCGAAAAGACTTTGGAGAAGAATCAAGTGAGAGAACAGACTCTGATACCACTTGTTGGGCTACCAGGGAGAGTTTTCTATCACCGAGAAGACTTTGGAGAAGAACCAAGTGAGAGAACAGACTCTGATACCACTTATTGGGCTATTGTGAAGAGTTTTCAACCACCAGAGACACTTCGAAGAGGAACCAAGTGAAAGAACATACTTTGATACTACTTGGGTCACCATGAGGAGCTCTCAATCACTTGTCAAAGAGGAATAAAGTGAGAAAACATACTCTGACACAACTAGTGCATAGAGAGAAAAAAAGAAAACAAGATTTGTGCCATATACAAATAGCTAAATTTATTATATTAGATAAAATAAATTTAAAAGTGTTATAAAGTAATTTAATTATTTATTTATTTATTATTATCTTTTAGAAGATAGCGCTATGTGACATAATTTTAAAGTTTGGAGATTTAACTTCGCTGTCACGCACTTAAATACCAAATAAGAAAAGATAGACCAATAAACTATCATAATAGTGTTGAGCAATTCTATTATTTAATCACTTTAATGTTTATCAATTATCATGATAAAGCCACAATTAAAGGTAAATTTATTAGAAAAATAAAATTTTAAAGTGTCTCTTATGAGCCTGGACATTATTTAAAGAGCATAAATGAAAAAATATTTTATCATTAAATGTATAAAAAAAAATTTAAAGTTTATATTTGTGTCAAATTTTTATAATAAAATATTTTTTATATATATTAAAAAGTAGTCATTAAATTAATTATTATATATTTATGTATATTATTTATATTTATTAATTCACATATTTTTTGTTAAATGACTAATAAAAGTAATTAAATTTACAATAGAAAAATAGTTAAATTTATTTATAATAGTATAATAAAAAAGATTTATGAGATGGTATAGCAATGATTTATTAGTATCTGCTTTTTAAGGTATACATAGTACGATTAATTTCATAAAAATATTTTAAAAATCTTTAGTTAGTAATTTTAGAACACTTGGTTAGTTGGTAACAATAATGTTAGCACTAAATTGTTTGAATTCCAAGTATATTATTTTTTCCAATTTGTTGAGAGAACTTTTTTTTTTACACAAGAACAAACTTTTATAGTTTTATTTATAGAAATAATTAAACGTCACTTATAAATAATAAAAAAATATTAGTTTTAGAACTAAAAATGAAAACAAATATTTTTTATGTTGAACTATAAATCGAAAGAAGACACAATATTCGATCACAAAGAATTTAAAAAAATAAAAATAAAAATAAATCTAAATCATTTTATTTTTAAGTCTATACTGATGTGTTATTTTTTTAAGATAAATTTAGAAGTCTTCTTATTAATCTGTAAATATGTTAAGAAAATTTATATGAATATATATTCATTTACATTAGGGATAGGAAAGACTGAACTTATGTACATACCAGAAAATTGACATAAACTTACGGGAGATGAATGTAATAAATTTTTGCTTAAAATGTAAAAACATTGTGTCAACTTCACTTCAAAATTTTTTCATTTATTTGCTATCCTAAGTTTGAAATTTCCACACAAGTGCACAACCCACCAAATAGAAAATGTGTAAAAACAATATTTTAAAAATATTTATAATCATTCATCCTATATTTTTTGTTTATTTTTAAATATTATAATAAAAAATAATAAATATACTATAAAATCATATAAGTTTTTTTATAATTTCACGTAATCACAAATTCTACTAATTTGTTTTCTAATGTTATCATAATTGATGTGCATTTCTACCGCTATTTTGCTATATAATATATACAAATAAAACGGTGATCAAATGTATCGCGCATACTACAATAATTTCGGCAGATAACGACATAAATTTTGTGATGGTATTATAACACCAAGAATCAACTCTCTTACATGTTTGGTACGGTCTCGGTCTCTAAGTCTTTGAGCAAGTAGTCTCTGTGAGTTTGTAATTATTGGTGGAGTAACAATTTTGTGTTGTAAAAAAATGTATATCCCTTAACCCAATAATGGCTCATTGACTCTAAGATTAATTTAATTAATTTTTAAAATTTTAAGGATAAAAATGAATTACATCTAAATTTTTATAGACTATTTTAATTATACATAATTAAAAAATACCTAAAATATTATGCGTATATCAATTTGGTTTATGAAAAAAAAAAGAGGAGTATATATATAAAATTGTAAAGATTTTATAAAAATGTTAAAAAGTATATTAGATTATAAAATAATATTTTATTTCTACTTCTTTTTTCTTTAAAATTCTAATCCGCAAACAACTCCAAAAAAAAAAAAAAAACCGCTTCAAACTTATATGGATTAGAGTAAAGCCTTTTGTATTGAAATTATGTTTATTTTCTTTTTATTGTGATTTTTTATATAGCTGTGTCTAAATTAAAAACTTCTTTATACTTTCTAGTAATTATTGAATAATTTAAAAAATATTATTTGTGCATTTCTATTTTATAATTTAACTTTTTAGGAATTAGAATAAATTTATATAATTTTAATATTTGATTATTTTATTATTACTTATGATAGAAAATTTTTATAATTTTATACCATCAATATTATAAAAAATTTAAAATTTATTTCAATAAGAATTTGAAATCCATAGTAATTTACTATTAATAATTAATTTTTCTCTGAAACTAAATGTAGAAAATTTATAAATGTGTTAAAAAATGTGAATTTAATTGTTATTGTGAACAAAATATAAGGTCATTAAAAATTTAAACTGGTTTTAGTCTGTCAAACTAATCTATAAATTTTTTTACCTCAAAAATAGGCTAATTAAAATGGAATGTTGAACAAATTTAATTTGATTAACGTGAAAAAAAAAGAGTCTAGCCAACAAGTTAAACATATTAACTCGTTTATTTAATTTAATTTTTTATTTTCAACTATTTCACAGTTCAATTTTATGACATTGTGATCTACAAGCTCAAATTCATTGTCTCAAATATCATAAGCTTCCATAGCAATGAGTAGAGGAACAAATTTTGCTTTGCTCTTATTATTTCAGCTTCATATATATGCTTCTAATATGAAAATGAAAACAATTAAGTTTTTATGTAAATAATTGACATGTAGGTCCTTATTAGAGTGAATATTGCTTGGGCTAAGCTATTTGATCATCACCAAGAAGCTCCAAGGATTGCATATTTGTATAGAATATATATTAAAATATAAAATACATATTAAAAATATATTAAATAATACATATATTTATTGTCAACAGAATCGAATCAGGCGATTCAACCAAAAAATAAATAAACTGATAGTTTAGCCGATTTAATTAATTAATTAAACTGAACATGTAATCAAACTAATTAAAATCGGCCAGTCGCCGAACTATTGTAGGAGCTCCGTCCACAACAATTCCAAAAAATTGCAGCCAAGCTAGTTCAAACACAGGTTGGCAAGCATGCAGCCTCTCTCCCTTTCCGCTATGCCATCTTACTTCTTAATAATATATATAACAAAAATTAAGTATATAATAAATCATGAATGAATTTTTATTTTTTTTAATTTTTTTAAGTATAGATTAACATGGATATCAAACAAGTAATAACACATAATATACAAACATATTGATATATTGATATTGATAAATTAAAAAAATATTTTATAATAATAACTAATTTATTATCTATTTTTATATCATAAATTATATCTAAAAATTAATATTTAATTATTATTAATATATTTTTTGAAAACATGCATTTAATTTCTTATTTTATTTTTATTTAATTATAATCGGATTAACCGGATAGCTAGATCAGTGATTATCAGTTAAATTAATAATCCAATGATTCAATCGTATGACCGAATTAATTACCAATTCGATTTTAATAACTATGCATATATTTATATATATCCGTTGTGGCTAATTTAGTGACTGACTTTTGATATGTACATAATATTTTTGATATATTATTTACCAATTATATTAAATGTAATACTTATTGAAAATAACTTAAATAATATATATATATAGAATAGATTTAATTGTTAATTTTTAGTGTTCACTTAAAAAATATTGCGTACAAATGATACATCCTTCGAAATTAATAATAATATTGAGTCATGTAATATTGTCGCCTTATATAATATTATTGAAGGCAGAAGAATCTGGCGATATATAGCAACATATATGTATTACAGTATATATTGTTAAACCATGCAAGGAACTTCAAAATATAGGTTATGATTCCAACAATACAATTTTAACATAATAACACTTGTCCGCCACCAGATGAAAAAGATAAAAATAAAAAGTTGTTATAAACAAATTAAAATAACTTTAAAATGAAAATACATGTCAAGTTATTATAATTAAATTTATTATTGTCTAAGTAATAACACACATTTAATTTTGGTGAAATAAAAAGTCCCATCAAGTAAAAATGCATCCCAGAAACCTCAAATTTTGTACATACATAGACCGAAGGGTAAGTTATAATTCTTTGAACGTTAATTTTAACATTAATACATATTATAAGCAATCTACAAAATCAACAAATATTATTATTTTAAAAATATTTAATAACTAAAATAAATTAGTTAAAAATAACCAAAATTTATCATATTTAATATTTATTAATTATTGTATGAATATTAAATATAATAAATTCTGATTTTTTTTAATATTTTTGTATTTTTTTTATCAGTACTTAACTAATAATAATAATTTATACTCATATTTATAGATATTTTACACATATATTTACCAAAATTTTGTACATATAAATTAATACAGTTTGTATTCATATTTTTTCAGAATGTACATATATAAATTAATAAAATTTATTTATTAAAAATAATTTAATATTTATATTAATTAAATAATAACTAAAAATACTAAAAATTATTAATTCCTAAAAATTTCTCATATTATTGTCAACTAAAGAATAAAATTTAGTACAGACTCGGGATTCCATTAACAATACATGTTAGAAACTTTTCATTAATCTTATCTACTTTCTAAATAGACTTTGACACTTTCAATACATGTGAGGTTCATTAGTAATATTTATTCTATTACAGTTGAATTTACCAAAATTATTATTTGCATGTGAGTTATAACCTTAAAAACTATAAAAATATTATATGTATACTAAAATTAATTATTAAAGCTAATTATTATATATTTATATATAAATATAAATTTAATTTAATTTATTTAATATATATTTTATATTTTAATATTTTTTTGTGATATTTTATATTTTAATATGTATCTTATATATTTAATATTTTAATATGTATTTTATATTAATAATTATATATTTTTATCTGTAAATATAGATATAAATTATTAATAATTAAATATTAGTTAAAAATAATAATATTTACTAGTCATATAGAATTGTTCTAGCTATAATAATAATAATAATAATAATAATAATAATAATAATAATAATAATAATAATAATAATAGTGGAAAGTAGGTGAAGATCACACAGAAATAAATTATAGTTTTATAATATGAATTTTATTCTATATCATCATAAAAAAATAAAAAAATAAAAATAAAAGAAGACGTAATAATGAGATACTGAGAGTACATGTGCATATTTTATGAAATTATGGTGAATTCATGTATGTTCATGAGACAGATTTATGAGAAATGTCCTTGTCTTCATCTCATAATGTGCTTAGCTTTTTTTATGAATGGTGTCATCTAATAATCAATAATGTGCTTAGCTTTATTTTTTAAAAGGCGTGAAATAAAAATTATTTTATCTATATATATAAAAGTACAATTTTATCCTCTAATTTCTTAGGATACTGGAATATACAATTGCTGTGGGCTTCTTGTTGGTATATATATATATATATATGCATAATAATAAATTAATAATTATAATATTTTAATATGATATATGTATAATAATAAAAATTTATATGTTAATTATCTTTGTATATATTTTGTTAAAAAAAATTATTAAAGGAGAGTAACTCAAAATGTAAATGAAATTTTGCATTCCTATAGTGTAATCAATTATAACCACCATTATTAAAGACATCTTGTTAAAATAAGGAAGGGTTTGAAACAAGGATCTCAATAAGGCAAGAAATGTCACATCGCATTATTGAAGGCACCTTGTTATTAATATGCAAGACAAGATGGCAATGTACTTTTATTTTTTGCCTTCTAAAAAAGCTCACAAATAAAAAATTTACTTGGAAGTGACCTTTCTTTATTTTAATAGTTAGGATTAAATTGTATAGAATCACAAGTAACATATCTTTAATTAATATTTTATATTAAATTATAACTAATTAAATTTGTGAAAATTAATGTAGTCATTATTAATATGCATATATTAGTGACAGAAAATTAAAATATCGTATCTTATTTTATCAACTTGATTGATCATTAAATTTGTCCTTTATTCTATTTAACTCGATCATAATTAATATAAATAATTATAATAAATATTATTTATATTATTATATTAAATTACAACTAATTAAATATGTGAAAATTAACTATAATTTAGTTACCAATTTTTAACTATGGTTTGATTAAGTGATGAGGTAGACAAATTAAAGTAAGAGTTAATATTCTTCACATGCGGTGTGGAATTGTCGAATTGGAGAAGAGGAAGAGTATAGGAATATATATTAGGGATAGAGCTTATAAGCAGGTGCATTATGCATGGGACCCATCACTTTTGTAGCAATATTAGGGTTCTTTTGTAGTCTACTTTAATTTTTTGGTCTTTTGCTCAATTTTGCTGAGACCCCAAGTCATGACCCAAAGCCAATAATAATAATTTGCGTCTTCAAAATGGTATTCTTTCTTTCTTCCACCAAAAAAAATCACAAATTAGAGATAGATCATATCCCAAAATTATATGTAGTTAAACAATAAACCAAATTTAAATATAGCTTGCCATTCCAATACATTTTTTCACAACACGGATCCAACACACATATATATAGTGCATAAAGAAGGAAAGAAGAGACAAGATAAAGTGATATTTGAAGCTTATGGTTTTGGTTTGAATAAATATTTTGGTGTAGTTTTAAAAAAAATTAAAAATAAATAAAATTTGTTATCATCATCATTACACATGTATATGCTAATAATTTAAAAATCAAAAGTATCATATAATAATTATTGCAATGTTAAAAAATTTATATAATGTTATATAGAGATGGAATTTTTAAAAATAATAATGAAGATGAAGCATGACTTGAATGTTAGTATTAATTTATTATTAATTTAAAAGTCAAAAGGTTTAGGATCTTTTACTTTATCCATAAAAAAATAAAAAAATAAAAAATGAAAATCACAAACATTATATTTAGCACCGTATTAGCCTTAAAATTAAAAAAAAAGGCTACTTTTTGTAATTATTATTTTCTTAACTATTATTACTGTCAAGAAGATATGATTACATACGAAATAAAAAAAAGAAAATTAGGAGAATTATGAT
This sequence comes from Arachis hypogaea, assembly GCF_003086295.3. Lineage (NCBI taxonomy): Eukaryota > Viridiplantae > Streptophyta > Magnoliopsida > Fabales > Fabaceae > Arachis > Arachis hypogaea. The sequence continues at coordinate 3,097,694 of NC_092054.1, read as the reverse complement.
ATTATATTAATATTAATTTGACGGAAAATGATGTATGTGCATTTTTCTTAGGATTGCACATAAATTTCTAAGAAAGGAAGAAAAAAGCTTAATTATATTGATATTAATTTAATGTAAAATGATATATGTGCTTTTGTTCTTGAGAATTCGTTCACATAAAAACTTAAAAGAATGATTATATATATACGGATCCACTATGTTTTCTTCTTGCACAGCGTAGCATACAAATTTTTAAGTAATCACTTTTATTTTTACACCTTAAATTCAATAAGCAAAGTATAAAAACAATACAAATTGAACGTCCATGTTTTAATTTCAAGGTCTTCAGTCTAAAACATAAATTTTTTGGATGAATTTAAAAAAATTAATTTAAAAAACTGATTTTTAATATATATATATATATATAAAACGGTAAAATTTACAATTATCAATCCGTCGAGTATTTATTTTCTATTTTTTTATTAATTTTTTTTTATCTTAGTTAGTAATGACTTAATTTATATAACCTAGATCAACATAAAATAATAGATAAATAATTTTGACTTTTTAATTTTAATATTTATAATTTTTTATCCAAAAATTATATATATTGGTGGTAATTAAATAGTAAATAATGATAAAATTTATTAATTTATATAATAAAAATAAATACTACTTTATTATAGTAATAATATTAGGTTACGTAAAAGGTGTCTAAAAGTTGATTTTTCAAAAGCATTCAATTATTTTAATGCTCATGAAACTTGGTTCAAGCTGGCACTTGGCACTTGGCACTTGGCACTTTGGCAAAGTTCAATAGTTCATATTAAAAAATAAAACAAAGGATTCAATGATAGCAACATTAATTTCGTAGAGTACAGATTTTTTAAGGTTTTATCTTATTATTAAAAATTTTAAATTTTTCAATAAGATTTTTCTATACTTAACACCAAATGTGGTTCAAAAAGCTTCTTTACAACGGTTCTAATTAAGCAAATAAAAAGAAAGCAAACTCATTTAACTTTTACTTAATTTCTTATCTTACAGAAAATCGGATTATTTATTTTTATAAGTTAAATAAATATAATAATTATTGAAATAAATAATTTTAAAAATATTTACTGAAATAAATATCTCTCTCTTATCACTACCAGAAATACAGGCGTTACCAACGGGAAGATACCCACGAATAAAAAACAGTGGTAAATTTATATGATCGTGTTAATCACTTGCAACGTCTTGTACTTCCGTGGCTAAATTTTTGGAATTTTTCGACGGTTTTATTTGTTCGTGGCCAACTTGAGATGAGTTCTCTCAATTACCACATATCTAATGATCACCGTGACAAATTCATACGATTTTCACTTCAAAATTTTGCGCTTAATTTTGTGTTTTCCTCCATCCCTCTCAAAATATTTTTATGCAGTTTATATTTTTTTCCAATTTTAAACTCTAATCTAAGGTAAATTCAACTTATCAGGGTGCAGGCTTTTCCAATTCCTCAATTGTTAGTTTTTTTTTTCCTCCTTTCTTTTGAGTGCTGCCACTGACAAAGTAATAAAGTTTGCTAATAGTTTGATTTTAGATGTGGTTAATCATGTGCAATTTTTTCATTTACTATGATTCTTATACTCTGCCGTATCTTCGAATCTTGTTTTTTTTCTTACTGACTACTAGTTCGCTGATTTGGTTAATTTACCCTTCTTAATTTAATACTAATTTTTTAGTGTGGTTATGTTGTTCATTACTTTGTAAAAATCATATTGTAATGTAATTAAACAGATTAATTCATATACATACAATTTTACTATTTATATTTTTTAGTTGTCAAATTTTTTATTCGTACTCTTTCTGACCAAATGCAGTTTCAGTGCCCAATTCCACAATATGCATTAATTTAAAGACTTTAGTGATGGAATAAAATGATTTAATTAAAAATAAATGTTAAAATTATAAAAAAAGTACCAAAGGAGTACAAAAAAAAGTACATATTTATCTTTAACAAAATAACTCTAGTTAATTCTAGAAAATAAAAAATACTAACTATAATTGATTGGAATAATAACTAATTTAATTACTCACTATTAATTTACGACAATATTAATGAACAAAGTCCTAACTCTTAAAATTCAGAATATTAGTTTTATACATACATTTTATTATTCTATCTATTTATTATCATTTGATTAGTTTAATAGAAAAATAAAATAAAATTAATTTTCATTTTCTAACTATGTACAAAATTTGTATTCTTTTTCAATCCAAGGGTATCAAATTCTTAAATTTTAAGTTTATTTATTTTAATTTTTATTGATACCATTTTTTTAAATCCAACAAGTTAAAATTCTAAATTTTAATTAGTATGTAAAATTTTTGAAATATAATTTAAAGTTATAAAATTTATAATTTAATATTTTTTATTAAAGTTAAATTTTATTCTAAATTAAAATTGAGAGTTACTTCACTAAACAAAATTTAAATTAACATCTATAATAAGATAAATGAAATTTTTAGCGGCAATGTTAAATGTAACTTCTTTTTGGTAGTCCACTTACCCAATTTTCATGGTAACTCCCTCACACTTTTCTTTTTTCCAAATCCCCTGTTTGTTAGCTCCTACAGGTGATTCAAGTTTGATAACATGCCGCCAACCCCTTTGCTAATAACATTTTCTTCAGTTTCTGTAAATCCGTAATTTCTTAGTTCCTATACTCAGATCAAGCCAACTAACCTTTCACTCAATCCGTTTCTGTTTAGGTTCTTAGTACGATCGCACTGGACATTTTGTGGAAGAGTAAGGGATCACGATTTGCAGTTCGAGTGCCATCAGTTCGAGTCGCCAAAGAAGCAAGCAAAATCAATCCAAACCCAAATCGCAAAGAAGACTTCCGCTCACCGTCACTCTCTCTGGTAGTGCTCTGAATCTTACTTCTCTAAAACACTATCCGATGGATTTAAGTTTTCTCTTGTTGTCCTATTGTTGGTGGAGATGAGTGCGTTGGCTTGGATTTGCATGTTTTATTCATTTATCCTTTTGATGGTATAGAGAATGAACTACTGGTACAAAGTATAATTTAAATGTATAAATATAAGTAGCTACTTAGTAGTATGTACTAATGTGATTAATTACATTCCTAATTAACCTTAGTTCTCTTTTATATGCTGAAATTCCTAAAATCAACATTATTTTGGTAATGCTCATGGCTATAGAAAAGTAGCAAACAAGAGTTATTGTTTACATTCCTTAGCATTTCTTGTGTTTCTTACTTTTGAATCTGATTTTATGCATTTAGTTCTGTATATTCTAAATCACTTCAGAAGAAGAAGTTCCACCATTTAGATCACTATGGTAGCATCCATTCTTCAAACATGTAATTTTTTATATACTCAACTTTTTTAAGAGCCTAATCTTTGTGAATATTTCTTTTTATATGAGTGTTATTTTGTGATCATAATAATGTTAGTCAGTGTAGTTCAAACTATTTTCATGAGAGAGATTTTAGTTGGATGTATGAGGAAGAAGGAAGCTCCAAGAATGGTAAGAAGCATTTTATGTGTTTACAGGGCAGATTGATCAATAAAAATGAGGTGGCAGTAAAAAAACTTCTTAAAAAATGTAAGGATACTTTATTTGATTTACTTCTTTCTTTCCTTATAGCACTAGACAGTAGTTGAGACTATTTGTTGACGATGATTCTTTCAATTATTAAAGCGTAGTTGTTGTTGTGTGATTGAAATTTGAAATTATTTAACAGAGAACAAGAAGAGAGAATTCATAATTGAAGTGGAGGCTATAGGTCATGTTAGAGATAAATATCTTGTGTGCCTGTTTGGAGGGAGTTAAACAGGTACTTATTTTTAGCAAAGCAAATTATTTTTAGCGTTTGTTTCAATGTTCAAGCTACTAATGGATTAGTATGTGAATAATGGTAACTTAGAGTAATGGATGCATGTTGCCATGGAACAAGGAACACTTACCTGGGAGGTTCGCATGCTCGATAGTTACCTGGCAAGTTCAACTTTCTACTTTAAAATATTGACTTTGATAATTGCTAACACATTTCTATTTTTACTTTTAAATTCTTTGTCTCTAAATGGTTTTGATTGCAATATGATATCTTACTTACATGAAGCAATTGAATTGAAAGTTGTTTAACAGGATATAAGTCTAGCAATATATATATTGATTGATGACGAGTTTAATGAGATGTATGTTTTATGTTGTGAAAATGAAAACTCAGCCTTATTGGATATGCATTCTTACTTTTTTTTAACTACGTTAAATTATTATTTTAAATAATGTCTTGGGACATTTTTTTTCTTGAATTAAGAGATAACACAATCTTATTTGAATGTTTTTGTAGGTACTCCCATGAAGACGTTAAAGATCTAATAATGATGCATTCTGATACTTGATTTTGTAATAGTTTAAACTCATTTACTTCAGGATATTTGCTTTTCAACATTATTACTTAAATTTCACATTTTTATTACTAAGAATACTACTTATATGGATATGGCTACTTTTTTAAATTTTGTATGATATAATTTTGTAATATATATATATATATATATATATATATATATATATATATATATATATTTTTTAATTTATCTTTTATGATTAGCCACGGATAAAATTGTGGCAAAAAAGCCCAGCCTGCTAATATTAGCCACAGAAAAAATTGTGGCGAAATTATACTTGTTAGTTATATGGTTATCATTTAGCCACGGTTTAGAGTGTGGCTAAAGTAGTGAAAACCGTGGCTATGCAAATGTCTCCACGGATCACAAAACCGTGGCTAACAGGCCAAAAACCGTGGCTAACTGAAAATGCGTCGCCCTTGTTAGCCACGGATATCCATTCGTTGCTAACGCTTCATTGCCACGGTTTTTCTTGATTTTAGCCACGGTTTTTTCCGTGGCTAATCACCGTGTTTTTGGTAGTGTATCTCGTTTACACGATAAACGAGATACATGTATTTAAAAAAATTAAAATAATAAAAAAATATTAATAATATCAATAATTCAAATTTTTAGTAGGTAATTAGTACATAAAAAGGTTGGTAGAAGAAATTAAAATAGATAAGTTTGATAAATAAGTACTCAAAAAGATTAATGGGATAGTAGGAAGAAAATTGAAACCGTTTCAATTCTCTTCCCACTATTCATCAACCTTTTTAAGTAGTAATTGATCAAACATATTTATTTTAATTTTTTCTACCTATTTTTTTATGTACTAATTGCCTGCTAAAATTTTGAATTATTGATATTATTAATATTTTTATTATTTTAATTTTTTTTCAAAAAATACATGTATTTCGTTTACACTATAAATGAGATATACACTCTTACATATTTTTCTCTTGTCTCATTTATACTATAAACATTTTAAATTTGTTTCATTTCAATTACAATCTCATGCACGTAACATATTCACACTTATTCCTTAGTTTACGTGATAGCCCAATTCGTGTGTAATTCGAACCAATTAGGTTCGAATTATGTGTGTCTAGTTCGAACCAAATAGGTTCAATTTATATGCAATTGGAGTTCGAACCAAATAGGTTCGAATTACATATAAGTATGCTTTGGCTCATTCGTGAATCAATCTCCAATTTGGCTTATTCATGTAATAACTATCCTCCATTGGTTTATTTGTGTTTTTTACCCTCATAATAATGCTCGTGGATTTTTCAACGAGTAATATTTATTCATCATTTTGGATTAAGTTTAAAATATAGCTAACTTTTTTTAATTATAAATTTTAGTTTTAAATTCTTTAAAAAAAAAAAAAAAAAAACATTAACTAATATTAATTATTTAAAAATTGATTCCTTACATTTTTTTTAGGTTAATATTCATTTCTTTATTCAGATTAATCTATTGTGTTACAGTTCATCAAGAAAAATATAATTACTTTATAATATGAAAAATACATTATTGATATAAAAAATTTAAAACTTTAAATATATCTTTAGAGATATTAATAAATTTAATTTTATTTATGTATTAATAGTTTTAGCAGTGAGGCCATGGCCATCCAAAATTGTTATATATATATATATAAAATAAAATATGTAGTAGTAAGATGGTGTAAATAATTTGCACAAACTAAAAAATATGCAGTATCAGATTAAAGTTAAACTAGTATAAATATTATTTTTTCTTCCAAAACTATGTCCTTTCTGTGTTCCATACCATTCATCACGATTATAGGTAAACTATAACTCCGTTAGTTCTTATTATTTACTAAAAATACACAATTATTATTGCTCTTCTCTCTTATTAGATGGAGCCATTTATAGAATTAAATAAATATGCATAATTATGTAACAAATATTATTTTGGACAAATTACAATCATTATCTATCACCATGTTGATCACATGATATATCTTGCACAGTGTTTTTTTTTTTAATAAATACAAAAAAATCATTATGTATATGCACAGATTTCTGAAAAGGATGTTAATATCATATTTATAAATAAACTAATAATATTATATATAACTTAAATTTTAATAAAATAACATATAACTTACAAATAAATTAAAAAAGTATATTCTTATTAAGGATTTCTCAATCTCAAGAACAAATATATTGTAATTGATTCAAAATAATATATGATCTTGCAAATTTTTGTGTGAATTAATTTTAGCTTGTAATTAAGGCTATTATAATAATGTGCCGTATGAGACTAAAGACTAATCATAGATCAAATAATGATAGGGTATCTTATATGGTACTGAAATTTTTTTGTTCTACACGCACAACTTCAATAATTACTTCAATTTTAAGGACATATGCTAATAATTTAATATGTATTCTAACGAGGCCACCATCAATATCATTTTTATTTGCATTTTAGCTTTAATAATTTTTATACCCTGCAGAGTCAGACACAATATAATCGATTATATTTTTTCTTTTTTTCTTTCTCCACAAATATGAAAATATGGTCATTGAGTAATTGATAGCCAAAGAAAATAAGATTTGATTATTGACTTCACAAAAGTGAAGGTTCATGAATCATAGGACGTTGAAATTTTCTTAGCAGTTTCTTCAATTGGTGGGTCCCAATTTTCAAAGGCATTCAAATTAAATTAACCCAATAAGACAAGCACAATAAACATAATCATTTCTTTCTTTTGACTGAGCACCAGGACAAATATTGAAAGCAAGCATTGTAAAATGAATGATCTCATATTGAATAAATGATAGAAAAGATGGTGCACTAATTACTTAAATTTTAAGGACATTTGCTAATAATCTAACATGTATTCTAACGAGGCCCACCACCAATATCACTTTCATTTGCACTTTAGCTTTAATAATTTTTATACCCTGCAAAGTCAAACACAATATAACCGATTGTATTTTTTCTTTTTTTTTCTTTCTCCACAAATATGGAAATATGGTCAATGAGTAATTGATAGCCTAAGAAAATAAGGTTTGATTATTGACTTCACAAAAGTGAAGGTTCATGAATCACAGGACGTTGGAATTTTTCTAGCAGTTTTTTCATTTGCTAATAATCTAACATGTATTCTAAGGAGGCCCACCACCAATATCACTTTCATTTGCGCTTTAGCTTTAATAATTTTTATACCCTGCAGAAGAGTCAGACATCATATAACCGATTGTATTTTTTTTTCCTTTCTCCACAAATATGGAAATATGGTCATTGAACAATTGATAGCCAAAGAAAATAAGGTTTGATTACTGACTTCACAAAAGTGAAGGTTCATGAATCACGAGACTTTGAAAATTTCTTCGCAGTTTCTTTATTTGGTGGGTCCTAATTTTCAAAGGCATTCAGATTAAATTAACCTAATAAGACAAGCCCAATAAACATAATCATTTATTTCTTTTGACTGAGCACTAGGACAATTATTGAAAGCAAGCATTGTGAAATGAATGATCTGATATTGAATAAATGGTAGAAAAGACGGTGCACTAATTTTTCTTAGAGTTTTCTTTTAACACTGACTACATTTTCTTGGAGTTCTACACGCACAACTTTAATAATTACTTAAATCTTAAAGACATTTGCTAATAATTTAACATGTATTCTAACGAGACCCACCATCAATATCACTTTCATTTGCACTTTAGCTTTAGTAATTTTTATATTCTGCAGAGTCAAACATAATATAACTGATTGTATTTTTTCTTTTTTCTTTCTCCACAAATATGGAAATATGGTCATTGAGTAATTGATAGCCAAAGAAAATAAGGTTTGATTATTGACTTCACAAAAGTGAAGGTTCATGAATCACGGGACGTTGAAAATTTCTTAGCAGTTTCTTCATTTGTTGGGTCCCAATTCCCAAAGGCATTTAGATTAAATTAACCCAATAAGACAAGCACAAATGCACAATAAACATAATTATTTATTTCTTTTGACTGAGCACCAGGACAATTATTGAAAGCAAGCATTTTGAAAAGAATGATCTGATATTGAATAAATGGTAGAAAAGATAGTGCACTAATTTTTCTAGGAGTTTTCTTTTAACACTGACTACATTTTCTTGGAGTTCTACACGCACAACTTTAATAATTACTTAAATTTTAAGGACATTTGCTAATAATCTAACATGTATTCTAACGAGGTCCACCACCAATATCACTTTCAATTGCACTTTAGCTTTAATAATTTTTATACCCTGCAGAGCAAACACAATATAACTGATTGTATTTTTTCTTTTTTTTTCTCCACAAATATGGAAATATGGTCATTGAGTAATTGATAGCCAAAGAAAATAAGGTTTGATTATTGACTTCACAAAAGTGAAGGTTCATGAATCATGGGACGTTGGAATTTTTCTAGCAGTTTCTTCATTTGGTGGGTCCTAATTTTCAAAGGCATTCATATTAAATTAACCCAATAAGACAAGCACAATAAACATAATCATTTCTTTCTTTTGACTGAGCACTAGGACAATTATTGAAAGCAAGCATTGTGAAATGAATGATCTCATATTGAATAAATGGTAGAAAAGATGGTGCACTAATTTTTCTTGGAGTTTTCTTTTAACACTGACTACATTTTCTCGGAGTTTTACACGCGCAACTTTAATAATTACTTAAATTTTAAAGACATTTGCTAATAATCTAACATGTATTCTAACGAGGCCCACCACCAATATCACTTTCATTTGTGCTTTAGCTTTAATAATTTTTATACCTTGAAAAGTCAAACACAATATAATCGATTGTATTTTTTCTTTTTTTCTTTCTCCACAAATATTGAAATATGGTCATTGAATAATTGATAGCCAAAGAAAATTATTATTGCTCTTCTCTCTTATTAGATGGAGCCATTTATAGAATTAAATAAATATGCATAATTATGTAACAAATATTATTTTGGATAAATTACAATCATTATCTATCACCATGTTGATCACATGATATATCTTGCACAGTGTTTTTTTTTAAATAAATACAAAAAAATCATTATGTATATGCACAGATTTCTGAAAAAGATGTTAATATCATATTTATAAATAAACTAATAATATTATATATAACTTAAATTTTAATAAAATAACATATAACTTACAAATAAATTAAAAAAGTATTTTTTTATTAAGAATTTCTCAATCTCAAGAACAAATATATTGTAATTGATTCAAAATAATATATGATCTTGCAAATTTTTGTGTGAATTAATTTTAGCTTGTAATTAAGGCTATTACAATAATGTGCCGTATGAGACTAAAGACTAATCATAGATCAAATAATGATAGGGTATCCTATATGGTACTGAAATTTTTTTGTTCTACACGCACAACTTCAATAATTACTTCAATTTTAAGGATATATGCCAATAATTTAACATGTATTTTAATGAGGCCACCATCAATATCACTTTTATTTGCGTTTTAGTTTTAATAATTTTTATACCCTACAGAGTCAGACACAATATAATCAATTGTATTTTTTCTTTTTTTCTTTCTCCACAAATATGAAAATATGGTCATTGAGTAATTGATAGCCAAAGAAAATAAGATTTGATTATTGACTTCACAAAAGTGAAAGTTGATGAATTATGGGACGTTGAAATTTTTTTAGCAGTTTCTTCATTTGGTGGGTTCCAATTTCCAAAGACATTCAGATTAAATTAACCCAATAAGACAAGCACAATAAACATAATCATTTCTTTCTTTTGACTGAGCACCAGGATCATTATTGAAAGCAAGCATTGTGAAATGAATGATCTCATATTAAATAAATGATAGAAAAGATGGTGCACTAATTTTTTTTGGAATTTTCTTTTAACACTGACTATATTTTCTTGGAGTTCTACACGCACAACTTCAATAATTACTTAAATTTTAAAGACATTTGCTAATAATCTAATATGTATTCTAACGAGACCCACCACTAATATCACTTTCATTTGCACTTTAGCTTTAATAATTTTTATACCCTGCAAAGTCAAACACAATATAACCGATTGTATTTTTCCTTTTTTTCTTTTTCCATAAATATGGAAATATGGTCATTGAGTAATTGATAGCCTAAGAAAATAAGGTTTGATTATTGACTTCACAAAAGTGAAGGTTCATGAATCACGGGACGTTAGAATTTTTCTAGCAGTTTTTTCATTTGCTAATAATCTAATATGTATTCTAAGGAGGCCCACCACCAATATCACTTTCATTTGCGCTTTAGCTTTAATAATTTTTATACCCTGCAGAAGAGTCAGACACCATATAACCAATTATATTTTTTCTTTTTTTCTTTCTCCACAAATATGGAAATATGGTCATTGAACAATTGATAGCCAAAAAAAAATGAGGTTTGATTATTGACTTCACAAAAGTGAAGGTTCATGAATCACAAGACGTTGAAAATTTTTTAGCAGTTTCTTCATTTGGTGGGTCCCAATTTTCAAAGGCATTCAGATTAAATTAACCCAATAAGATAAGCACAATAAACATAATCATTTATTTCTTTTGACTGAGCACCAGGACAATTATTGAAAGCAAGCATTGTGAAATGAATGATCTGATATTGAATAAATGGTAGAAACAAACGTTCGTATAGGCCGGTTATCATCTACGTAACCGCAAACTTGCTTTCTTCAAGGAGAGTGAAGCCCTCGAAAGAGGGACGAGCGGAACGGCTTCGGTATTGGTAAGCATTTGCCCGCCGGGCTCAGTTTGGGCTTTCCAGTCTCGTTCCCTTTAATTGCACGATATAAATAAGGAGGAATATCAAGCGGGAAGGCAGTGACGGTGAGGAAAAGGCAAGTAGTCAGAAGCAGGAAGCAGCAGTAAGAGCAAGAGCAGTCCGCAAAGCAGCTGGTTGAAGCGGGTTAATATTATGAATGTTGAATGGGAACTGAGAAAGGAACTGCTGGGGGATGAATAAACCATTACTTTGCCTTGTTCAATGTTCACCCAATCTGCTCAAAGTATTTTCAACTCTTTCATGGTATCAGAGCACTAGCTCTTGGAAAACGTTCAGTTGGTTTGTGTGAAGTGTGGTCTGAATACCTTGTTACGTCTTTTCTCTTTGGCGCTGTCCACCGCTGCGGCTGCATCCTTTCCCCTAAGAATAGTCCTTAGGAAAGGAGACTCTATCTCTTTAAAGGAGTGGAATCAATTCCTTGGAGAGAATGATTCCTCCCAATAAGGTGGTCTAATTCCTGGAATTCTTGTTCCACAAGTTGGTTTGAACGGAACAAGCGAAAAATCCCATTCCAAAAAGGGGCTTTAACACTGACTACATTTTCTTGGAGTTCTACACGCACAACTTTAATAATTACTTAAATTTTAAGGACATTTGCTAATAATCTAACATGTATTCTAACGAGACCCTCCACCAATATCACTTTTATTTGCACTTTAGCTTTAATAATTTTTATACCCTGCAGAGTCAAACACAATATAACTGATTGTAGTTTTCTTTTTTTCTTTCTCCACAAATATGAAAATATGGTCATTGAGTAATTGATAGCCAAAGAAAATAAGGTTTGATTATTGACTTCACAAAAGTGAAGGTTCATGAATCACGGGACGTTGAAAATTTCTTAGCAATTTCTTCATTTGGTGGGTCCCAATTCCCAAAGGCATTTAGATTAAATTAACCCAATAAGACAAGCACAATAAACATAATCATTTATTTCTTTTGACTGAGCACCAGGACAATTATTGAAAGCAAGCATTGTGAAATGAATGATCTGATATTGAATAAATGGTAGAAAAGATAGTGCACTAATTTTTCTTGGAGTTTTCTTTTAACACTGACTACATTTTCTTGGAGTTCTACACGCACAACTTTAATAATTACTTAAATTTTAAGGACATTTGCTAATGATCTAACATGTATTCTAACGAGACCCACCACCAATATCACTTTCATTTACACTTTAGCTTTAATAATTTTTATACCCTACAGAGTCAAACACAGTATAACTGATTGTCTTTTTTCTTTTTTTCTTTCTCCACAAATATGAAAATATGGTCATTAAGTAATTGATAGCCAAAGAAAATAAGGTTTGATTATTGACTTCACAAAAGTGAAAGTTCATGAATCATGGGACGTTAAAATTTTTCTAACAGTTTCTTCATTTAGTGGGTCCCAATTCCCAAAGACATTTATATTAAATTAACCCAATAAGACAAGCACAATAAACATAATCATTTTTTTTTACTGAGCACCAGGACGTTTATTGAAAGCAAGCATTGTGAAATGAATGATCTCATATTGAATAAATGGTAGAAAAGATGGTGCACTAATTTTTTTTGGAGTTTTCTTTTAACACTGACTACATTTTCTTGGAGTTCTACACGCGCAGCTTCAATAATTACTTAAATTTTAAAGACATTTGCTAATAATCTAACATGTATTCTAACGAGGCCCACCACCAATATCACTTTCATTTGCGCTTTAGCTTTAATAATTTTTATACCCTGAAAAGTCAAACACAATATAATTGATTGTATTTTTTCTTTTTTTCTTTCTCCACAAATATTGAAATATGGTCATTGAGTAATTGATAGCCAAAGAAAATAAGGTTTGATTATTGACTTCACAAAAGTGAATCACGGGACGTTGAAATTTTTCTAGCAGTTTCTTCATTTGGCGGGTCTCAATTTCCAAAGGCATTCAGATTAAATTAACCCAATAAGACAAGCACAATAAACATAATCATTTCCTTCTTTTGACTGAGCACCAGGACAATTATTGAAAGCAAGCATTGTAAAATGAATGATCTCATATTGAATAAATGGTAGAAAAGATGGTGCACTAATCTTTCTTGGAGTTTTCTTTTAACACTGACTACGTTTTCTTGGTGTTCTACATGCACAACTCTAATAATTACTTAAATTTTAAGGACATTTGCTAATAATCTAACATGTATTCTAACGACACGCACCACCAATATCACTTTCATTTGCGCTTTAGCTTTAATAATTTTTATACCCTGCAGAGTCAAACACAGTATAACTGATTGTATTTTTTCTTTTTTTTCTTTCTCCACAAATATGGAAATATGGTCATTGAGTAATTGATAGCCAAAGAAAATAAGGTTTGATTATTTACTTCACAAAAGTGAAGGTTCATGAATCACGGGACATTGGAATTTTCCTAGAAGCTTCTTCATTTGGTGGGTCCAACTTCCAAAGGCATTCAGATTAAATTAACCCAATAAGACAAGCACAATAAACATAATCATTTTTTTCTTTTGACTGAACACAAGAACAATTATTAAAAGCAAGCATTGTGAAATGAATGATCTCATATTAAATAAATGATAGAAAAGATGGTGCACTAATTTTTCTTAGAATTTTCTTTTAATATTGACTACATTTTCTTTGCATTACAAGCCAATTATTTTAGTTAGTGACCAACAAACTTATGCTGTAAAAAAAATCTAAAATTTACTGTAGTTTTTAACAAAACAGATCAATAAAAGAAAAAAAAAATTCATATTATCTTAAATTACTTTGCTTCGCCAGAAATTTCCAACAGTATTACAAAGTAATGTATGTGTGGCTATAGAGGACCTCTCAAAAAAACAGAAAAAGATATCAACATACTGTGAAAATTATTAATTTAAGAAAAATTAAAATAACAACACAAGAATAATAAATTTCTTTCGTTTGTCTGTGCATGCATTTTTTTTTTAAAGAAGTAAAGTGCATTCAATACTTTTCACAATTGTTAAAATATAACAATGGTCTTTCTTTTTTTTTTTTTATTAGCTATATTTGGCATTAGTATTTTGTATGCACTTTGAATTCATATAAATGTGTTAATTTAATTCGTTGATTTATTTAGCCAATTACTTATTAACGTAAATAGAAACGCAGTTTAATTAATTTTTATTTTTTAGTCTCAATCTTTTTTTTTAAATACAATTTAACTGACTAAATTTTTACGGTTACTAAAATATATATATTTTTTTCTTTTACTGATAGTAAATCAACAAATTAATAACTATATTTAGTATTAATTTCTTTTATACATACAATTTTAAATTCATCAATAAAAAAAGAGTAATACCTCAAATCAAATATTTTTTAAAAAAATTTAGTTAAATATTTTAATATTACAAAAATATTCCTAATAACAAAAGTTCTACGCTCTACTTTTTTAATTATTTTTGTGGATAAACAAATAAGCTTACATAATTATCAACAAGGAGAAAGAAACTTCCGGTATTAGAAGTCTTATTAGACTCGAGTTAGCTAGACTCGAATCGATCATAATTCTTATCCAATATTAAAAAAAAAAAATAACTGAATCAATTCAATATATAATTAAATAAAAATTTACGTGTAGTTAACTTTACGTAAAGTTAGTAATTAAAAATTATTAAATAAAAATTTAGTCAAATTAATTAAATTATTTAACCGCTTTTAGCTATCAACTTCACGTGAAGTTGATTACACATGAGTTTTCACTATATAATTAATATATACGGTTTTAAAAATGACGCACAATAAAATAATAAAATCTTAGAGACAAAAGATAAAATTTAATAAATGTTATATAATATTTAAACTAAAATAAATGATTAGAATTCTAAAAATATTTTGCATACATTAAAAATAACGACCAAATCAACCATCATTATATATATGAATATAAATATATATTATCTAATTTATTTTTAGTATATATTATTTAATTTATTTTTAATACATATTTTTTACATAATTATTTTTTTAGTCAGTGTCAACTAATTTTTAAAAAATTATTTTATTTATTTTAAATTATAAATTTTTAACTCTAAATTCTAAAAAAATTGATTTACATTAAATAATTAAAAATTACTTTTCCTATGCTTTCTTCGACAGTAGTTTTAATACATGAATAATTCTATGAGCGAATGTCTTTGTTTCTTTTGGGATATTAGGGCGAGTCAACGACGACTTAAGTCTGATGCAATAACACCAAAAATGAAAAATCTATGCAACGAGTCAAGTGTAATTTGTGTGTTAGTGCCCAACAAAAATTTTTTTTTTAACACAAATTTTAATAATTTAGTTAATTTGTGCTCTAAAAACGCATATTAAATTATTGTTAGTAGGAATTTTTAAATTTTTTATTTTAATAAATAAGCAATAATAAATAAATAAATAATTTAAACTTTATATTATTTTATACAAACTTCATAAATGATAATTTTAAAATCTACTGCTTTTACACATCTTAATAAAATCTAAATTTTAAACTCTTCTACGTTAAGTTTCTTTGATGTTACTGTTTAAAAAATAAAAAATAAAAATGGCTTTTGAAGGTGTCAAATTCGTTTGAATCTGCAGCTATGAGTAGTTCAAGTGCAATTATTTCCGGAAGATTCTTGAATTTGGAATTAATTGAAAGTAATTTCAGAAAAAGATTAATTTGATTCAACATATTGTTAGACATTTAACGAGCATTTGGTGTAGTAAGTATAAGGTGATCTGTAATAAGTGTGTGTAATAATGTTTTTTTTTTTTTTTTCATGATGAATAGAAGACTATTTACCCGTAAGAAATTTGTTTAATGAATATTTTTAAATATTGTTAAAGTTATATAACCACCATCACCTAAGTACAATATATTTTACACTATTATTATTATTATTATTATTATTATTATTATTATTATTATTATTATTATTATACGACTATATATTTTACATTATTATTATTATTATTATTATTATTATTATTATTATTATTATTATTATACGACTAAAGGTCTGCCAGGCAGGTCGATCCCTGGCCCTGGCTTTGCCAACGAAGGGATAAGGACGGATGGTTCTTTTTAAAAAGTATTATACATGACGATTCTAATGAAGAAATGGCATAAGATTAATTTTAATGAGATGTGAGTATTGTTTTTGTCTCTAACATTTGGAGTAAATTCTATTTGTGTCTTTAACGTTTAAATCGTTCTATTTGTATTCCTAACGTTTGTAAAAGTGATTCAATGTTATCCTGCCGTCAATTACACATCATGAGTATTTTAGTTTGAGTTTTAAAAATCTCTTATTAAAGTTAGAATACAAATGTCTGTGATAGAATCGATGATCTACTCCGAAAAATAGCTCATCTAATAATATTGAAACTAATTCCTACAACATTTACATAATTCACTTTTCTGGGACATAATTAAATCTAAACACAAATAGTTGGTATAATATTAAAATCGAACACATCCAAGTGAGACCTAATTGAGAATGAATACATTCAAGTGAGAATAATTAAAAAATATAATCTGATTTGTTAGTATAATTTATAGTAGGATAACATTGAATCACTTTTATAAACGTTAAGGATACAAATAGGATGATTTAAACGTTAAGGACACAAATAGAACTTATTCCAAATGTTGGAGACAAAAACAATACTTTACTCATAAAAAAATTATAAAGTTTTAGAAAATAATTAAGAGAAATAGAAGATTGATGATATGATAAACAATAGAATGTATGATAGAATGATGGAGGTTAGAAGAAAAGCTTTAATTACTTACTATCAGAGATAGTATATGAAAAAAAAAAAGTACACTGAAAACAGATGTTTTGATTTTGATAAGCGAAGGATCGATATGGACAAAAATATAAGATGTTTTTGCAATATAATTTCAGCAAGAAAAAAAAATAATAGAATTGATATACTGATAATTAATGGTAGATTGATCAAGAATTAAATTAGAATAAAAATTGCTATTATAAAATTAAATTTTATAAAGATTTATATTATCAAAATGATATTCTCTTAAGGTGGAATTCAGAGATGGTATGATGGGTAGGATAGATGAAAAATATTATGTGACTTTGGAAGCATTGTCGAGGAAATTAAAAAGGCAGTGTGGAATTGTGAGTCATCTAATTAAAGTGCTAAGTTGTAAGGAATACAACATAAATTTCATTAAAAAGTTTTGGGATAAAATTGGGTCTGAATAAAAATTTTATTTTTATTTTGCTTTAAAAAATCTTTATATTTATGCATATTATTTATTAATGTTACTACACAGGCCGTAAAATTAAGAAAAAAAAAAGAATATTCACAAACTATGTATGTAGAAATAATAAAACAAAAAGAATCACTTTTATTTTCACAAACTTTGTATACAAAGTTATAATAAAAGATATTTAATAATAACTATCAATAAAAATATTTTTATTTATATTCAAATAAAATATCAAAAAACTTAAAACTTAAAAATTGAAATTCAAATTATGTGTTTAATTCAAATTCAAGAATATTGCGTTTTAAAAAACTTATAAATTTAAATTATGAATTTTGATTTGAAAAAATAGACTTAATATATAACTCTTTAAGACGGTACATTAGGTTAAACTTTATAGATTTTAGAGTTTAAAATAATAAATAATCATAACAAAACAATTTAAAAATACTAATTAGATTTATAAAATGTGATTTGGAGATATATATTAGGAAATAACATTAGTTAAATTATTATTATTAATTAATTTTTAAAATAACTATGAAACAAATGTTTTGATATGATTATCTGTTAATTCAAATTTTAAAATTTTTTAATGTAGGTGTGATTTACTCTTATTATTTCAGTTTGTTAATTATTTTAAATTCCATTTTACTATGATTAATATTTTGTTAATTAGAATTTAAAAATTGAAAAAACTGATAGAATCAAAATTGTTTTTAGTTTGATTCGGTTCGATTCGATTATTACAAAAATAATAAATCGATTGATTGATGTTATGAGAAAATCGAACAGATTGGTTTGATTGGTTTTTAATTTGGTCTAAAATCAAACTAAATTGAACCCATAACATTCTTATTGTCTTTTATATCATATGGAGAGTGATTATATCTTAAGTGCATCTTCCCAAAGTCAAAAGACTCAATAATGGTTCTTAAATATAGTGATAAATTAACTAATAAAATTTAATAAATTTTTTAAGATTGCTAATTATTTTGTTTTAAATTCATAAATTTGATAAAATACCATTTTTATTAAATTTCAAAATTAAAGAACAAAATCTAGATTCTTATTCTTATTAATTTATTTTTTATATTTTATTTAAATTTAAATATCTTTTTATTGATATTTATATTTTAAAGGTTATGAAAATAAAATAAATAAATAATTTAAACTAACAAATGTCAATATGATTAAAAACTTTTTTATACTAATGTTACATGCATAGCCAATAAAAAAGAAGTTGATTTCTTAATTTTGTAGTTAGTGTTTATAAAATATATTTTTTATTTTGTAGTATATATTTAAGGCTATTTGCGAAAATAATACTATTAACAAAGTTAACAAATAATACACCTAAAAGTGAATTAGTTGTTTCTAACACAAATTAGAAATTAACATTTTTATTTAAATAAAAAGTTTTAATTTATATAGTATTCTGAAAGATTAAAAATTAATTTATTATTATTATTGTTGTTAGAGACTATTTTATCTAAAATAAAAATTTAATTGCATATTAATAGAATAAAAATCGACAACTAAGAATACATTTAGTTTACATTTTTATATTTTGTTTTTATTTTTAGTATTTTTTATTTTTTAAATTTTATAAAAAAATTAAAAATAATAAAAAAAATTATTTTTATTTTTTAAAATGCGAACGAAACGTAGTATAATTTGTTTAAAGTTATTGTATACAATGTTCGCCATGTGATTTTAATCGTCAACAATAAAAGACAAAAATTGCATATGTGAAAGAAATGATATATGCTTTCAACTATATTAATTAAGTGTTGGATTGCCATAGATTCCATATTAGATTGGAATAAAATTAAAAAAAATACAATTCTGTGATTTTTTTATTTTAATTAGCAATTGACATTTTTTACATAATTTTTTTTCGGTTATTGTTTACCCCTTTTTTTATTTTGGTTTTGCCATGAAATTTGTACAATAATACACAGGTTTTAACAATATACAATTTAGGAAGCGTTTCAGTTTCAGGTGAGGTATTGTACTATGTTAAAAGTTCAGTATGTCTTCAGATATAATATAAAATGGTAAATTATATGGTAAAGATATAAGTTTATAGATTTTTTTTTATATAATAAAAGAGAAATTAAAAATATTATTAGGACCTATATTTTGAATATTAATAAAATAATAAAAAATAACTATAAAAAAATTTATATTCTCTCTATATAACCTCAATCTATATAGTAGAATGTCTCAAATAAAATATATGAAAGGATGAAAATATGAAAGAGATCAGAGGAATATTTTGAAGATGTGGACCATTAATCTGTTGGTAAATTTTATAGTGCTTTTGATTGTGTGTTTAAATTACTTAACTTGTTTTTATAAATAAAAAATTAAATATATAAAATAAAAATTAAATCTTTAAAATTTATTAAATATTATTTTTTACCTTTTTTAGTAACTTAAACATCATGTTTTAGGCACCATAACATTCACCTAACCTGTTTTTCCATTGTGAAGTTCGTAAGTATGGAAGAAGTCCATAATGTAGACCGGCTTATGTCATGTGTCTTGTAGTTGGCAAACTTGGCTTACAATGAAATGGTGAGCCAAGTCTGACGTTGATGGACCTTTTATCAAATGTTTGGCCCTTATGATTGAGACTAGCCGAGTATTTTATTCCAAGAATAAAAGTTACTTTTGTTGACTTGGTCGGTGATATAACATTTATTTGGATGTAATTAAATTGTTAAAAAAATATATTGTTTAATAATTTTTTAAATATATTTAATAAAATTTTAACAATAAAAATAAAAATATTTTTTAATTATAACTTATAATTTTTAAAAATTACTTAAAAATGATATTTTAACTTTAATATTATAAATAAATAAAAAAATTTATATTATCGTATCAAACATAATTATTAGATAATAAAATATTTTTGCACAAACTATTTAAACATGAAATTTTTTACCTTTTAAAAAAAATCACTGAATTTTTTTTTTCTAAAAACTCACAAAAAAGAAAATCCATAATTTTGTCCATTTAGGCCAATTATTCCCGATCATATTAGAGGGTGGCTACACTTTAAGGGCGTGATGAGGGCAGCAATGGTAGGGCCACTAAGGATTTTATTTTGATTTATTATCTTATATTATATTAGAAAAATATAGGTAACAAATAAGATTTTTGAATAATGTGTAAACAATGTGAATTAATAGAGTTAAAAGAATAAATTTAATTAATAATATTAAATTAAAATGTAGAATATTTTTATTTTATTAGTAATTATTTATATTGTTCAAAATTTTCATTGTTCCTAACACTCTCCTATTATATTTTATGCATGAAATTGAAAGCTAGCACTAACTACTAATTAAATATGGGGCCCTCTTGTTTATAAATAGATTACTTTCTGAAACTCAACACTCAACACTCCCAACACTCTTCTTTCTTCTCATGCCTCTTCAATCTTCTTTCTCCTCCTCTTCCACTTATTCTTTTTTCCCCTCTTTCTTGTTGTTCTTCTTCTCTTCAATCATGAAAGCCAAGCTTGATCTCCACCCTTGAGACCTCAACGCCTTTAGAACTCTCCAAAGAGACCTTGGTCTCAATGCACTTTTAGTCAACGGTAAGGCTTCCATCGATGCTGTGTTCTGCGACACCGCCACAGCCACCTACGTCCTCCAAGAATCTCAATCGAACCCTCTCTTCCGCCATTTTACACCTCACTCAGCTTAAAGAACTCTCTTTATCTCATAACCACCTCGTTGACCGCATCCCAAACTCCATAGTCAACCTCAAGAAGCTCGAAATCCTCGATCTCCGTGGCAACGGCTTCTCCGGCGAAGTCCCGCCTCACCTTTTTTCGCTTGCAAGGCTCCGACTCCTCGATGTCTCCTCCAACAAACTCTCCGGCAACCTCAACTTCCTCAAGTATTTTCCGAACCTGGAAAAGCTAAACGTCGCCGACAACCACTTTGTTGGTCGTGTCCCGGTTTCCATTCGCTCGTTTCGGAACCTCAGACACTTCAACTTCTCCGGCAATAGTTTCCTCGAAGGCTCAACGCCGATTGCCAAGAGTTACAATGAAGTCGAAGACTTCCAGTCTGTTGTCCCAAGACGCTTCATCTTCGCTGAGGACTTGACGGTGAGAGTAACGGCGGCAGCATAACCACTCTTGCGCCATCTCCGAGATCAAACAAAAGGAGGAGGAGGAGGAGCTATTTTCCTAGTTTTTGATATTGTTAGTTGAGAGTTGTAACTGTAACTGACTTTGTTTGATCGGTGTGATGTAGGGCGAAGCTGGATTCATCGGCGGAGCACGGTGTCAGAAAGTTCTCCGATTTCACGCCGGAGGAGTTCAAGAGGCATTACCTTGGGTTGAAGCTGTTAGTCCAGTCAAGAACCAGGTGCGTACGTATTATTATTATTACTGTTGTTATTATTAAAATTTTATCTGAATTTTTTAGTTTATTGATAAAGTTTATTTGAAGTGTATATAAATGTATTTTTCATATTATAAAGTGTAAAAATATTTTCTTTCATAAATAGTAATACAATAGATTAATTTTATATATTATTATGAATATAAAAATGAATACAAACCTAAAAAAAATATAAAGAATCAACTATTAAATAATTAATATTAATCTTTTTAATTTTTATTTTTAAAGAATTTAGAATTAAAATTTATATCAATCATAGAGTCACATATCTTTTTAGCATATTTTTTTCATGATTTATTAAGGAAAAAAGATTGTTACCAATAGAATAGAAGAGAGTTCAATGTAATAACATCATTGTGGAATGTTGTTGGAAGAGTTTTTACGCTCACCATAATATTGGATGTTGTTAAAGTTATTGTTGTCCAATTTTTAAATAACTTAAAAATTAAAGATCAAATAAAGAAGGGAGGTTGAATTCACCTGTTAAGTAATACGACTTGTCAAGATCATTACTTTAAATGGGATAAATTTCACAGGGAACTCCCTTCTATCGGCAACAATTTTTTTTTTCCAATGGATCATGAAGAAAGTATGCCAAAAGAATATGTGACTCCACGCTTGAATTTGAACAAAGTACTCTTGTCCTTCTCATCACAGCAAAGAATCTTGGAATTGCACATGGTTGTACATAGTAATAAACAAAGTAAAAGGATTTGAATGTGGTATTGATAAGAAAAGGAAACGGCCATATTGATTGAACAATAAGATATTATGTTGTCTTGTTTTAGAGTTTTGGGGATGGTCTTATATATCGTGCAGTTGTTTAAGGTACCATTTTATAATTGCCTCATTCTTTTTTTTTTTATTGGTTTTATTTATTGATGGTGTGTATGTAGGTGAGGTTTGGGCTAAACTTGCAAGTTTGGGGGGTCAAGCTAATCATCTCTGCAAGGAATGAAGCTAAACTGGAGTGAGTAAAGACAAAACTGAAAGGTACGATGGATTCATCTTACTTTTATGTGCAAATATTGATATAGGCTAATGGCTTGAGTTATTATTAATTATTAAGTTATTTGAATATCACTACGGAACCATGCACCGGAAGAAATCAAGAGTTTGCCTCATCTTTATTGATTTGTCCATGTTTAGAATGTACATGTTTCATCTTTATTGATTTAATTCATGATTAACCTAATAAAGAATATAGTCACACTATAGCCATCCATCTTACAAGTTCAAAGTTCTAGTAAAACATATGTAGAAAACGTTTATATTATTATTATTATTATTATTATTATTATTATTATTATTATTATTTAGTAAATATTTTATAAATTTAAAATGAGGTTTATTTATTTTAACCAATCTATAATTTTATTTTTATTATTATATTATTGTTGATTTTTTAAAATATTATTAAAACTTGTTATGTCATGGTTGGTTATTTAAAATTTGATATCAAGACTTGTTGTAACACCATACTACATAGAGCTTTACGCTTAAGTCGTAGAATAGAGGTAGTGCGATGTTACGGACCTCTAATCAGAAAATACATACGTATAATAGTGGAAAAGTATAATATACTGAACTTTGAAAAACGGATAAAGCAAAATCGCAAAATAAAAAACGCAACACTCAGAAAACGGAATTACTTGCGGGCTAAGAACCTAAATATCTTAGATATGAATAAGCGAAAGAGTGGATAAATAGCCAAGAATACAGCATAACTAGCCCCTGACTCAGTCTGCGAAGCCAAGGCTGTCCGAAGAATATTTACATACATATACAAGTATCCCAAAATACCCAAAATACAGAAATAAAACCTTAACTCTCCTTTAACCTCTATGAGGGACAAAATAATCAAGTTTCTTAGAGAGAAAGTTAAGTACATATATACACAAACTGATAATCAAAAGAACCCATGGACTACTCCGCTTCAGGGATCCAGACACCTAGTGAGGTGCCTCTCGACCTGCATTTGAAACAACAACATAGTATGGGGTGAGAACCGGAGGTTCTCACCATGGTAAAGGTGCCACGCATATAATATATAAGGTCTTGAGAATGCCAGGGGCAATCCTATAATGCCATCATACAGTTATAAAACTTAAACTCTAAGCAGAAGGCATAAATAGGGGTAGGTAACCTAAAGAGTTCTAAACTTACTTACTCTAAACCTAACATTAACACCAAACCGGTCCACCATTCCTCCGCTCCTCCATCACCATTGGTTTAGCAGAGACAAACAATCAAACAATTTCACGCACAAGTAGAAAACAGATAGTGCAAGTAGAAATATAACAGTTAGCATGATATATATTCAGTTAGGCAATTCCAAGTGATGCATAGCAGACAAAATAAACAAAATGCATATGATGAATGTCTATCCTACTGGTCATGAGCTCACGTGTCGGTTACTTTACTAGAACCCGACACATCTGGTAGCTAACCCAGACATTAGTCTCTAGGTTGCGCATCTCCAAGAGGATCATAAACGAAGGAGAGCGCCTTTCCACCTTCTCCTGGAGGTTTCACGAAGAAGAGTGCCTTTCCACATCGAAGGAGTGTGCCTTTCCACCTTACAACCAGAGAAGAATGTGGGAGAAACAATACAAAGGAGAGTGCCTTTCCACCTTCCCCACATCTACATCACGACAAGAGAGGGAACTTCCGTCCTCAACTTGCCATATCGACCATTTTAGCCACACACAGTCAAAGTTCATAAAAATCAAGTTTCGTTCAAAACCTCAAACCTTCCTTTTCTATAAAATTCAACTCACCATACCTACTTCTTGTCCCAATTAATCAGCACCAATACACATACATAGCATCTCAATACAAGTCCACCACCTATTCAACAAATCACAAACTCTTCAAACTTTATTTTTCATCAAATCACATACTAAGTTCTCACCTCCATCAACATTAACATCATCATTATACTAGCATACATATGTACATATTTAACCCACATTATCAATTGCTCAACTACAACCAAGCACCAAGAAAACATCATAAATTCACCATGACCATATTCCTCAACACATGCTTAACATCAAGTTATCAATCAACATTATAAAGATTAATCATTCAACATATTCAACCACTTCAACTTATTATCCTATAGTTCTCTAGCCTAAGTTTTCCTAGAGCATTACATATTAAATGCGCGAAACCTAAATCATACTTTGGCTGATTCCGGCATTGGTCCAAGACAACCCTTAAGTCATACACACAACTCCACAATTCACAAAACCACCAAGACCTTGACGCCAATCCTTCACCAAGCCTTCAAATGTCCACAATTCAATCCCAAAACTTGTATACACACACCTAGTTTACACCTATTATGCATATATGATTCAAAATTCAGAATTCACATACTCAAAACCAAGAATTTGGCCAAGGCAAGAAATTTCACCGTACGCCGGACCAAGAGAGCCAAAACCAACAAGCTCCACAAGCTAATTTGAACCTAAAGAATCAAAGTTAACAAATTATCAACTTGTGCACACATAATTTTCGAAAATTGAAAGGAAGGAGAGGCTGGAGTGTTAGAGTAACTTACAAAAGAAATTGTTCTGATAGAATTGTAGAGCTCGACGCGGTGAACGTGTAGCCGCAAACGATGCGGCGATTGGAGTTCGGATGAAGAAGTTATAGTGGATAGAAGGTGGTGTTAGGTTTATGTCTTCTTCCCTTTCACCATGGGTGCTGCTTCAGCGTGTTTGCTGAGTGAAGGGAAGAAGAGTGCCCTTCTTTAATTACTTGGGCTGACTAGTTGGGCCTTGGGTCCATTTTGGGCCCGGTTCAATTGGTTCGGCTTGTTCGATCCAATCTTGGAGTCAAATTTTTTGAAATTGGTGTCAAAATTCTCGTTTTAATGAACTCTATTATAATTTAATATAATATTCATATTTTTAATTTTTTTATTAAAAATTAATTTATTGACTAATTATTCGCTAATTTTCTAGGGTTTACACTTGTTATGTATATTTTTTTAATTTATAAAACCACAAATTTAATCTTGTCTATACCGCTTGATATTAGATTGAATTGAATCAGATTGTCTATAAAAAAGTATTTAATCCAAATTGCACTGTAAGTAAAATTAATGTTTAAATCAGATGAATTTTTGACACAAAACTGATCTAAATCGCATCGCAAATAACCCTAAATAAAATATAATATATTTTTTAGTAATTATTAAATAATTTTAAAAAATATTTTGCATTTCTATTTTATAATTTAATTCTTTAGGAATTAGAATAAATTATTTGTTATAGAATTAATGCTTTTATATATAAACAAAATGTTTAAAGTTTCATTGCTAGATGTGATAAGATTGAATAGTTACATTTTTTTATGAAACAAGTTCACACAATAAATCTGTAACATCAATAAACAGAGCAATTTCATCATGATATAAATGTCACCAAAAAAATGAAATATATATATATATATTATATACTAATTACTTCAAATACGAAAAACTTGAATTTATATATATATAAGTTTAAGTTTTTTATGTTCAAGGCGTTTAGCCAATTGCACCCTGTGTCGTTTTTTTTGTGAGATTTATGTTATAATGAAATTGTTCTGTTTCTTGATATTACAGATTTATTGTGTGAACTTGTTTCATAAAAAAATACAACTATTCAATCTTATCACATCTAGTAATGAAACTTTAAACATTTTGTTTATATATAAAAGCATTAATTGCATAACAAATAATTTATTCTAATTTCTAAAGAATTCAATTATAAAATAGAAATGCAAAATATATTTTAAAATTATTTAACAATTACTAAAAAATATAAAGAACTTTTTGGACAAGCTATATAAGAAACTCACAATAAAAAAAAACATAATTTCAACCAAGAAGACTTTAGTCTAATCTATATTATCTTGAAGGTTTTTTTTTTTTTAATTTTTTTTTTGGAGTTGTTTGTGAATTATAATTTTAGGAAAAAGAAATAGAAACAAAATATTATTTTGTAATTCAATATACTTTTTAACTTTTTTATGGAATCTTTATACCTTTACATATATATTCCTTTTTCTTAAACTAAATTGATGTACTTATAATATTTTAAGTGTCATTTTTAACTATTTATTATTTCATTATAAATATATATAAAATTCTATATGAGTTAAAAAAAAATGAAACATATTTTTTATAAGGGTGTGAATATCTTTCTATTCTAAACGCATTTTAATGAGAAAATATAAGAATTTTGTTATTATCTCTACTATTAAAAACAAAACTATGAGGCTTTATACCAAAACAGATAATCAAGTGATCAATGACTAGTCAATTAAATAGATGAAATAACGTTTAATAAGCTAAGTTAGATAATCGAGTCCAAGTGTCCAACCCATTATTTTGAACTCGTTTTGCCATCCCTTAGTGGCTGCTTAAAATATATATATATATGGTGAACTGTGTTCATAACAAGATGCACTATAAACTGTTCAATCTTATTGTAGCTAGTATTGAAACATTAGACATTTTATTGATAAAAGCATTCTATATCATAAATAATCTATTCTGATTCTTAACAATTTAAATTGTAAAATAGAGATGTTCAAATGTATTTTGAATTATTCAACAATATTAGAGTTATTTGCAAATTTTTTTTTATGAAAAGAAATAAAAATGAACAAAAATTTTTAAGCAAATAAACTAATATACATATAATTTTTGGGTAAAACACATAGATAAAATAAATGCAGTTCAATATTACACGAGATGGGTATAAGGAAAGCTCAACTCCCTTTAACACATATCCCCTCATACTAATAGCATTCAAATTTAAAAGGATGAGCTTCTTAGTTTTTTTTTTTTTGCTGATAGTAGGGGCAAAGGCCCATCTTAGGTATAATCTTAATACTCTCCTCTTTTAATATTTACAAGGATATAGTTAATAAATAATTAACTTAAAAGTAATAATGTCAGTAAGTAATCTGTATAAATAGAATTTTTAAAATTCGATTATATATTACAAAAGTAATAAATTGAATCAAGTTAATTTGATTTATTATTGTTCCATGTAATAAATCGAATCCAGTTAATTCGATTTACATAGTATAAGTGTAAATCGAATTAGATAGATTTAATTTACATATATTGAATCTGAATTCGGACATGCATGTACCATTCTTCATTTAGGATAATTGTGTAATATTGGACTACATTTATTTTATCTATGTGTTTTATTCTATAAATTAACTTAAAAGTAGTAAATGTCAATAATTTATATTAGTACTAAATCAAATCAGCTAAATTAATTCGATTTATATGTATATGCTACAGAAGTAGTAAATCGAATAAACTATATTCGATTTACTATTCATATAGCACATATAGTAAATCGAATCCAATTGATTCGATTTATATTGAAAAATCATAAATCAAATTTAGTTGATTCGATTTACATAGAGTTATTTTAGGACATACATGTAACTCATTTCATTTTAAGACATTGGTATAATATTGATCTCCATTTAGTTTGTTTGTGTGATTTACCCTTTTATTATCTATTTTACAAGTTCAATATCAGTTCTAATAAAGCATAATTAGAGTAAACTAATAGTATTATATTATATTTAGGGTTATTTGCGATGCGATTTAGATCAGTTTTGTGTCAAAAATTCATCTGATTTAAACACTAATTTTACTTGCAGTGCAATTTGGATTAAATACTTTTTTATAGACAATCTGATTCAATTCAATCTAATATTAAGCGGTTTAGACAAGATTAAATTTATGGTTTTATAAATTAAAAAATATGCATAACAAGTCTCGACATCAAATTTTAAATAACCAACAATGACATAACAAGTTTTAATAATATTTTTAAAAATCAACAATAATATAATAATAAAAATAAAATTATAAATCGATTAAAATAAATAAATCTCATTTTAAATTCATAAAATATTCACTAAAAAATAATAATAATAATAATAATAATAATAATAATAATAATAATAATAATAATAATATAAACGTCTTTTACATATGTTTTACTAAAACTTTGAACTTGTAAAATGGATGGCTATAGTGTGACTGTGTTCCTTATTAGGTTAGTCATGGATTAAATCAATAAACATGAAATATCCACATTCTAGGCATGGACAAATCAATGAAGATGAGGCAAACTCTTGATTTCTTCATGTGCATGGTTCCCTGGTGATATTCAAATAACATGTTGGTGCGTGGGCACAACTCTCATTTTATATTTTTTGTGCATACACATGGATAAAATGTGTAGGCACGACTCTGTTACCACACTACTTTACTTTTTTTTTTTTTTCTCCATTTCTTCGCTTCTTTTCTTTTTTCTTCTCTTCTTTTTCTTTAATTATCATCTATCACTATCATTCACCATTCACTATACCTCCTTTTAGTTAGTTAGTTAGTTAGTTAGTGTTTAGCTAGTAAGTTAATTAGTTTAATTTTCTATTTTAATAGATTAGGTTATTAACATAGGTTAGATTTTTTAGTGATAAGTGTTGGATTATTGATATTGTTGTTGCTAAATATTGTTAGATATCTTCATTGAGATCATACTTAACTACTTGGTTGAATTTTGAATGTTGGATATTTAATTTGTATATACCAAATACTTATGACATTGTCTTCATGAATTTTGTTGGATTTCTAAATTGCATGGTAGCTAGCCACTATATAATTTGAATTCACTATTTGTTACTTGGCAATTGTATGTAGTTGATGTATTTTTTTTTTTTGTTAGGTGATGCTTCCTATGATCTATTTTTATTTGAGTCATCTAGTTGATGCATTGACATTAAGAAATTGTGAAATTGGATCGTAAGCCTATTTAGTGACATTTTTTGAGATTTTTAAGTTTTGTGGTCTAATCTTGCCATGTTTTTCACTTCATGTCATTTAGGTGTTGCAAACAAACTTTCCTCTATCATCCATTTCACAATTTCTTGATTTTTGTTTGAATACTTTTATGCTCCTTTATTACTTATTTATTTATCTTAATCTACAAGTTTCTTTTTTAAAAGTATTTCAAGCACACTAAAATGAGTGAAGTGCATGTTTCTTTGTGTAATTGTGACATAGCTTTCTATGCTATTGTGTGTTCTAAACTGCCCGCAACTTAGAATTTACACACTTGTTTTTTTCATGTCACAAACTAATTCACTCACTTTATTTTAGTAATTCTTACCTCATTCTAACAATTTATACTTCCTTGTTTTTGCATTTACTCATCTTACTATCTTATTTTCCATCTTTCATGGATGAGTCACCATAAGAAAAAAGGGAAGCGGGAGAAAGACGCAGCAGCCGGTTGATCTACCAGCTGAAGATGGCAATCCAAATAGTCGCCATACTCCCTTGCTCATCTTTGGATGCACCGAGGATGGTGCAAACCTTTAAGTGTAGGGAGGTCACCACCGATCGGCAATCTTGGGTGACAAATTCTAATCCCAAACACTTGCACATTTTATTTTTTTTCTTAGTCTGTATATATTTTAGAGATGTAATTGCATTTTTTTTAATTTATTGTATTTCTTTCCACATATATAATAAGCTTAGTTAAAATAATGAAATTTTTCAAGAAAAATATTCTTAATAAGGCATTGATATCTTAATTGATTTGAGTTGATATTTGTTGCATTGAAATTTGCTTGAAATATATTGTGGAACATATTTTTGAACTAAGAACACATAAGCATGTGAGTTTTGAGCCTAATTATGTGGTTACATCATATTAACCACTATTTTTATTCTTTTGTGTGTTATTCTCTTTTTATGATTGTAATCTTTGATTTGTTTGATTCTTTATTTCCATTGTTTGATGTATATATGCATTTGTATGATTGAGGCCATAATTTCATTTAGCCCACTTGTTCCAAATAGCCTACCCTTTTATCTTCCTTTGTTAACCAACTTTGAGCCTATTTTAATCCTCTTTTGTTCTTAATTTTAGCACATTACTAGTCTTAAAGCGAAAAATAATAAATGTCCCTTATTTGGATCTTTGATTAGCTTAGGCTAGTGAGAGTGTTTATCATCTAAGTGTGAAAAAGTTGAGAACTTTGGTTGAGGTAAAAGCGAATTTTTATACTTTTGTTAAAAATTTTGGGAATTGGATATATACTCATGCATTAAATGTTTAAACCATATGCATTGATACTTTTGTATATACTCTAGTTTGAAAAAAAAAAGTAACAAAAAAAAGAAGAAAAGAAAAAGAAAAAAAAAGAGAAAAAAAAGTAAGTAATAAAAAGGGGGACAAAATATCCCGAAGTAAAGTAATAATAACAATGCATGTGAGTTGTGATTAAAAAGAGAATGCATGAGTATGTGAAAAAGTGAATAATGGGTAGGTGAGAGAGCTTAAGTTAGTCAAAGATTCAAATTTCAAGCTCACTTGACCATATGCATCCTTACCTTGACCGTAGCCCCATTACAACCATGAAAAGTCCTCATGATATTTGTATACATACATTGAATTATTGTTGATTGTTAGATGAAAAACAAATCTTGGAAAGCATGATTAGAGGAGAATTGAGTGAATCAACCTTAAACACTTGAGCGATTAGAGTGCATATACACATCCGGTGAGGGGTTCGATTGCTCAAATTCTATGTTTCCACTTATTATTACTGCTTATTTAGCAAGTTTGTAAATTCTTTTCAATAACTCTAATCAATTATGAATTTGACTTGGTTAAGATTGCTTTTAGCCAATATGTTCATATATGCTTTCTTGGAAATTGATTTATTTTGACTGAGTAGTTGCATTCATTTAGATAGATTGCATATAGGTAGTTTCCTTGTTTTGAATAAATGTAGTTCCCCTTCTTATCTTTCTTTAACATAGCATGAGAACATGCTATTGTTTAAGTGTGGGGATGTGATGAATCCACATTTCATGATATTTATTTGCTCTATTTGGGTGAATTTCATTAACTTTTCTTGTATTTATCTATTGAAATAGCATAGTTTCATGATTTCTTTCTAAATTGTGCTTGAAAGTAAAAACATACTTTTTAGGTCTTTTAATTGCTAAATTTTATTCACTTTAATCCCATTTGATGCTTTGATGTGTTTGCTAAGTGATTTCAGGTTTCCAAGACAAGTATGGATTGAAGAAGTGAGAAAAGAGCATGTAAAAGAGAAGAAAACCATGAAGAAATGGAGTTTGGAAGTTTCAGCATCCGTGTGTGCGCACAGTAATGCGTACATACGCACAAGTGTGAGCTCATGGCGACGCGTACGCGTGACCCAAGCGTACGCGTGAGGGTGAATTTTGCCAGATGACGCGTACCCGTGACCCTTGTCACGTGAGCTCATTAATTGCAATTCGCTAGGGACGAATTCTGGGCCTCCAAAACCCAGTCCAACTCATTTCTGAAGTTATTTTAAGACAAAGTGAAGAAGGATGAAGGGGAGAGTAATTAGGGTAGTTTGGTATCATGTTGCAGGTCATTTTCTAGAGAGAGAAGTTCCCCCTTCTCTCTAGAAATTAGTGTTATTAGTTTAATTTTTCTATTTAATTCTTATTTTCATCTATTTTTTTTTTATATTTCTTTGTTCTATTGTCTCAATCTTCTTAGTTTATTTTGTTAATTTTTAATTTTGGTTACTTTTCATGTTGATGAACCCTTGTTAATTTCTATTTCATTTAATGCACTTTATGTTTTCATGTTATTATTGCTCTCTTTAATTGTTGGTTATTAATTTTTTGTATTTGGTAGCTTTAGAATTTATTTTTATTGCAATTTAATATGATTTTATATTCATGCACACTAAATGTTTGATAAAATTTTTGGCTTAGTTTTAATGTAGTTTTTCTCCCACTCTTGGCTTGAAATTGAGGACTTTGGTGACCTTGAGTCATTGATATCCATTCTTGATTGATATATTAGGGTAGTTAATTGATTTGGTTTCCACTAACTCTAGTCTTTCACTAAGCTAATTAGTGAGTAGACTAGGACTTGTGGATTGAGATCAATTATGTCTATTTGACTTATCCTCAATGTTAGGATTGACCAAGTAGGATTAACTCTTCATAATCATCATATGATTGTGGTCAATGACTAGGATAGGTAACCTTGACTCTCACTCCTTGCCAAGAGGTTTTTTAGCACTTAAATTTCCTTTCCTAGTTAAATTTGTTTTGAATCGTGACAATTCTTGATTTAAACTTTGATGTTGGTTGATTATTGGTTTGAAATTATACTTACAATACCACTTCTATTTTAAGAAAAATTCCAAACCCACTCTTGACCATCATCAATACCCATTAGACCAATACTTCCACCTTCATAAATGATATCAATGATCCTTCAAACCTTCAGAAACATTTAACTCAAATAATAAGCAAATAATAAGAGTGGTCACGATAATATATATGATGTCAACTAAAACAAAAAAAAGAACTAATAATAATAATAATAATATATTACATATAAATATGTAATAAATTTATAATAAATATGGACTAAAATCAAAATAATAAGTTAGTCTATTTAATTAATTATAATATATATATATATATATATATATAAAATGATTGTGTCACTAATTTTAAAAAAAAAATATTTTTATTTTTGATTGAGTAATAAATTGTATATAAATATTTTTAAAATAAAAAATATTTTGACAATTTGTGCTCCTTTTTAAAATCATTAAATCATATAAATAATTACCAAAAAGACAATTTATGAGCCCATTTAGCCGTTTGAATGAAAGTAATTATAAAGATAATTGTGATTTAAAATTGTTTACTAATCATCAGTAATTATCATCTAACATTTTTTAAATGAGGATTATTTCGTTAGTGGAAATTTATGTGCTTTAAAAGCTAAATTAATATTTTTTATTGTTCACAAACTCATAAGTTTGATAACTTTTTTTAACTTATTTGTGTCATATTTAATTTATTTCAACTCCTTCTATTTTTATCTCTTATTTAATTGTGTCATATTTGATTTATTTCATTTGTCTTGTTTTAATATTGCAAAAACTTATTAAAATTGTTCATCCTTATCAATTCACCTCTTCTTAAGTATTTTGTACTTATTGAGTAATAGATTTTAGATTTATTTCAATTTTTTTCACTTTTAATTTATACCTAGCATTTATATGATTAATAAAAAATTTTAAATAAAAAGATTAACTATTCAATTTTATTTAACTTTTTTAATTACTTTAAATTTTTTATCAATTATAAAAAATATCATTCACAATGCACTATATTAGCTATAATTTTCAACTATAAATATTTTAGACCTGCTATACATATAAGTCGTTTTGTCATACAAGTTTATACAAGTTAATCCTAATCCAACAAAACTTACTTTCATAACGCGCGCGTGAAATCACGTTGTTCCTCCTCCAACGTTTGTATTCCGCGTTCCTCCTCCTCTTCCTCTTTCTTCTCCTTCTTCTTTGCATTCTTCCTCCTTTTTCTTCGCATTCTTTCTTCTTTCTCGCGTGTTTCATCTTCTTCGTCGTTTTTTTTATTACTGCGGTTGTTGCTGCACTTTTTTCCTCCTCATCTTTCTATTGATTTTGTAACATTATATATTTTTGTTAGAAGGTAAAACAAGAAGAAAAAGATGAATAAGAAGTAGCAGAAGATGAGGAGGAGGAAGAAAAAGAGTTTGAAATTATGCAGAATTTATCAGTACAAATTCACCAAAAATTGTTAAACAATACACATAAATGTCTTAGTTTTACACCAAAATTTGCTGCAAACTTAAAAAGTTTGTGAACTCGTCTGAGCCCTATCTCCACGACCGAGTGGTTCAGGAGGTTCTCTTGATGATCCTTGAGCCTGTTCTTTAGTATAGATTTTCGCCTTCCGACTGGGAAGAAGCGCACGCACTGTGATTCAAACAACTAAGTAATTTTGCTAGATACTTGTGGTTTCTGAAGGGCAATTTGTATGAGATTCTTGATACTGTGAATCACAATGTGGTCATGGTGTGTCTTGAAGAAGGTACAAAAGATAGGAAGCTAGGTTTGCTAACAAAGAAGGAGGAAGAGTGATGGATTCGACGGTGCCGGGTTTGCGCGAAGAAGAAGAAGAAAAAGGGGGTGGTCATCGAGAATGGAGCTCAACGGAGATGGTGGTGATAGAGATGGAGAGTCGGAGAAGAAAGGAGAAAGAAGAAGAAAGAGGGGTTTAGCCGGCGATGACGAAGGAGGAGATTGATAGTGGTTACTCAATAATGATGATCGTGGTGGAGATGATGGTGAGGATGAAAAGAGAGAAAGAGAAAGAGACAGAGGATTATGATGATGATGATGATAGGAATAAAGGAGGGGTATATTTGAAAAGAAAAATATTAATTATAAAAAAGTTAGTAATAAGGGTAAAATTGATACAAATCGAAAACTCGATAAACAAAATTGAAACAAATAAAAACTTAGGGATATCTTTTAAACTTTTAGCAAATTTCAGGAACAAAAAGTATACTTTACTCTTTTTCTCTTTTATGAGAAAAGGACAAACAGGTCCTTGACCTTTTGTCCCGCGGACATTTTTGTCTCTGACCATTGAAAAATACTTTTAAATCCCTGACCTTCATAAAATTTGGATGGATCAGTTCCTGACGGAGGCATTTGGACGGATCAATTCCTGACGGAGGCATTTGGACGGAAGGACTTATCCGTCCAAATTTTGTGAAGGTCAGGGACTTAAAAGTATTTTTCAATGGTCAGGGATAAAAATGTCTGCGGGACAAAAGGTCAGTGACCTATTTGTCCTTTTCCCTTTTATTCTTGTTAAAAAAGTAAAACAAGAAGAAACTTGAGAAGATAAAATAATAAAGGAAAGATGAATAAGAAAAAAGAAGAAGAAGATGGTGATTATGAAAAAAAAGAAGAAGAAGCAGCAGAAGATGAGGAGGAGGAAGAGGAAGAATTTTAAATTATGCAGAATTTATCAGTACAAATCCATCAAAAATTCTTAAACAATACACATAAATGTCTTAGTTTTACACTGAAATTTGCTGCAAATACACAAAAATATTTTCTTTGATACAAAACTCCTACATTACATTCAATTCAAACCATCAACGATGAACAACAATTTTCACAAACAAAAACAACATTATTCACCTACCGAATCATAAACTACCAACAAAAACATACATTAACTAGAATCGAACCACAATCCAGCCACTTGATTGGATTCAAAATAATAATAGACTTCGTTCTGGTTCAATTGACAATCTGAACTTGAATCATTCATTATCTTCAATAACGAGATAACTGTTCAAAACTGATTTCAGAACTTGATTTCAAAAATGTAGAGAACATACAAAAGAAATTGCGAAAAACAAAAACGCAGAGAACGAATGAAGAGAAACGCAGATATAGAAGAGAATGTAGATCGAAAACGCTGAGAAAATTCGAAAAAGGAAATAAAATCCTTTTCAAAAATGCAGTTATATATTCGCGCGTTTATTGAGAAGTTGGTTAGATAATAGCGTGTGAGATGAATTAGATTAAAGAGAATTGTATATGTAAATGACTTATATGTGGAGAATATTTGTAAATATTTTCCACCTTCAATAATGATTAATACTAAATTAACAATTCAACTTTTTAAAAATAAAATTCTAATTCATCATTCCAAAATAAAGTCAAATTATCCCAAAAAATTTTATTATCTTTATATAAATATTTAACTAGTAATTTAGTGCCAAATAAATAAAATTATGTATTCAAATACCACTTAAAACATTAATTTTTGTGTTTTCATATGTAAATATATATTATAATTTTAAATTTTTTTACCATTATTATTTGCATAAATCTTCTTTTATTGTAAATTTTATTTTTATTACAATAACATAAATTTAATATTTGTTAGGTATAACAAAAAAGATGTGTCATGCATATTTCACTGAAAAATATTAAAATTAAATTTTTTAATTTTAAAAACAACTTTTTTTTTTTTAAAAAAAATCTTCGAATTAACTACATAATATACAATGTCAAGGTAACTTGATTATTTTAGTACGAAAAGTTCAATTCAATGTTTTTCATGGACTCACAACAATATTTTTTATTTTTGGTTATATTCTAATTTTACCATTATTGTTTCACCATTCCCATGAGAAGAAAAAAAAATAGTGATTCTCATTATACACATTTATCAAAGAACATCCAAACTCATTATTTGTATTGGCTCTTGAGCAAGCTTTTTTAGCCACTTTTAGTATTGGATGTCAAAGTCCCTCCTTATTACTACACTTCATACCACGTGTCACTATATTTTTTATAGAAATAAAATATTTGTATATCTATACAGAATTAGATTTGTACTGTATAATTCTCCTAATATAATACATAAATTTTGTCATAATTTTAGTTTTTATTATTTTTATTTATTTTTATTTTTTATAGACAATATATATATAGTTTTATTTTTATAATTTTTTAATCAATAAATATAAAGTTAAATATTCTTTATTTTTATTTTTCTTATTCTTTTAAAATTTTATTTTTATTTTTTATAGATAATATATATATATATATAGTTTTATTTTTATAATTTTTTAATCAATAAATATAAAGTTAAACATTTTTTATTTTTATTTTTCTTATTCTTTCAAAGTTTTATTATGATATCAGCCGCATGCTATATTTTTATTCTTGCCTCCAATCTTTTCCTATATATTTTTCTTTTCTCAATATCCCAATTTGATGATTATTGCCTTTCAAATTAATATAAACTAATGATTTTTCATGCATCATCCACGAATTCGAAATCTCCCTTAATAAAAAATTTTAAAAAATATCTAAATATTTTAAATTATTTTTTTTTTGTCTTATCACATCAAAAAAAGAAATAGATCCAGATAAAGAATTGTTAAATAAATATAAAAGAGTGATATTTGATAATATTTTTGGTGATAAATCTAAAGATATAAAATCTTAAAATTATGAAAGTGTGTCACAAAATTATTCTTTTTCTAAATCCAAAAAAAAAAAAAGTAGTTAGCCTTTTACGAACAGAAGTCAATATTTGAAATACCAAAATTAAGATTAAAAATCCAACTTCCTAATTTAGCAGACACAAAATTATTGGCAACAAGATTAAGGACTTTAAAGTGCATAAAAATTAGTATATTATTATTATTAAAGAGAAGAGAAAAAATCCAAGCTGATCTGAATTGGACTAAAGTTTTTTAGGTAAAAAATATGTTTATTTCTTGTTACTATGAATTTTTTATGTAGTTTTGTCAAAGGATTTTTTTTATATTCTCTAATAATTGTTGAAAATTTTTAAAAATATTCATACATCTCTCTTTAATAACTTAGATTTTTAGGAATTAAAATAGATGGTTTATAATATAGAATTAATACTTTTTAAGAATATAACATGTAAAGTTTTACGGCTATAATAAAATTGAATAGTTCATAAAACATTTTGTTATGCATAAATTTTAAGTATCAAAATACATGTTTACAAAATTAATCTATAATGTCAAAAAATAGAACAATTTTAGCATAGTACATATCTAATAGAGGAAATG
The DNA here is from genome assembly GCF_003086295.3 of Arachis hypogaea. Lineage (NCBI taxonomy): Eukaryota > Viridiplantae > Streptophyta > Magnoliopsida > Fabales > Fabaceae > Arachis > Arachis hypogaea. Next base: position 3,059,318 of record NC_092054.1, on the reverse strand, counting down.
AAACAGGATACAATTGTCTAAACAAATTAACTAATTAAATTAGTACACATTTGTATCAAACTTTGTAGAAGCTTCATCCATTCTTGCCATCTTGTTGATGAATCAGGACCAAGTATCCATTCAATCTAATAAGGACATGCAAAATCGCATTTGTGGTGTTATTGAGATCATTAGCCCAATAATCCAAAAATATATATAAAAAATTCAATATTTCAGGGTGTGTCAAAGTGGTGTCACTACAAGGGAGGCGGGAATTGGCGGCGGTTTTAAACCGCCGCAAAACCATTTTCCGGTGGTTTATCGGTTTGCCATGGATATGGGTGCCGCGGTTGGATTTGGCGGCGGTTTTCAGCAACCGTTGGCATAACCGCCACTAAATCAAAATTTTGCGGCATAATAACAGAAAACCGCCGCCGAATTGTGCTGACACAATTTCCCTCATATTTACCGGTGGTTTCTTAACCGCCGCAATGTTTATCAAAATGTTTGGCTGGCTACACGTTTAGCGGCGGTTTTAAAACGGCCGCTAAATGCTAATGTAGTTTCTGTCAGAGATGCCGGCGGTTACAAACTGCCGCTAGATATAAAAGTTTTTACACTCATTGAACCAAAATAGAGGCGGTTTAAAACCGCCGCTATGTAAACAGAAATTTAAAAAAAAATAAAAAATTGGCTCTTTCAAAAAATAACGCCAAATTGGTTCAAAATATTATTTAATGATTTTTTATAATTCTTCTTATATTTTTTATTATTTTAAAGTTTGAATATTTTTAACCTTAGAATCTAAACTTATATCAAAAACAAAATCGAGATATAAGCAAAACAGGAAATATATATATCCATGAAAATACGAACAAAAAGAAATCTCTTTCAAAGAGTTGCTCAGTCTAATTCAATAAAATGTTTGCTTCAATGCAATATATCTCCAATCCTAATATTCTAGTATTCACTCTATCATTCCACGAAACGCATTCCTGCAGCGATGTCTGGTGGCAGCTCCTCACCCTGCCGTTGAAACAGATAAATCAAAAAGCACTCTCCATCGCCTTCATCTTTTTCTTATCTGCTGCTGCCTCATCTTCCATCGCCTTCCTCTTCAACTTCTCGCCTTCCAGCTGTGCCTCCAGTTCAAGCAGCTTCCTCTGAGTCTCCTCTAGTTGGACTCCGTTGCCATGCCCATGTAAATTTGGCCCGAAGAGCTGATTAGGAGTCGGTCCAAAACCCACAACATGTACTCTACCCGGTTTCTCTTTTCCGAAAACCTGAGCAATGGAATCATTCTGATACATGTATTATAGCTTCCAATGATGGACTGATATAAAGTTGAGTTATCAAAAAGTTCTAACCAATGCATAGATTTCATTTCCATTCTTCCTTGTTATAACAATATTATCAATATATATATTTGTACATAAATAATTAAAATGCTATATATACAAAAAAGAATATAGCTAACTAAATAATTAAAATGCTATACATACAAAAAAGAATATAGCTAACTAAATATGAATTAGGTGTTCAACTTCTAGCTAATAATACTTGTGTGTGAAGATTGCAAATCAAATGATTTGTGTTCTTTCTAAATATAATTACCATTTAAGCCAATAAATTACAATTATGATCAGGATTGAAAATCCAAGAATAAACCTTGGCATGCATAGAATACAAGAAAATATATCCATAAAAGTATCATACCAAAATTAAAAAATCTGATTGAAAAATATTAGTTTACTTACTTGTTACCACTATGAGAGCTTCTGATGATATAATAGAGTTAAAATTTTAGATCACCATGTCATAGAGTCGGTCCAAACATTTGAAATAAAAATTTCTGAATCTTCTATTGAAAAAAACTGCAATTAACACTGCCCAAAAACTTGTGGCAAATCCAATTCCTAAGCCCATATAGAACCATGAACGAACTTGAGAGTTGTCGTTGTCATCATCATCTTCTTTCATTTGTTTTTCATTTGGTAGTTTTTCATCTTGCGGACAAATCTTTGTGAGTGGAGGTCCACAGAGTTTTGGATTTCCCATATAGCTAAGGTTTGTGAAACCTTGAAGTTGGGTTCCTGATGGAATTTTTCCTTCAAAATTGTTGCATGAGAGATTCAAGACTTCAAGAAAAGACAAAGCAGACATGCTTTCAGGAATTTGTCCTGAAAATAAGTTACTTGAGAGATCAAGAGACTCCAACTGTATCAACTTGCTAATATCTTGTGGAATCTTTCCCACGAATTGATTGTGGGATAGATTTAAAGACTTCAATCCAGTAAGCATGAATAACTCTGATGGCAACGTTTCAGATAGATTGTTACATGAAAGATCAATAACAAGTATCGAGTGTGTATAATTTAACTTAATGCCCTTAATAAGCAACATGAGATTGATATTGAATTCAAAATTGACATGGTCTATCGTAGGAATGGTAACATCAAATGAATCAAATGATTCATTTTTAGAAATCATGCCTGTCATGTTGCGAACACAACTTGGTATTGGCCCTGATAATCTATTATTTGAAAGATCCAATATCTTGAGAGAATGAAGCTGACATATTGTAGTAGAGATATTACCACTAAATTGATTGGATCTTAGTTTGAGACCAATTACACTTTCTCCCACCCAGTTTGATATAGCTCCAGAAAACTCATTTTCACCTAGATTAAGGAGACGAAGCTTCTTACAATTTTTCAATGAGAGAGGCACTTCTCCAGATAACATGTTATTGTATAGATTCAATGCAATTAAGTTAGACAAAGAGCTCATTGAGTGAGGAATTTTGCCTACCAAATTATTGCTTTCCAAATTAACATAAAGTAATGATCTCCAATACATCCAACAATCCGAAATCTCTCCTGATAAAAGATTATGAGAAATATCCACATACTTCAAATTATTTTTTTCTTTTGTCTTATGGCATAAGAAAGAAGAAATGGATCCTGACAAGAAATTGTTAGCCAAACGTAAAAGAGTGACGTTTGGTGATACTTGTGGCACACCACCTCTCAAATTGTTCTCGCCTAACACTACCACTTTGGAATTAAGCAAGACATTTGACATGTCAACATTGATTGAATTATTTGATAAATCAAGATATTCAACTTGATCAGAAACAAACTTCCAGAACTTATTAGGTAGTTCCAATGGAATTCTTGAATTTACAATCGCCAAAAGGGTCAGAGAATTCTGTGTATATATCCATGATGGAAGTTTATTAGAAGTCAAATAAGTCAATTCTAAAAACTGAAGTTGAAAAGGAGGGATCCATTCAGAATCAAAGTCAAAGATCAAATATTGTGAACCCAAAACTAAATGGTTTAATTTTGAAAGGGAAAGAAAATTTTGTTCAGAAACAATTCCTGTTAAACCATTGAATGCCAAATTCAAGTAAGTTAAGGATGACAGATTTCCTAAACTTGTAGAAATAGAACCAGAGAATGAATTATCAGAAAGATCAAGTCTTTTTAATTGTTCAAGTTGACCCACCCAATTTGGAATGAGTCCATTGAGATCATTGTTATACAAAGACAAGGTTTCAAGGCTTTGAAAGTGTGGTAGTGTTTGAGGAAGTTGGCCATGTATGAAATTATTGGAAAGTTCTACAATTGAGATACTAGAACTAAGATTGAAAACCCAACTTGGTAGCTCAGACACAAACTCATTGTAAGAAAGATCAAGAACTTTAAGCGCAGTGAAATTGGCATATTGAAGGGATGGATAGATGTTCTGAAGTCTACAATCCTCCAAATATAACTCTGAAAGTGAAGGAAGCATAGTCACTAACTGAAGCCAATTAGTTTCTTTTTGAAGATTAATGCCACTGAGATCGAGATAGTGTAAAAAAGAAAGATTAGAAATCCAATGGAGTATATTATCAGCTTGAAGATTATCATTATCTGATAAATTAAGATAGTAGATATTGTTGGAAGAGTTTTTACACTGACCATGATATTGGATGGTGTTGAAGTCATTGTTGCTCAAATCCAAATAACTAAGAAATTCAAGATCAAACAAACAAGACATGTCGAGTTCACCTGTTAGACACTGGGATTTGTCAAGATTATGACCGTAATCAGAGTAAATTTCTGGACAATGAAGATTGAGCTTTGTGACTCTGCCAGTGATGTTATCACAATGAACTCCTTTCCATTGGCAACAATTTGTTTCCTTAATGGACCATAAAGAAAGTACACCAGAGGGATCAGTGATTCCATATTTGAACTTGAGCAATGTGCTCTTGTCCTTGTCGTCGCACTGAATAATTTTGGAAGTGCACATAATTTTACACAATAATAAAGAAAGCAAAAAAATTTGAATATGGTATTGAAAGAAAGAGGAAGTAGCCATATTAGTTTTACAACAAAAAGATTTTGGTGATGAGTGGAAATATGTATCAAAAGTTTTCTCTACAGAGAATTTATTTTAAGAGTGTGAAACAAGTGCAATATGAAAAATTCATTTAACTTCTTCAACTATATCCATGACCATGTGTCCATATTTATATACTTGTAGCCTCAAATTCTTTCATTTCTTAAGAGTATTAAAGACATAATATTATCTATCAACCTATTATATTATTAGCGTGGCGTGTATGCACAGGTTTTATGGCTAGTCTCGTATTTATTCCAAGGTGAATTTTAACAAGACTATGAAATATGAATGGTATAATCTTTAAGGTAGCGTTTGATGGAGAGATAGAGACGGAAAGATTGAGACTGAGAAACAGAGATTAAGAGACAGAAATTGAAACAAATCTCAATATTCTGTTTGGTGCAAAGTGAGACAGAAATTGAAACAAGAATGAAATTCTAATTTAATTTGTACAAAGGGTAAAATTAGAATTAATTAATTGAAATGAAGATATTTTAGGTATAAAATGTTATTAAAGTTTCAGTCTCCATCTCTAAAAATTTTAGTCCACTGTGTCCTACTTTTTGGATGTACTGAAATACTGAAATTTTAGGGACAGAGACAAAAGTTTTAATACCAGTCTCTAAACCAACAAACATAATACTGAGTCTTAGTCTCTCAGTCTCTGTCTCAGTACCTTAAAACAAACGCTACCTAAATAGATTTATAAGTGTTAGTCGTTCCTCACACTTTAAATTAGTTTTTTGAGTTGAGTTAGACTCGTTCAATCTCAATTCTAATATAAAGAAAAAAATGTTAAGGATGTCACAAATAAAAATTTTAATAAACAATAATATTACTTTTTAAAAATTTTCAATATAATAAAAATGTATGAAAAAATGCTAAAAACCTTTTATTTTACCTTTGTTAACTAATAATGCCGAAAGTCCAACCCCATTTTTCTCCATTCATGGACTATGTCAATGTGACATGATAATGGTGATTATCAATAGCTTAAATCTTAGTACAACTTGTACAATAAAAAAAATATTGAAAGTAATAGATAGATTTGAGAAGTGAAATTAAATTATACATGAATTGAAGGATGACTCTGAAACATCTTATTAATCTCTTCCACCTCCACAATGATATCACACACTCCAATTCATAAATAAAAACATCAATTTTGATGCATCTTTTAATAATTTCAAAGTCCTGTGTTTAAGATAGGAGGGCAAAGATAACAACAATATATGATGGAAGCTTGAGAAAGTCAAAACAAGTTTAGTCATTATTATATAAACTTGGAATGAATCCTCCCAATTTAATATGAGAGAAGGATTCAAAGCTAAACACATTTCTTTAATTTTCATTCAAGTTCTCTATTATGTTACAAATTTAATATCAACAAATTAATAACAAAGCAATACATTATTAAAGAAGATTAATACACGCGATAAAAGCTCAATTCGTATTTTATAAGAACATGATTCTGGTCCTTATTACTATTACGAGAGCTCTTTTAAAATAATTTGTAAGTGATCTTTATACGCACTCATTGTAAGTAATGTCAAACTCTCGCAAATTAAGTTTCTCTACACATAATAAATATATAGAAGCAGCTTGCCAAGTAGGATTAGATTGATATTTGAGCTTAAATTCATTTGGGCCTAAATCTTAGTTTATTAAAGCCCAAAATCCAATACTGAGAGGAATAAGTTATATTCCGGGCCTTTTTTTTCTTAACAAAGAAAAAGAGAATATTCGATCATATCATCTGCCAACAAGGAATTCATCATTCTACACCAAAAAAATAAAAAATCATCATTTCTAAAAGAAAAATACTAGGAAATCATCAAAACTCAGAATTTAGTATTTTTAACTATTACTTAATTATCAATTCAATTTGTTTAGTCTAATTTCTTTAGTCTACTAATATAATAATATACTTTATCTTATACTTTTAAATATTAATAAAAAATTAACTAAAATAACCAAAAACAATAAATTTTAATAATCTTTTAGTATTTTCCTTTTTAAAATACTCCATCTAAAAGTAGATTATAGATACATATAATTGTGAATGTATTAAATATTTAAATTGCTTCAAGGATCTTAAAATGAAAGAAGTATGTAATGAAATTGAAACTAAGTGCACTAAATTCATAAAGAATCCTGCTACATCTATCTACACTGTTTTAAAAAGAAATAAAATTGGGCATTAGTGCTTTTTTTTTTTAATTATTATAGTGTAAAAGCAACGTATTGGAAAACAATAATAATTTACACTATAATAATTAAAAAAAGCTATATATATTGCTAATATAAAATTATTATATATTGTTAAATAATAAAAACAACTTTAACTTAATTTACGATTCCAACAACACATTTTTATCACAACTCAATTTAACATATGAAAAAGATAAAAATAAAGTGTTTATGATTGACAAATAATTAAAATAACTTTAAAATAAAATTCTGGTGAATACATGTCTGGTTATTATAACTAATAATTTATAGTTTAAATGACATAATTTTTTTATTTTCACTTAAAAATTTAGAATTTAAATCTCACTCCTAACTTATAAAAAAAAAAAAAAAAGATAACACACGTGGAAAACCTTGGTAACTTAGCGAAATAATTATGCACCCCCAAATCCTGCAAATTATGTAGAGAGTCAAAGATAAATAAGAATTCCTTGCAAATTTACTTGAGTATTAGTAATTTAGTATATATATATATATGGTCAGAACTCAGTCTATACTTGCATTTCATTAACTAGCTAGTGCATGGATTTATGATTTTGGTCTTTATAAATATTTTGGTGCATTTTTAAATTGGCTATTATCATCATTATACGTGTATATATACTTTAAAATGGATACTTAACCCTACCTTGAACAATAGGTATACGAAAGAAATATCAACACTAATTCTAGAAGGATTAAAAGTTTAGTACCTTCTTCTACAGTTTGCTTAATGAGATTTGATAGCCGAAATATGCTTCAGAATTCCTTGTATAGTGTAGTGTGAAAATTAAGGCTGAGTTTGGTAAAGCCTTTTTAAGAGGTGTTTGTGCTTTTTAAAAGCACAAGCATGTCATTTTGCGTTTGGTAAATTAAAAAGCTCAAGTGCTTGTACTTATAGCTTTTAAAAGTTAGGAGTGCTTTTGAAAGCACCTAAGAGGGAGCTTTTCAAAGCTGACTTATGCTTACCAAATTTTTTTAACTATTATATTGCCATTGAAATCCTCGTATATTTCTAACTTCTCATCCTAACCTTCACAAATTCTAACACAATCTTCATATATTTTTTATTTTTCAACCTAATCTTCATATATTTTTTATTTTTTATTTTTAGTAATGATATTTAGGATAAAATAAATTTTTATGATACTTATATAAAATTTTAAAGTTAAAAAATAAAAGAATTTATTTATTATATTTATGTTTATTATGAATTTTTTATTTTAACATTATTTTATTTTAAAATATTATATAAATTTTTAAAAAATTTGAAAAAAATTATTTTTTGTTATAAATATGTTTATTATAATTTTTTCAACTTTTAAAAGTTGTTTTACCAAACATAATTATAGTGCTTGTACTTATTAAAAGTTATTTTTAATTTGATTTTACCAAATGCAAGTGCTGCAGCTTTTAAAAAGCTATCTTTTAAAAGACAGCTTTTATAAGTTACTTTTAAAAAACAAAAGCTTTACCAAACCAAGCCTAAGTGAGAGAGAAGCAAAGGTGCAAGTGAGCTATACAAGAAGTGTATGTTTTGAGTGTTGGCATAGGTGAATAAAAATTGTGTTTTTGTTTTTTTAAAATTACCCTTTAAGTACAAGAATAAACCTTTGGCATGCAAAGAATAGAAGAAAATATATCCATAGAGAATTAAAGATATTACACCGAATTTAAAAATTTGAATAAAAATTAGTTAAGTTACTTACGATTGCCACTACGAGAGCTTTTGATGATGTATACTTTAGAAAGTAAAGTTGAACTTTTGGATCACCACGTCATAGAATTTTCCTAAACATTTGAAATATGAATGCCGAAATCTTCTACTAAAGAAAACTGCAATTAACACTATCCAAAAATTTGTCGCAAACATCATCGTCATCATCTTCTCTTGTTTGTTTTTTATTTAGTGTGATTTCTCATCTTATAGACATCTTTGTGAGTGTAATCTACAAAATTTTAAATTTTTCACATAACTAAAGTTTGTGAAACTTTGAAGTTGGGTCTCCGTAAAACTTTGCCTTTAAAATTATTGCATGAGAGGTTCAAAACTTCAAAAAAAAAAAAAAAGTAGATATGAATTGAAAAATTTGTCCTGAAAATAAGTTGTTTGAAAGATTAAGAGATTTTTTTGTTGTTGCCTATGGTATCTCCCAACCCGACAGGTCAAGTACTAATTCGTTGCGGATCTGAACTCTATTTAAGGGTCTAATGGGTTGCTGCATGCGGCGGAATTTGAACCTCCAACACTTACTTAAGCGGACGAGTGAGCTGACCACTCGACCAACCCAAGTTGGTTAAAGATCAAGAGATTCCAACAGTGTCAAGTTGTTAATATCTTGTAAAATCTTTTCCATCAATTAATTGTGGGATAGATTTAAAGACAGCAATCTAATAGTATAAATAACTCTGATGGCACTGGTTCGAATAAATTATTATATAAAAGGTCAATAACACACATGGAGTGTGTATAGTTCAACTTAAAGTTCTTAATAAGTAACATATATAAGATTAATACTGAACCCAAATGCGAAGCTAACCATAGGAATGAGAACATGGAATGAATCAAATGATTCAATTTTAGAAAGCATGCCTGCCAAAATAATTTGGTACTGATCCCAATAATATGTTTTTTAAAAGATCCAATATCTTGAGAGAATGAAGTTGGTATATTGTAGTAGAGATGTTACCACTAAATTGACTGAATCTTAGTTAGAGAGACAATTTTTATAAAAAGACTAGAAACTAACCAACATTGAATCAACCAATAATAGAAGAAAGAATAAGCGAAAGTATACCAAGAACTAGAAGGTCATATTAATTTGAATTACGGTCATTTTTTCTGTTTTTGGAATAAGGGGATTATCCGTCTCGGATAATAGCATTCAATTTGTGAAATGATTGATGTACAAGAAATGGCGTTTTCACAATTCTCTTAACATTGAAACTATTAGATTTAAATGCAAAAGATGCTTCTTTTCCAAAATAACATCCTTAGAACAAAAAAAAAATAAATGAGCTAAAGTGAATCAAAATGGCAAAAGAATCATGAAGGTTTAGAGTCAATGCCTCAATGGTCTATACGAAGAACTACTTGTTTTTCCTATGTTGCTTTTTTAATAAAAAAAAAAGTAAAATAGTATTCAATTCCACAATTGTGAAGAAAATTGATACTTAAGTTAAAGAAAGATTACATAATTAGTAGCATTACATCCATTCATGTGGGAATGTGGAAATACAGTCATGCTGCGCAACTCCTATGAAATATCCAAACAAATTATCAAAGAAGGAAGTAATGAACAAATAGTTACCATAAATTTTCCGAGAAATCATATTGAATTTGTGAACTAGATCGACTCTCTTGTGATAATCAATTGGTTCTTGGATCTGATTAACATAAGTGTCATTAAGGAGTTGCTCTAGACCAGCAAGAGATGCAGGAGAAAACGCTGCTAATTTATCTAACTCGGCCCTCTTCGCCGTCTTCAGAAGGTCTGTCAGGGAAACAATGAATTAGGTCACTACTTCAAAGATTAATGCAGTAAATTTCCATTTAGAACAATACCACCACTACCAACAACAATAGTAGGAACTCTGAAGAAGAATTTATAAATTCGCTTATTGCATTTCAACGATGATCAGTTCTCAGCATCTATATTTATTGACATATTATAAAATGAAAAACTATGAAACTACCTTTTTGTTCATTTAAGATTGTAACAGCAACCTTTGCCGCATTTATCTCTGCTTGTTTCTTGGTTTTGGCTTCTTCTCCAGGGAAAACCTCCCCTTTAACTTTCACTCGTACGACAAATGTCGAATTATGATCATTGCTTGAACTTTTTGTAATATAAGAAGGCAGGCTACATCCTTCCTTTTGAACCAGTTCTTGTAAAAGTTTTTTGTATGAGTGTGTCATACCTGTAATAAATCACACAACTTAACATGTCCCAACAATAAAAAATATAAACCACATGTAAATGCAAGAATCTGCCAATTAAAGAGTTGCTCTAGACCAATAAGAGATGCAGGAGAGAATGCTGCTAATTCCTCTCTGACTCAGGCCTCTTCGCCGTCTTCGGAAGATCTAGCAGGGAAACAATGAATTAGGTACCTACTTCAAAGATTAATGCAATAAATTTCCATTTAGAACAATACCACCACTACCAACAACAATAGTAGGAATTCTGAAAAAGAATTTATCCCTAAGTTGTGCAGAAGTTCGCTTACTGCATTTCAACGATGATCAGTTCTCAGCATCTATATTTATTGACATATTATAAAATAGAAAACTATGAAACTACCTTTTTGTTCTTTTAAGAATGAAAGAGCCACCTTTGCTGCATTCATCTCTGCCTGTTTCTTGGTTGGCTTCTTTTCCAGGGAAAACCTCCCCTTTAACTTTCACCCATGCAACAAATGTCGGATTATGATCCTTGCCTGAACTTTTTGTAATATAAGAAGATAGGCTAAATCCTTCCTTTTGAACCAGTTCTTGTAAAAGATTCTTGTATGAATGTGTCATATCTGTAATAAATCACACAACTTAATATGTCTCAACAATGAAAAATATAAACCACATGTAAATGTAAAAATCTATCAATTAAACGTAAAGAATTAAGGGAGCAAATTCGAATTCAATCAATATCCAACTCAAATTCAAGACAGGCAAAACCAAATCAAGAGAAGCAAAGGTAAGCAACGAGCCATACTCAAGGGAGGCAGCAGCAACCCGAGCCCTACCGGATGAGGAAGTGACCAGGGCAAGAGACGCACAACGGCACAGGAGAAAGAATACGCGACGACACAGTGAAGGCGACTCATGGACGGAGGTGATGACGCAGTGCCGGAGATGCACAGGAGCCAGGACGTGGCGCAAAGGAGCCGGCGACGTGGAAGAAATCATGCGGTGGCGGTGGGCGGTAGCAGATTTGTGAGTGTGAGAGTGAGAAGGAGGCTCTGCCTCTCGAGCATAGTTATCAGAACCGAATCGGTAATTGACCCGGTCATACAACCGGGTCACCGGGTCACTAGTTCAACCGGTGGATCGCTAATTCACCCGGTTGACCCGGTCATAATTAAATAAAAATATAAAATTATAAAAATAAAATTGAAACTTAAAATGTATATGTCTTCATAAATATATTAATAACAATCAACTATCAATTCTTAGACATAACAAATAATGCAAGAAAAATAATAATAAACTAGTCAATAATACAAAATACTTTCTCGATTTAAAAAACAAGAAAAAACTAAAAATAACACAATCAATAAATCAAATTCAAGTCGGCATCTATATCTTCATAAAACAAATTTAAAGCTTGACCAACATTTCCTTCATTTTGATTTGCATCTATATCTACATTTGTGTATCTTTCACAAATCAATACCAAAAATAATTCATAATAATAGAAACAGAAAGTATGGGACAACAATTTAACTGAACAATTGCACAGAGCATGAACCTCATTTTCAACAACAAATTCAACTATAATAATTTTTAGCAACAAAAGATTCATCTCGAGAGATGATTTATATGTTTACACCAACAAAAAATCTAGATAAGTGATTATTTCAGCAAGACAACAATAGATTCAATCTTAAGTGAGGATAATAAGTAACAAATCCAACATGATTTACCGATTTACAACAACAAAAAATTTAACTAAGTGATTATTCAGCAAAACAGCACCAAATTCAAGGTTTAATAAACTAAGTAATGATTTTCGGCAACTAACAAACTTAATACAAGTGAAGCTAAGTGATTATTTTGACAAGCCAATAACAAATTCAAGGTTCATGATAATCCCTAACAAATTTCAACAACAAATTACTTTCAACAACAAAATCAAGTACAAGGTTTAATAAACTAAGTAATGATTTTCGGCAACTAACAAACTTAATACAAGTGAAGCTAAGTGATTATTTTGACAAGTCAATAACAAATTCAAGGTTCATGATAATCGCTAACAAATTTCAGCAACAAATTACTTTCAACAACAAAATCAAGTGCAGTGATGTAGCAACAAAATTGAAACAGAAAGTACAAGGGGAACTCACCGAATTGGGTTGCACGAAGGAAGCTGACGGCAAAGGAGAAGCTAATGGCAAGAGAGAAGCTGACGGCAAGGCTCGAAGCAAAGAAGACGACAACCAAGACCAGCTCACCGGGATCTGTTGCATCTGCAACCGGCGACGAAGAGCGCAGAGAAGGGAGAGATCGAGACCAGGTGCGAGACAGAGACTGTGAGAAGCAAGAAGACGACGACAACCACCACCACCCGAGGGACCAGATGCGGTTCCGTCTGCTTCTGCCGCCGGCGAAGCGAGTGCAGAGAAGGGAGAGCTTGACAGACCGGAGACGAGAGGTGAGAGACCGGAGATGAGACGATCTGACGAGAGCTTGAGCTCGTGGGAGAGAGTGACTAGAAACTGAAAAAGAGAGTCGAGAGAGGAGATAGGATTGGGGAAAGGGGGAAAAAGGCCGGTAGAGAGGAGATAGCTAGCTTGGTATATTAAACTGAGTCACATGCTGTCAATTTTTGGGCTAATTTTTTTTTATATTGTATAAATATATGTGTAATACACTGTTTTGGGAAGATTAAGTGTTTTTTTTATATGGTGTTTTATTCAAATTTGACGGTCCGATTTATTTGAAAAAAAAAGTAAAGTACAAATCGGACTCTCCGATTTGTTTGATAAAAAAAACTACAAATCGCATGGTCCGTTTTGTATTTTTTATTTTTTTTTATTTTTTTAAATAGAAATCGGACCGTCCGATTTCAACAGTAAAAATTTTTTTATTTTTAAAAACACAAATCGGACCATCTGATTTGTGATTGTTGATTTTAAAAATGAAACAAATTGGAGGAACCCATTTGTTCACACCATAACAACAAAAAACTCATCTCTTCTCCCATCATTGTGAGATGCACTCAGCTCTCCCCCACACAAAAAATAATAAACGCAATTTTTGTGCATGAGACACAGAGTTAGTAAAGATTTAGTCCCCACACTATATATATCCGCTGTCAATTTTAGTGAAGATTTAGTCCAATTTAACTTAGATTCGCAGATGGATTCAGACACCCTTGAATATGATCTTACACAACTTGATCATATATATATACATCAAAAATTAACTATCAAAATTAGTTATATATACTTGTACATAAATATATATAATTTAATTTATTTTTTAATATATATTTTATATTTTTATTTATATTTTATATTAATAATGTATATATTGCAGATGTCTAATTTTTTTATAAATTTCTTTAAGTCTAATTATTTTATTTATTTTTATAGTTTTATCAAATTTATAATTAAATTTTTATTTTTTTCTTTTAATTTATTCTATACACTATTTTTAATTTTATAATTAATTTTTTCTAATATAAAAAATATTAGAGTTAACTAATATTTTTTCACAAATTGAAGGTATCCATAATTAAAAATTTAATTAAATATTTGATCATATGTATTTTTAAAAAAATATTATATTAATTTTAACATTTTTTATATGAAAAGAATCTAATTATAAAATTTAAAATAGTATAGAGATATAACTAAAAAAATTATAAAAAATTAATTAAAAGTTTAATAAAATTACAATGATCAAGAGAGTAATTAAACCATGGTTTATAATGCATTTCAAAATATAAAGTTAGTGTTTGTAGAAACAATTTTTAATGCAAAAGTTTTAATTAAATGTTAATTTATAAATATTTTCTTTATTTTTAGAGTAGCAAAAAGCCATTTCTCCATTATGAATTGGTGAGAATTATTGAGGAATTTTTCACGTCAAAGTATATATGCTTTATATCAACTTGACATATATAGCGTTGGGATCATCTAGCGGTGTCAAAAATTTCCAAGAGGTGGGAATTTCCGCGGGGGCCGCTCTGAATGGGGCTCTAATGATAAAAAAAAATTTGTAGGATAGAGATGGGGAGCAAAATTTCTCCGAGACAGGTGCGGGGACTCGAACGGGGATTCCCGTCCATTTCCGATAATTCCCTGAATGTTGTGAACTTGTTTAATAACATTTACTTTATCTCTAATATAGGAGTTTTTTTAGTAATTTCACTCCTTGAAAACCCTAATCCTATTCAAAATTTTATTTTATGGACTATGATTTGTTATATTATATTTCTGGACTTATAATATTAGATAAGATATGTTTGTGTATTTGTAATAATATTTTGTAGTTTGTTTTTTTTATTTTTTTATATTTTTTATTATAATTTCCATATGAAGGTTAAACATAGGGAGATGGGGAATGGTGCCCCGCGAAAAATGTAGGGAACGCGCAAAATGGTGATGGAGACAATTATTCTTCCATGGCGGAGAATGGGATGGGGACAGGGATTAATTCTGGGGGCGAGGACGAAGAGCAGGGAGGCATCCCCCGCTTTGCCCCGTCCCGCCCCATTAACATCCCTCGGACCATCTAGCAAAAAACATATGTATATTTGCTTAACAGCTAGACAAATACTAATATTGACGGGGTCTAAGAAATTTAGAACTATATCTTGTTGGACTAATTCTTTTGAATGGTCAAGTCCAATAATTAGAATTATTTTTCTCACTTGAAAACTAATTTTTTTTTTCAAGAAATTGGTACCGAATTATAATTTAAATGAATCCAATTTAGAGAGAGGTAACTTCTTTTCAATATTAATCAAAATATTTTATTAAATTAGAAATTTTGAACTCTAATAGAATTAAAAGAATAATTTTATAATAAAAAATTAACTAACTAATAAATAATTTTTTATACCTATCAATTTAAATTTTAAAACAACTTTTAAAAAAAATTAACTTACAATTCTCGTATCAAAAGTTTCGTCATTGTGGCCCAATGAGAATATTTATTTTGGTTATATTTGTTGTTCTCTTGTCACATACTCTTTGTTGTTATGATAATTTTTTTAATTTTTATTTTTGGACATTTAAATATTTTTATGTTGTTGTTTTGATGTATAATTACTTTACCACTCTTATATTTTTCCCTATGCATATTTTGATGTTTTGTAACAAATGTTTTTAACAATATATAATATTATTCTATATCAAAATAATATAACTAATTTAGCATAGGTTGTAACTTTTGAAGGTGAATAAGTAATTATTATTTTTATATTTTATTCTCTGAAATTGTACAGTTAGAGAAGTATGAAAGAATTGTATAATATGTTGACTTAGCAAAGCATCTAGAAGCTGCCGTTAGAAATTAGAAGAGTGTAAAAACTTTCTGTTAGAAATTTACTGCACTTATTGTAACTAACTATCCAGCTCATCAAGTGTAGTAACTGTGTATAAATGACCTGTACGTAAATATCTCCATGCTATTATTGTTATATGAAACTATAATCACTAACCAAAAATTCTTCATTCTCTCTCTTCTACCTCCATTTGCTCTTCTTCAACCGTTTCTGATACCTTACATGGTATCAGAGCTGAATAATCCATAGAATCTGAAAATAGATGCATATATTTATAAAATTATTAAATATTTAAATTGCTCCAAGGATCCTGAAATAAATGAAGTATATACTGAAATTAAAACTAAATACACTGAATTTATAAATTTGACGAAAAAATGTGAACATAACCGATATAGTGAATAGGGTCATCAAAATGATATCCAAATCTATCAAACTATTTTGTTTATTTTTTAAAATAGGCAACTTTATAATCTCAAAAATACTCATAAAATTAAAATGTTGAATGAATTTAGTTTGATTAATTTGAAAAATAAAGAAGCTGGTCAATGAGTCGAATGAATTAGCTCGTTTATTTTATTTATTTTTGAAAATTTCAATTATTTTACGATTCAACCCAGATACTAAACTCCAAACTCAATAACCCAATTGCAAGAAAAGAAATGTCGTCCAAAGTTTGGTATCTAACTCAAAAATTGATTATTTTGGGATATTATTAAAAAAATTCAATTTAGTTTGAAAAAAAAAAAAACTAATTAACGTATTACTTTGATGGATTGGATTTAGCTTATCAAAATCAACCATAAAAATTAGCTATTATATATTTATATATAAATATATATTTTATTTAGATGTAATTAAATAAATTAAATAAAAATAATGTGATTAAGTGTAATTTATTTAGATGTAATTAAATAAAATAAAAATAATGTGATTAAGTGTAATTTATTTAGATGTAATTAAAAAATAATTGAATACTATGTACAGTAAAAAATTAATATTATTGAAAGATATAATTAAATTAAAATTTATTTCTATGTATCGTTCTTGTCCCCAATGTTTTCGTTCTATTTAAGTCCTTAATGTTTCAAAATCGTCTCAATTTTATCCTGCCGTCAATTCTGTTAACGGATCCCTAACGGCAGGACAACATTGAGTCCGTTTTAAAACGTTAGGAACAACTTTGGACTTACACCAAACGTTGGGGACAAAAACAATACTTTATTCTTTATGGGTTTATAAGTGTTAGTCGTTCCTCACACTTTGAATTAGTTTTTTGAGTTGAGTTAGACTAGTTCAATCTCAATTCTAATATAAAGAAAAAAAAAATGTTAAGGATAGATGTCACAAATAAAAATTTTAATAAACAATAATATTACTTTTTAAAAATTTTCAATATGATAAAAATGTATGGAAAAATGTTAAAACTTTTTATTTTACCTTCGTTAACTAATGCCGAAAGTCCCATTTTTCTCCATTCATGGACTATGTCAATGTGACATGATAATGGTGGTTATCAATAGCTTAAATCTTAGTACAACTTGTACAATAAAAAAAAAATATTGAAAGTAATAGATAGATTTGAGAAGTGAAATTAAATTATACATGAATTGAAGGATGACTGTGAAACATCGTATTAATCTCTTCCACCTCCACAATGATATCACACACTCCAATTCATAAATGAAAACATCAATTTTGATGCATCTTTTAATCATTTCAAAGTCTTGTGTTTAAGATAGGAGGGCAAAGATAACAACAATATATGATGGAAGCTTGAGAAAGTCAAAACAAGTTTAGTCATTATTATATAAACTTGGAATGGATCCTCTCAATTTAATATGAGAGAAGGATTCAATGCTGAACACACTTCTTTAATTTTCATTCATGTTCTCTATATATTATGTTACAAATTTAATATCAACAAATTAATAACAAAGCAATACATTATTAAAGAAGATTAATACACGCGACAAAAGCTCAATTCGTATTTTATAAGAACATGATTCTGGTCCTTATTACTATTACGAGAGCTCTTTTAGAATAATTTGTAAGTGATCTTTATACGCACTCATTGCGAGTAGGTGAAAACTTAGTTGCAGTCGACTTCACGTGAAGTTGATAACTGAGAGTTGTTAGATGATTTCACTGATTTGATTAAATTTTCATTTAACGGCCCTCAGCTATTAACTTTATGTGAAGTCGACTGCACCTTATAAGTAATGTCAAACTCTCACAAAGTTTCTCTACACATTTCCTGAAAAGAATAAATAAATAGAAGCAGCTTGCCAAGTAGGATTGGATTGATATTTGGGCTTAAATTCATTTGGGCCTAAATCTTAGTAAATTAAAGCCCAAAAGTCCAGTACTCAAAGTAGTAAGTTATTCTGACCCAAATAAAGGAATAAGTTATCTTCCGGGCCTTTTTTCTTAACAAAAAGAAAAGAGAGAATATTCGATCATATCATTGGCCAAAAAAAAAACTCATCATTTTTCAAAAAAAAATACTAAGAAGTCATCAAAATTTAATGTTTTTAACGATTTAACAACATATTTTATCTATATTTTTAAACATTGGTAACAAGTTAATAAAAATAATAAATTTTAATAATCCTTTACCATTCCTCCTTTCAAAATACTCCATCTAAAAGTAGATACATATATTTGTGAATGTATTAAATATTTAAATTGCTCCAAGGATCATGAAATGAAAGATGTACTGAAATTGAAACTAAATGCACTAAATTCATAAAGAATCCTGCTACATCTACACTTTTTAATAAAAAATATTTTTACATTAGTGTTTTTTTTAATTATTATAGTGTAAAAGCAACGTAATGGAAATTATTATTTCAACGAAAAAATAAGAAAGGACGTGTGTATATATATATTACTAATATAAAATTATTATAATATATTGTTACATAATAAAAATAACTTTAACTATAGTTTACGATTCCAACAACACATTTTTACCACAACTCAATTCAACATATGAAAAAGATAAAAATAAAGAGTTGATGATTGACAAACTAAAATAACTTTAAAATAAAATCCTGATGAATACATGTCGGATTATTATAATTATTAACTTATTGTCTAACAAGGTAACACACGTGCAAACCTTGGTAACTTGGTGAAATAATTATGCACCCCCAAAACCTGCAAATTATGTAGAGTCAAGGGTAAGTAAGAATTCTTTGCAGGTGAATGTTATAGTACTTTTTCTAAAATAAAATAAAAGGTAAATTATTCTTTGTGGTATATATAGTGTTTATAATTACAATTAAATTGAATATTAACTATAATAATTAGTTAGGTATATGTTCTCTATTTTTTTTTCTCTCTTTTATGATTATTTAAATTTAGTTTAACACCACTAATTTATGGTGGTGGTGGTTGTCAATGCCGGAGAAATCTCTTTGCAGTGAACTCACAAATTCATCAATAAGGTGCATACGTATTCAGCTCGTTACACGTGACAACATTTGTGCTACTGAAGTACGAAAAATTTCTACTACATAGACACAACTCCTTCCCAACTTCTGCCTACACCCACTGTGCCTCTTCCACCCTCTTTATATGGTGATAACATTCTCGAAGTTCACTATCCGCAAAACTTTTGTCTCATAAAAGTGATTAAATTTTTGTGCATAATTGTCATCTCATCTTGTAGATCTTATTGTCTGCAATTGAATTCGACTTTATCTCCACCTCATCGACAATAGTATTTTTAATCTCATGAGGATCCGAATCTACCATTTCTTAAAACTTGTATTTGACATCATCAACAACAATGTCTTTAACTGTATTTATAACTTGAGGATCTGGAGAATCTTTTCAAATATTTTTATGACTTCTATCATCACGGACCATAAATTCTTCTCTATTTTCAAGTACATTAATTACATTTGTAAAGATCTCTTCCATTTCATAAAATTTATCTGGTAAATTACTTTATATATATATATATATATATATATATATATATATATATATCACAAAGGATAATATATCTTTTATTTTAGAGAGAATACGATAGAATTCACCAAAATATTATAACGAAGGATGACTTGAAAACTTTTCATTAATCTTTTCTACTTTCACAATGATATCACACACGTAAGTAAATAAAGATCTCATATATATGTGGGATTCTTCTCTAATTCATAAATAAAAACAAAGTAATTTAAATGCATCTTTTAATAATTTTAAAGTCATGCGTATAAGATATGAGGACAACGATAACAATATATCATAAAAGCTTGAGAAAGTTAAAACTTTAGTCATTACATTTATATAAACTAGAGACACCGTCTGGTATGGAGAACGAAAAAAAATGAAGACAAATTTACTTTTTATTTAATTGAATTATTAATTTTTTTTTTTGTCTTAACAAAAATTAAAGAAATTAAACAGAAAAAAAA
Organism: Arachis hypogaea; assembly: GCF_003086295.3. Lineage (NCBI taxonomy): Eukaryota > Viridiplantae > Streptophyta > Magnoliopsida > Fabales > Fabaceae > Arachis > Arachis hypogaea. The sequence continues at coordinate 3,039,055 of NC_092054.1, read as the reverse complement.
GATACACAGAAGACCTCTATAACTCAAGCAACATCTCGATTTTAAAGCAGAGTTTTAACAATTTTAAGAGGAGGATCAAATCCCTCAACGTACTCATTCTGATTTCGAACTCCGAATTTTGTCATCAGATCGGCCACCCTATTTCCTTCTTGAAGCGCTAGATTAAAATGAACCTCCCACTTCCTGTTAAGCATTTTATGAATACGCACCACCAGATCCCCATCTTTCCTATCTTCTGAAGCAGGCTCACTCTGAGTAGCAATGAATGCTTCACTTAAATCTGTTTCGCACACAATCTTCTTTAAACCAGATTCCCACGCTAAAACCATCTTTTTCCATATTGCAAAGAGTTCGGATCTTTTTATGTTCCAAATTGGAATTCTCCCCAAACAACCTTTTATTCAATCACCTTCATTATTTCTAATCACCGACCCAAAATCTGAGTTTTGAGCTTCAAAAAAAATGCTAGCATCATAGTTGACTTTTAAAAAATCAAGCTGAGAAAGTTTCCAATTCACATTATTGAACAAAGATAACTGACGAGGTTAAATCCGAGTCTGTTTTAACTCCATCTTCCATCTTCTAGCCAAGATCACTATTTTATGTTGTATCCAAACTTCATATGGATTAAAGATTTTTCTGATTTCGATACCATTAGATCCATGAAATGCCAGAAAAAAATAGGTTTTTTGTTCCAAAACAGCAGCTCACATCAAAGAAAATATATCCGCATTGACCTGAAGAATTGATGGATCCAATCTCATCCAAATGTCTTGCGCCTGTCGATAACGTAGCAAGCAATGCATCGCCGATTCTGTCTCTTCGCCACATCGAGGGCACATGTTCGACTTAGAGAGTCCACTCTAGTGTCGGAAAGCCTCTATTGGTAGAGAATCATGAATGGCAAACAATGCCAGGAGTTTTGCTTTCTCTGGGGCATTCGCCCGCCACAGCCATTTCTAACTTCGCCCCTCATTTCACTGAATCCTCCTCTTCAGTAACCATGCATATCCCTCTTTAGTTGAATAACCTTTACTAATATTTGCTGTCTAAATCCATCTAGGTTCAACTGTGCGTTGCCAAAATCAGTTGGAAGATTGCATCATATGGAGAACTAACTCTGAGAAGGGTGTCGCAATTTGCTCCAAACGCCAACCATTCTCGCTCCAAACATCCCTGATAGTCAATTGAGTATCGGAGATATGGATAAAAGGGAGATAACCGCAGATTTTACCTCCTTGATGCCAAGCATCAAACCAAACTGATTAGTCCAAGTTACCAGGGCTCCAAGCCAAACCCTCTTGCAGAAGCTGCATTACTTTCCCAATGCCCCTCCAGCAAATAGATTCAGTCTTTGGAACAGAAAATTCTAAGTTCAAGGAATTTTTGAGATATTTGTTGAGCATAATTTGAACCCACAATTTGTCATGGCAGTTTAGCATCTGCCAAACTAACTTTCCAATCATTGCCACGTTAACTAGAGCAGAATCTTGAATGCCTAGATCACCAAAATTTTTTGGAGTAATTAATGTTTTCCAATTGATGAGAGAGAGATATCTCTCGTCAGTATTACCCTTCTAAAAGAATTGTCGGATGAGAGAATTAATCTTTTCACAAGCATAAACTGGAAGAAGAAAGCATTGCATCTGATAAATAGGAATAACTGATATGACCCATTTAATAAGACATAATCTCCCAACTCTATTTCATAGTCTCCCTTTCCATGATGCCAGACGTTTCTGAATTTTGTCAATAATCTCTATAGCACAGACCGAGTTACTCTCGGGTGCTCCAAGTTAACACTTAAGTATTTACCTAAGTTTTGAGTAAAATAGATAGATGATAGCCCAGTAAACAACTCTTCCTTATATTGGAAACATTTTTTGAGCATATTGCTTTTGACTTCTCAAAGTTAACTTTCAATCCAGATGCTTTGCAAAAAGTGTTTAGGACTTCTATGACCATAATAACCTGTCTCTTCTTAGCTTTGCAGAAAAGTAGGAGATCATCCACAAACATAAGATGAGAAATTTTGGGCCCCCTCTGGATATAAAAACTGATTCTCACTCCCCTTCATTCACCTTATGTGAAATGTAGCAGGCTAATCTCTCCATGCATAAAACAAACAAATAAGGCGACATTAAATCTCCTTGCCTTAGTCCCCTATCTGGACTAAAGCTCTCAAGCTTACCACCATTCCACAAAATAGATAAAGAAGAAGAAATCACATAATTCACAATCAACCTGGTTATACTGCTAGGAAAACCAAAATTACGAAGAGAATGCTCCAAGAACCTCCAGTCAATTCTGTCATACGCTTTTTCTAAGTCAATCTTGAAAGCTAAAGTTCCTTTATTGGATTTCGTCTTTCTCATAAAATGAAGAATCTCCTGAGCTATGACAATATTATCTGTTGCTCCCCTACCTGAAATAAATCCTCCCTGAAGTGGACCAATGATGTCAGAAAAAAAAGGCCGAAGACGATTCACAAGAACTTTAGTAATAATCTTGTATATTACATTACATAAACTGATAGGTCTGAAGTCTTTAAAAGATGTGGGTGTCCCAACCTTTGAAATAAGTACAATGAAAGTTTCAAAAATTGACGCATCCATATGTCCCCCGAAAATGCCAGGCTCACAAAATTATGGACATTTTTCCCAATGTATTTCCAATACTCCTTGAAAAAGTATGCCTGGAAGCCATCAGGACCTGGTGCCTTGAATGAGTTCATTCCCATAACTACCTTCTTAACCTCCTAATCCACTGATCTCTAGATTTTTGGTACCACAGAAGTTCTTCTTGCAGGAGAACAGTGTTATACTCATCATTCAGCTCTTTCTCCTTTACCAAGAGATATGAGTGATCTGAGGATTTCAAAACCAATTGAAGCTTACTGATCTGATCTTCTAGATGCTGTTTCTTTACAAAAATATTACCAAACACCTCTTTATTAAATTTAATAGACTCCTTTTGCACCTTCTTGAGACTGGCAATCACATTAGGAGTCTTCTTGTTCCATGCATCTTTAACTATACCAAAAAAAGTAGGGTGATTTGTCTAGGCAGCTTGAAAACGGAACGGTTTCTGTTTATGCTTGAAGCGATTAGGTCGCTTATACCGAATAAAAAGATGGCAATGATCTGAATGAAGCCTGTACAGAGTCTCTGAATATGCTTCTGGAAAACTCTAACACCATTGTTGATTTGCACAAGCCCTATCCAATCTCTTAGCCACATCCCTGCCACCAGAAACCCTTCTATACAAAGTATAAGCTCTTTCAGAGGAACCAATGTCAATGAGGCCACACATGTCTAGAGTTTCAGCAAATCTATCTGCCCTTCCACTATCAAAGAAACCCTGTCTCACCTCAGTAGAGTGCATAATCTCATTAAAATCCCCCACTGTTAACCATAATTTTGAATTTGCTTAGCTAAACCTATCAGGTGAGCCCACAAATTCTGTCTAATTCCTATGTTAGGACTCCCATAGATAGCACTACACAACCATAATTTACTTCCTAAAGATATTTCCACCATAATGTATTGCTCCATGATACTGATCACTTTGCAATGATTAACTAGGACAGCGGATAAAAATCAAATACCACCTCTTTGACCTTACGCTTCAGAGATGGCTATAGCTGAAACCCAAACCACTCCAAAAAGTTCTCAGTTTTTCAAAAAATAATATGTGTTTCCAACAAACAAATAAAGAATGGGTGATATTTGCGAACAAGCTCTTTACAGTGAACACGAGACATCTTATTAGAGGCTCCTCTAATATTCCAAGCTAAAATATTAAAATCACAACTATCCATAAAATAAACATGAATAATAAAGATGAGGATAGAGTATACCAACATCATGGCTTAGAATGATCTACCCATTAAAATTATACCACTGTCGCCACCTCCCCCAACTGTTGGGAGGCCTCCATTCCAACTTCACCACATTTCCTGGTCCCAATGTCAGTAGGTGAATTTTGGAGGGAATTGGGCCTTATGCGTTTTCTATTAGAAGCAAAATTCGGAGTCTTTACATCAATGCTCCCAGCCTCATGATGACCATATGCTCTATTTGAATTATTTATGCCTCCCTTTCTCAAAAAAGTCAAAGCCTTATTCCTTTTATTCAAACCATACGTTGCCAACCCATTCATTGTCTTTGGCCCACCATGAATTACAAACCCTTTTGTAACATTGGGCTTGTTTGTTTTTAGTCCAGAACTCTCCTCTTCAGCCCCTTGACCACTAATCTTTATTTTTTTTTCTATTCACCTGGATCCACTCCTCTTTTGTATGATTATCTTGCTTGATCTCTTCACTCCCATGCAACGTCTTATACGGGAAATCCTCCCATTCCTTATTTGGTTCATTAACAACTTGTTCCCTTCCAAATTCAAACAATATTTTTTAATTTTGAATTTGAACCGTGCCCTCTTTACCCTCTGAAACTTTCACTATTTGCGTCGGCGGTGCCACCTCTTCACTCAGCATTCCATCATTGGCCGTCCCTATCACAGTTTGTTCTGCCTGTTTTTTTGTACAAACTGCTCTCTCATGCCTAAAACACTTGCACTGTTCGCATACTAATTCTAAGTTCTCATATTGCACCTGGTATTTGTTTCCGTCAACGATGATTTCTGTCACCACTGGCAGTCCCATGTTAATCTGCATGCAAACTCTAGCAAATTTTTCGCGTTCTGCCTCCTTTGCTGCCACATCTACCTTCATGGGTGTGCCAAACTGCCAATGGCTACAACAATTCTCTTCATTGCTCTTTCTTGATGGTACCATATATTCAACCCCACGCACCCACACAAGAGTTGATCCAAAAAACTCCTCACAAGGGCAAAAGTCAGATGTCCAAGGCTTGACCGCCAGATAGTGCCCTCCTAGCCTCCACGGACCACCCAGGAGGATCCTATCTCTATCCTCATAACATGCGCACACTCGACAAATGCTTCTGAAATGACAAACCATATGGCTGTATAACTCACATACTTTTCAAGCACTTTAATGACAATGAAACCCTCATACGATGTAGATAAAGCTCGCCTTGTCTCTTCCGAGAATGTAATGGTCCGCGGGTTTGGATCTCCTTATTTACCTGTCACAATGGCTAGACTATCACCGTCCAGTGAATCATCAACTACAAAAGGTTTAGGATTAGACATGCCAACCACTTTATCCATAAAGGAGACTCTCATCCCTCTGGAATCCTCCATGTCGCTAGATACAACCCCTCTCACACTCTCTCCTTCGTTACTTCCGTCGGCGGAGCCGGTTGCCTCACCGTGTTTTCCACTCTCACGGCCACTTTCATCCTCGCTCACCCCTTTGTCGCTCATATCTCTCTCCCATAAGTACGTAAACTAGTTAATTGACTTATTGATTGATATGAGATAAGGATTTAAAGCTAAACACATTTCTTTAATTTTCTGTCAAATTCTCTCCTTTTTTTAATCTCAACCACTTAATTAATAACAAAATATCACATTATTAAAGATGGTTAATACATGCGATCAAAACTTAATACGTATTTTATAAGAATGTGATATTGTGATTCTATCACATTAAAATAGATAAAAATATACTCAAATTTTCACACGGTGGACAGATGTATTTTTAAATTTTTTAATGAATCATTTGTACACACAAAAATAAAATTTTATTGTCAATTTTACCCTTCCGTGACCTGAGTAATTTTTCTTGCAGTAATAGAGGCCAGGTGGCACGGTATTATATGATGTGGCCAATTTGGGTGACACAATAAAAAATAGAATTATTATATTATTAAATTTGTTGAAATAAATATAAAAAAGGCATAATGGAACCACTGTTCATCCTCTTTCTTCTCCAATTCCTTCGAACCCTAAGAACCCTAACACAAGGTGAAAAAAAATTTCCTTCATTCTCTTCATTTTTCTCTGTACATCTTCATGTTTGTCGTAATAGGAATTTGAAAACTCTAATGTATTAAAATGTCACACTCTCAACGAAGTAAGAATATACCTCATGCTTGTGCCAGTAGTTGTGGTGACTCGTCTTTTGCGCCAAAAAATAGGAAGAAACAGAAGTTCGACTACAATAATGACAAATGTCTGCATGGACTTGACACAATGGTTCTTGAGTCTACTACATAGTGGAACCCTGGAAGATTGTTTTTTGGTTGTCTGTTATGGGAGGTATGTAAATTTTGATTTTGTTTATTATGACAAATGATGTGAATCTTATGTGAAATTGTTAAAATTGTCGTCAAATTCATGATGCAGAAGGTTGAATTGAGGTGTGATTATTTTATTTGGGCTGATAAAGTTGTTGATGCTGGAAGAGATTGTGGGATTCAGGAGCAGAATGAAGAAAGCAAATGGAGATCTGCAGAAGAAAGTAACTAGAAGGTAGAAGAAAAAATGAAGAAAATGTTGCAGATAATGATGGCATTAGAAAATGGATGCATTATGTATGCTTAGAAAGAATTTTTTTCACCCTGTATTAAGATTCTTAGGATTTGAAGGAATTGGAGAAGAAAGAGGATGAACAGTTGTTCCATTATGCCATTTTTTATATTTATTTCAACAAATTTAATAATGTAATTATTCTATTTTCTACTGTGTCACCCCAAATTGGCCACATCAGATAATACCATGCCACCTGGCCTCCACCATCGTCGAAAAAATTACTCAGGCCATGGAAGGATAAAATTGACAACGAAATTTTATTTTAGTGTGTACAAATGACTCATTAAAAAATTTAGGAGTACATCTGTCGACCGTGTGAAAATTCGGGTGTATTTTTATCTATTTTTCCATAAATAAATGAATAGGAGCAGCTTGCCAAGTTGAACTGGATTGATATTTGGGCTTAAATTTTTTGGTCCTAAATCTTGGTAAAGGACTGAAGCGCAAAACTAAACAGCACACAAAGGAAGTAAGTTAGCTTAAGTTAGCTTCTGGGCCGTTGAAAAATATAAAAAAGGGAATATTAGATCATATTTCTTTACCAAAAAAGAATGCACCATTTCCGAAATACCCCTGCTAAAAATAGATGCATATATTTGTGAAATTATTAAATATTTAAATTGCTCCAAAGATCCTGAAATAAATGAAGTATATACTGAAATTAAAACTAAATACACTAAATTTATAAATTTGACGAAAAAATGTGAACATAACCGATATAGTGAATAGGGTCATCAAAATGATATCCAAATCTATCAAACTATTTTGTTTATTTTTTAAAATAGGCAACTTTATAATCTCAAAAATACTAATAAAAATAAAATGCTGAATGAATTTAGTTTGATTAATTTGAAAAATAAAGAAGCTGGTCAACGAGTCGAATGAATTATCTCATTTATTTTATTTATTTTTGAAAATTTCAATTATTTTACAATTCAACCCAGATACTAAACTCCAAACTCAATAACCCAATTGCAAGAAAAGAAATGTCGTCCAAAGTTTGGTATCTAACTCAAAAATTGATTATTTTGGGATATTATTAAAAAAATTCAATTTAGTTTGAAAAAAAAAAAACTAATTAACGTATTACTTTGATGGATTGGATTTTGCTTATCAAAATTAACCATAAAAATTAGTTATTATATATTTATGTATAAATATATATTTTATTTATTTTATTTTTAATGTATATTTTATATTCTAATTATAATATATATTAATGACTGATTTTAGTAATTAATTTTAGTGTACATCAAACATGTTATTTTTTTATGAGTCAAACCTCTTACTTTAGACTCTAAAATATCCTCAATATATGATTAGTCCAAACCGTTTTAACCCACAAACTTAGATAAATCGACTTGTTCGACTTTTCTATTTAAAAGTAGTTTTTTTCTAAACATATAGTATCACTTTATCTTATTTTGCGCGCAATTACTACAAGAAATTCTTACCATTTTCTAAACACCCAATTTTTTTTTGCTTTTAATTGACAAACAAATTATTAGGGTTTTGAATGAAGCAAGATGTGAAAACTTTGATTCCTGCAGTGATGTGCCAAGAGGACACAAGGCAAAGAAGCATGACGTGTGGAACTCTCTCTTTGAATCTTAATGTTCCATTGCAACTAAAACTTGCTCGGTTGGGAAGAGACATCAGACATAAACTTTTAATAAACAAAGTTCCAATTCATGTAGCTTTTAATTGCTTTGTGTGTTCCAATCTTCACCTAGCACTTTCCGGAGACAAATGCTTCTGCATCCTACTCTATATCTTCAACATTGTCCATTTATATCAAAGCTTTATTTATATATTTTGGTTGAAATTTTAGTTTGGAGTAATTAACTAATTCTAGTTATAGCCCTACTTTTCAATTTTCGGATCAATGATAACAAAAAAATTAGGTATGATAATGTGATGTAAAATTTTCATACATAGAGAATGTATTCTTTTATTTTAATTTTCCATTTTTTTTTATTATAAGTCTAATGACAAGCGAGTTAACACTTAAAGCAAGGAGTATAATAAAGTGAGGAATTACTTCTCAGTCTTACCCCATTTTTAAAATCCCTAAATTGGTGAACATCTGAATGAGAATTTTAATTTGTTGAAATCCATCATTTATACATGTGTGTAATTCATTAATTGTGTTATTTTTTATTATGCACGGATACTAACAGGACATGGCACGATATGAAATATGTGGGTACATAAATTTTAAATTCTTATAATATATAATAAGACATGAGAACATAATGTATATATATAATATAAAATATTTTTTAAATAAACTGTAATAATATTTTAATATTTTATTAATATTAAAATATAAATTAATTTTAATTTTTTTAATTATATAAAATATTTAAAATCTTTTTGTTTAATAAATAATAACACATACTACTTTATTTTCTAAAATTTATTTCAAAAATACATATTAAAATAAAATTATATACGTTAATATGTGATGATATTTAAATATATCCAACCGTATTAGGAAAAATCATTTATTTTTAATGATACAAAAAATATATGCATATCAGACGAATATTGATAAATATCATATCTAAAATAGATATAATATACAAACACAATAACTCGACAAAATGTCCGTATTATACATTATTTCAAATATCAAAAGTTGTTAAAAGACAAGAAAGGAGACAAGAGGTAGGGACAAAAGATTTTAACCACATGAATAAGAAGGACTCAAATATAGCTAGCAATGCAACACAACAATTAACAACCATGTCTCTTTGAAGTGACCCCAGCTATATGTTTGTTACACTCTTATCTTTGAATTGTATAAAATGGTTGTAGAATGTCTATGGACTATGGATGGTATTTCTTGAATTCTGTCATCAGTTAACGTTCGATGTGTATACACTCATCATTTTTGGACCTTAGTATTAATACCGTTAGCTAGCTAGTGGGTCATCATCAATTTCTAAATTACATCATTCACTATCTGGCAATTTAGGAAAATAATTTACTTACTAGGCTAATGCTGGACTCAGAAAATTTTAATACAGGAGACATGGATAAAATTATTATTATTGTTTTTTGATATAGAATAATATTTTATATAATTTAAGGCTAGAATAATTTATTGTACAAAAAATTATATAAATTGATTAGTTTATGGGTTATAAAAAAAATTATATATTCAAGTATTCGTTAGATTTATTTCAATCGTAAAGTGTACAAGATATATTATTCATAAAAAAAATTTTACCCAAAACATTTGTTATGTATATTGCAGATATTTGTATGTAGGGACTAGGGGTAAGTGCTCCCTCCTATAAGGCTGGCTCTGTGGTTCCTGGTCTACAAAAAAACAAACAAACTTTAAGTTGGGGATATTTGTGGACAATAGAATTCAGCAAGTAGTAGTGATAGTCTGATAGAGGAGATGAATTGATGTATGCATATTGGTTATTAGTTTTGTATGCATTAATTCAACTATTGGTTGAATTCTATTGTTCATAATATTTAAATGCTATAACAACATATGCAATAATAACGTGTTACAATTATTTTGTTAATCCATTTAAATTAGTCTAGTATTTAGTTCATTAGTTTGTTTAAATAGGTGTTGGAATTTGAATTCCGCTTTGTATATGTAGTAATTTATTGGCCAACGACAAACTTTTACATAGAATTTCGATTCATGACGAATTAATCTTTGATTTACCAAATTGAGAAATTCCGTGAACAATAAAAAAAAACTTGTTACAACTTTTTTTTTGTTTAAATCATAGTTGAAAGAATCGAATCGATGATCAAACTGCTCAGACTATTGATTCATTGGTTTATTAGTTTAACTGATAAATTACTGGTTGAACCGGTAAAATCGGTCCTATGTAAATAAAAAATATAAAATAAACAACTAATACAAAGATAGATATTAAATTAGTTAGTACTATTACACTAGTATCTTAATTTGATATAATAAGAATAACAATCCATAATATCAGTAAATTTCAATACTAGTATCAAATAAGATAACTTTAATTAACATTAATATTGAAATAGATAAAGTAAATTAATAAATTTTTAGTAAAGTTTATATTTCTATTAATAATAGTACATAGTTAAAAATATAATTAATTCAAAAAATAGAGAATATAAAATTAAAATTAAATTAGATATTTATAAAATTATTTAATTCAAGAGTTACTATATAATTAGTTTTTGTCGTTTAAAATCTTAAGAACCACAATGACAAAGTGGCAACAAGGAAGAAGCATAACCAATAGGTCTCTTGTTGGAACTCTAGGGCTAACATTTTGGACTTCTCCAAACTAACACATGCTAATAGGTTGACAAGTGGCACACTGAGGATCGTACATCGCAGTGGATCACAAGTCAAGATGCGCTACTATGGAGTACCATAAAGTGACAACCGAATCGGTTAAATCGATTTCTGTCAATTTTTATCAAATTTGATCGGTTTTTTTCGATTTTTATCGGTTTATATCAATTTTTATCCTTATACGGTCTAAAAATAAATTAAACCAGTTTATAATTTGATTCACTGGTTTTTCGATTAAATTGATTGGTCTGATTCAGTTTTTACAATTATAGTTTAAACAACTGAGATATATATGAGTGTTTTTTTTTTTATTTTATATGATATCTCCAATTACATTACTTATTAACAAATAAAAGCAGGCCTAGTCCCCTCCACCCTAAAAGGTAAAAATAAAAAAATTAAAGAAAAAATAATTATTGTGATATCTAATTCATTATGATTAAGTCGAGTTCGTCAAGTATTTAATAGTAATACTCGAATATCAGATAATTTATTAACAAACAATTAATTTTTAAATTAAATATAAATTTGTATTAAATTAGTCATTAAACAGAATAAAAGTGATGAAAGAATAAGTAAAAGATTAGAATAATTTAAAAATAATAAAATATAATAGAATATAACAGAATTGACTCTTTCTTCTCCTAATTTATAATATAATTCAACGAAAATGTTTGATAATCAAAGAAAATCAATCAAAAACAGCCATAACTTGCCTTATTTAGTATTCATTAATTGTTGTGACAATTAATAAATGCTAAATAAGACAAGTTCTGGCTGTTTTTTTTTTTATTTACCTAGTATTACCCTTAATAATTAAAACATACACACTATAATAGATTACATTGCGTTCTTTCAGCAATTGATGTACTTAAATTATAATTTTAATGCTAAAACCAGTAATTCGGTCCACAAATTCATGAACAAGTCTCGAATTGGATAGCATGTGAACTTGACAAAAGAGGAAGCCATTATTATTCTCCAATTTGTTGGATGATACGAATCATTAATTAATTAATTTACTTGATTATCACTCGCTAATTACTTATGGTGTGCTATGGCTATTAATTATCAGCGACTATATATTAAAAAGATTATGGTTTTTTCTTTGAGATCTATTCTTGGGATTTGGATTCTCTAAAGTTTGAATTTTACTTTAGAGAGTAAAGTGTGATCTCTCACCATTGATTTCATAGGTGGGACCAATAATAAATATGAAAGAGAAACTATTCAAGGGTAGAAGATCACATTTTACTCTCTAAAGTAAAATTCAAACTTTAGAGGATCCAAATTCCTATTCTTGAGATTACCAACCACCACATACAACTGAAAACTATATAACACTGATGGAAACATGTGCTATTTGGGGGGGGGGTTAGTTTATAGGGATTTAATTTGTTGTGGTATTCTTCTTTATATATATATATAAATAAGGGTACTTGTATCTTTAATTTAAATCAATAGTTTTAAAATTTATTTTTAATTTTAAAAATAATTAAGAAAATAACTTCTGTTACCAAGATACATAACAAGTTTTACTTTTTAGTTACATATTCTATACCATAATTTTAAACAACCAAGTATTTTACATAATTAAGTTCAACCAAATTATGATATATATTTACTTTTTTTTTAATTTATTTTCTTTCCCCCCTTCTTTTTTTTTTAGTCTTTTTTTTTTCTCTCATTTGATTTTTCTCCTTTTTCATCATTGTCATCATCGTCGTTATTATCGATGTCATTATCAGTGATATCGTTTTCTTCTTCTTTTTATATGTGTTTTTTGTTCTTAATTATTTTTTTTTTTGTATTTTTAAAAAGTTTATGAAGGAAAAAAATAAAGAAAAAAAACATATCACAAAAAATGATGATGATAATGATGAAGAAAAAGAATGATATCGAAATTTTTTAAATAAAACATAGAAAAAAAATGATACCAAAATATGTTATATAAAGCACACGCGAAAAAGAATGAAAAAATGTGAATAAGTGCATGATTCAAATGAAAAAATGTGAATAAGTGCATGATTCACGCACATCTCATATGAGTAATTTTTGTTAGGTTTAATTTATGTCAATTTAATTGAATTTAGTTAACAAAAATACTTAAATATCTAACAATATTTTATTTTATAATAAGATTGGTACCTTGTAATTATATAAGGTATCATAATAATTTCCTAAATTATATCTATTATCAATAATGTAAGATAATTTTTTATAAGTATTTTTTTGGGTGAATTAGTACACCTAAACAAGTCTTAGTCTTATTACTAGGAATTCGACTAATCTAACATGATGGATAAGTAAATAGTTAAGACAAAATATTAATACTCCTAAATTTTTGTACTATTAATCGATTTCACATTGATGTTTATATAAATATATTTATGTTAATGGTAATGTTAGCGAGATTATAAATAAAATTATCAAAATTTATCTTATTTAATATTTATTAATTATTACAACAATTAATAAATATTTAATAAAATAAATTATAATTATTTTTTATAATTTTTTTTAATTACCAAACATTTCTTTTATGCTAATAAAGGTATATTTTACTCAATTAGTCATTATATTAAAAAAAATTGTAAATACAAGTATCCTTTAAGTTAACAATATAAGTTCACTGTATAACAATTAAATTATTCTTAGAAATAAACAACAGAATTATTAGTGTTGTTGACTTCAAAAAAAAAAAAAAAAAAAGTGAAAACATGTGCTAAGGTATAAAAAAAAAAATATTCTTGTTATATCCCTAACCATTACTAGACATTGTCTCCTCTTGATAATAAGATTTGGAAACCAATTAATTAAATATAATCCCATAAGACAATATATATCTTCTACCAACCAACTTGGTTTCTTTAAGATCACTTCCTCTCTGACATATATATATATATACTCACACATTGTTCAGTTATGTAAAATAAAATAACCTTAAAGAAACATTTTAAGTGCACTCGGAGTACTGGTGCACCAGTTATTTTAACCGTTGATATCAATTAATATATATTATATATATTTTTTATAATTCAGATCAACGGTTAAAACAACTGAAACATCGATACTCTCCATGCACTTGAAATGTTTCCTAAACTTTATTATTATTGTTATTATTACTATTATTATATTACACTGTAATATATCAATAAAGATTCATATCCACTTGCACTCATGCATGTAGGTATTATGTCATGTGGGCGTATTGAAATTTGTATACGCTTGATTTATTGCTTGTACTTGGTGAAACATCAATCATGTAACAACACCATGAATTATTAATTAGACTTTAAATTAAATAAATTAAGGTTATTAACTAAAATTAATTATTGTCCTTTGCATAATTCAAGGAATATATCGATTGTTTCAATCCAAAGAACAAGTTAGATTATTTGTCTTCAATAGAATTTCAATTCATAATGGAGTCGTTAGCAATGTATTATATGGATCTATCTGTTCAAAATAACTAGTACATCAATCACTATTTATCTGGAAACATATTTTTATTCTTATTGTTTAATTAATTTTAGTTAATTAAGTGGAAGACAAAATTATCATATATTCCTCAATCAACATGCTAAGAAGACAAAAAAAAACAGCTAAAACTTGTCTTATTTAGTATTTATTAATTGTCGTAATAATTAATAAATACTAAACAAGGCAAGTTATGGCTGTTTTTGGCTGATTTTCTTTGGTTACCAAACATTTCCGATATATTAAATATGTGCCAATCACTAAAGATACATTGTTTCTTTCTTATTGCAACCATTATTAGGGTTTGTGCATGGATATAGGACTTTAAGCCCTTAAATGAAAGCATGAAAATGATATTTCAGTTATTAAAGATTCAAAAATAATACTTAGATATCTTGTTTTATACTGTTTTGTCTACTCCTTCTACTACAAGGTATCTCAATTCACATTTTGTGGGCTCCCTAATGGTTGACATCAATATTTACAAGCTATATTGAAATATTGAACAATCTGAACTTAGAACAAATAATAATACCCCCAAATTAATTAGTTCCTAGCGATTTTGGTATTATTAGACAAATTAGTTCCACTTTTTTTTAGTTAATACTCAATTTGGTTCCTGAAGTTACACGCAAGTCTCAATTTAGTCTCTAAGGTTTCAATTGCCTCTATTTAGTCCCCAAAATTTATAAATGTGCCTCATATTAGTCCCTGAGACTATTTTTAGTATAAAAACGTTAATGGAGCGCTGTTATAGACTATCAGATGTTACAGTAAAACTTGTAAAATAATGCAGTATTGATTTTGGCATTTAAATAGCTCAAAAACAACATCATATTACTTATTTTGTTAGGTAAAATTTTAATAAACACCATTTACGATGTTGTTTTTGAGTTATTTGAGTGCCAAAACTAAAACGACATCATTTTACAAAGTTTAATGTGGCATCCGACTGTTCACGACAGTGTTCCGTTAACGTTTGTACGTTAAAAATTGTTTCAAGGAATAATATGAGTTATTATATTTACAAAGTTTGGGGACTAAATAAAGGCAATTAAAACTTTAGGGACTAAATTGAGACTTACATGCAAGTTCAGAAACCAAATTGAATATTATTTTTTTTTTATACATTCGTCCCAAATTTTAGAATATTAGACAAATTAGTTCTTAGTAGTTTTTTTTTTAAAGTGACCAAATTTAATTTTTATAAAAATAATATGATTGAGGAATTAAAATGTATAAAATTTTAAAAAATAAGGGATAAATTTGTCTATTTATTTTGTTAAAGACTAAATTATCCAATACAAAAATGGTTAGAGATCAATTTGAGGGTTAATCTTTAGAAACTGTTATGGAAATAATCAATGCAATGCAACATGGTATTTTACGTGGTGGTATATATGTAATATCTATTATTGTTGGTTTATGAAGTTTATTTGACAATATGCTATCGACAAATTCACTTTTTAACATTTTTTAAATTAGAATTTACAATTCTCTAAAGGTGAATTTCTATTTGTTTTCATATTTTTTAAAATCACCAAAAATTCTCATTTAATTTTTTGAGATTTCACCCCACAATAAAGCATATGAAATTTTTATTGCCTTAAAAATTTTATTTTCGTTTTTATACATAACATTTTCTTAATCAAGTTGATAGAATGAAGTTCCACGTTATGCCTCTATCTTAATAGAACTTTTTCATTATTGCTAGCATTGTGTTGCTGTGGTATTGTAATTACTAATTGACATCGATAATTGCTGTTTTGTTGATCGATATGAAATTTTTAAAATTGAATCTTGAAAGTTTGATTAAATTTTTGGGTCTGAAATTTTGAATTTTTGCTTGATTTACACTTCTTATTGATTCTACTTATTGTTGGTGAGGTTGAAATTGAAAATTGAAATCTATTGCTTTTTGTTCTATGTGTGCAGAAGTTATTGCTAAGTCTGAAATTGTTATTGTTGCATGCTTGAATTCTGCATCAGAGAGTTGTTGAATTTGCTTCTAGAGTTTGGTTGAATTTTCTGCTTCTAAATTTTCTGTATCTAGATTTCTTGATTTTGTCTGTTGTGTTTGAAATTCAAACTTGAAATATGATGATGATTTTTTGTTTTTGTGTGTCTGCATTATTTTTGAATTCTGGAATTTTTATTTCTGCATTCTCAAATGATACATCTTTATATTTGAAATTCGAATTCTGTAATTGTAGATATGCGATTAATAACTTTTCTGCTTTTAGATTTGGTGAATCGTTGTTGAGTAGTTGAAAATCTGCCTCTGAAAATGGCCTGAATGTTTGGATTTGGATTGTCTCTTGATGAACTTGGTTCTGGACTTGCTGATGTTACACAATTTGCTTCTTCTTAAATCATCTAGTTTATGGTTGCATAAATTTTGGCACAAATTTTTTTAATTTCTTCATGTATCTTGTTTTATTTTTGATAATTTAAATTCAAATATTGTAAGCTAATTTAAATCTAATTCCAAATCAATGAAAATTACTATAGAAATTTGACATGGTATTCAATGAAAATCCCATTTGATACGAATTTGTGTAAAAAAATAGAGAATTAGGTAGAAATAAAAGAAAATAGAATAAAAATTTTTAAAATTAATGTCAAAAAGAAAAAATAGGATTTCTAATTATATTATGTATTATTATATTATTATATTATATTTCTATTTATAGTATAATTTTTTAATTGGGTTGTAACATACTAATCCTAACATACTAATCCTAACATTCGCAAGCATGTTAGGTATGTTCTAAAGTTTTGGTTTAAAAAAAAACCACTAGAAGAATGATAAGATAAGTAGGTTTCGAAAAATTTTGTAATTAATTTATAGATTTATAAGTAAAATAAAGTATCAAATAATTGCTGAAAAATTTTGTAATAAATTTTTAAAATATTATATGTACACAAAATTAATTATTAAATTAATTACTATATATTTATGTATAAATACATGTATTTAAAGACTAAAAAAATAAATATATATTATTTAACTTATTTTTAATACATATTTTATATTTCAATAAGAGTGACTGATTTTTATCTATATGTAACATAATTAAATAAAGTTATAAATTTAAAAAACAAAACCAAATAAGTCCATAAAAAATTGAGTCTGAGTTTATAGGTTCCTGAAAATTATATTGTTAATTAACACAGTACCAAGATCTATAATTTTGATGTTATAATTTTTCAAATACTTATGAAGTAGTATTTTTTTCTTATAAATCCATAAATCTACTAAAAAATTTTCTCAAAAGTCTACTTATTTTATTACTCAAAATAGAAACAAGGGCAATTTACGTTAGTAAATTGTTTGATCTCCAATATTACGCAAATACATTGTTTCCAAATTTAATACGCAAATGCATTGTTTCACTATTTTATGTAAACCGCTACTGGCAGTAGCAGTTTACAGGTGTGCATAAACCGTTACAACCAGCCGCGGTTTATGTGTGTGAGTGTGTGAGTGTAAACTACTGCTGGCAGCAGCGGTTTACGTGCGTGTGTGTGTGAGTGTAAACCGCTACTGGCAGTAGCGGTTTACGTGTGTGTGTGTGTGTGTGTGTGTGTGTGTAAACCTAGCGGTTTACGTGTGCTGCTTTGCCTATATAAATCGTGGTTGTAGTCGCGGATTATGCATTTAGATGGTTTGTGGAGTTTTTTAGAGAGAGAAAATTCTAGAGAGAGGTAAGAGCAAACCGCTACTGTCCGCATCTACGCACGGGCCTACATCATGATGCTGTTATCGACTCAGTTATTTGGGGACAAGAGTGCGAACCGGGTACATATACGGTGGTTGCCATTTGTGGCAAACCTTGATGACATGGGGAGGTATAGCTAGGGGTCGGCCGCTCTGGCATGGCTGTACCGATGCATGTGTCGGGTAGCGAACAGAAATGTGGCGATGGTTACATGATGCGATGCAGGAGGATGATGCAGGCGGAGAGGCTAGAGCTGAGGTCGATCACCGTGTTCGTCGGTCTAGTGCCAGACGCGGGAGAACAGTGGATCCTACACAGTTTGGTGGTGGAGTTAGTGGGACCGCAGCGAGTCAGGCTGGAGGGGGACATTTACCAGCAGATCTTACTCTCCGATGTCAGAGCCCAGCTCTCACATGTATGCGCAGCCTTCCGATAACTAGGCCGGAATCCATAAGTCGCCTCCGTTGCCTCTTGCAACACCTTGATCGACACCGACGCATCAGCTCGAACCAACGGATAGATTCTCGCACAAATGACATGATAATCAAGTTGCTTGTGGTCGCTTGATATCGATGTGGCCATACACGTGTGCGGACCGTTGTACCTCCTAACTTCCCATGTGCTCTTCCTTTTTCGCATGACTATCCGAATCAACCACGTGCACCCGTTACCAAACTCTTTACATCTCCCTTGGTATTTCAGATTGTCGGACTCCATAACCTTGTACTCAACTCCACGCCGAATACTGTAATCTTTTACACTCAACACGGCTTCCTCTTTACTCTGGAAAGATTGGCCAATCTGAAATTCAGTCATAGGTGTCCCATCATGCATGCCCTGCCCATTGAATGTTGCATCTACATTCTGCTGTTGGCCGACGACTTCCAAGTTCAAAGAAGAGAGGTGGGGAGGGTACTCTTGTGTTGCAGAACCGGAACCTCCATGGGCTGAACATCCACCTCTTGGAATATCATCATCACTATCCCCACCAATATTGACAGGCTCCTCATCTGAATCATCGTCAAACAGTGCATTCTTAACTCGATCCGGTCCGGCATCGCATTCAAAATCAGGAACAACATGACCAATATATGCATGAACAGCCCCAGCACGTTCGGGCTCCGCATTCGGAAAGGCCACTGCTACCACAGGCATCGATGTTGATGCACCACCAGCTGGGGTCGACTGAGGATTAGGTGCCGATGCTCCAGAGCTATCCACACCATCTTCCAACTTCGCAAACAGCTCAGTTATCCTCACCTCCGAAAAACTACGCCTGCAGTGAAACAAGACCTGCAAGTCTTCATCCGACCCGATCACGAAGGTCTCATATCTCACACCAGTTGAGACAACGTCAATGGAAATCTTGTAAAATAATTTTTTTACCCACTTCGTCCCACACGTACCGAGCTTTCGTAATATGCTTTGCTTAATCTCCGCCAACGTATTCGACGATCGGATAAAAACACTAAGCGGTTCTCTATCTGTGAATTTTACACCATGCCTTTTGCTCTTTTGAATTTTTCCAGAGCAGTGAACCAGAGCCACAAAGCTATCCTCCCCCTCCATTTGTGAATAACACTCTACCTCTCCATATTTGGCCCCTCTATGGTTTATATAGGCAGCCACATTCAGCCCATCACACGTAAACCGCTACTGGCAGTAGCGGTTTACACACACACACACATACACGTAAACCGCTACTGCCAGTAGCGGTTTACACTCACACACACACGTAAACCGCTACTGCTAGTAGCGGTTTACACTAACACACGCGCACGTAAACCGCTGCTGCCAGCAGCGGTTTACACTCACACACTCACACACATAAACCGCGGCTGGTTGTAGCGGTTTATGCACACCTGTAAACCGCTACTGCCAGTAGCAGTTTACATAAAATAGTGAAACAATGCATTTGCGTATTAAATTTGGAAACAATATATTTGCGTAATATTGGGAGTCAAACAATTTAGATGCGTAAATTGCCCTAGAAACAATGTACTATATATATTAAAATAGACACGTGTGATGTCTTAATGAGTTTGAAAATCCCTTCTTACCTATTATGTAATTATTTTATGGAAAAGTATAGGTACCAACATATTATCTGCCAACTTATTGCTAACAATAATTAATTATTATATTTTAAATATATATATAAAGAGACACATCCAGAAAATATATTTATAAAGACATTTCTATTAAACACAATCATAAAAAAGACATTTTATTAGACACATCTACAAAGACACTTCTATAAAATACAGTTATAAATAAGAGTTAGCAGAAGTTGGCAGATATACTGTTGGTAAGTAGCGGACCGTTATTTTATATAAACTTTCACCAAAAATGAATTTTCCAGTCTTACAAAGTAGTTTTCTACTATTATGTGAAGTTCCCAAATATTCCATATATGATTCAACATATAGTATTTATTTGTACGTGGCAATAACTCAAGGGCACTCTTTTGAATGTCACGTAATTCTAGAATTACAATTATTACCTATTATAAAAAAGTTCGAATTTATTTTTCCTTTAATTTGTAAAATTTTTTATATTGTTATATATCATTCTACACAACTTGAATATATATATCGTCATTTTATAAGTCTTTTCTATATTTTATATTCAATCTTGTTTAAAATAAGTTTTCTTTATGTATTTATAGATTTATTAAAAAAAAACTAACATATTTAGATTTGAGATTATTTAAATATATTAAATTTGTAATAATCTTAAAAAAATATATTTTAGAAAGAAGGAGGGGAGTAAGTGGTTAACATCGAAATTAAAGAATAATCACATGGATGTGCACATTGACATTAGTATAAAGTGTGATTTGCAAAATTTGTGACCTGAATTAAGAAAGCGTTGGTTCAACTTGGTTAATTCTTTTGTCTGGTCAAATGTGATAGAATCTTTTGCATTAATGGGTATACGCATATTAAGGCCATGCACGAGTGGATAAGAAATTTAATCTCCACCATCCCTATCTGGCTATCTTACCAACAAGAGAATTTGGTATACTCACGATTAATGTCATTTTTTTTTCTTCTGCAATACGTAATAACTAATATTACTATATATTTACTTCATTCAATTTAATCCAAGCGTTTTAAGCGTTTAAATAAGGAGAAGAATCATCATGGTTGAATCTGATTCCAGAAAGAGTATGGGGAATCACCTTGATAATTTGTAGCGGCCCGCCCAACCCGCCCCATCCCACTTAGACCCACTCCGCCAATTAAAATGGGTTCAAAATGTTAGTCCATCTATGGCGGATTGGCGGGTCGGCGGGCTAATCCGTTTGACTCTTTTTTTTTTAAAATAAAATTAATTAAAATTAATTAAAAAATTAAATACAAATAAAAAATAGTCAAATTATAATATAATTTTTTTACTATTTTTTTTATTTTTAATTTCAATAAAATTGTTCAAAATAATATTTATCAATAAAACTATCTTTATTTTAAAAAACAAGTCACAAAATTTGAACAAATATACGAAATTGTAAAATAAAATAAATAAAGTTAATAACTACAAGAAGAATAAAAATAAAAACAAAAAAAATGTTTGAAAATTCTATAATTATTAATTTTATAATAGTAATCACTTTTTTATTTAATAAAAAATAAAAATAAAAATTTTCGGTCTGGCAGACCGGTCCGTCCCGCTAATTTGGCAGTGCGAATTTGGCGAATTTTTTTAATTTGGCGGACTCTAAATCCTAGACCGACCCGTCCTTTTTAGCGGGTCGACCTGATAGATTTAACTCGTTTTGCCACCCCTAATAATTTGATATGATGTTTAATAAAAGTACTAATATAAAGAGAAGAATTTTGAATAAAGAAAGAATCAGAGAGATTTATGGTACCATTATCTGTCATCTAATTTGATTATATTGATTATAGATTTAATAGATAATCGAGTATAATTGAATCATACTCGATTAAATTCGGTCTTAATTAATTTAGATATTGATTTTGGGATGGCGAAATCTGAATCAATTCTAATTAATTTAATATTAATTAAAAATAAATAAAATCTAATAATATATATACATCTTTATCTCTTAATCTAAAAGTCTTTTAATTATAATAATTATTTAAATTTAAATTAATCATGTATGTCATATTTTATTTTTATTATTATTATTATTATTATTATTATTATTATTACATAGTTATAGTATTTAGATAAGTTTTTAAATTTTTTTATGAATTTCATTTTTAATTGGGTATCAATTACTCGGACCAATTTAATTTGAATTTAATCAGTTTAGAATGATTTAGGTTCACTTACAAAAAATTTTAAAATCAAACTAATCCAAATCAATTAAAATTTAATTATTTTGACTCTTATTTTATTTTAAATCCAAACAAACTCGATCCCTGTACACCTTAAAAAAAAATTGTTATGAAAGTAGCTAGATGTCCCACGTAATAAATTTGGAATGAATATAGTAGATAAATAGTAGACATACTAATTGTAATTTTAAATGCAACAATGCAATCCTCACCCTCATACCAAACATGCTTGCCCATGTGTCCAACAGAACAATCTCTTCTGCCATGGTTGATGTTAGTTGTTTTCATATTAGCTAATATTTTAAATTAATATTTTATTTTTGTATTATTAAAATTTAAAAATTATAAATTAATATTTAAAGTTTAAAATTTAAGATTTTTATATATATATATATTTTTTTTTGAAACAAAAAGAACTTAACACACTAAAGTGGAATATATAGGAGCAAAAAATACAACAAAAACACAGGATAACAAATACAATAAAATAGGACATACTCCATTGTTATTTCTGACATTGCCATTAACAATCAAACAGATCAACACCGCATCAATCTCTGTAACTCAAAAACGACTTATTCTTGATTCCTTCAATACCTGTCTCTGAACTCTGGAACACTTTGTTATTTCGTTCTAACTAAATGTTTCAAGTAATCGCAAAAAATCCTATCAGCCACTTCTTTTGCTCAGACTTACATCCAGGTACTCCAATCTAACTCTAAAAAAAATCTTTAACATTCTCCGGAATAGCCAAAACTTTATCAGCACACGTCAACTAAGCGCACTATACCTGCCACGTAAATTCACAGCCAAAAAACAAATGATGCACAAATTCTATATCCTTTTTATACAAAACACAAATATTATCATTATGATGAATAATCCTGAGCCTATTCGGTCCTCTTTCGTGTTGACCTTACCTACTAAGACAAATTATGCAAATAGTTTAACTCTTGGAGAAACCAAGCCTCTCTATATGGTGCTAGTGAAGCTGTAACTTGTGATGATGTCTTTCGAGAGAGTCTCTTTCTGCAATACCTGTACAAATGAATTAGTGGAAAAAACACATGTTTTGTCAAATTTTCATACAACTGTATTCTCTCTACCAACCGATAATCTTACAATCCATAACTGGTCATGAAGTTGATTGAGCAACTCTAACTTCCATTGGAATAGCTCTCTCCTCCACTGAAAGTTCCAAATCCATTCTAACCCATCCCAGAACCCACAGTCCCCTATTGATTCTTGTTGATCTGAAACAGAGAAGAGTCTCAGAAAGTTATCTTTCAAAGAGCCACTTTGTAACCAATCATCCTCCCAAAAACGAATACGTCTGCCATTTTTTACCTCCATAGACAAACCACTGATCATCATATCTCTTACCTGTTGCTCCTTAATATTAAGCTGGTAGATCTTTCCACGGGCCACATCTCGACGATAAAGGTTGTTTTGACAACATTACAATTGGGTTCAAATGATTAGAAGAACATATAACCTTTTTTCACAACGGGCAGTCCTCCTTTGAGAAGCGCCACCACCACTTGGACAAAAGCGACGCATTTCTGATTAATACATCTCCCACCCCCAAACCACCTAACTTTTTCGGAGCTTGAACCACCTCCCATTTCACAAGTGGAATACCATTATTCCCATATTTTTTACTTCACAAGAACTTTCTTTGTAACCCAATTATCTTTTGTACAATCGCCTTTGGTATCTTATACAAGTTTAAGTAGTAAACCGGCAGGCTATTAAGAACCAATTTTATGAGAACTAACTTACCAGCTTTGTTGAGGAATTTAGCTTTTCGTAAGTTCATGTTATCTTTCGCTTTGTCAATGATTGATTTCCAGATCTTCACCAACCGAAGATTCGCACTTAGAGAAATTCCTAGATATCTGACAGATAAAGCAGCTTCAGCACATCCTAGCAAACCATACATATTCGTCACCCATTCCTTTTTACAGTTGACTGAGATCAAGCTTGACTTATTAAAGTTAATATTCAGGCCAGATATCAACTCAAAACAACGCAAAAGTCTCTTATAATTCACAAGCGTCTTTATTTTCTGTGAACAAAATAAAATTGTGTTATCTACAAATTAGAGATGCGATAATTCTATGTTTAATTAGGTAAATTAATCATATCCAAAAATTAGAATAGCCTTGCTCCTATCAGAATTGCAGTTAGCATGCTCGTCATATATCTACTATTTATTTAAAATTACATATCAAGAAAATTAATGATGAAATTCCTATTTTGATAATGTTATATTCTATATGATTTTTTTATTATATTTTGTAAAAATTAATAAAAAATGAGTGACATTGTCAAAATAGAAGTAATGTTATTATTTCCTATAAACTATTTTTTTTCTTTTAGATATAATTTGGATTGGAAATAAAAAAAATTCCTACAGAAACCGATGTGAGTTGCAAAATTTTATTCTTCACTTTTTCTTCTTCATAAATCGTGCTAACGTACGTAGTGATTTATGAGTTTTTCATGCTTTAACGTAATTCACGATGAGTTAGAAAGGTTTACATAAAAATTGTTAAACCTCTTTATAAGTTGTAGCGATTTATATAAATTAAAATTGATACAGGACCCAAATATAATCAATTCTTATTTATTATATTTGAATAATTTTAAATATACTTTTTCTTTATTTAAATATATAATAACTTACCCGCTATAATTATACACCTCTATTATTTTCGAAGTAACAGAAAATGATGCATGAAGGTGCAAGTTTTGAAGTTGAAAAGTTTTTAAGTATACCGGTATATTGGTGTTTCAGTGATTTTTAACCGTTGATCTTAATTATATATATTATATATATTTCTTATAATTAAGATCAACGGTTAAAAATCACTGAAATACCAGTATATCAATATACCAGTATACAAGTATACTTGAAAATTTTCCTTTCAAGTTATTCTAAAATTTGAATGAATTTGTGATAAATAGCTAACCTTGGAAATGGCATATCCGTGGGAGTTAGTATTTAGAATAAAGTGTCCCCATGGTACGGTTTTCCCCTGGACCCAAGTAATTAATTTTGTATAGTTTGACTCATATATGTTGAAATTTGCTGTGTTTTTGAGTGATGATTCTTCACAACAGTTCATAATACTGATGAGAGATACCCTACTTCTTTCGTCATTTCATTTCCTTGCTCCCTCACACCTTCATCAACTACTTTATATCTACATATGCATGCTACCTGCTATATATCATACATATATATATATATATATCACATCCCACATGCATTAATATGTATGATAATAATGTTGCCATGCAATTGTATATGTATGTATGTGTATGTGTATCTGTAATTCTGTATAATATATATATATATATATATATATATATATATATATATATATATATATATATATATATATATATATATATATATATTGAGATAATATTCAATTTGGTACCTGAAATTACACTCGAGCCTCAATTTAGTACTTAAAATTTTAATTGCCTCAATTTAATTCCCAAACTTTTCAATTGACTCTATGACGGAAACCACTGTAGGGACTAACGTGATTAAAATTTGAAAAGTTTAGGGACTAAATTGAGGCAATTGAAACTTCAAAGACTAAATTGAGGCCCGAGTGTAACTTCAGGGACTAAACTGAGTATTTTCTCATATTTTTTTGTGTTTGTATATAATATTATATACGTGGTTAAAAATATAATAATTTATGACCTTTTTTATTAGGTTAAATATTTTAGAGAAATGGTTACATAATATTATATAAGAATTTTTATCACCTAAAAATTTAAAGTTTGCGATCTTTGTTAACCCTAAAATATTTTTTTTTAAAATAAGTCAAATAAAAAGAAAAAATGAGGGGATATGTCAAAAATACAATCATTTATGTAACTCTTTTTATTAGTTTAAATTTTTAGAAAAAGTAGTTAACATAACATGTTAAAGGTTAATTACTTAAGTGTTATCATGTGCACTTTAATGTTGCATTTTAAAAAATACTGAAAATTGACATGAATTTCTCTATGTGCATTTTACTATATAAAAGAACGATAATACTAGTTGAAATTTAGAATTTAGAGTTTAGCGTTTAGTGATTAAAATTTAGAATTTAGAATGTATGATAAAAAATATTTTTAAAAATTAATTGATGTTAGTTGAAAAAATCAAGTTGTTAATTGAACTCTATACTAATTAATTTGAATAACCACTAAATACCCCCATTTTAATTGATAATTTAATTTCCTAAATTATCTTAAGTATGAGCTATTTTTCTTTAAATAATGGTTGATGATTTGCATAGGAGCTAAAGTCCATATAATATAACATCAACAAATTTCATTAAAGAAAAAAGAAAAGAAAAATTATGGAAATAATATATATATATATATATATATATATATAGTTTTCTGACTAAATGAAAATAATTTAAAAAAAAAAAAAGAAAAAATCTAGATATTGATATTACACATAAACATACATATATAAGGGATTCTATATACATGATGCACCTTCTTCATGTAACCCTCCCTAAAGGTAATAATTTATTGCACAGAACCCCCTCAATGAAGCAAATCACATGGCATGTTCCTAGTCATCTAATCGAACGGCCACGATCGAATCGCAATTAATCACAAATCATCAACAGCCGTTAGATGTGTCCTATGTATCCAATTTAATTAGTGCTGGCCTGTATTGGGTTTGGTTTTGTTTAGGGAACAATCTGTCCCCACACTTGTTTCTCATGTGACCGACAATTTCCCATTCCTTGACCTGTCTTTGCTCCCACTATGTCCTTTCCTTTCTCATTTTATATATACAATCACTTAGCTTATGTTAATTTATATCATATATATATAACACTAAGTTCTTTCTTCATTCTTAGGCAAAAAGCATTGTTTCTTCACCATATTTTCTTATCAAAACAAGAGGGGAGAAAAAAAAAATCATTCTCAAATTACAAAAGAATTTAATTTTGATATACTGATCGACTATGGCGAGAGAAAGTCTCGGATTTGAAATCACGGAGCTAAGGTTAGGTTTACCCGGCGAGCCTAAAAGTTTGGTGAGTACTAATAAGAATGAGAAGAAGAGAATGTTTTCGGAGATTGATGGCAATGGTGACAACGAGAAGAAGAGTAACACTGGAGGCAACCTGAAGACTACTGAGTCGAAGGCTCAGGTCGTAGGGTGGCCTCCAGTGTGCTCGTACCGGAAGAAGAACAGCATGAATGAGGCTACAAAGATGTATGTGAAGGTTAGCATGGATGGTGCTCCTTTCTTGAGGAAAATTGATTTGGGAATGCATAAGGGATACTCTGAGTTAGCCTTGGCCTTGGAGAAGCTCTTTGGTTGCTATGGAATGGGTGAGTTTTTATTTTAATTTGCATTATCATTACATTATTTTTTCTTGAACTGTTATATATATAGCTTTCTTATTGTTTGTTACATTACATGATGTTTTCAATTTTCATGGTATAAAAATAGGTTAAACATGCTTAAGTAATAATCAAGACATGCAAAAATATATATAGAGGAGGATTAGGTAGTATATATATTTAATTTTATAAAAAACTGGGTTTTTTTTTTTCAGTTTCTACCTTAATTTCTAGTTTTCCTTTATTTATTTTTTTTTTCGGAATTCATATATAAAAAAATTAAAAAGAGCTTTTTTTTTTTAAAGAGAGAATAATGTTCTGGGCTTTTTTTATTATTTCTTTCGTAAAATTTTAAAAATAAAATAGATAAGAAAAAAAAAGGGAACAGATAATAAAAACACTGACTGTAATATTATATGGAGTGCACGCTTGAACTATATAATGGTGATTTTTTTAAATATATGAGATTTAAATAAGTTAAAAATTTAACATATCCCGTGATCTTGCCTTAACTAGATAGAAAGAAACTAGTGTAAACTACTTACAATATTTTTCCAATATATATATATATATATATCTTAGTTTCTTTATGTTGATCATGATGATGAGGACCACATAGGCATAGATCGTGGACCTTATACTAATTACTATATTAGTAAGGGTAATTAGCAACACGAGAAGGACTATAAGTAACACTTTCCATTAATCCTTTAGTACTATGTAATATACATAATAGAATAAAAGGCTTTTTAGTTATTCTTAAAGCGTTACGTGTATTCTATATATGTAAGTCGACATATATAACTTCAGGGTAGATTATGCTAATTATATAAGTCAAATCTATATTGACCGGCATATATTATTATGGAATACAAACATAAGGATCTTGAAGAATATTTTGTGTAATGTTAATAATAAGCATAGAAAAAAATATAATTGTGTCGAGTTATAGTTTAAAGGTAAAAACTCAGGTGAAGTCAACTTCACGTGAAGTTGATATTTGAGAATCGTTAAATGAAAATTTAGTCAAATTAGTTAAATCATTTAATGGCTCTCAGATATCAACTTCATATGAAGTCGACTCCACATGAGTTTTTACCTAGTTTAAATGTCATAATTTCTTTATATTCGAACCTGCGATCTCTACGTGAATATAAAAAAATTATGTCATTTAAGTTATAGCTCGTTGGCAATTTCACTCCTAATTTAAAAAAAATAGAAAGAATATAATTAATTAGTAATAGCAAAATAATTTAAAAGATTATACATAGATCAATAACCAGTTAGATATACACTAAAATTAATTATCAGTATAAAATATTTATTAAAATATAAAATATATATTAAATATAAATTAAATTATATATATTTATATAAAATTACATCATGATTAATTTTAATAGCTGATTTTAGGGTATAAATAACATTATAATTAAAAAGGGACAAAAGTGGGACAACAATTATAATTAGTATGTTTAATAATAATTAGACATTCTCCTTATAATTAGGTGATGGCGTGCATATATATATATAAAGCTGAACTGGCAAGTAATCATCTCATAGACAAAAGAATTTATGCACACTGGATTATGTTGTATATAATAATGATACTAATACTAATTAACTATTCATAAGCACTCAATTAGAATGTGATTAAAGGTAATAAGGGAACCAAACATATAAACACATCAAAAAGCATATATATAGAATAATGACACAATTAAACATTTTGGTTTATGAAAAAAAAATTAAATTAAATGATTATATATGTCGGCAGGGGAAGCATTGAAGGATCCAGAGAACTGTGAACACGTTCCCATTTATGAGGACAAAGAGGGTGATTGGATGCTTGTTGGAGATGTTCCTTGGGAGTAAGTCCCTAATTATTATCACCCTTAATTTAATTAGCTTCCTTCTAATTTTATTTTGTTATATCTATATTGTTAGATCTGTTATTTTTATTTAGGTTAAATTATATAATTAGTTCTTATATTTTTAGTAAAATTGTAAATTGGTTCCTATATTTTAAAAGTTTGTAATTGGATCTCTAACGAGAATTAAAATTTGTAATTTAGTTCCCGCCGGTCAAAAAGTGTTGATTTAACAAAATATTCTCAGAATATACTAAGAATATTCTATTAAAATAGAGAATATGTTAAGAATATTCTATTAATTTAAACACTTTTTGAACGATGGGGATTAAATTGTAAATTTTAATTCTCTTTAGGACCCAATTATAAATTTTTAAAGTGTAGGAACTAATTTGTCATTTCACTGAAAGTATAGGGACCAACTGTGTAATTTAACCTTTTATTTATTATATTGCAATACCAAACAAATATAAATATATTTTTTATTATGATAATATTAGAAAAGAAAAAAATTCAAAATTTATTTTATTTAATATTTTTAATTATTATTAAAATAATAAATATTAAATAAGATAAATTTTAATTATTTTTAGCTAATTTTTTTTGTTATCAAATATTTTTATTTTTATTTCATGAAATAATATGTGATCTATATACTTTTGATATACGATATGAAATAAATTAAAGACTAAACATAAAAATAAAAAAAATTATTCTCTTAATCAAATTTTTTATAAGCGTTCTACCACTTGCTAAACAAAAGGAAAATTATTTTCAAGATTTCAAAACATGCATATATTACTTCATTTACATTTTTATTTATTTAATATTTATTTTTTAAAAAAATAGTATTATATATTGTATTTTTTTCTTATGGGATAATAATAGAGGGGTTTGACTAATTAGTATTTTAATTTTTAAGAACACTTGTTATAGGTTATAAATTAATATACTTAGATAATATATTTAATTTAAATACATTGATTAAAAATATATTATAGAGAGGGTTCAAATTATCCTAAAAAGCACACAAAAAATGGAACAATTTCCCGAATTTTGGGTGGAGGAATCTAAGTATGTCTGAGACAAGTGATAATCTTGAAAGATACTAGCCAAGTAAACCACCAAAATATTTTGTCTACTGTTATAGAGTCAGCTTCAATAATCATCCACTAATACCAACAACTATGTTCCATTTCTTGAATTCAATCATTCTATTTGCTATTTAGAAATTAGAATATAAATTTCGGTTACTTAATTCTGATGTCTAGCTTCTTTTTTTTTTTTAATTTGGTCAATTGCCATTATTGTGTTATTGGTGGTGCTTAATTAGGTTTAATTACTCAACTACTAATTAAACATGCATGCCTGTTTGATTACAACCTAATCAATCATCAACTAAGCTATTTGTCCCAAGATTATTAGTTAAAAATAATTATTAATAAATACTAAATAAAATAAATTTTAATCTTTTTTTTTGTCTCCTTAGTATTACTGATTAGTTAAATATATAGCATGATATCCAATTTGTTCAAAACTGTATTTAACTCAAAAAGATGAGTTTGCCAAAATCATTTTGTAGCAAAAATCATAGGATTGTGTAGTTCTTATGTTTTCTATTTCCATGTCATGAAAACAGAGAATAAAATTTTAGTTGGCATTTGTTATAAGAAATTTTAATTTATTTTTGAAAATTGTCCATGAATATATTATTTCTATGTTTGTTTTAATTTTTATAAATAATTTATCTCTAAAAAAAATTTATTGTCAAAACTCGAAATTGTTATCGTCATCCAAAAAAAATGAATATTTGAGAGTTTATGTTAGCATATAAAATTACTAATATATTTCTTGACTGTTATATTTCTAAAAAAAGAATTCTTCTATTTATTGATATGGGGTATTTTGAGAATTAAAGATCTATTCCTAAAAATATGTATAATAAAACAAACAAAATTGTAATTTGTTATTGGAAATATTAAAAACAATTTCCAATAATTTGTACTATTAAACAAACAAATCTTTTTTATAATAGTCGAAAATAACATTTTCGGAATATATTTTTTAACTTTGAAAACAAATTCTCTCTTAAAATTTTAATAATTAATAATAGTTAGAAAAACCCCAAATAATTTCACATGATTTCAAATTCAAAAAATTTTATACATTTATTAATATTTTTCAGATTTAGAATGAAAGAATGAAATTAAAATTAGAAAAAAAAATTAATCTGAAAAAGAAAAAACAGAAAACGAACCAAAATAAAAACAACCTTTTTTGAACTGAAAAATTCAACAACTTTTTTAAAAACTGAAAATTGAACAACTTTTAAAACTTTCAAATTAAACTTCCCCCTTCCCCTTCCCCATTTTTTAAGCTTGAGAGTAGTAGAAAATTTTTATGAATATTTATTTATTTATTTATTTTAACCGACAATATATCTTGGACCCCATATAACCGACATGCGTGAATAATCCCTCGTTATAATGTTGAATACATCAAATTGAGAATGGAGAAACAATCATTCATAATGGGGTACTCTGAAAAAGCCATAGCCATTATTTTTAGATTGGATGCACCAAAGTAATAAAGAGAATATTTAAATAAAGCTTCTTAGTTGGCCACATTTCCAAGAATAATAATTGTCTCCATCAATAATTATATGGACTTTTCAAAAACCAACAAATTAAACATAAATAAGTATTCCTAAATAATCATTATGATTAGAGTGAATATCCAACCGATTTCTGACAATTATCTCGAAAGGACAACGAGGTCAAAAAAAAATATTCAACTCGGTCCCTGATCTTTTTTTTTGGATTGATTAGTCTCTGTGCCAAAAAAAAAATAACATTGACTTTTTTTGACACAGACTAATTAGTCCCATAAAAGTAAATCTTAGGGGCCGTGTTGGTATTTTTTTTTTGTCAAGAGTCTCGTTATCTTTTGAGATAATTGTGAGGAACTATTTTGAATTTTTCTCTTATGATTATTATAATTATTTATTATGTTCATTTTTGTTTGAAGTTGTAACAATAATATTATTCCTTTTTCATATGTTAAAATTATTTTATGAAAATATATAGTATTGAAAAAATAATGTGATTATATTAATCATGGAGGTAATTTAATTTTGCAGAATGTTTATGGAATCATGCAAGAGGCTTAGGATTATGAAGAGATCAGATGCGTGGCAAATTGAAAGGACATATATAGAGATAGATGAAATTAAGGAAAAAAATGTTTAGTAGTCTTCTAATTAATTAATGTTGTTGTGCACGTTTTGATGATTATGATTATTATTATTATTATTTTATTATTATTTTATATTTGTGTTTTCGTTTCTTTTATATTATATTGAGGAAATTAAGCATGCCTTTATATATTTTTATATATATAGCTTGAATTGATGTACGACTATGAATCAAATTCTGTTTATGTATTAAGACTTAATTAATTATATGTACTTAATTAAATAGGAAACTCGTCGTTTTAGCTAGATTATTAATGTTATTGTTGTGCCATGTTTTTTTGTTTTATAATCTTCATTAAGGGTTATGATCATCTTTTTCACTTGATTATATCCTTTAATTTGCTTATATGATATTCATTATAACTAAGATTCTGTTGTCTTTGTAATTGTATGTAAACATATTTACGAGGCTTGTTACACATATAAGTCTTTTTGGTTTACAAGTCTTATAAGTTGGCACAAGTATAATAAAACACACGTACTACACTCTCACATTCAAGAATAAATAAGCGCACGTTATTCAACCACTTCCTGTTTCCAAAGCGCGCTACTCACCATGTATTATGAACGACTCTTCTTCTTTTTCCTCCATGAAAACGATTTTTTTGCCAAATTTGAAGATAATGGAACTTCAGAAATACACTCAAACGATTACAAAAATACACCAAAAAATTACAGAAATACACCCAAACGGTTACAGGAATTCACCCAAATGATTATAGAAATACACCCAAAGGATTACAGAAATACACCAAAAAGATTTAAGAAATACACCCAAAATTCGTTGAAGTACACCTTATGCATAATTCAGAACTCTTTCTCTTTCTCCTCCTCATCTTCTGCTGCTTCTTCTTCTTCAAAAACGATTTCAGAGCTTGATGTAAAAAAACAATGGAAATTAAGAATAACGAAGAAAGAAAATAGAGAGAAAAGCACGTAAATAAAGAAGAAGAAGAAAAGAATAAGAAGAGGAAGAGGAAGAAGAACGGTTCGAAGCGCGTTAGTATAAATGACTTGTAAAGACTTGTACAAAAAAACGCTTGTATGTGGAGAATTATCCTTTATATTATCAAACTAACCATTTTTAGTAGAGGTGTTAGAGATGTAATTATTTGTGTATTTTTTTATTAGTTTAAATTTTTTAAAAATAATATAATAATATAGTATCAAAGATTTCATAATTAAAATATTTAAAATTCAACCGTCATTGACTTTAAAAAAAATTAACATAAGATGATGAATAAAAAAATTGTATAAAGATTTATACAAATTCAAAAAAAAAATCTTAAATAAAAAAACGTGATAGAAATATAATTAATTATAAGAAAATTCAAAAAGTCTAGACCATATGATGTAGAGGAGAATTAAGTGGTTTTCTCCATATCTATATATGCATATATGTAATTATTATTAAGAGGGTACATATCATCATTTAAAAAGTAAAAAAGAAAGTGTTAAAAATATTTTTGTTAAAAGAAAAAATTATATACACAGTATAGTACTACATGAATATGCCTCAAAATTGATTATTATCAACAATTATCAATATTTTATTATAAATGTAAATTCGCGTTGATTATGATTATGAAACTGCTTTGATCATTATAAAAAGAAAAACAAGGTGAAAAAGAACAAACACAAAAATGAATGATGCATTTTAATAAATTAGATTTAAAATAATTATAATTAAAGACAAATTTACATTATAATTAATCAAACATCTGTAGTGATTTAATAGTGTGTGACAAACTAGAGCCACATTCCTTTAAATTTAGTGAAATTTATCATAATTTTTACGAACAAAAATATCATATACATACTAAAAATTAATCATAAATTAAATATTATATATATATATATATATATATATTTAATATGGTAATTAATTTTTGGTACACATAACATAAAATTGTTTTTCTCTTTATATTGGCTATCATTACAATGATTACATTGACTATGCAATTTTGATAATTTTTTATTATTTAATAATTTTTTTAAGCTAAAAAATATTTTTAAATAATAAATAATTATTAAGATAAATTATACTTTTTGTCTTTAAAGTTTGTCAAAAGTTTCAAAAATATCCGTAAATTTTATTTTATTTCAATTTTGTCTAAAAAGTTTTCGATTTGCATCAAATATATCATCGACAGCTAAATTTTTAAAAAATTTAAAATCAATCTAATAATAATGCATGAAAATTATGCTTGATTTGTTTGTGTTGAGGGGTTGTTTTTATGAAATTGTTGTTAAATCAGTTTTAAATTTTTTGAAAAATTAGCCATGAGGGGTATATTTGATACAAATAAAAAACTTTTGAAATAAAATTAAAACAAAATAAAACTTAGAGATATTTTTAAAACTTTTATCAAATTTTAGGGACAAAAAAATATACGTGACCATAATTATTACCTTAATAACAACACTTTTTAGATGTGACTAAAGATGCATAACTTCCATAACCACAGTAACAATAGACATCATAACATGTAATACATTATGAAAGAATAATTCTGATTCATGAACTCTGTGTATTTTTTGTTTCTGACAACTGAGATGCACATGATAAGAGCACACAAACCAAGCTCTATCCTAAATTCTTAATTCTAGGTACAGAATCTTGTCTATGTTCCCATTAATACTTAATTACCCATAGTTCTAATAATTACTAACTAATTAACCCATAGCGTTATTCAATTCCTACTTAATTAAATTGAAAATAAGTGTAAACTACTAATTGTTTGTTTAACATGTATTATTGACCCTACTCTTTTAATTATATATTTAAGGTTAAATTACACAGTTGATCCCTATATTTTTAATGAAATTGCAGATTGATCCCTATATTTTAAAAATTTGTAATTGAGTCCTTAAAGATAACTAAAATTTGTAATTTAGTCTCCGTCGTTCAAAAAATGTTTGATTTAACAAAATATTCTTAGTATATTCTCTATTTTAACAGAATATTCTCAACATATTCTGAGACTGACGGAGACTAAATTGCAAATTTTAATTCTCTTTAGGGATCCAATTATAAACTTTTAAAGTATAGGGACCAATTTGTAATTTCACTAAAAATGTAGGGACCAACTGTGTAATTTAACCTATATTTAAAAATGATGATATTACATATTCAAAAACACATGTTTATTGAGCTAAATGTGGATCAAAATAAAACATTACAGAAGCAACTTCATGTGTTCATATACATCCAATGGTTCAATTCATTGTATAAGGTAAGGTCCACTTAAATTATTGTTAGTATAGAAAAGTATTGAACTGTATGTGTGGGCATGGTTATTATTATTGGGGTCACATTCTCAGAATGGTAGGTTCAATAAATTAAACCAACAATCTTTTATTTCTCATGTAATAATAACCACCGTCCCCACAGGTAATGGTGGTTTTTTAATTTTCCCATAATATATTAAACACAAAAATAATTATAATTTAGTGGTTACATAATAATAAGGAGTATAATTTAAAGGGATTGTATTCAACATTTTATAATAACTATTCTTGAATTATTTATAGAAAATTTTTGTGAGACCAAAATGGTTACTGAATCAGTGAATCCAAAGTCATCAATTCCTTTTTATATATCGATAATACTATATGAACAAGTTATTTTAGAAATTAAATTAAATTTAATTGATTCAATAATTTATTAGTATAATAAAAATAAATTAATAAAAATACACATAAAAAGAATAAAAAAAGATTTTATTAGAATTAATTATTAGATTTAATTATAAAAATAACGTGTTTATCTAACCTTTTTCTTTTTATACAAGTAATAAATTGATTTTATAAAATGAAGACTATGATGAATATTGTTACGGTAGTTATATCGTGGTTTGGTTATACAACTTTAGCAACATTTAAAATGTTAAAATTAAGGTTATACTTTTTATATTTTTGTAATAATTATTCTTATTTTTAAATAAAAAATATTTTCAAATATTAAAATTATTATTTTAATTTTAGTAATATATATTTTTAAGCGTTGCCAAAGTTATATAGTTATTGTAACCACCATAAATAATCACTCACCATAACATGCATCTTTTTACAACGACAATAATAATAATAATAATAATAATAATAATAATAATAATAATAATAAAAAAAAAAAAAAAAAATTATATCCAACTCTCTCTTAAATAAAAGGTAAGTTACCTTTATGACAAATTCAATAGTTATTAAATGAAATGAATTATATTATCAAGATTATTAATATTAATTCTTAATTTAACTTAAATTTTGATAACTAAACTAATTATTATAGTAAAACCACTTGAACTTTATACCTATAAAATTATACAATTCTTATATCAACTCCATTAACAATTATAAAATTCACTCTTACTCAATTAATTTTACTTTTTATTATTTTAAATTTGTGATTTGACCTTTTGATTTTTTTATTGTTTTTTTAGGTTTTTTTTGTATTGTTAGATCTAATTAATATATGTGTGGTTTAAAAAAATTATAAAATAAGATATCTTTTGTAACTTTTATAATTTACAAAATTTTTAATATTTAATTAATTTAATTTAATTGTCAAAATTCAAGTTAAATTAAGAGTTAATGTTAACTATGATGACATAATTCATTTCGTCTAATAGTTATTAAATATGTCATATAAGAGGTAACTTATCCTTTATTTAAAAGATATTTTGATAAAATTTACCTAATAATAATATAAAATTAAGTTGAATTGAGATATTTTATATTAGGTTAATTATGGCCAACTTCTATTGAAACTATTCTATTTCTATATTCAGACGAAACAAATACTCGGTATGCTTTTGCAATGTTCTCATTACAGTGCACCAACAATTATATCATATCACAACTTATGATATTTGATTCAATATATATAATGTCATTGTGGAAACTTCCCCAACCTTGTTGAAAGAAAGAAAATCAATCTCTTCTCTAAGGTGACAAAAAGAAGAAAAGATTTGAAATTGATGAAAAAGTTGTGTTCTCTCAAATGAAGAAAGGAAATAAATGAAAAGAAAATACAATTATTCAATACATAGAGCGGGGCATAGCTATATATATGGCTATAGGCTTCAAATAAAAGATATATATATATATATATATATATATATATATATATATATGATGATAAATTGCCAAAAATGTTATTTAAAAATTTAAAGCTAAATATAGCCAAGACATGATAAAATCAAACTTCTCTTCTCACCATAAATCATGTTAACATAGGATACAACTATAAAGCCTATGTGGTTTTTGTTAAGACCACCCATGTATGTGATAATGAAATTTGGCATGGTCATCAATTGAACCACTACTTTAATTTTAGATTAAAACCTCTTTCTGGCCCATATTCTTTTTCAATTTAGATAACTTGTACTTTAACGATTGAAAAATGACAATTCGTTCCTTATCTTTCTATTTTATTTGACACATGAGTCCTTATATCCTTCTTTATAATTAAGATCAACGGTTAAAAATAATTGAAACACCGATATGACCGTACACTTGAAAATTTTTCTATTTTATATTAGGCTAATTATGGCCAACTTCTATTGAAACTATTCTATTTCTATATTCAGACGAAACAAGTACTCGGTATGCTTTTGCAATGTTCCTGATCTTAAATAATTAAGATCAACGGTTAAAAATAACTGAAACCCCGATATGACCGTACACCTGAAAATTTTTCTATTTTATATTAGGCTAATTATGGCCAACTTCTATCGAAACTATTCTATTTCTATATTCAGACGAAACAAGTACTCGGTATGCTTTTGCAATGTTTCCATTACAGTGCACCAACAATCATATCATATCACAACTTATGATATTTGATTCAATATATATAATGTCATTGTGGAAACTTCTCCAACCTTGTTGAAAGAAAGAAAATCAATCTCTTCTCTAAGGTGACAAAAAGAAGAAAAGATTTGAAATTGATGAAAAAGTTGTGTTCTCTCAAATGAAAAAAGGGAAAAATAAAAAGAAAATACAATTATTCAATACATAGGGTGGGGCCATAGCTATATATGTAACAGCCCAGACCATCCACTAGCACGATATTGTCCGCTTTTGCACACAAGGCCTCACAGTTTTGCCTTTGATGATAGGGATGATAGCCGAAACCCCCCCACACTCACTCGTCAAAACGCGTCATGCTAGGGAGAGATATCTACACCCTTATAAGGCATGCTTCGTTCTCCTCTCCAACCGATGTGGGACCTTACAATCCACCCCCCTAAGAGAGTCCAGCGCCCTCACTGGCACATCGATCCGGGTTCTGGCTCTGATACTATCTGTAACAGCCCAGACCACCCGCTAGTACGATATTGTCCGCTTTGGAACACAAGGCCTCAAGGTTTTGCCTTTTGACGATAGGGATGATAGCCGAAGCCCCCCACACTCACTCGTCAAAACACGTCATGCTAGGGAGAGGTATCCACACCCTTATAAGGCATGCTTCGTTCTCCTCCCCAACCGGTGTGGGACCTTACAATCCACTCCCCTAAGGGAGTCCAGCGCCCTCACTGGCACATCGATCCAGGTTCTGGCTCTGATACCATCTGTAACAGCCCAGACCATCCGCTAGCACGATATTGTCCGCTTTTCCACACAAGGCCTCACGGTTTTGCATTTGACGATAGGGATGATAGTCGAAGCCCCCCACACTCACTCGTCAAAACGCGTCATGCTAGGGAGAGGTATCCACACCCTTATAAGGCATGCTTCGTTCTCCTCCCTAACCGATGTGGGACCTTACAATATATTGTCCGCTTTGGCACACAAGGCCTCACGGCTTTGCCTTTGACGATAGGGATGATAGCCGAAGCCCCCCACACTCACTCGTCAAAACGCGTCATGCTAGGAAGAGGTATCCACACCCTTATAAGGCATGCTTTGTTCTCCTCCCCAACTGATGTGGGACCTTACAATCCACCCCCTAAAGGAGTCCAGCGCCCTCGCTGGCACATCGATCTGGGTTCTGGCTCTGATACCATCTGTAACAGCCCAGACCATCCGCTAGCACGATATTGTCCGCTTTGGCACACAAGGCCTCACAGTTTTGCCTTTGACGATAGAGATGATAGCCGAAGCCCCCCACACTCACTCGTCAAAACGCGTTATGCTATGGAGAGGTATCCACACCCTTATAAGGCATGCTTCGTTCTCCTCCCCAACCGATATGGGACCTTACAATCCACCCCCTAAGGGAGTCCAGCGCCCTCGCTGGCACATCGATCCAGGTTCTGGCTCTGATACCATCTGTAATAGCCCAGACCATCCGCTAGCACGATATTATCTGCTTTGGCACACAAGGCCTCACAGTTTTGCCTTTGACGATAGGGATGATAGCCGAAACCCCCCACACTCACTCGTTAAAACGCGTCATGCTATGGAGAAGTATCCACACCCTTATAAGGCATGCTTCGTTCTCCTCCCCAACCGATATGGGACCTTATAATCCACCCCCTAAGGGAGTCCAGTGCCCTCGCTGGCACATCGATCCAGGTTCTGCCTCTGATACCATCTGTAACAGCCCAGACCACCCGCTAGCACGATATTATCTGCTTTGGCACACAAGGCCTCACAGTTTTGCCTTTGACGATAGGGATGATAGCCGAAGTCCCCCACACTCACTCGTCAAAACGCGTCATGCTAGGGTGAGGTATCCACACCCTTATAAGGCATGCTTCGGTCTCCTCCCCAACCGATGTGGGACCTTACAATCAACCCCCTAAGGGAGTCCAGCGTCCTCGTTGGCACATCGATCCGGGTTCTGGCTCTGATACCATCTGTAACAGCCCAGACCACCCGCTAGCACGATATTATCCGCTTTGGCACACAAGGCCTCACGGTTTTACCTTTGACGATAAGGATGATAGCCGAAGCCTCCCACACTCGCTCGTCAAAATGCGTCAAGTACTCGGTATGCTTTTGCAATGTTCCTGACCTTAATTATATATATTATATATTTTTTTTATAATTAAGATCAACGGTTAAAAATAACTGAAACACCAATATGATCGTACACTTGCTTCCACTAGGGGCATTTGCTTCATTCTGACCTATCTCAACAAGCCCACCTAAGAGCCTATTGAAATTCAATCAATGGCACAGCGTCCGATTCGATCACTCTTTCTTTCTCTTGCGCCACGTCGAAACGTATGGGCACTGCCTAAAGTTAAGTAAGAAGGCATCGGGGTGGCTAGCTTCCCTTCTTTTCCGGTTCTTGACTTGCATTGTGATAGATGCAATTTTTCAAGTCTTGATTGAGGGCTTTGCACCCGGAGCATTGGCAGAAGTCCCTCAAGCATTGAAAAAAGAACAAAGACAAGGATTATACCTATAGGAGAATCTTGACTAGTCTCATCGGCCCATTTCGGACCACTCTTGGCGTTGCTCTATTGGGCAGAGGTTTCTCGATCAACTAATTGACGAAAGAGGGGGAACCTGATTTGAGAGTTTTTAAGTAAGTGGGCGAACAGCGTAACGAGTCTAAGGTTACAAAAGCGTTCGCCAACTTTGATAGGTAAACGCATTGCAAGCAAATAGAGCAGAGAGCCCTTGCTCTGTGCCTTATTTTCCGGTACCGGTAGCGAAGAGTACTGACGCTATTGGAATCTCTTATCGGATCCGTTAGCGGGTAGTAAACTTGGCAGGGAGAGAAATACTTTTCAAAATTCGATCAAATCGATCGAGAATCTTATCTCTTTTTAAACGCCCTTTTCTTCTATTACTGATCGGGGGAACTCACTAATCAATCTGATTGATTAGTTTTGACAATTTTTCCAGCTTTGTAAGATTTGCTAAAATTTTTCTATTTTATATTAGGCTAATTATGGCCAACTTCTATTGATACTATTCTATTTCTACATTCAGACGAAACAAGTACTCGGTATGCTTTTGCAATATTTCCATTACAGTGCACCAACAATCATATCATATCATAACTTATGATATTTGATTCAATATATATAATGTCATTGTGAAAATTTTCCCAACCTTGTTGAAAGAAAGAAAATCAATCTCTTCTCTAAGGTGACAAAAAGAAGAAAAGATTTGAAATTGATGAAAAAGTTGTGTTTTCTCAAATGAAGAAAGGGAAGAAATGAAAAGAAAATACAATTATTCAATACATAGAGCGGGGTCATAGCTATATATATGGCTATAGGCTTCAAATAAAAGATATATATATGATGATGATAAATTGCCAAAAATGTTATTTAAAAATTTAAAGCTAAATAAAGCCAAGACATGATAAAATCGAACTTCTCTTCTCACCATAAATCATGTCAACATAGGATACAACCATAAAGCTTATGTGGTTTTTGTAAAGACCACCCATGTATGTGATGATAATGAAATTTAGCATGGCCATCAATTGAACCACTATTTTAATTTTAGAGTAAAACCTCTTTTTGACTCATATATTTTTTCAATTTAGATAATTTGTACCTTAACGATTGAAAAATGACGTACAATTTGTCCCTTATCTTTTTTTTATTAGACGCATAAGTCCTTATATCATTCTTTTTCATTAGACGCATGAGTCCTTCTGTAAGAATTTTTGACAAAAGATAACAAAAAATGTTTACGTGTGTCGTAACTTGTATGACCTAACCTTCATCAATCCTACGTGAATGATAACCATTCGATTGAAACTGCTTAACTCCTACATAATCATCAAAACAATGTCCTAATCAAATGGTTATTATCTCTCTCCAGCATTATTTTGATGACTATATAGAAAATAAACAGTCACAATCAAATGGTTATCATCAATACAGGAAAGACAAGTCATATCATACAAGCTAATTGTCATATGTAAGTATTTTCTGTTACTTTTTATCAAAATTCTCATAGAAAAACTCATACGTCTAACAAAAAAAAAAGATAGGAAGTAGATTGAAGATTGTCATTTTTCAATCGTTAATGTATAGGTTGTCTAAATAAAAAAAGTCAAGAACCAAAAAAAAATTTTACTCTTAATTCTATACTCTTAAATTTCTATAGTATATTAAGTTTCTTCTTCTCCTATTCAAAGAAAAAGAAAATATATCATACTCTATTGTATTGCAGCAAATTTATATAATTTTAAAAATTAAAAACATTTCAATTAATATTTTTATTTTTAATCGAATATTACGTATAGTTTTAATTTATAGTTTAATATACAAGATATTTATCATTTTTTTTAGATATAAATCATATATTTCC
Organism: Arachis hypogaea; assembly: GCF_003086295.3. Taxonomy (NCBI): domain Eukaryota; kingdom Viridiplantae; phylum Streptophyta; class Magnoliopsida; order Fabales; family Fabaceae; genus Arachis; species Arachis hypogaea. The sequence continues at coordinate 2,996,033 of NC_092054.1, read as the reverse complement.
TCCTGGATATACACATGTTACTTGAAAATTTCTATAAATAAAAGTTTGTTCTTTTGTAAAAAAAATCTTAGATGCCCTCGAAAAATATTAAAAGTGCTCGGTTATGTATGTGTGTCATTTAGTCAAATTATTATTATCTTTTTAAATTAATTAATATATATATGAGAAATAGGGGTCCATGTTGCCATGGTTTGCCACTACTTTAGGAAATAAGAAGAGATGACAATAACCTTATGTTTTGTCCAAGAGTGAGTGTGATGGAGGTGGAAGCATTCATTTGTTATTTTGTTATTCTTCCTTTTTGCTTTTGAGTTTTTGTTAAGGATTTGGATTTCCTTGACAATGCACCTTCCATTTTGTTTTGGTTGTTAAACTTGTTTCTATCAATCAATTCATTGCTAAAAGTTTAAATTATAATTTTTTTTTAAATATATCAGTATACTGATGTTTCAGTAACTTTTAACTGTTAATTTTAATTATAAAAAATATATATAATATATAATTAAAATCAACGGTTAAAATTTACTGAAATACTACCGATATATTTAAAAGTTTTTCCAATTATGTAATCTATAGAATTCATATATGAATTATTATAGTTGGCAATACTTTTTGGTATTTGGCAGCTAGTAAGAAAATGATTGTACAAGTAAGAAAAATCGAATCTTGCAAACGAGCAATAACTCAAATGGTATAGTCTTCTCATATTTATCTAAGAGGTCGCGGGTTCGAGTCGCTCTCTTTTTTATAAAAAAAAATAAAAAATTTAGAGATAAGAGTATTCTAATGATTGAAGCAATTTTTTGTATTATATGATATGAGTATGTTTATTGGGAAAAGAAATTACAAGTTTTATAAAGCATATATATTATATAATATTCTGAAATAGCTTCTTAGATGCACATACATATGACGTTACTGTTAATAAATATGTGGTATGTAGGAAATATACTTAGTTGGTAACTTGGTATACACTATGATATGTTAATATAATAATTTATTAAGAAAAAAGATAAACTATAAATGTTATATGAAATGTCCTCAAATTAAAAGAGGAGATTTATCATAACATAACATATATCAGGTGAATTAATAATTCTCTCTTTACTCATCTGTGAATGGTAAAACTATTAATAATTCATGAAAAAGAATAAATAACTCAATCCCGAACTAACTATTTCAAATTCTTTTCTTGTTCTGAACTATTTCAAATTTTTTTTTTTGTCAAAACGAATGTCTTATAGTGCAGAATTGTTTTTGTTATAGCAGAGGTTTTTTGGTTAATAGATTAGACAACTCTTAATTTTAAGTATCCCAGATAGATTGGACAACTCCCAATTTTAAATACACAGCACACCCACATTTCTCGCAATCAATAGAATTTTCCTCTTTGTCATAATAGAAAACTATTTTTTGGGCTGGGTCATAATATAACACCTTATTAGATATAAAACGTTTAGGAGGAAAGACCCAACAAAGAAGGCCTGTGATGATTTTGTGATTCTACAAAGTAAAGCACAAATAGCTGCAGAGATACAAACTTCTTGTAGTTTGATAAACTTGTAATTTTCTTTTCTTTGGGCTTAGGCCCTCTATGTTTACCAAAAAAAAAGCACAAATAGATGGTGAGGCTTTAACCAAATTTGAGTCGGTCCATTGGTTAGCTCACTAATCTGCTTAGATAAGTATCGAAAATTCGAATCTTTTCTTATGCATGCAATAATTCATTGGCCAATTGCATACCCTTTAATAGAGCTCCAATCCACGATGAATTAGTCCTTAGTCTACTGGACTGCCGAGACTTTAACTCAAGTGGTAAATCATGTGTCTTTTAATATGCTGTATGCAGGTTTGAATTTTAACGAATGTCAAGCAGTGAATAGGAGGTAGGATTCCTTAAGAAAAAAGCACAAATAGGTGTGTATGGTTCCTAACAACTAAGGAGGACCCATTATGAGGAATATATATTGATCCTTAAAAAAAAAGGATATTATAGACAAGTAAAAAACTAAACTCTCTTGAGCAAAAAAAAAATATGAAACTCGTAAAATAAATGACTAATTATCTTGAAGGCTGATTGCCAAAAACAAATGGCCACATTGTGGACACAATTCCTTCCTTTATTCATTCTTCACACAGGAACACTAGAATGTAATAGCTGTGATGTATTTATAGAAGGGAAGAAAAAACAATAAAAAAAAGGAGGAAAAAAAAACTGTACATTTCAAGGAAAAATGATGCATCTAGGTTGGCTTATTTCCACTCTGAGTTCTCTCCAAAATCTTAAAAGCCAGCAATATATTCTCATATAAGGGAACCTAAGTAGCCAAGATGGGGTTTCTTCCTTCATCTATCTCAATAGTTAGTAGATGCTTCGGATCCGACCCGTTTGGACCCTCCAAGTAAAGCGTCGGAAGGTAAGCGTTGTACGCCGGCAGGTAGCGAGAAACGAAATCTCTCACCTGCACAGTGCAAACCATGAAGAAAACAATCTTGTGTTAAGGTCATGAAAAGACATCATTGGTCATTGGTCATTGGTAAACAATTGAATTAATCATGCAAACATAAATAAGGATGTGGAGTTAGTATTCTAAAGGTTTCAAACATAGATTTGGTTCCTCAAATTTTAAATCAGATAGTAGTTTAGTCCTCTGATATTATATTTAGGCATCAATTTGTCATTAAATTGATGGAGGGAGTAATAATAAACGGACCTCATCATCAGACATTCCAGGTTTTCCAGCCTCTCTCATCGCAATCTCAGCCTGCGAATTTGGACAACATGCAACAGAGACGTATGTGTTACGACTAGGTTCCGAATATAAACATTGTACAATTTAGTAAAGGGGTGTCAAAAAGCAGAGCTACCTGCAAACGCCATTGGTAGACACAACTTGGATCCTTAATCTTGATGACTATCCATGATTTTATGAATTTGTCCCATGCATCATAATAACCTTCAAGGTTTTTATTCACAGTTTCTAGCTGAAAAAACAAGCATTTAGAACATAACCTACATAGATCGCATCTTCGGATATTCAATATCAACAGCTCTATAAGCAAACTAAATATGAATTTCAAGTTCTGACCTGAGGATCAACAGCCTTCACAACTTCCATAGGAAGAGGCTTGAAGCCGAGCATCCAACCCTCAAATAACACAACCTAGACAGTCATTCATGCACAATAATTGAAGTATTAAAAACTCGACATCTGTATTTGTTTCATGGCAAGGCTACCCCCAAAAATTTCATTATACTCTTAAGTTTAGTTCAGCCAGAAAACCATTTTTCTTTTTTTCCAAAGCTGGATATCACCAACCTTAGAGCCTTATAAAGAATTCATGTTAATCGACATCAGTAAGATTTGGTCCGTTTGCCTTTACTTCATCGGTTACAACGTGAAATTAATCTGTCAGGAAAAAAGGAAAAAAAAGAAAGGGATTAAGAATTACAATAGATAATATGTTACCGTAAGGGGTCCTTCGACCTCTGGCCAAGTTGAAGGATCAGCACGGTCGCCTCTTCCGTTGAATGCAGACTGCAGAGGCAGAGAAATAAGCATCAGCAACAATGAAGCAAAAATGTATCAAAATAATGAAAATATGTCTAAGCTAAGCCCTTACTTTGTCATATCGAGGTGGCTTTATCTTCATACCTGAAAACTTCAAATGACAATGAATTATGAATAAAATACTTGAAGAAAAAATAAAAAAAATAAACAACTAAATTTTGTCCAAACCTTCTCTTGTCAATTTGGACAGAGCTGTTAAGGTTTCAACAGACAAAGGAAGATCGTGGCTTCCTGCATTTCCTCGGAACTGGGAAGCAACAAGGCAAAAAAAAATTCTAAGCAATCAAAAAATATCTCCGCACAATACTAATCACTTGCTACTCTTCGACAAATCATGTGGATAACTACCTCAAGAAGGGCATTTCCTGGATTAGCTTCTCTTAGTTTACCCTGCAACCAAAATACATAATTTGTCAGCAAAACAAAACAAAAAAAGATCAAGATGGTGGCACTAATGGAAAAGGCACGAGGTGATTGCGATTTTCTTATACCTGACCTTCAGCCGTCAAATAAAAGTCATCTATAGATATTGTTGCCGACTTCCTGAGAATTTCACCATATGATGTATCAGTCATATGTTAGCACACTTCAGACTTCACTTTCAGACAGTAATTAGTACAACAAAGGATAATAAATATACACGATTGCTTCAAAGTTTAAAGCAAACCTGCCAGTCTTCTGAAAAAGATAATCAAGAGCAAAGACAAGGGTCGTCTTTCCACAACCTTGGGGAGCACTAAATCCAATCTGAGCAATAGTGCAGAAATATTTATGATTAATTGATCATCACTAATATTCGGTATAGATGAAGGAAATTAATAGTAAGCTGCATAAAAGAAAATGAAACATTATAAGGAAAGAGAGAAGTGTGCAATACACACCACTAAAGGAGGTATATCTTCTTCATTTTTGAATGTCGACCGATGTTGCTTAATCTGATCTTCACACCAGAGGAAGACCGGTATATAATAGTGATAGATCCTAGCTTTTTGAGGCACCGTTAAGTACAACTCGTTCAACTGAAACAATTGAGATAGCAGCCGACCGTATAACAACCACTTATCTATGGACTCTGCAACCATCTCTGCAGTCACACCTATTTTTTCTAGCAAAGGCCCTGAGCATATAAACTCAAAAAGGTCCTGCACAGAGGAAACTTGAGCCGGTTTCGTAGGGAATACGGAATATAAAGGACCTTGCCTGTATTCATTGATGCCAGCAGTATTTGTTGAATTAAAACCGTGTTGGAGCCATGAATTTCCACTGCCTACAGGAAGCAATTGGAATCATAAATGGTAGCTAATTTTTCGCAACAAAAGATTAACAGCTATTTCAAAGAAGATATGAATTTCGACACAGTTATAGTGTAATGTCAAGTTGTCAATCAATCATACATTGAGGTCTATATTACAAAAATCAAATACTTCTAGCTGTCTTTAATGTTGCAAGTGATTGTATCAAAACAGTCACAGTCATCATAAACACAACACAAATAGTCACTGTTCTTTTCATAATTTCTTATCCTGTTTCTGAATGAAAGAAGTTAGATTATGGTTGAAAGTTGAAACTCTAGCATAACACAAGACCTAATAATCCAACATGCAATCCCAATTTTTTCTAACAGGCTATGAGTTTTGCATAGACCTTAGATTATAGAAACTCCGATACCTTATCATATAAACACTTATCCTAAAAGTTTAAGCTATTCGTTAGAGTCACAGTCTTCAATCTCCAAATTTATAAGAAAAAATCTCAAAATAACAGAGTAAAGATACACCAACACCACTGTTTTAATTAAACAAAATAAAGAGAACTTCTTTAATCAATATGATAAGATAGTTAAACAAGTAGAAATGAGTGAAAATTGAAGGAAGTGGATAGGGGAAAAAAGAAAAAGTACCTGACTTTGAAGAGTGGGTTAGGAAGTGAGAGAGCTTAGAAGAAGAGAAATGCAATTTGAGATTGTTAGAAGAAGGAATGTTGATGTTGTTAGTGTTAGAAGAAGAAGAAGAACAAGTGAAAGATGGCAAAATTGTTGGGTGGCATGGTTGAGATAACACATTCAGAGAAGAAGCCATGTTTCTCTGTGACTCTTCTTCTTCTTCTTCTTCTTCTCTCTAAGAGAGAGAGAGAAAGAGAGAGAGAGAGAGAGAGAGAGAAATGAAGGAGTGTTAGCCGCAGAGTTGAAAAATCAGGTTTTGTCGTTGACCCATTGAGGAACTCTTGTTCATTCATAAGCACATGATCATGATCACGATGATGATGATTGGGTCAGGAGAACCATAAAAATTCAAACCCCAAAAAAGAGAAAAAAGAAATCTTTTAGGTTGATTTAGACAAAATTCATGAGAAATTTTATCATGGCAGTGAAAATGCTCACCTTGTTCTGTGACGGTGTGATTGAAGGTTCGATTTTCACCCATGAAAATGGAATCTTTTTCAATTGTTTACTTCTTCGAAAAGAGTTCAGAGTTGAGAAGCAAATTAGTTATTGCTATGAAAGGTAAAATTCGTGATTTCGATTAAATAATAATAATAATAACAATAAATAGAATAAAAAATATTATGTGAAAATTAGTTTTTTAATATTAGTCGTGTAATTTGAGTTAATGATAGTAATATTTTTTATTTTTAATACTAATAATATTGTTATATTGGTCTTTAGCAATTATCTTGTCTAAAAGTGGAAGGAGGATTTTTTGTAATAAAAAAACAGTTTTTAAGAATTTTAGTATGTTTGAGAAATTGTTTTTAGTAAATTTATATAAAAAAATTGAGATGTTACGATTTTCTATTTTTTCATAAAGTGTTTGAAGGTGAAATAAAATATTTTAGTATTATAATTATAATTAAATGTAAAATAACTTTACTTTTTTTTAAATGATGCTTTGGAAAATGATCAACTAAGAAAGGAAAAATCTTTAGATAAATTTTCCAAATAATCTCATACCAAGAAACTAAACACAACATCATAGTCAAGCAGAATGAAAATTTTTTTTTTTAATTATTATTATTATTTTAAAATAAACATACATTAAGAGAGTTGTGCTACAAATAAAATCTAAAATAATTGAAGATAAAACATTATCAGTTCCAAACAATGGATAATTGATAGCAAAGTAAAACTATAAAAGCAGAACATGCTATAAGAACCCAATTGTCCAAAGCATAAGATAGTGTCATTTTGATACACAAAAATTCAAAAATATCCAAGGCATAAAGATAATGTCATTTTGTTACACCCCACTAAATAATTAAAACCATGCAACTTTTGAGTTCAAAAGATGTTCCAAAGGCCTAAGATCTTGTCATTTTGTTACATCCCCACTGAACAATAATAATATTCATCACATTTGAGTTTGAGAAATGTCACAACAGTGCATAAGATGTTGCATTTTGTTAAGAAATTATCCAAGGCAAGAAGGTGCCTAATCTTGGCTTTGTGGTTCTATCTCAAACAACTCAGCATGAACCCTAGCCAAAATGATGAAATAATGTATTTACAAAGATATTCAGAAAAGAATAGGATAAAAAAAATGAATGGAAAGATTAGATTAGAAACAAGATTTTCTGTGATGAGTAGTGTACATATAACTTAGGAGTCCCTTTTTGCATTTAATTGTCAATCTCAATCATTGATAAATCTTCATTCTTCAGAACATAGTTTCAGGTAGTTTTGGTGGAGACAAGGACCCTACATATTTAAACTGAAAACACAAAATCAAATGTTGTTTTTAGTTGCTTCTTCGCGAAGTTATGAAAATAGAAAACACTGAAACTAAAAATATGAACCAAATAATGCACAAAAGTTGTACCTTGTCTTGACTGTACTTCGAGCGAATCGCAGTTAGAGGGCATCCATTGATATTCAACTGCAGATCTTGTAATGCAAGAACTGTGGTTTTCAAATCTGATGCTTTGTAACAAGCATAGTGCTGAAGAGTTGGACTCTGTTTCATAAACAATGGTTTTTTGTTTTTTTACTTTGCTTCACATGCAAGTAAAGAAGACATGAATTAGAGACAGTACTAACCCATGGATGTTTTGACTGATCCAATGTCCATTTGGCAAGGAACACAGCTGATGCAGCAATGGTAGATGGAAGGAAATTCAAGAAACTATATTCCATCAATGTTAGTTCAGCTAGATAGTTGGCCAAGTACTCCAATTCAAGGCTCGGACTCTGCGAAAATTTTCGGAAGATGAGTTTTGCGAAAACTAACTCTTAAAGCCTACTTTTCACAGTATGGATTGAGAATCAAATATGATACTATATGATACGAAAATATGACAAGTTTATAAATGATTATGAACAAATATTATAATAAAATGTTAAAGAAAATGTTATTTTTCACCTTAGATGATGCTTGAGCAGCTTGAAGAAACCTCCTAAAAAAACCAAGAATGTAGCAAGGAAATTGCATTAAGGATCTTCAAAATCACATTTTGAAATTCCCTTTATCATAGGGATATGAAAAATTATTACCTGAGGAAACTTATTGTAGTGGGAGCAAAAAGCTGATATCCAGAAGATTTCAACACTTGGCTCTCCATTTTCAGTACCTGCAGTTTACAATAACTATACATTGCAAATGGTTCCAAAATCTATGCATAATCATGTGTATATATATGTAAAAGAAACTGCAGTCATTAATTTCTAATTAGTTTAATTATTATGCACTATCAGTGTAAAAGAGTTTTGCAATGGACATACCTCTGCTTTCGTGTATGTGTTGTCTGTGATGTAGCAAAAATCTTCGATTCGTGGGGCATTAATTTCTTCATACTTCCTTCAATCACAGAAAACAGAAATTGACATCTTCAAATACATTAAAATGACTGATAAAAGTTCTTAAAAATAAGAGTACTAAGAATACTTGTTATAATTGATGTCAATTAGCATAAGAAGCATGTTTCACCAATGGCTAAATTTGGAATCACAGCAGCATCAACTTAAATGAAAAACTCAATTTTAATATCCTGATAAAAGGGCTCATTTGAAGAATATGAATGCAAATTCATGAAAAGTCTTCATTGAATTCGAGAACTCACGAGGCGATTAACATGCATGTGATCCCAAGTAGCTGAAGTCTCTGTCTTTCTATGTAATTTCTGGAGAGAAACCAATCTATGAGATACACAGTGAGATAAAGAGTGTCTAGTCCCAATCTGTATTCCTCAGAAACCTGAAAAAGTAACATTGGAAGGAGTAAAAAACACAATTTGGCTTATGTAATACAAAGAAAAAGTTTCCATTTCTTTTGCTTTTTCTCATAAATTTGTTAAGTTACATGTCTCCTCAGTAAATTAAAATCTCCATTGTACTCATGGAATCTCTATGATATTTTCACATTATTTTCGTGGCATTATGATATCTGTAACACTAGTATCTTTAGCTACACTTTACATTCCATCATTGTATTATTTGAGAAAAATTAAATTATGCAAACCTCTACAAGCCAATCGACCAGTATCCCGCGCATGCTTTGAGTGATGTCGTGCTGCTTTGTGTCCATAAAGTTAGGATTCGGCCTTCTTGCGAGCTGGAAAAGAAAAATACATTACACAAACAAGTTCAAGACAACAAAATATATAAGAAAAGCATATGATATGACAGAATAATTATGCTAATTATTCCAGTTGTATGAAACTATTAGAATTCAGGAACCTCATAATGTTATAAGACTCATCATGCCAATTATAAAGTTTATAACTATCTTCTGCTTATTAAGAGCAAGGTTTCTTAGGGTGATAGAGGCAATAAGATGCATAGTTCCTAGTAAGCTGGTACAAAGATGGGTACAAGGTTTGTTTCGATACACAATTCACTACCTTTTTGAGATTAAATTACAAGCATTCCTTCAGAAAATTTGGTATGCAATGTACAGAGAAATGAGAACACCAAGGTAATTAGTAATGATCACAAAGCAGAAGAGTGCTGCACATGGTGGCATGAAATTTATAACACAAACCTCATAAACTCGCAAGGTGTTATAGATATCAGCAGCATAGAGGCTGCACAACTGAGGATCTTCATTATCATCATCTATGTTAGCAATCTCTGGATCCCTTAATGCAATTGGAAAAGGGCTACACTTCTTGGCTGCAAAAATTTCAAAGTACTGCATGTCAGTAAAAGTATACAACAGAGAAAAAGACATGAAAAAATGTCAATAGTGAAAGTTATTCACTTTGTTATGGCACAAAAAACTCATAACTCAACATCCCAATGAAAATTGTCAATTGAATGCATAATGACTAACCATGATCAGTACAATATGCTTCCAAAAATCATTAACCAGGATACAAATAAAAGTTCAATTGTTTCCAAATATATGTCAGCTATGTTATCACCAATGAGAATTTGCACTTCATAGAACTTGGTACTTGTGAAGAGATATATCATAACAACATCAACAAAGATGTTTTATGTATATGATTTTCAAATCACATTTGCCAACCCACTTTCTATCACTTTATTGTTAATAAAACAAATATCACTTTATATACATCATGATCTATTTTTGAAAAAGACAATATTCAATATGGTAACTAAAATCACAAAAGTTAGAGTATTTAAATTTTAAGAATTGCATACACCCTACTTAATATGCAGGGTAACATATAAACATTGCAGACTTGGGCTGTGATAAAAAAAAAACAGCAAAAACCTTTCTTCTGCGAAATCAAAGGCAGAGGAGAGATTCCTGATACATGAGTTTTATCATCCTTGCCACTCTCTTTCACACTTAGCCTAATGAGTGCATTGTTTTCTGAATTAATTGAACAAGATGCATCTTCTGATTTAAGACCTGGCTCCGGAAAACTCTTTGTTTTGCAGTGAACTCGAACATGTTGCTGCGCAGCAGCAGAAGGCGCCACTTTGGAAACATTGATTCGACTAGCCTTTGCCAGCTTGCTCTTCTTACCCTGGCAGTAGTCACAAACATCACTCTTCAGCAAGGACAATGATAGTGAGAAACCTTCCATGAATGCAGTATCAATCAACCAACAAGAAAATACTTTTGTTAAGAACCTGAATTTTAGTTGAATTGAAACAGCTCCTGTATGTATTCTCACAGAAAACATTAGTAACATCCTGAAGAACAGCTCTCTTCTTGCGCTGAAGACAAGCATTATCAGAAACTGCTCTTTTTGGATTGGCTCGCAGCTGCGGCTGCTTCTGATTCTTCTGCTTTGCTGGTTCCTTCAGTGGTGGAAGCTGTCCTGATGCACGAAATGCAGCAGCTCGAGCACGAGTCAATCGACAAGGGAGCTCTCCAGCTTTCAAAGTGACACTATTTTCTTTCATGTCTGCAAAGATTCTGTTCCACAACAGAAAACAGTGCAGACACTAAATCTTGATGTAAGAATAATCCTGCAACCAGAATGCATTATATTCTAAGTAAGAAAACAATATAATTTTTAAGTGGTTAGAGGTTTTAAGTGGATCAACAAAACAACCTCAAAGCAACACCAATTCACTAAGAACTATCAAGCACCTGCATCAACTTAAGCTTTTCTTGCTCTATGTTTTGAAATTCAGAAAGTGAGTAAGTATGTAGATCAAAACCAAGCATATCATAACTGTTTGAATCACAACATAATTCAATTTATCCCTAAACAACAAACATTAAGCATAACTATAGAAAGAGACAAAGACACAGAGACTCTTTTATTACAATAGAAAGCAGATCAAGATAAGGCCTAATTGCAGCAAAATATTCATATACTTGAAAAAGAATGATTAAGATTTTATGGACAATGAAAATTCTTCTAAACAAACAAAAAATAATAAATCTATCATGAATATTTTTGTGGGGTGAGTTCCATTGAGAATGTCTTGTCAATAACATAAGTTTATTTGAAAGAAAAATAAAAAAGATGCCTAATTAAAAAATTATACATGTAAAAGAAGTTAAAGAACAAAGAAATTAAACAATTCTCATCCAATGAAAAAATCAAGCTCTTGTGCAATGTAACAGCTACATGAAAAAAAAAATTAAATAAAATAAAAGACAAAAATAAAAAAGGTTAAACATTAAGAAGCAGTAAGAAATAAAATGCTAAAATGTTATCTTTAAATATTTCATCTCAACCACATTCAAATGAATACTCTTACACACTCTTACTTAAGCCACATTGTTCTTACATCTTCAGATAGTGAAAAAATCATCTAAAAAAACCCCAACTTTCTATTCATTTCTTGACTTTTGTAGCATTTTGACTATTTTCTATCAAACCTATGTAGCAAAAATCAAAATTAGCCAACATTAACCACAAACTCACTTCAAGATTCTTCATTTTACTTCAAATCCAAAGGCTTTACCCTTACAAAATTAATAACCCAGAAAAAAAAAACTTTTTTTAATCATTTTTTTCAGCTTGAGTTGAGAGATAATGCAAATGATGAAGTATAAGGACCTGGGTCTATCTATATCTTGAAAGCTCCATTACCACCACCTCCATTGAAGAGAGATAGAGGTAGGAGCTCAGAGAGAGAAAGCTCCAAAGTTCTTTTCTTTCTTCTCTTTTTTCTTTGAAAGAAGAAGCTTTTGGAATGGGAAGAGACTGAGCGGGATGTGGATGTTTAAAAATCTTGTCCAAAACAATGGTGGAGAATGAAAGAGAACTTAATAGAAAGAGAAAAAGAAAAATAATTTGTTATTGAAATAATAATATAATAAAAAGGGGACACAGTGGCAGTTGTTGACCATTTGTTTGACTAAGACAGTTCATTCAGAATGTAACAGACAAGTAATTTAATTTATGGTAGGATTTGCAGTAAGATTAGGGTAAGATCTAGTACTACATACTAGTTGTTTTGAATATATATGCATGCAGCTTTTTATTTTATGTTTCAAGTAATTTTCAAAGTGATTCCTATGTATGTTTTATAAAATAAAGGTTCAATTGAAAAAACTGAATTTATTGATTCTCAAAATTATAAATGAATTTTTATTTTATTATTCTCTTATATTATTTATTATGAATCAATTTATGCAAGAAGACAGTCAGATAGATGGTGGTGCGACCACCGAGAATGTTTCCCTGAGATTAGGGGTGGAAACAGGCCAGGCCAGGCCAGGTTTTGCTCTTAACAGGCCTGGCCTGTCATACAGTTGATTGACCTGAGCCTGGCCTGCAGCCTGTTATAGGCTTTTTATAAAGTACTAGGCCTGACCTATTATTCAACCTGGCCTGGCCTGAAGCCTGTTAAAAGGCCTGCTAATTTTTTTTTACAAAAATAAAAATATTATTTAAAAAAATTATTTTTTAATAAAAATAGTTATATGTAATATGTCATATATTTAATATTTGTAAAAAAAATTTAAACTTTTAAGATATTTAAAATATATAAAAATATTTATAATAAAATATAATAAATTTAAAATATCTCATAATTTTATTAATAATAAATAATTATTTATATATTTAATTATATTTTAACAGGCCCAGACAGGCCTGACAGGCCTATAAGGCTAATTAGTGAACCTGGGCCTGGCCTATTAATGTATTAAGGCTTTTAAAAGAGCCTAGGCCTGTACCTATTTTATAACAGGCCAGGCCAGGCCAGGCCAAACACAGGCCAGGCTACAGGCCCCTGGCAAGCCGCCTGGCCTTTTTCCACTCCTACCTGAGATAGTTAGCTATAATGCTATTTTGTAAGTCGGAGGACTCTTACAGAAGTATCGAGAACACATATAGCTAGCATATGCTCCTGTAAATCAAAGAATTCTTACAGTAAATATGAATCAATTTATTTTACAAAACTAAAGTCATGTTAGTCATTGGAATGTAATTTATATCAATACTTATTTGTAAGTATGATTAAAAAAATAAGACATTTTTATTTTAAAAATTTGCTGATTTTATGTCAAGTGATTTTTTTTTAATATTTTGTAAATAGCCACAAAAAATTTTAAAAAATAAAAAATATAGATATCAATTTTTGTTTTGATTTTTAGTATATACCTTCTAAATAGTTACTAATATTTTCATAAAAATTTGGATCAAACACATAAATTGTTTGTCAAATATTAAAAACATGTGTCACTTATAAAAATATATTTTTTATTATTTTTATGACATTTAATTTTTTTTTTAGATTTATTCATTGTTTGTTTTTTTGAATTAATTTTATTAGCAATACAAATTTTTTTGTTATTATTTTAGAAATTTATTGACACTTCTAAAACGGCAAAACCTTCCATACATGCAAATTGAGTTAGAATTAGTATACTATATATAGTTCTTGGTGATAGAATTTGCAATTTGGTGAATATGGTGAACTTCCAAATATATATATTTTTAGTTCAACTATTGATATTAGTTTTTTTTTTTTTTTTTTCAAGATATTTCCCCTTCTTGTATTGTCAATTCACAATGTGAAATGTTAGGTGAAGGGGTGAGATAACTAATAACTTGAAAGTTGAAACATCCCAAATATTCAAATGTCTTAATAGTTAATACACACACTATAGCACCAAAGGCACAAGAGAGAGTTAGTTATGGTAGCTAGATGCATGGAAGTGTGTTAAAATAGTAAAAGACAAAGCAATTGAATTGAAACATTTCAAAAAATTTTGAATTTTTTTGGAACATGTATAAGATAAGGAAGATTAAGGAACACGGGAACAATAATTTGATATCATTAGCACGTGACTTAGCAACTTTATGATAGAAGATATATAACCAAACCCCTTTGAATATTCTCATTAGTTCTAGCTACACTTATTGTTAATTTTTTAGTCCTAAGTTTTAGAATAGCTAAATATGTATGCATTACTATTTAAATCCAATTTATTTAAATTTAAATGTAGACCAATAGAATCATTCACCAAGGTGGTCCATGATAAGCTAAGATGGTAAATGTGTTTAAGTCAACTAAGATCCAAAACTAGTACACTACAATTCTCTCTGTAGTAGTTTCCCCTTTTTAGTTTTTAGCTTTTAGGTGAAGAAAGTAAAAACATAGCTTTATTTCCAATGAGACTCACATGGTTAAAGCAATATTTTGTTAATTAAAGCAGGATTGATACTTAATTATTCTTATTCATAGTTTATTTACTAAAAGTAAATTGAGATACATCTAATCCATAGGGTAAGCGGCTGATAAATATTAGTTATGTCAAATTGATAATATAATTTATAAATTTAGCCTTTAGAAGGTTGTTTATGTCATGTGAGTTCAAATTTTATTTTGGATTAAACTTTTTTAAAATAAAAAATTGATAATATAATAAAATAATACTTTGATAATAGAACTCACACATGATAAAAATTATAAATTTATTAGTGATTAAAATATTATTTTATTAGTTTACTAATTTTTTTTATTTTAACTTTTTTTCATTCGGATTAAATGAAACATTACATGCCACTGGATATATTAGCACGTATAAATCTCATTTTCTCGAAAATAAATAATTGGTTTAGGACAAAAGAGGATAATAATAATGATGGATTTATCTATCTAGGTTTTACTATTCGTCTATTCCATATCAATTTAAAATTTAAGATCTAAAAATAACGAAATCGTTATTTTTCATCAATAAAATAATTTATTTTATATTTTTGTTCTGAAAAAATTATTTAGTCACCTAATTACTCAATTAGTTAGTTAAAACAAAAATATTATTTATACACTAAAATTAGTCACCCCACCATGTATTTGTGTATAAATATGTGTTGTAAATTTAGTTTATTTTTAATATATATTTTGTATTTCAACAAATATTTTATACTGGTAATTGATTTTAGTGTACATATAGTATAATCGTAGTTAAAATTTATATTCTATGCATTATCTCATTCACTTGTATATATTCATTCATCAATTACAAAGAACATCACTAATTCACCATCAAGTTTATTTACACTCCTTCATTCTATGCCGTTGATGAAATCAAAACATGAATAGTGTTTTCAAATAAAAATCTCTCTAATAATGGATTAAAAAAAAAAAAAACAAACCAATGCAAGACAATCACCAACAGGGATATGAAGAACGAATACAAGGCTTAGAATGAGAATGAGAAGAAGAAACCAAGAGAGCTTGAACCAGAAAAGGAATACATAAGCACAGGCAACTATGGAAATAGATGGGGGCAGAATTCAAAGTGAAGAAAACTTCATATGCAAAGGAATAATGTATAGTTGAATGCAAAAGAATGTAGAGGCTGCTAAGCAGTTCTGCTGATCACAATAAAATTTATCAGCTAAAACTGTCGTGGATTTGAAAAAACCTGTGTATAATTAGAGCTCTAAACAGGTTTATAAAGGGTCTAACCTTGTTTTTTTATGGGACAATATAGTAAAGATCAACATAGCCAAAGTTTAAAACACAAGGGACCTATAATCTGTTTCATAAGTATTAAAATTATATAATTTCATTTTAGATTGTTTTCGTTCTTGAAAGAGCAAACCATAAAACACAACTAGAACATGACCTAGACTCTATTTCATCAGTATGAAAATTATATAAAAGCATCAGAGTTTTTTCCTTCTTGAAGGAGCAAACCATCAAACAACTAGAACAGGGACTTAGACTCTTCCATAAAGAGTTTTCCTTCCTGAAGGAAGGACCCATCAAACACAACTAGAACAGGGTCCTAGACTCGTCTCCGCGACTGACACCTGATATGTACCAGCTTCCTGTATAAATAAATTAAAATTGAATCTCAGCATGCTAACATTAAATCCAATGCAAATAATCAAATGCAGAAAAATAGACCAATCACATGAAAAGTAGGGGGAAATATTTAAATATTAAATCAAAACTATGAAATACTTGAAGCCATGACATGATTTAATTTTTATTTGTCAACAATTATCAATATATACAAGAAGATCATGCTAAAATCAAATGAGATATCTTGACAAGGTAAAAAATAGAAGCAATATCACTTAAGTATTGATGATTTTATAATAGGCAGTAACTATGATTACTCAGGTAAGGAATTTAACAATCACAAATAATTATCTAAGTCACAATGTATGCAAATCTTATGATAAAGTAATTACAAAGCAAAACATTATAGAAATACAAATGCATCCCCACACAAACAACAAAATCATAACTAAATCAAACAATATGCCAAGATACACCATAAAAGATCAGATACCTGCTTAACAGTTGCCATCACACAAAACTTAACTTCTGTTCCCTTATTCATTACTTTTTGCCATACTTTGGTGCAAAAGGTTTGAGGCGCATTATCCCCAGAGCGTGCAGTAAAAGTAATGTAATACATAAAGCCGGAAACAGCTTGGATATTAGCCTTGACAAGATGATCAAACTCAAAATTCGCATTCTACATGGTAACAACACAAATAATAATAACAATAATCATTAGTTAACGAGATTATAGACTTAAACTAATATCAATAAAGCAAAAACCATCATAGACAATACATTTTGGTTATTGTAGACTTGCAAGGCTTGCTTAGCAAAATTGCACACAAGTTCGTCATATCTTCCACCCAGCTTCATGGGTCTAATTCCGCCAGCTAATGCACATCCAAACTCGGGAACATCAAATCCCTGTAAACAAGGTAGAAAATTCAAAACCTTAAAAGGTTAGATTATTATATTATATAAAAGGAATAAAACAGAACAAAAAGAAAAAAAAAAGAAGGTAAATTGTGTGCACATTGCTGCTGAAGGACCGGCTATAATACTCAGAAAGTTCAGCCTCAGTGAGTTGCTTACTAAAGAGACGCATAAAAACTGGTTCTGAATCGCAATCGTCGTCGTCATCTTCATCAGAAGAAGTTACTTCCACCGTGTTATTCAGTTTATCATCCACATCATCCCTTCCTCTTTTTTCTCCAGCACTAGCCATCTCTCTCTAACGGCCAATCTGATTTCAGAATCAATCAATAAATAACACAGAAACAGAAGAGAAACACGCGGAGTTTCAATTCAACGACGCACAAAATCACAAATTATGTGGATCGGAGAAGAGATGGCGGAGTACTTACTTAACTCGCCGGAACGTATGAACAAAGAGGTCGATGATGCTGGTTTTGATCGGATTCTGATTCTGTTGAATTGGTGTCACCTTGGATTTTTTTTGGTCAGGGACTCGGGCCACCAATGTGGCCCAGACCGAAAACAGAAGCCCATGCCCCAACCCCGACCCCGACCCGGCATTCAAACTTGCGTATCCCACACTTTTTTTTTTCTCCTTTTGGCTCTATGTATTCTTTCCAAGATGACATGCTCTTATTATGGGTGTTCGCGGTGCGGTACGGTTTGGTTTGGTTTGGTTTTAAGAGAAAAAGTCATTCGAATGCTTAATTTATGTGCAATGCGGTTTGAATTGGATGAAATTTTTTTGGAAATCCGATCCGATCCGATTAGATGACAAGTGGTTTGGATCGATTTAGATTTGCGGTTTTTTAAATAAAAAAAATTAAATACATATAACAAGTCTCAACATCAAATTTTAAATAATCAACAATGATATAACAAGTTTTAACAATATCTTAAAAAGTTAACGATAACATAACAATAGAAATAAAATTATAGGTTAGTTAAAATAAATAAATAAATAACATTTTGAACATAAAATATTTAATAATAATACATGAATAATAGAAAAATGTATAACAAATTGAACATATTATAAGTATAATTGTAAATATAATAATAAATAATAATATTATAGCACATTGTGTGGTTTGGATTGAATTGGATCGGTTATGAAAAGTAGATCCGAAATCCGATACAATCCAGTGGTTTGCAAAAAATAGAATCCAATCAAATCCGAATTAGTGCTGTTTTAATCGGTTTTCGATTTGGATCGGATTGAATGAACCATTTAATTTGGATCGGTTTGAATTTGAACACCCTGGCTCTTACCTGGGAGGAATTCAAATTAGATAGCCGCCCTCTCAATCATCGTCACTGTGGAATTTCTCAATTCTCAGCCAAAGCACATTATTTTTTCTCAAACCAATCTTGTAAAGACCGAGTCACTTTGGGTTACACTTAGAGCCTTTGCCTCAGATCATAATTGATCTGGCTAACAAACGCTTTCTTTGTATAATCAATGAAATATTGCAACAGGTGATGATTTCTATCTTGGTAGCTTGTCTCTTAACATATTTTGTTCATTCTATTGATTCTTACTTTCATTACGGATAATACGCAGAATTTTTAAAGATTGTTGCATGCTCCAATTTAAATGAAGGTTCCCTAATTTTGCTTCTCTGCCCACCTTATGTGCAAGAATATTTCCTTCTCTAGGAGTTCAAATTATGCCCCTACCAGTAATTGTTCCAATAACAACTGAATATGTCTTGAATAATTGTCCATACTTCTCTTATTGGACTCTTGGATTTGATTGCTTGTATGATTTTTAAATTATCTGAGAACTTTTTCCATGAACAAATTATTTGCAATGATTAGAGCTTGTCCGATTGCTAAAACTTCTGCTATTGTGACTGAGTTTGCTTGAATTAATCCGTAAAACCTAATAAAATCTTCCCTCTGTTGTCTCTATACACCACTCCTATAGCTCCTTTGCCTGTATTCTTTTTGAAAGAAGCATCCACATTTGCCTTGATCCAATCAGTAGGGGTGGCCTCCAACGAGTCTCTCTCTCGTTCTTTTTTGAACCTGTTTTTCTTTTATATTTATCTACTTTTTCGCTATTCTCCAAAACAGATTTTTCATTAGTTTAGCCCTCTTTATAGTCCAATTATGATCAATTCTTGCTGCTGGTACACTTTCTGATTTCTAGTCTTCCATATCTCCCACACTAGAAATTCTATTTTACTAATTCTTATATTTTCCTCCTCACCCTTATTGATTTGATTTTTTGTATGATAGTAATAAACTAGTCTCCAAACTTAGTATCTGTTTCTGTTGTTGGAATACATTGACAATCAGTTTCGAACCATGCAGCCCTTGTCTACTCACATAGCAATAATGCATGTTCTGTTGTCTCCACCTCTTTAGTACAAATCTGACATATAGGACTCTCAGCAATTCTCTTCTTGTACAACTTTGAATTTACCGGCACGATATCATGGGCTACCTTCCACAAAAATGATCTGATTTTGGAGGAACTTCCATTTTTTAAATTTCTTTCCATAACTCCCTCCTAGCATCACTTGTGGATGGGTTCCATAACCTTGTGATTGAAATTCTCTTTTTGCTGCGAAATAACCTGTCTTTATGGTATATATACCATCTTCTCTTGCAGGCTAGTATAAATTATCCTCCCTATTCATAAAATTAATTGGGGTTCTAATAATAGCATCACAAATTTCTGGCGAAAACATGCTTCTGATTTTGCTTTCATTCCAACCTCTTCCCACTTTAATGAGCTCTTCAACTTTCTGATGATCTTGTCTACCATTCTCCAGCACCCTACCTACTTCAGCTAACCAATTATCCCTCCATATATTAATTTTCTAACTATTTTCAACACCCCACTTTCCTTTTCTCCTTAACAATTTTTGCCCATGTAAAATGCTTTTCCATATCTACAAAGAATTCTTTCCAACCTGTGCCTCCCAGAAATTGCCATCCGGGTGATAGACAGCTTGTAGGATTTTTATCCAAATTGCATTTGGATTTTTTAAAGCTTTTCATGAAGATGAGCTATATTCTACATTTCAAGTCCTTGAAGCCTAATTCGCCTTCAATCTTACTCTTTGTTATTATGTTCCAATTCTTCCAATAAATACCTCTCTTCTTTTTGAATGTCACCCACCAAAATCGCACTACTCTTGAATTAATTCTCTTGCAAAACTGCTTGAAAAATTTTATCGCGTTCATAGCGTAGACTGGTATAGCTTGCACGACTGCTTTAATTAGTATTTCCTTGCCAACTTAGTGTGTCACCTTGGATTGACGGAGGTAAGTTTTGTTTATTGGGCTTATACGTTGGGCTCTTTTATAAATTATTTTTCACATGAAACGACCAATCCTATCCTTTGATAACAGCTACAAAAACGGACATTGGAAACCGTTTGTTTGACATTTGGATTCGAGAATTACGATATTTTTTTTGGGACGAAGCCAATTTTTCGTAATGTATAAATAAAAAATAAAAGGTATATTGAATCAAATGATGTGTAAAATACAATGCTCATGTTAAAGGCTATTTACATAAATAAAATATTTTAAAAAAATTATATAAATATAACTTTTTAAAATAAGTTATATTCGTATCCTAAATTAATTTTTATGTAAATCATGATAGCCTATCGTAATTTACGATTAGTACGTAATTCGTTGTATCCTACAGCAGATTAGAAACAAACTCATTCAAGCATAATCACCCGGCTAAGGAGAGAAAGGAACAAGTAATAAGTAAGAAAAAATATAACAGCTTTCTTTGTTAAGTGATGTTATGATTTATGATGATTTAGGATCATGTATGTTTGGATAAATGTAAGAACAAGGCCAAGTGTGGCAGCCAGTAAGGCAATGATGGTCCATGGCGAGCAGAAAAAAAAGTGTTATAGGCCTCTCCCATCAAACTTAGAACCTTGATCTTACCTCTCTTGGATTCAAAATGCATATGGATTTGGTCTCTGATGTGAGCGAACAATGGCGTCTCAGACACCAGAATAGTATCCATCTTATTAAACAACTTTCTCAACGTGAACGCAGAAGCTAGAAATTTTAGCTTGAACGTACGTTCAGAGGTGAAAGCACTTCTGGGTTCAGAATTCCAACAAATTGCCAAACATAAAAATGGGACGTTCAAGACACTCAAATGGACTTCTCTCTTCTCCAACGTGAACCCCAAACACACCCGAGTTCATAAACACTATAAATGAGCTACTCTCGAAGTTGTTGCCAAGATTAGGCCACATCTCATGGGCTACAAGATTAAGGAAGAAAGGAGCTGTTGAACCATCCACAGTTGACTCATAATCATGACTTATTTTCCTTGAAAATTGTCTCTGCAACCAACTTGATCCCTTTTTCTTCTCTGTGGAAATTTGTCACCAGAGTTTCTCAAATGTTAATAAACTAATTAGCCTTATTGAAGCATCAAACTCATTTTTGTTTCCTAATAAAGATAACAATTAACAAAGGATGCAGGGGAGGGGAAAATAAAAAGAGTTGCATCACCTTTAAAAGATTGAGTCTTTGGTGTTTTTTTATCCCTGGTGCTACTCAAATCAGCTTTGTTCTCCTCCTCTGTACCGGTTAATATCTCTCTAACACAAAGTGTCAAGTGTAAACAATATTTCTGGAATGAAAAACTACTTTTCTATATATGCACCTATTATGTATGTTATTTCAACTATATGGACCAAATTTTATTCAATTTAATGCAAACTAAAGTAGCCTTGATAAGTGGATTATGCTTTCTTCTTGGCATATAGTAGCAACCGTGTAACTAAATTAAGGGTTCATGCATGTATTGTCCCTTAATTAAACCAAATATGTGAGTGCTATGAAAATTTTCCATGCATGATATGATATATATACACGTTACCATTCAAGAAGGATTAATTAAATACTAATTACATACCAACCTTATTTTATTCAGTACGATGTCCATTCTTGGTGGAGAATGTTGTTGCTCTAGCTCCCCTTTTTATGAGGAATTCTATCCTACTATTCTTTTTTATTTAATGTTTTGTTTTTTACATCTATTCAATTTTGATTTTTTTTTTAACGGGTACTTTACCAAGACTATTATTTTTTTTTGGAAAAGTATTGGATACCAAAAGATTATTTGCCAACTTTTGACAACAATAATTAATTATTATTTTTTTTATATTTTAAAAATAAAAATAAATAATCAGCATTAATAACCATTTTGAATTATAAGGATTAGTAAAACAACCCTCCAATCCATAATTCCGTATTCTCCTCTTTTCCATCGCGATAACCCTCTCCTGATCGCGCCCTACCCTCACTCAAACCACTCTCGCCGTCGTCGTCCCTTGAGAGTGTTTTCTTCCCTCACATTTTGTATTGCCTCCAACCACCGTAGTGCCTCTCTCGCAATTCGAAGCGCCGTCGACCACCACGGCACCATCCTCGTTGCAATTCGTAGCCCTGCCAGCACATCATCGTTGTTCTTGTTAGGGTTGAACACGGATTAGGTATAATCAAACTTTCGAACCGATCCGGACTAAAATTATCGGATCGGATCTAATATCCGCAGTTTTTAAGTTTGGATCCGATCCGCACATTTACGGATTGGATCGGATATCAGATATATCCGCAAAACACAAAAAATATTTTTAAAAGCTTATTTTTATTAAAAAATATCAATAAAATTTATTTTTTTATTCTTTTAATATGTTTACTCTTAAAATAATATTAAATATACTTTTCTTAAATAATAAATTAAAATAATATAACATATATGATAATTATTAGTTGAAATAAAACATAAAAAGAATATTTACTTATTTATTTCTTTATTTTTGCGGATACATGGATATGCGGATTCCTACACAAAACCCGCAATCTGATCCTATTAATTTGCGGATCAGATCCGATCCAATCCATATCCGCAATTTTCGGATCGGATTCGGATAAACACCGCGGATTTGCAGATCGAATCCGATCTATAAACACTCATAGTTCTTGTCGGCGAGATTCTTGGTGCCGCAACCCTCCTCCCCTTGGGGTTTGCAGATCACCTCCACAACCCTCTTCCCCTCATGGTTCATAGATCACCACCGCAGCCCTCCTCCCCACCACCACCACAACCCTCCTTCTCCTCCCCTTAAACGAAACAAGGAGAAAATGTTGGTTTACTGTTAAAGTATGATTTTAATCATCTAGTGTTTATGATATTTTTTTTCTCCAGATTATCTTGTCTCAGTTGATTCCTATACGAATTTGTAGGTGCATATTCTGAATCATTCCCTATTTGTTTGCTATTGTATAGTTTACTCATGTTAGGGTTCTTAGCATAGTTGTAAAAACCGGACCGGACCGGTCGGTTTGACCGGAAAATTGGTGAACCGGACCTTATACCGGTCCGGTTTAGTATTCTGATCGCTTAAGAAAATGAACCGGTCAAAATCGATACAAACCGATCAAACCGGTCCGGTCAACAAGTGGTCAATGGTCAACCTGCGTGCCGATGACGTCATGCTGACGTCAGCATGCGGGTTGTGAAATCAGAAAAAAGGCATTGTAAGCAATGGGAGTCGAACTTGGCTCTTTTGGAATGAAGACCAAGTTAACAACCACTAGACTAACCCATTTCCTTGGCGTTTTAAATGCTTTTTAAAATATATATATCAATTCTTTCTAACTAATATATATATATATATATATATAAACATGAAAATACTTAACTCATTTTTTAATTGAAGTATAAATTAATTAATTTTAAAATAAAAATGATAATGAATAAAAAAATAAAATAAAAATTACTTATTCTGAAAAAAAAAAAATTATATAATTATTTAATTATATAAAAATATTTAGACCTTGAAATTATTTTTTGGATATAATTCATAGATTGTTATTCTTATTGTATCTAATTAAGATACTATATAGTAGTATGAACTAATTATATGTTTATATTTGTATTAGTTATTTATAGAATTTGACTTAACTGTTCTTAAAATGTTAGTAAAAATATGTATTTCAAATTTTAATTTTAAGTTTTTGACTATTTTATATTTTTTATTCATGTGAAACCGGTTTTATCGGTTCAACCAGCGGTTTATCGGTTGAACCAATAAACCAGTGAACCAGTAACCTGACCGGTTTGATCACCGGTCCGATTCTTACAACTATGGTTCTTAGTTCTTAGCTACTAACATTATTTTTTTTTTTATGAATCTTTTTGTAGCTTGTTAACATTAAAGAATACATTGAGGGATAATTTACTAGAAACTTGGGAGAAATTTTAGTCAAGTATGTACTATCCAAATTTTGTATTTTTGATACATTTTCTTGTTTTGTTGTAGCACATATATATTAATTTTATCTGAGATTATGAGTTGTGACTTTGTACATTAATATACAAATTGTGGGTCCTTGTGGAATTTGCAGTGTTTGTTAATTTTGGGGGTTTGTGTTCTTTTGTTGCTAACGAAGATTATTCTTGTTTTGTTGATTTAGTAATTTTCTACATTTAGTGTGATAATACTTGTAACATCCTGTGTTTTTTAATGATCTCAAGATTTTAAAGTTGAAAATAAAAAATGATTTTGAGAATATGTAATCACAATAATAATTTTCTGCATTTATTATGGTAATGTTTATAACATCCTTTGTTGCTAATGAAGATTATTCTTATTCTATTGATTTGTGGGATTTTGTGGTCTGATTGTTGCTTATGGTTTTGATGATGTTGTGGATAAAGCTTTTGGAGATGATGCTGTTACTGAATTGGTGCAAGAATAGAAGGTAACAAACATGAGTAAAAAGAAGGATCAAAACAACTGAACATACTTCAATTTTTTTATAGTTGGTAGTCAAAAATGAAAATAAATTCATTTAGTTTGATTCTTATGCAAGTGTGTAAATGATTTGGTTTTTTCTTGCTGATGTATGGCCATTAAAAAGGGTTTATTATGTAGAGGCTAAGAAAATGAATAAAAGATAGTTAATTCAGGATATTACTCATCTGTGATGGAGATAATGGATCTTTTATCTTATTATTATTATTTAAATTCAATTTTATGCCAAACCTTAATGGATATGCTCTAAATTATTGCATAGATCCGCTTGGGGTGAGTTATGAATTATGGACCAGTAACATTTTGTATGTTACATTAGTAAAGTATGAGCCTTGTAACTGGAGCATATACAAAACGTTAAGTTAGTTCTTGTTACAGTTTTGAATTATTATTATTATTATTATTATTATTATTATTATTATTATTATTATATATGTTTAGTAACCTGTATTTATATACGTTGCTTAGAAATAATTTAAGATTGTAGGAATGATTGAAATTAATAATACATTTAATAAAGACACATTCAAACAAGTTTTAAATAGAAGACAAATCCATTAAAGACACATCTATAAAAGATATATCCGAGTAAGTTTTAAATAAAAGACATATCCATTAAAGACACATTTAAAGAAGTGTGAAACGTAACAGAGGATACATTCATTAAAGACACTTCTAATAAAAGACATATTTATTAAAGACACTTCCAATAGAAGACATATTCATTGAAGACACTTTTAATAGAAGACACATTCAAACAAGTTTTAAACAGAAGACACATACAACAGAAGATACATATCTATTAAAAATAAAGTAGAGGATATGGCTGCACGGTAAAAGTTTTGGGTAAATTAAGTTTACAATAATAAATATGAGACACTAGAATTAACTTTGGGTAATTAGGAATGTAACTTTTTAAATGAAATGGATTTTGGAGTCCAATTCAATTAAAATTGGTAGAAATTAGTTAAATTCTTGTTAGTTACATAATAAAATTGTATTTGTTTTATATTCGGGGGATGTTAGATTTCATTCATACTTCTTGTTTACTTCAGTTTTGTGGTTGATACTAATTCTAGCTAGTTTTTTACATATTAATAAGCATATTAAATGTGAAAATTTCACAATTAACGAGTATAAAATAGACCTCTAATCAATATAAAATAGACCTCTACTAATACGAGAGAAAAAAAAAGTATTACATGTTGTGTAAGAAGATAGAAAATGTCATGAAAATGTTATAAGATCTTTTGTGTTAAGTTTATTTCAATGGAAGTAATTATTATAATTTTATATTTTTAGATTTGAATAATATATATAATTAAATAATTGATAAAATATGTCAATGCGTTCAATCAGTGTCATGAAAATTGGACCGAATTGATCTCCTGCCCAATCCAATCGATGCATAAAATTGCCTTGTAAAAAATCGACAAAAAAATCAGTCGAACCAACGTCGTTTCATTAAAAAAAAAAACTAAAGGCCTAAACGTCCCGACCCCGCCCCTTTTCTCTTTCATACTTCCTCACCCAATCATAACCCTCTTCATGGAAAAACCCAACCACCATTCCATCGCCAAACTCTTCTCTTCCAATAGAAGGTGTTGTCACCGCCAGCGGAAATAGATTGTGGGTACTGCCGATCTCTTCTCCTCTTCTCGATTCTCATTGTTTCTCTTCTCAACATTGTCGCACAAAGGTCTGTGTTGAGCTTGGGGCATCGCCATCGCAAATGTTTGCTCTCTCTCTCTCTCTCTCTCTCTCTCTCTCTCTCTCTCTCTCTCTCTCTCTCTCTCTCTCTCTCTCTCTCTCTCTCTCTCTCTCTCTCTCTCTCTCTCTCTCTCTCTCTCTCTCTCTCTCTCTCTCTCTCTCTCTCTGCTATTGAGTATGCACCGCACTGTCACATCTCTTCTTCCCTCGCTACCGGTAGCATTGCCGCCTCTAGTTATTTTTTTGTTATTTTGTTAATTTTATTTATTCTGATTTCTGAGTTGCAAGTTGCTGATTTTTCTACTTGTGAGTTGTTGATGGTGCTATGATGCAGTGCTTCACTGCATTGTTTATGCTGGATTTTTTTATTCTGAGTTGTTTATGTTATGATTCTGATTCTAAGTTGTTTATGCTGATTTTTTTTTATTGTGAGTGGTTGATGGTGCTATGGTGCAGTGTTTTATTGTATTGTTTATGCTAGAATTTTTTTTATTCTAAGTTGTTTATATTGGAATTATAGTTATTAAACCCGACTCGACATGTCCAGTTTGACTAAAAACTCGATCACCTGGTTGAATTGAGCCATTCTTTGGACCGGTCAAGCATCAGGTTCGGTTGAAAGTTCAACTCATCCTGTTCTAGTGACCCGGTCGATTTATATAATTCGAACGGGTCATGCTTAATATTTTTATTTTTAAATTTAAAAAACGGTGTCGTTCTCTTTTTAAAATTTGGTAAAAACCGAAAATCTAGCCTAGCCTCACCTTCCCATTATAGTTGTCAGAACTGGACCAGATCAGTCGGTTCAACTAAAAAACTAATAAACTGATCACATGGCCAGTCCAATTGGTGTATCTAATCGTATAAGAAAAAGAACTGGTGAGAATCAGTTTGTGCTTGCCTCACACAGTGTTAGCGCCGCCTGCACCCGCATTGTCGCCTCTACTCCGCGAAGACGAAGCTGCTCCAGCCATGCCTTTGCGTCCAGAAAAGAGGAGAGCCGTCTTCACGCCGCGCGCCTGAGGAGAACCATCACAGTTTTCATCGTCGCCGTTCATAGGAGAGCTGCCTTCGTCGCCATCCAGAGAAGAGTCGTCCTTCATCGCTGTCAGAGGAGAGCCGCTACCGTTCACCTTCTTCCTTTAACTGCGTCACTCACTACTTCCTGCTCAAAGCTTCGTCGCCTACGCCTCTAGTCTGCCTCTGCTCTGCCGTCGCTCACCGATCGGACCAGACCCATATTAAGCCCAAGAACCAACCCAACTTCACTAAGCCACATGAGCATCAGCTCATTTTTTCCCAAATCACATGAAACACGTTCATGGAGGGGAGAGTAAGGGAAGAGAGCTTCCAACATCTAATTCAATCTCAAATAACTTTTCGCTCTGAGCTCCGATCATCGCACCGTTTGTGGCCACGTGACCGAAGCGTCGAGTTCTACAAAGCCCAATCAATAATTAGGTAAGAAAATTACTTCTGTGTTCTAATTTTTTCCTTTCTAATTTTGAAAATTATGAGTAATTATGTTGAAAAGTGTTTAATTCTGGAGTTTAGGCTCGAATTAGCTTGAGAAAAATATTCACTCTTGCTTATTTGGTACTTGGGTAAGGTGAAAATTCTAGAACCTTAGCTAATTCTTTGATTTTTTGTGTTGGATATTAAATTTTGTGTGTGAATTGAAGCTTGGTTGCAAATATTGGAGATTTGGTGGAGTTTAGGTGTCATTGTTTTGGAGATTTTGGATCCTTGGGGCTGTGTTTGGTACCTTTTGGTGGTGTTTCGGGTTATACGAGAAAATCAACTAAGGTATGATTTAGGTTTCTCGTATTTAATATATAATGTTTTGTGAAAACTTAGGCTAGATGATCATAGGATAGGTTAGAATTGTATGCTTGTGTTAAATGCTTAGTAAAGTTTATAAAGGATGTTGAATTAGTATGATAATGGGTTGACGATTGTTGCTTATGGTTGGTAGTTGATGATGTAGTGAAAATTATGAATTTTTGGAGATTGATTGGTAATTTAGTTGACATGGTATGTTGAGTTGATAATGCATAATAAATTCAATGATTTGTTGATAATGCATGGAAACGTTAATGATTTTATGATATGAGTATAGTTGATGTGGTAAAAGGATTAATGATTTTGATGTTATGATTGAAAATGTTGGAAGGAAATGTATGTATAATTGAGGTATGATTAGTTATGGTAGGGTGTGGGACTATGTTGTTATGATTTCGGTATGTTTTGGTGCAGGGTAATGTTGGGTGAATATGGTTAACGAGTTAAGTTTTGTGAAAATAGAGGTTTGGAAGATTTTGTGAAAATATGATTTTTGGCCGAATTTTGGCGAGCCATAACTCGGCTTCCGGACTCCCAATTTATTTCAAACTTATTTCATATGAAAATTGGATCCGTAAAGTTTACACCGTTCAAAGAATGGATGAAAAATGTTTTAAAATGAAAAAGTTATACACGTCGAAAGTTTGGAGGGCAAAACTAAAAATTCTGCAGCATTCAGCATTTTGTTGATCTGCATGTCTTGCGTACACGACCACCTGTACACAATGCGACCAACCTTTTCGGGTTGAGAATCTCGCATACGCGAGCAAGGAGCTTGCGTACGTGAGCATGGAAAAATGTACGCCCACGCCTACGCGTGACGTCTCAGTAATGCACTCCCACGCGTACGCGTGGCCTACGCGTACGTGTGGCCCCTGTTTCAGCAACCTACTTTTTGTGTTTTAAAGCTAAATTTCAAACTTGTAAACCTCTATTTTTGCTCTCCAGTGTCCTAAACTTAAATAAATTATAGAAAAGGAGTTGAACATTGAGAGGATAATAACTTACGAGTGAAGAAAGATTGTAAAGAGGTGATGTAAGTTGAAAAGTTTAACGGAGATGCTGGTTTGTAAATAAATGTGATTGTGACCCAGGTAATAGGCAGTGGCGATGTCCACTTGCTCCGGATATGAGAGAGAGAGGAAGAGTTATGAAGAAATGAATTTAACTATGGAGTAATAAATGAATGTATGTTTGAGATACCTGGACAGTAACAAAGGTTGTGGTTCGTCCCGCTTGCTCCAGGTCAATGCTTGAGATACCTGGGTAGTAACAAGGATGGTGGTTCGTTCTGCTTGCTCCAGGTCAGTGATTGTGACGCCTGGGCAGTAGCAAGGATTGTGGTTTGTCCCACTTGCTCCAAGTTGAGCTCTTAAACACCCGCCTGGATAGTAGCCGTAGTAGTGGTTATTCCACTAGCTCTGGGTTAAGCAGGTAGTAGCAAGGGTGTTGTAGTTCAAACTCACTTGCTCTGCAATGGGTGTTTGAGTCCATGGTTAGCTCCCAGGACGTGTCGGATTGGCTATATAACCGATAGATGATATCATTAGCCATAGGACAGACATGCATCATATGCATTTGTGTGTTTTGATTGCTTGTGCATTAATTAGGCTTGTCTATGTGATTATTTTGCTTACTTGCTAAATTGTTACCTGCTGTATTTGTATCCTACATGTGCTTGCTTTGCCCGTTTGTCTGTCTATGGTTTCACCGGAGTTGGAGGATTGGAGGAAAGGCGGAGAATTGAGGGTTTTGGATAGTATTTGGTTAAGTTTAGGAATCCTTAGAAAACCACCTTATTTATGGTTTCAGTTTTAACTCTTAAGTTTTATAATATGAGTGTCGGCATTCTAGGATTGCCTCTGGCATTCCCAGGACCTTATATCTTATGTACGTGGCACATTTACCATGCTGAGAACTCCTGGTTCTCATCCCATACGATATTTGTGTTTTTCAGATGCAGGCAGAGAGGCACCTCGCTAGGCATCTGGAGCTCTCCGCAGCAAAGTGGGCTTTTTGGGATTATACTTTTGTTGTGTTTGGTTATATATATATATATATATATATATATATATATATATATATATATATATATATATATATATATATATATATATATATATATATATATATATATATATATAGGTGCTATCTATGGTGGCAGTAAAGGTTCAATGCCTCAAATGGCTAAGCCGGCTGAACCAACCAGTGCCTGACACCTAGGGAGTTTGGAGGTCGCTTGACTCTCGGGTTCACTATGGCAATGATGGTAAAATTGTTAATGAAACACAATAAATATATGTTTCTATGGTTAAAACTGAATTAACAAAAATTTCACCCAAAAAAAATTAAAAGAAAATTAAATTTTTATTCAGTATTTGATTTGGGAAAAAATAAATTATGCTTCTGTTGTGTGCTCTTTCTAAGTCTATCACAGGAGGGGTCCTTTTCTGTGAACGACTTGGTGACCATGTGGTGAAAAAAATGTCGTTGATAGTGTAACGTCGCTAGTATTCGTGGAGAGTATCTCCGAAACCATGAATGGAATGTTGTCGGTGGAACAAGTTGGTGTTCCCTTCATACATCGCTGGGGGAGGAGCGCCTCATCCAAGTTACTACCTTGTGCTCCGGAGGCTGAAGCAAACCTAATGACTATAATAAACGGGTCCTGTAATGAATGACATTATCAAACATCCTTGACGCAAGCATCAATGTTGCCTTAGTCTCATCTTCAGTCTTTACCATTAAACACGCCAATAACTTCAAAATCATCATTTCGCATTCTACCATGCCTCCGGCCAATAATAGATCCAACATCATCGATACAAAACCAATATTGCTTCATCAACTTTCGAGCTCATTTTCTGGAACGACGTCCGCCGCAACCTAATACCCCTGGTAGAAGAGACAAGAGTTACCGTAGTTAATTTCTTAAACAAAGATTAACCTAACTAACTATGATGCCACTTGTCATCTTCTCATTGGATGGTCAATGGATAGCCACCACTAGTCACCGAAATTGTGGCCACCAGAGACGTGGCCATATATGTATAGATTCTCCCTTGTATATATGTTTTACTTTTACACCTCATAGAGGTTTATGGAGAACTAGGGTTGCTTTTATGTATTTTGGGTTATGAATTATATATATACGTATGTAACTATTCTCTGGCCAGTCTTAGCTTCGCCGGATGAGTTCGGAGCTTGATATTTTGTATCTTGATCCTCTATTCTTACTTTCTATATATATATATATATATATATATATATATTATTTTAGAGGTCGTAATACCACACCACCTCTGTTTTACGACTTAAGCGTAAAGCTTTGTGTGGTACGGTGTTATACCTAGCAGCGGAAACAATATAAATATCCAACACAAGAACAATATGAAAGCACTCACAACACAATATGGCAGCAACTATGAATAAGAAAATATAGCAACTAAAGCAATAATAAGAACACACCGAGATTTTAACAAGGAAAACCCCCTCAATGTAAGAGGTAAAAATCACAAGTCATCCAGACCAATGAAATAGCTCCACTATAATCAAATGAAGTGCAAGAGAGTCTCAAACAAAGCACAAAAACGTGCATATAACCAGCCAAATCATCAAAGCACCAAAGCTTACAAATGAGAAGCAAGAAGATGAAAAATACCGAAAAATAGAGCTGCTATTCAAAGCCTATTTCTCCCTCTGCAGCTCACTAATTAAATCTTTACCGTTCAGAATGAAGAAAAAAATGAGAAGAATCTGCAGTCTAAATTTCACGTCGATCCAATGGTGAAATAATGAGAAACTTCTGTTCAAATATTGCTGCTCTGTGTAAAAATGGGAAACCTATTTTCTCTCTTGCGAAGCTAATTTCTCCCACTGCAAACCTTTAATCAACATCTCCACCGACCAGAATGAAGAACAAAATGAGAGAAACATGCAGTTCAAATTTCATGCCGATCCATCGGTGAATGAATGCGAAACTGCCATTTGAAATTTACTACTTTGCATAAAAATGGGAATTCTGTTTTCCCTCTTCTCTCTTATTTTGGTGGCTATACTCTCTCACTCAATATTGACCCCAAAATATGATTAGGATAGAGACACAAGGGTGCAAGAATACACCCCCAAAAATTTGGGTTTGGGCCTCACAAAGGAGAGAAAAAAAACCCAACAAATCTCCCCCTTCTCGACTAGGTGGAGGCCCTCGCCATTCCGACGATCAAACAACATGTTTCAAGCTTATCTCTTGACAATGCTTTTGTCATCATATCAGCACCATTGTCATCAGTGTAAACTTTCTCAAGTTCCAACAACTTGGAGTCTAACACATCCCATATCCAGTGATACCTAACATCAATATGTTTAGATCTTGCATGACAAGTAGAATTCTTGGCAAGATGAATAGCACTTTTACTATCACACAACAATACATAACGGTCTTGCTTGAAACCAAGTGCTACAAGAAAATTCTTCATCCACAACAACTCTTTATATGCTTCAGTTGCTGCAACAAACTCTGCCTCTATGGTAGAAAGTACAACACACTTCTGTAACCTTTACTGCCATGAAATAGCTCCTCCTGCAAACTTGACCAAATAACCTGAAGTAGACTTTCGAAAATCAATATCTCCTACCATGTCTGCATCAGTAAAGTCAACAAGCAAAGGTTTCTCACCACCAAAACTCAAACTCAAGTTAGTTGTACCTTTCAGATATCTCATAATCCATTTAACAGTATTCCAATGTTCTTTACTTGGAATAGAGAGAAAACGACTCACAGTACCAACCGCATGAGAAATGTATGGTCTAGTACACACCATAGCATACATCAAGCTTCCACCATTATCAGTACGAATGCATTTCAATTTCTTTCCAGTTTCTCTTTCAACAGAAGCTTGAAATTGCTTGAACACATTCAAAACTTGATCTTTGGTCTTCAAAGTGTAAAACCATAATTTTCTAGAATGATCATCAATAAAGATTACAAAATAGATAGACCTTCCAAGTTTTCTTGTCTTCATTGGCCCACATACATCAGAATGCACGAAGTCAAGTATCTCCGGCTTCCTTGAAGGTGGATAGCTCTTGAAAGAAACCTTGTTTTATTTTCCAGCAAAGCAATGGTTGCACTTTTGCAAAGCAACCTTGCAACCAGATAAAAGATTCCCGTTGGATAACATATTCATGACTTTCTCACTAATATGACATAATTTCTTATGCCATAAATCAATTCCATCAACAAACTCAGCAGCATTAATAACATCTTTCACAATCTTTGTTGGAGTTAAATAAAGAGTAGAATATCGTGTACCTCTAGCAACAACCATGGAACCCTTGATGAGCTTCCAACTATCACGAGAGAATGAGCTATCCAAGTCTTCATCACAGAACTTACCAACAGAAAGTAAGTTCAACCGAATATCTGGAACATACTTCACACTCTTCAAAGTCAACTTGGTACAGTTGGATGTTTTTAAGCAAACTTGTTCAACACCGGCACATTTTACAACATCTTGATGAGCCATTTTCATATCAACAAAATCACCAGGAGTATAAGATGTAAACAGATCCCTCCTAGATGTAACATGAATAGAAACACCACTATCAATCACCCAACTAGTGCTATTATCAATAAGGTTAACAAATTCAAACTCCTCAACAAGAAGAAAATCATCATGAGTTACATTAACCTTGTCTTCGTTGCTACCATCATCTTTATTTGTGCTCTTGTCTTTACTTGCCTAGACTTTCTCCTTCTTTAGCTGCCAACAAAATTTCTTCACATGTCTCTTTTGACCACAATGATGACACTTAATATTTTTATACTTTACTCGAGACTTGCTTCTGCTTTGATCTCTACTTTTAGGACCTCGACTTTTTCCTAGACTTAGAAACAAGAACATCTGAATGTGTAGTCGATGTACCTTATGACTTTCTTCTCATTTCTTTATTCAAAATACTGCTCTTGGCAAGATCCATAGAGATTACACCATCAGGAGCAGAATTGGACAATGACATTCTGAGAATTTTCTACGAGTCTAGTAAAGAGCCAAGACATAACAATCCTTGAACCTCTTCATCAAACTTAATACCCATGGAAGATAACTGATTCATAATTCTTTGGAAGTTATTCAAGTGATCTGTCATTGATGTCCCATCTGTATACTTCAAAGCCAACAACTGCTTGATCAAAAACATCTTGTTATTTCCAGTTTTTCGAGCATATAACTAATCAAGTTTAATCCAAAGGGTCCAAGCATGTGTCTCTCCAATAATATGGTTCAACACATTATCGGCAATCTACTGCCTAATATATCTACAAACTTGTCTATGCAACAAAGTCCAATCGTCATCAGATTTATTATTAGGCTTCTCTATACCAAAAACTGGTTGATGAAAATTCTTGACATAAAGTAAATCTTCCATCTTTGACTTCCACAAATCATAATTAGGACTATTAAGAGTAATTATCCTACTAGTATTAGTATTAGCTTCCATTGTTCACAGAATCACAAGCCTAGAAAAATATCAACAAGCTCTAATGCCAGTATGAAAGAGCCTAGCAACGAAAACAATACAAATATCCAATACAAGAATAATATGGAAGCACTTACAATACAATATGGCAGCAATTATGAACAAGCAAATATAGTAAGTAAAGTAATAACAAGAACACACCGAGATTTTAACGTGGAAAACTCCCTCAATGTGAGAGGTAAAAATCACGAGTCGTCCAAACCAATGAAATAGCTTCACTATAATCAAATAAGGTACAAGAGAGTCTCAAACAAAGCACAAAAACGTGTATATAACCAGCCAAATCATCAAAGCACCAAAATTTACAAATGAGAAGGAAGAAGATGAAAAATACCCAAAAATAGAACTGTTGTTCGAAGCCTATTTCTCTCTCTGTAGACTACCAATTGAAATCTCCACCGTTCAGAATGAAGAAAAAAATGAGAAGAATCTGAAGTCCGAATTCCACATCGATCCAACGGTAAAATAATGAGAAACTGCTGTTCAAATATTGCTGCTCTGTGTAAAAATGAGAAACCTATTTTCTCTCTTGCGAAGCCAATTTCTCCCACTGAAAACCTCCAATCAACATCTCCACTGAACAGAACGAAGAACAAGATGAGAAGAACATGTAGTTCAAATTTTAAGCCGGTCCAACGGTGAATGAATGAGAAACTGTCATTTGAAATTTACTGCTTTGCATAAAAATGGAAATTCTGTTTTCCCTCTTATCTCTCACCTTGGTGGCTATATTTTCTCACTCAAAATTGACCTCAAAATTTAATTAGGGTAGAGGCACAAAGGTACAAGAATACACTCCCAAAAAGTTAGATTTAAATCTCACAAAAGAGAAAAAAAAAACAACTAAAATTATCCTATATTTAAAATTTTAAAAATTTATTCTATAGAATTTTTATTTTTTTTTTCAACACTTTTACTTTTGTGACAGGACATTGACTAGGAGACTTTTGAAACAGGACCAGAAATCAGTGTGAATATGGTAAAATCTTATACTTAATTATAACGTGAAAACTGATAAAGAACTACTATTTTCTTAATTTTAGTTTTACAATAGGAATAAAAATTATAATTAGAAGTTTTCAGCTTTTTGATAAAAACAGAATTAATATTTTTGTTATTGTTGTTAATCACCCTAAATTACCTATAACATATTAGTTCATTATACACATATTTTTATATTTTTAGAATTGAGGATAGATTCAAAATGAAGGGAGATCAATATAATAGTAATAAAAATTAATTAATTAGTCAAAATAATTAGAATTAATTAACTAGTCAATATTATTAGAGTATATAAAAATTTGTTAATTAGAATTAATTAACTAATTAAAATAATTAGATTATTTTTCAACTTCTGTGATTTTTTACCTATTTTAATATGAATAAAAAGTGTATATTTATTAGATCACCTGTAAAGACAGTGAAATAATATTAATCTAAATATTTTTTAAAAAAAAAACTAGGTTATTGTTGGATGTTATCTAGATTTTTTTTATCAATAGTAGATGTAGGTTTACTTGTTGTAATTTTTTTAGTGAGAGTACATAAAGAGTACATAGTACATAAGATGTAATAACTCAACGAATATTCTTTAAGAAATTTTTCATTCTTTTTAAAATGAGAAGAACTTATTTTTTTCCCTCTCTGTCCTTCTAGTTTATCGAACTATCAACATTACAGCTTGATAGTTTAGAACAGACTATAACAGTTGCGGGTGTTTTAGAGATGTGTTATAATGCACTACAAAAATCTGGTGGTGAAAACATAATTATTTCACCACAAGATTTAATTAATAACTATTTGACTGATCAAGAAGTTGAATGACTGAGAAATGATCCAAAATGTCTGGAGCATCTAGGAGTTACTGGATTGGATCTTAAAGATTGTGATGGAGCTTCAAGTTATATGGTTTTAAAGTGGGTACGTGAGAGTGGGTTTTGGTGGGTATTGGGTTTGGTTCCTCTTTGGTGTGGCCGGGTTTTCCGGTACTCACCATGTCCAAAAAAAAAAAAGTGGGTACGTGAGAATGATTGAGGAGAAATGCTTATTTGTAGGAAGATGGCAACCTAACTCAATTAGCAAGAGGTATTAATTTGATATTTTTTACATGTTTTATTATTTTTTTTCTTTTCACATGTTATATAATCTTATACGTACTCTTTATATTTATATATACAGCCCATGTTTAAGTTTGAAACCCTTAAACCAGTGGCTCCAAAAGATATGTGGGAAGAGCTGTAAATCAGCCCATAGTTGCTGATGTGATGGTAAATGGTAACACCTGAATTCGAAAATTTAGACCCTAATTATTATTTTTTTATTGTACAAAATATTCTTATTATTTTATTCTTATTATTTTAGATGGCTGATTTTTATTTTGTTATCGTGTAGAATGACATATATGTTAGTCCATCCATCTGATTTACATAAGATTAGGGTGAGACATGTGGTTTTGATTGTTGGACGTGGGCGTGTTACCAAGCCGGTTGGGGGACGGGTTGGAAGAGTATTATGTCGTAAAGAATTTTTGGAGATAGATTGGGGGATGGTGGGTATGGGAAGGTAAGCCTCGCATTTTTACCCTACTTTTATTCCATATATTGCATTCGGTTTGTATCTTTTATTTTTGGATTTTACATATTTTTCAGTTTTTAGAATTTGGTTGAAAATTAAAAATAAAAAGTACAAATAAAAAATATTAAATTAAAAAAATCAAAATTTTTATATTAATAGTTGCTTAGATAATTTTTTTTATTTGTTTAATATTAATAACAATTAATTATAACAGGAGTACATCAGGAGTACATAATGTTAACGGGTAATATAAATTTTACTATTAATATTTTGATTTTTTTTATTAGAAATTTAATACTAATTATTAGTATAATATTCATATTTATTATATCTTATTTGCTAATATTTTTTTAACCGAAAATAGAGAGACTCGAATTCGCCACCTCTTAAATAAATATGGAGAGACTATGTCATTTAAGTTATATCTTATTTGCTAATATTCTAACTATATTGTCTATTGAATATTAATAGATAATTTTGTATATAAATACTATAGTGTAATTAATAGGGTATCCTAAGGTTAATTCTTTGTAAAAAAATATGATATAATTCTCAAAATAATAGCTTAGCATACATCGAATTATATATAGTGATTCGATTTATTAGGATATGTTCTATACAAGCATAAATCGACTCAGTCAATTTTGATTTGCATGTTTTTTTAGTAATTTGAGTTAGGCTGATTCAATTTAGTACGAGAGTTGCTAAATTGAATTAGACTCGTTCGATTTACTTAAAACGTAAATTAGAGAAATCTATGTAACTTTTTTAGGTTTGGACTAATTGTGTAATTTTTTTATGATTTGGTTTATTTTTATATTTTATCCGAGTTAAATGATTATTCTCTTTTTCGCTCCTTTAATAGTGTTTTATTTTGATTTTTTTTTTAGAAACTATATTATTTAATTACTGTAGTGTACCAGATACAATATGCAATTTTATTTTCTGTATGTTCTATTTTTGTTTTAAATCTTTATTTCTTTTTTATTGTTCTTGAATTCGAATGTTAAAATTATATAAAATATTATAAGACACATTTACACTTTATATGTTAAACCAAATTAGTGAGAAAAATCTGTTTCTATGTTCGATTTCAGCATTAGGTTTAAATTTAATAGTTAAGAAAAAAGGTATAATCTGCAATTCTGCATGCAGAATTATTAGTCCCAAGAAAAATAAAATTTATATTTTCAGTTATTTTTTAATTTTTTGTATGTATATTAATGTCAACCTCTAATTTATAGCTTATAGTAAATTTTTTAAGGTTTAATTATTCGATAAATCTCTATAATTTTATTAAATTTTTAATTAAATTTTTATATTTTTTTTCAATTGAGTCTCTATACCATATCAAATTTTATAATTAAGTTTCTGTCGTGACAAAAATATTAGAATTAACAGAATATTCTATTAAACAGAACAAATATTCTTAACACTTGATTGAATATTCTGCATAAAGACAAAATTTGATATAGTAAAAAGACTTAATTAAAAAAATATATAATAACTTAATTAAAAATTTTATAAAATTATAGAGATTAACAAAATAATTAAACATTCAATGCTTCACGGATTCAATGCTTCACGGGCAGACAAGACAACTATGTAATAAGATAAAATTAATAAATTAATAAATAATAGTAACACTTTATCATTTAAAAATAAAATAAAATAAAATAAATACACGCAACTCTAAGAAAAAAAATTTTATATGATTTTTTGAGAGGCGAAATTTCAAAAAATAAAAACGGTTGGTAATTTTTAAAATTATGAGAACAAATAAACGCCAAAAATTTAGAAGTGAATTCGCCGATTCTTTTTTTTTTTAACAAAAAATGAATTTGCCCATAGCGAATTATCTTTTTTTTTTATATTTTAAAAATACAATTCCTTTTTATTATTCTAAAATTTTTAAAAATACAGTACACCAATATGAATTCTGATCAAGGTTCTGAAAATTGGATCAATCATCAAATCACTCTAATCATTTGTTTATTGATCCAACCGATTCAACTGACGGTTTAATCGAAAAAATTCGTTTAAAAATAGAATAATAAATAAATTATAAATAAACATCCTAAAATATAATTATAATCTAATATAAATCTTAAAATATTTTCAAATTTTAAAAAATTACATAAAATATCATCAACCAAATCCATATGATCTTATTAAAATACAAAAAAAAATCTAAATATTAAATGCTAACATAAAGATTTATCAATCATCAAAATTCACAAGAACTTGTTGCAAATTTGCTTCGGTCGGATCATCTTCACCTTTATTTCCACCCTCTTGTGTCTTGAGTAGAAAAATCAAGAGATGCAGCATAAATCATTCACGAAATTAAAAACAGCAGCAGCACAGTGAAAAATCAAATAATTATCAACAAGACCATAACTGAACTCAACAATAAGCATTCGCCATTCAGTACTAATCACACTAAACCTTTCACCAAAGATTAACCATTAACCAGCAATTACAAAACAGTAATTACACTAACATTGGCACATTATGAAACAGAGCCAGTAACCAGAGCAAAATTACAAAACAGAGCCAGCAACCAGCAACCATGAATTACAAAACAGTAATTACACTAACATTGGTAAATTATGAAACAAAGCCAGTAATCAGAGCAAAATTACAAAACAGAGCCAACAACCAGCAACCATCAATTACAAAACAGCAATTATACTAACATTGGTACATTTTGAAATAGAGCCAGTAACCAGAGTAAAATTACAAAACAGAGCCAGCAACCAACAACCATCAATTACAAAACAGCAATTGCACTAACATTGGTACATTATGAAATAGAGCCAATAACCAGAGCAGAATTACAAAACCGAGCCAGCAACCAGCAATTACAAAAAATCACAAAACATTAAAATGAAATTTTGAACAAAATTTTCAGAAATTAAGAGAAAAAGAACCGAGCATTTAGAAATTAAACAGAGCCAGTAACCAGAGCAAAATTAAAAGGAAGAGACAGTAACCAGAAGCGGAAGCCAGGGAGGATGAGGACGATGTGCCGAGCTACCTGGGTTCTGGACAGGGAGAAGAGGAAGAAGCGGAGGCGCCAAAAACCTGGGGGCGGCGGCGGCAAAGAACCTAAGGCTAGGGTTTTGCTTCAAAGGGGGATGTTGAGTTCAGTTCACGAATGATGGAAAGGGGGGGGGGGGGTGTTGGGAGAAGGGGGGTTCACAGATGGTTTGGTTTTTTTTTTTATATAAAAAAAAAGGGCGTCGTTTTCTTAGAATCGGCCGGTTACCAGTCCGGTCCAACCGGCCAATTCTCAGCCGGTTCGATAGTTTCTACACAGTTCTCTCTCCAACAGTTGTTTTCATAGCCGGTTCCCGGTTAGACCGGTTCGATCGGCCGGTCCAATTTTCAAAACCATGATTCTGACCATCATATTTTAATAAATAATAATATTATATTAATTTTTCTGAAAATCACAAACCTGAGAACCATATACAAAAAGTGACAATTCTATTCTAAATTAATTTAAAATTTAAGATTTAGTAATAACAAAATCGTTATTTTTCATCAATAAAATAATTTATTTTATATTTTAGTCCTAAGAAAATAATTTAGTCACCTGGTTAGTTAGTTAAAATTTATATTCTATAGCATTATCTCACTCACTTGTATATATTCATTCATCAATTACAAAGAACATCACTAATTCACCATCAAGTTTATTTACTCTTCTTCATTCTATGCCGTTGATGAAATCACAACATGAATAGTGTTTTCAAATAAAAATCTCTCAAATAATGGATTTAAATAGAAAAAAAAAAAAAGCTAAACCAATGCAAGACAATCACCAACAGGGATATGAAGAATGAATACAAGGCTTAGAATGAGAATGAGAAGAAGAAATCAGAGAGCTTGAAACAGAAAAGGAATACATAAGCACAAGCAACTATGGAAATAGATGGGGGCAGAATTCAAAGTGAAGAAAACTTCATATGCAAAGGAATAATGTATAGTTGAATGCAAAAGAATGTAGAGGCTGCTAAGCAGTTCTGCCGATCACAATAAAATTTATCAGCTAAAACTGTCGTGGATTTGAAAACCTATGTATGATTAGAGCTCTAAACAGGTTTATAAAGGGTCCAACCTAGACTCTATTTCATCAGTATTAACATTATATAATAGCATCCGAGTTTTTTCCTTCTTGAAGGAGCAAACCATAAAACACAACTAGAACAGGGACTTAGACTCTTTCATAAGTATTAGAGAGTCTTCCTTCCTGAAGGAAGGACCCATCAAACACAACTAGAACAGGGTCCTAGACTCGGTCTCCGCGACTTACACCTGATATGTAACAGCTTCCTGTATAAATAAATTAAAATAGAATCTCAGCATGCTAACATTAACTCCAATGCAAATAATCAATGCAGAAAAATAGACTAATCACATGAAAAGTAGGGGAAAATGTTTAAATATTTAATCAGAACTATGAAATACTTGAAGCCATGACATGATTTAATTTTTATTTGTCAACAATTATCAATATATACAAGAAGATCATGCTAAAATCAAATGAGATATCTTGACAAGGTAAAAAATAGAAGCAATATCACTTAAGTATTGATAATTTTATAATAGGCAGTAACTATGATTACTCATGCAAGGAATTTAACAATCACAAATAATTATCTAAGTCACAGTGTATGCAAATCTTATGATAAAGTAATCACAAAGCAAAAC
Source organism: Arachis hypogaea (assembly GCF_003086295.3). NCBI lineage: Eukaryota > Viridiplantae > Streptophyta > Magnoliopsida > Fabales > Fabaceae > Arachis > Arachis hypogaea. The sequence goes on along the minus strand of NC_092054.1, from coordinate 2,953,662 downwards.
ATTTTAGAAGTACAAATGCATCCCCATTCCCCACACAAACAACAAAGTCATAACTAAAACAATGCCAAGATACACCATAAAAGATCAGATAAATCATGATGGTACCTTGCTTAATCAGTTGCCATCACACAAAACTTAACTTCTGTTCCCTTTTTCATTACTTTTTGCCATACTTTGCAGCAAAAGGTTTGAAGCGCATTATCCCCAGAGCGTGCAGTAAAAGTAATGTAATACATAATGCCGGCAACAGCTTGGCAATTAGCCTTGACAAGATGATCAAACTCAAACTTCGCATTCTACATGGTAACAACACAAATAATAATAAAAATAATCATTAGTGAATGAGATTATAGACATAAACTTAAACTAATATCGATAAAGCAAAAACCATCATAGACAATACATTTTGGTTATTGTAGACTTGCAAGGCTTGCTTAGCAAAATTGCTCACGAGTTCGTCATATTTTTTACTCAACTTAATGGGTCTAATTCCGCCAGCTAATGCACATCCAAACTCGGGAACATCAAATCCCTGTGAACAAGGTAGAAAAATTCAAAACCCTAAAAGGTTAGATTATTATATTATATAAAAGGAATAAAACAGAACAAAAAGAAAAAAAAATAAGGTAAATTGTGTGCACATGGCTCCTGAAGGACCGGCTATAATACTCAGAAAGTTCAGCCTCAGTGAGTTTCTTCATATAGGGACGGATTACAGCTGGTTCTGAACCACAATCGTCGTCGCCATCTTCATCAGAAGAAGTTACTCCCACCGTGTTATTCAGTTTATCATCCACATCATCCCTACCTCTTTTATCTCCAGCACTAGCCATCTCTCTCTAACGGCCAATCTGATTTCAGAATCAATCAATAAATAACACAGAAACAGAAGAGAAACACGCGGAGTTTGAATTCAACGACGCACAAAATCACAAATTATGTGGATCGGAGAAGAGACCGCGGAGTACTTACTTGACTCGCCGAAACGTATGAACAAAGAGGTCGATGATGCTGGTTTTGATCGGATTCTGATTCTGTTGAATTGAGGTTACGCTTAGGGTTTTTATTTTTTTCAACAACATCCATACTAAAATCAACTATCAAAATTAACCACTAACAGTTTATTTGGGTGAACTTTTAAGAAAATATTTTTTTTCGAATTATTTTTTTTAATATTTTTATAAAATAATAAAAATAATTTTATATTTAAATATCGTATGCAAAAAAATCTTTTTATTTATCAATTATGTTTGGATACTTTTTTGTGACAATTATGTTTGGATATAAGGATATAAAAATACTTTTTTGTTTATTTATTAGATAAAAAACATCTTTTTTTTTTTAAAAAAAATCTTTTAAAAAAAATGTAAATTACAGCTTTTTAAAAAAGTTTTTTTTTTATTTTTCTAATACTTTTACTTTTATTACTAAAAATTTACCAAACACACTAAAAAATAAAAAAAAAATATCTTTTTTCATCAAAATAACAACATCCAAACAAGCACTAAATATAAAATATAAAATTAATATTATTCAAAATATTATATACATCTTATACTAATAGCTAAATATAATATAGCTTATTAACATTTAATAACATTTATATCACAAGTAAGTATTGTTAGATGATGATAATAAAAATCAAGTTGAAAAACTAATAAAACAAAATTAATCCGTGATATCTTGGCACATAGATAATTTAAATAATTGTCTCACCGATAATACAAATTAAATATAATATAAGTGAAATCATTTAAGTTCTATGGAACAAATCCAAATAAACAATTGAAACCTTTTTAGATAATCAAACAAGTGATTAAGATGCATAACACGATAATATTCAAATACAAAGTATTATTCACATACTCATCATGCAATGTGAGTGACGGTTTATTCATAATTGGAAAGGAATTTAGTTGTCTTGTCCAAGATAAGCAGATCTTGCTGCACCCTCACAATTAACTCACTCATGATAAAAATTAAATTATAAATTTATTAGTAATTAAAATATTATTTTATTAGTTTACTAATTTTCTCATTTTAATTTTTTTTTCCATTCAAATTAAATGAAACATCACATGCCACTGGATATATTACCATGTATAAATCTCATTTTTTTCTAAAATAAATAATTAGTTTATGACAAAAGAGGAAAATAATAATGATGGATTTGTCTATATACGTTTTACTATTCCGTATTAATTTAAAATTTAAGATTTAGTAATAACAAAATCGTTATTTTTCATCAATAAAACAATTTATTTTATATTTTGGTCCTAAGAAAATAATTTAGTCACCTAGTTAGTTAGTTAGTTAAAATTTATATTCTATAGCATTATCTCACTCACTTGTATATATTCATTCACCAATTCACCATCAAGTTTATTTACTCTTCTTCGTTCTATGCCGTTGATGAAATCACAACATGAATAGTGTTTTTGAATAAAAATCTCTCTAATAATGGAACAATATAGTAAAGATCAACATAATATATATCTATGTTCCAAAACCGTATAGATATGCATGTTGAAATTGGTGAGAGTAGACAAACCTAGAGAGCATAAGGTTTTAATGGGTAATTAAAACTTAAAAAGTAACTATATTTGGAGATTTTAATAAGATCATGGAAAAATAAAAATAAAACTTAAGTTGGAAATCCGACTACATATACGGGGTTTTCGAGAAGCCATGAATGCGAAGGTAAAAATAAAATTCTAAAAATCAGTTGAAATTGATTAAAAAAATAATTTTCTAGTTATATTCTTAATAATTAATTGCTATTTCTTTTTGTTTTTGGGGCCATAAATATGAAAACTTAAAGGTGAAAACTTATGTGTTTATATTTTTGAGAGCCGTTAGATTAGTATATAAAAAATGTTATTAGGATACTAAAATTAGTTACTAATGTATTTATATATAAATATATGTGTAGTTTAATTTATTTTTAATGTATATTTATATTTTAATATATATTTTATACTGATAACTAATTTTAATAATTAATTTTAGTATGCACATAATATAATTATTAATATATTTAACTAAATTATCTTATAACAATTTTTTTCATGCACGTGAGTCTTTTTTTTTTTTTTTTCTGAAGAATGCCAGTTTCGATCTATGGACCGCGGTATGTTTGAATTAGTGCTTGAAGTATCAAAAGTTCGTTTAGTTTTATTGAAAGCTTCATTTTTTTTGTTTGGCTGTTTTTCTTTCTCTGAACGTAAATTTGATTCTTCCCTTCAAATTCTATTTACCAAAAATTACAATTTCTAGCTTTTGCGTTCAATTTTTTAGGTTGAACTGAAATTTATTTTTATGTATCAATTGTGTCTTTTATTATTTATACAATGAATTTTGTGGTTTTTTTATAATATTATTTCTCTATTTTATTTTTATAAAACTCTTATTATTTTTTATTTATATAAATTTTTTTATCGCTATTTTTATTTTTTTGTATGGAATATTTTTTTTACTTTGAATATGATTCTATTAATCCTATTAGAGTACTAAAGAGTACTGAGAATACTAAAAAAATATTAAAATTTATTTAAATATCTAAAATAAAATTATAAAATAATATAAAATAATTATTTAAATTCATGTTTTTTTTCTGTAATTTTTCATCTAAAAGTGATTTTAAATAATATAATCTAAATAATATTTAGTTTATTATATTTCATTTTAAATAAAAATTACCAAACATAAATTATGTTACAACCAATTCACTTTTAATCAAATCTAAGTTTACAAACGGTAATCCAAACACACACCTTATGATTAAGACTTAAGAGCATTGCTAATAACCCTCCATTTAGTTGGGAAAGAGTCTTGACCAATCCTAAAAGGTAGTGGGCTAACAAAACACAGGGATTGGGCGTAATGCAATCAATCCTGAAAGGCCATGTTATTGGGCGCGGTACAAACCTAAAGGCCCATGTTACCTTTTGTTCTCTAATTTAATACTAAATTATTCACCAATCCATTTGGATGTGTTTGAATTAGTGTTTGAAGTATCAAAAGTTAGTTTTAGTTTTTTTGAAAGTTTCACTTTTTTGTTTGGCTGTTTTTTCTTTCTTTAGACGTAAACTTTGATTCTACCCTTCAAACCACGTTTACCAAAAACTACCATTTCTAGCTTTTGCATTTAAATTTTCATGTTGGAGTGAAATTTATTTCTATATATCAATTGTGTCCTTTATTATTTATATGATAAATTTTATTGTTTTTTTATAATATTACTTTTTTAATATTCTTTCATGCATATTTTTTTTATAAAATTTTTATTATTTTTTATTTATATAATTTTTTTTGCTGCTATTTTTATTTTTTTGTATGGAATATTTTTTTGCTTTGAATATGATTCTATTAATTCTATCAGAAGTACTAAAGAGTACTGAGAATATTAAAAAAATATTAAAATTTATTTAAATATCTAAAATAAAATTATAAAATAATATAAAATAATTATTTAAATTTATGTATTTTTTTATAATTTTTCATCTAAAAATAATTTTAAATAATGTAATTTAAATAATATTTAGTTTATTATAATTCATTTTGAATAAAAATTACCAAACATAAACCATGTTACTATTAACTTATTTTTAATCAAAATTAATTTTATAAAATTAATTTTATACAAATCTCAGTTTATTACTCCTTTATGATTAAGACTTAAGAGCAATGCTAAATCGCTAATAACCCTCCAGTTACCTAGAAAACCAGCCATGCACGTGAGTCTTGACCAATCCTAAAAGGTAGTGGGCTGACAAAACAAACACAGAGATTGGGCGTAATGCAATCCTAAAAGACCATGTTATTGGGCGCAGTACAAACCTAAAGGCCCACATTACTTTTTGTTCTCCAATTTAATTTACTGAATTATTCACCAAACAATTATAGTTAAGACTTAAGAGCAGCGCTAATAACCCTCCAGTTACTTGGGAAACCAGCCATGCACGTAAGTCTTGACCAATTCTAAAAGGTAGTGGGCTGACAAAACACAGGGATTGGACGTAATACAATCCTGAAAGGTCATATTATTGGGGGCAGCACAAACTTAAAAACTTACGTTAATTTTTATTCTCCAATTTAATTTACTGAATTATTCACACAATTAACTGAATTAATTTTTTTTTTACACATTCACGTACATTATGAGTAGAGAGTTTAATGTTATTTGTTGGAAAGTATACTTTTATAGTGCTTATTTTGCATATTTTTATTTTTTTTATAAAACTCTTATTATTTTTTATTTATATAAAATTTTTTATCGTTATTTTTATTTTTTGTATGGAATATTTTTTTGTTTTGAATATGATTCTATTAATCTTATTAGAGTATTAAAGAGTATTGAGAATACTACAAAAATATTAAAATTTATTTAAATATCTAAAATAAAATTATAAAATAATATAAAATAATTATTTAAATTTATGTCTTTTTTTTATAATTTTTCATATAAAAATAATTTTAAATAATGTAATCTAAATAATATTTAGTTTATTATAATCCATTTTGAATAAAAATTACCAAACATAAACCATGTTACTACTAACTTATTTTTAATCAAAATTAATTTTATACAAATCTCAGTTTACTACTCCTTTATGATTAAGACTTAAGAACAATGCTAAATTGCTAATAACCCTCCAGTTACCTGGAAAACCAGCCATGCACGTGAGTCTTGACCAATCCTAAAAGGTAGTGGGCTGACAAAACAAACAGAGAGATTGGGCGTAATGCAATCCTAAAAGACCATGTTATTGGGCGCAGTACAAACCTAAAGGCCCACGTTACTTTTTGTTCTCCAATTTAATTTACTGAATTATTCACCAAACAATTATAGTTAAGACTTAAGAGCAACGCTAATAACCCTCCAGTTACTTGGGAAACCAGCCATGCACGTGAGTCTTGACCAATCTTAAAAGGCAGTGGACTGACAAAACACAGGGATTAGACGTAATACAATCTTGGAAGGCCATATTATTGGGAACAGCACAAACCTAAAAACTCACGTTATTTTTTATTCTTCAATCTAATTTACTGAATTATTCATACAATTAACTGAATTAATTCTTTTTTTTTACACATTCACGTACATTATGAGCAGAGAGTTTAGTATTATTTGTTGGACAAGTATACTTTTATAGTGCTTATTTTGTATATTTTTATTTTTTTATAAAACTTTTATTATTTTTTATTTATATAAAATTTTTATCGTTATTTTTATTTTTTGTATGGAATATTTTTTTGCTTTGAATATGATTCTATTAATCTTATTAGAGTATTAAAGAGTATTGAGAATACTATAAAAATATTAAAATTTATTTAAATATCTAAAATAAAATTATAAAATAATATAAAATAATTATTTAAATTTATGTCTTTTTTTATAATTTTTCATATAAAAATAATTTTAAATAATGTAATCTAAATAATATTTAGTTTATTATAATCCATTTTGAATAAAAATTACCAAACATAAACCATGTTACTACTAACTTATTTTTAATCAAAATTAATTTTATACAAATCTTAGTTTACTACTCCTTTATGATTAAGACTTAAGAACAATGCTAAATTGCTAATAACCCTCTAGTTACCTGGAAAACCAGCCATGCACGTGAGTCTTGACCAATCTTAAAAGGTAGTGGGCTGACAAAACAAACAGAGAGATTGGGCGTAATGCAATCTTAAAAGACCATGTTATTGGGCGCAGTACAAACCTAAAGGCCCACATTACTTTTTGTTCTCCAATTTAATTTACTGAATTATTCACCAAATAATTATAGTTAAGACTTAAGAGCAACGCTAATAACCCTCCAATTACTTGGGAAACCAGCCATGCACGTGAGTCTTGACCAATCCTAAAAGGCAGTGGGCTGACAAAACACAGGGATTGGACGTAATACAATCTTGGAAGGCCATATTATTGGGGACAGCACAAACCTAAAAACTCACGTTATTTTTTATTCTCCAATCTAATTTACTGAATTATTCATACAATTAACTGAATTAATTCTTTTTTTTTACACATGTATTATTTGTTGGACAAATATACTTTTATAGTGCTTATTTTGCATATTTTTATTTTTTTATAAAACTCTTATTATTTTTTATTTATATAAAATTTTTATCGTTATTTTTATTTTTTGTATGGAATATTTTTTTGCTTTGAATATGATTCTATTAATCTTATTAGAGTATTAAAGAGTATTGAGAATACTACAAAAATATTAAAATTTATTTAAATATCTAAAATAAAATTATAAAATAATATAAAATAATTATTTAAATTTATGTTTTTTTTTTTAATTTTTCATCTAAAAGTGATTTTAAATAATATAATCTAAATAATATTTAGTTTATTATAATCCATTTTAAATAAAAATTACTAAACATAAACCACCTTATTACCAACTCACTTTTAATCAAAATTAATTTTATACAAATTTCAGTTTATAAAGTAATCCAAACACACACCTTATGATTAAGATTTAAGACTTAAGAGCAATGCAAATTGCTAATAACTCTCCAGTTACCTAGAAAACAGCCATGCACGTGAGTCTTGACCAATCTTAAAAGGTAGTGGACTGACAAAACACAGGGATTGGGCGTAATGCAATTCTAAAAGACCATGTTATTGAGCGCAGTACAAACCTAAAGGCCAATATTACTTTTTGTTCTCCAATTTAATTTACTGAATTATTCACCAAACAATTATAGTTAAGACTTAAGAACAACGCTAATAACCCTCCAGTTAATTGGGAAACCAGCCATGCACGTGAGTCTTGACCAATCCTAAAAAGTAGTGGACTGACAAAACACAGAGATTGGACGCAATACAATCCTAAAAGGCCATGTTATTGGAGGCAGCACAACCTTAAAGGCTCACGTTACTTTTTGTTCTCCAATCTAATTTACTGAATTATTCACACAATTAACTGAATTAATTCTTTTTTTTCTCACGTACATTATGAGCACAGAGTTTAGTGTTATTTGTTGGACAAATATACTTTTATAGTGCTTGTTTTGCATTTAACTAAAATTTATAATTATTTATAATTATTATGAATACTGCTATAACAACAACAATAATAAAACTTTGTTTCATTAGGTGAAGTTGATTACATGGATCAAACAACACTATTAAACTCTATCATATATCATATATTTTTATAGTGCTTATTTTTCATTTAACTAAAATTTATAATTATTTATAATTATTATGAATATTGCTATAATAATAACAACAATAAAACCTTGTTTTTTGGGTGAAGTTAACTACATGGATCAAACAACACCATTAAACTCTATCATATACCATATTTATAGAGAGACCGTATATGTAGATACTATTTTTTTTTACTATATGTAGATATTGTTTGACCATCTCGTGAATGATTTTTTTAGGTTTTTTTTTCTTTCTTTCACTCCTTATTCATCTTCCATCTCATCCACCCTCTGATTGCTCTATCAATCTTTTTTTCACATGTCCAAACATTCTGCCATTTTTTTCACAATAGGTACTCCAACTCTTTTATATCTTTGTTCTTTATTCTATCCAAATGCGTATGATCACTTATCCATCTCAACATTTTCATCTCTGTCACATTTAACTTATATTTGTGTTCCTCTTTGGCCGTCCAACACTAAATACCATAAAGTATAGTTGGTCTGATAACAGTGCGATAGATGATAACAGTGCGATAGAATTTGTCTTTAAATTTTAAAGACATTTTTTTGTCACATATAAAACTAGATGCATTCCGTTATTTTAACCAATCTGCTTGAATCCTAACTCTCTCTATTATCCTATATAATGCACCCAAAATACTTACCACTTTTAACTTTTCATAGGATCTATTTTTTAATACTTAAAACTTTTACCATTTGGCCATTATGAATACTGCTAATACACACAAATTTCTATGGTTTTATTAGTAAATTTAAAATTATTTAAATATAATGCTAATACACAAAAATTTTTTATTAATATTTTTTATGTAATTTATTTATACAATTATATGGAACACTTTTTTTTCAAAAAATATAATTTTAATTTTAATATAATATTAGTGAAACAGGTATAATTAATTAAGAACTATCTGAATTAGTGAATTTCTTTTGAAGTGTATTACTTGTATTTATTAATATATTTATGTAATTTCTTACCAAAGCTAACACAGTAACAAATCCACATATAGCTGCATTGTTTGAAACTTTGAACTTCGAAGAAGGATGAACAAAACAAAATCCCCCTCTCTCTCAAATCTCAATAGTTAATACAAATAAGTTGTAGTTGTTTATTGTTTCAGTAGCCAATAATTGTGTAGCCGGGAAAAAAGGCGCAAAATTTTCCTGGAAAATATCGAAATTCAGAGAATCATTAATCTGTGGTAACTTGCGTTGAATACAAGAGTCAGTAGAGTGATTCCCTGATATCCCACTTGCAAAGTTCATTTTTTTACGACAAAGTTTCAATCTTTAAACCAAACACGAAAAAAAAATCACCATAGAGTTTTGTGGGGTTGTTGATCAATGATCAGTGATGCAATTAGTTGGATGAAAGGTTGGTGAAGAAGAACAACAGAAAGAGATGCACGAGTCTCAGCATGTTTGGTGAATATAATATATATAATTAATTCGTTAATTAATTTTTACAAATTAAGAGAAAAGTACCTTGGCTTTTGGAAAATAAAGGGGTTGGTGTGTGAACTGTGAAGTGTGAACGGTGAACTTGCGTGGCACATGAAAAGTTAACTTTCTTTTTGTTTTTTAGGTGGGTCCAAGTTTTGACGTTTCATTTTCTTATTGGTTGTGACTTTGTGTTTTGTTTTGTGTATTGAATTCACTGTTTCACTGCGAAGCCCAATTGGAATTTAGAAGCTCTCTTTCTAGGCAAAGGATTCGGTAAGAGAGAGAGAAAGAATCAGTTGGGGTCTGTGTCCCTGAGAGAGAGGAGAGAGAGATGGGTTCGAACAGAAATCTAGCAACGAGGGCTTTGGAAACAGATATGCCGGTAATGGTTCGGGTAAATAATCTCAACTCACTCTACAAAATGTTCTCTACTTTGCTCTTTATGTTTGTGTGTCATTGGAATTCGGCATGTTGATGAGTTTTCAATGAGTGTTTTTTTTTTTTTTGTTGGTTTGTTTGTTTGGCTTTTGATTTCAGAAATCAAGGTTTTGTTTTGTGTGTTCTTGTTTGTGTTTGCAGATGCAGAAATTGCTCCGAGGAGCTAAGAATTGTGTGTCTTTGGCTCAGGTATGTGTTATTTTAGTATTTGGTTTATGTGATCTGTGTTTTTTATTGATTTGTTTTTTTTTAATGTCTGAATTATAAATTGGTCTAAACTCTATTAAAGCTTAGTTGGATAATGTGTGAGTGTTTGTTGGAAATGTAAACCATAGAGAACATTCATGTTCCTGTTCTTGTTCTTTAAAGAAGAGCTTAGAAACCCAAGGAGAATTGGTTTATGCTAGTGTTCTTTTGGGAAGTGTTTTTCAAATTTAGCTATGCATATATGACCCCTTTTGTATCTAGAAATGGAATATCAGACATGTGTTCTTAGCTCTTATTAAAACTGAAAGGCCTGTTTGGTGTGGGTTTGCGAAAATGGCAGTCATTGCAAAGGGTTTGAGATCACAGCATTGTAAATCCGTTGAGAAGGCTGAAACTTTGATTATCTGGAAAGGTTGTTTGTTTTGCATTTCCATATGGCTTTTCTCATTGGAGACTAGAATTTTGCGTTTCCAAAGGCTATAAATTTCAATTTGGAGTTTACTAATCATGTTTTGGATTTTAATGATCTGACTAATTGGTATTTAATGAACTCTTGACATCTTATTTGATCCTTACTTCTATTTAACGTGTGATTCGTGATGGGGTTGTTGAACTTTTTAAGGGTGTGGTTTATTGGAAACCACCGGAGGAAGCCTTGGAAAAGGTGCAAAAACTTGTATTTGAACCTTCTATTAGTCGTTACGGTGGCGATGACGGTCTTCCTGAACTTCGAGCGGCATTAATAAAAAAGGTAAACAGAAACAATCTAGACTCTATCTTCTTCTTACCACATGTAAATGTGTCTTAACTGATTGTGACTTCTTCTCTTTGGAATAAAACTTGGATTTCAACAAGGGTCAAGTGCATATTAAGTTAGAACTGTTTTTAGTAGCTGAAATTCTTGAGAATTGGTGATCCTTCTATTAACTCCGATGCTTTCGATGTCAGTTGCGCGATGAAAACAATTTGCACAAGTCCTCGGTTATGGTTACTGCAGGTGCCAATCAGGTGATCACTTCTCAGAAATATAAATGTGTTTTATAATTTTTTCGTGACAAAAAAAAATCACACATAGTTAGTGAAGACAGTGCACTTTATAAGCATTTCAGCTTCCATTTGATTCCTTATGTTCATGTGTATAAGCATTTGAAATGCTTCTTCCTTCATGTAAAAATACTATCTACAATTACCATAGTATAAGGTGCTTCTCTTCTCTTCAACTACCATTGGTTGTTTGATTTTTTTTTTTTTTGAAGTAAATACTCAACACAACAAGGTGGAGTGCATGAACATATAACAAATAAAACAGTTCTAACACCTAGTCATCTCTGGCATAGCCATCAACAACTGTTGGACTCAACACGTTGCCATTCTTGGTAGCTGTTCACCGTTCTCTTGATGATATCCTCTACACCCAAGTGCTTGTTCTTAAAAATCCTGTCATTTCTTTCAAGCCAAATATTTTAGATAACAGCAAAGAAACTTAGCAACCATCGTTTGTGCTCTCTATTCCCCCTTGGAGCTTCAATCCAACTCTCACGTAAACAAGATCACTTTTTTGTTTGGCTGTATTTTCTTTCTTTAAACGTAAACTTTGATTCTACCCTTCAAAACACGTTTACCAAAAATTACCATTTCTAGCTTTTGCATTTAAATTTTTAAGTTGGAGTGAAATTTATTTCTATGTATCAATTGTGTCCTTTATTATTTATATGATAAATTTTATTGTTTTTTTATAATATTACTTTTTTAATATTCTTTCATGCATATTTTTATTTTTTTTATAAAACTTTTATTATTTTTTATTTATATAATTTTTTTTTGTCGCTATTTTTATTTTTTTGTATGGAATATTTTTTTGCTTTGAATATGATTCTATTAATTCTATCAGAGTACTAAAGAGTACTAAGAATACTAAAAAAATATTAAAATTTATTTAAATATCTAAAATAAAATTATAAAATAATATAACATAATTATTTAAATTTATGTCTTTTTTTTATAATTTTTCATCTAAAAATAATTTTAAATAATGTAATTTAAATAATATTTAGTTTATTATAATTCATTTTGAATAAAAATTACCAAACATAAACCATATTACCGTTAACTTATTTTTAATCAAAATTAATTTTATAAAATTAATTTTATACAAATCTCAGTTTACTACTCCTTTATGATTAAGACTTAAGAGCAATGCTAAATCGCTAATAACCCTCCAGTTACCTAGAAAACCAGCCATGCACGTGAGTCTTGACCAATCCTAAAAGGTAGTGGGCTGACAAAGCAAACACAGAGATTGGGCGTAATGCAATCCTAAAAGACCATGTTATTGGGCACAGTACAAACCTAAAGGCCCACATTACTTTTTGTTCTCCAATTTAATTTACTGAATTATTCACCAAACAATTATAGTTAAGACTTAAGAGCAGCGCTAATAACCCTCCACTTACTTGGGAAACCAGCCATGCACGTGAGTCTTGACCAATTCTAAAAAGTAGTGGACTGACAAAACACATTGGACGTAATACAATCTTGGAAGGCCATATTATTAGGGGCAGCACAAACCTAAAAACTCACGTTAATTTTTATTCTCCAATTTAATTTACTGAATTATTCACACAATTAACTAAATTAATTCTTTTTTTGTTACACATTCACGTACATTATGAGCAGAGAGTTTAATGTTATTTGTTGGACAAGTATACTTTTATAGTGCTTATTTTGCATATTTTTATTTTTTTTATAAAACTCTTATTATTTTTTATTTATATAAAATTTTTATCGCTATTTTTATTTTTTGTATGGAATATTTTTTTGCTTTGAATATGATTCTATTAATCTTATTAGAGTATTAAAGAGTATTGAGAATACTACAAAAATATTAAAATTTATTTAAATATCTAAAATAAAATTATAAAATAATATAAATAATTATTTAAATTTATATTTTTTTTTGTAATTTTTCATCTAAAAGTGATTTTAAATAATGTAATCAAAATAATATTTAATTTATTATAATCCATTTTAAATAAAAATTACCAAACATAAACCACTTTATTACCAACTCACTTTTAATCAAAATTAATTTTGTAAAATCAATTTTATACAAATTTCAGTTTACAAAGTAATCCAAACACACATCTTATGATTAAGACTTAAGAGCAATGCAAATTGCTAATAACCCTCCAGTTACCTAGAAACCAGCCATGCACGTGAGTCTTGACCAATCTTAAAAAGTAGTGGGCTGACAAAACATAGAGATTGGGTGTAATGCAATCCTAAAAGGCCATGTTATTGGGCGCAGTACAAATCAATATTACTTTTTGTTCTCCAATTTAATTTACTTAATTATTCATCAAACAATTATAATTAAGACTTAAGAACAACGCTAATAACCCTCCAGTTAATTGGGAAACCAGCCATGCACGTGAGTCTTGACCAATCTTAAAAGGTAGTGGGCTGACAAAACATAGAGATTGGACGCAATACAATCCTAAAAGGCCATGTTATTGGAGGCAGCACAACTTTAAAGACTCACGTTACTTTTTATTCTCCAATATAATTTACTAAATCATTCACACAATTAACTGAATTAATTCTTTTTTTTTCACGTACATTATGAGCACAGAGTTTAGTGTTATTTGTTGGACAAGTATACTTTTATAGTGCTTATTTTGCATTTAACTAAAAATTATAATTATTTATAATTATTATGAATAGTGCTACAACAACAATAATAAAACCTTATTTCATTAGGTGAAGTTAATTATATGGATCAAACAACACTATTAAATTCTATCATATACCATATATTTTTATAGTGCTTATTTTTTATTTAACTAAAATTTATAATTATTTATAATTATTATGAATACTGCTATAATAATAACAACAATAAAACCTTGTTCCATTGGGTGAAGTTGACTACATGGATCAAACAATATCATTGAACTCTATCATATACCATATTTATAGAGAAACCGTTTATATGTAGATATTATTTTTTTTGTGACTATATATAGATATTGTTTTCATGGATGATCTCTTTAAACGTAAACTTTGATTCTACCCTTCAAACCACGTTTACCAAAAACTACAATTTCTAGCTTTTGCATTTAAATTTTCATGTTGGAGTGAAATTTATTTCTATGTATCAATTGTGTCCTTTATTATTTATATGATAAATTTTATTGTTTTTTTATAATATTACTTTTTTAATATTCTTTCATGCATATTTTTATTTTTTTTATAAAACTTTTTTTATTTTTTATTTATATAATTTTTTTGCCTCTATTTTTATTTTTTTGTATGGAATATTTTTTTGCTTTGAATATGATTCTATTAATTCTATCAGAGTACTAAAGAGTACTGAGAATATTAAAAAAATATTAAAATAAAATTATAAAATAATATTTAGTTTATTATAATTCATTTTGAATAAAAATTACCAATACAAATCTCAGTTTACTACTCCTTTATGATTAAGACTTAAGAGCAATGCTAAATCGCTAATAACCCTCCAGTTACCTAGAAAACCAGCCATGCATGTGAGTCTTGACCAATCTTAAAAGGTAGTGGGCTGACAAAACAAACACAGAGATTGGGCGTAATGCAATCCTAAAAGACCATGTTATTGGGCGCAGTACAAACCTAAAGGCCCACATAAGAGCAGCGCTAATAACCCTTCAGTTACTTGGGAAATCAGCCATGCACGTGAGTCTTGACCAATTCTAAAAGGTAGTGAGCTGACAAAACACAGGGATTGGACGTAATACAATCCTGGAAGGCCATATTATTGGGGGCAGCACAGATCTAAAAACTCACGTTAATTTTTATTCTCCAATTTAATTTACTGAATTATTCACACAATTAACTGAATTAATTCTTTTTTTTTTTTTACACATTCACGTACATTATGAGCAGAGAGTTTAATGTTATTTGTTGGAAAGTATACTTTTATAGTGCTTATTTTGCATATTTTTATTTTTTTTATAAAACTCTTATTATTTTTTATTTATATAAAATTTTTATCGCTATTTTTATTTTTTGTATGGAATATTTTTTTACTTTGAATATGATTCTATTAATTTTATTAGAGTATTAAAGAGTATTGAGAATACTACAAAAATATTAAAATTTATTTAAATATCTAAAATAAAATTATAAAATAATATAAATAATTATTTAAATTTATGTTTTTTTTGTAATTTTTCATCTAAAAGTGATTTTAAATAATGTAATCTAAATAATATTTAGTTTATTATAATCCATTTTAAATAAAAATTACCAAATATAAACCACTTTACTACCAACTCACTTTTAATCAAAATTAATTTTGTAAAATCAATTTTATACAAATTTCAGTTTACAAAGTAATCCAAACACACATCTTATGATTAAGACTTAAGAGCAATGCAAATTGCTAATAATCCTCCAGTTACCTAGAAACCAGCCATGCACGTGAGTCTTGACCAATCTTAAAAAGTAGTGGGCTGACAAAACACAGAGATTGTGTGTAATGTAATCCTAAAAGGCCATGTTATTGGGCGCAGTACAAATCAATATTACTTTTTGTTCTCCAATTTAATTTACTTAATTATTCACCAAACAATTATAGTTAAGACTTAAGAACAACGCTAATAACCCTCCAGTTAATTGGGAAACCAGCCATGCACGTGAGTCTTGACTAATCCTAAAAGATAGTGGGCTCACAAAACATAGAGATTGGACGCAATACAATCCTAAAAGGCCATGTTATTGGAGGCAGCACAACTTTAAAGACTCACGTTATTTTTTGTTCTCCAATCTAATTTACTGAATCATTCACATAATTAACTGAATTAATTCTTTTTTTTTTTTCACGTACATTATGAGCACAGAGTTTAGTGTTATTTGTTGGACAAGTATACTTTTATATTGCTTATTTTGCACTTAACTAAAATTTATAATTATTTATAATTATTATGAATACTGCTATAACAACAACAATAATAAAACCTTATTTCATTAGGTGAAGTTAATTATATGGATCAAACAACACTATTAAACTCTATCATATACCATATATTTTTATAGTGCTTATTTTTCATTTAACTAAAATTTATAATTATTTATAATTATTATGAATACTGCTATAATAATAACAACAATAAAACCTTGTTTCATTGGGTGAAGTTGACTACATGGATCAAACAATACCATTGAACTCTATCATATACCATATTTATAGAGAGACCGTTTATATGTAGATATTATTTTTTTTGTGACTATATATAGATATTGTTTGACCATCTCATGGATGATTTTTTTAGGTTTTTTTCTTTCTTTCACTCCTTGTTCATCTTCCATCTCATCCACTCATTGCTCTATCCATCTACTTCTCACATGTCCAAACATTCTACCATTTTTTTCACAATAGGTACTCCAACTCTCTTATATCTTTATTCTTTATTCTATCCAAATGCGTATGACCATTCATCCATCTTAATATCTTCATCTTTGTCACATTTAACTTATATTTGTGTTTCTCTTTGGCCGTCAAACACTAGATACCATAAAGTATAGTCGGTCTGATAACAGTGCGATAGAATTTGTCTTTAAGTTTTAAAGGCATTTTTTTGTCACATATAAAACCAGATGCATTCCATTATTTTAACCAATCTACTTGAATCCTAAATCTCTCTATTATCCTATATAATGCACCAAAAATACTTACAACTTTTAACTTTTCATAGGATCTATTTTTCAATACTTAAAACTTTTACCATTTCGCCATTATGAATAAATTTAAAATTATTTAAATATAATGCTAATACACAAAATTTTTTTATTAATATTTGTTATGTAATTTATTTATACAATTATATGGAACACTTTTTTTTTCAAAAAATATAATTTTAATTTTAATATAATATTAGTGAAACAGGTATAATTAATTAAGAACTATCTGAATTAGTGAATTTCTTTTGAAGTGTATTACTTGTATTTATTAATATATTTATGTAATTTCTTACCAAAGCTAACACAGTAACAAATCCACATAGCTGCATTGTTTGAAACTTTGAACTTTGAAGAAGGATGAACAAAACAAAATCCCCCTCTCTCTCAAATCTCATTAGTTAATACAAAGTTGTAGTTGTTTATTGTTTCAGTAGCCAATAATTGTGTAGCCGGGAAAAAAGGCGCAAAATTTTCCGGGAAAATATCGAAATTCAGAGAATCATTAATCTGTGGTAACTTGCGTTGAATACAAGAGTCGGTAGAGTGATTCCCTGATATCCCACTTGCAAAGTTCATTTTTTTACGACAAAGTTTCAATCTTTAAACCAAACACGAAAAAAAAATCACCATAGAGTTTTGTGGGGTTGTTGATCAATGATCAGTGATGCAATCAGTTGGATGAAAGGTTGGTGAAGAAGAACAACAGAAAGAGATGCATATAATATATAATATATAATTAATTCGTTAATTAATTTTTACAAATTAAGAGAAAAGTACCTTGGCTTTTGGAAAATAAGGGGTTGGTGTGTGAACTGTGAAGTGTGAACGGTGAACTTGCGTGGCACATGAAAAGTTAACTTTCTTTTTGTTTTTTAGGTGGGTCCAAGTTTTGACGTTTCATTTTCTTATTGGTTGTGACTTTGTGTTTTGTTTTGTGTATTGAATTCACTGTTTCACTGCGAAGCCCAATTGGAATTTAGAAGCTCTCTTTCTAGGCAAAGGATTCGGTAAGAGAGAGAGAAAGAATCAGTTGGGGTCTGTGTCCCTGAGAGAGAGGAGAGAGAGATGGGTTCGAACAGAAATCTAGCAACGAGGGCTTTGGAAACAGATATGCCGGTAATGGTTCGGGTAAATAATCTCAACTCACTCTACAAAATGTTCTCTACTTTGCTCTTTATGTTTGTGTGTCATTGGAATTCGGCATGTTGATGAGTTTTCAATGAGTGTTTTTTTTTTTTGTTGGTTTGTTTGTTTGACACTTTTGATTTCAGAAATCAAGGTTTTGTTTTGTGTGTTCTTGTTTGTGTTTGCAGATGCAGAAATTGCTCCGAGGAGCTAAGAATTGTGTGTCTTTGGCTCAGGTATGTGTTATTTTAGTATTTGGTTTATGTGATCTGTGTTTTTTATTGATTTATTTTTTTTTTTAATGTCTGAATTATAAATTGGTCTAAACTCTATTAAAGCTTAGTTGGATAATGTGTGAGTGTTTGTTGGAAATGTAAACCATAGAGAACATTCATGTTCCTGTTCTTGTTCTTTAAAAAAGAGCTTAGAACTCCAAGGAGAATTGGTTTATGCTAGTGTTCTTTTGGGAAGTGTTTTTCAAATTTAGCTATGCATATATGACCCCTTTTGTATCTAGAAATGGAATATCAGACATGTGTTCTTAGCTCTTATTAAAACTGAAAGGCCTGTTTGGTGTGGGTTTGCGAAAATGGCAGTCATTGCAAAGGGTTTGGGATCACAGCATTGTAAATCCGTTGAGAAGGCTGAAACTTTGATTATCTGGAAAGGTTGTTTGTTTTGCATTTCCATATGGCTTTTCTCATTGGAGACTAGAATTTTGCGTTTCCAAAGGCTATAAATTTCAATTTGGAGTTTACTAATCATGTTTTGGATTTTAATGATCTGACTAATTGGTATTTAATGAACTCTCGACATCTTATTTGATCCTTACTTCTATTTAACGTGTGATTCGTGATGGGGTTGTTGAACTTTTTAAGGGTGTGGTTTATTGGAAACCACCGGAGGAAGCCTTGGAGAAGGTGCAAAAACTTGTATTTGAACCTTCTATTAGTCGTTACGGTGGCGATGATGGTCTTCCTGAACTTCGAGCGGCATTAATAAAAAAGGTAAACAGAAACAATCTAGACCCTATCTTCTTTCCACATGTAAATGTGTCTTAACTGATTGCGACTTCTTCTTTTTGGAATAAAACTTGGATTTCAATAAGGGTCAACTGCATATTAAGTTAGAACTGTTTTTAGTAGCTGAAATTCTTGAGAATTGGTGATCCTTCTATTAACTCCTATGCTTTTGATGGCAGTTGCGCGATGAAAACAATTTGCACAAGTCCTCGGTAATGGTTACTGCAGGTGCCAATCAGGTGATCACTTCTCAGAAATATAAATGTTTTTTATAATTTTTTCGTGACAAAAAAAAAAATCACACATAGTTAGTGAAAACAGTGCACTTTATAAGCATTTCAGCTTCCATTTGATTCCTTATGTTCATGTGTATAAGCATTTGAAATGCTTCTTCCTTCATGTAAAAATACTATCTACAATTACCATAGTATAAGGTGCTTCTCTTCTCTTCAACTACCATTGGTTGTTTGATTTTTTTTTTTTTTGAAGTAAATACTCAACACAACAAGGTGGAGTGCATGAACATATAACAAATAAAACAGTTCTAACACCTAGTCATCTCCGGCATAGCCATCAACAACTGTTGGACTCAACACCTTGCCATTCTTGGTAGCTGTTCACCGTTCTCTTGATGATATCCTCTACACCCAAGTGCTTGTTCTTAAAAATCCTGTCATTTCTTTCAAGCCAAATATTTCAGATAATAGCAAAGAAACTTAGCAACCATCGTTTGTGCTCTCTATTCCCTTTTGGAGCTTCAATCCAACTCTCAAAGTGTTGCTTAATATTTCCTGAGACCGACCACAGTCTACCTGACGCAAACAACCAGGCACACCACACCTGCCACGAATACTAACAACTAATAAACAAGTGAACCATGTGCTCTTCCTCTTTTTTACACAATACACAAAGATTATCTTCCTGCCCAATAACTCCTAGACGACACAATCTCTCTTTAGTGTTTACCCTACCTACCAATACAAACCACACAAATAATTATACTCTTGGTGGAGCATAACCTCTCCAAATAGTGCTAATGAAACTATAAATGGTGATCTCCTCCGGGAGCATGTCTGCCTGCATAATCTGCACAAAGTTGTTAGTAGAAAAAATGCCTTTTTTATCAAACTTCCATATAACTCGATCCTGCCTCACAGTAGTTAGCTCGACCAACCGTAAAGTTTCATGGAGCTGATTAAGTAACCCCAACTCCCATTGGAACAACTCCCTCCGCCATTGAAAATTCCAAATCCATTCTAACCCGTCCCAGAAACCACAATTCCCGATAACAGATCCTCGTTGGTTTGAAACCGAGAAAAGTCTAGGAAAAATATCTTTCAAAGCACCACTTTGTAGCCAGATGTCCTTCCAACACCGAACTCTCCTTCCATCACCTAACTCCCAACTCAATCCCCGAATCAACCTCTCCCTTACACATTGATTAGTAATTTGTAACTGACAAATATCCTTCCAAGGCCCACCCTGTTTAGGAACAGGTTGACTAGCGAGCATCTCTGATGGATCCAAGTTATTGCACGAACACACAATCTTCTTCTATAACGGACAGTATTCTTTTAAAAACCGCCACCACCATTTGAACAAGAGGGCTGTATTGCGTATCACTGCATCTCCCACTCCCAGACCACCTTGTCTTTTCGGAGCTTGCACTAGGACCCACTTTACCAGCGGCATCCCATCCTTTCCGTTCTTAGTACTCCAAAAAAATCTCCTTTGTAGGGAAATTAACTTTTCCGCCATAGACTTTGGCATTTTATACAGGCTAAGATAATACACAGGCAAGCTATTAAGGACAGACTTAATCAGAACTAGCTTACCAGCCTTATTGAGTGTTTTTGCTTTCCACACACTGAGTTTTGCTTCTACTTTGTCTATCACTGGTTTCCAAGTCTTGACAAGTCTAGGATTTGCACCCAGGGAAATTCCAAGATATTTTACTGGTAGGGAATCTTCCTTGCACCCCAACAGCCTGCACATCCTCCGAGTCCAGCCTTGCTCACAATTGATCGGAATCAAACTTGATTTTTCAAAGTTAATGCTCAACCCAGACATTAGCTCAAAGCACCTCAACAGCCACTTATAGTTCCTGATAGTATCTTCCTCCTGGGGACAGAATAGAATAGTATCATTTGCAAACTGCAGATGAGACAATTCAATACTATCCCGACCAACCAATTGATTTGTTAATCTATATATTCCTTTTAAAACTTCACCATTCCTATATTTAGCAGCTTTCTTGGCATAGACTAAAATTTTATGAGTTTTGTAAATCTTAGGCTTAGCTCCAATGTGGTGTCTTATTTTGTTTACATAATCAGTATTGTCTATTGTGTTGTGGTACTCATTTCCAAACATATGCAGTGCAGGCATTTGTTAATCTAGTTCTTACACTGTGTGATGCGGGGGACTCGGTGGTTATGTTTGCCCCTTACTACTTCAATTCATACATGTCCTTCCAGATGACGGGCGTTACCAATATACTAGTTGGTCCTGGTAAACCAGAAACACTTTATCCTGATGCAGGTAAGATGCTGCACGATCCAGTTACCGCAATTTGTTTTTTTGTTAACTATATTATTGATCCAATCAGTAATTTGATGGACTAGCTCTGGATTAATTGAATTCTAGAAAAGATTGACAAACTAGGAACCAATATGCTAAAATGTCACACATGCATAATTATCCCACTTTGGTTTTAAGTTTTTGTGGAATACATTTATTGCTAAATCCTTGAAGCATATCATACAACATTGTCCTGTTTAATAGTTCAATGGTTTCTTTGTTTTGGCCATTTATTTTAATTTTGTTGATTTTCAGATTGGTTGGAAAGAATTTTATCAGAAACTAAACCTGTCCCAAAGCTTGTCACCGTTGTAAATCCCGGCAATCCATCCGGTACCTATATTCCAGAGTCTCTTCTTAAGGTCTCTCTCTGTCTCTCAATGTTGTTTTTAAGAATTTTATGTTCAAGTTTTATTTCTACCGCCTCTTTTTCATTCCTCTTATGAAGGCAATCCACCTCTCTTTGAATATTTTGTATTATCTTAAAACTACAAGTTGTTTCATTTTCTATCATTATTATTTGTTTTACTTTTTCTGAAAATTTCTGAGCAAGCAGTATTTCTTTTTGAATTGGCCAGAGGATTTCAGATCTCTGCAAGACTGCTGGCTCTTGGCTTATTGTTGACAACACATATGAGTAAGTTTTTTAAGTTATCTTCACCTTCATATATATGAAAGGAAAATTAAACAAGAAAGAAGTCTCAGATATATGTTTATGATATATTCTGTTTATTAATAATATGTAAGATCCTGGTACCATTGGAGTAGAATATAGGGTAAAGAATAGAAGAAGACAGAACAGAACATGAGGGGCTGCACTTGGCATGCACAAATTTTATTGTATTTATGGATCTTAGTCTTCCTTATGGTACTTCATTTTGTTTAAAATAAAATATACATGCAGGTACTTCATGTATGATGGTCTGAAACACTCTTGTGTTGAGGGAAATCACATTGTTAATGTTTTCTCTTTCTCAAAAGCTTATGGGATGATGGGATGGCGCGTCGGATATGTAAGTAAACTCTTTCAATCTCTTCATTCTTGTACCATCGGATGCTGTAGAAATGTAGATAACCAGTGCTCTCTAGTTGGAATATTTGTTGATGCTTGTTTGGTAACGGAGATAGTCGTTTTTTTCAAGACAAAGAAGACATTTAGGTGTCTTTCTATGTCTCCTTATCCTAAGACAGTTACCAAACAAGGCCTAACGGCCGAGTACATTGTCAAGCGAGGCGTACTCCTAATCGAGCAATGTGACAAATGTTTAGAGGATTCCCCAAGTCCTTAAAATTCTTTTTGGTCTAGATTGTGTTCCTTTCCCTATAGTTGACACAAATTTTTGATTGCATATTACATTAACTTTGCTCATTAATCTTTTTTCAAAAAAAAGTTATAATCTCTACTAATTTTTATCTTTTATCTGTTGTAGATAGCATATCCATCTGAAGTAGAAGGACTTGCTGATCAACTTTTCAAAGTACAAGACAACATTCCCATCTGCGCTTCAATAATTTCGCAACACCTTGCCCTCCACTCCTTAGAAATGGGACCCGAGTGGGTCACAGAACGCGTCAAGACTCTTGTTAAGAACAGAGAAATAGTCCTAGAAGCTCTCTCCCCTCTTGGAGAGGGTTCTGTGAAGGGAGGAGAAGGTGCTATTTACTTGTGGGCGAAGCTTCCTGAAGGACATGGTTACGATGACTTTGAAGTCGTTCGCTGGCTAGCTAATAGACATGGGGTCGCCGTGATCCCTGGAAGTGCTTCCGGTTCGCCCGGTAATCTTAGAATCTCGTTTGGCGGCTTGATAGAGAGCGAATGCAAAGAAGCGGCCGGAAGGTTGAAGAGAGGGTTGGAAGAATTGGTTAAGCATGGTTTGGTGAAGGAGCAAGAGTGAAACTTGTAGCAAATCTCTATACAAAAAGAAAAGAAAGAAAGAAAATGTATACTAAAGGAGAAAACAGAAGAAAGAAAGAAGAAAGGTCCATTTTGCAAGTGGAACAAAAAGCTTGCAATTGCTGCAATTTGAATAAGAAGGTTGTAGCCTTGTAGGTTTGCAAGGTTTTTAAATTTAATATTTGTATTGATTTTGATTTTAAAAAACAGTGATTCAGTTCAACATAGATATGCAGATGCAATGCACTTGTTTTTGTACTCATTGAATTCTGTTACATACATTCAAATGTCTAATTGCTCATCTCCCTTCTATTTATTATTATTTTGAATGTAATTTTGATGCACTAATAGTGTAAAGTAGTTTTACACGTACATCTAATTATATATCGTCACATCAAGAAAAATTACTACCTTTTACATTGATAACGTGAATGGTGTGATTGCACATTCAATGCATCAAAATTAAACTCTATTATTTTTTCCAAGTTATTGTGTTGGAAAAAATATTGGAGATAAAACTATTGACCATCAAAACTCGATTATAAGAAGTATCAATGTTTGGTTTCAAAAACAATGAAAATTTCAGATTACATAAAACATAATTATTAAAATATATAATTTATGTGTATATTTAGAGGAACCAAAGTGAACTTTAACCTTAAATAAAAATATTTTCTTTTTTTCACTCCAAAGTTTTCTGATATTTTCTTCTTTGTGAATTGAGCTTTCAGTCAAGGATATTCTCATAGTCTCCAAATTATATTTAATTATAATCTAGTTTGGCATATTAAGATTACTTTCCTTGATATTGTAAACACTGATTAAGCTCTCTCTCTATATATAATGGAAACAATTCTTCATAGATGAAACCGAATACTAATTATAAGTTTTTTTCATCAAATTAAACTACAATAATATTTCTCTTCTTCCTTAATTTCTTCCTAATAATAATGGGAACATTCAAATGCAGAGTTTTCTCTGTTGCTCCATTTTATCTGTTCTTATTAACTCTCTTCACTTGCAACCATTCTTCTACTTCGGAAGGTATACATACACTTAATATTATAACATATATATATATATAGTATTTGGTGAAAATTCACATGCAGATATCTTCATGTGAAGTTGATAACTGAGAGTCGTTAGATAATAATTTAGTCAAACCTGTCAAATCATTTAATAACTCTCAACTATCAACTTCACATGAAGTTAACTGCACCTGAATTTCGATCATATTTTACACCATGCACTTGAGTTTCTATCATATTTTACACCAAAAATTAATATAATGTTTTATATTCTAATTATTTTATAGATGTGAGTAATTAATAACTAATTTTAGTATAAATAAAACATAATTGTTGTAATTTCTTTTGGTGGTTGCGTGCAGATGAATGCAAAACAGCATTTTGTGGGATGGGAACATGCCATGAAACATGGGCAGGTTTCGAATGCGATTGTAAGCATGGTTGGTCGAAGATTCAACTTGGTCCTTTCTCATCTCCTTGTGTTATTCCTAATTGTGAGTCATTTTCTTAATTAATTAATTAATTTAATTCCTTTTAATAAAACAAAGGTAAAAACTCGGGTGCAGTGTGAAATTGATAACTGAAAGTCATATAACAATTTAGTCAAATCTCTCAAATTATTTAATGATTTTCAACTATCAACTTTACAAGAAGTTAACTGCACCTAAGTTTCCACTTAAAACAATTATATAGTTGAAAAAAGAAAAGAAATTTCACTAACATGTCTAGTTTGATAATTTTTGTTATGAATAATAGTGAAGAGAATTGTTTAGCATTTATAAAATCTATCAAATAAATATCACTTTTAAATCGTTTTATATAAGATTCACTATATTAAAATTAGGTTTAATTACTCTGTTGGTTCCTATAGTTTCATGAAATTTTCAATTAAGTCTCTATACTTTTTTTCCTTTTAATTGAGTTCTTGCATCAAAATTTTTTTTAATTGGGTCTTTACACTTTTTTTTTCTTTTTCCTTTTATTTAAGTCTCTATACCAATTCTTTTTTTTAGTTGGATCCCTATAAAATTAAGCTAATTATTACTAAGAGGGACTTAATTGAAAAAAAAAAATAGTGCAGGGATCCAATTAAAAAGAAAAAAAAAATATAGAAACCTAATTGAAAATTTTACAAAATTATAGAGACCAACAGAGTAATTAAACCTTAAAATTATTAATGCAAAGATATAATCCACGTAAACAGATAAAACCAAGGAATAAATAAATAAATAAATAAATAAATAAATTTGAGTTTCTCGTCTTCATCGACTCATCTACCTTTGTATTTATCACCATTCTCTCTCTATTTCTTGTCTGCTAGCATTGTCTCAATGTCTCTCTGTGTTGGATTTATAGTTTACACAATATATAGCTAAATTTCATTTATTTTAATACAATAATAGTCCACATTATACATTTATACATATCCATCAAATTAATGTTTAAAAGGATTAGAGTATTGCAACTCTAATACTATGTACATGTAACGAATCATATTTAAATTAAATAACTATCCAAAATAAATAGTTTTATATGATTATGATTATATATACCTAATATATGGTTAAAAAAAGTTTAAAAGTTTAAAAGTTTGCATTAATTATTAGGTGTAATTAAACAAATAAACAAATTAGTGAATATGTTAATGTGGATAAGAGGTGCAGGTACCTTTGATAGCCAATGTCATGTACCTCTTCCATTTCTTCCTCCAGCTCCTGCTCCTCCTCCTCCTGATGAATGTAAGTTCATAATCAATTTATTTATATTTATTCTACACATTATTATTATTATTATTATTATTATTATTATTATTATTATTATTATTATAATATATGTTCACTGTTAAACCAATTTAGATTACCTGAGTTTTAGTTTACCCGTTTGTTTAAACAGTTTTCAAAAATTTAAATGTCTCTTTGTGTATATAATAAAGTAACATGTCACATAACTAACTTGAGTTGGTCAAGTGTTCAGCTCACTTATCTGTTTAAGTAAATGTCGGAGATTGAATCCCACCTTATACATGCAGCATTCGAAACGGATTTGGTAACAATTGTTTTATGTGACAGCTAGTTGTTTTTATTGTGGAGAGGGAACGTGTGAGGAAAAAGGGTTATTAAACGTTGTATGTCATTGCAATGAAGGCGCCGCCAATCTCTTCAACGATCCACACTTCCCTTGCTTTCCCAAATGTAATCAATTTAATTTACTGCTTTTCAATTTCTTACTATACTTATTATCACTTTCTTTTATTACTTTCCCCCTTTTTTAAATATTTGTCCACAAATAAAGAATAGTATTAATTTTAACTTAGTTGTTTGAAATAAATAAAATTAGTTATATATATAGGTATATTCTAAAATGTCTATAACACTGTGCTACGATGACTATAGTAGTTTAAAAAATATTATTAAAATTAAAATAAAATATTTTTTATTATTTAATTTCACTATACTTTTTAATATATATATTACTAACATATAAAAAGAGTATGACTTTAATTTTAACAAAATATATATATATATATATATATACTAATAATGTTATATATACATTTATTAATTTTCTTAGTATGTATGTTTTTTATTTTTGAACAAGATGACGATGATGATATGATAAATTTTACACTGGAAATCAATCAATAATTCATGTACTAAATCCAAAGTTTTTTTTTTTTTTTTTTTTGTAATATCAAGCTAAGGTAATAATGCAAATTATTAATTATTTTTGACGTTAATTAGGGTTTAGGGTTTATGATGAATTCCCACACAGATATTACTAATATATATCATTATATGGCTACACAGTTTTGCAATGTATTTTTATGATAAATATCATTAATTAGTTAACATGAAATATGTTGAAGGTGCTATAAGAGCAAATTGTAGTGATGGAATTGATCTTGGCTTCGGAAGTGATCCACCACCATCACCACCACCACAACAATCTGGCTCCCCTAGATCTTCCGGCGGTAAGCACTTCACTTTGATACCAAATTTACTTTTAATATTTTTAATGTAATGCGCCCGGATGGGATGTATAATTTTTTAATTTTTATCGTAAAATTATTTCTTTTAAAAAATTAAGTTGATAAGAGAAGATATATGAATTCTTATAATTTTTAATATATTCTCTTGGGTAAGAACCTGAATTTTTTTACATAATTTTTTTTATTGGTCTTATGCTACTTATTTTTTGGTTAATAAAAAAAGAACTCTAAATCTTTAGATCATAAAAATTTTAATATTATGTCATAAAATTATTTATCTAAAAACTTTAATCTGATAAAAAAAATACATAAATGATTATATCTTTAATAATCTTAAAATTATTATTATGTATTATATATTAGACGGATTCAATATAAACAAGAAAGAAAATAACAAAACTTTCATACAGATTATTTTGTTGTTTTAACTGTTGAGAATATTATTATCGGTTAATTATTTTGTTAGTCCTATAGTTTCGCGAAATTTTCAATTAGGTCCCTATACTTTTTTTTTAATTGGGTCTATGTACTAATTTTTTTTAATTAGGTCCTTCTTAACAGTAATTGGTTTAATTATATAGGGACCCAATTAAAAAAAATTGGTACAGGAATTCAAATAAAAGGAAAAAAAAGTATAGGAACCTGATTAAAAATAAAAATTGGTGTAAAAACTCAATTAAAAGAAAAAAAGTATAGAAATCTAATTAAAAATTTCGCAAAACAATAGAGATCAACAGACTAATTAAACTTATTATTATATATGTGTTTTTTTTTTTACTACCCGCAACCTCTTAGATGAGTATGGGAAGTTTATGCCATTTGAGCTATTACTCATTGGCTCAAAATTTGGAAAGATAGGAGACTCGAACCCGCAACCTCTTAATTGAGTATGGGGAGTCTATGCCATTTGAGCTATTACTCATTGACATTATTATATATGTGTTTAGTTTATCACAGTGTTAAAAATGAATAGACTTAGTTAGCAGTTATTAGTCTCTAAATAATTCAAGATTTTAGGCATTAAACACCCCCTCCCCAAAAAAAATTAGATACTTATAATAAATTGAATTTTATTCGTATTATTTTTGGAATATATATATATATATATATATATATATATATATATATATATATATATATATTATTGCATTGATGGAGTTTTGGTATGTAACAACAGGATCAGGTGAAATGCCGAACAGCTCAAGGGAACTCCATAAACTAACTACCATGGTGTTGGCAACAATATTTCTAAATTGGATTTAAATTTGTATTAACAAATAAATTAGTAAAAATAAAATTCCATTTGTTTCAATAATCTTATGACTGAATATGAGAAAGGTGTGATCCAACAAGGTTGAAAGAGGCAAAATCATATCTTTGATTTTTTGTCAAGAGCTTAACACTATTCTTAATCAAAATCATTATTATTCGCTGCAAACAGAAAAGCTATAAAAAGAAAAAGAATGGGAATATCCAAATTTAGACCGTCTAAGACAAATGACATCTTGAAGAAGTTGCATTTTTTATTTATTTATTTTATTGTAAACAATTATCAAGGACGTATCTAAAAAATTTAATATGGACGGTCAAATTTTAGACAATTTTTTTGTATGTGATCTATCTACTAAAAAAATTGCTCATTATATTGATATAGATAATTTTTGTTGCAAAAAAAAAAAAACCTTATTTGATATGAGCCACATTTTATAGACTGCAAAAAGTAACCCGTTATACGTATTATTTTTTGAATTTTTCACGGATTGAGAAAAAGAATCTCTTTTTATCTATTTCTTTATTTCACAAGTTACGAAAAATATGACTTTCTAACTTTTTGTTCGATGCGAAAAATAGACCAGTCCAGATATATATAAATTATCCTAACTACCCATTTTCATAAATTACATCAACTATAAAAAATTATTTAAAAATTAATTTCTGTGCATACAAAATCCTTTCAAATATAAATATTTTTTTCGCTCCAAAATTTTCTGATATTTTTTTCTTGTTTTTTAACTGAGCGTTCGGTCAAGGATATTCTCATAGTTTCCAAATTATATTTAATTATAATCTAGTTTGACATATTCAGATTACTTTTCTTGATATTGTAAAAATGGATTAAGATTTAAGAGCCCTCTATACATAATGCTGAAACAGTTCTTGATAGATAAAATCGCTTACACATTATAATTTTCTCTCATCAAACTATAATATTTCTCTCCTTCCTTAATTTCTTCCTAATAACAATGAGAACGTTCAAATGCAGAGATTTGGCTGTTGTTTTCTTAGTAACTCTCTTCACTTGCAACCATTCTTCTACATCCCAAGGTATACATATACTTAACATTTTAACATATATATAGTATTTGTCTAATTTATTTATAGGTGTTGGAATTGAATTGGTTATTTTGATTAATAGTGTAAGGAGACATACAAATTATTTTAATTTAATGGTTTGTTTAGTCACAAAAAAAAATTTAATGGTTTGTTTCTATATATGCATAGTAGTTCATCACCCATACTATCCAGAATAATCATTCGGATACCAAGGATAATAAACATCTCATGTCATAAAATCACTTATTCCAAAAGCTTAAGCTGATTTTAGGGTTCACCAATGATCGAACTCTTGACCTTTCGGATCTAGAACTCTAATACCATATCATAAAACCACTCATCCCAAAAGCATAACCTGACAGGACAATATAACACTAATGGCCATATTTCTAATACTTCCTAAACCTCCATTGTACACATTGGACGCTTAGGTCATTGGCTCCCTATACTTATTCTTATATTACAAGCTAAGTCTCATATTTTAAAGATTAAGTCTTTGAAAAATTTAGAAGTGTGAGTTATCTTATGAGCTGTTTTATTATTTTGTATATAATTAAAAAAAAACATACATAATAGATAGAAAAAAAAATCATTTTAATTCAATTTACAGTACGTACACATATGACATATCTTTGTTTTTTTTCCAAAACAAATATACAATTTTACAAAAAATGTTATATATATCACTACAAAACACACAGAAAATTGCGACGGTTTTTTTGGAAATTTGCGGTAGTTTTTAACCGTCGCAAAACGACATACAGA
This sequence comes from Arachis hypogaea, assembly GCF_003086295.3. Lineage (NCBI taxonomy): Eukaryota > Viridiplantae > Streptophyta > Magnoliopsida > Fabales > Fabaceae > Arachis > Arachis hypogaea. The sequence goes on along the minus strand of NC_092054.1, from coordinate 2,922,912 downwards.
GTATAAATAAATTATTTTATACATAACTGATTAATAGCCAAATATTAGTATAAATATATTATAATTGTAATTTATTTTGGTGGGTGTGTGCAGATATAGATATATGCCAAGTGATATTTTGTGGGGTGGGAACATGCCATCAAACAAGAGAATTTCCAGGTTATAGATGCGATTGTAAGCGTGGTTGGTCGAAAATTACTCTTCCTACCATCTCATCTGCTTGCATTGTTCCTAACTGTGAGTCATCTTCTTAATTAATATCCCTTTTAATAAAACAATTATATATTTTGTTAATATATTTTATAGTGAGAAGAGAATTGTTTAGCATTTGTAAAATCTATCATATAAATATCACGCTTAAATCGTTTTATAAGACTCACTCACATTAAAATTGTTGATGCAAAGATATAATCCACGTGAATAAATAAAAGCGAGGAAAGGAAAAAAAAAATTTGAGTTTCTCGTCTCACTACAAAAAAAAAAAAAAAAAAAAAAAAAACACGTTAATTTTGCGGGTTTCTTTTTTTAATTTGCGACGGTTTTTAACTTTTGTAAATTGCGTTACGACAGTTTAATAACCCGACGAAATTAAATATCTTGCAAAATAATTACAATAGTTTTTTATCCTTTTACTATTTAAAATAAAAATTTCTGTTGATAAAATTTTTTGTTTTTAAAATTAAATTTATAAAAAAAATTTAAAATTTCTGTTAACAAATTCCTACAATATAACCTTTTTTTGGTAAGATCTTCATCGACCTCATCTATTATTTCTATCACTTTAATTTGTATTTATCACCGATATGATGAGTTAATTGAGGCGATTCCAGAATGAATTTTAGTGAAGGCTACTTCACTCCAACCAAAAATCCACCTCAATTAAAATTTACTCTACAAGAGAATGGATATAATAAAAAATTAAAAGGATTAGAGCATTGTAACTCTAATACTATGAGAAAAATTTTAAGTGTATCGAAAATATCGGTGTTCCAATTGTTTTAATCGTTGATTTCAATTAATATATATTATATATATTTTTTATAATTTACATCAACGATTAAAACAACTAAAATATCAGTATTTTCGATACACTTAAAACTCTTTCAATACTATATACATGTTATCTGGGATGAAAGTTAGTATTGGAAAAGAAGGCAATGGCCCTCAAATTAAAAATTTTAATGTATAAGGATCATTAATTTTTATATTAACTTTATTTTATTTTATTTTATTTTAGAGTTATATATTTGTATTAGTCTCTTCTTAAAAATTGCTTTAGTCCCGCCTCTTCATGTAATGAAATATTTATTTTCTAAAAAAGTATCAAATATTAAAAAATAAGTACTCTTTTTATTTTTGATCATTTATTCAGAGAATAAAATATTTTTTTACGAGTCAAAAATTTTTTAATTGGTTTTAATTATTTAAATAATTAGTCTAGACACTTTTATTATTGGTTTAAGTAGTTCCTAATACATTAACAAGTTATTATTTATAGGAATGACTTAGACCAATAATAAGAACCGCTTAGATTAATTATTTGGATGATTAGAAATTGATTAGACGTTGATACTTTGTTATAGTAAAAAAAGTAAAAAGAACAATTATTCAATATTAAATAATTGACCAAAAATAAATAATTTTATATGATTATATATAGCTAATATATGGTTAGAAGAAGACGAAAAAGATACAAATTTGCATTGATTAATAGGTGTAATGAAATAAAAAAACAAAATAGTGAATATATTAATGTGGATAATAAGAGGTGCAGTGTTATCGGTTCGGTTTGGTTTGATTTTAGATTAAAAACTAATCGAATCGATTTATTTGGTTTTTACAGAATATTAATCAATTGGTTTGTTGTTTGTGTAACAATCGAACCGAATCAAAAGTGGTTTGGTTCGATCGGTTTTTCGGTTTTTAAATTCTAACTAATAGAAAATTAATCTTATTAAAATGATGTTCAAAACAATCAATAAACTGAAATAACATTATATTACATTCAAATTCAACACAATTTCAATTCATTCTAACAACTAAACATAAAACAAACACATTTGTTAAGTCTAAAATTTTCATTTCAATGCATTACTAAGCCACTTTTTCGATTCGGTTCGGTTCGATTCGATTTCTGTCGAGCCAATCGAAAACCGAACCGAACCGATCTGTTTAATTCGAAAAAAATCAATTTTTTTGGTTTTTTATTCGGTTGTTATAAATTTCGACTTGATTTTGCGGTAAATTTCAGTTCGGTTCGATAACTTACACCCCTAGGTGCAGGTACCTTTGATAGGCAATGTCATATACTACCTGTTCCTCTTCCATTTCCTCCAGCTCCCTCTCCAACGCAGCTTCATGATCGCTCTGAATGTAAGTTCATAATCCCTTCTCAGTTCTCATCATCATCAAACTTGAAGGTTTATTTTAATTAATTGTTTTATATGACAGCTTGTTTATTTTGTGGAGATGGAGAGTGTGAGGCAAAAGGCTTATACAACACTCTTTGTCACTGCAATCATGGTGCCGCCAATCTCCACAACAATCCACTCTTCCCTTGCTTCCCCAAATGTAACTTTTTTATTTATCACTACACTTATTATTACTTTCTTTTATTCTTTTCTCTATTTTAAAATATTTGTCCAAAAATTAAAATAATTTAATTTTGATGTATTGTTTAGATAAAGCAATTTTACACGTATATCTAATCACGTAACGTTATATCATTAAAAATAGAGAGCCACTCAGATAAAGACGTCTAAAACATCTTTTTTTAAAGATATTTTTTAATAATTAAAATTTAATACGTATAATTAATTAAACTGTGTTATTTTTATCAAAATTAGGTCAGACAAATTAATTTGACAAAAAATAGTAAATCAAATATTGAATTGATCTAAATTAATATTATTTTTTTTATAAAAAATAACTACAATATTCTTATTATAGAAAATAATCAAAATCTCTTATTATATAATATTAATTTCGAAAATCCTAAATTCTAGTCCTTTACTTCTCCGCCATTATAGGGTTAGGATTTAGAGTTTTCAATATATATATATATATATATATATATATATATATATATATATAATAGGAGTATTTTAATCATTTTTTATAATAAGAATATTGTAGTTATTTTTTATAAAAAATAATATTAATTTAGTTCGGTTCAAGATTTGATTCACCATTTTTTGGTGAAATTAATTTGTTTAGCCTAATTTTGACAAAAATAACACGATTTAATTGATTATATATATTAAATTTTAATTACTAAAAAACATCTTTAAAAAAAAACGTTTTACACGTCTTTATCTAAGTGACTCTTTTAAAAATAACTATTCTTGTTATTGACCATATGAATAGTCATCCAAAAAAACAGATATAATTCATTGTGTAAAATATTTTCTACTATTAATACATTAAAATTAAATTCAAATTAAAAATAATATTAATTATATTTTAATAAGATTTTTTTTTCTTTTACAAAAAAATTACGTCACTAAAATTATCATTATGATCTGATGAATGTGTTGTAGGTGCTATGAAAGGAAATTGTAGTGATGGAGTTGATCTTGGCTTCGGAGATCCACCGCCATCACCACCACCTCAACAATCTGCCTCCCCTCCTCCTCCAACTTCCGGCGGTAAGTACTTCACTTTTATCAAACAAGTTAAAAAAATAAAAGAATAAAAAAATTCTTGATTTTTTTACTTTCTTTCGGAAAAGCAGGGGATGATTATGTATTTATCTATTTATTTATTTGCACAAAACAATAAATTGGTATCCATAGTCACTTATGAATCTTAAAATTATTATTATATATGTATATATTACACGGATTTGATAAAAAGCAACAAGAACATCACAAAATTTTCTAACACTTTATTTTGTTGTTATTACGGTTGAGTAGAATATTATTGTTATATATATGTTTATTAAAAATATATTTATTTATATGTATTCTATTAATTTAAATATTTAAGATAAATAATTTCATGAAATAATATTAAAAATATTATAACTAAAAGATCTAGAATTCGAATTTTGTTAAAAAAAAAATTTGCATATAGTAAAAATAAAGCCTATGCAAAAATATATATTAAAAATATAATTATTTATATATATTTTTTTATCAATTTAAATTTTTGAGACACTATTTATAAGTTTAACACTTAATATTAAAATTAAATGGATTTAATTAATGCTTAATCTCTAATAAACTGAATTTTGTTCGAATTATTTTTGGATTAAAGTTATATATATATATATATATATATATATATATATATATATATATATATATATATATATATATAGGGTAAAGTATATTTTTTGTCTCTAAAGTTTGATAAAAGTTTCAAAAATACCCCTAAGTTTTATTTTGTTTCAATTTTGTCCCAGAAGTTTTCGATTTGCATTAAATATATCCTTGACGGCTAATTTTTCAAAAAATTTAAGACCAATTTAACAACAATTTCATAAGAACAACACTCAACACAAACAAATCAAGCATAATTTTCATGCATTATTGTTAAATTGGTCTTAAATTTTTTGAAAATTTAGCCGTTAAGGGTATATTTGATGCAAATCGAAAATTTTTGGGACAAAATTGAAATCAAATAAAACTTAGGGATATTTGTGAAACTTTTACCAAATTTCAGGGACAAAAAATATACTTTACCCATATAATATTATTGCATTGATGGAGTTTTGGTATGTAAAAACAGGGTCAGGTGAAATGCTGAACAACTCAAGGGAACTCCTCCAAAAACTAGTAGCTACCATGGTGTTGACAACAATATTTCTAATTTAGATTTAAATTTATATTCAAAATTTTCCATTTTTCCAAGAACATTATTGTCCATTATTATTCGACCAGCCGAATCTAAAGTGCAGCGAACTATTCATAACGAGTATTACTGAATTCTCTAGAGGTCTCTGTGTTTCTATTTTATCAACTTTATTTTTTTTTTCTCTTTCAAAAGTCAAATTATTACTATATATGATAATATAAACAATTATATGTTCCTTTCCTTTCTTAGCTTTTCACCGATATTAAATTATAGTATCAAATAATGTGTTATATCTCCCTTTTTTAAATTTTGGCTATATTACAAAGAGTAGAAAGAATAAAAAAGGATGATTCTTTCGTGTGGATTTTGTATTTTAGATTTCGATCGGAGGTGTTGATTAAATTTGTATCAATGATTTTAATTCAAAAAATAGATACAATTCTTTTTTCTGATTATTTTTATGATTTAGAAATTGTGTCCGATAAAAGTGTAAAAAACAATAATTATAAAAAGTAAAAAATAAAAAAAATAAATATAAAAAAATAAATAACTAAAAATTATAAGACTTGTATTAAAATATACAAAAATTTACAAGAGTCTAAATGAAAACAAATTAAATAACAGAAATAAAAAACAGAATTAAAAATACTGAAATAAAAATTAAGCTTTTCAATACTTATATGGACTCATGACTTATGTTTTTATGTGTCAGTGTGATTAGGAACTTTTAGAACGAGCGAATGTGTAAATAAATAGAAATTCTTTAAATTTATTAAAACTAATCTTATTTATAGGAAAAAATTCTAAACTAATTGGTATAACTTTGTACTTCAAATAATCTTAGACTTTAAGCAAATTTAGACACCAAACATAAATAAAGTAACTTGACCACCAAATCTAACTCATTTTTATTTTCTCCGACTATGGTGCGCTTCAACTATCGAATTTTTTCTGATATCGACCATTTGTGTCAAATTTTTTGCACAACAAAACACACCTTGAAATTTTGAATGACTTCAATTTTGATGAAGAAGCATTAAAAACTTTAAAATTGTCTCTAAACTCAATTCAAAGTAGTAGAATTAATCTTCGTCATATATATCAGTTTTCACAAGTATGCTTTTTATCTTAACTATTTGTATACTATGTACTTCTTTTTTTTTTCTTTTGCAATGCACAAAAAATACATAGTTATATATTTAATTTTGACTTTTTTGTCGGATCAAAAAGTCTAATAAATCTTCACTAACTTTAAAGTGTATATATTTTACTTTGAGTATGTTATAGTGTCAAACTAAATTTTTTATTTTATCATTGTATTGACAATAAACTTCTCAAATTCAACAAAATTCGAAGTGAAGCCGCAAAGATTTTTACTTTTAATAACTCTTCTTTAAAAATACTTTATCTTCGACAAAATTAAGAGATTGAGATATAGAATATTAGAATTATATATGCAACCAAAATATTTAATTTAATTTACACACTATATGTCGGTACCCCCTCCCATTTTGGTATTTTAAAAATATAGTATCGCACTCTCATTTCAAATATTCTTATCCGTGTCGGTGCTTCCTATCATCTTGCTCTAGCTATATTTATGTGTCACTGGATTAATCCCCGTATAAGTCAATTAAGTTTAATTTGGAAAATATAGTGCTCCATGTACACATCATTCTGGTAGGTAAAAAGTGGCTCAATTTTTTGGATATGTAAATTCTGTCTGTGTTGTGTATGGTGATAAAAGTGGGTGGTGCTAGACATAAATATGGAGATAATTTTTTTTAATTATGAAGTGAAGAAAACGAACTGTCCAATTTTTTATTAAAAAAATTAAGAACACAAATCGGATGTCCGATTTATGTAGGAGAAAAAATCGGAGGGTCCGATTTGTACTTTTAATTTTTTTTATTTTGAAAACAAAAATCGGATGGTCTGATTTTAAATTTAAATTTTTTTAATTGTCTAAAATACAAATTGGGCGGTCTGATTTATGTACTGTAAATTTTTTTAATTTTTTTAACATAAATCAAAGAATTCAATTTACTTTTGACACCACAACTATATAAAATACTTATACACTTCATAACTGTGTTCTACATCACTTCTCCTTTAATATCTAAATTAAAAAGTGGTAAAAAGTAGTGCAGCTATTGAATATACCAAGGGACTAATAGAATTTAAAAAAAATGGTGTACTAATTAAATATGTCACATCGAAACCCTACCTATATGGAATTATATACGTGTAACGAATGAGGAAAATGTAATAATTTGTATATATATGATAAATAGTGTGTTGTTGCTATTGATTATTTTGCCAATAGTGACGCAAATTATGGCCCTATGATATGTTGTCTTATAGTGAATGAATGTGACCATAACCATTAACCGAGCTGGTGGAAGGGTTTGATTTTGATGTTATCCTCAGCTTCAAGACAAGACAATGGCACATCACATGTGTTAGTGTAGGCTTGTAGGGCTACTAAGGAAAAATTATTTTTTACTAGTTATTTATTTTGTTTTTAACGATAATAAAATAATCGCTAATATATTTATCGATAATTATATATTAATAATCTTATATTTTGTTATCAAAATTTTTTAGTAATAACTATATAATTATTAATAAATTTTTTTAATAATTACAAAAAATATAATTATTATTATAATATATAATAATAATAAATATATAATTATATATTGTAAAATATAAGTTAAATAAAACGTATAATAATTATTATTTAAATGCCACTAAAAGTAATTTTTATTGCAATAGAATTTATATTTTTTTCTTTTAAGTAACGTTTGTTTTGAGGTTCAGTATTATGTTTATTGATTTAGAGATTGATATTAAAATTTCAGTCTCTATTTCTAAAATTTCAGTATTTCAGTACTTTTAAAAAGTAGAGACAAAAGGAACTAAAATTTTTGAAGACGAAAACTGAAATTTTAATATTTTATAATTACTGTTATTACGTCATATATATTTCCTAGATTCCCTCTCAATTTTAATTTGTTATTCCAGTAATATATATATATATATATATATTATATATATAGTCGTTATAGTTTTTTTTCCCCTGAATATTTGGAGATCAGGAGGTATGAATAATTAGAGAGATTTCAATATATATATAATTATATAATTTGGATGTGATAAAATATTTTTAAAACTTGATTTACATGTACATATATAATTGAAATTCACAATTCTTTAATTTACACACTTTCCTAGCAAAATTCAACTCTTACATGATTGAAATGTCAAATTATTCATACATGATTCCACACACCTTTAAAAGGGTATCGCCATCAGTTTGTACCAATAAATAGTGAAGTTGGTTGTCCTTTCCTTTTTATATGTTTGTTCTTCCCTTTTTATAAAAATATTACGTGTATATTAAAAATTATTTATTAAATTATTTTATATATTTATTTATATATATACATATATTAATTCATACATTTTTAATATATGTATATTTATATAAGTGATTAATTTTTTTATGTACATATAACTAATTTTTGTATTTTTTTTTCAAAAACACTAATGTATCACAATATTTATTTGCACTCTTTATTTTTTAATAGAAGAAAATTATTTATTTTTTAAAAATTTAATGTAAAAGAAAAAAAATACCCCTACCTTAATTAAAAAGCACCGTAGCATATGGGGATCATTCATAGTGAAAGTTCAACAATAATAATTGACTATACTTTAAAGTAATAAGATTATTCTATTTTAAATATAACATGTGATATTTAAATATAGAAATCATAGAGTTTATTTCTGCCTTCTTAAATTGTATGATTTCTAATAAAGAATTACCATAACCTTTTAGTATCTAATTAATTACTTGAATTTGTAATCAACCTAAATATTAAACCAAGTTAAACTTCATACATATAACTAGAATCCAATCCAACATACACTCTCATATTTAAGCTTCTTTTAGATTTGCAATTTTTTTTTGTATAGGCTTTTTTTAGTTTCAGTGAAATTATTTTATTTTTTAGAGTTAATAAATCTAAATTTTTAAGTCATAAAAATTCTAATATCAAATTATAAAATAATTTATTCTAAAAATTTAAATTAATAAAAAAATACATAAATAATTATATATCACTATCAAACCCGAGCATAATAAATTTAGCTCTATTAATTTTGAGCCAGAATAAGTTATAAAATTATGCCACAATGAACCATTAATACTATTTTCTTTATGTTTATATTATATATGTTAATTAATAAACAAATAAAATTGTCTTCATCTTCTCCATCTTCTATTCTTCTCTTCTATATATACTCACCCAACAAAATCTTGTTCCCCATCTTATATATTTAAAAAGGAGTAAGTTTTTTCAAGCAAGTACTAGCTAGCCCTATATTCCTAATTTGGCCATACAACTATATATTATATATTCACATAAACACTTATTTCTTCTTTGGTTCTAAAATTTCTTCAACACCATGCCTTCACTCTCCGAAGCCTTTAGAGAACACCCTTTGCACCTTCACCACAATAAGCTCCTTGATTTCAATTCCTTAGAAGAACTCCCAGATTCTTATGCTTGGATACAAATAGATCAAGATGATCACACAATAACTAACCCTAACCCTAATTACCCTTCAAATTCTTGTCATGGAGATGAGAATGTCCCAATTATCAACCTCAATGATCCAAATGCTCCAAAGCTTATAGGCAATGCATGTAAAACATGGGGTGTGTTCCAAGTTGTGAATCATGGGATCCCCATGAGTCTTTTTCGTGACATTCAGCAAACCGGTCAGGCCCTATTTTCATGCTCGACTCACCAAAAGCTCAAAGCAGCTCGAACCCCAGATGGGGTGTCGGGTTATGGCCGAGCCCGAATTTCGTCCTTCTTCCCAAAACTTATGTGGTCTGAGTGCTTCACTATTGTTGAGTCCCCTCTTGAACATTTCATCCAACTATGGCCCCATGAGTACAACAAACACTGGTTGGTAACCAACAATTTATAATGCATGTGTTATCAATGTTTATAGATTTTTTTTATTTGTCTTATACTAATTTTTTTATATTAATCAATGTTGAACTCTAAAATTTTTAATTATAGAAATTTAGTTTGATACAATATCATAAAATTATTTTTTTTTAAAGTTTAAATTAATGAATAGAAAGTAGATGATATAGTATAGTTTGATGACAAAATTGATTGATTATATATGGAACTAATTGAATCATGATGAATAAAAAGTTTATCTTTATATAAATTTTGATATAATTATTTGATTTTATTTTAACATGTGAGTGATTGAATTTTTTATTAATATATAAATTCATTACTATCTTGTCGAGTTTTGGCTTTGAAAAATATAATTTTCCTAAGTAACATTATTAATTAGTTAAACTATTCTTAAAAGTGGCAGCATAAAAAAATTGAAAGAATTGGCATATTTTAAATTAAAAGTTGCAATATTGAATGTTATGAAAAACAAAAATATTGTGTACATACTAAAATCAGTTATCATATATTTGTGTATAAATACATATGTAATTTAATTTATTTTATATTTTAATATATATTTATACTAATATATAATTAATTTTAGTAGCTAATTTAGTATATATCTAACATAGTTGTATTGAAAATTAGTAAATTACCATGTTACAACATAAATTGGGTTCTCTATCACACATTTCATTAAAAACTTCCATCTGTGGCAACAAGCATTTTCTGTATCATAACTTTTAAAAAATTATTACAAGAAATTATATTTTTCAAATATAATACGGTAGCAAACCCCACTATTACAAGTCTTCTTCAATAATGTTTATGTTTGGATCTTTACCATTAATAAACTGGTTGAGGTAGAAATATTATTATTTAGTTAGTCACATTAATTAGATTCAAAATATACTTCTTATACATATTCCTTCTTTTTCTCAAGTAATTTTAACAAATACTTCATTATTTTATTACCAAAAAATTTCAAAAATATTTATTTTTTTTTAAATACTAATAAAAAATTATATTTCATACACAAGAATATATTTTTAATATCAATTATAAAGAAATGTTATTTAATAAGCACGAAAATTGCGGCCAAATCTCATATAGAAAAAGACTATTTTTTATTTATTTATTATTATATAATTTTTTTAAAAAAATTTAAAGGGTGTAGTGACCTGGAAATGTGTAAGTCTCTTACCTTATCCTAATGCAATAGATCCAAGATCATAATGAGAGGAAAGGACCCACGAGGAAGATTTTGGGTGATGAGAATCTATTGAACCAAAGGTTCAAATCACCATTTGTCACTGTTAATTATTTTGTTGGAATCGAAGCCTCTTCTTATATTTTTCAATATTGTTGTGTATTTTCTAAACACAGCTCCAATTGTGGGGTCAATTTGGTCTTTTCAGTGATGTAGTGGTGCAATATGAAGAAGCCATGAAAAAGTTAGCACAAAAGTTAATGTGGATGGTGTTGACTTCTCTTGGCATTTCAAAAGAAGAACTCAAATGGGCCGCCGGCCCAAAAGGTGAATTCAAATGGGCCTGTTCAGCCTTGCACTTGAACTCCTACCCTAGTTGTCCGGATCCGGATCGGGCCATGGGTCTCGCCCCACATACCGACTCGACTCTCCTCACAATTCTATACCAAAATGATGTAAGCGGGTTGCAAGTCCTAAGGGAAGGTGTCGGCTGGGTGGCGGTGCCACCCCTTCCCGGTGGACTTGTGATCAACATGGGTGACCTCTTCCACATTTTGTCGAATGGGTCGTACCCGAGTGTGCTCCATCGGGTGCTAGTGAACCGAACCCGGCAAAGATTTTCGGTTGCATATCTATATGGGCCCCCACCAAATGTCCACATACGTCCACATCCAAAGCTAATAGGCCCAAATAGACGTGCCCTTTATCGGCCAGTTACTTGGAATGAGTACCTTGGAACCAAAGCAAAATATTTCAATAAGGCACTTTCATCACTTCAACTTTGTGCAACGTAATGTATGTGACTATATATATATATATATATATATATATATATATATATATATATATATAATATTAATGGTTGGTTTGATGTAAACAACTCTCATAATATATAATAGTGTACAAGTGTTTTGAATATGCTTTTTTTTATTATTATATTCTTCAAAGGTTAGTAGTGTACTAGTGTTTTTGGTGTGTGTGTGTTGTTTAAAGTTGCGATTGCCAAGTTGCCTTTTAGATATAATAAGTACAGTATGCTTTTATTTGTTTATAATTAATATATTTTATATAAATTTATGAAAAAAATATTAGAAATTAATTTTTAATTAGTCAATATTAACTAATTTTAAGGTATAATTTTATAATTTAGAATTTAAAATTAAGAGGTTTATGATTTAGGATATAGAATTTAACATAAATAAAATTATTTTAAAAAAATTGACTAATATGTTGGTTGAAAAATATTAGTTCTCTAGTATTATTATTGTAATTTTTTTTTATCGATCGATCAGTTCCTTTATGTATCAAAATAATAGATAACTTAATGGATCAAAATGCATATCAAACCTAATTTGTTTCTTAATTAATTAAAAACAGGAAATATAGGTGTCTAACGTCACAACTCCTACTTAAATTAGTAGCAAAAACATTATTAGATATATAATTATTTAACGATTTAAATTCTTAAAATAAGCAATTTTATAATAAATAATACAAAAGAGAGAATAATAGAAAGCTATCTTATTTAACTTATTCTTGTGCTTAAAATTTTTGGCACTTGCATTATTTAATTTGTCCATAAGTTATTGTAATAATTATAATGTGCTACAAGATGGTGTCTCGACGATTTTATTCTGCTGATTAGAACCTTTTACAAATATCTCTTTTTATTGGATAACTCTTAATAAAAATACCGATATAATAAATTATTACAAGATTCTGAAAGGACAATGACAATCACTACAGAAATTAATTATTATAACAGAGAGTTTAAAGTCTTTTATCATGTTTTTTTGTTTTTTTTTTATATTCAACTTCTTAACTAGTATTTTTTTTTAAATATTGGTCTCAAAGTGTCATTAAATTATTTATTCTAAAAATTTAAATTTATAGGAGAAGGTAATATTAATAGTTATATTTTTAACACTCTTCTTCAAATAAAAATCTCTTTTAAATTTGTTTATTTTTTGCATAGATCTTTTTTTTTTCTTTATTTGTCTTATGTTAATTTTTTCACTTTTAGAGTTCATCAAAGATCAAACTCTAATTCTTTCGGATATAAAATTTTGATGCCATGTCATAAAATGATTCAGTAGCTCAAACCCTTACAAACCCAGAACAGCCATGAATAAAGAATATTCAGCATGTGTATAATAGAAAAACCCTTACAAATCCTTGTGTATGTTGATGATGTCCTAATCACTGAAAACTCTGAAACTGCCATCCAACATGTTGTAGCACAACTCCACAGCACCTTGCATCATGGCTTGCAATTTCAAAAATTCTCTAATTTTAGAATTTTTGGGTTCTGTGACTCTGGAGAAGTGATGTGGATCATATAGAAAATTCACAGATGACTTCTGCATCTATTTAGGGTCGAATTTTGTTGTTTGGACTAGCAAAAAGCAAGTTGCTGTTTCCAGAAACAGTATTGAAGCTAAGTTCAAAAGAATTGCTAATGTACTAAATGAAATCATTTGGTTACAAATACTGAGAAATCAGAAAGTCATATCAAGTTAAGCCAGTCATATTCTATGATAACTAAAGTGTAGTGCTCTTAACTGTCAATCTAATACTCCACAATAAATATAAGCATTTTGCTCTTGATCAGTCATTCATAAGAGATTATGGATCAAGTATTCTTAGAATAATCTTAGAATACCTGATATTCTTCCTATATAATTTATGGATCAAGTTAAATCTGAAAGAGAATAATGAATTCCACTCGACCAAGTTGTGGTTGCATGGTGTGTGGTAAAGAAGGGAGTGGCGTGGCTCGTAAGGAAGCCAATAAACAAAGTAAACTCCAAAAGACTCAAAGAAATGGAATTGGCAACAAAGTGAGGGAATAAATTCTCTTCAATCATTAGACTTTGGAAAAATAATTGTGAGAAAGATATTGCATTTCCATGTTCTTGTCCTTCTTAAAGACACCAACCACACTCTTGAGAACCACCGGTTTAAGGGGATAGAGTGTGGGGAATGGTTATCCTTTTTCTTCTTCTTTTTTTTTTTTTTTTTTTCAACTATGTTTGGGAAAATTATTGATTATTAAACTAGTTATACACACACATTATAAACTCATTTATATTTACATATTTTATTTGAGAAGGCATTTTAAAATAAAAATTTATTTTGATACTTGAGATTGACAAATTCAAAATAATTTTTGAAATAATGAACTTTTATTTATAATAAATTTCAAAGAGTTGTTTATGTATGTTACGTTTATCAGCTATTTTTCATCTAAATTTTAAAATTATTCTTCCATTTTTTTATTATAACTAATATGATTTTGCAAGGTCGCCAAACATGATAACATTTTCCAAATGGAGTTGATTATGGTAATGAGCTATTTCTAGACGTGTTATGGGATATCGTTTAGATTTGTTTGGTTAAGATTTTTTTTTTTTCTGTGTGTGTGTAAACAATTACTTTTCTTATTAAAAAATATTTTTCATATACCTTTTATAATTTTTTTAAAATAAAAATTTCAGATTCAATTCCTTAATAAAAGTAATATAAAAATAGCTTAAAAAAAACATATTTTTATTCTATAAAAAATCTCAATTGTACAATTATAAAAATAATAAAATATATATAATTGTTAAAGTCCAACTCTCGTATAAAAGCTATATGGTCAGGATTATATTCATGTAGGATTATGCAAATAGCTCACAAATAAAGATTTTTTTTTGGTCAAGTGGATTGGACAGCCCCCAATCCTAGGTATTACCACACACTACCATGGGTATCATGAGTTCTTAAACCAACAACCAGCCTCAGCTGGGATTTGAACTCGGGTGCAGCGTTGTATGAGGCGGACAGGTATGCCAACTGTGCTGGGCCTCAGCTGCAAGATCTATTTGAATCTATCTTAGATCTCTCTTATTAAACATTATAAATAAAGTGTTATCTTAGGTACCGTTTGTTTGGAAGTACTGAGACTGAGACTGAAACTCAGTATCATATTTATTGATTTAGAGGCTGGTATTAAAATTTTTATTTCTGTCTCCAAAATTTCAGTATTTCAGTATCTCCAAAAAATGAGAACACGGGAGATTAAAATTTTTAGAGGTGGAGACTAAAACTTTAATAACATTTTATATCTAAAGTACCCTCATCTCAATTAATTAATTCCAATTTTACCCTTTGTACAAATTAGCTTAGAGTTTCATTCTTTTTTTTTTTTACCAAAGATATGAAACTCGAACCCGCAACCTCTTAATTGAGTATGGGGAGACTATGCCATTTGAGCTATTACTCATTGGCACTTAGAGTTTCATTCTTGTTTCAATTTCTGTCTCCCATTTTACACCAAACAGAATTGTTAGAGAATCATTAGAATCAATTTAGATCAATTAGTATCGCCTATATTTATATAGTATATCTGTACATTAATTGTAGGATTCTATATCTTTATTACTTTGATTCATTTAGCACCTATAAATACCCCTTGTATATTGTACCTTTTTACACAACTCAATAATACACTTTTCAGATTATTCTCTTAGTCTCTCGTTTCTAACATGGTATCAAGAGTTTAGGTCTTTTTTTTCTTCGATGAATATTAGTTCATAGCCCATTGTTTTTTCCTTTCTGGCAGTGTTCTTTGGCCTCTTTTTTCGTTCCCTTTTCGACGCTTTAGTTCGTCACCCCCGTAACCATCTTGTTCGTCTTGTCGCCGTGATTCCAACGCAACCAGAACCGCCGCCATCCGCCGCCAGACGTGCCTCCACGCGCCGCCGAAAGACACTGCCACGACCAGGTTGATCTTCCTTCCAGATTCCACCCGTGCCTCTTTGCTCTCATTTTTCAATCTGTTAACGACGCTTTGGTTCGTCACCTCCGGCATCATCGTGTTCTTCTCTCCGTCAGCTTTCCAACGCCGCCAGAGGCCACTGGATGCGCGCTCACGCGCCGCCGGAACGTTGCTGTCCACCACCATTCTTTTCTCATCCAGAAGCTTCAGCAGCCGTTGGATCTTGGTGCAGATCGAACGTCCCCGGAGCATCCACGTGTCGCAACGCAAGCTGTCTGCATAACCCTGACCCGTGACGACCTGGCCCGGCCCGGCCCGCCCTTTAACCCGTGTGCCACCTAGTCGCCAGCGTGTCTCCTTCCGCTTATCAGGCACTGCCACGTGTCGTCACATCGCTGACGTGGCACTAACGTGGCGCTGACGTGGACCCTCCCTAAGGTTTTTTGGTGAGCTCTTTCCGATTCTGCACTCCGATTTTTCATTTTCTACTCCGACATTGCTGTTTTCTCTTCTCTCTTTGATCTTTGTGACTGCTATCATGGAAAAGCCAGATATTTTTGCTGCCACCGACAGAAAGGGTAAATTCTGTCAAAACTGTAACCGTTCTGGGCACCTCTTTCCCGAATGTCCTTCTGTTGAATGTCGCACATGCCACCAGAAAGGTCATATTAGCTACCATTGTTCACAGCTGTTCTGCCGTTAATGCAAGCTCTCGGGACATTTAATTACTGCCTGTCCTACTCGCCCACCACGTTCTAGTCCACTCAACTCGTCTCCTGTCTCTCTTTCTGATATTGCATCTCTTCTTCAGCGTCTTCTCTCTATTTCTGGTAATACTCCTGCTGCTTTTTCCACCCCTCCAGGTAATTCTAAATGGTATTTTGACTCGGGTTGCTTTAATCACATGTCTCCATTGCGTAATATTTTCTCGTCCATGTCTACCACTACAAATGGACCTTCTGTCAATACTGCAAATGGCTCCCTCTTGCACGTAACACATAAGGGTTCTATATCCCAGTCAACTCTTAATCTTCCTGATACTTATTATATTCCCAAATTAAACTTCAATCTTATTTCTGTTGGTCAACTTGTTGATCTGGGTTTTGAAGTCACTTTTTCTGTTTCTGGTTGTCGTGTACAGGATCCTCGGATGGGACAAATCATCGGGACTGGATGTAAGGTCGGAAGGTTGTTTGAACTCGAGAATCTTCATATTCCTCCTGTGCCAAATCTCTGTGCTGCTTCTTCTCCCTCTACCCTCCACTTATGGCATCAGCGTCTTGCCCACACCTCCTTAGAAAAACTGCGTCCTCTTGTCTCTCAGGGTGTTTTAGGTCAGGTTCCAAATGAATCTTTTGATTGTATTTCTTGCCAAACTGCCAAACAACCTGCTTTGTCTTTTCACAATAATTCATCTCTTGCTTGCTCTCCTTTTGACCTCATTCACTCTGATGTTTGGGGCCCCGCTCCCACTGCCTCTATGGGCGGAGCTCGATACTTTGTCGTTTTCATTGATGATTATTCCGTTTTACTTGGGTTTATTTGATGACTAATCGCCATGAGTTACCTCAGATCTATATCAACTTTGCCACTATAATTAAAACTCAGTTTTCGAAGGTCATTAAGGTTTTCCGACGTGATAATGCTATGGAATACCGTAATTCCAAACTCTTAGCCTTTCTTGCAAAACAAGGTACTTTATTTGAGTTTTCTTGTCCTGGTACATCTCAACAAAATGGTAGAGCTGAACGCAAACACTGTCACATTCTTGACTCCGTCCGTGCAATGCTCCTTTCTTCTTCGTGTCCTGAGCGTACTTGGGGTGAAGCTGTTCTTACTGTTGTTCATGTTATCAATAGACTCCCTTCTTCTGTTCTTGGTAATGTTACTCCCTTTGAGCGTCTTTATCATACCTCCCCAGATTATAGTTCTCTTCGAGTTTTCGGTTGTGTATGTTTTGTTCTTCTTCAGCCTCATGAACATAGTAAACTTGAACCTCGGGCTCGTATGTGTTGTTTTCTTGGTTATGGCACTGAACACAAGGGTTATCATTGTTGGGATCCTCTCTCTAAACGTTTTCGTATATCTCGTCATGTTGTCTTCTGGGAGCACCACATGTTTTCTCGATTCTCATCCTTTGAGTCCATTCCTACTACTCAGTCACCTTTGTTTACTAACCCCAATGTTGATTTTTTTCCTAGTGATGATTCTACAGATTCTATCTCGAGTGACCCTCCACAGTCTCCTGTTCTTCCACCTTCTCCATCTCCCGATGATTCTAGACCGGACGATGATCCTGCTCCTACTGTCATGCCTTCTCCTCCCGCTCGTTCTTCTAGGGTAAGGAATCCACCTCCTCATCTTCTTGATTACCATTGCTTTTCTACTATTCTTCATCAACATGAGCCTAAGACATTCAGAGAAGTCTCCTCAAACCCAAATTGGCAACAAGCAATGCAAGAAGAATTACAGGCACTTGAAAAAGCACACATTTGGGATCTGATTGATCCTCCTTCTGATCAGGAAGTTGTGGGTAGTAAATGGGTATCCAAGATCAAGACTCGCTCTGATGGCTCTATTGACCATTATAAGGCCCGCTTGGTTGCTCAAGGTTGTACGCAAGAGTATGGTATTGATTATGAAGAGACTTTTGCCCCTGTCGCTCGTCTTACGTCTGTTAGAGCTCTTCTTGCCATTGCCGCGGTTAAAAAATGGTCTCTCAGTCAGATGGATGTGAAGAATGCATTTCTTAATGGGATTTGAAAAAGAAAGTCTATATGAGACCACCTCCGGGATATCCTTGTCCTTCTAATAAGGTTTGTCTCCTTCGCAAGGCACTTTATGGACTTAAGCAAGCTCCTCGTGAATGGTTTGACAAGTTCATCACTACCATATACAATCTTGGTTTTACTTCTAACTCTCATGAGAATGCGCTCTTCATTCGTAAAAGCGAACGTGGAGTTGTTCTTTTACTTTTGTATGTTGATGACATGATCATTACTGGTGATGATATTGATGGTATCTCTGATCTCAAGGCCTCACTTCACCGTACCTTTGAGATGAAAGATCTTGGTTCTCTCAGCTATTTTCTTGGTCTCGAGGTCATCTCCACCGATGATGGTATCTATCTCTCTCAGGCTAAGTATGCTTCAGATCTTCTTGCTCGCGCTGGGATTACATATAGTTGCACTGAGTCTACTCCTCTTGAGCCTAATGTTCGATTTACCCCTATGGATGGCACTGTTTTGGATAATCCGACTCTCTATCGACAGTTAGTTGGCGGTCTCGTCTACTTGACTGTCACCCGATCAGACATCGCCTATCCGGTTCATGTACTTAGCCAGTTCTTGTCAGCTCCTCGTACTACTCACTATGTCAGTTCTATGTCTTTATTACTTTGATTCATTTAGCACCTATAAATACCCCTTGTATATTGTACCTTTTTACACAACTCAATAATACACTTTTCAGATTATTCTCTCAGTCTCTTGTTTCTAATAAGAATATTCAGATTTATTTCAATTTCTGTCTCTTAATCTCTATCTCTCAGTCTCAATCTTTCTGTCTCTATCTCTTCACCAAACACTATCTTATATCCTAATCTTTATATATATACTTCTTTAATTTAGACTGATTTAATTATCAAAATTCTTTGCAGATACTCATTCGACTCGAAAATCACAGTTGATTAAAAGTCTTTATTATTGTCTAAGAAGACCAATTCGAAATAGTTATTATTGCTAAACAATAACAGATTATGACAAAATAATTTTATTTCTTATGAGGTATTTATAAAATAATATCTGAGACACAAGATCTTTGATTTTAGTTATATATATATATCCCTATGGTAGTTTAAAGGACACCATCATGAGAGTGATCATTACAGTATATAAAAGCAAAAAAGACAGCTAAAAAAATACCAACTTTAATTTGAAGAATAATTGGTGACTGGCTTAGGAGCAAAGCCAACAATCTTTTTGTGGTGAAGTCTTGTTATTGTGTTTCATTGTAGCCATGTTATTACACTGCTCATGCAGAATATTCCTTCCATTTCATATCATAGAAATTGTTCTAAAATAGTAAAATTATAGACACTTTTTTTGGTAAGATAAAGTTCAAGTCTTCAATAAGTACAATTAATATTATTTATATATCTTCTTTCTTAAAATTATATATTATTATTTATAATTTTTTAATTTAAAATATACAAATCGAACAAATATTTATTATAAAACGGAAATATTACTTACTATAATTTTTTTCGATAACTATCAATGTAAATTTTCGAAAAAAAAGCATAACATTTCAAAAAAAAATATTTTTACGTGAGAAAAAATGACTTAAAAACTATGATGCATGAACACTGACATGAACACAGGACACGATACGACACGGGACACGTCGACACGCAAATTTTAAAATTTTACATGTGACACGGGGACACGCATACATATAAAATGTAAAGTATCTTTTAGATAAATCGTAATGATGATTTGATATTTTATTGACATTAAAATATAAATTAAATTTTTTTAATATCTTATTTTAATTATATTAAGTATTTAAAATATTTTTTTGTTTTAATAATTAATAATATATACTATATCTAAATTTATTTTAAAAATATATATTAAGAATAAGATTGGACACGTTGATACGTGATGGTATTTAGGTTTGTCTAGACGTGTTCGGAGAAGAATTTTTTATTTTTTATTAAGACACGGTTAGACACGTCAGACACGCGTGTCAGACGAGTGTTAGTGAGTGTTGTGTCTAAAATATGTCCGATACGCGGACACGACAACTCAACAAAGTGTCTGTGCTTCATAGCTTAAAAATATAACTATTTTTGTGTTTTATTCTATCGATTTAAAAAAACTCAGTGTAATTTAATTACTATTTAGAAGTTGGAAAAGTATATGGAACCAACTCTTAACCAGTCAAGATTTGAACAACTCATTTAATTATAATAATCTTAATTAGTTTTATTCATTTTTTATTTAGAATATTTGGAATTAATTACTTTTTATCCCAATTAATGGTTTTGAATGGTACGTTCAAAAGTTAGCTATGGGAATCACGGAAGGTTGCTTCAAGGAATCCTGATTCTTCATCATCTCTTCCAAGCGGCGCCATCCCAATTCTTCAACCTCTATCCCAAGCGGCGCCCAGCTCCTCCATCCAACCATCCAAGCAGCGCTCCCTTCTTGGTACCCGTCGGTTCGTGCCGCCACATGTTGGGTTGCGGTTGAGCATTGTTCTTGTTGTTCCCGATTGCCGCCACTAGTCCGTGCCACCACTCTCTCCTTCAAATCATTCACTTCGGAAGTCCAGAAGTCATTTTTTCCCGGTGCGTGCCGCCATTGATGGTGACATTCTTCATTGTGGTTCAAGTTGTGTTCTCCAATCGGTAACAGGAACTCCCACAAGGACGATCATGCCAAGTGTTTCCTTCACAAAGAAGCGGCTGTTGCGGTGCAAGAATTCTGGAACCACACAACATCATCCATGGAGTTTTCAACCCCGGTGAGCGGATCGAACAACACAGTGACCAATTCAACCCAAGGCGATGAAGAATTGAGTGCGGGTGAAGTTGTTATTCAAGAGTAAGAGGGGTCTAAGGTATGTTGCATAGGTTGTTCTTGCATTGTAGGCAATTTGATCACAACATGTTATATGAATGTTTTTTCTTCATTGTTAATTAGATGTTTTTTAACTTTATTTATTGAAAAAATCTGGTACGATATTATATTTGGGTGAGAAATTATTAAAGTAAACTAGGAAGTGCAATCAAATACTTATCCAGTATGTTCTAATCCAAAGAATTACTATTATTAAATTATGCCTGACTCCCATATGCCATTGCACTATTTTGTTGGACATGACATACAGGGACCCTCAAGAGTTAAAACCAAAGGACGGCCGAAGAGTAAGAGACTTGGAGCAGAGTTGCACAAGTCAATTAAGAAGTCAATGCAAAAAAAGAAGAGGAAATCGCATCCAGTATGTGCTAGAAGTGAGATATATTTTAATTTTTTTATGGAATGGTGTTCTTGATTCATATATGCTCTTCTCTTCTTTGTGTTGTGCATCTTGTAGGATGTTATTGACATTCAGACAAATAATGATCATGATGGTTCTGTAAATGAAAGATTTAAGCATTCTACTAATTAGAATTCATCGGATGGTGGCAGATTCATGCACCTTTTGAACTCTTTTAGGGATAGATAGTTATCCTTTCGTTGTGGTTGTACATTTTTTGGTGTGGGTGGTTTGTCATACTTTGCTAGATTTTTTGGTTATTTAGACACAACTGAATAAACTCTGTCTTTTTCTGTTTTGTCACTTGCATTGATACTGTTATGAAGTATTCATTGAAAGAAACAAAAGCACAACTGTGGTTATTTTTTACCCAATTATTGACTACTATAGGCTTTGAGACTTTTAAGGTTTTAAGGAAACGAAGTGTCACTTATTTGTTCGCAAAAAACAAATGGATTACATCCACCTTGAAAACTACTGAAGAGTACCAAAAAAAAAAAAAACAAAAGGCATTCACATCTCAATGAAGTGCACGCATTCACGAATGATTAACACATGAAACAGCGAAACCACATCCCAAACCATCCAATTCATAATGAAAAGAAACATCCCAATGCCTATCAGAACCACCATCCACTTAAAATCTTGGTTAAAGTCACCTGTGACACCGTAAATGAATCGGCCGTGTAGAATGATTACGACAAAAGGCTGTACAATGCTTAAAATTCTAGCAATTTCACAATTTCAGCAATAGAAAAAATGATAAAAAATTAAATAACGCCTCCATTTAGTTAACACCACGCTAGTGAATGGAAAGAAGTGCTACTTATATATAGTCATAAACAAATGGGGTATATACATCGATCAGAATTGACTAAATAGTATAAAAAGGCAATGCATTGCTTAATGAACTAGAGACATCCACAATTTGAGAACTGACTGCTTGAAAATCCTGAATTACTTAACACATGAAACCTGGTGAGGAATATCTAACAAAACACGAGCAATTCATTTCTCAATGAAGTACCGACATGTTCAAATGCCTAACACGTGATAACTCAGAAAATATATCCAGAACCATCCAGTTTACAAAGAAAAAGAAACATCCTAATGCCTATCAGAAGTACCATCCACTTAAAGATTTTAGATAAAGTCACCAGCAACTTGACAACATCAGCAACATGAAATCATAAATCTGCAGTGAAACAGGATTTATCAGGCTCACACGAAACATGTGTAAGTTAGAAAATGACATATTAACGTCCATAACTCTATCACAGGGAAACTATAGATACAGTAAGGCAGGTGTCCTTTTTTCCCAATTTTTGTTGGCTTTTCTGTAAAACAATCCCGCTCCGATTTCACAAGAAACAGCCCCGAATCCTTTAATGAAAACTGCATACAAAGATCAGCGGCAACATCAAAATAGTTCTCAATTAAACATTGTTGATGATGCTGTATGAAACCCATATCAATTAATACCATACTAAACCAAAATTAGAAGCAGTATCTATCAAATTGCACGAGGTTCATTTTTAAAAACATGCACAATTAGAGTACATGTTCAACATGAAGAGAAAACCATCTGAAGAGATTCTTAAGTTACACAGATTGCATCAGATGTGGGTTTCAGGGTATAAAGGGTTGGAAAGCAAACAGGTAAATTTGCATATAGAAAACATGATTTAACATGTAGTAAGCTACAAGAAGGGTAGTAGAAATGATTTCAGGGTTCCAAATAAATTGACTCTTGGTCTGTGAGTAAGGACCAAAATCAAGTTCGACTAAAATTAGACTAAATTTAATATAATTTCATCATCCAAATTCCAAACAACTATTAAGAGAACAGCAACAATCAATCTCCAATCACATGCAATTCAGCAACATCCAACAATTTAGCAAACGTAAACTACATCGACTACAACCATAGTTCCTGAACCTAAGCATGGATTACAAAACAGAATTAAACCATTTCTAATTTTATGTTCTTGTTAATTAATAAACTCCAACAGATGTTATAAAACCCTCAACAAATCTTTTCCAAAAAATCAAATTTTCTTGCTGAAATTTTATATAATCTAGTACAGACCCAAGTTCAATTAGAAAAAAAACATAATTACCAGTGATTACGCTTTTGCAAAATCCCTAAACGAATAGGATTAGGAGGAGTAAAAAACACAGGACAATACCACCACCTTGAGAGGAAACAAAAATACCAGATCAATAGCATTTTCATCATCATGCTCCAAGTTGAAAGTGTAGCAAGACGACATACAGTATGTGTTTCTAATGAGATTGAAGTGCAGTGGATAATTAAGTACCTTCAAATTATACAAAATCTGAAGAAATCATTACGCAAAAACAGGAAGTTGGGCTCCAATTATTATTTTATAAAATTCCAGAAAAACTTGCTAACGTTTTACATATAGTGTATAAACTACTATAAAAAAAGCTTTAACTATAAGTAGTTTATATATTAGCAGTACCAAATATAATTAATAAAATAAGGTTTTGTGAATATGATTTGACAGCTTATGATTTTTTGAGAATATAGTATTTCCAAAAACAAGGGAAGCACGATGGAGAACAAATAGGTCCAAAAATGACTCTTAAAGCTATACAATAACACATGACACTATCTCAAAACTTAGACCATCAAACAGAGACCTCTTAATCATCCATTCTCTAATTACAGCAATTCAACAACATCCAACAATTTAGTAAACGCAAACTACATCGACTACAACCATAGTTTCTGAACCTAAGCATAGATTACAAAACAGAATTAAACAATTTATAATTTTATGTTCTTGTTAATTAATAAACTCAAAAAGATATTGTAAAATCCTCAAAAAATCTTTCCGAGAAAATCAAATTTTCTTGCTTGAATTTTATAAAATCTGGTACAGACTAAGTTCAATTAAGAAAAAAACATACTTACCAGTAATTATGTTTATGCGAAACTCCTAACCATAAAAACATGCAGCTGATTTTTATCAAAAGGACCATTGATTCATCAAGACTATAGTACCTGAACTATACAACATAAAAAGAAACCTCCAATCCCTAAAAAATCACCGGAAATACTATAACAACACCATGTACAAATTCTTTTTCAAAACCTGCAGAGAAAATCAGAAGAAACATTTAAATACTTACCAATTAGTGTGATGAATGGAAGGTTCCAGGCTGGAGCAGTGGAGGTCCAATGGCGTTGGGCTGAGCTGCACCAGGAGGCTTTAATGGCGCCGCCAACACCGGCATGCAGCAACAGCGACGCGCCCTCCGTGACGAGGAGACCCTACTCGCTCGACACATCTGGGTGGGAGCCCATGACCGTGACCGAGGTTGGTGAAGCTACAATGAGATGGGGGAGTCGCGCCGTTCCGGTTCGGTGCGTGGAGGCGCGATGCGCGGAATCGCGGGGGGCGGCATCGCAACGTCCGGAAAAGACAGGGAAGAGGGTTGCCCGATGCTCTCGGAATCGTGGCGAGTTCGTAGATAGTTTTTAAAATATGGTGCGGTTAAACGGTGAAAGGAAAGGGTAGGATTTTGGAAAGGGTGATTTTGGTTTACCTTAGGTTAATTTTGAGGTGATGCTGATGTGAATTGGACTTTCAGATCCCGACCCAAGAGTATTTGGCTGATTTTTTGCTGGAACCATCTTGGTTCCCTAGCATTATTGTTTGAAGTTATACTTGAAGGCCTCACACATGCAGATGATACCATTATTAGGCGACAAAAGTGAATCATTAAATCCATGAAATCTTACAAATTACAATAGGTCAACGTCACCTCAAATTGTGACGATGAATAACCTCCTCGTTACCTACTTTCCTTTGGCATTTTAGGGTCTCCATCTCAATTTATGATTGAGAGGAATCTCTCAGGGTGTCTATTATTTGATTCTAACGAGAATGCCTCCAAATTCTAAAATCTTGTCAGTTTTTTATATTCTAATTCTTACCACAAGGATGGTCTCCTAGCTAATAATTATGGAAAATATTATATGAATATTAAAATTAATTATCAATTAATTTTTTAAAAAATATATATTTGATCTTTTTGAAAAATTTGTTTGTAATATATTGTAAAAATATTTTTTATTATTTAATTATAAAAATATTGATTAATTTGATGGCTAATTCTTTTATTTAAAAATATATAAAAAACATAAATATGCATAAATATATAATAAGTAAATTGATTATTGATATTTTTTGTGTTTATAGAATATTTTTAAATATTATTTTTTGAGAAAAAATAGAATGGATTATATTTTGTATTGCCAAGTTTGCCAAGTTATAACAACTGCTTTAAATTTTACTGTTGTTTATAGAAATACTCACTAATTTTTTATCAAACAAATCCTCATAAATGATGAAGAAGAACTTATGGAAATAGATTGCAAGCTTTATTATTAATCACTCTTTTGGCTCCAATAATCATTCTATTAGGTTAGAATGTATATGTTCGGTATGTCGGGTACCGGACGGTGCGGGTAGGTATCCCGATTAGTGAGGGGGGTCTCGTCTGGTCGTAGGTCACCGGGCTGGTTTAGACGGGGTTCTGAGCACTTCACATGGGAAGGGGGAGTCACCTGCAAAGACACTCCGACGCTCTAGTCAGTGAGTGTGCAGGCGAAAAAGGGGTAGAATAATGTATGACGTACCTTGGGGGAAGGGTAGGTCCTTCCCCATTTATATCGTGTCAGAGGTGGGCCCTGCAAGGACAGGCCCACCTTCGTCGAGACCTTCCTTGCACAGCTGTAGCGAAGCTGTCAGGGACGCGTGTTCGGGTCGGCGACCGGGCGCCTTGCTCCTAACCGTTCGGGTCAGGTGGTGCCCGCGTCGGGCCAGCCCACAGTCGGTTTGGGTCAGGCCGTAACAGTGCCCCCGACGCGCTAGCAACGATCGTGGAGATCGTTGGTGGCGTGTCATCTCTTCTTTCGTGCTTTGTCGCCAGGTCGGCCGTCCGTGGGGGGACGTGCCTCTTGCGCGCGTGCCAATTCGTTGCTGGAACGACCGTTTGTCGCCTCGTTCTTCGCGTGGATCATTTAATGCTCATAATGGGTTGGAAAATCCTGTGTGCAAAGACTATTTTTCCCCCAGGTCTTTCGCGCTTCCTGGGTGGCAGTTTTGAACAGTTTTTGCTTTTGATCTTTCCCTTTACACTCTTGCTCCTACTATCTCCCTATTATCTCCTTCTTCTTCACCCAAAAAATCTTAGAGCTTCGTTCTAGCATCCTCGTGCATCTTTCCTTCTTCCTTCTCAGTTTTCGCACCCGATTCAGGTAATCTTTGATCCTTTCTCCTTCCTGCTTCATTGTCGTACGTTTGCTGCTTGCACTTGCTCCATGTTCTTGCTGTTTTTGTTTGATTTTTGTTTCTAGATGGCTTTCTAGTGCCAAGTAAATGCGTTAGGGGAGGGGTACCATTCCAGGGTAGGCTTTTAGGTAGCTTGCATGATAGATAGCTTTAGCCATGCTTGATCTTAACTGTTGAATAGGATGGACATAGTTTCTGGGTTTTTCCTAGACTCCCGACCTCATAGACTAATGGAGTGGTACCCCCGCTGTAGGTATGCCTCGCGTCGTTTCCCGGGCTTCTCCTTCCGTCGTGAACTACGACCCCTACACTTGGGTGACCTCCGATGTGAAGGACTCGCCGAATCAGATGGACCTGGAGGAGTTGACGGAATTCCGACAAGCCGAGTATCTGTACGGGGGGACAGACGAGGAGGCCAATTATGACGTCTTCGTTCCTGCCCCTCATGAGCGGCTGTATGAGATTAATTTTCAGTCTCCCCGAGTTGCCGACTGGATTTGGTTTTACAAAGCCATGTTCACCCAGGTAGGCGTTCGCATACCGTTTTCCGACTTCCAGATGTCGCTTCTTAATCGGATATCCGTGTCGCCGTCGCAGCTTCATCCAAACAGCTGGGCTTCTATTCACTGTTTTGAGATGGTTTGTGAATATCTCGAGCTGCCGGTGTCGGTGGATGTCTTTCTCTTCTTCTTCAACCTTACTAACCCTTCCAAGCAGGGAAAAGCGAAGAAAGGGTTCCTGTCTTTCCGATCTGCCCAAGGTCGGAGGATATTTGGCTTGTTCGAGGACTCCTATCATGGGTTCAAGGACAAATATTTCAAGGTTCGTCCCGTCAAAGGTCGCCATCCCTTTTGGTTGTCACTAGAGGGGGAACGCCTCATCCCGACGTATTGGAGCTTCGGGGCGGGGTCTAATACCTTCATTAAGGTGACCTACAAGGGGATGTCCCCTGTAAATAAGAGAATTGCCAACGTGTTGTTTGCAGTTTTCGGAAAGAACCATGTGAACCCCTACCTCCTTATGGGTGAACGGGAGGCCGCCAGGAGTTATATTTGTGAGCTGTTTTGTCTTGTACTTTTGTATTGTTTATCATTTAATTTACTCTTGCCGTCTTCACGACTAACGTATTTGTTTCTCTGTTGTAGTGGAGATGTCTGCTTCGGTAACCGGGCTCGAAGGTTTAGTCAAGACCTTCTTGGAGGATAGCGACGAGGAGAAGGATGACGAGGAGAAGGCTACCGAGGAGAAGGAGGATCAAGCTGTGCCTTCGCCTCGGGACACCGAGATGTCCGACAAGAACTCTGCCGGGATGCAGGCTTCTCCTATTCTTGAGGAGACGGCTGGCATCGGGCAATTGTCTTCTACCCATCGGGAGCAAGATGATCTGAAGCTTGTCCCTACCCCCAAGAGGCAGAGGGCATCCTCCAGTCCAGAAGGAACTCTCACCGTGATGGAGAGGAACTTCGATGCTGGGGCCTTTATTAACAGTCAGTTGATTCCCGGCACGGAGGATCACTTTCTTGGTACCGAGCTCACGGGACAGGCGAGGTGGATGTACCGGACACTTCTCCGCGGGGCGGTGATAGCTCGGAAGGCCGAGTTCGAGTTGTCGGGCATGCAGGAGTTACGAAAAAAGCTCGATACTTCTGCCCAGGCCAACAACGATTTCAAGGCCCAAGTCGAGAAGCTTCAGAAACAGCTGTCCGCGGCGGAGAAGGGGCGCAAGGATGCCGAGGAGAAGGCCGCGTCCTTTGAGGAAAAAAATGAAGGTCTCCGACGCCACTGTATCCCGTTTGACCGAGCGGGAGATGACTCTGGAGAGCCAGCTCAGTGCTGCGCAAGGTTGGGTGGTAGCTATGGAGAAGGAGCGCGACCAGGCCGTTTCGTTGGCCAAAGCTGTCCGAGCCAAAGTCGAAGATCTCAAGAGGAAGCACAAGGCGACTAAAGAGCAAGGAAAGAACACGATCTTTATGACTGAGGAGGCTCTTATGGCTCAGGTGAAGATCGTGGTTCTAGACTTCGACACGTCGGCTATTGGGGTCTTCAAAACGATTCAGGACGGCAAGATTGTTGATATGCCCCGAAAGTGAACTCTTGTAACTTGTGCTTTTGTATGGCTTTGTAAAATACTTTGTTGCGACTGTTAAGACCTTTATTACTCTTTAATGGTCGCCTGGTCGGCTTCTAATTATCGCCTTTATCTTGTTTGTTTAGTAGCGTTTATGTTTTGTTACCATTTTTCTGGTGTGGACTTATTGCTTGTGTCTGTTTTGCCGTTTACGTTGGTAACATGGTTGAAACTGTCTTGGTAATATTATCGCGGCCGTTAGTTATGGCTATGATCCGACTGGCTCCCGGGGTGATCAGTCCCGGGTTGCCGTTGAAGAACGCGATTGTGTGGGATACGTATTGGGGAATAGTAGATGGAAGAATTCAGACAAGTAAAAATTAGTCGTTAGCTAAACAAATTCATGAGCATGGTAGGCATTTGATAAAAGTAAATCATTGGAAATTAACATTTGATAAAAGTAAACATCTATCTAGCTCGTCAGGCCACTTGGCCGGTGTGCCCAAGCTATGAATAGAACCTCCTCAGGTTACCTACATTCCATGTTCTCGGGATTTCTTTGCCGTCGAGTCTTTCCAGCTTGTAGGCGCCTTTGCCAAGCACTTCTTTGATTCTGTAGGGGCCTTCCCAGTTTGCTGCCAGCTTTCCTTCTCCTGGGGTCGGTAGCCCGACGTCGTTGCGTCGCAGGACGAGGTCTCTTTCCTCATATTCCCTTCTGAAGACCTTGGTGTTGTAACGTAGGGCTATTTTTTGTTTTAGCGCTACCTCTGACAAGTGGGCCATCTCTCTGACCTCGTCTACCAGGTCTTTGTCCACCGCTTCTTCTACTCATGCGAGGAGTAACCGCGGGCTCGGCTCGCTGATCTCCACGGGTATCACCGCCTCGACCCCGTACGTTAAGCGGAAGGGGGTTTCCCTTGTGGAGCTTTGCTCGGTTGTTCGGTAGGATCAGAGAACCGAGGCGAGCTCGTCGGCCCATGCACTTTTTTGCTATCTAAACGCTTCTTGAGACCTAGTAAGATGATCTTATTTACGGACTCTACTTGTCCGTTTGTTTGGGGGTGTTCAACCGAGGAGAACTTCTGTTTTATCCCCAAGCCGGTGAGAAACTCCGCGAACTTCTTGTCAGTGAATTGCGTCCCGTTATCCGAAATGACGATCTCTGGGATGCCGAAATGGGTTATCACCTGCCTCCACATGAACTTCCTACAATTGGATGAGGATATGCTAGCCAGCGGCTCAGCCTCTATCAATTTGGTGTAGTAGTCGATGGCAACTATGAGGTACTTGACCTGCCCCGGGCCAACTGGGAAGGGTCCCAAGAGGTCGACTCCACACTGTGCGAAAGGTCGAGTGGACGTTAGTAGGCTCAGCTCGGAAGCTGGCACTCTGTGGAAGTTGGCGTTTTGTTGACACTTCGCGCATTTTTTTACGAACTCCTTGGAGTCATTCATCATTGTTGGCCAGTAGTATCCAGCTCGGATGAGCTTCCTTGCTAGGGCTTTGCCCCCGATATGGTGGCCGCAACACCCCTCGTGGACTTCTCTGAGTACGTAGTCCGTCTGGTCGGGATGCAGGCACTTCAGCAAAGGTTGACTGAGTCCCTTTTTGAATAGCTGGTCTTGTATGACCGTATATTTGGCGGCCTCCCTTCTTACCGCTTTGGCTTCCTTCTCGTCTTGAGGGAGTTTGCCGTTTTCCAAGAAGTCAGTGATGGGGTCCATCCAAGAAGGGCTTATTTTGGTCAGGTGGAGGGCAACTGCCAGCTCTTTCGTGATGCCTTGAATGAGGGAGCGGTTGCCGGTTCCAGGTTTTGTGCTTGCCAGCTTGGATAGGAGGTCTGCCCGTGTGTTCCTTTCCCTTGGAACGTGTTGGACCGTGACTTCCTCAAACTGTTTGCTCAGTTCCTTGACCCTTTCTAAGTATTTCTGCAGCAGCGAGTCTCTGGCTTGGTAGCTTCCATTTACCTGCGCGGTGACGACCTGCGAGTCGCTGCACACTTCTAGCCTCGTTGCTCCGACTTCCCGAGCTAGAACCAAGCCCCCCAGGAGGGCTTCGTATTCTGCTTGGTTGTTTGATACGGGGAAGTCGAACTTAATTGATTATTCATAGATGACTCCGGCCGGGCTTTCTAGGATGATTCCGGCGCCCCCAAACGTCTGGTTGGAGGCTCCGTCTACATGGAGCTTCCACCGTGTGTCCGTGACTTCGGTTGGGTTCCCGGTTACTTCCACCAGGAAGTCTGCCATTGCTTGCGCCTTGATCGCGTGTCGAGGTTCGTAGCTTAAGTCGCATTGGGACAATTCGATGGCCCAGGTCATCATCCTTCCCGCCAGATCAGGTTTTTGGAGCACCTGACGAATCCCCTTATCCGTTCTCATGACCACCTGGTGACTCTGGAAGTACTGTCGTAGTCGGCGGGAGGAGACTAGGTGTGCCAGTGCCAACTTCTCCAGCTTACTGTATCTAAGTTCTGCCCCTTGCAGTGCTCTACTCACAAAGTAGATTGGTTGCTGGGCCTTCCCTTCTTCCCGCACCAACACCGCTGCAAGCGCTCCTTCTGTTATGGCTAGGTACAGATAGAGTGGTTCTCCGTCCTTGGGCTTTCCGAGCACCGGGGGTGCTGCTAGAATCTCTTTGAAGTGGTTGAAAGCTTCTTCGCACGCAGGGGTCCACTCAAATGCTATTCCCTTCTTCATCAAACCGAAGAAGGGTAGGGCCTTTGCTGCCGATGCACCTAGGAAACGGGACAACGCGGTGAGCCTTCCTGTTAGCCGCTGAACGTCTTTGATGCAGCCCGGACTCCTCATCTGGAGAATTGCTTGGCACTTTTCAGGGTTGGCCTCCACTCCCCTCTGGGTTATCATGAACCCCAGGAACTTTCCGGCCTCCATGGCAAAGGCGCACTTAAGCGAGTTCAGCCTCATGTCGTGTCGTCGGAGGGATGCAAACACGTTCTCCAGGTCGCTTATGAGATCGTCAGGCAGGGTGGTCTTTGAGAGGATGTCATCCACGTAGACTTTCACCGTCTTGCCAATGAGGTCACTGAATATTTTGTTCATCAGTCTCTGGTACGTTGCCCCCGCGTTCTTCAGGCCAAACGGCATCAACCTGTAGCAGTAGGTCCCCCCTGGCGTTATGAACGCCGTTTTATCCTCGTCTGGCCGGTGCATCGGTATCTGGTTGTAGCCGGAGTAGGCATCCATGAAGCTCAGATACCGGTATCCTGCGGCCGCGTCGACGAGTGCATCAATGTTGGGGAGGGGGTAGCAGTCCTTGGGACATGCCTTGTTAAGATCGGAGTAGTCCACACACATCCTCCATCTCCCATTGTGCTTTTTTACCAGGACCACGTTTGACAACCAGGTCGAATAGTCGAGCTCCCGGATGAACCCCGCTTCGAGGAGGCTGGCCGTTTGCCTGGCCACTTCCTCTGCTCTTTCCTGAGACATTTTTCTCCTCCTTTCAGCCACTGGTTTGGCTTCCGGCCTGATGGCTAGGTGGTGTCACATGAGACCGGAGTCTATACCTGGCATGTCGGCAGGTGTCCAGGCAAACAAATCGCCATTGGGTTCTGATCATTTCCATCAAAGGCTCTTTCAACTCATGGGGGAGGTTCCTATTCACGAACGTGAACTTTTCCTCCGAGTTCCCGACCCTAAACTTTTCCAAGTCCCCTTCGGGTTCGGGTCTGGGTTTGTCGTTAATTCTGGCATCCAAGTCGACGAGGAATACTCCCGACGCCTCTTTAGACTTCCTTCTCAACGAGAGACTGGCGTTGTCGCAAGCGACTGCCGTTTCCAGGTCTCCCCTCACAGACCCTACTGACCCTTCTTCAGTTATGAACTTCATTATCAACATCCTTGTGCTGATGACTCCTCCTAGGTCGTTGATGGTCTTTCTCCCCAGGATGATGTTGTAAACGGTGGAGTCTCGTAAGATCACGAACTCATCCATTATCGTTCTTCTCCCTTGGCCTTGTCCCAGTGAGGTCGTCAGGGTGATTATGCCATCCGGCTTGATGAAATGGTCGCCGAGCCCTACAACGCCGTGCTGGTGAGTCTGTAGGTCGGCGTCCCTTAGGCCTAAAGCATCGAACACATTGCGGAACATGATGTTCGAGTCTGCCCCCGTGTCTACAAGGATTCGCTTCACGATACCGGTTCCTACTCTAGCCGTTATAACCATGGGAGGGCTTTCTCCGGCTTCGTCAAACCACTGATCCTCTGGGCCGAACGAGATGGGTGGGAGCTTCCTCTTGCTTCGCGTAGAGGATGAGGAGACCGCCAGGACTTTGGCGTCTTTCCTTTGTGCCGACCTCGACCTAGGTGCTGCATTCCTAGCTATTACCACGTTCACTATGGTGAGGCCCCGGTCGTCTTCTTCCAGTTCTTGGCGTCGCTTGGCTGCCCGGGTCCTGTCCTCGCCGTCGTGGTCACGATTCCGTCGTCTCGACTCTCTGATGAGGTGGGAGAATTCAGCTAGCTTTCCGTCCCTGATCGCTTGTTCTAATGCGTCCTTCATGTCGAAGCAATCCTATGTTTTGTGCCCATAGCCTTTGTGGTAGTCACAGTAAAGACTTCGATTTCCCCCTGTTCTTTCCTTCAGTGGTCGGGGTTTCGACAAGATCCCCTTTTCGGCGATTCGTTGATAAACTTCCATGATTGGTGCGGTGAGGGGAGTGTAATTGGTGAACTTCCCGACCCGGGGAAACGGTCTGGGTGCCTTGCTCGGACCGCCGTCCCTGGCGTGTTCCTTTTGACCTTCTCTGTTCCCGCGGGGCCGGTCTTGGTTGTAGGAGGGCTGCCGTTTGTTGGCGGCCACGACTTGGCTCACTTCTTCGTCGTTGATGTACTTCTTGGCTACACATTGGATCTCCTGCATGGTCCACACCGGCTTCATGGTGAGGTGCTTTCTGAAGTCCTCGTTCAGAAGTCCGTTTGTCAGGCACAAGCTTGCAACTGAGTCTGTCAGCCCGTCGATTTCCAGACACTCGTCGTTGAATCTGTCTAGGTATTTCCTGGTCGGCTCGTCGGGTCGCTGAGTCACCCCGAGCAGGTTGATTGGGTGCTTCGCTTTTGCGATCCTGGTCGTGAATTGGGCTAAGAAGGCATGGCTGATGTCCGCGAAACCGGTCACTGAGCCCTGTGGGAGGTTATTGAACTACCGTATTGCAGGTCCCGCTAGGGTGACCGGGAAAGC
This sequence comes from Arachis hypogaea, assembly GCF_003086295.3. NCBI lineage: Eukaryota > Viridiplantae > Streptophyta > Magnoliopsida > Fabales > Fabaceae > Arachis > Arachis hypogaea. Next base: position 2,888,510 of record NC_092054.1, on the reverse strand, counting down.
GCGGCACCTTACCTCGTCTCCCACTCCCTCCAAGTTCATCCTGGCCTCAAAGGCCGTGAGGTGTTCCAGCGGGTCTTGCATTCCGTCGTACCTCATGTCTGTTGGTTTGTCAAAATGTTTTGCCAGCCGGACCTCGAGTATGGAACGATGAAATGGGGTCGCTCCCATTATCACGGGTCCCTGCGTTCTCGTCGTTCTCCCTTCGTCGTTGTCCCGACGAGCGTCTTCATGTCCGTGATCTGTAGTACGCCGCCTCTCATGCTTGGCATAGATGATGGGGTCGTGGCGTCTTCTCGCGCGTCCTCTCTCTCCAGCGTTCTCGGATTCAGCCTGGGGGCTGGCCGTGCGTCTGGAGTGGCTCATAGAGTGAGAGCGGGAATGGCTTTGTTCTAGGGTGTGTTGGTCGTGCTCCCTGTCTGCTAGCCGGCGTTCCAAGTCTTGCATCTTGTGGCGTAGTTCTTGCATTATTCTGGCGTGGTTGTCGCCAGTTCCCCCGAAGGGGCGTCTCTCGTGAGATTGTGTTGTGTGTCTTGGAGGGGATCTTGTGCGCTGCCGGGAAGCAGTCGCGGCATGGTCCTCTTCGGGCTCGGGCTCGCGGCCTGTTCCACCTTGGACCAGTACAAAGTCCATGTTCGATCCCCACAGACGATGCCAATGTTCGATATGTCGGGTACCGGACGGTTCGGGTAGGTATCCCGATTAGTGAGGGGGTCTCGTCTGGTCGTAGGCCACCGGGCTGGTTTAGGCGGGGTCCCGAGCACTTCACGTGGGAAGGGGGGAGTCACCTGCAAAGACACTCCGACGCTCTAGTCAGTGAGTGTGCAGGCGAAAAAGGAGTAGAATGATGTATGACGTACCTTGGGGGAAGGGTAGGTCCTTCCCCATTTATACCGTGTCAGAGGTGGGCCCTGCAAGGACAGGCCCACCTTCGTTGAGACCTTCCTTGCACAGCTGTAGCGAAGCTGTCAGGGACGCGTGTCCGGGTCGGCGACCGGGCGCCTTGCTCCTAACCGTTCGGGTCGGGTGGTGCCCGGGTCGAGCCGGCCCACAGTCGGTTTGGGCCAGGCCGTAACAGTATATATTTTTAAATTTTTGAGTAGTATTTATAAAAATACTTATAAATTATCCATCAAAGTTACTTTATATTGATAGAAAAAATAAATCTATATTCTTATAAGATATGAAATCATTTTTTGTTATGTCCATCTTTATCCCGGTGACATTTCTAATAGTTATTATAACTAATAATAATTCTAATTCTAATACCATATGTTTTTGTTCCAACTTTTTTTTTTTTTTGAAGTTTTGACCTTAACGGGTAACCTCTACTTTTCCCCCACTTTTTGTTGTCTACATCAGAGAAAGCAACATATAAATAAATCTATTAATCTCTAGTATCATAAAAGTTAACGTGATTATTAGCCATTACCGATTGTCTCTACTTTATTTTGGACAGTATCTATAATATCAATCATATGAATTATTTTATAAGATTTATTTTTCTCCCCATAAAAATAAATATAAACACGCGAGTTAAGTGGGTTCAAACTAAACAGGCATGAGTCTATTTGATATTATGAATGAAAACAATAATGATAAACTAAAATTTAATTCAACCCCAATCCCAAATTTCACACACCTCCTGCTGAATCAATAACGAAAATAAAGAATTTGGCGGTGGTTTATAGAACCGCTGCAAAAAATTATAATGTTATATTTGTGTTCTAGCTTTAGCGGCGGTTACAAAACAGCAGCAATACAAATGCGGAATTTTTAAATATTATTGGCATATTGTGACAGTTCAAAATTGTCCTTAATAATACATAACCAATTTTAGTTTCGAATATAGCAGCAGTTTTAAATTGTCGTAAAAAGGATCCACAACAAAATTCTAATTTACAACGGTTATTTGAACGATTGGTAGAAACCGCCGCTAATAAAGACAATGATGATACTAATTTAGCAATCCAAAGTTCTAATAACGATCATTCAATTGGAGAAGATGACATGACACATAATAATGGCACAATTTTATTAAGTCAAAGGTAAATAAATTAAAGTAGTGCATTCAGAAACACAAATAATTATAAATAAAGCTTGTATATTTATTAAAGACCACAATAAGTGCGTAGAGCAAATTGATCTGTCTGGCCTTGTGGAGAGTAATAATAGTTGAGGAAGTGAACATGATCATAAGGCTTAAAGAGAAGAGGGTGATCATCATCAACCATCTCTTGTGGTGCTTTTATAAGGTACCCACCATTTGGTATAGAGAACAACCCTGCAGAGTATCTTGCTTCATTCCCACTCATCATCACCCTGTGAAAAGCTGAATGGAGCCTCCCATTTGACCATGACTGAAAATTTCGTATAACAACCACATAAATCATCATAAATTTCAAAATCATCAACAAATTAAAACGACACGACAACAATAATAATATTAATGAAATATATTTTTGTTTCTAATGTTTGTGATTTTTTTAAAAATATTTAATTATATTTAATTTTATTTTTAATATTTTTTATTTGTATCAAAATTATCCGTAAACGTTAATTGCAAAATAAAAAGTTTTTAGGGATAGTTTTGAGACAAATTAAATGTTAAAAATAAAATTGAATGAATAAAAAATATTGGGGATAAAATTGAATGAAATTAAACATTAGGTGTATTTTAAAAAAAATTATAAATATTAAAGACAAAAAATATACTTTACCCTAATAATAAATTTTCTTATCATATTTATAATAAATATATGTAAATGTTTTAGTTTATATATTATTTGAAAAGCATTTTCCTATAAGAACTTTGATTTTTTAGGTCAAAATATTTTTTTTTAAATTTGGTCTAATTTTAATTGGAAAACATTATTATAATTTACTTTCAGCAGCCTTACACTATACTTAAACCTAATTAATTTATCATAAATTTATAGGGATTTTAATCAAAACAAAGACTTAAGTCATAATTTTTTTAGCAAGCTCACTTCTTAACCAAATCAATTTTGTAGGGACAAGATAAAAAATAATTGGTCGGAATTTAAATAAAATATTTTTATAAATATTGAACATATACCAGAATTAATTAAAAAAATAATTTGATAGATCAACCACAACTATCATTCTCAATATTTATAGGGATGAACACTTACCTAATAAATTCTGAAACCTGAAAACAACAATAGTAACACAAAAAATTTTTTCCTTTTGCCAAATTAAAGTTGAGAAATGGTGAAATAATAAGGAAATTATTACATGGAGGGCATCACCAATCATAGCAATGAAGGTGCCAGGTTGGGAGGGCTTGAAGCTTATCCATTTTCCATCTTTAGTCAAAATCTCTAAGCCATCAACTTGATTTTGGCACAAAATGGTAACAACATTCTTGTCTGTGTGAGAGCTGAGGCCTAGCTTTGTCTCACTTGTTTGAGGGCCTTTGTATTTCATAACCCTAATAAGGTAATTGGTTGAGTTCATGTGCTCCTCTAAGTACTTCTCAACTCCCAAGCTCTCCAAAACCATCTTCCTAATAATCTTATCCAACTCTGATAGCTTTTCAGAGAAGCAATGAATAGTTTTGCTGCAAAAGTAACAAACATTTTTTTTTAATAAAAAACCCATTTTGTTGTATAGATATGATATAGGAAGAATTTCGAGTGTACCAGATATACTACTGTTTCAATAATTTTAACTGTCAATTTCAATTATAAAAAATCGAAAATATTCGATAACAACAAAATTTAGTCAAAATCAATCAAAATTTATTTTATTTAATATTTATTAATTACTGTAGTAATTAATATTTATTAATTACTACAGTAATTAATAAATACTAAATAAAATAAATTTTAACCATTTTTTTATTTTTTATTAATATTATCATAAAAATATATATCATATATATCGATTAAAATTAACTGTTAAGATTACTGAAATACATATTTTCGCTACATTTGAAAACTAAAACTTTTCTACTATATGTAACATGTCACTTGTGAGTGGTGAGTTGTATTGTGGTACACATGTATCAAGGTATGAAAAGTGTTACCATAAATGGTATCATGTTATTGAATTTGTTAGAATATAAAACCTTTTATGTTATTCTTATTTATGCAATAGCTTATTTTTAAACAAAATTTGTTTAATGACATAGTATTAAATTTATTATGATATCAAGCTTTAAAATTCAATTATTATTATTATTATTATCTCTCATTCTTAGACACTAACGTGTCTCGTTAATTCTTCTTTTAATTTATTAAATGTGTATATTATTAATAAATATAAAATTAGTCAAGATGATTTACACATTCTAACTAGCTAGCTAAGAGATTTTGGATTGAAGTTTTAAAAATAGCAAAATATTTTTTAATAAATATACATAATGAAGAATATTTCAAGAAAAAAATTATACACTAATTTACATACAAAACTCAATCTCGCATAAAAAAAAAAACCATCTATATATTCCTATGCATTTGTTTAAGTTTTTGGTGGGTGAAATTATTTTATAACAAAAGAATCACTCATTTGAGAAAGGGGCTAAAAGAAAAAAAAAAGAAAAACTCAAAACAGCCCCTGACAACTATCTTGAAAGACAATGAGATTCTTGACAAAAAAAAAAAAAAACTCAATCCGGCCCCTGATAATTATCTCGAAAGGATAACGAGATCCCTGTGCCAAAAAAAAAAATCAGAGATCGGATTGGGTGTTTTTTTTCTTTGGGGGCCTTGTTGTCCTTTTGAGATAATTGTCAGGAGCTCGATGGGTATTCACTCAAAAAAAAAAAGTAGGTAAATTACAAAATTAAGTACTTTAAATTTGAACAATTAGTGGATACCTGAAATTTGGGTTTCCATTAGGCCACAAGATGTTGGTCATGGCTTCAACTTTCTCAAGAACATTTGCATCATCTATTCCCATGCTTTCATAAAGTGGCACCATTGGAAATTGGCCAACATATCCATGATAGGGCTTCTTAGATGCATTGAGTTTCTTGGTTTGTATAGGGAGATCAAAGAGCTCTTCTAGTGAAGGAAACAAATCTTTGCAAAGTTCTAAAGGAACTTTATCAAATATTGCTTCAAAGCAACCATACTCTATTAATGCATTGTGCACTTTTGATTTCACTTCCTCCCACTTACAATTATTATTACTATCATCCATGTTTAGGTCATTGAAGTCAATGGTAGGAAGCTTTAGAGGGGTTTCGGTTCCCATTATTCTCGCTTCTTTATTTTTTTTTTCCTTCTCTAATTTATTTTGATTACAAGTTTAATTTGGATGATATATATAATTCTTAATTGAAGGGGGGGGGGGTTGGATCAATAATTTTGGTGATCAAGTTATAAAATAATAGGTATGTTGTTTATTTCTGTGAAAACGATATATCATATATTAAAATATTTGTGTCGTTATATGACTGTAATTATCAAATTACGTACACATATATATATATATATATATATATAATTCTAAAGGTTGCAATCATTTTGAAAAAAAGAAATATTCTTTGGATTTGAACCTAGCAGATAAAATTGGCAACAAAATTATTCGGATTTTGGACTTGTTAAGAATTGTCATCTGAACATAATCTTATGCTTGCGTATCATTATTCCAAAAATAATATAAATAAAATTCTCAAAACCTTTTTAAACATTAAATAATTAGTATTAAGGCTTACATTTTCTAAAAATTATAAAATTGTCATAGTTTTTATAAGTGAGAGACAACTCCTTAATTACTTCTTAAGTTAGTTTTTAAAATAAATTAAATTTGCATCATTTTTAATAAATTTTAATTTTAATAAATTAATAATGTAAAATGTTTTATATTATTATTTAATTATATTTATTTTTGAATAATTATTTACATGATTAAAATAAAAAAAAATATTTTTATTTATATAATATTGTATATAACTAAATATGCGTATAAAATAATAATTTTATACTAAAAATATATTAAAATTAATCTTTTTAATATAGTATTAAAGTAAATATAAAAATTGTTAAGGAGTCATCCATTACCACATACATATACACCCAAGCCATTCTCAAGTCTCAATACATTCTGATAATTCTTATAAAAGTTAAAATACTTGGTTATACTTGTTTTTTTCACTTCTGGTAGCGCCATATAATAAGGATAAACTAAATTAAATTACGATTTAGAGAAGAAATGTAATTCAAATGATGAATGAGTAGTATATTTATATTTATTATTCTCTTATTAAAGATAGAGTAAAGAACAAATAGGTTATTGACCTTTTTTTCAGCGGATATTTTTGTTTCTAACCATTGAAAAATATTTTTAAGTCCCTGGCGTCTTTAAAAGTTGGACGGATCAGTCCCTTCGTCCAAATGCCTCCGGTCAGACCCAACGAAAAAGTTTGACGTGATTCCCGTAATGCTTGTCACGCGTACGCGTGGGTGTACGCATCGCCTGACAGACTTCCTTCTCACGCATACGCGTGACACATGCGTACGCGTCGCCATGAATTCAGCAAAACCTCATTTCTTCATGAATTCTCCATTTTGTATGTTTTTTTCCATTTCTTTCAAGCTATTATTGCCTTCAAAACTTTAAATCACTCAAACAAACATATCAAGGCATCGAATGGGAAAAAAGTAAATTAAATTTAGCCCTAACCCCATTATAACCCTTGAAAAGACTTCTTGATATGTGTATTCATGCATTGAATATATGTTGATTGGTAGAAGAAGAGCAAGCCTTAGAAAACAAGATTAGTAGAGAATTGAGAGAATTAACCCTCAAACACTAGAGAGATTAGAGTGAAAACACTTCCGATGAGGGTTCGATGCTCAATCCCTTGTTCCTTGCTTTCACGAGCTTTCTTCTTACAAATATATTTATACTTCATTTTGAGATTTGAATTAGTGGAATTCATAAATTATCATACTATCTTAGCCCTACTTGTTCATATATGTTCTTGGAGATTGATTCATTTTTAACCAAGTAGGTAGACGCATTTTGTATATTAGTTGATGAACCACAATTTTATGGCTTATATTGTATTGAATTTGGTGGATTTTATCAACTTTTTTCACATTTATTCACTAAAATAGCATGGTTTTGTGAATTTCTCCTAAGTGTGCTTAATGATTGAAAACATGCTTTCTAGGCTATTAAATTGCTAAATTTAATTTATTTTCTCCCATTCGATACATTGATATGTTTGTTTGAGTGATTTAAAGTTTTGAAGGCAATAATGGCTTGAAAGAAATGAAAAAAGAGCATGTAAAGTGAAGAATTCACGAAAAAATGATGTTTTGCTAAATTCATGACAACGCGTACGCGTGACAAGCATTACGGGAGTCACGTCAAACTTTTCCGTTGGGTTGACGGAGGCATTTGGACGAAGGGACTGATCCGTCCAACTTTTAAGGACGTCAGTGACTTAAAAATATTTTTCAATGGTCAAAAACAAAAATATTCACAAAAAAAAGTCAAAGACCTATTTATCTTTTACACTTAGAAATAACACTTCGAAATACGGTTGTTCCTCCACCCGCCAACACCAATATCAATTGGTATATATTTTTAGAGAGGCTGATAAAAGGTAAAATAGTAAATTAGGATATGCATAATTAGTGTATAACTGACTACCTAATTATTATGATCTTTTGGGAAATAACATTTGTTTGAAAAATATAAATAATAGGTTTAAAAAATTAATTTTAATTTTAAAATTTAAATTTTAAATTACTTAAATATAATTTTTGTTAATAGACCTAAAATATAATCTATTATTTATATTGGTCACATCTCTCATAATTTATTTATAATAGGGTTGATTTTTTTAGTGTCTCATATGATCATAGAAAACGATGTCATATAATAACATAATATATATTATCTTGGTCATTTATATAAAATTTAATGGTTTGAACAAAATAATACAACAACACTCTTGTTGAGTGTGTGGACTGTGGACCACTGTACTATAAATCATTTTCATATTTTTATTTAAGGATCAAGACCAACTCAATAAATTGATTAGTTATCGTAGTACAATTATTTGCACCAAGAAATAGTATATATATAAAGACTGATTGATTATCAATGTGTTACATAGCTCGTTAGTTTTTACCCTCACCCTATAAAATTTACATATTTCTTTTTCAGGCCATGATCCTAAAACTTTTGAAACTCTTACAACCTACAATTTGAAAATATCGGTTCTATTAGGAGAACAATAATAATCAGTTAAAAAATATCATAATACAAAAAGTTAAAAAATATATCCAAAATCTAAATATATACTACATGTACAAAATTTATATTGGCTAACTTTTATTATTTTCACAAATTTACTACTTAAAAATTTTAATAAAAAATTCATTGTTGATCAATAAATTATTATCATATATAAAACAGAATAGTCACCAAAAAAAAAATATATAAAACAGAATTAAAATTTTTAATACTTGTCTTATTTAAACAGATAAATAATTTGACCACTCAACCTATTATTTTATTAAGAAATGTAATAGAACTGTATATGACGACTTACTTTAGTACCATTATTGTTAATATATATGTGCTTAGCGTGATGAAACATTGAGATTCATAAATCATAATCATATAGTGTGGTCCATAATAATAATTGAGTAAAGAATAAAATATGATAGAAAGTCAGGTGCAGTCGACTTCACGTGAAGTTGATACCTGAGAGCCGTTAGATGAAAACTTCACATGAAGTCGACTTCACCAGTTTTTACCATAAAATATATGTCAATAGGACAAAATTTAATAAAAAGAGTTGAATAATTATTATAACTGCATTTTTTTTAAATTAGCGTGTCTAAAAATATTCTATTTCAAAATTTCACATAAAATAATTCAAAACATTTATCATTTACCTGTAAGATGAAATTTTAATAGACAATATCAAATATAGAGGGACTTTTATTAACTACTCCATTTTCTCTACCAATATTTTCTTCATACTTTCCTGAAAATCATGGATTATGAAGAACATTCATCTAATTCCCAAGTTCCTATTATCAATTTCAGTGATGAAAATTTGAAACCTGGCACTGAAAACTGGGATTCTGCAAGCCAAGTAATAAAGGGAGCACTAGAGGACCATGGTTGTTTCTATGCACTATCTTATAAAGTTCCTATGGAACTTAACAACAAAGTTTTTGGTCTAATGGAAGAACTATTTGATCTTCCATTGGAAACAAAGATGCAAAAGATTAGTGACAAGCCTTACCATGGTTATTATGGGCCACATCCTAGTGTTCCTCTATATGAATCATTAGGGATCCCTGACCCTTTAACTATGGAAAATGTTCAACACTTCACTAGGGTTATGTGGCCACAAGGATATCATCATTTCAGGTACCTCTTCCTTAAGAATAAGTATGAAAAATTATTAATTTTTTAATTAATTAATATTAATCTATTTTTATTGTAAATTTATTTTTTTTAACTCTCATCTTTTGAAGTTAAGATTTAGGACTTAAAATTTGAAATTTAAGGTGAAAAGTTAATTTTAAAAAATTAGTCTTTTAATTGAATTCATTGCTTAATTAAGAATTAGTTATATATGTTTCTCCTTTCTTTCATATTTTTCCTCCATAATTATTTCATTTCTTGTTACATGCATGATGATATATAGACATCGATTTCGTTTAGATTTTAGAGTTTAAAGAGTTGACCTTAGCTTACATAAAATAGAATATGGTTGTTGAAGAGTAGAAAAAAGTATTTATTTTCATCATATCTATAGTAAAAATTAGAATATCGATTAAATAGAAATAAGAGTAAATATCCTTTTCGGTCTCTAACCATTTGTTCGATGGACTTCACACCCCTTAACAAATATAAAAATCCAAATCGGTCCCTATCTACTGTGATATATGTACGTTCCAGTCCCTGCAACCGGTTTCGAGCAGGTCACTTATTGATGTGTCAGTAACTTGTCCCTACAATAATGAAGAAGATAGCCAAGCAAGTGATTGATACATCAGCAAGTGATCTGCTCGAAACCGGTTGCAGGGACTGGAACGTATATATATCAAAGTAGATAGGGACCGATTTAGATTTTTATATTTGTTAGGAGATGCGAAGTCCATCGAACAAATGGTTAGAGACCGAAAATGGCATTTACTTTAGAAATAAAGATAAATATATAAAAAAGGGTTTCCATTATTAAAATTAGAAGTCCAATATTAATTAAAATGATTTATATATAGCATTATTTTTCTAGTTAAATTATGTATGTTTATATTGTTATTGAGTGTTATTGTAAATGCTTCTAACCTTGTCAATTCTCATGATTATATTGTTGACACAGCGAGAGTCTTAATATATATGCAAAATTGGTGGTAGAATTGGACCATATTGCTAAAAGAATGGTGTGTGATGGGTATGGTCTAGAAGAAAGGCACTATCATGACCTAATTGAATCAACAAGTTATTTGCTTCGGAGCTTTAGATATGCACTTCCAAAGAAGGATGAGAGTAATTTGGGATTGATGCCTCACAAGGACACTTCTTTCTTCACCATATTGCACCAAAATAATGTAACTGGATTACAGGTTAAATTGAAAAATGGAGAGTGGTTTGATATTGATCCTTCACCCTTCATGTTTCTCATTCTTGCTGGGGAATCATTTCAGGTGGCTCACTACTTGCAATTTTATCATTATCTTCTGCATACTATAATAATGCACTGCATCAATAATAATAATGAGAAATGCTATTTGTACACCAAAATCAGCTACTAAAATCAACTACTAATGTATTTGTGTATAAATACATGTGTGATTTAATTTATTTTCAATGTGTATTTATATTCTAACATGAATTTTATACTGGTGACTGATTTTGTTGTACACGTAGCATAACCTAATAATAATTTATTCAAAAATATTATATTATATACATACGAAAAAATAACAACCATATTTATTTGTGTAGTTAATTTTTGTGCCTAATTTTAATATATAAATAATATTTTTTTTGAAAAATAACTATTAAATCAGTCATTAATTTATATTTATATACCTCTATTTTTATTCTCATTACGTGACTCAATTAAAATAATTTATCAATTATTTTCTATAATATATTTATTATAATTAAGTACGTCCATTACCAACTATTGAATAAATGACTGTCTTAATAATTTAAACGATTTAATTAATTAGCTGTTTAATTTTCTCTAAGAATTTTTTGTTAGAATAATATTTAGGAAAACATTTTTGAATTGATGATACCTTTTTATTGTATGTTTGTTTGTGTTAATTTTAAGTCTTAATCTTATGACATTAAAATCTCACATCACCTTCCAGAAAGGTTTTATAACAATTTTATAAAATCATGTCTCCAATAACTTAAACTAATAAAAAATATATATAAATAGTTATATTTTTAATAAATTTAAATAACCTGAAACTAACCCATGTGTTTTTATAAGGTTTAATTATTTTATTGGTCTCTATAGTTTCGTGAAATTTTCAATTAGATTCCTATACTTTTTTTTTTTTAATTGGATCCCTGCACTAATTTTTTTTTCAATTAAGTCCCTTTTAGTAGTAATTGGCTTAATTTTATAGGGACCCAACTAAAAAAAAGAATTGGTATAGGGACCTAAATAAAAGAAAAAAAAAGTGTAGGGACCAAATTAAAAAAAATTGGTACAAGGACTCAATTAAAAGGAAAAAAAGTATAGGGACCTAATTAAAAATTTCGCGAAACTATAGAGACTAACAGAGTAAACAAGTGTCGGGAGTTCGAATCCTGCCTTGTGCATGCAGCAACCCATTGGCCAGCGGCAAACCCTTAAATGGAGCTCAGTACCGCGACGGATTAGTCCTTGACCTGTCGGGTTGAGGAATACCGTGGAAACCAAAAAAAACCTTTTTATAAAGTGTAGGCAACCCAATCTCATGAATTAATTTTTGGATGAGATTGAATTATATGTTCTCAATTTTATTAATTAAATTCACTGAAATTCATTCTCCTTTATTTTACATGTGTTGCTAGGTTTGGAGTAACGATAGGATTCAAGCTTGTGAACACCGAGTTATGATAAATGAAAAGAAACATAGGTTCTCTATGGGGCTATTTTCACTTGGCACCACTATTCAACCACACCAGGAGCTAGTTGATGATGAAGAACATCCAAGACATTATAAGCCATTTGATTATTATGATTATCTTAATTTCATTGGAACAAAAGAGGCCTTGGAATCTAAGTGTAGAATCAAAACATTCTGTGGCATTGACTAGCTAGTATGTTAATAAAAGCACTCAAAGTTGTATTTGGATTATGTTTTTGAGATAAATAGATAAGGATAGATATTTTTTGTGCATACTTACATAAGAATAATCATAAATTATAACACTTTTTTATCTCTAAGAAAAATTTCATATTTTTGTCTTTGTCTCTACAATAACTAACCAAAATTATATTTGTGTTTATTATCTCTATATTTCTATTTTTAAGATAAAATTCAAACATAACTTTTACATATATTTACTATTCTGTCGGTACATGATGGCGGTTTTTAAAACCGTCGCTAATAAATAAAATTAAAGAATACCGGCGACTGTGGAAATATATTTAAATTGACTTGTAAAATCATATAAGGGTAAAGTACTAAATTGGTCTCTTAGATTTGGGCGTAATTTTGTTTTGGTCCTTAAGGTTTAAAGTGTTCTATTTGAATCCAAAAAAGTTTCATTTAGCATCAATTCAGTCCCACAGTGAGGTCAAAATTAAATAATTAACAAAATGTCCTACATAACAACAATACAAGAACAAAATCGATAATCTGGAGAACAAGTACAAGCTCCAGAGGCATAAAATCAACCATTGATGCATCAATACATTTATTTATTATTTTTTTATAATATAAATAAAATATTTTCTATAAAACTAAAGAAAATGATAAATAAATGTATTGATGCATCAATAGTTGATTTTGTGCTTCTGGAGCTTGTACTTGTTCTCCAGATTATCGATTTTGTTCTTGAACTATTGTTATGTAGGACATTTTATTAATTATTTAATTTTGACCTCACTGTGGGACTAAATTGATGCTAAATGAAACTTTTTTGGATTCAAATAGAACACTTTAAACTTTAAGGACCAAAACAAAATTACGCCCAAACCTAGGGGACCAATTTAGTACTTTACCCAATCATATAATTTAGCAGCAGTTTTAAAATTAATTTTTTCTAAATAAATATTATAGCAATTAATTAAAACTGGTTACTAATAACACAAGAGATAAAGGCGCGAATCACTCTCTAAGAATCTTTGTCGCCATGTAGCTCCCTTTCTTCGATTCTCGTTGTTACATCCTTTCCCCTACCATGTCAATCACTGCTCCGCTTCTTCTCACTCGGCCTAGTAGCTCTTTCGGTTTATTCTTTGGTTTTCTCATTCTACTTGATTCATACTATGCTTTCTATTATTATTTGGTTCAGATTTTGCGTTCCATTAACTTGTTTATAAACCGCCATAAAAATAAACTGACACAATCTTTTAATATTATGACAGTTATACTAACAGTTGCTAAAAGTCACCACAAATTTATTTTCTAGTGCAATCAACCAAACACCCTAAAAAACCACCACTATTTTATGTGCTCTTTGCATTAATTGTAGTAAATTGAAATTTGTCACAAGAGTGATTGCTAATAATTACTCTTATTTTAGTGTTACATTAAGATTGATATTCAGTCAAGAGCAAAGTAATAAAGATCAAAATCCAATGTAAAATTATTTAAATAAATATTTAAAGTTAAGCTTATATATCATACTATAATTGGAAACAAAAAATAACTAACTTTGCTAGTTATGAGCATGGTATGGGTGAAAATACTAATGTTCTTGTGATACAAAAAAAAAAAAGAAAAAGTTTATTAGGAAACATATAAAAATAGATAAATTTTCTAATAGAGTATTTCACAAAATATAAAATCCGCTAAATTCTAACATTTGAATAAAGTATCTGATGAGATAGAATATTTCACAAAATAGAAAAAAAAAAAAGCTTCTATTTGATTGTTACATTGCTTGTGAGGTGTGGATTGACTTAAAAATTAAAACCCAACATATGTGCTATCGTCTTTGAAAGTTTAGGACCTTGATTGCAATGGCAAAAATGAGCGCAAATAACATTGCAAACCCAAAAACCACAATTGCACAAACTCCTACGAAATCATGTTTGAAGCCATAATAACTTCTTATGAAGTCTTGCACTGAAACATGTTCTGATTCCATTATATGAGTTATGTCTCCAAATTGTGATGCAACCGTTCCATATAAGGTCCATGACACAGGACATGCCCAATAGTACCACTTCCACCACACTGGCATCCTCTAATATTGAAAAGGTATATAATAAGAAAAAAATTAAGGAAAATGAAAACGAACAATATGTATGCATCTCCATATACATAAAATATTAAAATTTGCAACAAAAACAATACAAAAATTAAAAACTCTAGTAACTTATCTTGATGGTTCTAGTACTTAGATTATTTAATCAACTTCTAGGCATCTCCTACTAAATACCTAAATATTTGTTTTTACCAAGCAATCTCATGTTTATAACCGTCGCAAAACGGCCATTGTTTTCATTTTCCTGCTATTTAGCGACAGTTGCAACCGTCACAAAATTGATATACATTTTGTGATATACATTTTGTGAATTTCTTATGGCAGTGGATACAAAACCATTTTTTATTACGCGGCGATTATTTCAGCAGTTAGCTTAAATCGCCGCTAACCGTTTACTTGCGACCTATCTTTCAGCGAGTATTTAACCGCTGTAATATATTTAGCGGTGGTCATGTAGTGCTAGAATTAGTATCGAATTTTCAATTTTTCCTATTAATTATTCTTACTTAGCAAGATCAAGAGAAGTCTAAATGCTTCTAGCTAAAGATGGGCTTCATCACATACTTCCATTTTTCTAAAAAAAATATATTTAATTTGGACAAAATTAAATCAAACCTTGTATTCTCTCACTTTAAATTAGTGCATATATTAAATATATGATAGTTATTATAAACAAGAATATAATTAAGTAAAAACTTTGATATCATTAAGAAAATTTAAATTAATCAAATGACTTATATTATTAAACAAAATTGTCAATAAAAATGACTCATATAATTGAAAAAAAAATACTTAATAATATATATGTTTCTCTTAATTAGTGGTAAGGAATAATATATACTTACAGGTGGTGGAATGATAAATCCTGAAAATAGGTTCCATATTGCATAAAATGAAGAAGCCACAATGGAAGCAACATGGCGGTTTGGTGTTAATGCCACAGTCATCATGCCATAGAAAGTGTAGTAGCAAAATGCAAAGTACATGAAAAACAAATACCAAAAGAATTTTCTTGGAGTCCACTCAAATCCAATCATGGCATAAGTCATGACACCATAGGTTGTAGCTTGGGCAAAGATATATGGAAGCTCTATCAAGACCTATAACAAAAGGAACAAGTTGTGTCAACAATGATATGAAAATGCTACCATATAAGAAAATATTATATTCAAGAATGATACTATATAGGTAAAGTTTGGTGAAGATTATTATTAAAAAATAATTAGGGTTGCTAGATAATAATGAATCCTTGAAGTATATGTAGTTATAAAAATTAGACTGGATTAATTTTTTCAAACTAAAAATTAAAAATCAATGATGAACGAGTCACTCGATCGAACTTATTCTGTATTCGATTCAATTGGTAACGACTTAGTCAACTATGATTAAATCTGGTAAAAATTAGTGTAAATTATTGTCCATATAATTTAACCTAAAAGAAATTATTGGAAAAAATACTAAAATTTAATTTCTCATGTAAAAAAATTCAAATTGTATTATATATTTATTTAATTAAAATCGATTTAAGTTATTTGACTAGTGATTATTGATGAAATAATCTAATTAAGTAGTTTTTTTTCCTTCATACAACCCTAGGGGAAAAAAAAAGCAATACTCACTTGTGCAATTGCATAGGGTAAAGCAGAATACATTCCAGCAGCATTTTCTCTATAAAAGACAACTCTTTCAATTGCTACCACTGGTTGTACAGAAGATGCATACTGTAACCCTAGAAAGAGGACAGCAATGTATATTGATCCCATGGCGTTTGATAGATCTTGCTTGTTTGAGCTGTGAAAATGTCACCAGATGGAATTCATTATATTATAATTGGAATAATATGAAAATAAAAAATGCTCTATAAATATAAAAAAAAAATCACCATATCAATATTACGTATTTGTGTATATTTATATATGTTATTTTATATATTTTTCTTATATAGTGATTAGTTATTAGAATGATAAAATATTTTTAAGAGTAAAATATATTTTTTATCTTTGAAATTTTTCAAAAATAAAAAAATATCTCTAATTTTTATTTTGTTTCAATTTTATTATTAACATTTTTTTTGCATCAAATATATTCTGGCAATTAATTTTTTTCAAAAAGTTTAGGACCAATCCAATAATAATACATGATAACTATATATGGTTTGCTTATATTAAAGGTTTTTTTTGAAATTATTGCTGAATTAGTCTTAAATTTTTTGAAAAATCAGCTGTTAGGAGTATATTTAATGTAATTCAAAAACTTTTGAAAAAAATTGAAACAAAATAATATTTAGAGATATTTTTAAATGTTAGAGAATCAATTAGAATCATTAGAATCAATTTAGATCAATTAGCATCGTCTATATTTATATAGCATATCTGTACATTAATTGTAGGATTCTATGTCTTTATTACTTTGATTTATTTAGCACCTATAAATACCCCTTGTATATTGTACCTGACACACAACTCAATAATACACTTTTCACATCATTCTCTCAGTCTCTTGTTTCTAACA
Source organism: Arachis hypogaea (assembly GCF_003086295.3). NCBI lineage: Eukaryota > Viridiplantae > Streptophyta > Magnoliopsida > Fabales > Fabaceae > Arachis > Arachis hypogaea. Next base: position 2,871,611 of record NC_092054.1, on the reverse strand, counting down.
TGGTATCAGAGCGCGGAATCGGAAAGAGCTCACCAAAAAACCTTAGGGATGGTCCACTTGGCAGCCACGTCAGCGATGCGTCAGCGCCACGTCAGCAATGCGTCAGCGCCACGTCAGCGGGTGATGACACGTGTCAGCACGGGAGAGGCGGATGGAGACACGCTGGCGCACAGGTGGCACGCGGGTCTCAGGGCGGGTCGGGTCGGGTCGTCGCGGGTCGGGTTGCCCAACCAGCTTACCTTGTGACACGTGGACGCTCCAGGGACGTCCGATCTGCACGAAGATCCAACGGCTGCTGAAGCCTCCGGATGAGAAAGAATGGTGGTCGGCAGCAATGTTCTGACGGCGCGTGGAGGCGCGTGTGGTGGTCGTTGGCGGCGATCTTGGCGGCGTTGGAAAGCTGACGGAGAGAAGAACACGATGATACCGGAGGTGACGAACCAAAGCGTCGGAAACAGCTCGAAAATCGCGAGCAAAGAGGCACGGGTGAAATTCGAGAAGCCAACTGTATCCAAAGATGGTACCTCCAAATCCAAGGAGGATGCTGAGAAGGAGAAGGACTATGCAGAGAAATTGGAAGATTGGGATAGTAAAAATCATCAGATTATCACTTGGTTCCGCAACACTTCTACTCCTGGCATTCACTTACAATTTGGGCGTTTTGAAACTGCTAAAGAGGTATGGGATCATTTGGCGAAACGTTACACTATCTCTGATCTCTCTCATCAGTACCAACTGCTTAAGGAACTTCATAGCCTTAAGCAAGAACGTGGCCAAGCAGTTTTTGATTTTCTTGCTCAAATGGAGATTATTTGGGATCAGTTGACCTCCTGTGAGCCTGTTCTTAAAGATCCCACTGATGCTAAGGCATATGAGGATTATCGGAACCGGACACGTCTCATCCAATTTCTGATGGCACTTACTGATGACTATGAGCCGGTCAGGGCTTCTCTTCTTCATCAGAATCCCTTGCCTAGTCTTGAAGATGCTCTTCCTCGTCTTAAGTCTGAAGAAACGCGCTTGGGATTGCTTCGTTCTAAAAGTGAAACTGTCTTTGCTGCCACCGACAGAAAGGGAAAAATCTGTCGCAATTGTAATCGGCCTGGGCATTCCTTCTCCGACTGTCCTTCTATTGAATGTCGTAAGTGCAAACAAAAAGGCCACATTGGCTCCAATTGCCCGAAACTGTTCTGCCATTATTGTAAGCTCTCGGGTCACTTGATTGCTACCTGTCCTACTCGACCACCACGCTCAGATCAGAACAAGTATCAACCTCGTCCCAACCACTCTTCGCATGTGCCTGCCTTTGCTGCTGCTGCTACTGAGTCCACCTCTTCCACATCTCTCAACACACCTTCTGTCTCTCCATCAGATATTGAAACCCTTCTTCGGCAACTTCTCTCTTTCTCTGGTAATACCCCCGCTACTCTTTCCACCCCTCCAGGTAATTCTAAATGGTATTTTGATTCTGGTTGTTTCAATCATATGTCTCCTTTGCGTCATCTTTTTTCGTCGTTGTCTCCCACTACAAATGCACCTTCTGTTAACACTGCTAATGGTTCCCTCTTGCATGCAACACATCACGGGGTTATTTCACAGTCCAATATTCATCTTTCTGATGCTTATTTTATTCCAAAATTGAATTTTAATCTTATCTCTGTCGGTCAGCTTGTTGAACTTGGTTTTGATGTCATTTTTTCAAATTCTGGATGTCGTGTGCAGGATCGTCGGACGGGAAAGATCATCGGGACTGGATGTAAGGTTGGACGCTTATTTGAGCTCGAGAACCTTCATGTTCCCTCTACCCATATATGTGCTGCTTCCTCTCCATCTACTCTTCACTTGTGGCACCGACGTCTTGCCCATAGCTCCTTAGGCAAATTACGTCCTCTTATATCTACGGGTGTTTTAGGTCAAGTTCAAAATGAGTCTTTAGATTGCATTTCTTGTCACACTGCAAAACAACCTGCCTTATCCTTTAATAATAATTCCTCTATTGCATGCTCTCCTTTTGATCTTATTCATTCTGATGTTTGGGGACCCGCTCCCACCGCTTCTATGGGAGGGGCTCGATATTTTGTCCTCTTTATTGATGATTATTCCCGTTTTACTTGGGTCTATTTGATGACTAATCGTTGTGAGTTGCCTCAGATTTATATTAACTTTGCCACTATGGTTCGAACTCAGTTTTCAAAGGTCATTAAAATTTTCAGACGTGATAATGCTATGGAATATCGTGACTCCAAACTTTTAAATTTTCTCGCTGAACAGGGTACTTTGTCCGAGTTTTCTTGTCCTGGTACCTCTCAACAAAATGGCAGAGCTGAGCGTAAACACCGTCATATTCTTGACTCTGTCCGTGCGATGCTTATTTCCTCTTCCTGTCCTGAGCGTGCTTGGGGTGAAGCTGTCCTCACTGCTGTTCATGCTATCAATAGACTCCCTTCTTCTGTTCTTGGTAACACTACTCCCTTTGAGCGTCTTTATCGTACTTCTCCCGATTACAGTTCTCTCCGTGTTTTTGGTTGTGTCTGTTTTGTCCTTCTTCAGCCTCATGAACATAATAAGCTTGAACCTCGGGCTCGCATGTGTTGTTTTCTTGGGTATGCTTCTGAACATAAGGGTTATCGTTGTTGGGATCCTATCTCTCGCCGTATTCGTATATCTCGTCATGTTGTCTTCTGGGAACATCACATGTTCTCTAGTTTCTCCTCCTTTGAGTCCATTCCTTCTACTCCATCACCGTTTTTTACTAACCCAAATGTTGATCTCTTTCCTAGTGATGATACTACAGGGTCTACCCCAAGTCCACCACTCGAGGCTCCTGATCCTCCACCTTCTCCATCTCCCGATGATTCCAGTCCGGACGGCGATCCCACTCCTAGCGTCATGCCTCCTCCTCCCACTCGTTCTTCTAGAGTAAGGAATCCCCCTCCTCATCTTCTTGATTATCATTGCTTTTCTACTATTCTTCATCAACATGAACCTAAGTCATTCAGAGAAGCCTCCACAAATCCAAATTGGCAACAAGCAATGCAGGAAGAAATACAGGCACTTGAAAAAGCACACACTTGGGATTTGGTTGATCCTCCTTCTGATCAGGAAGTTGTGGGCAGTAGATGGGTATACAAGATCAAGACTCGCTCTGATGGCTCTATTGACCGTTATAAGGCACGATTGGTTGCTCAAGGTTGTACGCAAGAGTATGGTATTGATTATGAAGAGACTTTTGCTCCTGTTGCTCGCCTTACGTCTGTTAGAGCTCTCCTTGCCATTGCTGCGGTTAAAAGATGGTCTCTCAGTCAGATGGATGTGAAGAATGCATTTCTTAATGGGGATTTGAAACAGAGAGTCTATATGAAACCACCTCCAGGATATCCTTGTCCTTCCAGTAAGGTTTGTCTCCTTCGCAAGGCACTTTATGGACTTAAGCAAGCTCCTCGTGAATGGTTTGACAAGTTCAGCACTACCATATGCAGTCTTGGCTTTATTTCTAGTCCTCATGAGAATGCGCTTTTCATTCGTAAAAGCGACCGTGGAGTTGTTCTTCTACTTTTGTATGTTGATGACATGATTATTACTGGAGATGATGTTGATGGTATCTCTGATCTCAAGACCTCACTTCAGCGTACCTTTGAGATGAAGGATCTTGGTTCTCTCAGCTATTTTCTTGGTCTCGAGGTCATCTCCACAGATGATGGCATTTATCTCTCTCAGGCTAAGTATGCTTCAGATCTCCTTGCCCGCGCTGGGATTACAGATAGTCGCACCGAGTCTACTCCTCTTGAGCCTAATGTTCGATTTACCCCTATGGATGGCACTGTTTTGGATAATCCGACACTTTATCGTCAATTAGTTGGCGGTCTCGTCTACTTGACTGTCATCCGACCAGACATTGCCTATCCAGTTCATGTCCTCAGCCAGTTCTTGTCTGCTCCCCGTACTACTCACTATGCGGCAGTTCTTCGCATTCTTCGGTATGTCAAAGGCACTCTTTTTCATGGCCTTTATTTTTCTGCCCATTCCTCTTTGACCCTTCAGGCATACTCTGATGCTGATTGGGCTGGTGATCCCACTGATCGTCGTTCTACTACTGGTTATTGTTTGTTTCTTGGCGACGCTCTCATCTCTTGGCGTGCTAAGAAGCAAACGTTCACTGCTCGCTCAAGCACAGAAGCTGAGTACCGTGCCCTTGCTGACACCACTGCTGAGGTTATCTCGGTTCGTTGGCTTCTCGAAGATCTGGGTGCTCCTCAGTCGTCCCCTACTGATGTCTTTTGTGATAACCGCAGTGCTATTCAGATTGCCCATAATGATGTGTTTCATGAACGCACCAAACACATTGAGATTGATTGTCATTTTGTTCGGCAACGAATTCTTATTGATGCTGTTCGTCTCGTTGCTGTTGGGACACTGGATCAGACTGCTGATATCTTCACGAAAGCTCATCACCCGACTCGCTTTCGGATTTTGTTATCCAAACTCAAGCTGGTATCCTTAGCTCCCACTTGAGTTTGAGGGGGGATGTTAGAGAATCAATTAGAATCATTAGAATCAATTTAGATCAATTAGCATCGTCTATATTTATATAGCATATCTGTACATTAATTGTAGGATTCTATGTCTTTATTACTTTGATTTATTTAGCACCTATAAATACCCCTTGTATATTGTACCTGACACACAACTCAATAATACACTTTTCACATCATTCTCTCAGTCTCTTGTTTCTAACATTAAAATTTTAACAAATTTTACCCTATTTTTAATTACAATATAAACATTTCTTTTTATAAAACTAATATGTAATTTTGTACAGTGGTCATTTTTAATTTTATGTTGATATGGTATGGTTATAATAAAATTGAGTATTTTATTATACTTACTATTTGCCTCCAAGGTTCCAAAATATAGTTCCAAATATGAAGGCTAAGATAATAGTGGTAAAAAATCTTATGGCTGTATATGATGGATTGCGCCAATATGACCAATGTTGCTTCCATAAGCATGCTTGGAACTGCACCCAAAATGGCTGTGCATATTTATTAGGGAAATGAAGATCATTTGAATCAGGATCAGGGTTTCCCAATTCTGCTATCATCTCCTTGTTCCTCCTGATGCACAATAATGTATGAGAGTTTAAGCACATTGCAAAAAAAAAATAATTTTAAATTGATTTTTGTGGAGAATCAATTTCAGTTCTTTAAATTATATTTTTTAGGTTTAATTATTCCGTGAGTCATGTAGTTTTATCAAATTTTTAATTAGATCCTTATATATATTTTTTTAATTGAATTTTTATACCATATCAAATTTTGTAACTAAGTTCCTAGCGTGACAAAAACGTTGAAATTAACAGAATATTCTGTTAAACTATAGGAATATTCAAGTGTTAGGCATATTCGTTTTGTTTAACAGAATATTCCCTTAATTCTAACATTTTTGTCACGACAGGAACTTAATTACAAAATCTGATATAGTATGGAAATTCAATAAAAAAAAATATAGGAATCTAATTGAAAATTCAGTGAAATTATAGAGACTGACAGAGTAATTAAACATATATTTTACAAATTCTTTAATCAATAAAATTATAACTATTTTTCTATGTAGTGTGTTATACAAAGAATAAAAAAGCAACCCAAGATACCTATTAGGATGCTAGCTAGTGAATTTCAAAAGGGTCTAGCCATAAACTAGGCTAAATTGCAATTTTCCTAAAAATGATCATAAAATTAATTTAGCTAGTAATTAATTAATATAAGTCCATGCTTACCTGTACAAATCAGAATTTTTGTATATCTCATGAAAATCAACACCGAGATTAAGCTCTTTTGCTGAACTTGTAGCTTCTAGCATCCAAGTTGCTGGGTTATGACCATCTTTGATTTTAGTAACTCCGTCAATGCTCTAGATAATGGAAATATTAGAAAAAGAGATGCTATTAGAAAAAAGAATTGTACATATAATTAATTTTTAAAATATTATTAGTGAATTTAAGTTGCATCATGCCATACCTCAAAATACTTTATCAATTGGCTTGAATGATGACCCAATGGTCCAACATATATTTCTTGTCCTCCACGTTTCAATAGAAATAACTGGAATCATATCGTGCGTTAGATTATATTAAAGTCTCGTGGTTGAAGAATTATAAATCGCAATGCTATTTTAATTTTTATTATATATATATTATTCTTTATTATATATACGACAATTCTACTTAATTACTGTCATTTAAATTTTTTAGGTAAATAATTTTATAATATAATATCAAAATTTCTCCCTTCAAAATTTTAAAATCTAATATTTATTATTCTTATTCTTTTAAATAAAGATAGAAATTTATTATAAACTCAAGAGTATATGCTTAAATAAGTTTTTCAGAAATTTTGCATTAGACGTTTTCGTCTCTAAAAAATTTATTATATTGAAATCTTAAATTTTAGAAAAATAAGATATATAGGTCTTTTTATCATACTTTTGAGGATTTATTTGTCTAAATAAAAACAATAGATCTGGTTAAGATATAGGCTTCTATATCTTACTTTTGTAAAATTTAAGAACCCCAATGTAATAAAAAAATTTAAGGACGAAAACGTTCGAGTAAAATTTCTTAGAAACCTATTTAAGTATATACTCTAAACTCAAAAATAGACTCTCTTTAATTCATACTTTAAATTTATAAAAAAAATCTTACATAAAAAAATATATTAGATATATAATCATTTATATACTTTACGATTTTACCCAATAATTTAATCCAAGCTTTGGGAATAATCAATTTCATAAAATTCTTCACCTCATCAAAAGCTTCAAATATGTCAATGTTGGGCTGATGAATGGTGCAAAGAATTGTTCGTCCAGTATCAACGATATTTCTAATAGTCCTCATAACAATGGCGGCAGCTCTAGCATCTAAACCAGAAGTAGGCTCATCCATGAAAATTATAGATGGATTAGCCACTAATTCAACCGCTATAGTTAATCTCTTGCGTTGTTCAATTGAGAGTCCATTTATTCCAGGTAACCCAACTAGTGAGTTTCTCAACAAGTTCAATTCCACAAGCTCCATAACTTCTTCAATAAACATCTATAACCATTTGTTAGATCCAAAATTATGAGAAACCCAATTCAAAGGAAAAGATTAAGGCATGTTTGTTTAGCAGTTTTGGTTTCTTTTTTAGTAAAGTATCGTTTTTGTCCCTAACATTTGGGATAAGTCCCAAAGTTGTCCCTAACGTTTCAATCGTCCTATTTAAGTCCCTAACGTTTCAAAACTGACTCAATGTTGTCCTGCCGTTAAGGATCCGTTAACAGAATTGACGACAGAACAAAATTGAGACGATTTTGAAACGTTAGAGACTTAAATAGGACGAAGACGTTAGGGACAAAAACGATATATAAAAATAAATTTTAATTTAATTTTATCTTTCAATAATATTAATTTTTTACTGTACATAGTATTCAATTATTTTTCAATTACATCTAAATAAATTACATTAATCACATTACTTTCATTTTAAATAAATTTATTTTTTATAATTTTAAAGAATTTTGATACATTAGAGACAAAAAGTATAATTTATATTTTATTGTATATATATATATATTATTTTTTTCTTTTTTGCAAGTTTATATACTAGTCATTTTACAAACATTTCATGAGAACTAAAAATCTTTAAGAGTAAAATTATAAAAAAAATTAATTTATTTAAAATAAAAGTAATATGATTAAGTGTAATTTACTTAGATGTGATTAAAAAATAATTGAATACTATGTATAGTAAAAAAATTGATATTATTGAAGGATAAAATTAAAATTTATTTCTATGTATCATTTTTGTCCCCAACGTTTTTGTCCTATTTAAGTCCCTAACGTTTCAAAATCGTCTCAATTTTGTTCCACCGTCAATTCTGTTAACGGATCCCTAACGGCAGGACAACATTGAGTCAGTTTTAAAACGTTAGGAACTTAAATAGGACGATTGAAACGTTAGGGACAACTTTAAGACTTACCCTAAACGTTGGAACAAAAACGATACTTTACTTTTTTTTTTTCCTTAAAAATTTTTAAAAATTAAAATAAAACAAAAATATTTTCATAAACTAAACGGCTGAAGTCTTAAGATGCCTTGAGCTACAAGGTACTTACTTTTTTATCGTTAGAATCAATTTTCACCGATAAGCGAAGCCATGCCGAGTAAAATAAGGACTCATAAACAGTAATATGAGGAGAGTGGATATCGTTTTGCTCGCAATAACCCGAGATTCTAGCAAATGTTTCTTGCTTCTTAGGGTATCCAGAAATTTTTATGCTTCCATCAATGTATCCACCGGTTTTCCTACCAGCTAGAACATCCATTAAGGTGGTTTTTCCTGCTCCAGTTACACCCATCAAAGCTGTGAGCACACCAGGCCTAAATGCACCACTAACACCCTTTAGAAGCACTAACCTATCTTCTATTACACCTTGATCCTTCATTTCCTGCCAGTGAAGAAAATAATACAAGTGATCATCAACTCCATTCAATTATAACCTCTTGAAAAAATTCAATAAAAAAGAACTCAAATAAAAACAGATTTAGTCCACCTATATATGTGTTTATTTATTGTCTCAAAATAATGAAGATATTGACGCAAAGACACACATATACATGGAGAGAGATAAATATAACGAAAATGTTTGATAACAAAATAAAAATTTATCAAAAACAGTCAGAATTTATTTTATTTAATATTCATTAATTATTGTAATAATTAATAAATAATAAATAAGACAAATTTTAGCCTTTTTTTTTTTTCTCCTTAACATTACTATAAACATAAAAATATGTGTTGTCTATTTAGTTATTAAAATGCTAACAAAAAGACATAAACTAGTTTTATCCCTAATAAATTGAGAGTAGAAAATAGAATTTTAAAAGTTACCAACAAACAAAATTTTTAATAAAAATTTGTATCTCATATATTTATGTCTCAACTTTCAACCACATATATATATATATATATATATATATTGTGTGTCATTGTTTATCAACATGCTCTTCCAAAATTTGTGCCTCATTATTAAACACAAAAAGTGAACATATATATGTTATGTGTTCAATGTAATGTTAATTTCAGGGTTAGCTTTAAAACTTTGTTAAAATACAATCGCTAACTTTGAAAATGACTAACCTGTGGCATATCAACGGAATAGACAACTTCATCAAAGGTGATAGAATGTGGTTCAAATGGAAGAACCATGCCTTTTCTCCTCCTTCCGTTGCTACTATTGTTGGAAGCATTAACTCTTCTTGAACCTTCTTCAAGACAATAATACAAAGTTTGATTGATATGCATTTTGATGTATACTGTAACTATGTTATTAATCACTAATAATTAACAGGTTAATAAATATGATTTTGATTTTTAAGGTATAGGTCGAAAAAATTTTTTGTCTCTAATTTTTTTTTGTATACAAAATCGTCCTTAACGTTTAACTTAATTTTAAAATCGTATTTTTTACCAAAATTTTAATTTTTATTACCAAATTTTCCCTAACTAAAAAAAATTAAAAAATTAAAAAAGAAAAAAAAAGAAAAAAGAAAACGGGTTAAAGGGGGAAGGGAATCACGCGAGGGGGAGGGAAGAAGAAAGGGAAAGAGAATGTGGGGACAATGGAATCATGCGAGGGGAGAAGCAATCCGCCGCGTCGTCATTATGTTCATCCTCCTCGCTAGCTCACCAATCGGCACTGCTCCTTGCCATTGCTCCTCATCGTTTGCCGATGCTTCGCGTCTTCGTTGCTGGATCTCGCCGCTGCTCCTCACATGTCATCGCAGCTCCTTGCCGCTCGCCACTGCTCTTCGTCATTCGCCGCTGCTTTCCTCTTCCTCGCTAGCTCGCCGCTACTCCCTTTCCTCGCTAGCTCGCCGCTGCTTCTCGTCGCTCACTGCTGCTCCTCGCTGCTAGGTTCCAATTCTATTTCTAATTAAGTTGATTATTCTGCTTCTATTTCTGATTTCATTAGTTAAGTTGATTATTCTGCTTCTGCTTCTTTTGTTAATTATATTGTTAGATTTGTTGTTGATTTTGTTAATCACACTGTTGTTGTTGACTCTGATTTTATTTTGATTGATTCTATTATTCTTCTGTTTCTGTTTTGCTTCTGATTCTATTCTTTTGTTTTTCTATTTTAACTTTTTTATATCTGTTAGTTGAAATTTTATCACTGCTGTTGAAATTATGTTGCTATTGTATTTTTTTTGTTTTTTTGTTTTGATGCTGCTGTGATGGAGAAGAAGAACTGGGTATTGCTGTGATAGAGAAGAAAAACCAGGTATTTTGGTGAAGAAGGAGAAAGATATTTTAGTCTAAAGGACGATTTTAAAATTAAATTAAATCTTAAGGACGATTTTGTATGAAAAAAAAAAGTTAGGGACGAAAAAAATTTTCGACCTATACCTTAGAGACTAAAATTATACTTAACCCTAATTAATATCTCAACCACATCAAAATAATTATCGAAAAGATGAAGTATTTGGTAACAAAAAATAACCAGACTTTACTTTATTTAATATTTATTAATTTTAGTAACAATTAATAAATAATAAATAAAGTAAGTTCTCACTTTTTTTTCTTTAAGAGTGACATGAAATGATAAGTCACCTATATGTGGCAATTCAACTTCTTGAGCTATATCATCATTAGTTGCATTGCCTTCTTCCTCTTCAATTATTGTTGCTCGTTGATTCTCAAATGCTGCAAAAAATATACATGTATTTTAATAAAAATATTTCGTGTGAGCAAATATGTTAGGCATATAACTATTTGATGTCAAAAAGAAATTTTTGTGCGAGAAAAAATATGTTAGGTATATAACTATTCAATTTAATTCAAGTATCTCAAGGAGTAAACTTTGAAGATACTTATAGACAATACAATTACTTTAATTGCTCAAATGAAAATATTAAATAATAACCAAATAATGTGAAGATACTCACGAGTGAGATAAGTGAGAGCCATGGTGTATAGAATGTTGAAGAGAAAAATATATCCAATCAATACCCCAACGCCAATCCAATACCAATAAGCATGCGTGAAGAATCCATGAGATTCCAGAGCTTGAACTCCTAGTGTCTTGTTGGAGTTTTGTGTAAACTATAATTGAAGAGAAAATAAATTAGGCTTTTATTATTATTATTATTATTATTATTATTATTATTATTATTATTATTATTATTATTATTTGGAGTTATATATAGCTCAAGAAATCACCTTGTGCCAACTTTTTCCGAGAAATTCATTCACCATTATTGCATTTAGACCATACGTGATAGGTGAAATCCAATACCCCCAAATCCACCAATCCTTGATGTTTTCTGTTGCATTGCCCAATTATAAGTGGGTTTCAATTTATGTACTTAACATCAAAGTTATGAAAACTAAATCGATCATTATATCGATAGTATTGGATCTAATAAAATAATATATTTATGTATAAAATATATTTTTTTAAAATAATTTTTTTTATTATTTTAAACTAGTTAATCACTAAAAAATTGTATTGAATCTATTAATTATTCTGTCAAATAATCAGTTATTTGGTTATTTTTTTAATTACTTAACTGATTTTTATTGTCAATCAATATTTTATCTAAATCAGATCAGTTTGATAATTAGTTTTCGATTGAACTGACTAGTCCGATACAGTTTGCAGAATAATCATACTTAATATACTAGTGTGTTTTATTTTATAATGAAAAAAAAAAACTAGTGCAATAGAGCAATGTGCTACATACTAGTAGTGACTTTTTTTATTTTTTTTTGATAAATTAAATAGGAAACAAATATATATGGTAATTGGACTCACTTCTGGATAAAATGAAGCCACCCAACAGCAAAATTATAACACCTACAGTTGCCCCAAATGTGTTGGCCACAATCACGTTATTCCTAGACAAGGCAGCAACTGCTCGGAACAGTCCAGAAGCCATTTGGCTGGTTAGGAACAGCACCAGATATTGCTTGAAGAATCTGCCAAAAATAATATAATATATAAAACCTCAAACCATATAATTAATTTTGTGTGTAAATTTGTGGCAATAAAAGAAAAAAAAAGTGATAAAATAATAGAATTTTGCACAAGTGTCGGTAGATATCAGTGTTTTTTAATGGGGGTTTTTGAAACTGTTGCTATTTTTCCGGTTTGTGGCGACTGTATAAGTAGTTTCATAGTAGAGCAACGATATTCTTTAATTTGCGACGGTTTACTAAAAACTGCCGCAAATTCTCGACTTTTATAACCAGCCAAAGCCTGTCAAACCAAATCCATCTTATTTTCACAAAAACGGTAGTTTATCACAAAAGATATTATAAAAACTTATATTTTATAAATTTAATTTGGTGAATGTTATGGTGTCTAAAAATGATGTCTACTTACTAAAAAAATTAAGATTAAAAAATAATATTTAATTTAAAAAATATAAAAATAAATAATTTTTTAAAAATAAAAACTTACTACAAAAAGTAAATTAGAAAAAAATTTAGATACTAATTCATAGATACCATAAAATTGACCATTTAATTTTTAACGTATTATCAATATCATTATCAGTATAAAAATAATTTTATAAGTGCATCTAATCACATAATATATTAATATCGTAAGTAAACATAAATACTTTTACATTTACTGTATAATTATTTAAAAAATAAATATATAATTAAAAATTATATAAAATATTTTATATTGTTAATTTATCAAAATTAAAAATTCATAAATTTATCGTAAAATTCATTGGAAACGGTTTTCCGCCGCTAAAAAGGAAGAGAAAAAGACGTCGCACCTGGCAACATTTGAATCATATCCAATTACATAGTATGTGAGGAAGACCCAATTAGCAACATCAAGAAATGATAGAGGAATCTTAAGGATCCAAGTGGGTATGGCATATGCCCATGAAGGATAAAATAGATGATCCCTTTGCTTGTACAAAACTGCAAGCTTTGCACTCGCCATTGAAATTTCAGATATTCCAAGTACTGTTAGCATTGATAGTGAGAAATATAAAGCACCAATATAAACACTTCCATCATCAATAGATTCTCGGTGCATCTTTGTTCGTAGAAACAGAGTCATAGTAATTATTGCAATCATCGTAACCTGTAAAAAAATTATATATTATATGAATTTAATTTTAAATACATAATTATTGTTGTAAAATAGTCTTATGTATATCAAAATATGTATTGATATATTAATAAAAATAATTATTTTTTACATTAATCACGTGAATAATTATTTTAAAAAATAGATTTAATTAAACGATTATATAAAACGTTTTACAAACATTAAAATTAAACTCTTATTATATACATATAAAAGCATCGATTCATTTATATAAACTAGTTAGTGTATGTGCCAATAAGTTATAATTCAAATGGCATAAGACCATTTCCAGTAGGGAACTCATCCCAGTCCCTATTTATGGTCCACCTGTCATAAAAAGTAACTCTACATCAGCTTTTGCGTCATAAACGGTAAATAGGAACTCAAAACATCTCTCTCTTCTCCATTAGGAGGAACTAACTTTAGTCCTTGTTGTGGTCCTACTTAATTAATTAATTAAAATACTTAAAATTAATGTTATTGATTTTTTTAATAATATTATTTAAATTTATAAATTTAAAAATAATTCACTATTAAAAGATATTAATATTAAATAAATTTATATATAATAATAATACACAATATATAATTCGGGATTACACTAATTTATAGTTTTGTATTTACAATTGCTAATTTTAATAATATCGTTAGCATTTTAAATTTTAAAAATAAAAATAACTAACTCAACTAAGAATTATTTTGTAAGGTGTAAAAATTAAATTTATTTTTTAATGTAAGTAAATTTAATTAATTATAATTTAATATAATAATATAAATAATATTCAATATTAATTATGATATAAATAATTAATATAAATTATTAATTAAATAAAAATGTAATTATTTAATCTAATTAATTTTTTTAAATAATTAATATAAATTATTAATTAAATAAAAATATAATTATTTAATATAATTTTTATTATAATTATTACTAATTTAATTATTATTTTATTATTTAATATAATTATTTAATTATTTCAAATTTTATATTATTATTTTTTTAAAATAACTTGCCAAATGGCAAGTTATTATTGGTTAACTTGAATCCCTGTTTAGAGGGACTCCCTCACCTTGACACCCGTGCGGGAACTCATTCCTTTTCTCCTCCAATGGTTAGAGTTCCTATGTGTCAGGAAAAAGTGAAAGAGGAACTCACCATTGTAGGTGCTCTAATTCATCCATTCTCACCTAAAAATTTTGAATTTGAGTTTCACTTCTAACTTTGAAAAAAAAAAAGGTTTAATTACTCTGTTAGTCCCTATAGTTTCGTAAAATTTTTAATTAGGTCCCTATACTTTTTTTCTTTTAATTGAGTTCTTGCACCAAATTTTTTTTAATTGGGTTCCAACACTTTTTTTTCCTTTTATTTAGGTCCCTGTCCCAATTCTTTTTTTCTTTAGTTGGCGTCCCTATAAAATTAAGCCAATTACTAACTAAGAGGGACTTAATTGAAAAAAAAAATTTTGGTGCAGCGACCCAATTAAAAAGAAAAAAATATAGGGACCTAATTAAAAATTTCATGAAACTATAGGGACCAACAGAGTAATTAAACAAAAAAAACTAGTCAGTGTATGTTGATATTTTATTCGTTTTATATTTTAGGTTAAAATATGAGTACTAATATATTTTTTAAATTCCACCTTAATTAATTTGCTAATTTAAATATTCTTCTGATCATTTCAGCCAAATAACAACTAAAATTTTTTTTATTACTCCTGATAATTTATTCATATCTTATCACTTAATAATTGTGGATGATTATTTGTCTATAAAATTAAAAATCTAAAACTGTTATACATATTATTAGTTCAACAACAATAGCAATAATAATTGAAACAAAAGTTGCTAATAAAACTTGCCTGGCTCAACTTGAAGATATAAACAAATGAATTTCTTTTCAAGAGCAAATACTCCCTTGAGATGTTAGCCTTTACTAGTTCCTTCAAATTAGTACCATATTTTTTTGTGGTTAATGCAGCTCTGTGATTCATAGACTTGTCAAATGGAATTGAAAGTTCATCAACCATTCCCTTGCCAACGTGGAATGATTGAAATGCCTCGGCAAATTGAGTAGCAGATATAAAGTTATAAGGTTGATCTCTTTGTGACCAATATTGCTCTTGATCCTTTTTAGAAGTTACCTATAAGAAGAGATAATTCAGATATAAACACTTCTTAGTAATTTTTTTTTGAAATATAATTTACAGAAATTGATAAAATTTTTAGGACATAGTTTACTCAAAGTAACTGCATATCATAAAAATGTCAATGCTGATAATTTTAACAGTAGAAAATATAAACTAACTTGATAGGTATTAAATTGGATTAATTTGACGGTGGAAACTCAGCTGCAGTCGACTTCATGTGAAGTTGATACCTAAGAGCCGTTAGATGATTTGACTAATTTGACTAAATTTTTATCTAACGACTCTCAAATATCAACTTCACATGAAGTCAGCTTCACTTGAATTTTCACCTAATTTGACCATCTACTCAAAATAGACAATTCATTTTAGATAAAACCTAAGGTTTTGATAACTAATCGGTCAATAAACGAATGATAGAGCTAAAAATTTAAAAGTTTAAAAGTTTAACTAAAGAGTCGGGATTAAATCATATATAATAAAATAATATTTTTATTATAATATATATTTTTTTTTAAAAAATAATGTTTATATTTTATTATTTTTAAACTAATTAACCATAAAAAAATCATATCGATTCGATCAATTAACTGATTTTCATTGATTCTTTTAGTTCTTTAACCGTTTCATAGCTCACGAATTTTTATCTAAATCGAACTAGAATAATCGATTTTCAATTAACCTGATTAAACCGGTTCAATTCGAATCTAAGAACATAAAATCTTTAAAATAAAAAAAATATGAGGAGAAATTTGACTTACTTCTTGAAGAAAATCAGCAACACTTTTCCTTTCAGGACAGTTAAAACCCATACAATGAAAAAAATCAAGAACATGTTCACGGGGTCCTTGGTAAATAATTTCACCATCAGAGATCAAAACAATGTCATCAAAAAGTTCATAAGTCTCCGGTGTCGGTTGTAGTAAAGAGATGAATGCGGTTCCATTAAGAATGTGAACATATTGCTTTAAAGAGCTCACAATCTGAAAAGTTGTGGAGCTATCCAAACCGGTTGAGATTTCATCCATGAACAAAGCATTTGCCGGTCCAACCAGCATCTCCCCTATAGTAACTCGCTTTCGTTGTCCTCCTGATATACCACGCAACATTTCGTTCCCTACCATGGTATTGGCACAAATATCCAACCCTAGAATCTACATTTTAAGGTTAAAGTAAATTATAACCTTTATTTGAAGAACAATACTACATTACCAGTAAATATTAGGTTAAATTACACAGTTGGTCCCTACATTTTTAGTGAAATTGTAAATTAGTCTCTACACTTTAAAAATTTGTAATTAGATCCCTAAAAAGAATTAAAATTTACAATTTAGTCCCCGTCGGTCAAAAAGTGTTGATTTAACAGAATATTCTCAGAATATGCTGAGAATATTCTGTTAAAATAGAGAATATACTGATAATATTCTGTTAAATCAAGCACTTTTTGAACGACGGGGACTAAATTACAAATTTTAATTATCTTTAAGGACCCAATTACAAACTTTTAAAGTATAGAGACCAATTTGTAATTTCACTGAAAGTGTAGGGACCAACTATATAATTTAACCTAAATATTATTATTATTTTTTGTCAGCAATAATTTATATCCATGTTTACTTATGTTTTGCACACAATAAACATATAGTTTGAACTTATATTTACTAGAGTTTTACGTTATATACACATTAATCTAATACGATTTGTATTTATATTTTTTAGAATTTACACATATAAATTAATGAAATTTATTTATTAAAAATAATTTAATATTTATACTGACTAAATAATGAATACTAAAAATTACTGAACCTAATAGTTTCTTTTTTTTAATATAATAAACACCTATTTTAATAAAAATGTCAAAAATATTTTTTCATAAAAATATTTTGTTTAGCTACATTTAAAAAGTGTGATTTATGAAAAAAATAACACTTTAAAAGGAATAACAACACTTTTAAATAAAAATAATGTTTTTATGATATACCAAAATTAAATACTACATTTTCACTATCCAATAGTTAAAAAAAATATCTTCAGAAAAAAAAAATTATATATTTTCATTAGAATATTCACCTTTTCAATAAATAAATGTCAAGTTCAAAAGAAAACATAATACAAAGTAAATACAATGATACAAACAAAATTAAAACATATAACTACTTTAACTACTTATACATACTAAATAACACTACCTACAATCTGACCACAAAAAAAATTTAAAGTATACCTTTATCCGATCAACCACTTAAATTTTAAGAAAAATAATTCATGTTCTCCTAGACACTGTACTCTAGTCTCTAGCATATAATTTATATAAATATTCTCGTAAAACCACTCGTTCTAAAAGTTTAAATTAATAGGAAAAAGTAACAATAATGATTATATCTCTAATATTTCCTTCAAACAAGAGTCTCTTTTTTAGATTTGTTTGATTTTTACATAATTTTTTTTATTTATCTTATACTATTTTTTTTTATTTTTTGAAGTTCTCCAAATATCAAACTCTTGACTTTTTGGATATAAAACTCTAATACTATGTCATCCCAAAAATAAACTTAAACTGATAGAAAAATGTAATACTAATAAGGATCCCGCTAGGAAGACAATGGACTATTTGTACAATGTGTACAATGGGCTATTAAGTTACAAAATGAACATCTCCCATACTATCTAGAATAAACTATCTAGAATAACCATCCGAGTACTAGCGATAATAAACATCTTCCCAAGAGCTTAAATTGATTTTGGGGTTCACCAAGGATCAAACTCTTAACCTTTCGGATCTGGCGCTCTAATACCATGTCATAATACCACTCATCCCAAAAACTTCAACTGATGAGAAAAGGTAACACTAATGATTATATATCTAATACTCCCTAAACTTCCATTATACACATTGTATAAATATTCCATTGGCTCCTTAACAACCTTAAGGCATAGAATCTTATTTTTAGTGTTACCTTTAGTACATAATCTGTTACCAAACTTGCTTCTTGTCCTCCAATTGTAGTTGCCTGTTATATTAGAAACCAATCAAATGTAAATATGTGACATCTATTGAATACTGATTTTATTATTGTAACTTCTCTTCTCATCATACCTTCATGTAGACATCAATATCTGAGTCAGGTTTAATCTTAGCTTCCTTCTCTCTTCTAGACAATTCAGATAGCAAGTCTATTCATGCATGGATGGCAAAATTATTATTACCAATAATAATATAATTATGTGTTACACCCAAAATTAGATATGGAAAAAGAAAAAATCAATCATCTCTATATAATATAGTTAATATGACTAACCATAACGTGATCCAACTCCTTGGCACCTTGCTGAAAAAGTCAACGTTTCTCTAACAGTCATTTCTCCAATATGAACATCATGTTGACTAATATATGCAGCAGTTCTTTGAGGTACAAACTCGTTCATTTCATGTCCATTATAACTCACTCTCCCAGATACCTTTAGGCCAAAAGTCATAAAAAGGTTTGGGGCATTATAGGCACTTAGAAAATAAAATTATTAAGAAACCATGCATTATTATGGAGTGCTGTATAATACGGCTTGTTGGTTTGGTAAAATTTTTTGAAAAAGTGCTTTTATTTTTTAAAAGGTTAAGCTTCTCATTTTATATTTGATAAATAAAAAAGATCATGTGTTTGTGTTTGCAGTTTTTAAAAGATCGAGATATTTTTTAAAGTAACTAAGATAGTGCTTTTTAGAATTGGCTTGCGCTTTTCAAAATTTAAAAGTCTAATATAACCTCATATGTTAACTAATTTTCAAATTTAATACTTGCGTTTATGTCTATTATAATATTTTTAAATTTTAAAAGTTATTTTATCAAACGCAATTGTTGTTGCTTGTGTTTATTGAAAACTATTTTTAATTTGATTTACCAAACATAAATGTTACAACTTTTAAAAAATTATCTTTTAAAAATTAACTTTTATAAGCTATTTTTGAAAAGTAAAAGCTTTACCAAACTAAGGCTAAAAGGCCAATAGACAAAAAAATCAATTACCAAATTAGTTATTATTTTTTGCGTATATATTTATATGTATGAATGTATGATCAAATTTTTTATAGTAAAATAATTAATTAAATATTTATATAGCAATAATATACCAAACCTTTTTCATGAATACATAATATGTATATTTATATATAGAGTAATTAATTTTTTGTCTATATAACATAGTTGATTTTTATTTATTTTTATTGGAAAAATAACAATAACATTAAGTCATCAATATCTAGTGTTTTTCATATTTGATTGAATGTGTTATGTGAATCAAACAATACTATATATATAGTATAGTAGTATATAGTATCATATCATTGATTGTGGCCAAAAAAAAAAAAGTATCATATCATATATTAATTATATTTTTGTTTAAACCATGTATATAGAAACATTTTTTTAAGAGAAAACACTTAAAACATGTTTGGATTACGTTTTAATTTTCAAATTTTAGTATATTTTGTTTCTATAATTTTATAAACAAGAAAAGAAAAAAAATAGTGAAAATAATGAAATTTAATTTATTTTCTATTTCACCTTTTCTTTTACAAAATTCTAAAAGCTTACAAAATAGAAACACAAGCCAAATAAACAATCCTTGATTTTAAGGAAAAGTATAGGGTACCAACATATTATCTGTCAACTTATTGTCAACAATAATTAATTATTATATTTTAAACACATATATAAAGAGACACATTCAGAAAATATATTTATAAAGACATTTCTATTAAACACAGTCATAAAAAAAATATTTTAGACACATCTATGAAGACACTTTCATTAAACACAATTATAAATAAAAGTTGGCAGAAGTTAGTAGAAATACTGTTGGTAACGTAGTGGGATTGTGATTTTAATTACCTTGAGACTTGGATCAAGCTTTCCCGATAAGGCTAGAAGAAGAGTGGTTTTTCCAGAACTTGGAGGACCAAGAAGCAATGTCATCCTACGAGGTTTAATTATTCCACTAACATCTTTGAAGATAGTCACTTGTTTCTTTTTGCTTGACATTATGTGTAGAAAAGTCAAAACACTCTACAATATCAAAGTGATTATTTAAAGATTAATGCGAGACTAATAATTAACTAATTAAAAACACAACATTAATTATATTAGAGAAAAGAACAAATAGGTCTCTGACCTTTTGTCCCGCGAATATTTTTGTCCTTGACTATTGAAAAATATTTTTAAGTCCTTGATCTTCACAAAACTTGGACGGATCAGTCCATTCGTTCAAATGCCTCTGTCAAGGATTGATCCGTCCAAATGCCTTCGTTAGGGACTGATCCGTCCAAATTTTGTGTAAGTCAGGGACTTAAAAGTATTTTTCAATGGTCAGAGACAAAAATGTCCGCGGAATAAAAGGTCAGAGACCTATTTACTCTTTTCTCATTATATTATTAATCTTCTTAGGTTTACCTCCACTCGATTAATAGCAAAGTTTAGAAAAGTAGGCATAGCTCTACTCCCCACAAGAACTTCAGCCTCAACATTAAGGTGTTCAAATCGAACTTCAACTGTTGGAATGTTAAGCCCAACCCTAGCAAAGTTGTAATAAAGACAAACAAAAGAGATAATTAAAGAATATAATATTATACAAAATAATTACTAAATTTGAAAATTTTTATTTAATAGACTAATGCTAGAAAATTAAATTTTTTTATTTTATTCAAATTTTTTTAAAAATTATTTTATATATCTTAAATTTTGGACATTAAATTATAAACTCTTAATCTTGTTTTCAAAATTTTAAATTCTAAAAATAAAATAAAATAAAATAAAAGCTAATGTTAATTTTTCTTAGTGTCCAGTTAATATTAATTAATTAACTAAAAAATAATTTTTTTAATTTTTTAATTAACAATAATATTTTCATGCACCACATAATTGAAATTCAGTAGGGAAATTAATTCCGATGATCGAATTTTTGTATAACTATCCATTATAATACCATAATTCCCATTTATTTTCATCCCACAACTAATTAAAAAATCATTGTTATATCTTTATTGATTAGTATTTTTTTTATGTTAAAACTTAAAACACCTGTTAACAAAATCATTAAAATAAAAAGTATAAAACTTTTTTATTTAGACATGTATATCAAAATTTTTTAACCCTTACAAACACATCAATCTTTGTCTACTTAATCACCCGGTGAAAACTCAGGTACAGTCAACTTTAGGTGAAGTTGATATCTGAGAATCGTTAAATGATTTGACTGATTTAACTAAATTTTTATCTAACGACTCTCAGATATCAACTTCACATGAAGTCGACTTCACCTTAATTTTCACCTAATTACCTATCAATCCTTTCTCGGAGTTTCAACAAGAAGTTCTCATTATCCTCTTCAGCAACCTTGATCAATCTATCTAGAAGCTTCTGCCTATCTTGGAATCCAAGCTCAGTGATGTCAATCTCATTAGCCACACCTCTAGATGTGGCTAATAACCCTTTCCTCAAACGATTATATGTTGGTAGCTTCTCTAGTGAGGCCCATTTAAGAGCTTCTTCATCATCTTCTTCTTCACATGATGATGATGTCTTTGAGAAAACGTTTTCTGAGCTTGTGGTTTTGTTTCTCCTAAGTCTAAAACTAGTTGATCTTAGACTATTGCTTCCTCTGTATATATCACTTCCTTCCATTGCTGTATCACCACAAACACAAATACAACAGATATATAAATAATTATATTTTTAATATGTTCTTTTATATACGAATTGAATTTAATTTTTTTAATCATAAAATTTTTTATATTATATTATAAAATTATTTATTTTAAAAATTTAAATAAATAGAAAATAGACAAATTATTATATCTTTAACCACAATGACACATGCAAAAAAATTAAACAATGTGGCAAAAACAATAATATATATAAAAAGTAATTTTAGGATAAAAAAATTATATAAAAATTTAAAAGAGATATTTATTTAAAGAGGTGTGTAAATATATAACCATTTATTTATCTCTTTTTTTCAGTTTAATTTTTTTTTAAATACGTAATTTTATGATAAATGAATATATATATATATATATATATATATATATATATATATATATATATATATATATATATATATATATAACTTTTACCTCTAAAACTTTTTGCTTTGTGGAACCATATATGCAACAGTAACAAAGGATTGTTTTTTTAGAGAGACCAAAAAAAAGATATGATGGAGAAACTAAAACAATAATGAATAATTTGTCGATGTGATGCCATAATTAAATCATGTGTCTAATATTTATAGGCATATAAAGGGTGGCGATTGGTGATTGTACTGTGTGTATATGTTCATACTCATCATCAAGGCTCATCAATTTCTTTTAGTTTATATTTAGAGAAACTCTTGGAATCAATTATTTTAATTAATATTTGTCATTATTTGATTAACATAAATGTTAAATTATTTTTAAAAAATAAATTTTATTAATATATGTGTAAATTTTAAAAAATATATATAAATATAAACTATATTAATTTATGTATTTAAATTCTGATAAATATAGATATAAATTATATATTTTTTATATATAAATTTTTTTTATTATAAATACCGATGCAAATTTTTATTGGCTAAAATATTATTAAAAAGTGATAATATTTATTGATCATATAGTATTGTTCTTATATTTATAAATAATTGTGTGAAAAGTGAATAAAGCAAGTTATTAGAGGATTTTAAATCTTAAATTTTTGTAGTTCCTATAGATTTTAATTATTATTTAATCCAGAAAAATGTAAATGTGAACATTTAATTAAAAAGGGAAGGAATAATAGTTTGATCTCTTACATGATTAGGCACTACCCTAGCCTTAACTAACCCTACAAAAAAATAGAAGAATTATCAAAGACCTCCTAACACACGAAATAGTAACCAATATAATGGATTATGTGGGTGGGATAAATGCCACAATTAAATGCAACATACTTCAAGAAAAGGGACAAATTTCTATAGTTATTTCATTTCCAAACGAGTTTCCTACAGCTATACTAATTATTTATGCAAACTTTAATTTCTTTAATAGGACGGTGCTGCCACGCTAGGTTTTTTGACAAGGAAGTGATGATAACACACCTTATTGTTTAATGAGAAAAAGACAAATAGATCCATGACCTTTTGTCTTGCGGATATTTTTGTCTTTGACCATTGAAAAATATTTTTAAGTCTCTGACCTTTACAAAACTCGGACGGATCAGTCTCTCGGTCAACAAAAAATGCTTGTCACGCATACGTGTGTGTCACGTACACGTCGTGTGAAAAATTTTCCTCTCACGCGTACGCGTGGGTCACGTGTACGCGTCGCCATGAATTTAACAATACCTCATTTCTTCATGAATTCTCCACTTTGCATGTTTTTTTTTCATTTCTTTTAAACCATTCTTGCCTTCAAAACTTTAAATCATTCAAACAAATATATCAAGACATCAAATGGGAAAAAAGTAAGAATGATACCGCCTCTACATCATTAAAAAAATTTACCATGATAAAACTGTTAGTAACATTTTTTGTCGGTTTTTTTCATTTTCTTTTTTATTTTTTGCATCATCATAGCCTTGCATTATACGTCAAAATGTTAATTTAGTATTCTTTTATATTGTACTTTTATTCCAGTACTCTCAATAATTTTATTCTTAATATTATTTTAGAATTCAACGTTTATGATTATATTATTACCTATGATTAATTTTTTATTTAATTTGTCTTTTTTAATGAGATCATAATTTATATTATAAAAAAATTACACTAAAATATGTACACGAGAATTACAATTATAAAAGAGAGTACTAAAAATATTTATCTTGACAATAATGGAAATAAATCCAAAAGTTTTTTATGATATTTTTATATAGATATTTTTAATACTCTTAATATTCTTTTTTAGTATGCTATAATTTTACTATTATTATTCTATACAAAAAAATAATAGGTAAAAAATGTATATAAACAAAAAAAAACTAAACCTACGTTTGATGCTTCAAACGCTAAGCTAAACACACCCTAAATTGCTAAATTTAATTTACTTTTCTATCACTTGATACCTTGATATGTTTGTTTGACTGATTTAAAGTTTTAAAGGCAAGAATGGTTTAAAAGAAATGGAAAAAAAAAACATACAAAGTGGAGAATTCATGAAGAAATGAGGTATTGTTAAATTCATGGCGACGCGTACGCGTACGCGTGAGAGGGAAGTTTTCCAGGCGACGTGTACGCGTGACAAGCATTTTTCGTTGATCCGTCCGAGTTTTGTAAAGGTCAAAAACTTAAAAGTATTTTTCAATGGTCAAAGACAAAAATATTTGCAGAGCAAAAGTTCAGGACCTATGTCCTTTTCTCTTGTTTAATCTTGAAAAAATGGTAGGTAGAGAGCAAAGAGGTGAAAGGTTTTGAATGATTTAAAAAAGAGGGGTTGAATTTAAGATTTTTTTAATTGAAATATAAAATTTAATTTGGAAAAAAGTTCTTCTTAAGTCTGTTAAACGAAAAAATTAAGAGATATTGTCTCATAATAACAGTAACAAAATAGAATAAAAAAGAATAATTTGTATTATTATATATTTTAGTTCAGCTACTTAATATAATGTGCTTATATTTAATTTTTATCACAATAACAGTAAAATTTTTTATTATAATTTTAGAAAAAATATATTAACCAATTTTAAAGAATTTAACCTAATTCTATTTATTATTGTAACAATTAATAAATGTTAAATAAAGTAAGTTCTGACTGATTTTTTTTTGTCGCCTTTATATTACTGCGCAATAAAATACACATCAAATATAATTTAATTTAGACTTTTAAATCTAGTCAAATAATATTTGTCATGGCATTAAATAAATTATTGTTTTCTAAACTTGAGAAAGGTAATGTTAAGAAAAGAAAAAAAAGGGAAAAAGTTGAAAAACCAAAAATCAATATCTACATTTTTAAGGTATTTTTTAAAAATTGTTTATTATTCAGTCTTTAGAAGAGAGATAAATTAAAGGGTAAAGTATATTTTTTGTTCTTGAAATTTGGTAAAAGTTTCAAAAATATCCTTAAATTTTATTTTGTTTCAATTTTGTTCCAAAAATTTTTTATTTGCATCAAATATACCTTCGATGGCTAAATTTTCAAAAAATTTAAGACCAATCTAATAATAATGCATAAAATTGTGCTTGATTTGCTTGTGTTGAGAGTTGTTCTTATGAAATTATTGTTGAATTAGTCTTAAATTTTTTTAAAAATTAACCGTCATGAGTATATTTGATGCAAATCGAAAATTTTTGGGATAAAATTGAAACAAAATAAAAGTTAAGGATATTTTTAAAACTTTTATCAAACTTTAGGGACAAAAAATATACTTTACCCTAAATTAAAAAACAAATAACTTTTCATAAAAAATAAGTAATTTTTCATAAAAATAAATTTTAAATTAATTAAATAATATTATTTAAATAAAAAAATTGACTAAAAGCTAAAAATTTAAAGAATAAATAACATTTTTCAATAATTAAAAAGACCATTATATATGGTGGCTCCTATATTATAGCATGGCTAGCTATAAGTTGATCATAAAATACAGATACAAACACGTGGTATATATGTCAATAATTAAATTTATTTAAAGGATAAGAGTTTAAGCATTATGTCACGGTAAATTTTAGAGGGTTAGATTTAACAGTGTTTGTATAGTTTTCTGGAGTGTTTGAGAATACTCTAGATGGTTCCGGAACGTTCTAGAATGTCCTAGAAAGTCCCGGAATACCCTAGAAGGTTCTAGAAGACTCTGGAAGGTCATAGAGTATTCTAGAAGAGTGTAGATGTATATAGAAGTATAAAGAGTGGTATGGAATAATCTAGAAACATTTAGAGAGTTGTGGTAGGATAGATATTTGTAAAGAAGGTTCTGCATGATTAATCTGGACCGTTGATTAGATTTAATCCTAACCATCCATTGAGGAGGTGGATGGCTATAAATAGGGGTGAGAGTTGGAGTTTGGGGGTGTGAATCATTTATAACCAACACTTGAGTAATAAAGTGTTCTTTCCACCAAAACTTCCTTTCTCTTGTGTTCTCTTGTGTTCTTAGCTTTCTTGCTAAGTATTGAGGGTTAGGCTGACTTGGTCTTAGCTCAAGAGGTTGAGTAAGTCCGAGTGCCGGCACGGTAGCGTTGGAGTGTGTCCAAGGCCGTGACAATTTGGTATCAGAGCCAGGTTCGAAAGGGAGCACAAGTCGCTTGTGGGAATGGCTTCTAGTATCACCATGGAGCATGTTGAGTCTCAAAGGGGAAGGGATAATATTCTTTCTCAATGGGGAGGCAAGAAGGTCCGTTCTTCAAGTGAGCCTAGAGGTAAGGACTCTAACTTCTTAGAAGAAAGAGTTTCTATGTTGGAAAATGTTCTATCCTCTATGGATGAGCGCTTCCAAAGGATAGAACATGACAAGGAGACCTTTGAGGCTCACGTGTTAGGAGAACTAGATGCTTTCAAAGAAAGCATGCTCCAAATCGAAGAGAAGCTTGAGAATTCCTTAAAGCTATTTGAGGAAGTTTGAGTTTGGTTCGAGGAGGCAAAATCTCGACCAACCATTATAAGGAAGACGACAAAGATTGATCTCCCCAAGCCAAAGAAGTTCAAGGGCGTAAGGGACGCTCGCGAGGTGGAGAACTTCCTATGGCAAATGGAGAGGTACTTCGAAGGCCAAGGGGTGGTCGAAGAAGCAATAAAGGTACGCACTGCAGCTCTCTACCTTTCTGATAATGCTACTTTGTGGTGGAGAAGAAAGTGCGTAGATATGGAAAAAGGGTACTTGCAACATAGCCACATGGGAAGATTTCAAAAGGGAGTTGAAAAGACAATTCTTCCCTGAGAATGTGGTTTATGAAGCAAGGAAGAAGTTGAGGGAGTTGAAGCACAAGAGTACGATTAGCGACTACGTAAAGGAGTTCACTACTCTCACGCTTCAAATCCCCAACCTAGCATCAGAGGATGCATTGTTCTTCTTCATTGATGGACTCCAACCTTGGGCAAAGCAAGAACTACAAAGAAGGAATGTTAAGGATGTCGATGAGGCCATCGTGGTGGCCGAATCACTCATTGA
Organism: Arachis hypogaea; assembly: GCF_003086295.3. Taxonomy (NCBI): domain Eukaryota; kingdom Viridiplantae; phylum Streptophyta; class Magnoliopsida; order Fabales; family Fabaceae; genus Arachis; species Arachis hypogaea. Next base: position 2,844,187 of record NC_092054.1, on the reverse strand, counting down.
GTATCATAGGGGAGACTCTAAACCCAAGTCATCCTCCAAGCCTAGTTCTACTAAAGATGGGGGAGACAAGGGAAAGAGTTTCTCAACCAAGAAGGAAGGAAAATACTCTTCAAAGAAAGAGTACGAAGAAAAGAAAAAGGCTTTCATGCCCAAAGGAGGATGCTTCGTGTGCAAGGGACCATACCAAATGAAGGATTGTCCCAAACTAGGGACTTTGGCATCTATCGCCGAGGAACGAGAAGCTCAAACTCAAGTAACTGAGTGTGTTGGATCTATCCAACACATGAATGCTGTGAAGGGCAAAGAGGCAAGCACTACAGAAAAGAAAGGCTTGATGTATGTCAAAGCCTTTATCAATGAAAAACCCGTCATGGCTATGATCGACACTGGTGCTACACACAACTTCATCACGCCTGATGAAGCAAAGAGGCTTGGGTTGAAGATCACCGAAAAGAATGGCTGGTTCAAACCCGTGAATACCAAGGGTGAACCCCTTAAGGGAGTAGCAAAAGGGGTTGAGATGACTCTTGGTTCTTGGAATGGCCTTGTGGATTTCTCAGTAGCACCCATGGATGATTTTAAAATAGTCATTGGACTCGATTTGCAAAGGAAAGCAAATATAATACCTATGCCATACTACGACGTAGTATGCGTCATGGAGAAAGGGTCTCCATGCATGGTCCCTACAGTCTCTAAAGTTGGCAGACAATCGATACTGTCTGCCATGCAACTCAAGAAAGGGTTCAAGAAGGGAGAGACTACATATTTGGCTCTATTACAAGAGGAGTCAACATCCGAAAGAGAAGACGTTCCTCCCAAAATCAAGGAAGTCCTTGAAGAAAATAAGGATGTGATGCCTCCCGAGTTACCAAAACAACTACCACCTAGGAGGAAAGTGGACCACAAGATTGAATTGGAGTTAGGAGCAAAGCCGCCCGCCTCAACACCTTATAGGATGGCACCGCCAGAACTCAATGAGTTGAAGAAGCAACTCAAGGATTTGCTAGATGCTAGGTTCATCCGTCCATCGAAGGCACCTTATGGCGCACCAGTCTTGTTCTAAAAGAAGCATGATGGTTCATTGAGACTATGCATCGACTATTGAGCACTTAACAAGGTAACCATCAAGAACAAATACCTCATTCCTTTGATAGCCGATTTGTTTGATCAACTTGGTAGAGCCAAGTGGTTCTCAAAGCTAGATTTGAGGTCAGGATATCACCAAGTGAGAATTGCCGATGGTGATGAACCTAAGACCACGTGTGTCACAAGGTATGGATCGTATGAGTGGTTGGTGATGCCTTTTGGCTTGACCAATGCTCCTGCGACCTTCTGTACCTTGATGAACGAGATTTTTCGACCTTACCTTGATCGGTTTGTAGTGGTCTACTTGGATGACATTGTTGTCTATAGCAATACTTTGGAGGAACATGTAGAACACTTACGAACTGTGTTAAAGATCTTGCGAGAGAATAACCTATATGTGAAGAAGGAAAAGTGTTCCTTTGCAAGGGACGAAGTCCACTTCTTGGGACACATCATTAAAGATGGAACTCTCTGCATGGATCAAGGAAAAGTGAAGGCTATCAAAGAGTGGGAACCTCCAAACAAGATATCTGAATTGAGGTCATTCCTTGGGTTGGCTAATTACTATCGGAGGTTTATCAAGGGATACTCTGCCAAGGCTGCACCATTAACTGATCTTCTCAAGAAGAACCACTCTTGGGAATGGTCAAAGGAGTGTCAAAAGGCTTTTGATGAGTTGAAGGCTGCTATCACAGAAGGACCAGTACTATCACTACCCGACTACTCAAAGGTGTTTGAAGTCCACACTGATGCTTCTGACTACGCTATTGGAGGAGTTCTGATGCAAGAAGGACATCCTATTGCCTTTAAGAGTCGCAAGTTGAATGATACAGAGAGGCGATACACTGTCCAAGAGAAGGAGATGACGCGGTGGTGCATTGTCTGAGAACTTGGCGTCACTACTTGCTTGGTTCACACTTCATCTTCAAGACAGATAATGTGGCTACAAGCTACTTCCAAACTCAAAAGAAGTTAAGCCCCAAACAAGCTAGGTGGCAAGACTTCTTGGCTGAGTTTGATTTCGAATTCGAATACAAGTCAGGCAAGACTAATGTGGTAGCAGATGCGCTGAGTCGCAAGGCTGAGTTAGCAGCCATTTCTATGGTGGAAGGAGATATTATGCATATCATCAAGGAAGGGTTGCATCACGATCCATTAGCCAAGAAGTTGGTGGAGTTGGCTAGAGAAGGTAAGACCAAAAGATTTTGGTTAGAAAACGACCTTCTCTACACAAAAGGGAGAAGACTATACGTTCCTAAATGGGACAATCTGAGAAGGAAGTTGGTAAGAGAATGCCATGACACCAAGTGGGCTGGTCACCAAGGTCAGCGAAGGACCTTAGCACTCATTGAATCTTCTTATTATTGGCCTCAAATGAGAGATGAAGTGGAGAGCTATGTGAAGACTTGTCTTGTGTGCCAACAAGATAAGATTGAAAACAAGACACCAAGAGGGTTGTTGGAACCTCTGCCTCCATCAGAGCGACCGTGAAAAAGTGTCTCTCTAGATTTCATCTCTGCCTTACCGAAGTCCGAGGGGTTTGGATCTATTCTCGTGGTAGTGGATCGATTTTCGAAGTATGCTACATTTATACCTGCCCCTACTGACTGCACTGCAGAGGAAGCAGCACGACTATTCTTCAAGAATGTGGTGAAGTACTGGGGATTGCCTAAGAGAATCATTAGTGATCGAGATCCACGCTTCACAGGACGACTATGGACAGAGCTGTTCAAACTCCTTGGGTCGGAGCTTCATTTTTCAACAAGCTTCCATCCTCAAACCGATGGGCAGACTGAGAGAGTGAATGCCTTACTCGGGTGTTACTTAAGGCATTTTGTAAGCGCTAATCAGAAGGATTGGACAAAACTCCTCGACATTGCTTAGTTCTCATACAATTTGCAAAGGAGTGAGTCTACAGGGAAGAGTCCGTTCGAGATTGTGACTGGACAACAGCCGCTTACGCCTCACTCTCTTTCTTCCTCTTACTCAGGGAAGAGCCCTGGAGCTTATTATATGATTAAGTTTTGGGAAGAACAAGCAGATGTTACTCGTTCTTACCTCGACAAAGCTGCAAAGAGGATGAAGAAATGGGCAGATAAGAAGAGGAGGCATGCAAGCTATCAAGTGGGAGATAAGGTAATGATTAAACTTCTGCCACAACAATTCAAAGCCTTTCGCAAGGTTCATAAGGGTTTAATCCGCAAATACGAAGGACCATTTGAGATCATTGGACGTGTTGGGGAGGTTGCTTACAAAGTACAACTCCCTCCCTCTATGAAGATCCACCCGGTCTTCCATGTGAGTATGCTTAAACCATATCATGGAGACCAAGACGAACCGAGTAGAGGTGACTCAAGTCGCGCTCCGCCCGTGGTAATTAGATCCTTTGATAAAGAAATCGAAGAGATCTTAGCTAATCGCATCGTGCGACGAAGAGGGGTGCCACCAAGTATCCAATACTTGATCAAGTGGAAAGGGCTCCCGATAACCGAAGCTAGCTGGGAAACTCGCGAAGATCTGTGGCAATTCCAAGAACACCTAGAGCGCTATCATGAACAGAACGCGACGAGGACGTCTGCGCATTAGGTGGGGGAGAATGTCACGGTAAATTTTAGAGGGTTAGATTTAACAGTGTTTGTATAGTTTTCTGGAGTGTTTGAGAATACTCTAGATGGTTCCGGAACGTTCTAGAATGTCCTAGAAAGTCCCGGAATACCCTAGAAGGTTCTAGAAGACTCTGGAAGGTCATAGAGTATTCTAAAAGAGTGTAGATGTATATAGAAGTATAAAGAGTGGTATGGAATAATCTAGAAACATTTAGAGAGTTGTGGTAGGATAGATATTTGTAAAGAAGGTTCTGGATGATTAATCTGGACCGTTGATTAGATTTAATCCTAACCATCCATTGAGGAGGTGGATGGCTATAAATAGGGATGAGAGTTGGAGTTTGGGGATGTGAATCATTTATAACCAACACTTGAGTAATAAAGTGTTCTTTCCACCAAAGCTTCCTTTCTCTTGTGTTCTCTTGTGTTCTTAGCTTTCTTGCTAAGTATTGAGGGTTAGGCTGACTTGGTCTTAGCTCAAGAGGTTGAGTAAGTCCGAGTGCCGGCACGGTAGCGTTGGAGTGTGTCCAAGGCCGTGACAATTAGGACTGTATTTGATTGATGTCTCAAAATAATAAAGATATAAACATAAATACATATAAATATATAAGACAAAAAGACATTTAATTTTTTATTTTATTTGATAATTTAGACACAACAGAATATACAACTCAAAATTTTTACTAAAATATCAATTTTATCCTCACTATTCTTTTCCATCACTATTTTTGCCCAATCCCTCTTTTAGAATTATCATCAACATCAATACCACTATAATCTTCAACCAAATACAAAAGCAATAATATGTCAATTTAAATTAAATTTAATAAAATAAAAAATTTTTCAATTTGTTGCATATCTGTAAAATAAGATACACAGATTTAACTTTTTAATAAAGGGAGAATAGAAGAGGAAAAGATCGAAAACGTTCTTTTTGGAGGGGATGAACGACTTTGCTAGAGAGAGGATGTGGAGGAAAGCGTCGTCGAAACTTGAAACCACTGGCAGATTTGGATGACGATGGATCTGGACTCCCATAGCTCGAACCCTGAGAGAGAGAGAGAAGGAGGAGCAAATGCAGCGGTTCTTGATAGAGGAGCAATGACAATCGACGGCGAAAAAAATGAACACAAATTTGACTACTCGAGGAATAGGACAAGGCAGAGAGAGAAGGCACAATGAACAAAGATGAAGAGTGGAAGAGAGGAGTGCTGGGTGCCGAGAAGAGAAAGTAGGAGAGAAGCAACAGTAGGCGTTGCAAAGAAGAAGAGGGAGAGGCGGTGATCAGCGATGGGGAGTGAGAAAGGATAGAGGATATGGAGCTACTGAGAACAATGAGAAGTTGCAGAGAGGGAGGCGATGCATGAGAGAAGAACTAGATACAGATTTGGGAGGATGGGGATTGAATTTGGAATTTTGAAACTTAAATAAGGGTAAAATTGTAAAAAATTAGTGTCTCATAAGTTATATGATATCTAAGTGTCTCAACTATTTGGAGGTACACAAATTTAGACTTAGTTTGGTAAAACTTTTACTTTTCAAAAGTAGCTTATAAAAGCTAATTTTTAAAAGATGGCTTTTTAAAAGTTATAGTATTTATGTTTGGTAAATCACATCAAAAATAGTTTTTAATAAACACAAGCAACATCAATTGCGTTTAGTAAAATAACTTTTAAATTTTAAAAATACTATAATAGACATAACTGTAAGCATTAAATTTGAAAATTAGTTAACATATGAGATTATATTAGACTTTTAAATTTTGAAAAGCACAAGCCAACTTTGAAAAGCTCTATCTTAGGTGCTTTCAAAAGTACCCCGATCTTTTAAAAGTTGCAAGCACAAGCACATGGTGTTTTTGATTTACCAGACACAAAATGAGGAGCTTGAATTTTTAAAAAGTACAAACACCTCTTCAAAAAGTTTTACCAAACCAAACCTTAATATAGACTCTGTGTCCATTCGTATCTTTCCGTATCCATCAAAAAATTGTATTTCAGTAAACTAAACAAAAGATGTGTATAAGGTCCAACACTACCTATATCTCTTTGAGACATGAATAACAACCAAACACTACCTAAGTTCTTCTGTGCTACCCAACAAGCTTTGTCCAATTCATATAAGGTCCAAATATATAATAACTAATTTAGTAAATTATTAGTGTGTATGTAGCAGTTTTGAAAAAATATTCACATGGCATAACTTAATTTGAGGTTCAAATAGTTAAAAGCTACATAGAATACAGAGCGAAGACAAAATAAAAAAAAGGGAAAACAAAAAAGCAAAAAAAAGAGATCCACTATGATGTTTTATACTCTTTTAATATTTCTATTTTTTTTTTTCTCTCTGTATGTGAGTAAAAACCTAGTTAAAAATGTAAAAGGCTAAACTTCAGATTTTATTTATCAAATTAACAATAGAAAATGTGTTACAAATATCTGTGACTTATCGCCTTCACTTCTTTATTTTTTTCAAATTATTAATAGATGTACAATAATAGATATTACACTCACTGATATATTAACGGTACAAAAAAAAAAAAAAAAAAAACACTTACATTCATGAATGAAACTTTAAATTTTAAATAAGAGAAACTAAGTCTAGTAGTACATCAACATAACAAATACAAATATACCTTTTCAAAAAAATAAAAAATAGAAATATGAAAGTACGTACTTCAAGATGTATGAAAATATCTATCTATCTAGGTGAAAACTCAGATGAAGTCGATTTCATGTGAAATTGATACCTCAGAACCGTTAGATGAAAATTTAGTCAAATCAGTCAAATTATCTAACGGTTCTGAGGTATCAACTTCACGTGAAGTCGACTGCACCTGAGTTTTCACCGTCTAACTATCTATCTATCTATCGTTTTTGAAAGTTAAAGAGCTTGATTGCAACAGCAAAAATGAGTGCAAATAAGACTGCAAATCCAGAAACCATAATTGCACAAACTCCTATAAAATCATGCTTGAAACCATAATAACTTCTTATGAAATGTTGCACTGAAACATGTTCTGATTCCATTATATGAGTTATGTCTCCAAATTGTGATGCAACCAATCCATATAAGGTCCATGACACAGGACATACCCAATAGTACCACTTCCACCACACTGGCATCCTCTGAAATCAAAATAATTAAAAAAAAAAAAAAACAACAAGTATCATTATACACATGAATACATGATTGAATTCATTTATATATATGGAAAATTTTCAAGTGTACTGATATACCGGTGTTTCAGTAATTTTTAACCGTTGATCTTAATCATAAAAAATATATATAATATATATAATTAAGATCAATAGTTAAAAATCACTGAAACACCGATGTACCAATATACTTGAAAACTTTCTTATATATAGATACTCTGTTTTAGGAGTTATTTGTCAAGGTACAAACATTTTAGAGTTTGTGATATCTGTTTATTTGCTTTTAATATTAAGCTAGTAGTGATTAAATAAGACTTGTAATTCAATTATGATAATAAAATAACCATTAATTATCATAAATTTAGGATTTAAAATTTATATATTTTTTTATTAGACTTCTTTTGTTTTGTTTAAATCTTAAGCAATACGCTAAATATCCTGTAAATTTAAGTTTTTGATTCTTTATTTTTATCTTTTTTTTTCGTTTTAGTTTGGAGAATAGATTCTTTTTTATTCTTAAATTATTTTTTTTCATTTTAGAAGAATTAACGTAATAAGAGTCGAATCCAAAACTTTTTAATTATATAAGCTTCGATATTATGGTATGAAATTATTTATTTCAAAAATTTAAGCAAATAAATAAAGTTACAATAATAATTATATATCTAATTAACAGAAACAATTTAGTGCATTACCAATATTACTTTGACATTTTTCTTACAAAGATATTTAATAATTTTATAACGATTTAAAAAAGGTTTAATTATTCTCTGTTGGTCTTTATAGTTTTGCGAAATTTTCAATTAGGTCCCTATACTTTTTTTCTTTTTAATTGAGTTCTTGCACCAAATTTTTTTAATTGGGTCCCTACACTTTTTTTTTCCTTTTATTTAGGTCTCTGCACCATTTTTTTTAGTTGTGTCCTTATAAAATTAAGCCAATTACTACTAAGAGGGATCTAATTAAAAAAAATTGGTGCAGAAACCCAATTAAAAAAAAAAAAAGTATAAGGACCTAATTGAAAATTTTGAAAAACTACAGGAATAAACAAAGTAATTAAACCTTTAAAAAAAAAGGATTAATTTATTAGAAATACTTACTGTATGAGGAATAACAAATCCTGAAAAGACGTTCCATATTCCATAAAAAGCAGCAGCCACAATGGAACCAATATGCTGATTTGGTGTTGCTGCCACAGCCATCATTCCATAGAAGGTGAAGTAGCAAAATGTGAAATACATAAAAAATAAATACCAAAAGAATTTCTTCACATTCCACTCGAATCCAACCATGGCATAAACTATCACACCGTATGTTATAGCTTGGGCAAAAATATAAGGTAGCTCTATCATAATCTGTGACAAAATGGAATATAATCACATACACATGATTATGATTAGATAAATAATGTTAACACAGACGCATAATAATAATTCATTTAAGTTTTGGTATATACTAGTTCGCTCTTCATTTAAAGTTGTAGTTATTTGTTATATATTTTTCTTTCCAAACCATGATAAAAAAATAAGTGTCTTTTCTTGGTATCCTTATAGAACTTCAGGTATGAGTAGTGTCATTAGTTATTTCTAGCTAAAAAGTCAGTGATGCTTCACTAATTTTAATTTTTTAAATATTTTTAAATTATTTTTAAAATCTATAATATTAAAAAATAATTACTGACATAAAATTATTGTTATGTAAAAATAATAATGGTTTAATTACTCTGCTGGTCCCTATAGTTTCACAAAATTTTCAATTAGGTCCCTATACTTTTTTTTCTTTTAATTGAGTCCTTGCACCAATTTTTTTTTAATTGGGTCCCTACACTTTTTTCTCCTTTTATTTAGGTTCATGTACCAATTCTCTTTTTTTAGTTGGGTCCCTATAAAATTAAGCCAATTAATACTAAGAGAGACTTATTTGAAAAAAAAATTTGGTGCAGGGATCCAATTAAAAAGAAAAAAAAGTATTGGGACCTAATTAAAAATTTTACGAAACTATAAGAACTAACAAAGTAATTAAAATTAGATTATTAGATGACAATTCAATCAAATATGTTAAACTAATTAATAATTCTCATATATTATCTCTAGATAAAGACAATATTATATGAATGATCACTTTATTAAATTATAACAATTAAATATACAAAATATATCATTAACTAAGTAAAAATTAGTGATGTTAAATGTATATAAAAAGAAGTTATTTGTATAAAATATATATTTAAATACGAAATACATATTAAAAATATATAAAATAAAAAAAGTAAAAAAATCTCTAAAATTAAGGAAATTTTTACGTATTCAATTTTAATGTATTGAACATGTAAAAAAAATTATATTATCATCTAATTAAATTTATACATTTAAATAATTTTTTAAACAATCAATTTAAAAACTAGTTTTTTACTAATATGACAATACACCATTAAAAAGTTCATGTAAATCTTTTACAATATGTATGAAAATTGAGCTTTATATATACACATATGATAAAAATTCTAAGGATATTGTCTTAAGAAATGAGGATAACATTACCTGTGCAATTGCATAAGGTAAAGCAGAATACATTCCAGCAGCTCTTTCTCTATAAAAGACAGTTCTTTCAATTGCTACCACTGGTTGTACAGAGGCTGAATTCTGAATTCCTATGAACAAAACAGCAACATACATTGAACCCATGGCATTGGAAAGATCTTGGCTGCTTGAACTACAAGTCACCAAATAAATGAAATTACTCTCCAATAATAATATTTTCTGTAGAAAAAAATAATAATAAGATTAACAAAAATACTATTTACAATTGAAATCAGCCTAATATATATTTTATATTTTAATATGTATTCTGTACTAATAACTGATTTTAGTGTACATCTAATATAGTTGTAAAATTAAAGTACTAAGGTTTAATTATTTCTTTGCATTTGACTTACTATTTGTCTCCAAGATTCCAAAATATTGTCCCAAAGATCAAGGATATGAACATGGTGGTAAAAAACCGAACTGCCGTGTACGGCGGATTGCGCCAGTACGACCAATGTTGTTTCCATAGGCAAGCTAGGCATTGAACCAGAAACGGTTGCGAATATTGAGTTTGAAAATATAGATCCTTTGAAGCAGGGGCAGGGTTTCCCAATTCTGCTATAAGGTTCTTATTCCTCCTAAATCATCAACAGTGTATAATAATACGGTAATATTAGAAAGACAAAAAAAAATAGTCGAATTTATCTTATTTAGCATTCATTAATTGTTGTAACAATTAATAAATGCTAAATAAGACAAATTCTGATTATTGTTAGCTAGCTTATTTTAATTACCAAATATTTTCGATAATAATAATGCTAAGCATTTTTCATAATTTTGATTCTCTTTATTTATTTATGGGAAAAAAAAGTTCATGCTTAATTACCTGTACAAATCAGAATTTTTGTATATCTCATGAAAATCAACACCTAGATTTAGCTCTTGTGCTGGAGTTGTAACTTCTAACATCCAAGTTGCTGGGTTATAACCATCTTTGATTTTACTAACACCATCAATGCTCTAGACAATGAAAATATTAGAACAAGAGATGTTTTTAGAATCAAGAATTGTTCACATAATTAATTCTAAAATATTACTGAATTTAAGTTGCATCATCACACCTCAAAATACTTGATCAATTGACTCGAGTGACGACCCAACGGTCCAACATAGATTTCTTGTCCTCCACGTTTCAATAGGAATAACTAACATGGCGGATAAAATAGTTAAATATAATATATTTAACTAAATTACTTAATATAACACGTGTTTGTATTTTATCCATCATTTTTATATGAAAATATTTTTATGCGAGCAAGCAATCATGGTATAAATATATTATTTATACCTCATCGAAAGCTTCAAATATGTCGATGCTTGGTTGATAGATGGTGCAAACAACTGTTCTTCCGGTGTCAACTGTATTCCTAACCGTCCTCATAACGATGGCGGCGGCTCTAGCATCTAAACCGGAAGTAGGCTCATCCATGAAAATTATGGATGGATTAGCCACTAATTCAACCGCTATGGTTAATCTCTTGCGTTGTTCAGTTGAGAGTCCACTTACTCCAGCCAATCCAACTAGCGAGTTCCTCAACAAGTTCAATTCCACAAGCTCCATGACTTCCTCAATAAACATCTACAACCATTTCATAGATAAAAAAGTACAACTCATCAATCTCTAATTTCACAACATAACGTCCATTTGTTAATTAAGTAAAAAAAAAAGGATTAATAGTTAAAATAATTCCTAAAGTGTTAAGCATACATTAATTTGGTCGGCTAAAGTTCAAATATCTTAAATTGATTCTTAAAAAATACAATTATAAATCAGAGAATTGGTTCTCTATCAGTTAGACAATGACACGTCATAATTATTTTGCGACACATTATCTAATTAGTAAAAAAACTAATTTGATTCACTGTTGTATTTTTTAAGAATTAATTTGAAGCATTTGATTTTCTGAAAAATCAAATTGACGAATATATTATCTTTCAAGGACTATTATTAACTCAGAAATTATAGGTACATACCTTTCTTGTATCGGAATCAACTTCGATGGGTAAACGAAGCCATGCTGAATAGAGTAAGGATTCATAGACAGTAACATGAGGAGAGTGGATATCAGTTTGCTCACAATAACCTGAAATTCTAGCAAATGTTTCTTGCTTCTTAGGGTATCCTGAAATTTTTATGCTTCCGTCGATATATCCACCGGTTTTCCGACCGGCGAGAACATCCATCAAAGTAGTTTTTCCGGCTCCACTTACACCCATCAAAGCTGTGAGAACACCAGGCCTAAATGCACCACTAACACCTTTAAGAAGCACTAACCTATCTTCTACCACACCTTGATTCTTCATTTCCTGCCAATTAAAATTTGAAGACTTAGGGCTTATTTTTTGAACTATAGTACTCAAAAAAAAAACTTGCAATCAAAAGCTTATTCGAGATTATTGTAATTGAAAAAAAAAATCTTTCAAAACTCAAAGGGAGATTATATTTTTTTTGGAGCAAATTTTCAACAAAGGGAGATTATATTTATTTTTTGGAGCTAAAGGACGACGGTTGGGGATCCGCAGGAGAATGGTTTTATGGCAGTTTAAAATTGTCGCAAATAGTAAAAAAAAAAAACGCCGCTAATATTCGTATCTATCTGTTGTATAGTATGTGATTTTATTTTTATTAGAGAACTAATTAATTTAATTGGTGGTGTATTAGAAAACCCAAAAAAATATTTATTTGATCCAATACAATATTAACCAAACTTTCCTTAACAACATTGTTTAGAAGCCAATTTTTTATTACAAATTTGAAAATCACATATTACCTGAGGCATATCAACGGAGTATACAACTTGGTCAAAGGTGATAGAATGTGGCTCAAAAGGAAGAACCATGCCTTTTTTCTTCCCATTATTGCTGCTTTTGCTTGAAGCACTAACTCTTGTTGAACTTTCTACAAGGTGATTCAAAAGTTTATTGTCAACATTTAAACTTGGATTATGTATTTCTAATCAAACTCTTATAGTTAAAATTTTAGAGCTTTATTATAGTATTAATCAATTCTTTTCATGGTTATCTTTTAAAATTATGTAAATTTAATTATTTATTAATTAATATGCATGTTAAACCTTAAAAAAAAAAAAACCTTTTGTGGACAAAGGGATTAATTTAAATAAAATAGATACCTATGCGTGGTAATTGAACTTCTTGAGCTATGCCATTACTTGTTTTGCCTTCACACTCATCAATTATTGTTGCTTGTTGCTTCTCAAATGCTGCTCCAAAAAAAACAAAAAGAAACATATATACATGTTAATAGAAACATCACTCTAATTAAGAATCTTAAACAAACGCTAATGCTTGAAGAATAATAATAATCTAAAATTATCTTATTTAACTTAATATTTATAATTATATATATATTATATTTAATATTACTCAGTTATTTTTCCATTAATTAAAGAATGCAAAGTAAAATAATTTTAATTTATTTTGAGTTGGTTTTTCAAACACTAATTATAAAAAAAAATTAAGAGAAAAACCCAAAATAGCCTCTAACAATTACCTCGAGACAACGAGGCTCTTAAAAAAAAAAATCCAACCCGACCCCTAACAATTATCTCGAAATGACAACGAGGTCTCTGTGCCAAAAAAAAAGTTAATATTATTTTTTTTGGCACAGGGACTAATCAGTCCCAAAAAATGATTAGGGATCGAATTGGGATTTTTTTTTTTTTGCCTCATTGTCCTTTCGAAATAATTGTTAGGGCCGAATGGGGGTATTCACTCAAAAATTAAGGGTTTTGATACTCACAATTGAGGAATGTAAGAGCCAGGGTGTATACAATGTTGAAAATGAATGTAAATCCAATTAATGCCCCAACTCCAATCCAATACCAATAAGCTTTTGTGAAGAATCCACGAGCCTCTAGTGATTGAACTCCAAGTGTCTTGTTTGAGTTAGGGGTGAACTATATATAATTGAAGAGAAAATGATGATGAATTAGGCATCAAATTAAATTCATTATTTCTAAACTAATAGTATTATTAGTAGTAGATAGTTTACAATAGTAGTTCAAGAAATCATGATCGATCATCACCTTGTTCCAACTATTTCCAAGGAATTCATTAACCACTATAGCATTTTGAGCATACATCATTGGTGAAATCCAAAAACCCCAAATCCACCCGTCATTGATGTCCTCTGTTACATTAATCAAACAAATCAAAGAATCATCAATAACAAATTGAACTTAAAAACGGGTCCATGACATATATATTATTGACATGAATATAAGTAAAATATTATGTTTAAAATAATTATAATAGTACTTATCTTGATATGTCAAATAATTTCTTATGCTAAAAATAAAATACTAATGATAAATATTACTTTTGAAGCCTGTTCCAAAAGTATATATAAGTAAAAAATTGACGCTTAAATGAAATAAATTAGTACAATATTCTTTTAATCTTAGGTATATTTAAATACTTCTACTTAAATTATGTTATTATAATTTTAATATTAAATTTTTTCTTTATACTTTTACAATATAACATCCCCATACTTGTACCCTACTTTTTTTTCAAAGGAATTCATGTGCCTAATTAATTTAAATAGTATAAGTATACGAAACAAATTTTTAATCCATTAATATTCGTGAGTTGTCTTTTTAACTCTCATTATTGTGATAATTTAGGATTTAGAATTTAAAATTTATGATTTAGCATTTAATGTAAAAATATAAGAGTTTAATTTTGATGTATTACTTACACAATCATTTAATTATATCTATTTTTTTGGATGATTATTCAAGCCGTTATTATAAAAAAAAAATTAATATAGTATTATGTAATTAAATACATATATAAAACTATTTTACAACAACAATATTAAAATTAAATTCAAAAAATAATGTTAAAAGTTAGTAAATATGTAAAACTAAACTTACTTCTTGAAAGAACAAAACCGCCCAATACAAAAACAGCAAGAAGTGCAAATGATCCAAATGTGTTAGCGACGATGAGATTCCTGCCTATTGCGGCGATTGCTCGGAATAAACTAGAAGCCATTTGGCTTGCCAGAAATAGCACCAGGTATTGCTTCAAGAATCTGCATAAACAACATAATGAAGCCTCATCACACCATAAATTAAAATTATATCATAATAAAAAAAATTAAAATTAAAATTTCAAAGAGATTAAACTAAAATTTATCTATAATTATTTATATAAAAAAATGAGTTTGGGAGGTCATTGCCTCCTTCCTTTTTATAAGCTGGATCTACTATTAAAAAATACCGTTAAAATCAATAAAAATAAGGAAATTTTTTATGAACAGTGAAATAAAAAATATACGTATTATATATAATAAATAATTTTTGGTGAATTTTTTATTAAAAAAATATTATTTATTCTTTACTAAAATTTCACTCTTCACCGTAGTATTCTCCAAATAATAATGCCCACTTTAATGATATTTTTTACCTCCAAATATTTGGATCATATCCAATGACATAATATGTGAGAATTATCCAATCAGCAACTTCCAAAAGTGAAATTGGGATTTTAAGGATCCAATTAGGTATAGCATATGCCCATGGAGGGTAGAATAGATGATCCCTTTGCTTGTAGTACACAGGAAGCTTTGCAATCGTCATTGAAATCTCAGCCATTCCATTGAACATAACCATTACTACTGAGAAAAATAGAGCACCCGAATAAACTATTCCATCAATAACTGATTCTCGATGCATCTTAGTTCTTAGGAACAGTGTCATTTCAATTATGGCAATCAGGGTAAGCTGCCAAAAAATTAAAAAAGAAGAGTTAACATGAATGGAAATGACAAAACATGTATGAATGCCATATAATCATATATAAAATTAATGAATTTTATTTTGGTCCTAAAAAAATTTATGCTAGGGTAGTAGGGTGCAACATATTCATTGCTATTATAAGATAAGACATATTACAGTCTTTCGTTAAATTATACTTATTGAAAAAAATTTATATAATATTGTCAAAAGAATTTAATATTTATGCACTGTCAATAAAAAATAAAATTGTACATACATTTAATCATGTAATACTATATCAGTAAAAATAATTATTTTTTTTATTAATCATATGAATAATTATCTAAATAACGAATTAATTACACAATTGTATAAAAGAAATTAATACAAGTAAATAGAAGTGATCACCTGGAATAACTTGAAGATGTAAACAAAAGAGTTCCTTTTCATAAGTAAATACTCTCTTGAAAAATTAGCCTTTAACAACTCCTTCTTGCTGATGCCATACTTGTTAGTTGTCAATGCAGCTGGGTGATTCAAAGACTTGTCAAATGGAGTTGCAAGCTCATCCCCCATTCTTCTACCGACGTGGAACGACTGAAACGCTTCCACGAATTCAGTAACGGTTATAAATCTGTAAGGTTGATCTTTGCGTGCCCAATATTGTTCTTGATCCTTTTTAGAAGTTACCTATAACAAATGATATAAAACTTAGATATATAAAGACTTCTTGGTAATTATTTCATAATATACAGAAATAGTAAATAAAATTTCAGGACCTAATTTACTCAAAGCAAACTAAAATTTTAAAGTGGTTTTTGAGATTCACAGTATACCCTGATTTATTAGTTTTTGAGATACTAATTGCATTATTATTGTCTTCAAAATTGATCTCCGATCACTGTAGGAGTCCTTCGACTCCTTTCAACAGTGACTCAACAAACTAAGTGAAGCGAAGCACTCCAATTCCTCATTGGACACTGGTGAAGCGACGCAATTTGCTTTTGGTGCCCAATGAAAAGAGAAACGACGTTGTTTAATAAATGCAATGCGAGTACTGCTAGGGAGCCAATGGCCTAAGCGTACAATGTGTACAATGGGCTAAATCTTTTGTCCATGAATAAAATGAGCATCACTCATATTATCCAGAATAATCATCCGAATACAGGGATAATAAACATTTCATGTCATAAAACCACTCATTCCAAAAGTTTAAGCAGATTTTGGGGTTCACCAAGGATCGAACTCTTGATCTTTTGAATCTAGAACTCTAATACCATATCATGAAACCACTCATCCCAAAAGCATAACCTAACAAGACAATGTAACACTAATGGTCATATCTCTAATACTTTCTAAACATCCATTGTACACATTGTACGCTTAAGCCATTGGCTCCCTATACTTTCTCAATGCGAAAATCGTTTTAGATACCAATATATATCAAAACGACGTTGCATCTGATATCATTGGACATTGGACGTCAAAAGAAAATGTTATTTCGTCAGTGTCCAACGTGGTAATAATATTGATGTGCTAGTTTATCATTCCATTTGCCGAGGGATCGGAGAACCACTATAACGTCCAAAAATCAATCTCAAAGATAATAATAGTACAATTGAAATCTCAAGGACTAAATCAACACATAACATAATTTTTATAGACTATTTTAGAGATTTAGTTCCCGAAAATAACTAACATTTTTTTATCATGAGAGATATGAATATCAAATATTGGGTTAATTATTCGATAAAAGTAACCAAAATAGATAATTCGTTTGACTTACTTCTTGAAGGAAATCAGCAACAGCTTTTCTCTCAGGGCACTTGAAACCCACATACTCAAAAAAATCAAGAACATGTTCACGGGGTCCTTGGTAGACAATTTCACCATCAGAGATTAAAACAATGTCATCAAAAAGTTCGTAAGTTTCCGGTGCCGGTTGTAGCAACGAGATCAACGCAGTTCCATTAAGAATGTGAACATATTGCTTTAAAGAATTCACAATCTGAAAAGTAGTGGAGCTATCCAAACCAGTTGAGATTTCATCCATGAACAGAGCATTTGTTGGTCCAACTAGCATTTCTCCTGTCGTAACTCGTTTTCGTTGTCCTCCCG
Organism: Arachis hypogaea; assembly: GCF_003086295.3. Taxonomy (NCBI): domain Eukaryota; kingdom Viridiplantae; phylum Streptophyta; class Magnoliopsida; order Fabales; family Fabaceae; genus Arachis; species Arachis hypogaea. Next base: position 2,826,890 of record NC_092054.1, on the reverse strand, counting down.
ATATACCGCGCAACATCTCGTTCCCTACAATTGTATCGGCACAAATATCCAAACCCAAAATCTGCATTCATAACCTTGTAGTTAACACTTTATAGTATTTAATTGTTAAAAAAAATAAAAAATGCTATTCGAACGTCAAAATCAGTTACTAAAATCAGCATCAGTATATTTGTGTATAACTACATATGTATAGTTCAATTTATTTTTAATGTATAATTGTATTTCAATAGGTATTTTATATTGGTGACTAATTTTAGTAGCTAATTAGTGTGTACACGTAACATAATCGTAAAAAAAATACTGATGTCAAAACATAGATAAAAAAGTAAAAAGTAAAAAATGAAATTTTATATAGAACCAAAGAAACACTTATTTCTAGTGTTATTACCTTTAGTACATAATCTGTTACCAAGCTTGCTTCTTGTCCTCCGGTTGCAGTGGCCTAGTTTATTAGAAGAACCAAATGCCAAATATATTTTATATCCATTATATTAATTTCATATAAAAGCTTCTTTTTTTTTTATGTAATATATAGATTCTTTCTTACCTTCATGTAAACATCAATATCAACATCAGGTTTAATCTTTGCTTCTTTCTCTCTTCTAGACAACTCAGATAGCAAGTCTATCAAATGTGGATCACAAAAAGTTACAACCAATTATATATTATTTTTTTAACCACAATTAATACAAAGATATTGAAAAATAAAAATATATTTAGAGAATGACATGAAAAAAAAGAAAAATAATAAAATGTTTTTATTTTGAATAAAATTTGTCCTTTTTCTTTTTACCCTAAAAATCGGAGATAGTAAAATTAAAATAAATTTTTTTAAATCTTAATTTTACTTTTTTTAGTGAACACAAGTTAAAAAACTAATGTGATGAAGAAACAAACAACGTGTTACAAATTAAAATTAACTAACCATAACGTGATCCAACTCCTTGGCACCTTGCTGAAAAAGTCAACGTTTCTCTAACAGTCATTTCTCCAATATGAACATCATGTTGACTAATATATGCAGCAGTTCTTTGAGGTACGAACTCATTCATTTCATGTCCATTATAACTCACTTTTCCAGATACCTTTAGACCAAATATAATAATAGGCATCCAAATTAGATGGGAAAAAAATTAATTAATCAAAATATTACTTTTCTTATATATACCATGTTTAACTAAACCCTTTACAAAGGGTTTTGGTTTTGGAGCATTAGTGCTTAATAAAGAATTTAGTCCATACAATAATTACTAGGAAATTAAAGCATGAATTGATTTCGACTACGTTACATGTATACCAAAATCAGCACATGTTGAAATATAAATATACATTAAAAATAAATTAAATTACACATGTATTTATATACAAATATACTGATGACTGATTTTAGTGACTGATTTTGATATATAACTAGCATTTTTGAATTTATTTAGATAGTTTAATTTACTTACTGGAAACAACAACTAGGTCTTGTCCAATTAGTTGGGACTACATGAATCGAACAATGTTCATATGAATTTATTAATCCATTCTAAATAAATTAAATTTCTTAAAACTGAACATATATATAGTACTTCTCCAACAATTCAATGCATGTAATGAAGAACAAAATGATAAGATGCCTGTATTTTTATTTTTAAAAACTTATAAAAAATAGAAAAATAAAATTTTATATTTTGTGTTTATATTATCTTTTTTTTATAAAATTTTAAAAATAAAAAAATATTAAAAATATAAACTAAACACAATCTTAATTTTTACCTTGAGACTTGGATCAAGTTTTCCTGATAAAGCTAGAAGAAGAGTGGTTTTTCCAGAACTTGGAGGACCAAGAAGCAATGTCATCCTACGAGGTTTAATTATTCCACTAACATCTTTGAGGATAGTCAATTGTTTCTTTTTGCTTGGGAGAATGTGGAAAAAAGTCAAAACACTCTACAACACACAAGTGATAATTATTCAAGATTAATGTGTGACTAATTTCTTAACAAAAGAAACACTTAAGAAAATAATTAATTAAATAAAAAAACAACATTAATTAATCTTCCTAAGAAGTCTTACCTCAACTAGATTAGTAGCAAAGTTTATGAAAGTAGGCATTGCTCTACTCCCCACATAAGCTTCAGCCTCAACATTTAGGTGCTCAAATCGAACTTCAATCGTTGGAATGTCAATTCCAACTCTAAAATAAATAATACATATAACAATCAAACAAAAAATTATTAAAAAAAGAAAAGACATGACAAAGGGAGAGAGAAAATAGTCAACAAAAAAGGGAGAAATAATAAAACATTATGAGATAATTACTTAGTATATATGCAAATATCTTTTTATTAATAACCCATTTCATAATTTTTAAAAACTAAATAGCGGCAGTTTGTGTCCATCGCAAAACAACAAGAAAATCCTCTTTGAGTATAATGTGGCGGTTTAAAATTACTGTCATACAATCTGACACAAAATATCTTAACAGCAGTGATTATATCAACGGTTTATAAAAACTGCCGCAATAATTAATTCCCATGCTAAAGGATGTTGATTGAGAAACCGCTGGAGATTGGTTTTGCGGAAATTTATAATCGCCGCAAATAACAAAAAAACTGCTGCTATTATCTGTTTCTGTTGTAGTGTGATAATTTATAATTTTTAATGTAAAATTAAACCATATTCAGTATGGTAAATGATAGAAAAAATTATAATCTATAATTTTTAGTGTAAAAATTAAACCATATCCAGTATGGTAAATGATAGAAAAAATTATAGATAAAAGAATAAGAAAAATTAACCAATAATTAAATATTTTTTATTCTGATTAATATACATCTTTTTTGTATATTTTTTATTTTTAATAATAAAAATTGTTGATAAACAGCAAAAGAAGATAAATATTTGTCTTTTGCATTTTAAAAAAATGTACAGAAAACGTACAAAAAATTGTGCAAATATTATTTCTAATAAATTTAATAGTAAAACAAAATAAGAATCATGATGAAAGAAAATGCAAAGAGGAAAAATAAGACTAATTTACACCTCCCATGCAAATTAATTTAGAGGACCAAATTGAATACATACCCAAAAGGAATTAGCCATCTTACAGTTAACTCCATTCAGAATATTCCTATTATCCTTTCCAATTAGTGAAAACAGGGGAAATTGGAAAAATTTTGTATGCAATAGTTTGAGAATTTAATTTTGATACACCGTCAATATAAAGTAGTTTTACATAAATATTATTCAATTATGTAATGTCATATTAATAAAAATAATTACATTTCATATTAATCACGTGAATGATTATCCAAAAGAATAAATGTAATTGTACGACTGTATAAAACGTTTTACACTGCTAGTGCATCAAAATTAAACTCATTGTTGATGTCCTTACAAAAATATTAGAACAAAAAAGAGTAGAGATTTTGCAAAATTACCTATCAATCCTTTCTCGGAGCTTCAACAAGAAGTTCTCATTATCCTCTTCAGCAACCTTGATCAATCTATCTAGAAGCTTCTGCCTATCTTGGAACCCAAGCTCAGTGATGTCAATCTCATTAGACACACCTCTAGATGTGGTTAATAACCCTTTTCTCAAACGATTATATGTTGGTAACTTCTCAAGTGAGGCCCATTTAAGAGCTTCTTCATCATCTTCTTCTTCTCTTTCATTTGAGAAAACCTCTCTGCTTGTTCTGTTTCTCCAAAGTGTTGAACTTCTTGTTCTTAAAGTATTGCTTGCTCTGTATATATCACTTCCTTCCATTGATTATTCAAAGACAACAAACAACAAAGCTTGAAACTTTAGCTAAAACCCACCAAAACCCAGAAGGCTTTTTTCATTATTCAAGTCCTAAAGGGAATTAAAATCAATTACAAAGTGTGCTTTGACACCAATATATTATAAAAAAAAACTACAAAAGTGTTAACTAACTGATGATGACTCTAACGTGTAATTGCATGACTTATTAATTTCTATATTTCTAGTTACATGACGGTTGAGAAGAAAACAATTCAATTGTTGCCTAATTACTGTGTTGTGAGACCAATTTGGGATAATTAGTCGGCAAAAATGAATGCGAGTTATAAATACAAGAATTTATGAAATGGGTCATGTGAATTCTAAAGAATATTAAGAAACCTTTCGGCTAAGGTTTGATGAGAGAATTGCAATTGTGAAAGAAACCCAACTATTTGTGTCAGCAGGGGACCTCAGTCACAGTCTTTCTTACGTGGCAAGAAATTAAAATTAAGAATTAGCCAAGAAGTCCAACCAACCTTTTGTTTTTGATATTGAAGTGGCAATAGTATTTTTTAAAAATATAAATTGTTGGCGTGTTATTTTTAAATATGGAACCGTTTAATTAGAGAGATAGAAATTGGATTGTCGGATTTATTAGAGGTACAGAAATCAAACCGTCCGATTTGTGTTAAAAAAAATTTAAAAAATTTGAGGTACAGAAATCGGACCTTCTAATTTGTATACCTTCTACAATTTTAAAAAACACCAAAAATTATAATGTTAGAATATATTACTACTTTTATTTCTATCCCAAAAAAGAGCCAAGTCTAACACCTTTAGCTCAATATCTTAATTCTATATTTTTATCTATACTTTTAAATATTATTAATTAATTATTCAATAAAAACAAAAAATTATACTAATCCTAGAATATTATCCTTTTTCAAATTAATAACTTAATGGACATATTATTTTGATATTAATTGTAATGTTATTATCAATATAAAAAATTTTACATAATTATTTAATTAAATTTATATATTTAAATTCATGTTTAAATGGTAATATACAATTTGATGATTATTGTACAAATTTATCGATATATTAAAATTAAATTCTATTATTTTTAATATAAAATTTATTTATAACAATTTTTTTTATCAAATTAAAATAATATCGTCAATTTTAAAATGCATATTATTATCTTTCTTAAAATTAGTTAACTTATTTTTAATTTCGATCCTTATTTTAAAAGAAATAATTTTATGACAATAAGCGTAATCTAGAACATTCGAAGCAAGATGTCTTAATAATTTAATTGTATTCACATCATAACTATGGTTTTTTTTTTTTTTTTTTTAATAATAAACACCTTAAGTTTATTGAAAACTTTTAAAAAGAAATTATTAAGAATTAAAGTATTTTGCTCTTAAGTCTTAACATCTTTTAATAACAATAGTTTCAGAATATTTCTCCCTAAAACCCTAATTTAAAAGTTGACACATTAGCTTTCTTGTTTCGCTTTCACTTCAATAAGAACTTGCGTTCTTGACAAGACATAACCTATCAACTTAGCACACATTAAATCTAAGGAACTAAATACTAATTATAGTATACACAGATTAAATATTGGGCTGTGCTGCACTTCTCTAATTCAAAATTCAACTGCATCATTAAAAGAATCGGTTGCATGAACAATTACTTAATCCATTGTCCACGTGATTCACGAATCTTTTATGTGTATGTATTTACAAGATAAGGTTCAACTTTTGTATATATATTGTAGGGCTGTCAAACGGCTAACCCGGCCCATTTAGACCCGACTCGTTAAGCCTGTGGGTTAAACAGGCTGGCCCGTTTAAGCCGGTTTTATTTGCGGGCTAGAATCTTCTAGTCCGGACTGTTTATGGTCAGTCCGATGGGTTAAACGGGCCAACTCATTTATCATTTTATTTTATTTTTTGATGGGTCGGGTTTTCGGGTCAGATCGGGAGAAATATTAGCTAAAAGTGTTACTCTTTAAAAAATATGTAAAAAAAAAATTAAACAGACCAACCCGTTTAACCCGTCATTTTTTTGGGTTAATCGGGCTCAACCCGTTTAGCCCAAAATTTAAACAGACTTAATTTTAGAGACAAAATCCACCCATTTAAACGGGTAAATGAATTGGCCCGATGGATTTAGTCCATTTTGACGGCCCTAATATATTGATGATAAAAAAAAACCTATATAAACATTTAAATTTATGTTCTTCTATCAATCATAAGTTAACTTATTTAACTATTGAATTTAATTTCATGTATTGACAATATATAGTCATATAATTATAACTGTATTTTTAAATGATTATTCATGCAATAAATATAAAAGATAGTTATATATATATATATATAATTTTGGATTTGTGTCTATATAACTTTAAGTCAAGTTTATATCATCATAGAATTCTGTTGTTTGTTTTAGTACGCCTTTATTTTTATATATAAAGGTGAATATAACAAAAAAAAAATTAAATATAATAAATAGAATTTAATTTTGATATATTTACGTTATAAAAACGTTTGTACAGTTATTTAATTTAAGCCAATTAAAATCATTCCCCTTTTTATGTAATACAGCTTACAACATTAGTCAGGTGATACACACTATGATATGAGTGATATGTGAAAGTCAATTAGGTTGGCACCACTTATTTATTTTTCTTATTCAAATTCAATAATGGTTACACAAAAAGATAAGAGTGCTTAAAAGTCAAAAAATTAGTTTGGTATGCCTAGGTTTTGAAATTAATATGAGACCATAATCCCCAACCTAAAAGGCAACAAATATATGCGATTCATATAGTTTTTTCAAACCGTTAAATTAATGCAAGTTTGTCTTATTTGGCACCATTTCTGCTAGCATCTATCTCTGTTCTTGAAGACTACTATCTCCGTGTATAAGTATTTTGAGTTAATCACATATCTTTATTTATAAATTTTTTAAGATAATAAATAATTAGATAAAATATATTTTATTATTTTTGGATTAAACTAAGTCAAATACTTTTAGAGTTTAATTTATGTTTAATTACTATATTAGTCTTTATATTTTTATAAAAGGTTTAATTAAATCACTATAGTTTAAAATTTTATAATTTAATCTTTATATTAGATAAAAAAATTAATTAGGTCTTGACTAGTAATTATCTATAAAAAAATGTAATAATTTTAGAATATTCTCTTATAAATTATGAACATCCAAGAAAAAACTTAACTGAAAATTTTTATCTTGTATAAAAACTTAATTACAAATTTTAAAATTATACGTATCTAATTAAAATTTTATAGATATAAGAATCGACAAAGTACATAATTAAACTTTTAGTTTAAATATGTCATTTGGATTCACTTATTTTAAACCTTTTTATGTTGTTATCGAATTATATACAATCACCTACACTAACAAATAGTTGACTAATTGACGTATAAAATATTTTACATTGTCATTCAATAAAAATCATTATTTTGATAATTATTCAGTTAGTAGTTACAAAACTTATGTACTAATATATGATTAGATATCTATATAAAAAAATTATTTTGTAGTAATAAATGTCAAAATTTAATTCTACAACTAAAGAAAATTATAATATAATATTATGTCAAAGTTCTTCTGTTTCTTTTTTTGCCCTTTTCTTTCTTTTTGGATGGATATTATTGCAAAGTTCAAGCAAGGAAAAGAGAGAGGGATGGCCCAACAAGTTAGTCATGAGATGGTCCATATTTTGATCCAAAACATAATTATGTGTGTGTCCGTTAGAGGAGATTTCATTAAATTTTTTGGGCACATTCCTAACACTCGTGTTCCAATGGTATATTGTTTGATCCTTGTTATTTATTAAAGGTTTAATACTTTAATTACTCTGTTAGTCTCTATAGTTTTGCGAAATTTTCAATTAGGTCCCTATACTTTTTTTTCTTTTAATTAAGTCCTTGCACCAAATTTTATTTTTAATTAGATCCCTATACTTTTTTTTCCTTTTATTTAGGTCCCTGCACCTATTTTTTTTTCTTAATTGGGTCTCTATATAATTAAACCAATTACTGTTAAGAGGGAACTAATTGAAAAAAAATTTGGTGCAATGACCCAATTAAAAGGAAAAAAAGTATAGGGACCTAATTGAAAATTTTGCGAAACTATAGGGACCAACAGAGTAATTTTTTTTTTTTTATCAAAGATAGGAGACTATGCCAGTTGAGCTATTACTCATTGGCTAAAAACTTGGAAGATAAGGAGACTCGAACCCGCAACCTCTTAATTGAGTAGGAGGAATCTATGCCATTTGAGTTATAACTTATTGGCGACCAACAGAGTAATTAAACCTTTATTAAATGACGAAAGTATATGCACTATGTTGCCAATAATAACACTGAGCCAACCAACTTAAGTTGGACGAGTGATTAGCTCCCTCATCCGCTTAAGCAAGTATCGAGACTTTGAATCTTGCGTTGTCTTGTATACGCAGCAACTCATTAGCCAACAGCAGACTCTTAAATGGAATTCAATCCACGAACGATTAGTCCTTAACTTGTCGGGTTGAAAGTTATCGTATGCAACCAAAAAAAAAAATTAACAGTGAGCCTAACATAAAAGTACACACCGCATTCAAAAAACCAACAAAACTTTGTCTTCATCAAATTCTATGTTGATATTATTTTCTGCTTGTTTATATAATTCTTAATCCTTGATTAAACCTCTTTATCTCAATCCTGTAGAATAAAAGCAAGCTTAGAGTAGTAAAAGGAACATTAACCAGAAGAGAAAAGCAGCAATGATTGGAGAAGATTAAAATTTGCAGAACAAAATCAAAATTCAGAATCAGTTTGATTTTGTAAAATGAACTTCTCATCATATATAACAAAACATCCCCAAGATACCTACATTTTCATGTATGTATGTTTGTTTACAACAGCTTCTGTCAGTGATCAAGTGTCTAACATCATTCTACATCAGATTGTTCTTTCTCATTTGCAGCACAACCGTTGGTACCCGGAACCAGTTCGGTTTCAGGAGACCTAGAAGACAACCTCTCGTATCTGAAACTCGGGAGAAGTCTATGCCGGCCGATTGTCAGAGTCCGGCTCAGCTTCTCGTAGCCCCACCTTTGTTGAATGTAGAGTACAATTGCAAGAATCATAGCAGTCACTGGAATGGCAATGTCACCAAACTTTGAGTAGAATTCCAAGCTTGGATTGACAAATTCCGAGTCCTCGGAAAGGTAAGGAGTTGGAGCCGGTGCTCGAATGTAATCATACACATGAGGAAGAATTCTGACCAAAGTTATTCCAATATAGTACAGTTTTCTGAGTGGTTTACAATGAATCTGCCAGATCAAGTTCCCAGTAATTTGTGGAAACAAGAAAAAATCTTCAACAAGACCACAGTATTCTTCCAATTCTCTTAACCAATCTGGAAGCAAATGAGAACTTTCGCCATCCACCGAATATGTCTTTGCTCTAAGAGGCTTCTGGCCGGCCTTCGTGCCATGAACTACTAGAACAATGACATATCCAATCAGATGCATGACAAAGGTACAGAGTAATACAAATTTATCACTTGGGAGACCAAGTGGTTCGTGAGAGGCGCGAGTTTGCAATCTGATGCGAGACTTCCACACCTTCTGACAAAGCCGAAGAGTTAGTAGCAAGGATACAATCAAGAGCAGTTTCACAGTGTAGTCAATGACATGAAGCCATTCACTGCTCTCAAGTTCACCTGATGCTGACACATCATAGGATTCCGAAGCCATTCTCTTGAAAAGAGCTTCAGCACCTGTTATCAATGGAATGCTATATCCAAGAGCTTGAATACCTAGCACAACAAGAGATACATACGGAAGCGAATCCACATTATCTTTTATATAAAACAGTTGGCTTAAAATGCAAGTAACAGCTAGTGTAAGCGTCAAGATGCGAAGAATCCCTTCGACACCTCTGCGTGAGAGGACATCCTCACGCTGCTTCCTGTATATGATTGGAAATGTTTGAAGTTTTATTGAATCAAAGCGAAGGGCATCATCGTCGGTTCTTTGACTTTCTATAGAAATTTTAGCTGTGGGATTGGCCAGCCACCGAGCTTTTATCGGAGGATAAGATATGACCACCTCGATCAAACAGTCCAGCCCAGACTCAAGGTCATAACTCTGATATAAGACCTTCCACGATGCTCGCACATCTCTACAGCCGATTAGATACATCTTTCCGACATGTGGATCATAAAGACCCTCCAAAGATACCACTGAAAAATTATTATAAGCTTTTCCAGTAAGAATGAGTTGTGCAGATACATTTATAAGAAGCTGCTTTTCTGTATATACATCCTTGACATGATAAGGTGTTTCTTGTTCCCAAGTTGAACCATTTCGGGCGTACCAATACCGGCCAAACAAAGGACCAACAGATAGAATTTCTATCTGAATGTCAACCCTTGGGGCCTGGATATTAGGCATAGGATCAGGATAACCGGAGACATGAAAACTGAGATCTTCTGAAAGAAGTGACAGACTATCTTGGAATGCCTCACTATCTTCCAGTTTGGGGAATGTCAGCAGCGATTTCTTGACTGAAGTTGTAAAACTGAAGGGCTCGTTTCTTTCCAAGACAGTGCCAGCCAAGTTAATCTTAGAGTAACTGTAATTTGGATGAGTGAATTTGAAATAATTCCAGAGCTCCGAAGGTAGCACAAACTTCTCAAAAGACAGAGGAAAGAAGGCATTCGCATTGTTAATGGGAGACAAAGTCCCCAAGATAATACTGCGCTGCTTTATCGAAAAAGTGGTAGGGAGATAGATACAGATCCGAGTGTTACAGCTACTCTCTTTGGCATTGATTAATCCGAGGCAACCAACCATGCAAAGCTGTCCACTAGAGGACTTCCAGATCCCTTCGGCCGCAAGAGACATGTTGTTCGGACCAGATCTCTTTGCAGCAGTATATAAATTTTCTGATGGAGAAACTGCTCTTAAAACTGCAGATACTCTAGCAGAGCCGGCATTTCGATTAGTAGTTGGTTGCTCACAGATAACAAGCTGCATATAAAGTTTAACATCTTGAAACCCTCCATCTGTTGTTTTGATCGCCTTATCAGACAAAAAGGGACCTAACTTACTGCAGAAATCATCAGTGCCGTTGCATCTCCAGTTCGGCACGACATTTAGAGGCTGCTCTGTGGTAATTTCTTCAAGGATTTCACAGAATCTTTCCCCTTGATAAACACCAATGCCATCGGTTGTTGTGTTATCTTTATAAGGGTATGGACTGCATGCCTTGGACAAGACATGTGGGGTGGCAAATTTGTATTTCGCTGACTTTCCCAATTGTGATGATATGCGAACCGGATCAAAGTATTTAGGATTTGATAGGGGGTTCACACTTCTTAACTCTCCATTGATGATCCTGTTTGTTAATGTGAATGTCATGGGATATCGAAGAACTAGAAGAATTTGATCATCTTCTGACAGAGGAATATCACCATGATTCTTCATCCATGACCAAGGATTAGAAGGATCGGCCTCTCGAGTCGGAAGCATTGTACTCCCTAACAAACACAACACTCTTTCCCCACCATTCCTCCTTGATTCGGTGTAAACACCTTGAAAGGAAACCGAGAGCTGAGAATGGTTTGGCCATAATAGGAATTCAGGATTCCCACCATAATTACTATCCAGAAAGCTACCATCTCGAGTAATTCCCATCATCATAAATCCATTAATAGGAACTGATTTCTTCAACCGGTGGGCATGATCAACATCAGTCACCCAGAAAGATACCAACCTCAAAGGACTACGGTCTTCGGCCAAGGTCCCCGGAGATTTCCCGGCATCAAAAGGCATTATTGGAAACTTACCCTCATTCTGCATCCAATCCCCATTGACAAATGAAAGCTCTCCTTTCATACCAGTCACAGCACTATAATCAGATCTCAATTCAGATGATGCAGATAACACAGAAGCACATTGTTTCTGAACTTCACCGATCCGATCATAACTATATGTTGGATGCGAATTCCTCTCAAAATTATAAGCATCCTCAGGGAAGTATGAGTTTGCAACACCAATGAAGAACAGGTGACAACAAACACACCAAAAAGCAACAACAATAGCTGAAAATGGAAACCCCATTATTCCAATTTCCAACCTAAAACCAAAACAAAATCCCCTCACCTTCTCTTGGTAATTTCAGCGAACAACTAGCATACCCAATTGCTTATTCTTGTAAAATCTCAATAAGAAACCGGGCTTCATTACCAATCCAGGGTGCATAAATCAACCACAGCTCACACTCTCAAATAAGATCTCGCTAAAGACAAAGGAAAATAAACAAAAAATAGTAAAAATTCTAAACTCAGGTAAATCACAAAAGCAAAAGCAGAAGCAAATAAAGAACACAAGTGAGTGAACTAACCTGAATCAGACACAGATCAAAGTTCCATTTTTTATATATTTTGTATCTGCTGTAATTGCTGTTTGATATGAATGATAAGGGCAATGATAATCCAGTTTTAGTTGATAGTATTATGAAAATGAGGGGTGTTGTAGAAATGGAGAAAGATTCGGTTTTTGGAATTGGAGTTAGAAGAAAGGGTTGAAGAGTTTGGGAAAGGAGTTGAACAAACGCTTCTGAAGTGTGTCCGAAGACTTTGAAGTAGCTGTCTTAGTGTCTGGTCTGGTTGGTCTTTCAAGATCCAAAGGACTCAAAATTAATTAAACAAAAAAATAAAATAAATAAATAAAGCATCAAGTGGGTATAAATATTGATTTTATTTATGAATGTGAATATATTAAGGTGAGTTCTACGGTGCTTTTTATAGTGTCTAAATTGCTTAACATCTTTTTTAAAGTAAAAAATAAAATATTTAAAATAAAAAACAATTCATGTAAAATTTATTAAATATTATTTATTTATCTTTTTTAGTAACTTAGGTACAAAGTGATAGATACCATAGCATTCACCATATATTAAATTCATTATGAGAAAACCATGATAATTAATGTGGGATAAAAGCTATACATTATTATTATTATTATTATTATTATTATTATTATTATTATTATTATTATTATACTTGCTTTGGAAATTTATTTATACATTATTATACTAAAAAAGTTTATTTAATTATTACCGTTATTGTTCACATATATAGTAAATATGCAATATATTGATATAAATGAATTTTTATTATTTTTTTCGTAGAAAATAATTCTCATTTTCTTACTCTATAAATTAGGATATTCCTTTTTGTATTTATAATTAACTACTTACATAGTAGAAGGGGTAAGTGGTTTCCTAGAGTCTTTCTAATGTGATAGTTTAAAATTTTAGATCTTTGGAATCACCTTCTAAACCAACTAATTAATTTTCTATTAAGAATAGGGATATTTAATTTGCTCACACATAAATTGTGTTTAGGTTGCGTTAAAAATGATGAAATAAATATTTAACATAAAATAAAATAAATATTCATTCACATACAACAATGTTGAAGTGGTCCTTTGCAATGTTCAACATAAGTGAATACTACTAACTAATTTGGATTGGTGTAGTAGTTAACTTATTAGTCCGCTTAAGTAAATATCAGGGTTTGAATTCTGTTTATGCATGCAGCAATTCATTGGTCAACAACAATACATTAGCGAACAACAAATCTTTAAATAAAACTCTAATTTGCAACGGATTAGTCATTGACCTGACGGATTAATCATTGACCTTCTGGGTTGGAAATACCATGAAAAACCACAACATAAGTGAATACTACAAAAGTCTTTTAATTTCCTTTGCTAATATATTATTAATGTTGAAGTGGTCCTTTGCAATGGGATGGAAGGAGCTTTGCTTATTTTTGTGAAAATGGTTGTTATGGGTGATGAAACACACAATCATCTTAACTTCACAAGCAAGTTAGGTGAGAACTCCATTTTATATCATAAAAGCTCTCTTCGGACTTTAATCAAAGCATTGCACCATCTTATATTATTGTTTTCATTAAAGTTTAATTATACATTATTTAAGTAAAGAAGAGTTTGTTGATCTTTAAAATATAGTAATGCTAAATAGATAATAACTTAAAATTCTTTTATTTAACTTAGCATCCATAATTTAAGTTATATAATATTTATAATTACATACCTATTTTATATAGAGCTATTCAATTATTGTTGCAGTAATTACAGAATGCAAAATAACAAAACTTAATTAACGAGTCTACTTTTTTTTTCCATTCATGTATTTTAATTTTTAGATATATAGTCCCTAGAAAATATACAAACTACAACACATATCATTGTTGATGTCAACACTAATATAATTAATAATTGTTGATGCTTGATTGCTTGGAGGGTTGTTTGTATGTCACTACTTATAGCTTCGAGAATGAAGGATGTACATCTTATCACTCGTTTTGCTTTATTCATAGAGGATTATTATTATTATTATTATTATTATTATTATTATTATTATTATTATTATTATTATTATTATTATTATTATTATTATTATTATTATTACATTTAAATTTAAATCTTGTTATATGATTTTTTTTTTTTTTTTACTCTTATATGGTTTACATTAGGCTTGATGCGAACATTTTCCTTTATTTATTTTAGATTTTGTTAATGAATATTTCAGGAAGTTAGAATATTTGTTAAAGTTTAAAAAATTATGAAAAAATTTTATAACATATATAAACTTATGATTTAATAAATTCAATACATTGGAAAAATATTATTAAAAAAAATCGTATCATGTAATTCTAAAACATCATTAGCAAAACTCTTTATTTCATGAAAATGTTGCAAGTGCATTATATTTTTCATTTTTTTGGTAACCGCAATAATGTAATATTATTTAGCTTCTGGGGGTGCAATTTTATGTCATCTTCATTCGTAATTTCATATGATCTTCGGTTGGTTTAATATGGGTTAAATTTGATGGCTACCTCAAAATAATCCAACAGAATATACTTATTAATATGGTTAGCTTAAACCCTAATAAAAATAATCAAAACAAGAAAAAAGAAGGTGGTATGCTCTTACTATGATTTAAACCCCAGTGTAATATTATCTACTCAAATATTACCTACTAAAAAGCATCTGTGGAAAGATATTTGTCAGCTGCAGTTTAAGGATAGTGCAATAAAGGATAAGATGATTGTGGGGTTGTCTATGGAGATGGGAGACGGAAGACGAATTCGATTCTGGGAGGATATCTGGCTACAAGGTGGTCCGTTAAATATGAGTTTTTCGGGGCTCTTCTCCATTTCAAACAAAAAAGAATCAGTTACAGGGAATTGTGGGTTTTGGGATAGGTTAGGATGGATATGAAATTTCTAGTGGAGGCAAGATTTATACTAATGAGAGCTCGATTTACTGGCTCAATTGCATAAGATGCTAAGACCTGTTAAGCTGGCATATGATAAGCAAGACAGAATTTTTTGGAAGTTTGACAAAGAAGGTATATTTTCAACTAACTCCTTTGTGCAGGTACAGTCAGAATCGCTCCCGGAGGACATAACCAGCTACAGTTTCACAAGAACCCTATGAAAAGGTTTAGTGCAGCCACGAGTTGAGCTATTTATTTGGTTTACACTGATAGGAAGAGTGAATACTAAATAAAGGCTGCTTAGACTGGGAATTATTAGTCAAGGTGGTAACATGTGAGTTTTGTGTAATAAAGATTGAACATATTCATCATTTGTTTCTAGGTTGCAAGTTTACTTGGCAGGTGTGGTGTCATGGCTACTTGAATTTAGGAGATCGTGGATTATTCCGGGCTCTCTAAAAGAACACTTTGAGAGTTGGACAGGTGTGGCTAACAGAAAGATAGAGCGCAACAAGTGGCTTATTTACTTCTTTTCGGTGATTTGGAATACCTGGCTAGAAAGGAACAGTCGAATTTTTAATAATAAGAAAGGGAGTGCAGATGAGGTATTCCAGAAATCTTTAAACAGTGTTAGAGAATGGAGTAGTTTAGATCATTTTTGTTGTTGATGGCTATGCTGGAGATGACATTAAAAAAGTCGTTTTCTACTTGTTCATATTGTAGTTTCGATTTGGTTGTCGCTCCACTTTATTGTGTTGAGCTCTCTTGTTAAAAAAAAAAAGAAAAAAAAAGAAAAATTGAAGAGAAGTAGAGAACACAGTGACACAACCTTGTGTCGATGTTGGAAAAGTAAAGTAATACAACCCGAAAGGCCCAATCTACTTTATTTTTTTAATAACGATAGATATTTTTGTTTTTTAGTTGCAGATAGAACCTATCTATAATATAATTACAACACAGGACCCAAACAAAATAGAACAAAAAAATAAAAAACACATATGGGTACATCTGTCCAAGAAAAATCAAACAAATCACATATGGTGGGGACAATTGTAATTCTTTTTTTCTGGTCCTCAGGATGCGGGTAGGCGGAGATTTGGGATCTAGGTGGGTTATGCGGGTCGGGTTAGGTTCTGGTTGTGTGGATCAGGTAGGTCAAGTCCAAAAAAAAATAATAATAAGTATTTGTGAACAAAGTATTAAATAATAAAAACTAATTTGAATTCGTCTATTTGTTAGCTCAATTCTTATACTGAGTTTTAATTTAAGATGTATTAGTCTTTGACTTGTAAAGTGATACAATAAAATACAAAAAAAAAAGTATAGTGAATATTCGAATGAAAATTTTATAATTGTCTTCTTATGAAGATACTTCTTTTTTATCATTAGATGATAAATTGTAAGATTTGATTTTACTATGTTATAAAAGTGTTATTTTTATCTAAAAATATTGCTATTCTCTTTAAACCATTACTTTCTCCTATAAATCATACTTTAAAAGTGTAGCTACATAAATATTTTTATGGAAAAATATTTTTGACATTTTTATTGGAATAGATGCTTAAATAATAATGTGTCAACTTATTCGTTTATTTAAATAAGTGTTAAATTTCTAATTCTGTCTTATTTATGTAGAAATCTATTAATTAACGATATATTTTTAAATAGAATTTTTTTTATAGGAAAAAACGTTTTTCAATCATAAAAAAGCCAATCGACACCTACAAATATCAAAGAAATATCAGTTCTACATAGATAACAAGAAGATAGATATCCCATGTATTGAACTAAAATCTTATAACAAGCCCAACATTCGATTACTAAAAATCTTAATAAGAAGAAACAGATACCAAATAGAATCTCTTTTGTTTCTAAATTTACACACATGTGCTGCAAGTTAATAAGATACATCTTCTTCTCGAATCTGAATATTTTTTTATTCTGAAAGTTTTCCTATAAACAAAACTATTTCTTCATAGAGTTTTTCTTCAAGATCTGAAAAGATATGTATCATCAGAACACCATTAGCAACCATAAAGGCAACCAAATCGCCACCACAAACAAGGAGAAAAAACCACAAATGGATTATAAAATCAGGAACACAAGCTAAGTTCAGGTCCGAAGGAAGGTTATTTTAGATCTAGATCTGGATCTCAAATCTAAATCTCTAAAAGAAAAGTAGAAAAATATAAACAAACCAAGAAACATGAAGCAAAGAGATAAGAGAGAAGACGATAAAGAGGTGGAAGAGAAAAAAGATTAAAGGAAACTGGAGCATAGGAGGGCCACCACAGCCAGCCTAGATTGAGGTGGCGGCAGCGGCCCTCAAAAGAGTTTTGCGGTTTATCTCAACGGGAGAGAGAGAGAGAGAGGAGCTGCGCTAGGGTTTTGAGAAACTTTTTTTTTTTACATTTCAATCAATAAAAGATGAGAAAAATCCAAAACAGCCCCTGACAATTACTTCGAAAGACGAGGCTCTTGGCAAAAAAAAAAAAACCCGGCCCATGACAATTACCTCGAAAGGACAACGAGGCTCCTGTGTCAAAAAAGTCGATATTATTTTTTTTTGGCACAAGGGCTAATCAGTCAAAAAAAAAAAATCAAGGACCGGATTGGATGTTTTTTTTTTAAGGACCTCGTTGTTCTTTCGAGATAATTGTCAAAGGTCGGGTGAGGTATTCACCCGTAAAAGATTAAAAGTTATTTTTAAATAGAATTTATGTATACAATATACGATGAATTTTATGAGTCTTTTTAGAAAAGAAGATCAAAGCAAGTTATAAAGAATTGAAATCTTATAGGTACTTCAAATATTGAAATATAAAACACAATTCATCGTTCTATTAGAAACTTATGAAATTTTTTTTAAAGACTTTATTTAGTATTTTTTTTTTTATATACAAGTCCATGGTAAAAACTTTTCAGAAAATTATCTGCCTTGTTTCTCTAAATAACAAAATCAGTAGCGGCAAATGCAGGGTTTTCTTTTTATATTTTTATGGGACATTTTTCATGTTTGCTTCATTGTTATGTCATTGTGATTTTGTCAAATAGAAATTGTCATATGATGGTATAAAGTAGAATGAATCTATTGGCAATGGCAAATGCCAAATGACAACTTGGGCAGAACAGAAGAAGAAGAACCCTCTGACCCCATTGTCCAATGTCCATTACCCACCTTCTTTTATTTAACTTGATTTGAGCATTCAATAAATTAATATTTCTTCATTAGAAAAAGGCACAAAAGTAACAAATGATTGTGGTTCGTCTCAAACAGAGGAAAAATGTCTGGTTCCTTAAAAATGAGCAATCATGTTTCATGTTTTCTATTCATACCCTTATTTTCTTAGATCCCATAATAATACTATGAAAGTATGAATTATGTTCCCCACTGCACAGGCACCCAAATTTTATTATTTTTCTTGTTTTAACTTATTCTTTTACAAGAACAACATTATTTTCTCCAAACTTAGACCTTAACATGTTACTAATTAATTTCCCAAAAACACACTTAAATGCAGATAACGCCATTACTTATAAATACAATTTATATTACAACACAAACATTCCAACAACATAAATTCACACTTTCTATGAGAAGGTGATGAGAAAAAAAGGCACATAGATTCTCACATACCCAAGTGAGAATTTCCCACAAGATCACAAATTTATTGATCACATCTTCACATCACCATCACCTTCTCTTAATCTTAATCATGTTGTTAATTACCAATTAAACTAGCTTCCTCATCCTTAACCTTCCTAGTAGTACTAGTACTAAACCCAAAACAAGCACCACAATCAAGTTCCCTGAATTTAAGTAACAAATAAAGCACAATCCCAACAATGAACCCTAAAGCAGCACTATTCCCAGTAAGAGAAACCGCAGCACAAACAAACATAACAAAAGACTCTTCTTTACTGTTCATATCTCTAGAAGCCATAGCCAATTCAATCCCAGCAAAAAGCAACAAAACCCCAAGAATCCCAATGGGAAACTGTCCCAAGATTCTCCCAAACGAGTTCCCAAAAACCAAAGCAAGAATCAATTTTGCCAACCCCAGAAAAACCACCGAAGCTCCACTCCTACCTCCGAACCTGTATTGCCCAGCCAAACCACCAGCTCCGTGGCAACATGGCATGGCTCCGAACCAACACCCAACAAAGTTCATCAAACCAACACTAACCGAAACTTTCATAACCGAAGCTTCTCCCTTTCCAGGGAACAAATCCCCAGACAGCTTACAAACCGCAATAACGGAATTCAAAACGGATAACGGAATTTGCGGGATTGCTGCCCGAAAGAATCCAATCTTGAGATCATCCCACGTGATCTTGATCAAGGCGATCTTCGACGGTCCGAATTTCAGATCGCCGAAGATTGAAGGGTCAGAAATGAAACAAATAACAAGGCCAAACAAGAATACTAACAAAGCGGAGGGAATGTTTGATAGGAATCTGATTCTCCTATGGATTCTTGATTCCGATGTTTTATTGAGAGAGTCGGTTTCGTCCGACTCTTCTCTTTGCGTGTTCTCGGCGGCGCGATGGTCGTCCACGCCGGCACCTGTTGTTAGAATTAAAAACAAGGTGGCGGCGAGGGCGATCAGAAGGCCGTCGAGGGCAAGCCAGGACCTCGCTGCGCCCGAAGTTTGCGTGGCGAGGTCCTGCTGGTAGCGGATGTACTTGATGGCGGACATGGCGAAGGAGAGTCCTTGGGAGAGCTGGACGCCGCGAACGACGGGTAGAGGGAGGTAGCGGTAGAGGAAGGACATGAGGCCGGTGGCGCCGAGGAAGAGGAGGACGGCGGCGACGGAGAGTCCGGCGGCGGAGATCTGAGGGATGGAGAGAGGAGGGGATTCGGAGATGGCGACGGCGGCGATGGACTTCATAGGCTGGACGGGCATAGGGAGGCCGAAGAGGAGGCCAGTGGCGATGTTGTAGAGAGCGGTGAAGACGAGGGTGGTGGTGAGGTCAAGACTGTTGACTAGTGAGAGTGCTAGTACGATGGGGATGTAGGTTCCGAGATCTCCGACGGCGCCGGAGAGCTCTGAGGAGAGGCTTGTTTTGAGCTTGATGGTGGAGGGGACTTGGAACCACCGCCAATTGCGGCGGAGGAGTGGGGTGGCGGCGGTGGTTTCAGTTTCTTCATGGATGGAGTGTGCCATTGTGTGTGGGTGTGTGTGAGGTGTGGTTAGTTACATGACTTTAATTTATGATGATATTTTTGTATGGAGTTTAATGTTGACTGTGTATGGAACTATGAATATCAGGTTATCATATTGCCAACTGTATTGAATTTCTCCGTACACTTATTTTATCTCTAAAATAGAAACTAAAAAGAGACTTTTATATATATTTCTCTCCGTTTTTTTATAATTATTAAGGATAGAGCATTTTTTTTATTTTGTTAAAAACTTTTAAAATATTTTTAAATTTTATCTTGTTTTAATTTTGTCTTTGAAAAATATATTTAGCTTTTAAGAATATATTTGTTATAAATAAAAAATTTTTAAAACAAAATTAAAATAAAATAAAATCTAAAAATATTTTTAAAATTTTTGATAAATTAAAAAAAAATTCTCCAAATATTAATTATCTAGAATTCTTTATATAGTATTACATTGATTACATTGTGAAAACAATTCTTTTAATAAAGACTTTTGTGTGAATAAGAATGGAAGAGTAGTTATAACTTTTATTAGAAATAAATAGCTTTGCGTTGATTTTTTTTATGTAGTTATAACTTTTATTAGAAATAAATAACTTTTATTACAACCCATGAATTAACAACTACAAGTGCTTACATGTGAATTAACTAATATAAAATGTATCAGCAACTCATTGGCTAGCAGTAGACCTTTAAATGGAACTCAGATTCGCGATGAATTAGTCCTTAACCTGTTGCATTTGGGAATACCATGAAAAACTAAAAAAAATAAAAAACTAATATAAAATGTATAATTTTATTGCAACTTACGGGTGCTTTCTGAGGGAAGCAACAAGCAAGTTCAAATTATATAATTATATTATTTGTAATTTAAAATTGAAAACTAATGTAAGATTAAATGCGCAAATCTCTATAAGTCCATTACTAAGAATGTTGACGATGACGATGTTATAATGTGATGATGCTCATGCACTTCAAGATTTCTTTATTAAAATAGTTTTTTTTTTTTCATTTCAACTTTCAATGCGTGCACGATATAAACATCTAAGGCTACATAATTAGATTCTAATCGTGGTGTTTATTATTATTATTATTATTATTATTTGAGATTTTATTATTTCAAACTCGATCTTTCATTGTTTTTTAATTCAAGTTTTCAATATATTAAATATGGTAAAAAAAAATTCACAATATGAGATCCATTTTTTTTCCGCTTAAATAGATACTGAAAAAAATCCTGTAATTTTCACAATTCTATTACTTTTATTTATTTATTAATTTGCCCAACTGTTACCTTGATTAGCTTACTGGTGGTTTCCTAATAGATTTTCTGTGTGTCTTGGATTTATACGTGGCACATAAATGATGGTTACCGAAACAAATGAATCGAAGACTTTGTATGTTCTGATTCCATTTTAATAATTGAAGGTTTTATAAAAGATTCTGCCTAGTTCTCTTTAGTTCCACGGAAGCATTCCGGATTTTGTTGCGTAAAAAACACTCTGTTTTGAGCACCAAAGCATTTGGATAATTATGGATTTATTATTAATAATAATTAATTATTATATTTTAAATATATATAAAGAAACACATTTAAAAAATATATTTATAAAAATATTTCTATTAAACATAACTATAAAAAATATATTTTATTAGACACATTCACAAAGATACTTCTATTAAACACAATTATAAATAAGAATTCAGAAGAAGTTGACAGAAATACTATTGGTAATATAACGGGATGGATAAAATATTATTGCCCACCACATAAATTGCAGCAATTGGCTCAACATGACTCACCCTTCAAGACAAAAATGTTGAAAAAACAAAGCAATTTATTTTTTTATTATTTGTTTTCAGTAAACAGCCAATCTACTCTATGATCATTTTTTTCAAACGTACAGTTTTGTTTGTAAGTAAAAAATTGAGGCACACTATTATTGTGTCTGGTATCTTAGTTTGAACACTAATTATTGGTGCCAAACTTTATTTTTATGGGTGAGGATTAGGATGAATCAGGCTCTTCAAAAGTTATTTAGTTATTTTACAAAAAAAAATGAGTTAATTTCTAGTATTAATCACATCTCACAAATAATAAATATTATAAATTTAAAAATAGTTAAAATATCACTTTATTATTTTAGGATTTTTTTTTCTTATATTATTTTGTTATGATTAAATTGTCTATTAAAAATAATATTTAAGGATCAAATTAAATATTTACTTAGTCACCAAAAAAAAAAAAAATTTACTTTTTATTTTTATGAGAAGTGCTAGTGTTTTTGAAATAATTATGTTTAAATATAGGTGATTTTATAAAAGATTTATTATCTTACTACTATTAGAGTATAAATTATTTTATATTCATAATTTCACATAAAGACTGTTATATTAATAAGATATTAAAAATATAATTATTTGTGATATCTCTTTATATCAATTTAAATTTAAAAAAAAAATATTATGACATAAATTTAATAGTTAAGTTGACTATCAAAAATTAATATTACAAATAAATTGAAACTAAATTTAAAAATTAAAGATAAAATTAAATTAAATTAAATTTAGGACAAATCATCAAAATAAAATATTTGAACTTTAAATTTACCGAAATACAACTTTTGCATATTGCATATGGAAATGCAGTTTTTCACTAAAGTATGTAAACCACGAGAAGGGTTCCACGGATTCTGAATGAACATAAACCGCTATACCCTTCCAGCGGTTTACGTTGAGATGCGAAATGGCCAGAAACGATGGTAGGAGTCTTGCAATTTCTGTATAAATAGCAAATATGTATAAATTGCGACAAGGGTCCAACGGTTTGTGTTTTACTATGTCCGGTTGCTGGCTGACTGCTTCCAAGTTCAACGTCGAGAAATGTGGCAGTTGTTGGTGGGACCCAGAACTGGATGGCCCCTGACGTGTTGGTGGGTTCCTAGGAGTATCCTCCTCACTATCCCCCAATATGTGATTTGGCTCATCATCTGGATCATCCTCTCGCATCGCATTTTTAACATGATCCGGCTCACCATCACCTAAAAGATCAGGAATCAAACCAAGTGACCTAGCTAACCTTGCTGAAACAGATGGAGGTTCAGCCAACAGACAACCAGGTGCAACGACAGGCATCGAAGTAGAAGCACCCCCCATCGTCATCGACTGAGGATTCGGCGTTGATGCCTCGGAACTGTCGACACCATATTCCAACTTGGCATACAGCTCGTGTATTCTCACTTCCGAAAAATTGCGCCGACAATGAAACAAAACCTACATGTCTTCGTCCGACCCTATCACAAATGTTTCATACTACACACCAGTTGACACAATGCAATCAGAATCTTGTAGAACACCTTCTTCACCCACTTGGCCCACACAACCCTGTCTTTTGCAATATGCTCGTCTTTAGCTTTGATAAAGTATTTGTTAGAATGGATAAAAACACTCACCGTTCTTCATCAGTGAACTTAACACCGTGCCTTTTGCTTTTTTTTTTTTTTAATTTACTAGAGCAGTGGACTAGAATAAAAAAACTCTCCCCACTATCCATTTGTGAAGGTGTGAAAATGATTCTCTATCGTCACACCACTTCCTATTGGTTGGTATATATAGGCGAATTTGGTGCAAGCATAAACCGCTGGACTCCTGTCGCGATTTATGCATATTTGCTATTTACACAGAAACCATGAGACCCCTACTACGATTTCTGATCATTTTGTGTTTCAACATGAACCACTAGAGGAGTGTAGCGGTTTATTTTTATTTAGAATCTATGGGATCCCTCTCGCAGTTTATATAGTTTTGTGAAAAATTATATTTTCGTATGCAATATACAAAAGTTATATTTCGGTAAATTTAAAACTCAAATGTTTTATTTGGATGATTTACCCTTAAAATTAATTTTAAAAAATTTAAAAATATTAAAGATAAAAAATATATTTTATCAAAAAAAATCTTTGCATAATCATATTGAACCCATTATATCATGATCCCACATGAATCTTTCTTGCAAATGGAGGAATATATGAAGTGGCCCCATTGATAATAATTGAGTTTAATTTTTATCTATAGTTTTTTATGGTGTTATTTTATTTTGAGATGTGCTCAACTATTTCGCATTTATGTTATGGCAACATAATTATAGTACGTAACAAATATAAAGAATAATTTTTATAGGTTCCTTTTTTGTTGTTGATATTTTATATGTCCTTTGGGTATGTTGAAAGTGTATTTCAGAAAAAAAAAATTTTCTGATTGAGTGAAAGGTCGAATAATGATTTGGAATTTTTCTTAGGCAGAAATATTTCACATCAACTAAAACAGAATATTTTTTTGTGGTGACAAGTAAAACAGAATATGATGACAACAATAAGACTTTTAAAAACATATAATATCTTTCTTCTAAAAAAGAAAACCAGAAAGCCAAAATTAATAATTATTTTTTATATGATGGATGAAATAGTGTAATTCGATGATATGAGTTGATATGAATGTATTTATTTGTATAACAAAAAAAAATCGTTATTCACTATTTCATAAATCACATTTTTTTAAATTAAAAAATAAAAATTGTGACTCACGATGTTTTATTTCTTTTTATCTTATCTAAAATCATAATTCACGATTTCTATTAATCTTTTTTAATTTTTTGTCTTATTTAAAATCGTTACTCACGATTTCTTTTTATCCCATATTAGTGTATTACACTAAAACATCATAATATTAATGAAAAACACCAATAACAACTCAATATAACAAAAAATTAGCCTCAATCTTTAGTCTAAAGAAAAAAAAATCAATAATAATATCACTGCTCTCTAAAAATGTTTAAGAGTCGACCCGGTTCGAACTATGGTCCGACTCAAAACATATTTTTGTAGGATTCGAGTTTATTATTTATGGCCGGCACTATTTCCAAGTTGAGTTTGGATTATACTTCGAGTCACTCGACTCAATTTAAAATAGTTTGTTTTCTTTTTTTATAATAAAAAATATTTTAAAATTAAATTAATAATGTTATATTACATTTTTATTTTTTAATTAATATTTTTTATATTATATGATATTATTTTTTTAAATAATTTATTTTTGTATAAATATGATATGATGTAACATTTGTTAAATTTAATTTTTAAAAATAAAATTTTATTAATTTAATATATAAAATTTACAATTTTGTATATAATAATTTTACATCGAATTGACTCGATTTAATCCGAGCTATTTAAAATCACTTTCAAATCAAATCAAAATAAATCTAATATCTTTTAAAATCAAATCTAAATCTAATTAAATCCAATATAATTCGATCCATAAACACTCTTACATCCTACTACTTACCATGACTTTGTGCAAATATTCTCACTATATATGATTGGGGTTTTCTATTTCTCCTTTTGGTAGCTTCTTTTTGAAACGCAAGCTCTCAAAGGCTCAAAATATAACCATAATATTATAATAACTATAACTATATATACACTAATATTGATACGTAGTACTTCATCCAAATTTGTTATATACTGTAATAGTCTAAGCAGTTTCTGAGTTTGGTTTTTCAAGCATACACGTATATAGTTATAGATAGATAAGATTATATGAAATTATGAATCTCCAAAAAAAGAAAGATTGACAATTACATTCATTTTCTTGGAGGAATAACACTTGCAATTTGGGTTATGTTTTGGGGTGTATTTTTTGCTAAAGGGATCTTTTAGGTTGCCATTTGATTTTAAAAAAAAAAATATTGAGAATAAAAAAAATTTAATATTTTTATATTTTATTTAAAAATAAATTAAAATAAATTAAAATAAATTATAAAAATTTAATTTAATTTTTTTATATAAAAAATTTGAGAAGACAAATATAATAAAAAAAATCATTATAAAAAATTTATGGAAATAATAAAAAAATAAATAAAAATAGGTTATATTATTGTTAGTATTTTTGTGTTTTTTATCAAAAATAAATAATAATACAAAATAATTAATTTAATATTTCTTGACACAATATTTTTATTTTTGTTTCATATGTTAAATATAATTTTGTGTTTCTATATCATTGTTTTATCATTGTTTTAGTGTCTCATGTATATAAATAAAGGCATTTTTTTTTCACTGACATGTTCAAACTTCAAAATATCTTTCAACAAGAATCAATTAAATACAAAAAAAAGAAAAAAGAAAGGGAGAATCAATTTTATTTTGTTTTTTAAATAAAAATTCTAGACAATCAAAATTATTATGAGAGTTTTGTTGTTAAAATAATTTGGCATTATTTTTAGTGTTTATAAATTTTGTCTCATTATTCTTTATCTTTTTTGGTAAAAATTTACACACAAGTCTTCGTATAAAATTAATATTTAAGAACCATTAGATAATTCAATAAGTTTAACTAAATTATCAATTTATTATCTAATAATTTTTAATTATCAATTTCTAATAAAATAATAAAAATAATTATACGTGAATCTTTATATTTTTTGTTTTGTTTTATGATTTAACAACTACAATTACAGTCACGGAATCACCCTTCTTTCTTTTTTTTTTAATTATATTTTATACGTTTAATTATTCGGTTGGTCCTTATAATTTCACTAAATTTTTAATTAGGTCTCTATATTTTCTTTTTCAATTAGATCCTTACATTGCTTTAATTTTATAATTAAGTATTTTCTAGTGTAAAAAATATTAGAGTTAACTGAATATTTATTCACAAATTGAAAGTATTTATAATTAAAATTTTAATTAAATCTTTAACCGCATGTATTTTGATAAAAATATTATGTTAATTTTAATATTTTTAACATAAAAATGACCTAATTACAAAATTAAAAGTAGTATAAAAACCTAATTAAAAAATATATATATAAAAACTTAATTAACAATTTAATAAAATTATAAAAACCAACAGAATAATTAAACCTATTTTATAATTCCCTTTGAATTAAACGGCCACTACAATCTTTTGTCCCAACTTTAGGGCGCCAGAAAAAAAAAAAAAAAAAAACATTTTTTTCCTCAAGGTTAATTTTTTTTTTCCGAATTTGATTAGCTTCTTAAAGTTAATCTTGATCCTAACTCCTAACAAATTGAACATATTTAAAACTATAGTAGCATTATTGTTACAAATTAGTCATTGATGTGGGTCACCAACCTTTCATCCCATTTGCTCGTTACACTCACATGACAACAACTACCACATGTAGTTGTTACACTTAAGCTGTGTCATATTGATAGTGTTTGGTGGAGAGACATACTGAGATTGAGAGATAGAAACTAAGAAACAGGGATTGAAATAAATCTCAGTATTCTGTTTGGTGCAAAATGGGAGACCGGAATTGAAACAAGAATGAAACTCTAATTTAATTTGCACAAAGGATAAAATTAAAATTAATAAATTGAAATGAAAGTATTTTAGGTATAAAATGTTATTAAAGTTTCAGTCTCTATCTCTAAAAATTTCAATCCCATGTGTCCCTACTTTTTGGAGGTACTGAAATACTGAAATTTTAGAGATAGAAACAGAAATTTTAGTACCAGTCTCTGAACTAACAAACACGATACTGAATCACAGTCTCTCAGTCTCTCTCTCAGTATCTCAAAACAAACGCTACCAATATTTTGAAGTTGAATAAGGTTTTTATTCTGGATTTTAAATCAAACATACTTATGTATCATAGTTATGATTTAATAATAATGTTTGGAAGAAAAAAAAATTAGTTAAAACAGCTAAAATTTGTCTTATTTAATATTTATTAATTATATCGATAATTAATAAAGATTAAATAAGATAAGTTTGGACTGTTTTTTTATCTAGTATTTTTAATATTTTAATTATAAAAAAAATATTGAAATAAAAAATAGGAGACATTCATTAAGAGAAGAGAGTTTATTTAAGGTTAAGATAAACAAACCTAAGCCATTATAATTTACATGAATAACTCAAATTAAAAAAGAAAAAATCATGTGGTCTTTTAATTAATTAATCACCTTTGATAATTTTGAATCTCAATTATAAAACTATTGATTTTATTTACTATCATATTAGATCACTTTTCTCAAAATCGTCAATAAAAAATAATTATTTTTAATATTTATTATTTAAATAATTATTCAAAATAAACGAATTTAAGTCGTGAAAAACGATTTAGAATATTATTTTCGTAAATAAGAAAAAAAAATTAAAAGATAAATTTGATTGTATGGTTATGATTCAAAAGTGTAATTAAACTTATTAATTACTCTTATTATACTATATTATATTGGTTTAAAATTTGAAATCTCCAAAAATTAAAACCAATTTAGCTTTACTCCAACCAAACCAATAAGTGCAAATGAAATCAATTCGACCGTTAGAAAGCTCCTATGAATAAACAAAAACAGAGTCTCCTCTGTTTCATTCCCCTGCATCTTACACCATAACTTCATCATCATAAGAAACCCCAAATGGCAGAAGAAGATTATGGATTCACCAAAGAAGAAATGGTTGTTAGTGAGAATCTAGGGTACCCAAAATCCTATGCAAAGCTCTGCCGCAATAAGGATTTAAGTCCTTTCAGCCATGGCCCTCCCTTCACTTTCTTACCTTATGCTTTGAAGGAACATGAGGTAAGCGAATGGATCCATACCCTTCATCATTTTGATTGGATTTATTGTAAAGATCTATAACTTCATGGGAATTTGAATTCTGGGTCATGCTTATGTAGTTAACTTTTTTTTGTTTTTTTGAGGGTGTTGTTAGTTGAGTTCAGCTATGTTATGTATCTTGAAACTCTTTGTTTTTTGTTGAGGAAACTTGAGATCCATGGTAATCAGAGAAAACCAATTAACAATTAGAAGTGATTGCGAGCCTTATATAAGCATATGAGATAACCAATTGGTAAGTAATATCTAATTGCCTAATTGATTCAATGATATTTCTAATAATCTTGTTTTCTGAGGTTATTTTTAGGTTGAGAGAGCAAGAGATTTGGATAAGATGTTTGCGGTTATCGATCCAAAGGCGAAGCCAACTACGAAGCCTAAGATCTTTGCCAGTCTCTTGTGGAAGCAGCTCAGCCATCTTGGGTAGGATTAGGAACTTCAATTTATAGTATGAACAATTTTGCTTTAGAAATTTTTATAAGCAAAGGAAGAAAATAAATCTGGTTCTGGTGTTCTTGTGAATTAATTAAATTCTAGGAATGCTGGTTTCGACCCTGCTGTGATTCGAGTCGATGCCTATGGCAATGTCGTGTATTATCATGCAGATTCAACCTCTCCACTGGCTTGGGACATTGATCACTGGTTTCCTTGTTCAAGTAATATATCTCTCAAAACAAGTACCAATAAAACCCTTCTAAGGGTGTTTAAGTTTTGAATTATCATAATTTATTATTCTAAATATGTGTTTATGTTTTTCCCTCTACTATTTTAAGGTTATTTAGTTTTTCTAGATTAACTGGTTCTACTTTTACTTCTGAGAATTTCTGCTTTGGGGATCTTTACAAAGTACTAGTTTCAGAAGTTTATAATTTTGTGTAGATGCACCTAATTTGAATATTCTAGGTTTATCACAAGAGCAATTTAATTTCTCTTTTCTGGATTGAAACACTTAGGAGGGGGATTAACTGTTGTAAGCAATCTGAGGATCATGCAGAAGCAAGCTTGTAAGAAGAAGAAAAACAAGCTGGAGTTCTTAATCCCATGGTGGGAATTCCAACTAGGTGTATCTGTAAACCAGTTCTTGTCTATTTTCACTTCTTCAAATTCAGACTTCAGGTTGTTGATTCTTTTTTCTTTTCCTTTTTTTTTTTTGAAATTAAATTCTCATTTTCCATCAAAGATCAAAGTGGATTGGAATGGTTGCTGATTTTTGTAGTGCAAATTGAAAACAAAACAGGCATAGAGGCTTTTCATTTCTATTCTGTGAAGGAGAAGATCATGAGTTGAATGGTTCACAAATTGTGGATTCTCATTCTTTTCCACAACATTTCTTTGCATTGAAAGAGGAAATTGGCCTAGCTCCGGCTGCAATTGTAGAATCTCGAAGGGAATCACGAAGAGAATCTTACAACGCGTTATCTTCAAGCCTAGTGGATTACAATAGGAATCCAAAGCCAATGTCTGCTGCTATTGGTAAATGTGACATCAATCTTAATGTGACAGTTAATATTGGATGGAGGGAGTATCTTGATTTGAGTTTTGTGCAGATTGAAGTTAAATCTGACCAGCTTATATTTGCAAAACCAATGATCTTTTGCAGTAGCTTCAAGAAAAAGCAAGGGAAATATTTTGAAGGAAAATGAAGATCCACAGTTGGGTGAAAATCCCTATCATGCCATTGTCATGGCTAGAGATTCCCTAAAGCAAAGAGAAGAAAGTGCAGGATCTCAAGCAGAGATACAGAAGCTAGATAATGAAGTGAAAGAAATGAAGCTCATGAATGAAGAAGAAAAGCTCATAGTTCAGGACCTAGAAATAGAGCTGATAAAATGTCGGCGAAAGGCAGAGAAGTGCCGGAGGTTAGCAGAGGCTCAGTGCTCTTACAGGACCATGCTGGAGAAGATGATTAGAGACACAATGCACCAGTAAGACTACCAAAACTAGGGAGAAAATCAATAATTTTCATTAGTTTTTAAACTTTTTAGAAAAAAATAGCGATTTTTCATCCAGTATAGGACCTTAATTGAAAACTTTTTAAACTATAGGCACATATGTAAACTGAGAGAAATGTTTGCACTTGTTTTTGTCCTGTAGGACTGTCATGTATAAGGAACAGATTAGATTGAACCAGGCTGCAAGTACTGCATTGATGGCTAGACTTGAAGCGCAGAAGGAAATTTGTGATGCTGCAGAGAAAGAGCTTCACAAGAAGTTCAAACAAAGAGATGAACTAGATAATGAGATTAGGCATGAATGGGAGCAAGGAAGAAAGAGAACAAGAATAGATGCTTCCGCTTTCGAGGATAAGGAAGATGATGGAAAACCTGTTCTGTATTTGCATGGAAGCAAGCCAAGAAACCATTTGCACAAGGAGCTAAGGATTCTTTTGGATGAAGAACAAAGAGGATGCGAAGATGGTTTGCTTGCAAAAGAAGAACATGAGAAAGAGCAAAAAACATCAGCAGAGAACATGACAGAAGAGAAACTTGAGGAGCAAGAAAGATCACTTGTTGCATTGGAGGAAGACAACTCCATTGAAAGGAAACTTGAGAGGCTAGAAATAAGTGAAAGTGAAGAAAATAGAAAGAGACGCGGCAAAGGGAATGTGGAAAAGTGGCTTGAAATGCTTCTAGAAGGAATGGATCCACAAGAAACAAATGAGAATGAGCATATGACCTTGAAAGTTTCAGACAATGATGCTAAAGAGAAGCAGATGCAACTGGCTGAAGAAGATAGAATAGAAAATGAAGCAAGCAAGGAAAAGATAAATGGTAGTACAAGGTTTAAAGGGGTGGAAAAGAAGGAGAAGCAAGCAACGCTCGTTAGATCAGAGAGTGCACGGATCTTGAGGCGAACACCATCATCACCATCTTTGTTTCTGGGGATGAGAAAAGGTCTAGAAAGCTTTAGGAAGAAGCCTGCAACAGGAAATGATATTGAGGATGGCAGACACAGTGTTGTTGGAAACAAATTCTTTAGTTCACCCTTCAAGACACTCAAGAAAGCAGTGAAACTTTGAATAGATTGAGTTTTCTTTGGTGTTAACCAAACCCCCTATACTTTATGAGTGATTCTTGATGAATAAGTGATGGAAAATATTTGTTTTATAGATAGATGGGAAAGAAAAGGCAGAAGAAAGAAAAAAAAATTGATTTGCCATTTTACTGTTTCATTTGTGTAATACTAGTAGGTCTCTTGAATGTGATTGTAATAACAACTTTTATTACTACCAGAAATACAGTTTTCTATAAATCCAAAGTGTATCAAATTAACATAGAAATAACATAGTGATAGGTAGCTTATAGTATACAAAATTCATTCTCCATTTTGATATAGATCATCCACTATGTTCATGTACATTCTGCTGCTGAAGACTAACTAATTTATAATATGCTCCACTCTTGTTCTCTATTAGACTTGAATGAGTTCCTTGCTCAACAATCTTTCCATCATTTACAACAGAGATTTGATATGCATTTCTTATTGTGGATAGCCTATGAGCAACCATAACTGTTGTTCTATTCTGCATCAATTTTTCTAGTGCTTGTTGTACCACGCGCTCTGACTCTGCGTCAAGCGCGCTAGTGGCTTCATCCAGCAACAAGATTGCAGGGTTTTTCAAGATTGCCCTGGCAATAGCTATCCTTTGTTTCTGACCACCAGAAAGTTGAACTCCTCTTTCCCCTACTTTGGTGGAGTAGCCCTCAGGAAAACCATTGATAAAGCTATGAGCATTTGCAAGCTTAGCTGCTTCAACTATTTCTGAATCAGATGCTCCTTCCTTCCCATAAAGAATATTATCATAAATTGATGTTGCGAAAAGAACCGGTTCTTGTTGCACAAAACCAATGTGTTTCCTAACAGATTTTAGGTTTAGATTCTTGATGTCTTTTCCTGCAAGAATTTAATGAATGATATCATTGTTAGAACTTAGAAGAATGTTTTCACATTTATGATAACCAGGACTATTGACTGAATCCATATAGAGGTCCTGAGATTCATGATATGTACCAATTTAAAGAATTCACTATCTCACTTTAAGAATTTAGTCCAAGACTACTACACTGATACTCCATGCACATTGAAGATTCAGGGTTTAAGGTTTGTTCAAAATCTTACCATCAATCATTACTCTTCCAGATGTTGGATCATAAAATCTAAGTATAAGCGAGATGACAGAGCTTTTTCCAGAACCACTGTGTCCTACCAAGGCCACAGTCTTCCCTGAAGGAACTCTAAGATTGAAATCATTAAAAATAACCACATCAGGCCTTGAAGGGTAGCGAAAATGGATATTTTTTAGCTCAATTGTTCCTTCAACTGCAAGCAACTCTTCTCCAACATCACTTCTTATACTTGTTCTTCTATCCATCACTTCAAAAACTGATGCAGCCATTTGATTTCCTTTCAGCATATCCGGCGCCATTGCCAATGTCTCCCCCATGGCCAGCGCGGTTATGATTAAAACCATGAATGACTTAATAACTGATTTAAAGCTAGAAAGCTCCTTCTCCATCAATACAGATCCATACCTACAAAAAGGTACTGTCATGAAACCGTTCATCCCAAAAGCTTAAACTGAGGAGAAGGTTATATCTCTAATAGTTACAAATTACAAGCCTAATCTAGCTAATTTTCATCTTATAACATATTGAAGGAAAAAAATGAAGTTAAAGAATGTACCATAAGGCAAGGCCATAGGAAGAGAAGATAAAGAACTGAGATATGCCATAGAATATTCCAGCGATTTGGCCTCGTTTGAACGAGCGCTTCGATGGTTCAACAAGTGATTTAGCATATAGTCGAAGGAGTTTTTCTTCGGAACAGAATGCTTTAACGGTTCGCATATTGCTCAGAGCTTCGCCGGCCAACATGTTTGCTTTGAGATATGCTTTGCTCAAGTTGCCACCAAAGCCTTTCATAAAGAGTTTCTAAAACAAAGAAAGAAGCAATAGTAAGAATCAAGAAGACGAATAACCACTCCTCCTAAAAGCTTAAGCTGATAAGAAGAAACACATAAATGGTTATATCTCTAACAGTCAGTTCCTGACCTCGCTAATGTGACCACTGATGATCAAAGGGTATGTAGCCAAGACAACAAGGGTAATCCTCCAGCTCAAAGTGAAGGCAATTATAAATGAAGTAACAATCAGAGCAATATTCTGTAAGAGAATTGTAGATCGATCCACAACAATAGTTTTCAATAATGTTGCATCAGCTTCTAAACGAGATGAAAGTATAGAACTTGAGTTGCTAGTATCATCAAACCAACCAATTTCGTTCCTCAAAATAGCTGCATAAGAAAAATGAATAAGTTAAGTAAAAGGAAGATAGTGAAGTTTTAATTGATATTACTAATAATATGTTTAAGCCTTTCCTAATGAACATATAATCATTCATCCTTCTAACAAAAATTATCAGGGGAAGTAGGCTGAGTTCATCAACAATATACATGATCATGTACAGTGAGCCTTATAGTATGTAATAACAATTCAAACATTTAACTGGCATGGAAGAGGTGGAAGTTGCACTAAAACTTTCCTGGCACGTAAACACAGAAATACAGAGATATAAAAATAGAATCAGAGTTAATATTTAAATTAGTCCCTAAAGTTATATTTGTGTCTTAATTTAGTTTTCAAAATTTCAATTTATTCAATTTGGTTCTCCATCTTAGTATTCATGATTCATGTTGGTCCCTGACCTTATTTTCATCACAGAATTGTTAACAATGTGCGACGACTGTCACGCTGGACTTCTTAACGGCTATTTGATATGACAATTGAAACT
Source organism: Arachis hypogaea (assembly GCF_003086295.3). Taxonomy (NCBI): domain Eukaryota; kingdom Viridiplantae; phylum Streptophyta; class Magnoliopsida; order Fabales; family Fabaceae; genus Arachis; species Arachis hypogaea. The sequence continues at coordinate 2,792,195 of NC_092054.1, read as the reverse complement.
TTTTCACCTCAATTTTCTAATCCTAATTAGGGCTGCATACGGATCGGATCGGATATCGGGTATATCCGCATAATTTAAAAAAAAAACTATTTTAAGATTCTATTTGGCTATTTTTACAAAAAAAAAATCCATAAAATTCATTTTTCACCTGTTTGAGCCTATTTACTCCTAAAATATTATCAATAAAAGTTCTCTTGAATAACAAAAAAAAATAATAACACAATATTTAAGTTTAATTATTCTAAATTGAAGTACAACATAAAAAATTAAAAACAATATATCATAAAATTCATAAAACAACACACTAAAATTTATATAGGGTTTACTTTCTTAAACTATGTTATTTATATGAGACGTGCGGATATGCGGATTTGCGGATCGGATCCGCGGATATCACTGCTAAATCCGCAATCCGATCCTACTATAGTGCGGATCGGATAATATCCGCAAAATTCGAATCGAATGCGGATAATTACTGCGGATATGCGGATATTATCCGATCCATGTGCAGCCCTAATCCTAATTTCACTTAAGGGTTTTAAAGACTTCTTATGAAGTAATTGAGGTAAAAAGTTTCAATTAACACGTCACTTAGCCATTAAGAAGTTCAGTCCGACAACTGTCAGTCTATCTCAATACGTCGTTAACTATTCAATAACAAAAATAGAGTCAGAAATTAACATGAGTTACAGATGCCAAGTTGGAGAATGGAGACTAAATTAAATAAATTGAAACTTTAAGAATTAAATTGAAGTGCAAATATAACTTGAGAGACCAATCTAATTATTAACTCAAACCAAACAAATTTCTATTTCTAATGTCCATAAATTTGTCTAAGATGCATTTTCCAACACAATATGAGATAGAAGAAGTTGAAAACAATTACCAGAAAACATATTCTCTCTGACACGAAGAGTTAGGCGCTCGCCCATGATTCCGAAAGAGAAATATTCAATGGTATAAGCAGTGATATCTAAAATTGCTGCTCCACAAAAGAGAAAAGCAATTTTTGTAATCTCACGACTTGTGGTGTTCCAATCCATGTAGTATTCCACTACAAGAGAATGAGTGATTCCAAGGGCAAAAAGTGGCATCATGGCTCCAACAATAAATGCACCTAAGGTTCCAAAAACTCCATAATACCAGTCACGACCAACCATTGAATAAAGTCTTGTTGTTGAGACACGCTTTGACTTGTTTCCAACACTTTCTGCTGCTTCTTTATAACCACAACGCCCAACAGATTCTTTATCTGAATGAAAACTAGCACCCAAGCTTGTTGCACCAGATATGCTACAATAATCAACATAAGCATTCAAACTTTAGTAGGTTTTACTTTTTTTTTTTTTTTTTACCAAAGATAGGAGAGTCGAACTCGGAACCTCTTAATTAAGTATGGAGAAACTATGTCATTTGAGCTATAACTCATTGACTTTAGTAGATTTTACTTATCCCTGTAGTATATGTCCCTGTAGTATATGTGACATAGAATAATATTAATATCTCTGTGAAATTTTTAGTCGGATAATTCAATTATGAATTTAATTAAAAAATTAATTTTTTTATTTTTTATTTTATTAGATAAATTAATCTTCAGGTCAAATTTTAGTAAAAAATTAGATAAATTAATTACTGCATTATTGAATAAAAATATAACTGCCTCTAAGAATTTTTAAAATTTTTAAATCAATATAATCTGATGTAAAGATTGATTTATCTAATGAAAAAAAAAATTGGAAACCAATTTAGTAATTACAATTTGTTGAAAACTAAATTGTCTAACTAAAAATTTTTATGAATCGATTTGGATATTACTCTATGACATATATTGTAAGAATATTTTTAAGATTGTGTTTGTTTATAAGGACACTGATATATGGACATAGAGACACAGAACCGTATATCTATATCTTGGACACTGAATTAGTATATTTTATATTCTTCTTGTCAGAAAAGATACAGAGATACTGAGACAAAAATACAACTTATTTTTTCATTTTTTATTATCATTATCAAATTTTTATAATTATATTTTTTATTTTAAATTTTATTTGAAGAAAAAAAAAACTTTTTTGTTGTTTATTCTATCTTATATTCGGTTTATCACAAAATAAAATATAAAAATGTTAATTTTTATATCTCTATTATTTGTATAATATTCTTAATGTCATGTCTTATCTTATCCTATCCTCAAAATCAAATACGAGGAGTGTTAGGATAGGGGCTAGCAAGTTTTATGATTTGTAGCCATCAATTAGCCATCATTGATATTTTTAATGGTGTGAGATTTTATTCAATTGTGTGGAATTATTCACTTTTCTTTTGCTAGTTAAGTGTTGGCCAGATTTTAATAAGAGTGCTGGCTCCCTAGACTTTCTCATCAAACACCGTCTAAATGTCAAACAATAACACATGTGACAGCTCACTTAGTTGGTATGTCCATATTTCATAAGCGGTTAAGCACATAACAGAATTCTGTTGTAACGAATTACCTCGAAGTTGGTGCCATGCTAGAATCCACACAAGTTTGGTGCTGCTGCAAAGAGGTAGAAGAGTCCTGCTGGATTTCAACTAGAGATGCATAAACACTATTTTTGTTAGAAATAAGGTGGTCATGGTTTCCAATTTCAACAATCTTGCCTTCATTCAGAACAACAATAATATCTGCATTCTTAATGGTAGAAAGCCTATGTGCCACAATCAAAGTTGTTCTACCAACCATGATTCCATCAAGAGCCTCTTGTACACTCTTCTCTGACTCTGCATCAAGAGCAGAGGTTGCTTCATCCAATAAAAGAATCGATGGATTCTTAACAATGGCACGAGATATTGCAATCCTTTGCTTCTGTCCTCCAGATAGTTGTATTCCTCTCTCACCAACCTTCAACACAAAGCATCCATCATTCTAGTTAGAGACCTTTAATTAATCATTTTTGGCATGTAGATTTATATTAATATTGATACAGAAAATGCATACATATATTAATGTACAGTTAGTTAGGCTACGTTTCGAAGAGAGACGGAGACTAAGGTAACTTTTGGTGGAGAGACAGAGACTGAAAGACTGAAACTGAGAGACAGAGATTAAGATACAGAGACAGAAATAAATTTCAGTATTCTGTTTGGTGCAAAGTGGGAGACCAAAACTAAAACAAGAATAAAACTCTAATTTAATTTGTACAAAAGGTAAAATTGGAATTAATTAATTGAAATGAGCGTATTTTAGGTATAAAATGTTATTAAAGTTTTAGTCTCTGTCTCTAAAAATTTCAGTCCCATGTGTCCTCACTTTTTGGAGGTAATGAAATACTAAAATTTTAGGAACAGAGACAGAAATTTTAGTACCAGTCTCTGAGCTAACAAACATGATACTGAGTCTCAGTCTCTCAGTCTTTGTCCCGGTACCTCAAAACAAACGCTACCTAAAAGACTGAAATTGGAAGACGGAGACTAAATTATGTTTCGGTATTATATTTAATTTAAGATAAATATGAAGATTGAGGGGTAGATTTGGAGTTTAAAAAGTTAAATGAGAATATTTTTGAGAAGAAATGTTATTAAAGCTTCAGTTTTTATCCCAAAAATTTTATTCTCCTGTGCTCTTATTTTCTGAAAATATTGAAAAGACTAAAACTCGCTGACTACCAAAAACAATACTAAGTTTCGTCTCTAAAAACAAACGCTACCTTAATTACCTTAGTCTCTAATCCATCTGGGAGATTGTTAATGAAAGATTGAGCATCTGAAAGCTTCAGAGCATGATTTATTTCATCAAGTGTTGCATCATCTTTTCCATACAATATATTCTCCTTAATGCTTGTAGCAAAAAGTGCAGGTTCTTGATTAACTAGTCCAATTTGCATTCTTAGCCATTTGAGATCAAGGTCCTTTATATTGTATCCATCTAGTAGTATTTGACCACAACATGGTTCATAGAATCTCTCAATCAATGATATTACAGTGCTTTTTCCGGATCCACTTCCTCCCACAAGGGCTACGATTTTCGCCGGCGGAATCTCAAGGCAAAGGTTGTTGAAGACGGTTACATCCGGACGAGAAGGGTAATTGAAACAGACATTATTGAATTTGATGTTTCCCTCCAATTTGGTTAAGGTTTGACCAGTTTTTGAGGATGTTTTATTTACTTTGTCTCTTTCTATCATCTCAAAAATAGGATATGCAGCTACTCTTGCTATGATAAATGCAGATATATCTGGTGCTGCTTGTCCAAGTGACCTTATGAAAACAAAAACAAATGTGGTTAAAGACAATTGATATAGTTCATAATAATTCAAGTTTTAAAGTAATATTCTATTACTAAATGAGTAATAATTTGGACTCCTTTTGTGTATTATGCAACATTGCAACTTACTCCTTAGAAGAAATTTCTAACAAATAGCTTAGAATTAGATTAGATGAATTATTTTAAGATTGATTAAATAAAGGTAACTATGTTTTTTTTGTTAAATGTGAAACATTTTTGAAGAGTTTAAAATTATTTATGATGAAAATTTGTGTCAATTTTATCTAGTCTAATATTAAAATATGTTTCAATTATACATTTTTAAGTTAACGATATCAATAAAAATGTTCACGTACACTATAAAAAACCGTTTAATATTACTGTCGAAATTACTGTTAGATTTTTTTTTACGGTAATTACTGTCGAAATTTTTGTCGAACAATAAGACAGAATAATCCTAAACTATAGTACATCACTTTGTGATTGTTGCAATCACATGATAAATATCTATGATTATAACTGAAATATATTAAAATAAAGAAAAATTTAATTTTCTTAATAAATATGAACTACTAAATAATAAGTATTCTAAAGTTAATCTATTTGAATATAAATTAAGTGAGAGGATTCTAGGCCAAATTAAGTAAAAGCATGGTTCTTTTAACGAGTTTAATTTTGATGCACTAACAATGTAAAGTATTTTACACACTCGTGCAATCACATCCGTTTTTTTGGATAATTATTTACGTGGTTAATATGAAAGGTAGTTATTTTTACTTAATGCACATGTAAAACTATTTTACATTGTCTGTATATCAAAATTAAATTCTGATTTAGTTACTACATTATGAAAGTGGATAATTAGTGGATAGCAGAGAGAATAATTAAGCTTACAGGCCAGAGATGACAACGTTGAGCATGGTAGTGAAAGAGACAGCACCATTGGCAATTTTCTTATGAACAACAATGCTAGTGAACCAAACAAGCAAAGCCCATGATAGGAAAAGGACACAGTGCATAGACCCTAGTCCTAGACCTTTTGCTAAACCTGCTTTTCTGCCATTTTTATATGTGTCCATCAATGCTGCTTTGTATGATTTCACTGCTCTTTCTTCTCCTGAGAATGCTTGCACTGTTCTCACATTTCCTATCACCTGAATCAATTGTAAATGGGACGTGTATAAAAACTTTTTCATGCATATTAGACATATTTAAGTGAATTATTTGTAATGATAATATTTCAAGGACATGTAAATAAATCATGGATATTATTAAACTAATACGTGAATAAATCGTGTTATGACATGTAACATAATTATCTATATTAAAATGTTACATGTTACTTATTGACATTTCGTTACATGTGGTCGAAATCATACGATTCTGGCATGTAGCATTGGTCTTTATATCAATACAACAGAGTTGAAATCTATTTTGGTCCCTGAAATTTTTGATCGGCCTCAATTTCGATCCCCAAATTTATAGTTACCCAATTAACACCCGTAAATATTAGATTGTGACCCACGTTTGCTCCTGTAGCTATCTCCATTAACGGAGATCTGATATGGCACATTAAGTTGATAGAATGTGTATCTACGTGGCACCCAACTTGCTAGAATGGATGTGTGATGAGTGAATGATGTGACAAAAGTTGAATAAACTAAATTTCTCCAGTAAAGTCTCGAACATATTGAAAAAAGAGGGCTGCAAATTGAGTTCATTCAACTTTTGTCACGTCATTCACTCCCATTAAACATCCATTCTAGCAAGTTTGGTGCACATGGATACACACTCTGTCAGCTTAACGTGTCACATCAAATCTCCATTAACGAAGATAGCTACAGGGGTAAGCGTGGGGCACAATCCAATATTTGGAGGTGTTAATTGAGTAACTATAAATTTGGAGGTCAAAATTGAGGCCGATCAAAAATTTCAGGGGGCCAAAATGGATTTCAACTCCAATACAACATTAACAAAAATCACTCAAAGAACTAGCATGAACCATACAGTAAAAATTTGGAGTTTAAAATAAGACAATTAAAAATTTAAGGGTCAATTTAAAATTCAAAGTAAATTTCAAAAACCAAAGTTGAGTATTTATTTATTCAACAAACTCTTTTTCTCTTTAAAAATAAAAAATCTATTCACATTTAAATCAAGATAATAAAATTTATATATAATAAAAACTATAAATTCAATAAAAATTAATTATTTACATTCTTATTTTACCAAACATTTCTACTTTAGAAGATATCCTTTCTAAAAGAAAAATCTAAAACAGCCCCTGACAATTACCTTAAAAAAGACAACGAAGTCTTTGACAAAAAAAAATTCAATTTGACCTCTGACAATTACCTCAAAAGGACAACGAGACTCCTGTGCAAAAAAAAGTCAATGTTATTTTTTTGGCACAGGAGCTAATCTGTCCCAAAAAAAAATTAATGACCGAATTGTGTGTTTTTTTTTTCTTAGGAGTCTCGTCCTTTCGAGATAATTGTGAAGAACCGGATGGAGTATTCACTCTTTTTCTAAAAATAATATATGTAACTATAAGTATACCTCTTGAGCAATCTCACCAGCCCTAAGATAGGATTTTTTAAGTTTGGAAAGTAGGCCAAATGAGACATATGCATAAGCACCTCCAGCAAGGGCTATTAAGGGTACAATTGCAAGTGTTACCAAACTTATCTGCCACACTCTAGCGAACCCAATGGCAAACCCTGCTACAAATCTGCTTATATAGTGCAAGAAATTTCCTGCCTGCAAATTAAATCCACTTATATGTTTAGGTTGATTTTAATACTATGTTACGGTATTTATGGTGACTATGCAAACACTGTTATAATTATAGTCATATTTTTTTTTTTTATATCTTGATAGTATTTTTTTAAGCAACACTTTTTAAAAAGTGTTATTTAACAATAAAAAAAATGTTATTTTAATTTTAGCAATATTTTTTAAAATATTATAATTACCGTAATGTAATCATATTAGAATAACTTATTTATTTATTATCAATCACAATGGATATAGAGACAGAAATATTAATCAACATTTTAAGGGTGGAAAATTGGAGAGTAAAAGTGAAACTTGTTTATTATCTAATTTTTTTAGAATTTAATTTTGATGTCAGTGTAAAACAATTTTACACGTGTATCCAATCACGTAACACCATATTATCAAAAGTAACTAGTATTTTTATTGACCGCGTGAATAGTTATCCAAAAATACAATGTGATTACACAACCGTATAAAATATTTTATGTCGTGAATACATTAAAATTAAACTTATTTTTTTTAAGAAAAAATTATTAGAGTATACCTTTTCAGATAGTGCATCTTGAACAAGAATAATGTCAGTTGTAATAGCAGAAATAAGTTCAGCACTTGATGCATTTGTATCAAATAAAGTAATATCTTGATTCAATATTGATCTTAAATAAGCCATTCTCATCTTTGCTGCTTGACGTTCCCCACTGTGCATCCAACAAGCAACCTCTGTATTTTCATACTCAATAATGAATCAAAATTAGGCAATTAAATAACACTAACAGAAATTCTTATTAAGTAACATTTATGTTTGTTATATCAACATTCAACATAGCAAATTAACCACAAAATTTACAGAATTTAATTTTGATCGATGCACTGTCAAATGTAAAGTAGTTTTACATGTGCATCCAATCCACACCAGTAAAAATAATTACTTTTTACATTGACCGTGTCAATGGTTATCTAAGAAAACGGATGTAATTGCACGACTGTGTGCATCAAAATTAAACTCAAATTTAAAATAAATGAAGTTTTAAATTTTAATAAACTAAAATGATATACATGAAAATAAAAAACTTATTTAACCCTAAAATTGTTCATACCTGTCCAAGACGCAAACAATATTACTATGCTTAGATACACAAAATCCAACGAATACTGCAAAATAGAAAAAATATTAATATTTTCTGGCATATAATATATAAGGTGAAAATTTACGTGTAGTTAAAATTGAGTGTACTCGAATTTTCACCGTCAAAATTATATAGTTAACATAGCTACCATTATATGTGTTTACTATAATGTTTTGTATGGAGTATGTTGATATAATAAGATGTATAAAAGCACAAAAATTAATTAAACAAACCTTGGCAACTTGATGAGAAGCTTGTTTGGGATGAAGGAAAGCCAAGCCAGTAACATTGATCATGTTTCCAAAGAAAATAAAGAAAACAGGAACAGAAGCACCATGAACACATGCCCCAATGGATCCAACACTCATTAAAACACAATCATAAAAATCAGCAAATGAGAATAGCTTCATCCAAGGAACCTTCTTCTCCTTTCTACTATGTCCACCACCTTCCTTATTCTTTCCCTCTTCAGCGGCCGAGATTTCTCGGCCGCTGGAGAACGGACCTTGCTTTGGCGCGGACATATATATTCGACTTAGAAAATAGGGAATAATGAAATTCAAGGGCTTCAAAAAACAAATGTCACTATTAGTTGTTCTTGAAGCATTCTTTAAGGTTATGTTCACACACTAGACACACACATACTCGTTATATATGTTGACACTTCAGATAGATAGTATGTTTTACAATAATCTTTTCTTAATGTCGATTATTCAACTATTCACATTCGAATTTTATTATTAGAAATTCAATTAATTTGGTTTGATCTTAATTTTGATGCAGTGTAATTTTACACAGTCTTGCAATCATATCTGTTCTTTGCCAACTAGTTACAGCTCAAATGGCATAGTAATCTCCCTATCCTCACCTACAGGTTATGGATTTGAGTTTCATTCCTAATTTTAGAAAAAAAAAATCACATCCATTCTTTTGAACGATCGTTCACGCGGTGAATAAAAATAGTAATTATTTTTTATGATGTGACATTATGTAATTGAATGTACGTGTAAAGTTACTTTACATTGATCCTGCATGAAGCAAGTTAGGTTTGTCTACTAGTTAGCTCACTAGTGTCGGGGTTTGAATTCCGTTTTGACCAGTAATAAACTTTTAAATGGAGTTTCGATCCGCAATAAATTAATTCTTAATTTGTCGGGTGGAGAATATCGTAAAAAAAAATATTCACAGTACATCAAAATTAAATTCATAACTAAAGTCTTATAAAAAGGATAAAACTTTTTTTTTTCATAAAAAACTTTTTCTTTAAATTTTTAGAGTCTTCATTGACAAAAATCAAAATACTTATCATTCTAACCAATATTTGGAAAACATTTTAACTTGTGTCAAGGATTCTCTATTCTTAAAAAGTTTATACAAATTAAAAAAACATTAGTCGTCCAGAGAAAACGGCTTGTATTTTTGGACTCATGTATCATGATTAAAATGCCATGTGCTGCAATTTATATTGACAAAATTATAATGGTCCTTTTTCATATATTGATATGGAATCTTTATTTCAGGTACTAAAGTACACATCAATAAGTTATAATAAATTAATAATTAAATACATTAGGGATAGTTTTATATTATCACATGTGTTATTTTCATAAATTAATCATGTTTTGTGTATATTAAAATATAAAAATATACATTAAAAATATTATATATATATATATATATAGATAGTAGTTGATATTTTGTATACACAAATCATTAGATATATAGACCAAACAAGTTTTAATTTAAATTTATTCTTGAAAATCTCAAAAGATATTCCTAAGAATTTTTAATCATAAAGAAACAATATTTTTGTAAGACAAGTAGAGAAAACATTCTTTGATACAATATTTTTATGGATCATATATTCCTTCCACCAAACACCCCTTTAATTAGCGCAAAGAAAAATTAATTGACATTTGGTGATAAGTTGCATCAACTGATACTTCAATAAATTATTAGATAAGTATAAACTGTATATACTTAATTTAAATAGGATTCCAATTCTATACAATAATACACTAAATAAATATGTCGAATTACATTTTTATTTGATAATAATGGAACAAAGGAATAATTGTCGGATTCCAATATAAGGAGATGCAGTCAAAGATGTCAACCTACATTTTATATTTTAATTTTAATAACCACAAAAAAGTGAAGATAAACATGTGTTTTTTTTTTTTAAATAATAATAATGAAAGTGGCAACAATGTCTTAATTAGGGTGCATATGGGTCGGGTGAAACCGGATTTGATGTAACCCAGATTCAGCTCAAAATATACACTAGATTTATTTATTAAACTCGAACCTGACTCTAAACCCGATAAAATCAACACACTTTCGGGTCACAATTATACCGGGTGAAAACCGGGCCGTTAACATTACATTACGTTGATACCTTCTTGTAAGCTAAAGTGTAAAAATATCCAAATTTCCAAGACTCCAACTATTATTTGACATGGTAAAATTCATTTAGAAAAATGTAACAAAGAACCAACCTTTCTTCAAAATTAAAGCATAATCACAATCAATACTAATATTGTCTAATAACACCAAATATTTAAATCAATACAAATAACACAATATTATGTATTAGTCTAAAGTCTTATAAATTCTAAACATAAAACATTAACTTATAGTCTTATAATGACTAATAATACAAAATATTAAGGTTTACAATACTTAAATTCCACATAAGAATAGCCATGATCCATCACTAATAACACAAAATATTAATTGTGTATGATGATCGGGCTACCGGGCCGAGTTCGGGTGACCCGAGTTATGGCCCAGACCCGACCCGAAATAATAACCGGGTCTATTTTTGAGACCCTTACCTAACCCTAAACCCAATAAAATCACATCAAATTAGTCCCTAAAGTGTTCGGAGCCAGGCCGAATTTTTGAGCCGGATCGGGCCATGTCTCAATGCATCATTTGTCAAAAGCTCCTTTTAATATTTAACTTAAGCTTAAATTGTTCCAGTGATAGGAATATTAATAATAGATAACAAAACAAACATCCAGATAATTGGATTCAAAAGACCATGCGTTTTGTGTCAGATAAATCGTTCTTATTTAAATTGTTTTGGTGCGGAAGAAAACAATAATTAAGGTTGCAATCAAAGTCATTGTTGTAGCTGCTTTTTCTTTTTTTATTATTAGTATTTTACTAACAGCTCAGCATTCTAAATTATTGGAGCCATTACTACAATAATTATAACATAAACCACAAATATAAAAAAAAAAAATTAGTCACAGGATCAATTATATATATAAAATATATATTAAAAATAAATTAAATAAAAAAAATATGATCCAATATGAAGCTATAGAATAGTGTATCTATTCTTACATCTTTCGCTTAAATTCTGTTCAACCCATATGCAGCAAAAAGTTTTTTGGATCAACCTTTAGAAGACAAAGCTCCCTCACAAAATCAATCTGTTCCTTTAAAAGTGCCTCCATAGTTGACTCCCGATTCTAGTCCAGATTCATTGAAGATTTCCTATAACACTGACACTGTGTCTCTGTTGCCAAGAAGAGGACAAAATAATCTTTCACTGTCTTATGTAATGTCCAGTTATAAGAGATATTTGGTCCAATAGTTCTCTGAATTTATGTCTCTCCACCCATCTAACTACTAAATTTTGGTCTTGGTGGAACACCATGACGGAGTATATTCGTTCAGGCTATGTTTATTTGAAAGAAAAATAAAAGAAAAGAAAAAGGAGGGAAAAAATGATTATTTTTCATGGTTTGGTTGAGGAGAGAAATAAGAGAAAAAGGAAAAGGGATGTAAAAAAATTGGTGGATCCACCATTGGAAAGAAAATAGAGAGAACTAATTCTCTCTCTTTACTTCTAATATTATCTATTTACTTTTTTAATATATTTTATAATATAAAGATAAAATTGTCTTTTTATAACATTTCTTTCTTTTTTATTTTCCTTCCATCTAAACACATTTAAGAAAAATAAAAATCCACTTAATTTCTTTCATCTTCTTTCTTTCCTCTTTATTTCTTTCCTTCCAACCAAACGTACATAGCCTTAATGGGTGGTGACAATCAGAACACAACTGCTTGCTATTCTATGTTGAAACTGTTGGAAAACTAGGAATCTCTTTGTCTTTAAGGAACCAACTAGCCTCGATTTCTATTCGAATCTCTTTGTCTTTAAGGAACCAACTAGCCTCAATTTTTATTCTCGATACTTCTAGTAGCTTCTCATGAGTTAGTTCACAAGTCTTATTTTTATCCTGACATGAATTCTATATTTCATTTACCAAATTTAATGAAATATATTTTTATCTTTGAAAAAAATAAATTAAATAATATATACATAATAATTTATTTAATAATTAATTTTTAATATTCATATAATAATTTTATTATAATATAATTTTTTCACTTTTTATGATCTCTAACAGCTCATTTACCTGTAGCGGCTCATTTATTTTTAATTTTGGGATAATTACATTTTTAAAAAAAATTAAGTTAAAAGAATTAATTGTTTTAAGAGAAATAATATTTTAACCTAACGAGAAAAAAAAAAAAAACCAACTAACCAAATATGATTTTCCCCCTCTTTTATACAGTACATATCAAGTCTAACAAAATTGTCTTGAAAAAACATATATATATATATATATATATGCCAAAAATGGATGAATCATAGTATTCACACAAATTTATCGAGTTTATTCAAAATACAACAATATCTTATGTTACATTTATGTCTCACAACCCTAATAACAATAAACCTAATTACACATTTGCCATTGCATTATTAACTTACACAACATTATAACTTGCTTAATAATACAACTAAACAAAAGAAATTCTTACATACTATATTAGAACATAATATCCTTTATTCTAAATCATTCATTCTATATTATATATTTTTTCTAAAAAAAATTCTTAATCCATAACCATCTAAGAATTTCTTCCACAAACCATGGAAAGTGTTGTCTCAAGACAAGGATTTCCTCCACTTGTGAGGAGTCCTACCTTTGACCAACTTGGTTTTCATGTCCATTGGTGTTTGTCTTCCAAATCCAACTTCTCCTTCAACAACTTCATCAATTTTCTCCACTCCTCCAAACCCTTTGCTTCCAAATGCATTAGGCATCACTCCAAATCTCATCCACTTGAAGAACCCTTTCTTCTTTTCAACCATCCTCTCCATTTGTACCTACGTTAAAATTGTGACCATAAAAAAAATTGTTGTATAAAGAAAAAAACCTGCCTAAAAAAAAAATCGTCTGATCTAATATAAATTTTAAAAAAATTGATTTATTTATTCAAATATTGTAATATTAAAAGATCTTAAGAACTAAATCGAAAATTTAACAGCCTTATACGAAAGTGGTAAATGCAACCAACTTGTAACTAATACCAAAATATGTAATTTAGGTACAGTTAATTTCATGCGAAGTTGATAGCTGAGAGTTGTAAAATGATTTGATAGATTTGACTAAACTGTCATCTCACGTCTCTCACCTATCAACTTCACATAAAGTTAACTGCACGTGAGTTTCTACCACACTATAATATCTCTAATAACCTGCATTGCATTGCACTGGCTTTGCACCCTATACAGCTCTTCCTTGAGCTTCCTTATCTCCATGTGTTGAGCATTCATCTCGCGCTTCGAAAGACATGCGTCTAGCACGCCATTCGGGCTCCTAGTGCTGCTGATCAAGGAGCCACTCCAATCTAGATTCCGGTTCAATTTAGTTTGCTCGGACAGGAGCACCTGAATCACAGCTCTCACAGGGAACCTTTCATTTTGAGCTGCGTGAAGCGACGCCTCCGGCGTGAGTTTCCGGCTATCAATAAGCCTACACAAACCCTTCCTATCTTCCTTGGACACACTTGGATGTGCCTACAACAGAGTTGACATATCAAACTTATGTGAAGTTGGTGATAAAAGAAAAAGATGGACTTTTAACTTGACCTCAAATAACTATAGAATTTAATTTTGATGCAATGTCGTGTAAAGTAAAAATAACTACTTTTTATATTGATGGCGTGAATGGTCATCCAAAAGAACGGATGTGATTGCAGGACTGTGTAAAACGCTTTATACTGTCAGTGCATCAAAATTAAACTATATATCTATATACATTAAGAAACATTGATTTGCATGTTAAGATAGGAAGTAATCTAGTGTTCACAGTAAATTTTGATGAACTCAAATATTTACCCTACTCTTTTTGACTTGCATGATTGTGAAGACAACAGAAAAGCCAAGTGTAGAGAAGTGTGGAATTAAGTTCAGTGTCTCCACTTAGAAGAATATTCTCATGCATGTAACAACATAAGAAACTGTTTGTGTAGAGATATTCAGAATAAGACTACAAATTCATCATCCTTTTGTTTGTTTCTCACACTATCCTCTTCTTTTTCTTTTCTGTTTTTTGAAAAAAAGAAAAGTCAAATCAATAATGTGCAAAGAATCCTGCATTACAGAGGAACTAGGAATTTGTTATTTCCATACACAAAAACTACACCTATTTGTCACCTTTTCATGTTTAGGTAAATAACTTAAAGAGTACAGAGAATGTGTTATAATAATAGTAATGTGAGTTCTTTTTGAATGAAACTACTCTACTACTCTAGTAATCAACCAATTTTAAACCATTAATCGCTTCGTTCCACAATATCAGTTGCTTTTGGAATTGCATTAATGTAATGCAATTCCAAAAGCGATGGATTCTGTGGAACAGATGAAGGAGAATAGAAGGCATACTTTTAGATAAGTGTCAATGGCTCTGTACAATCCATCATCTGTTGCTCTAGCATGGCTTGGAAGAGCTCCTGCAAGAGTGACAAACTCGGACAAGCTCAAATTCGCATCGACAGCAGCCTCGGCGAGGTAGCAGTCAACCAACTTGGCCACCTTAACAAGAGCAGCACCACTCTTGGCTCCCTCACTATCCAAACCCACAAACCTCTTAACAAGCCTAATAACAAGCTCAACATCCAAAAGAGTTCCACAAGTGTGGCTGAATGATGGAATCACAAGCTCTCTCAATGAAGCTTGGTCAAGCTGCCATGAAATCCGCCTCTCAAGCTCGTGTCTATAACTAGCCTCAACACCAACCATGTTCGCCGTTCGGAGAAGGCGAAGGAGGAAGTTGCAGGGGATTGCATCCTTCTCAGGAGGCAGAACTCCCACCAATGTTTCCACAAAGAACCTCTTCTTCATCCAAGAAGCTGTGACGCTCTCTGGTGATTCCTCGAATTGCGTAAGGCCTTTTTCGGCCAAGTCACCTGCAGAGAGGTCAGGTAGCCATTTGGAGGCGTAATGTGTGATTATGGAACCAATCAAGTCGGCCCGGACGCCTTTCGCTTTGATTCCGGAAAGGGTCTTGACAAAGTAGTCCATGTCAAGGATGCATGCATCATCAAACCAGCATTCAGAGGAGAATTGGGATGATGGAGATCTTGGTGGTGGAAAATTGATGGAATCTGTGTTGGTTTGATTCTTCATCTCAGTGAAAAGCTCAAGTAATGTAGAAGTAGTACAATCTTTTGCTTTTGTAGCTGTCATAAGCATGTTATGCTGCATTACAAAAAGTATATATCATAAAAAATATCAAGTTGATTTTTTTTTTCTATGTTGGCCCTCTTGATTTGGATGTGAGATTTTCTTGAATCAGTTGAAGCTAAGGAATGAAGAGAGGATGATGGATAAGGCCTTGTTTGTTGATATATATGAGTAGGACCACTCATACAACTGTTAATTTTTCTCCCTATAACAAACAACAAATCATATCAACTGTTTACCAGGAAACTGGCTAATTCGACTCAACTCGACCCGATTGAACCTGAGACCTCTAGTTAAGGGACTAGAGTTGTATATATCATCTTAACCAATCCTACATTTTGGCCCCTCATACAACTGTTTATTCTCTTCATATGATATGGAGAACAAAAGCAATTATAGCATGAAAGGAACATGAAATAGACACCTTTGTTCACGCTCTATCTCATGTATTACACAAGGGATTTTGACTTTGTCCATTGTACACTTATGCTGATTGCCATTACAAGGAATCCAATTGAGATAAGCAAAGAAACTTGGGGAACCTTTTTTTTTTCTTTAGAAGGAATTGCCTGTTACATTCCATAATAAAATCATGGGGAAGTGGTCAGGTTCCAAGAAAAATGAACACCATGATGCAATCTATAATAAGTGCACTCATCCATGATTTTTTTTTTTATGTCACTCATCAATGATTTTGGTACTTGGATCTTTTCTTTTATTTTCTTTTTGAAAAAGAAAAAATATCTAGTAGGGATACATATATAGTATAAACTAACTTGGGTTCGTCGAGTGGTTAGCTTACTCGTCCGCTTAAACAAGTGTCAGTGTTTAAATCCCGTATTGTGTATGCAACTCAAATCCATGGCAGATTAATCATTGGTCTATCGAGTTAAGGGATACTGTGACATATATATGAGTATATGACATATTTATAAACCAGTTTCATGGAACAAATTTGTCCTGGAAAAAAAATACTGAGAACTTTATTTCTCTGAGAAAAATCTGTCAAATACTATCATATAGTCTAGTAATTTGGAAGCTTACTATAAATAAAATATCAATAAGGGTATGTATCAGAAAAAATTAGCAACACATTCTAAGATTAAAATTTAAAACAATCACAATATATAAAAGAGATAATGACATTACAAATCACCTAAGACCACACATGTACTTTAAATTAGATCCCAAAAGAAAGAAATCCCATAGTTTTGTTGGAAAAATGAGAGCCAAGCACGTGAACATACTCATTTGTCAAATTTGAAGCAGACAAATGAAGCTCAAAGAGATATTGGTCCACTGCATTTATAATTTTGTTTCATCCACTCCAGCACAAAAGGTCACAGCTATAGACAACAAAAAGAGGGTAAAAGGTGAAAAAAGAAAGGTGAAAATGGTGGGACTCTTCTGAATGATTCTAGAAATAAGTACATATTATAAAGTTCTGTATTTCATAGGAAAAACAAAAGTGGCTTCACCTACACGTTACAACTAGAAAGGAGTAAGTAAAAACTCTGAAGCAAAACAAAAGCCTAATAGAACAATGATGGTGACTTGAAAACAATAAGTAAGCAAACCTTTGTTTTATATATATTTCAAAGAAAGCAGCATAGGTTGTAAAATGTTGTGAGGTGATGAGGTTCCAAGGAGTCACCGGCTGCCGGATTTAACAGCGAACTGCCTGCAAGAAATTTGTTACCGCCCTTGTTCTTGACCACCATTTCATAAACTGTTTTTCTAGAATTACTAGAAAGAATTTATTGTCCAAAAAGAGAAAATACAAGCAAGGAAAAAATCCATCATTCTGTTTGCTTAATTAATAATGATACCAGTTAATTTACCTTTTATTTCAATTAGACGAGTAACTAAAAAGAAAATTCATGATTCGAAACAAAATAATTACCCTCACTCCGAGTATTAATGTTATTGCTATTATGAGATTATATATTAACAAAACAGTCACAACAAAATATTGAAGGTATATGATAATAATTAGATGAACTTAATGTCAGTTTAAGGAAGAGAGTAAGAGACTATGGGGCATGAACATAATTCATCAAATCCAGTGAAATCATATCTCCAATTTTTTACTTTACTCTTCTCTGAAGTTTCAACAAGAAGTAATTGAAGAGAAAAGTAGAAGAAATGACCAAATATAAGGAATGCATATACAGAGGAAGAGATGAAATTTTGGATACTATTGTTGCTTTGCACATCTATATGAAGCTAATTATCTGATTTATTATGCCATTACCATTCTCATGAAACTCATCCAAATATGAAGATAATGAATCAAAATCAGCACAGAAAGAAAATATGGAATAGACAGAAGCTAAACAATCCAACAGTTAATCATGCTAAGCAACAATACCAAAATCAAATTAAACAGGTTTAAAAGCAGAACAATTGCTTATGTAGGAATCAAATAGCAGATTATTGAAAAATGGTAACTAAAATACCATGATTGTATTTGTATTACTCATTGGACAGTAGGCTACAATTTAATTTTGTTTTTTATATGGGGCATAATATTATGCAGATAATATATGTGCAACAAACATAACACAGCCCTTTAGTTTTTTTTGGTATAGTGTTGCTATTGCTATGTATAGGGCACATTAATCACTTTGGTGCAGGATCACAAAGTTGAAATTTCATGCAATTCTAACTTTGTAATACTGTGCTACATATATTACAGTTTTCCTGCTAATCAGGGCTAATTCCTATAACCTTCATCCATGCAAGAGCAGATACCTCCCTTGAAATGGTGAAACTGATCGGCATCCCTTACCGAAATCTCTCTGCGAACTTCCTTGGAGATGAATTTGACAGTGTTATGACAACTTTGGCACATATACAGATTCTTCGTCACCCAAATAGGCGTCCCGGGGGCTGAATTAACTAGTCCAAAGGCAATGGCCAGTCTCTCACTGTGTCCACAAAATATATCGGCCTTCGAAGCTTTGGTTATGTCTAATTGATTGCTCTCTGGCCCTTCAACACCAGCTTCCTTCATTTTCTTGTAAAACCGGTCCAAAGCTCCATTTAACTCCTTCATTTGGGGATGGTAGTTATCATCACTGAGAAAAGCATGCACTTTTCCCTTGACTTCCACCCAGCTGCATCCAGGATCTACTACTAGCCCATTTTCTCTCATCATTTTTCTTACTCTTGCAACATTCTCCCATTTTTCGCTGTCAGCATACATATTAGATAGAAGAATGTAATATCCAACACTTCTACTGTCATCTCGGAAGATATTCGCAGCAGCGAGTTCCCCAAGCTTGACATCATGATGGATCCTGCAAGCATTTAATAAAGCTCCCCAAACTGCAGGATCTGGTTTTATTGGCATTTTTTGTATGAATCCATAAGCATCCTCCAACAAACCTGCACGGCCCAGTAAATCAACCATGCATGCATAGTGTTTCAGATTAGGGGTAATATAATATTTATACTTCATGCTGTCAAAAATTTCCAAGCCTTCTGTCACCAAACCAGATCTGCTGCAAGCACATAGTATGGAGATAAATGTGATTTCATCCGGCTTGATGTTTGACTCTACCATTCGATGGAACAGTTCGAGAGCAAGTGATCCTTTCCCACGCTCAGCATATCCTGTAAGGAAAATGTTCCATGCTGCAACATCCTGATCACCTGAGAAGAATTGTTTCCAAGCATATTCCATTCTTCCACACCTTACATACATGTCCAAAATCGCATTCGGCAGAAAACCATCAGTGCTAACTCCAGTTCTAAATGCATGGGCATGGATCTCTTTCCCACACATTAAAGCTCCTATTCTAGCACATGTTGATAGGACAGAAATTAATGTTACAGAGTTCGGCTTTAGTCTAAGCATCATCTCCTTGAAAAAACATAAAGCTTCAAAACACCGGTTGTTTATCCGTAGACCAAGGATGATAGATGTCCAAGATATAATATTCTTGTTGTGAGTAGAGTGGAAAACTTCTAGAGCTTTGTCAATGCATTTACACTTAGCATACATGTCAATGAGTGTGTTTGCAACTATAATGTAAGAGATGAGCCCTGTCTTCTTGGCCACCTCATGAAGGTATATTCCTGAATCTAAACGGCTTAAACAAGTACAAGCGCATAGTGCACTTGCTATGGTGATTTCATCTGGCATGATGCCTTCCGATTCCATCATTTTATATGTTTCAAGTGCTTTATGGGGAAGAAAACTATTCTCATACCCTGATATCATTGCAGTCCACGTCACGACATCTCTGTGTTCTGTTCTTGAGAAAACCTTTTCAGCTTCCATAATAAGCCCAACAGATGAGTACATCTGAATTAACGAGTTATAAACTGAAGGGTCTCTCCAAAACTCTGTCCTCATGACATAACCATGGATCTCCCTCCCCAACCTCTCATCACCAAGAATCTCGCACGCAGTAATCACACTGGTCATGGTCATCAAATCCGGATCAACAGGAAGTGCAAGCATCATACAGAACAATCTCAGTCCTTCCAAACACTCTCCATTCTCGAAATATCCAGCAATCATCGCATTCCACGAAATCCTGTCCCTATTGGGCATTTTATCAAACACCAACCGGGCAGTCTTGATATCCCCACATTTCACATACATTGTTATCAATGCATTAACCACATCCACATCTGATTCAAAGCCAAATCTCATAACATGTCCATGAACCTCTTTTCCCCTCACCAAATCAGGGATGCCGCCGCAAGTCCTCAAAACACAAGGGAAAGTGTAAATATCAGGCCTCATACCACCCCACAACATCCTATGGTAAAGATCAAGTGCTTCATCAAAGAATCCAGCTTTGGCATATCCTCCAACAAGAACATTCCAAGAGAACACATTTCTCTCATCCATTTTCCCAAACACATGCCATGCATCAACTAAGTTCCCAAACCTCACAAACATACTCAATAGTGCATTACCAAGCTTAAGGCTCAAAAGGGTCATCATCAATGAAGAATTTGAAACATGAGCATAAACCTTTGACCCTTCTTTCCTTGCACGCTTAGACTCACATAACCGCAACAAAGCAACATAGGCTTCTTCATCAATGGGAACTTGAAGGTCTACGTAGCTCATAGCATTTTCCAAGTTCCCAACAAGGCAAAGCTGGCAAATTTCGTAGCTTGGGTTGTTGTTGTTGTTAATGGTGCTTCTTGTGGTGGTGGTAATGGAGTTTGAGTTTGAGACCAAGATTGGTTTTTTAGCTCTTTTGAACTTACGGGTATGGAAATTGTGATGGGAAAAAGTGAAAGTTTTGAGCTTTGTGGAATTTGAAGTGGGAAGAGTTGGAGGGTCCCTTTGAGGATGGAATTTTGAGGAGTTGGGAAACGATGCCATTGTTGGAGTTTAAGAGAAAGAGATAACATGTGAAGATGATAAGAGGGGTTTATGGTGTGAGGTTTAACGGTCAAAGGACAAAGATTCAAGTGAACTGAAGATTCAACCAGAATCAGCATGTAGTTCTGGTTAACCTTATCCATAACCATAAAACAGAAATGTCTTAAAAAAAGTTCAAAACTTATTATATAGAAAAATGTTTAGTGAAAGTCTAAATCTGTCACAATAAAAAAATAAATAAATAAGGAAGTAACATGGTATAAATGATTAAATGAAAAATCTTATAAGAATGAACATGATTGACTTTAGAATATTTTAGAAGACTAATTTAATTGAATGAAAATTTGAAAGACTAGTTTAGTGGCTAATTTTTTTTATATGAAATAAGATTGTGTGTAATTCATCATTATAGATAATTGGTGTGTTTTTTTTTAATATGAATTAAATTTTAAGTAACAAATCTGACCATCAAATTTGGAGAAATATAAAAATTTGAGGGTCAAATTTCATAGTGTTATAAATCTGAGGGTTAGATTTGTGATTTGTGGCATCAAAAAAAAAAAATTAAAATTCACAAAACTGTCCCTCAAATTTATGACAATCCACACAACAAAAAAAAACACACCAACTCTCCACATTATTTAAAAATACCACCACAATCTCAATAATAAAAATAAAAAGTGCAGTTAAATCATCTATCATAACTGCACAATTGTTTAAACTATTATTAATAGCCAAATGAAAATTTGAAAATATCAAAATAGTATTACTTATTTTTATTACAGTAAATTTTATTTACACCTAATTTTGAGTGATATTCTACACAATATCTATTAATCTGTCATAAATACCTATTAATATTATATTTGGAAAAGTTACTCTCACGTTTTATAAAATTAAAGTTATTAAGTGTTGTATAATTTAAATTTTAGAAAATATTAATATATGCATTCACAAATTAAAAATATATAACGACACCAAAAAAAAAATTAGAAGTACGTAATTTTATCTAATTTTCAGAAGCTAGTATAGCTTCACTTTGTCAAATTATCTTTTTGCTAAGACAATTTTTTTCAATATGCATTGTCCTTTTTTTCCCCTCAAACTATCCTCCAAATCCATTTTAACAACAAAGTTAACATTAGGAGGATGTTCTCTTCATTCTAAAATAAACAGAATAACAAATATAACATATATAACTAGAAAAGCTAACATTACAAAATCATGTAACAATACAAAAACCTCAAAATTCAACCCTTAAAAGTTTAACCATGCATTTGTACATCTATGAAACATTGGAAGAAAAAAATTACCATGATATATACACAAGCATTTGAACACTTT
The DNA here is from genome assembly GCF_003086295.3 of Arachis hypogaea. Classification (NCBI taxonomy): domain Eukaryota; kingdom Viridiplantae; phylum Streptophyta; class Magnoliopsida; order Fabales; family Fabaceae; genus Arachis; species Arachis hypogaea. Next base: position 2,769,792 of record NC_092054.1, on the reverse strand, counting down.
GAAGAAATTTCAGAAATAAATACATACCATACATACACTACTATTATTACAAAAGTTCTATATTTCATAAGTAAAATCAAAGTGGTTAACCAAATTGGTAAACCTTGATGATAGTAATTAGTGAGGAGTAAAACAAACTCATCTTTTATCTGTGGGAAACAAAAAACTAATGTGATCCTGATGAGTAAACTTCAAACTCATTATTCTATAAGCTTAGTCATAACCCTACAACAATGTCATTACTTTTCTTCTTTTTTTTAACCTATCACTGCACTCAACAGTTAAAATTATTCTCCCTGTCAGGAAATTTCATAGAAAGAAGCATTTCCTTCTTTTTCTTTTTCTTTTTTCTTCTAATTATTGCGAGGATACGAGGATTCTGATGAGGATTCGGATGGACTACTTGATGAGTCATCAGATGCCGGATTTAACGGTGAGCTGCTCGAAAGAGAACCGTTTCCATCCTTGTCCTCGGACACTACCGGTATCTTAACAGCAGATGCTCTTTCCATCTCTTTCTCGAGTTCTTCTTCCCGGCGCAATGCGGTAAACTGAGTGTCCAAGGACTTGGCTGCGCCTAACCACGCAAGAACAATTGCCAGAAGCACCCCTCCAAGGTATGGAGTCGAATTGGCTAGTGATCCAAAAGTTAAGATCATGAATTGCTGAATAAGAGCACCTCCGGATTTTCCCAATGGGTTGCACACAACATCAATTGCTGCTTTCCCTTTAACCTACATCAAGGAATTCGAAACCAATGAATATTTCTTTTTTATATAACTTTCTAAACATAATGAATGAAAATGTGTAGTTGTGCAGATGTTCTAGAGTAGCATTGCTTGTGCTCTAGGAGCATGCAAATATTTCTTCTAGAACATGTTGAAATAATAGACTTAGTGTAGACACAACTTTGCACAATGACACAATCATATTCAAAAGTTTTGGATCGATTTTGGTATTAGATATGATGGATTAGCAAGAAAGAATCCGAACCTTGGTATCTTCATCCAAGGGTATGTAGGCCATTTCTTTGCAGGGATCAAATAAGCTGTATTTAGCACTCTTGCTGAATATGTTCTGCATGGCACCAACATACACAGCTGCTAATAGTGGCGTCATTCCAAACTTTGCGAGAGCAGGGCCAAGAGGGTCTCCGAACAATATAAGAGAAAAGAAGCCAACTCCGGTCAATAGAAGGACCGTCGGTGTGATCTTGGCAGCAACTCCCCATCCATATTTCTCAAATATAAATTGGCTTAGAAGCATCATTGTGAATGTGGCAATACCAGTTGCGGTCGAGAAGTCGCCCATAAAAGAAGAGTATTCATTAGGGCTAGGAAACTGCAAATTTGTAGAGGTTTGTGAAGAAGAGAACAATAAAAGCGCGGTGAAATAGCTAGTTATCCAACCAAAACTATGACAAAAGTAATTGAACATTTACCTGAGCTTTGAGCTTAGATTTCCATGTCACCTCAACAAGATTAATGCTAATTCCATATGCAACCACTAAAGTGGCAAGATCCCTGATGTAATTTGAGGACACCAAGAATTTCAAGCTCTCCATTGTTCCCATTTTCGGCTTCTCCTATAAAATTGAATGGTAAGGTAAGATGTAAGCTAACTTATTCAAAAATGTTTTTTTCTTTTTTAAATAAAAAAAATGTTAGTACCATTTAGATCATTAGTAGTAAACAAAAAAAACATCACAACAACAAAGTCTTTTTCCAATAAGTGGACTCAGCTACATGAATCAAATGATGCCGCCTCAAAGAATGTTTAATATTTGAATAAACTTGAAATAAACATGGCTTTGTCTGCATCCGGTACAAAGACTAGTGGCACAACAATAATGGCATTCAAGTTACCTTCTTCTTCTTGCTACGTGTAGGAAGAGGAACGAAATTATTCACCCACCAGTACAGAAAACAGATCACAAGTCCCATAAGCACGACTATGCTCATCATTGCTTTTAGTGAGATGGCCCAACCATCGACTCCGGGACCTAAATTCTTCCTCAAATTAGAAAAGTATTTCACTGTCCGGCCAGAGAACACGAGGGCAACATTGGCCCCAAGTCCAAACAATGGGTAGAACCGTTTTGCTTCATCAACTGTAGTTATCTGTGGGGAAAACAGGGGGTATTATATGACAGTTTTTCCTATCAATACATTTCTACAATATTGACTGAATAATTCAGTTGAGAATCCGATAACATAAAAGATGATGCAAAATTTGACACACAATACTGCAATTAAACAAGCACCTAGCAACCACCATTAGTGCTTGCTAACTCGGAAAAATTTTAAACAAGGGTTAATAACTTATTATATTGAATATGACTTGGGAATCCCATTGACCAAAAAGAAAAGAGAATGCATGAATAAAGTGATGCCAGTAAAATACACTACCGAAAAAAATTTGATCATGCCCATAGATGTAACACAAAAAGACATAGACTTCAAATTATATCATGGAGTTCAATTCCATCATTCTATTTACTATTTAGTAAACCACCAGCATCATCAGCTGAGATTAATCCAACTATTTAGTATAAGTGATGACAGAAATATGATAATTACATCATTTTAGAGGAACAAATGGAATTGGTATACTCTACCTGTTTAGGAATCTACATCAAGTAAGGCCAGTATTTCTATATACCATTTCTATCAAATTAAAGGTCCTCACAAACTGATTAAACCTAAAATTTACACATGCAAGCAGCTCATCAAAATTGGAGCAGCAATAATTAACACAAACATGCAAATTGAAGAAATATTAATGAAAAGAAGCATTAAGATGACAAACAAGGAATAATGAGAAGTAAAACAATCCAATGGCTAATCATTCTGAGTAACCATATCTAAATCCCTTCCAACCATGTTCAAGCACCATATGGAATATGCGTATCTAGGAACCAAATGGCTTTAATTAAGATGCCATGTTTGAAGATACCATAGTTAAAAATATAACCTAAAACTAACACATAACATCAACAGAATGAAATCAAAATCAAACATATAGAAGGTTCTCTTCATGAACCAAAATTAATTACCTGATTAGCAAACCCCCAAAACAACACTGAAATGACCACACTCCCCCACAATTCAGCCATGACATAGAACAAACAGAAGCTCCAAATCCTCATGATTGCAAGAGGACCAAGGAACCTTGGTCCAAGGATGTTGAGAAGCTTGTCAGCAAGAGCCTCAGGGTGGATATAGTTGCTGAGAGGGTACAAAACAAACCCAAAAGCACCAAAGAAAGCAATGAATGGAACAATCACAGTGTAGAAAAGTGCTTGTTTTGACAAAACATTGGCCAATTTTGTGTACAACAACATGAACCCAATAGCCATGGGAAGATTCACCCATGTCTTCAAGAATGGTATGATCTCAGCACTGCTCCCTCTTGCAGTAACAACAAGAACATCCTTTGTGTCCCTAAGGATTGTGTAATTGAACAAGATGCAAAAGAACATCAACCCCAATGGAACAATTTTCTTGAGTGTGGCTAACTCAATTCCCACAAACTTTTGTTTTTCAGCTTCTCCACCAGACCCATCAGCAGCAGCAGCCGCCTCAGCTTTGCAAAGGAACAAAGTTTTTTCATTTTTGGAAAACCCATGATAAATGTTAGATTTTGAGGGAAACCCATTAATCGGTTTGGGGAATAATAATCCATTGTTAATTGTTAGAGAAGACCCATCAAGGGTTTTTGGTTTTGGTGTGAAAAATCTGTGCTTTAAGCCTTGTGATGAGTGGAGAAACCTGTTTCTGGGATTAGTTGGGAGAGAGAGAAGCCCCCTTGATTGAAGAACAGCTTCCATTGTGTCTCTCTCTCTCTGAATCACACAACCAACAAACAAAATCGATTACCTCAAGAGAAGAACATTGAGAGAGAGAGAGAGAGAATCTTATTCTTCTGAAAAAGGGAAAGAACAGAGACAAATATCTGTTTGATGATGGTCTCTGAATATGATCTGAGAGAAGAAAACAAAAGCCTAATAGACAAAAAGAGAGAACAACACACCAGTAGGATCAATGATTTCAATAATCGTAGAACTGAACCAGTGATCTCAGTTTTTGGGATTATTAGTCAATGGTTTAAAGAGTAAAATGACCATTAGATCTTTAAAGATGTTGAACTTAGATTAATTTGTTTTTGAAGAAAAAAAAATCGGTTCTTTAAAATAGTAAATTATGGATATGTATATTTTTTTTTTAATAAATAGTGTAAAACGAAACTAAATTATCTATATATTTTGTTATTTACGATAGTACATGTTTCGTTATTATTATTTGAGTAAAAAAATAACATAGTTTTTGGACATTAAAATATTTATTATTTTTTGAGTTTTCATATAATTTTTATGAACTATTTTTTATTTATCACAAATCTTATTAAAATAAGTGAAGTTTCATTTTAAAAGTTGTTATTTATCTTACTATCTTTTATAAATAGACATGTTTAAATAATTAACAGTATATTGATAAATTTTAATTAATGAATTAATAAAAAAATATCATGTATTCACTATTTAATATTGTGGATGACTAAATTGATACTTTTTTTTCTTTAAAAACTAATTTATCTAAAATCGAAATTTTCAAGAATCTAAATATTATTTTACTTTTATTTAAATTAATTCACAGTATGTGATTTTAATATGTCTTTTTATCCCATAATTTTTTTCAAAAATATTTAAGTAGATAAAAAATTAATTATTCATAATTATGTGATAGCATATACTATATTGTAAATATTTGGTAACTAAAATAAATTAATTAAAAATAATTTAAATTTATTTTATTTAATATTTATTAATTATTATAATAATTAATAAATAATAAATAAAATAAATTTTAACTGATTTTTTATTTTTTTAATATTATCGATATTATATAATTAAAAATTTATATAATTTTTTTTAAAAAAATGTACTTATATAAACATTTTAGTATTTTACTACATTAAGCCGATTTAAATTAGTCGTTGATTATCTTATTCGTATTATATATTTGGATTCAAATATGTTTTATATATGCTGCCATTAGTCAATTATAAATACTTAAATAAAAGTCAAATTTACAATGAATTAATCTTTGATTGTCAAATAGAGAGATAGCATGAGAAATAAAATAAACAAATAAATAAATGTATTACATTAACAATATAATTATGTTGTTGCTTCCTTAGTCCTATGCTTTTGATTATATCGGTTTGCATGTGATTTTTCGAACTCCTTCCCTAGCCTGTCTTCACGTGTGCATTTATTTCAATGTTAAAAATTATATTCTAAATAATTTATTTTTTAACAATATTATATTTGATTATAATAAATATTTGTTTTTTAATATTATAAATATAATTTATAAAATACTCTTAATATCAATAAAAAATATTTAAATATAATTTACATTCACATACACCACATCATATTCATGGTTTTAAATTAGTTTTATTTTAAAAGTTGCATATCTCTAGTCAATGATTAAATGATGATCGGTCTTTTTCAATACAATTAAATATGAGGTTAACAAAAAATCATAACAATAATAAAAGTTCGTGTCAATGACTTATCAAAATTATTTCTCTAAAATAATTAATACTTGAATAGTAAGACAATTTTCATCATTATAATACGAATTGAAAAATTATTAGAAGTTCTAACTCATTTTTCTTTTAAAAAATAATATATGTATTTAAATTTTTTACTCTTTTAATTAAGTATTAAAAGAATAATAAGTTGGATGAATTATTTTAAAAAAAATTATGTATAACGATAAGAAGTAGGTTTATTTTCTCGTCTTGTTGTGGCATAAAAGAGTGCTATAAATGGGAGTGAAAATGATGGGCGAGATTGAGAGGAAAAGCGCAATGGAAAATGGTCAAGCAAATGATGTATACACCTACATTATTTTCATTAAACAAAATTTATATTTGAAACATTATGGGCTGATAATTAAAAATAAAAATTACTTTAATATATTTCCCCTCAAAGTCTTAACGACTTTTGGACATGGTAGACTGCATCAACAGAGATGCTTAACCCATTGAAAAATACTGACCGTAATCTTCAATTGCTTGCTCTTGCCATCATTTGCTGGAACAGTTGGAAAGCTCGCAACCAGTTGATTTTTGAAGGTTCTACTTCAATGCCGCCTGCCATTCTAGCAAGCTCTGTCAAGTTGCTCCGTGAAATTCAAATAATTCGCAGTTTAGGTCATCATCTCCATGAGACAAGCTCTTAGTTGCATTCAATTTGATTTATCATTCTTTCTTCTTTAAGATTTTTCTTCGTTTTTCGACCACGCAATGTTGGATGAATACCTTCAATGTAGTATTTTTGAGAAATCTTTACCTTTCATTATGTTGTCCTACTTTTGGACATCTTTATATTTTATTTTTTAATAATTAATTAAATATAACCTACTATCTTTAGAAAAAAAAATATAGAATTACGATATTGTAAGACACTTTTTGCTATAATATATAGAGGTGATAATAGTAATTTTAGTCGTAGGTATTTTACCTCATCTAATCTAGATATAAATAGCAAAACACAATTTTAATATCTCATCAAATTATTGAATACAATATTTTTTCATAATTCGCGAATATGAAAAACAAATATGATTAGAGTTGACATATTATAAATTCGCTAATAAAATTAAATTAAATTTTAATAAAAAATTAACGTATAAAATTAAAATTTAATTTAAACCGTACTCTATACCATCTATTGTCACTTTTAACAATAAAGAATTGTCCTTAACTTAAAATATTTTGTTCCTTTGTTAACAACAATTCCACTGTTTTTTTCATGTTAATTTAATTTTTCTTTTTCACTATATCGTTTACTTTTATATTATTTCATTAAGTAGGAGTTATTAGTGTAAAGAAAATTTTAATATATCTAATTATATATCCGTATATTAGTACAATTAACTATTTTTTATAATTATTATGTGAATAATAATCATCTAAAAAATAAATATAATTAAATGACGACATAAATTTTATCAAAATACTTAATAAGTATATTAAACCAACAAAAATTTATTATAATGAAAAATATTGGAAACCAAAAATAATAATTTTTCACGAAAACCTAACATTTGAATTCAGTAGTAATTCATAATAAATGTCAAAATGTTTTTAAAACACTTATATAGGGACGAATGGACGATATTGCTTTGAAGATATTTTGTGGATTCTCACCATGCAACATGCCCTTTTTTCTTCGTCTCTCTTTTATTATTATTTATTTATTTATTTATCTTTTTTTTTTTTTGTGGTTAGCAATAATATGTTAATTTAGAAAGTTACGTGTGCCGTGTGCGATTTAGAAAACCATGGAACGTGAATTATAAGTGTACATTATTATGCAATCAATAAAACTAGATTTAGACCAGTTTGAGTAAACAACTTAATTAAGTTACTCTTGAATAAATAATTTAAACAATAAATGCTTATATTAAAAGTAACTTATAAATAAGTTATTTTGTGTTTGGTTTTTTAGTTTTAAAAGTGCTTATTTTAAGAGAAAAATGATAAAAGGCTTTTTATTATGAGATAAGTCATTTTTTTAACTTCTCCTTAAGCACTAAAATAGTTTTTTAAAAAGTTAGAATTTTGTTTTGAAAATTGTATCCGACATTAATACTACACATTTTCATAAGTTAAAAGTTAAAAAAAAGTCATTTATGAACCTAGCCAAACGTGCCCTTAATCTTATAAAAAATAATTTCCTGATTTTTTTTGTTATTTTTAATTTTAGCATGAATTTGATCTTTTTTTTTTTTACTTTTCTTGTTATGATCGTGTCATTTTTAATCTTGGATAGACTTAATTTAATAATTTTTATTTCTGTTATATTTGTCAAATATTGAGAAACTAGATATTGCCTTGTTAATGAAAAAAAAATTATTAGTAGAGTTGGGTGAAAATTAACTTGCAAATAATATCTGGTTGGAGAAATTTAACATCCATGAATAAGGTTCCTCTCAATGTTCTTTTTTACTGATGTTATAAATTGTGATATTTATCATATGTCACTTTTTTCTCACATTTTTTTCTTAGTTAGAATTAAAAATATAAGATAAAAAATTCACAATTTACAACATTAATTAAAAGAAAAAATTGCAAAGACCCATTCACTATCATATCCAACTTATAGCCACCTCTATTGGTAGAGAATTAATTGAATTATTGATAACAGTATCTGATCAACTTTTTTAAGTTTTCACATGAAAAATAAAAAATAGATTACAGTTTACAACTTACAAATTTTTGTTTTATGTTTTACTGGAAGCAAGTCAAAGATTAATTTATTATGGGTTTGAATTCTATTTAAATATTTTTTTTTGATAATCAACGAATTGCTGTATGCATAAGATAAGATTTGAATCTTCAATACTTGTTTAAGCAACTCCATATTTATTTAAGCACAAGTGAATTGACTATTTGATCAACACAAATTGATTGTTATTTTATATGAGTCTTTTCCCCTTTTTTTTTGGTTGAGATGATGTGTTAATATGCCGGCCCACTGTCTAAATGATGGCCCACTGGGAATTTTATGCATAGAAGCAAAAAAGATGATATATTCCTTCTGTATGGCCCAACACTAATGCATAATAATAGAAGCATAATCTATGACCCCCCCCCCCCCCCCCAATTATAAATGGAAGCTTTTATGTCCACGTTTTCTCACATTCTTTGCAAATTGACACATCCTTTTCTTTTTTTTCTTTTTAAAAAAAAAAATAATAAGAAAGTTTGTGAAAAACTGTTTCTCTCCTTAAGTCCAAATTACGAGTGACAAAACGTTTGAGGTTATTCACTTAGGTCCAATTTAAATAATATTTTTTTTAGAAGAAAAATTTAAAATATAAAATTTTTTATTAATAACAACTTATAAATAAGTTATTTTGTGTTTAAATTTAATTATAAAAATATTTATTTTAAAGTTGTAGTATTTTAGATAAATAACTCAAAAAATATAATTTTTTTTACACAAAAAATAGATATTAAAATAACAATAATAACAAATACTTTTCAATATTAAATATTGATTTTACATAACTTAATCACTAAGATTACAATCCATTAGTCAATTAATTTTTTATTTATTCTCTTATTAGTTTCATTTTTCTAGCACTTCTCACTGAATATCATTAGAAACTGATTCTTCTACTTCACCTCACCAAAAGGTAAGTAATTTGGTGAGAATAGTAAAAAGGAGTTGGTAAAAGCTTGCTCTCTACTTTTCTCCTTTTTCTATTTTCGTTACTTTCTTACCCTTTCTTTCTTCTTCTATTTTTATTGAAAAATTCAAATACCCTTCTTCGGATTTTGAGTCTCTGCAAGAGGAATCAATCCATTCAAATGATGAATATGTTTATCAGCTGAAGAATCTGCACAAGTCAGCTACAACAACATCTCCTGCTTCTTTAACATTCTCTTCTGCCTCCATCAAACTCCATCCCAACCAACTCCAATTCACTTCTCTAACTTTGGTAGCGCTAAACAAAAGAGAAAGGAACCCATCTGGACAGTGCGATCGGAGAGAGGAGTCGAACCATCTTGGACGGGACGCGATTGCAGTGAGGAATCGAACTCACCTTGGTGCGGCGCGAAGGTAGAGGAATTGAACCCATCTTGGCTTGCTTATGATACCGCCAATTTCGTACGTTATTCAATTTTGATTTGATTTCTTACTTCTATGATCCTTGATTTTCTTCAAAATTTTGTTATTTTATTTATTTTTTTCATTGTGCCCCTCCAACTATGGCAAATGTTAACTTCAGTGATTAGATTTTCCAATGATTAATATTTGTTAAAAGTGTTGGTGATACTTGAGAGGGGTTTCAATAACTGGGTCAGAATCAAGAGTTTCAACTTATTGTTAAAAGGTATGATATTTTTGCTAATTCGTGATTTTCGGTGTGTTTTTTGTGGAAAAAATGTGTTGCTTGCATAATTTTACTGGCTGAAAAAGGGAGCATAATACAAAAAGTACAATTACAATTTACAAGACAAAGTGATTTAGATTGCCTGAGTTTGATGGAATTTAATCTCTTTTTTAGTTAGTTTTGGTTAGATACTGAGCTAAGAATTAACATATGTGGTACTCTTTTTCCTTTTATGTTTTTATGTTTCTTCTTCACTATATCATTGTTTCTGTGGTGAAAACTTTTAATCTTCATAATGTGCACTTTCAAAGAACTTTTGTGCTCTTAGGTTCACTTGACTAGATTAGTTGTATGTCCTAAATCAATAAAATTCATTAAGGGTGAATTTTAAGAAAGTAGTGGTAAATTTTGTTATAGTTGGAGTGTGGACATTGATGCTAGTCCATGAAAATGATATAAAATATCTTTGCAGTTTTAGAGGGCTGTAAAATAGAAATTTATTTATTGCAACAATCTCTTTTATGTTTTTTTTTTTTGAGTTAGTTCAGATTTGTGGCATTTTTATATATTTTTTCATTCTTTTTGGACAAGAAGAATGGAAGTCATGGCAAAATTTATAGCTACTAAGAGTTTTTGTTAAACCATTGTAATTTGTAAGTAGAAGAAGATAACATTTGAATTTTTATAGTTTTTGTGATTGTGCTTTATATTTGGGCATTGTTTGTTATTGAAAATGAATATGCTTTATCAAGAACTTAAAATATTACAAGAAAAAAATAGAGTAAATTACCAATTATGCCCCCGATTTTGTAAAACGCTGACAATAATAACGCTAATATTTGTTAACGACAATTATACTCTCGAAAATTTTAAAAACGCAACAAATCTGTCGAACCGTGAAAAGAGTCTTTCTCCGTTAAACGGAGCTTGGTGATGTGGCAGACGAAATTCCAACGTGGCATCTATTTAGGGTTTCAGTCCCGTTTCTCCTTTATATGGAGATGAGAGAGAACGTTTTTCCCAATTCACCAGAAAGCAATTTACCAGAAGCAGAAGCATGTCCAATAACAATCGAAGGACACAGTCAATCGAAAATAGTAGCTCTGAAGGGCTCGAAGAACACGGGAGCAAGCCCTATGACGGGACATGCTTCTGCCGTCTTCAGGTGGTGGCGTTGAAGTCGAAGACGAGAAGAAACCCAGGGAGATGGTTTTTCATGTGTCCTCTGTGGAAGGTATGTATGAATTTTCTGGTAAATCTGTCCCCCTTCCCTATTGAGAATTGAGCTTGATGAATGGCTTTTGTGTTGGGCAGACGAAGAACACTGGGTGCCGTTATTTTCAGTGGATGGACAAAACCAACGAGGAATCTGTTGGGCTGGAGGAATTATCCAAGAATGGAACACTAGTATGCAATGAATGTGGAGTCTTGAAAGGGAGATTTACCAGTGTTGAGACTGAGACCATACACAGAGATGGAAAGATGATGATGGAGCACATGAAGAGAGTTGAATTGTTTCTATGCATCATTCTGTGTAAAATTGTACTGAGTTTGATTATGAGTGTGATTTGTTTGGTTAGATAGGAGAAGGGATGCATGCAGGATAGTTTTTATTAATGGATGTTATGTGTTATTGTTTTGTGGAAGTTATGTTGACATTGTTGTAGCTATTTTTCTTGCTTATTAATAAAGTGGATCTATGTCTTACACTCAATTGTAGCTATTTTTTGTCACCATTGTTCTGTGGGGCAGGTTGCACTCTACCAGATGGTTGGGGCCTTCCATATTTCTTCCTGCGTTTTTTTCCCCAGCCATCAGCTTCTTCAGGATGAGATTGCCCCTCTCTGCCTTCAACATGTGTCTCATGGTTGTCTCCTAAATTGGATTCCTCATTTTCAACTGTTGCAGCTTGAGTTTGAATGGGTACGTTATCAATAGATACGTCATCTTTCTCCGATTGATCATTCCCCCCTTTAGTCAACATTGATTCACCCTCCTTTTGCTGTTGCTCCTCATACTATGGGGGATCATCTTGATGATTTTCCTGATTTTTTGAAGAAGCTCCATCTACTTCTATATCATCTGGTCTTCCATATTTCTCATGCTGTGGGAGATCCTCGTCATGATTTTGCTGATTTTCTGAAGGAGGTCCCTCAACTTCATCAACTAACTCTGGATCGGCATCAACAGGATGCTCAAAATACAAGTGGACCCTGTTTTCATTCTTCAGTGCAACATCACACAACTTAACCACATCGGCATCCCTTCTCAGCACCCGTAACCCGTTAGCTAAATCCATCCCTGGCTCCAACCAATACACTTCATTATACCTAGTATAACCTAAATCCAGAAACAAACCCTCAACAAGGAACAGATTACATGTATCAACATGCACCCTGTCGATCATACTCACTAAACCACCGTTATACCTCACCACACCATCCGCATCCTTCTCTAGCCAACCCCGATGGTGATATATAAACGTGATATGAGTTTCCATCTAACAAAAATCATCAAATAAGTCACAATCAGATAAATCAACACATCAAGACACCCATCATCGAACTGCCATTTCAAAAAAAAATTTCACTTCATCACCAACAATATGCAAACCCTAACGAACTGATAATAAGAAGAACGGAAACATATGATGCTTACCAAAACCTTCGTTGTTCAATGGAGATTTCTTCACTGAGTATCAATGCCAAACGTGAGATTGCATGTGATGTTAACAATTCCAAGAGGCGAATGCAGAGACATACAAGACGAAAAGAAACAGAGACCAACACTAAGAAACTCTTCAGTTTCTCGCGTCCTAAATGGTCATAGTTAAATGGAGTGTTTCATTTAAGGTTAGCCTGGTCATTTACTTCGAATTGGGCAATTAGGGTTTCATGAATTAGGGATAAAAGAGAAACGGGACTGAAGCCCTTAACAGATGCCACATTGGAATTCCGTCTGCTACATCACCAAACTCCATTTAGGAGAAGGGCTCTCTTCACGGTTGGGCAGATTTGTTGCGTTTTTAAAATTTTCGAGGGTATAATTGTCGTTAACAAATATTAGAGTTATTATTGTCAGCGTTTTACAAAATCGGGGGAATAATTGGTAATTTACTCAAAAAATATGTATATATATCAGTATGATTTAAAAAATTCTGTGCTGTTTGATTTACAAAATCATCCCCATTTGGTGGGACAATTCTAAAGTAGGTGAGTGTAAATGTATTTTACTCAGGCATTTTTTTATGCAATATGGCTTTGGAAGATGACTTTGGCAGGTCAGCAGCTAAGTATATTTATAGATTAGTGGGAAACAATGTCATCTTCTAATGGATCAACCTTTTTTGCCTCACCCAATTATTGATGTTACTTTAATTTTGTAAGATTTTCATCACCATCTTATGCTTAACTTGTGTTGGATATTGTGCATCATTGTTATTCTGCCTAAAGATGACATAGTTAGTTATTTCTTATAGATGCGACATTGATTCTAATAGAAGTTAAACTTAAAAATTGTTAACTTGATGTCATTAGTTAGGTACATTGTTTGCTGAATTTTATTGTTGTTTACGTCATTGATGTGAGAAAATATCAAGAAGTTTTAGTCAAGGAGAGTAAGTGAGTCAATGAGTGTATATGAGTCAACGAAGTAGGTGATGCACTTATTTTATGTGTGGCTTACTTCACATTCTCTTTCACTTTCTTTTTCACTCTTCTCTATACCAAAAAATAGTTATCAATAGTTACTAAGTTATTGGCAACCTTAATAAACAAGTATAAGAAAATGAAGTTAGATTTAGACAAGATACATAAAAATCAATTATCAATAGATAGATGTAAAATTAGTAATTTCTTACTTCTATACATTCAAAACCATAAATTCATGTCAAAACTCAAAATACCATGTTTTAAATAGTGACCAAGTCGATAACTATGACATGAACTAAAAAGAAAAAAGGAAAAAAGACTACACTTTATGTAAAACGTGTAATGCAAATTTTGTTCTTTTATGCTTATGTTGTTGGTGATGTCGTCATCTCTTGCTTCATTTCATTTATTGTGAGAATCATTTTATATAGCAAAAGAATATACACTCTACATTTTTCACTTATACCTTCCTATTATAGTTCTATGCTCATGTTTGTTTATAAACTTTTTCACTTTTACACACTTTGATATTTCTATCCCTGTTTGATGAATATTTAAATTTGCATGATAGCAGTAATAAATCTGCTCTTATTTGCATGGTTCTATACTCAAATTAATGATTATAGTGATTCAGATTAGTTGTTCATATGGCTTATTTTATAGAGTTCATTCTTATTTTCATAATCGATTTAGAATATAGAGCCTTATGTCCTTAATATATTGAAATTTATCTTTGTTAATCTAATAGTGATAAATATCATTGCTATTATAATATAGTTTTAAATTTTAACATTGAGATTACATAATTAAAAAAAGGTGACAGTAAAAGATATCATAGTGAAATTGGTGAATGGTGATTATAGCAATGGTAGAAGAACCATGGTGATATTGATAGTGATGGAGCTATAATAGGTTATATGTCCCTATTAAATTAGAAAAATTTTCTTCTACTTTTGATCTTTTTAATCAATATATCAAGCTGAAGAATAAGAATATTGGGTCTCAGTGTATCAAGTGTAAACTTTTTGAACTATTGAATGCGCACATTACGTTCATCCACTTTTGCCTTCCTTTTAAGGAGTGTTGTTCGTTTGTGTAAAATTACTCAGCAAAGATGCAAAATCACTGGAATCGCAAGTTCACCTCCAAGGAAGCAGTTTAAGCCAGAACCTAACTGAAAACGAAATCATAACCCGTTTTTAGGATTAGGAAATAGGAACCATAGGTTTTGTTGCAGTGCAGCGGTGATTACAACATTTTTATTCAGAAAGAAAAATCTGTTGTTTAAGGGATGACCCAAGATATAAATATGTGAGACACAAGGATAGGGAGATTTTGTTCAATAAATATATATCTGAATTAAAAGCTACTGAACATGCTGCAAAATGAGAGAACAAAGCCAAAAAGGAGGAGCGGCCGGTATAAATGTGTTTCTCTAGCACTTTTGTGATACATCTCAGAGATGACTTTTTTTTTTTTATAATGTAGCTGATTCTCTACATCTATTATTTGTGTTGATTTATTGCTTTAGTCGTATCCTGGCGTTCACTCAGCAGTTTATTTTGAATAGCTTTTTTGACATGTTAATTATATTCAAAATATTTACAGGATACGTTGAGGGAGAGAGAACAGGAGCTTCAGAAAAGGAAGGAAAGAGAGGAGCTGAAAATGGAAAGGGTGCAGGTGAAAATTTGAAGAAAGGAGGCAATCACTTCTTTTCAAGCTTTACTTATGGAGACAATCAAAGACTTTTTGGTATAACTTTCATTCTATATGCGGTACCATTAATCTTATTGCTATCTTTAGGATGAGTTTGGTATGTGGTTAAAATGGAGAGAAAAATTATCTAGATCTATGTGCACAAAGATCTTGAATCCATACATAGCTCACCCCTAGAGGATGTATGGACTCTTCTCTAATACTTGATGGTTGGAATTTGAAAGGTTCTATACTTTTATTGCTTGCAGGTAATTTCAATTATTTTATGGGAGATTGTCTCCTAACAACAACAATAACATGATATAGAGTAGAGAGGGATTCGAATGATCCAAGGGGAGAGATGGAGAACATGCACCGCTTTTTCCTTTCTTGCAGGTTAGCGTGGAGTTTATGGACTGCATTATTGGAGCTTAGAGACGAATTTGGATATGACCAGGAACAACTAAACAATGCTTTGAAGCTTGGCCAGTGGCGGGTATAGCAAAGAGAGAAAAATGTATGAGAGTCTCTATTTTTGTAACAATATGGACTATATCAAGAACAAAAAATAGCATTATTTTTTAAAATAAGATTTTAAACTTTGATGAGATGAAGAATGAGGCATTATATTGGCGAGATACATGGGAAAAGGAAAGAGAAATCTGAGCAAATGGGGTGGAAGAGATAGGTGGAATCCTATAATATAACTGATTTGTTATTGATTTTATTGTTACTTATGTTGTTGTTTTTGTTTGTTTTGATTTAGATAGTTTTGTTTTAAAAAGTGATTAGAGATTATACTGTGATGCAGAACATGGGATTTGTATACTGTTTGAGAACTTGATGAATTTAATTATATAAAAAAAAGTCATCCCAAAAAGAAAAACACACAAATACTAAGGGTTGAAATACATTAGAATCCATTAAATTTGCCTTGGAAGTTGGGAGATCCCATGAGAGAAGATGATTCCTGAAAGATTAAGTGCATGTTTGGGTGCCATTATTTTGATAAAAAAAGATCTTTTTTCAATGAAAAAAGATCTTTTTTTATTTTGTAGTGTGTTTGGCAAATTTCTAGTAGTAAAAGTAAAAGCACTAGAAAAATCAAAAAAACATCTTTTTTGAGAAGCTACAATTTACATCTTTTTTTAAAAGATCTTTTTTCTTTAAAAAAAAGATGTTTTGTAATCATTGATAGACAAAAATATCCTTACTAAAATTTTAAATAGACACCTTTTACCCTCTTTCTTTCCTGAATGAATGTACTATACATTCAATATCTCCTTCATGCCTTGAACCCCGTAACCAAATTCCAACTCAAACCACAATTCCTCTGGTTCGCATTACATTGTTTGGAGAACCTTTCATCATAGTTTTTCAACTCTCATGTTGCATTGCTATGCTTTGGTTTATGATTTTCAAGACATATATATTTGATATTAAAGCATTAATTTTTACGATAGATTGAAACTTTTAGCTGCAAAAGTCCCCTGCCAAACCATATATTGTGCAACACGTACAAACTCAAATATATGAAAAGTCAATTAACTAATTCATACAAAATCAACGCAACTTTTATTTATTTATTTTTTTTTGCTATAATCATACGTGATATCTTTTATTTTTGTTTTTATTTTCATAGATGGAATTATATTTTATACAGTGTTAATCTTGGCTTGTGTTTGAGATTTTTTAGGATTCTGTATCTAATATTTTGGGAGTATTATTGTGTAATATTTTGCCGGATTCACTATTGCAAGAATCATATAATATTTTGAGACAAAATTTTTAATGATTTGATATAAAATATAATCATATATAAATATAAAAAAAATATACTAGTATCAAAATATAAAAAAATAAAAAATCTGAAATGATTCACAAATAAAAACATAACATATTCGTTTAGCTTTTGTGAAATATATATATCTCAAGCACTAGAAAATTAAAATATTATTGTTTTTCTACACATTCAACAATAAATCATCAGCAATAAATCATCAGGTTCTTTTCTTTTACCCTTTGTTCTTCATATTGTTATTATTACAAGCTTCGTATTATTGTACCTTATTGTTATTTGCTTTCTTTCTTTTATTTCTTTTACCATTTTTTTCATATTGTTATTATTATTATTATTTGTTTATTTACGTTATTTTTTACGTTATTATTATTTGTTTTTTTATTTTTTCTATCATTTTGTCATTATTATTAATTTATTTGTGATTTTTATTTGGTTTTTTATCATAGTATTTTATTTTATTTAGTGTGTTATTATATTCACAATTATTATTTATATTACAATTTATTTTATTAACGTTATAGATTATAAAATTTGATATAATTTATAATTTATATAGTATGGCTCCAAAACTAAATCCAAGAAGAGGTTCTAGTCAAGTGAATATTGAAAACGAAGATGCAACAAATGAAGGAGAAGTAGAAACTGTAAAAGCAAAATGGGATGATTGGAATACTGAAATATTTTTGACTATCTGTGTGGAAGAGATACGAGATGGTAATAGACCTAATAAACATTTCAGCAAAATTGGTTGGAAAAATCTACAAAAAAAATTTAGAGAGAGAACAGGGCTCCTATATGTGCATAGACAACTAAGAAATAGATGGGATGCTCTTAAATCTTATTTTCAATTATGGGCTAAATTAGTTGGACAAGAGACTGGTCTTGGTTGGGATCATGAGAAAAAAACAGTGTTAGCTTCTGAATCTTGGTGGACTGATAAGATTAATGTATGTTAATTTTGCATTATAAAATAATACAATAAGTTAATTTTATCTTTAAAATTTATTAAATATCTTTTATATTTATTCTTTTACATATTTTAAACAGATTAATCCAGAATTCGCTAAGTTTAAGAATGAAGGTCCTAAATCTTTAGATAGGCTTGAACAATGTTTTAAGGACATCGTAGCTACTGGTTATAGTGCTTGGGCGCCATCGGAAGATCCAAATCCTGAAGAATTTAATCAGAACAATGAGGGTTTCGAGAGTGGAGGTGACATGAATTATACAAATGAATTTATTGAAGAAGACATTGCAAATTATACAGTTGTTCAAAGCCCTACTAGAGAGAAAAGAAGGAAAACTTCTAACAAAAAAGTTGAGAAACGAGCTGGAATAGCATCTAGATTACAGGACTCACTTGATCGTATTTTGGTTGGTGTGGAGTCAAAAGCTGCAACTAAGGGAGATGATCCTTACTCCATCGAAAATTGCATCAAGTTGCTACGCAAATTACCTGGCCTAGAACCATATAGTCCACAGTTCTATTTGGGAATTAGATTAATGGCTAAGCCACAATATAGAGAAACTTTCATTGCATTGAGTGATGATCCCAATCAACAACTTGGATGGCTAGAATCTTTTAAATTGGATGATATGAACCGTCTCTAAATTTTATTTTTAGTTTTATTTTTTTCTGCATGAATTCTTATTATCGTTATTGTTGAACTTTAATCTAGTGACAATGTTATAATTTGTGTTTTGATTTTATATTTTGGAATTTTATTTAATAATGACATTGTGAATAGTATTTTTTTGCTTTGTTATCTTATTTTTTATGTTAATTTAAATTATACAGGATGAGTGATTATGAAACAGATAATGATACTGAATATGAAGAATATGAAAAAGATTACGAATCAGCTGCTATATTAGCTATTTGTGGAGTTGCCAATTATTACTTGCGATATGTCCTCAAACAAGAGAAAAGGACTTCAAAACTATCAGGATATCAATGGTTATTAGAATTAAAGGAAGGGAATGAAATGCGATTTTTTGAACAATTTAGAATGAGAAAATCAGTGTTTAACCGTTTATGCAATGATTTGGTTCTCAATTATGGCTTGAAATCTACACGAGGTGTTAGTGGAGAAGAGATGGTAGCAACATTTTTATACATGCTTGGGCAAGGAGCTTCTTATAGAATGTTAGAGGAGCGATTTCAGCATTCAGGTGAAACTATATTTCGTCAATTTCATCATGTTCTATCATGTGTGAAGAAATTGGCAAAAAATATTATTAGACCTATTGATCCTAGTTTTGGAGACACACCTAAATATATTATGGATAATGATAGATATTGGCCATATTTCAAAGATTGTATTGGAGCTATAGATGGTACGCATATAGCCATTCATGTTCACCAAGATGAGCAAGTGCGATTTATTGGTAGAAAAGGAAATACTACAACAAATGTAATGGCCGTGTGTGATTTTAATATGTGTTTTACATTTATATGGGCTGGTTGGGAAGGTTCTGCACATGATACAAGAATTTTTATGGAGGCTCTTCGAACAAAAAAGCTAAATTTTCCACATCCACCAGAAGGTTAGTTATGCCATTTAAGTTTATTTCGAGGTTACATTTTTTATCATGATAATATGTGGCTTGATTTTTGTATATTTTTTAATGTATTTCAGGTAAATATTACTTAGTTGATGCTGGTTATCCAACTTTTAAGGGATTCTTAGGACCTTATCGTCATACAAGGTATCATATTCCACAATTTAGACTAGCACCAAATTTTAGATCAAACAATGAAAAGTTCAACTATTGTCATTCAAGTTTAAGGACAGTAATTGAAAGGACTTTTGGAGTATGCAAAGCAAGATGGAAGATACTACAAAACATGCCATTAAGAGCCAAATTTGAAACCCAGCGTGATATCATTGTTGCATGTTTCACTCTTCATAATTTTATAAGAATGATGGATTCTGATGACATAAGTATTTTGCAAAAGTTTGAAGATATTGTTTCGTTACAAGCCAATGAAGATGACGGTACTACTGTAAGAAATGGATCAACAAATTCTGAAATTAATGAATGGGAAGAACCAAGACAAGAAGATGTTCAGGCAATGGAAGAAATAAGAGACAATATAAGAGATCAATTATCGGATCAAATAAATTAGTATAAATAATTAGTTTTCTTTTATTATTATTAATAAACTCTTTTATGATTGAATGTCCTTTTAAGTAATTTTATTATTATAAAAGTACTTTTGTATTTTTGTATCCAAACAATAACATCTTTTAAATAAGTACTTTTAACTAAAGTATCCAAACATAAAATCACTTTTACTTTTGTAAAAGATCTTTTAAAAAAAGATCATTTAAAAAAAGATCTTTTTTCATAATGGCGCCCAAACAAGCCCTAAGTCTCTAACTTTGAAGCCTTGATGTTGTAACAAATGAATTTCTAAATTATGTATTCATTACATCATATATTAGATTGCTATAGAGTAGTATGATATAATCATATTGTCATTATGTTGTAAAATGAAAAAGCATCACTCTTGAGTTTGGCCAATGCTTCACGTCTTATTTTAATTTTTCCATGCAAATTACAATGAGAAATTCCCAATAATTTCATTATAAACCATTAAACATTCGTTCAAATCCCTTGACATTATCAAGTTAGTTTGTCCAAATATTAAGTGCCTCAAATAAGGAAAATAGATGAAAAATAAAATGAAAAAAAATAAAAACATATGTATGATACATTTTTCATCCCTTTTAATACTCAATTTTACTTATAAGCTATTTTGAATCGAAACATAACTATCATAGTGCAAAAGAAAATTGTAGCTCATCCTGTAAAAAAAAATTATCTGTTATTTGATTTTGTACAGTGTAAACACAAAAAGTGCATCTAGTATTGGTGCAATGAAAAAAGAGACATAATTTATGAGATATGACATGAGGGATGTTTCGGTGTTCTATTTGTGTGTGTAATTATATTCCTATAATTTTATATTCCATCAATTTTGTTGTTTTGTTTCCAAGTTACTATCTTACGAGAAAAATGAGTATGTTGAACAAGAATGTTGAAAGAATGGGGTTAACTTTATCTTGAATTCCTTAAAGTGAAGAGATCTGTTTGGTCCATAAGTGGAGAGGCTTTTAGGCAGATGGCTATTATTCTTTAACTCTTGGAACCATATGAAAAATTGATATCCTCACTTTTTGCTTTTAGCAAGAAAATTCTTGAGTTTTTATCTTGAAAGATGTTTGCCTTCCATTTAGGATAGTGTAAGCTCTTTGGTTCTTGAACTTACATTTACACATTTTTTTGCTGCAAAAATTGGAGGGAGAATTTTGTTAGATCATGGGACTGGCATGATTATTGGTGAATCTGCTGTTATTTAAAAGACTTTCATTAATGCAAGTGAGTTTGTTTTACTTCTAATTATTTTATGTGAATTTTAACAAGTTGAATGTTTCTCAGTCTATTTTTAGATTAAATAATTGGGTATACTAATTAAAACAAAGCTTTCATATTTTGCTTTTTTATATAAAAATCTTAATATATTTGTTGTTTGTATGGTTTGATATTTTGAAATCTTTTATGTGTATTATTTATGTTGTGTAACTATATTAATGTTATTTAATTTTTTTTTTTTTAAAATACAGAATTCTATTAGTAGTTTAAGAATTCATACTACATATATGAAAGATTCAGAGTTCAACGTAATCCATATAAAATTGTGTAATCAATAAAAGATATTATATTAATTTATATTTAGAATCTTACTTAAATCCGTTGTATGGATGTTAGTTTCATTGTATTGAATACATAATTTTTCTTTTCATGTTATGTAGGATATTATTTAGTTGCACAACATATTAGCCCATTGACAACTAGATGGGAGCTACAGTTTGCTTTTAAGAAATATTTGAATAGTATTTCGGATGAGCATATAAATAAATGTAGTGCTTAATATCTAACTTTTATTGACCGTATCATGTTTAAAAAAGTTTAAAGTATATGAAAGATAATAATTATAATTTAATTTAGTAAAAAACAATTAACAATGTGTAATAGCATAGTTGTCAGAACCGAATCGGTGATCGAACCGGTGAAGTTATTGGGTCACTGGGTTACTGGTTCAACCGGTGGATCACTGGTCGAACCGGTTAACTCGGTATAATTAAATAATTATATAAAATTTAATTTTTTTTATTATTAGTATTTTTAAAAAAATAATTATTATTTTTAAATTTTAATACTTTATTAATTAGTTTATATTTATTTTATTATTATATTATTATAGGTGAAAAGTCACATACAATTGTTTTTTTGTGAAGTTGATATTTAAGAACCGTTGACTAGTTTAACTAAATATCATCTAGCGATTTTCAACTATCAACTTCATATGAAGACAAAAAACAAAATAATATATTAAAAAAATAATATTAATAGATATCAATTATCATATAATCATGAAAAAAAATAAATTGTGATTAATTAAATTTTTGTTTATCTTTTTAATTTGTATATATTTAATAAAATTTATAGTTAAATAAAATGTAATTGATTTAAAAATGAGTGACTTTGAAATTAAAATAAATTGAATATAAGTGAAAAGAAAGAATGCTATATGTATTATAATTTGTATATTAATTGATGAGAATCACTTTAGCTTGGTGGTAGAAGCACGCATGCTTTATGCTGGAGGAAGGGGTTCGAATGACGCCTTGACACTTGGCAGCGCTGGAGGGTTTAGAGCACGGTGGAGTTGCAGATCGATAGTCCATTGTAGATTCACCTTCAAACCGAGCGGTTCGGACCGGTCTGGTTTTTACTGGGTTTGACCGGTTCGTAGCGATTCTCTATCTTAAACGGTTAGAAGCTTAGACCGGACCGGTATTGGGTTTGATTTACCAGTTTTTTGGTCGAACCGGCTGGTTCGGTCCGGTTCTGACAACTATGTGTAATAGTAGTTAAAGATAATATGTAAATAATTATGGGAAAATGCTATTTGTACAACAAAATTCAGCTTTTATTCAGCCTTTAAATTTAATATTTTATTATTTTAACTTTTAATTAATCATATTTCCTATTTTTAAGGAACTACTTTTATTTTGAATACTTATCACTGTAAAATTTGTAACTACTTACAATACATTAATTTTTTGCAAACCAAACCATAAAACTCGTAACAACTTTTCGTGTACTAATTTTTAAAAAATCAGTGAAGTTTTCAAAATAAATTAAACTCACTTCAATTATTTTTTTTATTCAAAAACATTCAAAACTCATGTAAAAAACACATCTAAAATTAAATAATCAACATAAACACATTTAAAATTATGTATTAACACATCTAAATTATTGTCATTGTAGTTCTAAATTATATATTGAACACAGAAAAAATTAAACTCAAATACACATCCAAAATTATAAGAATGCATTTTAAATATTTTATCAACACATCCAAAATTCATGTAAAAAAACTTATATATGTATATAAGAACATAATGAACAACATAAACACATTCAAAATTAAGTGTTGACACATCCAAATTAGGTTAACATTACAACTCCCAAATCAAACATATGAGTGAAAAAAAAAATATAATCACAAATACATTTAAAAAAAAGAAAAAAAAACACATACACTTCCAATATTATACATAAATTTTAAAAAATAGAACTTTTTATTAAGCGAAAAAAAGGATAACATATCTTCATGAATGAACTCAACCAAATTCTTTTAAAATTTTGCAAGCAGAACTACCAGAGACAGAAGGAGTGCGACGTAGTGGAGGAGACAAGGAAGGCGCTAGAGAAGAAGGCGGTTGTGCGTGGCGCAGGGAGGAGACCAGGGACGGGAGGAGCCCCATCGATGGAGGAGGCGCGGGGTGTGTGCAGGGGAAGTGTGCATCGTGGGGAGGAGCGCGTCGCCGAAGGAGGTGATCGTCGCAGGAGTGCCCAACGCGAGAGAAGACAAAAGCGGTCACAGATGAGGAGGGGGAGGCGCTGCAGCTCTGGATCTTTACGGAGCGAATATTTTACTAGTGATTTAAGATGTTTAAGATTTATTTTAGAATTTTAAATTCAAAATTTTAAATTCTAACTAATTTGATTTTTGGATGTATATTTAAATTGTAATATATTAATAATTAAATATATTAAATCTAAAATAGAAATTTAAAATTGAAATTGAAATTTTAAATTTCAGTTTTATTTAGTTTGTATTTTGAATGTGTATTTAATTTTAAAAAGACATTAAATCTATTTATAATTTATAGATATGTTTGTTTTAATTTTTTTTAAATTATTGTAATAAAAGGCTGAATATTGTACAACTTTTAAAGGATACCTAGTTGAATTGATAATTATGTATGTTTTTAGAAACAGTCAAATTATTGTGTAAAGATGTTAAAAAAATGAGGAATGTTAGGAGGTCAGCAATTTTGGTGTTTTGTAACCATCAATTGGCCAATAATAGTATTTTTAATGGTGTGAGATGGCATCTAATGGTGGGAGATGACTCACTTTTATTTTGATGATTAAGTGGTGGCCAAAAAACACAAAAGTTGCTGACTTTTCCTTAAAAAATTTATTCTTTCGTTTCAAAACTTCTATATTTTTTTTTTCAATCTCTTTAAATACTTTGGAATATTAAAAAGGATTAAAATTATCTTAAAAAATACAATAGTTTAAGTAAGTTTAATTATATTATTAGTTTAAGTAAGTTATCTTTAAAAAAGGTAATTTAAGGATTTTATTTAATTTTTTAGGATTTGAATAATTTTGCTTGTAAAAATCATATTTTATGAATATAAATGATAATTTCTTTTTTTATGGATAGATATATCAACATTTTCAACTTTTATAGGTACAAATAGAAATTTATTCTTATTCAAATATAATAGTATATATGCAAAAGATGAATTCCTCCTCCGATCCTCCCTTTAATTGCAAAGGTTAAATATCATCTATTTGATTTAACTAATTTTTACAAAAAAAATAAAAATAAATTAAAATAAATTAAAACAATGCTATTTGCACATTAATTAGATTTATTACATACAAAATATAAATTGATTACAATAATACTATAGTTCTTTAAATTGATTATTGTTTAGCTTTATTTTGATTTTCTTTCATTTGTCATAGTATGTTACATCATTTTCTCAACGTCTTCCACTTCTTGTATACAGTAGCGGAAATATCATCTTCCAGAGGAGGACGTGCATGTGTTCCCCACTTCCCCGTTACTTCATTATGGTAACACTCTTCGAAGATTGTCAATACCTACATTTTCTCTTTTTTTTTGGTACTGGAACCCTTATTTTTTGGTAAGCCAGTGAAAAATTAGGACAGAATTACTTGTTCACAATAGTTTTATTGGCAATGTCAACGAAATTAGTATTTGCGTTTTATTGTGTATGATATAGTAGGTTAAAATAAAAAATAAATGTGAAATGTGTGTCAATGTATATTTTGTTGTTGTTTTTTATTTATTTTTTACTCTTGTTAGAACTCCATCCTCTTTTATTGGAATCAAGAACTTGCTATAAATAATTATAAAAATAATAGCAAGTTATATAAAAATAAAATCACATGTGAAAAAATAAAATTAAAATTAAAATTTTATACCACACACAATATTAAATACAAATTTAATAATAAAAATAGAGTAGTAAAATGATAAAAAAAATACTTTCAAATGGTTCGGATGAAATATGGTCTGAAAATGGTAGTGAAAGACAAATATTTCTAACAGATGGAACCTTACGTAAAAATAGTGGTGGAAGGCTAGTATTTCTAATAGAAACAAAAAACAATTTTTACGGAAGAGGAAAGTCATATATTTCTATTTTTTCAAAGAATTGTGAATTAATTTTTTAAAAAATTAAAAGATTTTTTTTTAAATGATGTCAAACACGCATATTCTGACTTTTTATAATTTAAAAGTAAATATATATATATATATATATATATATATATATATATATATATAATTTCTGCTACTTTCCAATCAAACTCTTTTTCTCTCTTCCATCAATATATATTCTACAATTTTTTGTACCACAATGAATAAGAAAAGAGAAATTTTGACGGTTATAGATAAATCTATCTATTAATATTCTATTTTATTTGTTTACTTGTTCATCTATTTATCTACTTCTACTTATATATATATATATAATACAGTGAAATTCGATTTTCATCAAAACTTATTATTGTAAGATGTCATATTCTACTTTTTTTTTTTTTTTTTTTTTACAAAATAGAACATTACAAGTTTACAACTTACTATTATTCTTATATATTTTTATGATGATATTAGTATTACTATTCTTATATACAGTAGCGGATTTACAAGGCTTAAGCTGCTCATGGTTCCTCCAATTTTTTTTTTAAAAATATTATTATTAATTTATTATTAATTTATTATTATAGATTAAATATATTTTTATATATTACACACTAAAAAAATTTATATGTTAGTAATTTAATATGTATAAATTATAATGTGTATTATAATATATCAGTAATAATTAACAAATAAGTTTACAAAATAATAAAAGCATATAAATATATAAATAATTGAAAAGTTATTGAAAAATATAAATTTGGATTAATGTAAAAAGTAACAATTATAAATTTTTTTTTTATTTTAACTCTTTCTTTAACAACAGTAATAGCTGAATAGATTTTTTAAACAATAAAAATTATAAAAACAATACTTTAAAACAAGATGAAAGACGAACTTTTAACAGATTATATAATTGTATATATTGAAAAAGAGAATGCTTCAAAATTTATTTCAAATGGTAAATTGATAATTTTAGTTATATCGCAGAACAAATTTAAAAATACCAAAATCTTAAAGTAAGTAATTGAATGTTAATTATTATATAATATAATTATTAATTTTGACTTATATACTATAAATTATATTTTATTAATTTTTTATTATGTTATATTTTAATTTATTTTGTATTTAATTTGTTCCCTCTAATAAAATTTTTGGCTCCGCCATTATATATATATATATATATTCTTAGTATCAGAAATTAATTTTTAAATAATTTGTTAGTTGGTGTAATTCAATAAAACAAGTGACTAGTGATGTACCAAGATATGTATAACTAATTTATTTTAAATTAGATAAGGTTGTTTTTCGTAACTTATTATAAAAAGGTATGATATATATTGGTGTAATACATTTTATATGTCCATTTTGGTAAAATTCATCGATTTTAAACTCACATTCTAATAATATTATTAAGTAAATATTTTATGATTATCATATATTTTGTACTTACTTTTATAAGTACCTCATTTGTACTCATACGGTATGCAATAATAGAAGAGATTAATTAACAGTTAGTAGCTAATAAAAATATTAAAAAAACCAAATAACAAGAATAAAGGGTAATGCTAGGTAAACAAAAAAAACAGCCAAAATTTATCTTATTTAATATTAATTAATTATCACAACAATTAATAAATGTTAAATAAGATAAGTTACGACTATTTTTGACTAATTTTTTTTTGTTACTAAATATTTTCGAGAATAAAATAGAACAAATAGCTTTATAAAAGAAAACCAAAAGATTGTACAATAGTGATATGCTGAGGTGGAAGAGAAAGTTAGAGTCTGTTAATAAAGATCAGTTAGAAACAGTTATGGTGTACAAATTAGTTGTAACGAAAGTGGTTGTAATGTGATGAGATCATAGAGAATATAATTAATTATTAACACGTGTTTTTTTCTATCAATTTAAATTTTTTAAAAAATGATAAGAGATAAAGAATGAAGCAAAAAACTCTTTCGGTGGTTCAATACTGTAATATGAACCAAATCAATATAAATGGTATATAAAATATGTTTTTTTTTCAATAGCTTCAATATGAACCGCATAGAAGTATAGTTGTAAAAATTGAATCGAACCTGTCGGTTTGATCGAAAAATTGGTAAATTAGATTTTTGATCGATCCAATTGATTAATATGACCGAACAAAAAACAAAATCGTTGAGAATCGGTTTGAACTGATCAATTCTGATAAAAATCGAAGAATCGACGATTTTTGTTCAATTGCTCGGTTCAAAAGTTTTTTTTTTTAATTTACTTGTCAAAACGACGTCGTTTTGGTTTAGAAAAAAAAGAGAGACTCGAATAACCCCCCCCCCCAATCCCTGTTTCCCCAACCCTAATCCTCTAACCAGTAACCACAACGGCTAGCCCTCCCTCTCAGGCCCTCACCTCCTCACCTCGCAACCTCACCTTACTCTGTCACTCACCGCGCCACTGCCGCCCGTCGTTCGCCGTCGTCTTCTTCGTCTCACCTTAGAACCGCGGCTCCGCTTCGTCTCACTTTCGTCCCTGTCTCTCATATTTGTCGTCGTCGTCGTCGTCTTCGTCCTCTGCTCTATCAAACAGGTTAGTTGAATATGTTGTTCTCTTCTGTTCTGCTCTGTTCTTCTAATGCTTGTTGAAAACTTGAAAATTGAAATTATGAAGCTGTTATGAATAATGTTGTTATGTTGTTTAGTTGTTCTGTTCTGTTATAACAACTTGAAATTTTTGGGATGAATATGTGAAATTTCTGTTGTTGAAATAGCTGATTGTTGAATATGCTTGTTGAAAACTTGAAATTATGAAGTTGTTATGAATAATGTTGTTATGTTGTTCTGTTCTGTTATAAAAATTTAAAATTTCTGGGATGAATAGGTGAAATTTCTGTTGTTGAAATAGCTGCTTGTTAGAATAGGTGATGTTGAAGTAATTGTTTTGTATGAAACTATGAATTTAAGGTTGCTGTATTGCTAAATAGGGAATAGGAAATAGAAAATTTAGGGTTGTTGCTGTTTTATACTTTTGCTATTCCATATTGTTTTAGAATGGCTTCCGTGAATACACCATCAGAAAAATACCATCGCAAGAACAAAGATCAACTCTTGATGCATCAATTGAAACCCAAAAAAATAATAATAGTAGTACTAACTAATTTCATATATATCTTTGTATTAGTTATTTTTAGACTTTGAAATTTAATTGTTTTTAAAATGTTGGTGAAGAACTAAAAATATGTATTTTAAATTTTTTAAATTTATGACTATTTTTAGTATTTTATATTTTTTATTTACGTAGAATTAATTTTATCGGTTCAACCAATAAATTATCGATTGAATCAATAAACTACTGAACAAATAACTTAATCGATTTAATCACCGATTCAATTCTTACCCCTATACATAAAAGTGACCACAACACGAACTAAATTAATTCACAAAAACAGTCCTGACTTGAAAAAAAAATTACAAAAACACATGCAAACATGTTCATTAATTGTTGCCTAATATTTCTACAAAATGCAATTATTCTCAATAAGCCTGCCCCTAATAAAGCCTGCCGTCAAATTTACTAGTTGCTAAGTTGCTTAATTATCACCCAACTTATCCATTCCAAATATTTAATTAATAAATCATGATTCATATTATATTATTAAAAATAATATTACACATCCAAATTTTTTTATTAACTAAATCTAATTAAATTAATTTAATATAATAAAAATTAATTATAATTAATATTATTCAAAATTTTATTTTTTAATTTAATTAAATTTAATTCATAAAAATACTTAGATATATAATATTACTAATATTATTATACGGGGTACAGGTTGATGAGGACACATTGATATCAAAAGGTCTTAAGTGTCATATCTCACATGGTCTTTGCCTACTTCATAGGATTAAGATCTGATTATCATTTATGAATCTCTTTTACCTTCTCTGGAACCGACAATGTATTTTATTGGAAAATAATATTAGAAACCGGAAAAGCATGTGCCCTCCAATTACAACAATTAAGAAATAAACACACGTGTCCATTTCATAGAATAGTATGTTACACAATTTGTAATTTTTTATTTATTATAATATACTCGAATGTGAAAAATTTTAGGAAAAAAAAAAGGTTAAATACTCATCTTTAGAAATATAACTATATCTATGTTATTTTTTTATCGGTTTAAATTAAAAAAAAAAAGAATGCTAAGAGCAGTAATTTTTGTGATTTGTAACCATCAAATAATCATCAATGATGGTTTTAATGGTGTAAAATTTCATCCAATAGCTCACTTTTCTTTGCTGGTTATATACTGGTCAGAATTTAACAAAGTTACTGGTCTTCTAGACTTTTTCTTAAAAAAATAATATTATGATATATATTAAAATTTTATATTAAAAAATGTAGAATTTAATCAGTAATAAATCCAAAAAAATTAAAATAAGGTAAATAAAAAAATTATATAAAAAATTAAATAAAATTTAAAAAAATTTATTTAAAAAACATATTCAAAATATAACTATTCTTATTATATTTTATTATCAGCTTAAACTTTTTAAAATAGTAATACCATGACACTTGCAATAACAAAAAAATATACTTATTCGGAGAATGAAATTATGATAAGAGTTTGTAATAGTTTTTTTGTTTTAGATTGGCATCTCTATGACAATAAAAGATTTCCATATTTATTAAGTCCATAATAATTTATAAAATATAAGAATTAAGGATAAATAATATATTTTAGATATGTGTTTATTTATTTAATTATAATATTTGGAAAGAGATAATTTAAAGAAAATCTAAAATTAATTCATACAAAATATACGTAGAATACTACGTAAATATAATTTAAAATACGTTATTTATAAACTAATATATATTTTCAAAAATAATAATTTTTGAAGTTGACAACTTTACACCGTAACAATATATATCATAATAACATGTTCATTTGTTATTAAAAAAAAAAAGTCGTTTAAATACGAAACTGAATATATAAGAAAATGCATCAATGAATAATGAAAGATACCTTGTGAAAAGAAGGAGAGTCTGCAAAATTAAACATATAAAAATTATGATAGTGGATAATTCTGAAAATGAAGTAGCCGCTTTCATAATTCAGAAAGACAAAATTTGGTATCAATCTCATTATTGCATTATAAGATAGAAAACCAATTATATAATAATAATATACATTAAGAAAATTTTTTAAGTGTATTAGTATATTAATACTTCAATAATTTAATAATTTTTAATCGTTAATTTTAATTATAAAAAAAATATATAAAAAATATATAATTAAAATTAACTATTAAAATTTATTAAAATACCAATATATTAATATACTTAAAAAAATTTTCTTACATTATTGATTTTACATTGTCAGATTTGCTTAGTACTACGGTTGACATATCTTCAGGACAAAGCTATCTCTCTTCCATATCCTGCTGCTGGAAATTGATGGAATCTTGTGAAAAATTGATTTATAAATTCTAAATCAATTAATTTACATTATAGGATAGTTCCAGTGGCAATCATGTAATTTCACTTCAAATTCAGTGTCGGTTTCATGAAATCATTCAAATAAAAAGCCATTGTGTGTTCTCAAGTCTCAACACATACACTTATTCATGGAGAAGCTCAAATTGCTCTCAGTGTTGATATTCTTAGCAATTTGCCACACTTCTTTGGCTATCACAGATGGTAAGCTATACATTATTATGCATATATATAATGGGAGAGGTTATTTTTATTTGAATATATCAATCATAACTAAAAGTTTTCTTAATGAGAAATTTAAATTTTCCGAGAAGAAAAAATGTTGTTTAATTTATTTTCTAATATACATGTATATAGTTTTGACTTTGTGAATTATTATTACTCTATTAGATTTTTCTAATGAGATTTTTTTTTGAGATTAATTATTACATCTCTTATTATGTGTGTATTTAGTTTACTACTTCATTAGACAAATGTATGTATGTTGAAACATTTTTTTTCAAATTATCATTAACTTTCAATTAAATATTTACTTAAGTGTTCGCCTAAAGATAATAACTAAAATATAAATATGTATTATGTTAATTAATTTAGTTAAATATTTTAAAAAGATTATATTTTACATAAAATAGAGAGATTCACGAACATTTATGTTTATGTAAAGTTGATAGTTAAAAATCTTTAAATGATTTAATATATTTAATTAAATTAAAATTCAATAATTTTTAACTATTAACTTCACGTTAAAAATCTTCAAGTGCAGTTGATTTCACGTGAAGTTAATAGTTGAGAGTCGTTAGATGAAAAATTAGTCAAATCAGTCAAATCATCTAACAGCTCTTAACTATCAACTTTCATGTGAATTCGACTGCACCTGAGTTTACACCAATTTTCACGCGAATTTACACTAAACAAAAGTTGATTAGGTTTGTTACCAAATGGAGACTTCGAACAAGGACCAAAACCATCACAACTAAAAGGATCAGTAGTAACTGCTCCAAACGGCATTCCACATTGGACAACCTCAGGCTTGGTCGAGTACATCAAATCCGGCCAGAAACAAGGCGACATGGTGCTTGTCGTCCCCCAAGGTTCCTACGCCGTTCGCTTAGGAAACGAAGCGTCAATCAAACAGAGAGTTCAACTTTCAAAGGGGATGTTCTACTCCATCACGTTTAGCGCTGCGCGCACGTGCGCACAGGACGAGAAGCTCAACCTTTCTGTGACTCCTACGAATGAGAGAAGAGATTGGGGCGTGTTTCCGATCCAAACAATGTATGGTAGCAACGGTTGGGAAGCGCTTTCATGTGGTTTCAGAGCGGATTATCCTGTGTTAGATATTGTCATACACAACCCTGGTGTCGAGGAAGATCCTGCTTGTGGTCCTCTCATTGATTCTGTTGCTTTGAAGCTTTTGACCTCAACAAGGACTAGAGGTAATTACTAATTAATCTAATTTAGTAAGAAATTATGATAATCTAATCAAAGATTCTAACTTTCTATGCAATAATGACTAAATAACTAATGCATAATGTTATTATTATTAAGTGAACATGAGAATCAAAGTTTATAGTAATAAGAGAGAGAAGAAAAGCAGAGCAATTCAAAATCAATTTGAAATTTTAATGGAATTATAATTAAAATCTGACTATTTATATAAAAAGGTTTTTAAAAATGTTATTTATTTATTAAAATCCTATGAAGCACGGATACTTCGCCGGATTGTCATGTGTCCGTGTGTCGGACACATTTCATTTTGAACGCAACATTCACCAACACTCGTTCGACATGCATGTCTGCTGTGTCTAACAGTGTCTTAATAAAAAATAAAAATAAAATTTTAGACGGACATATCTAAATACCCTCACGTGTCAACATACATGTCCAGTCTTATTCTTAATATATATTTTTGAAATAAATTTAGATATAGTATATATTATTATTTATTAAAACAAAAAATATTTTAAATACTTGATATAATTAAAATAAGACATTAAAAATAATTAAAAAATAATTTATATTTTAATATCAATAAAATATCAAAATATCACTACGATTTATTTAAAAAATACTTTATATTTTATATGTATCTGTGTCCCCGTATCTTATAAAATTTTAAAATTTGCGTGTCGGCGTATTCTGTGTCCGTATCAGTGTCTGTGCATCATAGCTCAAAAAAGTCATTAAAATCAATCACTAATATATTTATATATGTATATATAATTTAATTTATTTTTTATATTAGTGACTGATTTTAGTGTACATATAATATAATTAATTTTTTTTAAGATAATAATTAATAAATTTTAAATAATTTAATATATCTAACTAAATTATAAAACATAATATATGTTCATATTTAGGTACGAAGACATATATTCGTAAAAATTAAAACTATATTATTTAAGCTTTTAAATTTTTAATCAAGTCCATACATTTAAAAAAATGTTTGTAATCAAATCCATACAATATGATTTGTAGTTAATAAATTAAATTTTTATATTATTTAATTTTGTAAAGTTAGACATGAATCTATTGAACTATAGATATATTGGGTTGTAAGAAGAATCTATTCTCCATTTAGATTAAAAATAATTTAGAAAAATAACAAAAATCAGGCAATCAATAACCAACCAACATGAATTTGGACGTAGTACAAATAATGTAATTTTTAACGGTAAAAATTTATCCACAATTAACTTCATATAAAATTAATAGTTGAGAATTATTAAATAATTTAATATATTTAACTAAATTATTATTAATAACTAAACTTTATATTAAGTTAACTACATTTAAATTTTTACTGTATTTAAAAGCGTAAAAAAATATTGATTTTTTTTAACATAACTCGTGTTTATTTAGTTTTAACGATGTTATATTATTGATAAATGCGGGAATACTCAATTGTTAAAAAAAATTGACAAAATAAAATGTGATATCTAACCCTTTTCGATAAATGCAGACAATTTGCTGAAAAATGGAAACTTCGAAGTAGGACCATACATGTTCCCTAACACACCATCCGGAGTCCTAATCCCACCCCAAATTGATGATACCCACAGTCCCCTGCCAGGCTGGACGGTAGAGTCTCTCAAAGCCGTCAAATACATTGATTCCAAGCACTTTACCGTTCCCGAGGGCAAAAGGGCGATCGAGCTCGTGGCCGGCAAAGAGAGCGCCCTAACGCAAACGGTCGTCACCTTCGTCGGCCGAGTCTACGATCTCACTTTTGCCGTCGGGGACGCTAACAATGCTTGTGAAGGCTCAATGATGGTTGAGGCATTTGCTGGCAAAGACACTGTCAAAGTTCCTTACAATTCTAAGGGTAAAGGAGGGTTTGTTAGGGGGAAGCTAAGGTTCAAGGCTGTGACAACACGCACAACAATTAGGTTCTTGAGCACTTTTTATACCATGAAAAATGACCATTCTGGTTCACTTTGTGGTCCTGTCATTGATGATGTTAGATTGCTAAGTGTTCGTTATCCTAGACGTATTGGTAATTAAGGTTATTTGCTTGAGTGTGGTTGATCTATATATTAGGTGAGCATATTATAGTATAATACAGATTAAATTTCTAGTAATAAGAGAGATGATCAACATTCAACAATCTAATCTTGTATGTTTGATCATGAGTCTTTATTATTCTTTTGTCTAATGTTCTTATTTTTACACTCTCTTCACTCTTCTCTTTATTTGTTTTTTTTTATCCACTAAAACAATTCTGCCAATATTTCATATAGGTACAATTTTTTTCCTGTCATATAATAAGAAAAGGACTTGTATAATAATGAGTAATAGCTCACATGGCATAGTCTCCCCATATTCAATTAATAAGTTGCGGGTTCGAGTCTCCTATCTTTAGTAAAAAAAAAAAGAAAAGAAAAAAGAAAAGAACTTGTATATGCGTCTTTAGAGAATTCATTTTCATGTTATAAAGTTTTAATTAATCAAAGTATAAAAAATTTTAAAAAACATAAAAAAAAAAAACTACTATCTATCCATTCATTACCATGACTTCAAAAGATTAATCTTTATAGGAGTATCTATTCACTAAAATCAATCACCAAAATTAGCTACTAATATAAAATATATGTTTGAATATAAATACATATTAAAAATAAATTAAATCACGCATGTATTTATACACAAATACATTAATAGCTGGTGTTAGTTACTAATTTTAATTTACAAATAGCATTTTTGATCCCTATATTACCAAACCAATTAAACCGCACTAGTAACACCGAACTAAAAAAAGCACGGTGACTTTCCCTAATCACCCCTGCCTGCATCATCTCCTCTACCAACTTCTCAATCTCCTCCTTTGGATATTCACTGGATTGGTTTCGGGCAGCAAGTGAATTTGATGCTCAATTTCCTTTTGTGGAGGTAATTGCTCTGACTCTTTGAATACTTCTTGATACTCATCTAGTAACAGTTGTACCTCTTCATCTTGTGCACTCGGTTCTGTTGTAGGCATCAATTCAATCACACGCAGGTGAAAAAATGAGGCAATCGCATCTGCTGACTCCATTTTGTTGAGGACTCGGTTTCCTACTGTCCCCAGCTAGAACAACCTCTCCCTCTGCAACTTGACAGTAATTTCACCCACTTTGAATTCCATGGTCAAGTGCATGTAGTTCATTGTAACATCATCGAGTTGCATAAGCCATTGCGCTCCTAGAACAACATCTGCACCCTTAATGTCCAGTATGAAGGTCTCCAATCGAAAACCATACCCTTGCATATGCAATGGCACCGTGCTGCACTTGGACGCACAACTGATACACTCCCCATTACCCACATAGACATTCAGCTGGTGCACTGGGGTCAGGGGTAAGCACAATTTTTGGGCGGTAGCTACTTTCATGAAATTGTGAATGCTGCCGCCATCAACTAGCACCATAACTGGATGACCATCACAAGTTTCGGCAATTCGGATAGTCTCTGGATGATATGCACCCACCGTGGCATTGAAGCTGATCTCCGTTACTCTTTCCTCCGGACCGGACTGTGGCAAATTAGTGTCCAATTCGAAGCTCTTATCCTCATTTGGTCTTTCCCGAGTTAACTCCTCCAACTCCTCTCCCCCTACTAACAACAAGTACGTTGATTTGCATTTATGGCCCTTGGAGTACTTCTCATCACAGTAATAACACAACCCATTATCCCTCCTTTGTTCAATTTCAGCAGTGGAAAGGTGTTTGTGGGTTTGGTTAACTGATGGCAGCGTGTTGGAATACTTCTCCGATGCAGTATTCATCCCCGTGGCTGGTGGGATGCAATTGGGAGAGCATAGAGGTGGAGTGCGATTTGCACCGAGTTGGGTGGGCTGGGAGCTTTCCGTGGCCTCAAATTCAGGTTGCTGCCTTGAAATTTTTGTTCATGAAGCTTGGCGCCACAGCCTCGACATACGTGCGGGGTTTATCCAGCATGAGTTCACACTTCAATGTCTCAGGTAGCCCAGCAACAAATAACGAGGCAAGCCATTCTTCACTCAACCCTGATACTTAATTTGAGAGCTCGTCAAACTGGTGCTGGTAAGTTGCCACGGTTGTGACTTGTTTGAGCTCCTTCAAGGCTGCCTTAGGGTCATGAAAGATGTTGCGGCCAAACCGAACGCAGAGCGCATCCAAGAAACTTTCCCAAGTGTGATTAATGGAATTGTTCACGCACCAACGATTCCATGTATAAGCGGGACCAGTCATGTGGAATGAAAGCATTCGTACCCTCCACGCCTTCGGCACGGCATATACTTCGAAATATTCCCAAGCCCGAAATGTTCACTCTTCCACCCCCTCTCCATCAAACATTGGTAGCTCTGTTTTCACCCCTTTTGGCCAGTGAAGCTGCTGCAAATCTTCCATAACTGCGGAGAGGTCGCTGGGTGTTCCATGCTACGGAATGAATTGTTTCAGCTTCGGCGAATCACGCAACATCTTCTCAATGTTCTTGACAGAGGTCTCAACGGAACCGAGCCGCTCTTGGTACCCCTTATTTGAGTGATTGTCTCAATCTGGCTGCGTTGCAATGCAGCGTTTTCGGAGTGAGTTTGTTTGCAAACATCCTTGAACCGTGAAATGGGAGTTCCTGATTCCATTGAGTTCGTCTCTCAATGAAAGCACCAAATTGTTAAGAATGAAATTCACAGCATAAAAATCAAAATTAGTGCAGCAAAGGCTTAGAGAAATAGAAGAAGGTATGAGATAGAGAATTGATTGTTATGAATGCAAATTACAGCAGTAACACTCCTTTCCTTCGAACTCCACCTCTAACAAACTGATTCTCTTCTTACCCCCACTCTATTCACCCCACTTCTCCTATATCCCATTCAGTCGTAACTAATTCTCCTCTTACCTTCTTATTATACTCTCACCCTCACTTCCCCATATGGTAGTCTTTAGCCCAAATAGGGGCCTTCCTCTCTCTTCCACTCTTGATTGGGCCTCTCTCTATTGCTCTTTCATTTGAGACAACCTTTACTTGGATTGGGTTATTGAATTGGGTCTAGATCTGGATTAGTGTTTGCAACATTTTTTCTAAGAGATGCTAAAATGACGTTTTCCTCCCATCTATTTGTAAAATGTACATTTTTTTTCCTTGTAATTTTTAAAAAACCTCCTCTTTAATTTATTTTAAATTTTTTGTATTAACTAATGTTAACTTTATCCATTTTTTAAGAAAAAATAAATTATTTTTACAAAAATATTATTTAACAAAAAATTTATTTTTTTTGTCATTAGATTTTGCTTACCAAAATACCCTTTAATAAAATATTTTTTTTATTGATTAAATTATATTTTTACTAAATTATTTTTTTTAAATTGATAATTAAATTATTTTTTTCTAAAATAATCTTTAATAATTTTTTAATTATTAAATTGTAATTTTACCAAAATTTTTATCAACAATTATTTTTATATTTTACTATTAATTTTCTGATATCAATATATATTATTTTAACATTAAATAAAAAAATCTTACCACCGTTAATATGTATAATAATTAATATATATTAATATCTGAAAATAATCTTACGAGATTTTTTTATTTAATATTAAAATAATATATATTGATATCAAAAAATTAATAGTAAAATATAACTTTAATTATTAACGAAAATTTTGGTAAAATCATAATTTAATAATTAAAAAATTATTGAAGGACATTTTAGAAAAAAATTAAATTTTTTAAAAATATTTTAATAAAAATACAATTTAATCAATAAAAAAAATTTATTAAAGTGTATTTTGGTAAGCAAAATTTAGTGACCAAAAAATAAAAGTTTTGCTAAAATGTATTTTTATAAAAAATAATTTCTTTTTTCTTAAAAAATGGATAAAGTTAACATTAGTTAATACAAAAAATTTAAAATGGATTAAAGAATAAGTTTTTTAAAAGTTATTAAAAAATATATATTTTACAAATAAAAGAGGAGAAAGTATTATTTTAAGTTTTAACATGTCTAAGAGAGTGGATTTTTCTCTTATTATTATTATTATTATTATTATTATTATTATTAAACCATTAAGCCTTGTAATTTATTTGGTATATAGGTCCAATTCATAAAAAGAAGGGTAAAAAATACAAATAAACCAATGGAGGATAGTTATTACATGAATAAGCCAAATTGAAGATTGATTCACGAATGAACCAAAACATACTTATATGTAATTTGAACCTATTTGATTCGAATTCCAATTGCATATAAATCGAATCTATTTGGTTCGAACTAGACACACATAATTCGAACCTAATTGGTTCGAATTACATACGAATTGGGCTATCACATAATTCGAACCTAATTGGTTCGAATTACTAAGGAATAAATGTGAATATGTTACGTGCATGAGATTGTAATTGAAATGAAACAAATTTAAAATGTTGTAATTTAAAATGTTGTATAACTGAAAATTAGAATTAAATTAAAAATATACTTTATATATGCAACTTGAGGATTATTTAATTTTATTCTTAAATTTTATTTTATTTAACTTTATTTAATTTTAATTTTATTTTATTAGGATTTAATTTTCTTTAATTAAATTGAAATAAGGATAAAATTAACACAAAATAAAATGTTGAAAATAAATCTAAACGAAATGAAATTTAACATTAAAAAATTAAGACAATTAAAGATATAAAGTATATTTTTCTCTTACAAAATTTGTAAACCAATTATTAAAAAAAAGTTAAAAAGGATTTGATTTTAAAAATATTTTTTAACAACGCATAAAATTAAAACTAAACAGAGACTAATATATTTAAAAAAAAAGCCTAATTTTTTATTACAATAAGTGATAAGTAAAGTACAAGTTATATTAGAAATTAAAAGAGTACATTAATTATAATTTAAAAAAGTTTAGAATTAATTTTAAAGATATTTTTTATAAATTTTATATAATAAATAATTTTTTCGTATATATTACACCATTTTAAATTTGTTCCATTTCAATGAATATATAATTTATTACAAATATTTTTTAATGTCAATAAAAAATTTGATTTTTATCTTTTACGTGTATATTTCTTTAGCTCATCGCTGTTTCTAGAGATTATATAGTTAAATATTGGAATTAAATTAAAAATACACTTTATATATGCAATTTGAAGATTATTTTAATTTTATTCTTAAATTTTATTTTATTTAACTTTATTTAATTTTAATTTTATTTTATTAGGATTTAATGTTCTTTAATTAAATTGAAGTAAGGATAAAATTAACACAAAATAAAATGTAAAAGTAAATTGAAACGAATGAAATTTAAGATTAAAAATCTAAGACAATTAAAGATATAAAGTATATTTTTTTCTTAAAAAATTTGTAATCAAATTATTAAAAAAAATAAAAAAAATTTGATTTTAGAAGCATTTTTTAACGAGGCATATAATTAAACCCAAGCAGATACTAATATATTAAAAAAAAACTTATTTTTTTACAATAAATAATAAATAAAATATAAGTAATCTTAGAAATTAAAAAAGTACATTAATTATAATTTAAAAAAGTTTAGAATTAATTTTAAAGATATTTTTTATAAACTTTATATAATAAATAATTTTTCTGTATATGTTACAACATTTTAAATTTGTTTCATTTCAATTACAATCCCATGCACGTAACATTCACACTTATTCTTCAGTGGTTCGAATTATGTGATAGCTCAATTTGTGTGTAATTCGAATAAATTAGGTTCAAATTATGTGTGTCTAGTTCGAACCAAATAGGTTCGATTTATATGCAATTGGAATTCGAAGCAAATAGATTCGAATTACATTTAAGTATACTTTGGCTCATTTATGAATCAATCTTTAATTTGGCTTATTCATGTAATAACTATTCTCCATTGGTTTATTTGTGTAATAACTATTTTAAAGAAATCAATTGAACCCAAGTAAAAACGGGCGTGGAGTCTGGAGAGCTTTCATTAGTATGCGGGTCGGAAACAGAACCAAAGCTGACAAAATTGAGAGGACTATTTCCGCAGAGTTAACAAACTCCCTCAAACTTAGACAACAGCCAAAGTGCGAATCACTAAAATGTTGTCATCCTCAACCTCAAGGATCACTTTCATTTTTAGGTATTCTCTTCTCCAAATCCCTAATTTTGTTTGCTTCCCTTCCTCTTCATCTTCATTCTCATCCCTTCACTCTCATTCTACTCGCCAAGTTGATGAAGCTGTTGATTCCTTCACTCGCATGCTCTCTATGCGTCGCCCTCCATCCATCATCCAATTCACCAAGATTTTGGGATCTCTTGCCAAGACCAACCATTTCCCCACCGCCATTTCCCTTTTTCAGCAATTGCAAGCCAGGGGAATCGCTCCCAATTTATTTACTTTGAATATCCTAATCAATTGTTGCTGCGAAATGGGTCGTATGACGCTTGCTTTCTCTGTATTGGCCAAGATTTTCAGAATGGATTATCAACCTAATACGGTAACATTGACAACAATCCTGAAAGGTCTCTATCTCTGTGGTAGTGTTGAAAAAGCACTGCACTTTCATGACAGAGTGCTGGCTCATGGATTTCAGCTTAATCAAGTCACATATGGGACCTTGATCAATGGACTCTGTAAGACCGGACACACATCAGCTGCTATTCAAGTGTTGAGAAAGATCCCACGGTATGGCATTGCTCCTGATGTCTTCATGTACAGCGCAATTATAGATAGCCTCTGCAAGGATACACTTGTAAGTCAGGCTTTTCATTTATTTTCTGAAATGCTTGCTAAGGGAGTTTCACCTAATGTTATCACATACAATTCTCTCATTTTTGGATTGTGTCTTGTGGGTCAATTTAAGGAAGTCATTGATTTGCTAAGTGATATGGTGCTTAAAAACATTACTCCTAATGTATGTACCTATAATACTTTGATTGATGGGCTATGCAAGGAAGGAAAGATCAAAGATGCTAAGAGTGTATTGCCTGTAATGGCAAAACATGGTGTGAAACCAAATGTGGTTACTTATAACAGCTTAATGGATGGATATTGTTTGGTTAATCAGGTAAATAAGGCAAAATATATATTCAACACAATGGCCCAAAGTAGAGTGTCACCCAATGTTCGAAGTTACAATATCATGATTAATGGCTTCTGCAAAAGTATAATGGTTGATGAAGCCTTGAATCTCTTTGAAGAAATGCGTCGTAAGTACTTGGTTCCAAACACGGTAACTTACAACACTCTTATTGATGGCTTGAGCAAATCAAATAGACTCTCTTGTGCTTTGGAGCTTCTTGTCAAGATGGACGAAAGAGGTCCACCCGCTGATGTAATCAC
This sequence comes from Arachis hypogaea, assembly GCF_003086295.3. Lineage (NCBI taxonomy): Eukaryota > Viridiplantae > Streptophyta > Magnoliopsida > Fabales > Fabaceae > Arachis > Arachis hypogaea. The sequence continues at coordinate 2,727,618 of NC_092054.1, read as the reverse complement.
TTACAATTCCTTGTTGGATGGGATGTTCAATATCAAACAAGTTCACAGGGCACTTATGTTATTCAAGCAAATGAAAGAGAGTGGCATTGATCCAAATATATACACTTACAATATACTTATAGATGGCCTATGCAAAGGTGGAAGACTTATAGATGCAATAGAGATTTTTGAAGATCTTTCCGTTAAAGGCTATCGTCCAAATGTGAGGACATACAGTATTATTATCAATGGGCTCTGCAAAGAGGGCTTGTTTGAAGACGCATTGGCACTCTTGTCACAAATGGAAGGCAATGGTTGCTTACCAGATGCTGTGACTTTTGAAATTGTTATTCGTGCTTTGTTTGAAAAAGGTGAGAATGACATGGCGGAGAAACTTCTTCGGGAAATGGTTGCTAGAGGCTTATTGAATTGATAAAAGAAGGTAAGATACATCAACTCAAATTGAAATTACATCTCATTGTTGCTGAATATGTATCATAGTTTTGTAAATTCTGTGTCTGTTGGATAAGAGGACTTTGGCAATGCCATAACATTAATTAATTTTGCACTTTCGAGTTTTGCAGTTGCTATCATCCTTTTTAATTCCACTACTTTATTGATTCTTTAGATGATATTCCTAGTTATAGCTTACAGATTTAGCGTTTAAGATCTCTTTATAGCAATAGAGTGTTCTTTACTGTTATTCTATGAGATCATGTATTTATCATGCTACAAACTAAGCAAAACTAAGAAGATTGGAAATTTTGTTTTGTTGTTTGTTGTTTGTTCTCTGCTATTCTAAAATGCATGTCCCCTCTTTTCATCAACCTAAGCAACATCGAGTCAAGGTTAATATGGTTTAGTTATCTCAAGATTTTTGGCCATTTTCTTAATTAATGCTACTCAGTTGCATTGCTTAGAAATTGCTTCTGCTGAAAATATGTACATTATGAAATACTTTTTCGGAGAATGTTTTTCTGTTAATTCTTAGATAAATTACTTCATTATTTCTTGTGTAGACATTATTCCATTGTCTCTAAGTCTCTGTTCATTAGCATTTTAAAAAAAGTTACTGGCTTGGAGTTTTGTTATATGGTGTTTGTGATGGGGGTGTTAAAAGTGAAACAATACAGAATTCTGAGTGTTTGCTAATTTTGCCTCCAAATACTAATTTTCCCTGCACATATCCTTCCAATTCCTAATTTTCGATCATCATCATTCAATCATAATTTTTCTCTCCAAATAATTCAACTATTCATATTGTTATAGAATTTATATTCAAGAATACTATCTTCTTCCAATTCTGCAGAATCTATTCTGCTTTCTTTGTTGCAAAAAAATGTTAATACATTGATGAAGATACTGTAATATGGCAAAATGATCAAAGAATTAAAGAATCATTGAATTGCTCTATGATAACTCTAAGTACATGCATTTTAGTTGCAATTGATGACATGAAATCTCATAATATAATCTCATCGAAGCAAGCAAGCCCCCTTCCCAAAAACAATAATAAAAAAAATTTCAGCATCAAATAAACAAAAATTCATATACATGAATTTTGTTGAACTATTAATCTAAAATAGAGCAGCAGCCAACAAAACAAAAAAGCTTGGAACACCAAAACGAATGAGTCCTGTTGCACTTGATGCTTCAGCAGGGAACCAAACATTTTAGGGTCTAGCTTTATATCTGAAACCAGCAAATGTAGTTTGAATTTTTGTTATTACACATGTATCAATGAGTCTCCAATAAATGTAAAATTAACAAACTAATTGATTTGAAATTAGTAATAAATTAATTTATTATTGGATAAATTTATTCATTACTATGCATTATTAAAAAATATAGATATATTTATTGCTTTGTATTTGTATCGGTAAAGTATTAGTAACGTTTGTTTTGACGTACTGAGACTCAGACTCAGTATCATGTTTGTTGGTTCAGAGACTAGTACTAAAATTTCTGTCTCTGTCTCCAAAATTTCAGTATTTCAGTACTTCCAAAAAGTAGGGACACAGGGGACTAAAATTTTTAGAGATCGATACTGAAACTTTAATAACATTTTATACCTAAAATACCCTCATTTCAATTAATTAATTCCAATTTTACCCTTTGTACAAATTAAGTTAGAGTTTCATTCTTGTTTTAATTTCTGTCTCTCATTTTGCACCAAACAGAATACTGAGATTTATTTCAATCTCTGTCTCTTAGTTTCTGTCTCTTAGTCTCAGTCTTTCCGTCTCTCTGTCTCTCCACTAAACGCAAGTTCTAACGTCTAGGTTAACTCCTAGTTCTATTTCCAATGTTTGAAACAACATGTTTTATCTCTAAACATATTTATTTTGTCCTATTTTAATTTTCTAGTCAAAATTATTTTTTTTAAAATACACTTTTTCTATTATGATTTTTTTTAGGTAGCAACAAATATCGTAATTAGAGTGATTATAGTGGTGGTGGTTTTAATATTTTGAAAGTGAAAATAACAGAAGAATAAAAGAAATAAGAAAGCAATAATAGTGAAAAAATAATATTTTTGAAAAAATATTAGTTTCGACCAAAAATTTAAAATAGAATGAAATAAAATATTTGTGGAAAAAAAAATGTTTTAAGCGTTATGAACTAAAATAAAATTTAACTGAAATTTTAAAGTCTAAAATAATACTTTTGCCTTGCATAAATTATCCATGAAAGGATTCTAGTAATTTTTTCTCATCTACTTTGAGAGAATTTAGTTATTTTCAAATCCAAAAGATGTGTTTTTTCTATTTTTTAAGAAATAATTTTAAAAATTAACTTTAGATAAATATATTTTTCATATATAAATTACTTTAAAACTGCTTAAATTTTATTAACCTTGTTCACAAAAATTTCAAAATTCAATGCTTTTTTTAGATATGAAAATTTCAATGCTTCAAACACAATAGTACTGGTTGATCATTTATCTGATACTGGTGGGCTTTGTACTGTAATAAAAACAAAATAACACAAGTTGAATGTTAAAATCAAGTCATCCATCAAATGAACAAAATTTGAAGAATACAAATTATAGACATTATGTTATTAATTCAAAATTTCAACTACATTGTGCGAAAGCTCAACACAAGTACACAACTCAGTGAACATTATATAATGCATATATTGATTGGGTGAAAACGGGGATAATATAATAGGGAACGATTCCACAAACTATAAAATGTTCATCTATTTGTTTTAATTTGTTTAATTAGTAGGTTGTAGCTATAATGGTTTTGTTCTCTTAATTTGATTATGGATCTTTCAATGAAAAATGCAATTTCTCGGTTGTTAAATTTCTAAACCAAGAAAAAAGATATAATAATGAAAATGTTACTATGAATAAAAGAAAAAAAATTATAAAAATAATTAATATTCCTATTCAGTTCAATTAGATATCCTTTAAAAATTGTTCTTTATTCAACTTTTTATTACAATATTTAAAAAAAAAGAAAAATTCACTCCCATTCTCCTGAAAGATGCTAAAAAGACACTCTTTTCCCTTCTATTTATAAAATATATATTTTCCTTTTCTTATAAGTTATAACTTTTAAAAAACCTACTCTTTAATCCATTTTAAATTTTTTGTGTTAACTAATGTTAACTTTATCTATTTTTAAATAAAAAATAAATTATTTTTTACAAAAATATCTTTTAGCAAAAATTTTATTTTTTTGTCATTAAATTTTGCTTACCAAAATATGCTTTAATAAATTATCTTTTATTAATTAAATTGTATTTTTACTAAAATATTTTTTAAAAATTTAATTTTTTTTAAATATCCTTCAACAATTTTTTAATTATTAAATTATGATTTTATCAAAATTTTCGTTAACAATTATAGTTATATTTTATTATTAATTTTTCGATATCAATATATATTATTTTAATATTAAATAAAAAATCTGGTAAAATTATTTTCAGATATCAATATATATTAATTGTTATACATATTAACAGTGATAATATTTTTTTATTTAATGTTAAAATAATATATATTGATATCATAAAATTAATAATAAAATATAAAAATAATTGTTAATAAAAATTTTGATAAAATTATAATTTAATATTTAAAAAATTATTGAAGGATATTTTAAAAAAATTAATTATCAATTTTTTTTAAAAATATTTTGGTAAAAATATAATTTAATCAATAAAAAAATAATTTGTTAAAGGATATTTTGGTAAGTACAATTTAATGGAAAAAAATAAAATTTTTGCTAAATGATATTTTTGTAAAAATAATTTTTTAGATAAAGTTAATATTAATATAATATAAAAAATTTAAAATAAATTAAAGAGGAGATTTTTTAAAAGTTATAAGAAAAGAAAATATATATTTTACAAATAAAAAAATATTATTTTAATATCTTTTAAAAGAGAAGAATAAATTTTTTTTATTTATAAAAATAGTTAAAATTATTCAATGATTTTATATTTTTTATTAAATTATTTAATATAATATATATTAATATTATAATTATTATTAAAAAATATTTTTACGTGAATAACAACCGACTAATAATGCTGTTAATGAATTAACCATGACGTTAAAGAAATGTTTGCATATGAGACCATTAATTTATAGATTTGGATCCTCTAAAGTTTGAATTTTACTCTAGAGAATAAAGTGTGATCTTATACACTTGAATAATTTTTTTTTATATTTATTTTTTGTCCCACCTATAAAATCAATAATAAAAGATCACATTTTATTCTCTAAAATAAAATTTAAACTTTAGAGAATCTATAACTTCTTATTAGTTTTTTTTGGTGACTCAATTTCTTATTAGTTTAAAGATGATCAACTGCTATTTAACTACATGGGTTTTCCTAAATGAATTTATTCAAAGAAAAAATTGATGATAAAGATTCACATCTACTTATTAATTGAAAATTGTTAAATAATTAATATATTTAATTAAATTATTATCTAATAATTAATTAGTTAGAAGACACTCACCAAAAAAAAAAAATTAGTTAGAAGACGAATGTTTACCAATCCTATGTGGCTGAGAAAGAAGCTACGTGGCAGCCCATGGACCCTTAACAATTTCCTCCACAGTATTACGTGGCAAAACCCACATCTCACACTAGCAATAGCATCGAACTTGGTTAGTTATTACAACTTGCAGCGCACGTTAGAAACCAACCACCCTTGTTCACGTAAAAAGGCGCGAACGTAACAATAACCCGTAACACTCAAAATAGATTCAAACATAGTTTCCTTTCTCTTCTATCATCTCCTTCGTTACGATGTTATCCGGGTCGGGTTCATCGGTGATGTGGTTTCGGAAAGGTCTTCGGATCCACGACAACCCGGCGCTACAACTTGCTTCACAAGGCGCGTCTCATCTCTACCCGCTATTCGTGGTGGACCCGCATTATATGGAGCCTGACCCGACCTCATTCTCGCCCGGTTCGTCGCGCGCGGGTCTTAACCGCATCAAGTTCTTGCTGGAGAGTCTTGTGGACTTGGATCTCAGCCTCAAGAACCTTGGCTCGCGTTTATTGGTTCTTAAGGGTGACCCTGCCGAAGTTCTCATTCGCTGCTTGAAGGAGGTGGCTACTGCATTTTCTCCTTCGACATTCTTATGTCATTCAATTGTTCATGTTTATGCTGCATCTGATTATAAATTGTCATATCGCAAGAGGAACTGAATTTCATAATCACTGCTTGAATGTATGATAATTTGATGGTATAGAATTGTTCAGTGTATCAAAATTAAACTGATTTAGGGTTTAATTACTCAATGCAAATAATTTTCACGAAGACATTTAAATCGTTGTTGTTAAGTAGATAAAAGAAATTGGTTGTTTCTTAGATAATGAGCATGAAAGCTTATTGGATGAGTTTTACATTTACAGTTCACGAAAATTAAACTCAAAATAATATTATATAATTATTTTCAAACACAAATTAGTTTGAATAACAAAAATAGGTTTCTTTCCTTATCTTTGTTTTATAAGGGTATTTAGCTTTTTCACTTTCTTTATTTTTTATTTCTCCCTTTTGGAATCATTCTGAGGATAGAGACAAACTTTAAGGTATTTATTTCTGTTTGTTCTTTTGCTTGAAGCAGTGGAACGTCAGAAAGCTATGTTTTGAGTATGACACTGAGCCATATTATCAGGCTCTAGATACTAAAGTAAAGGTAATGTTTGCTTGGATTTTGGCCTCTTGATCAACCAACTCCTTATTGTTTATTCATTTTTCATTTTTAATTTTTCTTTTGTCAGAACTTTGCACTTGGAGCTGGGATTGAGGTTTTCTCTCCTGTGAGTCACACACTCTTCAATCCCACAGAAATTATAGAGAGGGTAAATTTAATACTTGAACAATACTCTGCAATTTAACAATTGATGAATTTTATTTGAATTAGTGAATAGTCCCTCAACAATGTTCGCATTATGGTTCTCTTAACTGATGATTCATTTGTCCATCTTCTTCTGTTACTGCCAAAATTAGAACGGAGGGAAGCCACCACTTACTTATCAATCATTCACCAAAATTGCGGGGCAACCACCGCCACCTCTCACAATCACACACTCTTCTCTTCCTCCCATTGGTATTCTTGGGAGCTGTGATATTTCTGAGGTTCCTACAATTGAAGACCTTGGATATGGAGATGCTAAACAGGTACATATCATTTTTTAGATTAGATTAGCTCTCTTCACGAGCACCAAATGAGATATGTTAAATTCAGGATGAATTCTCTCCTTTCAAAGGCGGTGAATCGGAAGCGTTGAAGAGGCTGGCAGAATGCATGAAAGACAAGGTAATTTCAGCATTCTAGCATTAGAGAATGAAAAGTTGCAAGCTCCATGCTGTGATGTCACTTCATCATTAACATATAAAGTTGCTGTTTGTTGCTGAAAGATCAAATGCATGTAATTTGTAATAACGTACTTCTATAGCTTGTTTTATCTGAACCCTTTTTTTTTGGTTAAATATGATTTTAGGCATGGGTCGCAACGTTTGAGAAACCAAAGGGTAATCCATCTGCATTTCTTAAGCCCGCAACAACTGTTTTATCACCTTACTTAAAAGTAAGTCAAATTATGTAATATTGAATTTTCAACTTGACCTTTTCTGTTCTTTTCAATTGCAAATCATGACATAATCTCGAGATTCTTTCTGTATTTCTTGCTTTTTATTAATTTCCTGGGCAGTTTGGTTGTCTTTCCTCCAGATATTTCTACCGGCAGATTCAAGATGTCTATGAAACCATGCCGAAGCATACATCACCACCTGTGTCTCTTCTAGGACAGGTAAATGGTATTTCCCCAATTTAAGTCTTGCATTGTTTTCCAAGATCTATATATCTTGAAGAAACTGAAGCTGTTACCTGTTGTCAACATTTCCAGTTATTGTGGAGAGACTTCTTTTACACAGTAGCTTTTGGAACTCCAAACTTTGATAGGATGAAAGACAACAAGATATGCAAACAGGTAGAATAAATGTTTGCTAATGTATATTGCATACGAATATTTAACTTTGATTCAATGATAAGGATTGTTTATTTGGATATAAAAACACTTCCACATCTAAAGATAGATTTGGCTAACTGGTTATCTGGCCCTTATGTTTATTCTTCAAGATTTTATTATTTTGTGTTGTACTTGTTATTGTTGATATGTTGAATATTTTTGTCAACAACTATGAGTTTGTCCTCAGATCACTACTTCTTTGTCAAAAGCCAACGTGACACAATTTCTTAATAGATACGAATATTGTTTGAAAAATATTGTTGTAGATTCCTTGGAAGGATGATGATAAACTGTTAGAGGCTTGGAGGGATGGTCGCACAGGATTTCCATGGATTGATGCTATCATGGTCCAGGTTTGAGCTTTGACATCCATTTTAAATGATGCATTGAGAAGCACTAGTTCTATTATTGCAAACTATTCAAATTACTAGTGTGAATGAAAAAAACAAAGCATGATATTCTCAAAAGAGTCAACAATTTGTTATTTTCAGTTGGTAAGAACCAATATATAAAGGATTGTAGCTTTTAGGCGAAAGTTAAATTCGGTTTGGAAGAGATAAAGTGGGACATGTGCGCGTACGCATATGTGTGAAGAGTATGAAGACTAAGCTCAATTTCACAGTCTTGGCTTAATATATGAAATCTCCTTGAGAACCCATCTTAGGAATGCAGTGCTCTAATGGATAATATTGGCCATCTCTATTCTCACTCGGGGATACATATGAATCCATCTTTTCTTCTGTTGTAGCTACGTCAATGGGGTTGGATGCATCATCTGGCACGTCATTGCGTTGCGTGTTTTCTAACTCGAGGTGATCTGGTATACGATTTCAATCCTTTAGACATGCTGAACTTTCTATGCTCCCTTATTCTGTACCAATGTTGTTTGTATTTGCTGACAGTTTGTTCACTGGGAGAGAGGACGTGATGTCTTTGAGAGGCTTCTGATCGATGCAGATTGGGCTATTAATAATGGAAACTGGTTGTGGCTCTCATGTTCTTCCTTCTTTTATCAGGTATGAATTATACATTGCTAGTTGTTAGTTTCAACTTTCAAACTTGTAAATAGAATCTTTAGTGCATCCATTTCTTTCTCTATTTTTTTGTCTTATCTATAATTCTGAGTGTTAATCTTCATCTTAGGTTTCTAAAGTGAATATAGTATAATATTGTAGATGTCTTGGATTTATGTCAGCTTTCTTTTTTTCCCCTGTTAATGCTCACTGGCGCTCCTTCTTGAATTAGTTTTCGTCTAGTTTCCTTTTTGTTTTTCTGACAATGATGCTCGTTGGTGATCCTTCCTATCTGTATTTTGTTATTAGTTATTGAAATTTCAGAGCTTGAATCTTGTATTTTGCACTCACGTCTTTTCTTGTGTATTGCATCATATGACCAGTATAATCGTATTTACTCCCCGACATCCTTTGGTAAGAAGTATGACCCTAATGGTGACTACATTAGGCACTTTCTGCCTGTCTTAAAAGGTATGATTAGCATTGCTTTGTGTTCTATCATGTCAGTTTTCGCCAAATAAGGTGACGTGTTAATAAGAAATTATTTAAGCAGATATGCCGAGGCAGTACATATATGAACCATGGAGTGCTCCTCTAAGCATTCAGACCAAAGCAAATTGTATTATTGGCAAAGACTACCCAAAGCCAGGTCAGTTCTGCTGCTTCGGTTAGTGAATGTTCGATAAGGCTTTATAGTTTACACTGCAAGTCATGCGTATCCTGCTTTGTATGTTTTCTGATTTATCATCGATGTTACTTCCTCTAGGTAGTTTGAAGTTTCTCAAAAGATCACTATCTGGGTGTGATTATATTCTACAAATGTATGGATGTTAATGGCCAGAAAGGATAACTTGAATACTTTTCCTATTCAAATTTAACATCTCTGTTGTTGGACAGAACTGTACGAGGTTCCATATTATCCCTTTCTTATTCTCCAAGGGTTTTGTTTCAGTTGTTTTGCATGATTCCGCGAGTAAAGAGTGCAAAAGGAAAATGGGCGAGGCGTATGCACTGAGCAAAGAACTGGATGGTGTTGTTAATGAAGATGATCTGAAAATCTTGAGAAGGAAACTAGATGAGGGTAAAGAACAAGAGACAAAAGCCAAGAGATCTAGAAACACATCTGGTTTAGCCTAGTGAAATTTCACAACCTAATTTCCCCCCGTCTCTTTCTGATAGCTTGTTGTGGATTTCAAGATTATGCATGTTTAGAATGTTGTTTTGCCTTTTAATCACATCGTTGTGTTGTAGTGAATAGCCGCATATATGCTAATTGTAGTAGTCAGGGGAACGTTGGTAATACCATGAGAGGTTGTATTCTAACTTTACAAACTAGTTAGTATTTAGAGAATGTTATAATATTGTATGAACATTAAACAGGGGGACACCATCTTTGTAATTTTATAGTTGTGTGTACTGTATTCAACTGAATTAACTTGCTTTAATGTGGAGTATCTTTCTTGGATTGATTTGACCTCTAAAAAATGGTAAAGATCTCCATTAGATTATTTCAATTCTTAATTAACAAAAGGCTAATCTTTGAAGGCACCAAAGAAATAAAAGGAAAAAGCCTAATTAATTACTAAATGAGTAACTTGGGAGAGCAAACAACCAAATAACCAGTAAAATTCCAAAGATGGAATGGAATCCTCCATTTCCATAAGAAACTCCAATTAGCAACAACAAAAACAGTGGTTAGTTTTATGTCCCAGCCAATAGCACATTGGAAATTGGCAAATTGCATTTGATTTGCACTTTCCATCCTGTGGCACGTGCCACATAACCCTTCTCACGTGCCAAGTCAATCCCCTAGTAAACTACTCTAGTCCAAGACTCAACCCTCTCTCTCGGTCTGCGAACAACTCAACACAGAACGGCAACAACTCCAGCTTCAGCAATCTGCATCCATTGCTCTTCAAAACGACGCCGTTTCCATCAATAAAAGGGGCGTGACCTGAGATCAACCATCAACCATGTGGCGGAGGCTACTCTCTTCTAACCTCAAATCCCTAATTTCCCATTCTGCCCCTCTTTCATCTACCACTCCCCGATCTGCTTCCGCCGCCGCCAGATTCGCCACTGCCGCCACCGCTTCCCACTCCTCCACCCTCCTCTCCCGCCACTTCTCCACCCAATCTGGTACTCCGTCCTCCACTCTTTGCTCATGATTTTCTTAGAACTGTGTTAGGAATAGTTTATTTTCAACAATCTTTATTATGACCCCAAAAATGTTGCTTAAAAAAGGAATAGAAAAAGAAAAGAAAAAGTGTGTTTATTTATTTAGTTTTGGTGAGGATTAATGGTGTTGTGGGCTTGTGGCAGATGATGGTAAAGCAGTGAAGAAGACTGTTCAGGATGTAATGCCAATTGCTACTGGGCACGAAGCTGAGGAGATTCAGGCTGATCTTGAGGTAACTATTCTTCCTTTTTCTTTTCCTTCATTTAATTTTGAATTTTGTTCTGAATGAAGTGTTCAGTAACTTATCTGGTGGTAATGGGGATACCTTTGTAATTTTTGTTCTGAATTTTGTGATTAGGAAAAAAAAATATATTGTTTAAAGTGTTTTAAAAAATCTACTCTTTTATATGCCCTAATTTTGGGGCTAAGAATTGGAGAATTTATGGTTTTATAATTAGCCGGTTTTGTGATCAGATAAGCATATAGTTTAAGTGTTGACGAAAGAACTATTAACAAAAGAGCTTTTGTCTATGTGTGCGAAACCGATTTGTAAATGTAACAGAGTGATTTGCTGCTAAGTATGTGTTTTCGGCACCTTAAGAGCATATCTAATTTCTTCTCTGTTTTGTCAGGGGAGGGATATCCTTGAAATAGATCATCCTGAAGGTCCTTTCGGTACAAAGGTTGGTGTTATTGCATGCTATTTTCCCCTGGTCTTCTACATGGGTTTCGCTTTCTCAATAACTAGAGTGACATTTCTTGTAATTGTTGAAAATTTCTTGGGAAATTCTTAGGAATGCAGATGGATAAATAATGGTTTTTGTATATGTCAAAGAAAAATGGAGCATATGGAATGTTAGTTTATATAAATTCCAATTTAGGAAGAAAATTAGAAATGGTACCATACATAGGTTACAAGATTATAGTGTCTTGGATCAATTATCCAATATGATGGGAAATAGAGGGAGACATAAACAATGAGGTTCTAGATGGGTGGTTAACGGGGAGAAGTGCTTAAGCTATTTTTTCTGATTAAAATATGTAGTAATAAGGATCAAGCATAAATTTTTGCGCAAAACTATAAAATTGGTAATGTTATCGGACCGAATATTGAATGGTGAGTCAACAAGAAAGTAATTCCTAAGTTTCAGAGATGTGATGCTGTTAGATTAGTTAGTGCCTTAGTGGACACACTAGAAAGTTGATATAGTGCTTACTGGAAAGAAAATGATGCAATCTCACCTTTGGTTATTTGGTAATGTATGGAGAAAACCTATGGAGGTCCCAATAAGGATAGTGGATTAAATAGATCACAGTCGAATAGCTAGATGTAGGGGGAGACGGAGACATAGAAAATAAATACAATAGGTGAAATTAACGAAAGAGATTTAGATGGTAATGCCTTAATTCCTTAAATGTAAATATAATTTATGATAGAACGCTATGGCATTGCTTGACGTGTAATGACCCACCTAGTGGGACAAGGAAAGTGTTGCTTGTTTTGAATTTTGTTGTTGATGTTATGATCCTCTTTATAAGCAATTGCAATCCAACAAGGCATGAGGATGTAAAGATGGTAGACTAAGTAAGAGTAAGCATAAGGCAGAAAATCAATCAAGGGACCTCATCTATTGTGCGATTTGATGTGTTTATGTCTTTTTGTGTTGAATCATTTACGAGATTTTCTACGGTTGGTTTTTTTCTTTTTTTAATAAAAATAAATTCCTGTCTACATTTATTGTTGATGCAAGGACATGTCTGCTATGCATCTAATATTCATGTTTCCTACTTTCTTCCCCAAAGGTTAATAATGATTCTTATGGCCATAATATATTTTTGGCATAGCGATAATATTCACTATAATGGTTTTGAAGAATGTTACATCAATATCTACTTTTTGTCATTGGTTTTGTCAGGAAACACCAGCTGTTGTTAAATCTTACTATGATAGAAGGATAGTTGGATGCCCAGGAGGTGAAGGTGGTGAGTGCTCCTAGTCTTTCTTAATGTGTCCTTGATTGTTAGCTTCTTTACAAATTCATAAAAATATGTTGCATTTTAATTACGACATTGAGAAGGTGAATAACATGATTGCAGAGGATGAGCATGATGTTGTCTGGTTTTGGCTGGAGAAAGGCAAGCCTCATGAATGCCCAGTTTGCTCTCAGTACTTTGTGGTAAGCTGAGAATCACACTTTACCGAGAAAAGGACAAATAAGTCCCTGATCTTTTATCACGAAGACAAATAAATCCCTCGCCAAATTAAATTATAAATAAGTCCCTGACCTTTGTAAATGGGAGACACATGGATCATTCTAGCAATGGTTTGAATATGGTACAGAAGGACCTATGTGTCCCTCGTTTACAAAGGTTAGGACCTATTTGTAATTAAATTTGGTGAGGCATTTATTTGCCTTCGGGATAAAAGATTAAGGTAATATTTGTCATTTTCTCTTAATATTTTGCTGTCACAATCTTCTGTGGCAAGTTGAGAATCACAAAATATATCTTTTACTGTTAACCTAAATATATTTTTGTTTTCCTGGACTTGTATACATTGAATTCTCAACAACCGTTGCTTGTTATTGACTATACAGACTGAAGCTGCTTCTGCATATTATGTTCTAGGGCTTATAGTTCCTTTAACAATTTAACTTCAACTAACATTTCTGCAATCTGAATGCATGGACTAGTGATATGTGAGATTATCTGGTATTGTTGCATGTTTTTGGTGTTTTAAGCCTATTGCAAGAACATTCTAAATTAGTTCGTTTGAAAGTGTGGGCCTTCAATCTTCGGTGTCTATTTTGAACATTCTTCGGTATTGTTATTCATTACCATTTAAAGCTTTAAGTTCGGCTTTACCTGTCCTTTTCCTTGCAAAAACAAATTATTAGTCCAGCAAGGATTTTTATTTTGGGTTAGATCAAAGATTTTAGTGGCTGAAGATCATCTTAAATCTAATAAAAGTATTAACAGCTCAACAATTTCTTGAAGCATTGGTTAACATCCACAAAAGTAGTTTGAAAAGCTGCAGGAATCTGATTTTTGTTCTCATCCACTAGTTTCATAAACGCTTTGATGTATCTGAAAACTGATGGTTTGTCCATAAACACGTATAGCGGCACATAAATCGTTGTTATCGGCATGCCACTTTTTGTTCTTATGGACAATCAGACCTGAAGTATCGCATTGCATAGGTTTTATCTAAACTGTTGTCATGTGTGCATCTTTTGCATGAATGAACTGTTGACAGCCAGAAACCAATTAAGAACATTAGTAGTTGTAATTATCAGTGGAGAATGACACTAATTATTGTATGCTCTTTTGCCATTACAGCTTGAAGTGGTGGGACCTGGCGGAGATCCTTACGGACACGGGGACGACGAACACCACCATTAATTTGCATCCTTCAAATTTCCTTCTGGAATAAATTCGAGAAAGATGGAGAGACATTGTTTAGCATACACTGAGAGGGCTTTCCAAAATCCTGGAGCCTATGTTTGGTTTTGATTTGTCTATACCTTTGTTGTGTTGTTGCAACTTTCCTGCTGAGATAGAAAGTTTCGGTGATTATTCAGATGCTTGAGCTGTCAATTCCCTTTAGATCTTGTGGTGCCTTTGTGAAATAATTGATGGCAACTTTGATGATTCTTTAACTCAGGTTGGATTTATAGAAAGAGATTTAAGCATCCAAAGTCCTAAACCATGAAAATGAATTAAGGCATCATTTTTATAAGGAATTTTTCCATATTAAAGACTTGTGTGTGCTTTTTATAGTTGTTTTCTCACTGGTGATGTTACAAGAATATGATGGGTTTTTAAGTGACATTTCAAATAGTAAGACTTAAAATATGAATGTTTGTTAGCATTGAAAACCACATTCTAAGTTAGAATATAATTTCAATGTCAATGTCAGTGATCATTGTCTATTTTGTTTACACTCAACTAAAAGATTTTCAGTGTCTTAGACTATTTGGATGTGAAATTAATATTAGATGAATAAAAAAATTTGTTGAATCTAATCTTAATATTGGCATAAGATATTTGTCTAAATAATTCATGTGTTAATAATAGAATGTTTTAACTTTATTTTGATAAAAATATTTATTACAACAAATTATTTTGTTTAACAATATGATGTACAAAAGTTATTGAAATTATAATTTTAACAAACTTCATTAAGACTTGATAAGAGTATAATTTTATCCCATCCTGTGATATTTCACTTGGTTGATGGATAAAAATAAATTGCATGTTTTTTTTATGAAGGAATTAATGCGTAAACCATATATAAAATTTACATGTGATAAATTTCGTTTTCAACTAAACATATCCCAAGTAAGACTAGTGACCATTTAAATTGGAGTAAAGAAAATGATGCTTAGTGGTGGATATCAAAAATGAATTTGCTTCATACAAAGCATAGAAATCAGAATATGCACTGTTGCACACAACACATTTCCTTTTCTTCATTCAATAAAAATCAAAAGAGAAATTTGAGTGAAAGGCTACCATTTTCTCCCTCTTTTGCCAAATCAAACAAAACCATTGAAAGATAGAGTAAGTACTGAAATACCGAAATGACAACTAAATATTCTAAATTCTTAGTAAGATTTATCCCAAAATTCCTATTCTCGTTTTTAGCTCCCTTAGAAATGAAATATAAGTGAAGCATATTACGTGCCCACTAAAAATTAACCGTTAAATCAGTTATTATATATTTATATATATTAATTTATATATTTTTAATTAAATAATCAAATTTATTATAGTCGAATAATCAACTTTTTAGTCAATGAGTTATAGTTCAAATGACATAGTCTCTCCATACTCAATTAAGAGGTTGCGGGTTCGAGTCTCCTATCGTTGATAAAAAAAAAATCAAATTTTTTACAGTAAAATAACAAAATATTTTATAAAATATTAACTACGTATATTTATATAATAACTTATTTTGAATTAACTTTTTATACGTATGTAACATTATTAGTGAAACACAATCAAGTAATTGGATTTGGGACAGAATAGATTCTAATTAAGGCTCGTTTCTAGCATCTTATTAATCATGAGTAGTTAGGAAATAGTTACATTATCTTTGAAATTGAAACTATAAGAAGTGACAAATGTACATTGAATTATGGGAAAAAATATTTCGTACATAGCTTTATATCTAATATTATTATTCCCTATAGATGAATCATATTTTCTCATTGAAGATGTTATGCTTTAGCTAGCATATATTTCACAAAAACTTGGACGACTATTAACGGTGCCAGCTTCCAATATTCCTGTCAGAATCAACCAAACTTTACAGCTTAGTTAATGGAAGCAAAGTCACATTATGAGGATATTCAATTCAATTTAAAGCATGTTTTGGAATTCATTGTATTTCTTTAAAATTTGAAGGGTATATATACATATAATCTTAGACAATTCTTGTATAATGTAATATGAGTATATATATGACCCAATAAAAAATAGGTTTAATTACTCTGTTGATCCTTATAGTTTCGCAAAATTTTTAATTAGGTCTCTATATTTTTTTTCCTTTTAATTGAGTTCTTGCACCAAATATTTTCTTTAATTGGGTCCCTACACTTTTTTTTTCCTTTTATTTAGGTCTCTATACCAATTCTTTTTTTTTAGTTGGGTCCCTATAAAATTAAGTCAATTACTACTAAGAGGGACTTAATTGAAAAAAAATTAATGCAGGGACCTAATTAAAAAGAAAAAAGTATAGGGACCTAATTAAAAATTTCATGAAACTATAGAGACCAATAGAGTAATTAAACCTAAAAATTAAGGAGAATACTATGCCAGCAACTTTGACAATTTTAAAAATCAAATTATCGATGGATAAATATTGATTTTAGATAATATTATCGACAGTTCAGTAAGTCCTTGATTTTATTAGCTTTTTAAAAAATCGACACGTTAAAAAGCGACAATTATGACCGTCGATTTTGCCGTCGATTTTTAATATTATCACAATTTTGCCGTTGATTTTGTCGTCGATTTTAATGGTGTTTTTTGTAGTGTTTTTAATATTTTCAGTTATTTTTTTAAATTAATTAATACTTTATGATGTACATATTATTAATTATTTACATATTTGATGATAAATATGATAAAATAGTAACTCTTTATTATGCATTTATATATATTTGTGGAATTTAGCTATATGCAAGATCTAATGCTTAAATATAATTGTTTTCAAAGAAGTTAATTAGTATATGTAGAATAGGAGTTGAATTTTCATGGAAAAAAAAAAAGTTATTCTTATGTATGTATATAATCTTACATGAAAATTATTTTGAAGAAATATATGTCTTTGATATATATAAACTTGCATTCAAGAACAGTCTTTTTGGAGAAAGAGATAATATTTATTAGTCCCAAAATATTCTTGGATTGAAGCTCTCTCCCTAATTTTTAAATGAATCTTCACCTAATCAATTATATTATTATATAGCACAAAACTTGAAGAAAATCAAAATGCTTTTTTCCCTATAAATCATCGATCAAATCCTGAAAAATTCTTCATCAATGAGTCCCCTTTATATAAACGCACAAACGAGGCACACAGTTCAGAAACTTATTGGAAGTATCTGATCCTCAAAGAGACAATTATCCCATTTTTCTAGTGCATTTTACATTATGTTTTTCATTTAATTTGTCTTATTATAAGTATATAAGTTAATTTATTTTATTCTTATTATTTTATGATTAATCTAAGTAATTCATCCAAATTAAGATATTATGTGCATACTAAAAATCAGTTATTAAATCAGTCTTTATTATTATATATTTGTGTATGTATTATTTAACTTATTTTTAACGTCTATATATTTTAAATTTTAATAGAATAGCTAATTTAATTTATGACTAATTTTTTATACACGTATCATAATTGATATTTCGTGTTAAAAAGTAAAATTAGAAATAAAGAGACTTATTAGTTGTAGTTCACAAATGTCTAGTCAATAGATGAATACTAGCTTAATTCTCTGCCTCTGATCTAGCTAGAAGAGAATAATTATTTGAGTAAAATGATAATTAGATTTTTGAAGAAATTGATTTTGAATTAATTAGTTTTTGAAGGAAAAAAAAGTACTAATTAAATCTTTTAAGATAGTAAATAGTGGATATGTATGTCCTTCTGTCAATAAATAGTGCGAAACGAAATTATTTATGTATTTTGTTATTTACACTGGTGCATGCATGTCTCGTTATTATCACATGAGTAGGAAAATGATTTAGTTTTTTATAATTATTCATTTTTTATCTTTTAATTTTTTATATATCGTTTATCATCTACTCTTTATTTATCACAAATTTTATTAAAATAAGTGAAATTTCACTAAAAAAATTGTTATCTACATAACTATCTTTCATAGATAGATACAATATATATAAATATTACAGTTAAGTTTTAGTTAATAAATTGATAAAAGAACATAATATGTCCGTTTGTTATTCCGAAAAACTAAATTAATACTTTTTTTTTAGATTAATTAATCTAAAATCAAAATCTTAAAAGGCATAATTGTCACTTTACTCTAATCCTTTTTATTATTGAAGTAGTTAGATTGAAATTTTCAGCTTAATAATAGTTCACCGATTGTTCTCCTGTCATTTTCTTCAAAAATGGAATATTTTCCCGGTGTGCATGCTAGCTTATTGCAAACACTTTTTAATTTAGATATGGAAGGAAGAATGGTATAAGACACAGTTAGAGTATATAGGTATTTTACGCAATTATGGCGTCAAGAGTAAATCGGACCCTTCGATTTGTGTTTAAAAAATTAAAAAAAAAATTTGTATTACATAAATTGGACTGTCCGATTTGTATTTTAAACAATTAAAAAAATTTAATAATGAAATCAAACCATCCGATTTTTGTTTTCGAAATAAAAAAATTTTAAAAGTACAAATCGGACCCTCTGATTTTTCTTTCCACACAAATTAGACCATCCGATTTGTGTTCATAATTTTTTTAACAAAGAAATCGGATAGTCCGATTTCTCCACTTTATGGTTCAAAAAAAATTATCCCACATTCATGTCTAGCACCACCCACCTCCATACCCATACACAACACACACTAAATTTGCATATCTAAAAAAATGAGCCTCTCACATCTCTAAAATAATATATCTAAATAAAAAAAATAAAATCAAAACCCAAAGAAATAGATAAATAAATAAAATGAAAATAGTCATATATATTAGTGTTGCATGCACTTATTATATATTTTGGAATTTTTAAGTTTGATTATAGTCAACTTTTGTCTACTTAAGTCACCTAATATTGCAAGATTACACCTATACTACCATATAATAATTTCTTTTAATCTTCAACGATATAAGCTAAGTGGCAACAGCATATATTGTCTGCTATAAATAAATACTCCTATGTGCACTAATTTTTTTAGTGTATTATTTTAAGAATTTAATTTTCATATGCTGTTAGTGTAAAATAATTTTATATATATTTAATTATATAACGTCACATTAATAAAAATAATTATTTTTTATATTGACCATATGAATGGTCATACAAAATAACAGATGTAATTGCACGATTATATAAAATATTTTACATTATTAATGTAATAAAATTAAACTCTTATTTTAATTTAAAGCTATTAATTAATTTAGTGTATATTGTATTGCATTAGTTGGCAGAAAATGTTACTTTAGCAGAGTTCTCTCCTAAGATGAGGGAAAACATGATTTAATTATTTTTTAAAACTAACTAGTATATGACCTTATTAATTATTAGGTATTCAACCATTCCTGGCCATCCAATTAGAATTGACAAGTTATTTTATTCAACTTTTGGTTAAGATACCATTTAATTTCAATATGAATATATAGATCTCGCAGCACAAGTTAAAATAGAACTTAAACCTACCCTACCCTGTCCTATGTACCCCTATTTATATGCAATAACCAAACCTAATATATATTAAGAGTAATGCTAAGTATATACCAAAATTAATTACTAAAGTCAATTATTAGTATAAATATATATTGAAATATAAATATACATTAAAAATAAATTAAATTACACGTATATTTATACATAAATATATTAATAACTAATTTTAGTGTATAAATAATATTTTTGATATATTTATTAACATGTACAAAACTATCACTTATTATTACATTAAACTTTAAAATAGATTAATTAACCTGTAATTTTTCTTAAATTTATAATTAGTCATTTCATGCTTTAGACATTATGGATCTACGAAATATTTTTATATCAAATTGCTTTTCTTTTTGCACCTTTCAAAATATTTTATTTTTATCTGATCATCTCAAATCAAAATTTTATTAGAACCTTAATTATATATAATACTTTAGTTAATCCTAACCAATTTTTAAATATAATATATAGGAACAAGTCATGTAGTCATTTATTCAAAAATTACTACAGACATGTACGCTGTTTAACGTAAATTGCAACAGAATATAACAGTTTACGTACAATTTTAATTCCAGAAAGGTGTCGCAATTTCTATAAAATTATAAAAGTTGTATTTACGTCTATATTTTCTAAAAATTATAATCTGATAAATAATTCTCCAAACAATTTAAATATATAAATTGTCCATAAAAAAAACAAATAAAAGAGTTGAAGTTAGCTGAATGCACATCCAAGTTGGAGGCAACTTAACCCATTAATTTCCACCGGACAATAGTAAAGAGATTCAGCAATTTATTAGTGATTTAGAACTAGATTTTTGTACTAGCTAGGTTTGCTTAAGTAGCCAGCATCTGGTAATGCAAATTGCAAAGAATCAATAAAGTCAAAGTCAAATTAAACTATCTCTAGCGTCTACAATACTTTATCATAAGTACTATTAACAAAATGTGTGTGTGGCTTTTTCTCTTTACTTTGTTGCTTATAGCACCAACATACAGTGATAATGGTAATATTTTGTTGAGTGGAAATAAAATTAAATCAGACTATAGTGTTTGATAAATCGTATCCTTTTTTTTTATTAATTATAGCTTCTATCCTAATAACAACAACTAGATTTTTTCTTGGTGGAAACTCAGGTGCAGTCAACTTCACGTAAAGTTGATAGTTAAGAACCGTTAGATAAAAATTTAATCAAATCAATTAAACTATCTAACAGTTCTCAGCTATCAACTTCACGTGAAGTCAACTGCACCTAAGTTTTCACCTTTTTTCTTTTGGCGCTCAGTGTAAATTATTAAATTAATTCATTGTAACATGTTTAGCAAAACCACGTTAAGCTACATTTTTTTTTTCATAATTTTTTTTTCAACAATATATCGGAAACTTTGGACGTGCGGATATATAAACTTATAATTATTAGGGCAATTTACCTATTTAAATAAAATGGCAGAATCCTTTACCTAAATGTGCAAAACGGATTGTTGTTACCTGCATGTGCAAAAATCCTACTCTATGTAATCCGTGGCAACCCACCACGGTTTCCGAAACGTGCATAAACCGTGGCAGGTCCCAGCGGTTTAGGGGAAAACATTCTTGAGTGTAAACCGTGGTAGGTCACCACGGTTTACGAAGGAGGCGTGGCAGGCATAAACCGTGGTAAGTCACCACGGTTTATGAGGAACATGTACTGGTCATAAACCTTTGTGGGTTACAACGGTTTATGTAGGGTAAATAATGGCCAGAAAATTCTGTAGGTTCCCACGGTTTACAATGACGGGAACTCTATATATATGTGGGTGATTCAAGATCCATGAGAGATCATTCTCACAATGGCTAGTGAGGAAGAGAGTTTTCTTGCCTTAGTGCATTGCTCTGGAAAAATAAAAAAAAAGCAAAAGCCATGGTGTGAAGTTTACCGACAGAGAACCACTGAGTATTTTTATCCGTTCGTCGATGAGTTTGTCAGATTTGAAGAACAGCATCTTGGAGAAGCTTGGCGTGTTGGGTAGCAAGTGGGTGAAGAAACTATTCTACAAGATTCCCATGGCGGTTGTCTCGACCGGTGTTCAGTTTGAAACCTTTGCGGTTAAGGCTGATGAAGATATTAGGGTTTTGTTCTACTGCGTAAGGAGTTTTCCGGAGATCAGAATCCATGAGTTGTTCGCGAAGTTGGAGGTTGGTGTCGATAGTTCTGGGGCATCCGCTCCAGTTCCTAGCCCAACTGCCGCGGGTGGTGCATCTAGTTCGATGCCTGCGGTCAGACCATATCTTCCGCCGGTTCAATCACTGTCGTTTGCGGCTGATTTAGACCGAACGGAGGTTGTTGGTTCTGTACCTTTGGAGAATGCAGCAGTCATTGAGCCTCCCCACATTGTGGGCACCGGTGGTGGCCTGGTACCTTATATCGAAGACTTTGGTGGACCTGATCAAGTAGAGAATGCTATGCGTGATGATGAGTCTGACCAGGAGCCTGTTGATATCGTAAGTGACAGCGACGATGACACAGGTCACGATCCACATGCGCAGCATCGGCCTTCAAGTTCTGGTTCTCATCAGTACCCTCCACACTTCTCCACACTAAACTTGGATGCTCTTGGTCAACAGGAAGACGGTGGTAATACAGTGGGGGGATCTTCTACAGAATTTCAGATTGGGCAATCATTCCAGAGTAAAGATGAAGCTGTGCTGAGTGTCAAGGACTATAGCATCCGGCGAGGTGTTGAGTACAGAGTCATCGAATCAGATCATTTGAAGTATCATGGAAAATGCAAGGAATTCGGCAAGGGTTGTAGTTGGTTGATTCGTGTAGCGCTTCGTGCACGAAAGGGCACTTGGGAGGTTAGGAGGTACAACGGGCCACACATATGCCTCGCAACTTCTATTTCAAGTGATCACCGTCAGCTGGATTACCACGTTATCTGTGCGAGGATTCTTCCTATGGTTAGGGCAGATGCTGCGGTAACGGTAAAGGTACTTCAACAAGCGACAGAAGCCGATTACGGTTTCAGGCCTAGTTACAGGAATGTTTGGATGGCTAAGCAGAAGGCAGTGGCACAAATATATGGAGATTGGGAAGAGTCTTACGCGGAGTTGCCACGTTGGATGCTAGGGATCCAGGCGACAATGCCGGGAACAATCACGGTGCTGAAGACGTCTCCTGTTCGGATTGTTGGTGGGGTTGATGAGTCGACGGTGTACTTTCACCGGCTTTTCTGGATATTTCCACCCTGTATCGAGGCATTCCGGCATTGCAAGCCCCTCGTCAGTATTGATGGACCGGGGTCGAGGACTCGATCGACCCATATGACTGACTGAAGCCTGTTCTCCCAATGCTGGTGCCACTCCTGATAATACGTGGGAAACCACCGGTCCCCACCCCTACCATCCTTCGCATGTAGCCAATCTATGTTCAGAGCTGGCTGTGGGAGATGCTGAACACCGCCAAACTGGGGTAGAACCCTATCGACCTGGTGCCACTCGATCGCAGCAAAATAGATCAGGCTAGTGACGGCCGTCCATAGCCGTCGGTGCTCGTCAGCTAGTATATCCGGATGAATAACAGCAGCAACATCAACAGAAGAATAAGGCTCCCACACAAACTGTATCGAAACAGTAAGAGTTTCATGAGACAATGACATTTAAGAAAAACTAGTTCAAGTATCAGCAATAAATAAATGACTCACATTGTAGACACGCAGTCGATCCAGTGCAAGGCGTGCGGAAACTAATCTCTGTGCCCCTGCATCGTTCCTCAGCACAAACTCAGTCCACCTACAATTTTAATTGAAATGATGTCAAAACAAACCATAACACATGCTGTTTTTACAATTTATCAACGGAAAATACTAAACCTTACCTGGAAGCAAGAGGAAACCCGAACCGGTCAAAACCAGTGGGCCTCAGAGTGGAAAACCTCCAGAAAATCCAAGACTGTAGTAGCTGTAGCGGCCCAACCAAGTTAACGACGTTCCTGTTTGTACCACGACAAAGACACCTATACAACCAGGCCAGTGCAGCCGAGCCCCAGCTATATCTGCCCAAGTCGTCCAATGATGCCAAATAAGGCAACCAGCGAAGGTGGACCCGGTTTGCGTTCTTGTCCGCAAACAGCTGAGAAGACAACAGCATCAGGATATAAGCACGTGCGTATACACGCACGGTCTCATCAGTAGCATCTGCAGGGAGAACCCGGAACCTCTCGTGGAACCATGTGTAGCACACTGTCATCTGCTTGACTTTACTCTGTGGAGGTAACTCCCGGAACCACACCCATGCTGGTCTACCGTGTTCCATCAGATTCTCAAACTCAGTCAGGCACCCACTAACGGGCGCACCATCAATCGGCAAACCCAGCTGATACGCGACATCCTGCAAAGTAATGGTGCACTCACCAAACGGCATGTGGAACGTGTGGGTCTCCGGACGCCACCGCTCAATAAATGCGCTAAGGAGAGACTCATCAACCCAGAACCACCGACTGTTTAGCCTAGCCAGATGATACAAGCCCGCAGTCTCCAGATACGGTATAATCCGATCATGTAAGGCATATTCTGCTGCCTCCTAACGGCGCTAATAACCCTACTAGGCTGCAAAACGTGGGTAACAAAATCCCTTAACATACAACCATTACAAACAACACCAAACATAATTTTCGTCAAAATTATTAGAATCGTCACATTAAATTCATTGATTCTCTTATTGTGTAATAAACAATGAA
This sequence comes from Arachis hypogaea, assembly GCF_003086295.3. Classification (NCBI taxonomy): domain Eukaryota; kingdom Viridiplantae; phylum Streptophyta; class Magnoliopsida; order Fabales; family Fabaceae; genus Arachis; species Arachis hypogaea. The sequence goes on along the minus strand of NC_092054.1, from coordinate 2,703,282 downwards.
GCTACGAATACTATGCACTCATGATAACATTATAAATAAAGAAAAAAAATTATTTTTCAATAAAATATTAACATTTATAATAAAATATTTTACAAAAATACTATTAACCAGACTAACAAAATAAATAAGCATAATAAAATATTTTTACTAACAATGCCGATAATAATATTAACATTTACGTAGACAATATTAATAAACGCCTCACATTTTGATTTACAGTAACCATAATAATATCAATATTTATGTAGATAACATTAATCAGAATAACAATACAAATAAACATCAGAAAATATTTTTACTAACAATATTCCTAATAATATCATTTGTTATATTAGTATGAATTTTAATAACAATAATAATAACAATAATAATAACTAACTTCTTCGTCGATATATCCTGCCACGTGAGCAACGCCATTTAGTCGGTACAAGCGATCCTCACCCTCCATTGGCTCCACCACCCACTCCTCCTTCACACCTCCAAAGAGTTCCCAAATTCTCTCAACACAAGAAGACCTTCCTTTTTTTTGTGCTGATGCAAATGATCCGTCCCAGCCTTCAGCGGATTACTTATATAGCACCACACACATAAACCGCGGTGGGTTACCGGGTTTTATGTGTAATCCGTCTTCCTCATAAACCGTGGTGACTTACCACGGTTTATGCCTGCCACGTCTCCTTCGTAAACCGTGGTGACCTACCACGGTTTACACTCAAGAATGTTTCCTCCTAAACCGCTGGGACCTGCCACGGTTTATGCACGTTTCGGAAACCGTGGTGGGTTGCCACGGATCACATAGAGTAGGGTTTTTGCACATGCAGGTAACAACAATCCGTTTTGCACATTTAGATAAGGGATTCTGCCATTTTATTTAAATAAGTAATTTGCCCTAATTATTAATAGAGAAAAAAACTCAAATTATATTTTAATAAATTTTAAATGAGTCACTTTGATTTTTAACAAATTTTTACCAATCTAAAAATTTTCGAGAATTATTTTTATTAAATGGATTGGATTGATCTTTCTATCATTTTAAATAAGAACTAATTTATTTGATAATAATAGCTTTTAGAATCCAACTATATTATAATAATTTTTTTTAGAAATCTATTTATGTGACACGTACGTTATTAAAAACTTTATTAAAAATAAGGGAAAGATCAATATATTTTACAGAAATCTTTTTCGGATATTTTTAGAATAATAAAAATTTGTTAAAACTAAAATGTCTAATGTAAAATTTGTTACTCTAATTAATATATTAAAAATTATCTACCGGCTATAATGCAGTTTCATCTCTAGATGATATTTTTAAGCAAAGATTAAAATTTTTCATGGCGTTTTAAAAACTTTTAAAATTTAAGACCCTAGCAACAATTTAGTCGGTGACAATTTAGTGGACTTGGCAACGATTTTGGACAACGGTAGATAAAAAGCGTAGTTTGTCATAATTTTTGAAGCATTAAATCGTCGCTAATTTATACATTTATTGGGGATTTGGGGTGATTCTTTTTATTATATTTATTAGCTTACTAGTTTGTGACAGTTTTTTTTATCATATTTAGCGACAGTTTAAACTCTAGAAATTGGGTGTTATCGGTTCGGTTTGGTTCGATTTTAGACTAAAAATCAACCGAATCGATCTGTTCGGTTTTCACAGAGTATCAACCAATCGGTTTGCTGTCTGTGCAACAAACGAACCAAAAATAGTTTGATTGAGTCGGTTTTTTTGGTTTTTAAATCTTAATTAATAGAAAATTAATCTCAATAAAATGATGTTCAAAACAATCAATAAATTGAAATAATATTATATTACATTCAAATTCAACACAATTTCAACTCATTCCAACAACTAAACATAAAACAAATACATTTGTTAAGTTTAAAATTTTTATTTTAATGCATTAGTAAGCCACTTCTTCGGTTCGGTTCGATTTCTGCTGAGCCAACCGAAAACCAAATCGAACTGATCGGTTTAATTCGAAAAAAACCAAAAAACCAATTTTTCAGTTTCTATTCAGTTGTTGTAAATTTTGGCTCGATTTTGCGATAAATTTCGGTTCAGTTCTGTAACTTATACCCCTACTCTAGAATATTATATGAAAAAAATGATCAACAATATAAAACATATAGTATTTAATTTATTAAAAGAGTGTATCATAATCGGTAAGAATAGTTTATAGGGTTAATTCTAATGTCAAATCGAAATCAACTAGCTACGACGACAACAAACAATAAAAAAGTATGATAGCATATTACTTCCATTGATTTTAGTAGTTAATTAGTACACTTCTTCTTTCATTTCTTTCTAATATCAAGGAATTGAAAATAAAAGTTTAGAAATTAGTATAATTGGTATCCATCAATCAAGCAGGAACTGATGATAAGGGGGAAAAGAAAGGAACAATTAGGACAAAAATAATCATGATTTGATACCATACAAACATGCATGATAGATGGTTATTTTTTTTTCTTCTTGTTTTCAGCAATAATATTCTTGAGTAGGTTTGGTTTTGGTGAGTAGATATAGTCTTAGTGCAATATTTGAAATTGGGTATTTATATAATAACTATATTTTTGTTTTGAATAAATTAACTTTTAACAAAAAATTTAATAAATTGATTTATGATATTTTAGATATTAAAAATATTATTTTTAGTAAAGTATAAGAATAAATTATTTTTTTAATTCATACAATGTAATTTATTAACTTTTTTATTTTTTAATAATTATGAATTAATTTGTTGCTTTTTAAAATATATTAATTTATATTTTTATTTTCTTATGAACTAATTTATCTAATATTTTAAACTAACACATCAAATTTTCTATTGAAACAAATTTCAAATAAAAATTACTAGAACTAATTTAAAATATTGCTCACACTATAGTTCTATATTATTATTATTATTATGGCCATTGCCCACAAAGCATAGATTCTCTCTCTGTATGTGCCTCTGATTCTTTCTGCCCATAAAAGCTCTCTTGCTTTTTATAGTCTCTCTACACACAATGCATTACCCATCTTTTCATGGATTCTATGTGATATTTGAATACTATCTACAAATTTAAATATTTACATAAATACTAATAATTAGGAAATTAAAATGGAAATACATCAAATTTAAGGCTAATTTTTTTTTTGATATAGAAAAAGGTTTTGTGTAATTCATCATTATGAATAATTGGTGTGTTTTTTCTTAATATGAATTAATTTTTTTTTTTAATTTTAAGTAAACAAATCTGACCTCAAATTTGGAGAAGTATTAAAATCTGAGGGTCAGATTTTATAGTGTTACAAATCTGAGGATCAGATTTGTGTATTCAAAAAAATTAAAATAAAAAAACTCAAATCTGACCCTCAAATTTGTATTTTTTTTTAAAAAAAATTTTAAGGTCAGATTTGTGGTATCAAAAGAAAAAAAAATTAAAATCCACAAAACTGTTCCTCAGATTTGTGACCTTCCACAAAAAAAAAAAAAACCAACTCTCTACATTATTTAAAAACACCACCACAATCTCAATAATAAAAATAAAAAGTGCAAATGTAATAATACAAAAAAATTATATAATAATAATATACAAAAAGCATTTATAGACTCTTCTAGGCACATCACTTAATAACCGTGTCGTGTAATGTGCACACAACACGTAACATAACATAGGTGCAAGCTCACTCACTCAAATCACTCACTTCAAAATTTGATTCCATACTACACTTTTTCCATCTTGTATAAATTAGGCACCACCCCCTTATGAATTTTTCATTCATTGCAACACAAGAAACTCTTCCTAAACCCTATACACTCACTTCAATAGTTTGAAATAATAAAACACTAAAAAGATGAGCTATGCACAACACTCTCCTCCTCTGGGGTCTGGTTAGTTCTTTAATTTGCAACCCTTAATTAAATAATTAATTGCGTTTGATTTATTATTCTTGGTTGAATTTTGGATTTCCTAGTTGTATGTTTAGATAAACTCATTATTAATGTTTTCACTTTTGCCATAACCTTTTCTCCTCCTCCTCATATATCACAATATTCATAAAAGAAAATGAGCCGACTTAATAAGTAAAGGATAAATAGGTTCCTAACCTTTTTTCTCGCGAACATTTTCGTCCTTAAAGAACGGAAAATACATTCATGTCCTTGACTCCTGTAAAACGTGGACATATTAATTCTTTCGTTGAATTCAGGCTGTTGGACCCGTCGAAAAACTCTAACTTGGCAAACGTGGAGCGCAAACTCAGGTTAGTTCCACGTTTGTCAGGTCAGAGTTTTCCGACGGGTCCAACGGCCTGAATTCAATGGAAGGGTTAATATGTCCACGTTTTATAGGGGTTAGGAACATGAATGTATTTTCTGTTTCTTGAAGATGAAAATATTCACAAGAAAAAAAGATTAAGGACCTATTTGTCCTTTACTAAAAAAAAAAGAGGATAGTATACATACATTGTAATTCTTCTTTTCATTTCTTTTTGTGGCGCATATCTGTCTCTATATATAATAGCAACTAAAAGAACCTTTTAATTGACAATTGCTTTCTCTTAGGTTTGAACTATAGTATTATATAGTTCATGCAATTTACTCCTTAAAGCTTGGCTGTTGGACCATTTAGAAATATTGTTGCTATTACTGATTTATTTGAAATTTACAAGGTATTACTAAAACAAAAATTATTTTTAGAATACATGAGTGGTTTAATTTATTTTCAATATGTATTTGTATTCTAACATGTATTTTATACAGGTGATTGATTTTGGTGGTTGATTTTAGTGTACATGTAGTATAACTCATTATTATTATAGCAATTGGTTATACGGTTTTTGTGGCCATTAAAAAAAATTATGGACAAATTTTATAATTGTGATTAAAATTTTTTAGCAACAAAAAAACAAAAGATTAATATTTAATTATCGATAAATATATTAGGAATGATTTTTTATTGCTTTTAAAGGCAAAACAAATTGTTTCTAGCAATTTTTCTTTGTAGTTTAATAATATATAGTAGAACTTGTATTTGATTTTTTTTTTTTTTGGCAGGTAGTAAAACACCTACTAGCAGAAGAACTTTTGAGTTTGGAAAGACACATGTAGTGAGGCCAAAAGGGAAACACCAAGCTACTATAGTTTGGCTCCATGGTCTTGGTGACAATGGGTTGAGGTATGAATAACTTAGGGAAAATACATTTTTTCAACATTAAAATGTCCTATTTGGTGTTGATATATAGAATTATTATTCTATTATTTTTAAATTTCAGTTTTAATTATAATATCTGTCTTTTTCTATTATTAATCTTGATAAAGTTGTTCTATAAACTAACATTAACTTTTGGATGTTTAAATAATATTAATTTTCTGAGAAATTTAGTATTCTCTTAATTATAGAATTTATAAAGTTACTCTTATTTGTTTTTGCTTCTTTGGTATATACAAATTAGTGTGTTTTCATGTACTTGATGGTAAAATTTTGAGGGTTCTTATTTTTAATTGATGGAAGATTGATTTGAAAAGAGTATATACAAGATTCTTGCATTTGGAAGGGGGGGGACCATGTTACTACTAAATTATTTATTTTTTTAATTTCTTTACCAAAATAAATGAACAGCTTGATATTTACATATGAATTAATAACAACTTGAACATTATTCTATGTTATTATTCTTAATTAGAACATACACAACATAATTTTTTTTTTTTTGTGGCAGCTCATCTCAGCTCCTGGAATCCCTCCGTCTTCCAAATGTAAGAAGAATTTCTCATTTTGATAAATCTTTGTTAAGTATATAAATTATTAAATAAAGATTACTGCTAGGTTGCCAATGGTCTAAATGTACAATGTGTACAATGGACTAAATCTTTAACTCCAATATGAATAAAATGAACATCACCCATATTATTCAGAATAACCATTTAGGTACCGAGGATAATAAACATCTCATCTAAAATTCTGATACCATGTCATGAAACCACTCATCCCAAAAACTTAAGCTGATAGGAAAAGATAACACTAATGGTTATATCTCTAATACTAAATCGAACATTCTTAAACTTCCATTGTACACATTGTACAAATATTCCATTGACTCCTTATACTTCCTCTTAAATAAAATATGGTGCTTGGTTTCGCAGATAAAATGGATTTGCCCAACTGCTCCAATCCGTCCAGTAAAGACACTTGGCGGTTTTACTTGCACTTCATGTATGTTATTATATCTCTATTTTTCTTTTTTAAATTATGACTAATATTCGAACTTAAAATTTTTAGATAAAAATAAAAAAATTATACCATTTAAATTATAGTTTATTGACATTATTATATCTCTCATTATATTTATATACATATAAAAAGTAATTCATTATAATTAAAATATTATTATTATTATTATTATTATTATTATTATTATTATTATTATTAATGAGTGATTGGGATGCAGGGTTTGACATGAGAGAAGTATCCTCCTCCTCCTCTTCAGAAAATGGTGGAAATGATGATTGGGAGGGTTTAGATGCCTCAGCTTCTCACATTGCCAACTTGTTGTCTACTGAGCCAACTCATGGTGTGCTGCTACTTCTTCTTTTTAATACATATATAATAATTAGATATAATTTTAAAAAGATAATCATTTAAACTTATTTTATTAATTTAACATCTATAATTAAGTACTTATTATATTTAGTATTATCAAACTATTCAAGCGATGATTAAAAAGTATAAAATAAGATCATTTTAAACTGTTTTAAGCTAGTTATTTATTGTCTCTACTACTCAAAATTTTTTTATTTATTTAATAGTTAAAATAAATAATTGTATAATATAATATCAAAATTTTACAACTCAAAAATTTATATAGAGTGAGTTCGATGCTGATATGTTGTTAATTAAACCAATTTTCTAAATAAATAAAAAAGTTTAACATAATACAAAATAGACTTATGCACGTATAATTAATTTGTTAAAAATATAACTATTTATATATATTTTTTATCAATTTAAATTTTACTAGGATAAATAGTGAAATTTTATAACATAGTATCTGAAATTCTATAATATAAAAAGATATAGAATGTGATGATTAATTCTTATTGACAACAAAAAACTTTGACATTAAAAAAATATTTATGCAAAATTTTACGTAAACTCAAAAAGAGACGGAATTTGTTAGTCAAATCTATAACAAAGCTCTTGTGAAAGACCAAGACATATTAGATAATTTGTTTCTAACCAATTGTGGTCAGCTCACTCATCTGCTTAAGTAAGTGTTGGGGTTCGAATCCTATTTTGTGCATGCAGTAATTTATTGGTCAATAGCAGACTCTTAAATGGAGTTCAGATCCGCAACAGATTAATTTTTGACCTATCGGATTAGGAGATACCATTGGCAACAAAAAAAAATATATATATATATATACTCTGTCTATCCACTTAAATTTTTTAAAAAAAGTAATAATTTTGTAACATTATTTTGAATGATGTTATATATTGTATGGCAGTGAAAGTTGGAATAGGAGGGTTCAGCATGGGAGGAGCAGTAGCAGCATATTCAGCAACATGCTATGCAATGGGAAGCTTCTCAAATGGAATGCCTTACCCTCTCTCCAACCTCACTTCTGTTCTTGCTCTTAGTTCATGGCTTCCTGGGGGACCCACTTGTAGGACCCTTTTAAGGAACAACAACAACGTTAACACCATACATGCTAAGACTCGAGCTGCTTCATTACCTATTTTCCTTGCACATGGAATTGCTGACGATGTTGTGCTCTATAAATACGGACACCAATCTGCTCACTCCTTATATTCTGCTGGTTTTCGATGCATCACTTTTAAATCTTATGATGGGTATGTATCTAATCTAACTATCTATGCATCTTTTTTCTGTATACTAATAATAAGATGCTTATTATTAAAATTGTTATAGTAGTTATAAATTAATGAGTTATAGCTCAAATGGCATAATCTTTCCATACTCAATTAAGAGGTTACGGATAAGGGAAAGTATGAGAAGCTAATGGAATATCTGTACAATGTGCACAATGAAGGTCTAGAGAGTATTATAGATATAACCATTAGTGTTACCTTTTTCTATCAACTCAGTTTAAACTTTTAATAATAGTCTATTGTCTCTCTAGCAGGACTCTAACTTTAATAATAGTCATTGTAGCATTTACACACAAACATATATATGGTGTATAGTTATATAACTTTAACAATATTTAAAAGAATATTAATTATTTAAATTAGTCTTTTAAATTTTAAAATTAAATATTTTTAGTTTTTTAAATTTTAAAATATACAAAACAGTTTTTAATGTTTATCTCTGTTAGATAATACAGTCCCTTTTTAATTTAATCCGAAGAGTTAAAAAAAATCTCAAAACAGTCTCTGAAAATTTTTTAAAATTCTAAAACAGTTATTTAGATTAATTAAATTGAAGAGGAGTTGTATCGTCTAATATAAAAAACGTTAAAAATTATTGTGTATTTTGTAATTTGAGAAGACTCCTATTAAAAACTTTAAAGATTGTTTCTGGTAATTATTCTATTTAAAAATATTAATAAAATTAAAAATTATTACATAAATATAAAAAAATATGATACTAATTTTAATAATATTTTTTAAATATTATTGAAGTTGTATAATAACTATAATCAACATAATGATAATTATTAGAAAATAAAGATTTATGTACAGTTGTATTCATATAAAGTTGATAATTTAATATTTTTGACTAAATTAACATCTAATATTTTTTTATTATCAATTTTACACAAAAACATCTGAAGGTAAATTTTCACTTTATTATAGACTTTGCCTGTATGATATCATTACTTATTAATTAATTAATTAATTATCGTGCATGCAATGCAGGATTGGTCATTACACAATTCCTACAGAGATGGATGATGTCGCCAATTGGCTCAAATCAAACCTTGGCCTTGAGGGATAAATTAAATAAAATTGCAAGAAATTAAATACTGATGTTGGTTGTTGCGTTGAAACAATGAGGGAACTAGACACTTGTCTGATTTTCGCCTATGTTATTAACAATACTAATTATTAATTAACGGTTGGTGATAGTTGCACTCTATTATGTATTGTACTATTTAACATTACAAGGGAAACTAGCTTTAATTTGCAAACAAGTATGTATATGTAATATATATAATCCTCTTCTTTTTTTTCCCCTTTTCTTTTTTAAATCTTTATGCACAATTATGGTTATAAAATTGTATGTTTAAGTATACTTCAATTTGCATGATTTACCATGCGCATAATATATAAAATCCACTAAAAATGAATTTTTGTTGAGTTTAAATTTTATATATTTTTAATTGATTTTTTATGTTATTGTATTTTAATAATTTTGAATTTTTTTTCTTCTTATGTTTGAACGTTGGCAGCAAAACACTTTCCCATATATATACCTCTAAAAAATCGTTTAAATTAACTGTAAATCTTACTTATTTTTCATTTATCCACTTCTTCACTTTTAAATTTGAGAAATATCTAAAGTAAATACCAAATTAAATTTACAAATAATTATATCCAATATATAACAAAGATGTCACATAGTAAAACTTTGAAGTCATAAATCATAAATAAACTCAGTTTATTTGTCATTTTATACACTGTAAGAAAAAATTTACTTAATTTCAAACCCATTATGATCCTCAAAATGAATTGAATTCGTCAAACTAACTCATTTATTCACAAAAAATAAGAATAAATTAAAGTATCGTTTTGTCTTCAATATTTGGGATAAGTTCTAAAATTGTTCCTAATATTTAAATCGTCCTATTTAAGCCCTAACGTTTCAAAATTGGCTTAATGTTATCCTGCCGTTAAGGATCCGTTAACAGAATTGACGGCGAGACAAAATTGAGACGATTTTGATGAAAACATTAAGTACAAAAATGATACATACATAGAAATAAATTTTAATTTTATCTTTCAATAATATCAATTTTTTACTGTACATAGTTATTCAAATATTTTTAATCACATCTAAGTAAATTACACTTAATCACATTACTTTCATTCTAAATAAATTTATTTTTTTATAATTTTACTTTTAAAGATTTTTACTCATCATGAAATGTTTATAGAATGACTAGTACATAAACTTGCGAAAAAGAACTTGTATAGTGTTTTATATTATTTTTTTAATTAAAAATATTATTTGTATATTAAAATCAGTTATCATGTATTTGTGTATAAATAAATATGTAGTTTAACTTATTTTTAATGTATATTTTATATTTGGTAAAAACTCAGGTGTAGTCAATTTTATGTGAAATTGATAGGTAAGAACCGTTTGATAAAATTTAGTTAAATTATTTAACTGTACTTAGCTATCAACTTCATTTTAATAGCTGATTTTGGTGCTAATTTTATATACATCTAGCATGATTATTTTTTTTTATTTATAGTTTGTTTGGTCTTGTGTAAAACCTTAAAAACATAAACATAAAGCACAGCCCAACCCAGCCCAACTCAAAACAAATAACAAAACCCTGATTCCCAAAACAAAAACCCTAATTCCCAATCCCCAAAGAGAAGAGAGAGACAGAAGCGAGAAGTGACGAGAGCAGAAGCTACTCACTCAGGCGACAATTCAATCTCCCTTCTAACCCTTCCTCTCGGCGTCGCACCGTCGCCGTCACCATCTCGCAGTTCGCAGGTTCGTTCTTAGTCTCGCAATAATCCATTCTGGAGAATTTGTTCGTCGATTGTTGCGTCTAGATTTCAACAGATGAGTGCCACCGTGATTCATGGCTCTAACACACAAGGTTCGTAATAATCTCTCTGTTTTCACTTCTTTCTGTTAGAGATATAGTTTCTTAAACACACTTATGAACTTCAACTTCGAAGCAAAATGCTCCAATTTGTTATGTGTTAATTTGTTTGTCATTTACAAGTAGAAAGCAAGAAGAGAAAGAAAAGACGAGCAAAATCAGATCCAGATCTTCCGTCTTCTACAGGAAAGGTCGATTGCGGTAAGGTTACTTCATTCCTTTGTAAGGTTTGCTTAATTGTTGAAGCAAATATTTTGCTTAACTGATATTGAATCGAATCGAATACAGATCAAAACGAAGCAGCGGATGGAGTCTTAGTTGATGATGACTTGAATGAGCCAACAATGGGAGAGAAACTTGCTACTCTCACCTTAGTGGATGAGAACAAATCCAAAGAAGATAAAGTTCAAGAATCTTATGATCCTGCAAAACCTCCAAGTGCAGACTCTGTTCATGTTTTGCTTAAGCAAGCATTAAATGCCGACGATCGCACCCTTCTGCTGGATTGCTTGTATACGCAAGATGACAAGGTTCAAATTTTCTTCTATTGCTTACTCTTTTAAGTTTTAATCTTAACATTGAATTGTGCTCATGCTATGATATATCTCTTATGGATGATTGAACTCCTTTTGCAGGTTATTAGAAAGTCAATTGCACAGTTGAACCCATCCAATGTCCTAAAGCTTCTGCATTCTCTCATTTCCATTATTGAAACTAGGTAACACATCCTAAAAGTAAATGGTTTATATTGTCTATGATAAGCATGGCAATGCTCCTTTTGAGTATACAACTTAGCTTCAAATAAGTTTAGAGCTGATATATTTTTTGCACAAATTCCTGATTAACTATATAATGAAGTTTCTCCCTCTTTCTTTAGGGGTGCAATTTTGGTATGTGCTCTTCCATGGCTAAAGTGTCTACTTGTGCAGCATGCCAGTGGAATAATGTCCCAAGAATCTTCATTACGAGCTTTGAATTCTTTATATCAGGTTTGTTTTGTACTTATGTACAATCAATTTGATGATTATATTAGTGAAGAACTTCGGCTTCCTTGACTTCTAAGTAATTATTCTTTTGTATTTCATGTCTTCCTGCTGTGCTTGAGAAAAGAATTTTGTTTTAATGTGAAAAATATAATCAACCCTCTTGAACTTTGTTTCATTTGCATTTTACACCCAAACCTTCTTAAAACATGCAATTTAACGCCTTTTGTTAGCTGCTTCTAAAATTACCCTTTGGTTAAGCCATAAATTCGTCAATAAAACATTGTGTGATTATTATATTTTATTTTTGATTGGATACGTTGATTGTGCAGCTGATTGAATCAAGAGTCTCCACTTTCAAATCGACTATTCAGCTTTTGAGTTGCTTGGACATTCTTTACTCGGGAGTAAGCTGCTTTCTGTTTTCGACATGTAATTAGCAGGTGATCAGCATTGACCTTATCCATGGTTTTTGCTTTGAACAGGTTATCAATGCCGCGGAAGAAGAAGATGAAGCAGCAGTGCCTGTTATCTTTGAAGACAATGACGATAGTGAAGAAGAAGAAGAAGAAGAAGAATCAGATGAAAGGGATGCAATGGAAACTGACCAAGACAACAAACATGGAGGAGACCAATCAGATGAAGAAGCACTTGATGGTGATAGTGACTTTGAAGATATTTATGATACAATGATGGGAGAGTGATCATGATCATGATGTGCATATAATAATTTTAGATATAGCATAAATTGATGTATTTCATTGTTGTATCTTGGAACATACCATCACAATTTTGAAGATTTCAAGAGACTTGTTTATTGGCTCAGTTAATCAAGTATTTGAAATGTTTGATCTTTTCACTAATTGAATGAATACCAATTTTGAGTTTTTGTTTACCATATTTTTGGTTTTCCTTTGCGCTTTTGTGGAACACGCGTTTCATGAGGCAACTCACGAGGAATAAGGAGTTCGATCTCTGTAGTTTGTAATAGGCCTCAGGAAAATTACATATTTTCATGTTGTTTTACTCAAATTTTTGTTAATGTTTAAAATAAAAATGTGGGTATCTCAATATCGCAATTGTAACGTCAAATAAAATTAAAAGGAATAAAAGTAACAAATAAACATATAAATGTAAGGTACCGGTGGCAAAGTAAACTGCAGAAATTGAAACAAATAGGAAATTAAAAAGAAGATGAAGGAAGAAATATGAACGTTGTAAAATGGTATCGAGCTTGTAATTTAAATAACTTGCAAGAGCAAGTTTGAAGAGGAGAAGGCTTGTGATGCAGCCTTGAGTAGAGAAAACAGAAGAGAGAAGAACGAGATTGTGATTGAGAAAGAAAGGAATTTTGGAATAATCCAATTGAATTGAAGAGTCAAAGCTATATGCAGTATATATAGCTGTACAAATAGAAAAAATTAAATAACTAACTAGTGGTGTAGAATTTAAATCTAACAAACTAACCAACCTGTCAACTATACAAAACAAATTCTACAGCTATACAAAACAAACTCTAACAGATTGCTATTTTGCTGCATTTCAATTTTATTGGGCAATACAAAGTATGCAGCTGTATTATGTCACAGCCCCCCGCAAGCTGGTATTACTTGGGTTGTGCAAATCAAGTAAGCCCAACTTGGAAAGCAAGTGAGAAAATGGTTTGGGAGCAAGGGGTTTAGTGAAAAGATCTGCAGATTGATCGCTAGAGACAATGTGCCTGAGATTAGAAATTCCTTCTTTAAACTTGTTTCGAACCACATGACAATCTACCTCAACATGCTTGGTTCTCTCATGGAACACAGGATTTGATGCAATGTAGATAACCGAATTATTGTCACAAAAAATATCAACCGGAAGAGGAGGGTGAATGTCAAATTCCTTTAAAAGCTTGAGTAACCAAATAAGCTCACAAGTGCCATTAGCAAGGGCACGATATTCAGCTTCTGAGGAGGACCTTGAAACTGTGGCTTGCTTTTTACTTTTCCAAGAAATGAGAGTGTTGCCAAGAAAGAAGCAATAGCCACTAATAGATTTTCTAGTGTCTTTGCAAGCACCCCAATCAGAATCTGTGTAACCAGACAGTGTAAAGGAATTGTTGCTTGAGAAAAATAGGCCTGTTGCAGGGGATTGTTTAAGATATCGAAGGATTTGATAGGCTGCCGTCAAGTGAGTATCAGTGGGTGAATCCATGAACTGAGATAAGCACCCAACTAAATAGCTAAGGTCAGGTCTTGTATTTGTAAGATATAGAAGTCTGCCCACCAATCTGCGATACATGGTTGCATCAGGAAGAGGAGAACCTGAATCCTTAGACAGGAAGGTAATGTACTCCATAGGCGTAGAAGCTGGCTTGGCACCAAGTAAGCCACAATCCGTGATTAAGTCTAATGCATACTTCCTTTGATATAGAGCAATACCGGTTTTGTTGCGCGCTACCTCCATACCAATAAAGAACTTGAGGATGCCAAGATCCTTAATCTTGAATTTATCATCTAAGAAAATCTTAACAGCCCGAATTTCATCCAGATCATTCCCTGCCAGTACTAGATCATCCACATAAACAAGGATGGCAGTAAATCTTGTACCGGTGGATTTAGTAAACAATGAATGATCATTTTCAGATTGAGTGAACCCCAAGTCAGCAAGAGTAGTAGAGAGTTTGATGTTCCACTGGCGACTAGCCTGCTTCAAGCCGTACAAAGACTTCGTCAATTTGCAAACTAACTTGGGATTCGAACACTGCAGTCCCTTTGGGAGCTTCATGTAAACATCTTCATGAAGGTCGCCATGAAGAAAAGCCGTATTCACATCAAGCTGATGAAGGTGCCAGTTCTTCGCTGTGGCAATTGCAAGGAGAACCCTCACAGTGCTCATCTTCACAACGGGACTAAAGGTGTCAATGTAGTCAACTCCGGGAATTTGAGTGAAGCCTTGGGCAACAAGCCGCGCTTTGTGTCTCTCAATGGTGCCATCCGGATTGAATTTGGTACGAAAGATCCATTTACAACCAACTGCATTCTTCCCAGGAGGAAGAGGAGTGATGATCCAGGTCTTGTTTTGCTCCAGAGCAGTGAGTTCTGCCTCAATAGCCTTCCGCCAACAATCATGCAAGACAGCCTCAGAATAGTATTTGGGATCCGGGTTATTTATGAGAGAGAAAGTAAAGGCTTGGTGCTTGGGAGAGAATAATGCATATGACAAATGATGAGAAAGAGGATACTTACAAGTTGAAGGTAATTGGAGCGTATTCATTGGATCTCTATGTGATGAAATGTGGAAACAATGGAAATCTTTAAGATAAGACGGTTGTTTTCTTTCTCGTTCAGACCTTCTAAAAATTGGTACAGCAAGTGGAGGTTCAATGTTAGTGGATGTATGGTCTAATGATGCTTGTGCTGATGCTGGTTCCAATGCTAAGGATGATGCAGAAGTAATTATGTCATGAGAAGATGCCACTGGCGATGCAGAACTTATAGATGAATCTGATGCAATGCTCATAGTGGGAGGTGCTGGTGTGTCATGATGAGATGCAGCTGTATTATATGTGAAATTATCATAGTAAAATACAAAAGGGTCAGAATTTGACAAGTCCAATGAATGTTGATGCATGGAAGGGAGATCGCTTGTCACTTGTTTAAAAGGAAAATGGTGCTCATAAAATTCAGTATTCCTTGATATGAAAAGTTCTTTTGTTTTCAAGTCAAACAGAATGGATCCTTTTGTCCCTGATTGATACCCGAGAAAAATATATTTTCGAGCTCTTGGATATAATTTTCTTCTACCAGCACTTAAAGTAGTGGCAAAAACTAGACAACCAAACACCTTGAGAGAAGTTAAATCTGGTTTAGCGTTGAAAAGAGCTTCATAAGGAGTTTTATGTTGTAAGTAAGTGCTTGGCAGTCTATTAATTAAATGTACCGAATGTTGCACTGCATAGTGCCAAAAACATTTTGGAACATGAGAATGAAACAAAAGTGCTCTTGCAACATTCAATATGTGTTGATGCTTCCTCTCAACAATTCCATTTTGTTGAGGAGTCTCAACACAAGATGTTTGATGCAATATTCCTTTTGAGTTGTAGAAAGAATTCATTTTAAACTCCATTCCATTATCTGTTCTAATTTGTTTCACAGTTTTATGAAATTGGGTTTGCACCAGTTGAACAAAATTTGCACCAACCTCGCAGTTTCTGATTTCAATTTCATGCAATAAATCCAAGTGAACCTTGTTTTATTTTCTACAATAGTAAGAAAATATTTATGGCCAGAAGTTGATAGAATTGAGAGTGGCCCCCAAATATCTATGTGTATTAAGTCAAAAGGATTTTCAGAGTGTGTATTACTATTAGAAAATGACAATTTCTTTTGTCTAGCAAAGTGACAAGAATCACAAACATGAGATGATGAGATGCACTCGATGAATGGAAATGTATTTTTCATTATGGACATTCTGCTATATGGTAGATGACCTAGTCTAGCATGCCATAAGGCTCCTAAATTCTGTTGCACTGTCAAATTTATTAAGGGTGTATGAACTGCTGGTGTAGTTAGCTTCCAGGGTTGAGCATTCATCACATAGAGATCACCAATGACTTTAGCTTGCCCAATCATCTTCAATGATGGGAGTACCTATATCTCACAAGAAGAATCAGTGAATTTTAATTCACAATGCAATGACTTTGTGAGTTTAGAAACTGAAATCAAATTGTATTTAAAGTGAGGTATGAATAAGACATTAGTAAGGGTCAAATGGTTCGAAAGTTGTACAGTGCCACAAATGTTTGTAGTAGTGGTGGAGCCATCAGGTAGATTTACTAAGACCGGCTTCATGTAAAAGAAAGTTTTAAAAGACTCTTGAATGTAAGATGCATGATCAGTGGCTCCACTGTCAAGTATCCAAGAGGTTTTATTAAAATTTGATGACATACTCAAGAAATGCCTACCTTTTGGCTGAGTGAGGGTGGCTGAAGAAGTGATGTGGTTAACACTATGGGAAGCTGGCATGAATGGTTGTTGGAGGAGGGCCAGTAAAGTTTCTTTCTGATCTGGAGTTAATACAAGTACTGTATCATTACTCTTTTCATCTGAGCCAGAATCAGTGATCTCAGCACTAGAATTCTCAACTGTCCCTTCAGTGCTGATTTGATTAGCTACTCGTTGTTTTAAGTGAGCAGGAAAACCATTTTTCTTGTAGCAAGTTTCTGCTAAATGACCAATTCGATTACAGTAGCTACAAATCTTAGAAGTGTATCCTCGACCATAGAATTTCTGAGTGCCTCCTCTACCTGTACTTCTCCCACGGCCTCTGCCTCTTGCTGGGAATGAACCACCTCCAGCTGAGGCTTGCGCTTCCAAAGAATTAGTCACAATTTTGCTATCAGACAACTCACAATTCAACTGACGTTCCTGTTGAGTTAGCATAACTAGGACAGTGTTGATTTCAAGCAATGGCGTCATAAGCATAATTTGTGATTTAACAGTGGAATATTGTTCATTCAAACCTCTCAAAAATTTAACAACATATTCTTCAGATGCATGATCTCGAACGATTTTTAATCCAGAAGAACAACCACTCACACAAGCAACACAATTAGGGATGGCATGTAAATTTTCTAATTCTTCCCAAATAGCCTTCAACTTAGTAAAATAAGAGGTGACAGAGAGATCACCTTGTTTGAGCGCATAGAATTCCTCTTTCAACTCACCTACTCGAAAAACATCTCCATGCGAATAACGATGCTTCAAATCGTTCCATAAATCTGGAGCTGAACTAATCCACATCACGCTTTTAGCGATCTCAGGACTGAGAGAGAGGTTAATCCAAGAGAGAAGAAAATTATTGCACCTATCCCATGCTTCGAAAGTAGGATCGCCTTCGGTCGGTTTCGGAATCGATCCATCAAGGAACTTCACCTTAATCTTCGATCTCAGTGCTCTCCACATGTCATGCGACCACTGGTAATAATTTTGAGGCGTTAGCTGGACGGAATCAGAGAAGTTCCAAGACTTTCACCTGGATGAAGAAAATAAGGACTGATCGGATCAGAAATGGCAGAAGATGAGCTGGATCTGCCGATGTGTGTTTGAAACTGAGAGAATTGACGCATGAAACTAGTGAATCTCTCAAAATCTGCAGCAAAATTCGATGAATCGCATTCGAATCTGATGACTGATCTGCCATTTTTGAATTTGGAGGCTCTAATACCATGTAAAATGGTATCGAGCTTGTAATTTAAATAACTTGCAAGAGCAAGCTTGAAGAGGAGAAGGCTTGTGATGCAGCCTTGAGTAGAGAAAACAGAAGAGAGAAGAACGAGATTGTGATTGAGAAAGAAAGGAATTTTGGAATAATCCAATTGAATTGAAGATTCAAAGCTATATGCAGTATATATAGCTGTACAAATAGGAAAAATTAAATAACTAACTAGTGGTGTAGAATTTAAATCTAACAAACTAACCAACCTGCCAACTATACAAAACAAACTCTAACAGATTGCTATTTTGCTGCATTTCAATTTTATTGGGCAATACAAAGTATGCAGCTGTATTATGTTACAAACGTAAAAGAGAATAAGACGTAAAAGTAGAGGAATTTTATTAATAAAAACTAGGAAAAAAGCAAAGTACAAGTGTTTGAGTTCAGAGGAATTACTTAAGATTCCCAATTTTACTCTGTGATGCCAAGGGGTTGAGAACGTTTTTGGGTTTCTAAGTGTTTTCCAAGAAGAACTGAATTGATTACAATGTTTTCCTAAAGCTCTATTTATAGACTAGCCTAATGTCAGCTGACAGTTACTCTTTGTACACCACTTGTGGAAATTTTGAATTGCACTCTTAACTGTTCCCGCACTTGTTTCCTTGACGACTGTCCTGTACCCTATTTTGACGCTCCATGTTGATAACTGCTCCTGCATATAGCACGTCCTATAATTCAGGCTTAATTCAAATTTTTAATAAAAACTGCTTCTTTGCTAGTGAATTAGAAGCTTCCCCTAATATATTGAATCTGGCTTCATAAGTTAATAATAATATTATCTTATATTTATTTACTTAAAACAAATTATTTTTTTTCTAGGTGATAATAATTTTTTGCCTAACAAAATGCCCCCAAGATTTCTCACTTGAAGATATGCAATGATTGAAAGTGAGAAAACTTAGTTGTTTATTGACATTTTTCTTATTTTTGATATTGAGAGTCAATTAACATTTTAGACACATCCGCTTGACAGATTAAATGCCTACTAGTAATAGACTAAACAGAATTTCTAAGTCTATAAAATTTTTACATTAATAGTTGAACTGTCAATGGGGTCTATTCTTTTGTATGAAATTTTTAAGTGTGTCAAATGATATCTGTTCTAATTTCGACACATTCAATGTGTATCATTTGACCTTTGTTTTGACCTTTAATATTTCAATTAAGAGTTTTTTGACACACACTTTCATTGTTTTAATTGACATAATTTTTCTAACTTCAGAAGTAACAGAATCTTAACTTCGTGAAGTTGTTTCTTTCATATATTAAACTCTAGGTGTCAATTAAATTTGATAAAATTTCTAATCCTATAAAATCTCCACACTAACATTCTAATAGTTTTGACTCCAAGCGCTAATAGACTCAACAGAATTTCTAAGTCAATCAGCCTTTTGTATTTATGAAGTACATACCCAAATGTCAATAAGAGATTATTTTTGTCCAAGATTTTAAACTTGATGCATTTTTTTAAATAAAACCATAACAAGGTAAATAAAAGTTAGAACTAAAAGACAAGAAAGAAATAAAAATTTAAAAGATAAAAAAAATGAAAAAAAAAAAAGGAAGTCAAAGACGACTAGGATGAATAAAAAAGAAAAAGAGATAGAGAAACAGAGTAAGAAGAGAGAAAAGAAAAAGTAAAGATCAGAATGAAAGAGAGAAAAAAATGAAAACCAATAATAAACAAAAAAGATGAGATTATTTTTTTTATCATATTTTTTTTGTTTATCAAAATTAAACCCTTATTTGCAGACAAGTCATTTATCTTATACTTTAGAAATTTCTTTTCGATCATTCTCTATATGGCTTATTTAATGAGATGTTTGATGAATATTCAATCTATCTTTTATCATCTCTTTATACTTTGCTTCCTTCTCAGCTTTTAACTGTTCAATTTGTCTAATATATTTAGTAAGTTGAGTCATGTCATGATAGTATTGATTTACAAGTTTCTTTCTAACTCCAAATTCTAATCCATTTATGGCAATTTTGACAATTTCAGAGTCTGAAACTGGAGTACAGCATCTATTTCTCATATTTTTTAATCTAGCCAAATACTTATCAATCGATTCTCCGACATTGTGTTTGATGGAGAATAAATCATTTAAACTAATTCTTAATTCACTACGAAAAAATTGTTTATGAAAATCTTTTTCTAATTGCCTCCAAGAGTGAATTGAATTTGGCTTTAGATCAGAAAACCATATAAAGGCATTTCTTGTTAATGAGGAGGGAAATAATTTCATCTTTAAATACTCATTTGATGCCACTTCATTGATTTCGACAGTATAGCGAGAAATGTGCTCTACTGACGATTATTCATCTTCCCCAGAAAATGTAGTTAATGACTTAGGAAACTTCCATCCCTTAGGTAATTCAGTTTGTTGGATAAATTTAGGAAAAGGAGACATAAACTGAGGTTGATTTGTACATCCAACACTAAATTCCAATCTTTTTAGAATTTATTCAATCACTTGATTGACATCTTGCTCCCCAATATTATTTTGCCCAAGTCTTTCCAACATATTATCAGCATTTTGACCATATCTAGACATATGAACATTATAATTAGGAATTGCTCCATCATTTTAGTTGACATCATTGAATCCTAAACCATAGTTGTCATTTTCTTCTAAATTTACCACAGTAGCAATTCTATTAACTTGCCTATTTAACTGTTCAATTCTAGTATTTGTGTTTTTTAAGAAAAGATTCAAAACAGTCACCATTTGATGAGTTAACATGTTTACTATATCAGGGTAGCTTTCACCCATCAGTTGCCTAATGTTTGCTAAAGATTCGACAGTTTGACTAGATTGATTAACAGGCATTGCTCTTGACATATCAGAAAATACAAGTCTGAAATTTTCTACCCTAGTGACAGTGGATGTAGTAGAATTAGATGCACTGTTATTTCCTGCATTAATAGCATGTAAAAAATTTTGTTGTGACATGTGTGAACCTGATACCCCAGAAACAGGTACATTTGACATGCCATATGGATTTTGATAAATAGGATTTTGAAAAGTTGAGTAGAGAGGCATGGGCAATCCTTATGTCACCATGGGGGGACATACCCCGGTGGCAAGCCTTATGGCGGCCACCCCACAGTATTTATGTGAGTTGCATTTAACCCTATATGGGTATGGCCAACGCCATCATGCCTCACTGGCAGCAAGGTAGGTTCTGTGTTTGGAATTACAGGAGAATTTTCGGATTCATTTCCTCTAATCTCATCATTGGAAGTAGAAGAAGATGCTGCAGAAGTATTTGACATGTCAACTGACGCTGATTTCCTTGGCTCTGGATGCACGAACTTACCATTGCGCAACTACATGCAAATTCAAAACTCTTGGTTTTCCTTTTGACAATTACAATCTATTGACAATGTCCCACTGGGCATGCCAATTTGTTTTACTCAAATTTTTGTTAATGTTTAAAATAAAAATGTGGGTATCTCAATGTCGCAATTGTAACGTCAAATAAAATTAAAAGGAATAAAAGTAACAAATAAACATATAAATGCAAGGTGCCGGTGGCAAAGTAAACTGCAGTAATTGAAACAAATAGGAAATTAAAAAGAAGATGAAGGAAGAAACATGAACATAAAAGAGAAGAAGACGTAAAAGTAGAGGAATTTTATTAATAAAAACTGGGAAAAAAGCAAAGTACAAGTGTTTGAGTTCAGAGGAATTACTTAAGATTCCCAATTTTACTCTGTGATGCCAAGGGGCTGAGAGCGTTTTTGGGTTTCTAAGTGTTTTCCAAGAAGAACTGAACTGATTACAATGTTTTCCTAAAGCTCTATTTATAGACTAGCCTAATGTCAGCTGACAGTTACTCTTTGTACACCATTTGTGGAAATTTTGAATTGCACTCTTAACTGTTCCTGCACTTATTTCCTTGACGACTGTCCTGTACCCTATTTTGACGCTCCATGTTGATAACTGCTCATGCATATAGTACGTCCTATAATTCAGGCTTAATTCAATTTTTGAATAAAAACTACTTCTTTGCTAGTGAATTAGAAGCTTCCCCTAATATATTGAATCTAGCTTTATAAGTTAATAATAATATTATGTTATATTTGTTTACTTAAAAACAAATTATTTTTTTCCTAGATGATAATAATTTTTTGCCTAACACATGTAATCATAAAAGTTGAGCATAGTCAAGGTCAAATCTCATTCCTTTGGTATGTGGTTCATTCTGCCGGAAGTATGACCTTGATCAATCAATAAGGCTTAAGACTATTGACAATGTGCACCCAAAAAAATAAATGGATACACAAATGTCACGGGTCAATAGTCAAATTGGTCTTCGAATAATTTTTTTAATCAAATTAGTTTTTGAAAGATTTAACATCAATCTCGTTTGTCCTTTCATTTTTGGGCTACCAGTTTTCGTCAATGGGAGTATACATGGACTGTTAACGGACAACTCAGTAGTGACCAAAATGACGCCATTTTGCACAAATACCCTATTACTGAAGTAACTCTCCCATTGATTTGCTACTTTCCCCTTTTCACTACCACTTTTTCTCTTTTCACCCAAAACCAATGCAAAATCACCCAAAACAGAGTGAGAAGACGAAGTTGCTCCGACCGGCCGTGGAAGCAACGACTGACGACGCTGTTCGTAGTGCGACCGCTTCTCCTCGTCGCGGTCTGAAGGCCACCACTCTTCTGCGGTAGTAGGCACCATTTCGGGTAAAAGGTAAAAACCCATTGCTCCGCGAGTTCCTTCTCCTTTTTTTTTGTATGAATGTGTGGTATGATATCCATTGATTTTGAATGTTGATTGATTTCGTGTTAGGGTTTTTGTGTTGGGGGTAGTTGTTGCTACGGTTTTGCAATGATTTACACGTTTTGTATATTGAAAATATTGGATGCTCTGTTTTCATATGGCCGAATGCAATGTGTGTGGATAGATAAAATTTTTTGTTTTGTTTAGTTCATATAAAAGTCTGGGTTTGGAGAGATAGTGTTTTTTTTCCGATTAAAGTAGTGATTGGAGTTTTGTTGTTGAAACATAAATAAATTGTATACAAAAATAAAAATAATGAAAAATAGAATGCACTGTGTGATTTACTATTGCTAATTTTAATTTGTAGATGAAAAATCATCCAATGACATTTATTTTTTATTATGGTAAAAAGTTTAAAAATGATGAAAATGGATCAAAAATTTATGAATTAGACAATACAGGATATTTTCAGAAATTGAAGGAGATACTTTAGATGTTTTCTTTGTAAAGGGATATTATAAAGAATTAGGATATTCAAAAATGAATGGTTGTTGCTAAAAAGTACTCGAAATGTCACTTAAGGTTGAGTTGAAGAAATTAGAAATAGATGTTGATTTATTGAAAATGATAAAAGATTGTAGAAGGAATCACTATTCGATCAACATTTAGGCTGGGTTTGGTAAAGTTTTTTCAAGAGGTGCTTGTGCTTTTTAAAAGGACAAGCACTTCATTTTGCGTTTGGTAAATTAAAAAGCCCAAGTGCTTGTGCTTACGGTTTTTAAAAGTTAGGGGTGCTTTTGAAAGCACCTAGGAGGGAGCTTTTCAAAGCTGGCTTATGCTTACCAAATTTTTTTTATTTTCCCGCACATATTTCCCGCTATTATATTGCCATTAAAATTCTCGTATATTTCTAACTTCTCATCCTAACCTTGACAAATTCTAACACAATCTTCATATATTTTTTAGTTTTCAACCTAATCTTCACAAATTTCAATACAAATACATCTCTATCACATATTAGGTATGAACTTCTATCTATTTATGTTATTTTTTTTTTGCGTTAATTTTGTATTTTTTCAGTAGATCTATTATGTTTGTTTTTCTCTGTTCTTTGAAACGGGAAGAGGTTGATCTGGTTTATGAAAATCAATCATAAAGTTTTCTTTGCATGAACATTAGTCAAAATTATAATAACAACATGTATATACATATGTAAATATATATATATATATAATTATAAGAGTAGTTTATTTGAGATAAGTGTCCTATTTTTTATGATCTGTAAAGGTGAGCCAATAATATATATAGGTGGATAATGAACGTACCCAGTACTAACATTGGATTACATACAAATTTTATTATTAACTAATGATAAATCTATTTATATTAGTATAGAGAATAAATCAAGTAATAAGTTAATTATTAGTCTCTAAAATTTGAGTTAGTATCAAAATAAAGTGTTAATTAATTCAATTAGAACTCCAAAATTTGATTCATGAATCATATTATCAGTTTATTGTTTCTTGTGATTTTTTTTCAAGTAATGTTAATTAATTATTCTATGATTCTTTTGTTTTTATAATATATCTGGTTCCTGTGTTATTATTGGCCTGCTAGAATAGAATAATATTGTATGTTTATTAGTCTTATTAATTGATAATAATATTTTATAAAGTTTATTATTGTGTAACACATAACAAGTATTTAGGTATATCTGACTTAAAATTTTATGATTTACTTTGTTTTCAATCTTTTAATTTTTGTATGAACTTATGGAATAATTTTTGTTATCATATGATAAGTTTTGATGGATACAACAATGAATTTGATCACATCTAAAGAAAAAAATGATGGAAAAGAAATTGCACAATGGAACAAAAATCTAGTAGATATCTTTTGTGCTTTGTGTGTGAAAAGTATTGAAACTGGTAGCAAACCGGGCACACATTTTGATATCAAAAGTTGGAAACAATTGATAGCTGAATTCACAAAAGCTACGAGAAAAGAATATAATAGAAAACAATTGAGAAACAAATGGGATCAGTTGAAAGTAGATTAGAAGAATTGGAAGCAATTGAAAGGGAATGAGACTGGACTTGGATGGGATTCTGCTAAAAAGACAATTGATGCAAGTGAAGAGTGGTGGGCTAAAAAATTAGCGGTTAGTATTCTTAAGTTTAGTTTGGTAAGCATAGTAGCATACATATTGATATATATATAATTAGTACTAAGTATCAATATTTTATGTAGGTTATTCCAAAGGCTAAAAAATTTAGAAAAGAAGGGATTCATCCAGATTTTGAAGCAACATTGGATAGGATGTTTCAAAGAACAGCTGCAACAGGAGAAGATGCTTGGACTCCATCTTCCGGAATAGTTCCTTCTTCAATTGAGAAAGATACACAACTTGAAGATAGTGAGGATTCTGATATAGGGCCTGAGTCTAGTGTTATAAACATTAAAAAAAAAAGGGAAAATTTCACTAATGCTAATACTTACAAGAAAGCAAAAAAAAAAGTTGGAGGTGCTCAGAAATTGTCACACCAAATTGATAGACTTTGTGAGGCTGTGGAACGTAGGAGCTCCAATAAAAATGATACTTTGGGACCTAGTATAACTCAAGCAATAGAAGAACTTGATGCTATACCGGATATAGATCCACTTGGACAAATTTATATGTTTGCAACTCGACTCTTCTTGGATAAAGATAAAAGAGAGTTGTTCGTTGCCTTAAAGCATAATGAAGTTAAAGTTGCGTGGTTAATGAACGAAAAGAATGTCCAAGAGGAGAAGGAGAACAGTTTATTTACAAAGCTTTTTTAAGATTTTTTTACATTCATTTTATATAGACTATGAGTTGTGTCTGCTATTTACATTCATTTGCTTGGATTTGTTTATTTTATTTGATCTTTTTTATTGCAAATAAAAATTACAATACTTTCATTTCTTGATATATTATTCTATTTTTTTAATCCTTGTGTTCTTTCTTTTAATATAATTATTATACAGTGCATTGGAATATGGAAATTGATTATGATGAAGAGGAAGAGGAAGAATTTGATCGAGTTTTAACTTCCACAGTATGTTTGGTCTTCCAATATTATAATAAATATATCTGTAAAAGACCATGCATGACTTCTACACAAACAGGAAACAAATGGCTTAAAGAGATATTAGAAGGGAATAATAGTCGTTGTTGCAGCATGTTTAGGATGGAAAAAGATGTTTTCAAAAGACTATGCTATGATTTGGAAACAAACTATGGTTTATGTGCCTCAAGGAGAATAAGTGCTGCAGAAATACTAGTAATGTTCCTATTTGTACTAGGAGGTGGAAACTCAAATAAGTCAACTAAGGAGCGGTTTCAACATTCCGGTGAAACAATAAGTCGAAAATTTGAAGAAGTGCTACAAGCTGTGTGCAAAATGGCCATAGACATTATACAACCAAAGGATCGTGATTTTAAAGAAGTGCCTACAAAATTAAGGAATGATGATAGATATTGGCCTCATTTTAAGGTAATTTATATATTATTTATTTTAAAAAATATTATAAATAATTACAAAAAAATAATTATCTTTCATTGCATGTGTTGGTATTAAATTTGTTTTATAATATTTGTAAAATTGATACTCTAATCATGTTAATCATAGGATGCAATTGGTGCTATAGATGGAACTCATGTGCCAGTGATTGTGTCTACTGAAGACCAAATTCGATTTATTGGTAGAAAAGAAATTCCAACCCAAAATGTTATGGCTGCATGTAATTTTGATATGGAATTTACTTTTGTTTTGGCCGGTTGGGAAGGGACAGCTCATGACACGAGTATTTTTACATGCAATTGGTACATCTGAGTTGAACTTTCCAAAACCTCCACCAGGTAATACTTGATTATCTTTAAGATTAAATTATATACTCCATATATAGATTTAATTTCTTATCATGTTTTTTTTCATTTAATAATATACAGGTAAATACTATTTAGTAGATGCAGGCTATCCAGAAAAGAAAGGTTATCTAGGACCATACAAAGGAGCAACATATCATTTGTCAGAATTTCGTCGTGTTAATGGACCTTCTGGATACTACGAAATATATAACTATGCTCATTCTTCACTTAGAAGCGTGATAGAACGTACATTTGGAGTTTGGAAAAAGAGATGGAAAATTTTACGAGATATGCCTAGTTTTAGTTATAAAAAATAAATTCAAATTGTTATTGCAACAATGGCTCTGCATAACTACATTAGACGTTATTCTACAAGTGATCGTAAGTTTAAAAAATATGATCAGATGGACGTTGAGCTTGAAGAAGAAGATGGATATGGCGATGAAGGTGAAGCTGAAAATGGAGTTGAAAAAGTTGGAGATGAATTTCTTGGAACTATGGAGATGGTTCGAAATAATATAGCATCAAGTTTGATTGGTGGAAAAAATTAGGTTATAGTGATTTAGATAATTTAGTATTTTTAGTAATGATGTTTAGGATAAAATAAATTTTTATGATACTTATATAAAATTTTAAAGTTAAAAAATAAAAAAATTTATTTATTATATTTATGTTTATTATGAATTTTTTATTTTAACATTATTTTATTTTAAAATATTATATAAATTTTTAAAAAATTTGAAAAAAGGAATTATTTTTTGTTATAAACATGTTTATTATAATTTTTTTAACTTTTAAAAGCTGTTTTACCAAACACAATTGTGGTGCTTGTACTTATTAAAAGTCATTTTTAATTTGATTTTACCAAACGCAAGTGCTGCAGCTTTTAAAAAGCTATCTTTTAAAAGACAGCTTTCATAAGTTACTTTTAAAAAGCAAAAGCTTTACCAAATCCAACCTTACTTTGTACATATCCCACATATTAGAGTGTATGAGTGAGGAGGATGATGAATTAGTTATATTAGAGACCCAAGGCCACAAATAAAAGATACTGTTTAAAGCCTAAATCACAGCCCAACAATATACCACCACAGCCAATGTTCCAGCCCAAACCGTAGCTCATGTGTCGGCCCAAATCACAACCTGAAACACAAATAATTTTTTCACAACCAGCTCTTGAATTCCTTATCTCATCCATCAAAGTTTTCTAACCAAAAAAGTTTTCTAACCAACCCTTGAAAGTTTATTCCCAACCACCCAAGACTCGCAGCCAACCCTCAAAATCTTATTCCCAACCCCCCAACCCTCGTAGCAACACTTGAAGACTTCTTTCCAGCAATCCAAAAAGTATGTTGTTGGAGATAAAAATAAAAAACCAGTGAAGAGCACCTGACAAGGGCAGGTAGAATTGTTACTCCAGCTCCATTTCAAGAAAATAATGACTCTCATGATTCATACGAGAATACTGAAGATAGTCTCTATAAGTCTTCAAAGATCTTGAGAGATGGATATGAGGACACCAATTCTGCTACTGCAAAGAAATTAATTAGCTTAATAACTTTTGTGCCACCTCCTGAATTCAAACGCCCAAAAAAAAAAAAAAATGTTTGAGATGGATTGAGTAATAAAGGCTGAATTATGTATTTTATAAAGTGCTAAAAATTAGAAGCTTTGCTAAGTATTTTGTAAAATTTTATTTATCTTTACCTAGTCTAAAATTAACTTAATGCTTGATATTATGAAGACTTGGACTTGGTTAAGGGGAATGGTATTATTTTAAAGATTATGTTAACATACTTATATAGATATGCAAATGCTTCAATTTTAATATATATGATTAGACTTAATTTATCTTATAAGTAATTAAGTGTTTATTTTTATTTACTTATTTCTAGAGTGGTGTAAAAATTAGTTAAAATAATGTCAAAAAATACAAGTTGCATGATTATTAATGGAAAGGAAAAAATTGTCCAACCTCATTTACTAAATTTTACCAATATTTTTAACAAGATCTAACAAAATAACAAAATCACCAATATTTTTATAAATTTTTTACTTTCTCTAAGATGACATTCAAAGTGCCTCAACCACTAACATAAGCACTATCTTGGATAAATATAAAAATAATCAACATCTGACTTTAACTTCTAAACCATCTATTCTTCAACCGAATTTCATTTTTTCAATCTTCATAGTCATTCTAAACTTCAAACTCTAAATTCTGTTTCTGCATCACCATTTATAACTTAAAAAATTTTATATTCATTATCTATCCAACTAAAATAATTACAGTAGTTATCTTTTATTTTGGACAAAGTGTGAAACAAGAACTATTTTGAGAATTAAGATTTATAAAATGGGACTAAGAACTATTTTGGCATAATATAATAAACATATCTTATCAACTTCTATTTGGACACACAGTTGTTAACACAAATACCAGTTAATGATCCACATGTATCGCCATTGACAAAAACTGTTAATCCAAAAACAAAAAGACAAACAAGATTAATGTTAAATCTTTTAGGACTAATTTAATTAAAAGAATTATTTAAAAACAAAAATGTCAATCTTACGATCAGAGACCAATTTGACTTAAAGATCAATTTGACTTTTGACTATTATTTCCAAATGTCACTAAATAAATCATTTTTATTCATACTTGCATATACAAAGACGAAGAATTATGGTACTAGATAATATTACATTCCTCCCCCTCACTACCACTACAAGAGGGAGATCACACACCTTATTGAAAACACCAAATCAAGAAAAAACACAAAATCAAATCACATTTTGATTTTATTAAACTAGAGATCCCTTCTTGGGTGTGTTGGATAATGCTCATGTTCATCTTCGCCCAGACCATTGGAGACCCGACCCGACCCTACCCTGCTACTACAACCCGAACTAGCTCTGCGTACTTTTAACATTGTCCCCAGTAGTCCTCTCTTTTGCAGCTTGGGCTGCCTGCTGGGTCTTGTCCTTTGCTGCTTGGGCTGTTTGGGCCGTCTTGTCCTTTGCAGATTGGGCCTTATCCCCAATGTTTCTCATCATTTGGTTGGTCTTCTCCTGAACCATCAACAATTGGTAGTCACGACCAAAAAAGGAAAACCTATTGTCCTGAACTCTTCACACCAATTATAACAAAAAAAAAAAAAAAAAAACCTCTTCACACCAAAAATAAATAAAGAAAAATCTTAGGGAAAAAAATGTTATGAAACACATTTTCTGATTTTCGTTTGTTTCATTTATAGCAATTAAAACTAAACGTGCTTCTCAAGTTATATACTTAATTTGAACCCTCGTTGAGCAGAAAATCACCATGTTACATAGAAAAATGCACCAGAGAAGAGATCTATGCTACTATACATAATTAAATAATTAATACACAACTAATGACAATTATATAACTTATTTATGCAAATTCAATAACGTGGCTTTTTCCTTTTCAATATTTGGTGATGGAAATATAATGAACATTTGAAATTGCATCATTGCATCGGAAAAAAAAAAGAAATCTGTACTTTTGACTTACCTGAGTTTGGCCTTTGGCCTCACCAGCTTTGAAGCTTTGGTCATGAGATGCCATACTTTCTTGTTCTTGAAAAAGGGTTGTATTTTTCTGATATGTGATTGCAAACACTTTTTGTTGGTGAAGGTGGTTTGAGCTGCAAGCTCCATTTATAGAATCTCTTTGGGGGATGTATGAACATAGGATGAGCACGTGTCCTGCTTGATGACATGTGTCCAGCACGTGCCGCTCTTTGGCTACAGGGCATGAATTGTAGTGGCCTGGAGACTGGAGAGGAATAGGGTCATGTGAATAACTGAATATTTATAAGAATATATAATACATATAAATAAGATGATTGAGTGAAAATTTGAATATAAATGTTTATCATTTGTAAATATTTTTATTATTACTAAATTAATAATTTAATTCACCAATTATAAATAAATAATATTTAATATTATAAAATGTGAAAAGTCTGAATGTTATTTTTGAATAAAAATAAATTTATCTTTTATAGATTAAATAGGATAAGATCACTCGAGTTTGAGAGACTTAGAGCGAAAATAGAAGTATAGACGATAGAACACTAAACGCGCAAGTGGAATTTACGACCCTACCCTTCCATTATGACCCGTAAGAGGATGGATCTGAATGAAGTAAATGAGCGGTGCGTTTCAGGATGAGGCTTAATCGAAAAGGATCATGAGGATCCTCGTCCTTTCTTAGACGGTTTGTAGGTTTTTATTTGCTTTTTGGAACATATCGTCACAATTTTGAAGATGTCCAGACTCTACTTTATTGCTTCGGTTAATCAAGTATTTGGAATTTTGATATTTTCACTAATTTGAATGAATGAATACCAATTTTATACCATATTTTTTGGCTTTCCTTTAGTGTCAAATTTTTTGGCTTTCCTTTAGTGTCAAATTTTTGTTCCACGGTATCCCTCAACCTAATAGGTCAAGGATTAATTCGTCGCAATTTAAACTTCTAGCTGCATGTTTAATGTAATAAAAAAAATTGAACTTAGTCAAGGTCAAAAATTCATTCCTTTGGTACGCTGTTCAGTTTGCTAGAAGCATGACCTTGATCATCAATAAGACTTAGACTAATGATAATTTGCAATGCATTCAATAAATAAATAAATAAACAAAATAGAAACACAAATACCAATAAAACGAAAATCTCAACACTGATGGATTAAGATAATATTACGATATTATAACATGACATTTTTCTTCATACTTGCATATACAAAGTAGAAGAATTGTGGTACTAAGACTAGATAATAGTACATTCCTTCCCTCATTACTACTAATACAAGAGGGAAGAAATCACACACCTTATTGAAAACACCAAATTAAGAAAAACACAAACAATTTTGATTTTTTAAACTAGTGATCCCTTCTTGGGTGTTCATGTTCATCTTCATGTGGCGCCATTCCAAATGTTTGTTTCACAGCATCAGCAGCACCTTGTGCCATGCCTTTAACCTTTTCCCCAGTTTGCTGAAGGAACCCACCAGCATTGTCCTTACCGGCCTGGGCCGATTCCCTAGTGGCCTGGCCCATTTCTGATGCTTTATCTCTTGTTGCGCCAGCAGTGTTTTGGGCCTTCTCCCTTGTGTTTTGGGCCGTGTCACTAGTCCTGTCCCTTGCAGTTTGGGCTGCCTGCTGGGTCTTGTCCTTTGCTGCTTGGGCTGTTTGGGCTGTCTTATCCCATGCAGAATGGGCCTCTTGGGCTGTCTTGTCCTTTACAGCTTGGGCCTTGTCCCCAATGTTACTCATCATCTGGTTGGTCTTTTCCTAAATCATCAACAAATGCTATTGAGTTTATAATCTTCAGACTTAAAAAACAAAGTTGAGGGAAAAAAAAATGTATTCAATGTAATATATTTTTTCAATCGAAAATGTTTGGTAACAAAAAAAATTAGCTAAAAACAGCAATAATTTGTCTTATTCAATATTTATTAATTGTTACGACAATTAATTAATGCTAAATAAAGTAAATTCTGTCTGTTTTTTTATGTCTACCTAGCATAAAGAATGAATATATACATAAAATTACAGAATATTAACGTATTTGATAGTAAAATTATATTTTCTTTTCTAAAAAATTAATAGAACTACATATTTGATAGT
This sequence comes from Arachis hypogaea, assembly GCF_003086295.3. Classification (NCBI taxonomy): domain Eukaryota; kingdom Viridiplantae; phylum Streptophyta; class Magnoliopsida; order Fabales; family Fabaceae; genus Arachis; species Arachis hypogaea. The sequence goes on along the minus strand of NC_092054.1, from coordinate 2,670,946 downwards.
AAAATTATATTTTATTTTACAAAAGTAATGAAACCCAAGTAACTAAGATGGTGACTTAGTTACGTGAAATTGATATTTAAAAATAATTTAACAAATTATTAATATCGATTCCTTCCGACTCTTTTTATGTATTTTTTTTATAGAGTTATTATGTACGAAAATAGACACTTTTTTTTTCCTTTTATAACTATTAAAACTACACGTGATTCTCAAGTTATAGACTTGCATTGAACCCTCAATGAGCAGAAAAATTCATAACTTACGAATTATTTATGTGAATATAATAATAATGTGGCTTTTTTATAATCAATATCTGGTGATGGATATATAATGAACATTTGAAATTGCATCATTGCATAAAAAAGACATGAAATATGATACTTTAGACTTACCTGAGTTTGGCCCTTGGCCTCACCAGTTCTGAAGCTTTGATCATGAGATGCCATATTTTCTACTTGAAAAAGGGTTACAGTTTGGAAGAGGATATAATAAGTGTCACTATTTGTGATTATGTGAATGCAAACAGTTTTTGTTGGTGGAGGTGGATTGAGCTGCATGCTCTATTTATAGAATCTGATTGGGGTGTGTATGATGACCACGTGTCCTACTTCATGACACGTGTTCAGCACGTGCCACTCTATGGCTACAGGGCATCAATTGTAGTGCCGAGGGATGGATTTGGATGACGCAATGAACGTGTAGAATTTTGCCACGTGTTCATAGCATTGAATTATCATAATTTAATAATCATTGGGAGACGTTGGATTTCATGAGGCGCACAGATGATGTATCCAACTATCCATAACTCATCATGCCTCATGAAGACATGAACTACACGCAACTGCTTCTTTTTTTTCTTTGTTTTCTTATATTTTTGGTTTGGAGTTGCTTTAAGAAAATTTCAATTTTTTCTTTAATGTTTAGTTTTATTTGATACATTTAAATAAATTATAACTTTAATTATACTATTAATTCTTTTATCGTTTAGATGTGGTCAATTTTTTTTTTCGATAGCATCTTTATGTCATATGGTCACTATTCTAATCCGGTCATCATTTGTTACCCGTATAATAATAATAATAATAATAATAATAATAATAATAATAATAATAATAATAATAACAACGTAAAATCATTAAGCTTTAAGAGTAGTACACAAAAAAATATAATAATTAACCTACTATTATGTCTCAAAAATAAAGTTAAATTAAATGCTATTATCTATAATGAGATTTGTTAGAATTATAACTATTTATGTTATTTTTTTATTAGTTTAAATTTTTAGGATTAGTAATTTTATAACATTGTATTAGAATTTCATGTTTAAAAAAATAATCTAGACTTCAATTTTTAGTGAATTCTAAAAATAAAAAAATATAATTATTCATATATCGTCTCTTCTTATTAGTTTACACTTTTAAAAATACGAGTAATTTTATGACAAATTTTAAAATATATTAACTACATAATTTAGTTTGAAATATTCTAAATCTCAAATTAACCCTAACCCTTTATTAGCTACCACCATTGGAAACCATTTCTAAATTGTGGACAGAAATAGACACATGTCATCGATCATAGAGTATGTATAAATTTCAGTTCTAAAATCATAATAGATTAAAAATGTGACCCCATATAGATACATATATTCCAGTACCTAGAGAGATTAATTAATTGTGCACAACAATGACAAACGAAATCATTGGGCAAACCCAGGTATGAATCCCAAAATCAATCACATTTGAATGTGGTATCATCAACGATCTTGTTTTATGAGAATGTAAATAATACACCAACAATCAACATATATAAAGTTGTTCATTATTGAAAAAAATGATATATATATATATATATATATATATATATATATATATATATATATATATATATATATTGCTGGCATCAAATTCAATAGAAAAAATTATGTCGAACAAAAAACTAAACAGAAATAAATTAACGATAGAATAATTAAATAGCCTGATAGAATGATTAGATTGAGAAAATATTAAAAAATAGAGAAAATTCAACTCCCCACTCCTGCGAGATGCTAAAATGACACTCTCATTTCCTCTATTTTATAAATGTACATTCTCTTCCATTCTAACTTTTAAAAAATTTCCTCTTTATTAATCCATTTTAAACTTTTTGTGTTAACTAATGTTAACTTTATCCATTTTTTAAGAAAAAATAAATTATTTTTTAAAAAAATACCCATTAACAAAAATTTTATTTTTTATCATTAAATTTTGCTTACCAAAATACTCTTTAATAAATTATTCTTTTATTGATTAAGTTGTATTTTTAAAAAAAATTAATAATTATATTATTTTTTTCTAAAATATCCTTCAATAATTTTTTAATTATTAAATTATAATTTTACCAAAATTTTATTTAAAAAATAATATGCTAAAATGACTGATTCTAACAAATTAACTGCATGTCTTGGCTGAATATATTAATAGTGTGTTTGTTTGCATTTGAATTTTATGATGATATATATAGACGGGAGAGCAAGTCAAAAACGTTGCACAAGAAGCAACCAGAACCACGACGGTAAAAGCCACTCTTGGAATGAACGATGAAAGCAGCACCAACAACAAGCCAAATTCTAAGCTTTGAAATTCTCAAATAAGTGTTGCATTTACTTGTTCGGTTATTTAATTTAGAGAAATGTTAGTAAAACCATCGGAATAAAGATGTCTAATCTCGTCTATCAAATAAATTATCATAAATTAACTAAATTTTTGACGCGTAACATAGGTTAAAGGTATTGTTATATTCTTAAAATCGTTAATTTAACTCTGATACTAATTTTTTAATTTATTTAAAGTTTAAATTTTTAACAAAAAATTTATTAAAAGATTATTTTATTTTTTAATTTTTTTATAAAATTTATAGTAATATCTTTCTACATTCATTTTATTATTATTTTGATATTTTTTTATTTTGTGAATTTAATAATTTTTTATAAATTGAGTTTTTATTTTCAATTTTTATAATTTTTTAATAATTTTTTATTTCTCTGATTTTTAAAAATTTATATTTTAATCTACTAATTTTTATTACTAATTGTTCTATTTTTAATCTAATAATTCTTATCTATTTTTAAATTCTTTAAATAAAATTTATTATGAAATTAAAATTAAAAAAATATTTTATATTAATTTAAAAAATCCAAAATCATTTAAATCAATATTAGTTAAAATTATTAATATAATTATTTTTTTTAGATCTTTAATATTATTCATAATTTATATTTTATTATTAATCTATGTTTTTAGAATATATTTTTTAATTATGGTCAAATAAACAACTTTAAAAAATTATTTTTATTATTTTTTGTTGTTATTCACAATATCTTCTAATTTAATAGATCAATGATTAATTCATCATAAATCGAAACTTTATTTAAGATGCTGCCACTACCAATAAATTCTGACATGCAGTGTATATGAGTGGTGTACAATATAATACGGTCAATTGTAATATTAATTAGGGTATTAGTTTTGTTGCCTAACACCAATTGTATGTGGTTTTTTTTTTTTTTTTTTTTGGTCATAAACCAATTGTATGTGGTTAACTAGTCTCTAGGGCTTTGTTGGGTGGTCCTTGACTATAGGGACCTCAGTCTCAAACCAAACAAAAAAAAAATGTCAGTCCAAGAGAAAAAAAAGTGTTTTGTGTAAGAAAAAGTATATAGAACCGTTAACAAAAAAAATAAATAAATAAATAAATAATATAGTCAAGAATGGAACAACTTAATTAATTATAAATATAGTAATTAGTTTTATTTATTTATGATTTAAAATATTGGTTATTAAATATTTTACCACATTCAAATTAGGAAGAGATACGTTCAGTATCATTGCAACGTAAATCACGAAAACTGATTCAATTAGCTTCCGTCTCTGCACCCTCCTTCCCTCTCCAAATGCCTAAAACATGATAAATCAAAAAATAGATTTAGAATCATCCAATTTACAAAGAAAAAAAACATCTTAATACCTAGCATAAGTACCATTCACGTAGATATTTTAGATTCACTCAAAAGTATTTGGCTGATTTTTTGCTGAAATTATCTTGGTTCCTAATATTATTGTGTGTGTAATATTTTCTAACCGCAAAAAACGTCAATGTATATAGTCTTCTAAGCATGGTCGAGCATTTGAATTGTTTATTTTCCTTGAAATCTTTGTATTATTTTTGCATGCATCGTAAGCTATGCTTGATATTCATAACTCTAATTACCCTTACAATGTTATAAGTGTAACAATAATCCGTTACCATGTTATAACAAACCAAGAATAAGGTTTTATTTAAATGGTGTGATTTCAATGACACTAAATAGAAATATTTATAATAGTTCACTTATACGTTTTTAAATAAATAATAAAAATTAATTTAAAATTTCATCTTATATTTTGTGTATATGCTAAATAATGGAAATATTGTTCAGTATTTTTGTATAAGTATCTCAAATTTAATCAATTATAATGTAAAAAATAGATTATAGTAAAAAAATAGTACAAACTATTGTAGTTTATCATTTTTTTAATTTCACATTAAAAATTGTGAAAATTTAAAATTGTTTTATTTTTTTAAGAACTTGTATAAAAATTGTAACAATTTAAAACCTATAAAAAAAAATAGCAGTTGTCGCAAATTAATTACTTATTTAACAGCAATTATACAACAGTTGTTAAAATGGCCTCAAAATTGTTTATCGATGCCTTAAAGAACATCGGTCTATTAAGCATTGTTAAATCATTTAATGAGAAAAAAATACCGCCACTAAAAATTGTGGAATAGTATTATTGTTCTGACGGACTCTTAAATAAAATTTAAAATTTACATCAAATTAATTTTGTTCTATTGAATTGAAAAAAAACTGTAAAATATATACACACATTAATAAAGATACAATTTGGAAACAGAATATTTATGTATTTTTATTATTTTTTAAAAGTAAAAAAAAAATTGTTTTTATCTTTTTATCTCTCCATTTATATCTTAAAAAAAAAATACAAACACAACCTATTATCATTGATCACGACATTTTTCTCCATATATAGAGTCAAACAAGTATTAGCGATAGCATATACTTGTACAATTTGTTATAACTTAACAAGTTAGTTAGGACCTGAATTAGTTATATTAATTAGTTTGACTAGATGCATGCAGAGTTAGTTAAATCATCACCTTGTATACATATATACACAATTGAGTAAGCCAATTCAGTTTTTGGACTCTCTCACAATCACAGTATTCAACATGGTATCAGAAGTAATTTTTTCTTAAACCTTTCACTCTTCTCCCCTTTCTTCTTCTCCTTCTTTCCCTCTTCTCTCTTCCTTTTTCCTTGACTCACACAACTGAGTTCGATGAGAATGTGTGTGTTTAACCTCTGTTCTTGGTAGAAAAAGCGATTCCGATCAACGAGACTTGGAAAGAAGCATCATTTTTTTTCTTCCCTTAATTCCACCAACCATGGCGCAACCAGCTTCATCTCATCTACGGTTTCTTCAGCTTCATCAATGGCTGTGGATCCTTATAATCTCTCTCCCGCTGATCAACCTGGTCTGATCTTGGTCATTCAACAACTCGCTAAGGACAACTATCATTCTTGGAGCCGCACGATACAGAAAGCCCTCAATACCAAACGTAAGCTTGGTTTCATCACTGGATCGATGCCTAAACCAGATCCAATCATTGAACCAAAGAAATTTGAGAACTGGCAGTCGTGAATGACGTAATAAGCACATGGATTTTGAATTTTGTTAAAAAAAGGAATTGCTACCTCTCTCGTATACACAGATTCTGCAGCGGAGTTGTGGAACAATTTGAAGGAGCATTTTCAACATGGAAATGGCCCTCGCGTGTTCGAATTGAAGTGCGACTTGATGAATCTTCGACAAGGTGTCATGTCTGTGTCACAATACTTCACAAGAATCAAGGTTCTTTGGGAAGAATTGAACTCATATCGCCCGGTGCAATGCAATTGTAGTGATGCGCGTGCCATGCAAGAGTTTCTTCAAACTAAGTGTATCCACTGTTTCCTCATGGGATTGGATGAATCCTTTTCACAGATTCGCGGGCAAATCTTGCTCTTGGAACCTTTTCCCACAATTAACAAAGTCCTTTCTCTTGTAACACAAGAAGAAAAACATAGGGCAATAGGAGCTTCACTCAATTCTGCTTCCCAGAATCAAGTAGCCTTTCTGGCAAGAAATCAGCAACAAACACAATCTCAAGGTCACGGCAGAGGCATGGTGAAGAAAGATAGACCCCTCTGCTCGCACTGTGGAATTCTTGGGCACACTATCAACAAATGTTACAAAATTCACGGTTACCCTCCAAATTTTGGCAAAAAGGAAGGAACATGAAGCCTTCGGTTCATCATGTATCCACATCTCAATCCACTTCAGATGCACAAATCAGCCCAAATTTGACTTCAACATAAGTTCAACAGCTCCTAACCTTGCTGAATAATCACAAGATCCAAGATATTTCATCAAATGAATCAACTAAAGTTTCAACTCCAGCAAGTATCGTTCCCAACGCATCCATGTTAAGGTCAAATTTATATCATAATTCTTGAATTTTGGATAGTGGTGCCACCATTCACATTGCTTGTGATTTATCTCTATTCACCTCAATATATACTTCGAAGAATTTTTTTGTCTCCTTGCCTAATGGTAAAATTTTCTCTGCCAATTTCATAGGTTCAGTTACTCTCAATAAGCATATATCTCTCCAAAATGTGCTTTATGTCCCTAAGTTTCGTGTCAATTTACTTTCAGTTTCAACCTTTCTTGCTAACTCCACAATCACTGTCACTCTTGGTTTTAATTAATTCACTATTCAGGACAACAAGTGTTTGAAGACGATTGGGAAGGGTGACTTGCAACAAGAACTTTACATCTTAAGAGCATAAATCCCAACCAATTCGGCACTGCGTGGTTCACAGAATTCCTCAAATTCTTTTCTTTCTAGTCATATTTCTCATACTGATTTTATCTCAATAAATTTGTGTAGTCCAGATTTATGGCACACACGTCTTGGTCATGTACCTTCTAACATTCTACAACAATTAGCTAGTATTTTGCATTTGTCAAATAAATCAGGTTGTCATACTTGTGAAATCTGCCATTTAGCTAAATTCAAGAAGCTTCCCTTTGAGTCACATAATCACATATCTTCTAACGCTTTTGACCTTATTCATTGTGATGTGTGGGGACCTTATCATACTCCCACTTATAATGGAAAACATTTCTTTCTAACCATCGTTGATGATGCAACCAGATTTTGTTGGATTTATATTATATGCTGGATAATAAATCTGAAGCCATAGGTTGCTTGAAGAATTTCTTTGCACTAATTGACACTTAGTTTGGCATTAAGATCAAATGTCTCAAATCTGACAATGCTAAGGAACTTGCACTTAAGGAGTTTCTGCAGAAAAGAGGTGTCCTGCATCAATTCTCATGCCCTTATCGACCCCAACAAAATGTTGTTGTAGAGAGAAAGCACCAGCATCTGTTGAATGTGGGCAGATCCTTATTCTTTCAGTCAAAAATTCCTATTTTCTTTTGGGGGGAGTGCATCATCACTGCAGCTTTCTTAATCAATCGAACCCCAAGCAAATTATTACAATTTAAATCTCCCTTTGAACTACTATTTGAAAAGATACCCAACTACGATGCCTTAAGAAATTTCGGTTGCCTTGCATATGCAGCAAACACCTTTAACTCCAAAACTAAATTTTGTCCTAAAGTTGATCCCTCAGTCTTCATTGGATATCCAATTGGTTACAAAGGTTACAAACTCTACAACCTTAGAACCAAACAATTTTTTATCTCAAGAGACATCATTTTCTATGAACATGTTATGCCTTTCAGTACCTCACCTCATATGCAGTCTAATGAGGACTTGTTCAATGACTTTGTACTTCTTAAACCCATTCTTGACCACATCTCTTCTCTATTCTCAAAGCCGACTCCAACCGTCATGAACCCAGAACCTCAACATCAAGAACCAATACCAAACACCATCACTTCCCCACCTAAACAACTAAGAAAATCAACTAGGCACATTCAACCTCCTCCTTACCTTAATAACTACGTCTGCCACACCTCTACTCCGTATCCCTTAGCTAATCATATTAGTAACCATCGCCTTAACCTCACATACCTTAACTCCATCGCATAATTAGACACCATACCTCAGCCTCAGTTTTACCACCAGGCAGTTCAGTTCAAATAATGGAGACAGGCTATGCAAGAGAAACTTGATGCGCTTGAGGCCAACAACACTTGGGTCCTCGTACCTTTACCACCAGATAAGCGAGCCATTGGTTGTTGTTGGGTGTACAAAGCTAAGCTAAAGGCTGATGGCTCGTTAGAGAGATACAAGGCACGTTTGGTTGCAAAAGGATACACTCAACAAGTTGGTATTGATTTTAGGGACACATTTAGTCCCGTGGCAAAGATCACCACTGTGAGAACCTTACTTACCATTGGTGCGGTCAAGAACTGGAGCCTCCTACAGCTGGATATAAATAATGCATTTTTCAATGGTGAACTTAATGAGGAAGTCTACATGGAATTGCCTTTGGGTCATCCTCAGCGGAAACAAGGGTTAGTTTGTAAACTCACACGGTCCTTGTATGGGTTGCAACAAGCATCAAGGCAATGGTTCACTAAGTTTTACAACACACTAACCACCCATGGCTTTACACAATGCAGACAAGATTACTCTCTTTTCACTCTAGGAGAGGGTGAGGCAACTACCTATCTCATTGTGTACGTGGACGACATAATCATCGCTGCTCCCAAACAAGAAATGGTGGACAATGTTAAACACAAGCTTCAATCCATTTTCAAGCTTAAAATCTTAGGTGACCTTAAGTTTTTCCTTGGTCTTGAGCTTGCCAGATCAAAAGATGGGATTACTCTGAGTCAGCGAAAATATACACTCTCATTGCTAGAAGAGACTGGTTTCTTAGAGTGCAAACCTGCCAATACATCCATGGATGCTAATTTGAAACTTAGGGCTGACGAAGGTGATCCTATCCCTGATGCTTCGAGCTATCGCAAATTAATTGGCCACCTCTTGTATCTCACTATATCTCGACCAAACATCACTTTTGCGGTGGTAAAACTGGCTCAATACATGGCAAATTCTCGAACTCCTCATCTCGAATCTGTGCACCATGTCCTCAGGTATTTGAAGGCAGCACCTGGCTAGGGATTACTCTTCTCATCAAAATCTAAATTTCACCTTTTCATGTACACAGACGCTGACTGGGGCAGCTGCCTCGACACACGGATGTCCACAACCGGCTATTGCACGTCTTGGGAGATTCATTAGTGTCATAAAAGAGCAAGAAGCAAGTTGTAGTTTCGAGAAGCTCATCGGAGGCAGAGTACATAGCTCTAGCCAATGCTGCTTGTGAAGTTCTGTCCATCATTGCCCTTCTCAAGTTCAAGCATGTCGAGATGAATTCAGCAATGATTTTTTGTGACAACATCTCTGTCATTCAAATAGCCACCAATTCGACTCTACATGAAAGGTCCAAGCACATTGAAATAAATTACCACTTTGTTAGAAAAAAAGTGGTAGCAGAAATTATCAAACTCGTCCATGTACCGAGCAAGCATTAACTCACGGATTTACTCACCAAGGTTCTCTCAGCGCCTCAATTCAAATTTTTTATGGCCAAGTTCGGAACATACAACATGTATGCTACAACTTGAGGGAAAATATTAGCCATAGCATATATTTATACAATGTGTTATAACTTAACAAGTTAATTAGGACTTGAATTAATTATATTAATTAGTTAGACTAAATACAAAATTAATTAAACTATCACTTTGTATATATATATACATAATTTTTTTTGATGACTATATATATATATATACACAATTAAATAAGTCAATTCATTTTTTAGACTCTCTTACAATTACAATATTCAACAAGAAGTGGCAATAGAATTAGCGTGCTTAACCATTAAGTTACGTGTACTACCATATGAAGTATATAGATGAAGAAAGTGAATAATAAAGAAACCAAATTAAAGAAAAAGAGAGAAGATGGCGGAACAAAGTTTTTATATCCCTACTAATAATTATCATGTATGTGTTTGACTATAATAATTAAATAACAATTATATTAGGTATATATACATCAAATTCAACTATAAAAATTAATTATTATTAATATAAAATATTAAAATATAAAATATATATTAAAAATAAATTAAATAATATATATATATATATATATATATATATATATATATATACACAAATATTTAATAATTTTTAATATATACATAATATTTTTTATTAAATAAATTTTTTTATATTTTATTTTAAAAAGAAAGTGCTTCACAATGATTATCCTAAACGTCACACTCTCAAAACATTACATGTGGACATAAAAGTTTATATTATATCATTTTAGATTTATACTAAAATTAATTATTAATATAAAATATATATTAAAAATAAATTAAATTATATAAATATTTATACATAAATATAAAATAATTAATTTTTTATGTGTACATAATATTTTTAATTATATATAAAAACTTAATGGTAATTAAAATGTTAATTTATTGGTCTGTAAACACTTTGATAAATGAGATAATTGATCCTATGTTTGAAATTTATTTAGTTCTATGACAAATTAAAGCTCAAAAATTTCCAACGTTTAATTATGAAATAATGAATTCGGTCTTTCATTCAACCACACTTCCGAGATTATCTATGTATTTTGTATAAACACACTGTAATTTTACACTATTCTAAATTAATCACCCTTATGGATAATATATAGTTAACATCATGATGTGATTCCCTCCAAAGAATCGGCTTTGAATTCTAAAATCCTCAATTGTGTGGTATATTTTGAAATAATTCACATAAGATTATATGTCATGAAATTATTTTTTTTTAATTTAAAATAATAAAAAATTACATAAATAATTATATATTTTTAACATATTTTTTAAATAAGAGTATCTTTTTAAATTTATGTAAATTTCACTACAAGAAATTCGTTGGATGCCGATGAATTTATCAAAAATATTGGCGGATAATTTATTTACCGTTGAAATTAGCGGCAAAAAAAATCTGACGATATAAACTTTAATTTGTCGGTAATTATTTAGCGTCAGATTTTTTGTTTGTCGTTAATTACCATAAAAAAAATTCGTTAGTAATTTGTACTGCTGGATTTATTCTCTAATAAATTCGACGGTAACATGCTATTTACTAATATTTAAGTATTAATTACTGGCGAATTTATCTCACGGTAAATCCGCCGGTAAACTTGAATTTTAATTATTTTTTTTTTGAACAATCCGATCAATTCAATCCAATTTCAAATAACAATTTTAAACAAAATCAAACATCTTAAATCATATGGTAGCTACAACATAAAATTTAAAACACATAATAAACATAAAGACATATAATCGAACGCTTAGCGTGCAAAAACATCAAACAACAAGAAATAATACAACCAAATATTCTTTTAACATCAATTCACACAAATTCATCCTATACTACACAAAATCATTATAAACGATAACATTATATATTAAGATAACACAAATAAAATCTAAATTTATTATACAAATACATTATATTAAGATAACACAAAGAAATTAAAGGAGCATGTACTTGAACTTAAAGGCTTATCACAGCATGTAAAATATCTTTGCTGCCACCCAAAGAGATCAAAGGAGCATGTACTTGAACTTACACCTTCAAACATTTTGATTTCTTACAATTACATCGTTTGCAAGATTCACTTTCTCCAGCTGTTTCCATCTTCCGCCTGCAAATTCAGCTTTTGGCCTCAGACTTATGATTCAATGAAACTAAAATACAAAGTAGAAGATTATATAGTAGAAAATTAGGTAATTAGCAACTCCAATATAATACATTCTTCTTATCGTGGATACAACTTCAATATAAACCAAAAACATACAAATAACAATTTTAACTGTAATTATTAACCTATCAAAATGTAAAAATGAATGCAAATAGGATTTAATAACATGAATGCACACACACAAACATGGCAAAATCATAAACAATACCAGATTCGACACAATCGAAGAAATCGATGCAACATACAACAACAAGCTAATAGGGTTTTTTTTTCAAATAAATTGCAAAAAAATAATAGGATTTTTTTTTTGTGCTTTTTCAAAGAAAGCATTCCAAGTATTTAAGTACTCAACTCAATTGACGCATTTTAACAAACAGGTAAGCATTCTTCATTCTTCATAACAATAAACAGAAATCATAATAATAATCACAAAATCATCAAAACAAAATTCAAAATCAGAATTATAAATAAAATTTCAAACACAAAATTATTAAAACAGAATAAAAAAATCCTAAATCAAAATAGAATTAAAAAACTCTAAAACTAAACTAATACATAAACTAAATTTGAAAAAAAAATTAATAAGAAGAAGGAGGAAGACAACATACCTGAAGGGAGGAAGGAGACAGCTTCGGCGACAGCGGTGCAGCTGTGGCGGCGGCAATAGCGTGGCGGGAGTGATGACAACGACGGCGATATAGCGACCAACGCGACGTAAGGAGTCCACACAGTTTTTGAACGTTATTGGTGGTGGCTGAGTTAGTAGAGGGGCTGCCGAAGGTGGTTTGTGGGAGAGAGAGAAGGGAGAGAGAGAGAGAGGAGAAGGTTAGAGAGATAGAGTAGTTCGAAAATTAGAGGGGAGAGGATTCGCGATTCGAATTTAGGACAAGATTATCGTCGAATTTACCGCCACAACAATCTCACAGTAACGTTTTGAAAGTGACAAAAAACGCAACGTTGCACTAATCAAGGATTACCGATTTACCGGCGGACGTAATCTTTGCTCCAATTTTTTTTGTTTTTCCTCCAATTATTACCGACAAATTTACTGTCAGATCAAAAAAATGTCCAATGCTAAATCCGTCGGTATTCAGCGTTTTTCTTATAGTGTTTTTTTGTATAAATTTTTTTTTACTATTAATTTTTTTTTATAATCAACACGAATAAAACTTTAGATGTTTAGATTATAAAAATTTTAATATTATATTATAATTTTTTTTTAATTTAATTTAAGCCGATAAAAAAATATAGAGGATTGATTATCCATCTCCAACAGAGTCGAGATTAAATCGTCTTTGATAACTACTATTAATGAATGTTATTTTAGTATTGTATATTATATATATTATAAGTGGGTGGGAAAAGTAGTACGCACACAATGAGACATAGGGAGAAGGAGATTGGTGGTGGTCGTAGTCTTTGATATTTATTTGCTTTGCATGGAAACGATTCCCAATGCAAAGAAAGGAGGAGTAATAAGGAGAGAAGAGAATCGAATCAGTTTGGCCACTTATGACTATTCCTTCCCCTTTATTCTCTTCTCTTTACAGTTTGCTCCTCTTCCCTCCCCCCTTTACCCTTCCCCAAGAGAATGGAAGCCAGGCCACATCTCTCTCTTCAAACATATGCTATGGATTCTATTTAATCATAAAACATATATATGTGTCAATGCAATTGCTTATGTAACAACATATCAATTTATCTATCTATCATTCACTATTGAGTAAGGTTTGGGTAATTCATCATATACCATTTTTCTTTAATCGGTTTCGCTACGTTACCAACAACATTTCTGTCAACTTCTGCCAACTTTTATTTATAATTGTGTTTAATGGAAGTGTCTTCGTGGATGTGTCTAATAAAAATGTCTTTTTTATGGCTGTGTTTAATAAAAGTATCTTTATAGATATATTTTTTGGATATGTCTCTTTATATATGTGTTTAAAATATAATAATTAATTATTGTTAACAATAAGTTGGCAGATAATATATTGGTACCAGGGACGGTTCTATATACAATGGTGCGGGGGTAAGCGCCCCCATTATGATTTGAAATTTTTTTGAGTAGTATATGATAATAATATTTATTTGCCCCCATTAGATTATTAAATTTAACCCCATAATAATTTTTTACTCAACTTTTGGTATTTAACCGTCAATTTAAAAATTTTATATTAGAAATTCGTTAGAATGCTTAATTCTCAAATTTAAACGAAATTAGTGTGCCTTTTTAAAAATCAACTCAAAAAAATATTATTTATCTTCTTTTTAAATTAGCTTTAATTTTTGCATAGCAACTGTATTAATTGTAAGAACTTTTTTACCTATAAATATCAATAAGAGTCGACCTCTAATTGCGTTGGGAAGTGGATTTCTATATAATTATTTAGTAATATATATAAAAAGAGAGAAATTTTGAGGCTGATTTTTTTGGTTATGGAGAGGGAGTAGGTGCTTTGCAGGATTATGGAAGATGGGGTTCTACACCATTATGTGGGACAGCTTTTTTATCAGAGTTGGTGTGGAGAAATCGGACCCTCCGAATTCTTTGTTTCCAAAAATTTATATGCAAATCGGATGGTCCGTTTTGCTTGGAGGAGATGAAACTCACATAATGAAAATCGGACCCTGCGATTTCCCATTGAATAAATCGGATGGTCCGTTTTGTTCGTTGGAGAAGTAGGTTCTAGTAGTCGCATGGTCCGAGTTGTGCAGGATTTTCGTTTTTTTAATTCACAGTAAATGAAATCGGACCGTCCGTTTTTTCTGACACCACCCCAATGTCAAGCACCCCTCCTCCCTATATCAGCGTCTAGCACCAACCATGTCTCCATATTAAAATTCAAAATGGTACTCTATATTTTTCCTTAATAATAACTATAATTAAAATTTTATCAAACATTTACTCTCATGTATGTTAGGATAAGCTGATTATTTTCTTAATATGAAATACTAAATAATAGGAGCAATAATAAAAAAATGGTAGAAAATTTTAGAATTTATTTATATGCAGGTACAATTAATTTATAATAATAAGTAAATAACCATTTTAAATAAAAAAATTAGGTCTCTTAAAATTTAGGGTTTATTTGTGTTTATTATCTCACTTTTAATACAAATATTCATGTTAATTCAAATTCAATAAATATAATAATTAACTTGACACGTATTATATTAAACTAATTAAATATGTAAAATTATTTAACGATTTTATTATTATTTTTTAACGAAAATATTTTCATATGAATAATTATCAATAAATATACTAGAGAATCCATATCCTAAAAAACATGTTGATAAAGGTGGGATAGTATGTAGTCTTAAAGAGAAAAAGAGAATAAAAAAAAAAAATAGGGTTAGTCATGGTTGTTTATGTGAGCAGCAGCCGCAGTATAGTGGGTTGAAGGAGGCATAAAGAGAGTAACAAAAAAGAATACAAAAGATGGTCAAAATGAAAACCTCGAAGACTTGTTAATAATATTCCATCATCATCATTATTATTCAGCTTCACCTATCTTTATTGAAACTCACCATATTGCCCTACCTTTTTCTTTTCTTTTCTTTTTTTCCATATTTGTTTAATTTTTGTTGTCTGTTTTTGCTTTCGAACTTGTTCTAACTTGCTTCCATTTCTGCCCTCACCATGGATGTGTGTGATTTAATTTGCTTCAAAATAATAATAATAATAATAATAATAATAATAATAATAATAATAATAATAGGATTTTTTCTATAATAAAATAAAAAAATTATTATTTCTTCAAACATGATTTTTAGACTTTAATTTTTTAAATACGATTTTTTTTTTAGAATTTAAGCAAGTTCGTCGGACCAGCGAACTCTATAAATTTTATAGAGTTTGCCCGGATAAAGCGAACTTGCCAATTTTTTATTTTATTATATGGAAAAATGTCATCAACCAAGTAATTAACCTAATATATATTATGGAAATAAAGTTAACACGTACACACCATATTGTTAATCTATAATTCTTAGACAGTAATAAATTAATAATAATAAGACTATAAGAGCTTAGCTTAATAATCAAACAATTAATTAGTATTAGAGTAATAATACGTGTTGAATTTGCGAAAATATTTACTAACAACAAAATATTAGCCAAAAACAATCAAAACAATATCACTAATACTAAAGAAAATTATTATTATTTTTCGTTTAATGGTAGGTTTTCTTTGCTAGATTAATGGTAGGAGTTTGGTCCAACATAAACATTTTACACAAACATGATATTAAAATTAACCATGATACATATGTATTTAAGAGCTCATCCTTTAACGCGTCATAAAAATATTTTTTCTAAAAATTTAAATAAAAAAATACATAAATAATTATATCTTTAACACGTTCATTCAAATAGAATTTTTTTTAGTTTATTTAAATTTTATATTTTTTTTAATTTATTTTATGCTAAATTTTTTTTTAAGATCTAATAAGAATCAAACTTTAAATATTTCGGTCATAGAAATTCTGATATCCTATCATTGAAAGCACTTTTTTCAAAACTTAAAATCATAGAAGAAACCACATGAATGGTTAATTATACCTCATTTGTTATATTTTATACAAATCTTAACTCATTATATATTTTATATTAATAATTTAAATTTAGACTTTAGAAATTAAGATTTAGATATTTTTATTTTTAATAGCAAATTAATTTTCAAAAAAACATAACACTATCATATTTGATAAAATTTTATTAATAATTTTTGTGGTAAAATTAACATGCAGTAAGAATTTTATCATCAGCACTAAGCTTTGGCTCATATCTCCTCCTTAATTCCTACTTTAATTTTTTATTCTTTTTTTTATAATAATAAAAAAGAATATTCAAATGATAAAGCAGCTACTATTTTTCGAAGTATGTTGATTGTTGACTGTCAAAATTCTCTTTGATTGAGATAGTAATATGGACATGAAAGTGACTTGTATCCCCTCGTGGTTGTTATTGGGATAATTTGTGGGCCAAATTATATGATTTTTATGGTACGAATATTCATTGCATGCTACCAAATTATGCTGACTAGGATTCCACATTGTCCAATAGCTAGCTGCCAAATCTCTTTTTTTTTTTTCTCTATTATTTTTCTTTTTGTTATATACATTGATATATATTCTATTTTCTTTGTGGGGTTGCAATTCGAATTTTGGTTTACATAACTAAATGGTGTGGTCAAAGGGCCTTTCTAAGGTTCATGGTTTCTTTGATTGATAAGATCTTGGGACATTCTTTTTTTTTATTTTTAATTTTGTTTTGGAATTACGTTACATACATGCTCTTTTTGTGGGCCTTATTCATAGTTTGTTGACTTAGCAGTATTGTTTAATTTAGAGCCATGCTTTTGTTAAAAATCACATTTTTTTGTTAGCACCAAAGGTCATTGGTATTATGATGAGTAAGGCTAATAAGATTAATCATATAATTATAAAAAATAACTTCAACTGATTATTTTAACTTACTCCATTAAAAATTTTTAGATTGAATATTTAGTTCCTAAAAAATTTTTATTCTACTAAATTTTTTTGAGACGGATTGATTTCTATAAGAAAATTAATTCGAGTGATAGTAATAAAAGAGTATAGTATATTTTTTAGTTGTTTTAGATATATTTTGGAAACCAACTTGGGTTGGTCAAGTGGTCAGCTCACTCGTCCGCTTAAGCAAGTGTCGGGAGTTCGAATTCCGCCTTGTGCATGCAGCAACTCATTGGCCAGCAGCAGACCCTTAAATGGAGCTCCGATCCGCAACGGATTAGTTATTGGCCTATCGGGCTGGAAAATACTGTGAGCAACCAAATATATATATATATATATATATATTGCGAGTTGCGTTTTTTTGAGAAATTTTTATCTGAATGTTAGGTTTAATATTCAAAATTTGTCTGTTTTACTTGTGATTCTAGTTGGGGAATAAGTGTTTCTAGTATCTTGTAAGCACTAATTAGTTGTTTTCTTTCCATTAGAGTCGAGAGTTTGAACCAATTATAAAAAATAAATAAAAATTATTTTGTTTGATAATGATATTTTTTAGATTTAATTATCTTATAATAAAATTTGTTAGAAATTTATTTAACCATTCTAGCGCTCATATTAAATATATAGAAAAAAAAAAAGAAGAAGGAACATGTTATGGAAATAGTGTATTTTGGTCTTTATATATATTGTTTGAAAACCAATTTGGGTTGGTTGAGTGGTCAGCTCACTCGTTCACTTAAACAAGTGTCAAAAGTTCGAATCATGCCTTGTGTATGCAGCAACTCATTGACCAGCGACAGACCGTTAAATGAAGCTCAGATCCGCGATGGATTAATCATTGACCTGTTGAATTAAGAGATACCATAGGCAACCAAAAAAAATATATATTGCTTGAAGGGAAGGGTTTTGGCTTTCACATATCATTGCATTTATTAAAAAATGAGATAGCACACTTTAAACAATATTGATTATTGAAGTGTGACACATAGAATAGAAGTGCCTTTAAGAATCTTGGGTTTGTAGGATTACATATCAATTCAGTAGTTCAGACTTCTCTCTCCAATTCTGAGTTAAAGACAAGCAAAATTGTGTTTCCACATGCATTTTTCTTTACCTTTTCATACACCAATACTTGCTTAGCATAAAAAACAACAAAGAGGGAGAATATGTGTTGCAAATTAAAGTGTGTTTCACTTATTTTGTTGAATTAAATTTATATTATTAAAGTTTTGTACATATATATTCAATTATATTTAGTTTGTTAATCATTTAATAAAATTTTCTGATAATTGTATCATGATATAAATATAAAGATACTAAAAAAACAAAAATGTTTAAGAAATGCAACAAATACAAAATTAATAACATTTTAGGATAAAATTTATAACAATTATTAAAAATTATGATAATTATAAAAAAAAGTAATTATTTTTCATATTCATCACTACTTAGCAGTCATAAAACAAATAACATCAAATTACATTGTATTATAAAAAAATAATTATATATAGTGTCAAGTAAATAAAAAAATTAGTCTCCAAATCGGCTGTTATTAGTGACCAATTTTGTTAGTCGCTAAAATTGATCGTTGAATGAAATTTAGGGACCAAATTTTTTTAATCATAAAAAATTTATATCGATCATCAAATCAATCGCTATTAGTAACCAATTTTATTAGTCGTTAAAATCAGTTGTTATTCTGCTAATTTTCTATAACGACAATTTCGAATAAACAAAAATGTTGTTACTATATATTATGGGAAAATTTTCAAGTATACCGTCATACCGGTGTTTCAGTTATTTTTAACCGTTAATCTTAACTATAAAAAATATATATAATATATATAATTAAGATTAAGGGTTAAAAATCACTGATACATCAATATAACAGTACACTTGAAAATTTTCCTATATTATGTCTCAAAAATGGTGTGTGACAAGAAGTATCATTATCCAAAGGACAAGTACAACTTATCCTAATAAATTTGGATGAGTTTAATAAGAGGACAAATGTTTATCCTATATATGCACTTGAATTCACCACAAACCGTACCAATGAAGAAAAACAAAAATGAAGTTGTTGGCCACTGCCAAAGTTACATGTTCAAAATTCAAAGCACCGGCATCTCTTTGGAATTGTAGCAATAATAATGAATTTTATATATATTTTTTCTTTATCTCTCTTTTTCCTGCTTTATTAGAATGAATTTCATTGATGATTCCATTTATCAAGGTTTGCCACACTCAAACAACAGTAGTACACTAAAAAGTACTACAAAACACGGCCCTCCATTTATTCTCCCTTTAATTTTTTTCTTTTTTTTTTTCTTTATATGATCTCTAATCTCTAACAATATATAAACCCTCCCACCCCTTATCACATTTCCTCATCATCCATCACAAATTCCTCTTCTGCTTCTATATCTTTGTGTTACTTCAATTATTACTGTATTACTGTTATTATTATTATTATTATCTTTGAGGTTGGTCTTTCTGTTTATTTTATTTTCTACTATTATTTTCTACCACATACTATATATTTCCATATTATTATTCTTTAGCATTTAAATAAATACATAAATTGATAAATTATTGTATCTACCTTGAAACTTGTTTTATAGTTTTCAGAGACGCTAATCAATCAATGACGAATATTTTTTAATTATATTATTTTAGTAAACTTTTTTTTGTCCCTGTACTATTTTAAATTTATTATCATAAGCAGAATAATTCTTAGTAGTTATTTTGAGAAAAAAGTTTTTCTTTGATTAGGAGAAAACTATAGTTTCATTCAAAATAAATTAAATAATATTATTTTTTTAAATATTAGACAACTAATATTTTTTTTATTTTATATTTAAACCAATACTAATTAATTCTCTTGCTTATTCTGATGTAAGTCAGAATAAGCGAGTAATTATGAGCAGACCAGGGGACTGGAACTGCAGGTCATGCCAGCATTTGAACTTCCAAAGGCGGGATTCGTGCCAGCGATGCGGCGACTCGAAATACGGCGACAGAGTCGTCGATTTCGGGGGTTTTGGAGGAGGAGGAGGTAGAGGATCTTCATTTGGAATGATGACCGGTTCCGACGTTCGCCCCGGCGACTGGTACTGCGCCGCAGGTAACTGCGGTGCACACAACTTTGCTAGCCGCTCTAGCTGCTTTAAGTGTGGTGCATTCAAGGATGACTTGGCTGGCGCCTTCAACAGCGAATTCTCGCGCTCGAGATACGGCGGTGGCGGTGGCGGCGGCGGCGGTAGACCTGGATGGAAATCCGGTGATTGGATATGTAGCAGGTAATTTGATTTTGTTTCATGCCTATCATGTGTTTGTGTTTATGCTTACTAATATTTAAGCTTTAAGAATGTGTATATATGCTATCATGCATGCACTAAGTTTAACTTTGTGCATGGCTTTTATTCTAAAAAAAGAAAAAATTATATAAAATTTCTTATGCATGGATATGAATTCGGAATTTTGGATTCTGTTTTATTATTATTTATTTATTTTTTTGTTTGAACAGATCAGGATGCAATGAACACAACTTTGCTAGCAGACTTGAATGTTTCAAATGCAGTGCTCCAAGGGACTACTAGCTAATTAAGATGCTGCGAGATTTCTTTATTTAATTTCTTTGGGATGTTTAAGATCAATGATATGTAAAATCTGATGAAGAAAAAATTGTGGTTTCAAAAGGCCATGTTACAAGAGAAGTTATGATTAGCTAGCTAGTTATTACATTACATCCCTTAGGCTCTTTCTTTTTAAGAACTACAAATCAATGTTGTTTTGGTGCTTTTAAACTATTTTGTTTTTTTTTTGTCCTTTTTTTTTTTCCTTTTTTGTGTTAGAGAGTTCATCATTTATTGTATGGTGCTTGGTTTCTTAAATTAAGATGATTCTCCTTTCTCTACTTTTGTCATGAGATTGAACTAGTACTTATCACTGATTCATCATTGATCTAATCCTTAATACTAAGGGGTGGACCACTATATATAGTTTACATGGTATCTCATTATTAGATTCTTACAACTCAAAAGCAAAATGGAACTAGACACAGATATGTATATACCAAGAAATATATTTTTTTTGGGGTTTGACCAGAAGAATAATTGCAATTGCTTTGAATAAGCATCACAAACAATTCAGTTGTTCAAATGTGGAAAGAGAAAAAAAAAAAAAACAGAGGAAAAAAGAAAAAGAAGGAAAAGAGAGATTATTTTCAATATTTGAATTAATAAACCAAAGTTAACTCTCTATGAGTTAAGCACATATCTCTAGCTTAGCCGATTTTTATAAAACTCTATTCTATAGTATTGGTTTATTGAAACTCTATTTTTTAGAAATAAAATACAAGGTGAAAGTCATAGAACCATACATTAATCTTATATATAAATTTCTAACATAATTTATGGTGTTTAGTATGTTTCTAAAATATAACTCAAACTACATACATCTTTCGTTTTCATGACTTCACAAAAAAAATTAGTTAGCATATTTGAGACAAAACTCAACATTGGATTCCCTTGGTTGAATGTAAAGTATACCTTTAAAAAGAATATGAACATTGTGGATTCAAAAGATAACTCAAGACTCTTCAAACTATATATGCTTTTATGTAGGTCTATTGTCTGCCTTTCAGGCAAGCTTTATTTATATTTAGTGAAGTGTCTCCAATTCTTTTCAGGAAAGCTTTATGTTGGTAAAGTAGTGTCTCCACATCTAAGATTATGCACAACTTACATGGCCTTTGCTTTTTTATTACTATTATTAATTAATGCTATTAGTTTGTTTTTGTTTTTGTTTTTGTTATTGGTAATGGTGAAGGTTATAAAATATTTTGAATCTTTTTACTACTATATAATATTAATTATTAAGTGTATATTTTATTTTCTTAGTATAAAAGATGCACTCTTTAAATTGTTTTCATTTCTTTTTATTTATTTTTAATATAATGAAAAAATGTAAGAAATGGCTAAAAAATTATACATATAATATTCTTCTTATTCAAAATTAGATTAACCTATCAATTTTAAGGTTGAATTGGAATGATTTGTGATTAGACTTTCCAATATAGGACATTTTTATTATTAGACAAGCTCCCCCTTTCCTTTTTGGGTTCCCCTGTCTAGCAAGTTGGAATTATTTTAGAAATAATTATAGTAAGTGTACACAAAAAATTAGCTACCAAATTAGTTATTAGTATAAATTATGTGTTAAAATATAAAATATTCATTAAAAATAAATTAAATAATATATATATTTATATACAAATATATGATAATTGATATAGTAATTAATTTTAGTGTACAAATAGTATTATTTTTAGATATCATAAGTACATACAATTATGTTTATTATTTGAGGGGAAAACAAAAGAGATTCTTAATTATAAATGAGGAAATTATTTCTATTGGTTTTTAGAAAAGTTGGCATCAATAGATGAACAACACCAATGAGAATACTAAAAAGAAGTGAAGGATAAAAGATCATTGTTTTTCTATTTTCTATTTCAATCCGTTGAATCAAAGTATCAAACACTTATGACTAGTTTATTCCCCCCCCCCCCCCCAACAAAAAAAACAAAAAAAAAAGGGGAAAAACACACATTACTAAGTAAAAAATGGTAACTGATCATAAGAATATAATTTTAATTACTTTCAAATTTTAGTTATCATGAACTAAAGATATTAACCCCATTGAATATTACAAGTGACATTAACCAAATAAAATCCTTTTTATCTCTAAAGGATTTCCCATTGGATAGTGAGGAAAGAGGTCCAACATATCATCAAAGGCAAGGAAGAGAGTTGATTGCCCTGATTATAAGAACTTGAAATGCAATAGATTGCAAACATCTTCCATGTCCTTTCTGTTCAAAACTTCAATTACAGGTTGCGTGCTCCATAGTGGCTATATCAGGCAGCACAACCTCAAACATCTAAATAGAGATGAACAACTATTTACATCTCTATATATTTGCCACCATCATTCAATGTGTTCTTGTAGATTATATTAGTTTGAAAAACAATTCTCTGCTTACAATAGAAAATAACACAATAACAACGACAATATGACTACGGATATTAAATACCTCTTTCCCGTTAAAATAAAAAATAAAACTAGCCTTTAAAAGACCCAAGGAAATAAAAAAGCCTTAATAATAATAATATTCACCATTCTCAAGTGAGAATAATACACGGGCTTATACACAGAATTGGGCCTTTACTAAGGATACCAACAAAGTATTGGTGTCAAATAATTTCGGATTTTTTTTTTCAATTCATTTGAACAAAAAAGAAAGCCCATTACAATTGTCTTCCCTAGCGACATTTCATGCGAATTTAATTTTTCGACGGACATCAAAATCAACTACTAAAATCAGCCACCAATATATTTGTGTATAAATACATGTGTAATTTAATTTATTTTCAACGTGTATTTATATTCCGACATGTATTTTATACTGGTGGCTGACTTTGATGGCTGATTTTAGTGTACACATAGCATTGTTCTTAATTTTATTTATTAGGTTGGTTGGTTTTTCTCAAAACATGATGATAGCAACAGCCAATAACAGCCTCGGCTTCTATAATATTAGTACAGCTTCATATCTGTTTTCTTCATGTCCTCTCTCTCTCTCTCTCTTCTTTGTTAGGCACATTACACAAACAGCTTAAATCTGCTTCTCTCATTTATAACATTTATCTTTCTATACTTAAACTCTCTGCGTATACATATATAATTCTACACACATTCGTTATTATTATTTTTTTAAATTTATGCATTCAAATACAAAAAGAGGATATACTACAAATCCTGCTTAGGCAACAAGTATGATGCAAACAAAAGTCCCAAGTTCTAAATGGAAGCCTTAAATAAAACTACACATTCCTAGAATGTTAACAATTATAGCGCCGACAATACAACACTCTAAATAGCATTAAACCCAAGACAATACAATAGTCTATCTGTGAAAATGACTCCAATTATCCAACAAAATCCATGTCCATTCTAGCTTCCATGGGTGGGAAGAACAATCATAAATAGCCATCTTGAATATCTACTGCATTCCAATAGATACAAAACATAAGAAGTTAGAACCCCAAAGAAACCCTAGGATTCAAAATATCATCCTATTACAAGACCAAAACATAAATAAATAACACCCATTAGGTAAACTGTTAAACAGTTGAGCATGATGTTGACAACTATAGGTCATGTGAACTTTAAGTCTGACATCTAAAACTATAGCTCATGTGCAAAATCAACGCAATGACGTTTTAAGATTGAGCAAAAAGAACCTCAAATGACGAAATTAGTGAATTACCCTCATTTTCAGGGGTTTATTAAGAAAGAATATATGAAAGAGGAGCTTTTTGTCCAAATCGTGCTTCTCCTAAGAAATAAAAGACTCTATTATGCACTATCAAAATTACAGTTATTGATCAAATTACTCCCTAACAAGTAACAAGACTCAAATTTGTAAATCATAATTTGCAAAGGTCATGTTTGGACAACATTTTTTCCTTTCTTTTTTAAGACCTAATCTGAAAAACTGAAAATCATACAAACTTACTAGTGGCTGAAAATCTAAATTCCAACAATTACAGATTCTTACTCAGATTATTACTTAGCCGTTATTGTCCTTAAGAGCAAGGAAATCAGTTTTTTTTTTTCATAAATCCTCAAAAATCCTTCAGTTGATTTTTCACAATTTCTCTAGAATGGAGAGTCCATAAACCCTAACAGTTCAGTCCTCTTGTATATTGTAAAATCCAAAATAAGGGTAAAGTTAACCACTTCAACCTCCATGCTTTCTTTATCCTCCTTTTCCATCACACCCCTTCCAAAACAAACCACAATAAGACTAATTTAACTCTAAACTCTCTCTGTCTTCCAAATCTGCCCAATTAGCCAATTCTGAATACTATTTGAAACTATCAATTTTATTATAAACCAAAGAATGTGTGGCATGTAATGTAGTCATGCAAATTGAGATCCAAGTGGTGCAAGCCTTGTCCTTGCACCATAAACAGCCTCAGAGCAATTATTCACAAACAGAAATTTGTAATTCTTGATGACACTTCACCCAACACACTTCAATACCTCAACCCTTCCAAACACAACTTTTGTAGTTCTTATGTCTATTCTAACAACAATGCTACAAAAGCCGAAGTATTTTAACCAGAATTTTTCACAGGATCACGATGATGATTAAATGAATATAGTATAGTGGTAGAATCCACTTTCCAATCCAAAGCTAGTAATCATTCTACACCATCATAACAATTAAATTGAATTCAAGCAACCTAGCAATGTCCTTATTCTTTTTGGTGATAAGCAATGTTCTGGATTCAAAATGTATTACCTAACTACGCAATGTTCTTACTCATACCACATTGTTCTTAAACTTAATTAGAGAAAAGATTCTGGCTATCTAGATATAAATTCATACTCAGCTAGTAAAGCTGCAAAAGGTACCAAATCACAACAGCTAACCACCTACAAAAACAACAAAACGGGGTACAGTTCATCACAACTTGCAATTCTACCACTCAGTGCATATAAAGCAATCTCCTCTTATTCCAAAACCTAACTATAATAGTGAACTGTAAGTTATAACTGTCAATAACTAAAATGAACCAATAACTTATATCTCAAACAAGCAACACATGAACATTCTTATTCAAAATTTGCAATACCTCTCAATGAGACGGAATCATGCCGGTCTTCCTCGCATAAGCGAAGATCCCACCGGCCTCGATAACAGGGCCGGCATCTCCAATTGATTTCAGCGCATACTCCTTTCCAGTGGTATGATTGATCAGCTTACTCTCCTTCAACTCAATCGTAACAACATCACCAGTCCTACACTCCTCGCACAACCTCCCCTCCGATTCCAGCGGGTAAACTTCTCCGGTCGCCACTGAGTTCCGGAAGAATATCCTCGCGTATGACTCCGCAACCACGGCCGCTGCACCCGACGCGCCAAGCGCAACTGGCGCGTGTTCACGGGATGATCCGCAGCCGAAGTTGGCGCCGGCGATGACGACTGTGTACTTGGTTTTCGACTCGCCGGGCTCGACGAAACGCGTGGCGTAGGAGGACGGGAGGCCGATGAGCGCGTAGGTTCCCAGCTTCTCGTACTCGTCGGGTTTTGACGGAACGAGAGTGAGGTACTCAGCGGGGATGATTTGGTCGGTGTCGATGTTGTCGCCGACGACGTAGCAGAGGCCGTGGAAGGTTGTTTCTGCGGCGGTGGTGGAGGAAGAAGGGGATGAGGTGGCGCGTGGGGTGAAGAGAGAGTGGATGCGCGTGGAGGTGGAAATGGCGGTGGAGATGGCGCGTGAAGTTAGGGTTTGGTTTGGGTGAGTGGGGAATGTGAGGGAGTGAGAGGGAGAGAATGGAAGTTTGGGTTTGTGTGAGGAGGTGGTGAAGGTGGTGAGGTTTTGAGGTGTGGTTGTTGTGAATGCCATTGTTTCTGTTTTCGTTTTTCTTTGGTGACGGCGAAGGTAAAACACACACTCTGCTTTTGTAATTGATTGGAACGACGTCGTTTGAACTGGGTGGCAAACTTGGGTTATGGAGTCAATGTGGTGACGGCTATAATGTTCTGATTTGAATTTTATTCTTCTAATACAAAACTTTTACCTGCACAACAAAATTAGAATTTCTATTAGAGTCCTTACAATAAACTTGTCTTTTCATTTATTAATTATGAATCTAACTAATTCAGTAATTCATGGGGTTGTATAAAAAACTAACAATTAGAAAATATTTTCAATTAGACAAGAAATTTTTCAAATTTTCTTGTATTTTTTTTATGATCATCAATACTATGATGTCGTATAGATTTTATTCTTTAGAGTGGGAAGTTAGCAATATATAATAGGACTATGCTACGTGTACACTAAAATCACTCATTATAAAATACATGTTGAAACACACATGTATTTATATACAAATACATTAGTGGCTGATTTTAGTAGCTGATTTTAGTATACGAATAATATTTTTGTTGATAGTTAATAATCGTTAAATAATAATTTATAGTCAAATCTATCAAGTCATCTAACGGTTTTCAATTATCAACTTCATGTGAAAACAATTAGATGAGAGTTTTCACCTAATTATATATATTGCCTTTGTAATAATATTATATATTCTTCTCTTTATCCGAAAAAATAAGTTAAATCAGTATCATGTTCAACTTTAATTGATTTTGAAGAAAGAAAAAAAAAAGCTGAAATGAAAAGATGTAACTAACTATGCAGAATAAGCACAGCATCATGCAATGTTTCCAAAAGAATTATGCAAAATCCTCTATTCAGAAGAATCAGTACAGCATAAATCAATGAACTTCACATGTATCTACAATTCAATTCCTGCTGAATATTCTTCACTAACTAGCCTATCATTTTAGAAGTTAGAACTCTATATATCCTAGTGTCTGCAATACTCTTGAACGATACTAGTGCTTTTACCTACTACTACAGCAAAATTGAAGTATCTGTGCATCATAGCTACTACAATCTCCTGATTCATCAGTGCCTCTTTACCTTCACAACTTCCTCTCCAGCAAAACTACGAACAATCTTCCTTACATCTTTTTTAATAGAAAAGAATGCTGATGCTACTGCAATGTACATTGCTGGATATATATGAACACTTTTAGCATGCCCCATAATGACTTCTCTAATTAGAGCCCACATGAGAAGAAGCATTCCAAGGAGACTCATTCTACCTGGTTTTATCAGCCCATTAATTGCTCCTCCCACTGACAAGTAACTTCCGGCTATAACCTGCAAGAGGAACCCGGATCGAAAATGAGTACCAAATATAATCAACATTTGTTTCTTAGCTCAAAGATTTGACAGGCCTGAGGGCCTATGCACTAAGGCATATGGCCTAGACCCAAACGAGGGTCGGCTGTACTAACAAAGAAGGGGAAGCCAGAAGCTGAAAGCCTTTTTTTTTTACCCCCTTCTCTTGTGGAAGTGAGCTGAACAGAGTCAATATTAACAAAGTCAAGGTCATCTCAACGATAACATGCTTAGATTAGATTTGAGCTCATAAGAATATAGTTCACTAGAAACCAATACACAAATTCTACACTTAAGACTTCGTATTACTAAACTAATAGGTGAATCAATTCTCTAACATAAAATTTTTGCATGAGCTGATCATATGTATATTTCCACTATCTATTAAGAAAGTGAAGCTTAGTCTGCAACTTAGAAACGAATTCTAAATAAGAATTAGGAAATATATATAACTGGATCATGTGAAAATTTTTCATAAGAGAAGATCGATTCTTGTATATTCAACCTCTAGGCGTTGAAGATCTGATGCAGCCGAGACTGGCCTTGTATTTAATTTGTGCCGCTCGAGCAAATTTCCAAAGCTCGGAAACGGTTTCCAGTGGATAATAGCCTTTGCAATAGCTCCTGGGTAGAGAAGAGCCTTCACTATGAAAACTGGGAAGACCTCACTTGCAATCAACTGAGAAGATGTCACTTCTAATGGTGTCTTACATATTCCAATTCTGCATGGAACACTGGGAAAACCCAATTGAGAACTTTTCCTTAGCATCATTGCCAATAGTAGTGCAAAAAAAGTTGTTTTGAAATTTGAATCATCATTGAAACACATAATTTAGAGCACTATTTCAGAACTTCATTTCAGGAACAAGAGAAAAAAAGAGCCCACTTTATGACCTTATTGCACTTTTTTTGTTTATACATATCCCGTTCGAGTCATACAATCAATTATCAGATTAGACTGCGTACATTATACATTATATCCTATGGATGCGACCCTTTCTCAGACCTTGTGTTTACACATAATACTTGTGCACCAAACTGCACTTCATAATCAACTGATCTAAAATAAGAACAAAATATGTTCCTAAATGTTAAATATTACACCACCCTTAATTTCTTTTCTTCTTTAGTCTTTGCCCCTTAATCTCTTGCTGAACAAGCCTTTTCCATCCCAAGAACTCAAAACCACTGGCTAACACTAAACCATTGTAATGCTAATCATCACCCCCCTAACTTCTGATTATTTAATTTAAATTCTGATTTTTATATTGCTGAAAAAGAAAATGACAAGAAGCATTCATTTTCTTCTTTAATGGTTTCATTATGAATAGGGTACCCTGAATCAATGACCAATTTTCCCCCTTTCTTCTCACTTACTAGTTACTACTAGTGTGTGGTTCAAATTTCTAGCTTCTTATTTTAATCACACCACTATTTGTAATCTAAACGTGATAAAACAAAAACGGCGAGACAATAAACAATTAAAGAAAAAGAAACTATTGACGGGAGAATAAAATTGATAGGTATACCTGAAAATGGGGACTTGAAAGATGATGATAACGAAATATATTGAGAAAGCAATGGAACAAATTAGGTTAGCCCATCTCTTGGAAGAAGCCATGGAATTGAAAGTCGAAATCTTTTTGAAAAGAACTTCCAAAAGGGTCCCCCAATTTAAGATGTTACAGTTTTTGACAGCTTCAATTTAAAGCTTGTGTTTTTAATTTCCAATTTTTACGATAATGAGAAAATGAGAATTGGTTAATGTTGAATTTTTTTTATTTTTTATATGCTAATTTTATATCTTAAATTCTTATCAACTCTTTCCAAAAAAAAAAAATTTCTTATCAACTGTGTTTTTTTTTTATTAACTTCTTTATAAATATTTACTTATTCATTTATTTTTATGCATTTAACGAGAGTTAAATTTAAAAACAAAATTTCAATCATATTGTCTAGAAATTTTAGATAATTGTTATATATCTTCACTTAATGTTTCTATTTAAATTTGAGAAAGGGTTTGAATTAAGTCTAAATATTTTTATTTTTTACAGCACTAATTAAGATATTTAGGCAGATTGTAGAACAAATATTGACATGCACCAAAATAAGACAAATTTATGCAAAATAAAAAATGCAGTAAAATTTATATGACAAATTTATGCTTCTATTTAAGAGTCTGGTCAATAATTACTATATATACAAGTCATAATTTAAATTATTGATATTTATTTAAATAAATGAATGATTTGATCACTCAAACAATTTAAGTCGAGTAAATTGTAGTAAATTTTATTCATTAATTTAAGAAATTACAATTACCAGGTACCAAACAAGTGTGACCTGGGCCCAGAAACTCAGCTTCATTGTTGATTGTTGGGCTGCACTTCACTTTCTCACTTTATTGACCCCTAATATTTTCCTTCTAAAAAACACTTGTGCAGCTCATTTATGGGCATTTCACAAAATGGGTCTTGTATCAAAATTTTTTAGCAGTTTTTTTTGTTGTTTACGGTCTCATCCCTTAACTCGTTAGGATAAGGACTAATTTGTCGCGAGATTTGAACTCTCGATACTTACTTAAGCAGACGAATGAGTTGACTACTCGACCAACTCAAGTTGGTCTTTTATATTGTTTAAGAAACAAACTTATTTTATTAACCAAATAGAATTAACTTATGTTAAATTAACCATAATTGATAAAAAAGTGTTTCTTTTGGGGTGGAGAAAAAAAAGTAAGTATTTTTCTTTTGAAAAGGCAAATCCAACTATGGTAAATATTCTCTTACCTTTTGGCAATCATGAAGCAACACCATCCTGAGATTTTTAAAAGGCAAGCCCGTCCAAAACCAACCAAACATATTAAATTCAACTTGGAGGGCCTCACATGTGACATCAAAGTTGAGATGACATTACTCCACATCACATGTGGGTCACACATCTCCATGCAATAATTTGTGTGGTACCCCTCTATTCAAGCAACAAAAACATAAATTTAAATTCTATGAATAATTTTTGTGAGAAATTTTTTATTTTAAAAGTTACTTAATATTTTTTAAACTTTCTTATAATAATTAAAATATTTAATCTTTACTTATCTATTATTTTATTACTTGATTATTCTTAAGATAAAAATTGGTTCCCATATATCATCTAACATTTCATAAAGTTGCAACATAGTATTGTATTTATCCAAGAAAAGGATTTGTAATAATTGAACGGCAGCAATCATATGTGAATCGAAGTGATGAGTATAAAGCACAGAATCCAATTCTCTAATTTTACTTTTATTTTTGTTTATGCCATGTCAAATAAATAAACCTCATAAGTGGTTGACATAAGTCTTTGAAAAGCTTTATTAACATAAATTTTTTTTAATTAATTTCTAATCATTCAAGTAATTAGTCTAACCGATTTTTAACTATTTAAATAATTAATCTAAACAGTCTTTGTAAATAATAATTTATATTGATTTGAAACCGATTAAAAAATTTTAAATTGCGAATAATTACTTTATCTTTCGAACAAATGATTAAGAATCGAAAATGGCATTTATTTATTATTTATTGGAGAAAAACTTAAAACAGCCCCTGACAATTACCTCAAAAGATAACAAGACCCTCGACAAAAAAAAAATACCAACCCAACTCCTGAACTTTATTTTTATGGGACTGATTAGCCCCTGTGCCAAAAAAAAAGTTAATGTTATTTTTTTTTGCACAGGAGCTAATCAGTCCAAAAAAAATCAAGAGTCGAGTTGGGTGTTTTTTTTCTTGAAAACCTCGTTGTCCTTTCGAGATATTTGTCAGGATTGGGTAGGGTATTCACTCTTATTTATTTATATACTTAGCACCTATGTTTCTGTTAGTAGCCTCACATGGCAAGTTGAAGAGAGGGGAAAAAAAAAAACAAAAAATAAAAGATAAGATTTGTCACACTCAATATACAAAAGCTAATCATCATTCATCAACTCTGAAACCTTTCTTCCATTTCCAACAACCAACCATGTCTATGATGTGGAACAACCTTCCCTTTGATCTCTTATCCAACATCTTCTCTTTTCTCTCACCAGATTCCTTGGCCATAGCAAGAACAGTTTGCAGAAACTGGCATGCATGTTCAAATTCTTATCCTTTGATTCCAAGAATTACAAACTGTGCAACAAAGTGTAAGGCTCTTCAACCATGGTTCTTGGCTCTTCCAATAAGAAACCATAGACCATGTTGCTATGCACATAATCCAGATACCAACAATTGGCATGAGCTTCCACTTGAGTTCTTACCAATTTCATTGGTTAAACCAATTGCTACAATTGGAAGCCTAATCTTGTTGAGGATCACAAACTCCACAACACTTCAACTTGTTCTATGCAACCCTTTTACAAGGCAATTTAGGTACCTTCCTAATTTGAACATGTCAAGGACTAATCCTGCTGTTGGAGTAACCCTTTCGGAGTATCCGAAAAATGATGTTCTGTTTCAGTTTCCTTGCTTTAGAATCTATGTAGCTGGTGGCATGTCTGAGGCATCATCACAAGGTGGTGCAACATATAATCCAACTTCAGAGATGTATGATTCAACAAAGAACAATGAGAACTGGGAAATTGTTGGGTCAATGCCTGTGGAATTCTCTGTTAGGCTAACAGTTTGGACACCAAATGAGAATGTGAACATCAAGGAGAAATTGTATTGGATCACATCTGCAAGGGCATATAGTGTTATGGGGTTTGATGTTAGCAACAATACATGGTTCCAACTCGGCGTGCCCATGGCGGAGAGGCTCGAATTCGCGACACTTGTTAGGAGGAGCCATGAGAATTTGGGACTTGTTGGTGGAACTTGTGATGGTGGTGGTTGCATTTGGGAGCTGAATGATGATGGGGGAACATGGTGGTTAGTGGATAAGGTTCCAATTGAATTGGGGTTGAGATTGTTGTCAGGGCAGAGGAATTGGGATAGTGTGAAATGTGTTGGTAGTGATGGTGTTATTTGTTTGTATAGGGATCTTGGTTCTGGAATGGTGGTTTCTAGAAGAATTGGTGAAAAGGGTAAGTGGGAATGGAATTGGGTTGAAGGGTGTGGTTTTGTTAAGGGGAAACAAGTGCATAATTGCTCAATTAGAGGAACACTCATACACCCAACTCTTGCTTCCTCTGTTATCTTTTGAATGAGTCTTTTTTTTTTTTTGTTACAAGTTTGTAAGTGATTGGATTTTGTATGAATTTGTGTGAATTCTAGCTAAACACCTGCAAATAGTACTTCGACGTTCAATTTCAGTGATCTTGTAATCAATGAAATAATTAGTTTAAATTGATGAGTATATAATTATGTTATATGCTAGCTTTTTTTTGTTATCCATAGTATTTCCTAACTCAACAGGTTAAGAACTAATTCATTGCCAATTTGAACTTCATTTAAGGGTCTGCTGCTGACCAATGAATTGTAAGGCGGAATTCAAACTCTCGACATTTATTTAAGCGGACGAGTGAGTTGATTATTCGACCAACCCAAGTTGGTTTTCAATAATGGTAGCTAGTAGTTATGTAATTGCTGGACACTACTACATTAGTTTTGAGACACATGATTTTGATGCTTCCCATGTGACAAAGGTTCTCTTCAATTCCTTGTAGAACATGTCCCCTGTTTCTCCATGATTTTGATTATACTTGCATTCAAATTATTTAGGAATGAATTCATTTGACTATATGCGGGGAGCTGAGGATGCAGAGCGTGAGAATTCTGCTTTTGTCTGGGGCTGTAGTGTTATTTTGAATAGAGTTGGGCCACTACTGTAAATTTAGTATTCTCTAGGGGTTAATGTGAAATATGTGGCTGCTCTTGGGGATAATGTACAAAAACAAGACATCAGGGTCAGACCTCTGTCTAATGAAATTATGATCTTCTAAAAAAGAAAAAAAAATGATTGGTTATTAAATTTGTAAAGCTTGAACTTGAGACCTTTAATTTAGAATATTTAGTATTTTTCATCTAAATTAATCTCGTACTTATTATTATATAATGCACATTAAATTTATAAAAAATTAAATGTATGTTTATATCTATTAATATACCAATTATAAGATATATATTCATCATCTTTGTAAATACGGTTACATTTTATTAGATATATAAATATATAACTATTTATATACTTTTCTCTATCAATTATTTAAAATTTCATCATTTTTATTAAAAGAAACTAATATAAAAAACAAAAAATATCTATAAAAGAAACTCATATTTTTAAGATAAAAACAAACTCTTATCTAAAATAAATTACTAAAATATAATTATTCATTAATCTTCTTCTATCGATTTAAATTTTTAAAACATATCATGTATACTCGTATATTTTTATTTTCATAAACCTAAAAAAATTACATAATAGCAAGAGATTCTATCCAAGCAGCATGCAGGTTGCGTGATAACCTAGCTTAGCCACATGTTATCCATCCACGCAGCACGCGTGTTAGCTTCTCTGCGCCACGTGTCTTCATCAAAGCAACAAATTGTCTGCATGTTAATGCTGTTGCGCCACATGTCATGCATGCAGCAGTACGCAACATGCGTATTGTCCCGTGTCTCCTTACAAGCGGCAGACTTTGCTCCGGAAACAACAGTAATTTATGGTGAGAGTTGAGAGTTGGTGTCGCGGGTGTATTAAATGGTGGTGGGGCTGAAGTCGCGAGTGTATTAAATGTTGGTGGGGCTGGGGTTTGCTTTCATTCTATTGTTGAGAGTAGTGGGGTAATGGAGTGCTGAGACTAAGTTGTTTCATTTATTGAGTTGTATATTTTGAATTTGTTTAAGGTTGAGAGTGAAATTAAAACATTTAAAATGATACGTAATTATACGTCTCCTGAAAATCATATTTTCAATTATTTAAAATATCTTAATTATATAAGTTTGTTATTTTTGATTAATTTATTAGTATTTATTTGGTTAACATAAATTTAATAATTTATTATTATTTATTTAGATAATATTATTTTAAATGTACTGTTAAATATTAATGAATATTATTCTTTTTTTTGTTGATTTTTAAATTAATAAATAAGACACATTTTTTTTTTAACTTTCTGGTATAATATTGTGAATATGATTTTGTTAGGTAAATTTTAATGATTAAATTGAAAAATAGTAAAAATATTTATAAATGTTTAATTAATAAATTCGAATTAATATTATTTTTATTTTAAAAAATATTTCTGGTATAATATTTTATTTTATTTTTTGTTTCAACATATTAGGATTATAAATGGTTAATTAATAAATTCGAATTAATATTTTTTTCTATTTTAATTAATAAAATAATGTTATAAATGTAAATAATAAGATATTCGAATTTGTTTAATTATTATTTATTTTCTTTTCTTTTAGAAGAAGTTATTAATTTATTTTTTTTGTTATTTATTAAATGGGCAAAGTACTAAATTGGTCCCCTACGTTTGGACGTAATTCTGTTTTGGTCCTTAAAGTTTAAAGTGTTCTATTTGAATCCAAAAAGGTTTCATTTAACTTCAATTTAGTCCCACCAGAGGTCAAAGATAAATAATTAACAAAATGTCCTACATGACAGCAGTATAAGGACAATGTCGATAATCTAGAGAATAAGTACAAGCTCCATAGGCACAAAATCAACCGTGGATACATCAATACATTTATTTATCATTTTTCTTATAATTAAAATGAAATATTTTCTATAAAACTAAAATCGTTGCCAATTTGAACTTCATTTAAGGTCTGTTGCTGACCAATGGATTGCTGCATATATAAGGTGGAATTCAAACTCTCGACATTTATTTAAGCGGACGAGTGAGTTGATTATTCGACCAACCCAAGTTGGTTTTCAATAATGGTAGCTAATAGTTATGCAATTGCTGGACACTACTACATTAGTTTTGAGACACATGATTTGATGCTTCCCATGTGACAAAGGTTCTCTTCAATTCCTTGTAGAACATGTCCCCTGTTTCTCCATGATTTTGATTATACTTGCATTCAAATTATTTAGGAATGAATTCATTTGACTATATGCGGGAAGCTGAGGATGCAGAGCGTGAGAATTCTGTTTTGTTTGGGGCTGTAGTGTTATTTTGAACAGAGTCGGGCTACTACTGTAAATTAGTATTCTCTAGGGGTTAATGTGAAATATGTGGCTGCTCTTGGGGATAATGTACAAAAACAAGAAATCAGAGGGTCAGACCTCTGTCTACTGAAATTATGATCTTCTAAAAAAAGAAAAAAAAGGATTGGTTATTAAATTTGTAAAGCTTGAACTTGAGACCTTTAATTTAGAATATTTAGTATTTTTCATCTAAATTAATCTCGTACTTATTATTATATAATGCACATTAAATTTATAAAAAATTAAATGTATGTTTATATCTATTAATATACTAATTATAAGATAATATATTCATCATCTTTTGTAAATACGGTTATATTTTATTAGATATATAAATATATAACTATTTATATATTTTTTTCTATTAATTATTTAAAATTTTCATTTTTATTAAAAGAAATTAATATAAAAAATATAAAAAATCTATAAAAAACTCATATTTTTAAGATAAAAAAAAACTCTTATCTAAAATAAATTACTAAAATATAATTATTCATTAATCTTCTTCTATCGATTTAAATTTTTAAAATATATCATGATATACTCGTATATTTTTATTTTCATAGACCTAAAAAAATTACATAATAACAAGAGACTCCATCCAAACAGCATGCAAGTTGCGTGATAACCTAGCTGAGCCACATGTCATCTATTCACGCAGCACGCATATTAGCATCGCTGCGCCACGTGTCTTCATCCAATCAGCAAGTTGTCTGCATGTTAATGCCGCTGCGCCACATGTCATGCATGCAGCAACACGCAACATGCGTATTGTCTCGTGTCTCCTTACAAACGACAGACTTTGCTCCGGGAACAGCAGTCATTTATGGTGAGGATTGAGAGTTAGTGACGCGGGTGTATTAAATGATAGTGGGGATGGAGTCACGAGTGTATTAAATGTTGGTGGGGCTGAGGTTTGCTTTCATTCTATTGTTGAGAGTGGTAGGGTAATGGAGTGTTGAGACTAAGTGGTTTCATTCATTGGGTTGTATATTTTGAATTTGTTTAATAGTAAGAGACTCCATCCAAGCAGCATGCAGGTTGTGTGATAACCTAACTAAGCCACATGTCATCCATCCACGCGTGTTGCGTGTTAGTCTTGCTGCGCTACGTGTCTTCATCCAAGCAGCACGTTATCTATATGTTTATGTCATTGTGCCACGTGTCATGCATGCAGCAGCATGCAATATGCGTATTGCCCCGTGTCTCTTTGCAAGCAGCAGATTCTGTTCCGGAAACAGCAATCATTTATGGTGAGGGATAAGGATTGGTGCCGCGGGTGTATTAAATGGTGGTGGGGCTGGGGCTTGCTTTCATTCTATTATTGAGAGTGGTGGGGTAATAGAGTATTAAGACTGAGTGATTTCATTTATTGTGTTGTATGTTTTGAATTTGTTTAAGGCTGAGAATAAAATTAGAACATTTAAAATGGTACGTAATTATACATCTCTTGAAAATCATGTTTTCAATTATTTAGAATATCTTAATTATGTAAATTTATTGTTTTTGATTAATTTATTAGTATTTATTTGGTTAACATAAATTTAGTAATTTGTTATTATTTATTTGGATAATATTATTTTAAATGTACGGTTAAATATTAATGAATATTATTCTTTTTTTTTGTTAATTTTTAAATTAATAAATAAGACACATATTTTTTTTTAATT
This sequence comes from Arachis hypogaea, assembly GCF_003086295.3. Lineage (NCBI taxonomy): Eukaryota > Viridiplantae > Streptophyta > Magnoliopsida > Fabales > Fabaceae > Arachis > Arachis hypogaea. Next base: position 2,632,914 of record NC_092054.1, on the reverse strand, counting down.
TTTTGGTATAATATTGTGATTATGATTATGTTAAGTAAATTTTAATGATTAAATTGAAAAATAATAAAAATATTTATAAATGTTTAATTAATAAATTTAAATTAATATTATTTTATTTTAAAAAAATATTTCTAGTATAATATTTTATTTTATTTTTTGTTTCAAGATATTATGATTATAAATGTTTAATTAATAAATTCGAATTAATATTATTTTTATTTTATTTTCTGTTTTAATTAATAAAATGATGTTATAAATGTGAATAATAAGATATTTAAATTTGTTTAATTATTATTTATTTTATTTTCTGTTAAAAGAAGTTATTAATTTATTATTTTTGTTATTTATTAAATTAATTCTTTTTGTGGTTGAATTTTACCATGCTAATAAAAATCTTCTGCCCCGTAAGCGTGACCAGCCAGAGACGTGGCATCCGGCGGTTGACGATGCCTTATGAACCACCGGATTCTACCAGCCACTCTTATGGAAAGGTGGCAGCCGGAGACACATACGTTTGTCATGCTAGTGGGTGAGGTTACAGTGACACTGGAGGACATGTTACACTTATTTGGCCTACCAATTAATGGAGAGAGTGTGACTGGTTGGACCGATAGCAATCACGACTTCTTGGTCACCCAGAGCCTCGTAATATTGGATACTGAATCCCAAGTGAGCAGTTCCTCCAAAAGCTACATAAATCTTTCATGGGTTCGCCATATTAGAGACACACAGTCTTTGGATACATGGGAGTCTATTATACATTATATTAAGTGTCACATCTTCTGTCTGCTGGGTACCACCCTCTTCGTGGATAAGTCGACGGCATATGCTCATGCGAAGTATTTACCATTGCTCCAGAATTTTGATCAGATTGGCAATTACAGTTGGGGGTCAGCTTGCCTTGCGCACCTTTATAGGTCACTGTGTCGTGCATCACGGTACGATTGTAAGGAGATGGATGGGCCACTTAGTTGTTTGCTTGGGCGTGGGTGCGTATGCTGTGGCTGGCGCCCATTCTCCGACACCAGCTTGTGCCGGTTGAGATACCGGTGACACGCAGGTAACGTCATTATTTTATTGGAATTTGACTTGTATGCTATTTATGGTTTACTGGCAAGATGTAATTCAAACTATGTGAATAATGTTCTCTGTGTAGATGGAATCATCATCCACGGTCTCGAAAATGGATGTTTATGACGCAGGCGAACATTAGGCACGCACTCGACTTTATGGAAGAGATGAGTATGGGTTTTGAGGTTTTTTGTTATAATTTACGGTATTATTAACAATCTAATGCCCCTTGGAATATTTTGCAGTTTGTTTGCAGGCCGTATGTCGGCATCATCACTCCTGCTGAACTACATGGACACCTTGATGTCTGTGACACGGTGGGGCCATTGGTGTTATTCGAGTCAAATGGGTTCCTGCGGACCGAGTGGTTCGCCAGTACGGATATGCACAGTCCCCCCTCGGGCAACATAAGCCATACCAGTTCTCACCACAGACATTTGGGGAATACGATATCATCTATCGATTCCTTGACAGTAGTGGTCCTGTTCTTGATGATGCTTACATCCCAACCATCCCATCACAGTAGTCCTCACAATCCCACCGGGCATTGGGTGCTCAAAGTCCCACATCGAGTAGTATGGGATGCTTGATGTTGTATATAAGGAGAATGTTCTTTCCCCTTAACAGCTAGCTTTTAAGGTGTGGTTCCCCACTTTCCTTAGATACTTAACAATGGTATCAGAGCGTGGTTGTCGGCGCCATGGAAATGGCTACCTACCCAAGTCCCTAACAATACACCGGCCCTGAGAGCTGACAGCTTTTAAGGCGTGGTTTCCCACTTTCCTTAGATACCTAACAATGGTATCAGAGCGTGGTTGTCGGCGCCATGGAAAGGGTTACCTACCCAAGTCCCTAACAATACACCGGCCCTAAGAGCCGATAGCTTTTAAGGTGTGGTTTCCCACTTTCCTTAGATACTTAACAATGGTATCAGAGCATGGTTGTCGGCGCCATGGAAAGGGCTACCTACCCAAGTCCCTAACAATACACCGGCCCTGAGAGCCGATAGCTTTTAAGGCGTGGTTTCCCACTTTTCTTAGATACTTAACAATGGTATCAGAGCGTGGTTGTCGGCGCCATGGAAAGGGCTACCTACCCAAGTCCCTAACAATACACCGGCCCTGAGAGCCGATAGCTTTTAAGGCGTGGTTTCCCACTTTCCTTAGATACTTAACAATGGAATCAGAGCGTGGTTGTCGGCGCCATGGAAAGGGCTACCTACCCAAGTCCCTAACAATACACCGGCCCTGAGATTAAGGTGAATACCGAATACTGATAGACCGTAGCAAAGTGGCTACTGTTGGGTCAGTGTCGATAGAGTGAAGCCGCTGTGGACGTCGGCTCTCGGGGCCGGTGTATTGTTAGGGTCTTGGGTATTATGGATGCTCAAAGTCTCACATTGAGTAGTTTGGGATGCTTGATGTTGTATATAAGGAGAGTGGTTCTTCTCCCTTAACAGCTAGCTTTTAAGGCGTGGTTCGTCTCATCAACACCATCCACTAGCTACACCTGATAGTCGAGCCACTGTATGCATCAAGTTGCATATTCGGATCGATCGGGGTCGTATGAATGCATCACAATAGGCTCTGATCAGTTTGGACCTGAATGAGCCGACATAGGAGCATGTTGGCGAGTATATCCCTAGTCCTTCCACCCCAACAAGTGGGTCAGGTCCAGTAGAGGGACAGGCAGGTGTGTCGAGTCCAGTGGAGGGACACGCAGATGGAGGTTGGTCCAGTCTGTCCATCAACCAGGTTTACACCGTCAAGTGTTAAAAGGATAGCGAACAAGACGATGGGGTTTTCAAGAAGTCGTAAGCTGTTAGTCAAACTTTGTTTATTTCATCATTGTATTTGTTGTATTAGTTTTTAGTTTAATCGAACTTTATTTACTTCATCGTTGTATTTCTTGTTTTAATTTAGGGTTTCCTCGAAGTTTGTTTATTTCATCGTTGTATTTCTTGTTTTAATTTTCAGTTAGTCAAAGTTTGTTTAACTTCCCATTAGTCAAACTTTGTTTAACTTCATCGTTTTATTTGTTGTATTAACTTTCAGTTTGAGTCAAATTTATAATTGAATGCGTTATCTCAAATACATTAACTTAAAATTACATAGATATTGAAATCCATAATTGAACTACATTAACTGAAAATAACTACATTGAAATTTAACATTGAAATACATTGACTCAAATTACATAGATATTAAAAGTACTACATCTATGACCCTACAAACCACCATTGGAAATAAAATCCTATAAACCACCACTGCCACCAACCCCACTTGATCCAGCACGTTGAGGACATCTACTACGACTATGTCCCTGTCTCCCGCAAAGACGACATACCCGGGGACCACGCATTTTCAGCGAGTCAATTTGGGACGACCTTTTGACTTTTTTCTCAAGGCAGGATTCGCGACCATCGTCGGTCCCGGGTAATCAGGCCATGTCTCCGTGTCACCTAACGGAACAAACTCAACTCTATAGACCTTCTGAATCTCTGAAATCTTGTATATATCGCCGACATACACCTGTCAATCCAGTCGCTGGTTAGCACAGCACACAATAACATGGCGACATGGAATTCGCTCTACCTGAAAATTCCCACAATCGCACCTCCGTCGCGCAAGATCAACAACTAACACTTTTCCACTAGGCATTCCGCGCACCTCAAACACCTCGTTTCTTCTATCAAACCAGTGCACAACGATGTTACCTGCACGCTGCGTGTTTGCCTCTATCCGCTGAGTCTCAAACTTTGAGAAAGTAAATCCAGCACGCTTGCGCTAGTAAGCCTCAGTACTCTTACGTGTAAACAACTCGTTCAACCAATAATATGTTGCTCGAACTAGCACCAAGATAGGAAGATTTCGAGCACCCTTCAACACCAAATTAATGCACTCGGCAAGGTTCGTCGTCATGTGACCCCATCGATGTCCCTCGTCAAATGCCAACACCCACTGGGGACGTTCGATGTTGTCGCACCAACAAACATATGCCTCACCTCGTTCTTGCAACCTCCTATAGTTGACGTTGTACTCCTCCATTGTCCTTGAATACCCAATGTTGACCACAAGCTTTTGCAAGTTCAGAACTTCGAATTCCCTTAAGAAGTTGCTACCAATGTACCGAATACAAAACATCCACCATGCTCTCGGAGGTTTCCGATCACCTCCGCTACGATTTACTACGGCTCAAATTGACTCATGATGATTGGAGATTATACCCACGCCGTCTCTTCTTACAGCATGTGTTCGTAAATTACTGAGAAAAAAGTGTCACGCATCAGCAGTCTCACCCTCGACAATGGCAAAAGCAATCAGTACAATGTTTTGATTCCTATCTTGCGCAACTGCAACCAAAAGGCAATCTTTATATTTTCCATATAGGTGGGTCCCGTCAATCTGAACCAGCGGCTTGCAATATTTGAAAGCTCTTCTGCATGGATTAAAACTCAAGAATACCCGATGAAGTATCCTAACACCGTCCACCTCTTGACTCTCGTTATACAAGGGTCGTGTTTCTCTTTGGACTTGTGAACTAGGCATCTTTTGAACCATTGCCAAGAATCACAATGGCAAAACTTCGTAAGATTCTTTCCATCCATCAAAAACCTTGGCTATCGACTTCTGCTTTACCAGCCAAGCCTTCCGGTAACTAATAGTGTAGTTGAATCTTGTCTGGACTTCTGCAATTATAAATTTGATCTTTATGGATGGATCGGATTCAACCAATGGCTTCATAGCCTCAGCAATCGTGTTCGAGTCTAACTTGGAGTGATTTTGTGAGATTGTTCCCATGGAACACGTGTGCCTCCTGTTGTATCTCCGAATCTCCCAACAGGATTTCTTCTGTATCAAGCTTACTTGGATAAGCTAGTCGCGCCCACGTCCATAATCTTGCACTTTGCATAGAATGTCTATCGCTCGGATTCGTAAACAACGTAATCGACTCCCCTGGAGATAGTGTAACTCTGAATTGCCGCAATGACTGATTTTCTTGAACCGTATTCCATTCCGATTATAAACTTCCCATCCTCAGGATCAGCAACACCTATAAGAAAACGAATTTGTCGTTCATCGATCCGCTAAAACAAAATCAAGTAAACATACTATCAACTGCTCACATACCTATGTTTGCATATTCAAAAAACTCCGGTGCATTCATAGCGTCCAGATCCAAGCTACGCATAAAAGGTGGAACTTCTATCGGTTGACTAACTGCGGTTGGAACCACTAAAGTTTTCACCACTGCCTCACCTCCCCCATTGCCGTCCTCGTCCTCATCACCGGCTTCGTACGTAGCTTTGAACTCCTCATTGTTATCATCATTCATTCCCGAGTGCGCCTCAACTCTGTCATCTTGCACATCTGTGTCATGTTGAACCTCATCTGCAACAATATTCTCAAACTTAATGTATAACTCAATCCTAAGGTGTTGCACCTAAGTTTGCTGGTGAATATGAAACATCTGCTGAATACTAGTTTCGTTGACGATTGGCATAACCTCAAACCGTATCAGGCTGCCAAATAGGACAACCGGACTCCTGTAGAGAATGTTGGTCACCCTCTTTAAAATATCAACCTCTATGCTTTGGCAAAACCCGTACTATAGTTCCGCGAACGTTATAATGCACGAAACCACAAACGAAAATATATTTTTACACGCAAAGTTCATACCCTCATACGTATTTCGTACGACCTCACGTGGTAAACCACTATATTTACAGTGCCCTCCATCGTACCAACCCTGGAAGAAAATACTTCTCTCACGTTGCAACGCCATCCAACCAGCGCCTGCCACGTGTGCAACACGTAAGATGTGTGTTGCCTGCCATGCTGCCATGTGTGAATCACATTACTTGCGTGTTTAATGGATGGGCGCCACGTGGCAATACGTTACCTATGTGTTTCGTGAAATTGTGCCACATGTCCAACACGTGAATTGCGTGCTGAGTCAGCACGATAACTACATGTTGTGCCTGCATATCTGCAACATCTATACACTCAAAATCTTTATTTTCAGGTAAAGTTCACCTTTAAAAGCCATATTAAAATTCTTTAGTCTGTAGTAAAAATTTTAAAAAAATATATATATTATATATATTCTTAATTTAATTCCAACAACCCTTTATGTTAGTATGTGCCAATTTCGAAGGAAGTGCCTTGTCTACATAGCCATTAGCCCATATGTTCAGTAACATTTGGCCATGCCACGCCTCAAAACATTTCCAAATGTTATCTAACAAAAATGATGAGATATGTTAGTATTTATACACCTAAAATTAAAGGATTAATAAGAATAGATTTATTTTATTCAATTTCATCTTTTATTTGAGTTCATTTCAATTTAGAGAGTTTAAAATGAAATTTGATTTTATTCAAATAAAATAGTCAAATGATAGTCTACTTACAAAATAGTCAAATAATTTTATTAAAAATTAATGAGCACCTAATATTTTCTTTTTATTAATAAATGATCCATTAGAGTGATAGATATTTCTTATTTTTTATAAGTAGTCTTAAATACAAAGTTATCAGGATTAAGAGAGCCAAATTTCTTGTAAGATCTTCAATGTTCTAATAGATTAACACAAATAAGAACATGTTTAAAGATTAATTTTTTGCATATTATTTGAACAATTCAAATTGGTTAGCTTTACTTTCAATTTTTGAATAACCAAACTCTCTCTAAAGTCCAAGCACTAGCTCCAAAAAAAAAAAAAAACCAAAACGAACCCAGCAGATTATTTAAGTAAGTCAGTTTATGCACGTAAAGTGTTGGTCTAGTGGTCATCATATATAGGGTTGGCAATGGGTAGGGTAGGGTATGGTTTGGACCCTATTCTAATCTTATCCGCGGGTTGAGAATCTCTCAACTCTAACTCTATCCGCACCATAAAGTTCTAAACTCTACCCTATCCTATCCTACCTGCAAAAATATCAAATTTTTTCAAAGTAAATGTAAAATTCAATTATTTCGAATTTTATACATATTAATAACATAAAAAATAAAAAATTAATGCTTTAAATTACTTAATTAACTAATTAGTTTAGTGGTTGTTCACTTATTGTAAGTCATTACATAAGGAATGTTGTAGGTTTTTTTTTTTTTTTGGTGACTAAAGGTTGTGGGTTTAACTTTTACTTCCTTCACTATATATCTAATTTTTATAAAATATGTGTTATATATGAGGTGCAAGTAAAATAGGATAGGGTATATCTTAAACTCGTATTCTACCTTACCTGCAGACATACCCGAATCTTACCCTACCCGAACGGATTGGATATCCGTGGGTAGGGTATAAATTGCCAACCCTAATCATATATGTCTTACAACAAGTATATTTAGATTTGGATTCAAGATTTGATTAGACCAAATAATAGATAAAACTTTTAAATATTGTATGTGTAAGTATAATATGAGTAAATTTGTAATACCTAAAATTAAAGACGGTCTAATTTATGTGATAAAAAATTTAAATTAAATAAAAAGAAAGATAAAAATGAATATTCGAAGGAAAAATAAGATGAATCTGCTATGGAGAAAGCCCACTTGCAAGTAATAATGTTTTAGTCTCAAGTCATAAAAAATATCTATAACTAATTTATACATGTAGATTGTAGTGAAACATTATTGATTAGTTTTTTACAGTGTTACCGTTAGTGATGGATTATACATTTATACTCTTTTCATGGGTGACATTTATCTAAGGATAAAAGCTTTATGTATACTATATTCTACACATATGTATGAAAAAAAATATTTGTATTATTTTTTACAGAATGAAAAAAGAAATATATGATTTATTTATAATTTTTAAAAAATATTTATTTTTATTAATTAATAAAGTATAAATATTCATCGCTTTGACTTAAGAAATTCTAATTAATATTTTTTCTAATTCTAAAACTTTTAATTAGGTTCATATATTAAATAAATCTTTCTTCTAGAAATAACTAATAATCATTTCATAAAATTCTTGGGTAGTTTAAATAAATTTATACATTTAGACATTACAAAATTCAGAAAAGAAACTATTAAATTATTTACAAATGTAAAAGATTTTAGAATATGAAATTGTTCTAAGGACTTGGTCACTTGATGATTAAAAAAATTTACTAAAATGTATGGACTTAAAATGATCTATAAAGATTTGATTCAAATTTGATTTGATCAAAGGCTTTACAAACAATTGACATTATTTTTTACAATTTCATTATGTAGATAATAAATAATGTGAATAACATAAATAATGGGTTGCACTCTTAGGTTCAATAATCATGAAAAAAATATCTCAACCTAATTACTTATCTTTATTTTTAATATCACTTTCACCTTTTATCTTCTCCATTTTATATTTTCACTTCCACTTACACTACACCCTAATTCATGACAACTAACCATTTTACCACCGTCTCCCCTACCTGTCACACTGCTCATCGTCGCCAACAACGAAGCTTCTCAGCACTGTCTTCGTCCGCCATCGTCACAACGAAGCCACTTTCTCCTTTTCTGTTCCGTCGCTGCTTCAATGCTGCACCTCTGCTCCTGCCATCACTTCTCCTCTTCCAACAGGACAACAGGATGCAAGTCCCGTGCCATCGCTGCCCCTCGCGAACTCTGTTCCGCGCGTCCTCCTCAACACCGCCGCCGCCTTGACCCAGTTCCACGCGTCGTTGCTGCCAGCGCCTCGACGTGAATTATGAGCGACGTCCTTCCAAAGCAGCGCCAATCGTCCTTCCTGCTGCGCGTCTTCAACGGTCAAGTCTGACCCAGTCTGTCACTGCGCTGCCACCCTCCCCACCGTGAGTCTCCTGTGCCCTATTTTTATCGCGTTTGTATTTATTTCTCTTTTCAAACCATAATGATTAAAAGAATGTTTTTTTTTTTTTAGTTTAATGGATATCTTTTCTAAGTTATATGGATGTTTCTTTATTTTTAGATGGATGTTTCTTCGAGTTATATGTGTTAGAAACAAGAGACTAAACTGGAGAAATAATTTATATGTTATTGAGTGTATTCAAGTTGTCTGGAATGATACAATATAAAAGGGTATTTATAGGTACTAAGAGAATCGTAATAATAAAGACGTAATCTCCTATAATAAATATTCAGATATACTAAATAATACTAATTGATCTTAATTGATCCTAATTATATTCTAACATCCCTCCTCAAACTCAAGTGACAACTTGAGTTTGAAACTTATTTAAAACAATGAAATAAAAAGAAAAAAATTGCATAAACTGATAAAACGGGTGCAGACGGAACTGTCGGAAGGAAACGCAGATGGAACATCCGCTTGTCTGAATAAAGCGCAGATGGAACTGCCACTAGTCTGAAGGAAGCGCAGACGGAACTGCCGCTTGTCTGAAGGAAGCGCAGACGGAACTGCCGCTATCTGAAGGAAGTGCAGACGGAACTGTCGAAAAGAAATGCAGATGGAACTGCCACAAGAAAACACAGACAAAACGCAGACGGAACTGTCATGAAAAAACACAGACGCAACTGCCACGAGAGAACACAAACGGAATTTTCACGAGAGAACGCAGATGTAACTGCCATGAGAGAACGCAGATGGAACTGTCGAAAACTATATGATTTCTTCATGAGAATAGGTAAGCAGCGGATGACAATGGTGTTTGATCATTCAACTCAAAATAGGCTAGTCGGTGAGGTGAAAAAGCATCAAAGGAGTGACAAAAGGGAAAAAAGTATGGCATAGAAAAAAAATACAAAAACTACGGTGATTTCACCGTAAGGAAAACAACATATTCTCTTTAAGGAGGATACTATGGCTCTCATACCATGTTAGAAATAAGAGACTAAACTGGAGAAATTATGGTATATTATTGAGTATGTATTCAAGTTGTCTGTTCAAGTTGTCTGGAATGATACAATATAAAAAGGTATTTATAGGTACTAAGAGAATCGTAATAATAAAGACGTAATCTCCTATAATAAATATTCAGATATACTAAATAATACTAATTGATCTTAATTGATCCTAATTATATTCTAACAATATGCATGTTTTTTATTTTGGGTGGATGTTTCTTTTAGTTAAATGGATGTTTTTTTTTCATAGGAATCACGGTACAGCATCGGCAACGCCACATAAATCATGGTACAACAGTAACGGTGTCACGGTAATCGACGGCGATGGCGTCACTTCCTTGGCTTGTTCATGCACTTGCGACATGGATGACGAGAAGGAAAGGATGCGTACCTCACGTCAAAACTATCACCGGCGGCGACAGCGCATTGCGGCAACGACGGATATCCGGCAGCATGAGCGGCAGAAGGTTGAGTCGATGATAGAAAATGTAGACATGCTGTGAGAGAATGTAGTGAAGGTTACATTGTGTGTAATCTTAATAATTCAAAAATCCTAATTATTCTTAATTAATGTAAAATTTGACTTTTACATTTAATTTAAAATAAATTTTTTATTCTATTGTTGTTCAATGTGAGTATTGTTCTCGGGTATTTTCTCTATTTCTTATATCTAGTAAAAATTATGTTTTCTATAAGGATTATGTTAGGTAACTAATAATTTTATTGGACAACATAAACAACGGATCTTAAAAATGGTCAAATTCAAGTAAAACACACTACGTTCTAAAATATTCACATAAATCATAATTTTAGAATAACTATTCGCACACCTAATAAATTAAACATCTAATATATCTATTATTCACATTATTTAATATTTTCATTATTTATCTATATTTTTCCTTTTCATAATTCATATACGTGTGAGTCCACGTCACGAAGTTACGTATTGATTTTACCTTTTTCTTTCTACAATTTTATTTCTCTTGTTATAAAATCAAGGGGTTGTTGGTGTCCATTTAAAATTATATGAATTAAAATATTCGACAAATAAAAAAAAAAAGGGATTATACGAAGTGAGTGGTATCACACCAGTGCCACCAATCTACATATATTCTTGAAATACATCAATGGTGATTTTATTTTTTCTTTATGCGGTACAACTTCCATAGCACTAATGATTAAGAATTAACAACTTATTTCCATATTAGGTTCTCTCACGGGCCATATTTGACGGTTTTTTTATTTAAATAAAATAAATTTTTTATTTATCAATTTAAATCAAAATATAAAAATTATTAATTGTGCTTTCGCTGATAAAAACAAAAACAAAAATAAACATTATAATATTTACGCTCACAGTTAGGGTCAGGGATGGTAAAACGAGTTGAATCCGTCGGGCCAACTCGCTAGGATTTGAAATTCGCCAAATTAAAAAAATTCGCCAAACTCGCACCGCCAAAATTGACGGATTTTGACGGAACGGGACGGGTCGGTCCGCCGAGCTGAAGATTTTTATTTTTTTTATTAAATAAAAGAGTGATTACTATTATAAAATTAATAATTATAGAATTTTCAAACACTTTTTTTTGTTTTTGTTTTTATTCTTCTTTTAATTATTAATTTAAAATAAAAATAGTTCTATTAACAAATATTATTTTGAACAATTTTATTGAAGTTAAAAAAAAAAGATAATAAAAAAATTATATTATAATTTAAATATTTTTTATTTGTATTTAATTTTTTCATTATTATTTTTTAGTTAATTTTAATGAATTTTATTTCAAAAAAAAAATCAAGCGGGCTAGCCCGCCAATTCGCTATAAAGGGAGACGGACTAACATTTTAAATCCATTTTAATTGGCGGGACGGGCCAGCCCGCCCCGTTTATGGGGCGGCCCTAGGCAGGGCGGGAGATTAGAGCGAACCGACCCGCTTTACCACCCATACTCACAGTGAAAACAACACTAAATTCATTAATATTTTTTCTATTTGCACGTAAACAATTTTCTTTCTCTTCTCTTTTGTCCATTTTTTGGTGGGAGTGATAGAAAAAATAGAAGAGAAAAATTGTTTCATTTTCGCTAACAATAATAGCAAAAATGTAAAAAAAATTCAGTGTAACGTAAATAATATAATTTTTATTTTTACTTTTTTATTAGCAAAATACAAATAAATTTTTAAAACAATATTTAAATAAATAAATAATTTATTTTATTTAAATAAAAAATCCCCATATTTGAATTTCAATTTTAATGGAATCACTGTAATCCATTAAAAGTTTGATCCATTATTTGAGCAATCTTTTTATGTTCATGATAACGTTGATCATGTGTTGAAGATGATGATTACGACGATGACAACTTTTTTATATCAATTTGTTGAAAATTTTATCTTCACTAGTTTGAAGTTTTAAGAGAGCGCACGCACACACATATATATTCTTTCTTTTCTATAATTTTTTTTTGAAAAAGTATATGTAGATAATGAAAATATTAAATAATGTAAATAATAGATATATTGGATATTTAATTTATTAGGTGTTCAGATATTTAACTTATTAAGTATGCAAATAGTTATTTTAATATTAAAATTTAGATTAATAATTTAAAATGTAATATATTTTACTTGAATTAGATCAATTTTAAAATCTATTATTTATTTATTTAAAAAAGTCATTAGTTACTTAGCATATTTTTTTTTTATCAATTGGTAACTGTCCAAAGCTTAAGAAATTTATGATAGTAATGGTGTAGTTATGCGTGAAGACAAAAGAGTAGATGCTGTTTTCTGCTCTTAATTATTTGTTTGAAAAATAAATTAATTTTTTATAATTTAAAAATTCTTAATTATTATTAATTAATAATTGGTGTTGAGACACTACAACAAACCCGGCAGATGGCGGCGGGTGTTTTGCGGCGGTTGACCTTTAACCGCTCCAAAATTGGAATTAGCGGCGGTTGATGCGGCGGCTGCTCTGGGTGTTGGTAGTCGTTTGTCTTTTAGCGGCGGTTTTTTTGGTAACCGCCGCTAATTGTACACAATCGGCGGAAGATGCTGATCCACTGTTTGCTGTTTAGCGGCGATTACAGTCGAACCGCCGCCATCTTGTAACATTTATATTAACTTCGATATTCGGACGTTATAACTTTTTACAGGCTAACAGAGTACGGACTACTTAATTTCTCGCTAATTTCTTGACCCTCGTAATACAAAAATGTTGTCTTTCATAAAATATAGAGTTTTCCGTTAGTAATTAAATTGAGTTTGCCTGTATTTTAATTTGTGATATATTCTAATAAGTTTATTTTCACAAATACGTTTCATGTTAAGGGAACATCAACCGTATCACTTGTTTTACGTTAGAAAAAGTTTAGTTTAATAATATATTTAATGAGGTGAACAATCTTAAAAATGAGATTTTTCCTTTTAGTATAAGAACTTCTATGTTTGTATTCAGGCATAACTATAAAAGAAATAGTTAAAGTATGTATAAATTAATGCTAATTTCAAATTAGCATGTGTTTATAATAGGCTTCTTCGAACTTAGATCCTACTAATCATAAATCAATTAATTGTAAATGTAGTGAAATAGGTCACACTGCAATCCAACTATTAAATTAAAGGACACAATGTAGTTTGTTTAATTAAAAGGTCAGTTTTTCTCGTCAACATCATATTCACCCGGCCAGAAAAATTCAGTCAGGAATCTACTGGCTTCACGTGACACAGGATGTGATAGGTCATCTCCAAACCATTGTTTTTTGTTCAGATTGAAGCGCTGTTTTGCAACATGTACGCCATCTTCTACTTGTTGGTCATCTGAAGTTTTATTGTCTTCTTCCGACACCTTATTCAGGTCAAACTGCATGGACATGTTAGTGCCAGTGGATGAGATTTTGTCTAAATTGTCTGCTGAATCAATGTCTGCCCCATCTAGAGTGTCGTTAACTACCTCGCCTGAATATTCAGCTAGAACTGATAATATGAATCCGCATACAACATTATTAGTATAATCAGAATATGCCAATAACTTCCAAGTCATTACATAGTACTTTAGGAAAAAAAATGGTTCGTGTAATTTATTAAGACAGGATTCAAAACTAAACAAAAATAAACAACAGTTACCATCTCCTTTGTTGACCGTTTGGGAAGATTCTTTGGAAAAAAGCTATGTAATTTGCAATTCTATAAATTTCATTTCCTTCTGTGATGCAATATCCAACTCAACTGAATGCTTGTTTGTAAAGCGCATCTATATAATAAAATTCATAGTTCATTATCTTTTTCGGTCAACACTGTGTCTGTATTAAGAACTTTGTATATAATATATTTTTTTAACCTTTAGTTCAGTAAGTACATCTTCAGAGCTCTTTCCAGAAGCACATGTCACAAAAACATATCCAAATTTCTTCTCATACATTGATCCCCATTCATAGAGTTCCTACAAATAAAGAAGGTTGACATTGCAAATATTAACGCAGCAATTTTGTTATTATATTTCAACTTTACATATGTATTGATCAAATATAGTTTAAGACAAGTTTAATAGGGTATGCTTGATGAACAAACCTGCATTGTAGATTCGTTAGCCATTTCCAAGTATTCATTGAAACAAGAGCGTCCTGAAATAGCCTCCAACCAACACCAGACATTCAGTTTGCGAAACCATATCTCTCTAGCAACAGAAATTGCATGTTCTAATGAAGAGAATGGCGAGGCCATAGCCATCTCTTTAGCGAATGTTGTGCTTGCACAGCATGATGAAAAGTCCTTCATTTTCCTTTGCCCTGTTATGCTATCATGTTATGTGCAATAATATTCAGTAGTGACAACAACTTTAGCATTTATTATATCTAATAGTTTGCAAATTATGATAAAAACGAACATATCTCTTCATTGTAAGCTAAAAATTTCCAACAAAATCATAAAAAAATTGGAAAGCTACTTTTATTTATTCAAACCCACTATTCTTAGATTTAGTTGAATTTCGAAAATACCACTCGTGCTATAACTACCAATCTACATACGCCATGAACATTAAGCCACACATTGATCATAAAAAGACTGTTGTTAACAATCGTCGATATTCTCATCTGCATTGTCTGCGGGGTCTTCTACATCATCATCCCTGGTCAACTGCAAGTCTCCAATGTCACCTGCCTCTGAAAAGTTCAACCCTGGTTGTGGAGAAAAACCAACTTCAGCTACTTCATTCTCTTCCCCCATGTCATACAAGTCTCGTGGCTTGACATGAACCACTATACTCCATGCTTTATCTACTTCATCATCCACATAGTAGACAAGATGGGCCTCTGATGCCAATATGTACGGCTCATGGTCTTCTTGATCACCGGTGTGTATCGAACGAGAGAAGTTAACACTAGTCAGACCCAAGTGATCTTGTTTTAAACCCCTACTAGTAGTCGTGTCCGCCCAAACACACTTAAACAACACGACTGAGAATCGACAACTGTAATTCAACTCAATTATGTCTACTATTTTGCCATAGTATGGAACACTACCGACAGCCACTTTGTTGTCACGCATGCTTGCATAACTTCGTGTATTAGACGAGACATATACTCCACTATTTTGGGTTTTCATTCCTTCTTCCTTTTCCATAGTTCTAAACTTATAACCGTTGATATTGTATGCCCCGTAACGTGTTGCTTGAAGTATCGGTCCACATGCAAGCCATTTAATCTCGTCTGGATACTGTGTGCTCTCCATCGGAACCTGCTATCATATAACAATCATTCTTAAATTCATGATTTATCGTTTTATTATAGTTAATGTTTGTAGCTATCGAGGCATTTGGCATAATGCATTTTATATTTGCTCACCTGTTGCTTGAACCACCGAACAAATTCCTTGTGGACAATGCTGTCTATTTTCGACTGCGACCTTGTTTGATCTCGTAGCTTTCTCTTTGTTTTAGCTCTAAATGAACTACATAGAATTGCAGAACATTATTCGCAAATAGTGCACAGGTTATATGATAAATATTCGAGGTTTGAATCAGAACGTAAGATTACTTACTCAATAAAGTCAGTAACAACCTCGCAGTTGACTAGCACGTGACGATGTGCTTGCAGTCGTTCCATCTGACTCAGCTTAAAATATGTTGCAGTCCCTATCGCCTTTCCAACTTTTGGAAACATGGTTTCATACGCATTAGGGAGTACTCCGCTAGGTTGATCGTCAACTCGCACCGGTCGATTCATTCTAGTCTCAATGTTATCCAGATATCTAGAACAGAAAGTTAGGATTTCCTCCGATAAGTACCCCTCCGCAATAGAGCCTTCTGCTTGAGCCCTGTTGCGCACATACTGCTTCAAACGGCCCAGATACCTTTCAAATAAAACCAATTCGTATGCTCAGGATCATAATTTGTGCACAAATGCATGTTATAGATATGGTTATATACACACTAACCTCTCTATCGGATACATCCACCGATAATGCACTGGGCCACCAAGTTTTACTTCTTCAACAAGATGAACGATCAGGTGTACCATGACCGTGAAGAACGAAGGGGGAAAAATCATTTCCATACAACACAGGGTATGAACAACATGATTTTGGAGTTCATCAAGCTGTAAAGGGTTTATGGCTTTCCCGCAGAGTGCTCGAAAAAATGATGAAAGATCGGCAATTACGCTGTCCACAGGGGCAGGCAGTGCATTCTTAACCAGAATTGGAAGTAAATGCTCCATCAGAATGTGACAATCATGACTTTTCAACCCAGCCAACTTACGCTGTCGCAAGTCAACACAACGCGTAACGTTGCTAACATAACCATCTGGAAAGACAACTTTCTGGAGAGTCTTCAGGAATGTATCCTTCTGTGATTTTGACATTGTAAATATTGCAGAAGGATATTTCCCACCATCGCGCGGCCACAACTCTGGCCTTATACCCATGCATTGTAAATCCTTTCGAGCTTTCAGATTATCCTTTGACTTGGCACTATCATTTAATACCGTGAACACTACGTTATCGCAGACATTTTTCTCTATGTGCATCACATCGAGGTTGTGACGTAGCATATTATCTTCCCAGTATGGGAGTTCAAAGAAAACACTCTTCTTCTTCCAATTTGAGTCAAACTGGTTGGCATCTTCACCACTACGTCTTTTATGTCCTATCACGTTTGGAACCTTTCCGTATGACACGTGAATATATGATTGTTGCATCAAGATATCTGTTCCAGACAACATCTTCGGAGGATCCCTGTTCTCTACTTGGCCATCAAATCTTACCTGGTCTTGTCTAAATTTATGAGCTTGATTCAGAAATCGACGATGACCCATGAAACACCATTTTTGACTAAATGTGAGTCGCTGTGCCCTAGCATCCAAATTACAGGTAGGACATGCTAAGCCGCTGTGCGTATTCCACCCAGATAAGTTTCCCAATCCTGGAAAATCGCTAATAGTCCAAGTCAATGCCGCATACAGCTTGAAGGTGCATTGGGTATGAGCATCGTATGTTTCAATGCCTTCCCATACTTGCTTCAACTCATCAATCAAGGGCTGCAGGTAAATATCTATATCATTACCTGGCATTTTAGGACCAGGAATAATCATGGATAGAATGAAAGAGGTCTGACTCATACAAAGCCATGGAGGAAAGTTGTACGGGATAAGAATCACCGGCCAAACGGAATACTTTGTGCTCATGTTTCCAAAAGGATTAAATCCATCGCTAGCCAAGGCCAGGCGAACACTACGCGGATCCGATGAAAAAGCAGTATGCTTTGCATCAAACTTTTTCCATGCTTCAGCGTCCTTCGGATGCCTTAACAATCCGTCGTTGTTGTGACCCTCCTTATGCCATAACATGTCTTTAGATGTCTTGCTGCACATGAATAAACCAGAAAAAATGAAAAGAAAGAACAAAATTTACAGTTTGAATAATATTAAATATATTTACTTTATTTTTAATAAATTATTTAATATTTGTTTCAATTGACCCAAGGAGGTTGAAGGTACTCAATTTTACTGGGCTAATAAAGGGGCTTTCTTATGAAAGAAGAATAACTCCCCTTGAGGGAGAACTTATTTCACGGGACTGCCTAAAGAGAGTCCTAATGTAAAAAAAACTAAGTATCTTAATGAAGCAGAAAATCCTTAGGTGCTTTTTATTTAGCCCTATTGGCAGACTATGACCAATTGGATGGTTAGAGAACAGGGCTCCCCATCGAACTTTCTTTCGGCCTTCCTTTTGCCAGCAATGGTGATCTCTCATGACTCTTAACAATTCTCATTGTCTCGAAGTTAGCTGCTTGGAATGAGGGAAAGTTTGGTTTTTGATTTTGATGCATATTAAGCCTTAATCTTCCAACTGTTTGTGTAAAAAAGTTGTGGTGTCTTCTATTATGTAAACAAATTTGGATTTTGATGCATGTTAAGTCTTATTCCACCAACTGTTTGTGATAATGTCAAAGACACCAAATGTGCTGATAGAAAAGTGCTCTGCTTTTAGTTTAGTTTCTATAATCTGTACACTTCCATTGTAACATCCCATAAGTGGTACAAAATATTATGAGGATATGGTTGTTAGAATTACCTTGCACGTTGCTTATCTCTTGAATGGATAGATAGAATAGTGGATTAGACTACTTTATTCTTAGTAATTCTGATAGTACTTTGCTGACTGTGTGGAATTGCTCTTTCTAAGTTTATATACTCTCTTTCTCGTTAAGAAGACTTTGCAAAAATTTGTATGTGGTTTTTTTTTATTGAATTAGTGTTCCTCTGACAGAAAATTAGATTCAAGGTGAATTCTACGGGGGCTAAATTTTACCAAATTTATTTTTCAGATTAAATTTTAGCTATTTAAAAATGACTTATTTTTTTTTTATAATTAAATATTTTTAAAAGTTTTTTTGCAAACTAGACATCACCTTTTAGGCACCATAGGAATCACCTGGTTTGAATGAAAAATCAATTACCGAACTTCTTCTTTTCCTGTGACATCAAAATTCACATGAATATATACTTTGCAGAAAGCGAGGAAGAGAAGATAGATAGAGAGTTTGCTGTATTGCTGGATGCTTGTTTAAATACGGTGAGACCCATTTACTAAGAAATTTACTTATGTTTGAACACACACATATTCAGAAAACTGTGAATAACATATCATAAATGGTGTGCTCCAAATCACAATCCTTCCTTAACTACCTTTGTTTGCAATCTTTGATTATATTTTTTTCTCAAGCACTTCTCATCCGATTTAAAATCTTGTTAGGAAGCTCATCTTGTGTGCTCCCTTCTACGGTTGTCGTGTTGTAAAATCTATGGTGACATTTTAATATGCAAAATTTCAATAATAGATGTGATTTTTATTTAAGGCATGTAATTTGTGTAGTTACACTGAATTTTTAAATTAATTACATTTGTATCATTGGCTTTTGGTATGTTTTTACTCTCTAATAAGGGTTAGTAGTTTGCTTGAAGGTTTGAAAATATGCCTAAGAAACCGCGGTACAACTGTATCTCCAACGCTGCCACTGAACATGTTGCTGAGACTGCCGAAAGTTCTTCGGAGGATGAAGATTATGATCCCGAGGCTGATGAGGTTGACTCATGGGATGATTACGTTGATGACTTATATGCTGAAGAAGAAGCTGTACCCCGGAACAAGTCCAACGGTCGCAAGAATACAGATTATTGGAATGTTGTTGTAAGCGGTAAAATATCTGTCATTGGTCTGCATTGTTTAATCATAATTGGATGGACTTTGTTTTTTTTTTTTTATTTTAAGGTAACACTAATGCAATTAATCCTTCTATTTTGTTTCTTAGATGATGGCATCACAAGAACGATGAGTTTGAGCGTCAGAGAGGCCATAGTTCTTCCACCTAGCAGAAAAATACTTTTGGAGTTTAATGAAGAGTTGCAACCGATCGGTCAGGCAGCTGGATTATTGAGTGGGTTTCTAGGGAATCTGGGTGATGACTTTCAACATTTTCCCATCAATGAAGACAGTTGGAAGACAATGGACAAAGCTTTAAAGGAACATGCATATGAGACAATTAAGGTATGATATTAAAATTTAGAATTTATTATGTTAATTAAAATCAGATCAAATTCTTACTTTTGCATTTGTGGACGTGCATCACATTGTGTCTCAAACTTTTAGCGCACCTTCCTGTATGAGGAGGATGACAAGGGAAAAATAAAGCGGGTAATGATTAAAAGGTTGGGAAAAATCTGGAAGGAAGCAAGAAACCACTTGTTTCACAAGGTTTACGACGAGAAAGAGAGTTTCGAAGTAAATGCCAAGCGTAACCCATCAGGAATAGATGCACAACAATAGAGATGGTTCATTAACTATCGTTTGAAGGAATCTACAAAGGTAAGTAATATTAAATTGGTACTCCATTTAATGTTGCAGTTTTTAACATTTTTTATACCTGAATAAAATATTTATAGAAAGTGGTATAATTAAAGAGCCAAAAATCTCTCGAATTAGTTTCAAAGATTAAAAAATAAAATCTGTGACACTATGAAGGCATCATTACTTTATACAATTCATTGCATGATAAAATGTATTTGTGTATTTATGTATAGAAAATGTGCAAACAAAATTCTCAGAATCGGTCGAAGCAACTATATACACACACTGGGGGCTCTAAGACAACAGCAAGACTAAGGGATGAAGAGGTAATTATGTGTGTATTATGTTTGATACATATATTTTTGCTTTGTTATATTCTTTTGTAAGATGTATGATTGGGCAAATTTTTTATGTGGTTGTAGGAGAAAAAACAGCAAAGACGCATCAGCAGAGGAGAGATGTTTATTATGACTCATAAAAAAAGGGATGGCTCATATATGAATGATGATGCGCGTGTTGTTGGAGTAAGTAGTGGTTAAGAATGATTTACATGTGTTACTCTATTCATGTTGCTAACTTCAAAAACACTTAAACTTAACTCTGGTATGTGTGTAGGAAGCGATTGAGAGTATCGAGAGCCAAGGTGAAACCTCGAAGGAGATTTCTGCTACTGATTCACTTGCGCAAGTCCTTGGAAAGGAGCATTCAGGACGAGTTCGGGGGTTAGGTTTTGGACCATGTCCAAGCGAAATTATTCATAATACTCCACAATCGACCCCTAGAGTGCAAATTGAGGAGTATCAGAGAGAGCTTACAGAATTGAAGGAAGTGGCAGCAGAACAAAAGGCGGAGATTACAGAATTGAAGGCAGAAAAAGCAGAAGACAAGGCAAAGATACAGATCATGGAGAACCTGGTGAAATACATCTTACAACAGCAAGGACATACTTTGCCACTTGAAATTGATGCACAGCTTAAGTCATTGGGGGGTGGAGCAGAATAGGGATCTTAATTGCAATTTCTTTTCCTTTGTGAATAGTATACTTTGAGAAGTATTTGTTATTAACTATTTTCGTTTGTGATATAAGTCAATTATTTTTTTGAGCAGAATAGAATTCCACTTCATTGTGTTTTAAATCAATTATTTTTTTTTACTGTAGTTGCAAACATAATCCGTTAATTTTATACGTAACATTATATATTTAAAAGATTTGTTAAATATTGATGGTGATATGAAAACACAATTCAAATAATCAATTTAAATCAAAACAAAATTGAAGTTTTAGCGGCGGTTACTATAGGACGACGCAATAGCCTGAAATTTTAACAAAATTAAATAGCGGCGGTTATCTAACCGCCGCGACATTTGCGTAAAATTAGTTCTGGAAGATAGCGGCGGTTCCTAACCGCTGCGAAATGTTGTCGACGCTAAAAACAGATTTGCAGCGGTTATTCCGGCGGTTGTTAAAAACCGCCGCTAAAGGTTTACCAGCGCCCTTACTAGCAGCGGTCAGACAACCGTTGCAAAATGTCTAGCGGCGGTCAAAAAACCGCCGCCATCCATGATTCCAACCGCCGCCATCTGCCGGGTTTGTAGTGAGAGTATTTTTTATTTATTCATTAGTTGTGAATTTATTCGATAGATATAGTGTGTTTGGATACTTATTACTTCTAATAGATTATAAATTGTTCCAAATATTTTAAAACAATATTATGAAAATTAGACTGAAATGCCTCAAAGAAAAGAAGAGGAGAAGAATTGGTTGATTAGTTTTTTTTTTTGTTATATAAAATATTTGGTTAAAAAAATAAAAGGACCTTCAAAAATTAAGACTTGAGTATAGTGAAAATTATTAATAAGTCGGAGTAGAATAGTGTTGACTCTTATGGTTATTAATAATAATATCAGAGATGACTAAAAATTTAATTTTTTTAATATATTTATTTATGCTTTTAATTTTTGTTGAATTATTTTTGATGTTCTATCATATTGTATTCAGCTCTTTACTTTAAAAAAAAATTAATCTAAACTGTCCTTTTTTTTTTTATGTTCTTCATTCCTAGTGGAATTTTAGAGATATGTTCATTTGTATGGCAAAAATTATATTCTTGTTTCATCGTGATTACCTTTAATTAAAACATATAAGATGAGAAATTAGATTGAATTTATTGAGAGATTTTTATATCCACTCATTTATAAACTAACGAAAAATAATTAGTTAGTTTAATTATCTGGGCAAAACTAATGCCCAAATTGTCACAAAAAGATTAGAGAATTTTAAATAAAGTTGTGTCTAAAAATACTAATAAAATACATAATTTATAAATAAATGATGACATTTTATTTTTTATTTTTTTATTATTTTTATTATAAATTTTTTTGTACATAAAAAAATAAATTAAATTTTTATAATTTATTTTATTATTAAATTAAATATAAAAATATTAATTTTTATATTTTTATTTTTTATATTTTATCACAATATTTTATCTTATTTTATTTTTATAATAATTAAAATTATGATTAAATAAGCATAATTTAGTAATTATCTAACAGTATTTTTTTCTATGACCAATCTGGTCAATAAGATGATAACTTATAATTACACCAAGAAGGAAAGAAGAATTTTTTGACAAGAAGGTGGTTAAATAAATATTCTTCACACCAATAAGACAATTCCACATGCTTTATAAAAATTTATATATTTTTAAAAGAAAAATATCATAGGCAACATCCCATTTAATTATTATTTCCAAAGGCATGTTTTCTTTTAAGTATATGATCACATTCTCTGAATCTCTTGTGCAGCATTTAATTATTATTTCCAAAGGCGTTCATTTTTTTTTTCAGATAAGTAGATATTATTTGTTGATCGCCACAGATAAGTATTTTTTATTTTTTTTAGAATTTATTGTACAAACTAAAGAATTAAGAAAGAAATGAGTATTTTAAAAATATAACTTACAAAATTATGAAACAAAAAAAAATATTCTTAATTTTGCATGTTATATAAGCAAAATCATAGTGAAAGATATTTTAATCATAAATTTTAATAAAAAATATTTTTATTTGTATTTAAATAAAATAAAAAGTAAAACTAATACAAATTGAAATTTAAATTTTTTTATTCTAAATCAAATTTATTTGTAAAATTGTATTTTTATAAATCTATAACTTTAAACTACTCATTTTAATTTTAAAATAATTTATTTAATATATAATTTTTTAAGGTGGCATAAGAATTTAAACTTAAAAATTTACGATAACAAATAATTATAATAAAATAAAGTAAGAATACTAATTAAATTTATGCAATTATGATTTTGAAAATAATTAAAGCATAACATTAGTTAAATTACTATTTAATTTGTAAAATAAATATAGTACAACAAATGTTTAGATATTATTATATGTTAATTCAAATTCTAAAAATTCTAACTTTAAATTCATATGTGATATGTACAATATATTAGGTGTATCTATTCAAAATAAAAAAATTTTATGATGATAAATTAAATGATAATTTATAATTAAACTTAAGAAATCATTATGGATTTATTTTAAATTGATAAATTTATAAAAAATATAATTTTTATTGAATTTGAACTAAAACATAAATTTTAGTTTTTTATTATATTTTATTTGAATTGAAATAGAGGTATATATTTTTTTTATTGATATTTTTATAGAATTCGTTTAATCCCGAAATTTCCTTTCAAATTCTAAAAAAAAATAACTAACTCAATTTCCTAAACTTCACAATAAACAATAACAAATATTATCATTATTTCGAGAGTACATAGGAGTACACAAGAGTACATAAAAATATAAATAATATTTTTATTAAAAATATTTTTTTAATTTATAATAAAAAATTCTTATTAAATATAACTTATTAAGTATATTTCATAATTAATAATAACCATCTACTAATAATAATATCTAATTAAATTTATACATTTCTCTTAATTATATTTAATTATTTTTTTTTTTTTTGCTACAAATTGACATTTTTTTTTTAGTTACACAGCCATTTTCTCACGTCCAAAACGAAGCATCATGAGTATTCGCTCCAAAAGCCACATTTCATTAAGTTTAGAAATATAAAATTTACAGACTAGTTCGGGATATGGAACTTCCTTTATTTTCTTATATTCTTTGTCCATGAGATCTTGTGGAGAAATCATCAAAAAAGTTGTCAATGAGATCTTGTGGAGAAATCGCGATTTCTTCTTCTTTATTGTATTTATCTTTTAGATTAAAACGTGCCTCTATAACACCAGCAATGGTTATAGCCCAACAAGAATCTAAATATAAAAAAATTATTATTTTTTAAAATCTTATTTTTTTAATTTTAATTTTTCAAATACAATTTTTTTTGTTCAAAGTAAGTTTATCGCACTCCCGACAAATTTTTTTACTTCATCATGGCAAACTTTTTTTTTAATTCTAAAAAAATAACTATCTCAATTTTTTAAACTTCACAATAAACAATTACAATTATTATCATCGTTTCCAGAGTACATAGGAGTACACAAGAGTACATAAGAATAAATCATATTTTTATTAAAAAATATTTTTTTTAATTTATAATAAAAAATTCTTATTAAATATGACTTATTTAAGTGTATTTCATAATTAACTATAACCATCTATTTAACTTAATTTTTAAAAAGTAAATTACTCAACTATAACAAAACCATTTTTCATAAATTACATTTTATATTTATTTTATTACTAAATTAAATATAAAAATATTAATATTTTTATATTTTATATTTTATTCATAATATTCTATTTTATTCTATTTTTATAATAATTAAAATTGTGATTAAATATGCATAATTTAATAATTATCTACCAATATTTTTTCCTACGACCAATCTGGTCAATAAGATGATAACTTATCATTACACCAAGCAGGAAAGAAGAATTTTTTGACAAGAAGGTGGTTAAATAAATATTCTTCACACCAATAAGACAATTCCACATGCTTTATAAAAATTTATATATTTTTAAAAGAATAATATCATAGGCAATATCCCATTTAATTATTATTTCCAAAGGCATGTTTTCTTTTAAGTGTACCATCACATTCTCTTGTGCAGCATTTAATTATTATTTCCAAAGGCGTTCATTTTTTTCCCAGATAAGTAGATATTATTTGTTGATTGCCATAGATAAGTGTTTTTAATCTTTCTTAGAACTTATCGATATATATATGTATATGACTTGTCAAAATTAAATGGTTGAGATTGACCCTTTTATTTTGGCACCAAATTTGACCAAACCTGGTCTAAAATCTAAAATGAAAATTATAAGTGGATTGATTCTAATATTAAGTTAGGAATTTTTCAGTCTGACCAATTATTAAGCTGGTTGGAATCATAAAACTACATCAAAATAAAATATGCTTTAAAGTTTAAACATCATTCTCTTAATTATTAATGCTTACATCACACTAATATATATATATATATATATATATATATATATATATATATATATATATATATATATATATATATATAACCCTAAATAATTTTTTATAATACTGTTATATTTGACTGGTTAATAAGTATAATATTTAATTAAGTGATTCTTCATCCAATGATTTTTGTAAAATTTCGGATCCTATTTTGACCCTTTAATTTGTATCGTCAACCTTCTAAAACTAAAACAATAATATTACATACACATCAATATAGAAGCTATACTAATAATTTATTATCAATTACATACTTCTTATTAGAATTAATACTGTTACATATAACTACTTTTGTGTTTTTATTTATTAGTTTTAAATTTTTAAAATAAATAATTTTATAATATATAATATATTAAAACATTTATAACAAAAAAGTTTAGAGTTTAATTTTTGTTTGTCATAAAAAATAATTTTAATATAAGACAAATAAAAAATATTTAAAATTCACATAAATCCAAAAAAATTTTAACATAAAAAATTATTAAATATAATCATTTTTATGTTTTTATCTATCAATTTTTTAGGATAAAATATAAATTAAAATATGAAATATTCTACATAACATACCTATAATTAGTGCAGATACCCCATGTTTTGGGGCTCAAATTTGGCCATCATCTTCGATAATCAATCTATCACTGTTTGGAGAATTCTGAACTTATCTTCCAAATGTCCACCCATTATTTAATTATATGACATATAATTGATAATTAGTTGGATTAAAAATAAAAATTCTATTTACGTGCCGGCTTATGCTAACAAGCTTAAATAAATCACTCTCATTGTTATTATTATTTTGAGTAAAGTATTGTTTTTGTCCCTACATTTGGGGTGAATCCTATTTGTGTCCCTAACGTTTAAATCGTCCTATTTTTATTTCTAACTTTTATAAAAGTGATTCAATGTTATCCTGCTGTCAATTACACATCATGAGCGCTTTAGTTTGAGTTTTAAAAATCTCTTTTTGAAGTTAGAATACAAATGTCTGGGATAGAATTGATGATCTACTCCAAAAAATAGCTCATCAAATGTTGAAACTAATTCCTACAACATTTACATAATTCACTTTTCTAGGGACATAATTGAATTTAAACACAAATAGATGGTATAATATTAAAATCGAACACATTCAAGTGAGACTTAATTGAGAATGAATACATTCAAGTGAGAATAATTGAAAAATATAATCTGATTTGTTAGTATAATTGATAGTAGGATAATATTGAGTCACTTTTATAAATGTTAAAGATACAAATAAGATAATTTAAACGTTAAAAATACAAATAAAACTTACCCAAAAACGATACTTTACTCTATTATTTTTATGCATGTGATGTTCTATTTCTAAAAGGGTTTGCTTGTGTGTCATAGCTACGCAATCTAATTAATGTTGAATAATGGGCTACACACTAATGTTACACATTGCATTCTCTCACATCAATTTATATAAATATATTTTCATAAAAAATATATATAAATATGTTGAAAAGAAAATTTCAAATGCTCAAAGACATGATTGAGAACGGTTGGGAGTGTGTAAATTATGAACAAAACTAGGTCAGCATGGTGGTCCAGGTATATTATTAATTATGGGTTGATTAAAACTTCAATCACACTCTATATTGCTCCTTTTTGGATTAAAAACAAAATTAATAATAATAATATTTTTGGTTTTACTCAACTCGATAGACCATATAATAATAGGAGCTTCTTTCTCTGCTGTTATATATTAGGACATACACTATACGAAAAATGAGCATTTTTTAATGGCTAATAAAAATAATAATTTTAGTAGGCTATTTACGAGCACTGAATATTAATAAAGTGTAAAAAAATTAAAAGAGAATTATTATTCGTTTAAATGTTATAATTCGGCTATATACGATATAAACTAGTTATTAATAACGGGCATCAAAAGAAATATTATAACATTCGATATGTCATTATTTTCTATTAAAATGAATTATTTATTTAAAGATATAACTGCTGATACTTCATTCCACTTTATTCCAGATATAAAAAAGAAGTAAAACATTTATTTAAGACATTGCAATTTATAAAGTATATTATTTATTTACTAACGACGTATCCACCTCTTATTTTTTTTATTATTATTTACTGGCAAATGAGTTATACACGACCAACTTAGGAGTGGCAATGGGTAGAGTAGGGTAGGGTTTGGATCCAACCCTAACTCTACCCGCGGGTTGAGATTTTTATATAAACTCAACTCTACCCTACTCGCAAGTTGAGAATATCCCAACCCTAATCCTACCAACTCTTAACCCGCGGGTACCCGACCCTACCCGCGAGTTACAAAAAATATACAACATTATTATATAACTTTATGATAATTTAAAATAGAACTGATTTTTATGTAAAAAAATATTAAATTATCAATTAATGATTTTCTTTTGGTGGCTAAGGATCTTTTACATTTAGTGAGAGGTCTTTGATTCAATATCCACTTAAAACATATTTTTATATAAGTATATAATATAAACATATATAGAGTGCGGATTGATCGGGTAGGGTTGAAGCTCAACCCGCACCCTATCCGACCCGCACGAGAACCCTACCCTACCCACTGCGAATCAAGTTGGCAACCCTACCCGAACAGGTGGGATCGAATTGGATACCTACGAATAGAGTACATATTGTCAGACCAACTTTCACAAAAACAAATCCATATATAATTATTGACTGTCGTTGAATTTTTTCTTTTTCGGTTACACATGTTAAAATTATATTTAAACATTTTAAAATACTATGACCATAAAAAAATAAAATAAAATAAAAATACATATCTGAAACTAGTTACTACTTAGTGACCAACAATTAACTTATATGGTTTGAGTTAATTCACTTATCTAGTTAAATAACGTCAAAAATTTAAATATTTTATTATCTTAATATATATAATTGAAAATTAAGTTTGTTTGTGTGTGTTTTATATATTATTAAAATATTATTAAAATGAGTATTTGAAAACTCCCCTTCATTTTTAATATTTAATTTTAAAAATATTTAGTTAGTCACATAATTAATATTTATCAAAATTTGATAAACTAATTATACGCAAAAATAACAAAAACAGAAGGGAAAAAAAGATTATACAAGAGAACGAGAGCAAACAAATTAATACTTCTTTATAATTTTAATAAAATATCTGACAATTATTTCGAAAGCATAACGAAACTCCAAGAAAAAAACACTCAATCCGACTTCTAATTTTTTTTTTTTTTGACTGATTAGTCCTGTACTAAAAAAAATAACATTGAATTTTTTTTGCACAAAAATTTCGTCCTTTCGAGTTAATTATCAGGGTCGAATTAAATTTTTTTTTGTCAAAGATCTCGTTATCTTTTGAATTAATTGTCAGAACTGTTTTAGGTTTTTGTCTAAGAATTAATACTCTCTGACCGTATTTAATTAATTTGATTTAAAAGTTTGCTACAATCTTAAATGTATTCCACAATAACCATAACAAAATTTAAATAATACATTAACTTAAAAATACATAAAGATAAAATTTAACATGCTCCTATCATTATTAGTCTTAATTAATTAATTAACTAAAAAAACAAAAATAATAATTAAAAGAAAATCCAAAGAGATAGAATTGACTAAGTTTGGGTTGAAGTTATATAAAATATGAATAAAAAGATTAGGTACAAATAAAAGATCAACCATTAAATTCATATCTTTATATATAAATATATATTTAATTTATTTTTAATATATATTTTATATTTTAATATATTTTTATATAAATAATTAATTTAGTAGTTAATTTTTGTCAATATATATAAAATAGTTTTTTTTATACAAATAACCAACTGGATATAATTATATTGATAAAAATAAATAATTTTTAAATATATTACTCAAAAAAATTCAAACAAATAAATTTGATTAAATAATTATATAAAATTCTATTATATTAAATTAAAAATTTAATTTTAATTCATTGACTACAAAAAAAAAATTTATACCAACATTTAATCATTTAAATAATTAGTTATGTGATTAACATAAAAGATATTTAAAAAAAATTAAGTATATCAGTCTATGGATATTTTAGTAAATTTTAACTTTGATCTTAATTATATAAATTATTTTTTAAAAAAATTAAAAAAAATATTTTTATTTAAATAATATTATATAAATAAAAACACGCGTCCCGATACATCAATCAAAATTAAATTTTTAAAATTAAACTTATAAAATATTACTAGTACTAATAACTAATAAGTAATAACCACTTTCTCCTAATTTACTTCACCAACTCTTATCTTTTTCTCTTCATTAAATTCCTTCCCTATATATATATATCAAAGTCATACAAATCATAACCTTCATTATTCATTCCTCAAATCCTACAACAACACACCAGAAACATCGAGAGAGAGAGAGAGAGAGAGAGAGAGATCATGGACATGGGTGGCCTTCAAAGATCCGCAGTATCTTTCAGAAGACAAGGCTCTTCTGGTCTTGTTTGGGATGATAAGCTCGTATCTGGTGAATTGAACAAAATCAACAAACAAGAACAAGATCAAGATCATAATCAAAAAGACCATGCCTTATCCATCAAAACCAACTCTGCTGGATTTCGCACCAGAAAACAAGAGCCGGCGGCGGTAGACCCTCCGTCTCCCAAGTTATCTGGCTGCGGATTCTGTGGCGGTTTTGGAAAAAGTGGCGGTTCAGCGAAGAACAATAATAATAAGAAGGGTCAACGGTCAAAGCCACTTAATAACAAGAAGGGTCAACGGTCAAGGTAGAGATAATAATTAGATAAACTTGTTTCTTCGTTTCAATTCAATATGATCGTCTTGTTGTTGGTGGTGTTGTACTTTTTCCCCCTTTTCCGGCACCGGAGATGGGATATTCCGGCACTGGCTAAGGGTGAGTAGTTTAGAAAATTCTTGCATGTTTTTTTGGAACAGATTATAGAAGAGAAAATTTTCAATTATTTAAAATAAGAACTTTGGTTAAAAATTGTAAATTATTTTGAAATATTTCGAAAAACATGCAAGAATTTCCCCAAAAAAACGGAAGAAAGATGTGAATTGATATTACTATATCCCCTTTGTTAGTTTCTTCTCTTTTGGGTTTTTAGTTTTACTTTTATTTAGATTAATAGGGTAGTTTATGTGGCTGAGTTGTGGGTTGTTGAACTTGTAACTATGTGTATATTTGTTGGGTTCATAAAGAATTTTGATGGTTTGCAATTTGAGATTGTTGGTATTGCTAAGAAAAGTTGGACTTTTCTTTCTTTTTTTTATGGTTTTGGTCTACTTGATAAAAACATTAACATACGGTGAAAATTTACGTGTAATTATTTTTAGGTGGAAATTCAGGTGCAGTGAATTTCACGTAAAGTTGATTGATTTAACTAAATTTTCATCTAACTGTTCTCAGATATCAACCCCACCTGAATTTTTATCTTATTTTTATTTTTACGTAAAATTGATAGATAATAATTATGAGGCGATAATTTAGTTAGATTTATTAAATTTTATAATTTTTAAAAATAAACTTTACATGTGAATTTTTACCTATATATACATAATCCGTTCCTTTTTATTTATTTATTTTTTAGTTTTTGTGTACATTATGCATAATATACATGTTGTGATGAAAATTCATAAGAAAAGCTATTGCATTGAATGTGAAGCTTTTATGAACTTGGGATTTATTTCCAGCTTAGGATAATGCTACTAACATAAGGAGAACTGCCATTAAAGCTTGAAAAAATGTAATTATGTTTAAATATTTCATCATTCTTTTCCCTTTTTTTTTTCAAAATAAAGTACTTTTTGTAGTATTATAATTTAACAACAATATGCTCTTATTAAGCAGAAGAGAAGATATATAGTGGAAGAATTTTTATATATAAAGAAAAAGTTATCACAAGAATAATTTTATAAAATAAGTTTAAGTTAGTTTTAATTTCTATAAATAATTAAATTACATTGAACATACAATAATGATTTTTAATTAATAAACTAAATAGTTAGTGAATGGCAATGAATAAACGAGCAACTTTTTCTTTTAAATGTTGGAATGACCCACCATTTCATAATCACCACAAATCCTAATCCTTTTATTTATTATATGTATTATGGCCAAATACTACTGTTGGAAACCAACTTGGGTTGGTCGAGTAGTCGGCTCATTCGTCTGCTTAAGCAAGTATCGGAGGATTTGAATCCCGTTTTGTGCATGCAACAACACATTGGTCAGCGACAGACCCTGTGGGCAATTTGCTTATGTATAATAATTTCTTATGAAAGGCAAGTAATCAATATGCAAACCGGTGGTATGAGATTTTGAATATGGAACAAAAATCCATTTAAAATTAGTTAAAAGTTGTTTTATTTTGGATAATAATATCCAATTTAATTCATAATTTTACACGCGAGTTTAAATTTTGTAAATATGTCTCATATTAATTTTTGAAATAATTTGGACACATAAATATTAACGGAGTATCAACATTATATTAAAATTTATAATATGATGTCAGTTTTAGTTTTTGGGATAATTTCGATACATAAATATTAACAGAGTATCAACATTATATTAAAAATTATAATATAATGTCAATTTTAGTTTTAGTGCTCATCAAATAATTCAAAAATAACGTTGTATCACGTGTTTAAATTATTTAAAATAAACTGTGTTTTATTTTTAGACTAATATGCATCATATTTACAAAGTTTGTGAATTAAATAAAAATAATTAAAATTTTAGAGACTAAATTAAAGTCTATCTCATATGCAAGTTAAAGACTAAATTAAAGTCTATCTTGCATATAAGTTAAGTACTAAATTGATTTTATCTCTCTTATTTTATATGTATTAATTACCTCTTATTACATATATAAATGTATAATATTAGATATAATAAGTATATAATTTTAAATATTATATACATAAAATTATAGATATTAAATTAAATAAGATAATTTTATATTATTATCTCTTTAATGTTGCTCTTTTGAATAATATACATTAGGGGTGTTCAAATCCAAACCGATCCAAATTAAACCATTCATCTAATTCGATCCAAACCGAAAACCGATTAAAACCGCACTAATTCGGATTTGATTGGATTTTATTTTTTATAAACCGCTGGATTGGATTGGATTTCGGATCTACTTTTTATAACCATTCCAATCCAATCCAAACCGCACAATGTGCCATAATATTAATATTTTATTATTATGTTTACAATTATACTTATAACATGTTCAATTTGTTATACATTTTTCTATTATTCATGTATTATTATTATTTAATAAATATTTTATGTTGAAAATGTTATTTATTTATTTATTTTAACTAACCTATAATTTTATTTCTATTGTTATGTTATCGTTGGCTTTTTAAGATATTGTTAAGACTTGTTATGTCATTGTTGATTATTTAAAATTTGATGTTGAGACTTGTTATATGTATTTAAATTTTTTATTTTAAAAACCGTAAATCCAAACCGATCTAAACCGCTTGTAATCGGATCGGATCGGATCGGATTTCCAAAAAAATTTCATCCAATCCAAACCGCACCGCATATAAATTAAGCGTTCGGATCGGATGACTTTTTCCCTTAAAACCGAACCAAACCGCACCGCGAACACCCTTAATATACATTATGCTAAGAAATTAATAATCATTACAAATTAAAAAATTAATTACTAAACTACTTAAATAAGTATTGGAATTCGAATTTTGTGTTATGCGTGAAATAATTATTAACCAACAATAAATTTTTAAACAAAACTCTAATTCACCACGAATTAATTATTAAGCTGTTGGACTTAAAAATACTGTATAAATAGTTATTTTAAACAGGAGAGAGTCTTCAACAATTTTTTAAAATATTTTTATATATATATATATATATATATATTAAAATCATTCACTAAAATTATTTATTATGATTTGTGTATAAATTTATGTATTATTTAATTATTTTTAATATATATTTTGTTTTTTAATATATACTTTATAGTAGTTGTTAGTAATTAATTTTAATATATACCTATACCGATTGGATTTAAATTTACCCATTTCTCTATGTTTCGGTTTTTTTTTTTTTTTTTTGGTATTTTATCCGCTTATCAATAAAAAAAATATATATTATTTCTTGTTCATATAATTGCATTTCGATCAATGATATTCTTCGTAATCTAATCAACACTACTATTTCTTCTGGTCAAAATAAACATGTTAATTTAATTGGTAAAATGGTGCGACACAACAACTCAGTACGATAGCAACTGCTATACCAATAGAACAATCAAGAAGAAGAAGAAGAATAATCAAACAAGAATTTGATAGTTTAATCCTCTATATAATGGGAGAGGATTTGATTATTATTATTGTTCACATAAGTCTAACAAGTCTATAATTGTGATGACTTTAAAGTTGAAAATTTGATTTTGTCCATAGTTTTCGTCCTGCTTCATTAAAACGAGTAGAAATAGTATTATTAATGTTTGTTGAAATCTGAGTTCTAGTCGAATTTTTAATTAATAATATTTATATAATTTTC
The DNA here is from genome assembly GCF_003086295.3 of Arachis hypogaea. Taxonomy (NCBI): domain Eukaryota; kingdom Viridiplantae; phylum Streptophyta; class Magnoliopsida; order Fabales; family Fabaceae; genus Arachis; species Arachis hypogaea. Next base: position 2,598,605 of record NC_092054.1, on the reverse strand, counting down.
TTTTTAATTTCAAACTTTGAGTAAAACTAAAATTTGTTCCCAAGAATATTGGGGTGTTATAAATTCATCTCTAAATTATAAAACATATAATCCTTAGTGACAACTAGTCAAACAAAAAAAAATTCTAAATTTGATTCTTATATATGATAACTTGTTAGAACAACGTTGTTTTTTCTTGAGGAATCATATCATATATTCAATTATATGTTTAGATAAAATTGAGATATATACAATTTATCAGAAGCATCGAATCGTTAAATGGTTATTTATTTATTTATGAATAAATTAAAAATAATTTGCACAATTGTGATATATTGCAAAGTCGGTGGATTGCAGAAAACGTGGGCCACGCAGATTACCAATTCCCATTGCAGCCAAATTGGACCAACAGGCACATAGACATGAATATTTTTTATTTTATCAACAAAAAAAGCGTAAATTAATTTGGGTTGCTCATTCTTATAAACAAGTTTCAGGAAATCGAATCAATTTTTTATAACTCAAATTTTTTATCTAATTTTCAACCATTCAAATAATTTATCTAAGTAATTCCTAACACATCAATAGGGAGCATTTCAACTTATGATACACGGACACTGACACGGATACGAGACACAACACGACACGGGACACGCTGACACGCGAATTTTAAAATCTTACATGACACGGAAACACACATATATATAAAATATAAAGTATTTTTTAAATAAATTGTAATAATATTTTGATATTTTATTGATATTAAAATATAAATTAAAATTTTTAATTATTTTTAATGTCTTATTTTAATTATATCAAGTATTTAAATTTTTTTTGTTTTAATAAATAATAATATATACTATATCTAAATTTATTTTAAGAATATATGTTAAGAATAAGACTGGACACGCGGACACGTGATGGTATTTAGGTGTGTCTGGACCTGTTCGGCGAAAATTTTTTTATTTTTTATTAAGACACGGTTGGACTTGGACATAGCAGACACGCGTGTCGGTGAGTGTCGTGTCCAAAATGTGTCCGATACGTAGACACGATAACTCAACGAAGTGTCCGTGCTTCATAGATTTCAAAAGTTATAGGGTTTAACACATTATTATGAATTATATCAAAAGATAGAATCACTAGAATACCTGAAATATTTGAATAAAAAGGTAATATTTCGTTGTCATAATTCATTGCAAAATTTAAAACATAAAATAAATGCTCATTCATATAGATTTTTATTTGATTTGATTTAGTTGTAAATAGCATTTAGGATCTACAAATGACATTGATTTCATACCCTACAACAATGATATACAACTAGAATAATGTAACCAGGACATTTTCATTAGAAATCATGGTGGAAGAAGTAGATGAAATGACATTGATCTAGCATTCTTCTACTAGTAACATGTGCACGGCCGGCCGTGGCCACAGCCGCCGAGGATGGTTGCAACCGGAGCTAGCGAGAGCCGAGTTTGGGGCACCCCTTAGCAAGAGGCAGGGTCAGGTTTTCTACTGTTCTGAAAGTTTTAGGCACCATCTTGTCAACATACAGAGTTCCTTCCAAGTGATCACACTCGTGTTGTAAAATCCGCGCCTGCCAACCAGAAGCTGTTACTTTGATTGGTTCGCCATATCGATCCAAACCGGTGACCTCGACGTCAAGGTGTCGCTCCACCAATGCTCTGAATCCATCAACACTACAAAATTTTATGATAATTGAAGTTATTTAGTGGTTTCCTGGACTAAAATGCTGAATACAAATATAGAAATAAGATTAGAATTTAGAAGCAAAAATGTCATTCAAATGGACTACTAGATAACATTACACAATTAACCCTTATGTACTTTATTATCTAAATTATCAAAATGTGTAATTTGACAAGTTATAATTGATGCTGGACATTAAATTATAGAAACAGTGAAACACAAAAAATGCATATTCACATCACAATCAGAACACATTTTGGTCAGTAACAACTAACAACTACTAGACTTAGGTAATGAATCAAACATTCAGATCAATATATACAAAATAGTGTGTTCTGGTGGTTCCAAGGTTTGAAACTTTGAAATACTGTTAATATCAAAATAGCATCAATGGTTTAGGAAATCTTGTTAAAAGAAGGAGGTAATGATTAAAGAGGTATCGAAAAGTGTCTACTACTCATCTCAGCTACTGAATTGTTATGAGCAAAAACAAGTGAATTGTTGATCTAGCAAAGCTATTACAGTATATAGAAGTTTGATAACTTGTTATAACTAGTTAACTAGTTAGAAGGCATAGTAATTAGTCACATTCTTCTTACTATATAAGCCAAATGGTAGATTAATTGTAATCACTTTTCGCATTCTAGTAATTTTTCACTTCTAGTTTTCTCTTGTTTTCTCATCTCTTCCTCCATTACTATCAGTCAACAAAACCAAATAAGGCAACTAAGAAGGAAAACAAAAAAAAAAGGTAACTTCAATCATTGACAAACCTTAGGCATCCTTCAAAAAATAGGGCAGTCTTGTTGCTCTTTTTCAGGAGTTTGGGATTCAGGATCACCTGCCTCAAGAAAACTAATGAAATATGTAGCAAATAACACACTTTAAAGGCAAAATTATTGGAGTAAACTACCCTTTTGGCTCCTAAATGATTTAACTTTTGAGGAAATGGCCCTCCAAAAAAAGAAATGAAATTTTGACTCTCCATGATGATCTCAATTTGACAAAAGGCACAATTTTTTTCATCATTAATGGCAAACAGCTCATACATTTTATCCGATTTTTTCTTAAGGACATTTGGAAAATTATTTAGGAGGTACATACAAAAATCGAGGAAAAATTCGATGTTTAGAGGGCTAAACTGTTATTTCTTTATTTCAAGGGCTACTTTGTCAAAAGTTAAATCTTTTGGGGCCAAATGGTAGAATACTCACATTTATTTATTTGATGTTCAATGCTCTTCTTTTTTTCCCCTGCATATGCACATACCAAAAGATCAAAAGGTCTTCTATCTTGAGCTTTGACCTCTTCCTTTGGTGCATAACCAATATACTCTGTGGTATCTTCCAAAACAATTATCTGCATACATGAAAAAAAAAAAGGATGGAAACCACATACAGCTGCACATTGCACAATAATATCTAGAAGATTGTAAGTTTTTAACCTAATATATACTTTAAAGAATCAACATTCTGAATTCCAACCCAAATTGCAAAGGCTAAATGCTAATAAAAAACTCACTTTGATCATAGAAAGATATGGTGTTGTAGTGTAGTGTAAATTAGAAGCACAACTTGAGCTTCAATTGTTACAACTTCCAAGCAAAAATTATGTAATTACAGTATAAATTATCTACTTTTTTCCCCAAATGAGGAGACTTTTAAGTCTTTTCAACTAGACAAATAGTTCCCTAACTTTTTAATTCGAAGACATATAAGTCCCCGACTAATTGAAAATACAAAAACGTCCTAACTTTTTAAAATACGAGACATTTAAGTCCCTCCAAAATATATAAGAAAGACTTAGATGTCTCGCATTTTAGAAAATAAGAGTCGAGACGTTTTTGTATTTTTAATTAGTCAGATCTTATTTGTGTTGGAGATAAAAAGTCAAGGACCTATTCTCGTTTACTCTATCAACTAAAAGCCTGCCTATCACTCCAATAAACAATGTCATTCAATTCATGATCAATCTACAAAGTTAATCATAAAATCCTGAGAAATGAAAACATAGACAGAATAAAAAACAATGTGACATCTTTTGTCTAAGTAGTTTCAATTGTTCAGACATTTTGATGGTAGAAGCTCATTTCTTTCTACAATCACACACAAAGCAAATAAGCAAGCAAGATACAAACTTTAGAAAAATGGGGGCATGAAGAATGAATGAAACAAACAAACAAACCCTTAATGGAACACCAATCTGGGGAGCAGCAAGGCCAACACCAGGAGCTTTTCTCATGACCCTGATCATGTCATCAATGATCTTCTGAATCCTCTCAGACCTAACCTCATTGGGATCCACATCCTCTGCAGGCTCATGCAGAACTGGGTCACCTGCTTTCACTGTCTCAGGCAAACCCATCTTCTTGTTCTTGCTGTCTGTGAGGCCCAAGAACCATCCTGCTCTAACAGCCACGGTTGAAGAACCAGAAGATGATGAGGTCAAGCTCAATGCTTTATGGTTGCTGATGAAGATGTTGAGTTGCAATGATGATGATGATGATGATGTTCTTGCTCTTGGAGATGATGAAAGTGTGGATAATGTTCTGGGAAACAAACTCTGCAACTGTAAGGCCTCCATGGGCTTCTTTTCCAAACTCTCTTTTTCTGATTTTATTACTATTATAATTTCTTTTATTTTTTTTGGTCAGAGTGAGATATTAGGTTTTGATTATGGATTGGGTTTATAGTTTGTTTTTGGGACAAATCCTAAGATCCTAACCATATTGGATTGGGCTTAAGGGTTTTACTTTAGGCTTTTACTAATTATACTAGTATACTGTGTTTGAAATATTCCAACATCATGACCAAAATAAAAAATGTTCCATCATCATGTCCTAAGTCCATTTTTTAAGTTTGCCTTTGCTTGTAAGTACGAAATACTGAGATAAAGATACAAAAATATAAAAATTATCCTTTTTACCGGGGTGTCCATGGATCGAATTGTATCCGCAGATCTGCGGTAAATATCCACGTCCGATCCGAAAATTGCAGATACGATTCGATCCGCAAATTGATCGGATCGGATCACGGATATCTGCTCTACATCCGTGTATCCGATCCGCGGATCCGCATTATAATAATTAAAAAATAAATAAATATATATATATATATATATTTGGTATTATATTTATTTGTTTGTATGTTTTAGTTAGTAATTATTATTTATATATTGTATTATTTTATTTTTGTTATTTAGAGAGAGTTTGATTAAAAATATTTTAGGAATAAATAAATTTAAAAGTATGAAAGAAATATTTTTATCGAATTCTTTTACATAGAAATATGATTAAAAAGAGAAGGTTTAATTATGCGGATATATTCGATATCCGATCCGATCCGCAGACACCCCTACTTTTCCACCGAGGCAAAGGTCTGGATATCGAATGAAGAAAAATGTAGAATGGTGTAGCTTTATAGGTAAGAATTTAATTTTAATGCATTATTAATATAAAATTGTTTTACACGTACATCTAATCATATAACATCATATTAGCAAAAATAATTATCTTTTATATTGATTGCATAAATAATTTCCAACGGAATAATTCTAATTGTACGGTAAGTATCAAAATTAAACTCTTACATGTAATATGTCACGGATTATATAAATTGAACCTATCCAGCATACGATAAAATCCAGCTCACTTTCCGGAGACAAAAATCCATATTACAAAGGAAATTTATAATAATAACCTGCATGCTATCAAAAATCATCCCAAAAAAATTAATAAAATTAATATTCTATTTTCATAACGTGCTTTATGTCTTGATTCAAAGAATTGTTTCATGTGACCCCTACCTGCATTTCCTTACATAGAATAATCTTTTCATTATGTAGCTATATATTGCAGCTGGTAATGAATTAATTAAGAGCATATTGATCCTTTTTCAGAATATTTTAATATTGTTTGATATTATTTAATAGAGTATTAAAGAATAATTAGGCAGGGTTTTACCAAAAGAGAAAGAAAAATGAATTAGGAAAGGAACTCTAGAATTTTCCAAAAGAAACCTTTTTTTTAATGTGTTACCATATATAGAGTAACATAATATTAGCTAGCTTATTAGCCCTAATTTTAAAAACCCTACGTGGATATAACATTAATCATGCCACGTATAGACATCAATACTTTCCAGACTAGTTATTTTTTTTTATGCCACTTCGATCTCATGAAGAACATGCATGTGCATGAACTGCACCTATTTCCCTTAATAATCAAAATTTATTAGGTTGTATTGTTAGGTATAGATGCGAGGTTTTCTCAAGTATTAATATTTTATTATTGATTAGTAACATAAGATTCTAATTAAATTCTAGGAAAATGCCTTTGTATAAAAAATTAAAAAGTGACTAAATAAACTCTACTTTTCGGTCCAAAAGCTAAAGATAAATTATTGGCTTCTTATTTCGATAATAAAATTCTAAGAAAAAATTCTTCTTGTTTTGTATACAAACTCCACCACAAACACAGTTGCGGTATTTCTTGACTGGCCAAACTTGGCGCTTTGGAGGGTTATTAGTACTTTTCATATCATACATATCTTTTACTTAATATTTACAAAATTTTTCAATTCATTCATATTTCTTAAAAAAAATATTTACAAAAAAATTATGAATATATTAAAGATATAAACATTCATATCTCCTTTTATTAGTTTAAATTTGTAAGATAAGTAATTTCATGACATGTTATTCGAATTTTTTATTCGAAATGTCTAAAATTTGATTTTTAGTGATTCTAAAAAAAATAGCATAGGACAAATAACAAAAAAGTATATGAAAAAATCAAGTAAATCCAAAAAAAAATTTTTGTTTGACGAAAAATATTAAAGATATAATTATTTATGTTATTTTTTCATACTAGTTTAAGCTTTTTAAAAAAAATAGTTTCATAACACACTGTTAAACCAAAAAAAAAAATTTAGCATAAGACAAATTTAAAAAAATATATATACAAAAAATTTAAACAAACTTAAAAAGCATATTAAAAATATAATTATTTATGTATTTTTTTTTTATTAACTTAAATTTTTGAGATAAATAACTTTATGATGTGATCATATATACTAATTAAGTAGCTTTCATATTAACATTAAGCAATTTGAGTTCGCGTCTTTATAAATTAAAGTTTAACAAAGAAGCTAACTTTTTTTTTTTTTTTTACATTAATCAACTTTTTTTATTTTAATTTTAAATCATAAATTTTAAATTCTATATCCTAAAAATCTAATCATAATCCTTAAGTTTTCTAAAAATAAAGGTTAAAAAAATGTACAATAAAAAAATTAATTATTATTGACTACTTTAAAATTGTTCTTTATACCTCTTCTGTAAGATATATACAAGAAGATCAAGAAGAAACTATTTTGCATGGCACTCGACAAATTGAAAAATTAAGTATATTATTAGATTCGATGCTTAGACATTATTCCAAGTACCTTCATATACTTGTCACCATCTCTGACTTTGCTTTGAACTTTGAAAGGTGGAATAGTACAAAATATATATATCACGAAAATAAAAATAAAATATATATCATATGAAACAATATTCCCTTTTGCTTGCTTGCATTGAATTATATTATTATGAAATCTATATAAAGGAAGCACACGAATCCATTCAACAAATTACATATATAGAAGCAAATAATAAGAAGAATGAGAAGTAGTATATGTAGCTACTATATCCAACCTTCACAACAAAATAATAACCATCATCACCAAGCTTTTCCAACAATAATGGAAGAGAACATCAATAATAATAATAGAATGATTGCAATATCAACATCATCATCATCACCATATGGGTTAGAGAAGAAGAAAATAGAGTCTCATCATCATGATAATGAGACAAATAAGAAGAAGCTAGAGAGGGTGGGAACCAATGAAGATGTGAATGCTAAGGCTGATGCATTCATCAAGAATTTCAGGCACCATCTTCTCCTTCAGAGGCTCCAATCATAATCCATTCATAATATATAATTATGACCAATGGCTTCCAAGGTGACTCTACCTTATATATCTATGCTCGTGAGAAATTGATAACTAATAAAGATTAATTACTATTATTATTATAATAGTATAAAGATGTATAGTTCAATCTCATATATACTATATGATCATGTCATCATGTCTCTAATAATAAGGCTATGTATTTATATTATGAGGCCCGCTACACATACAAGTCTTTTCGACTTACAAGCTATACAAGTTGGTCCAAATTCAAAAAAAAAACACGCGCACCACTCCTTCAAAATCGAGCGTCCAACGCGTTCCTTAATCACCCTTCCACAACATGTTCGATATGCCGCACTCTTCCTCTTCTTCCTCATCAATCAAAACGCGTCAAGATATCGAAATTAAACAAATTACGATTCTGCAGAAACATTCCAACTCCGTCGCAAAGAGTAGAAGAAATAAAAAAGAAAAGATACAAATCTCCATCAAAAATCACCAAAAAAAAACGAAGAAACATTATTCAAGGTACTGTTTTACTGCTCTTCTAGGTTTTTTTTCTAGATTGTCTTTGTCATGTGCCTCATCCTTAACCAGCAAAACATTAAAAGCTATCTCTCCCATATTTTGGGTGTATTTCTTAAATCCTTTGGGTGTATTTCTGTAATCCTTTGAGTGTATTTCTGTAACCGTTTGAGTGTATTTCTGTAATCCTTTCTGTAACTATTTGGGTGTATTTCTGTAACCGTTTGAGTATATTTCTGTAATCGTTTGGGTATATTTCTAAAATTCCATTATCTTCAAAACAATTTCAAAGCTTGATTTCAGAAACCATGGAAAAAAAAAACATGAAGCAAGAAGGAGATCCAACAAATTTAGCAAGAAATTCGAAAAAAGAAACGAAATTTTTTGAAAAATAGAGGTAATATATTTGCGCGTTAATTGATTTGAATTGATTTAAAAGTTTGTTAAAGAGGCATGTAAAGCAGCGTGTTTAGTGGGTTTTATTCTCTTCAGGCTTGTAAAGTTTGTAAGCGCAAAATACTTGTATGTAGAGATTAAAGGGTTATTTATAATTTTGAGTTATTTTTTTTTTATCAATAACTACACTGTATAATGATTAATTAATCTTTCATTCAAAACATCATTATATACATTTGCCTTAAAACTTAAAAAGTATTACCCGCCACAAAGATATTATTATTATTATTAGAGAAAAAGTTCTATGAAATATCAAAAACCAATATTCATTCTTAAATTTTTAATAATTGTCTAAAGTATAATGAATAAGTTCTTATACTATATTAAAATTGAGATCGTGAGAAGTTAATTTAACACAAAAAAATTAGCTCATGAGATGATATATGTTCAGGTACGCTTATAAATTCTCTAGAGATTTTATCATTAAAAGATATTGATCTCGTAATATGAAAATAAGTTTTAAAAAAATTCAAAACAAATTTGGCTATATTTGTTTTTTTTTCCCCTTATTTTATGTAAATGATTACAACGTACTGATATATCACGATTTTTGTCTATATACATTATGACAGACTAATGACTTTATGAGTTTGTTTAATTAGGCTGTCAAAATTATTAAAAAATTGAGTGGGTAGAAATACACATAAATTTTGGAAGGCTAATAATAAATTTTACAGTGGAATATAATACACATAAACTGTAAAATGCTCGTATATATAGCTCCACTACACCATATTCGGCAAATAGCAGCGGTTATACACAGGATTAACAGTGATTTTTAACCGCTGTCAAACAGATAGCAGCGGTTGATATATCCGCTGAAAGATAGCGTGCAGCTAAACCGTTTGTAGCGGTTAATAACAACTACTGCTAAATAGTATTTTGCAGCGGTTCTTTCTGCTACAAAATCATAAGAATATGACTGTTTGGAGATGTCAGCGGTTGTTAACCGCTGCAAAATTCTAGCCGTTGAATTATTCTATTAAAATATAGTAGCGAATTTAAAACCGCTGCCAAATGTAGAGTTACACTTTTTTTAAAAAAAAAATTCGAATTTACACTAAAATATGCCAATTCTTTTATTCTTTATACGTTCTTCCACTCAGTTGGCTAATAGTTTAATAAGCTAAACTCGTGAGTTTCTGAGCCGAGTTTGAGTTTAGATAAATTCAACTCATTAGTTCGTGAGCTAACTCGATTATATATATATTAAATTATTTTTAATACATATATTATTTAAACTACAATTCAACTAAGTATCCTTTAAAAGTTGTACAATATTCAGTCTTTTATTACAATAATTTAAAAAAATTAAAATAAACACATCTAAAAATTATAAATAGATTTAGTGTCTTTTTAAAATTAAATACATATTCAAAATACAAACTAAATAAAACTGAAATTTAAAATTTAAATTTAAATTTTAAATTTCTGTTTCAGATTTAATATATTTAATTATTAATATATTACAATTTAAATATACATCCAAAAATAAAATTAGTTAGAATTCAAAATTTCGAATTTAAAATTTTAAAATAAATCTTAAACCATCTTAAATCAATGGTAAAATCTTCACCCTGTAAAGATCCAGAGCTGCGGTGCCTCCTCCTCCTCATTTGTGGCCGCTTTCGTCTTCTCCCGCGTTGCGCACTTCTCTACGACGATCTCCTCCTTCGGCGACGCGCTCCTCCCCGCGACGCGCACCCCCGCGCCTCCTCCATCGATGGGTTCCTCCCTGTCCCTGGTCTCCTCCCTCGCGCCACGCACAACCGCCCCCTTCTCCCGCGCCTCCCCCTGTCTCCTCTCCCATGTCGCACTCCTTCTGTCTCTGGTAGTTTTGCTTGCAAACTTCTAAAAAAATTTGGTTGAGTTCATTCATGAAGATATGTTATCCCTTTATTTTCCGCTTAATAAAAAGTTCTAATTTTTTAAATTTATGTATAATATTGAAAATGTCTGTGTTTTTTTTTCTTTTTTTAAATGTATTTGTGATTATAATATTTTTTTGCACTCGTATGTTTGATTTGAGAGTTGTAATGTTAACCTAATTTGGATGTGTCAATACTTAATTTTGGATGTGTTTATGTTGTTCATTATGTTTTTATGTACATATATAAGTTTTTTTACATGAGTTTTAGATGTGTTGATAAAATATTTAGAATGCATTCTTATAATTTTGGATGTTTATTTGAGTTTAATTTTGTCTATGTTCAATATATAATTTAGAACTACAATGACAATAATTTAAATATGTTAATACATAATTTTGAATGTGTTTATTTTGTTTATTTAATTTTAGATGTGTTTTTGACATGAGTTTTGAATGTTTTGAATAAAAAAAATAATTGAAGTGAGTTTAATTTATTTTGAAAACTTCACTGATTTTTTAAAAATTAGTACACAAAAAATTGTTACGAGTTTTATGGTTTGGTTTGCAAAAAATTAATGTATTACAAATGGTTATAAATTTCACGGTGATAAGTATTCAAAATAAAAGTAGTTCCTTAAAAATAGGAAATATAATTAATTAAAAAATTAAAATAATAAAATATTAAATTTAAAAACTGAATAAAGACTAAATTTTGTTGTACAAATAGCATTTTTCTTTAATCTATATATATTTTTTATATAAGATATAAATAAAAAATTATAATTGATAGATAAATAATATATAAAATTAATCTTTTTAAATATTTTAATATATATAAATTATAATTTATTGATATAAAATTACATATTATATTTTTATTATTTAAATTAACTTGTAAACTTTTAATAAATTAAATTTAAATTTAAAAAATATACTCAATTATTAATGAATCAGAGTCTTGAGTGAAACTCAATTCTAATTATTCGAAAAACTCCATCAATTAGCATCGAATCTCTCCCTAATTTACCAATTTTAGTAAATACCGAAAATACTCCTTAATTAGCAGTTATAGATATTAGATAGTGATGGTGGTAAGGTGAGCAAGAAAGAGGGTGCCGGTTCGCCACTTTCACCTAATCATATATACAATTATGTTTAATTTGGTCACTTCAATTCATGTCTTTTACATGATTGGTTATTGATGATTTGGCATATAAAGAATTTTCCAGAACAATTTCACTTTCTCTTAGCTTGCTACTACTCATATGTCCATATCTTCCCTAACATCATTATCTTACCGACTCTATCTCTACTATCTATTCTTTCTTGCTTCTCTACTTGAAATTCATAAAGCTCTTCACGTTGGTTATCCTATTTAATATGTCCAATTGAAGTGCATATGCGTCTAATTTACTACTTAAGCTTGTTCACTATAACTAAAAAAAGGAAAACCGTTAGAAAAAGTCGGCGGAAAATAATTAATTGAAGAAAAATGTTGAAAAATCACTACCTTCTATAATAAAATTTAATTTTAATATACTAATTATAAAATATTTTATATAATTATTTAATTACATTTGTTTTTTTAAATAATTTAAATTATTAATATAAAATAATTATTTTTTTAAGGTTATGCAATTATATATATTAAAATAATTTTATAAGTACTATGTTAAAATTAATTTTTATGAATTTAAATTTAATTTTAATATATTAATAATATAAAATATTTTGTATACATGATATTAATATTAAAATTTAAAATTTAATATTTTTATTAACAAAAAGATAAATTTTATTAATCATATGCTTAAAAATAAGGAGTCTTTTTCACATGTTATATGTATGTAGTTCGGTTTTGGAATATTCAATGTACCTATCTACTTGTACTTGGATGATAAGATCATATGACACATTTTTTTGGTGTGGTGGCAACTGCCAACTAAATCTGAGTCACTACTACCTGGCCAGCCTTAAATAATGCTAGGTGCTTTATACGAGAAAATTAAAGTAGCAACATTATTCAAAAGTGAAAACTCAGGTACAGTCGATTTCACGTGAAGTTGATAGTTAAAAGTCGTTAAATAATTTGATCAATTTAACTAAATTTTTATCTAATGATTTTTAATTATCAACTTCTATCAATTTCATCAATTTAACATTATTCAAAAGTAAAAACTAACTCAGATACAATCAATTTCACGTAAAATTAATAACTAAAAATCGTTAAATAATTTGATCAATTTAACTAAATTTTCATCTAATGACTCTCAATTATCAACTTTTATCAATTTCATCAATTTAACTAAATTTTCATCTAATAACTCCCAATTATCAACTTTTATCAATTTCATTAATTTCACGTAAAATCGACTATACCTAAATTTCCACCTTATTCGAAACACCCGGCCAAGCAAAATTCTAAAATAAACCCTTAAATTTGCTCTTTGATCTTCATCATTTCTCATTAAGCTTCCACCCAAATGAAGCAATTTAATTTACATTGATTAATTGATTATGAACAAAACAATTGATTAATTGAATTTGTTTAATCATTGTTATTATTATTATATAATAAAACGTAATGAAAACTAGACAAGAGGGTTTATTAATTTACATCATCTCAAACTCTCCCCATCAAAAGAATCCACAGGTCCGAATTCTAGAAATTTCTATAACTACTTATTTTAGATGTATTCACTTAAAAGATTTTTAAATTATCATAGGGAAATGATAAATTACTAAATCTTTTAATAAATACACATAAAAACAAGTGATGATCAAGATATTATTATATCAGTTAAGGTTTTTCCAGCTGGCAACTGTGGGGACCACGTTCTGAATTTGTGGTGGTTGAGTCATGATGACACGTGAGCAAGATCTTGCCACCTCACCAACCAAGGGAATGACAGGGAGGCATTCACAGTTGCAAATCTCAACCATGAAACCATCAGGGTCATGGAAGAATAACTGATCCACTTGGATTCCTCCTTCTTCAACTCTTGCTCTCACATGATTTATGTCCATCTCTTTCAGCTTCTTCTCCACTGCTTCCATGCACTCACACTGGCAACAAAATATCAAATAAAAATTATAAATAATTTTTTTAATTAGAAACCGATTTAGATTTTTAGATTTCTTAAGGAGTGAAAAGTCCATCGGACAAATGGTTAGAGATCAGAAAAAGTAGTTACTCATTTTTTTATTTTTTATAGTATTTTAATTTTAAAAAATTAAAGACTATTTTATTATGAATTTAAAATTTATATTTAGACAAACAATAAATTATAGTAGTTTTATTATTCTTCGGAAAGTAAAAAAAAAACAAGAAACAATTATATAAAAAAAGAGATGAAACCTTTTTTAATCAAAAATCAAATATAAAATTTATGTAGTTAATTTATTTTATTTTTTTGGTTAATTCTAAAAAAACAAAACAATTGACTGCTGAGCAGTATGATATAGAAAATTTTTAAGTACGATTCTTAAAAAAAAAAAAAGAAAGAAATTGATAGTTAAAAACAATTAAATAATAATTATCTGTTATTAATTTTACACTTTACACGAAGATAATTACAGTTAAATTCTTATCTTTTATAATTGTTATCATTATTATTAATTGAAAAGTTTAGATAGATTGTTTGACTTGGTCAATGCACATGTTTTTAGAGGATAAACTTTCATAATCTATGAGATCTAGACACACTCATTAATTTGATAACTGAACTGGTTAGATATATGTATCGCTCTATATGGTTAACAATGGAGCTAGGTGAGGGTGGTGTCAATTATTATTTCTATAATTGCAGGTAGCTAGAAGTTTCTATGTTCAATTATGTATATCCCTTTGTGTCGTCAATCATATCATGATGATGAAAACAAAACAAGTGCTTGTTTGCCTCATCCACTTACAAGACACGTACAAGTAATCAGTTTCAAAATTGCTTGAAAAATCACGAATTTATTGTTTCTGAACTTTTTCTCAACAGCCACGAAAGTGACATGAAAAATAATTAATAATAAATGTAAAAAAAAATAAATACGAGTCAAGTATTGAATCTAACCTTTGATTGCTTTCTCTCTCTTATTTAATTTTGTTGCTACTTATAAAATTAAAGATAAGAGATCACACTTTATTCTCTTAAATATTTTTTCACTGGAGAGATCCATTTCCGTATTCTTTGTACGCATTATTGATCCATCTCTCTTAAAATATCTTATCATTTTGAAGCATATTACATTAATATCATGTTTTTCGTTTTTAATTTATTAAAAACAAAAATTTAATTTTAATACATAATTTTGTATTTTTTATATTAATTACATAATTGTAAAAATAATTATCTAAAAAAAACAAATATAACTGTACTACCGTATAAAATGCCAGAACAATTCCAGTAAGTTAGAAACTCGATAAAAAAAAGTGAGAGTAAAAAATTTAATTTGAAATTAGATTAATTATATATTACCTGAAAAGATATGTGATTATCCTTTGGATTAATCTCTTTCTTCTTCGGTAATTTCTCAGGATCCTCTGCTTGTAGCAAATGAATTCCGATCCCAAATCCAAATAACCTATTATTCAAAATTAATCACCATATACAAAAATCAAATAATAATAATAATAGAAAATGTGTTAATTACTACCATGCCCCATCAAAATCAAAAGATCCAGGCCTCCTTATTGGGAAGAAGCCAAGAACATTCTGGTAGAAATCCATGGATTGTTCCACTGATCTGCACACTAACGAGATGTGGTTAAGAGACTTTAGCTGCAAAGGATTTCCCATGCTTTCCTTCATTTTCTTCTAAGAGAATTGAATAATAATGTTATTCCTAAGAATCAAAAACCAAACTCAAGCTTGTGAATTTTTGAAGAAAAATTGAAGAAGAGAAGAGAAAAAAAATGCATGAAAGTGAATGATTCACGGAAGTAAAGTGACAGGGTGTTGGTGCTCTATATAGAACTTGAGATTGCACCAATCAGTGCCACGTGTCCGTATACTTTAAATGTACGTGTCAGATACGTATTTTGTTTTTGTCAGATCAGCTCCACGTTGCTGATTAGGATCATACGATACTGTTTAGGTAGGGTGGGCCACGTCAACTTCCATCTATATTTATTTATTTTCTATGAATAATAATTTATCTGTCAACAAATATTTCAATTATTATAAATGTTTCCAAGTCAGACAGATTTCCTTCTCAATATTTTTAATAAAATTCTTATTGTGTATTTTATATAAATAATTTTATTTAATAAATATTATTATAAAATAATTGAATTTAAAATTATTATTTAAAATAAATTAATATTTTTTTAAAAAAATAAATTCATTTAAAGACCTCAAAAATAATAAATAAATTTTATTAAAAAATAAAATTTTAATTTAATTTTTTCTAAAAATTTAAGTGTTACTCATAATATATATATATATATATATATATATATATATATATATTAAAGAAATTTGTGAAATGATGGATGAAAGGCTAAAATGATGTTTAGAATTTGATGTTAGTTACTCATAGAGTTGGAATTATCAGCTCTTTGACTCGTTAATAACTTTATACTGAATTCATGAGCTGTTCACACGAATTTGAGCATAAAATTAAACTCATAAATTAAATGAGTCGAATTTAAATTTAAATAAATTCAACTCATTAACTCGTAAGTTGGATTAATTATATATATATTTTATAGTTGTTACGGATCCGGCCCACAGATTCCGGACCCAGGATCGAATCTAATTCCGGTTTTTAGGGTCCAACCCGCCTCACTCTTCTGGAAGATCCGAAACCGGCCCTCTAGAAACTCCCAACCGACTTTCGAATTCGAACGTCCCCCTTATCTTACCCAAACAAGATAAGATAAGATAACCACCATCACCTATAAATAAAGGATCCAAGTCTCCCCAGGTATTCATTCATTCCTCACACTTTCTACCTCTTAGATCCATTCTGACTTGAGCGTCGGAGTGTCTTTTCAGGTACCACCCCATCGCTCCAGTCAAATAGTCCGACGTCCGCCTCGACCCGCAAGTTCCCGATCCATCTCTCAACCCGTACCGGAGACATCCAATACAATAGTCATTTTTATATATAATTTTGAGGGTTAAGTATGATTTTGGTCCTTAACGTAGAGGCCGAAAATTTATTTTGTCCTCATCCTTTTTTTCACTACAAAATGGTCCCAAATGTTTAACTTAGTTTTAAAATCGTCCTTCAAACGAAAATACCATTCCCCCTTATTCCCCAAAATCAACCAAAAAACAAAACAGATACTGAACTTTAACCAGAACCCACCACCTCACCACCATCATCATCATGGTCATCATCATCATCATTAGAAGAACAATGGATAATAAAATCATAAGAAGGAAGAAAAACAACAATGAATAATGAAATCATAAGAAGAAACATCAGAGGCACAGAGGCACAAGCAAATGCAGAAATAGAAGCAGAATGCAGAAGCAGTAAAACAACAACAACAATAAAACAACAACAACTAGAAAAATAACACCAACAACAACAATGGATAATGAAATCAGAATAATAACAAAAGTAAAACCAAAAGCAAAAGCAAAAACAAAAACAGAAGAAGAAGCAAAAGTAGAAACGGCGAGGAGTATCGACGACCGAACTAGGAAGAGGAGCAGAAACGGCGAGCGGCGACGGCAGCGCTAAGCGCGGTCTCCCTCTCCCTTCCGATCTCTCTCTTCTCCCTTTCTCCTCTGTTGCTCTCTGTTTCCCCTTCCGATCTCTTTCTTTTCCCTTGCTCTCTTTCTCCCTCCTCTTCATCCGTGTGTGTGGCGGTTTTCCCTTCCGTTCTCTCCATCACAGGCGGCGGCGCGGCGGCACTACCTTCCCTTCCCCCTTCTTCCCTCCCATTCCCCCATTCTTTTTCTCCCCCATTCTCTTTCTCTCTTTCGTCGTTCCCTTTCTTTCTTTTTTTTTTCTTTTTATTTTATTTTATAATTTTTTAAAATTAGAAATAATTTGGTAATAAAAATAAAAAATTTGGTAAAAAAGATAATTTTAAAATAAACTGAAATTTTTGGGATCATTTTGTAACGAAAAAAAATTAGGGACGAAATAAATTTTTGACCTCTACGTTAGGGACCAAAATCATACTTAACCATAATTTTAATGAAAGAAATATGTAAAAAATTTATAATTAATAATACACAACATATAAAATTAATTTTTTTAATATTTTTAATATATATAAGTTATATTTTTAACCGTTTTGATATATCCAACATAAATTTAAAGAAAGAATTTTTTCTTTTAATATCTAGTGGTACCTCTTTAACTTGTTTTTGCTGGGTAAGCAAGTGCTGTAGTTGTTGTTTGTAGTTTATTTGGACATTTCCCTCAATGTGCCAATAATTAAAAGAAGAGTAAAGTATTGTTTTTGTTTCAATGTTTGGGATAAGTTCTATTTGTATTTTTAATGTTTAAATCATCCTATTTGTATTTCTAATGTTTATAAAAGTTATTCAATGTTATCCTACTATCAATTAGACTAACAAATCAGATTATATTTTTCAATTATTCTCACTTGGATGTATTCATTTTCAATTAGGTCTCATTTGAATGTGTTCGATTTTAATATTATACCCACTATTTGTGTTTAGATTCAATTATGTCCCTAGAAAGGTGAATTATATAAATATTGTAAGAATTAGTTTCAATTTTTGATGAGCTATTTTTCGGAGTGGATCATCGATTTTATCCCAAACATTTGTATTCTAACTTCAAGAAGAGATTTTTAAAACTCAAACTAAAGCGTTCATGATGTGTAATTGACGGCAGGATAACATTGAATCACTTTTACGAACATTAGATATACAAATAGGATGATTTAAACGTTAGAGATATAAATAGAATTTACCCCAAACGTTAGGAACAAAAACAATACTTTACTCTTAAAAAAAGTAAATAGTAGTAAATATTTTAATTTGACATTTTTATTTAGACACTGGTTATTATTATATGAACCTTAAAAATATATGAACGTACATATTCTATATATGTCTGTGTTATCATTTTAAAAATTTGATGTGTTCACATGTTGATATTAGTATCCATATTGTGTTGAATGTCTATCTTTTTTGGACAACTAAATCAACTACCTCAACTCTAAAATAAGATGATAGTATAAATAAAATTATTTCAATATATATTAAATTTTTTTTCACTAGATAACTTTGACTGACAACTTAAGTAGATAACTTGTAATTTTATTAACAGAAAAACTCTGCATACAAGTCATTAGGGCTTGTATGCTTTACAAGTTAATTAACGAATAAACCTAAAAAATGCGATACAAGGTCTACGTTCTTCTTCTTCCTCTTCCTCTTCCTCTTCTTCTTTTCTTTCGTTTCTTGCCTTCTCTTTCTTCTTCTTCTTCTTCTTCTTGCTGCACGTTCTTCTTCCTCTTCCTCTTCTTCTTCTTTTCCTTCGTTTCTTGCTTTCTCTTTCTCGTTCTTCTTCTTCTTGCACGTTCTTCTTCCTCTTCCTCTTCTTCTTCTTTTCTTTCGTTTCTTACCTTCTCTTTCTCCTTCTACTCGTTCTTCTTCCTCTTTATGTTCTTCTTCTTCATTTACGTGCTTTTCTCTCTGTTTTCTTTCTTCGTTATTCTCAATTTCCATTGTTTTTTGACATCAAGTTCTGAAATCGTTTTTGAAGAAGAAGCAGCAGAAGATGAGGAGGAGAAAGAGAAAGAATTCTGAAATATGCATAAGGTGTACTTCAACGAATTTTGGGTGTATTTCTTAATCATTTGGGTGTATTTTTATAATCCTTTGGGTGTATTCCTGTAACCCTTTGGGTGTATTTCTATAATCGTTGGGGTGTATTTCTATAATTGTTTGGGTGTATTTCTGAAGTTCCATTATCTTCAAATTTGGCAAGAAAATTGTTTTTATGGAGGAAGAAGAAGAAGAGTCGTTCATAATGCATGGTGAGTAGCGCGCTTTGGAAACACGAAGTTGTTGAATAACATGCGTTTTATTTACTCTTGAATGTGGAAGTGTGTAATGCGTTAATTAAATGTAATGCGTGTATTTTGTAAGACTTGTAAGCCAAAAAGACTTGTATGTATAGCAGGTCTCTTTTATTAAAATTAAGTTGAAAGTTTCGAAAACGAGTTGTTAACCATTTTCACTTTTTTAAATAAAAATATTTATATATTAAATACTCTTTATATTTGTATAAAAATATAGTTATTATTAATTAATTATGTATTTAAATTATTTTTTAATTAATAAATTAAAATTTTATTGTAATTATTAAAAAAATATTAGCATCAAAATAACATTTATTATAAAAAGTATATCCGTAGCGGAATTGTTCTAAATAATATTGTTGAAGTTCAAATAATATAACATAAGAATTTGAGAAAGTATAAGGAACCAATAGAGTATATGTACAATATGTACAATGGAGTTTACACTTTGTTTGGATTTGATGAATTTGGACGGAAAGAAAACAGGAGAGAAGAAAATGGATAGAAAATATGATTTTTCTTCGTTTGGATCAAATGTGAAATTGGATGAAAAATACAAAAGTGCATGTCGGGCCCAACTTAAAGTTTTCTCCTCAAAATAGCGAAGAAAACTAATATTGGAATGGTAACTTAAGTAAAAATACAAATTTGCCCTTTCAATATAATTAAAAATACATTAAAAAATGTTGTCCTTTAAAATACATCAGAAAAAGATAAATTAAAAAAAATATTATTAACAAAAATAATACATTAAAATTCTGAAATACAATTAGAATCACTTTTTTTTGTTAAAAAATAATTTAAATACATTAATATATTATAATTTATATATAAAATAGATAAAGATGTTAATGTAATTTCACATTTTTTCTCTTTTTACTTTTTCTTCCATCCAAACAAAAAAAATTTCTCTAACTTTCTTTCCATTCATTTTCTCTCCATCCAAACAACATAAAAAAAAAATCAACTTTTCTTTTTATTTTCTTTTCTCTCATTTTCTTTCCTCCTATTTTATTTCCTTTCATTTTCCATCTTCCATCCAAACAAAGTGTTAAGGATGTTCGATTCAATATGATAACAGATGTTTATTATCCCTGGTATCCAGATAGTTATTCTGGATAGTATAGATGTATTATGTTTGAAAAATTAGTAGTATTTTATTCTGAATGTTTATTTTTTAACTCATATTAAACTAAATAAATAGTCCATTATATACATTATACAGATACTCCATTAGCTCTCTAACGAAATTCTAAGAATTTATATTACTGTAAACAATTATTATATCTAGTATTCATTATTTGAATCCAAACCCACCCCACCAAAAAAAAAAAAAAACCATAAATAAAGTTTCTATAAACTTCCACAAGGTCATAACTATTCTTTTGTTTTTTGTAATAACTTTGTAGAGATGATGACCAATAATTGAGTATACCTCGGATTGGTTAATAATAATAAATTAATAATAATATTTTTTGGTGTATAAATTAATAATAATATATACTACTTTAAATATAGCACTAGCTGGAAGCAAGCCACTCATTACTTAATTAATAAACCATAGATTCACGAGTTTTATAGTATGTGTAAAATAATAATAATATATATTATTAATATATAAGAAGAATCACATCACTGATTATATGATGTCTTGCATGAAAAAGTGCCATGTGTGTATATAGCTCGAGGGGTCCATGCTAACGATATTTGCTAGTGACATCTTAATTATTCTCATCGTTTCAATCGTTGTCATTTATTTCCGAAAATGAGTTTTTTTTATATAATGTCTAATTTTCAATATCTGACCAGTTTCATTGACTAACATTTCAACTGACAATATATATATATATATATATATATATATATAGGTGTATGCAGATCGATCGGATATGGTCGAAAATTCAATCTGATCCGCATAATTTTTATCGGATCAGATCGGATATTAGGTATATCCGCATAATTGAAAATTATCTTTTTAATCATATTTCTATATAAAAGAAATTTAATAAAAAATTTTCTTTTACACTTTTAAACTTATTTATTCTTAAAATATTTTTAATCAATTTTTTTAAATAGTAAAAATAAAATAAAATAATATATGAATAATAACTACTAACTAAAACATACAAACAAGTAAATATAATACTAAATATATATATTTACTTTTTTTAATTATTATTGTGCGAATCTGTGAATCTGCAGATGTAGAGCTGATATTCGCAATCCAATCCGTAAAGAGTGCAGATTGAATCGTATCTGCAATTTTTAAATCAGATGTCGATATTTACCACAAATTTAGGAATACGATCCGATCTATAGTTGAAAAGGGTCTTGTTTCTTTCGACCTTGAACGAATTGGTCGCTCCTACTTAATTAATTCAATGACTACATATATTTAAGATTATATTATCATAAAATTTGTCATTTAAAAAATTTAAATTAATAAAAAAATAAAATTAATAATTATATCTCTATTATATATATCTCATCCAATATGAAGCTTCCACAACATAAATATAAGATAAAGTACATCTTAATAAAATAAAAAAGTTTAAAATGGTAATGTCTCCGTTGCCTCATTATTCACTGTTAGAAGTTAGGACAAACTGAGCACATAAACAGGATTAGTTTGTTTTAATAATTTTAAAAAGGTTAAAATGAATGAGTAGCTGACCCACAAAAATGAGATGGAGTTTTTTAATTTAAACTTGCTCTAAGAATTGAAGTAAATGTAAGTGAAAATATGAAACGTTACACAAATAAGTATAACATATGTGCAGCAATTCTCAACAGTCAAACACCACGTTTCATCTATAAAAAACATGCTTCTTGCTCAGTGCCAACAACTCAGCAGGGACGGACATAGAGGACAGGTGGAGGCCTCCCCCAATTCTTTTAAAAAAAAATTAATAATAATAAATTATTAAATATAATTTAATTTTTTTAAAAATTTATTTAATATTTAATTTAATATAAATAAAAATTCAGTCTAACTTAAATATTAATGATTTTTAATATCTAAAAAATAAGTAATAATATTAAAAAATTTTAAAAAGATATTATTATTAATATTTTTTAATTAAATAAAATTCTTCTAATCTTATAAAGTGAAAATTTTTTTTGTGAGTATCTTTTTTGATTCATTTGGTATTAATTCTCTTTGTTTTAATTACTACAATTGAAAAATCTTTTTCATCTATGAATATTGTGAAGAATAACTCAGAAACAAAATGAAAGATAAATTTCTTACTATTTGTCTTTTAATTATATTGAAAAGAAAATTGTTGAAAAAATTGACACAAATTCTATTATCGATGAATTTTATGATACGAACAATCGACTACTTCATTAATAAAAAAATATATACATATTTTTTATATTTTAAAATATATTTTCTATCAATATATTTTTGTAATACATTTTATATTATATAATTTTTTACATAATTTTTTAATATTATATATATTATTGACGCGTGATAATATTTCAACAAGATCATATGGAATGCAATTGCAACCTTCGCCCTCGGAAACTGATAATGACAGAAACTAATAATGACATATTCCTAATATATTTACATGGCTTTATTATTACATATTCCTAATATTTACATTGTGTAATTAGAAGACATCGGGAGAGAAATGCCCTGGAAAGGGGTTGCTCTGTTGAGCTTGCTTCAAATGCATTGCCAAAGCATAGTTGTTCACTTCAAGAGTTTTGATCTGTTGTTGGTATTGAGAAGCTAACTGCTTCAACTGCTGCAACTCTTGGTTCTTTTGGTCATAGTCAGAAAATCGCTCATGTTGGATTCTAAATGCATTTTTGAAAGAATTCCTTTCCTTAATCAGCACCTGAATTTGCTCCTTTAGCATCAAATTGATCTCCTCCTGAACATTTGTTGCTTCAGCACGTACACGGGCACTTATTGATTTCTCCAGCGCTTCCAACATTGTAGCAGCTCGAGCTCTAGCATCATCAACACTGGTAGCAACCATCATTCCTCCTACGAAAAAGTCAACCCATTCTGCACCGTCTTTAGGAAGGTTGTCCACTGGCGGCAAGTTATCCGATGCAGAAGCAGCGGCACCTCCATCATCTGTATCCTCGTTAACTTCAACTTGTGGTTCTTCAGCATCAGTAGTCCCCAAGCAAAGTTCGTTCAGCCTCTTGATGGCAGCATCTAGATCATTGCCATTGCCACATTCCTCAAGTGCTCTCTCTAGAACCACCTCATCCATGTGAGGGAAAAAAGTTCGAAGGCGATCAATGAGAGAAGGAGGAGCGAATCGAATCGGTGATGATGAGTAACGTAGCTTCTTGGAGAGTGCCGGCGAAGAGGCAAGTTCGTCGAAGAAAGATCTCTTGATTCCGCACACGGCAGCAGACATCGTTCGAAATTCCGATCGTGCTTTCCCCGCTCGCTAATTCAGCTCCTCCAACAAGTAAAACAAATTAACTAAAAATTTTATTTATCAGAAGTTCTACAAAATTATCTCACAAGGGGTGTATTTATATAGATTCCTAACAAATTGGCTCAAAGAAAAGATAAGATAATATAATTTAATTTAAATTTTTTAAAAGATAAGATAACTAATTTAAATCAAATTTGATCTTATTGCATTAGATCAAATTTGATTTAAATTTAAAATCCTAAAGATATGATAATTAATTTAAATTGTAGTTAATTTTATTAGATTATATCATATTTGACGTAAATTTAAAATTTTTAAAAATACTACTAAACAAATAAAAAATAAATCAAATTTTCTAAAAAATTTTAATAACAAAACAAATTAAAATAAAGGTTTAATAAATTTGAAAATTAATAATTAATTTGTGCTGGATTTGAAAAATTTTATTTATCAAAAGTTCTACAAATTATCTCACAAAGAGTATTTATACAAATTCCTAACAAATTAGTTCAAAGATAAGATAATATAATATAATTTAATTTTTTTAAAAATAAAATAATTAATTTAAATTAAATTTGATCTTATTGTATTAGATCATACTTAATTTAAATTCAAAATTCTAAAGATATGATAGTTAATTTAAATCATAATTGATTTTATTAGATTATATCAAATTTGATGTAAATTTAAATTTTCTAAAAATACTACTAAACAAATAAAAAATAAATCAATTTTTTTTAACAAATTCTAATAACAAAACAAACTAAAATAAAGGTTTAATAATTTTGAAAATTAATAATTAATTTGTGGTGGACTTGAAAAATTTTATTTATCAAAAGTTCTATAAATTATCTCACAAAGGATATTTATATAGATCCTTAATAAATTAGCCAAAAAATAAAATAAGATAATTTAATTTAAATTTTTTAAAAATAATATAATTAATTTAAATTAAATTTGATCTTATTACATTAGATTATATTTGAGTTAAATTTAAAATCTTAAAGATATGATAACTAATTTAAATCATATTTAATCTTATTAAATTATATCATATTTAATTTAAATTTAAAATTTTTAAAAATACTACTAAATAAATAAAAAATTAATTTAGTCTGTTATTAACCAATAAATTATTGCATACATAAAATAAAATTCAAACTCTAGATATTTATTTAAATAGACGAGTTAGTTAATTATTCAACCAACCTAAATTAGATTCATTAAATAACATGTATCGCTTATTAATAATCACATATATATACCTAACATTTATGACTAATGATTCTCTTATAAGCATGGACATATATGATGGTGGATACAGAGTAGACAACCACAAAAAAAACTACGTACCTCTGATCACATTGCTTTTTCTTATGTTCTTTAATTTGTTGAAAGTGTGGACAAGTGGCTAAGATTTTATTTTTGGTTATTTTTGTTAATGTTTTAAATGTGAGGAGTATATAAAATTAGTTCCACATCAGCTATCAAAGAAAATAAGAAAAAATGAGAAATTTATAAAATAAAAAATCTATTTACTTAATACTTTAAAATTTTGAGTTAAATATCATGTCTTCTCATCTTATGTTATCTCACTTTATTTTATTTTGTTTTTGTTCGTAATATATAAATTATGAGACACTAAGTTGATGCACTATTGTAGGTAGGTTTTGATCCGAAATACATATATATTATTTAACCTCTTTAAACATTTCTTAAATTGTATATATCATAGCGCTTTAAATTCTTAAATATATGTTTTTTTTTATAGTAAACTATAAATTTCGAGAATGGTAGTAAAAGACTTGTTAGAAAATTATTCGTTCCAAAATTTTATAATAAAAAACATATAAATAATTATATATTTATTTTAATGTATTTCTCACACAAAAATTTTTTTTGGCCGTATGCTAAAATATTTGTTCTTTAGAATAATAAAAATAATCAAACCCAAAATTATTAGATACCATAAAAATTTTAATATTATATTATAAAATTATTTATCTCAAAATTTAAATTAATAAAAAATATATTAGTAATTATATTTCTAACCAGATTTAAATAAGAACGTATGTCTTTTACCAACAATTTGTCTAAATTGTTCATTGTTCTTTTGTGAAGTAATAGAGCTTTCAGGTATTAAATATAATAGAATTATTTAGATAAAGATGTTTAAAATATTTTTTTAAAGATATTTTTTAGTAATTAAAATTTAATATATATAATTGATTAAATTGTATTATTTTTATCAAAATTAAATTAGACAAATTAATTTAGCAAAAAAATTATTGAACTAAATTTTGAATCGGTCTAAATTAATATTTTTTATAAAAAATAACTACAATACTTTTATTATAAAAAATGACAAAATAATTTTATTATATATTATTAATTTTAAAAACCCTAAATTCTAGACATTTTCTTATTTCTAAGCCGACAAAGACTTAAGATTTAGGTTTTTCAAAAATATATATATATATATATATATATAAAATAGAATTATTTTTTATAATAGAGATATTATAGTCATTTTTATAAAATAATATTAATTTAAATCAATTTAAAATTTGATTCATCGATTTTTTAGCCAAATTGATTTGTCTGATTTAATTATGACAAAAATACAGTTTAATTAATTACATATGTTAAATTTTAATTTTTAAAAAATACCTTTAAAAAAATATTTTTAAACATCTTTATATAAATAGTTCTCAAATATAATAGTATTATTTCAATACGCATGTAGCCATGGTTCATGAATAATAATTAATTAGGCATTCCTAATATATTTGTTATTTTCAGATCATCACCTAATAAATTACTGAATCACATACATGTGTCAGAATATTCTCTTTTTAATTTCTTCTAATTTTATTTTTTTAATTATATAGAACAGACAACTACTGCTATTATACATGCATGAAATGGATATAGGTACCAACAACAACAAGCGATATATATAGAGATTATCAATTTTAACTTTTGTTCAGATATATATTATTATATTCAAACAAAATGAGTATCAATTGAAAGTGATGATGATGAGTTGTTGTCATGTTTCTTAGTTAATTCTTAGTTTAACATATAATTAAATGTGTATTAATTAATTAATTAGTTACTTTTGTTTAGGGGTCTTTTTCATTCGTTAATAACTTAATAAATAGGCAGGCACTGGTTTTAGTTAAAATGGGTACCAAATTTCATGTCCACACACACACACACACACAAGAAAACCATTTATATAAAAATGTTAAAAATATTTTTTTAAATATATTTTTTAATAACTAAAATTCAACATATATAATTCATTATATTGTATTATTTTTATTAAAATTAAATTGGACAAATCAATTTAACCAAAAAATTAATAAATTAAATTTTAATTTTTTTAACTTAATAATTTTTTTTATAAAAAAGACTATAATATTCTTATTATAAAAAATAACTAAAATACTTATTATATATATATATATTAAAAATTTTAAATTCTAACTCTACAACTATAGAAAAAAAAGAGTTAGAATTTAAAATTTTTAAAATTAATATATGTAATAAGAGTATTTTAGTCATTTTCTATAATAGGAATATTATAGTTATTTTCTATAAAATTAATATTTGATTTATTATTTTTTTTGTCAAATTAATTTATTTAGCCTAATTTTGATAAAAATAACACGATTTAATCGATTATATGTGTTAAATTTTAATTATTAAAAAATATCTTAAAAAAACGTTTTAGACGTCTTTATCTAAGTCACTCTTTATATATAACAAAAAAACTCTACATGCATGTAAAAATTACATGGATGTTATCCAAGTCCCTTCCATTCCACGCCCCACACACTCGTTTGTGTACACGTGCCTCATATAACGTATATAACATAATCCTTATTTTGCGTGATCAACATTTCTCAACGTAAACCTTTTCATACAACGTCAACCTTTTTCACGTTCTTCAACCTAATTAAATTCGTTGCTCTCCTTTATTCGCATTTTTCTTCTCTGCATTATCGATTTAGATTGACTTCAACGTAATTACCTTCGTTGTTCATCTTCTTCTTCGTTTTCTTCTTCGATTTGCACTTCTGAATTGGAACAATGAATGAATCAACTTCAAATCAGTTGAATGAGTGCGATTTGGATAATTCTTCTGAAACGTATCAATTTGACGAGGTTTGGACTATTGAATTTTGAATTTAATTCAATGGAATGAAATTGCTAATTTTATTTGAAGTGAATTGAATAATGGACTGGTGTGATCTATATATATCTGAATTGAATTGAATTAAATTGATAATATGTAACTGTGAGTGTGAGTAACTGTGACTAACTGTGAGTAACTTTTCGATTCGGTAAGTACTAAAGAGTTGATTCACCATGTGCATGTGTTCGGTTCGGTAAGCAAAAGGAGTCTAAAAAAATTAGACGAATATATTCTGTTTTGTTCCCTAAGCACTATATAATTTTTTTACCGTAATTAAGATTTCAGTTCACCATAATTAAGATTTCGGTTCACCATGCAGACCAGCTGTGTTGTGGATGAAAAATTTGTCCCAAAGGTGGGAATGATTTTCAAGACATTAGAAGAAGCTGGAAAGTTCTACAAATATTATTTCAAACTTGCTGGTTTTTCTACCAAAATAAGGAACACGACTCGAGACAGAGACAAGATTAAGAATCAACTAATTGTATGCTCCAGAGAGGGGAGGTGGAAATCAAAGATATCTCCAACTTTAAAGACAAACCCTTCAGCTGGGTTAAATTGTCCAGTCAGAATTTACGTACACATAATGAAGGATGTTAGTCTTTGGACAATTTCCAAAGTTGCTTTGAATCACTCACATCCTTGTTGTGCAGACCAGGCCGAGATGCTCAAACAACACAGGGAGCTTAGCATGTTCGTGCGTCGCACCATCGAAACCCACGAGGAAGCCAGAATCAGGCTGAGCAAAACTTACCAATCATTTGTGGCAACAGCTGGCAACCACCGTGAACTAGATTTTATAGAAAAAGACGTAAGAAATTACATCACAAGGGAAGTACGGAATATTTTCGAAGAAGACGATGCC
This sequence comes from Arachis hypogaea, assembly GCF_003086295.3. Classification (NCBI taxonomy): domain Eukaryota; kingdom Viridiplantae; phylum Streptophyta; class Magnoliopsida; order Fabales; family Fabaceae; genus Arachis; species Arachis hypogaea. The sequence continues at coordinate 2,569,605 of NC_092054.1, read as the reverse complement.
AAAGAATTTAGGAAGTACCTAGTTAGAATGAAAGAGAAGAACCAAAATTTCTTCTTTGAGCTCAACCTTAAAGACGATCACTGCATTAAACATGCATTCTGGGCTGATGCAAGAAGTAGGACTGCATTTGATTATTTTGGAGACGTGGTTTCATTTGACACCACCTATAATACAAACAGGTATTTGATTCTTTCAAACATATTTTGGGTGTTCAGTGCATGTATATATTTCTATTCACCACCTTGTGTTTGTTATTTATGCAGGTACAATTTGGTTTTAGGTTCTTTTGTTGGCGTGAATCACCACGGCTAGCAGGGGCGGTGCTAGGTACAAGGAAAAGGGGGCAATGGCCCCCCCTAATTTTAATTTTTTACATGTAAATTATATGTAAATTTTAGTTTAGTCCCCCCTTAAAATTTTATTTTAGTCTTATTTTATTGTGTAAATATTTTTTGCCCCCTCTAATATTTCTTCTAGCTCCGCCCCTGACGGCCAGTCAACACTTGTTGGATGCACGCTGATGAAAAATGAGGACATCCAATCATTCAAATGGCTATTTGAGTGTTGGCTACGTGCATGGGAGGGAAGGCACCAAAATGTATTATTACTGATCAATGCGCATCGTTTCAAAGGGAAATTAAGCTGTGCATGCCAACAACAATTCACCGCTGGTGTATCTGGAACATCATGAAGAAGATCCCAAGCAAACTAAACGACTACAAGGGACATTGATATTGAACAAGAGATGAGCCATGTTATTTGAAACTCTACACAAAAGACACATTTGACAGAAATTGAAACGATTTCCTCACAAAGTATGGTCTTAGAGGCAACAAGTGGCTTTTAGGTAATTGAGATTTTAATTCGAATTATTTTTATACTATATTTTTTTCACAAAAGCATGCACTGTTTTCGGTTCACCAGACCTTATAGTTTCGGTTTGGTATGCAGAGCTGTACGAGAATCACCATATATGAATTCCGGTTTACTTGGATCACTACTTTTGGGTCGGGATGAGAAGCACGCAAAGGAACGAGAGTATGAATTCATTTTTCAACAAGTTCATCACACGGAATAGCTCCTTGAGCCAATTCGTGAAGCAATATGACAATTGCCTAGCAAGCAGAGAGCAAGCAGAGAGAGAATTCAATGCTGCAGATTTTCACACCGTGATACCGTGCACAACAAAATCAGCAATAGAGGCACAGTTTCAGCGTGTATATACCCATGAGAAGTTCAGGGAAGTTCAAGCTCAATTCAGAGGTAAAGTGAATTGTATCACAAGATCAATGCATTCCACCCTAGGTTTCACAACATATAAAGTCATAGAGCAGGTTTTCAACTCCACATTCAACAAGTTTGTCGTCACCTACGACGTAGTATCACGAGATGTAAAGTGCGATTGCTTGCTGTTTGAGTCTAGGGGCATATTGTACCGCCATTCGCTAAGCGTTCTAAGCTTTGAGCGAGTGGATAACCTGGCACTGAAATACATATTAGAACGCTGGAGCAAGAACATAAAGAAGATGCATACACACATCAAGAGCAGCCAAGATGAACCTCTACTGGAGCCAAGAAGTAAGAGATTTGACGAATTGGTGTTTCGGTCACACAATATATGTGAATTTGCATCTGTGTCTGAAGAGTTGATTGGAATTTTGCACCGAGCATTTGACAAGGTCATGGTGGAGATGGAAGAATATCAAGGAATAAGCAAAGGAAAAAAGTTTGTTAACCCACGAAAAAGTGACATTAAGCAATGTGAATGACCTTTAAAGCCCACCACGTGTCAAAATAAGAGGTCGGCCCAAGAACAGACTTGGATCAAACCTGGAAAAAAAGATCTCAAATGCCATGAAGAAAAAGAAAAAGACAGCTCCAACCGAGGTAAAATTGACTTGCTTTTAATTAGTTAAAAATTCAAATGTTCATTTTGCTAATACACAATTATGTCTTTTGTAGTTGAATCTTTTAGACTCCGGATCATCAATTCAGTCAAGCTCCACTCTTTACAATATACCAGATATGAATTATCCAAGAGAGGATTGTACAAGTTTTAGTTTTTATTAATGTAAATTTTTGTTCACCCATGAGCAAATTTCGGTTCACCATGGTTATAGCAGGTTTAATTTCTGAATGTTGATAGTCTTTAATGAATAGTCACTTTTTTAGTGAAATTCTATATTGATATATGCAGTTTTTCGATTCGTCTAGTGTATTAATTTCTAAGTTGAATAAGAGAGATTTTGAGAAGAATTAAAGGAGAGAGATAATTTTATTGAAAAAAATTTTTAAGAAGAAAAGATACAATTACTAATATTTTGTTTATCAATTACATTTCTATTAAAATTAGTAGTATAAAAAAAATATTTCAAATTTAATATTATGAAGAAAAAATAAAAAAAATTATATAAGGACTAGTTTGACTAATTTTTAAAATTTGAGGGATGAAAATGACTTACGTTTGGACTTTCAAGGACTATTTTGACTATAAATTTTTTTTTTACATGTCAAGTGATACGTGGCATGTTACGTGTATGCCACGTGTTACTGACCTGCTACGTGGCACTGACCTGCCACATGGCGTGTCACGTCATCGTCCAACTGACATAAAGATTAATTTGACTTATTTTTTATCTTTTAAGGACTAATTTGATTAAAAAAATCATTCGAAGACGAAAATGAAGATCGTGTAATCTTTTGGGGACGAATTTGAGTATTAACCCTCCTATTTGTTGTGGTATAAATTAAACCTCTTTAAAATAAGAAGATTAGTAAAGCTATAAAGTAACAAATTAAATAAATATTTGATCCTTATAATTATTAACGGCAATCTCAGAGATGATTATGAATTGAAATTTTGCTTTATTTTTTGTTGTTTAGTATTTCTTGTACTTTATTGTTCTACCTTACTACCTTACTGTATTGAGCTTTTTTATTTTAAAAAATACTAAAAAAATACTATTTTGACACTAACGTTTTGCCAATAAATTAATACATTTTTTCTTTAGTTTGTTAATAGAAAAATAATTTAAATACATAGCTAATTAATAATAATTATATTTTTATACAGATTTTAGAAGTACTTGGTATATAAATAGTGTTTTCTGTAAATTAAATATCAAATATATAAAGTAACATTTCTAAACCAAATTTTGCAGGTTAAGTTCGTCAAAAACTTTGATATGATACCAATTAATAACATAAAATTAAACAATATAATAAGTAACTCGAAAAGACCGTGATGAGTTTTAGAATTTCATTTAAAAGTTAAAATTTTGTATGCCGGAATTACTATAATTTTTTTGTTTAAAAAATTTGAATCATTTTGTAAAATCTTTGTAAAGTTAAAAGCATTTGAATTTACATTAATGTTAATCATAATTTTTGTTAAAAAAATATATGCATAAAAAGATAAAGCTAATTAAGTGTATTGCATATTTAATTAATTTGTTTTTAAAAAAATTAATAAAAAACAGAAGAGTTAATATTGATTTTTTTTTTCACACAACACATATTTTTGTCATGACATAATTTCACAAAATTTATACTTTAAATATTTTATTTATTTATTATTCATATACTCATATGAATGATAGAGTAGGTTAGGTTAAATAATCTATATTTTATGATTTCAATTTATATATATGTATATATATATATATGTCATATTTTATTACAGTTCAAATTAAAAACTAAATATAAAATATAGTCAAATTTTTTTATGTTTATTTTTCTCATATATTATAGTTGTTCTTGCAAAAGTAAAAGAAGTTTAACCAAAAAAAATTATATAAAAGATATTGATATAATTTTTACAATAACAATTTTTTATTAAAATATGTTACTTTATATATTTAAAATATATTATTTTAAATAAAATATATTATTTAAAAAATATTTAAAATTGATTATTTTGCATTAATAATATTATTAAAAATATATTATTCATTTTTGTCAAATAATATGACCAAAAAAATTTACATAATAGAATTTACTAAATAAATATATTTATTTATTTTTATATTACATGCAAAATAAAGAACTAATGTTAAAAAAAATACAATTTGGTTTAAATTTTTTTATTTGAAATTGGTTTTTTTCAAGTGATTTAATTTAAATTGTGCAATTTAAAAAATACATCAGGAGGGAAATGCCCTGGAAATGGATTGTTCGATCTGCTGAGTTTACTTCAAATGCATTGTCAAAGGACTTGCCATTTACTACTAATGCGTGTAGTTTTATAAGGATAGACAGTTATTTTAAAATTACGAAATAAGTTACGAGAAATTTAGAAGAAGATGATAAAATTAACAAAGTTATATTAGAATACATGTTATCATGAAAGAATTTAAATCAAACAATTATTCCAAAACATTTTTCTAATAGATTAGAAAAATGTGAGTCTAGTGTGAAACAAAGATAAAATTGTTATTGATCTCAAAAGTTCTGATCTGTTTCTGGTATTGAGATACTAACTGCTTCAACTATTGTAACTCTTGGCTGTCCTACTTGGTCTTGTTCTCACATTAATTCCACATATGATTTAATTATCTAAAAAGATTTTAATTATTTATTTGGATTAACTTTATAGAACCTAAATGATTTCACTTCTATTATTATATCTAATTTATCTTATCAATGAAACGATTATCTAAATGATCTAAGTGCGATTATCTTATCAAGGATTAATTATGTTTTATTTTTGAAAAAATATAAAGAAACAATGGTAATGGTGAATAATATAAATAATGAATTAAAAAAATTAATTTAAAATTTAAAATTAAATTATTAATTATTTATTTAATTTCAAATATTAAAATTTTAAAAATTAAGATTAAGAATTAAATACATTCACATTATTTACGATTACTTTTAATCTCATCATAACCTCTCAATATCCGCTACACACCTAAAATTCATTGTCGTCAATCTCCAGTCTATGGCAAAAACACTGCAGCCAGGGCACCTTTCATGTCCAACACAGAAGACAGAACACCCAAACATGACTTTATGCCTCTATTGTTCTTCCCTTTCCTCTCTCTCGTCAACATCGTTGTTCTTAATCCAACCACCAAATCCAAAACCTCCCTTAAACTTATTCATGTCACCTTACAACAACACCAACACCCAAAACAAGAAGCATCCATGTCTTCCTCCAAACCCCGCGCCACTGCACCCCCTCCCCCAGCCGTACCAACGCTGCCTTAACTTCCTATTGACATCGCCGAAGCCTTACCTTGCGCCGCTATCTCTACGTAGCAAAGGCATATCCCTCCGCATCCGCATCCATGTATGCCTTTGCCGTTGTACTCCCCGGCCCATGCCGACGCCACCACAGTCCCCCGCTGACACCGTCACCGATGCCTTTCCCCTCACGTGTCTGTTGATTTGGAGGATGAACAATCTAACAAGGTAAGCAGCGAAAGTTCATGCATTGATAACGAATAATATGCCGGTTGTTCAGTTACTAGGTTGATGGATGGTTATTGTATTTCTTACGAGAATGGTTAGTTTAAGTAAATACAAATAAAACATGCTGAATATTCAATTCAGTAGGTATGTAAATGATTATTTTAATTCTTAATTGAATGGTTATTTTGTTTGATTCGGTGATGTTTGGTGAGAGAGAGATTGATGTCAATGAAGGGGATGGTTGATGAAGACGCAGCGGCAGAGAGTTTGGAGAAGAAGATGTTGATTTGGTAAATTAGGGTAGAGGAGATGGGTTAAAATTTTGGAATAACTGAATGAGACTTTTTGTTTGAGTACTTCAAGTGGTATTTTTTTTACCTTCATTAGGCTAAATTTTCATCTCATTGTTCAGATTCTCCGTTGTCTACCTAACAAAATTCTAGGGAGACAATGAAGAATTTAAACAATTTGAACAATGGGCTGCAGATTTAGCTCAATACATGTAAAAAAATAAAAACACTCCACAAATTACCTGAATAAAAAATTCACTTAGTTCTTCCAAAAAAATAACCATCACAAACCTTAATTTACCAAAGCATTTCACTCCAATACCCTCTTTTTCTTCCAACCGGCTGCCACCCACACTTTCATCAATAATCATCCTACTTCACTGTCACTGCTTGGCTTGCCACAGCCGCCATCGGCGTCGCTCACACCTAGTAAAAATAACCATCCACTCAGGATAAAAATAATCATATGCATATCTAATGAATTGAACATCCAACATATTTTAATGAGTATTTACCCATTTTGGTCCTCGAAGAATTTTGGACCAAACACTTTAGTCCCTAATTAAAATTAATTATTCGATTGGTCCCTAACAATTAACTCCCTAGTGCAAGGGTCGCTCCGAGTAGCAGCGGCACGGTCCCTCTTGAGATAGAGACGACCGGGGGAGGTCCCGACGTGGCGATAGTCGAGAACCCTCGTAAGCGGAAAACGACCTCCAGTCTTGAAGGGTCGCTAACTGTTATGGAGAAAAACTTTGATGCTGGGGGTTTGATCAACTCGTAGCTTATGCTGGGCACTGATGGGTTCTTCCACGATGGGGATCTTGGCGCCCAGGCCAGGTGGATCTACCGGTGTATGCTGAGAGCAGCGACCATAGCAAGGAGGGCGGAACCCATCTTGACCCAAGCCGGGGCGCTGGATGGGAAGTACCGTCAGTTATTGCGAGAGGTCGAGAGCCTGAGGTCCAAGGTTAGGGTCTTGAAAGAGAAATTAGCCGAGTCGGAGGGAAAATTAAAAACCTCCGATGAGGCAGTGGCCCGCATTACCGACCAGGAGATGACCTTGGAGAGTCAGCTTAACTCTGCTCATGGTGAAACCATTGCGGCCCAGGCTAAGGTTGCTGCCTTAGAGGCCAAGGTTGAGGAGGCCGCGAAGTCGGTGAAGGATGCAAAGGATGAGGTCGCGGGGCTGAAGGGGGAGGTTGCTGGTTTGAAGAAAAAGAACAAGGAGACGGTGCAGAATGCTCGTGAAGTGATCTCCGGGACCGAGGAGGCGATTGATAAACCACTATTTTATGGTTTATTTTGTATTGGATTGAGTGGATTTTATCCACTATTCTCACACTTATTCATATAATTCGCATGTTTTACATTTTCCTTCCTAATTTTGTGCTATGATTGAAAATATGCTTCTTTGGCCTTAAATTTGCTAATTTTAATCCTCTCTTATTACCATTCGATGCCGTGATATGTGTGTTAAGTGTTTTCGGAGTTTACATGGCAAGAATGGCCTAGAGGATGGAAAAGGAGCATGCAAAAGTAGAAGGAACACAAGAAATTAAGGATTTCAGAATCTAGCAGTGACGCGAACGCATGGACGACGCGTACGCGTGACCAATAGATAACCAAATGACGTGCACGCGTGGCTGACGCCTACGCGTGGCCAGTGAAATTTCCAAGTGACGCGTACGCGTGGCCGAACGCGTACGTGTGACAAAGTGCCACGTCATGTAGATATCAGAACTCACTAGGGGCGATTTCTGGGTTATTTTTGGCCCAGTTTCAAGCCCAAAAATGCACTTTAGAAGCTAAAGAGTGGAGCTGGAGGGTAAATGAATCATTCACTTTTCATTATTCATAATTTTAGGTTTTAGATGTAGAATTCTAGAGAGCTCTCCTCTCTCTAGGTTTTAGGGTTTTTAGGTTTATTTCTTCTAAATTTCAGATTTCTACCTTGCTTTAATTTAGGTTTCTTCTACTTTTATTTGTTCTATTACTTTAGTTTATCTACTTCTCTTATTGATTCCTTTATTTTGCTAATTTAGTTTATGAGTTCATGTGTTACTCTCAATTTTCATTAATCCAATTTATGTTTCATGTTTCTTACTATTCAATTATTTTGTTATTGTTATTCCTTTGCTTTGGTTAGTCTTAGATTTTGCTATGTCTTGTTAGTATTCTATGCTTTTATTTTATGCCTTCCAAGTGTTTGATGAAATGCTTAGTTCGATTTTAAATTAGATTTTTATATTCTTAACTTGGATTGATCAATTAGAGACTCTTGAGTTATAAAAATTCTTTGGTTGATTGGTAATAGAAGATTGCCGGTTAGCTTGAACTTCACCAATGCTAGTCTCTCACTTTGAGTTGACTAGAACTTGTGAACTCAAGTTGATTGTATGCACTTGACCTTCCTCCATTGGTTAGAGGTTAACTAAGTGAAGGCAATTCAAAATTACCATCACAATTGACAATGATAATGAGGATAAGACTTCTAATTCTCTTTCCTTGCTAAGAGCTTTCTCAATTATTAGTTTATTTTCTTGTTATTTACATTCCTTGCTTATTAAAATCGATCAAAGCCCAGGTCAAGCTCCTTTCTCCCGACTTCGACACCTCCGCCATTGGAGCTTTTAAAACTATTCGGGATGGGCAGATTAACAATATCCCGAAGAAGTGATGTATATTTACTTTGTGATTTCTTACTTTGAACTTTTTGGTAGTTTGAGTGAACTTGTTTACCGCTTTGTTCGATCTTGGTAATTATCGACTTGTTTACCGTTTTGTATTGACATTGGTAATTTGAGTTGTTTACCGTTTTGTTGTGAATTAACAAAGCCGGTTCGTGGCTTTCATGATTAAGAGTTCAAGTTATGCCTTTTACTTTGGTAACCGTTTAGTGTAGCGTTCACGATATCATTGGCTTCCGGGGTGATCAGTCCCGTGAGGCCGTAATTGTGCCGAACTGGTTAGTTGACAAACTAAATAAAGATAAAGATAAAAATGGGAATTAAAATGAAAAAGAGAAAAATTGAGACATGTTAAGTAATGACAAAAATTAACAATGTAATTCAACATGAAGTAAAACGGGTGTTATTGAATCAGGGAAACGGGTGGTCGTCACGGATTGTCGTGGATTCTAAGGGTAGAACTTTGTCAAATTTGCCACATTCCATGTTTGGGGCGCCTCTTTCCCGTCCAGACGTTCCAACTTGTAAGCTCCATTGCCGACCACTTCCTTTACTCGATATGGACCTTCCCAATTAGCCGCTAGCTTCCCTTCTCCTGGGGTTGGGAGGCCTACGTCGTTGCATCGTAGGACCAGGTTGTTTGGTTCAAAATTCCTTTTAAGCACTTTGGCGTTGTACCATAGGGCAATCCTCTGCTTTAACGCTGTTTTCGAAAAGTGGGTCATCTCCCTAGTCTCGTCAACCAGATCCTTCTTGACTGCTTCCTCCACTCCGCCAAGGAGTAGTCGTGGGCTCGGCTCTCCCACTTCCACAAGGATCACCGCATCGACCCCGTAGGTAAGCCGGAAAGGCATCTCCCCGGTGGAGGATTGTGGTGTTGTCCTGTACGACCATAAAACTGACATGAGTTCGTCAGCCCATGCTCCTTTCTTCTGGTCAAGTCGTTTCTTAAGGCATTGGAGGATGACTTTATTAGCTGCTTCCACTTGGCCATTGGTCTGCGGGTGCTCTACCGACGAGAACCACTGTTTTATCCCTAGGCCTATAAAGAATTCCCCAAACTTCTTGTTCGTGAATTGCATCCCATTGTCCGATATCATGGACTCTGGGATTCCGAATCTGGAAATTACCTGTCTCCACATGAACTTACAGCAATTTGCGGATGAAACGCTAGCCATCGGTTCTTCTTCGACCCACTTTGTGTAGTAATCGATGGCCACGATAAGGTATTTAACCTGTCCAGGGCCTACCGGGAAGGGTCCCTAAAGGTTAATCCCCCATTGGCTGAAAGGTCACGAGGCCATTAGTAACCTTAACTCAGCTGCTGGGGTCCTATGAAAGTTAGCGTTCTCTTGGCACTTCTTGCATCTCTTGACGAATTCTTGGGAGTCCGACATCATCGAGGGCCAAAAGTAACTGGCTCTAACGAGCTTCCGGGCCAAAGCCTTTCCCCTGATATGGAGGCTGCAACACTCCTCATGGACTTCCCTTAACACGTAGTCCGTCTGGTCGGAGCGTAGGCATTTTAAGAGGGGTTGATTCAGTCCTCTCTTGAATAGCTGGCCCTGTACTATTACGTACTTTGCCGCCTCCCTCATTAACGCTTTTGCAGCCTTGTGGTCATCAGGAAGCTTGCCGTTTTTCAAGAAGTCGGTGATTGGGTCAATCCATGAGGGAACGACGTCTGCTCGGGTCGCACACATGGCGACTGTAGGTTCTTTCACCAATCCTTGGATCAAGGATTGGTTTCCCGTTCCTGACTTTGTGCTAGCAAGTTTCGATAGGAGGTCGGCTCGGGTATTCCTTTCCCTTGGAACGTGCTGCACTACGACCTCGTCGAATTCTTCACTCAAATTTTTTACCCTTTCCAAGAATTTTTGCAGCAGGGAGTCCCTGGCTTGGTATGTTCCATTGATTTGGGACGTGACGACTTGGGAGTCGCTGTTCACTTCCACTCTAGTCACCCCGACTTCTTTTGCTAAGAGCAAGCCACCAATTAGAGCTTCATATTCTTCTTGGTTGTTAGAGACCTGGAACCCGAACTTGATGGACTGCTCGTATACCATTCCGGTTGGGCTCTATAGGATTATCCTCACTCCCCCGAACGTTTGGTTGGAAGCTCCGTCCACATGGAGTTTTCACCGCATGTTCGGGATCTCGTGAGGGTCTCCAGTCACTTCTATCAGGAAATCGGCCATTGCCTGAGCTTTAATTGCGTGTCGGGGCTCGTATTGCAGATCATACTGAGACTGCTTGACTGCCCAAGTCATCATCCGTCCCGCCAGGTCGGGTTTTTGTAAGACTTGGCAGATTGCTTGATCTGTCCTGACGATTATCCGATGTCCCTGGAAGTATTGCCGCAACCTTTGGGACGAGGTCAAGAGCGCATACGCTAGCTTTTCCAGTTTACTGTATCTTAACTCTGCCCCTTGCAGTGCTTTGCTAACAAAGTAGACCGACTGTTGGATTTTTTCCCTCTTCTCGTACCAGAACGGATGCCAAGGCTTCGTTCGTTATTGCCAAGTACAGAAACAGTATCTCCCCATCCTTAGGCTTGCCGAGAACTGAGGGTGCCGAGAGTATACTCTTGAAGTGGTTGAATGCCTCTTCTCACGCTGGAGTCCACTCGAAAGCTATTCCTTTTTTCATCAAGCTGAAGAATGGGTGGGCTTTGGCCGCTGATGCACCGAGAAAACAGGATAGGGCCGTGAGTCTCTCGGCTAATCTCAGCACGTCTTTGATGCATCCTGGGCTAGTCATTCGCAAAATTGCCTTGCACTTCTCAGGGTTGGCTTCAAATCCTCTATGGGTTATCATGAAACCCAGGAACTTCCTGGCCTCCATGGCAAAAGTGCATTTGAGGGGGTTAAGCCTCATATTGTGTCGTCGGAGGGACGCGAACATGGTTTTTAGGTCGTCAACTAGGTCTTCTGATTGGCTGGTCTTTACCAGGATGTCATCCACGTACACCTCTATCGACTTCCCTATAAGGTCGCTGAAAACTTTGCTCATCAGCCTTTGATAGGTCACTCCCACATTCTTTAATCCAAACGGCAATACCCTGTAGCAGTACGTACCACCTGGCGTTATAAACGCCGTTTTCTCCTCATCAGGACGGTGCATCGGTATCTGGTTATAGCCAGAATACGTATCCATGAAGCTCAGAAAATGATATCCCGAGGGCGCGTCAACCAAAGCATCAATGTTGGGAAGGAGGAAGGAGTCCTTAGGGCATGCCTTGTTGAGGTCTGAGTGGTCCACGCACATCCTTCACTTCTCGTTGGCCTTCTTAACTAGGACTACGTTTAACAGCCAAGTCGAGTAGTTTAACTCCCGGATGAACCCTGCTTCTAGTAAGCTGGCCGTCTGCTTGGCCACCTTGTTGGCTCTCTCCTGGGACATCTTCCTTCGTCTTTGGGCTACAGGCTTGGTATCTGTCTTCACGGCCAGACAATGCGACATGAATTGGGGGTCGATCCCCGGTATGTTGGCTGGTGTCCAAGCAAACAAGTCGCCATTTGCTCAAATCATCTCTATTAGAGGCTCTTTCAGGTTGTGGGGGAGGTTTCTGTTCACGAAGGTGAACTTTTCCAAATCTCCTTCAGGCTCTGGTCTTGGTTTGTCGTCAACCCTAGCGTCTAGGTCGGCTAGGAAGATCCCAGACGCCTCCTTTGACTTCTTCCTTAAGGAGAGGCTAGCATTGTCACACGCGACTGTCGTTTCCAGGTCTCCCCTGATGGACCCTACCGATCCATCGTCGGCTACAAACTTCATGATTAGCAGCTTGGTACATATTACCACACAGAACTCATTGATTATTTTCCTCCCCAAGATAAAGTTGTATGCTGTGGAGTCCCTCAGAACGACGAACTCCGCCATAAGTGACCTCTTTCCTTGGCCTCCTCCTATGGAGATCGGGAGGAAGACTATCCCGTCTGGCTTTATAAAATTATCTCCCAGGCCGACTACCCCGTGCTGATGAGTTCTTAGGTCAGTTTCTCAGAGGCCCAGAGCGTCAAACACGTTTCGGAACATAATGTTGGAGTTGGCGCTGGTGTCAACGAGAATCCGCTTAACCAGACCTGTTCCTACTCTTGACGTGATTACCATAGGAGGGTTCTCTGGTATGTCGTGGAACCATTGGTCCTCCGGTCCGAATGATATTGCTGAGGTTCCTCTGGGGGAGGGTTCATGGTTAGCTGATGATACGGCCAGGACCTTAGCATCTTTCTTCGCTGCCGACTTCGATCTCGGTGCCACATCTCTCCCGATTACGACATTCACGACAGTGAGGCCGCAGTCATTATTTTCTTCAGGCTCTTGCCTTGGCTTTATAGCACGGGTTCTGTCGTCGTCAAATCGGTCGCGCTCTCGCCTCCTAGGTTCTCTTATGAACTATGAGAACTCTGTCAGTTTGACTTCACGAATTGCTTTCTCCAAAACGTCCTTCAAGTCAAAGCAATCTTGGGTTTTATGGCCAAAATCTTTGTGGTAGTCACAGCAGAGATTCTTGTTTCCGCCAGTTTTGTCTTTAAGCTAGCGAGGCTTTGACAGGATGTCTTTGTTGGCTATCTGCTGTTACACCTCAACAATCGGGGCTGTTATGGGGGTATAGGTCGTGAAACTTTCCTACTCGTACGTTCACGGGAGGAAGCCAAGGAGGCCCCCCTACTAGCTCGATGAGCGTTCTCCTCTACGTGCGGTTCGCTTCCCTCTTGCCCTTTCACTGGACCCAAAAGAAAATCCATTCACGCCAAGAATCCCCATAGACGGCGCCAATATTCGGGGAGTCGGTTCCTGAATGGGTCAGAGACACAATGTGTGTGATGTTGAGAGAGGACCTGGATCTGAGTAACTGGTGCATGGGTGGATTTCCCGGACTGACGTTGGAGAGAGAGGAGTGGAGTTTCACGATCTCCCGGGTTGTTGGAGTGATGAGAGGAGGAGTCACCTGCAAAAGGGACTCCAACGCTCAAGTCAGAATCCGTACCAGGTGGCAGAAAAAATGAGGGTTAGGTGCGTACCTCGGGAGAGGGGGTAGGACCCTCCCCTTATATAGTCTACACCTAAGGCGGATCCCACAGGAGCAGGACCGCCTTCCAAAAAACTTTCTTTCCCCAGTTGTCATATACCTCGTTGGAGAAGAAGAGGTGTGCTGAATTTTCTCCCGATTTGGATTTGGCATACTCGTCGAGCTGTCCATTCAGACCGAGACAAAAGACCAACTAGGTCGGACCGAAACATTATCCATTACTAAAAAGACTTGACATAAGAATAATATTAAAGAATTTTAGATCCTTTAATTATCTTAGTCCTTACTTAATTTAACATGGTTTAAGATATTAATATCTTGTAACACTGTTTTAAAAATTTTAATTATTGTTCAGTAATAGATGTAGACACATCTCTGCTGAATTAATATTTTGTTATTTATTGCCTTTTTATTTTACTTAATTTGTTTTATTCATTTAATCTTATTTTGCTTTATTACTTCAATTATTTAAAAGCTAACGGCTCAACATGCATGAGTTAACCGTTTTTCTATTATTTGTAAGAGTTAATTTTTATTTTTATTTTTACAATGACAAAATTAATAAAATAATTTAAAAGTTAAGAATAAAAAATGTTTAATAATAAATATAAAATTTTATAAATTATTTAAGTTTTTAGATTGTATAAAATTCATAAATTTAAATTAAATACGATATTAAAAAATTATGTTATAAATTAATTATTTATAAATATTATTAAGTTTATTTATTTATTTTTTAATAGTATTTAATTTAAAATAAAATAAAAATTTATATTTAAAATAATATTTATGCATAATTTTAATTGATAAAATAATTTTTATTTTTTTAATTTAGTTTAAATTTAATTTTGTATTTTATATTTTATTAATGTGTTTATAAAATATGAAATGATTAAATATTATATTTGGTTAAAAAAATTGACTTTATTATAGATAGAATTGAATAAAGTCGAATTAAAAATTATAAAATGTAAATAAAATTAAAATTGAGATATTTTTAACTTACAAATAAAATAATATTAAATTTTAAAACAATTTTAATTTGAAAATAGAGTTAAGATTGAACTTAAATTCTACCCTATTTTTTTCATTGTCAATATTAGTTTGGATGAAGACATCACAATCCAACCAGTGCCATTTGCTCAAATCTATCTAAATCATTCATCAAGTCATACCCCATCCCTTGCTCTAGTTTCTTATCCAACATACACTTTAACATCTAGTAGTGGATTAAAAAATTTTATAAGAAAGAATCAAATTAAATATAAAATAAATTAAAATATAATATATTAAAAAATCAATATAATAAAATATAATTTATAATATATAAATAAAAAATATAATTAATTATTATATAAAAAACAATATTTAACTATATACTTTAGAATTTTGAAATTTTAAAATTTATTTTATGATATTTTTTATAATTAAAATGATCAATTTATCATTTAAAATGAATTTTAAAGTATTTTCTTTTTTAATATATATAATTATATAATTTGTTAAAAAATTATCTTTTATTTTATTTCAAAGACTTAATTTAATAATTTTTATAATTAAAAAAGTCTAGTCAGTTATTACCATTATCATAGAAAGAGTCAAAATATTTTTTATATAATTTTTTTGCATTAATCCAAATCTATTTTTTAAATAATTTTTTAATTATTTATATATTTATACGATTTTATCCTTTTTAAACATATTTATACGCTTTCATTATTATTTACATAATAATGACATTAATCCTTTTTTGTTATAAATATAATAGATTATTATTAGATCGAATTAGATGTATAAATCTACAAAAATCTCATTAATTAAAAACTAATTTCTGGTAGTTAATTTTAACCAATATTTTTTTAAAAAAAATTATTTTTATATTCGCAAACTCATTATTTTTCACATTTTTTTATTTTTCTTTTCAATACCACAACTACATTCATTGTCATTGCTTTTTTTTTTTACCATCATAAATCTTAATTTTTAAATTTTAAATTCAAAAAATAAATCTTATATATATGAGTCTCTACCTTTGTTTAGTTATAACTAACTTATAATAGAAGGAATGTTAGTTAAGTGGGAAACTAATTATAACCAACTTAACTAACTTCTAACACAGCTAATCTAATAATACCAGAGACAATATATCTCTGCCATTAATATTAATAATGTATACCATAATTCAACCAAACATATCAGAATAGGATTAATCTCTACATATAAGTGTTTTGCGCTTACAAAATTTACAAGTCTGAAGGGAACGAAATTCCATAAATACGCTGCTTATGTTACGGACCTCTTTAATAGACTTTTAAATCAATCCAAATTAATTAATGTGTGAATATATAACTTCCATTTTTTTAAAGATTTTGTTTCTTTTTTCAAGTTTCTTGCCAAATTTGTTCGATCTCCTTTGTGCGTTCTCTCTTTACCTTCGATCTCCTTCTGTTTTTTTCGATTTTCATGGTTTCCGAAATTAAGCTTTGAAATTCTTTTGAAGATAATTGAACTTCAAAAATACACCCATCAAACGATTACAGAAATACACCCAAACGATTATAGAAATACACCCAAAGGATTACAGAAATACACCCAAAAGATTACAGAAATAAACCTAAATGATTTAAGAAATACATCCAATATTAGAGGGGAGACAGTATATTTCTTCTTGAAATCTTTTAATGTTTTGTTGGTTAAGGATGAGGCACATGGCAGAGACAATCTAGAAAAAAAAACCTAGAAGAATAGTAAAACAATACTTTGAATAATATTTCTTCGTTTTTTCTGGTAATTTTTTTATGGAGATTTGTATCTTTTCTTCTTAATTTCTTCTACTCTTCGTAGAATCGTAGTTTGTTTCGAATGTCGCTTGAATCTTGATGGTTTGCGTTTTGATTGAGGAAGAAGAGGAAGAGTGCGGCATAATGAACGTGTTGTAAGGTGCGTGCGTTGGACGCTCAATTTAAAAAAGTGGTGCGCATGTTTTTTTCTTGAACTTGAACCAACTTGTATAGCTTATAAACCAAAAATACTTGTATGTGTAACAGACCTCATCAGAATAATACAAGATAAATCCAAAGAATTTAATTAATTTAATATTATTAAAGATAATCTTTATGAATTCATATATACCAAATTAAACTCTCTCAAAATGAATTTAACTAGGTTACTTTGTCCCTATATATATATATACACGCGACTGTGTGTCATGAAATTTAGTACCATTTTAATTAAAATCAGTCGCCTACTTATTAAGTTATTAACGAATGAAAAAGACCTCTAAATAAAAGTAACTAATTAATTAATACACATTTAATTATATGTTAAACTAATAATTAACTAAGAAATATGACAACAACTCATCATCATCACTTTCAAATTGATCATTTTATTTGAATATAATAATATATATCCGACCAAAAGTTAACATTGATAATCTATATATATCGCTTAGCTTGTTGGTACCTATATCCACTTCATCATGCATGTGTACAATAGTAGTAGTTGTCTGTTCTATTGTATATAATAAAAAAATAAAATCAGAAGAAATTAAAAAGAGAGAATATTGTGACACATGTATGTGATTCAGTCATTTATTAGGTGATGATCTGAAATTAACTTAAATATTAGGAATGCCTAATTAATTATTATTCATGAATCATGACGACATGCGTGTTGAAATAATGCTATTATATTTAATACCTGAAAAGCTCTATTACTTCACAAAAGAACAATGAACAATTCAGACTAAGTGTTGGTGATAAAAGACATACATTCTTATTTAAATTTGGTTAGAAATATAATTATTAATATATTTTTTTATTAATTTAAATTTTAAGATAAATAATTTTATAATATAATATTAAAAATTTTATGGTATCTAATAATTTTGAGTTTGATTATTTTTATTATTCTAAAGGAAAAATGTTTTAGCATACGGCCAAAAAAATTTTCTATGTGTGAGAAATACATTAAAATAAATATATACTCATTTATATGTTTATTATAAAATTTTCGTACGAATAATTTTTTAATAAGTTTTTTATTACTGTTCATATCCTATTCTAAAGCATCTGTCAAATCTAAAATAGAAAAAATTCAAAAGGCAGTTATCGAATAACCTACCTCCTAAAAAGTCAGACAGAATGTTACAAAATGATAACTCTCCTAAAAGAGTTATAACAAATTTTTATTATCTCTTACCTACTTTTAAAAGAGAGATCTCAACAATTCTTAGATAAAGAGGACGGTTATCTGACACCAGATTCGATGGTCCCAGAACGTTTGGACCATTAAATGGTCCCATAACAAAACATATTTTTTAAGTTTTTTTAATAACTGCTAAATAATCTTTTTTAATTTTAATTACAAATTAACCTCATATATTTTATTTAATTATAAAAATTATTTTTTATTATATAAATTATTATTTTATCATTCATCTATTATGTTTATTAACAATAAAAAACAAAAACAAAAAAAATGTTCTTTTAGGATTTTTTGTGCTTTGGTAGGGTTCTGTGAATCTGCTAGAGTTTTTTGTGATTCTTAAATTTTCTTCAATCAGTAAGTCATAAGCACAAATCATTGTGAGGATCTTCTTTTCTTTGATTCTTCTATCTTCTTCTACACAAATTCTACATGGCAGTAAGGGAGGTGCGTGGAACTCAAAATCCTAATTCTCCAGGAGAAGAAGTGGAAGAGATCGTGAACCTTGAAGTGAAAGATGTGAGGGAAGGGATTGAAACTTGTGCAAAAAGTTTGATAGGGAGATTAATGGCGGATAAGGAATTTAGTAGTGGTACAATGGAGGGTGCTTTTACTGCAATTTGGAATTATCTAGAGGGATTCCGAGTTAAATCACACGGAGAGAATATTTTTCAATTTTTTTTAATAAAAAAGCTGATGTTATCCGGGTGGAAAGGGGGTCTCCATGGTTGTTCAGACAATTTATGATACATTTAAAACGGTGGAGTCCTAATATGAAGGTGGAAGAAGAGGACTATACAAGAATTTCAGTATGGATTTAAATGTGGGGAATGCCATAATTTTGCAAAATCAGAACAACAGCGATGAGGATAGGGCAGAGATTGGGGGAGGTAGTGGAGGTGGATTCCTTCTTGATGAGAGGGAAGGGGGATAGGATTATGAAAGTGAGAGTCAACTTAGATGTAACGAGAACTCGTTGACAGTCAATTAAGGTATCAAGCCTTGACAAAATTGTGTTTGAAATCATGCTGAAGTACGAGAAAATTGGGATTTACTGTGGCTTCTGTGGACACATTGGACATGAAACTAGAAACTATGCTAATTATTTGGAGATCTCAGAAATAAACCAAGAAGTGGAAGAGAGATGGAATAAGGAGTTAAGGGCATATCAACTTGGCTAGAGAATTGATGAAACTAAGGAGAATGCATACCCTAATCATAGAAGAAAGGAAGTCAGGTCAATTCACCCAGATAGTAAGTCTACACCAGTGAGCCTATTGAAGAGTTTTTCTTAACTATCACTATCCAATCCAAAATATACTTCTTTCTCTCACAATAACATAGCCCCAAAAGAACACACAAATCCACCACCTATACACAATTCCTATAACACCACAAAGCAGAATCATAACATGAAAAATCTACCACTGCTATCTGGTACTGAAGCTAACCAGATCCTAGGAGAAATTGGGGGAGAGCTGAAAATAGGAGGAATATGAAGCTTTCAACTAGGAACCAATGATAAAAGTTTAGAAAGGTGCAAGAAGAAACAGAAAATCAAACAGCTAGCAAGAAGGATGGAGGTGAGGAATTCTATTGAACCAATCATTGGAGCAAAAAGGAGCTCTGAGCAAAGAGAAAAGGAGACAGACCATGAAGGAACTGGTTATGCAATTGAGGTTTCTGAAGGGCTACAGGGTGCCATTCCAAAAGCGGCACCCCAAGGGCCATGAAGATACTCATGTGGAATTGTCGGAGTTTGGGAAAACCCCTGACAGTTCACAACATCAAAGGGATTAAGAATTCCCATTCCACAGAGGTGTTGTTTTTGTGTGAAACTAAATAACAACCCTCTTATGTTGAAAGGCAGTTGAGAAATTGTGATTATCAGGAAATCTTCACTGTGAATCCTAATGGAACGGCTGATGGACTAGCGCTTGCATGGAAAGAGGGTGTAAAGGTGGAAGTGGTAAAAGCTGAGGAGTTTTTCATCCTTTTTTCCATAGAGGATCAAGAAAGACAGCTGATTTGGGAAGTCTTTGCAGTATATTTACACAGCTCTGATCACATTCGCAATAACCAATATGAGGTGCTGCTAAATCTTATGGAGAATAGGGGAGAACGACACTTAATAATTGGTGATTTCAATGCAATTTTGTCTAATCAAGAAAAACAGGGAGAAAGGGATAAATAAGCTCAATCAATCCAATCTTTTCAAGACTTTATCAACAGAGGACAATTGATAGATATGGGTTTTAATGGTGATAAGTTTACCTGGTAGAACCGAAGTTGCCAAGATAGTGCTATTCGAGAAAGGCTAGACCGAGGACTCCTATCTCCTAAACTAAGAGAGGAGTATCCTTGGGCCAATGTTACTCACTTAGAAGACACAAGATCAGACCACAGACCGCTCCTGACGTGCACTAACCAGACAACACATAAGGGCAAGAGGCGCTTCAGATTTCAAGAGAGATGGTGTGGAATGGCAAAGGTTGATAAAATTGTATCTGATGCATGGCTGACTTCTTTTCCAGGTTCATCAATGTACCAACTGTTTCAGAAATTAAAGAAGTGCAGACATGAACTGGTTAAATGGCAATCAACTGGAACAAGTAACTCTAAAAAGAAGATAGATGAGCTGAAAGCACTATTATTAGTGGCCAAGGCAGACCCAACAACAGCAGACAAAGAACAGATTCTATTATTAGAAGATGAACTAGTTGCCGCCCACATTAGTGAGGAATGCTACTGGAAAGAAAAATCAAGAGTGAGCTGGCTAAAATGGGGAGATCAAAATACCAAGTTCTTTCATGCAAAAAACCAGTCCATAAACAGAAGAAACAAGATATGGAAATTAGAGGATGAAGAGAAAAATTGGTGCACCACACCCGAGGCAATTGGCAACAGGGCACAGAGGTTTTTATTGATCTATTTGAAAGTAATAACCCAGAAAATCCCTCTCAATTTTTCACCGAACTTAGAGTCAAAGTTTCTTCTGAAATGAATAGGAGTCTGACTAAACCAGTCTCAGATGATGAAATTAAAAGGGCTACATTTTTCATTAATGCAGAAGCCGCCCCAGGAGACGACGGATTCACCACAAAATTTTATCAGTTCTATTGGGGCAGGATTATAGGGGATGTATGCAAGGCTGTGAGAAGTTTTTTTAGTGGCAGCAGCATTCTAAAGGGATTTAACCACACCCAAATTTGTTTGATACCTAAAGTGACTCAAGCTACTTCTATGAATCAAATTTAGCCAATTAGTCTCAGCACAGTCTTCTACAAAATTATCTCGAAAGTTCTAGTTCATCGACTTCAACCTTTTATGAGTATGTTAATAAGTGGCAATCAGAGTGCTTTTATTCGGGGAAGACTCATTAGCGACAACATTCTTATGGCTCATGAATGCATGCATTTTTTTAAGAATAAAACACATGGGGGAAACGACATGGCGATAAAGGTTGATATGAGTAAGGCATATGATAGGGTAGAATGGAGTTTTGTGTGGTTTATTATGAAGAAGTTGGGTTTTTGCTCAAAGTGGATTGAATGGATGAAGGCTTGTGTCTCTACTATATCCTATTCTGTTATTGTGGATGGTACAATAACTGGTTTTTTCAAACCAAGTAGGGGTCTCAGACAAGGAGACCCCCTCTCACCATATCTATTTCTTTTTTGCACAGAGGATCTATCCTATCTGCTCCACAAAGGAGAACAGAACAACCTCTTTCAAGGACTGCGATTGAACAGTAGATGTCCGACTATTCATCATCTCCTATTTGCCGACGATTCACTCTTATTTTGTAAAGCTACCCAATACAACTGCTCTAATCTGTCCCAAATTCTCCAACTATATGGTAGACTAAGTGGACAACAAATTAATTTCTCCAAATCTGCTGTGTTTTTCAGCAAAAATACCCCTTTACCCATCAGAACTGAACTTGCAGCATCTTTGGAAGTCCCAAATATTGGGACACGGGATAAATATTTGGGGCTACCCTCCATAGTACACAGATCCAAAAAAGAAACATTTGCTTTTATAAAAGAGAAGGTGGCGAAGAAGCTCTCGCATTGGAAGAAATCATTTCTATCTGCTAGTGGAAGGGAGGTGTTGATCAAAGCAGTGGGTTCAGCTATACCAATTTATACTCTGGGCTGTTTCAAACTCCCAGATACCCTCTTTGATGAACTGCACCGAATGATGATGCAACTTTGGTGGGGACAGAAACAGAATGAAAAGAAGATGCAATGGATCAGTTGGGACACTATGACCAGAGAAAAGAATTTCGGGGGTATGAAGTTTAAGGACCTAAAGACATTCAATCTAGCCATGTTAGCTAAACAATGATGGAGGCTGATGACTAAACTACATTCTCTTTTCTACAAAATCTTCAAGAATAAGTACTTCAGATACAGTTCCTATCTAGAAGCCAAACCAGGAAATCGACCATCCTGGGCTTGGCAGAGTCTTTTGGAAGGAAGGAAAGTTTTGGAGAAAGGAGTTAAGTGCAAAGTTTCAATTCAGGGATCTGTCAGAATCAGAGAAGACCCATGGTTTGGGGACTAACCACCATTTCGCATTGCGGTTAATGATGCAGAGATGAATCGCTTACCTAGGTTAGACAGCTAATCACAGCCGAGGGAGAATGGAATCAACAACTCCTTATGGAAGCCTTCCCACTAGACACAGCTCAGCAAATTCAACAAATTCCTATCACAGAAGAGGAAAACTCGATTATATGGTGCAATAACAACTAAGAGGAGTACTCGGTAAAATCTGGGTATAGTATAGCATACCAATTCTTTCACCCTCCAGGGAATTCACTCCATCCCCGATATGCAGACTCAGAAATGTGGAAGACCTTATGGAAAATGAGAGTAACACCAAAGGTCAAATTATTTGCTTGGAGATTAGCCCATGAAGGCATTGCAGTTAAAGCAAAATTGAACGAGAAATTACCACAAATTAGCAGCCTTTGTCCCCGCTGTCAATCGGCGCCGGAGACACCGATGCATGCCATTGTCTTCTGCCCAGAAGTTCTTCAAATTTGGAACAGCTCTCCAGTAGCTAGCACTATTCTCTGCGACCCTAACCTAAAAGCTTGGGATTGGTGGAGTCAATTCATGGAAGCTGAAAAATCCAAACCCAATTTCAGAATCAGAAGTGCTCAAGTGGCTTACCTTCTATGACAGATTTGGTTGGCGCGGAACACTTTAGTCTTCGAGGACCAATGCCAAGAACCTGGAAAAATTCTGTCTCAGGCGATATTGTTGGAGGAGGAATACCGGCGACATCATTTTCTCAAACCACCTTCTCTATGAACATAGTAACTAGCGCTTTAGAACTTCTTTCTTTCCTTCTTAATTATTTTCTTTCTCTCTTTTACCCATTAGATAATTTTTATTTAACATCTCGATTGAAAAATTCCTTTGTCTTGACATAATGTACTCCAAGAGAATATAATGTACTCCAGGTATAAAGTTCTTTTATGCAATAAAAAATATATCTTTGAAAATAAAAAAATAAAAAATAAAAACAATAATGAATTAGATCTTCTATTGATCATAATAATTTTTTGGCAATCCCAATATTAAAAGTTTATCTTTGATATGTTACATTTGTCGAGGATTGTGAAATATCAATTGAACTTCAGGTTATCACAAAACAATCGATTAAATAGCGTTTGAAGCTGGGCTTGTGAATGGGAAGAACAAGATGATAGATCGGGGGATTCAAGATGCTTATATTCAAGCTATTTGGCGAGCAAATAATTTCATCTATATTGAGAGTCAATATTTCATAGGAAGTGAATTGATTGGAGTCGTGCTGTGAATGACATGGAACAAAAGGACACTGTTTATGAGACATTGAATCTGATCCCAATTGAGGTTTCACTTAAAATTGTTAGCAAGATTAAAAAGGGTGACAAATTTGTTGTGTACGTTGTGATTCCGATGTGGCCGGAGGGTCACCCAAATGACAGAAGGAGAACCGTTCACCCAAATCACAACCCTCAACGGATGTAATGGATCAAAGATAAACTTTTAATCGATTGGAATTGCTAAAAAATTATTATGATCAATGAAAGATCTAATTCGTTATTATTTTTGTTTTTAATTGTTAATAAACATAATAGATGAATGATAAAAATAATAATTTATAAAATAAAAAATAATTTTTATAATTAAATAAAATATATGGGGTTAATTTGTAATTAAAATTAGAAAAAGACTATTTAGCTGTTATTAAAAACACTTAAAAAATATGTTTTGTTATGGGACCATTTAATGGTCCAAACTTTCTGGGACCATCGAATCCGATGTCCGGTTGTTATCTGCCACCAATAATAAGACTACTCCAACTATAATTATTGACTCATCACCTATAAATACACTAACACCCCTTTAAGTATACTTAAGATCTAATTTACTAAAAAATCTGTTTAAAGTCCTTGCTAATTTAAGTATTGGAGTTACCATCCCTCATCTCTTCACGAAAAATTCGAACAGATGGTATTTTGGTACCAAATAATCAGGGGCGGAGCCAGGTACAAGGAAAAGGGGGCAATGGCCCCTTCTAATTTTAATTTTTTACATGTAAATTATATGTAAATTTCAGTTTAGCCCCTCCTTAAAATTTTATTTTAGTCTTATTTTATTGTGTAAATATTTTTTGCCCCCTTTAATATTTTATCTAGTTCCACCCCTGCAAATAATCGCACGCTGCACACAAAAAAATTTGAACCTCACGTTCAGACCCAAATATAATCCAATTTCAGATAACACTCAAAACAATTACTATTCTCGAAATCTATAGTTTACTATTAAAAAAGCATATATTTAAGAATTTAAAGCGCTATGATATATATAATTTAAGAAATGTCTAACGAGGTTCAATAATATACATGTATTTCGGATCAAAACCTACCTACAATAGTGCAACAACTTGCCAACTAAGTACCGTCTCATAATTTATATATTACGAACAAAAACAAAACAAAATAAAAACCGTGCCTAAATGATGAACAGGAAAATAACCGAAAATAAAATCTTAGCCACTTGTCCACACTTTGCACAAATTAAACTATTAAAGAACATAAGAAAAAGCAATGTAATCAGAGGTACTTAGTTTTGTTGTGCTTGTCTACTGTGTATCCACCATCATATATGTCCATGCTGATAAGAGAATCCATAGACATAAATGTTACCTATATGAATGTGATTATTAATAAACGATACATGTTGTTTAATGAATCCAATATAGGTTGGTCGAGTAGTGAACTAATTCATTCCGTTTAAATAAATGCTGAGAATTTGAATTTTATTTTATGCATACAGTAATTTATTGGTCTGTTAAATTAAAAAATATCGTGTGTAACAAAAAATGTTATTTAATGAATGATATTTTTAATTTTCTCTTATTAAAAATATTTTTAAAGTTAGTTAATAAAAAATGACAAAATTAATTTCTGTTTTTTATAATGTTAGATAAATTGACCTCTAAGAAAATAAAATGATAAACTGGTCTCTTTAATTATTTTTAGTATTTTAGATAATTTAATTTCAAATATTCTATTTTAAAAAAAAAAATGAAGAAACGAGTTTTTGATTTTTATTAATCTATTATTTTATTTTATTAAGATGTGCTTATCTTATATTTATGTTTTGGAAACTTTAATTTTATGGGATATACATAGTTTTTTTTATTTAAATACAAAATTTCATTATTTACATAATTAAATATGTAAATAAAAAAGTTTCATCATTTAAAGGGACGAATCTCATAAGCAAAAAAGATTTTTGGTTGTAAATTTTTACATTTAAAGAGAGAAGTGATCCTAAAGCTTATTTCAAATGAAAAAAAAAGAGTAGAATTGATTTTTATAAATTACATCTTTAAGAGAAAAAAAAATTTCTATAGATACAAGCCAGCTTTTTTGATGATGTTCATATATGGTGAATTAGGAAGATTTAGAAGGCGGTACAAAAAAAGTCTAATTTATAGTTAGAAGAAGATGAAGAAAATTATAAAAAATCAATTTGTGCCATCATCATATCACAGGAGGAATCGGTTTGTGTCATTATCATACCACAACGAATTTTTAAAAAATTTTCGTATGTTGCAATAAGGTTCACAATTAATGATGAAATACTACACGAAATTTCTATATTTGATGGATAATAAGACTAATATTAAAAGGAGTTCTAAAGTTCTTATGAGAGAATTTTTGTTTGGATTAAACAAAGAACTTGCAGATAAAATCTAACGTTACCATTTTAGAATAGTGAAAAATTTTCTGATTTCAAAAAGAATATAATAGATCAGACATAAGAAGATAATTTTTTTTACACCTATCTTTAATTTTTTTTCAAAATCAAAAGTGAAAGAATTTGTTGAGTATGTTATAGATAGAAATATGTTCTTAGAGGATCCAAAAGTATAGAATTTGTCAATTGGTTGGGTTCTTAAAATGTGAGCAATTTAAAAAAAGATCAAAGAGAAAAGAAACTGGAGAAGAGAGTGAGCGTTTGTCTTGTCACATTTAAAGATAATAATTTTGTCACGTTCAAAGATAAGGAGAAAAATAATAGTCTTGTCTTGAACATCAAGAAGTCAAAAAATTTGTCTAAAAAAGTTCAATAGTATTTTTTCAAATCCAGCACAAATTAATTATTAATTTTCAAATTTATTAGGCCTTTATTTTAGTTTGTTTTATTATTAGAATTTTTTAGAAAATTTGATTTATTTTTTATTTGTTTAGTAGTATTTTTAAAAATTTTAAATTTACGTCAAATATAATATAATCTAATAAAATTAACTACAATTTAAATTAATTATTATATCTTTAGGATTTTAAATTTAAATCAAATTTGATCTAATACAATAAGATTAAATTTGATTTAAATTAGTTATCTTATCTTTACAAAAATTTAAATTAAATTATATTATCTTATCTTTTCTTTGAGCCAATTTGTTAGGAATCTATATAAATACAGCCCTTGTGAGATAATTTTTAGAACTTTTGATAAATAAATTTTTTAGTTAATTTGTTTCACTTGTTGGAGGAGCTGAATTAGCGAGCGGGGAAAGCACGATCGGAATTTTGAACGATGTCTGCTGCCGTGTGCGGAATCAAGAGATCTTTCTTCGACGAACTTGCCTCTTCGCCGGCACTCTCCAAGAAGCTACGTTACTCATCATCATCAATTCGATTTGCTCCTCCTTCTCTCATTGATCGCCTTCGAACTTTTTTCCCTCACATGGATGAGGTGGTTCTAGAGAGAGCACTTGAGGAATGTGGCAATGGCAATGATCTAGATGCTGCCATCAAGAGGCTGAACGAGCTTTGCTTGGGGACTACCGATGCTGAAGAACCACAAGTTGAAGTTAACGAGGATACAGATGATGGACGTGCTGCTGCTTCTGCATCGGATAACTTGCCGCCAGTGGACAACCTTCCTAAAGATGGTGCAGAATGGGTTGACTTTTTCGTAAGAGGAATGATGGTTGCTACCAGTGTTGATGATGCTAGAGCTCGAGCTGCTACAATGTTGGAAGCGCTGGAGAAATCAATAAGTGGCCGTGTACGTGCTGAAGCAACAAATGTTCAGAAGGAGAATTTGTTGCTAAAGGAGCAAATTCAGGTGCTGATTAAGGAAAGGAATTCTTTCAAAAATGCATTTAGAATCCAACATGAGCGATTTTCTGACTATGACCAAAAGAACCAAGAGTTGCAGCAGTTGAAGCAGTTAGCTTCTCAATACCAACAACAGATCAGAACTCTTGAAGTGAACAACTATGCTTTGGCAATGCATTTGAAGCAAGCTCAACAGAGCAACCCCTTTCCAGGACATTTCCCTCCCGATGTCTTCTAATTGCACAATGTAAATATTAGGAATATGTAATAATAAAGCCATGTAAATATATCAGGAATATGTCATTATTAGTTTCCGTCATTATCAGTTTCTGAGGGCGAAGATAGCAATTGCATTCCATATGATCTTGTTGGCACTGAGCAAGAAGCATGTTTTTTATAGATGAAACGTGGTGTTTGACTGTTGAGCATTGCTGCCATTGCACATATGTTATACTTATTTGTGTAACGTTTCATGTGTTCACTTACATTTACTTCAATTCTTAGAGCAAGTTTAAATTAAAAAACTCCATCTCATTATTGTGGCACACCAGATGAAAAACAAGAATCTGGTCACGCATGTTTCAGAATTGACCGACTCAATTAATTTTTTTTTTTATCAAAGATAGGAGACTCGGACTCGCAACTTCTTAATTGAGTATGGAGAGACTATGTTATTTGAGTTATAACTCATTGACGATCGACTCAATTAATTAATTAATTAGAATCAATTTATTGTATGCATCTCATCATGATAGGTTAAGGTACATGTAAAATAAGTGATTATATCTGTTATATTGCTACAAAATTTAAAATTAGCAACTAGCTACTTCTGGAAAACTCCACTTGTAAAATAAAGCTATTGATGAAAGTTGAAATCTCCACCTTTGATTTAAAGAACCGCCTTGTGAAAGAGAACTCACACAAGTGATTTAAAAAAAAAAAATCAAAGTGCACCTCAGAAAAGACATAGGGATAAGTTCAACATACTTTTAATATATTTTATTATTTGTCTTGTATTTATATTAATCAATTTTTTTTAAACTAAAATTCCTGACCTCCTTTTATTATTATTATTATTATTATTATTATTATTATTATTATTATTATTATAACTTAACTCTGATACTCTTAATTATAATAAGCACTTATTAAACATGTGGAGACATGCTAGCTATAGTTATAGTTTTTCAAATCGTACATATTAATTAAATTTTTAATAATAGAGTTCGAATATTATAATAGAAACCTTGCTTAAAGATATGGAGGTATACTTGTCTTTATTCGTGGATTAATTGATATCAAACTTGTTTAAATTGAAAAATATAATCATTCGGATACAAGCTGATTTTGGGATTCATTAAGGATCGAACTCTTGACCTTTTAAATGTAAAACTTTAATACCATATCATGAAACCATTCATCCCAAAAACATAACCTGACAGGACAATATAACACTAATGATCATATCTCTAATACTTCCTAAACCTCGATTGTACACATTGTACGCTTAAACCATTGGCTCCCTATACTTATTCATAATATAATACTAGGTATGTATATGTCTGTAAAAATTTATTGAAAAAATAACATAATTTTAATTTTCTGAAATTTAGGTAACATATTTTTAAGAGGAAAAGTCTAGGGGGCTAGCAACATTTGTATTTTTTAGTCAGCACTTAACCATCAAAACAAAAGTTAGTGATCTCCCACCATTAAATGTAATCTCACACCATTAAAAATATTATTGATGGCTAATTGATGGTTACAAAACACTAAAATTGCTGCCCCCTAGCATTCCTCTTTTTAAGAAATAAAAAATTTGTTTAAATACATGGAATAATACTATTTTCTTTTTTTACAAAAATAAACTATGTATTCTTATTTTTTGTACATAAAGGACAATATATGATGTTTGAACCTATGATGCATATCATCATATTTTTTTATATGTAAAATTGTGGGAGACGATGTTCTTACTTTCCAACTACCACTAAATAATAGTAATAAAATAAAATAAAATAAAAAATAAACTTGTGTTGATCTTAACCTTATTAGGAATTGAGTTATTTATCATTCATCTAACAAAGCTTGCTAGCTAGTTGTCCCCATTTTTCTTCTCATTTGGCTTCATCGGAGTGATCCAAATTATTGTTAGTGTTAAATATTAATGTATAGTGCAATGGTTTCATATTGATCAGAAAAGGCCAAATCCACATCCTAATTGATAAGAAGTTTTGGTTTTAAAAAAAAAAAGACTGGAAAGAAACTTACTTTATGAATTCAATTTGTTTGATAGTTCTTTGACAGTGAGTTGTGCATGCTTTTCCAGTCAACATGCACCAGTTCTGCTATGAAAGCTTTTAGTGGTTTTTTATTTTTAGTTGTTGGCTTCCATTAAGGACTTTTTTTTTCCTTTAAATAAAAGGTAATAAAATAAAATTTACTCTTAAAAAATATTTAGATAGGATGAGAGTCAAACATTAAATCCCAAAATAAAAAGGTTCCAAGGTATTATTTAATACAAGGATATATAAACTCATAAAAACAAGTTTTGGTATAAGATATTAGAGATATATATAATGCATTTAATATCATTTAAATTTAAATTTAATTGAAGTTTAAAATTTTAGTTGATTTATTTAGATTTAGAATTAAGTTTTTTTCTTTTTATAGACAACAGAGGATAAAACCCAGAAAAAAAAACTAAATAGAAATTATTCTAGAAAATATAATTCCAATAAAATCTGCATGAAAACTTAAAGAAATACCCGAGAGAATAGAAAAGAAAAAAATGAAGCTTATACAGTTTGTCTCAACATTGCACAACGTGATGAAGCTTATACGCTATCTCCATTTTCTCATACAATTTGTAAAGCTTAGACCAGTGAATTTCAACTTTACAGTTTCTAATCGTCTGCAACTGATTTAACTGAGAAAATGAGAGTATGTGAGACATTCCAAGGTTTAACTTACATATATTAGCAAAAAAATTGATAAAGTATAACTATGAAGCTACACTAGAAAAATTTCATCAAACAACTTAACAGTTCCTTCAAATTCATGTCAAGCTTCATCTTGATTCCATGCCACTGGAAAAGGATGAAAACTGTAGCAGGATCTAACATGAGTTACTAGTATATAGAACTTTGCCAGTTTTGTCACTCCATCATATTCTTGGTGCTGTATTAAGAACCATAGTTCAGTTGGTTTAGTACCAAATATGAAAATAAATAAGAAAAAAAGATTTGACTGTGTTCAAAAGTTAGGGAAAAAGCAAAAGCAAAAATTAAAACATAAAACAATCATGTCCTGTTAAAAAAAAGAGAAGAATGATTATTCACTGGTGTTTCTAATAACAATTCAATTGCTTCAAGACCTGATGAAATCTGAATATTAACTACTAAAGATTAATAAACATATAAGAGAGGCAGAGAGCTAATGATCTGAACTAATTTACGGAACAAAAAGCCAATATGTGTTTGTAAATTTCATCAACAAACAAGGATGTTATTTTAGAAACAAAACAGATTTGGAATACAAGCTAAACAAGGAACTTTGCTTATCTTTTGTTTATTACTTTGTTAAAGTTAGTCCACAAAACAAAGCCTAAGCTAAAAGAATAGATGACGGTATACATATTCTTTCAAGTTAGACGTTAACCCTTCGCGACAGACAATGAAACAAATTATACTGTGCTGTATATAAAATTTAGATTATTTACCTCCACCCATAGTTGCTTCAGGTAAGCGCTCAATCGAGTACTGGCGTTTCGTGATGTACATTATTGGCACTCCGGGAATCTGCAATAGAGAAACCAACTTCATTGATCACATAATTGCATTCAGAAACAACATAAGCAAAGCAAAATGCTTAATGACTTTACCTTCCGGATCCTCCTCTTCAAGTCCCGATCACAAGTTGCAACAATGTAGCACTTATTCTGCTTACAAGAAAATGGTTTTTGTAAATAAATTGGGAGGAAAAAAATAAATAGTTATTTGCAATCAATTACTTAAAAATAATTCTGAAACAACATTTTTAACATATACTTAAAAATAATTAAAAATGAACCACACCCGAGTAACTCTATCAACAATACAGTCATCAGCATATGTCCCTTTATGAGTACAGAGTATTCTCTCAAATCGAGGATCCTTTGCAATCCTGTCATGTACAAAAATAAAAACTTACACACTAAGACGATACTATAATAATAATTTATCACCAAAAAGAAAATGAAAGAAAAGTAAAACTATACTTTAGACCTAGTAAAGATTTGTATTCAAACACATTATACCTTAAACTCTAATCTTTTGAGGACTCATTAAGGTGTCAGAATGTACATCTTCCAAGTAGGTTTACTAAGAAAAAAATAATGTTGTTTCTTTCTTATCTAAATCGAAGAAATGGCCTATAAAAGAAATATGATCCATAGTAGCATAAGCAAGCAAGCAAGCTAGTGGCCCAGAACTACAATGTTTCAAAGGAAAAAGTTCACTGAGTCTTATGATTTCTTTACCCGCAACTCTCATCGTTTTAAGAGATGTTTCAAGCAGTGTGATTTAATATATTTCAATCAGAGCCTCAATATGCCTCTTTCAATTTTAAAAGAAAAATTGATAAATGAATAAAATTTCATGGGGTATCTCTACTTTTCTTTTGAAAAGTTAGGTATTTCAGAGGAGCAATGGTTTGTTTCTTTGTAAACCGAAGTTTTAATAAAGCACATGGTGATGATGAAGGCTTGCAGAAACAGAGACAGCCTTTTTTTTTTGTTGGATCACAACTTCACAAGCATGTGAAGATATAGGCCACATAACCAACAATACAAGGCACAACATAAACCATCTACCTCAGAGCGACACGATATTTCTGCCCTAACTTTTCAAGCTCTGCCATCACACAATCTGTGATGCAAGGGGTGCCTGAAAATTCAAAATACCAATAGAGAAAGGGTTAGAAGATAACATGGGATTGAGATTAATATGTTCACTACCCAATAGTGAAAAAGAAAAACAATTTTATAATCATGGCAAAGCTATCACAGCATGAACTTAGATAAGTAACCAATGTCTTCTAACTCACATTTTGCATATAAACACTTCAGCATTTCCTTCTCCAGATCCAACTGCATAAACAATGCCAAAGATTTGTGAGGACCAACTAGGAAACTTCACATGAAAATTATACAGTTGATAGTAGTTGGTTTTAAATCCCTCACATGTTAACAACATTACATGTAGAATCATATGACTATCATCATCAACACATTGAACTTCATTCGAACAAAATAAAAAATAAAAAATAAAAAATAAAAAATTCTAAGTAAAGCAAAAATGAGAACAGAATCATATGACTATCATCATCAACACATTCAACTTTATTCGAACAAAAAATAAAATAAAAAATTCTGAGTAATGCACACTGACTTTATTCTGGATGGAGAAATTGATGAAGTTGGTATCGATTAAAACACGGTAAGGGGGTCCCAATGCAGTATTGTATTCAAAGAAAAGTGCCGAAGAATAGCGCGGCCTAAATGAAGTAAATTCAGATAATTGTTATTGAAAACAGAAGTCAAAATAGATCAATACAATTGAAAAAGGAAAGAACTAACTGACAGTCATGAAGCCTTACACGTTTCTGGGTAGCTTTTCCTTGTCATGATCCTTCTTTCTTGGGTCCAAAACCTCCTGCTTGTAGCTGAATTCCAATATTGATATATGAATTAAAACAAACGACTTAAAATAAAGCTAAACCAAACATACAAGGAAATTTAGAAAAAGAAACTAGAAAAACTCACTTTTTGATAGCTTTGGTGGTAATAACCTTCTTCCTCACAGCAAATTTTGGTCCTTTTTTAGCTTTACCCATCTTGTGTCTATAGGGATTATGCAAAAACCTAGCAAATCATAGAATTCCTAGCTGCTTTAAGTATATGGCATTATATATTCAACTTCTGAGGTGAACTATTACAATAATATACATGAAGCAAAACATCAAACAGATGGAGTGCAACTTTCATACCACTTTACATGAACAGAAAGAACCACCACGAAGACTCCTCCACAAGGACTGACTGAAGCTGCCGTCGCCGTCACTAGAGATTGCCAATCGCGCTCCAACTTGTCCCTGGATCGGTGGTCTCTCAAGACGCCATCTGCTCTCGAAACGGCTGAGATGAACGGCGGTCTCTGCCTTTTTTTTTTTTTGTTTGGGGGGGGGTCTTGGGCCGTCTCTGCCTTCAACTGAAGCTTTATCAACCTCAGAAGCTGAACCAACTGTTTCTCTCTTGGGCCTAAAATTGGGCCAGAAATCTTTTTTGGAACTTTGTTAGAAGGAGATCTTATTGGTATCTTTAAGGCCTTGGAACATGTACACACTTCGGCCCGTTTCAATTTTTTGTTATTTTTGGATCACAATAAAATCATATTTAAATTGAATAAAATTGAGTCTAAATAAAGTTTAAAAACTAAAATATTAAATATGTTAAGTTTGTATAACAACCCAAAAAGAGTTTTAAAAATTAAAAAAAAAAATCTCAATATTAGTTCATCATATTTAAAAAATCAAGTATACCCATTAAAGATTCACATAGTTAGAAAAGCAACACATTAAATATTATAATTAAAATAAATGAATACATACTAATAAGAATCAATTTTCGTCATTTAACTATAATTCAAATAGATCTAATGAAGATCAGATCTTAATCTAAATTGATTAGATTCGAATTGGATTGTTGGGTCAAACTATAAACATTTCTATTAATCCTTATCACTCATAATACAATATAAGTGGAAGGTAGTTATATTCTTAAAAAAGAAATTAAATTTAATATTATTTACTAAAATATATTTATTATAATAATTATTTTTATTATTATTAAATACATTTAGTAAATAAAAAAAGTTACCACACTAATGCATTACAATAAATAATTTTTTTTATTTTTAATTTGAAGCAACAATTCATGTTAAGTTATTATATAATATAAGAGAGTTATTATGATTAATTAATTAAGAGTATCAATGTTTGATTTCATGCAGTTTTTTTCGTTGGCGACAACAACACACTATACTATTTTAAACAAGCAGCAGCATATTGCACTTTTTAAATACTCGGAAAATAAAAAGAATAATTATTTCATCTCAATATATATTGGATTTGGGGGAACGCTTCCATTAAATTAGGGTTTTCATTCTTCTGTACTTTGTATTCTATCTATCTTTTACCGCTTCTTCAGCTCACAGAAAGAGACAATGGAAGCAATCACAGAAGGAGTGAACAACATCAACATCTCCGAATCCCACAAGAAGAATCGCATTCAGGTCTCCAACACCAAAAAACCCCTTTTCTTCTACGTTAATCTCGCCAAGGTATGTATCAATTATCAATTATTTTTTAGGTTAATTTTTTTTTTCTATATAAAGCTGGAAACTTTTGAGGATTTTAGGTTATATTAGTTTATTCGGTATTTATTGATGCTACTAGTATTTATTGTATTTTGTTTCTATATTTTTTATTTTAACAGAGGTATATGCAACAGCACAATGAGGTTGAGCTTTCTGCTCTAGGAATGGGTAATGTATATTGGAACTTTAATCTGTTTCAACATTTTGGAAATTTCTAATGAGGATTGTTTATTTTGGTGGTTGTGAATTGTGAATTGTGTTTGTGAACTTTGTGTGAGGTTGAGTATTGTGTCAAAATGAAGAATGGTACAAATAATGAAACGTTTCATTAAACCA
Source organism: Arachis hypogaea (assembly GCF_003086295.3). Classification (NCBI taxonomy): domain Eukaryota; kingdom Viridiplantae; phylum Streptophyta; class Magnoliopsida; order Fabales; family Fabaceae; genus Arachis; species Arachis hypogaea. The sequence continues at coordinate 2,534,578 of NC_092054.1, read as the reverse complement.
AAGATGTTATGTTTTTGTTAGCACAATGTTTATAATGTTTATCATCTTACATCAAATCCATTCTCTTATATGTTTATTGAAAAGAAAATGCTTTATTTCACTAGTTCTAATGGTATAATAATGAGTAGAATGTGATTTAAGAATAAAATTTGACACTGAATCTAGATGTTATTCATTTCTCTGATGCATTATCTTGTTATCTCCTCCTTTCATAAACTCGGTATAATAGTTTCTGATTATAGAAGGGTTATGAATGTCTGTGCTGTGATATGTGCTCTTTTGTGCTTGTTTTTCCGAAGTCTACTAATAATTCGTAGCAACTAGCATATTTGAGCAAGGATTCACAATGGAACTTGAAAAATTTGTGTAATAGTTGTCAAATTTGGTAAGCTAATTGAAGTATTAGACAGCACTGTGTTTTGGAAATGCAATACTTGTAGTTGTAGAGCTGTTTCACTGATTTTGAAGTATAACACATTGTTTCCTGGGATGGGAGAATTACATTTCAAAATTAATATGAGGAATATATGCATGATTTCTTTAGTGATTTATTTATGAGTTGTTCTTTTGTAGTTCAATATTTCTCAACTTTTTTCCGTGATTGCAATTTTGATATTTCTGAATTATTTGTTTTTTTTTATTTTGCTGCAGCTATTGCCACAGTGGTAACCGTTGCTGAAATATTGAAAAATAATGGGCTTGCCGTTGAAAGGAGTAAGACATTTTATGATTATTGTTGTTGTTGTTGATGAGCGAAATTGTTCCCCCTTCGCTCTTTCTTTTGGCTCAAATGATCGAAAAGTTAAATTCATGATGCAGAAATCATGACATCAACTGTCGACATAAAAGATGATTCGAGAGGGAGACCTGTTCAAAAGGCCAAGGTAAGAGTGGAAAAGTCTAAATACAATGCTTGCTGATTTTAGATTATGATTGTTGTCTTAATTCTTCTGATCTGCTGCATTGATTTCTGACTGCTACATGTGATAAATGGTGTTTTAGATTGAAATATTACTTGGGAAGACTGCAAACTTTGACGAGCTGATGGCTGCTGCGGCTGCCGAAGGTGGCGAAAATGGAGACGTCGAAGAAAACAATGCATAAGGGTTATGGAAATTACTCGTGAATCGGGTGATGACATTTTGTACTCTTTAAAGAATTTCATTTTTGTTGTTAGTTGGTAGAAGACAAGCATAGAATTCATTATATATAATGTGACTTGCAATTTTAAACTCTTAAATTCCTTCATTTCTTTTATCCATATAAAAAGAGTGCCCGGTGTTTTCTTTCTCGGTGGGACTAATATATGGAGATGATGCATTGGCCATTTGATTATTTTGGGAAACATTCATATCTATGCTTTTATGCTCTGGTTGAGAAGCTTGTTGAGAAATTAGAATTTTGAATTCGAGATTTATTTTGTATTTGAATATTAGTTTTTTAATGTATAAACAAAAATTATAGCAAAAGTTATTTTGAAATGGATAGAGTATATTTTTCAAGATGGATCAATGTAATTTACTTTATTACTAGAAAAGGAAAAAAAAAAGTATTTCAGTATTTCTGAGAAATGCCAAACGGGCATCAACAAAGGTGATGACTGAATGAGAAATTTTTTTTTTTATAGCATCATTTTCATTTGTAGCTTTGAATTTTTCATCTAATAATAGTGTCTTCAGACATAAGTTTAACTCTTGATTTTGTGACACTCCAAAAGTAAACATCTTGAATTGAAAATTATTTGATGAATTTAACTTTGGCATGGTGGGTTTGATGAATTATGGATCAAAATAATGATTACGATCATAGAAAATAATTTATTTCAATTTGTTGAAAAAATAATTTTTCTTACATTTATAAGGCATTGAATACGTCAAAAATTTAACTTTCTATTATTATAATTTGGAAACATCAAAATTTATTATTTTATTGGCTAAAGAAATGTTATTGTCACCTTAACATAACATTACCAAACCAACTGAAATTCTAAATCAACATTCTGTTTTAAAAAAAAAAAAAATTCTAAATCAACATAGTCCTAAAAGTTATATTTGCCCTCATAAGTTAGTTCAAATTGCCAATTAGAAGGAGCAACATCATCAAACTCCAAGGTTTTCCCATCACTAGTTTTGACTTTTGACCTTAAAAGACAAGATTTGTCCAACCAAGTTAACCCCCAATTAACCAATTTTGTCCCCAACTTTTTGACATGGTAAGCCAGTTAAGATTTCAGCCTTTGATGATAACACTAGAAACATCACCAGCATTACCAACATTGAACACCAACACAAGCAACCAATAAGGTGTCCCTTTCAACTGAAACTTGACACCACCTTGTTTATGACATGGAACTCTTCTATATAAAACAGGTACAAACTTTTATATAAAAGAGTAAATCAGTACATGAGTAATGATTAGGAATCATAATTTATTTTTTAATATATATATAGGTGAGTTCTACCCAACCCCCTCTAACTCAACATGTAAATTACCCCTTGTGACGTGACATGTTTTAATTGGATGTTTAGTTTTAATTTGAGTTAATTTAACTCAATAAGAGTTAATATCTTAATTAAAGTAGGATAATTTTGTAATTAAATATTTTTTAAGAGGGATGAATATATAATTTCTATAAACATTAAAAAGTAAAGTTATATTTTTATCATTGTTCAAAAATTCAATTCACCGTTGATGAATTCTTCACCGTTGCAGATCACCAATGGCTCTACTGCGTCAATATATTCTTCAATTTCAATTAGGAAACAGAGAGCAAGTGCGATGGTTTCAATTGAAGGGCAATTCTGGGGGAATGACACTGATACTCCGTCATCTTCTTCCTGATGCTCAAACCATGCTGGAATTTCCTTCCTAAGGATCAACATTTGCAAGAAGTCTTCACGATCAGCCACAGCATGCCTTTGATATAACATCATCAATTGAAAAGAAAGGATTCATTGTTTAGGAGCATGATTTGGGGAAGAAACAAAAATTGGATTTTTAATAATTTAGTAAATTATACCATTATTCACTTTGGGCTATAATTTAATTATCAATAGTTTAACCATAGTTAACATAACTACCAATTAGAGAGTGACATGTCAAAGAGGATAATGTACATGTTATTATAGGAAGAGTAGAGTAGAATTTACCATATATATGTAAAAACTTTTTTTATTTAAAAAATATGGAGATAATAAAGAGAAAACAAATTAGGACTTCCAGTTATTTTTCAGATTAAATTATCATTTTCAACTATAAAAATTTAGAGTATTGATTTTATTTACAGGTAAATTTGTCAATGTTTTAAACTTTTATAGATAAAAATTTATTCATCTTTTATGGATACAAAACTAATTTTATTATTTATGAATAAATTTTTATGAATTTTTTATAAATAAAAATAGTAGTTGAAAATTGAAATACGAAAAAATGCCCTCTGCAAAATTTCTTTACTTATTTTCTTAAGTGATGTTTTTTATTTAGTAAAAAACCTTAGTAGAAGGGTAATTTTGAAAGGGGAAAAATGTATCTTGTTAAGGGTAATTTTCGAACTCCATTTCTACATAATTCGAACCAGCTTGGTTCGAATTATACACAAACACATGCACACACATCATTCGAACCAGCTTGGTTCGAATTACAAACAAACACACGTACACACATAATTCGAACCAGCTTGGTTCGAATTACACAGAAACACACGTACACACAATAATTCATGGTATAATTCGAATTATGCTGTTAAAAAATTAATAATTTATTAAAAAAATTTATTAAAAAATTTATTAAAAAAATTAATAATTTAAAAATTTAAAAAAATATATATTTTATTTCATACATTAAAAAAAAGCTAACAAAATATTTAATTACGAGACTTCTTTAAAATATTAATGAGTTATCAATTCGAATTCCATACAATACTTTTCTGTCCATTTTTAATAGTTCATGAATATTTTTTAATAAAATTTTTTAAATTATACTACAAAAAATATTTTATCCTATGCAAAACAATTTAAAAAAAATGGCTTAAAAAATGTTAGGAGTACTATACAAATTTGTAATGTTATAATAATTTAGGTAAATACATGCATGTACTCAAATTTTAAATAAAATACTCTACATAGTCAATAATAATTTAGAAATGAAAGAAAATATTTTATTCCATACAAAATAATTAAAAATATATTTTATTCTATACAAAATAATTTTAAAAAATGGCTTAAAAGATGTTAGAAGTATTATAAAAATTTGTAATGTCCTAATGACTTAGGACATTAAAAAAATACTCCACGTAGTCACTAATAATTTAGAAATTAAAGAAAAAATATTTTTATCATGTATTTACCTAAATCACTAGAATATTACAAACTTTTATAGTACTCATAACATCTTTTAAGCCATTTTTAAAAATTATTTTGTATAGAATAAAATATATTTTTTAATTATTTTATATGGAATAAAATATTTTCTTTCATTTCTAAATTATTATTGACTATGTAGAGTATTTTATTTAAAATTTGAGTACATGCATGTATTTACCTAAGTTATTATAACATTACAAATTTTTATAGTACTCCTAACATTTTTTAAGCCATTTTTTTTTAAATTGTTTTGCATAGGATAAAATATTTTTTGTAGTATAATTTAAAAAAATTTATTAAAAAATATTCATGAACTATTAAAAATGGACAGAAAAGTATTGTATGGAATTCGAATTGATAGCTCATTAATATTTTAAAGAAGTCTCGTAATTAAATATTTTGTTAGCTTTTTTTAACGTATGAAATAAAATATATATTTTTTTAATTTTTAAATTATTAATTTTTTTAATAAATTTTTTAATAAATTTTTTTAATAAATTATTAATTTTTTAACAGCATAATTCGAATTATACCATGAATTATTGTGTGTGTAATTCGAACCAAGCTGGTTCGAATTAGTGTGTGCGTGTGTTTCTGTGTAATTCGAACCAAGCTGGTTCGAATTATGTGTGTGCGTGTGTTTGTGTGTAATTCGAACCAAGCTGGTTCAAATTATGTAGAAATGGAGTTCGAACCAAACTGGTTCGAACTACATATAAACGTGCATTGGTGGATTCATGAAGCAATTTTCGTTTTGGCTTATTCACGTAAATTATTTTCTCCCTTGGCTTATTTTTGTTTTTTACCCAAAGCTTAAACTCGTGACTAGCAACAAATGTTACCAACTACATAAGTCAAAGTTCAAGGAAACAAATTGCAGTCTTTTAAAATAAAATTTTGCAATTTTATTAAATAGATGATGATGATATAATTTGATGAGGATGACGATGATTTAAGACAAAGAAATTAAGAGATGACCCATGGTATCTCCACCTTGCTTGTCACCATAGAATGTTGCATTAGCATCAGAATACCAACCTGATGAAATAATATAGGCTTGGATCAACACCAACAGAACAGTAAGACAGATAGGTTTAGGCATGACTAAGGTGGTTGACCACACTCGGGTTCAAGTCTCAATGAAGACACTAGATGAAGAATCCTTAAATAGAATGTCTTAGAATGTAGGTGAGTGTGTCTAAGTTATATGACCGGACAAAAAAAAGTTTGATTAAGAGTAAGTGACTTTTTCGGTCTCTAAATATTTGTCCGACTTCGCACTCCCTAATAAATATAAAAATTAAAATTGGTCTCTATCTACTTTGATATATGTACGTTCTAGTCCATGCAACCAGTTCTGAACAGGTCACTTGGTGATATATTTGTAACTTGTCCACGTGAATTTTTTTCCTTCATAATTGAGACAAATCGTTCTTGAACTTTTGTTAAAATACTGCTTCATAAAGAGGTGTTATCATCTGGATATTCACAATTGTTTAGGGTTTTTTCTTTATTTTTCATTGTCTTCATTGTGTGTAGAGTGAAGATAAGGACTTTTCTCCTGAAAAAGACTATGGCTACAAAAATCAGAGACTCTTTTTCACGAACCGTGGAGAAAAGCAGTGAAACTGAAAAGAATTTGTGCTAGAGTCCGACTCTGGGTTCCACTGGGAGTATAAGAAAAAAGGCAAACTAAGGGAGGAAAAGATTTGTAGCACCTAGATGTCATTGTGTCACATATATGCAATATTGTTTGAATTTAATACGCAGAAAATTTGAACAGGTTTTTTTTTGTTGCTCTTATTTTAAGATAAACATTTTTCACTTTTGTTTTGTTTTGGGAGAAAAACCCTTATCTTCACTCTACATACAATGAAGAATAAAGAGAAAATCTTAAACAACTATGAATATTTAGATGATAACACCTCTTTATAAAACGCAGCGTTTCAACAAAGGTTTAGAGGGCAATTTGTCTCAATTATGAAGGAGAGAAATCTACGTGGATAAGTTGCTGACACATCAGCAAATGACTCCGATTGCAGTGGAACGTACATATATCAAAGTAGATAGGAACCAAGAGCAGAGTTAGATGAAATATTAGAGAGTGACAAAAAATATTTACACAATAAAATAAGATTTAAATTAAATTTTAATGGAGGCTAAACTAAAATTTACCAATGTTCTGAAAACCGGACCGGACCGGCCGGTTCGACCGGTTTAACCGCGAACCGGCGATGCCAACGGTCCGGTCCTCCTGCAGAAACCGTTCTGGAAAGAACCGGCAACAAACCGGCGAACCGGTCAAAAACCGGCCGGTTGGACCGAACCGGTAACCGGCCGGTTCTGCATAAACGACGCCGTTTTATTATTTAAAAAAAAGAAACCCTTAACCCGACCCGACCCGACCCGTAGAGCACCCTGCACCCCAACCAGCCCCCTTTCTTCCCCCGCATCCCTAATTCTGAATCAGTGAGTCATATTCATCTGCGTGAGAGAAGAGAACAGAGAAGACTGAACCCTCCACGCCCGAACCCTAGCCTGCCACCGCGCCCTCCTTCGTCGCCGCGGTCACCGGTCAACAGCGCAACCGCCGTCGCCTGGTCGGCAGCTCAAGTAACCCTCCTTCTTCGCCTGGTTCCCTGCCCAGTAGCCATCCATCTGCGTCGTCTTTATCTTCTCAACACCAGCAGGCAGTAGCCCGTCCCATCGTCTTCATCGTCGCGCGGTGAGTAACTCGTCTCTGCTCATCTTTGTTCTTTGCCTCTGTGAACTTCGACTTGCCTCTGTAAACTGACTTCCTCTGCTCATCTTTGTTCTTTGCCTCTGTGAGTAAATTTATAATGATAGAAAAATCATGAAATTTGGCAACACTTAAAAGAAAGAATGAGAAAATTGGAGCAGTCTGTAGTTGAATGGAAGTGTTTAATTTTGTTCAAAGGGAATTATGCAGTAGCAGAATGGGGGGAAAGGGTACTGGGAAAGCAATAAAGCATAGTTAGAAAGAAGAAAAAAGGATCCATCTTTTTTGGTAGCAGGCAGCAGATGATAATTGAAATCCATAAAAAAAACAGCTTTGCCCCCAAAAACAAAGTAATGAAGAAGGGTACCTGCATCATAAACGAGACTAGTACGAGGGATAGTGTTAGGGGAGTGTCTTGGTAACTTGGTTTGCAGCTCAATTTCTGGTTGTTGGTAACTTGGTTTGCAGCTCAATTTCTGTTTGTAGTTCAATTTGTGTTTGTAGTTCAATTTCTGTGTGTTGCTCAAATTTCTGTTTTGTAGCTCAAATTTTTACTGTTTTGTACTTTGTTAATGCTGGAAACTGACTTGGTTTTGCATATTTGTTGACTGGCTGAATTTCTCAAATTTGTTCTGCATAATTGTTGATGTTCATTGTGTAGATAGAGTTATTAATGTTTATTGCTGTGGCTGTTTTTGATTTCATATATGTTTTAGGATGTGTATTTATAATTTATTTATTATTCTATTCTAAAACGGTTTTTCCGGTTGAACTACTGGTTAAACCGGTTAGACCAGTGAACCAGTGAACCAGTGACTAGAGCGGTTTGATGACCGGTCCGGTTTTCTGAACCTTGAAATTTACATATAATTTACACGTAAAAATTTAAAATTAGGAGGGTCATTGCCGCCTTTCCTACTACATAGTTATATGGACTGATTTGAATTTTTTATATTTGTTAGGAGGTGCGAAGTTCATTGAATAAATAATTAGGAATCGAAAAGGATATTTATTTTAAAAATAATAATTATTTTTGAGGATGTAATATTATGCTATTGGATACACCTATAAAGTTAAAGTTAGTGTATCAAAATAAAAGATAAAAACTGTATCAATAATAATGACAATAGATAAATTATTAGACTTACTCTTTTAATTTAGTTACTAGTTATCTAAGGGGATATGTAAAGAAAAAGTGAAAAACAATAACTTTCGATTCTTATTGATGTATTACAAGAAAACATATAATCTTTTGATTTTGCTTCCTTATATATACGATCGTATATATAGTAAAATTGCAATTTTGGAAAAAAAAATGAAATTAGAATCGTGCAGCAAGATTATTATATTTAAACTGGCGTTGGTAAAGTTTTTTGAAAAAAAAAAAAAGAGTTTTACAAATAAAAAAACCATGCGTTTTTAAAGTCAAATTTTGCTTTCAAAGCTAACAAACTAATATAATTATATATTAATGAAAATTTATTTACGTACTCTTAATAATATATTTATATAAACTAAAATTATTTAAAAAATTAAAAATAATTTAAAAATTTTTAGACTATTAAAATATACGCTAAGAATAATAGATAAATAAATCATTATTATTGTTTTATTTGCGAAAGAAAATTATTCCATAAATTGTACAAGTTCAAATACAAAAAATGAAACATTGTCACTAGAAACTAAATATAACATTACTAAACCATTTAAGATTCTAAATCAACATAATCCTAAAAATTAAGCTTGCCCTCATAGGTTGATCCAAATTGCCAATGAGAAGGAGCAACATCATGAAATACCAAAGTTTTCCGATCACTAGTTGTGACCTTAAAAGACAAACTTTGTCCAACCAAATTAACTCCAATTAACCAATTTTGTCCCCAATTTTTTGACATAGTAAGCCATTTACCATTTTGCCCTTTGATGCTAACACTAGAAACATCACCAACATGACCAACATTGAACACCAACACAAGCAACCAATAAGGTGTCCCTTTCAACTGAAACTTGACACCACCTTGTTTATGGCATGGAACTCTTCTATATAAAACAGGTACAATCCCTGCTCTATATTCTGCCATAGTTGTGAACATCTTCATTGATAAATCAAAGTGTTTATATGGAGGGTTGCACCAATGTCCATCACCTTGTCCATAATTTGGTGGACATAAGTTTGTTACGGTTACTCTTATTGGGCTTGAGCCCTTTTTGCAATAATTCCAATTGGGCTTGTTCACACATTTCATCTCAAAACATGATCCACATGTGTAACCATTGTTGAATAGGGCAGGGCTTACAGCTGTGGTCATAAGACCATACCCTTGCTCAAAGAGATCACCATAGCCACATGCACCCCCTTCATATCATACAATATAACAATACACATAAATAAGAAGAAAATGATGGTGAAATATTACAATATAAAGAGTAAATTATCGATTTTATCTATAAATTTTTGGAATATTAATACATTTATTCTAAAATAACAAAATTAGCTTTGTACTTAAAAAAAAAGTTTTCATGTACAGAGATACTCGATTCGTTAATTTTATTCATAATTTTGTTAGCGTTAGGGGTAAACACAGGTCGGTTTGGTTTGGATTTATGGTAAAATTAGAATCGAATCGATCAAATGTAATTGGTTCGGTTTGGTTCGGATATGTATTTTTTTGTATATGTACTCGAACCAAACCAAACCGATTAAGAACGGATTGATTTGGTTCGGGTAATTGGGTACCCGATGACTTTGAAATTCATAAAAAAAACCAAATTTTTATCCTAAAAATTCAACAAGTACAATAAACATGTAACATCAATAGAAATAATCCGAACATGTTAAACACCAAATATATTAAAAATTAAACTCATTAAAATTCAAACATATTAATAATAAATAATCATTGCCTAATGGAAAAGTCATATGTATTTTTTTATTATTTTTTATTTAATTAATATATGATCGGGTTCGCAGGTTGGTTCGGGTTCCGCACCCCAAAACCGATACCCAAACCAATTACTAACAAAAGTCATCGGTTTGGACCCGATTACCCGTTGGTTTCAGAACCAATTTAATTGGTTCGGTTTCGGATTCAGATGGATAATCGAGTATCCGCTACCGGTGCTCACCCCTAGTTAGCGTTCTGAATTTTTATAAATCAAAATGGTAGTTTGTTCATTTTTTATAGATAAAAATTATTTTTATTTTTTTATAAATAAATTTATCAACATTATAAAAATTATAGTTTAAATATGAAAAAGTGTTTTTACAAAATGTTATTGTACTTACCCATGGTTTCTCTACCTTCCATGTCACCATAGAAGGTTGCATTGGCATCAGAATACCAATGATGGAGAATGCCATCAACTGAAATGATGGCTTGGACCAATACCAACAGAGCAATGCAAAAGATGAGCTTAGACATGACAAAGGTGAAAGTTGTATTCTATAATAATGATAATAAAAAATGGTTTGATTCACTCTATTTATTCTGATTATTTAAGAAAGATGGTATGTAAAGAAAAACAATAACTTTTGATTCTTATTGACCTAATATAAGAAACATATATATATTTTTTATTTTGTTTCCTTATATGTCGATCATATATATAGTAAGATAGCATTTTCGACCCGTGAATCAAGATTATTATATTTAGTTTATTAGGTGGAATAATAGTATGTTCAAAATTTAATTTATCATAATTGATTCTAATATAAATAAAAGATTGTTAAAAATAAATGATATAATCACAATTTAATTTATCATATATCAAATAATTTGTTATTACAAGTGTAATAATTCGTACCATACATATGATAAAATTGAAATTATAATTTTAAGTTATTTTTTTAAAATTAATTTAAATTATAATCATTTGATTAATAAAAAAATAGCATATCATGCGTTATTATTTTTTTTTAATTTAGCGTTAAGTGTATCAACTCTAATGTAGTTATTAATCGGTTTTATTCATCTACTCTGATGGCGAGTACGTGACGGCGCGACGGGTGGGTGGAGATGGCGAGCACGTGACGGCGCGATAGGTTTATTCTTTATGTCATTGAGTGGCCGCTAGGTTTGTTCACTTATTTAGGTTTAGGATTATTTGTGGGCTTGCAACTAATTGGTTGTAACAGGTGGCAGTTAGACCCCAATTATGATGAGTTTCATGATCCTGGTCAGAGAAAGAGAGGAATTGCTAGATAGATTTATGAAAGTAGGTGAAGTAGTTAAATGATGGGTGGGTTAGGAAGTTCTTTACTCTCATTGTGTTTGGAGTTAGGTTAAGGGTTTGTTTGGGTGAGTTTTTAAGAAAAGATCTTTTTTCGAGTTATCTTTTTTTAAAAGATCTTATAGAGAAGTAAAAGTAATTTTATATTTGGATATCTCATGTAAAAAGGTTTTTTTATCTATCAATTATGTTTGGGTATAACAATATAAAAGTACTTTTTTGTTTATTTATTACATGAAAAAACATCTTTTTTTTAAAGAAAAATATCTTTTAAAAAAAATGTAAATTACAGCTTCTCAAAAAATATCTCTTTTTTATTTTACTAGTGCTTTTACTTTTACTACTAGAAATTTGCCAAACACGTTAAAACATAAAAAAAGATCTTTTTTCATTGAAAAAGATATTTTTTTAACAAAATAATGGCGCCCAAACATACACTAAATGGGTTGTGCCTGTGTTTGTGTTTGTAATATCTATTTAGTTTAATTTTTATTTTTACCATATGTTACAGTTAATTTTAAAATATTTATTTAATACACTATGTGCTAATACTAAGAGTATTTTTTAAAAAGATATATACGTAAAAAAATATATAATATGATTATAGATATAACATAAACAAATATATTAAATAAAATGTTAAACTAATATGCTTACCAATGCATTTGTTAAATTTTGCAAATTAGAGAATAAGTATATATTCGGTTCCTTGGTAATCATGTAGATAATAGAATAAGGAAAAGTCTAAGGGGCCAGCAACTTTTTCAAATTTTGACCAGCATGTAACCAGCAAGAAAAAGTGAGCCATTGGATGAAATCTCATACTAATCTCACACCATTAAAATCATCATTGATGGCTATTTGATGGCTACAAATACCAAAAGTTGCTGGCCCCCTAACACTGCTCATAGAATAATTGGGTTGCAAATTAATCCCACACTGTGCACCTTATTTTTTTTCTCATTTCTAAATAAAAGCGGAAATTAAGAGAAATAAGTAGTAATATATCATAAAAAGGATAAAATATTTTGCATATGAATAGATAATTGTTACAAAATAAAATTTCGTTGCGAAATATTAAAATTTCACATACTGCAAATCATGAAGATCAACCACAATGTAATGGTCATTTCTCCCTGTTTTTGACCATGATATAAGCTCTTATTTTCCGGTCAAAAATCCAATAACATCTAATTAAAAAAAATGAAGTAAAAGTATTAAATTAAAGACAAATAAATGAATAATATAATAAATTACTTATAAATTAAAGAGATTTTATTAATTTATTTTATACTAAATAATAAAACTAACAATATATTAATAAAAGGATATACTTTTAAAAAAGCCACAATACAATTTTAAACTTTTGCATAAAAAAATAATTTTGTGTAGGTTAATACAAATTAATTATGTACCAAATAAGTTTGACTGTTTATTTGTTTGTTTTAATATATCAGCATGAGCAAGAAAATTGAAATGATTGTTAGAAGTTTTATGATCATTGACTGTATTTACTATACGTGACTCCTTCTTAAAAATTATTCTACACACGTGTGCAGTTGGAAGATAAATTCCGCTTGATTTCTCAATCACAAAATTTGAGAAGACATAGATCCTTCCCTCGATCGGTTCATTCTCAAACATCTTTGTCAAATAACTCTTGATTGAACAATTAATTTTATCACTGTAAAACAAATTAAATATAAAAGCTATTAGCACTTATAATCCTATTAAAAATATTTATAAATTGGACTTAATATCACTTGAAAAAATTATGAAAAATAATCAACTAACTTTATCATCCATTAGAACCATTTCTATGTAAGTCGTCTTTCTCTTATCAAATTTTGATGAGACTTTCCATAACCTTATAATTTTTTCCTTTATTTTCCAAACTTTTTCATCACATAATCTACCAGCGGTAATACTATTGATAGACTCGTAGTTAGTAGCCATTATGTATAAAAGATAAAAAATAAAAGAGAAAATATGTCTGAAATACGAATCCCCTAAATGATAAATAAAGCGTGTTGAAAAGATATCGCTACACTTTTTTGCATTTTTTGCACGCTTTAAAAGTGTATAAAAGTCAGTTTTTCTTGTAGTGCGAGATACTTATCGATTTGTTACTAGTTTAAAAGAAATTTGTGATGACATTTTGCGATAGTATTGCAACTAATTGACGACATATTATTTTCTAACAAGTTAGCCACTACTTCATAACTCTACTTTATCATTTAGAATAGCTTTGGTTTAACGACAAAATTCCTACGAATTTGATTAAGGATTTTCAAAGATTAGCTATAGATTTGCTACAAAATGTGACAGATTTGCGGCCATATTAGCGGACAACTCACGGCGAGTTAGGTTCGGAAAAATTTCTCGCTAATTAGCGTCAACTAAGCATTCCATTTTGTCTACGAAGTTAGCTTGCATTTAGTGATGAGTGCATGCAGGAGAGTTTGTGGCTAATTAGCGACTACTGTTTAGTCTATTTATTCTATGGAATTTGCTGTTATTTTAGTGATGGATTTGTGACTACCTATTCGGTAGCTAAAAACTTTCCGATGAATTAGCGACTGTAGTGTTTGTCTCATTAATCTACGACTTGTAATTAGTGAGAAAAGCATTCATTGCTAGGCGGTAGCTAATTCGTCATAAATTATATTTTGCGTCAGATTAGCGATAATTTTACTACTCTTTTTGTAATAGCTAATCAGCCATATTCTTGTAGTAATTTTTAATACTACTAAAATAAATTTTATTTTTGTTTTCCCATATTATTTCTGGCATTTTCAGTTCTACCAACTAAATGAAAACAAAAATCCATTATTACTATATTATTATAATCTTTTAGACAAGGCAACAATAATTATTATGAAGTAGCTCTTATAATTCTGAATTTATGCTTCATTTTTTATAAGCATTTTTTAATTTTTCTTAGTTTTATGAAACTTTAATTCTTATAATATAATAGTTTACTAGTTTATATTTTGATGCCTCATCAAGAGGAGCTAATTAATAACTATTAAATTAAAATTATAAAAACGAATATTTATCAACAATAATATATATTATAATAATACAGGGATTATATTAATCAATCCTTTTACTTTGCAAGAAATTAAAATAATAAAAATGAGAAATAATGACATACATATCTTAATGGTAAAGAATAACAATAGAAAAAAAAATACATGGGACTATATATAATGAGAGAGAGAGAGAGAGAGAGAGAGAGAGAGAGAGAGAGAGAGAGAGAGAGAGAGAGAGAGAGAGAGAGAGAGAGAGAGAGAGAGAGAGAGAGAGAGAGAGAGAGAGAGAGAGAGAGAGACTCAAATTAAGTAACATTATGAACTATTATTTAGCTTAATTATATAATTTTACATGAAATTAGATATAATTATTAGATATAATTAGCTTAAAGCTATATAATATACTTGATTATATTTGACGTGGATCATATATATATATATATATATATAGACCTTAAAAGTGATTTGGAGGAAGAGGAAGGTGGCCATTGTCCTGAAGATTCTTCACAGTTTCATAGAGACACAAGTTCACTAGGGTGAATTCCATTCTCAAATCTCTGAGCCTTTGATTTGAAAATATGTAGGGTTTTACTCTTGGGTTTTTCTCATCTGAACATCTGCGTGCACATATACATAAACCTGTTGTGTTAAATTTTTTATTCCACAAAATTACACTATCAACTATATAAAATTTATTTTATTAATTTTTTTAAAGTAGGATAAGCATGTAACTACACAATATTATCTCCCATTTTATTCCAATATTCTGTATTTTTTTTAAAATAAAAATCTTTTAGAACAAGCAAGAATGATGCAATAATTGAGAAAAAAACAATATAAAAAAAGTCAGAAGATTTGTATCCTTATGACCTTATCTATCAATATATGATAATAAAGGATAAATACCTTTTTTGGCCTTTGACTTTTTACCCGTGAGACATAGCGCACCTTAATTATCCTTAAACCCCATCCAGGTTCTCATCCACTAATAAAAATAGATAAGACGACCCTGCAACCGGATGACAACCGGTTGCCAGTCTGATGTGTCAAATTGAGTCTAAGGTGTCAAAATATCAGTGCCAGGTGTCAGTTCCTTTGGTTGGAAGGACTAAAAACCCTTTCTTTAACATCTTCCTCTTTTTCTTCATCCTCCTTCTCTTCCTCTTTTTCCATTTCTTCAAAACCATTATCAATGGCTTTTTCCTCTTCTTCAGAGCCATCATCAATGGCTACCCAAAAACCAGAAAAGAACCCCCTGAAAACCCACACAAAACCACAAAACTCAAGTTTGTGCCTGCATCAAAAACGAATCCAAGTTCATGGTTTTTCTTTCCCCACACCTTAACATTGTTTAGATTTTTGGAGCCTATGAGGATTCTGATTCTCTCTCCATCGTCGCTGCGCTTTGCGAACAAGAAACCCTATTCGACCGAATTTCTGATCGACCTTTTTTGAGATAGAAGCTGCTGCAAGCTTTGCGAACAAGAAACCCTAGCACACAAGGATGATTTGCAAGGATCCTTGAAGGAGAATTTCAGCAGAGCAATCTTCGAATAAGTTTTTAACTTCTCTTTTTTTTTTTATTCATGATTAGTAAGTTTTTGTAAACTTATATTTTTGTTCCTGGAAATTTACCTAATGGTGGTACTGAGCATGGTGGTGTCTATGGTGAAGGAGAGATTTGGATGAGAGGCGACTCGGATTGGGCACGACATCATGGCAGGGAGGAGGATGTGCATGTGGTTGCTGTCAGGGATGTTCGTGGCAGTTTCGGTGCTGATCCGATGGAAGGTGGTTTAGGGGGGTGGTAGTTTAGGGCGAGAAGGAAAAGAGAATGAGGAAGAGAGAACTACAGTGGTAGTGGTGAAAGTGAAGTTCGACGATAATGGTGATGGTGATGGAGATGTGAAGAGAATGTTAAAGAGGGGGTTTTTAGTCCCTCTAGCACTAATATTTTGACACCTTAGTCTTAATCTAACACGTCAAAATGGCAACCGGTTGTAGGGGCCGTCTTGTCTATATATGTTAGTGGACGAGGGTTTATATGAGGTTTAAGATGATTAGGGTGCACTATGTCTCACGAGAAAAAGATCAGGGGTCGAAAAGGGTATTTACCCGATAATAAATAAATAAATATTCATTAATAAGAAATTCAATGCAAGTAACTTGAAACCATTTTTTACTCAAGGAATCATAAATATATATAAAAAAAAAACTATTATAGATGATTAGGTATATATAAGCTTATATATATTAATGAAAAAAGGTAGGTTAACTTCTTTTTTCTTTTCTCTTTTTTTTTTTAAAATAAAATAAAATAAAATAAAATAAAAATGATAGGTAAATGGCAGGAGGCAGGGATGGATTTAAGGGACAAGTAGTGGCCTTGGCCCTCTAACAAATTTTAAAAGCTCATATACTATTATAATAGATATCTTGTATAGAATAAAATTTAATAATATAGTGATAGTAAAAAGAATTATTATTTTTGTTAATGAGCTATAGTTTAAATGGTATAGTCTCTCCATACTCAATTAAGAGGTCGCGGGTTCAAGTCTCTCTATTTTTGGTAAAAAAAAGAGTTATTATTCTTTATGTAATAGGATTTAAATTTTTCTACATATATTTATATTATTTGTATTTTTTATTTAATTCATATTTTTTTTTACATTTTTTTCTTAAGATTAATTTTAACATTTATAATCATATAAAAATACTTTAATATTATTTATAATAATATTATTTTTTTCTAATTTTATTTAGTTGTTTTTTATTCTTTTTTAATTAATTTTTACTCTATTATTATATAAAAAATACTTTAATATATTTTAAATTCACGTAACAAAATTGTTAGTGCAATTAACTTATACTATTTTATGTCATATTTCTTAATGATATAAAACATAAAAATATAATTTACCGTCACATAAATATTAAATAAAGTAAATTAATTAATAAAATATTTAAAATATATATAATTTCATATTTTATTAGACATAAAATCATAAAAAAATTATGAAAAAATTATAAAAATTGAAATAATTTATTTATTTGATAAATATTTATTAATTTTTTAAATTAAAAAATTAATTATAGTTATATTTATTATTAAATATATAGCATTATATTTGATTATATAATATTTTAATTTTCGATTCCTACTCTTAGATTTCTGGATCCGTCCTGAGAGGAGGTACTATCAATGTCAAAATGCAACAAGCATGTGACAAGGACATTAGATTTGGTAAAGACAAGTAAGCTCCATGTATGGTTCATATGTTTGGATTTCAATTTGACTTGACTCTTCACAATGCAAAGTCAAAGTTGTTACACCTACAACTTGAGAAAACCATTTCTATATTTGCAGTGTGAATTAAATGCTCAAAATCCTTAACCACCTAATTACCTCTAATTATGAAACATTCAAACAAAACTGCGCTCTAATATTATTTCTACGACTAATTCAGCTTTAACATTTACAAAGCACTCTGTCTTCCATTTTAAAAATAATATAAATATTAAGAGAGGTAATAATAAATTAAATTAAATCGTACTAATTATTTTTCAAATAAAAAGATTTTACATTCAAAATATTAGTAGTAGCTAGTAATGCCTTTAATAATGACATAGATTCATTGTTAATAGTTGTACTTTAAATTACTAAGCAATTCGGTAATGCTAGAAAAGAAAAGTCTAAATTTATTTTATTTAATATTTATTAATTCTAACTATAATTAATGAATATTAAATAAAATAAATTTTAATTATTTTTTATTAATTAAATATATAATCGCAACCTTTCTTTAACATATGTATTTAAATTTATCTTGATCTCTTTTTTTTTCTTATTATTACGTCGTTTTATTTTTCGTTAGACCAGTATATATTATATTAAAAAAATAACATATGTATTTAAATTTTTATTCTTTTAAATATTAAGAGAAAATTTGGAGATGAACTAAGATTCACAATTATTATTTATATTGTGTATATATGCAATTAGTTTAAGAGCAAGCACAAAGTAGTAATGATTTGTTATATAATATATACTTATGTATATTTTATTCACATTATTGAGAAGGCTCAGCATCTTTTAATCATTTTTAGAAATTTATATATTTTTTAAATTTTTTTATACAATTTTTTTAGTACTTAATCTGAAGACATGTTAACTAAATTTATATGTATATTACTATTTTTGCTACAAGAACATGTACCAAGTAGTAAAAATCATGAAAATAAACCCAACAAGCAGCCCAACAAAAAGCCCAACGTATAAGCCCAATAAACAAGACTTACCTCCGTGAATTCAACATTGAAGGCACCAGTAAAAAATAACAAATCCTCCGCCTTCTCTTCTCCGATTCACATGTGTGATTTTGTGCATCACCGAATTGAAACTCCGTGTGCTTCTCTCCTGTTTCGTTGTTATTTATTGATTGATTCTGAAATCAGGTTGATAGTTAGAGAGAGATATGAATTCTGCCGGAGATCAAAGAGGTTGGGATGGTGTGCATGGTATACCGTATTTACCGGTGATTACTCGTGAACAACTTGATGATTATTTTCGACGACGCGAGGTGCTTTTCAGTGAACAACTTGATGATTATTTTCGACGCTTCCAGCTGCTTTTAAAGAGAAAATGACAAATAGATTTCTTACCTTTTGTCCCGCAAATATTTTTGTCTCTGACTATTAAAAAATACTTTTAAGTCCCTGACTTTTACAAAACTTGGACGGATCAGTCCCCCCGTTTAAATGCCTACGTCAGAGACTGATTCGTCCAAATTTTATGAAGATCAGAGACTTAAAAGTATTTTTTAATGGTCAACAAAAAAAAATGTTCGTAGGACAAAATGTCAGGACTTATTTATCTTTTTCTCGCTTTTAAATTCACCACACGCTTTATTTTTTTTTCTCTGTGTTCTGTTTTATGCTTTTTTATATAATCTCATAATTTAACTCTTTAGTTTTTTTTATTTTTATTTTTTGTTTATAGTCAGTTCCATTACCTGCTGGCGGAATTGCACCCGTTGATAAACAACGTGTGATTTCTGTCGGTGTGGATGGTATACCGAATATACCGGTGATTACTCGTGAACAACTTCGTGATTATCTTCGACGCCCCCAGCAGGTGCTTTTAAATTCACCACACGCTTTATTTTTTTTGTCTCTGTGTTCTGTTTTATGCTTTTTTATATAATCTCATAATTTAACTCTTTAGTTTTTTTTTTTATTTTTTATTTTGTTTACAGTCACCTCCAATACTTGGCAGAATTGCACCCTTTATACTTAATGAGGTTGATAAGCAACGTGTGACTAATTTGGCTAAGCGATGCTTGCAACTCTACAATGACCAAAATGTTGTGTCTATGATGGTTTTTGTTTTATTGAGTTTTATTTATGTCTATAATCTCATTCACTAATGATTATTTTTATTCTTGTTATTACTACGTAGGAGAGGAGGTTTGAGTTTCATGAGCTTGTCTATGTTAAGAGGCAATGTGGCCCTACGTTTTCCATTACTTTTACTGCACGCTCTGCTGATAATGCATTTGAAACCTTTTATGGCGAAGTGTGGCACAAATTCGATAATACCCTCCATGTCAGAGGGATTGTTATTAAGCAGGTACCATCATCATTTATTTATATTTAGGGTGTGTCTTGTCATTTTAATTTGTTTATTTTAGTTATGACTTTGTTGTTGTGTGTGTGAATGTATTTTTATTTTAATAATGTGGTTTTGTTCTGTGATTACTTTATCATAAGGTTCTTAGATTGTGACTCATAATTATATTTGATTGTTAAGTTCTTTGCATGAGTAATTATAGCTGCTACCTATCATAAATCATCCTAACTATTAATGCTATTGCTTCTATTTTTTTTTTCTGTCAAGATATCTCGTTTAATTTTAGCTTCATTTTTTTTGTATATATTTTTTTATAATTGGCATCAAGTATTTCATAATTTTGATTAATTATTGTATTCAAATATTTTCCTTTTATATTTCATGTGATTAGTATTTTTTCATTGATTTTGCATTGGAGTTAATGTAACATGCTGAGATCCTCTTTCAATATATTTATCCAGTAAATTGGTACATCTCAAGAAGCTGGTACATCTCAAGCCTAAGTTGTGGAATCTGAGTTCTGGTAAATGTTCTAGTTGTGTGTTCATGGTTTCTTCAAGAAGGAAAACTCTGATGCTGTTATATAATTTTAATACTCATGAAATAGTGCACTGTGTATTGCACAGTGATAGACATAATAACTGACAGCTGATGAGCATTATTTACAGAATTTATGGAATTTGTTAGTGTTCTAGCTTCTATCGTTAACTTGCTCTATTAATATAATTTTCGATTTGTGAATGGTGATTTTAGACTGGAAGTGCTTCAAAATTTTCTTTCAGAATATCAATTAACAATGTTTTATGTTGTTTCAATAAAATAAATGACCCTAAAATTGAACATCAACAAGTTTTACTAGCTGCGAATTGTCAATTTTAAAAAATTTGAGCTTTTTCATGGTCTATATATATTATATTCTGATCATTCATTCAATATATAAGTGATTTTTATTTGAATGGTGATTTTTCAATTATTTGTTCTACTTCTGGTATTTGTAATTTGAATTGTAGATGAAAGAATGGTGTGAAGAATTTTCTAATCAATATGTTTTGTGTGATGCGTTGTCAATTATTTTCACTGCAATTAAAGATGATCATTTTGTTTGTTCTTCATGTCCTTAACAAGATTTTTTTTATACAAAAGTCACAATTCTATTCTATAAGTGAGAGTAATTTTATTATAATTTTATCATGAATGAAGTTTATTTCCTCAAGAATTTTAAATGGTGTAAAAATTAATTACTTGTAAGAATGCATTATTTTGAATTAAAATAAAATATTTATAAAAATTATTTATTTATTATTTGTTAATTTTGTGAAGTGTTTTAAATTTAAATCAGTAAATCTTTTTACCCTATCACAATGTACATCAAAAATATTAGATTGTTGTACCGGTCCTATAATGATTTAACATGAGACATGATATTCATTTTTTAAAATAATTTACGTATAATAAAAAATATGTTTACTTGTTTACCGTGCAAATTTTATTATTATATTTGTATGTTCATGATTTTAATTATATTTTTAAGTACTCTGAATAGAATTATTTTATTATATTATGTTTTATATATTAATATATGTTCCATAATGTAATTAAGTAAAAATATATTTTTTTAATAAAAAATTAATAACCAAACTAATAATTAATCATGTTCGAATGAGAGGAGATAGCGATGATACCGGAAAGGATGGTGAAATTACGGGCAATGGGAATTCAACGACATTGTTAAGGATGATGCTGAAGAAAGAGAGATTGTGTGAAAGGGCAGTAGATTGCGATGACGTCGGCGCTTCTTGTCACGATCGCGAAGACGATGCTTGGAAGGACCGAAACTATAAGATGAAGAAAGTATGAAGGAGTGAAAATATGCTTCCATTAACGGGAGTGGAGTTTTGATATTCTAAAAAATTATATCATTACCCATCTTAAATAATAAATTACAAAATAACCCAACTATGGTTAAGATAATGACCAATTAAAATATGACGCATCATGAAGGATAACTTACATGTTATTTTAGAGGGGTGTTCTATGGATTTTTAGCAAATCGAAGGTGGTTCGATATCTAATGGTTTGGGAGCGAAAACCTACTGCTCTGTGAGTACCAATTTTCTTAAAGTGCATCAAAGACCTTTCGATCGAACAGAAACTTAAGAAAATCTGAAAAGATAAATAAAAGATTTTGAAAATAAACTGACTAAATTTAAAATGAATTGCATTGAATTTAAATAAAACAGTAAAATGCCTTCAATTAGATCAAAGGACTTTTGACATGAAAAATAAAGATACTGGAATATAAAATTGGACAAGGAAATTAAATGTTGCTTGAAAGATAAAATTGCAAGAAAAGTAAAGTTTGCAGAAAATATAAATGAAAAGATAAAAACAGTTGAAGAAAACCTACAGAAAAGTAACTCGAACGCAGACTCAGAAAGTCTCTGAGATATAAGTGTGCTTGAGTATTTTCTGAAGCAAAATTTCAACCCTTGTGCCTTCGAGTCTTCTCTTATTTATAAAAATCTTCAACCAATCAGATTGAAATGTAACCCCCACATATATTAATCCATCAGTAACTGTTCCCGCTT
Organism: Arachis hypogaea; assembly: GCF_003086295.3. Lineage (NCBI taxonomy): Eukaryota > Viridiplantae > Streptophyta > Magnoliopsida > Fabales > Fabaceae > Arachis > Arachis hypogaea. The sequence goes on along the minus strand of NC_092054.1, from coordinate 2,511,995 downwards.
CTTTTGTTTGACAAAAGTAACTGCTAGAAGTAACCTTTAAAACTTGGATCCTTCGACTTAACACACCGAACAGCTGATTAACCAAACGTGGCAGTTCTGACTCTTGCTCAGCATTCCCTGCCAAATATTCTCTCTCGATGCAAGCCCTTCTTCGAAGATACGCGCTTACTAACTCTCGAATACACCCTTTTCTCGAAATAAATTATTTTCGACTAACAAATTGCCCCTAGGATTAATGTGTTTTTTTGATATCATCCAAAAATGAAAACACTTAATTCTAACTACTCTTACTATGCCGCCATAAGAAATTAATTAATCATAAATGAAATTCATTACCTTTCATTTACTCGCGCCTATCCTGACACGTTTCCCACTACTCTTAGTCTCTCTCTCCACCACTTCACCTTCTCCAAGAAGTTATCCAATCTCAAATTTTGAACTTCATCATATGAAACGGTAGAGCACCCCTTTAACTATTGGTTTGATATTATGAGGACTAAGAATCCGACCATGTGTGATTGGGCCAACCAGTTGGAGAACGATAAGTAGACTCAGCACCAAGATGAAGACAGAAGGTTCGGCCACATGATGACGAACATATCTGAGTGTGCCATGTGTGATTGGGCCAACTGGTTAGAGTACGATAAGTGGACTCAGCACCAGGATGGAGGCAGACGGTTCGGCCACATGACGACGAACATATCCAAGTGTGTTAATTCCGTATTGAAGGGGACACAGAATCTGCCGGTTACTGCATTAGTGAAGTCCACGTATGGGAGGATAGCAGAGCTTTTTGTCATCTGAGGTCAGACAGCAGAGGCGCAGTTGGGATCTGGGCAGCGATTTTGCCAGGCACTGGATAAGGCGATAGAGCGCAACTTGAGAGATTCGAGATGCTTCACTGTTACTCTATTTGATAGGCATCAGTCTGAGTATACTATGGCTAAGACGACTCCTACCGGTAACTTCTTGCTTGGTTCGTATCGGGTTTCTCTCAGGGATCACGCTTGTGACTACGGGTATTTTCAAGCTCTCTATTACCTGTGCTGCCATGCGATTGCATGTTGTGCTCAGTCCCGATTGGACTGGGCCACATACGTTCATGAAGTTTATACCATGAGTAAGGTGTTTAGTGTATACTGGATGGGGTTTCTGCCACTTATTTCAGAAGGGCTCTGGCCACTTTATGACGGTCCGACTGTCGTTCCTGATCCTAACATGCGACGTGCCAGACAAGGGTGGCCGAGGTCTACCCGAATCCGCAACACCATAGATGAGGCCGATATTGATAGGCCGAAGCGTTGTGGGCTATACAGGCAGACGAGATACACTCATAGGAGTTGCCCTCAGCGAGGATCCGCGGCTGGAGCCGATGCATATGTGTCATGAAGTCGTTGTGATTAAGTTTTATTGTCCTTTTTGTATTTGTTTTCTTGTTCTTTTTGTATTTGTTTTCTTGTCCTGTTTTAGTGTGTTATGTTGTTGGCTTGAATGTATAGTCCTTGTTGTTATTTTGTTTTGATGTACTATGGTTATTATCTGCCACATTTCTCTATGTAGTTGTGATTCTCTTGAGTAAAGTTAAAGTCTTTATGTTTGTGATTCTGTTGAGTACAAGAAACTGACTTCATTATATCAAACTATCAACGTATAATTTGCCCTCCAACTATAAATAGCGACTGTTAGAGTTAGCATACCAACTATAAACAGGTTCATGACAATAAACAAGGCACAAATGAGTTAATGTTCATGAACATATATAACCATAAATAAGGCATACATGAGTACAAGTTCGTAACCATAAATAACCATAAATAAGAAATACAACAAGTCATGAAAATAAACATAAACTAAACAACTGCTGATCCTAGTAGTCCTCATCGTCCCCAAATGCTCAAAGGAGATGCGACCCTGTACCACACCGAGTAGGCCGTCTCACTCTAGCTGGCCTCTGAGGCTGCTGTGTGGGAGGATCATCAGGCATGGCCACACCGTATGTAGATGGAGGTGTACCTCCATGCTGAACCAACTATTATACGGGCTGCCGGTAGGCTCATTAAGGTCTACATGAAACTATGGGTGGTACTCAGTCATATGAGGCAGAATCTCTGGTGGCTGGGGATACTCAAAATAGAATCAACTCTGTTTGCCAACTCAAATGCCACACTTGATAGTAGCTCGGGAACCACCTTTCGCCACCCATACCATCCTTGCCATGAAGCCAGTCTATGTTCAAAGCCGGCTGAGGCACGTGCTGAACGCCACCGAGCTGTGGCAACACCCTGTCCACCTGGTGCCACTCAATGACAGCGAAGTAAATCAGGCTAGTACATGCGCACCATAACCGACTATGCTCCTCGGCTAGAATCTCTAGATGTAGCAAGCACGTCGAGCGCAGCATAAGGCTCCCAAACAATCTGCAAATGTTTACAGAATGCTCCATTAATACATTAAACACTAAACATGTAGGCAAACAAAGAGAAAAAATTGGCAACAAAAATAAACAAATTACATCTCGATCACTTAAGCGGTCCAATGCAAGGCGACACTGGATAACTCTCTCCTCCTTGCGGTCGGATGTCGATAAATACGTGGCCCACCTGAACGAAGACAACGTTATATGAATATATAAACTGGGAATAGCTTAGTTAATAACTAGAACCTTAAAAACTAAAACTGAAAGTCTAAGTGCCCATATATCGATACCTGGAAGCTAACGGAAAAGAGAAAACGTCGAATCCCTACGGTCTGAGACTAGCGAACCGCCAGAAAATCCAAGATTGCAGTAGCTGGAGCGGGCCGGCCAAGTTCGTCACATTTCTGTTGGCAACCCGACACATGCATCGATATAGCCATGCCAATGCTGCCGAAGCCCAATTATAATTGCCCATCTCGTCAAGCCTTGCCACAAAGGGCAACCACCGTATATGAACCCGATTTCCACTCTTGTCACTGAACAACTGAGTGGATAGCAGCATTATAATATAAGCCTGTGCATATATCTGTACGGTGTCCTCGGTAGCATCCTCGGCAGCACCCTGAATCTCATGGAACCAGCTGAAGTGGAATGTAAACTGCTTTACCTTATTCGGCAGGAGAAGCTTGCCAAATAGTTCCTGAAACCACTCCTAAGCGGGTCTACCATCATCCATCAGCTTCTTGAAATCTGTAAGGCACCCGGATACAGGTAAACTATCTACGGGCAACCCCAGCTGGTATGCAACATCCTGCAGCGTGATGGTGCACTCCCCGAATGGTATGTGAAAGGTGTGCGTCTCAGAACACCACCTCTCAATGAATGCTCATCCAACCAGAACCACCTCGTGTTGAGTCTCGCCAGGTGGTACAACCCAACCCTCACCAGATAGGGTATGATCCTGTCATGTAGAGGCTGTAGCATGTGAGAGAAATAACCAAAACCAAATGAAATTCCATCACTAACAAGTTTAACCCATAGATACTAAACAAGTTTAACCAGAAACAGATACTAAACTTATCATTTTAAATTCAAATTAATAAAGCTTAAATATAAGACTCAAATCTTTAATTTAAAATAAACAAATACTAAACTTATAATTTTAAAATTTAACAATGTAAAATACAACAATTAGGATCATCATTCTACTTAAACATTTTATCCTATCTCTAAATTTTACATCGTAACTTTGAAATCCTAAACTGACCAATCCTAAATTATGTGTTCTAACTACCAAACCCGAATACTACACTTAATGTTATATGAAATAGTGAAATACAATAAATAAAGAAAACAAACTTACCTCTTCGTTGATGCTGTCAATTATGTGCGCAACGCCGTTGAGCCGATAAAGACTGCGTTCGTCCACCATGGTCCTGACCCGAAAAAAGTCAGAATGTCTTCCTCGCCACACTTTCCTCTCCCCCTCTCAGAACGTCTCTTTCTCTCTCTAACAATATCAAAGTGGTTCAAACTGAATAATCCGCGACTCCTCTATCGCATATTTATACTAGAGCATAAACCGCTGGACCCTTGTCGCGATTTATGTACGTTTCCACCTTACACAAAAACTGCGAGACCCCTACCGCAGTTTATATATATTTGCAATCCGTGGGACCCCTCTCGCAGTTTACATAGTTCACTGGAAAAATACATTTTCGTATGCAATTTGCAAAAGTTATATTTCGGTGAATTTGAAGTCCAAATGTTTTATTGTATGTGTATCATTTTTTTTCTCCCACAAATTTATATACTAATTATTCTACAAACATTTTATGATAAATAAAAATTTTTAAGAGTAAAATTATAAAAAAAATAAATTTATTTAAAATAAAATTAAATGTGATTAAGTATAATTTATTTAGATGTAATTAAAAAATAATTGAATAACCATGTACCGTAAAAAATTGATATTATTGAAAGATAAAATTAAAATTTATTTCTATATATTGTTTTTGTTCCCACCGTGTTCGTCCTATTTAAGTCTCTAACTATTTAAACCCCTAACGTTTCAAAATCATCTCAATTTATCCCACCATCAATTCCGTTAACAAATTGTTGATGGCACAATTCCTGACGGCAGGACAATATTGAGTCAATTTTGAAACGTTAGAAACTTAAATAAAACGATTCAAATCTTAATGACAACTTTGAAACTTACCTCGAACGTTTGGAGATAAAAACGATCCTCTACTCAATATAAATTTAAATTATTCTTGGCAGTAGAATTATCAAAAAAGGTCATTGATAATCCGTCAATTTAGTTTGAATTCTATAATTACTATGACCAAATTAAATAGAGCTTTGGTCAAAGAATAATGTGTAAGATAGAACTATTCAAGAGTTAAAAGAGACGTATCTCAACATTAACAAATTCTTGATGAAGTTTATATACTATTGCTATCATCCATTTTCTCATACAATTTGTAAAGCTTATACCGGAGAATTTCAACTTTACGATTTCTAATCTTCAGCAAGTGATTTAACGAAGAACATTGGAGTATGTGAGACATTAGGTTTAACCTACATATATTAACAAAATTTGATAACATATAACTATGAAATTAAACTAGGCAAATTTCATGAAACAATCTAACAGTGTACATGCCAAGCTTCTCGAATTCCATGCTGCTAGAAAAGGATCAAAACTGTAACAAGATCTAGCATGAATTATCAGTATACAGAGCTTTGCCATTTCTGTCACTCCATCATATTCTTGGTGCTGTATTAAGAATCATAGTTCAGTTCGTTTAGTACCAAATATGAAAATAAAAAATAAAAATAAAGGGTTAGATTCGTTTCTATTTTATTTCCGATGTAGTACATTTTATTTTCAAAATTTTATGAGGGAAAAGGCAAAAACAAAAATGAAAACAGAAAATAAATTATATTGTGTTGTATATATATTATATAATAGTGTTTACCTCCACCCATAGTTGCTTCAGGTAAGCGCTCAATCGAGTACTGGCGTTTCGTGATGTACATTATTGGCACACCAGGAATCTGCAATAGACAAACCAACTTCATGAATCACACAATTGCATTCAGAAGCAACGCAAGCAAAGCAAAAAAGAGACTAATGACTTTACCTTTCGGATCCTCCTCTTCAAGTCCCGATCACAAGTTGCAACAATGTAGCACTTATTCTGCTTACAAGAAAATGGTTTGTGTAAATAAATTGGGATGAAAAGAAATTAACAGTTGTCTGCGAAACATTTTTAACAGATACTTGAAAACAAACAAAAGTATCACACATAATTAAAATAGAACCACACCCGAGTAACTCTATCAACAATACAGTCATCAGCATAGGTCCCTTTATGAGTACAGAGTATTCTCTCAAATCGTGGATCCTTTGCAATCCTGTCATGTACAAAAATAAAAACTTGTATATAAGAAGCTGAATATAGTAATAATTTATCAACAAAAAGGAAAGAAAAAAAAAAAAACAGCTACACTCTAGCCCTTGTAAGATTTGTATCCAAACACGTTATACCTTAAAATATACTAAGAAGCTGAAACTATTATAATCATTTATCATAAAAAGGAAATGAGAAGAAAAGTAAAACTACACCTTGGACCTAGTAAGATCTGTATTCAAACAAGTTATACCTTAAATTATAGTCTTTTGAGGACTCATTAAGGTGTCAAAATGTACATCTTCCGGGTACGTTTACTTTAAAAAAAATGTTGTTTCTCTTTCATCTAAATCAAAGAAATGGCCTATCAAAGAAATATGACCAATAGTAGCATAAGCAAGCAAGCTAGAGGCTGAGAACTACAATGTTTCAAAGGGGGAAAAAATCACCGAGTCCCATGATTTCTTCAACCTAAACCTGTGTCGTTTTAAGAGATGTTTCAAGCAATGTGATTTAATCTATTTGAATTAGAGCTTCAATATGTCTCTTTCAATTTCAAACAAAACTGATAAATGAGTAAAATTTCAAGTGGTATATCTACTTTTCTTTTGAAAAGTTAGGTATTTCAGAGGAGCAATGGTCTGTTTCTTTGTCAACCAAAGTTTTAATAAAGGACATGGTGATGATGAAGGTTTGCAAAAACAGAGACTATATATATATGCATCACAAGCATATGAAGATATAGCCACATAATCAACTATATAAGGCACAACACAAAACATCTACCTTAGAGCTACACGATATTTCTGCCCTAACTTCTCAAGCTCTGCCATCACACAATCCGTGATACAAGGAGTGCCTGAGAATCCAAAACACCAATAGACCAAGGGTAAGAAGATAACGTGGGATTGGAATTAATGTGTTCACTGCCCAATAGGGGAAAAGAATCTTATAATCTTGGCAAAGCTATGATGGCATGAACTTAGGTAAGTAACCATTGCTTCTAACTCACATTTTGCATATAAACACTTCAGCATTTCCTTCTCCAGCTCCAACTGCATAAACAAGGCCAAAGATTTGTGAGTGACCAACTAGGAAACTTAACACGAAAATTATACATTTGATAGTAATTGATTTTAATTCCCTCACATGTTAACAAGGTTACATGTTAGAATGACGACAGAATCATGACTATCATCATCAACACATGGTCACAAACATTATTAGCTACATATCACACAAATACGAACAAAGTAGTCCATGACAAGAAATGCCACCAAGTTATAAGGTTACACAAATTTGGAAAAAGAGACAAGAAAGATGTCTTTCCTGAGAAATATGACAGTAGGTATATATATATACATATTTTTAATTTTTATTATGTTCTACCCACATTGAACTTCATTCAAATAAAAAATAAAAAATTAAAAGTTAAGCACACTCACTTTATTTTGGATGGAGAAATTGATGAAGTTGGTATCGATTAGAACACGATAAGGGGATCCCAATGCAGTATTGTATTCAAAGAAAAGTGCTGAAGAATAGCGAGGCCTAAATGAAGCAAATTCGGACCATGGGTTATTGAAAACAGTAGTCAAAATAGATAAAAAAAACATTAAAAAGAAAGAGATAACTGATAGTCCTCATGAAGCCTTACACGTTTCTGGGTAGCTTTTCCTTGTCATGATCCTTCTTTCTTGGGTCCAAAACCTCCTGCTTGTAGCTGAATTCCAATATTCCAATATATGAATTAAAACAAAGGACTTGAAATTGAGCTAAACCAAACAAAATAGGAAATTTAGAAAACGAAAATAGAAAAACTCACCTTTTGATAGCTTTGGTGGTAATAACCTTCTTCCTCACAGCAAATTTAGGTCCTTTTTTAGCTTTACCCATTTTGTATCTATAAGGATTACGCAAAAACCTAGCACAGCATAAAAAACCTTGTTGCTTTAAGTATATGGCAGTATATATTCACTGAGGTAAAATATTACAATAATATACATCAAGCAAAACATCAAACACATGGTGTGCAGCTTTTATACCACTTCATATGAAAAAACAAAATCACAATAACGGCAAAAGAGGACACAGAGAAGATATTAAAGATCAAGAGAAATCATGGCCGTACCGGAAATTCGCAGCTTGGAGGGTGAAGAGAGCGTGCCGCCACTACGAGTGTCTTCTTCTCTTTTTCTCTTTTCTGTTCTGTTTTTGAGTGACGAATATGGAAGCTGAAAATAATGGCAAATTGGCAATAGTAGTGCCGAAAAGAAATACTTAACCTAGATAAAAGAATTTAACTTTTTTTTTTAATATCTTAAATTTAATATTATTTATAAAGAATATTTATCATTTTGATTAATTTCATATTATTATCAGTATTAACTAAATTTAGCAAATAAAAGAATAAGTTAGTATACTCTAATGCATTTAATAACTTTTTAATTTTTAAGTCAAAAGAAACACTTCATGTTAATTTATATAAAAGAATTATTATGATTAATTAATTGAGAGTAAACATAAAATATTTGATTTGATGCAATTTCAATACTTTAATACTTTTTAAATACTCAAAAAAAATTCCATCTAAATAAATTTGTTAAAAGAGCAATACAAAAAAAAAAAAAAAAACAATACTCTTAAAGTCTCAATAATTTTATTATTCTATTACTTTTCAATTTTTGATAATGTAATTTTAAACAATAAAAAGGTATATTATTCCCAAATATATATATATATATATATATATATACTTAAATATAAATTAGGGCAAAAAACCCTAATAAGCCAAGTGAAGAATCCTGTAACGTAAATACGCCAAAACGAAAATCGTTTCAGCAATAAGTCAGACCGTATTTTTATATAATTCGAACCAGGGTGGTTCGAACTCTATTTGTTAATAATTCGAACCACTGCAGTTCGAACTACAAAGAGAGAAGAAGCTTGAAGTAAATCGAACCAGGCTGGTTCGATTTACAGAGAGAGAAGCTGTATCATATAATTCGAACCAGGCTGGTTCGAATTATAGGTAAATATGCTGCATTAAGTAATTCGAACCACGCTGGTTCGAATTACACAACTTCTAATTCGAACCACCTTGGTTCGATTTAGTGGTATACAGAGCAGTATATATAGGGTTGTAAACGTGAGTTACTCTCATTAGAGGGTGTAAGATGGCTAGTGAGGAGAGTTTTGGTGTTTTGGTTCACCACAGAGGATCCATTAAGAGGAAAACTCGTTCCGGTGTGAAGTTCACAGATAAGGATCCCCTCTGTATTGTCGTCAGTCCTACGACGAGCTATGATGACCTTGTTAGATCTGTGCTGATGAAACTCGGTGTGGAAGGTGCGAAGCGGGTTAAGAAGTTTTTCTATCGCATTCCAGTCACGGTCCTGCAGGATACTGTGAAGTATGATTGTTTCACGATTGGTAGTGATGAGGACTTGCAAGTTTTGTTTCTTTGTCGGAGGCAGTTCCCAGAGGTGAGGACACCAGAATTGTTGGCAAAGCTGGTTGATGTGGTATCCAGCTCAGGGGGTTCGAACCGGAATACTACGACTGTAGCCACGGCAGCCGGTTCCAGTTCCAGGCCTGCCGTTGCTTCTTCGTCCGTCCCTGTGTACGAGACAGCGGTCCAACCGGTCGCCTCCCCGTCTTTTGCTGTTGATCTCAATGACGGAGTAGGCGACGTGGTAGGATCATTTGATGTTCCGCCGAACGGTTTACAGGGCGTTCCACCAGTGGGCGTCGGAGACGGATTGTTGGATGATGCAGAGGCGGACGACGTCGAGCCGGATATGATTGAGGATGACAGCGGCGACGATGTCGGACCGAGTGAGCCTGCATTGGCGGTCGGTGGTTCTAGTTCTGGCACACAGCAGTATCCACCATATTTTTCCTCTTTGGACCTGGACGCCATGAGGCAGGAGGGTGTTTCAGGGCATTCCGTTGGATTCGGAGCTAGAGATGCGGAAGGGACAGCTGGTCTGACAGAGTTCCAGGTTGGTCAGCAATTTCAAGATAAAGATGAGGCCCTGTTAAGTGTGACGACCTACAGCATCCGGCGAGGGGTACAGTACAAGGTAGTGGAGTCTGATCATCGCCGTTATGTGGGCAAGTGTTCTGAGTTTGGGAATGGGTGCACCTGGTTGATTCGACTGAGCCTCAGGCAGCGCAAGGGCATTTGGGAGGTTAAACGGTACAATGGACCTCACACTTGTCTTGCGACCTCCATCTCGAGTGACCACAGGAGCTTGGATTATCATGTGATTTCGGCGTTCATTATGCCAATGGTCAGGGCCGATGCATCCGTCAGCATAAAGGTGCTCCTAAATGCCACAGCAGCACACTTTGGGTTTATGCCGACTTACAGGAGGGTCTGGATGGCGAAGCAGAAGGCTATTTCCCTCATCTACGGTGACTGGGATGAGTCATACAACGAGCTCCCTAGGTGGGTGTTGGGAGTCCAGTTAACGATGCCGAGTACTGTTGCAGTCCTACGCACGAGCCCCGTTCGAGTTGGTGGACAAGTTGACGAGTCTCAAGCCTATTTTCACATACTTTTCTGGACGTTTCCACCGTGCATCGAGGCATTCCGTCATTGCAAGCCGCTAGTTAGCATCGACGGCACACATCTGTATGGCAAGTACGTCTCCGGACGCCATCCCTCGACAAACGCACTGACAAGGGCCTCGTCCAACCGGAACCATCTATCGTTCAGCCTTGCAAGATGGTAAAGACCTGCCATCTGCAGGTACGGAACGTATCTGTCATCGAGGACCATGCCCTGCTGCCGCCGCATGCTCCTGATGCATCGCTGAGGCTGCGGAAGAAATGAACTGCATTAGTGGGACCAACTTAATTACCAATGACAAAGATAATCAACACGATAATTGATAAACCTAAAAATCGTACTAAATATAAGCGCTTAAAAATCCATGAACGAGAACCACTTGCATAAACAACTAACATAAGAAACCAGCATAAACCACTGACATGAAAGATCTAACATTAAACAACCACAACTAAACCGCTAACATAAACCACTAACATAAACCACTTACACAAACCACTAACATAAACCGTTAACAACTAACATAAACCACTAACAACTAAACCGCTAACATAAACCACTAACATAAACCGTTAACGTAAACCACTTACATAAACCACTTACACAAACCACTAAGATAAACCACCAACATAAACCACTAACATAAACCACTAACATAAACCACTAACAGAAACCACTAACATAAACCACCAACTAAACCACCATCTAACCCGCATGCAAAACCACTAATATAAACTACTAACATAAACCACTAACAGAAACCATTAACAGAAACCACTAACATAAACCAATAACATAAACCACCATCTAACCTGCATGCAAAACCACTAACTCACATGTACCGGTAGAACAAAGTTATATCCGTACTAACATCCTCGTTGATGACCCCAGCTATATGGGCGACTCCATCCAAGCGATATAACCGTGCCGGATCGTCCCCCATCAGCAGAGTATTCCGTTCAGGTCTTTGTCGGAGAGAATCTGGGTCCTTTTCTATGAGATTTGGTGGGGTAGGGGAAGGTGAGAATGGTTCGAATGAGGCTGATTCGAACTCCTTATATAGCACAATCACTAGTAATTCGAACCAGGGTGTTTTGAATTACTTAGAACGCAGCTTAAGTGTAATTCGAACCAGGGTGGTTTGAATTACTTGAAGACCCTAAATTACCTATAATTCGAACTGGGGTGGTTCGAATTACATGCAATGCTAGTTCGAACCAGCCTGGTTCGATTTACTATCAACTCTTTCTTCCTAATTCGAACTGGCCTGGTTCGATTTATTCCTAAATGCAGTTCGAACTAGCCTGTTCGAATTACATTAAAATACGATTTGGCTTATTGCTGAATCGATTTTCCTTTTGGCTCATTTACGTAAATTTGAAGTGATGTTGGCTTATTGTAGTGTTTTGCCCTATAAATTATGTATTTGTTTGGGTGTTATTATTTTAAAAAAATTATCTTTTTTTTATTTTTTAGTATATTTAACAAATTTGTAATAGTAAAAATAAAAATATTAAAAAAATAAAAAATATTTTTTTGAAAAATTATAATTTATATTTTTTATTAAAAAAATAATTTTTATATAATAAATTAATAAAAAATATTTTTATATTATTATACTTAAATATAATTAATAAATAAAAATATTTTAAAATAAAATATTTAAATATAAAAATATTTTTATTTTTTTATTTAAAAAAAATAATTAAAAAAATCTTTTTCTTAGAAGCTCCAAACAATCCCTATGAATAGAAGAAGATCTATGAGCTATGAGCTGTGCCATTCTCGCGGATCAAATCACAAAATCGAAGAGAAAGACAAAGATCACACAGCTTGATCACTTGGTTTCTTGTGAAATGAAATGTTCGTTTTCTCAGTGAAACCTGTCTTCAGCATTCTCGTCGCCACGCTCTCACTCCTCATTCTTTTCGCACTTCTATCCCCTCCTTCTTCTTCCCCTTTCTCCCAAATTCCTCTTTCTGGGAAACCACCACTACTGTAAGTTCATTGATCTCCAATCCCTTCGATTTTTTCATTTATTTTTGCCTAATCAACTATAAAGTTTTGGACTTAGCAACTGGGTATAATCAATTTGGAATATGGCATTTTTTTTATTTTGGCCACGGCTTCCACACTTCCCATTTTGTTTATTTAGTTGTTTATGTTAGGTCTGCCATAAAGTTTTGAACTTGCCAAATGGGTATTTTTCAATTTTGGGCAGTGTTCATTATCTAAAGGGATTTAAGTATAAATAGACTAAATATAGATATGATCTATATAGTTGATTCCACCTTGTGGCATAAGGTTTTGTTGTTATTGTTGTCTAATTTCTGGTTAGTGGTTACTGATCTGAGAATTGGTGTTTCTGTGTGTATATATGTGTGACTGCAGAGGGGAGGTGGATATATGGAGTGTTCGGAGATTAGTAGAGTGGAGACCTTGCAATTGGTGGCTACAAGGGCATCAAACAGGTACTTAATGTTTATAATCAAATGATATTTGTTTGCATGAGGTTTCTGCTTGGAGGTTAAAAGTTTGTTATTTCCATTAATCTGTTGGATTAAAAAAACTAGATTCATTCAGTGAAATGAGTTTTAGTTTGATTTCGCATTCATAATATAGTGTTAGTCCCATAGCTTGAAATTGTTTGGACTTTGGAATGAGGGTACTTGTATAGGAGGAGTTCATTAAATTAAATAATATGAATTTAGGGCTTTGTTTTGGAATTTTAATGTTGTAGAAATGTTGTGGTGGAAAAGTCAAGAATTATGATTTTTGATAGTAGAGTTACAAAGGACAGGGATAGGGTCAAGTTGGGTCGGGTTGCGGATTGGCTTTTTATTTTTCTGAATCAACCTTAATTGGCTTTCATTGCAGACAACTGCTTTCGTTTTTTGTTTATTCTTGAAATGGTGCAGCTCTACCATTAGAAACCAATGGATATATCAGAGTGGATTGCTATGGGGGCCTCAATCAGATGCGAAGAGATGTGAGTGCTTGAAGATACTCTTGAACTTCAACTTCAGATCTTTAGAAACTGTTTGAAACAATTTTGCTTCTTTCTTAAAATTGAGATAAAATTTGCAACGGTTGCAGTTCTGTGATGGTGTGGGCATTGCTCGTCTTTTAAATGCAACCCTTGTCCTGCCAAAGTTTGAAGTGGCTTCATATTGGAATGAATCAAGGTAACCTTCAATTTATGTGAGGTTGTTTTAATTCCCCAATTTTTTATTTAGAAATGATATGTTGGCCGGTAAATTGCTATCATTTAATCGATGGTATTTGAAGTTACGACATACCATGTGTCTTAGTCATGCTGAATTGACTTACTTGATTCAATAACAGTGGCTTTGCAGATGTGTATGATGTAGACTACTTCATTGAACAAATGAATGGCTTTGTCAAAGTTGTCAAACAGTTACCACCGGAGATTGCTTCAAAAGAACCTGTTCACGTGGATTGTAGCAAACGGAAAGGCCAATTTGATTATATTGAAAGTGTTCTTCCATCCCTACTAGAACATAAATACATTTCAATCACACCAGCGGCGTCTCAAAGAAGGGACAGGTATGACCATGCTTTTAAAATAATAAAAAAATTAACTGCTTTTAAAATAAAAGACACTTGGGATATTTGCTGACTCAGAATTTCAGTGTGACTTGGGTTAGGTTTTGCTTCCATGTATTCTTATTTGTCTTCAATTTTTTAGAGGGATATTTCACTTTGTTATGGCAATACTAATAATGAGAAAATTCTTATCATTAACTTTAGTGTGAGATTAATTCCTGAACACCTCATCATTGTCCATGATCAAAATCATCGACTATGTTCTATGGGCAAGAATAATTCAATCAGTGTGTAATATTTTCCAATTTCATTCACTTTTGTAAATTTGGTAGCACTTTGATATTCTCATAACTTTGCAGATACCCTTTGTATGCAAAAGCTGCTCTGTGTCAAGCTTGTTACAAGGCACTGCGTCTCACCAGATCCTTGGAAACGAAAGCCTCTCAGCTTCTGGATGCGATACCTAAACCCTTTATGTCCCTTCATCTTCGATTTGAGCCTGACATGGTTGCATACAGCCAGTGCCAGTATCCAGGGCTTTCACCTACCTCCATGAAAGCCATAGAAGCAGCTCAAATAGACCGAAAACCATGGACTGGAGAATTAGCCCGGATATGGCGGTTACGTGGGAAATGTCCTCTTACACCTAATGAGACAGCTTTAATACTTAAATCACTTTCTATCTCACCAACCACAAATATATACCTTGCAGCCGGAGATGGGTTGATGGAAATCGAAGGCTTAACAGACGTCTACACCAATATATTTACCAAGTCTAGCCTTCTTAGTGGTGAAGACTTCATGAACATGCATGGCAATACAAAAGCTGCTTTGGATTATTATGTTTCCATCAATAGTGATTCTTATGTAGCTACATATTTTGGGAACATGGATAAGATGGTTTCGGCGATGAGAGCTTTCAAAGGATTGTACAAGACCCTATTCTTGAGCCGAAAAGGCTTTGCGGAGCTCACGTCGAAGGGTCTGGAGGGAAAGGAGTTGATGCAAGAACTATGGAAGCTTCACAGAGATGATTTTGTCAATGGAAGAGGCTCTGCTCTACCTGAATGTTTCTGTGAATTTAAGTTGTGACTTTGAGCCTTTAATTCATTACTTTCCTTTTCTGGCATATTAATTTAATTTTGATGCATATGCAATTGCTTTTGCCTAGCTTTCCACAAAGGCATACCATAGTTTCTGTAAACTAATTCATTCCTGTGTACTTGTTATTTTTTCATTTGAGCAAAAAATCATATCACTAAATGTTATTTTGCTCAAGCTTTGTTTAACCAAACTAATCAAATTGTGTTTTTTGGATAGATAGATATCAAGAATCCATCTATACAGTTTGAATAATTTTAACAAACTACCCTTTAGGCTTTGTTCTCTTTATTATGATAGACATCTTTCCCTCTAATCCCTAATTTGGTGTGAATAGATACATCCCTATCTTGTATTCTACTAGGATAAAATTTTTCTAAAATGAGAAAACCGATAAAGAAAAAGTAATTTTATATTATATTACTAGTCCCCTTGCTTTAAATATTTTTTCACTCATATTAGGATACAAAATTAAAAAGAGAAATTAATTAAAAATAAACAATAAACCAACCCAAAATTTTTAGGCCCTCAATTTGAGGTTTACAAGTCTCTGCATTTTTGGCCTCCATGGCTGCAGCCTGCATGGCATATTTAATTACAGTAAAAATTTATATGTAATTGTTTTTGTATAAAGTTAATAATTAATAATGATTAAATGATAATTTAGTTAAATTTATTAAATTATCGAATAATTTTTTATTATAAATTTTACACGAAGACAAATTATACATAAAAAAATTTAATTATGTCTTATTTTTTAAATGATAAAAAGAATTTACTAATATTTTAAAAACATTTTATGATTAAAAAATAATTTATTCAAATACATTAAAAAGAATGCATCACTTTTATTCCCAATACAAGTTGATCTAAAGTTACCACTTGATCGCAAAAGAAACGAAGAAAGAATTAAAGAATGCTGGAGCCTAAAAGGAGTGTGGAGCATCACAGGGTCATTTTCGTAATAACGGTGGTTGCTGGGTGCTATATCTTCTCCGTTCCTTTCCTTCTTTTTCTTCTCTCCTCTCTCTGTTGCTTCTCTCTAAAACCCAGATCTAGGGTTTTGTTTCACTTCAATTCGCTTCAAACTTTAAATTCCCAAATCTACGCAATAGCTCAAAGGTAACATACGTATACTGCTTGCTCCCTGCTCTCAAATCTTCATCCTCTTCCTTCTCCTATCGTTTCCTACTAATTTACTCTCATATGAACTATAGTAACTGAAAACCCTAACCCTAAATCGGATTTGGAATAATAGGATGGGCGAATTGAAGGATACCGAGGCTTACGAGGAAGAGCTCATCGACTACGAAGAAGAAGATGAAAAAGCCCCCGATTCTGCAAAACCTGCTGCTGAATCCGGCAAGAAGTTAGTTCCTTTCCTTATTTCCCCTCTTTTCATCGAAATCTGCAGTTTTTTTAATTGAAATTTTATCCGTGATTGTCTAAATTTTTGGTTTTTTCTTAATCCTTTTATTACGTCACTGAAGTAAGTACAAAAACAAAAAAAAGTTAAGGGTGATTAGGGTGATGAGTGGAATTCATAAATTACGGTTTCTTCGTTAATTGAGTGTATTTCGATTGAGATATTTTTGCTTCAAAACAGTATAATTTAAGGGTTAAGAGCACTTGTTAAAACTATTGTTCACGGAAAATTTAAGAACTTTTCACAATTTCTCTTCATCATTAATCTTTTATTCTAAAATTAATTTATCCCGAAGCATATAATGATTTAAAGTCTTTTTAAGTTCTCTATCCAGTCGTTGAGGAACTATCATCCTAATTTGCTGTACCTTTTATACATGACGCAGGGGATATGTTGGCATCCATAGCTCAGGATTCCGAGACTTCCTGTTGAAACCTGAGCTTCTTCGAGCTATTGTCGATTCAGGATTCGAGCATCCATCCGAAGGCAAGTTTTAGTAGTTTGATGTTTTCTTGGGATAATTATAAGTTCATAACTGGTTCCCCTTGCTGTTGCTCTTGATGTTTTGTAATTTCAACTTACTTTAGTTAGATGACCTAATTTCTCATTTGATTCTTAATTATATCTATTTGTTTGGGATGACTAGTAGGTCATTGCCTGATTTAGTCCCATCACTTTCTACTAATAGATAGTTGATCAAGTACATGCTTTCTTCTTCTTTTTCTTCCATTTATGTCAGTTTCTGTTTCATTGGTATGAGTCTAATATATTGTTTTCTTTCTTGGATATGTCAGGTAATCACTACTACCATGTTATGAATAGGTCACGAAAATTGGTTGGTAAACCTTTCCATTAAAAGGATCTGGCAGATCATATATACTTACTGAGGATTCGTCCACTACAATTTTCTTTGCTTCTTCATTAGTGCAACACGAGTGCATCCCTCAAGCAATTTTAGGAATGGATGTCATTTGTCAAGCAAAATCTGGGATGGGAAAAACTGCAGTTTTTGTTCTTTCAACACTTCAGCAAATCGATCCTCTTCCTGGTCAAGTTGCAGCTCTTGTTCTTTGCCATACGAGAGAGCTAGCTTATCAGGTCTGTTTGCCTTAATATGTTGAAGAATCACTTCTATTTCCACCAATACCCAATAACATGTGGGAAAAAAAATGAATGTATACTTAAGAAAATCCTCATTTGTTTCCTGACTTGTACAGATTTGCCATGAATTTGAAAGGTTCAGCACATATCTTCCTGATATCAAAGTTGCTGTTTTCTATGGGGGTGTCAATATTAAGGTTCACAAAGAATTGCTTAAGAATGAATGTCCTCATATTGTGGTTGGAACACCTGGGAGGATTCTTGCCCTGACTAGAGATAAGGACCTTGGCTTAAAGAATGTGAGGCATTTTATTCTTGATGAGTGTGACAAGATGCTTGAATCACTTGGTATCTCTCTTCCAGTTCTATTTTTGTGCAATTTTAGCTTTTTAGCTATATGAGAGCTATTTGATAGCTTATTCTACTTTTCATGCTTATTAGCATGTTTACTGTTTGACCATTGCAGACATGAGGAGAGATGTGCAAGAGATTTTCAAATTGACTCCCCATGAAAAGCAAGTCATGATGTTTTCTGCTACACTCAGCAAAGAGATCCGACCTGTTTGCAAGAAATTTATGCAAGATGTAATATTCTATTTATGTGGTTATTATTGGACTGAATCTAGAATCAAGATGCTATATGATTTTTCCTTTTCCTTGAAATACTTTGAAGTTATTGTGTCAATTTTGTTCTTTGCTATGGGTGGTTATGTGTGTTAAAAGCTTTGAATCTTGGTCATTGTTATTATTGCAAATATTCTGCTTTGTAGTTTCAAATAACTGAATTATGTTTCTTAAATGAGATTTGGCTTAGCCATCTTATTGATGACTCTCTTCTTTCAGCCAATGGAAATTTATGTGGATGATGAGGCCAAGTTAACACTTCATGGTCTTGTTCAGGTGTGTTTCATAGGACTTTCTTAATCCTCCTTTTGAGGTCAAGTAATTTTGTTTTATATTTTTTATGTTTTAATTCATATTGTCCACAATCCCATTTCTAGTTATTTTTCTCCTATAGCACTATATCAAATTGCAAGAATCGGAGAAGAATCGTAAGTTGAATGATCTTCTTGATGCTCTGGACTTCAACCAAGTTGTTATTTTTGTAAAAAGTGTTAGCAGAGCTGCAGAGTTGAACAAGTTGCTTGTGGAGTGCAACTTCCCTTCAATATGTATACATTCTGGAATGTCACAGGAAGAAAGGTGCTTACATGTTCTTTTTTATATAACATACCCCGACCTGTCTATCTTCGGTTTCAAGCTTTCTATGATATGTCTGTATGCATGACATTCAATGAAATCATATTCCCACTCTTGAGCATTTATCTAATATTTTGAATTTTGTAATGACACTGTTGAGTTCCCCCAATAGCTAGCCTTTTTTTGTTTACTTATTTTCTCTTTGCTGGATCTTTCTCTAATCAAGGGGATTAGCAGTTTGCTTACTGGATTATTTATCTATTTGATATATTTGCGTGTTTTTTTATTTTTACCTATCAAGTGAATTGTATCTTTTTGACAACATGCAATTTGTATTTCAGGTTGAAACGATACAAAGGCTTCAAAGAAGGGAGGCAAAGGATTCTTGTTGCAACAGACTTAGTAGGAAGGGGTATCGACATAGAACGGGTTAACATAGTTATCAACTATGACATGCCTGATTCTGCTGACACTTACCTGCACAGGGTAATTGCTTGCATATCATTACGACTTTTTTTTTCGAAAAATGATATGAATTAAATTACCTCATTATGTACTGCTAATTTAACCATTATGCAATCCATATTTACATGGTTGTATTTTTGTTTTAAACTGATAGGTAGGAAGAGCTGGTAGATTTGGCACCAAGGGGCTTGCAATTACTTTTGTCTCTTCAACAGCTGACTCTGAAGTTCTTAATCAGGTTAGGACCATTTTCCAGAATTTTCTTGCGTAATTCCATCCAGAAAGGGTAAAAGGAAAATTTTGATCCTTCCTTTAATCAATTGCTAAACAAATTTGTAATATTATTCCAGGTGCAATCAAGGTTTGAAGTTGATATAAAGGAGCTTCCAGAACAAATTGACACCTCCACATATAGTAAGATCATCCTCCCCTTTGTGTATCACGTTGACTTATAAGTATGATGTTTGCATAAGAGATTCTTTATAAACACCTTTTGTGACAAAATTAATGCAGAAAGGTTGGGTTAATTAATACACCTCAAATGTGAAGCTTATAGAGATGTGCTGTAACATTTTTTTTTTAAAATTTTTTTGCAGTGCCAAACTGATCGATTTTGTGGCGTGTTTGAAAGGATCTATTTGAGCGACAGGAGATGGAGTAGTTAGCATCTCTGTCTTTTGAGTATTTAGACAAAGAATATTTGACAGACATTATTCTTTGAATCCTTTTTTTGTTGTCTCTGTATTCCTATTTAAGATATAGAAAATACCCAGGTAGTCAGCATAGCTTATAAAGGTACTGCTAATCAGTAATTTATTGAACACTTAAATGCATGCTTTATAATTCAGTCAGTTATTAAGAAAAAGTAGAGTTAACTGGATTTAGGTTATCTTGGTATTATTGATACATGTTTATTTTGTTTATCATGTGTTTTGGAGAATATTACATCATAGAAGTTAGGATTTAACGTTTAAAGTTAAAATTGCATCTTGTGAGTAAAATGAATATTTGTTGAGGTTGGAATCAAATGTTTAGTTTTTAATTGCCTCTAATTTAGGAAATCATATTGATTTTCCGCAATGATTTTTGGTACACCAACATTGGTCTTGAAGCATATGTGCTCATTTCTCAAACTAAAATAAGACGGGTGTAATTGTGATTATAAACATAATTTATTATGTATTATATTATGTGAACCAAGATGATGAATTTTTTTTATCGGTTGAGAAACGCTTCTAAAAGCCAAGGAAGAGAGGAGGAAAATTACACAAATATCCTAATGGGAACCAAGATGAGGATGATTGATAGGATACCCAAGAGATTGGTATGCAACCATTTTTGTTTCCCAAAATGCCCGTGAATATAATTTTTACAATTTTTTATTTGGAGTATAATTTTTATAATTTGAACCCAAGGTCAAAATCTTTTTTATTATAGGGTAAGATGTTTACTATTTTAACTAATTACAAATTTATTTATTACAATTTATACTTAATAAATAAAAAGATGTTTAAATAATCACGTTAGTGTTTAACTGTTTATTAATATACTAACAATATTAATTAAATACTCTGACGTTGTTGGTCCATGGATAAAATATTTTATTTAAATTAATTAAACATTTTCTTTTTTAAGTCCATTGATAAAGTACAACGATCGTAGAAAAGAAAGAACTGGCAAAATTCAAAAAGGGCATTTATTTATTTATTCATATATCTTATAATTGCATTGTGTCTACAAAAAAAATCTTATAATTACATTTTGAATAATACCTTAAAAAATAGTAGAAATGTGTATCATACCAAAAGTGGACTACAATCTGGATAAATTTTACTTTGATCAGTTTGATGTCAAAGGCGGGTTGATATGCCAATGAGTTATAGCTCAAATAGCATAGTCTCCTCATACTCAATTAAGAAGTTGCGGGTTCGAGTCTCCTATCTTTGATTTAAAAAAAAGGCGGGTTGACATGGTTAGTGGTTGGTTTACATCCTGCTAATTGCTATAAACATGTTCTTAGTGGTTTTAGGTGTAATATATTATCTCTTTCAGGGAAAAAAAAATCTGCTGGGACATTGGTGCTTGTCCCAAGCTAAACTTCTGAAAAGCCTAATATTCTTTTTCACCAGCATAACCACCGCATGAGAATTTTTTTTTATATTAAATTATTAGGGATGAATTTCTAAAAAATAATCTAAACTGTGTTATATATTATTATAAATTTTTATAAAATGTCACTCATGTTTTGTAATATTTATCAATGATGTATACTATTATCATAATAGTATAAAATAATAAAATAATTAAATATTCTCGTATTTTATACTAAAACAATTTATGTATATAAAAAAAATAGCCACCGCATGATTCAATTTTTTCCCTTTTTAAAAAGAAATTGAAGAATTTTATTTCATTGGTCTACTTCATTACTCTCTAGTAATACATTTATAGTAATTGATAATTGGGGTTTGACTTGCTATAATACTTTTTGAATCCACAATTATCAGTATTTTCATATTTTAAAAACCAAACTTGTGTGTGTAAGATTTTTCAATCCTTTTATAAGTTTCTCATTTTAAAAAAAAATAATAATGAATTTAATTCATTATAAAGACAAACTTTTTAATACTGTTATTTAATCACAATTATGTTATATAGATATGCAAAATTAACCATTAATCAATTACCATATAATACACATTTAGTATTTAATATTTTGTTATTTTATAACAAATTTAATTATTTTATTAAAAAATTAAATGAAACAACATATATAATTATAAATAAAAAAATAATAAGATGATAATGTCACTCTTATTTTAATAATGTCACTTTTTTTTTTACAAATTCATATAAAATACAATACAAAAAATTTATGTGAGGAAAAATAAAAGTGACATTATCATTTTTCAAAAGATATGGTCATCGTTTTTTATAGAATTTTTTTTGTCTAATTATTATATACTTCTATATTAATTATTACGCAAATTATTTTTGATATTGGAGTGAAGATAATGTTTTTTAAGATTATGAATGATAAATGTGTTATTCTTAAATGTGAAACTTTTTTATTTAAAATATAGAAATCTGACTTTTTGATTTTTTTGAAAATAAAAATCGAACCATGCAATTTATTAAGAACAAAAATCAAACCCTCCGATTTGATATTAAAAAAATTTTGAAAATCTAACTTACAAAGTAATCAGACCTGTGATTACTTATTCTCGTATTAAAATAAAATCACATGTACCACTAACAGAATTGAATTGCATACATTTATCTTCCGTAATAAAAATGTTTAGCCTAATTATTACGTATTATTCAATAATGATTCTCATGAGCGAGTACCAATTAAATTAAAATAAAATAAATAAAACATAAAAAATAAATAAATAAAAGAGAGTTCTTTGCAATATGGGAACGACCCAGATTGCGAAATATATATTTGAAGGCGGGTTTTGGCCTTTGGAGAAGAAGAAGAAGAAGAAAGAAAGAAAAGAGGGTTGACACACTCAGACACACCCCCATTTTGCTGAATCAAACACACACCCCCACTTTCATTGCACAGTCTCGTGTGTGTGTCTGAGTCAGAAGAACAAGGAAGAATCGAAAGAAACAATGGGTTGGATCGGTGAGACTATGGATTCCATCAAATCCATTCAGATCCGTCAGCTCCTCACTCAAGCTGTTAGCCTTGGTTTGTTCTTGTCTCACTCTCTTTTCTCTGTCTGACCCATAATTCTTTTGCTCGAAAAAATCTGGACTTTGAATTATTGAAGCACTTTTTGGGAGTTATAATCATGTGGGTCAGTTCCAAAGTTTCAGAAAATTGGGTTTTGGGGATAAAAGTCTTATCTTTTAGCTGTTTGGATGGATAATTTTTCCTCTAGCAATTGACTGTTCCAATAAGAACAAATGCATTTCTGGATGAGGGTTTTAGCTGAGTCTTTTGTGGATTCGGGATTTTTGTTATTCATTGATTTTTTAGTGTAGAACTGGAAGAGGGGTTGTGGATAATTGTGTGTTCCTTAATTCTTTTGTAAAGGAGACAAACAGAGATGATTTTAACTAATAGCTTACTGCAAATAATTTGTTCTGAAATAATAGCTTACTCCATTGAAGTTTTTATTCGTATGGTTTCCTCTGAGATTATTGTGAGTTGTAATGGTTATGATTGTCACCTTTGGTTAGTCAATACATTATTCAGAAAATCGGTTGGTTGTATATAGGGATATTCTGTTGTTGTGAAATGTTAGTTTAGGTGTAAAGCTGAGACCATGATCATTGTTCTATTTCTTAATCCGAGTAACTTCTGTTTACTGATGCGCCTTTTCTGCCTCAGGTATGATTGTTACATCTGCACTGATAATATGGAAGGCATTGATGTGCATAACTGGAAGCGAATCTCCTGTTGTTGTTGTTCTTTCTGGAAGCATGGAACCAGGATTTAAGCGGGTGAGTCAGTTAATATATTGTATGGAAGTAGGGTTACATAAGCAATTCTGTTTCAAAGTTCAAACATATGCAATGAGCAATGTTCCACCTTTTTCTGAATTCGATTTCCGCACTGTTTAGTTATAAATTTACTTTTCTATTTGCTAAAAATATATGCACATCAAATATACTTTTCTTTGTTCAGTTAACATATTTGTCTTACATCTGACATGCAGGGTGACATATTATTTTTGCACATGAGTAAAGATCCAATTCGTGCAGGGGAGATTGTTGTGTTTAATGTGGATGTAAGTTCTTCCTCAGTTTTTTCTTTATATATTGTTTGCAATATCAGTAACATTTATATGTGTGATTGTATGTGACTTCTCTGTTCTTCCTCAGTTAGACGGCTTTGTTCATTGCTGAGCTTCTTAGTTTATGTTGTTCTTAATTTCTCCAACTCAGCAATGTCTTGTTTTCCCAAATCTTATTTTATAGCTACAATCTTCAATAAGATAGATCCCTGTTGGTGGCAGGCAGGTAGCATGCTCTTTTCAAATGGAGTTTATCATATTGGAGAACTTAGGGAATCTGATATTTAGTTAAGATTGGTACATTTGTAAAATTTTGAGGTGAATAATTCGTGAATTGGGTTTATTACTAAAAGTACATGGAAAATTAATGGAAATGTTCCTTATCCATGCTCATGTTATGTTATTTGCTGAGAATGTTCAATAGATTCTCCTATTTAGCAAAGTTGCGGTAAGTGTTGTAGACTTCATTGAAAATTTATTTTAGTGTTTAGCTATTACCTTTATCTCACACGTTTATGTAACTTTATGCCTGGCTTAGTGAAAATTTTAATTATTTACTTACATGAACATTCAGTTGATTACTAGAATCTTTTTGTTCTTGCAATTACTATATTTATGCCCTGCTGCTTAATATTTTGCTCAATACCTTTTGACTTACATACTTTACTTGGTTTTACCTTGTTTTAGGGCCGTGAGATCCCTATTGTTCACCGTGTAATTAAGGTATGGAGTTATCTTTTGCAGTTGGTACATGCATATCAACTTGGATGTGTTGAATGTGACTCTTAGATCAAATGGTTTGGATATTCTGTTGGTAGGGTCTCATCTTGTTTTTTGAGGAGATAGATAATCACAAAAAAAATAGTGTTCGGAACCACAATATCTGCTTACTGCTTAGGTCTCCAAATTTTTTACACGTGGTTGTGTACTTTTATCAGTCTCCCTTTATGTGACAAGTCATATACCGACCTCAAATGAGAGGATCCAAATCTGCTTTGACAAATTTTGGTAAAATAATGATAATTCAAGTTTTCAAATTGTTGAAATCAAAATCAAGTTAGTCATAGGGGCACAAATTGAAATTCAACATGTTTTTTTTTTTTCATGTGGGGGCTTAGTTTCTGCAATGTTATTGCCCCTAAAGATGTCTGTCACACTCTGATTTTGCTTTCAAAGAATTATAATTTGATTAAATCAATCTTCTCTTTCCTGATCAATGGTCATTGAAGAAGTTATTTAGTCAACATTTGAAAAGTTGCCAAGATTCTGAGGATAATTCTTCGTCTTAAAAGATAAACGGCTTGGTTCTGTTATCATGTAGTGTGATGGTTAAAATCTTCCTATTTAAGAGTGTCTATTATTTTGTAGGTTCATGAAAGGCAAGATGGCGAGGTTGATATTCTCACAAAAGGTAGAAACCTTTACATGAGTAGATGATTTTTATAGAGTACCATCTATAGTTCCATTTTTCTAATTTCACTCTTTCTCCAATATTTAATATCACATATTGTTGTTTAATTATCTGTGCAATTTACACTAATCTGTTACTCTAATGTCGCGTATTCTGCTGCTGATTACAGGTGACAACAATTATGGCGATGACAGGCTACTCTATGCCCAAGGTCAGCTTTGGCTGCAAAGACACCACATTATGGGTAGAGCCGTCGGGTATGACATTTAATTTAGCTACACTTGTTCTCGATTTGAAACACTTTTCATCCTCCGGCATCATGTATGAAGAAGCACAATGCTAATGGTTAACCCTAGCTTACCCGTGTGACGGTTTTCTAATATTATGAAAAAGCATGCTTGATTGACAGATAGTATGAAACTAAGATATTTATGCTTATTTCATCTAATGGCTGTAACAATGCTTATTTTCTTATATATGTCAATGGCAGGTTCTTACCTTATGTCGGTTGGGTAACGATTATTATGACCGAGAAACCTATCATCAAGGTTCGTTTCTCGTGTACCATTCTTCTGTTATATATCACTTCAAACTATTCTAACCTTCTACAAAAATAAGCATAGCATATTATTTGGTAACTAGCATTTTCCAATATACTTGATTTCATTTAAAATCTACATGAGAACATAGATAGTAATGGATAAGTGTTGGCAATTAAACTGCATTTTTTTTTCATAGTATTTTATGAGTTATGAGAAGCTGTTTTTCCTTTCTTGCAGTATATTCTGATTGGTGCATTGGGTTTGCTGGTGATAACTTCAAAAGATTAACATGAATGAATCCAAATCCAAGTCAATGGTCTAAACCTCCAAGAATACTGTCTCAGAAGATGCCATCCCTTTTCATTAGTATGGTGGATAAAATTAATGTTAAGAACTAAATCAGATTAGTGACTTTTTCTTTTTATAAACCACTTTATAGGCCTTGATGGGTTGGCAATGTTACATTGAAGCATGATTTTATACTGTACTCTGGTGGTTTTTGCCTTTGATATAATCAAGTATCTTAAGTTTAAAGAAATTCACCTTTTAAATCCATGGATTTTACAAGTAGTCCCAAGTCCCAACCATTAAATTAAGCTTTACACATTTCATTTTAGGGAGGGTAAAGTTGGGTGAAGAGGAAAGATTGTTGTTGAATTTTTAGAGAAGTGTGTATTATATATTATTTCTTTAATTTTTTTTATTTTTTTCTTATTATAAAAAACATGATTTTCACTCTTCATTCAACATCACTTTTCACCATAACATTATCCTTCATTTCATACTATACAAGGCACATCATCTGAAGATCCACACAAAGGGAAGTGGTAATGAAAGCAATTATGATATCATGTTACTTTTTGTTCCCATCTTCTTTGGACCAAAGTTTGGAGAGATATGTTGTAATCCAACCAAAATGTTGTAAACTATAAAAAATTGCAATTGAAAAATTCATACCATGATAAAAGTAATTATAAAACGATAAAAATATTTTTAAAAGATAGTATTAGTTTGATAGAAACAATCAAATATGAAAAAATATATATTCTTAAATTAAGATATTTTAAAGATTGGATTTTGATGCATTTTTTATAGTTATATTTAAAAAAAAAAGATATTTTTATTTTAAAATTTAGTGATTTTATGTTAAATGATTTTTTTTTTTGTAGGAGGGGGGATTTATTTCAAGGAAAATGAATGAAATTTTTTAAAAAAAATCAGAAAATATATCTAGAGATTGAATTTTATATTGGTTTCATAAAAAGTTATCTAAATATTTTTATAAAATATTGGATTGAATACATAAATTGATAAATTGATCATTATTTATGAAAAAAAAAATATTTTTTGCTATTTTTTTGTTAAACTAATACACTATCTTTTGAAAGTTTTTTTTTTGTTGTTTTTTTTTTATATAATTTACCGGACTAAAGCCAAAAAGAACATGTTATTTTCTTTTAAGATTTACAAGATTATACGTTGCACCACCAAGTCAACATGACTAAAACGCACGTTCTTGTGGAAAAAGAACCAAACTTTCTAAGTTACTTGCAAATTAAAATAGTCTTATAAATAAGAAATGATATTTGCACCACCTTATTGTATATCTTCTTTTTTGTATATAAAAATCAATATTTTATTTTCTCTCATTTATTGTCAATTATTTTTAATACTAATAATAATAGAATACATACAAAAGAGATGTGAGAACATGATAACTTAGGTTAGTTTGTGAGTGAACTTGTTTCACTATGAATTGAAAAATGCTCGAGTATTAGAATGAAATATTTTAATAAGAGGCGAACAATGTAACCATTCTAAGTTTCTAACTAGCCCCTCAAATGAGAGTAGCTCTTTATGCCACATTTTTCTAATGTGAGAACTCATGTTAGAGTGCCAAAGTCACATCCTATCATCACCTCATTGACATTACAAGCTAAGTAAATAAAGAAGCAATTATGGGTCACAACATTTCTACAACAACAATCCTTTATTTTGGTTCCTCACTTTGTTTTCTTTTATAAAATTGACATCAAGGGTTAAAGTAGTTGCAATTTACAACCACATTACAAAGTGGATTCGTTTGTACTCCTAATACTAGGAAGTTTGTTGTCAAAAGTTGTTTTTATGATGAACTTTCTCCTTTTGTATTGCTTTCTTTTGGTCAAGAAGAGATGATATTTTCAATGTCTTAGTTAGAAATACCCTACTAATTCAGTTAAGTGGATTGTACAACTTCATTTATTTAGGAGTGAATACCAATTCGAACCTTGACAATTGACAATTATCTCGAAAAAATTACGAGGCCCTTAGTAAAAAAAATATTTAACTCGGCTCATAAATTTTATTTTTAGAGGATTGATTAGTCTGTATGAAAAAAAAAATATTAACACAGGAACTAATCAATCCCATAAAAATAAAACTCAGGAATTGGATTGGGTATTTTTTCTTTTGTTAAGAACCTCGTTATCATTCGAGATAATTGTCAGGGCTGTTTAGAGTTTTTTCTCTTTATTTAGTTATTACATGAGTGTGTTAATTATCCAATGATATCCTATGTTCCTATCACTTCATATAATTCAAATTATTCAACATGCTAGATGATTAAAAATATAGTAAAAATTCATGTGCAGAATAGATAGTTGAGAATTATTATATGATAATTTAGTTAAACACGTCAAATTATCTAACTATTTTTAATTATTAATTTTATATAAAAATAACTATACACGAGACTTTACTTAAAAAAACACTTTTATAATAATGCCATTTAATATTTATAAAGAAATTGATTATTTTAATAACGGATTATTTTTAGTCCATATCATAATGCAAACAAAATCCACCTGAAGAAAGAAGAGGAACAAGTCAAGGACATGATTCTCCTTGGCAATCCTACCAAGAGATTAGATACGTTTTTGTAAAAATAATAATAAATAAACACAATATCAATATTAAATATTAAATATTTTTATTTTTATTTAATAATTTTGCATGCCATTGTTTTGATTCTCTTCTTTGCCTTTCGTTTAAAGCTGAGACTCTTACACACCAAAAACTCTCTCTCTCTCTCTCTTCACACACACTCTCTCCATTACCATAGTTCCTTGCTCCTTTCTCGGATCTCTCACACACCCTTTTATCCTTTTCTTCTTCTCTTTTGCATTCTCCGTTCAAGTTCTTATCTTTTCTCTGTTTTCAAAAGCTGTTTGTCGATTCCTTTTATTCTCCATTATTGTGACGTTGATTCAATTTTGAACCTTTTAATTCCATCTACACTCTTTGTTACCTCAAAGTTTGTATCTTTTCGTGTTGAACACTCGAATCCCGCGTGATTTATTGGTACATTTGAAGTGTTTTTTCAGATGGTTTTTTGTGGTTGGTTTAAAATGGAAATGGTGTGATTTTGTTTTTTTGTTTTTGTTTTTTTAACTTTTCGTAGGTAAAAGATGGCAATGATTATGCTTCATGGGACTCTCCATGCTACAATTTACGAAGTCGATACGATCAGTGGTGCCTCGGGTGGAAATCTTTTTACCATGGTATTTTTCTTTATTTTAAAAATGTTGTTTTATTTTCATTCTTTTATTTTTTATTTTTTGGATCCATGTTGAATCAGATGATCCTATTTTGGGCTCTTAGTTGCTGTAGTTTATGATTTGAAAATGTTTTGTTTTGTTTCTATTTTTGTTGTTGATTTGAGAATTCTTGAATTTGAAAAAATCCATGGATGGTGGTTGTGTTCTAGTGAATCTTAGCTCAAAATTTTTTATTATATATAAAAATATAAATAAAATAAGATGATGATGATTCTATGATTCATTATGCTGTTCTAGTAGAACCAGTTGTTCAATATCCTTTTGTTTAAATTTTAACTGGAATGAACTTTGGCAGTTATGCAAGTCCTTTTTTTTTTAACAATAAACCAGAACAATGTTGATTTATAGTAAGATCATAGGACGTGTTTGGTTTATAGTTTTCAAATTATGGTTGGTCCATGATGAAAAGTAACATGGTTTTTATTTTTCATTTTTTCTTTCTTTTTTTATCCTCCACAAAATCAAGGTTTGAGATTATAAATCATGTGATTGATTCATGGATTTGTGAGGCTTGTTGAAATTAAACATTTAGCATAATTGTAATTGTATCCAAGGATTATGAACCAGATCTTAGTTAAAGAAAAAATCCTAGTTCATTGATGAAATAGCCTTGTATTCATTCAACTAAATCTATTTCTTAGAACTTGAGTCTTTCTATTTTTGAGTTTACTTTAGTGTGTATATATATGCATAAGAGTGAAAAGAGAATACTTAATTGCTTTAGTTTTGTTCCTTTTTTGGTTTTCCTCATTCATTATTGTTGATTCATTTAGTGATTAATTTTGTGTATGTTGTTGTACTATAGATCAGGCAAAATATTGAGGAGACTGTTGGTATTGGAAAGGGAGCTCCAAAAATCTATGCAACTGTTGATTTAGAGAAAGCAAGAGTGGGAAGGACTAGGAAAATACTGAATGATCATAATCCAAAATGGAATGAGTCTTTTCACATTTACTGTGCCCATACAGCTTCAAATATCATATTCACTGTGAAAGATGATAATCCTATTGGGGCGACATTGATTGGAAGAGCATATGTGCCTGTGGAGGAGGTCTTGCAGGGTGAGGAGATTGATAAATGGGTTGAAATCTTGGATGTGAACAAAAAACCAGTACAAGGTGATTCAAAGATCCATGTGAGGCTGCAATATTTTGATATCAGGAAAGATCGATGCTGGGGTCGAGGCATTAGGAGTCCTAAGTTTCCTGGAGTTCCCTATACCTTCTTTGCACAAAGACAAGGATGCAGGGTATCTCTGTATCAAGATGCTCATGTGCCTGAAAACTTTATCCCTAAGATTCCACTTGCTGGAGGGAAGACTTATGAGCCTCACAGGTGCTGGGAGGATATTTTTGATGCAATCACAAATGCAAAACACTTGATATACATTACTGGTTGGTCTGTTTATACCGAGATTTCCTTGGTAAGGGATTCTAGGAGGCCAAAGGCCGGTGGAGATTCAACACTCGGCGAGCTTCTTAAGAAGAAGGCAAGTGAAGGTGTTAAGGTGTTGATGCTTGTTTGGGACGATAGAACATCGGTTGGTTTGTTGAAAAAAGATGGATTGATGGCTACTCATGATGAAGAAACAGCACAGTTCTTCTCTAACACTCAAGTAAACTGTTGTTTATGCCCCCGAAATCCTGATGATGGAGGTAGCATTGTTCAGAGTTTCCAAATTTCTACCATGTTTACTCATCACCAGAAGATTGTTGTTGTGGACAGTGAGATGCCGGGTAAAGGATCACATATGCGAAGGCTTGTGAGTTTTGTTGGGGGTATTGATCTTTGTGATGGAAGATATGATACAGCATTCCACTCACTCTTCAGAACCTTAGACACAGCACACCATGATGATTTTCATCAACCTAACTTTCCTGGTGCTGATATCTCAAAAGGCGGTCCTAGGGAGCCTTGGCATGATATCCACTGCCGGCTCGAAGGGCCGGTAGCTTGGGATGTTCTGTTTAACTTTGAGCAGAGATGGAGGAGGCAAGGTGGAAAGGATGTACTTCTCCATATGAGAGAGCTCGAAAATTCCATTGTTCCCCCTTCCCCTGTGATGTTTCCTGAAGATCATGAGACATGGAATGTTCAGTTATTCAGATCAATTGATGGTGGTGCTGCTTTCGGTTTCCCTGATAGTCCTGAAGAGGCTGCCAAAGTAGGCCTTGTTAGTGGCAAGGATAACATCATAGACCGTAGTATTCAAGATGCTTATATCCATGCCATTCGCCGTGCCAAGAACTTCATCTATATCGAAAATCAGTACTTCCTTGGAAGCTCTTATAACTGGAAGCCTGAGGATATTAAGCCTGAAGATATTGGTGCTTTGCATCTAATTCCAAGGGAGCTTTCCCTTAAGATTGTTAGTAAGATTGAAGCCGGGGAACGATTTGCTGTGTATGTTGTGGTCCCAATGTGGCCGGAAGGTGTGCCGGAGAGTTCATCAGTTCAGGCTATATTGGACTGGCAAAGAAGGACAATGGAGATGATGTACAAGGACATTACTGAGGCTCTCCAAGCCAAGGGTATTGAGGACGATCCTCGGAACTATTTGACATTCTTCTGCCTTGGTAATCGCGAGGTGAAGAAGGATGGAGAGTATCAGCCTTCTCAAAAACCAGAGCCTGGTTCGGATTATGAGAACGCCCAAAAGGCGCGCCGCTTCATGATTTATGTTCATACCAAGATGATGATTGGTAAGTGGTGAAAACTTAGGTGCAGTTAAGTTCATGAGCACTTGATAGCTGAGAGTCGTTAAATGATTTGACAGATTTGACTAAATTGTCATGTAACAGCTCTCAGCTAACAACTTCGCATGAAGTTAACTGCACCTGAGTTTGAAGTCTAAATTAAAATACCTGCATAGCTCATAACAGCAAACATCATTGGATTTCTTTTATATCGATTCAATCACTAGATAGTTTGATCTATTTGACTAAACTGTTTATTCCAACATATCCTTGTGAGTCAAATTAAGAGTCCTATCTTTTCTTTTACCATTATCATCATAATTTCTTACTTGTTTTGGCCTTATTGTCTATAGTTGATGATGAATACATCATTATCGGATCAGCCAACATCAACCAAAGATCAATGGACGGCGCGAGGGACTCCGAAATTGCCATGGGAGGTTACCAGCCTTACCACTTGGCAACCAGGCAGCCGGCGCGTGGCCAGATCCATGGTTTCCGAATGGCATTGTGGTATGAACACCTTGGTATGCTTCATGACTCATTCCTGAGGCCAGAAAGCAAAGAATGTATCAGCAGGGTGAACAAAGTTGCTGATCAGTATTGGGATCTCTTCTCTAAGGAGTCACTTGAGCATGACCTTCCTGGCCACCTGCTCCGGTACCCGATCAGCGTTGCCAGTGAGGGACACATCACAACTCTTCCGGGATTCGAATGCTTCCCAGACACGAAAGCGCGAATTCTTGGCGCCAAAGCAGATTACCTTCCCCCTATCCTTACTACTTAGTTTCCTTTTGTTACCATGTTCAAAACAAGTTTATTGCTTGCATTCTAATCTTCTTATGTTAGAGTAATAACCTTAATGTAGCATTTGATGTCTTGCCTTGTTAGAACTTTAATCTGACTGTTATGAGATTTAATTGCATAATCAAATATAGTTGCTATCTTATTCTAATAAATGTAAAATGTTTCTTTCTTTCTACAACAATGTTATTGTTGTTTCTTGGCAAATTTTAGAGATAGTTCTGTCATGGATAGAATATACTACTTAAAGTTACTATTTATATCTTATTTTTTTCTTAATAATAGAAGCTTTTTTATATAGATATGGAATATTTATAGCTCTCTTGTTTTAAGCTTTGGTTTTGATTATAATCAAAATATGCAAATCAATTTTCTAAAGGGAATAAATCTTTTAGTGTGACTTTTTTAATGTCTTTAAATGTGCAGAATATAAATTTATTGTAAGAGAACTTTTACTAAATTTATTAACAAATAAGAAATATAGTACTTTATATCTAATATATGTAAAGACTTGAATTAGTCAAATATGTTGGGCTATCTTAATAAAAACATGAAGAAGTTTTGTGCCTTTAAATTTAGCATGCTCAGAATAGTAATTGAATGAGTTTCTCTTTGCTCAAGATTCAAGCTCTGACAAATCAATTCATCCAAATTAGTTTTGTGGTCCATGTTTTATTTGCATTGCATGCTGCTCTTTCTTCACCACATTAACATGTGAATTCAGGTACCATGTTAATATGCTTGGTAGTGTTAATGAAATTGAAAGGAATGGTATGTTGTTTAAGTATTTAGGGAATGTTCCTTTCTTGATATTGATTTTTGTGCAATTTGTTGTTCCTCCAATGTGAGTGACAACTAAAAATATATTCCTATATTTGATTCAATTACAATTTTTCCTAGAGGCAATAAAATTTTACATTTGAAATCTCACAAGTTTTTGAGAAAAAACAATTATATTGTATTCATTTTGTTCAATTATGGAGTAATGGTTTCAAGAGCAGATAAGAAACAATTCTCTTGGGTTTTAGATATTTTGGGGATCTTTTATGTTTTAATGTCTAAATATTATATTATTATATCAATGTAATTGATATTTAATTATTTAGTTTGATTTTTTATATGTTTTACTGTGATGTAAAGTATTAATATTTTGGTTTGGTTTCATATAAATTAAGTCCAACTTGTTTATGCATATGATGTGATTATAAAAATGAGTATCTCTTTCATGGTGCCATTAATAGAAAAATCTTAAAGGAAATTTCATTATAGACATCTTTTTATGAGGTCAAAATTTTCTTTTGATAATTAATCATTTCTATTTAGTCATAAATGTTATTAATAATTTTCTCATGGAAGAAATAAAAATAGTAATTCATATATTTTTTTAATCTATCGTAATAATCAAATATATTTACAAAAATATAATAAAATAATTTTTAAAATATAAAATACATATTTTTATATATATACTCGAATCCACAACTTTTTAGATGAGTACGAAAAGACTATGTCATTTGAGTTATAATTCATTAGTGCATAATAGATTAAGTTTACAAGTTTACATACATTGATTTGTAATATATTACTTTATTTAAATCAAATGAACAACCTTCTTACGAGAAAATATGTTCCATTTTTCAAATTATAAAGAAAACAGAGCCAATTTCACTAATTTATAACAAAATATCATTAACACAGTTGATAAAAATTCAACATTGAATTTACAAAGACTTTTGATTTTCTGCTATTGATGTGAGAAACTATTTTAGTGAATTTGAGAAGATTTACATACACTTATTTTTTTGTAAAGTTGATAATCAAAAATAGTTAAATAATACTAAATTATTATCTAATGTCTAATGATACTCAAGAGATAACTGCATGCAAGGTTCTACCTTCTACAACTATATCTTTGATCTAACCAACTAAACCTTTTAACATTAAAATATCATCAAACAACGAAAATCTAAAGGAAAATTGTATAAGAATCAGTGACAACGAGCAATTCTATTGCCTCGATCTCTCATAATCCCGTTATACAGAGCGATTCTGTTCGCTGGCATCTCCTTTGTTTCGTTTATGCAATTTCTTATTCTGCTGTTTTGCTTCTTCTTTTGTTCTTCTTCTTTATTTTCTTCACTTATTTCTTTCACCATCACATTCTCTGCAAATTTCACCCTCTTCTTCTTATTCTTTTTTTTCTCCCCTAAAAATCATAAAATAAATTAAAATTCAGGTCAAAGCACACAAAATTCAAATCTTGGACATTTACTCAAGCGAAAAAATAAGTTGTTCACTAGACTATTATAAAATTGGTTCAAAATTTAGATTAAAACTCAAATACACACGAAGTTAATACTCAAAAATTGTTAGATAACAATTTAATTAAATATCTCAAATTATCTGATTGTTTTCGGGTATTAATTTCACGAAAATTATACTTAAATTTTTACCCAAAATTTAATATATCTAATCACAATTACATTCAATAATATACAAATTTTATAAAGTAACAAATAATCATGGGTGACGAATAATGGAGTAAATATAAAAAATTAAAAAATACAAGAGAAAGAGCAATGATGTAAGTGAGTTTTTAGTTACCTGAGTATAAGCAAGAGCGTAGAAATTGTTTGGTGGGGTTATTTGAACTATGATCACGTGGAATTTGGAACGATGATGGAGAACATTTATTATTGTAACTATAAGCAAAATAAAGAACTGTGCTTGAAACAAGTATGACTGCTGTGACTATAATACCCTGTGAAATCGAAGCCATAACTACTGTTCTTATTTTGTTAGGAATAGAGAAGAAAAGAACATAAAAGAAGAAAAGAGAAGATAGAATAGGAGGTGATGAATAACAGAAAGTACACTAATAAAGAGAGTACACTAAATACTCTTGTCATTTGTGTGTATGCGTATAGGCGGTATAGCTTAGGCGGTACAGCTTAATTACTCTCGTTGTTCTAGAAGTATAATGTGGTCATGGGATATTTGGAATTTAGATTTTTATGATGGACCTCCCAACATTGTGAACTCATATAAACACAGATACAAATTAATCAAAGGTGTTATATATATATAAAATTTTGATGAAGTGACGATATAATATATGAATTTAATATTTGATTTTTTTTTTCTTGCAAACTTTTCATCAAATGTCATTACATTACCATTCTTGAGAAAATTCATGGAATGGGTTTAATGTGTGGCTTAATAGTTAATACATTAATTTTATAGATTATTATCTCTACTATAGATATATTGGCATCCTTGACGAGCAATGCATGTAAGCCTCACAGGGTTTCCATGGTACCATATTAAATAAGCATTTAAAAACATAATTAAATATGCAATGAATTTACCAAGTTTATGGTGAGATTAAATGGACTATTTCCTAGCCCCTCTCCCCTTATTTTTTGACAAGGTATAATTAGGATGTTATTGAATATTAAGCCTCAAATATGAGATATTGTACTCAACATATGCAGAAAAGTATGATTCATATCTTCTCATATTTAAAGTTTAAACAATGAAGGGAAAAGGACAATAATGTTTATATATCTTGACTTTGTAGTTTTCATACATAATTTTTTTTTATTCTTATAAAATTGGACCACTTTAAAAAAATATATAATGTTAACTTTTGAAAACATTTTAAAAGAAATATAAAAGAAAGACTATATAAAAAATTGATAATAATTTTTTTGAAAAAAAAATGACAAAGTTAAAAGACAAAAGAGAATATATAACCTCTTACATTAAATAAAAAAAATCAAAACATATCCTATAAAAAATGTTAATATTTTTTTAAAGCACATTTTATAAATGAATACAACAATAATCGTTTACGTGTAGATTTCGTTTGACAATCTCAATGATGATCTTTTTAGGTATTCTTTTATATTTCACTTCATCTTTCATCTCATCTACCATCTTCACTGGATGTTCTATTGGTCTTCTTCTCATATGTCCAAACCACCCGAATTTTCCTGTGCTCAAGATTCAAGCTCTGACAAATCAATTCATCCAAACTAGTTTTATGGTCCATGTTTTATTTGCATTGCATGCTGCTCATTCTTCACCACATTAACATGTGAATTCAGGTATCATGTTAATATGCTTGGTAGTGTTAATGAATGCAATGGAATGGTATATTGTTTAAGTATTTAGGATGCAAGTGTTACTTTTTTTAATATTGATTTTGGTGCAATTTGTTGTTCGTCCAATGTGAGTGACAACTAAAATTATCTCCCTATATTTGATTCAATTACAATTTTTTGTATAGAGGCAATAAAATTTTACATTTGAAATCTCACAAAATTTTTAGAAAAACAGTTATATTGTATTCATTTTGTTCAATTATGGAGTAATGGTTTCAAGAGTAAATAAGAAACAATTCTCTTGGGAATATTGTATGTTTTAATGTGTAAATATTATATTAGTATATCAATCTAATTGATATTTAGTCAATGAGTAATAGCTCAAATGGCATGATCTCCCTATACTCAATTAAGAGGTTACGGGTTCGAGTCTCATATCTTTGGTAAAAAAAATCTAATTAATAGCTTGTTTTTTTATATGTTTTACTATGATGTAAAGTATTAATATTTTGGTTTGGTTTCATATAAATTAAGTCCAACTTGTTTATGCATATTATGTGATTATAAAAATGAGTATCTCTTTCATTATGGTGCCATGAATAGAAAAAATCTTAAAGGAAATTTCATTATAGACATTTTTTATGAGGTCAAACTTCTCTTTTGATAATTAATCATTTATATTTAATCACAAATGTTATTAATAATTTTCTCATGGAAGAAATAAAGATAATACACTAAAAAAATTGTAATTGACACTATATATTTGAATACATTAAATGCTCAGTATATCACTAATAAGAATGCAGTGTATAAGATTTTTCACATTTATGATACATTAAAATTTAATAATATTTTTTTAATAAAGAATACACAATCTTAAAAACTCATGAAGAAACCATTAATTGAACGGGTAAATCATGTATCTACAACCACAACCACGCCCTAAATATTTTCTATTTTTCTTCTTCCTAAAAGATCTTAAAAAATAAATATATTTAGAGTTTTAGGCATAAATTAAGTTTAAGTACATTATAAAATCAATTGTTAAATTAATTATTATATATTTATACACATTAATTCATATATTTTTTTAATTCTACCATAATGAATAAATAATCAAATATATTTACAATAATATAATAAAATAATTTTTAAAATATAAAATACATATTTTTATACATATAATATCTCTAATAATTAAATTTTAATATTGATGTAGTGCATGATAAATTAAGATTACAACTTTACATACATTGATTTTTAATATATTACTTTATTTAAATGAGCAACGTTCTTATAAAAAAATACGTTCCATTTTTTAAATTATATATATATAAAAAAAAACAGAGCCAATCTCACTGATTTACAGCACAATATCATTAACACAGTTGATCAAAATTCAACACTGAATTTACAAAGACCTTTAATTTTCTGCTATTGATGTAAAAAACTATTTTGGTGTTTGCAAAGACTCGCATGCAGTTATTTTTTTATAAAATTGATAATAAAGAACAGTATGCAAGTTTCCACCTTCTACAACTACATCTTTGATCTAACCCCCTAAACTTTTCAATATTAAGGTATGATCAAACAAGAAAATCTAAAGGAAAATTGTATAAGAATCATTAACAACAAGTCAACAAGCAATTCTGTTGCCTCGATCTCTCATAATCCCGTTATACAGAGCGATTCTGTTTGCTGGCATTTTCTTTGTTTGGTTCATGCAATTTTTGCTTCTTTCTCTGTTTTGCTTTTTCCTTTGTTCTTCTTCTTTCTTTTCTTCTCTTATTTCCTTCACCATCACATTCTCTGCAAACTTTACCCTCTTCTTCTTATTCCTTTTTTTCTCCCCTAAAAATCATGAAATAAATTAAAATTCAGGTAAGCAGATAAAATTTAAAATTTTCACATTTTTTTAAGCGAAAAAAATAAGTTGATTACTCGACTATTATAAATTGGTTTAAAATTTAGGTTGAAACTCAAATGTATATTAAGTTAATAATAAAAAATTATTAGATGCAGTTTAATTAAAAATGTCAAATTATCTAATTATTTTCAATTATTAATTTTACGAGGACTATATTTAAATTTTTATCTAAAATTTAATATATCTAATAACAATTACATTCAATAATATACAATTTTTATAAAGTATTAAATAGTCATGAGTGACGAATAACAGAGTAAATATAAAAAATTAAAAAACACAAGAGAGCTGAAAGATGTAAGTGGGTTTTTAGTTACCTGAATACAAGCAAGAGCGTGAAAACTGTTTAGTGGGACTGTTATTTGAATTGTGATCATGTGGAACTCGGAACGATGATGGAGAACACTTATTATTATAACTATAAGCAAGATAAAGAACTGTGCCTGAAACAAGTATGACGGTTGTGAGTACAATACCCTGTAAAATCGAAGCCATAACTGTTATTCTTTTTTTTGTTAGAAATAGAAAAGAGAAAAGAAGAGAAGACAGAATAGGAGGTGACGAATAATAAAACAGAAATGTTGACCATTAAATATGAAGAGCTCTATTTATTCTTATTTATTAGATATAGATATTAGTGAATGGGAAGAGTTGCGAAGCTTCGCATGTAAGTAGGAAGTAGGAAGATTTATTTGGATAATATGTATATTTATATAAATAAAAATTCAGATTTTTTTAATAATAAAATAAAAAAAATTCATATTTCTCCAAACATTATTTTTTGACTTTAATGACTCTGACGAATTCTATAAATTTTATAAATTCCACTCTTAAAGTTTTTTTGAAAACGTACTTTTAATCCATATTATTGTCTAAAAAATAATATATAGATCTACAAATAATATATAAGAATACACAAAAATACACTATACAACAAGCATGACTTCTTCAAGAATTTTTTTAATTATAAATAAAAAAATAAGCCATATTTAACAATGACAACTATTGTTATCGTCTCTAAAAATACATAGGTACACCGTACACCAAAATAAGTCATATTTAACCAAAAAAATTAATTATAAATTAAAAA
This sequence comes from Arachis hypogaea, assembly GCF_003086295.3. NCBI lineage: Eukaryota > Viridiplantae > Streptophyta > Magnoliopsida > Fabales > Fabaceae > Arachis > Arachis hypogaea. The sequence continues at coordinate 2,471,801 of NC_092054.1, read as the reverse complement.
AATAATTATTTTCCAAAAATAATTCACTTCAAATATATCAGATTAGAAAGTTAACAATGATAACCATTATCATCATTTCCAGAATACATAAGAGTACACAAAAATACCCAGGATAACAATTCTTATTATTTTTGGGAAATAATTATTTTTTAATTTATAATTAAAAAATCCTTGTTAAATATGGCTTATCCAGTGTACCTATGTATTTTTAAAGACGATAACAATGGTCCATTGTTAAATATGACTTTTTTTTTTTTTTTTTTTTATAATTAAAAAAATTCTTTCATGCTTGTTGTCCGTGTATTTTTGTGTATTCCTATGTACTATTTGTAGATCTATATACTATTTTCTAGATAATGATATGAATTAAAAGTGCGTTTTTTCAGAAAATTTGAGCGGCAGAATTCGCCGGAATTAGGCCAACTTGCCAATTTTTATAGAGTTTCCTGAGTTCCGGCGAACTTGCTTAAATGTAAAAAAAATCGTATTTTAAGAATTAAAGTTCAAAAATCATGTTTGTGAAAATATGGATTTTTTTATTTTATTATTAAAAAAATCCCATAAAAATTCATATGTAGTTTTTATGTGTAGTTAATATTTATTGTTAGATTAGATGATTTAATAAATTTGATTAAATTATTATTTAATAATTTTTAATTATTAATTTCAAAAAAAAATTATTGTACATGAATTTTTACCTTTTTTTTTGTGACTGCCGTTTATATACACATATGTCGTCCTTGATTAAAGGAAACAAAAAAAATTTATTGAAAATTTAGTTTTTTTGGTAAATATTTTCAATATGCTTTTAAAATATTAAATGCATAAAAGACAAAAATGAGTAAAAAATTAGTATTTTTAGTGTTAAGTGTATATTATCAAATTTCATAAATAAAAAATGAATTTTGTATGTATAAAAACAAAAAATATTAAAAATTTATCTGAATTTATTATTTTTTATCATCAATTAATTATTAATATTTAAAAGTATAGAATAAAATATATTATTAAATTATTAAGTTAAAAAAATTAAAATAAAAAAGTTAAGTTAATAACTAAATAATAATCAAAACAATAAATTTGAATGACCTAGTATTTCTCTATAACAACAAATATGGTTTTAAAAAGTTAAAAACATTAATAAAGATAGTACACTATTTAATAGTTTTGTCATTTGTGTGTATGCATATAGCTTAATTACCCTGGTTGTTCTAGAAGTGTAACCTTGTTCTAGAAGTGTAACGTGGTCATGGAATGGGACATTGGAATTTAGATTTTTATGATGGATCTCACAACATTGTGAGCTCATATAAACACTGATATAAATTAATTAAAAGTGTTATATATATATATATATATATATATATATATATATATATATATATATATATATATATATAATTTTGATGAAGTGATGATATAAATTTTTGTATGTATTTATTTAATTGTGTATTATAATATATTAAAAATAATAACATTTTTAAAATGATTGTCTTTAAAGAAATAAATATAATTAAATGAATGTATAAAATAATTTATATAATTAATGTATTAAAATTAAATTCATATATTTAATTTTATTTTTCTTGCAAACCTTTCATCAAATTTAATTGCATTACCATTCTTGAGAAAATTCATTGAATGAGTTTAATGTGTAGCTTAATACATTAATTTTATAGATTATTATCTCTGCAATGGATATCGGCAAAGTTAAACTCTAAAATGGTCTCTAAGATTGGCTTGGTGCACTAAAATGTTTTTGAGATTCTAATTGCACCACTTACGTTTCTGAAATTGACAAAAGTGCACTATGTTAGTCTTGACCCATTTTTTATTAACGACATGATGACATGACTTGATGATGACGTGGGCGGTTGGTTAGTGACACATGTCATTCCATGGTTTAGCCACGTGTAATGATATGATGATGTGTTGACTGATGACATGTGGCATGCTGATATCGATGGTTGTGTCACGTGTCACAATGCTATTTGGCCACGTGTCGCAACATTATTCGTCCACGTGTCATCCATTATGTCATCATTGTAGATGCACCAAATTAGTCTCTCATTTTATATTAAACGACTCATTCTAGTCCCTGAAATCGAACGTCGTGTACCAAACTAGTTCCTTCACTATTTTTTTTATTTTTTAAAAATTTTAAAATTTGTAATATTTTAGATGCGCTAATTTCAATTCTATTTTTTCATATATCGTTTAAATACAAGTGCTTTTATAAAAAAAATTTATGATTTTAGTTTTAATTATATAATTTTTTTTATAATAATTTAACATTGGTAAATTTTGTAATACATAAGTATGTTATTATAAAAAAAGAATTATATGATTGATTAGACACATTTTTTAATAAAAAAACATGTGTTTTTTAACAAAAAATCAAGAATTAAAACACATTTTTTCGGTTCTTATGAAATATATGGACTAGATTGAAGACACTTCAAGCACCCTTACTACCATTTTTGACCTCTTCAGTCTAGACGAAAGAGGTCGGAGATGGTAGTGCAAACTGCAGATACTTAAAATGTCTTCATGTCAACTCCAAAACTACGGTTAGAAGTACCCGCAAGAGAAAAATATTTTATAAAAGCACTTGTATTTAAATAACATGTGGAAAAATAAAATTGAAATTAATGCATTCAAAGATATTGAGAATTTTAAATTTTTTTAAAGAAAATGAAAAAGAACTAGTGAATGGAGTAGTTTAGTGCACGACATTCAACTTCATGAACTAAAATGAGTCACTTAATGTAAAATGAGGGACTAATGTGATGCATCTACAATGATGACATAACGGATGACACGTGAACGAATACTGTTGCGACACGTGGTACAACAGTCCACATCAACATGCCACGTGTCATCGGTCAACACATCATCATACCATTACACGTAGCCAAATTATGGAATGACACATGTCACTAACATTCTACATCATTAAGCCATGTCATCACTTCTTTAATAAAAAATAAGTCAAAAACTAATATGATGTATTTTTATCAATTTCAGAGACGTAATTTATACCATTAGAATATAAGAACGAATTCAGTACACGATTTAATTCTATATTGGCTTCCTTGGCCAGCCTGCAATGCATGCGAGCCTCACAGTATTTGCATGATACCATATTAAATAAGTATTTAAAAACATAATTAAATATGCAATGAATTTATTCTGCCAAGTTTATGGTGAGATTAAATGGACTATTCCCTAATCCCTCCCTCCCCCTATTTTTTGAGAAGGTATAATTAGGATATGTTATTGAATATTAAGCCTAAAATATGGGATATTGTACTCAACATATGTAGAAAAGTATGATTCATGTCTTCTTATCTTTGAAGCTTAAACAATAAAGAGAAAAGGATAATAGTGTTATGTTTATATATCTTCACTTTGTAGTTTCCATACATAATTTTTTTTATTCTTATAAAATGGGATCACTTTAAAAAAATATAATGTTAATTTTTGAAAAAAATAATTTAAAAGAAATATGAAAAAAAGACTATAAAAAAAAGGATAACGATGTTTTTGAAAAAAAAATGACAAAAAAAATAAAGACAAGATAGAATATATAACTTCTTACATTAAATAAAAAAATTAAAATATGTCCTATAAAAAATATTAATATTTTTAAAACACATTTTGATAGATGAATATGCACCTTTTTTTTTCGCTTATCAATATAGTAGTTGTTGATTTTTTTTTTTTTTTTTTTGCAAATTTATTGATTTAAAAGAATATATATGTGTGTGTCGCATGTGTTCTCTCTTTTACGTTGGTACTTTTATTAATTAACACTTTTATTTACACAAGAGATGATAAATATTTTTTATTTTTTAATAAGAATTTTAACGTTTAAATCTTATAAATAGATAGATATTTTTTATGCATACTATAAATAAAAATTGTGCCGTAAATTCTTCCAATTTTTTATTGGTGAAAACTCAGGTATAGTCGACTTTACGTGAAATTGATACCTGAGAGCCGTTAGATGATTTGACTGATTTGACTAAATTTTTATCTAACGACTCTCAGATATTAACTTCACGTGAAGTCGACTTCACCTGAGTTTTCACCTTTTTTATTATATATATTCAATATAGATTAGACAAAAACACTACCCTAAATATGTTTTCTTCAACTTTTTTTGTGGTTTAATAAAACGCACATAAGCGACGAGACGTGTAATAATTAGCAAGTTAAAAAATCATGTGAAGAATGAACCTTATTACTAAATTTAGTTCTCACAAGTGGATGGCTATCTAGGACTACCTTTTTGTGTTACACTATCAAAAATGTTTCAATGTGTGAAAATTTTCTCTTATTGCATTGTTTCTTTTCACACATGTAATGTGATCATGGACACGTGTACGCTCTAGCGTACGTACACGACACGTAAATTTCTATGTTCTTAGAACAAACTTGGCATTAGGTGAATGTTTGAAACTCCAACTAGTAATACGAGAAAAAAAAAATAGACTAAAAATAATTGTATATGAAATTTTATTTTCATGGAATCTCAACTTTTAAACTAAATTAAAAAACAATGATTAAGGATTAGAATAATTCTTCACATACAAGTATTTTTTTATACAAATTTTTACAAATTATTTATGTTAACACGCTTTGAATCGTGTGTATTTCTGTAATCCTTTGGGTGAATTTTCAGGTAACCGTTTGGGTGTATTTCTATAATTTTTTGGTGTATTTCTGTAATCGTTTGGGTGTATTTCTGAAGTTCTATTATCTTCAAATTTGGCAAGAAACTCGTTTTCATGGAGGAAGAAGAAGATGAGTCGTTCATAATGCATGGTGAGTAGCACGCTTTGGAAACAAAAAGTGATTGAATAACGTGCGTTTATTTACTCTTAAATGTGGGAGTGTAATGCGTGTTTTTTGTTGAATTTGTGCCAATTTATAAGACTTATAAACCAAAAAGACTTGTATGTGTAACATGCCTCTAAGAATTATATGAAATGTTTCAGCATTTTTATTAAACAATACTATAATCAAATCTATTCAAGTATATAATATTCGTATGAAATAACAGGATGGGTCAATCAAACATAAGTTGGCATATGTTAGAGCTTCTTGGTAAAGTACATAATGTCTTGAGAATTTGATGTTTTTTATCTACCGATAAGTTTCTGAAGCCATGGAAGATTTTCATTTTCTTCAAAACAAGTCCTCTCTCAAGAAAATAAGCCAGAAATGTACGTTCTTCCTCAAAATCACAATATCCTCTAAATTCAAGGGTTTTCAAGTGTGATTCAACACAAGAAGGAGCAACAGTTGGCTGTGTCCAGCAAGTACGTTTTCTTTTCTGCCAACAATAATAAAACAAATTAAATTAACAAATAGTTACTCACATGAATACTATTTTTATAAGATAAAAGTTAAGATGTAGTTAATACAATAATATATGTTATGTTAAGCAATTGAAAGTTTAGAGAGCTAACACTAATTCAGCTAAGAAATTTGAATATCAGCTCACAATAATTAAACACTAAAAAAATATTTAAAATTAAAAACAACAATAATATTTAAAATTTAAATAAAAAATATTTAAAAATAAAATAAAATAGAGTTGTTTTTTAAAATTTAGAAATTGAATTTAGGGTTTAAAATTTGATGTGATTAAAGGAGATTGTGATGGATGAAATTGTGACGTTGAAAGAAAAGAAAAAATAAAACGAAAAAAGATATTAAAAAAAAAAATTTAAAAATTGTGAAAGATTAAATTTATTTGTTTATTGATTGAAGTTAACTAATATTTGTTTGTTCTCTAGTTAAATGATAAACATTTTAATCAAACATATCAAATTATTTGAAGTTTTCAACCGTCTCAAATAAATATATTTACATAAAAAAAAAGATAACACGTATGATATATTGAAGATGAAACGTGTTGAGAGAACAGAGAAGTAGTTATATCGTACCCTGCGATGTTCCAAACAATGAATTTGGAAAGATTCTAGTACACAACAATGTTGAAGTACGTTCATTACGAAGCTCGAATCTAAATAATTTACGATCAATTCTAGACGAACCAAACGATGAAATTCTGGAAATTCCATGCCCCGACCCTCGTGAAAGTTCTGCATACACGAAAAGTAACAAAAATTAATGGTTATGTTAAGTATACGTTAAAATCAGCTACCAAAGTTAATTGTTAGCATAAAATATTTATTAAAATATAAATACATATTAAAAATAAATTAAATCACATATATTTATATATAAATATATTAGTGACTCATTTTAATGACTAATTTAATATACGAATAACATTTTTGAAATACTAATTACATATAACAACCATGTTATTATGTATATCAAAAAATATGAATTTTAAATAATAAGCATAAATTAATTATTTTTATTTGTACAATAAAATTAACACTAATCAAATATAAAAATATACCCATTAAATTTTTTAAAATTTTAGATAATGAATATTAAAATTAATTATTAATAAATTAAATTCTTTCACATGAAAATAATAACTAAAAACTAAAAAATTTATTATTTAATTTTTTGTCGACAGAAACCTAATAATTTTTTTATCCAACAACAATTTTTGTCCTCCATCCTACGATTTTTTTGTAAAAATAGTTTAATTCTATAAATTTTTTGTACTATAATTTATAATGTAATGTCAAGATAAATTCAATATAACTTTAAAAGATTTATATTCTTGTAATGTAGTATTAATTATATATATCATATACAATCATATTGTATATATCGAAAATCAATTACCAAATCAGCTTAAAATACACATTAAAAATATATTAAAGAATAGATGTAATACTTGGTAGTTGATTTGATGGCTAATTGTTTCGTTATACATAAATATTGTCATTTTAATTTCTAAACAAACATATTTATTATAAAAAATTACCGTGATTGTTGCTACATTCAAACTTAGGCTTTGTGCCATGTAGAGTTTGTTGAGAAGCTTGACAACATCTCCAACAGGATGAACAATGTTAAGATGCACATGGACCAAGCTGTGCAAATTGCTTGTTACTGATAAGGTGCCGCACTTGGTTGATTTTAGGTTGATGTTAAGGTGCTCAAGAAGTGGGGTGTTTATAGTGATGCTACCAACTTCTTTGCCAAGACCTAAAAGGGTTAAACTCTTCAATGAAGAGAGCATACCAATGTGCAGTAGAGGTGTATGACCTTTATAGAAATCGAGCTTAAGAGTTTCAAGATTTGGACAGCACAACAAAAGTGAAATTAAGCAGCTTGCTGAGCAGACTTTTAATTCTAATTTCTTCAGTGATGGCAACTGGTAGGCATTGGCAATCATCTCAACATGCATATGACGACATTCCAAGCGGAGTGACACCAGCGACTTACATCTATAAATGATTAAATGTTTAATATAAAGCACAAACAAAAATAGTAACAATAATAAGAAGAAGAATTAGATGCTAATTATAAGTAAATTTAATTTAAGGTGAAAAGAACTGTTAGGCTAAAATTTAGTCTAATTTTTTAAATTATTTAATCATTTTTAGTTATTAACTTCACATGAAAATTTTTTTGATATGAAAGCAAAATGAGTGATATATTTTAACATGGTAATTTTTAATATTTTTTAAAATTGTGGGAGTACACAAATCAGATCTGCCTATTTGTGTTTAAAAAATTGAAAAAAATTTAGAGAACACAAATCAGAGGATCCGGTCCGACTTGTGGTTGGGCAAATATAAATTTCGGAAACTAAAAAACGGACCCTCGAATTGTTTGTTGTTGTCAATTTTTTTATGAAATGAAATATCAAACGCAATTCGGACCGTCCGTTTAGAACTCGCATGGTCCGAGTTCTGTTGCACTGACACCACATGGGTGTGAAGTACCTATATTTCCCGTAGTCCAACACCACCACTTTTACTTCCATATTCAAATTAAAAAGTGGAAGTTAACTACATCTAAATTTTCACCTTAATTTAAAACGAATACACATTTAGTTTTTTAATATTTTACAAATTAAAACAACATACACATCTGTTAAACCCTAGATCCTAAAATCCAAATCTCTAAAATCTTTATTCTCTAATTTGATGGTTCACACACATTTTCGGCATGCATCTCTCTAGAAACTGCATCTCGTTGAAGACACGAAAACATTGAATAAGAATGAAAGAATAATACCTGAAAATGCAGCGAGGGAAGAAACATGGAGATGAGAGAGTGATGGAGATTTCTTGCAAGTGGGGCCCAAGAGCAGCAGAAATCCACGTGGCAAGTGGGCTCTGAATGTCAACAGTGGAAGACGTAGACAAGAGGTGAAACTTGCAGATGTTGTTGGGTTCCTTGCGGCGGGTTATAATAACCCCGGCGTTCACGAATTCCACGAAATCAATCTGGCGGTCGCCGTCGTCAAAGTCAAAGTCTGAGACGAAGAGACGATCCCAGAGGTTTCGCCAGCGGCGAGAGAGAAAGCAGGTGGCGACGGAGTCGGTGATGGGGAGAAAGGAGAGGATGTGGAGGAGCAACTCATCCGATAAGGCGCTGATCTTGTCGTCCCCATTTTTCGTTTTCATCTTCATGCCAAAAAAACAGAAACCTTTATTTCAGTCACTCAATGCACTTTATATAGCGTGTGTATAGCCTGTGTTGGAGCCTATTAAATCCATAAAAAAAAAAATTTAAGAAAATCTTTTTTTTTATTTTTTTAAGTTCGGTTGGTAAATTTTTAATAATAAAAATAAAGTATTAGAAAAATAAAAAATATCTTTTAAGAAATTATAATTTGTATATTTTTTTTAAATATTTAAAAAAATGTTTTTTACTTAATAAATTAATAACAAAATATTTTTATTTTATTTTATTCAAATATAATTGATAAATAAAAAGATATTTTTATATGAGATATCCAAATATAAATTACTTTTATTTTTATAAAAAAATCTTTTTAAAAAATATAATTTAAAAAAAAAATTTTGAGAATAATATCTAAATAAGTCCATAATAAAAATCTATTATATATTATTAAAACCAATTTTTTTAATCAACAGATTAGCTGACATAAGTATGATTTTGAAAGTATTTTTTAATCTATTTTACTTAATTATATTAACTATAGCTAATCAATTATATTAATTATTTAATTTAATTAAAATGAATAAATTAATTTTTTTAGTTTGTATTTTTTATTTTATGTATTTTGATTAATAATTTTTTAAAATATTATCATAAATTATTTATTTTATTTGATCATATTATTATAAAAGATTATATAATTAAAACTAAACATTTAAAGATATTTTATAAAAATATTTGTATTTAAATAACATGTGAAAAAATAAAACTAAAATTAGTGTATTTAAAGATATTGAAAATTTTAAATTTATATAAAAAAAATTTAAAAAATGGATGAAGAGATTAGTTTAGTGCATAACATTCAATTTCAGAGATAAAAATGAGTCAAAAGAAAAATTAAGGACCGATTTAGTATATCTACAATGATAATATAACAAACGATATGTGAATGAATAATATTGTAACACGTAGTGCAAGCTGATATGTAGTCAATGTTTGGTTTGGTAAAGCTTTTACTTTTACTTATGAAAGCTTTTAAAAGACAACTTTTTAAAGCGGCCGCACTTGCGTTTAGTAAAATTACGTTAAAAATAGCTTTTAATAAGCACAAGCACTACAATTGTGTTTGGTAAAACAGCTTTTAAAAATTAAAAAAATTATAATAAACATATTTATAACGAAGAATAATTTTTTTTTCAAATTTTAGAGACCAATAATTTAAATATTTATTTGATTTACTCTCTATATTAATATAAATAGAGTTATCATTAGTCAATAATAAAATTTGTATGTAATCCAATGTTAGTACTGATACGTCCATTACCATCTATATATATTGACTCACTTTTACAAATAACAGAAAATATGACACATATCTCAAGTAAAATTATATACCTATATTTACATATGTATATATATGTTGTTATTATAATTTTGACTAATGTTCATGAAGTTGGTGTACGAAAATTTTATGATTGGTTTTCATAAATCAGGTCTCCTTCTTCACGTTTTAAAGAATAGAGAAAAATAAACATCTACTAAAAAATACAAAAATAACGCACAAAAAATAATATAAATAGATAGAAGTTCATACCTAATATGTGATAGAGATGTATTTGTGTTGAAAAATAAAAAATATATGAAAATTATGAATTTGTGAAGGTTAGGTTGAGAAATTATAAATATATGAGTATTTCAATAGTAATATACTGGCGAAAAATATGTGTGGGAAAATAAATGAAATCTGGTGTTAATAATTAATAATGGTAATTTTGAATATTTATTATATTAATTTTTTTTTTAATTTTGATAAGCACAAGTCAACTTTAAAAAGCTCCCTCTCAGGTGCTTTCAAAAGCATCCCTAACTTTTTTAAAAGTCGCAAACACAAACACTTAGGGTGTGTTTGGCAAACACGTTGGGGAGGAGAGAAGCCCGTTTGAGCTTCTTGAAAGTTTCACTTTGATGTTTGGCAAATTTTATCTTTGTGAACGCAGAACTGATTCTGCCTCTGAACCTACGTTTAGGAGAAGCTCAAATTTGTAGCTTCTGCGTTTCACGTTTTACGTTTCACGTTTAGGAGAAGCTCAAATATTTCTTTTTTACCAACCATACCCTTCATTTTCTTCTATAAGAATGATACTAGTAACTATTATCTTCACAGTCATTCTTTATAGTTCTTCCTACTTCTTCATAATTTTTTAGTTCCATTTTTTTTCATCAAAGTTCAGATTTATTTCAATCACTAACAAATTGAAATTTTTTTATTTTTATTTGATTTTATTCATATGAATTTTATTTACGTTTTATGATATTTTTTTTGTTCATATGACATATGTTGTTGGTTTTATGAAATTTTTATTATTTCTTATCTGTATAATTTTTTTTCTATTCTTTGATGTACTCTATTTTTGTTTTGTATTAATTTTTTTTATTTTTTATTCTGAATTTATAAAATTTGTAATTGTAATTATTATATACTACGTTTATTATCAAAATTTTGAATAATATAAATTATGATCCTATAAAAAATGACAAAATAAATAAAAAATTAATTATAAGTAACAATAAAGTCATAAATAATAAAAATTTATAGTCTAAAATAATACTAAATTAAAGAGTACTGACGATACTAAAAAAAATTATAGAATATTTTCTTTTTGTGTGACATTATAAAATTTATAGTACTCTCTTTTATATTTTTATTTTTTATAGTATTCTGATTTTGCAGGTATATAAAATTGATGTCTATTTTAGTAATTTTTCATCTAAAAGTGATTTTGAGTAGTATAATCCAAACAACATTTATTTTACTATAATCAATTTTAATACAAAGATTACCAAACATAAATCACGTTAACCCAAACTAACTTATCATCAAAATCAATTTTACAAAATCAATTTTATGTAAACTCTGGTTTGCAAACTGTAATCCAAACACACACTTAGACTTTTTAATTTACCAAAGGCAAAATGAGGTACTTATACTTTTAAAAAGCACAAACACCTCTTCAAAAAGTTTTACCAAACTCAGCCCAAATAGTATTATAATACATGGTACAACCGTTCATCATATCATGTGTCATTGTTTGAGTTATTATTGTAATATTACAAGTAGTTAAACTATAGAATGACACGTGTCATTAACAATCTACATCATTAAGTTATATTAGCATATCATTAACGGAAAAATGATCAAAAACTAATGTAGTACATTTTGTTAATTTTAAAAATATAATTAATAAATTAAAATTTTAATAATAATTTTAGTGCACAACGCAAATCTCATTATTATTATTCTAAGACTTAACTCGGTTTGTGGGACCGTCGGGTGATTGATACCCTTTTTCTGGGCTGATATGTTAATTCGGGAGTAGATACTCTCAAATGGAAAAAAAACTGGATGATATTCAATATTCAATCTAACCATTCATTGTTTTTTCTCTTTTATTTATTTTTGGTTTTACTCAAATCAAAGATAATAAATTATATTGTATTTTATCAATTGTTAAAAAACTAGGGATCCTTTTCCTGTTAATTCTTTGTTTTTTGGGTCCTCTATGTAGTTTGTATGTGTTCTAGGGGCTATTTTTAAGAAAATTGAAAGAAGCAGGGGCCAAGGTGTGAATGGCACAAGTTATGGATTTAAAATTTTTAATTTAGATGGAAATTATGTATACATAGCAGTTAATAAGATCAGATTTAGCCAATACGAATACTAAGTTTATATGTTAATAGACAGCAATTTTGTCTAATAAAATAAAAAAATTCGATAAATAATAAAATAAACTCAGTCAAACACAATTTTTTTTTGTTACCATCTAATTCGTTTCTCTTATACTGAATATTCAATAGTATAATTTACAAGTTAATTCGAATTTATTATATTTATGGTCAAAATTTAAACAAAAATATTTTTTTTTAAATTAATAATTAAAAATTATTAAATAATATTATAATTAAATTTATTAAATTATCTAACTATTTTTAAATATCAAGTTTATTGTAAAGATCCTAATAAGATTGTTTGAATTTACTGTCTTAATAGGAATAGCAACAAACAAAGCAGTTGAATCAAATCAAATCTAATTCTAAACAACAATTTCTTATTGCAACTCAATGCAAAAACCACAAAGCAAATGAAATCTTAATTCAAAATAGACACCCAAAAAAAAAAAAATCTTGATTCAAAATCTCATACCTTCTTCACCTTCATCATCCAATTCATTATTACAGTTTAACAACAAATAATTAACACATTGCTACATAATTTATTCCAATACTCTTTGCATTACGTTACTCTCTCTCTCTCTCTCTCTCTCTCTCTGAGGAGAAGGGGAAAAGGACGAAGAAAAAAAAAGGAGGAGAAGCATCCAAAAAAGCCATCCCTATTTTGTGTTTGCACATCAGAAGGAAAAGGCCAAAATAAAATAAAATTAAAATAAAAAGGTTTTTTTTTTCCCCCTATTTTTTTGTGCATTTGTCTTATTATATAATCACTCCTTTTTTTCTCTCTTATTTGAAAGTTCTGAAATTTTTTCCTTCCAGAATTGTTAGGATTGCTGTGGATTCTTTTATCTCTGCAAATTCATTGTGTTAGATCTGATTCTAAAGTTTCCTTTTTGGGGTGTTTCAGATACTGCATGCATATACTATGGGGTATGTTTTTTTTCTTTTTCTCAATCCAACCATAGTATCTGAAGAAAGTTGATTTCGTTCCCCTTCAGTTAGATTTATGCTAAATGCCTAAATGGGTATCTCTACTTTTCATTATATTGATTGATAATCATGTGGATTTATGATAATTTTTCCTTTTTGTGAATTTGATTCATGCATTGTATAGAAATTTGATGAATTGGAATCAAGGAGGATTATTGTCTCCAATGCCAGCATTTCTGTTTTGGAAATAGGGTAACTCAGATTAGTTATATGATGAAACCATTGTTAATAAGTGGAACTTTCATTTTCTTTCCTCATAAAATCTGAGACCAACCACAGAAACAATATCAAGTAGTTGAAAATGGGAAACTTTTTATGTTTGTTCTTGTGCTTTTCTGTATATATAGAAAAGTCGGCTCAATATAGTTGATTACAGTTTGACCTATGCAAATTGAAAGGCTGCTTTCAGAATTTGAACCTATGAATTTGATGTTCAAGTCACAAGACAGCAATCTTATTGCTATGCCGAGACTAGTCGTCCTGTGTTGTGTGTATTTATATGTTTTAGTATAAATTTGTTGATTGGTTATATGGATCTAAAAGTTTATAACTTAGAATGACTAGATTGCATTGTGTGCTAATCGATTTTCAGTTTTCGATTTACGATGGCTGCTTCGAGACAATGTTATGAGTATAATTATATGGTGCATAACTGAAATTAATTGAAACAGTGCAGTGCTTGTGTGGGATGCTATAGAAAGCCTGTAGTAGTTACTACAACGGATTTACCATCAAATGAATTGCAAAATCAAGGTACCGCAGAGTCGGTAAAGAGACCTACCTCTTCAGAGGATTTCTGGACCACCAGCACACATGACATAGACAATAGTATTGGTCAGTCGCAACGAAGCATGTCCTCGATTGGTACGACAAACCTACCTGTGGCTCTGCCTAGTGCTTCCAAGACCAGTAACCCCGAAGAATTTGTAAATCATGGTATTTCTTCAAAGCTTTTATTGTTCAAAACCAAAGACATTGTTTTCCAACAATGCTAAAGCTAACACATAATGAGTCTGTTAATGGATAGTAAATGACACAAAATATAAGATATTGTTTAGGAAATGTAGACTATGTTGCTATTTTGGCTAAATTGAATTATTCAAGAATCTTATTTGAAGTTTGAACAGTAATGCAGTATCCTTATTTGCAAAATACTCCAAATTTTGGTTATCATTATCTGTTTTACTCCATAGTGCATTAAAATACTTCTGGTTGCAGGTCTTATTCTCTGGAATCAGACTCGGCAACGTTGGGTAGGAGATAAAAGACCTGAGAACCGATCACAACAATCGCGCGAACCTAAATTGAGGTAAATTACCTTGTTGGGTCCATAGTCCATTTGCTTGTTTCTATAATTTCCTCTTAGGATCAATGTAATTCTACTCTTGGTATGTTATATTCCTTCCTCTGTCCTGATTTTTGTACCATATTGTCAATCTTATTGCACATTGAGGTTATATTATATCCATATTGTTATACATCTTTGTGTGATAATATTGGAATGAGTTTACTTTTCTACCTTTCTTCGACCCGTAGAGAAGAAAGAAAATCAATCTATTCTATGTTGAAACTCCTATGGCACACAGCAACACACCATGCTGGCATTGCGTATTGCAGAAGTTATTCAAATTGGTCTAATATGATGCCCATAAGTGACCAATGATGAACTTTATCTTCTGTCAATAATTGTGATTTCCTTCTTTGTTTCTTGATCTTATCAGAACTCATTGTCTGTGCCTTGCCAACATTTTTTGGCTTTGCAGTTGGAATGCCACATATGAGAGTTTATTAGGAACCAGCAAGCCGTTCCGGCAGCCCGTCTCTCTTGCGGTAAGCCCAAACTTCTAAACCATCAGGATCTTTCAAGTGAAAATTTGATTAGCTGATAACAATTTGTTACATTGGTTACACCAATTTTGACAGGAAATGGTAGATTTTCTTGTGGAGGTCTGGGAACAGGAAGGCCTATACGACTGACCGGTCGAAGATTGAGGTTGCGCCGCCTATTTGGTTAAGTCCCTGAAATAATGAGTTATATGCTTCAGTTGGAAGAGGAAGATTGGCAGTAAATGCAGTTTGTATATCAAAATTTTCAACATGCCAATTTGGAGGGAATTTTTCTCTATCAAATCCCTTAGAAAGTCGTATTATACTTTTTACTCTTGTTTAGTTGAATGATTCTGGCAGTGTCTTTGGTATCTAGAGGCAAGTTTTGAAAAAAAAATCAACCCTTTGTTGATGATAGCATGCAAACATTTGCTCCATCTTTTGTTAAAGGGAGCCGCTTCGACATCTTTAAATAAAGATGTTTTTTAATAATTAAAATTTAACATATATAATCGATTAAATCATGTTATTTTTGTCAAAATTAGGCCAGACAAATTAATTTGACCGAAAAATGGTGAATCCAATTTTGAATCGGTCGAAATTAATATTATTTTTTTTATAAAAAATGACTACAATACCCTTATTATAAAAAATGACTAAAATATTCTTATTATATATATTAATTTTGAGAATTCTAAATTCTAGCTCTTTTTTTCTCTGTTGTCGTAGAGTTAGGATTTAGAGTTTTCAAAATTTATATATATAATAAGAGTATTTTAGTCATGTTCTATAATAAGGATATTGTAGTAATTTTTTATAAAAAATAATATTAATTTAGACCGAATCAAAATTTGATTCACTATTTTTTGGTTAAATTAATTTATCTGACCTAATTTTGGCAAAAATAACACGATTTAATCGATTATATGTGTTAAATTTTAATTATTAAAAAACATCTTTAAAAAAATTATTTTTGACGTCTTTATTGGAGTGGCTCCTCTGTTAAATTAGATCTTAATCATCATGCAAGACAATGGGAATTGGTTCAATTTTTTTTTGGTGTAGAAAATGTGTCTATTTGGGCCTGGCCCAAAGATTTTTTTATTTTAATAAAGGGAAGGTAATCCTTGACCAAAATAAAAAAAGGGAAGGTAATTTGTCTTACCAAAAACAAGTGGAGGTAACTGATGTTTCTGGAAAATCCAATAAATAGATTTTAGTGAAAAAAAAAAGCGTCTAGTTCTTTCTCTGCATATCACGAAAGACATGGAATCTGGTGCATTTTCCATCTCGAACACTCTACTCTACTTGAATAGAAAATATAGTATTTCTAATAAATAAATTAGTCACATTAATAAATTATTTTTTAATGTTAAACTATTAATATAAAAATAAATAAATAATACATAAAAAACTAATATTAACATGAGTATAATAAACATATTATTTATTACTATTTACTAATAAATTTTTTTTCTGACAAACTATTACTAATAATTACTTAGATAAGACTAGTGTGAAAATTCTTCGAGACGGTTCTATATTGCTATTGTGTGGTAGAATCTCTTAGAGAGTTCTATAAGCATCCAAAGCCAACTATTTAAGTTCCTCAATATAACAACATAACACAAGAGAAGTTAGAGCAAAACAAAAACCATTTCTATTGAAGAATAGATAGTTAGCAAAGATGGCTTTGGCACGTTTGGCTATGAAGAAGGTTGAAGAAAGGGTGGCTAATTGTTCATCATCACGGAGGTTTGGGAATGAGTTATTAAGAAGGTTTGCAAGTTCATCAGCAAGTGAGAAATCTGAAGGGAGTGAGATAGCTGTGTCATCATCTGGTGGGAGAAGGTCCAGGCTGTTCCCTAGGAGGAGGAGCAGGAGATCATGGCCTTGGAGAAGGAATGAAACTAATGATTTAACTGATTTCACCACCCCTCAACTTTATGGTAATTCTCAACCACCCCTCTCTCTGCCTAACATTCAAATTTATTAGTTTTTGTTTTAATTCATTTTAATATATCTAACAAAATTCTACAAATTTTAGTATGTGTATGTTGAATGAAATAATTGAGAATAATGTATACTGCTTTTTTTTTTTAAATTTAGTTGTGCAATATTATGCATAACGCTCTTCTATTGGTAAGTAAAACAATCATAATTCTCTGTTTTTGTAAAATGGTTTACACATAACACACATTATTAAGAGATATTGATATCATAGTGAATATTGCCTTATATCAATAGTGATCAGATAGATTTATTCTCAGAAAAGGAGTTTAATTAATTTTAAAGTCAACTTTTTCTTTTAAAAAATAGTACTTTGACAGCAGACTCTATGTTTGTTTGGGTAGATTGGGCAAAAGATATGAAAATTCAAATGCTGAAAATTAACATGAAGTTAATAGTTAGAAGTTGTTAATAAATGTGTTTTAAATTTTTAGTTCTGTTTTAAATTTTTAAAACAAAAAAATGTGTAGATGACTTGAAACACAAGTAAACATAAATATATGGGTAGTATATTTTTTTTGTTCTTAAAGTTTGGCAAAAATTTTAAAAATATTCTTAAGTTTAATTTTGTTTTAATTTTATCACAAAAACTTTCGATTTGCATCAAATATATTTTCGACGGCTAAATTTTCAAAAAATTTAAGACTAATCTAACAATAATACATGAAAATTACGTTTGATTTGCTTGTGTTGAAGGTTGTTCTTATGAAATTGTTATTGAATTGATCTTAAATTTTTTGAAAAATTAGTTGTTAGGAGTATATTTGATGCAAATTAAAAATTTTTGGGACAAAATTAAAACAAAATAAAATTTTGGATATTTTTAAAATTTTTGTCAAATTTCAGGGATAAAAAGTATACTTTATGGATAAAAAATATACTTTACCCGTAAATACATACATACATGACTTATTATTGCTTGTTGGTTGCTAGAATTCTTCCCTTCAGGGCTTGGAAATGCATTGATGCAAGCAAGTGAGAACATCAACAGGCTATTTGACAACATGAACTTGACACCATGGTCCTTGACCGGCCGGGTTAAGGAGCGCGACGACCACTACAAGCTGCGATACGACATGCCCGGAGTTGTGAAGGAGGATGTGAAAATCACTATTGATGATGGTGTGCTAAAGATAAAGGGTGAACACAAGGAGGAAAAAGAAGAGGAGGATGATGATGAGTATTGGTCTTCAAGTAGCTATGGCTACTATGATACCAATTTGGTTTTGCCTGATGATGCTAAAGCTGATGAGATTAAGGCCGAGTTGAAGGATGGTGTCTTAACTATTACCATTCCTAGGACTCAGCAGCAAAAAAAGGATGTTAAGCAAATTAGTGTCCATTGAAGGAGACATGTTTTGTGTTGATATACTCTGATTTGTTGGTTGGAGTATGTTAACATGATGTTAGACAAATATTATAAATAAATGTCCTTTTTCTTTGTAATTTGATCATGGATTTGTGAAGGTGTGAGGTTTATAGCACTAATAACGTGTAGGATGTGGTTTTGGACTTTAAAGAGAACAAAGAAATAAAATTTATGACTTCGTTTTGTGAACATGATATGTATAGATTGAAATAGTTTTACAGTATGTGAAACTTGAATGTCTATGATAAAATGTATTGTTGCTAATTGTTTGCACCCACTCCTTAAATAGTAAAGGAAACATTTCAAGTAAAATTTGTTGGAATAAATTAATTTCAATAATTCAGATCATCCATATTGAATCACCAAAAAATATATCTATCATAATGTGGAAGTGTACCTGAATTCATAAACATGAATCATACGATTGGAAGAGTTTGGATATTGTGGTTCTTTCGATCTTCTTCAAGTGAGCATGTAATCCTTTGTTCTCTTCAGATAATGCATTACACGTTTAACAGTTATCCAATGATCCATGTCTGGATTGCTTAAGTATCTATCTAACACTCCCACTATAAATGATATATCAGGACGTGTGCAGACTTGAGCATACATTAAACTCCCTAGTTCTGGGAGTATTGATGTACTAGTTGTTTTAATTGTTGATTTTAATTAATATATATTATATATATTTTTTATAAGTTAGATTAACGGTTAAAACAACTGGTGCATTAGTATTTTTGGTGTACTTAAAATATTTTCAATAGTTTATTCATCATCAAGATGTTAGTGTGACATCATCTCTTTTTTTAATTCAATTTGTCTCTTGTTGTGAAATAAAGATATATATAATAGAGATGTATAAATAGAAGACTCTAGTATTAAAATAATTAGCCTAATAATAATTTATATATATATATAATAATATTATATGTTGTAATGTGTATATATATACAAAGATAAGAAAAAGTATTAAAAATAAAGAGAGAGAGATTTGCATTTGATACTATCTCAATATAATAAAGATGGTTAATATTGCTATTAATATTATATGTAAAGAGTAATAGAAAATAGAATTTAAAATACTTATAAAATAAAAGAAGAGAAAGAATTGTAATAGTAATATAAGGAGAAGGGTATTTGATTGCATAAAAGAGGATTGATTTATTTGTATGAAAAGGAAGGAAGAATAATATTTTTGTTCTGTTGTTATTGTTGTTTATTCCTTTTACCCGTACATCCTTTTATAGGCATACAAAACTAGCTTTTTCAAACCTCATTAAATCCATTCTCTCTTGAGAATGATTCCTTCAATATTGAGAAGGTGAGTCTACGTGGTCATCCATATCACAACACTCCCCCTTGGATGACCATTCAGGATTATTGCCTCGTTAAAATCTTACTAAAGAAAAATCCAGTGGGGAAAAAAAACTTTAGTGAAGGAAAAAGAGTACAATATCCTTTAGTGATGGGGACTGCCTCATTAAAAATCTTGTCAAGAAAAACCCAATGGGAAAAAACCTGACCAAGGGAAAAAGAGTACAGTCTCCCCTCTTGTCGACATCATTTAATATCTCGAAATCGACGCATCCCAATCTCATGTACCAATCTTTCAAAGGAGGATTTTGGGAGTGACTTTGTAAATAAATCTGCCAGATTGTCACTTGAACGGATCTGTTGGACATCAATTGTCCCTTGATTTTGAAGGTCATGAGTGAAGAAGAATTTGGGAGAAATATGCTTTGTTCTATCTCCTTTGATGTATCCACCCTTAAGTTGAGCAATGCATGCTGCATTATCTTCAAACAGGACAGTTGGAGCTATCTTATGATCAATCAGTCCACATGATGATAGAATATATTGAATCAGACTCCTCAGCCAAAAACACTCGCGACTAGCTTCATGAATCGCCAGTATTTCAGCATGATTAGAGGATGTTGCAGCAATCGTCTGTTTCGTGGACCTCCAAGATATAGCTGTACCACCATATGTGAACAGATATCCTGTTTGAGATCTCCCTTTATGTGGATCAGACAAGTATCCGGCATCTGCATAGCCAACTAGTAGTGACTTGGATCCATAGGGATAAAACAATCCCATATCAACCGTTCCATGAAGATATCGAAAAATTTGTTTGATTCCACTCCAATGTCTTCTGGTTGGAGAGGAACTATACCTTGCTAGTAAATTCACCGCGAATGATATGTCAGGTCGCGTATTATTAGCAAGATACATTAGCGCTCCAATGGCACTAAGATATGGTACTTCATGACCAAGGATATCTTCATTTTCTTCTTTAGGACGAAATTGATCCTTTTTCATATCCAAGGATCTTACGATCATTGGTGTACTTAATGGATGTGACTTATCCATATAAAATCTTTTCAAGATCTTTTCTGTGTATGTTGTTTGATGAATAAAGATCCCACTTTTTATATGCTCGATCTGCAGGCCGAGACAAAATTTAGTTCTTCCAAGATCTTTCATCTCAAACTCTTCCTTTAGAATTTTTATAATTGTTGGAATCTCTTCAGGAGTCCCAATGATATTTAAATCATCAACGTACACAGCAATTATAATGAATCCAGAAGCAGTTTTCTTTATGAAAACACACGGGCATATATCATCATTCTTGAAACCGTTTTTGGCCAGATACTCAGTAAGACGATTATACCACATTCGTCCAGATTGCTTTAGACCATATAAAGATCTTTGCAATTTGACTGAGTATAACCCTTGCGAATATTCATTGGATGGTTTAGATATCTTTAGTCCTTCGGGGACTTTCATATAGATATCCCGATCTAATGAGCCGTATAAATAGGCTGTTACCACATCCATTAAATGCATATGCAGTTTATGATATGCAGATAAACTGACCAAATAACGCAATGTTATCGCATCCACTACTGGGGAATACGTTTCTTCATAATCTATACCGGGCCTTTGTGAAAAACATTGTGCCACAAGTCGGGCTTTATAGCGCACAACTTCATTTTTCTCATTTCGTTTTCTCACAAATACCCATTTGTATCCAACAGGTTTTACATCTGCAGGTGTACGGACTACAGGTCCAAAGACTTCACGTTTTGCAAGTGAGTCTAATTCAGCCTTCATGGCTGCTTCCCATTTTGGCCAATCACTTCTTTGTCGACATTCTTCGACTGATCTTGGCTCAAGATCCTTACTTTCATGCATGATATCTAATGCCACATTATATGCAAATATTTCATTGACAATTGTCTTATTTCGGTCCCATTTCTCTCCTGTAAAGACATAATTTATCGAGATCTCGTCATTTTCACAATTTTCAGGTACCTGAACGTCTTCTGGCGTTATATCAGAATTTTGGACAACTGCGGGTGTCTCTACTATGTCTTTTTCAACAGGAATAGTATTTACCTCTTTTCTCTTTCGAGGATTTCTATCTTTAGAACCGACAGGCCTGCCACGCTTCTGGCGTGTATTTGCTTCAGTGGCTATTTTTCCTACTGGGACATCAATTCGAATTGGGACATTTTTCGCCCTGCCACGCTTCTGGCGTGAATTCGCTTCAGTAGCTACTTGTCCTACTGGGACATCAATTCGAATTGGGGCATTTTCCGCTGGTATATAAGATTTGGTTATCCTCTTTGTATCGGAAAATGCATCAGGCAATTCATTTGCTATTCTTTGCAAATGTATAATCTTTTGAACTTCTAGTTCACATTGCGCTGATCGAGGATCTAAATGCATCAACGATGATGCATTCCAATTAAGTTCCTTTTCAGGAAACTTATTCTCTCCCCCTAATGTTAGAAATTTTGATTCATCAAAATGACAATCTGCAAATTGGGCTTTAAACACATCACCAGTTTGTATCTCAAGATACCTCACTATAGAGGGAGAATCATATCCAACATATATCCCCAATTCTCTTTGGGGTCCCATTTTGGTGCGATTAGGTGGCGCAATGGGAACATATATCGCACACCCAAATATTCTTAAATGGGAAACATTTGGCTGCTGGCCAAAAGCTAATTGCATAGGAGAGAACTGATGGTAACTCGTTGGCCTCAAACGAATAAGTGCTGCAGCATGTAAAACTGCATGCCCCCAAACCGAGGTTGGGAGATTTGTTCTCATAAGCAAGGGTCTAGCAATTAATTGGAGGCGCTTAATAAGTGATTCTGCTAACCCATTTTGTGTGTGAACATAAGCTACTGGATGTTCAACACTTATTCCATTAGCCATACAATAAGCATCAAAAGCTTGGGAAGTAAATTCACCAGCATTATCAAGACGAATTGCTTTGATTGGATTTTCTGGAAATTGTGCTTTTAATCGAATAATTTGAGCCAGTAATCTCGCAAACGCCAGGTTGCGAGAAGATAATAAGCACACATGTGACCATCTCGAAGATGCGTCTATTAGGACCATAAAATATCTAAAAGATCCACATGGTGGATGAATAGGCCCACATATATCACCTTGAATCCTTTCTAGGAATTCAGGGGACTCAAATCCAATCTTTACTGGTGATGGCCTTAAAATTAACTTCCCTTGAGAACATGCAGCACAACAAAATTCACTAGATTTAAGAATCTTCTGGTTTTTTAGTGAATGTCCATGAGAGTTTTCAATAATTCTCCTCATCATGGTTGTTCCCGGATGACCCAATCGGTCGTGCCAAGTTATGAACTCATTTGAGCTAGTAAACTTCTGGTTTACAGTGGCATGTGATTCAATTGCACTAATCTTGGTATAATACAACCCAGATGAAAGTGAGGGTAATTTTTCTAATATAACTTTCTTATTTGAATCATGAGTTGTGATACATAAATACTCATGATTTCCCTCATTCATCGTCTCAACATGATATCCATTTCGGCGAATATCTTTGAAACTCAACAAGTTTCTCAGAGACTTGGTAGATAATAGTGCATTATTTATTATAAATTTTGTTCCTCCAGGAAACAAAATTATAGCTCTTCCGGAGCCTTCTATCACATTGCCTGAGCCAATAATAGTGTTAACATATTCCTCTTTTGGCACAAGATGGGTAAAATATATATCACTTTTGAGAATAGTGTGTGAACTTGCACTATCCGCAAGGCATACATCTTCATTACATATCCTTGCCATTCTTCAAAAACAAATAATAATAAAATGAGTAGTATGTATAGTTAAATTGAATACTTGATCAGAATTATTTTTCTAAGAAACACTGTACATAAAATAATGTCATATACTGAAATTTTATTTTAAAATTTGACACAATTAATAATTTCAAAATTTATAAATATTAATATTTCATTATTTATGTACATCACATTTGAAACTTAAATACATAGAAAATAAAACTTAACAATAAGTTCTTTACATTATTTATTTACATATATACTTCACAATCCCACAGATTAAACTATTCCATCATTGATCAAATGACCAATATTTCCTTCAGGATCCTCAAAGAAATCAGATACATCATAATGAGTGGTGGAGTTCTCAGCATCATTTGAAACAAAATTTGTTTCCTTTCCTTTGTCGTTCTTTTTCAAAGATGCCTGGTAAAGATCGACTAGGTGCCTTGAGGTACGACAGGTACGTGACCAATGGCCCTTTCCACCACAACGGAAACACTTCTCCTCGGTTGATTTATTCTGCCCGATATTCCTTTCTTTGTCCCACTTCTGGTGAGATCCTCTCTTTTGAACATAATTCTTTTTCCTTCCATAATTTTTCTTATTGTTAAAACCTTGCCATTTACCTCTTCTGGGGTAATTTGCCACATTTACTTCAGGAAATGGGGCAGCGCCAGCTGGGCGCGCTTCATGATTTTTCAATAACAACTCATTGTTGCGTTCAGCAACAAGAAGGCAAGAAATTAACTCAGAATATTTTTTAAATCCTTTCTCTCGATACTGCTGCTGCAGGAGCACATTCGAGGCATGGAAGGTTGAGAAAGTTTTCTCCAACATATCATGATCAGTTATTTTTTCCCCACACAATTTCATTCGTGAGGTGATCCGAAACATTGCAGAATTATATTCATTTATAGATTTAAAATCTTGTAAACGCAAATGTGTCCATTCATATCGGGCCTGAGGAAGTATCACCGTTTTCTGATGATTGTACCTTTCTTCAAGGTCTTTCCAAAGATCTGCAGGATCTTTTAATGTAAGATATTCATTTTTCAATCCTTCGTCAAGATGACGACGGAGAAAAATCATGGCTTTAGCTTTATCCTTCTGGGATGCATTATTTTCAGCCTTAATGGTATCTCCAAGATCCATTGAATCAAGATGGATTTCAGCATCTAATATCCATGATAAATAATTGTTTCCAGATATATCAAGAACATTGAATTCAAGATGAGAGAGCTTCGACATAATGAAAATTTGTTACCTGAGTCTTCCTAAAAATTTGATCAGAGTCTCGTGCTGATAACGTGTTGTGAAATAAAGATATATATAATAGAGATGTATAAATAGAAGACTCTAGTATTAAAATAATTAGCCCAATAATAATTTATATATATATATATATATATATATATATATATAATAATATTATATGTTGTAATGTGTATATATATACAAAGATAAGAAAAAGTATTAAAAATAAAGAGAGAGATTTGCATTTGATACTATCTCAATATAATAAAGATGGTTAATATTGCTATTAATATTATATGTAAAGAGTAATAGAAAATAGAATTTAAAATACTTATAAAATAAAAGAAGAGAAAGAATTGTAATAGTAATATAAGGAGAAGGGTATTTGATTGCATAAAAGAGGATTGATTTATTTGTATGAAAAGGAAGGAAGAATAATATTTTTGTTCTGTTGTTATTGTTGTTTATTCCTTTTGCCCGTACATCTTTTTATAGGCATACAAAACTAGCTTTTTCAAACCTCATTAAATCCATTCTCTCTTGAGAATGATTCCTTCAATATTGAGAAGGTGAGTCTACGTGGTCATCCATATCACAACATCTCTCTATTTTTAATTTTTCAAAAGAACAATAATTTTTTATTCAGATTAAATATTAAAAAATTAATTTATTGTGAATTTAAAGACGTAAATTTGAGTTTTATTTATAAATTTGTTGTTAGTTAATAAATAATTTTTAATATTTATTTAAATAAATTAATAATTTAATTATTAAAATAAAAATTAAAATGTAATTATTTTTATATTAAATTATTAGTCGAAGATTGTTAAATAATAATTTAGTTAAATATATTTAATTATCTAAAAAATTTTAACTAATAATTTTAGTATAAATTTTTACGGAGAAAAACAAAAGTGATCGTGAATATGAGTGATGGGGCTTAAGCCCTAATAACTAGGCTGAAAACCTAGTGAAACTGTTGGGCCTTTGGCCCTTCTACACACCAATATAAATAAAAAAGGGTTACACTATTTACCAAAAAAAATAGGTCACACTGAAAAAGAAAGTTCCTCTTTTGGGTTTAGCTTCATATTTTACAAAATATTATTTTGTATTCTCCTGTAAAAGAAATTATTTATCAGCTGAGATTTAACACAGATAAAAGATTTGTAAGTCTTTTATTAAGTTGTACCAAATTTTAAATTCTAGAAATTAGAAAGTGCAATATATAGAAAATTTCAAAACTGTCTCTGCAAATTATTTTGAAAGACAACGAGGTTTTTGGCAAAAAAAAAAAACCTAACTCAATCTCTAACAATTATTTCGAAAGGATAACGAGGTTTTTGTGCAAAAAAAAAAGTCAATGTCATTTTTTTTTGTATAGGAGTTAATCTGTCCCAAAAAAATCAGGGACCGAATTGGGTATTTTTTTTTTTTGAATCTCATTGTCCTTTCGAGATAATTGTCAGGAGTAGGATGATGTATTCACTCAATTTTTTTTAGTGTGTTAATGTAGTGAGTATGTTGTATAAGAACAAAAAAAAGGTTATTTGCACACCAAAATTTACTAATTTAATGATAAATTACAACAAAAAGTTTGTACATTTGTAAAATTAATGATAATAATATTTTATTTAGATTAAAAATAGAAGACAAAATACAATTGTCCAAACATATATACATAAGAGAGTATAATATAGTACATTAGTACTATAGTAGTATATGATAAGAGATATGATGAGGGTGGTGAGTAGATTTAAGAAAGAAAAAGAGGGGAAAGTGGGAAGCAAGAATGAAAAGACTAGACAATGGAAGAAATAGTGTACGGACAGCAATGACGTGATTGTTATCATCTCAAACACTGAACACTTAACAGGGAACAGTTACGTGCGTCTCTGATTTCTTCACTTTCTTCCATTATTATCCGTACATCTCTCACTTTACAACACCAACCGTTCGATCTCATTCCGTATTTCCCACTTTTAATTTGAATAATTTTAATAGTTTTTAGATAATGACTTAATGAGTACAACAAACATGTTAATTAACCAAGTCAGTATATGTTTTATTTGTTCTTTATAATCTCGTGTTGTTATACAAATAATTGTAACCCAATGGAAAAAACGCAGTTTTATTTTTGTAAATATATTAATGATTCAAACACCCAATATAAATCTACCTAAGGTGTGTGTACGTTATATTATATTGTTAAACTAGAGCCATAATTGGCTTTTAATTTATTGCCAGGGCAGGTAATTAGTGTAATAATATATAACTTTTTTTTTTTTTTTTTTTTTTTGTTTCCCACGGTATCCCCCAACCCGGCAGGTCAAGGACTAATCCGTCGCGGTACTGAGCTCCATTTAAGGGTTTGCCGCTGGCCAATATAATATATAACTAGTTGTATGGCTAAGCATTCAAAATTACTTAGTTAAAATATTATTGATTAATTTAATATTTATTTGTTTACTATTTTTAATAAATATATTAAATAAAAAACTAGATTACTAAATTATTATGTCAATTAATACTCCCTTCATATAGGACAGCAACATGTATCTTATTACGAGTATTAAATTTAGGGATATTTGCGGTGTGATTTGGATCGTTCTTGAATCAAAAATTTATTCGATTCGAACACTATGAATGTTTATAGATCGGGTGAAACCGAATTTGTTCTGACCTAAATCCGACCCTAAATATATACTAGATCTATTTTCTCTTAACTCGGCTTTAGACCGGTGAAACTTAAACATTTTCGGGCCACAACTTACCGAATGAAAACCGAGTCTTTAAAACTTTAACGATAATTTATAAAGAAACCTATTTATGATGCACTTATTTATAAAGAAGAAACTTGTTACCGAAAAATTCATATCCATATTTGAACTTGAATTTGTCCATAAATTATAATTTGATGCTTCTTTGATCTATTTTTTAACTCAACAGGTGTGATTAAAAATAAAGCAATAAATTTATAATTAATATAACATAATATTGAAGTTAATTTAAAACATATTTTTTTTAGTTTCCTTAGAGTGCATGTGGGTCGTGTGAAGCCGGGTTCACATTGACCCGACCCTACTCGAAATAATGACCGAGTCTATTTTTGAAACACTTACCCAGCCCTAAACCCGGTGAAATCACATCATCAAATTAGTCCCTAAAATATTCGGAATTGGACCGGGTCTTCGGGTTGGACCGAGTCATGAGCACCTCTACCGAACATTGATTTTACTTGCAGCGCAGTTTGAATTAGATGATTTTTTTTTTTAAAATTCGATCTGATCCAATTCAGTTTCAAGCGATTTGGATTGGACTGGATTTGTTGTTTTGTAAATTTAAAAAAATTAAATATATATAACAAGTCTCAACATCAAATTTTAAATAACCAAAAATAACATAACAAGTCTCAACAATATCTTAAAAACCAACGATAACATAACAATAGAAATAAAATTATAGGTTAGTTAAAATAAATAAATAACATTTTCAACATAAAATATTTATTAAATAATAATAATGCATGAATAATATAAAAATATATAACAAATTAAACATGTTATAAGTATGATTGTAAATGTAATAATAAAATAATAATATTATAGCACATTGTGCGGTTTGAATTAGATTGGATCGGTTATGAAAAATAGATCCGAAATCCATTCCGATCCAGCGATTTGTAAAAAATAAAATCCAATCAAATTCAAATTAGTACGATTTTAATCAATTTTTAGTTTTGAATTGGATTAGATGAACAGTTTAATTTAAAATCGGTTTGAATTTAAACATCCTTAATTAAATTTTACCCATGTGCCTTACTAAATTATTATGTCAATTAATTTAGGATAGTGTATAGTGCAGGTTTGCTTGCCAGTAGGGTAAAATTTGACTAAATCCCAATTTTTGTCCCTAAAATTCACGCGATTATTCATTTTTGTCATCAAAATTTAAAATTATTTATACTGGTCCTCCATATTCAAGTCCCGGTACCAATAATGTGGTTCCTCGATTCTTTCCGGCGATAACTAGACAGACAGAATGCTGAGATGATACCCTCCCTACCACGCTGGATAATGAGTAAACGACGTCGTTTACCCTTGACATCCAAACAAGTCAGAAATGTCATCGCTTTGTATATGAAGGGAGAAGAAATGATGGAGACCTAAAATAAAGTATTATTCTTCTTCTCTACCTTCACTATTCTTCATTACTTGTTTGGACAACAAGCGTAAACGACGTCGTTTACTCATTATCCAGTGTAGTAAGGAGGGTGCTATATCAGCACTACGTTTGCCTAGTTATCGGCAAAAAAAGTCGAGGGACCATATTGGTACCCGGACTTGAATCTGAAAGACTAATATAGATAATTTTAAATTTTAGAGACCAAATTGAGTAATCATGTGAATCTCAGGAACCAAAATGGGTATTTAATATATATAATGAAAGAAGCGGGTATTGAACCTACGGTTTTTTTCTTATAAAATTCAAAGTAACTACTAAACTAATAATTTAAATTACTAATTTATTATATTTGTTATTTAAAGAATAATGTTGCAAGAATTTGAAATTAGAAGAAGAGTGACAATACATTTATTTTTATTTGTGTTATTTTAATTTTATTAAGAACATGATTATCATGCTATTTATAATTTTATGTTGAATTTTTTAAGATTTTATTATTTTTAATTTTAATTTAGATTTAATTTTTTATTTTTTATTTTATTAATATGTATGAAATATGGAATGATTAAAATTTATATTTGCTTGAAAAATTTTGATTTTTCTGCAGATAGAGTTAGTTAGAGTAGGGTTGAGAACTTTAGGGTGCGGGTAGAATTAAGGTTGAGATATTCTTAACTCACGGATATGATATAGGGTTGAATTTTAAAAAAATTTTCAACTCACAAATAGATTTAGAATAGAATCTAAACCCTATCTTATCCTATCTATTATCATCCCTACACTCTTCTTCTGTAAACGTAATAGTAAGAAAAAATAGGTATTCTAACTTTTTTTACAAAATATTTTTTTAATTTTAAAAATATTCTTAAATTTTGTTTTATCTTAATTTTATTCTAAAAATTTTTAATTTATATCAAATAAATATCTATATCTGACAACTAATTTTTCAAGAATTTAACATAATTTCAACAATAACTTTACATAAATAACCTTTAATATAAACAAGTCAAACATAAAGTTCTGTCAGTTATCAAGCATAATTATTGGATAGGTCCTAAACTTCTTAAAAATTTAACTATAAAAAATATACTTAATATAATAAAAAAATTTAAAATAAAATTTAAAAATATATTTAAAATTTTCAATAAATTAAAAAAAAAAACTTTTTTTCTTGTTTTTACATTCATCTATTTTCAACCATCACTTCTACACACACAAATCATATATTTACTTTGTTAAAATAAAAAATAATCCATATTTTTTATAATGATTTATTTTTTTACCGCAAAGTGTGCTGATAGATTTGACGCCTTATTAACTTTCACTATTTCCATATAAACTATTGAGCAATAGTACACGTCAGTTTGTGTTTGTTTTGTTTTATTATTATTAATTTTTTTTTTCGGGAAATGGGTGATGGTGTTGTTGTTTTCAAAATGAACCTTGTTGAAGTTTCTTTAGATTGTTGAATGGCATCACCGAAAATGTTGCTTCATCGGCAAGTGCAAATGGGGTGGGTAAAATTCTGAAAATAGAATCATCCCATATCCTCCATTAAGCAAACTTTTTAAAGTTTCCTATGTCAGCAGTAACAGTTACAACTCTCAACTCATTATTTAAAGGCAGACTTTATTTTATTTTTAAAATCCACTTCGAAGCTTTCATTTCTTTTAGGAAGTTAATAATATAATAAGTACACCTGTTTGCATGTAATGAGATGTCACTTATCATAGTAAACTAAATAGTAAACTAAATAGAATTTGATTGTCCTATGAAGAAATGATTATTAGAGTTTAATTTGGATGTATTAATGGTCGTATAATTATAATTGTTTTTTTTAGATAATTATTTATGTAATTAATTGTTTTGTCGATTTTTAACAAATTGATTGTGGTTCGATTCTAATGGTCTGAGAGCAAAATCTACTTCTTTTTGCAGGTACCAGTTTTTTTTATAAATATATCAAAGGTTCTCGAATTAAATAGGCATTAAAAAAGGAATTGAATTCGAAAAGTGTAAAGATTGAAAAGCATAAAATAAAGATTTTGAAAGAAAAAACTTGACTAAAAATTGAAATGACTTGCATTGAATCTTAAAGAAAACAATTAAAATGTCTTCGACTGGATCAAAGGGCTTTTGGCATAAAATTTAAAAATACTGAAATATAAATTGAGCAAATAAGTAAAGAAGACTTTGAATGTAAATCTAACAATGAAATTTAAATGTGCTTTGAGAATAAATCGAACAAGAAAAGTAAACTTTGCAGAAATTTTAAATGGAAAATTAAAGACATGGAAGAAACTCTATAGAAATTGAACTCGAATGCAGATTTAGGAATTCTTTAAAATGTGAGTGTGCTTGAGTATTTCTGAAGAAAAGTTCTAACCCTTTCTTCATCTGCGTCTTGTCAATTTATAGGTCAATCCATCCAATTATTTGTACGTCATTCTGTCAGTTAGCTTTGCTAAATAACTGTTCACGTACTTTAGAGATCGAAACTTTGTCTTCGATAGGGGTGTGCATGGGTCGGGTGAAACAGAATTTGATGAGACTCAGACCCGACCCGAAATATATACCGGGCCTATTTATTAGATCCGAACTCGGCCATAAACCCAATGAAACCTATACATTTTCAGGCCACGATTATACCGGGTAAAAACCGGACCGTTAACATTACATTACCTTGATACATTCTTATAAGCTAGCATGTGAAAATCAATACAAATAACACAATATTATGCATTAGTCTAAAATCTTATGCATTTTAAACATAAAACATTAACTTATAGTCTTATAATAACTAATAAAATAAAATATTAAAGTTTACAATACTTAAATTCCAGAATAGTCATCATCCATCACTAATAACACAAAATATTAATTATGTATGATGACCGGGCTACCGGGCCGAGTTTGGACGACCCGAGCCATGGCTCGGACCCGACACGAAACAATGACCGGGTCTATTTTTGAGACCCTTACCCGGCCCTAGACCCGGTGAAATCATACCAAATTAACCCCTAGAGTGTTTGGGACCGGACCGGGTCTTTGGGTCGGGCCAGGCCATGCACGCCCCTAGTCTTCGATTCAGTTTTCTAACCACCATCTTCGGTACTATTTCCCACGTCCATCAATCTGTTCTCACTCTTTGTATAATGTGAATAACTGCCATTAATTATATTCACTTATCACTCTTCTATATTTTTCGAAAAGTATTTATCCAGCCTTGACTTCGATGTCTCAATACCTGCTGACCTTTTCTTAGACATAGTTAATTTCTGTCGAGTCTGCCTCTTGGATTTCCACACTTGAATCAATCGACTAATAGAGAGTACTTAACGGAGTACCTAATTGGCTCCAATCCAAAGTTAATTGTAACATGTATTTAGAAGTTGATCGAAATATTATTTTGGCACTTGGCAATGATCGAAGTATAAACTTGTCGAATATTAACTTGTCAAAGAATTCAATAACATCTTTATCAAAAGTATTCTTTTTAGATATAATACCAATATAAAAAATAGTTATTTTTTTTATTAATGTGATGTTATTAAAAATAAATAATAATTATTATTATTATTATTATGGTATAGCACTAGTAACAAAAAAAATAGAGTGAAGCATGAGGTTTTCACATTTTAATTACTGAGAAATAATCAAATTTATTTTTATGCTTCAAAGTTGGATAATGTTTACGTGAAGTTAAGTAATGTAAAAGTATTTTGTGTCCCATGGCCAATGTTTATGCACTGAATACAACGCTTTATCTTTTTCAACAAAGACCAATCTATGAACATAAAAAGTCAGAACTTTCATCCTCTCTCGTCACCCCAAATGACTTAATATGGTACCAATGTCAAGATAAGGGTTTTAATGGAGCAATTTGATCCAAGCTATATGAAGTATGAATCAATCCAATATAGAGAAAATGAGAAATAGAAATATAATAAATTAATGTTATCTTTTTTCCAAGGTTGTTTATTTGTTGACTTGAACTCAATTAATATTAACAATAAATTTTATTAATTTGAATGTTTATTTAACAAAATAAGTATCACATTTTTTCGGTTTATAATATCTACCGTAGCATTTTTACTTTCTTATTATTAATTAATATATATATATATTATTATACATTTTAATTTTTTCTCAATATATTAAAAAATTTGAAACAATTGGTATTATAAAATAAGTTTAATTTTAATATTTTAATAAAAATATAAAATATTTTATACTGTCTTACAATTAATTCATATTTATTATTTAAAACGACCAACCATTTATGTAATTAATGCAAAAAAAAAAAAGTTATTTTTACTTAAATGAGTATGACTTACATACATGATGTAGTTTGATATTTGATGTAGGTATAAAATTATTTTATACTAATAATATATCAAAATTAAGTTTTTAGTAAAATATAGAGAATAAATTAATAAATTGTGATTTTGAAAGTGTATGAAATAGTTTATAAGTTACACCTTGATGAGATATTTAATTATGAACTAGTAAATTAATTATTTTTATTGTTAGGAGTCTATAAAATAAACTTAAAAAATACTTGTGTGTGTACTCGTAACAAATACCGTTCTAAAATTTAATTTTCATCCAAATTTTAATTATATTATTAAATTTCTTGAATATATGATTATTTTTTATATTAAAAATATATAAAACACATCTATTATGCAACAATCCGTAAAAAAAAAATAATTACCATTATTTATCTTAAGAAAAAGGAAAAGTATAGGCTTATAGGGTACTAATATATTATCTGTCAACTTATTGTCAACAGTAATTAATTATTATATTTTAAACACATATATAAAGAGACACATCTAAAAAATATATCTATAAAGACATTTTTATTAAATAGAGCCATAAAAAAGATATTTTTATAAGACGCATCCACGAAGACACTTCCATTAAATACAATTATAAATAAAAGTTGGCATAAGTTGACAGAAATGCTGTTGGTACCATAGCGAAACCGTAAGAAAAAATAATAACAAGGGGCTGGGTTATTCATGGTTTGCAAAGATTTGGTTTTCATCACCATAAGTCAGTCAAACTCAAAATAGTCACACACAATATGAATCCAATGAAGAAAATCTATTCATCACCATTGCATATTCCAAAAAGGACCAAAATGAAAGAAATTATTCACTGTATGATTTTCCACTTTGATTGGTGAATAAGCCATGAATTCAGACCATTGTCTCTCAAATAGGAAACACATCTCCCATTTTTTTAATAATTAATTAATATTATTACAACATTATTAAAACCTCATTTATTTTTTTATTAATTTTTTTTATAACCTTCCAATTTCCATTCACTAGTCATATCATCAATTCACTCCCAAGTCCCAACCACTCCAATTCCCTTTCACTGCTTCCATACTCTTTCATTCTCAAACACATTAAACTTTCTTCATTCATAGCTACTGTTACTTACATCAAACACATTGGTCAAATAATTAAAGCCCTCTCTTCCACCCTAGAGTAGTAGTAAAGAAAACCCTTCACTATATTTTCACTGATCATGGCTCCACCTGCATGTAGATCCTACTCTCTACTACTACATGGACTCATCAAATTTCTCACTGTGCTTTTCATCTTTTCCCTCTCCATTCTACCTCCCAAATCAGGTAAAAAAAAAAAAAAAAGCATTCCATCACTCTTATATAATAATGATTAATAATTAATAATTATACCCTATTTTCTAGTTATTAATAAGAACTGTTATGTGTATGTGGTGCTTCTGTTGATATATAATAATTCCTGTTTAATTTTCATATGGTTTTAATTAATTATTTTTCTAGGGTTTTTTAATTTTATTATAATAATCTCTATCTCTACATATATCTCTAATTCTTTTTGTCTTCTTCCTTTTATTATTCTAGTGTTCTTGGGTTGGCTAGCTAATAATTAAAAACCTTGACTTTGTTTCAAAATAATTATTAATTTAAAATAAATAATATGTATTTTAGCAAATTAAGTAGTAGTATTTTATTAATAAAATTAACAATTATTTTAAAACTATTGAATCAACCATCTTCAGAAGTCTATAAAAAAAGTCTAAAATTCAAATTCTCTTAGTTTGTTAGCGTAGTTTGAATTTTAATTTTTTTTTTATGGACTTCTGAAGGTGGTTGATTCAATATAATAATGCATGTTTTCATGGTTTTGAACTGAATATGCATTGATGTATATATATACATGTATGTGTTGATGATCTTAGATGGATCAATGTTGATATTGAAGAGAGCAATAATGGTGGAAAGCAAGGTAGGATCAAGTCCTCCTGCATGTGTGAACAAGTGCATGAAGTGTAGGCCTTGCATGGCTACACTTGTTAATTCCAATAACAATGATCCAAGAGGGAACAAGAACAAGAACAAGAACCATTTCATCAAATCATCTCATGGGGATGATGATACCTATTACTTGCTTCATTGGAAATGCAGATGTGGCAACAAGTTGTATCAACCATGATTTCTCATCTATATTCATTTTAATTATTATTAATTACTTCCCATTATTATATATTTTTATTTTTTCAATTTCCTATATATGTATTATTATTATTATTATTGAAAGAAAAGGGATGAGGAACCCTACTTTGGTTTTAGCTCTAGCTTGTTTGCCAAGTTGGATATGTTTTTGTTTAAGATGTTATAAATTGATTAGTGAAAGCATAAGATATCAAACCTTATATTATATTATGTCAATCTATCTATGTGCTCTAGGAATAATGTGTATTTCGAGAGCTTCAATAATATTGATATACATTATAATATGATATGTGTGTGTAGTTAGCTAGTTAATAATGATAATTTATAATTATTTGATTATACATTCTAACTATTGTCTTATTGTTGTGGATTCTAATATTATGCTTGCTTTTAATACGTGAAAGAAATATTTTATTTAATCATTTTATTTTGTGCATAAGAATCAATAGAAGGTAGTCAATATATACACTTTTTATTATTATATATATAGATATATAAATTTGAGACACTAATTTAGTCATTTACTCAAATTTATGTATTTAAAAATTAGTTATTTTATTAACGTGACAATACATAATTCGTTATTCATGTAAAATTTCTTGTGTGTAGAGGTGTTCATGTTAAATTTTTTTTTATTGAAATTATATCAAACTATTCTAAATTATTTTAAAATTGTACAAAATTGCTCTTTCACGTAACAAACTGATTTTAAATTAATATATAATATGGTGCACGTACGTATTTTAATTAATTCAAAAAAATTAATTTTAAAAATTAGTTTAAACTGATTTATATAAAAAATTAATTTGTAACATATTAAAAAATATTTAGTCTTAGTTTAGATTGATTTATTTGAGTAAAAAAATATTTTTTATCAAAAATAAAATATTTTTATTATCTTTTAAGCAAAATATTTTTATTAAAAAAGAAAAATATTTATTTTTTTTAAAGATAACAATACCTCACTTTTAAAAAATGTAGAAATAGAAGACATTTTTAATATTTGAAAGCTTTTTTAAAACATTGATCTAAATATAAAATAATTTTTGTCTATTAAAAAAAATTATTTTAAAAAAATAAAATAAATATTTTCAAAAGCTAATCCAAAATGACCCTTAATCGATTTATAAACAAATAACCAGTTTAATCCGATAGTTAATTGGTCGTATGGTTGGCTGACACCATTGACATTTTTAACAAATTAAATATCGGCCGACAAGGTCGAATTGTGAATTTAAAACTTGAAGAAATGAGTTAAACTCTAAAGTGATTTTTGAGATCTATTAATCATTTATACTGAAAAGATTTTTGAGATTTCAATTATATAATAGGCATTTACAAGATTGAAAAAATTGTACTTTACCAATTAGTCTCTCACCCTTTTTTATTAAATTACTCCTTACGTTATAAGTGATTTAGCAAATACTATTCTATGATGGATTAGATAAAATGACATTAATTTAGTTTTAGGACTAAATGCTTAATAAAATGACGCCGTTTAATCTTAACTACAAAGCAGTTTATTTTTAAAACAAACGTACAACTATTAAGATTAAATGATATTATTTCATTAAACATTTAGTTTTAAAACTAAAATGACGTTTTCATCTAATCCAACATAAAAAAAATATACAACAGATAAGAAGTAACTTATTAAAAAAAAAAAGAAAGATTAATATGATATAATCTTTTCAATTTTAGAAATAATTATGACAAAATTGAGATTTCGATAATTTTTTTCATACAAATAGTCAATCTAAAAGATTATTTTAGAGTTTAACTATGAAGAAATAGTTTACTTAAAATAATTTTAGGGTTTAATTATTTTATTGGTCTCTATAGTTTCGCGAAATTTTTAATTAGGTCCCTATACTTTTTTCCTTTTAATTAAGTCCCTGCACCAAATTTTTTTTCAATTGAGTCCCTACATTTTTTTTTCCTTTTATTTGAGTCCCTACACCAATTTTTTTTTTAATTGAGTCTCTTTATAATGAAGCCAATTACTACGGCTTAGTTTGGTAAATGTTTTATTTTTCAAAAGTAGCTTATAAAAGCTAACTTTTAAAAGATGGCTTTTTAAAAGTTGTAGCATTTATGTTTGATAAATCAAATTAAAAATTGCTTTTAATAATCACAAGCAACAATAATTGCATTTGGTAAAATAGCTTTTAAAATTTAAAAATACTATAATAGACATAAATGCAAGCATTAAATTTGAAAATTAGTTAACATATGAGGTTATATTAGACTTTTAAATTTTAAAAAGCACAAGCCAACTTTGAAAAGCTCTATCTTATGTGCTTTCAAAAGTACTCCGATCTTTTAAAAGCTGCAAGCACAAGCACATTATCTTTTTTATTTACCAAACACAAAACGAGGAGCTTGAGCTTTTAAAAAGCACAAACACCTCTTCGAAAAGCTTTACCAAACCAAGTCTATTAAGAGTGACCTAATTGAAAAAAAAAATGGTGCAGAGATCCAATTAAAGAGAAAAAAAGTATAGAGAACTAATTAAAAATTTTGTAAAACTATAGAGACCAACAGACTAATTAAACCTAATTTCAGCTAAAACTATTTTGTTTTCTTTTGGTATTGAGCGAACTATTTTTTTAATTAAAAATGTTATTTATATATTAAAATTAATTATTAAAATCAGTCACTAATATATTTATGTATAAATACATATGTAATTTAATTTATTTTTAATATATATTTATATTTTAACATATATTTTATACTAATAACTAATTTTGATGGCTGATTTTAATATATATATAATATTACTCTTTTTTAATACCCTTATATATATGTCGGTTTGCAATGGGTGCATGTACTTGATTAAAGGGGGTTGTATAGCTCAGCGGATATGGAGGTAGGGGACCTTAGCAAATAGACACAGAGTAAATACAAATGGGTGTAAATAAATTTGTTTAGCAAATTTGGACCCAAACAAATAGAGGGTATAATAAGACCTTGCATCGATAGTGATGACTTTTTTTGGCATATGCACTGCAAATAATTCCAGTACTCATCAGGGCCCCAACTCCATCCTAGCCTTCTAGCCTACCTAGCTACCTTGGTTGGTAGAATGATGTGATCTTTTGTTTCGTTTTTTTACACTTTTAACGAATTTTTGTGATTTTGTCCTTACAAAGATCTATATTTTTATTCTTTACATCAAATATTTTTATCATATATATAAAGATTGATTTTGCTAAAAATTATTAAAAGTATCTATAGGAGTAAATCACTTTTTTTAATTATTTTACATTTAATATTATTTTATTATCTTATTTTGATTTTTTTTTTAATTTTTTTTGTAAAAATCGATATAAATTGAACCAATTTAATATGTATTCATGTACATCATTTTAAGTTAAATTAATTTATCTTATTATATAAATTATTTTAAATTAAATTGATTTAGTAAGAAAATAATATTTTATTATAATTTGATTTATGTTAAACCAATTTATTAGAGACTTTATATTTGTAAAATTCGATTTTACTTAAATTAATTTACTAGGAGTTTCAACCTCTACATAAATTATTTTTAATAAGTAATATAGTTCGACAGTTTTCACGTAGAGAATGATGCAGTCGTAAAGAGACATAATCTATTATCTTTTAATAGTCTTAATACAACAAGTTGACTACATCACACAATAATTTTTTTACAATCAATATCCCATACGTAATTAGTCCAATTACAAGAACCATTCAAACCATAAAAAATATTTCATTCAACCATTAAATTTTAAAACTAATCTAATTTGCGACAAATACTAATTTAATTACAAATTCTAATTAAAAGTATATATCATCTATAGCAACTCTACACTAACATAAGACAAATACAATCTTATATATAAGAAATCTATACTAACCAATAACTTTGCACAACATATACCTCAAGTATGAAGGCTTTGGTAAATTATTCTAACATAAATTTATTATAAAAAATGTTGAGTGCCGTCCGATTTAGCGTCAGTTTTATCGACGTATTTATAGACAGTTTTTATGTGAAATTCGTCATATCAAATAGTTATCAGCGAATTTTTTATTCCAACGGTAATTTTGCTGGTAATAGTTGGAAGAAAAACGGAAAAAATAAGCGCGAAATGTATCGTGGGATTTACTAGCAAAAAAATCTGCCAGTAA
The DNA here is from genome assembly GCF_003086295.3 of Arachis hypogaea. Classification (NCBI taxonomy): domain Eukaryota; kingdom Viridiplantae; phylum Streptophyta; class Magnoliopsida; order Fabales; family Fabaceae; genus Arachis; species Arachis hypogaea. The sequence goes on along the minus strand of NC_092054.1, from coordinate 2,432,065 downwards.
ACCCATTTTAGTGGAATACTACGTTTTGGTGACCGCAATGCGTTACGGTCGAATTTATCCGCCGATAAATCCAAAAGTAACAAGCCTTAAAATTGAAAGCATGAACCCTCTTCTCCTGAAATCTCCGCTCTCTCTCTATCTAACCTCTCTTCTACCTCTCTCTCTAACCCTTTTCTCTTTCTGCCGCTCCGTCAGCTCTGTCGCCACCGGCCCCTCCTGTCGTCACATCTCTCTCTCTCTCTCTCTCTCTCTCTCTCTCTCTCTCTCTCTCTCTCTCTCTCTCTCTCTCTCTCTCTCTCTCTCTCTCTCTCTCTCTCTCTCTCCGCCGCCGCCGTCCAGCACCGCCATTGCATTTTTCTCTCATGAGTTATTCTTCCTCTTCGCTCCTCAGGTTCCATTGTCACTCTTTTTCTTCGTTTAAATTAATTTTGGACTTAGTTACATGTTGATTTAGAATTTTATTATTATATGCTAATTTAACATTTAAGGTTAAGTGAATTGTTAATTAAGGATTTAGTTATACGTTAATTCAACAATAATTTTACCAAAACAAATTTTAACACAAACAAACTAGACATAATTATCATATATTATTACTGGATTGATCTTAAAATTTTTGAAAATTTAGCTATTAAGAGTATATTTGATGTAAATAAAAAATTTCAAAAACAAATTTAAAACAAAATAAAATTTAAGAATATTTTTAAAAATTTTAACAAATTTTAGAAATAAAAAATATACTTTATCTTTATTTTTATATTTATCTCTATTAGGAACTTTTTTTTTCTATTTTTATTTGGTACCAATTTGTAGTCTGTGTGTGGGCCTGTGGCGCTTGGCAGGTCATATACTGTGCCTAGATGTAGCCCATTATGCATGAAGAAGAAGCCCACTTAAGGCCCAAAAGATGTTCCCTAAACACTACAAAACGCAAATACAGAATCTAACTGTCACGACTCGCGAATGTTGTTGAAATGCATCCACATGGCTCTTCTCTCTTCTTCTTCTTCTTCCGTGAACCTCCTTCTCTTCTCTCCTTCACTCACTCCTTCTATTCACCCACTCTCCACCATCGTCCTCCTCCGGCGACGCCGTTTCAGCTGCCGCGCCGCTTCCCCCGGCCCACCTCCAGCTCCCCGGACTGATCCTCCTCCCGGAAACGATTCCGGCATGCTTCGAGGTTTCATTTTTAATTGCCTGATTTTGCATCTTTCATGTTTTAGCTGGAATTTTATTGTTTGGAGTTATTTATATGAAGTTCGTGACCATGGTTCTATGTTCTATTACCATCTGAATTCTATGTTTATGTATATATTGTTCCGTATAATTGAAAAAAGAATTAGATAGTTTAGTAGTTGCTGTTTCTATCTTGTTTGGTGTTGGTTCCAATTGAGTGATATAAGATGAAAAAGTTTAAGGGAAGTTTATTAAGTATGATACACCATAAGGCCTAACACTTGTGGTAGCTCATTGAGATTTAGGCACATTTAGGGATTGTTAAGGGTTAGTTAGGAATTATGGAGATAAATAAGGAATTTTTATTATTATGATCAAGACATTGTGAGAAATTTATTGGTGAATTCAGAGTATGTTTTAGTAGAGTTAGCAACCGATTCGAAGAGGTTGTGTAGTTTAGGACCATAGGTTCATGAAATCAATTTGATATTTAAGGCACATATTTATTGTCTTTTAAGGAAAGAAAGTATAAGAAATTAAATGGAACTAACTCAACCTCAAGAGCTAGCTTAAAAGGTGAAGATTGCCTCACACTTGTAAAGGCCACCAGGTTTTCAATTTTAGACAATGTTAGACTTTATAGAAACGGTTGATGATATTCTGTCACCATTCAAGGCATTTGATGATTAACTGCTGTATTCATTAAGAACAACAAAACTTAGTCTTGTCTCATTACACCGCTAAGTGAGGTCAACTACGTAGATTTGGTGACACTATAGGATCCTATTATAAATTGCTATCATAGACTTTTAAGTAGTTCTTCCTTCTATCTTCTTTTGATTTAACATCAGTATTTGTATCTTTGTTTTCATGACTAAGGACATACATAGTATATACTTTGCATCATGAAGTCTTGTATGTTGAATTCTTGTATGAATGATAACTCACTGCTATGATGAATTGAGGTTTATTCGTTTTTAAGAAAGCAAGTAACGCAACAAGAAATTCCCTTAGCTGCACAATTTCTAATTAATTAAGATAGCCATTCATTCTGGTCTAAATAGTTATTCTGTATGCTTCCACAGTGAGAGGAGCTGATTGGGGTTATACATTTAATTCGTCTTAGTTTGAAGTATGATTATGCTGAATTATGTCTATATTTTGTGTCATTAGCATGTGAGCAAATTCTGTTATGTATACTTTGATTTTGCATTTGCAATTGTGCTTCTATGAGAAAGGTTTAGCTTTTGGTGTTGATAAATGTCTATGGTTTATTTGAGAAGCAGATCTTGCGGCATCTTTATCGAAAATTCAAGACAGAGCACAGATCTTCTTTGCTGTTCTTTTCTGGATGTCGCTATTCTTTTGGGCTTCTGCCTGGGATGGGAGAAACAGACCAAACAAGTGATCAATATCTAGAAGATTTAAAAAAAGAAATAGTAAGCATTTAATTTGTATAGATAGCATATCATAATCTAGGGGGACAATTTTTTACAGGAACAGTAAAACAAAACAAAAGGGAAAAAGAAAAAAAATTATAATTTGTGGAATGAATGTTCTGTTTCTCCATTAATTTTACGCTAAACACCATATCTGATTAATCACTCTGGTCTCATTTTCCTTCTTTATATATTCAATGTTTAAATGCTTTGGGTTAGTACTGAATCTTGAAGGAGCTTGTAGTCATATAGATAAGAGGTAACATAGGACTTAGTAGTTTGTTTCAAAAGTCTTTACATTTGAGATTTTTAACTTGTTTATGAACTAAAACCATTGGTAACCATAGTTTCATAACATTTCAAGTCTCACAAGTCAACTAAGCAGTTCCCATCGGCTCCCTTCTTGTGGAAAGTTTCGCTCTTTCTTGTGCGCATATTAATCACAAAGCACTTATTTTTGGAAAGAGTAATGATTAGAATTCCTAACTCATCTTTCTAATTATCCTTCTAATTCTTAAAAGGGTAAGAATTAGGAGACAACTTGGAAGGTAGTAAAATATTTATGTATTTTGCACTTGTTATAGTTATAGGGTCTATAGTACACATCTTTATATTTTTAGTTGTCAATAATAGTTGTTTATATTTAGGTCTATAGTACAATATTCCTAACTACTACTACTACTACTACTACTACTAATGGGTCTCCAGCCCAAGACCTAAGAGGAGGGAGTAGACTAAGTTGACTAACCAAACCGAGGCACTGAGCTACTCTCAGTATTACATATCATTGTTGTTTATGCTGGTATCTTGGTTCTCAAATAACTTTTTACTCTTGAAATTGTTTGTTTCCTCATGTCATGTCATGTCTTTATTAAACGAGAGTAGTGGATGAGAGAGTTGAAAATCAGAACTAATACTATAGAAAAGTTTTCATTATGATGCACATTGTGTAACTTGGTGCTTGGGCTTGGATCTAGGATTTGATAGCACTTATCAATACATTGCACACTTTTGTCTTAGTGGTGTGAATAATACCAATGAGATATAAACCAACAACGACTCAAATTAATCTGAGTGTCTTATCACCACAATACCATACTAATGTGTTGAAACTCTGGGACCACATAACAGCGTAAAAGCCGAAAATGGAGATCCCATTTAGAGATTCTTTATGCTAATAATCCAATATAAGATTGATAGATCAAATCACCCATGTTGTGGCATTAGTTACATAAATTATATTTTATTACATACTATTATATAATATAAAAACAATGGTTTGTTTTGTGAGGTTCAAATTTCGTGATTTACATATTATAACAACAATATACAATTAATTAGAACTTTTTTAAAAATAACCTAAGTTGTAAGAATTTTAGTATCTCTTACGAATGAGAAATCCGTATTTAATCATGAATTTACTATTTACTATTCTAAATAGGAACTTTTGTATATTTAGTTTGAAAATTTTAGATAGGTCCCTATAAAATGACCTTTTAAAAGTGAATAGAGTGTGACCAAGGTTGTTATAGAGTTATCCTATATCTCAAAAAGACGCAACTAGCCTTTATTGACAATACGATAATGTAAAATTTCTAACCTAAACTATCTACTAGGAAACTAGTCTTAATCAAAGCCTTCATTTTTTCCTTGGTAGGGATTAATTTGCGAAAGACGATGAAAGTTCACGTGAATGATGTGATGCACATTATAAAAAGTTAAGAACATCATATATCTCTCCCATTCTAGATAGTATTCAATAGAAGGTATTGGTACATTATTAGAAAACACTCATATATGACAACAAAATGTGCCCATGGTTCCCCTTAAGGTGTTGTCAATACATAGTTGGTTCAATTGGTGAGAGGCTAAGGCTAGATAGTGACTCAACTTGTGTCACTAGCAAGGACCAATTTGTGTCCGTTCAATTTTGCATTTGAAAGCAACACAAGAACGGCGTTGTGGGTCACCACCCTAATCTCATGCCATGCATCCTTCAAGCAAACGTGTCTCTCTGGCAGAGGTCATACTTTCCTACTTGTATTTATCATTTACTATTAGATTGAATGCGAATTTAATCTAAATGGGAATTTAGATAATGTTTCATAAAAAATCTTACAAAAAGGATAATATTTCATATCAACCAAAAACGAAGCAAATGCCCCAAAAAAAATGATGTTAACATCTTTTTTTTTTTGGAGTTATAATATTATTATCACTTTGTTTTAATCATATTTTATAATGCAAAGACTGAATTATTAAATATCACATAGGAAAAAAAAAAAAAAACTCTTTTTTCCAAGACTAGAGCTCTTAGGTCATGCTCTATATAAAGACTTAACACTCCTTCTTAAACTCTATTCTATATGTCCCGATATATGGGAGAGTTCTCTTCTACCACTCCCTCTCAATAACTTTGTTTTCAGTGTTTCTATTTCTTTTCATTCCACTTTTCTCTCACTTTTCAATTCTTAGCTGTCTCCTAAGGTGGTATTCTTCAACTTGCACCATTTCTTTGTCATCCATCATATCTTCCATCAATCTTGCTTGTATTATTACCTAAACAACTCCCTATTTTTTTTCATTGTCTCTTTGAATTGCAAACATGTTACTTAGAAGTTCTTCAGCACCAATTCTAAGTTCCTTGCTACCATACTCTATGGAGTCTTCCACCGACCCGGCCGAACTGGTTGTCCATCTTCCTAGGGCAACATCGGTTTTTTGTCTAAGCCAACACTTGGTGGAGACAGAACTCCATAGTAACACACCAAGTCCTAAGAAAAAATGTTCTGTCCCACCATCGCCGCGTAGTAAAGTTCTAAGAACTCAACATAGTACAAAGATCAAAGAAATAGACGAAGCAAAAGATCGGGAACAAAAGATGTGCATGGAAGCTAAATCTTCGGTTCAAGGATTGTTTTCGAGCTCCGGATTAGATAATAAGGTAGTCCTTAATCATGAAGGATGCGCCGGCGCCGGCGAGGGGAAGCAAGAGAGTCTTAAATTGCAAACTTTAGTGATGGATGGTGGTATGGGAAGTAATGGTAGTGGAAGAGTAGGCTATGGTGATGGAGGAGGATGGGAATTCTTTGAAGGAAATAATAGTAATAATGGTGGGGATAGAACTGATGCTTATTATCAACAAATGATTGAAGCTAACCCCAATGATTCTCTTCTGTTGGGAAATTATGCAAAGTTTTTGAAAGAGGTAATTTAATTAAAAGAAAAAACATATTAGTTTTAAACTTGGTATATGTAAAAGCTAAGACAGAGGAATTATTTGCATCATATCATGACTTATATAAAAGTTCATATTTTATATTTGTGTTTTTTACAAATAGGTTCGTGGAGATTACCCTAGAGCAAAGGAGTTTTTTGAAAGAGCAATTTTGGCTACTCCTGGTGATGGTCATATTTTATCACTCTATGCAGATTTAATTTGGCAAACAGAGAAGAATTCTGATCGTGCTGAAGCATATTTTCATCAAGCTATTAATACTTCTCCAGGAGATTGGTATGATATATATATAAATCAACATTGATTATTATAGTTTCTATTCTTTATTATTTGTTTCCTTTATAGAAGAGCATTATGTCTTGTTAGATTTAAACTATGTTATAATTAGTTAATTACTTCATATTCTAGCATACAAGAAAATTATAATATTTGGGAATAGTTTTGCTCAATTAGTTCAAACTTGTATTATATCCCAAAAGAAAAATGCTGTCCTTGTTTCTCTTTGGCAATAAAGCCAATTTATAAATCTTAATGTTCATTGGTAGTTATGTCATGGCTTCATATGCTAAGTTCCTCTGGGAGGCTGAAGACGATGACGACGACGGCCGGAATGAGTTGGACAACCATACACATTCACCGGATCTCTTTCAAGGAACTAAACATCACACTCATTTAACTGCTGCCTCATAACTATTGTTGGCTTAAAATTAATAGAGACGACTTTGTATTGCAAAATGTAAATAGCTTAGACCTTAATAAGAGAGAGTTGTTTAATTATTTTACATTTGAATTGTGAGATATATGTTAAATTAAAATAATAGCAATTCAAAGTGATGTATAATTCACTTGGTGTGTTCAGTTGATTCGAATAATGTGATTTATTTGAATATGTCATTTTTATTTGAATTTAATACAATTTTTCCATTCTAACATTGCAAAAGATCAGAGAAGTTTAATTTGCAGCCACCCCATGATGCATAAATTCATATATTCCAACAAGTGATAACAGATTTTAATTATAGTGATAAACCTATGGCCACTAATGTACGAAGGTCTTGAAAGTTCAACATGTTCTATATTCCGATAGACATTGTCTTTTTCGCCTTACAAACTTAGTGATAAGGTGATCATGATTTCGTGTTTTTAGTGTTTGTCACTTTCAAATTTGGTCTTGTCATAATTATTCTTTAGATACATCTTGTTTCAATAATGTAAGAACAAAATTGGCAACTTTTGATTATTCAATTGGAAACAACAACCGTTCATTCTTTTTTTGGTTGCCCACGGTATCCACCAGCCCGACAGGCCAAGGACTAATCCGTCGCGGATCGGAGCTCCATTTAAGGGTCTGCCGCTAACCAATGGGTTGCTGCATGCACAAGACGGGATTCGAACCCCCGACACTTACTTAAGTGAACGAGTGAGCTGACCACTCGACCAACCCAAGTTGGTTAACAATTGTTCATTCTAACTCTGTCTTTTATTTAAACAAGGATCTTTCCTCATTATGAAAAGTTTGTAAAATATTTTCTTCAACTTGCAACAAATTCTGTTATAAACATAGTCTCCAACTTAAAAGACACTTATTCTTTCTATATTTTCTCCTAAAAAATATGAAAAAAAAAAGGTAAAAACCACGCAAATTATTGAGCCACCATAGGCAAAAACTATTGACCAAATTAATGAGTCTCTGATTTTATAAACTCGTTACTCTTTTTTATTTTCTTTAATGTGAGACTAATTCTTTAAACTGTTCTCACTTACTACTTAATACAAACTAGACATATTGATTTGGTCTCCTATTATATATTATTTTATTCAACTAATTTAGATTACTTTTTATTCCACTCTGATATCTTTAATCTGTTCAATCTAACATAACCCTGAATACAAGTTAAATGAGTCCTACTTCATCAGTTAAGTACTTAAGTCTGATGATATTAATTGAGAAGTGGAAAATCAAGAAAGTTAGCTAGGTTCAATTTCAACTAACTGCAATTAATCACTACCACATATTACATATAGTAATATGATTGTTGACTTTTCCTAATAAGTTACCTTGATCCAATGAAGCTCGTTGACTTGTGCTAAGAAAATAATTAAATTGATAAACCGATAAAATAGAAAACAGAATTAAATTAGCTCAAGAATTAGAAAGACCGGCATAATAATAATGTTATCACCGGCCGGTTGTGTATGGTTATTAACCGTTACTTTTTGGGACAATCATAAATATAGTTAACAAAAGTATACTAATAATGTTATCACATTTATGTCAATTGACAAAGTCTCTCTTACTCTCTTTTAATTTGACAAACTTTGAAGGACATATTGGAACTGCCTTGTTGAATAAACGTACTACCCTATAGACTTTCTTTTGTTATCCTCTTTGAATATCTCTTGTCAGCAATTATTATAAATTTATAAGCTTAAGTATTTTTTAAAGTAAAAGACAATCACAATATAGATACTTCCTATAAAACAAAAAATATAACATGTATTTTAAGGCCAATTTTCAGATGAAGTAAAATAGTATTATTTCATGTAAGTATTTAGTTGAGTTAACATATTTATATGTCAAACACATTTACTGAACTTTGTTTCAAAAATAAAAAATGAAAACTACTTTTTTGGAAAGGAAGGTGGCAACGAGGCTGTCTAAAAATAATTGAGAATCATAGTATTCTGTAAGGAGAGTTGTTTATTATTTGGAGAGTTTTTTTTAACCTGAGACTCGCGACAAATAGATATTATATGTGAGATAGACTGTGTGAAAGCATTTATTATTGTCAATAATTTACAAGATTGCCCTGGTTTTATTGATCATTTGGTGTTCAAAATCCAATGAATGATGTCTTAAAAATGATATGCTGATCTCCAGTTGATCTTAAAAGATGCAAACACAGTAGCAGATATTATAACAAAGACTGCAATAAGAACCATTTCGTTGTCTTAGAAGGAGTTTGAGAGTAATATTCAGCGGGACTATCTTTATTAAGCAGTTTGTTGTTTGTTTTTTCTTTCTTAATTGTTGTTTGTTTTCTTTTTGGTCACCAAAAAAATATAATCGCATGCTGGCATGTATCTAACTTTTTTTCTATTTGTATATTAAAAACGGCCACTAAAATCAGCACTATGTATTTATTTGTGTATAAATATATATTTTTTTATTAGTAATTAATTTTAGTAGTTAATTTTAATATACACTTAATATAGTTGTAGATATAAATATGTGTAGAAAATAATTTTTCGCATCAATAATATATAATTCAAGCAAAACCCTACTTTTCTTAATTTAAAAGCATAGCTGTCAAAGCAAACCCTACGTTCATTATGAGTTGAAACACAACGTATTTCGAACACACACTTTAATATTATGGTCCATATAGTCAATGGACAAATATAAATTTCATGCACTCAATTTCCATTCACTTAATTATCATCACTTTGTTCTTCCCTATTTATAGCCACCAAAAGCTTCCAATATTAACAAATGCTCAATAAACCACAGCTTTAGCATTATTACACTCATCTCAACTCACTAGAATTTAGTATATATATAATTTGAAGATGAATAAAATTATGGGATCAAATAATAATAACGTAGTAATTTGTGCAGTTTTGGGTATGTTAGCTATTCTTCAATTCGCAGAAGGGCAGACACGTCATGTTGTTGGAGGCAGTGAAGGTTGGAAGATTCCATCAAATGATTCTGAATACCAAGATTGGGCAAATAACCAGAGATTTTCCCTCGGAGATATCTTAGGTAAGCAAGGTTAAAATTTAATTACTATATCATTAAATATATCATAGATAGATTATACTTATTTCCTATGAGATTTTATATGATGTTATTACATGCAAATTTCAACTATTTGTAAAACTACGTACACATTCTTTATATGATGTTGCTTGTATTTTTTAAAGTATTTATATATGTTGTGGTCATTTAAATTTTCAAAATTATTTTATTAAATATAAATTATTATTGCTTATATTTATTAAACGTAATTTTTAATTTGGTTTATCAGATATAAAAATTATAATTTTTAAGAATTATCTTTCAAAAATCAATTTTAATAATCTATTTTAAAAAATAAATATTTATCAAATCAATCTTAAAAGTCGATCCTAAGCTAACTATGAGAGATTTTATAGAGAAAACATGTGGAGTTGGAGAGGATTTTGTTCTCCTCATCTCAATCCTTGCAAAGAAAAAATTTTCCTCATAGTGAGAATTTTATTCTGCCTATTATTTGGCGTTAAAATTTTGTTGAATTTATTTTATATAATAAATTTTAAATATTTATAATTTATTATTTTTTATATTTTTAAATTAAATATTTATATATTTATAAATATCAGTAGAATAAATTATTAAATTAGTACTTAAAAAATTTTGATGCTAGTAAAAATAAATACAATTTAATATTTAATAAAAAACTAAGAAAATTTCTCTTATATCACCCAATACATTAATGAAAAGTTGAAAGCTAATTAAACTAGTCCAATCTTTTCTTCTTCAATTCCGCTACGTTATCAACAACATTTTTGTCAACTTCTTCCAACTCCTATTTATAACTGTGTTTAATGGAAATGTCTTTGTGAATGTCTTTGTGAATGTGTCTAATAAAAATGTATTTTTTATGGCTGTGTTTAATGGAAGTGTCTTTAACTCTTTATAAATATATTTTTTGGATGTATCTCTTTATATATGTGTTTAAAATATAATAATTAATTATTGTTAACAATAAATTGACAGATAATATGTTGGTACCTTATATTTTTCCTTTCTCCCTTCATCCTTAATTTAATTATTGTCTTCTATTAATTAATATCCGTATGGTTTTGTAGTGTTTGATTTCACTATGAACCAACATGATGTGGTTGAAGTGCCAAAAGATTCCTACGATATTTGCAGTCCAGAAAATGCAATCAACACAACAATGAATAGCCCTGCCAACTTCATCCTCAACAAGGAAGGTCAATTTTACTATATTTGCAGCTTTGGCACACATTGCATTCAAGGACAGAAGTTGTCCATTATTGTCCCTAGCTCCTCCTCTGGGGCTCCTTCTCCACAGCCGTCTCGGTCGCCGCCGGTGGTTACTACTGCTGCTACTTTCACTTTGATCTTCATCTTGGCATTTATGGGTTTTTAGGTATATATATCATGTAGCATGTTATAGAGTCAATTTTATGTGTTTGGGGAGTATGTATTATATGTGACCAAATAAATTAAACTATGATAGGTTTTGTAATTTTTGTGTTTTCATTTTTTGGGGTGGGGAGTTAGGGAGGTGTTTAAATTGTTTGATTGATGTATGGTTCATTTTGCATTCTATAATGTGTGTTGTAATCTTGAGGACTTATTTGATAGATTTAAAATCTAATTTCTTAGTAAAAATTGTTGAAGTTATAAAACATATATTTATATAAATACGAAAATGATACGATACGGAATAAGTAGATATACTAATTTTAATATTTTTTGTGATACATGGAGATATTAATATAAGGGATAAGTATTTTTTTCGTCTCCAAGGTCTGGGGTCAAAATCAAAATCGTTCCCGAACTTTTTTTTTATTAAAATCATCCTCAACGTTATAAAACGTTATAAAATCATCATTTTCTATTTTTTTAGACCAACTTACCCTTAAAAATTAAAAAAAAATTATTAAATTAAAACTCCACCCCCACCTACACCCATCAGCATTTCTTGGTCTCTCTCCTCTCCCCCACCCCACACAATTTCCCTTCCTCCTACACCCACCCCCAAACCCTCACTCCATCACCCCGCCGCCGCCGCTTTCCCGCGTCCATCCCGCCGCCGTCCCTGCTTTTCTGCTTTTGTTTTCTGCCTTCTGCTTCTTCTTCTTCTTTTTCTTCTTCTTCTTCGAACTGAATTTTTGATGAAATTTGTTGTTGATGAAATTTATTGTTGATGAAATCTGTTAATGATGATGATGACCATGAAGAAGGGATGAGGGAGTAAGGGGTGGGGAGGGTTACAATGAAGGAGGGTTACGGTAAGGGAGGGGGTGAGAGAGGGGGGGTTACGGTGAGGGAGTGAGGTGTTGGTGTTGGTGTTGGTGAGGAAGGTGAAGAGGAGAATGACGATGATGAGAGTATTTTAGTCTAAAAATTTGGAAAATGATGATTTTAAAGCGTTTTTGAACGTTGAGGATGATTTTAATAAAAAAAAAAGGTCAAGGACGAAAAAAGTATTTATCCCTTAATATAAAGTATTTTTTAGATAAATTATATTTTAATATTTTAATGTTATTAAAATGTAAATTAATATTTTAAGTGTTTTTAATTTTTAATTTTTTTAGATAAATTATATATTATTTTAAACTCATTCTAACTTTTAAATAGAGATGATAAAGTGGCTAGTTCTTCTATCCTACTAAAATCTGTCTAAAAAATGAGAGCCAAGTAAAACTGACTTAAAATGCTAGTCCACTATGTTTTATAGTAAGTTGGTGGGCTAACAAACTAGTTCCCTTAACTTTTTAAAAACAAAATTAGTAAATTTAATTAAAATTAATCTAAACAATAATAATTAAAAAATTAACTATAAATAAAAAATAATTAAATTATTATATAATTTTTTAAATTTTTTATTTTAATAAAATTATTTAAAATAATATTTAGAAATAAAATTATTTTTATTTTATGAAATAAATCACATAATTTAAATATATATATATATATAAAGTGTAAAATAAAATAAAATAAATAATAAAAAATTTAAAAAATATATTTAAAAAGCATATAATTATTAATTTTTATAATACTAATTATTCTTTTTATTAAAAAAATGAATTTAAAGTTGGATTCGGGTCTTAATGGATTCTTTTGGTTGGAGGAACTTAATGGGTTTAAAATTGCTTTCTTCGTCCGGGAAATTAGTCTATGCTTAAACTCTTGTGATTTTGAAACACTGCTTTGTCACTTTTAATCATGTGAAGTATTTCATTTAGTGTAATTAACTTGTAATGACTTTTATGTCTGAACTTGATTTACTTTTGGAGTATTTTATATGTTTGGAGAGCTAGAAATAATAGTATAAATAGAAAAGTACTTAGAAATAATAATTTGGCTATTAATTTTTTGTGTATTTATTTATATTTTATATATTATTTTATTATAATTTAATTATTTCATTTAAATTACAATTAAATTGATTGAATCAATAAATCGATTTAGTATTTAGATAGCATTTGTAAAAATAACAGAGACTGACTGAGAGACTAATAATAAAAGACTAAAATTAAAAAATTAAGACTAAAATAAATTTTAATATTATATTTAATGTAAAAATATAATTATGTTTATATCTCCTTATCGTATTTGTTTTAAAATAAAAATAAAAACTAAAATATTTAAAATTACAATAATACTCTAACTCTAACCCAAACAAAAGTTTATTTTTTTTTTTTTGTCAAACTCCAGCCCCTGTTTTTTTTTTTTTTTTTTTTTTAATCAAACTCCGGTCTTCATGGCCGCCAGCAGTGGTGTTGTTGCTGCCATGGTTGTGCCTCTGGGTCTGCATCACCACCGCCCGCGTCATTCACCTCGCCGCTGTCCCTTACGGAGCTCACGTCACTCCCACTTCTCTCCTTGCCGTCCGTCGCTCACCTCGCCGACTTGCCTCTCCGGTCTCCGGCCTCTGCTTACCTCGCAGTCCCTCACCTTCCTCCTCGTCGTCTCTCTCTGGAAAGCCCTCCTCTGCTCTGCTCGTGTCGAAGCTCTCTCTCTCTCTCTCTCTCTCTCTGCCGGCTTGCCGTCACCGTTGGCTCCTCTGCCTCGTCCCCGGCGCCGCTTGTCTTAGTTTGCCTCTGCTTCTTCCGTGCGTCTGCTTCCTCTGCTCGTGATTCCTGCTCGTTCCCGTTGCCGTGCTTATGCTTCTGCATTGTGCGTGAGTTCACTGACTTCACTATTCGCTGAGTTGTTTTTTTATTTATTTTTTTCAGTTTTTTATTCTATCAATTTTTTATACTGATTTTTTCAGTTTTTCAATTATAAATTTTGATGTGGGTTTAGATAATTGGTTTAATTTGATGTAATTAGTTATTATTGATTAGAATTAGATAATTGATTCATTGCTTGCCGCCTCAGTTTCAGTTCATTGTCATGAATCGATGAAATACAGGTTCAGCTCCGTTTTTTTTTTTTTAAATTGAATTCATTTTGTTGTATTTTTAGTTTCAAGATAGTCCTTTTTTTAATTTTCAGTGCTACCAATAATAGATTATATAGTCTGACTTGGGAAGTTCAAAGTGAAGCAAGTTATTGATGGAAAGCAAGAGTACCTATTTGGCAAAGCTACTTCAGTCGTGCATTGCCAGCAAAGCTCTATCATCCGGCAAGGTTCTCCATGCGATAATCCTCCGAGTGGGCCTTTTCTCCGACACTTTTCTCTCCAACAACCTCGTCCAATTGTACTCCAACTGTGGTGACATTGTCTCTGCACATCAAGTGTTTGCTAAAATGCCTCAAAGGAACATCTTCTCTTGGAACGCCATCTTGGCTGCCTACTGCAAAAACCGCAACTTGCAAGACGCGTGTTGTTTGTTCCTGGAAATGCCTGAAAGGAACACCATCTCGTTGAACACCATGATCAGTACAATGCTACGTGCTGGCTATGAACGACAAGCATTGGAGACCTATGATTTGATTATGCTACAAGGTGTTAAACCTTCCCATATAACTTTTACTACTGTTTTTAGTGCTTGTGGTGCTCTTTTGGATGCAGGATGCGGTAGGAAAAATCATGGGGTTGTGATCAAGCTTGGTCTTGACGGTAACATTTATGTAGTTAATGCCCTTTTGTCCATGTATGCTAAGTGTGGCCTTTCTGGGGATGTAATTCGTGTCTTTGATGACATTGATGAGCCTAATGAGGTTACCTTTACTACAATGATGGGTGGATTAGCACACATGAATCAAGTCAAGGAAGCTTTGGAGATGTTTAGGCTCATGCTGCAAAAGGGGGTTCATGTTGATTCTGTATCTTTGTCCAGTATATTGGGTGTGTGCGCAAAAGGAGGATTTGATGAAAGGGACATTGGTCTATGCAATCAGAGTCATGGAAAACAAGTGCACCTACTCTCAATTAAACTGGGATTGGAGGGAGACATCCATTTAAGCAACTCGAAGCTGGATATGTATTCGAAAATAGGGGACATGGATAGCGCTGAAAAAGTTTTCGCGAATATGAGTCGGCATAGTGTTGTTTCTTGGAATGTGATGATAGCTGGGTATGGCAACAAATGCAACAGTGAGAAAGCTGTGGAGTATCTCCAGAGAATGCAATGTTGTGGATATGAACCGGATGATGTTACTTATATCAATATGCTAGCAGCATGTGTCAAGTCGGGGGATGTTAAAACCGGGCGTGATATATTTGATAGCATGCCTTGCCCGAGTTTGAGTTCATGGAATGCTATACTCTCAGCCTATAGCCAGAATGCAGATCATGAAGAGGCACTAAAAATGTTTAGAAAAATGCAATTCCAATATCAGCTTCCTGATCGAACTACATTAGCAGTTATTCTTAGTTCATCTGCGGAACTTGGACTTCTTGAGGCTGGAAAACAGGTTCATGCAGCCTCTCAGAAGTTCGGGTTCTACAAGGATGAGTATGTTTCAAGTGGTCTTATCAATGTGTATTCAAAATGCGGGAAAATGGAGTCTTCAAAGAATGTATTTAATAAGCTGCCCAAAGTAGATGTTGTTTGTTGGAACTCAATGATAGCAGGGTTCTCAATAAATTCTCAGGACAATGAAGCTTTCTCTTTCTTTAAGCAGATGCGCCAATGCGGCTTCTATCCTTCAGAGTTTTCATTTACTACCATTGTGAGCTCTTGTGCAAAACTCTCTTCATTATCCCAGGGACGCCAGGTTCATGCTCAGATAATAAAAGATGGTTATGAAGATGACATATTTGTTGGCAGTTCTCTTATAGAAATGTATTGTAAATGTGGAAATGTGGATCAAGCCAGATACTTTTTCGATATAATGCCAAGTAAAAACACTGTTACCTGGAACGAAATGATACATGGTTATGCACATAATGGATATGGTGACGAGGCTGTTTCCCTTTACAAGGACATGATCACATCTGGTGAAAAACCCGATGATATTACTTTTGTTGCCGTCTTAACTGGTTGTAGCCACTCTGCATTGATTGACGAAGGAGTTGAGATATTCAATTCAATTCAGCAAAGATTTGGAGTGGTGCCAAAGTCAGATCATTACACTTGCATCATAGATTGCCTCGGCCGAGCAGGGCGATTCCAGGACGTAGAAGTGATCCTAGATACTATGCCATGCAAGGATGATCCAGTTGTTTGGGAAGTGGTGTTAAGCTCATGCCGCATTCACACTAACTTGAGCTTAGCAAAAAGAGCAGCGGAGGAACTCTTCCGGTTGGACCCTCTAAATTCGGCATCTTACGTGCTTCTAGCAAACATGTACTCTTCTTTGGGAAGATGGGAGGATGCAAGGGCTGTTAGGGATCTAATGAGTGATAATAGGGTCCGCAAGGATCCTGGTTATAGCTGGAGTGAGTACAAGAATGATATTCAGCACATTATGGAAAACAATCTATAGACTATAATCTTCCACCTGATTGGCAAGAAGTTCAATTAAGAAATATGATATCACTGTGATAGTTGTCACTCGACCTTTATGTTTAGAGCTATAGGTTGTTAATATAGTGTAAGTCAGGAGCTATTATATATAGTGCATGTTAGTAGCTTAGTTAAATTTATCAGGTGAAAGGCTCACCAAGTTCACTACTGTTAGTTAGTTAGAAAGGCTTTGTTCTACTACAGCTGAGGTGCATTGTAGAGAGTATATATATATATATATGTATGTAGACTCTTCTAATAACAGAGATTCACCATTTTATCCTATCAAGTTTCACAATTCTATCTCTCTCTCTGAAGTTCTCTCTCAAAGGTGTTGATGGTGTGGGCAACAGTACCTTCGAGAGAGAACTTCAGAGAAAAAGATAAAATTGTGAAACTTGATAGGATAAAATGGTGAATCTCTGTTATTAGAAGAGTCTACATACACACATATATATACTCTCTACAATGCACCTCAGCTGTAGTAGAACAAAGCCTTTTTAGCTAACTAACAGTAGTGAACTTGGTGAGCCTTTCACCTGATAAATTTAACTAAGCTACTAACATGCACTATATATAATAGCTCCTGACTTACACTATATTAACAACCTATAGCTCTAAACATAAAGGTCAAGTGACACCCTCCCTTAAGTTAGGAGCACATATGTTCAGCATTCCAAGTTTGTCTCATAGCCCACTGAACACAGTGGGTGCAAGTGCCTTAGTGAGCAGATCAGCCACTTGCTCATGAGTCGAAATCGGCAGTAAGTGAATCAGTCCTTCTTGAAGTTTATTTCTTACCACATGACAATCTATTTCTATGTGTTTTGTTCTCTCATGGAAAACAGGATTGGATGCAATGTATATAGCCGATTGACTATCACAAAAGATGTTAATAGCCTTGGAAAGAGGAACCTGCAAGTCTCTTAATATGTAACTAATTCACTGTGCTTCTCAAGTGGTACTTGCCAATGCTCGATACTCAGCCTCAGAGGATGAAGACGCCACTGTCAATTGCTTTTTGCTCTTCCACGATATGAGTGAGTTTTCCAGATAGAAGCAATAAGCCGAAATTGACTTCCTTGTGTCTGGGCATGCTGCCCAATCTGAATCTGAGAACCCAGTCAGATTGTAATCTACCTCTGAAGTGAAGAACAACCCTGCTGCCGGTGCTCCTTTCAGGTACCTGAGCACATGATGTGCTGCCTGCATATGTTGAGTGGTCGGACAGTCCAGAAATTGACCGAGTTTCCCCACTGCATGGCTGATATCTGGTCTGGTATTGGCTAAGTACAACAGCCTCCCAACTAGCTTTCTGTAGCCCGAGTGATCCTTCAATGGCTCTCCCTTTTCTCCGGACAGCTTCACTGTATAGTCTAAAGGTGTAGTCGCAGGCTTGCACTCTTCGAACCTTGTCTCCTTTAAAAGATCCATGAAAAATCAATGCCATCTCTATTCTCTACATTAGAAATCCTATATATACAGGTAAAGCTCACTCATTTTGTTGGCCTTGAAGTAGGAGGTGGCAGCACCTCACACCATAATTGGGTGGTTCATCACTCCATGAGTTCTTCGCACTGCAAATTCTTTAGAGAGTGAAATTGGGTGCGGGCATGTGGTTTGTGGTGCAGTTCTTTCCCAATTTGGTGGCTTCTTTTTCAATTGATGCGTACAAGCGGTGGGAGTGGAAGCAGTAAGCTTGCTTTGCAAGCTGCTTCTTGTCCTATTAATAGCAAAGTTCGTTTATGGGGTTGGTAACCATAGCGAACTGAAACATCCATAGAGACATTGATGGCAGCAGAGCGGCGCCTTTTCCATGGCGGAATGGGATTCAAAGGTATTCATGGCCCCCTTCTTCCATAATTGCTCCAACCACCTCCGCTTTGCTCCCCAATCTTAACAGTAGTGATTATATATACCGTTTGCTAATGTGATGTGTCTATTTATAAAAAATCGTCACGTAGATAATAACTTTTGGAGCGAAATTTCACCTGTTTTGATAGGATTCGTGGTAAATAGAGAGTAGTTGATGAAGGTTATATATAAACTCAAGATAATAAATGCTTCACTGTCCAAAACTAAATCATTTCCATGCTTATGTGGCTGCAACGGTACGCGCACCATAATAGATAACGAAATACATTGACAACTTCGTTTTGTTTTGCACTATCTAATGACAAAAGGACATACATGTTCACCGTTTGCTATCGTAGAGGACTTAATTGATACTTTTTTTTCCCTTTAAGGACTAATTAAGTCCAGGGTTGAAATTCTTATGGATCTAATTGTCACTTTACTCTATGAATAATATGTTGACAATGACTTGCTTTGGTTGTTTATTTGTATTTGTGATAGTTGTGTCATTTTATTTTAGTCTTTTGACAGAGATTTATGAACTTAAGCTTTTAGTTCTTTGTCCAAATTTAAGAGCTTAGTTTGTGCTCTCTGCTTTTGCTGTGAACATTATAACATCAGGAGTATCTTTCCATTTGGACTTTCCCTCATCTAGTTATAATTGGCATTATGGTTTGTGTTATTATGACCTGAAGTGTATGAATATAAAATTGATTGAATACAAAGCAAATTCCGAACACCCCTTTATGAGCCCTATATTTTGATGTGCATATCTATGTTTGTACTTTCCAACCTTTTATGATCCAATCTCCCAAATAAGTTTTGTTATGCTATTATTATTTACTTTGTAATGTATACCCCATGATTTAAAGGAATGATTTTTAAAAAATCAAGTGCAATGGATGTGGAACATAAGAGGAAAGCTAGATTGGTTGGAAAGCTATGATCATATATATGCTCATAAAGTGGGGTAATTTTTTTTCCTATGAAGCAGGAGCAGACAGCATCTTCATGACTTGGTTTGGCCATGAGAATTTCACAGACCATGGAATTGGGGTGACCGCTTCATTCTCTTGGTAATTTTTTTTGGGCATAAACGCGGATTTTCGGGTGTGCTTCTGAAGGCTTGTTCTGCAGCAACTTGAGTCAGTCATAAGTTGTTTGAATCTCTGAAGTTGTGGTGGCTTCTTTTTCAATGGATGATTGGATTTGGTGGAAATTTAGGAGTTGGAAGCAGTGGAGTGGATTGCTTGATTCAACCCTTCTTTGTTGCTGTTGAGACTAAAGTGGAAATTCTAATTTTCCATTTTGATAATTATTATGCTTTCAGTTCTTGATTATTGAATTTAACTAGGAAAGTAGATACAAGAGTTTAATTTATTGTTTATGTTTTCTGTTTTGCAGCAACTTCAGAAGATGAAACATACAAATTTTCAAGTTCATGTGTATGATGAGGTAAAAGGAACGGATTCATGGGATTTAAAGATCTGGGAAAAAGGGAACTAGTGACAACAATATTACTATGATATATGTATTTAAGTAGCTGGTTATCCGGCCACAATGTCATAGCTTGATTTTCATAGTTATCATAGTAATATTGTTGTCATAGTAATATTTTAAGATTGTTCTATAATTATTGTTTTCCCAGATAACACTTTAGACAACAAGCAAATAAATCTGGTCAGGGTGTTGTGTTTTTGCTAATTATGAATTATGAATTGGGTAAGGTATTTGTGGCTTTAGGACTTTTTGGTTTGGAATCAATGCAAGAGGGTACAACAAATGTTGTCTCAGCTTGGGAGTAAGGTGGGTGCACTACTATTTGCATGTTGGGAGTATTTACCTTAAATTTTGTTTTCTTTTCAGTGATTCAGATTTTAGTCCCTTGAGGCTCCTAGCGTTTAGGTTCAAGAAGGTTTTATCCATTACTAAGTAATTTTTTGTAAACTCATGTATTTTATCTCTATAATATTTATTTTCTCAAACCACCGTATTCTGTTGTTGCATGCTTTATAATCTATATCTATATATATGAAAAGAAAGAATACCATCATTCATGTTCACACAATTAATAGATTTGTTCAATGTACATACAAAAGTAGCATATGAAGTTTAAAAACGGCGGATATTGGATCCGATCCGATCGGATGATTTTAGTGTGGATTGAATCGAAATTTTGGTCATATTCAATTTGATTCGATCCAATTCACGTTCATCCCTAAACACAAGATCTAAATTCAATAGCATACTTAAATTGATATTTGGACACCAAAAAAAAAAATACTTAAATTCAAATTTCAAATATTTTTCCTTAATCCCATGCATATTACAGGTTAATACACTAGTGAGTGTGTGTGCGTAAAATATTTGTGTGCGTTTGCCTAAAAAATCAAATGTAAAATATTTGTGTGTGTCTATAAAATTTGTATTGGATTTATAGAAACTACTAGAGTTATTAACAGACATAACAACTAAAATGAATTATATATCTAATTATTCTTACCATCACCGTAATGTACCAACTATAGTCTTCAGTCTTTTCTTTGCTGGCTTGATATGATTTAAATATTTAATTTGATGCGTTGTGTGTTGTTTAAATATCTCTTTTCTGAACACTGAAATTTTAAGCATATGCGATACGTATATTTATATAAAGAAATATTTTATATTATATATATATATATACATAAGATACGTGCGGACTACCTTCTCTGTTCTCTCAAACGTTTTAATTAATAAATTGAAATAAAATGTGGAATAATAAATTGAACAATAATGTGCACATTTCCCTCGCGACCATTCTATACTCCGGATAGAAGTTTTCATTATAAATATTAAAGGAAAAGAATATCACCTGAAAAGTCCTCATTATAAATATTACCGAAAGAACATAAGCACATATATAAAGATTTTGTGTTTTCCTAGACAAAAAAAAGTTCAAGAACATATAATGCATGGGGAGAAAAATTAGTTACTAGTTACTATAATAAAATAAAAATAATGGCAATTTTTTTCATGTAGCAATTACTTTTTTTAATTTATTAAAATAATAAATTATTTTTCATCAATTCTTTTCAATATCAATAATGAACACAAGTAGTTACTAACTTACTAATATCTCCTCTCACAAGCTCCTTCATATATCATCCAAACTTATTGTACCTGGGGAGAAAAAGGAGATAAAAGAAGGGAGACAACAATTTTTTTTTTTTTTAACCAAAGATAGGAAACTCGAACCCGCAACCTCTTATTTGAGTATGGGGAGACTATGTCATTTGAGTTATAACTCATTGGCAGACAACAATTTATTTAACTGAAGCACAAATCGAATTCTAAATATACATTTATATTATCAGGATACCAATGAAAAAAACACAAAGTAAACTATATTAGTGATTTAATTGAAGTCACTTGAAATAAAGCCCCAATTTAGACATTGAAATTGTAATTGTCGTTCAATTTCATTCCTAACATTTAAAAAATAGTGATTGAATCTCTGAAGTTGTATTTCATCAGTCCCTGAAATCATAAATAATTCAAATTAGTCTATGAAAAATAATTATTAACTCAAATTAGTTTATAAGACCTATCACATTACATCAAAAATTCAAAATTGTAGTTCTTAAGAATGAAAGTTTGGTTTTGCTAATTAAAGTTATTTATGATAGAACGTTTTATTTTTTTTATACAATAAATGGGAACACCAATAATTGCTTTAAAAACGTATAATTTTTAGCTTTCGAACAAAATTTTTTTTATATTTAACACCTGAAGCACAACAATACAATTTAACTAAACCCATAAAAGATGG
This sequence comes from Arachis hypogaea, assembly GCF_003086295.3. Classification (NCBI taxonomy): domain Eukaryota; kingdom Viridiplantae; phylum Streptophyta; class Magnoliopsida; order Fabales; family Fabaceae; genus Arachis; species Arachis hypogaea. Next base: position 2,409,906 of record NC_092054.1, on the reverse strand, counting down.
TTTAAATCAATTCTTATCATGGTAAAGATTTTTAATGCAATTCTAAAATTAAGTGGTGACATAGATAACTTCACATATAAAAAGGATCACATATCACTATCTAAATGGAAATAGATTAACATCTAATATGTTGTATATATTCTTAAAACTTGAATCCAAGACTATTTTTTAGAAAATATTGAAATATTCATGCTTTTGACTAAAAAAATTGATACAAGTATATTTCATCTTTATTTCCTTTTCACATAAAATTTAAATTTACAAGATGGCAAAGGTGGAACTCATTAAAAGGTACACCTCAAAAAAAGATTAGTCAATTACATCAAACACAAATATTTCTTTTTTTAAAGAAAAGGAGAGAAAATGCAAATTCTTAATCTTCTGTAGTAGGGTGCACCGGAGACTCCGTGGTTCCACTTTCAAAGTAATTCTCACCGTTGATCTGATCAAGGACCAAGACCAATCCCATGGCAAGTGCACCATCAAATCCAGGCTTCACGTAAAGCGAGAAGACTTCTTTCCCAAGCATTACACTTGTGGTGGAGTCCACCTTTCGACGAATCTCAGCCATTAATTTCTTCGCTGCGTTATAGATCTTGCAACAACGCTGCGAAAAGCACCCTTCGATGTGATACTCCACACCGGGCTTATCGTATACCTCCACTATAACACTCGCTCGTGACCGTCCGATTAAAGATGTTCTCTTCATACTGAACAATGCTTTATCACCGTCGATTCTTTCTCCTTTGAAACCTTCCCACCGTTGATGAAGACTCGGCCTCTGTATCACAAATAGAAACTCAGTGAGTCGACTCGAATAAATGAATAAATATCCTATTTTATTGGAACAAGTAAAGGGTACTACAAATTTAACTTGATAACATCAGCTAAATTTTTTATTGTAAAATTATTCTTTTAATTTTTATTTTTTACAGTATTTAAGATTACAATTCAGCATTTTAAATTTAGTATTTAAAATGTAAAATTTAAAAATTTAAGATAAAAAGTAATTTCAAAGAATTCAATAATCTTAATAGAAAAAATTATTTAATTAAACTCATTTTATTGTAAAAAATATTTTACATTGGTTTGATCCTTTACCATGCATGTAAATAATATAATATACTAAAATAGTTATTTAAATAATTATTCTTTTGATATAATAATACATAAATAGATATATGAATTGACAATGGACCAAAAAAAGTGATAATGCATCAAATTCTTTTATTATAAAGCAAACGGAAAATTAAAATGATTTAGATATTTTATGTTGTCTAGTAAGTAGTAACACATGAACTGATGAACCTGACTCGCTAACTCGATCGAACTCACTGAGCTGACTCACTCACTCGGGATCAGAATGGAAGAAGAAACAGAAAACAAAAAGTAAATTAAGAAGAAAAGAAACTGATGATGAATAACGTACCTTTCGTTTTACGGTGAGAAGACATCGACCTTGTGGATCCATGAGGACGAGCTCATCCTTGTCACGTGCATCGGGACCGTAAGAGTCAACTCGGAAAACGAGTTGGCCCTTGCAATCGTAGACGGTGAAGCCATCGCCAGCAAAGAACCGTGAAGTTTTCAGCACCGTCAGATTCCTCTCTTCTCCTGAAACGTACTCTTCTTGCACAACAAACTCTTCCTTCATAATATTAATAATAATATTATTTAATAATAATAATAATAATAATAATTCTCTTTTCTATGAGAACCGGTGATAATTCAAATGAGCGATGAAGAAATGAGTAAGTTATTGAGAGGAGTGCATATATATATATAGTATATGGTTTGTGAGAGAAAAAGAAAGGGAATTAACACTTTAATGTGTTACTCGGAGAATTTGATAAGCCTTTTATATTTGGCATGTGCTGTAAAGTGGGAGGTATTGGTTTCTCATTAGAAATATGGAATATATAAAAGGTTATCATGTATAAACCTTGAAAAAAAAAAGATATTAAAAAAAAGGTGAAAATTCAGGTGCAGTTGATTTCACGTGAAGTTGATAAATTATTAGATAAAAATTTAGTTAAATCAGTCAAATCATCTAACAAACTCTCAGCTATCAACTTCACGTGAAGTCAACTGCACATGAGTTTTCACTTTAAGAAAAAGGTGTTTATAATGTTTGTGACTCCTGATTATGTGTGTGCTCTTACTATCTTCACTATTTTCCCTTTTTTTTTTTTAAATAATGAATATTATTGCAAAAGGTGGGGTTTGCGTGTGTGCCCTACAGATATGGATGCTTGGATTGATATTGATACTCTAGTGTATACTTATGTGGAACTTTTTTGACAAATTGAAAAGGAAAATTTTTCATTTTAATCAACGGATTTCTCAAAGTTATTATTTTACTATAATATATTTTATAGAATAATTTTTTATCATTCACTGACACTACTATGTATTCTTTATCATCAAAGCCGGTATTAATAATTTATCCAAAAAATTATTTAATAAAATTTCAGTTTAAATTTTTTTATATATGTGTATAAGTACACTCAAGTTAATTTGTAATATTTTTTATTTATTGTTTTACTATATTACAAGATTTCCAAGCGGCATGAAGGTACTACTACTAATGATGAAAATCTACACGAATTTTTATGGAGAATTTAATTTTAACGTACTTTTATATATAAAATAATTTTATATACATATTTAATTATATAATGTTATATTATTAAAATTAAATTATATATATATATATATATATATATATATATATAAACACAACCGATAGAGACAGGGTTTAGTTAATGGTTAGTTGTTACTTACTCATCAGTCACCCCTTTGATTCTTCAATATAGATTGGTTGCCTTTTAACTTGGCTGTTAACTTAATAATGAATATTAAATAGTTTGGTTTTGGCTTTTGACTAACCTTGTGCGGTTTCTGGACACTCCAGGTGTTTTGGAGAAAGAACAGCTGGTTAGGGAAATAGATGTTTTTCTTTTTCATTATTTTTTTAGAATTCCTTCTTAGTTAAATAATTTGTTATAAAATTATTTATTCAAAAATTTTAAATTAATAATAAGATATTATGACTCTTCAAATAAAAAATTTCTTTTACTCCTGAAATGTAATTTATGCATAAGGTAAAAAGGATAATCTTTTTTTTTTAGTTTGTCCGATAAGAAATTTCTTAACAATAATCAAATTCTAAATATTAAAGTTGTTATTTTATTATTAATAATGATCGGATTTTTAATTTTAGATTTTTTATTATAACATTTTTAATATTATATTATAAAATATATTATTCTAAAATTTAAACTAATTAAAATAATTATGGATAATTATATTTTTAATATTTTTTAAATTTTTAATTGATTAAAATTTTATAGAAAATTATTAATCTATTATATATTATTAAAATTATATTTCTTTAATTAATAGCATAATTGACGTAGTATGTTCTTAAAAGTATTTCTTAATTTATTTTATTTGATTTATTTAAATATGTTAATTAATTAATAAATTATTTAATTTAATTAATTTAAATATATATTATTTGAGTCAATTTATTATCACACTAATATTTGATTTATTGTTTACAAATTTTTTTATTTTTTTCTTTGATTTATTGTCTAATATCTATATTTCCACTATAATTATAAGATCGTGAATATTTTTCTTCAATTTATTAGAAGAACATAATTTCATTTTTTCATTTTTTATTTTATTTATTTCTGTATTTTATAACTTATTTATGGTAAAAAATCATATATGTTAAAAGAAAATTTTATTTTTTTATTAATTACTTTTAATTTTTATTTGGTAATACTTTTTTTTCTCTTATGATGCATTATTTTTATTCTTTGATTTTTTTTCATAAACTATAAAACTATTATTTTTTATTGTACTCATTCTCTTCTATTATTTTACAAGAGTTAAGACAATATATTATACAATCATCTTATCTTGAGCAGTTTTGGTAGGTGTTTAAACTAACCAAAAAAAAATATTGAACTATTTTTAGATACAAATACAGCTATTTTAATTTAAAAATAGACAAAATATAATGATAAATTTTAACACATATTACTTTAATTTTAAGAATAAATATGATACTAAAATATAAAATCGTTCTAGATTGATTAAAAAAATAGTTCTCTATGATAATTTTTTTGCTATGATAATAAAAAAGATAATTCATGGACAAATTTTATCTAGTGTTAGATTGTATTTGCTCAAATCAATTTTAACATAAAAGTAAAAAAAATTTAAATTTTTATTCATAAATTATGAAAAAAATTTACAAATTCAACCACTAAGTTATTTAAAGAGAAATCTTTAAAAAGATATAATTCTAATATAAATATTTTAATTTAATTACAAACTATATATTATTATTAATAAGTAATTATTATTTCATCACACATTAATTTCATTATTTTTAATATTAAAAATAATTAAATTTTAAATTTAATTAAATTTATAAATTTTTTATAATAAAAAATGTTATGTGTGTTTTTATTTTAAAAAATAAATATTTTTTTTTTGTATATTATTCTGTACATAATACCAATACACATATACTAGTTAATAAAAAGAAGTTATTCAACCATGCCATCTGATTATTATCTCCCCACCCTAACAAAAAAGAAAAAAGCCAAAAGAGAAAAGACAATTTCACATAAGTCAACTCTTGCCTTTATTGTTGTTCATAAGTCAACTCTTGTTGAAAATATCAATCTACTTCTACACCGATTTAACAAAAAAAAAAAAAAAAAACTTTTAATTTGTCAACATGTAGCTAGATGTCTTTGAAGATAAAAGTTTGCGAAGATCTTTTCAATAATGTATAAAAGCCATGTTTATATATATACCTTGAAGGAGAAAATAACCATATTTTATTATTTAATCATAACTGTTAAAGCTAAACTAAATTTACAGAATTAAGTTAGTCAGGCTTTGGGACCCACAATAGAAAAATATGAAATTAGATAAGCAATTTAGATGAAGTTTGGTTTACAACCCAAAATATTTTCCTAACTTCTCCAAAACTTGAAATATATATAACTACCATTACTAAAATTAGAAGATCTTCACTATCCAAATTAAATGATAGGGACATGTAAATAACTTAAGAGTTCAGATCCAACTTTTTTCAAGCAGAAAACGAGTTAAATCCTAAAATATTTTTTGAAATTGGCTACATGCATTAAAGTAATATCTAAAATTTCGCATTTTGTAACAGTTGTCTCGTAAAAAAGGTTAACCTAATAACCTATAATAAAGTTTTTGACTCTCTTATTTATTTATTTTTAATTAGGTAGGCATCCTATAAGAGAAGGCTAAATTTTTTTGTTATGGAAGTAAAAGTGGTGATATACATTAACATTGTAATTTTTGGTATTTTTTAAAACTGTGGAAGTACACACATCCCTGGGTTCGATTTCTGTACTTAAAATTTTTTTATTTTTTATTTTTAACACAAATCGGACGGTCCGATTTGTGTACCTCTTAGAAATCGAACGGTCCGATTTCTGTACCTCTACAAATCGGACGGTTCGATTTGTGTACCTCTAGAAATCGGATGGTACGATTTCTGTACCTGTAATAAATCGGACGGTCCGATTTCTGTTTCTCTAGTTAAACAATTCCACATTTGAGTATAACACCCCAACAATCCACATTTAAGAAAAAACACCACTACCACTCCAATATTAAAAATAAAAAGTTCACAAGAGAACACATTTTAAGTTATAGGCTTGGAAAAAATTACGTTATATGTATGAATAGCTTTTTATAAAGTTATAACTTTAGGTTATCACATGGATCCTAAAAATATTTGGCACTCTTTATGCGAACGGAATATATATAGAGGTCGGTTAAGGAAAAACTAAGAAAAAGGCTGCCTTGAGAATTAAGGAAATTCAGAAAAGCAAGCAAGTCCCAAAGAAAAGGTTTTTCTCCACAAGAGATCAAAGAGTCAAATGAACCACGAAAAGCATGCGCGCGTAAGGTAACTCAAAACCCTTATCCAAAAAGGGCATTTATTTAACGATAAATTAAACCCCTATTAAAAAAGGGGCATTACTGTTTCGTTTACGGCCTCAAAAGGCCAAAAAATTGTTCAAAACACCAAATATAAAGAGTTTAAGAAAGAGGGGCCCACAAGCCGGGCCCCGATAGCCAAAAATCACTTTTTTAGATCACCAGCAAGGTCAGGGGGAACGCCAGGAGCAGGAGTTGAAGAGGAAATCGGAGGAACGGTAGAAGAACTCGGAGCGTCCTTAGAGCGAGGAGGGGACTCTACGATCCTCTGCCCCCGAGTCTTTAAATCAGACTCAGATTCCACTATGGGGGCAGGAGGATCCACGATGGCACCATCAATAACAACCTTATCAGGGTCCAAAGGAGAAAGGTCCAAGTCAGGAGCAATAACCCCGACCTGTTCCTTGAAAATCCTCCAGGCCTCATCAGCACCATCCGCAATAGAATCCTCCAACTCGGTGTAGGCCTTCCGAGCGTTCAGTAAGTCGTTCTTTACAGACACAAGATCAGCAAATAAACTATTGTAGCTGGCTTGCGCTGCCTTCCTCAACTCCACCTCCATGTTGCATTGGGCTTGCAATTTCTGCCCCTTCTCTCGGAGGCTATTCCTCTCCCCCTCCAGTTTGGCGACTTTCCCCTCCAACTCCTTCTCATGCTCCTGATATATACGAAGCTTGCCCTCCAGCTCCTCGACCCTCGAGGTCGTCCCTAAAGAGCTGATGGGAGTCTTCTCAAATATATCCAAGAGTTTGCCACAAACCCCCGCCGTCTTGAGACTCTCCTCAACCACAGTAGTGAGGTAATGCCGAACAGAAACATCATCCATACTCATACGAGCATGAGGATAGATGTTCTTTCGGACGAACGCAAGAGCGTCCGCCTCACCAGAAGCGCCAGACTCTAAGGTCTTGCGCTTCTTTGGCTCTGGTTCGGGAGTAGGTCGGACGGAAGGGGGTGGCAGAGAGGAAGCAGAGGAAGAAATTACAATAGGCTGAGAAGGAGTCCCAACGTTCCGAGGAGGAGGAGGAGGAGAGACAACCATCCTAACACCTCCAGACCTAGCTCGAGACTTTGCCTTGGCTTCCTGAACCCTCTGGTAAGACTCTTGAGCGTTTTTCTTTGCCATCTCTACAAAAAACAAATTGGTAGCCAAAATCAGACAAAGTCGGTAAAAGAAATTACAAGTCGGAAACAAGCAAGAAACACAAAAAGCTACCTAATTGTGACTGGACAAAGGTCGGCGACCCCTGGAGAAATTTTTTAGTATCCAAGTATGGGGCCCTCCCCCACGCTTCTCGGAGGAACCCCACAATGGCTGCTTCTACCTCAGTTAAGTCATCCAGACCATATTTCTCGCAAGGGGAGGCCTCCAGCCAATATAAAGGAAATCGGGGAGAAGAATGATCATCCAGGAAAAAGGGGTGGTGACCCTCTACAGCTTGCACTTTGAAAAAGTAGTTCTTGAAGTCATGAAAGGACTCGTCAAAAAGGGTAAAAAGTCTCCGACCTTGTATGGCTCGGAACGACACCCACTGTTGTTTATTGTTTAGCCCACTGAAGGGTTTTGTCATATGGAAAAGATGGAAGAAAATCTTTAAAGAAGTCGGGAACTCTAAAGCCTGGCTGACAAATTGATAAATTTTCAAAAAACCCCAAGAGTTGGGGTGAAGCTGGGTGGGAGCGACTCGACAGTGACGCAAAACAGATATCTCAAAATTCGAAAAAGGAAGAAAAATACCCAAACGGGTGATCATGCACTCATACATAAAGAAAAAATGAGGGGCCGCCTCATCGACTCTTCCAAAACAAACCCGGTCTTCAGGACCCGGGACTACCAATTCGTATTTTGGTTCGTCATCCTCAGAAGTACAAATTCTGTGATGAGTGCGAAGGTTGGTAATGAACTCAGAATCGACTGAGGGCTCCTCCCCTAAGACCGTGACATCGACCCAGTGAGAGAGAGCATCTACAGAAGCCATTTCTTTTTATAAAAAAGGGGGGTAACAAACCTACAAGGGGAAAAGAAATGTCACCAACACGGTCTCTAAAGGGAGGAGGATGCGAAACTAAAGTCTACAAATCAAATTTATCTACAAAGGCATATTAAAGAACTAACCTTTATCCGGAAATAAGGGTTGGAAGCAAAAAGCCTTCGAAGACGCAAGAACGCAGCACGAACGAAGGCAAGGAAAATTTGAAAGATCGCAGAAACGAAACAACGAAAGAGGGGGAAAATATTTATAAGAATGTTAGGGGCATAACGGTAAAATCGGGGCAATCATTAATGAAGATGCACCGTTACCAAGGCTATTAAATCCCTACGCACACCCCTAACGGACACGACGCTTGATTGGACGTAACTGTCAGAACCAAAAGGTCACGAAAAATCACGTCGGTTCTCAAACCATCACGTCGGTCCCCTCACAAATCGGCTACGACCCCGAGTTGAATACTCGAACCCAACTCTTAAAAATAAATTGGGCTCGAGTAGGGGCACTGTTCATACCCTGGCCCAATAAATAGGGCCCAGGATCCAAGCAAAGAAGCCCAACCCAAAGGGGTTGGCCCTCCCCCAGTACCGGCCTTCATCCCCAGAAGTCGGTACTGAACACGACCTACTCCAAAGAAGTCGGATACGAGGGTTAGCTGGCAGATAACACTCATTCGAATGAGTAACCGCCCCTAGAAACTCTCTAACCACTTCATAGAGCCATATCTTAACCTCCCTAAGATATGGGAACGGTTATCCACCTAAAAAGGTGGCACTACTTCAGCGGTGGTTATTGGTTCACCACTATAAATACCCTGACATCCCTCAGGTATCACTAAGTCCCAATACATTCTCAACTTGCTCACACTCTTGCTAACTTAGGCATTGGAGTGTCATTGCAGGTACCACCCCCCATTCTTCCACACGCACAAGTCGGACGGAGGAACACCGAGTTTCATGTGCCTTCGATAGCCGCCTCCCTCACGTGTTTGGGCCAACCAACGCCATCCGGCCCACATATCTTTGGTTACCCACCGTAACAATATTATTCTAAAATTTAAACTAATTTAAAAAATTATAAATAATTATATTTCTAATATTTTTTAAATTTCTCATTGATTAAAATTATATTTCTTCAATTAATAGCATAATTGACGTAGCATGTTCTTAAATGTATTTTTTAATTTATTTTATTTGATTTATTTAAATATGTTAATTAATTAATTAATTAATTAATTAATTAATTAATTTAAATATATATTATTTTATTCAATTTATTATCATGTTAATATTTGAGTTGTTGTTTACTAATTTTTTTTCTTTGATTTTAAATATTTTAATTTTAAATTTTAGATTTTTATTTATTATTTATATTTCTTTTTTATTTTAATATCAAATATAATATTTTTATTAATATTTTTTTTGTAATTTATTGTCTAATATCTATTTTTCCCCCCATTAATTATATGATTGTGAATATTTTTGTTCAGTTTATTAAAAGAACACAATTTTATTCTTTCAATTTTTATTTTACTTATTTTTATATTGTATAACTTATTTACGGTAAAAAATTATATATGTTAGAAGAGAGTTTTATTTTTTTTTATTAATTGCTCTTCTATTTGGTAATATTTTTTTCTCTTATGATGCATTATTTTTACTCTTTAATTTTTTTTTATAAATTATAAAATATTATTATTTTTATTGTACTCATTTTCTTTTATCGTTTCACAAGAGTTAAGATAAGATATTATACATTTATCTTATCTTTATCAGTTTTAATAGGTATTTAAACTAACAAAAAAATATTAAACTATTTTTAAATACAAATACAGTTATTTTAATTCAAGAATAGATAAAATATATTGATAAATTTTAGTAGGTAACAATATTGATCATATTATTTTAATTTCAAGAATGAATATGATACTAAAATATAAAATCGTTCTAGATAAATTTATAAATTTTTTATAAGAAAAATTACTATGTGTGTTTTTATTTAAAAAAATTATATATTTTTGTATATTATTCTGTACATAATACCAATACACATATACTAGTTAATAAAAGGATTAATTACTCTATTGGTCTCTATAGTTTCACCAAATTTTTAATTAGGTCTCTATATTTTTTTTCCTTTAATTGGGTCCTTATACTACTTTAATTTTGTAATTAAATCCTTCATAGTATAAAAAATATTAGAATTAACTGAATATTTATTCGCAAATTGAAGGTATTTATAAATGATAAAAATATTATGTTAATTTTAACATTTTTAACATGAAAAGAACGTAATTACAAAATTAAAAGTAATATAAAAACTCAATTAATATATATATAATTAAAAATTTGATAAAACTATAGAAATCAATACAGTAATTAAATCTTAATAAAAAGGAGTTATTCAACCATGCCATGTGATTATTATTATCTCCCCACCCTAACAAATAAGAAAAAAGCCAAAAGAGAAAAGACAATTTCACATAAGTCAACTCTTGCCTTTATTGTTGTTCATAAGTCAACTCTTGTTGAAAATATCAATCTACTTCTACACCGATTTAACAAAAAAAAACTTTTAATTTGTCAACATGTAGCTAGATGTCTTTGAAGATAAAAGTTTGTGAAGATCTTTACAATAATGTATAAAAGCCATGTTTATATATATACCTTGAAGGAGAAAATAACCATATTTTATTATTTAATCATAACTGTTTACGCTAAACAAAATTTACAGAATAAAGTTAGTCAGGCTTTGGGACCCACAATAGAAAAATATGAAATTAGATAAGCAATTTAGATGAAGTTTGGTTTACAACCCAAAATATTTTCCTAACTTCTCCAAAACTTGAAATATATATAACTACCATTACTAAAATTAGAAGATCTTCACTATCCAAATTAAATGATAGGGACATGTAAATAACTTAAGAGTTCAGATCCAATTTTTTTCAAGCCGAAAACGAGTTAAATCCTAAAATATTTTTTGAAATTGGCTACATGCATCGCATTTTGTAACAGTTGTCTTATAAAAAAGGTTAACTTATAATGAAGTTTTTGACTTTATTTATTTATTTTTAGAATTTTACTAAGAAGACAATGAGATATTTATACAATATATACAATAGGCTGTTTGTTTGCTCCAATTTAAATTAAAAATGCAAATTAACTCTCATGCATTTACCTTAATCCCAAATGACCTATTCAGTTTTGTATTATTGACCACCAATTTACCCCTAATTCAAATTTATCCATCATTAACCCTTCTGCACCCACACCGTTTCCCTAGTCCCCTGAATCCACCCCCGGTTCGCTCCACAAACCCCCCCCCCCCATCCCCACCCCGACGTGTGTGCTGCAAGCTGCATCCCATCGCTGTGAACCGGCGCGACCTAGCGCGTCCCTCAGCCCCGACCCGAACTGCAGTGCCCAGCTTTCGCGCGCCTACTCCTGTCGCGGGAAGGAACTGCTTCGCACCTGAAGTGGCTGAACATCTGTAACATCCCAACTTTTTTTTTTCAAATCATATAGTTATTAAAAAAATGACTTGATTCAAAAAGTTGGGATGTTACAACATCCGACCTTTGCAGCACCGCGTGAACTGGAACAGTGATCGTCGTCACGCAAACTGCAGAACCGAACCTCCTCGGTCGCGTCGTCTCAATTTATGGGTGGAGTTCCAAAACCAACCATCCACGCGTACAGTAATCGTGAACATTCAGCTATAGTAGATAAGAATATCCGACATTTGTGCGTAAAGATAATCATGTAAGCAATAAGTAGTATCATATACGCAGAATGACCATCTATTTTGTTTAATAAATTAACCAATACATACTGAAATGAACATCCGGTTATGGTCCTGGTTAGAGTTGCTGCGATGGTTGCTGTGGTGCAACAAGAATAACGCACACGATCGTAATGTAACGGTGGTGGCCGGGTGGCCTTTGCGCACGGCGGTGAGAAAGGTGCTGGTTGGAGTCACTGTAATGGTGCGGTACGGCGAGAACAACGCACACTATCGGAAGGTAATGATGGTGGATGACCTCTGCACACGGCGGAGAGAACCGAAAAGAAAGAGAGAGAGAGAGTAAGATCGTACAAAAAGAGTTTGTGTGTTGGTATAATTGATTGCAATTCTAATTTGTTTCAAATTTAAAATTAATTAATTGACTATAATTTAATTTTAATTATAATTTAACTTCCATTGTACATATTATACAATACATACATTAATTTCTCATACCTTCTCTTATTTTTAATTAGATAGGCATCCTACAAGAGAACACATTTTAAGTTATAGGCTTGGAAAAAATTACGTTATATATATGAATAGTCTTTATAAAGTTATAACTTTACGTTATCACATGGATCCTAAAAATATTTGGCACTCTTTATGCGAACGGAATATATATAGAGGTCGGTTAAGACTTAAGAGGATATGATTTATGGTGGTTGTTTGGTTTACTGCCATTCCTAGCAAGCCAAACCTATAATTATGAGACAATAAAAAGTAAAATAAATGTACAATAATCTTTGTGTTTGGTTTTCATTTTACTTTTCCAAAATTACTTGTGAATTTGGTTGGCCTTGTTTGGTCACCTAAAGTTGATAGTTACATACTCTTTTATGGATTCTTTAAAATTTAAATTTTACTTTAAAGAATAAAGTGTGATCTTTTATCTTTGAATTTGGATTTCTCCCTCATTTTCTGGAAAGTAAATTTTTGTTTGGCCATTATATGAATAGAGAGAGGGGTATATTTTAGTATTCTATGTTACGCTGGCTATAATAATTATAGTATTTTAAAAATATTAATAAAATTAAAATATATTTTTTTATTTAGCAACGTATTTTAAAAGAGTCGTTGAAAAAAAGTATTACCAAATTGTAAAAAAAATATATATAATTTTAATTTTAACAACACTTGCATAGCTACTATAATTATTATAAGGATATATAAAATTAAATCAAATTAAAAAATTAAGAATAAAATTAAAATAAAATAAAATTTAAAAATATTTTTTTAATTTTAAAAGACAAAAAATATATTTTACTCTTTTTATTAATTATACATCTCTAAAAAGTAGTTTAATTTATTCCACACAAATAAGAAATACTCTCTTATGACTAAGTTTAATTAGAGTGTGTATTCAAATAATATATGTATCAATTTGCAAACTTTAATTAATTCAAAATATATATCATAGATAATGAGGGCCTATTATTATTGTATTTCTTGGGCTTTTATTGTAAAATATACATACTTATATATATATATATATATATATATATATATATATATATATATATATATATATATATATATATATATATATATATTCTGATCTTCAAAAAAATAGCATTGCAATGTGATATTTTAATATAGTTGAAAAAAAAGCTAGAAACGAACTGATTTTAATCAGAAACTACTGAAATTAATCTTTTCAAATTAAAAGAGATGAACACTTTTTTTTTTTTAAGTTTGTTTATCTTATAAATTTTTTATAAATATGTGAAAAAAAATTAAGTAAAAAAAATATTTTTTACCTAAAAAGAAAAACAAACGCACTTATATTACAATCATATAACAATATTAGGTGATGAATTTTGCTTTCTACTAGAATCCAATCCAAGAAATCCTATGCCATACTAAAATACTGAAACCCGTTCGTGTGGGTATGAAAATTAAAAAGGAAGAATATTGCATGCATGGGAAAGACTTCATTCACATGGGGAGTGGAAAATTAAAGAGAATAAATTCCTTTCTAATATCGAATACAAAATGTTGCCTTTTATCTTTGTTTCATAATCTAACCCTAAATTTTATATTCATTCTAAGCTAAGCTATGTGTAACCGATCATGTGAAATATGTACTTTTATATGTAGCAGCATGGACATACAACCATAATATATAATTCAATGCAAGTCAAAAAGAAATTAAAGCAATCTTAATTGGTGGGCTTCTTATTAATTAATACGTATGGACCTCAAATTTTCAAACTCATGTTCACGTGTCATATTTTCTTTTTTTAGTAAACTAAAAGTTTGGGTGAATTTGACATTAGTCATCATGGTATTAAGAGTTTAAGACTAAATTGTGACCTCTAAACTCTCGATATGTCGGGAAATTTTTATGTGATTACACCTATCAATGATGGTTTAATAGCAATCTCGTATAAACTCTAGAATCTAGATAACAGTAAATTAATAAGGTTTAGAAGACAATAAAAAATTTATTCAAATAATCTAAATTTATATTATTTAATATTTATTAATTATCATTAGAATTAATAAATATTAAATAAAATAAAATTAAAATTTTTGAATAAATTTTTTATTATTTTTCTAACATTATCGATAATAAATAAACAAATAAAAGTTAATATTAAATAACAAATGTAGTAGTTAATGTTCTTATAGTTTGGTACCTCGAGATTATGGTGATGATTGATTACGTAACATAACTTTCGGTATATAGAAGATCAAGGAAACAGGATAATTTAGGCAATTGTGTTGGTTACATATAGTTACGGCTCAGCTAGTTATTATGACAATAAAAGAAATATCAGGGGCTAACACTTTTTATTAACATTAGGCAACACTTGATTAATATTTTATTTTTATATTATTAAAATTTAAAATTTAATATTTATTATTTAAAATGTCATTGTTAAGAAATAATAAATATTGTTGGCTATATATTATTATTTATTATGACAATTCAATTTTTAGATTAAGTCTAAAATAATGGTCAATTTATGAATATTTTTCTTAAGTTGCATTTAAAAAGAAGACTGAGATTAAGAAATAAATATTAGAAGATAGAAATAAAAAGATAGAAAAACATAGATTAAATTAAATATTTATATTGTATTTTGTATAAAGTATACAAGACTAGCGACGACAATAGCGGTGACTGCAGTAATGACTCTGATCCCAAGACCATCCCCTCTTCTTTCACTCTCCTCTACAAACTCTCCCTCTCTTTTCTCGATCCATGTCTCTCTCCTTCCTAAACCGAACTCACTCTCATTCTTTACAACCACAACAGTAGACACAGACGAGCGGCGATTCTCTTTCCACTGGCGATCTATTTTTCTTTTACTCTCTCTTTCTCTA
Organism: Arachis hypogaea; assembly: GCF_003086295.3. NCBI lineage: Eukaryota > Viridiplantae > Streptophyta > Magnoliopsida > Fabales > Fabaceae > Arachis > Arachis hypogaea. The sequence continues at coordinate 2,394,787 of NC_092054.1, read as the reverse complement.
TTTTTTTCATTTCTTTCACTTGGGTAGTATGGTGAGGTTGGAAAAACGAAGATGATAAAAGAGTAGAATATAGAAATTCAAAAAGAAGTGTTATTGAAGTTTAAGTTTTTATTTTTAGAAATTTGAGTTTTTTATGTTTCCAATTTTAGAAGTACTAAAATTTTAGTTTTTTTTACCACAAAACACAATACTAAATTTTTGTTTTCTAGTTTCAATTCACTCCAAACTCTAAAAACAAACACTACCTTAGTATTGTTATGTTAATACATAAAAACATAATCTAAATCATATAACTACCTATAATCATGTGTATCTCTCACACGAATTTATTTAAATTCTCTCCAGTATATGTCCCACATTTAAACACGACAAATAAAAAATTGTATGACATACACATTTAAAATATGTTATTTATTTTTAACTATATTTTTATAATTTTTAAATTATTAATAATTTAATATTAGAGTCTCTTACAGGTACATACGAAAATAAAGAGATCTAATGCTTCTTATAAATTTATTTTCTACGAGTGAAAATAATCGTAATCTCACATCGCGAACACATGTATATCATTGTTATATGATTTTATTTTGTATCATTGTTTATTAATGAGTTGCTCTAAGTCCTTGATGTCTGAGTCTATGCCATGGGTAATTCTATTATTATTATAAAAACTTCAACATTTGGTTTCTTAATTGCAACCAAACTCACATTTTTTCAGTTGAACATATTATTTTTTTATTTTTAAATATTTTCAAATAGCTATTAGCATATTGGTATATGTACTCACATAGGACAATCACATTGGTGCACGTATATATATTAATTTTAGTGGCCCAATTAAATGCACATATATATGATTATTTAACATATTAGTTTCAACAAGCTAAGCAACTTTCCAATGCCAATCGTTTCGTTCATGCACTATTTAGTAATAAGAACTCATTGCGTGTGTTATTTGCACAATTCACGCCACAATTAGGGCTAGCAATTCATACTCTATCTATCTGCGGGTATCTAATTTGATCCAATCCGGATATCTAACTTGATCCAATCTATTCGGATAGAATAGACTATTCGACTCGTTGCGGATAGGATAGGATACGGGTATAGGGTGTACCTTATTCTATTTTACCCGCACCTCATATATAACACATATTTTATAAAAATTAGCTATATAGTGAAGAAAGTGAAAGTTGAACCCACAACCTCCCTTATATAATGACTTACAATAAGTGAACAACCACTAAAACTAGTTAGTTAATTTAATAATTTAGAGCATTAATTTTTTTATTTTTTTATGTTATTAATATGTATAAAATTCGAAATGATTGAATTTTATATTTACTTTGAAAAAATTTGATATTTCTGCAAGTAGGATAGGGTACGGTAGGATTTAGAATTTTAGGGTGCGGGTAGGGTTAGGGTTGAGAGATTCTCAACCCATGAATAGAGTATAGGATAGAGTTTTAATAAAATTTTCAACTCACGGATAGAATTATAGTAGAGTCCAAACCCTACCCTACCCTACCATACCCATTACTAGGCCTAACCACAAACTGTTCACTTCATATTGACAATATTTTTAACTTTTTGGAGAATTAGAATAATAACCATAACTATATATAAAATGCATTTTCATTCATTGATCTTTCGGCAAACTTTGGCCAATAGTAATTATTATGCTTTAGAAGAGGCTGAATATGTAACATTATTATACTTTTAAAAAGCTCTTACTATATATTATTAGTCTTTAAAAATTAAAATAAAGCATCATCTATGAAGTTAAGAAGTTGCCATTTCATTGTTAAAATTTGGTGAAGCTAATAATCTACATTTTGGTGGGGTTGGTATTTGGTAATAGGCCAACTTAATTAGAAACACTAACTACTTTAATCATTTTCGTGAAGCTAATAAAAAAATTATTTTTGGTTTTTCATTTTTATAAAATAAAAAAAATAACTAGAAATCATATCAATCAAACCCGGATTATTAATAACATTAATTTTATTGTCAGCTGAAATTATTGATGGACTAAGTGGGAGTTTGTTTCAAAGAATTTTTTCGAAAATTGTCTATGAAAATATATTATTACCATGTTCTTTTAAAATTTTAAAATCTAATTCGTAGAATAAAAAATTAAGATATAAAATTACCGATGTATTCCTCAATTACTAATATATATAATTTTTTTTTGTCAAAGAGCTCATCCATTATATTTATTGATACTGGGTAATTTTGAAGATTAAGAATCTAGCTATTCCTGAAAATATATAATAAAACAAACGTATTTTAATTTGTTCTTAAGAATATTAAAATAATTTCCAACCATTCATAGCACTAAACAATTTTTTTTTATAATACTCAGGTATAATATTTTCAAACATAATATATTCTGAGAATATAACTCCTTCAAATATATTTCTTAACCTTGAAACAAACGCTAACTAAAAATATTTGTTCTCTCATTTTTTCGCTTTATTATCCAAAACATTTTTAAAATGGTAAATTTGTTTAATATTCTTATTGAGTTTTGGTATTTTAGTTTTTCCGTTTTAAGTTTTTGCTTAATGAATTGTACATGCCTTATCTTTCTTTCCAATCTTACATAATCAATAGGCCCAAAATCTAGTTTTTTTTTGTGGTGCTTGATGAATTGGAAATTGGGCTTACTTTATCAATGAGTATGATTAAAGTTTAAAAGGATTCTGTCCAAAAATATATGAAAAGGACAAAAAAAAGTTGAAAAGGATCCTAATTATCGACAAAAAAAAAAAAGTATCCTTACCCCCTTCCCCCACCAAAAATAAAAGAGAAAAAAAAAGAAAAAGAAAAGAAATACTCACTTGTAAATTGTAATCTTGGTTTTAACAATAATTTTCATATCTCCATTGTATATCTATTAATTATTTAATTATCCATTTTTAAATAAGCAAATATGTTAAAAAATTAGTTGAAAGTATTGAAATATAAAAAAAATGGAAAATAAATTTACAAAGTTATTCTTAGTAATTATAGTAGTAGTATTTTAGAAAAAATAGTTTAAGAAAATTGAAAAATATTTGGTTAAAAAAATTAATCTTATCTAAATCCACTAAATAGGTAATTATTTGTGGAAAAAAATTTAGTTTATACCGAAAGAAATGGAGAAGTACTTCCTCCAATATCAATCATTAAGGCGTGTTTAGTTCTCATTTTATTTTTTTCGGTATTTATTATGTTTTTAGAATTTTATAAAACAAATAAAATTTTATTTATAATTTTTTTTACAAGATTCTAAAACAAACTGATAGAGACATAATTATTCATGTTGTCTTTTCTTATCAACTTAAACTTTTAGAAAAAATAGTATTTTGACATGATATCAAAATTTTATACTCAAAAGATCTAGAATTCAATTTTTGGTGAACCCTAAAAAAAAAAAAATATAAGACAAATAAAAAAAAGACCTATATAAAAATCAAACAAACATGAGGTGCTTGTTTGAAAAAAAATATATTAAAGATAACCATTTATATTATATTTTTTATTATTTAAAAAATACAAATCAAATATACTCTGAATATATCCAATTTCAAAATAAGAAAGTCTAGAGAATTAGTACTTTTATTAAAATTTTGTCAGCACTTAACAGTAAAAGAAAAATGAATAATTTCACACCATTCAAAATATTTCACAAAACCTGTTGCCCCTAGCGCTCCCCTTTCAAAATACCACGGTATCCCCCAACCCGACAGGTTAAGAACTAATCCGTCGCGGATCTGAGCTCCATTTAAGGGTCTGCTGCTGGCCAATGAGTTGCTGCATACACAAGGCGAAATTCAAACTCTCGACACTTGTTTAAGCGGACGAGTGAGCTGACCACTCAGATAACCCAAATTTTACTAATAACTTATTTATTCACTATTCAACACTTCAAGTGCAATTAAGATTGGGCTTATTTCACTTACCCATTTGATAAAGTAAACAAATTTGAAGTCTCCCAATATCTAGCTAGCTACAACAAATTTAAATTGTGAGTGCTTTAATCATGTGAAAAATCCACTGATACAATACAATACAATGCAGCTATAGTATGCTAAGTCCTAAGTCTATTAATTAAATTAATTAATAAATGAAGATGCATATATAGACCACACAGAATGTTCACTGTAGATTGAGATGGACGAGACATATGGTGCTTGGTTCAGTGCAGCCGCATTGTAATATTATTCTAATTTCTAAGTCACACTTTGCACTTTACACTGAAACACACCCTTGGAATAGCTTCTGAACCCTGCTTTGAATTTCCTGTACTTTGGTCAACATTTTGACTATGTTACAACATCATATCATATCAATTTGCCTCAGCTTTAAATAACCAGTCTTTTTTATTTCTGCTCTTTCCACTCAATATTTTTATACCTACTTTCTCAAATATTTTTACTTCTGTAGTACGTAGTTTTGCATAAATTAATATATATTAAGTAATACACATTTTGGGATATTTTTATGATTAAACAATCAAATTAATTTTTACAACAATTTAAATTATATATTTTTTTTTAACTCTTCAAAAATTAATCTCTTCATATAGATTGACCTGTTTTATTTTGAAAAAAAAAAGAATTAATTTGTCCTATAATAATATTTATATATTTAATATGAATAATTCTCAAAAATTTTTAAAATAACAAAAATTTGTTAACAATTAAAATATTCGATCTATAATTGTTGGAGACAAATTTAGATACTTATTTTATTTTTATTATGAAATTAGATTTAATTAACTTTTTGTCATATACAAGTTTATATATTTGATTAATTATATTTAAGCCAAAAAATTTGTTCATATAAATGAAAGCTACTATATATATTAAGTAGAAAAAAAGATTAACTATCATCTTTAAATTAACTTTTATGGGTGAAATAACAATTCAATACAATTCTAAAAATATTTACAAGAATATATAATATCTTTCATGACTTTTTCAACCAACAAGCTAATAAGAAGAATTGTTCATGAGGTCATAGCTTGTTTTCTACTGAAAACTAGAATAAATCATCTTATTGCTCACCTCCAATTGATGATAATTGATAAGAGCTGCAAGATAAAGATATGAATAAATAATATATGTGACCAATGGTTAACTAGCTAGGCCAATATAATATACGAAGAGTTTCAAGTGTACCGAAAACATCGGTGTTTCAGTTGTTTTAACCATTCATCTAAATTATAAAAAATATATATAATATATATTAATTGAAATTAACGGTTAAAACAATTCAAATATTGGTGTTTCCGGTACACTTGAAATTTTTTCTAATATATATACATGGTTTTAAATTTTGAACACATACATATAAATACAGAAAGTGCAGTCACTTTGAACATTTTTTGACTGACCAAGATAGAGAGATGAATTAATTAATTAATTAGATTCTCCATGGTAGTATGTAAATAAATAGCTTAGTGAGTAGTGGCATAGTACAATTGTTTGGTAGTATAGCTTTGGAAAATGTAATTGTAATGCAAAAATATGCAAAACTAGGCTAATTAATTAAATAGGTTCCATTGTTTGGTACTTGCAGGTGTTGCAAGAGAAAGGGAAAGAAAAAAGGAGGAAATGGATTCTCTCTAACCTTTTGCTATATAACACAACTAGCTAGAATGATTGACATGACTCAGTTTTCGATCCATGCATGGTACCGTGTGGTGTGTAAGACTTCTCTTTTATGGAAAGAGAATCTCTTTAGGACCAAGTAAATTTCTTATTAGGTTATATTTCATATGTTTTTTTTTTCGTTTTTACAATTTTATATAAAAAAGGGGAAAATAACAAAATTAATGAAATTTTATTGTATATTTTTATTTCCTATTTTATTTTTTTTATAAAATTCTAATAACACTAGAAGTAAAAATGAAAACATAAACTAACTAAACGGCTAATTTTTTTTATGGAAGTAAAACAAACGAGTGATATGCTTAAATATTGTAATTTTTTGTATTTTTAAAAATGATAGAAAATACATAAATTAGAGACTCTAATTTCGATACCTAATTTTTTTGAAAGAGAAATCGAACAGTTTGATTTCAGAACATTTGAAGGGTTCGATTTTTATACTTTAAAATTTCAGAAGGTACAAAAATTAAAAAAATCGATTTTTTTATCTTAAATTAAACGGTATCACATTTGATAATCCAAAAAATACCATTTTTAACCGAATATCAAAAATAGAAAGTGAAACGAAACATATCCCTAATAATTTTTGTGTTAGCTAGCTACGCATGATTTCAAAAATGTACTATATATGCTTTTTTATGTATAATGAATTTAATTTATTTGTGCTTTTATTATGATTTGATATGAATATATTATTTTGTTTGCCAATTTCGTTATAGTGTAATATTAGTAGTGATCACGGGTTTAATTACTCTACAAACTTTATGACTAGTAATATGTGTAATGTTAACAATCCACGTATACCATCTAAAAATTGAAAAAGAATTCTATTTTGGTTCCCTTGATTGGTTAATGAATATAAATCTAGCTAAGATACAAAGCAGAGCATAGTTTCTATAAATAGAAAACATGTAAAGACTACCAACTTTCATTAAAGTTAACATGCTTAAAGCGAAGCATATATGTAGTGAATAATAGCACGATAGATTCTAGGTACTACGTTCATTCATGAGATCAATGAGAGAATCCAAAATGCCAAATTAAAGTTGGTGATTTTTGATTTAACCCTTTTTCCTATTCCCTACTAACCAACTATAAAAGTTTTGTGTGACTTGGTTTCTCTAAAATCGGAAAGACATGCCTTTCACGGTTTTTCCATTACAAAGTAACAAAACCATATGCATGGGAATGGAAAAATAAAATTAAAAAAAAAAAAAGGAAAAAAGAAAAGAAAAGAAAAGAAAAAAAAGTCCTAGTTTGAATCCAATCATATCCCTTCTTTGATTTGCTTTGTTAATTATTCTGCACCGGGTACCTTACTCCTGCTGCCAATGCACGTTGCTGTTCAATCTGTTCATTAATTAACATTATTACCATCAAATTTACTTTAGTGCACAATAATTTAATTTAGGTGGAAATTCAGGTGCAGTTGACTTTACGTGAAGTTGATAACGAGAGCCGTTAGATGATTTGACTGATTTGACTAAATTTTCATCTAACTGCTCTCAGATATCAACTTCACGTGAAGTCGACTTCACTTGAGTTTTCACCTTTAATTTAATATAAGTTATTATTATAGTGCAACTTTAATTTACTTGGAATAATTCATGTAATTTATTCTTGAGATAGCAATATTCATGCTCAAGCATCTCCAGCGCTCGCAAACATCTGCAATAATCGGGTAAAAATTAATTATTATTAGACAACAATTATTAATTAAAGGTGAAAACTAAAGTGCAGTCGATTTCACGTGAAGTTGATAGTTGAGAGCCGTTAGATGATTTGATTGATTTGACTAAATTTTCATCTAACGGCTCTCAACTATCAACCTCACGTGAAGTTGACTGCACCTGAATTTTCACATTAATTAAACCCTAATTAAATTAGCAAATTTCAGTTAAAATATGAAGAAAGCTTGGCAGGAACACAAAAATATTTTATTTTCATATTTTGTTACTATTTAGTATAACACAAAAAATAATGAATATGGGTGAAATAATTTCTTCTAGTTAGCATGCATAAAAAATTATGATTTAAGTTATTCAATTTATGCATGAAAAGCGGTTTACACAAAAAATTGTACATAAATTTCTTTGTTTTAAAATAATTGCCCTTTAGATACATTGAATGCAGTAAGGAAAAAAAAAAAGTCAAAACAATGATTATTTTGACTTGAAGAAAATACTAGAATATATGATGAAGTAATAATAAGAATGGATAGAGAAATGTTGAAATTGAGGATGTAATTAACTAACTAATTAATTAATTAACTAACTAACTAACCCAGAACGGTTACTGTGATCAGTGGCAGCACGAAAGGCAAGACAAACATTGGTGACTCTCTTGGCGCCAATGCTTGAGCTGCTTCCCATTAATTGATTCAAATGGATTCCCATTTTCTTGTAATCTGAAAACTCTCTTTCCATTAACAACCCTCTCAGATTCCTTAGAAGCTTTTCCGATTCATGAAAGTAAATGTTCACTACTTCGGAGACAAAGTTTGGAGACGTCTCATCCTGCAACTGCTGAAGCTGCAAGAATTGCTCATCCAATACTCCCTGTTCTCATGCATCATAATTTAATAAATAATTACCACAACATTTCTTTTTTTTTTTTTTTACTAAAGATAGGAGACTCGAACCCGCAACTTTTTAATTGAGTATGGGAAGACTATGCCATTTGAGCTATTACTCATTGGCTACCACAACATTTCTTACGAATAAATAAATATCATTTTTAATGTATTTAAAAATACATTGTTAGTAATACTTTAAATACATATTAAATAAAAATATGTCTAATAATTTTAATCCAAAAAATATAACATTAAATGATTTTAGGTAGAAACTTTGGGCCAACCGTGGAGAGCTGTCGATCAGATTTCGTGGAAGAATCAAGTGAAATAACATAAGATGAGAAGACACCACATCCAACTCAAAATCTTAAGATAGTAAGTTAATGAGTTTTTCATCTTATAAATTCCTCACTCTTCCTTACTTTCTTAGATGTGGGACTAACTTTAACACTCCTCATACTTGTAACACTAACAGAAACTGGTTAAGTTAATTTCATTGATAGTTGAGAGAAGTTAAATAATAATTTAGTCAAATTTATCAAATCATTTAACTACTCTCAACTATCAGTTAACTGCACCGAAAAATATTACCTGGTGGAAGAGAAAAGCAAGAAGACGGTTCATGTCGGCCCACAAGAGGTCCGCACCCAAACCAAGCATCCAGAGAGGGAGACCCGTTTTGGCTGATGATCAATTCACTCCACACAACACAACACCAAAGTAAAGAAATCACACTTTATATTATTGATGATAAGAGTGGCAATGGAGAGAGGAAGAGAAAAAAAAAGTTTGAGATAAATTGTTAATTAAGAGTGGAACGAACACTGCACAGTACACAAAGAGCAAAGGCAAAGGTGTATTTGTTGGAAAAGAAAGGTTTGTGTTTGTGTTTGTGTTTGCCGCGGGAATACCACTCATATTTAAAGCCTTCAATTCCATTTCCACCACATTAATTATTCTTCTCTTTCTTCCATTAATTTATCGATTTCCTAAACACAATGGTAATAAATACAACTATCTTCTACTCAAGTTAAGCTAAAAATATTTTTAATAATTGAATTTTAATTTCTTTTTATATCATATCAAAAGTTAATAAAAAAGTATATAATTATTTATTTATTCTTAATTTCTTTTTAAAATAGTAATTATTTAATACTAGTAGTATGTAGCTATAGTAATAAGTAGAATTTACATCTTTCAAATTTTAAATTTTACTTTAAAAGGTAAAGTATAATTTTTTATCATTTATTTTATATGTGAGACCTAAAAAAATATGAGAGATAAATTATTTAAAGGTGAAAGATCACTCTTTATTCTCTAAAGTGAAAATTTAAAATTTAAAAGATCTAAATTCTAATAAGTGAATGAAAAAGAGTAAGTACAAAATAAAATAATTAATAATACAATTTTTAATTTAATCTCACGTAAACTTAACTTTATCGGAGATAATTTTTAATCATTTTATTAATTTATGTTCATGTTATGGCTGAATATATTTGAGATTTTAGTTATTAATTAAACTATTTAATTAACATGTGTGTTAAAGATACATGATAAGTTTAATTGTTATTAAAAAATTTTAAATATTTTTATTTAATGAATACCAAATAAATGCATTAAAAATTTAAATTTTTAATAAAAAAATTTTAATTTATAACTTTAATATATATTCTTAAAGCACAAAATAGATAAACTCTTAATTAAACAAGACTATTTTAACACATACATTTATAATTGAAGCTTGTTTTTGAGTTCCTTAATCAAATTGAATAAGCCTCGTTCGATTTACATGGTGACTTTTATTTGGAAGATTAATATAACGATTTTTAATTTGAATAATTTGTGTAATTTAAAATTGTATTTAGTTTATTTTTGTGTTTTACTCTTAACATAATTATTTTAAGGTAAATCTTAAATGTGTTTGTTAACATCATCTAAAAGAAAATACTTTCTAAAACTTATTTAAAAGGTTTCTCAATACATTAAATATACAAAAAAAATATTATACTTTAAAAATATGGCTTAAGTTAAAAAATAAAGATCTGGATCTTTTAAAATTTATTTTTTAAATAAAATGTGATCTCTTATTATTTATTTTATAAATAAGACAAAAAAATATAAAAAAATTATTTAAAAATAAAAAAATTATATTTTATTTTCTAAAATAAAAATTTAAAATTTAAAAAATCGAAATTAAAAAATAAATGTGGAAAATGGTGGATGGGCGTGCAGGCAGGTGTTGTTGTGTGGGATATCGAGGTGAATGTGGGATATCTGCCGGACCATCCTACATATCACCTGGTGACCTGCTGTTCCCTTCTCCGGTCACTTCGCATGCGCCTGCCCTTGACAGCTCTGTGCGCCGTTGCTGCCTCTCCTCCCCCGACATCTCCCTGCAGCCGGTAACCTGTCAGTCTCCCACCACTCCCCATCCTTCCCACCTTATGTTCACCACTCCCCCATTATGTTTACCCTGCACACTACAATACTTGTAGAATTTACATCCTCTTTTATAATTTAATTTACTACTATTATATATGCTACATAATTAAGCTTAAGCTTAAATTTAATATGCTAATAAATATAAAAAATGTATACAAATAACTAATTATATATTACTGCATTAGTCAATAAAAATATAAATCTAATAAAATATTTTTATATTGCAACACATCAAAATTAGCTTTTCCAAAATTTGCATCATCATCATCATAATATAGTATCTTATGCTATATTTAAATAAGAGAATATAAGATAGATTTCAGTAAATAATTACGATAATTATATAAGTATTATTAAAATTAAAGTTATATTAATTTTATATTTTAATAATATTTTTTAAACACTATAATTACTGTAGTTATTATAATATATTCATAAAAATATAATAATATAGAGCTAGTAGAAATAATCTCAAAGGAACATGCCTTTATATATTGATCTTTTATTGATTGATCTAATCTCTTGATTTTACCATACTTCTAGTATTTTTAATTGGTGAAAATTTAGGTGAAATCGACTTTTATGTGAAGTTGATATCTGAGAGTCGTTAGATAAAAATTTAGTCAAATTAGTCAAATTATCTAACAGTTCTTATATATCAACTTCACGTAAAATCGACTGCACCTAAATTTCTACATTTTTTATTTCTTATGTGTATGATTCATTCACTCTTATTTTTTATTTTTAACTCTTTCCCGAGGAAGGAATGGTAATTAAAGTTAAAAAAGAAGAAATGGTGGTGCATTGAAGTCAGGGCTGAGAGGAGCAGAGGGAAGGGTTAACGCCCGTTGAACAAGGCCCTGTTCTGTGACTCAACTCAGTCACTTGAATTCAAAAAGCTTCTGCCCATGGTGGCCACGTGCTGCAATATGCTCCACTTCCACTTTATTTTCTCTTTTCCAAACCTTTTAAATTCAATATCATAACATATTTACTAAATTTATAAAAAAATGTATTCAATACATGCATATGATAAATTTTTTTTTTTTTTACTAATAAAAGCAATCTTTACTTTTTGCTAAAACTGCACTTTGCACACTAATATTATCCATGCCATTATATACTACTAAAGTGATTTTAAAGCTCTTGTATAAGAGGAAGTATAGTGAACGAATAGAGTATCTTTACAATATGTATAACGAGGGTATAGAAATGTTCGATTCAGTAGAATATCAGATGTTTATTATTTCTGATATTTGGATGGTTATTCTGAATAATATGGGCATATTATATTTGAAAAATTAGTAGTATTTTATTTTGAATGTTCGTTTTTTAATTTATATTGAGCCAAATAAATAGTCCATTGTATACATTGTACAAATACTCCATTGGCTTCCTAGCGGAATTCTTTATATAATTAAAATGTTGAAAATTAATTTCAATAGAAATTAATTAATTTATTTATTATTTTTCACAAAACTTTAATAATTATCGATTTAAAACTTGTTGATATTTTAAAAATTTATACAAATATATAAAAACTATTTAAAAAGTAACTAAATTCACTACTCTAATAATATAGTAATGTGTTATCTTGTGTTACTTCTAAAGGTTTTAAATAAATGTCAAGTTATAATTGAATATAGGAATCAAATTAATTATATAAAATTATTTTTACAAACTCTTTTTCAAAAAATATTTATTCTATTTTTCGAGTTATTATCAAGTACTCTTTCGTTTAATAGAGTTACTAGTTGAACAAAATAAATTAAGACATAGATAGTAGTAAATAATTTAATTTTTAATATATTAAATATTACTAAATATGCAAAATATAGTCAAGTATTTTTAACATGCTAAAATCTCCATAAACAATAATAATTCTTAACGTACATATTAAATTTTTTAGAATAGACAAATAATTTGAAGTCTTAATTTATTCTCTTAATTTTTAAATAAAAAATTTCAATCTTTCTTTTTTTTTTTTATGTTTTCAAAAAGTATCACATATATTTAAATTTTTACTCATTTTTAATAATTAGGAGATAAATTAAAATGATAGAATTTTGTTAGCTGATGAGACATTTCCAAAGTATCCAAACTTGAAACAATTTTATGAATCTAGGGCAAAAGCCTATATTTCTTTTTACTTTTTTGATACATCCAACTATTTTATTCCATGTCAAATTATACTTATTTTGACCACCCATATTTTGATGTTCTTATTCTCTAATACATAAACTTTTCTTATTGATCGCTCTTAATTATGTACAAAGTGAGAAAATTTGCATGTTTTATTTTTTATTTTTTGTAAAATGATGAGAACCAATCATTTTTAAATTAATAACTTCTATTGTATATGAATTTTAATTAAAAAATATATAGTTCACTTCCACCATTTACATACCACTACAACAAATTCGGCACTTAGCGGTTGTTGGGGCCATTTAGTGGCGGTTTTGAACCGCCGCAAAATATTTCGCGGCGGTTTAATAAAATACCGGAAAATAGGACGCGACTAAACGGTTAGCGGCGGTTTTAGTTAACCGCTAAAATAACCGTCGCTAAATGTCTTTAAATTTTCGGATAGCAAATAAATGAAAACAACATTTATTTAACTTCTATCTTACATTTTTAATTAAAAAAATCATATATCCTCCTTATGTTATTGAAATAAAATAACCACATCTCTCTTTTCGAAATGTGTGGGTGTAGAACCAAAGGCACCTGATGAATCTGTGATGTGAATGGAGAAATTAAAGGAAGTGCTTGACAACAAGAAGAGTACAACACTTTTCAAAAGGATATATTCATATATCGATAATCGGGTACCCTACCAGAAACCTAGCTCATAATATGTTGCTAATAATATTTTCATAAATATAAAATATTTTATTAACTTTTATGAATATAATTTTTATGTATTATTAGTATAAAATAATATTATATAGACAATTAATTATGTATTATTATATCAATAAAAATAATTAAATTTTAAATTATTATTTTAAAAGTCATCTAAATGCATGAATTTCGTTAGATCGTCGTTTATATTAAAATTAAATTATATTTTAAAATAAAACATAATTTCACTGTATAAGTTAATAATTTTTTTTGGATCTATCATTTTATCGTTATAATTAGTATGCAGATAGAATTGAGCTAAATGTGTTATAAATTGTTTTACAATAAATGTACAAATTATTAATGATTTTATTTTTTATGTTACACATTTTAATGATATAATTAACTAATTATATACTAACTAATTTGAGTTAGTTTAGTGATTGCGACAACTCATTGGCAACAGTAAACCCTTAAATAAAATTTCGATTTACTACGAATTAATCTTTAATTATTCTACCAGACTTAAAGATATCGTGAAAAAAAAGAAAAACTAATTACATACCATTGTTTAATTACATATTATTATAATGAACTCACTTAATATAACTCACTATAGATCATATGTAACAATAATGCGGAATATGTCTTTAATTCAGTGAGACAATACATAATATTTGGTGTCTCATTGTCTAAGCTTCCTGTTATTTATTATATTTAGTTCCTATGTGATCTTGAAGTATAAAATGGTAATTATATTTCTTATATATAAGTTAATGCCATTACTGTTGCAGTAGAAGGTGTACACAATAATGCAAAAAGCTGTTTTTTCATGGTTTATAGGGTGGATTGTGCTTTATGTTTTGGTGCCCATATATTTTGTCTATACTTATAAGGGTGTATTTGTAGTGGAATATTAGGAACAAGAACCTGTGATGTTTTCTTTCTTTGTTTCTTTATGTTCCTTCATACCCTAATTTAATTTCAGACTTTTATCAATTATTAAAAAGAAAATAAAAACGATATTCATTCTAAACATTAATAATGTTATAACCCCAAACATACTTATTGATAGTAATAACATAAAGGGTGTTTTGGGCATAATATAAAGGTTTAATTTTATTAATAAATTATTTATATATATTTTTTTGGGGCGGGTGATTTAAAGGGTATACTAGCTACTTAAATTGGTAAAAATATGAAATGAAAGTATTAATTCATTAGAAAAATTATTAGTTCTTCAAATAATATTGGGAGATAAAAAGAAATACAACTTGCTTTAATTTGAACTTTGCTTCATATGTAATTTAATCCCCAAACTTTTTTAATAGACAATAATTTAACTCCTTAGATATTAAAATAATACTTAATTTTCTTCTAAAATCGATAATATTAGAGAAAAAAATTGAAATTTATCTTATTTAATATTTATTAATTATAGCGACAATTAATAAATATTAAATAAGACAAATTTAGACCATTTTAACTAATTTTTTCTGTCTTTCAAACATTATTGATTAGCATAATACAGAAACAAAATAAATAATTATTCATCTCTTAGCTTGAGAATCAAAGTTGCAAATAATAAATAAGTTCAATTGCCTAAGCATTAAGCTAGTTGTGCACTTAAAATGGAGAACACCTTTTTTTTGTTTTAGTTTGTCTTTTACTGTTGGCCTATTTTGGGGTTCAATTTCTTCAACTTTGAGCGAAAAACAGAAACATAAATAAGTGACCAGGAGTGCACTGGTAAATTATATAATAATAATAATAATATTATTTCAAACTTAAAATTAAATACAACAATACTAAAAACTAAGAGGGTACCAGCAAAAAATCAGCCAAATGCCTCTAGATGAATCCAAAACTTCTATGTGGATGGTGCTTACTCTAGGCATTAGGATGTTTCTTCTATTAAGTATAAGAATGTTTTTTTTTTCATACTAAATGGATATTTTTTTATATATTTTATAAATTTTTTTATATACTAAAAATTGGGATTGTTGGAAGTTCTGTGATTTTCGTCCCTATTTCTCCAACGTATCATTCAGAATTTTAATTTGGGGTGAAAAGTAATTAATATCAAATATTATAAATTAAAAATAAATAAAATTAATTAAATATAATTATAAATTAATTAAATTATTTACTTTTTGGCTGATCACCTCTTGGTTCTATGTACTTTTTTTAATTAAATAATATACTTTTGTATCAAAATTATTTAATAATTTGTTTACAATAATATAATATGTATGCTTGAATAATAATTCACACATGCAACCGATAAATCTACACTTTAACCAAACAAAAGTGTGAATGCAGCTCAATCTAGGTTATGGGCTTACATATACTTTTAACATGTAAGTTACTTTAATTAACTTAAATAATTAGAAGCATGATTTGTTATCATCTTGAAATGCTTGCTTGAAAGGCATGCTCTGTATTGACGTAAGTGAACACATTATTAGAATGTTGATAAGGTTTTGTCCTTTCTTAAACATTGAACAATTCATGTTTTTTGGCATTTTTATTCTTTCCATTTTTTTCATCTGAATAATAAATTTATGCTGATAAATTCTAAGAACGGAAAATATTTGGTAATAAAAAAAATTTAGCCAAAATTAATCAAAATTTAGTTTATTTAATATTTATTAATTATAATAAGACAAATTTTGATTTTTTTTTTATTTATCTATCTGATATTACTGTTCTAAGAAAAGTAATTAGAGTGTTATTGGACCAGGTTGGTTCTAATTTAAACCAAAAAATATACACGAATAAATTAAAATATAATTGGATTATATTTTTTTTCTTTAATTTAGATTTGTACTGATCTAATTCAAATAAAACCGAATTGGTTGGATTTGGGTAATATATATTCAAGTAAAATAAAAAATTGTAGAAAATAATTAGAGAATATTTATGAGAATTTATTAGGAGAATTTCTCTTGCAATATATTACTTTTTTATAATGATATATTAATAATACTATAATATATTTAAATAATTATATGCAACAAAAATTAAATTTATCATAATATTACTCCTCCTAAAAATTTAAATAAATTAAAAAGAATAATATATAATTATATATGAATAGTTATATTTCTAACCAAACTAATGATGGTGGTGTGCCAAATTGGGAAGGAAAAAAAAGTTAAGTAACAGTTTGAGAATTAATAATATAACCGCAGGGGGGAAATTGAAACATTTTAGAAATATATTGAAATTTTATATAAAAAATATGAGGGAAAAAAATGAAAATAAAAATAAGATTGGTAATTACACATTCCTAGAAAAAACTATATATATCGTATATAACACATTGTGACCAATAAACAACGGAAATTAAATTTGCATAATAATTCACAGAATGCACTTTTTGAATGCGAAGGTACCAATGTTGAATTAAAAATATATTGTATAGTATATTAAACCATAGTCCATAGACTTCATCTATATCGTGCCTTTTGTTCCCTCGTGCTTATAACACTCCATTAATTTATTTATTTGCATCAAGCTATACCTTTCTGTCTCTGTTCATATGATTATTATTGTTTCATTCTCCCTCTCTGCCTTTGAAATTCCAAATTAAATGATATAATAATAATCAATAGTATAATCTTTTTGTCCTTGCTCGATAAAAGCATTGCGGAAATATGTATATTATAATCTTGCTTCTTCTATTGTTAGGATTATTTTAATTTTGTTGCTCATGTTCATAAAATGTATACAACTATGAGGTCATGAAAGCATGGTGATTAAGTTATAAAGGTAATGATGAAAAAAATGGTGGTTCCAATGCTCGAGGTTGTTAATTTTAGGAGTAATATTTATGGTTATCCTTAATTTACCTTTTTGAATATTCCACTTTTTTCTTCATTTTTTTTTTTCCAATGTATCTGTACTGTGTTAGAATTACGGGTTATACCCAGATTTCACACAAACAACAATTGATTAATATAAAAATAAAAATTTACGTACAGTTATTTTTATGTAAAGTTAATATTTAAAAATTATTAAATAATTTTTTCAACGATTCTCGACTATTAGTTTCACAAAAATATAATTACACATGAGTTTTACTCTAATATAAAAGTAATAAGATACTATGATATGGTATTGGAGAAGATGATAACATCTTATGAATGAGTAAAAGGACTTAATGGTAATTTTGTATTATTATTGAACAAATTAATACTTTTAACTTTTTTTTTATTTATCAATGTAAGTTGGCATAGATGGATGAGAGTCTGTGTCCCTTAACCGTTTCTTCCCGATTCGATACTCACTGGAGGATGGGAATGGAGCTTGCTTGCTTGGGAGGATCGTCCACTTTGCCTCTGCAGTACCCAAAGAATTAGTCATTGGGCTTCCAGCCTAATAGATACCCTGATGCAAACAAAAAAAAAACTTTTTTCTTTAATTTGAAGAGCTGTGTTTCAAGATCGGAATGTGTAAAAAATTAGGGTAAAATTGCATTTAAGTTGTCCCAAGTTAGGGGTTGGAAATTGAGATAATGATATATTAAGAGGGAATGAATCCAAAATAGCTTAAAAATCACAACTCATTAAGAAAAATATTTCACTTTCTAGTAGCCAAAAAACTTTTACCAATTATAGGGATTTCATTCTTTTGTAACTAATTAAATGAAAATCTAATAGAGAAAGCAATTAACCTCGAGCCTACAATCAATTTATAGTCAATGGATAATTTCTAATTCTCTAAAAAAGTCACAAATAAATCTCTGAAAATTTACATTTTGAACAGATTAATTTAAAAATAAAAAATATTAATAAAGTCTTCTACAATAATAAATATGTACATATTAGTTTAAATTAAAAATTTTTATATTAATAATAAGAGTTAATTTAAAAATAATATATCCACAATTATTATGGCAAAAAATTTTATTGATATTTAAAAAAAAAAATTAATTTGTAATGTATATTAAGTCTTGTGACTAAAAATGCTATTAGTATTAGATGGTGGTTCATTATGGATGTCTTTCATATGATAAGTCAAGCCCAAAACAAATCCACTTATTAAATCACTAGAGATATGGATTACATCATTAATGGAGTATACTAAATGACAAGCCCAAATGATACTTTCGTGTTCATAATTTTCAGCCCAAAAGGGAGTGGCAAAAATAATATTAATTTTGAAACTCATATTTTTATTTTATAAATCTAATACATTTCAATAATTTTTTTACTCTAAATAAAAATTAAAAAACAGACACTTATTTGAGAAAATTTTTTTTTTTGAAACAAAGGAGCTTAACACAAACGTAAAGCAATAAGCAAGAACACAAAAAAAAAAAACACTTGTTAAAGCCGCCTAGTAATATCTCAGAGCGAATATGTATCCTAATGTCATATCCGTCATTGTCATCAACAACAAAAGGGATCTTCATACCTCCACTCCTTGTAATTAGAAAGCGTCATGTTGATCATGTCTTCAACACTCTTACCTTTATTTTGAAACAACCTCCTATTCCTATCCAGCCAGACGTTTCAAATAATGACAAAGCAATTTATGAACCACTTATTGTGCTCCTCTTTCCTAGTTGTAGCACCTGTCCAACTTTAAAAATGTTCCTTCAAAGTACCCCGAACGGATCATTGTCTGCCAAAATCAGATAGTCAAGTACACCACACTTGCCAAGTAAATTCACAACTAAGAAACAAATGGTGAACATATTCAACATCCTTATTACATAATACACACACGTTCTCATCCTGATTAACAATTTCGAGTCGACACAATATTTCCTTCGTGTTCACCCTGCCTATCAAAACAAATTAGGCAAATAGCTCCACTCTTAGAGGAACTAAGTCTTTCCAAATAGTCTTCGTGAAGCTATAGCTTGCTACCTCTTCCGAGAGTGTTTCCACCTGTAAGACCTGCACAAATGAGTTAGTAGAAAATATGTCTTGCTTGTCAAACTTCCAAACAACTCTGTCCTCTCTGTCACTAGCTAGTTTAATTGGTCTCAAAGTATCATGTAATTGATTCACAAGTTCCAACTCCCATTGAAAAAGCTCACGCCTCCATTGGAAGTTCCAAATCCACTCTAACCCATCCCAGAACCTACAAGTCCCTATACAGATCTTTTTTGGTCTGGAACCGAGAAGAGCCTTGGAAACCTGTCTTTTAAAGGACCACCACTTAACCATACATCTTCCCAAAAATGAGTTTTCCTGCCATCACCAATCTCCATCGACAAGCCAGTTATCATCTTATCTCTTATATGTTGCTCCTTGATCTGTAACTGGCAAATATCCTTCCACAAATCCCCTCTAGTAGGTAATGTCTGGGAAGCTAACAACTTAGTAGGAGAGAGATTATTACAAGAGCAAACCACCTTCTTCTACAAAGTCATATCATTCCTTCCATCCTCTTTACTCTATAAGAACCTTCTCTGTAACGAAATCAATTTCTCCGCAACAGCTTTTGGTATCTTATATAGGCTTAAATAATATGCCGGCAGACTACTTAATACTACTTTGATGAGCACCAGTTTTTCCGCTTTGTTGAGTATCTTTGATTTCCATAAGTTGAGTTTCTCTTCCACTTTGTCTATAACTGGCTTCCAAGTCTTGACTAACCTTGGATTAGCTCCTAAGGGGATTCCAAGGTATCTAACCAGAAGAGTAGCCTCCTTGCACCTCAATAAGCTGCACATTCTTCGAACCCACTGTTGGTCACATTTTATTGAGATCAAGCTGGATTTGTCAAAGTTGATACCTAGCCCCGACATCACCTTAAAACTACGTTGAAGCCTCTTGTAGTTTTTAATAGTCTCCTCCTCTGACAGACAGAACAACACAGTGTCATCGGCAAACTGGAGATGTGACAATTCTATATTGTCTCTCCCGACGAATAATGGAGATATCCGTCTGTTCCTAACTGCCTCTCCAATCATTCTATCTAGGACATCAACAACAAGTACAAACAAGAATGGAGATAGAGGATCACCTTGTCTCAGACCTTTTTCCATCTTGAACGGCTTTGTTGGTGACCCATTTATCAATACCGACATAGAAGTTGTGTTGACACACTCCATAACCCACTCCCTCCACCTTTGCCCGAAACCCATCTTCTGCAGAACAATGTCCACAAAACTCCACTTTACCCTATCGTATGCCTTTTGAAAGTCTATCTTGATTATTGTCGCTTCCTTCTTCCTCATTTTAAGCCAATGTACCGTTTCACATGCAATAAGAGCCCCATCATATATTTTCTGACCCTTGACAAACACACTCTGAGTCTCTCCAACCGGGCCTGACATAACTGATCTCATCCTCCTAACCAATACCTTCGAAATAATTTTATACACACAACCAACCATACTAATTGGTCGGAGGTCCTTGATCTCCTTAATCCCTATGAACTTTGGTGCCAAAGCAACCCATGTGATATTAGAGTCTGTCGATAACCTGAACGTCTGAAAGAACCCTAACACAACTGCCGTGAACTCAGTTCCAATTTCATCCCAATATTTCTTAATGAAATATATTTTGTACCCATCACTTCCTGGTGCTCTAGTTGATTCACAATCCCACACTGTCTCTCTGATCTCCTCAACCGACGACAACAACTCTAGAGCCACATCATCTTCTTCAGCTATCATATCCAATTATCCACCAGTCCATCCCTAAAACCCACCATAGGAGACTTCTCTTGATGATACAATTTCCTGCAAAACTCACAGATAACAATTTTTATTCTTGATTGACTTCTTACCAGCCTTCCATCAATTATCAAAGCATCAATTTTGTTATTCCTTCTTCTGGTTGAAGCTATATTGTGAAAATACCTGGTATTTTTGTTCATATCCTTCGCAAGTCATGATTGTGACATCTGTTTTCAATTCTTTCCTCATGTACTACTTCTCACAACAAGTTACTAGCGCCTTCCTTCTTGCTTCCACTATTCCATCACATACCCCATTACTTATTATGTCATCTATCTTCTTGATCTCTTCCTCAAACTTCATAATTTTCTTATCCATGTCATCAAAGTTGTCTCTGTGTCATCTCCCTAAAGGAATCGTCAAGGCCTTCAATTTGTCTGTGAAGTGCATGTCCCCTAAACCCCTCAATTCCTCTTTAACCATTTTTAGAAAATCTTTATGTGTAAACTATGAGTCTAGGCTTCGGAAAGGTCTTGGTCCACACTTTAACCTTGTATCTTCCACTATCATCGGGCAGTCATCTGACAAGCTCCTTGACCCTCCTCTCAAGGAAACTTCTAGGAACTCCTTAACCAATTTCAGACTAACTAAAACTCTATCAATCCGACTGCATGAACAACCTCTGAACCAGGTAAATTTTCGGTCATTGAACGGCAAGTCCATCAAATACATTTTTTATATCCACTTTTTAAATTCTTTATATTTATTATATTACTTTTGGTCTCTTTTTACTAATTGTAAATGTGAAAAAAAATTAATATTTCATAAATATTCACATATATAATAAAGTTATCATGGGCCAAAAAAGTTTACAAAAAAAAGGCGACTTATTTATGAACGAAATGAATATTATCTAACAATGTCTATAACAATTAAGCGAATTATTAACCATCTTCAAAGCTAACTAGTAGAAATTCAAACTTTATGTGCTTGGAGAACTTTTTAAGAATGCATGCAACATGTGAAAAATTAATATATAGTACTAATATTGAATATAACGCCCCATTTCATTCAAAATTATTAAATGGACGGTTACCCCAAAATGAAATTCCAAAATCATAAAGATTCATGGACGGTGTTTACTAAAATCAAAAGAAAACTATTAATTAATTAATAGTACCTAATGCGTTTAAACTTTTAAAAAAACATTTCAAACATTAAACTACTTAAAAAAGGTATTCAAAATCATCTAAAAATTGAAGGGAGAATGTTCTTATAGTGGTGGAAATTAAATTACAAATGAAGTTCAGTTGAATACACATTCAGTTAAAGAATATGTATATACAATAAAATAAAATTCTCGTAATAAAATGTTTTGGTTTTTAATTAGTGTTTAAGGAACTTATTTACTAACAAATTCTAAAATGAAAGTAGTACTAAAATGTGCAAATGGTAAGAGGGGTCCATTTTTATATGCAACTTAAGAGTATGATGAAATGCATAAAATTCTACTGATAAAATCATAGTATTAAACTAATTTGGGTTAGTCGAATAAACAACTTACTCATTCACTTAAATAAGTACAGAAGATTTGAATCTTACTTTGTGTATGCAAACAGACTCTTAAATAAAATTCATATTCGCGACGGATTAGTCTTACTTCCATCGAGCTTAAGAGTATGATGAAATGCATAAAATTCCACAGATAAAATCATAGTATTAAACTAATTTTGATAAAATCATTGTATTAAACTAATTTGGATTGGTCGAGTAAGCAGCTTACTCATTCACTTAAATAAGTACAGAAGATTTAAATCTTATTTTGTATATGCAGACCGACCCTTAAATAAAACTCATATTCGCGACGGATTAGTCTTACCCCATCGAGCTAGGAAATATCGTAGAAAAAAAAGTCATAATATTAATGTTGTCCTTGCTCACCACTACTAACAAAAACATGTGGATTATACTGTTCAATCGTGGGTTTTGATAATTCAAGATTCCAATTAACACAACACCATATTAAGAGGTTTTGGTCGCTTATGACTTTGGAAAAAATGAATCACACAATTTTGGATTTGTTTCTTTATTTATATAAGATAAGGCTCATGTTTTAAATACATTGGGAGAATTATAAACCATTAAAAGAAATTGGAATAAAATGGACGGAAGAAGAATAAAAATCATGCTCTGAAAATGGCATTTGCCTTTTCCCCAATGTGGGTGCAACTGTTGAACACCTTGAATTGGTATGAACCATGAAACATGAATCATTCTAAAAGGATTAATAATAATATTAATAACAAATCAGTATAATTTATTTTTTTTAACTAGTAATTAATCAGTTATATTTAAAACTTTTTGTTAAAAATATAATATTAGACTAAAACTATTAGTATACCGACTAAAAATAATAATTAATATAAATTAAAATTATGTGTATTCATAAGAGTAACCGAAAAAGAGTTTCTATAATTATATGTATATTTTATATTGAGAACTAGTTAGATAATTTTTTTTAATAGTCAAATTAGTTCGTAAAAAATGACCGGTTCTTTAAATTTGTCATTAAAATATTTTAGCAATTAAATTAGTCTTTGAAAAATTATAAATTAATTATTTTTGTTCTTCAGTCACTTAATTAGCATATTTTGCCAATGATTGATGATTAACTCACATCATACATAACACCTAGCATATTCAATTAGACACTGAACAAATATATTTATACAAATTTATCAATTTAGTGTCGTTATGTTATATTAGATAACTAGGACGGATTAGAGTTTATATAATTAAAAAATAGACTAAATTAATAGATTTTTATAAATATATTTATTTTTTGTTTAGTGTCCAATTAGATATGTTAAGTATCATATATGTTACTAGTTAATGTTTTATATCATAAATGATCGACAAAAATTATTAATCGAGTGACGAAAAGATACAAATGATTAATTTGTAATATTTAAAGGATTAATTTAATTAATAAAATTTTTCAAAAAAAAATTGAAAAATGACTCCATTTTTAGCTACTAATTTCACCATTAACCCCCTTTTTAAGTAAAATGGTTATAATTTTTTATATCTAAACTATTAGTGACCTTATACATAGGGAAGGTTATCAGGTGTACCGAGAACACCGGTGTTCCAGTTGTTTTAACCGTTGATCTTAATTATAAAAAATATATATAATATATATTAATTAAAATCAACGGTTAAAACAACTGGAACACCGATATTCCTCGGTACACCTGATAATTTTCCTATACATAGTCAAATCATACATTCATTATTCATGAATGCTGAAAGTAACGCCCAAAAAAGGGGACAAACAAACGGAAAAATTTCAAGTGTATCGGAGAATATATACCGGTGTTTCAGTTATTTTAACCGTTGATTTCAATTAATATATATTATATATATTTTTTATAATTCAGATCAACCGTTAAAACAACTGGAACACCGGTGTTCCAGATACACCTGAAACTCTTCCCAAACTATAAGCAACTTTTACTTGCCTAACAAAACAACTTTGCCATCAACAAAAGTACCACTCACTCAAATCCTCATTTGCCCAACTTGTTTATCTTTTTTTAAAATATTACTAATATACCCTTCTTTTTTCCCCTTCATACCACATAGGACTTGAACAAAGAACCATGTTTCATGTGGCTACTTTGAAATCTTGCACCATTCAATTGAATGCCATTTTTTGCTTGTGACTTTGAGAGGGTAGCTTCACATCAGTGGCCAATCCAATTGCTTGTAAGAACCTAACCACATACCAAGTCATGTCCAATTGCCACCACTCTAAGCCATGTCTAGCTGAATACTCAAATGCATGGTGGTTATTGTGCCAACCTTCACCAAATGCAAGCAATGCCACCCACCTAATCAAATAACATGTAAAATTAGCACAATAATTAAGGATAAAGTACCCTAATATCCATGAGATTTAGGTGATATTATACACAATACCCCTCATTTTGTTCAATCAAATTATAAGCTTATAACATAGTTGAAAGATTGAAAATAGAAATACCAATTGTTTCTGGATAAGTCCTTGGTGTTCCATGATTGATTCCCCCATACATGGCAAGCTGAATTTACCAACCAAGTTATGTGGTACACCCAAACAATCCTCACACCCTGTGTTCATGTAACCAATTCATGCATAAGCTTCAAGTAAATACTCCCTATATCTACAAAGTTTAAGTAGATAACATATATATAAAACTCAGGTGCAGTTAACTTCACGTAAAGTTGATAGTTGAGAGCGGTTAAATGATTTAACTGATGTGACTAAATTTTCATCTAACGGCTCTCAGTTATCAACTTAACGTGAAGTTACTGCACCTTGAGTTTCCACCATATAACAAATGAATTGAAAATGGAAAGTATATGATTGATTTTACTTCTTTACTTCACAACTTTTTGAATGTATAAAATAAGATATTGCCAACTTGACATTGCATTCCAAAATTGACCTCATTTTAATTTGTCATATATCTATTCAAATAAGTGATATTAAAGAAAATTATGTTACCATTCCCCAAACAAGAAAAGGAAATCCTCCAATGGCATAAAGAAGAGCTCCCAAAGCAAGTGGATGAACAATGTAACTACTTCTTATAAACCTATAAAAAGATTGTTTCTCTAAATCACCAACATTGTTTGTCTCCCCACACTGCAAACATATACATTCAACAACAATAAAATTTATGTACTATTGAATTAACATGTGGGAAATTAACAAAAAGACAGAGAAATAGGAAAATAGTTGAAATTACTCAAATGAATGGAATTCCTATAATACCCTTTCTATGATAGAATTTGTATCAAATAGCCAACTCATATGGCTGAACCAGAATCCTTCAGTGGGGCTATGAGGGTCTCTCTCTGAATCACAGAATTGGTGATGGTACCTATGAGTGCTAACCCAATCAATTGGGTTACCCTGAAAAAAAAAATCATTTTTCTTCTTCAATTCAGTCCCAAGCATTTATAAAAATATGTATTTGAGTGAAATTAAAAATAATGATGAATTAGAAGAAAAAGAATTGCACCTGAAGAGCAAGAACTCCACAATAGGCAAATGTATATTCAAGCCATTTGGGAAGCTTGAAGCTCCTATGAGAAAGGTTTCTATGGAAAGAGAGTGTGATACCAAATAGACCAGTCACAACATACAAAGCCAAAGCAACACAAAGAGCATGGAAATTGAATTGAAATGGTGCAAAGAGACTAAGAACATGCATGGCAAGAACAACACCAGCAGTTCCAACATCCAATGAGTTCCATTTCCTTCCAAATAACACTTTCCTCTCTCTCTCCACAACCACATCAGATAGCAGAATCCTTCTCTGATTCCTCAATGGCCCTTGCTCTTGTTGTTCTTGTTCTGGTGGCACCAAAGGTTCTGAGGAAAATGCAGCATTTGCTGCTGTTATTGGCTTCTTGTTATTGTTATAGGTAATAAAGTTGTGATTTTGAAGAGTGAATTTTCTTGGGTTTGAGTTAAAGTTACAAACTTTAATGGTTTTAACATTGTTTGTGAAGGATCCAAGACCAATCACAGTTTTGTTCAACCTTGGAATTGCACAGTGAACAGTGGTAATTTGGTTAAGAAGAGGGTGTTTAGGCTGTGATGTGATCAGAGCCATGAAGGGAAAAAAAAAATGACCCTTTTTGTTAAAAGACCCTTGTTTTTGTTAAAATGAAAAACAATGAATAAGGCCTTAAAAAATTGTACTATTTTGTGGGTGGAGAATAGGAGAATCTTGGGTTTGGGTTTTTAAGAGGGTTTTATGTTGTTGGGGTTTGATTTTGGTGATTGTGATGTGGCAAGTGACCCACAATTTGTGGTGGAAGTCACTTGTGGGGAAAATGGAGTTTTAATTTAACTAGTTAATTAATTAATTTTTCATGAAAATTGTGGCATGAAGTTATAAAGCAAGTGGGAGAAAAAAAAGGAGAAAGAAAGTATAGGAGGATAAGGCAATCCTTGAAGTTTATTGGCCTATGAATGGGATTTCCCTAAAGTAATAAGGTCCAGATATTTTCATTGCTTAGATAACCCTTTTGTTTTCTTTTGTTTTTTGTTTTTTGTTTTATCCTCATTACTACTACAACTTCTGATGTTTTCTTTTAAATTGGTGTTATTTATTTATAATGGAAAAAAGACTAATTACAAGATTCATTTCTATTTTATTTTCCAAAATTTTGGTTTAATAGGGTGTTATAGTTGTGTCTTACCATTTGCCACTTCTCACTTTCCCACACGCAAACTTAAAAAATATCTCTTTGCTATTAAAATATCTTACTATATGATATATGATGATTTAGTTATACTTTGCATCATCATTCTTTCTAACCTCAAAGAGAAAGAGGGTGGTGGAGAAGTAAAGCAAATTTGAAGGCACAAAAAGAGTGTGAGTGATTTGATTCAATGATGGCTGCAACAACAAATGTATCAATGTTTGGTTATTCCACGCAACCTTGTGTTTCTCCTACCACCATTCAAAACACGCTTGGTTAGTCTTCTAATACGCGTTTATTTCATTTTAGTTATGTAATTTTAAGAATCAATTAAAACGCCACATGTTTAGTTATGTTTAGTTTAGTTTAGCTTTTGATTATAATGATCATTATATAATTCTGGAAACTCAGGAGCAACCAACTTCACGTGAAGTTATAACTGAAAGTCGTTAGATGAAAATTTAATCAAATCAGTCAAATCATTTAACGGTTTTTAACTATCAATTACACATGAAGCTGACTGCGCTTGAATTTTTACCTTAAGTCCGAAGACTTTTAGAAGATATAAACACTATAGATTTTGTGTCAAGTTTCTCCACCAAAGTAGGAACTATAACAGATTATCATTACATTGAAATTGAATTCACATGAACTTTGATATGAGGCTAAGATATGTTATGTGCTAATAATCTTCACCAACAACCTTATTATATGACTCATGGCAATTATTTTACTTAAACTGGTAAAAAGGTGATGATTCTATATTTATAGTCAGTATTTTCATTCATAATGTTTATAGAGTTATAATATATAGAAAATCACATATAAAATACACAAATTTCATAAGAACCTTCATGTTTAAGAATCCTTTGTTTATTTCATAAGTGGAAATGTGAATTCTTTGTAACAGAATGTGTATGAGATGATCTAAATCAGTGTAACATTTGTGATGCAGCCAATAATTTTCTCAATGTTTCACTACCAAGATGTTACCCCATGAAGAAGAGAAATGTGAAAGCAAGTAAAAGGATTAGTGCTGCTGCTGCTGCTGTTGCAACAACTCCAAATCAGGAAATTCAGGAGTATGAATTCTCACTGAAATAACATTTTCTATTTTGGTTTTGATTCAGATTAATTTCAACTATAATTTTATTTTATTTTAACTTTTTTAGGTACAAGCTTCCATCATGGGCCATGTTTGAACTTGGGAGGGCACCTGTATATTGGAAAACCATGAATGGCCTCCCTCCAACTTCAGTATGTGTAACATACGGTGAAAACTCAGGTGCAGTCGACTTCACGTGAAGTTAATAGCCGAGAGCTGTTAGATAAAAATTTAGTCAAATCAGTCAAATCATCCAAAGACTCTCAATTATCAACTCCACGTGAAGTCGACTGCACCTGAGTTTCCACCATAACATACACTATCACATTGTATTATAACTAATTCTGAATTATTACATTTCAGTGAAATAGTTTAACTTTTTATTTTTTTATTTCTTTCAGGGAGAAAAGCTAAAGCTTTTTTACAATCCAGCAGCAGCTCAACTTGCACCTAATGAAGAATTTGGAGTTGCTTTTAATGGTACTAGTTTTTTACCAAGTATTTAGTTGTCACTGCATTTTTGAATAAATAGTCCACATAGATAAATTTCCATTTTTCTTTTTTTTTCTCTTCTTCCAATTTTATGTAAAAATTTTCAGGAGGTTTTAATCAGCCAATTATGTGTGGTGGTGAGCCAAGGGCTATGCTAAGAAAAGACAGAGGCAAAGCTGATAGGCCAATTTATACCATCCAAATATGCATTCCTAAGCATGGTAAATTTATTTTAGAGAAAAGGACGAATAGGTCCTGACCTTTTGTTCCGCGAACATTTTCGTCCCTAACCATTGAAAAATACTTTTAAGTTTCTGACCTTCACAAAACTTGGACGGATCAGTCTCTGACGGAGGCATTTGGACGGAGGGACTGATCCGTCCAAGTTTTGTGAAGGTCAGAGACTTAAAAATATTTTTCAATGGTCAGGGACAAAAATGTCCGCAGGACAAAAGGTCAGGGATCTATTTGTCATTTTCTCTTTATTTTATTTCTCTCAAAATGGAAGTGTACACTCTTGAGAAAAACCATTTAGATTGCATTGTGGTGTTGTTAACTTGTTATTGTTCTCTTGTGTATAGCTTTGAACTTGATCTTCTCATTCACAAATGGAGTGGACTGGGATGGTCCATATAGGTTGCAGTTTCAAGTTCCCAAAGGTTTTCAGAACAAGCCAATTGAATTCTTTAATGAGGTAATAATAATAATCATAATTCTTTATTTTTTATTGTGAGATTGTAAATGGTTAAAAACTCCTACATAAGTAAAAATTAAATTAAATAATTGTTGTCCGGATATATGATTACACAAACCATATTCTAGTAAAATTGGGTAATAGAAGACACGAAATTATTGTTAACCCTCTCATTCTAAACTTGTAATTTTTCACCGTGGAGACGTAACTGTGTAGGACTCTCGACTCCAACACTTAAATTAAGATAAATTGCGAGAATTTCTAAGTTAGAAGTCATAATAAGCAAAAAGAAAGAGCAATTCTAGTAGATAAGTGAAAATCTACTCGACTATATTATTAAATTTATCAATTCACTTCTTGATAACTTATCATTAGAAGGGGTAGCTACACATATAGTGTTTAACTTGCTATTATGATAATTTAGTTAACATGATCTTAAATGGGTTATGTTAGGTACTTTGTTGAACAATGGGCCCTAAAATTGGCCAAATTCAAATAAAACACACTACATTCCAAATTACTCACTTAAATCTTAATATTAGAATAACCATCTGCACACTTAATGAATTGAACATTTGATATATTTATTGTTCACATTGTTTAATATTTTCATTTTCTACCTATACTATACTTTTCTGTATTTAATTTGTGACTTTGGTGTAGGGATTGGCAGAGGAACTGAGTAAAGATGGAGCATGTGAGAAAGCAATATTCCCAGACACAAGTGTAGTCATGACCAGATGTGCTATAACTGGTAACTTATCGTTAGAAGGGGTAAGTGCAAAGACATTATAGCATCTTCATTTGATTTATATATGTAATTGATTGCTAAACCTTTTTGATTAAGTATATAATTTCACAATGCAGGGTGATAGATGCAATCTAGATCTTGTTCCAGGGTGCACAGATCCTAACTCAATAGAGTTCAACCCACTAGCCACTTTTGATGATGGAACATGCCCAATTGATGCTGATTCTGATCCTGAGGATTAGAATTGTATATATATACATTTTATTATATTTAAGAAAAAAATTTAAATATACCTAAAATACTGATCTTTTAGTAATTTTAACCGCTAATTTTAATTAATATATATTATATATATTTTTTATAATTAAAATTAACGGTTAAAGTTACTAGAACATTGGTATTTCAGATACACTTAAAAGTCTTGTTTAATACATATTATTGTTGATTTGAATACTCAAGTATATATAAAAGTTCTGTATATTCCAATTCTACTCTGCACTGAAAAAATGGCAATACATAACTGCCCCATCAACCTTAGATAGTAATGAGTGTAAAATCTTGCAAGTTTAGGTCTATTATTTCTCTTTCTGAAAATGAAGTGTTTATACTTATATAGCATGCATGTAATGATGTGAAGAATAGTATAAATAAATATATAGAAATGTACTATTACAAACCATTAAAATAGTACTATGTTATGTTTGTTTATATATGCAATTTCGTGGGAAAAAAAGTGATTTTATATAAAATAATTATTTTTTTTTATTTCTTAAAAAAAAACAATTTAAGTGACAATTATTATGAATAAAATGCAATAAATGCTAACCATATTAATTTATTGAATACAAGGACATTCCAAAGTCAAATAGAGGCTGCAGGTCCATTAATGTTTTGGTTGGTGCTTATAAGGCTACATAACTGCTTACCCCTTTGATAATGTTGGGACTTCAACACAAGTCAATTTTATCAATTCAATTCAATTAATTTAGAGAAGAAAAAAATGGTTTAGAATTCTATAAGGGTTTAATTTCTCTTTTCCATTTTAAGTGGGAAAAATGTTTGTCATTAGAAAAGATTTCCAACCTACTAGTTGGCAATTTTTGAAAGGTATTATTTATTACGCCATCAAGATTTTCATATCCGTCAATGAATTGTGAGTTATACTAAAAAAAATGTATAAAAAATGAAGAGAAAAGGATAAATAGATCCCTAATCTTTTGTCCTGTGATATTTTCGTCTTTGACTATTGAAAAATATTTTTAAGTCCCTGACCTTTACAAAATTTGGACGAATCAGTCCCTGACGGAGGTATTTGGACAGATCAGTCCCTGACGGAGGCATTTGGACGGAAGGACTGATCCGTCCAAATTTTGTGAAGGTCAGGAACTTAAAAATATTTTTCAATGGTCAAGGACAAAAAAGTCCGCGAGACAAAAAGTTAGGGACCCTATTTATCCTTTTCTCAAAAAGAAAAATAGAGCGGTAAAAGCAATTATAAGAAAATACCAGAGATTTGAAATAGAAAAAATAATTTAGGGGAAAAAAACATTGTAAGTAAGTGACTTATTACATGCAAACATGAAAAATATTTTCATTGGTATTGCCTTTAAAACTAATTATTTACTATTTATTGTTTTATAATTATAATTACAATAAAGTCCTGCATTAATTCCAAATCTAAATCCCAAAGGACAATATGTGTTGTTTCAATCCTGGCGTTCTACGGTTCTAGCACGCGATGAATTCAACTGCATAAATTGTCCTTATTTTCTTAACCCACCTTTGACAATTCTCACTTTTAAATATGTTACTCTTACACTTCTTGTTTTCCTCAAAATCTTCTTCTAGGTGTTTGTATATCTTATACTATTCAAATAATTCTATAATATAGCCTTCTACATTAATATTTAATTTGTCATATTAATATCTAACAAAACATATTAATGATAAAAACTAAATCAAAGACCTTTACAAAGACAAAAACAAAAAACCGAATATTTTATATGATTTATTTAAGCCTTTACCAAAATATAGATTTTTTTAAAAGGATTTTCTAATTACAAATTTAATAATTTAAATATCTCTTTAATTATATCTATAATTTGAAAAATATTTTGTAACCAAAATAAATTAACTAAAAATAGTCAGAAATTACCTTATTAGCATTCATTAATTATAAAAATAATAAGATAAATTCTGATTTTTTTTTGTCTCTCTAATATTACCGATCTACAAAATGTAAAAACAATAACGCCAATCACACCAATACTTCCAACCAACATTAAATAAATAAATTAAATAAACAAATCAACAACATTGCAATTGAGACTACATTTACTTTTTCACACACACATCCTTCCCTTTTTCTTTTCTTTGCTTTTTCTCTCCTTTTGTTTACTTTTTCCCTCTCTTCATGGAATCAAATTTCGTTTTGTATGGTTGGCAACACCATTGATATGATCACCATTGAGACTTAATAACTTGCTGTGGCTAAACTCCTCGTACTTGCCTGCAAGAGAATCAAAGAGAATCCCAGCACCAACACCAACTGCCAAATCAATGGTGTAATGGCCCCTTGTCCCTAACAACCTCACTGCTTGCAACAAATTCAGCACGTCGAACAACCACGCCAGCTCGTGCCTCTTCATTCTCCTCATGTCCAGTGACGCGATCACTGATCCGGCCACGTGGCCGGAGAAGAACAAGAAGAACGATACGTTCCCAACGGGGAAATCCACCCCGGAACCCAGAAATCCCTGAAATTCACAATGAAACAAACATACATTTTCTTTAGTAATATGAATTTAATTTTCATACAACATTAGTGTAAAGCTCTTTCCACTGTCAATGTATCAAAATTAAACTCTAGTAATTATCTACTGAAAACAAAACACATTTGGTTAGGTTATATTCTTATAGACCATAGTTTTTGAGGAAAAAGGGAAATTACCATATATATCTTAATAATGTGAATTTTCCAAACATTATTAACAAACATGCAAATTAAACAACTCAAGCTGACTTGCCAAAAGTATGAGTAGTTTTATAGTTAGAACATTTGTTTAAGTGGAAAAAAGTCATTTTCTTCAATTCTGTTTTGTTAACATGTGATTAAACTAATTTAACACAAAAATATGCCAATTCTCAAAGATCCAACTATCAATAATACTGAGCTCACCTAAACTATTTTCATTACTAATGCAAGATCAAAACATGCACTAAAATGAACATAGAGACACTGAAAACAGAAAACTCAGTTACCTGTGGCAATGGAAGCTGAGTGGAATAACCCAAAATCCCACGACATGTGAACATGAATAGTGCTGAGATTGTTGCTCTTGGTCTTCCTTCAATCAACCATGCTCCCATGATATAAATCATTTGCATTCCTACAAATACCTGAACCCACAGATTCCACAAAATTTAAACTTTTTTTCTTTCATTAATCAAAACCAGATTTTGACATCGACCCATTTACATTCACCACAAACACATTGAATCTCCTCAGATCTGAAGAGAGAGGAAGTTACCGTATTGAGGAAGGCCAAAACGGTGTTGAGATTAGGAGAATCTTGAAGCAGGTGGTGGAGTGAGCGCGTGGCGATGAACCCTAAATCAAACGGAGGAGAAGAAGGAGGAACCATTCGGAGCGTGTACTCCACGGCCATGAAGAACAGCAAGCCCACCGCGAACAAACACGGCATCCAATGGTGTGTCGCCACGTGTACAGCATCCTGCAGTCTCCACTTCAAGAACGAGGGTCGAGAGTAAGAATGGTAATGCAACGCCTTCTTCGCTGCCATCACTTTAACGCCGTTAGCTGCTGCTTCCGTTCGGTTATTACCGCCGCTCCTTCGCTTAACGGCTCCGTTAGCTAATGCTGGCGTTTGTGTCTCTGTCTTAGCTGTGGTGGCGGCTGCGGCGGCGGAATCAGCAGAGAAAGTGGGTGCACCACCGTCCATGGTGGTGAGAGAATGTGAATGATGATGAATGCATTAAGTGTGAATGGTGTATTATATAAAAATCGGTGATCGTTAAAGTGATGGTGGTGGTGGCGGAGATTCCAAAGGTTAGGTATTTGTTAGTTTGTGATTTTGTTTTTCTTCTAAATTTTGGGGTAATTGGTGTTGGTGAATTGGGGTTTTAACTTTTAAGATGATGTATCTGATTGTTTAAATGTGTAGAGAGTGTAGTTTGTGGTCGGTGAAGAGTGAAGATAGTAGGTTATTTTATTTGAGTCTTATTAATATATATTTTAAGGATTTAAAAAAAATACAAATATATATTGAACATTTGAATGTATTTGCTTGAGTGGTTGTGGAATGTACGCTTTTTTATTTTATTATGAAAAAGTAGCATATTTTACAGGTGTATGATGTCAGAAAATTATTAATTAGACGGTGCGAGTGCTTTCAGACAAATTAGACAGTCCAATTTCATAAAAAAAATTTATATAATACGGACGGTTCAATTTACTTTTTTCAAATTTTAAAACTTTTTTTTTTTACAAATCGAACCATCCAATTTATCAATGATATTTTTTTTTAATTATAACTTGCATGGTCCGATTTATATATAGCATAAATCAAAAAAGATTGCCCCTACAAATTGATTTAACACCACAATGCCCCATAAGACAGCACATCTCCAATAACAAAAAAAATGAGCCTAACCAACATAGATTAAAAGGCTTGGCCTAACTTACAAGTTAAAACTAAAAATTTAATTTATTCTCTGAAATTCTTTTAATATTTTAATTAGTGTTATTTAGAAAATTCAAAATTTCATTGAAAACGAAAGTTTGAAATTTTTTTTTTTATCTTATTTATTAAGTAACCAGTTGGGCCAAGTAGTAGTCTAAGGATAAGGATAGCGTGTTCGGTAATAGCTCCCTTAACCGCTGTGTGAATATTTTTTTTTTTTTTTTTTTTTGGTGTTTTGATGGGGCTTAACGCCCAAGAAAATTAAAAATCAATAATAAAACGAGGCAATGATACCCCTCTAGCATCATCATCTATAATGTTCCTTAGCCCTGTTGGCATCCTGTCTATGAAATGAAATCCAAGGCATGCTTGTAAACTTTCCTTCGCAAGCCAGTCGGCGCTTTTGTTTCCTTCCCTATATGTATGACAGAGTTTTACATTCTAGTCTCTTTGTATTAACTGGCTGATGCTTCTTATAATTGTTTCCGGATGATTGTCCCTTTCTTCTCTTTTGCTGAGAATTTGGAATGCAATTTTTGAATCAGTTTCTAGAATGATTTTTTTGAATCCCAAATCCCAAACTAGTTTCAATCCATGGAGAATTCCCCAAGCTTCTGCTGTGAATGCTGTTCCTTTGCCAATATTCGCCAAGAACCCCGCTACCCATCTTCCACGGCTATCCCGAATCAAGCCTCCACACCCTGCTATACGGTGCTCCTGTAAGACTGCTCCGTCAGTATTGATTTTTAGCCATCTATCGTCGGGAGGTTGCCATGCAATATTTATTTCTTTTTTCTTCTGTGCTCCTTTAAGGATATTGACTTTTTCAAAAGCATTATTGATCCTCTGCAGATATTCTTTAATCCATAAATGTGCATTGTTTGGTCTTCTAAAAGGGGGGTCAAAGATCTCCTTATTCCTCCATTTCCATAGCCACCAGCAAGTCACAACAAATTGGGACAGCCATGGCTGTGCATTAGCACCGATTTCCACTGTAAGATTCCAGCGGATCCATGCCTCGAAGGGAGCTCTATAGAAAGTGGTTATGTGAGAGGGTTTCACTAACTGCCGCCAAATTCTTGATGCTTCTGTGCAGTCCCTTAATGTGTGGAGTAGTGTTTCTGGATTATTGGGGCATCGGTGGCAGTTTGGATTTGCACCAAAGATCTTCTGTCTTCTTTCTGAGGTCATCAGCTTGTTTTGAGTTGCTAACCACATAAAACATTTTATACGCTGGGGGCCCTTCTATTTCCATATAAGATTCCAGGTTTGGTCTTGATTTTCATTTGCTTGAGAGAGTGTTTTATAAGCACTGGCTACTGTGAAGTTTCTATCTTCGGAGGGACTCCACATGATCTTGTCCTCACCTAGGCTCTCTTTCGGGGGATGGCATGCAGTAATCTTTAAAATTTTGTCTTCAGGAATGAGCTCCCTTAAAAATTCCAAGTTCCATTATCCATTTTCTAACACTGCATCAGCCACTTTCATATTGAGAAGGGAAGCGTTTATTTCCTGTACATCCTCAATAAGAGCATTTTCATGATACAACCACTTATCTCTCCATAGAGAAGTCGACTTACCATTTCCAATAGAAAACCTCAAGTTCTCTTTCATGTCTTCTTTGATCTTTATCAAATCTCTCCAAAACTTTGAGTCAGATGCCCTATTTTCCATGTTCAGGATTGAATCTTTTCCCCTTCCATATTTATTGAAAAGGACTTTCGCCCACAGTGTCTCTCTTTCGTGCATTAACCTCCATACTTGTTTCATAAAAAAGGCATCATTCATGATGTGAAGCTTTCTCATGCCTAGGCCCCCATTTGTTTTTGTTTTACAGAGAGTGTCCCATTTCACAGCATGCAGTTTTCGTGTGTTTGAGTTTTCTCCCCAAATAAATTTTCTCTGGCATTTTTTCACTTCATTGCAAATTCCAATGGGAATTTTTGTATGTAACATATCAAAATTGAGCATTGGGCTGATTACAGTTTGTGCAAGAGTGATGCGCCCTGCTAAGGATAGGCAATTGGCCTTCCATCCTTTTAATTTGCTATTTGTTCTTTCAATAATGCTTTTAAAGTCTTCCTTCTTCTTTCGTTTGTTTGTCAAGTAGGCACCTAAGTATCTTCCTAGACATGGCACTTCCTGGAAGCCGCATATCTCCTTTATGCCTACTCTTTTGCAGTTGGGGACGTTTTTAGAGAATAGAATGGATGTCTTTTCTGCATTGATTTTGAACCCCGATGCAGCTCCAAATTCGTCTAGAGTTTCAAGCACAACTTTCATTTGATTATCCGTTGCTTCCGCAAACAGCAAGAGATCATCAGCAAAGAGAAGGTGTGATATTTGAGGTCCTCTTTGTCCCGCTTTCATAGGTATCCACTTTCCCTTTGTAACGGTCTCTTCTATGAGTTGCGAGAGCTTGTCCATGGCGATGACAAAAAGGTAAGGGGACAGAGGATCCCCTTGCCTTAGTCCTCTACTTGGCTTGAACATATCAAGTTTCTCGCCGTTCCACAAGATCTTGAAGGAAACTGATGATACACACTGCATGATGATGGAAATAGTTTTTTCCGACATTCCATACTCCAAGCAACATTTTTCCAAGAAACACCAGTTCAAACGATCATAAGCTTTCTCAAAATCAATTTTGATAGCCATAAATGAATTTTTCCCCTTCATTTTTCCCATGGTATGGACCATTTCTTTTGCAATGATGATGTTGTCATGGATTAGCCGACTTGGAATGAAACTTGACTGATTCGGAGCAATTCTTTCATTCAAAGTGGGCTTTATCCTTTTGACCAGAATTTTGCTCAAACACTTATATATCACATTGCATAGGGCTATGGGTCGAAATTGAGAGACAAATTCAGGCTGGTTGATCTTGGGTATAAGTGTTAGAAGAGTTTGGTTTACTTGTTGTATTGAGGGGGGGGTCTTGCCATAGTTTCGGAATGAAAGCACAGATGGAGCATTGGAGGACCTTCCAATTTTCTTTAAAGAACAACGCAGGGTATCCGTCTTCTCCAGGCGCCTTTAGGGAACCTATGCTGTGGATAGCTTCTTCAATCTCACTTGGAATGGGCATTCTTTCTAACATCTGTTTCTGTTCTTCTTCCAATCTTTTATATTGCCAACTGCATCGAATAGTGGGGCGCTTTGGTCTTTCATCTCGGTATAGGTCAGTGAAAAAATTTGAGACTATCGATTTTACAGCTTCTACCTCTTCACACCATATACCATTATTGTTCCTCAGCTTCACTATCTTGTTCTTCCTTCTGCGCACCAGAGTTTTTGTGTGAAAATATTTAGTGTTTCTATCTCCTTCTACTAGCCACTTTTGTCTGGATTTTTGTAGCCAGAAGATCTCCTCTTGATCAAGGATTTTTTCCAATTCCTCCGAAAGGTCTTTTTCCAGCCCATCAAGAAACTTATTCCTACCATAAAGCCTGGATTTTTGTATCCCTTGAATTCTATTCAAAAGCCTCCTTTTCTTTCGAAATATGTTACCAAAAGTTTCATTATTCCATTTTTTCAGACTTTTAGTTAAATTGTTTAAGGCTACTGGAAAGTCATACTCATTATTCCAAGCACTTCTAATAACCTTTGGGAGGTCTTCATGTGTATTCCACATGGCTTCATACCTGAAAGGTCTCTCTCCTTGGATACTAGTCTCAGGTCTTGTGTGTAGCAACAAAGGGTGATGGTCTGATTGTATTCTTGGCAGCACCTCCACAAATGCATTTGAAAAATTTGTACGCCACTCTGAGTTGCATAAAGCTCGATCCAGCCTTTTATAAACTCTTTCTTGGCCTTCTCTTATTCCCCCCTTCCATGTGAATCTTGATCCTGAATAACCTACGTCTATGAGGTTGCATTTGTCAATCCAGCCTCTGAAGCGTCTACACGCATAGGCATCATTTCCCCCTCCTCCTTTCTTCTCACTTTGCTCTGCGATGTCATTGAAATCACCTATCATCAGCCATGGTAAGTTCATGTTTCTTGAGATGTTGTGCAAAAGCTCCCACATTTCTTTTCTTTGTGCTTCCTATGGACTTGCATATACAGCCGTAAGGCTCCATGTCCTCCGCTGATTGTTTTCAATTTCCATATGCACAAATTGCTTGTGGGTTGACATAACTTTGATTTTGAAATCATCGTTCTTCCAGAGGATCCAGATCCCTCCAACGAAACCGACAGCTTCTTCGACAATGGCATGATTGAATCCCATTGCCTTAATCACCTCTCTTCCTTTATTTCCGCTACATTTGGTTTCTACCAGAATAGTGAGGTCAGGTTTCTTTTGGTTTTGCAACTCCTTGAGGGTGCGAATGGTACTTTTGCTCGCTGCCCCTCTAATATTTCACATCATGATCTTCATTATATGACACAAAAGTCTTATCCAAAACTCTAAACCAAAACAAAGACACCCTAACCCAAAAGGTTGGGAAAGCAAAGAGGCTCAAGGCCTCTTAATCATCATGCATATCCTCCCTCGTTAATGAAGGAGGTACTTCTTCCTGTGCTTCTCCTTGGGCTGGTTCCCTTTCAAAAACTTCCATGGCTTCTCCTAGATCCTCTGAATTTCTGGCTCCAAAGTCTGGCGGGACTGGGTCAGGCGGTTCCTCCATGTCGCAAGCCTGTATTCCAGTGGCCTCAACCATTTCAGTGATTTGAGAGTCTTGAGTTTGGTTGTTGTTTGCCCAATTTTCTTGAAAATGAACGGCTTTGTCAGTAATGTTCATGTTAGTATCTTCTTGGGTTTGGGTTTTAGTCTTGGTTTGGGTTCTTTCTTTTCTCATGGTTTGGGCTGTTATAGGGGCAAGAGTTGGGTTGGTCTGGTTTTGGATTTCTTGCATCTTGCTATTTGTCTGTCTTGGTTTTGGGCTATTTTTGTGGGTCTGGTTATTTTCTTGTGGAATTTGGTCTTTTAGTTTTGTAATAGTATTCCTCTCTAGAGCTCCTTTATTTCTTTTGTCTTTTTCTGTGGTTTCCTTGCTTCCAACTGGATTTGTCTTATCGCTCTCATCCTTCTGTGGTATCACCACAACCTCATTTGTCTCCTTGTCTCCCTCCACTACCTCATGCTGCAGAGCTGCAAAACGAGAGGTGTGCTCCCCGTACGACAAAACTTTTTCTTTTCCTTTTTGGCCGTTACTGGTTCCCTCTCCATTTTTCAATAATTTCTTCCCCCTTGTCCTTTGGACTAGCATCCAAGGGCCAAATCCGTTATTCTCCTCTGCAATTACGCCTTTGCCCTTACTTAACTCCCCTTTTCCAATTCTGCCCCCTTCTTCTTCCTCCGTCCCTGCCTTTTCGTATCCCTTTCCTTCATTATTGTTACTGGCTTCTGGCTTTTCTTGTGACCTTAAGCTTGGGCATGAGGATTTTTCATGTCCAAAGCAGCCGCAGTTGAAACACACCATATGGAGGCCTTCGTATTCCACTAGATGAGTGATACCATTGATTTGGTATTGAGACACCAAGGGTTTGCTTAAATCTATCTCCACGCAAATTCTAGCATATTTTCCTCTGGAGATGTTTTCTGTTGTCATGTCAATCTTCATGGTCCTCCCAACAATGTTGCCAATCTTCTCCAATATTGTTCTATTGTAATACTCTATCGCAAGGCCTGGGAGACGAATCCAAGTTGCCAGTGTATCTATTGTTGCTGTGAGGGGGTTGAATTCTGGTTTCCACCATCTAATGGTTAAGTAGTGGTCAAGAATTTTCCAGGGCCCCTCCATGAGTGCAAAATCCAAGTCTTCCATATTATAGAATTTCACAAGGAAGAAATCATTTCCGAGATCGATAACGTCAATGCTGCCGTTCTTCCCCCACATTGTCTCTAGTCTTCTTTTGAGCGCCAGAAGAGAAATTCTCCTTCCCAGGAGCTTAACTATGATTGATTCCCACCATTCCTTGCAAATTTCTTTTTTCAAAGATTTGCTGATCACCAGATTGTATACCCCATTTTCAGTTTTTTCAATGCTAATTTCCTGTTCTTCGTCACTCTCCTCATCACTTTCTTCTTCCATTTTGTCCTTCTGAAAATCCTTCTCTGCTTCGTTTCCACTTTCCCCTTGTTGTGCTTTTCCTGCCCTGACAGCTTGGGCAAATGATCTCTTGCTGTTTTCTTCATTGTTGGCTCTCGTCACTCCGATTACATGAATATCTGCTTCTGCTCCTTCAGTACTCCTTTCTTCTTCCATCCAATCCTCTTTTCTGGCTACTAGTGTAGAATTTCCAATAAATTCTTCTTCTTCTGCTATCTTTCTTACCTTCTTCAAAGACCTGTGTAGCAGCTCTCCTTCCGACCTTGCGCTCAGCCTTGGCCCATGCAGTCTAGCAGCTCCCCCTCTCACAAAGCCACCTCTCATGGGGCTATCTTCGGTTATCGCAACAAACCCTAGATGATGAAGACTTTCCCTTTACACCGCTGTGTGAATATGTAGTTCACAAACATATGGATATAAAAGGCCCAAAGATCACGTCTCTAATTTTATTTTATCCAACTTGAACACAATGTATTATGGGCCCTTTGGGCCACACTGTGCCCAAAAACATATATACTATTATCCCAAGAAATTATTGTTTTCATGTTATAATTTATAGTTTGCTTTTGTTTCTAAATTTTCATGTCTTTTTGTTCAATTAGGTAGTGTTTATTTTGAGGTACTGAAATAGAGACCGAGAGACTGAGACTCAGTATCGTGTTTATTAGTTTAGAGACTGGTACTAAAATTTTTGTCTCTGTCTCTAAAATTTCAGTATTTCAGTACCTCCAAAAAGTAAGGACACAGGGGACTAAAATTTTTAGAGATGGAGAGTGGAGACTGAAACTTTAATAACATTTTATACCTAAAATACTTTCATTTCAATTAATTAATTCCAATTTTACCCTTTGTGCAAATTAAATTAGAGTTTTATTCTTATTTCAATTCCTATCTCCCATTTTGCACCAAACATAATACTGAAATTTATTTCAATTCCTGTCTCTTAGTCTTTGTCTCTCAGTCTCAGTCTTTCTGTCTCTATCTCTCCACCA
Organism: Arachis hypogaea; assembly: GCF_003086295.3. Taxonomy (NCBI): domain Eukaryota; kingdom Viridiplantae; phylum Streptophyta; class Magnoliopsida; order Fabales; family Fabaceae; genus Arachis; species Arachis hypogaea. The sequence continues at coordinate 2,352,567 of NC_092054.1, read as the reverse complement.
AACGCTACCTTATTATCTGCAAGGTTTTGATTATTGTTCAATGATTTCGGTTATATTGAGCCTTGGCTCTAATGGCATATCTCCCCCTCAAAATGCAAATGAGAAAAAATTGTGATAAAATGTGTGAGGAATGTGTGGGTGTGTTGTGTATCTAAGATTGGAGGTTGTCCAATCTATTGGGATACCTAGGATTGGGTTGTCCAATCTACCGACAAAAAAAAAAAAAAAAAACACAAAATCAAAGACTTTAAGCTTGACTTAGATTGCAAAACAAGTAAAGGGATCATTTCTATTCTTATTGCTTTCCCTTATGCCTCAATGGGGCCAAGTATTCAATGAGTATACATTATCAGATACATAGATATGAATTAAGCTCCTCTCAAATAAAATTGACAAAGTGAAAAAGTGAGTATCTATTTATCTTTAAATTAAAGTAGTAGGACTCACACATGATATTTATTTATTATGAATATAAAAATAAAAAAAGTTAAGGATATTTATCAAACAATCTATGATTTGCATAAAATAATGTATAATATGTTAGAGATATAATCATTCATATGTCTCTTTTTATTAGTTTAATATTTTGGGAGAAATAATTTTTTGACATGGTATCAAAATCTTTATGATCGAAAGATCTAGAGTTCAATTTTTGTTATTCTCAAAAAAATAGCATTAGATAAATAAAAACCGACTAAAAGGTCTAGAGTTCAATTTTTGTTTATCACTCACATTTGAATCTCATATTTTTATATATCTGCTGGAATCTAATTTCCTGCTTGTTATGATAAACCTTCTAGTTTTCTCAATGTTGTTTCTAAATTCTGATGCATCTTTATCGATTATCTAAAAGATTTTGATTATCTATTTGGATTAGCTTTATAGAACTTGAATGATTGTAGTTATACTATACCTGATTTATATTATCAGCCTTAGAATCATCTAAATTATAGGAGATGAAATGTCAAACTCTCTTTGCATGGAAAATCTATACTCAACCTGACCCCTGATAATTTTTTCGAAGGACTAAAAGGCCTCCAAATAAAAAAATAATCTTTTTCGGTCATTGATATTTAACTTTGTGGGACTAAAGGGGCTAATAAGCTCATAAAAGTAAAATTAGCTGTCGGAAAGGATATTTTTTTTTGTTAAGGACCTTGTTGTCTTTTGAAGTAATTGTCAATGACCGTTTAGGATTTTTTCTTGAAAAATCTCAAATCACATCCTTTGAGATTAATTGTAACATCTCAAGTTTTTTGAAACATTTCACATATACCCTCTAATTTCATCAAAATACCTAAACTACCTTTTATCCCTTTTCTAAACCCTAACCTTCTCCTAACACACACACCCTGCTGAGAATGAAAGAAAGAAAAATAGCGAGAGAAAACAGAGAGGGAGAAGAAAGGAAGAAGAGGGGGAGAAGGAGGTGACACCGGTGAGGCTGGATGTCGCCGTCGTTGCCGCGGATCAGGTAGGGAGAGGGAGAAGGAGTTCGAAACAGGGAATGGGGGAAGAAGAAAGGAAGAGGCGCGAGAGAGGAGGTGCTGTCCCGCCGTCCTCGCCATCGCCCCTGGAGACCGTCCCTGCCGCTGGAAGGGGATCTTCGTTGTTACCATCGCGACTGCAGGTATGGGGCTTCGAAGAGAGAGAGAGGAGCTCGCAGAGGAGAGAGAAACACAATGGCTAGGAAGAGGAGAGTCTCGCAAGGAGGGAGAGCTGGTACGCCTCCGCCGTTGTTGCAAGCTGCGCCACCGCGCCTCTGGTCACCGGGATCGCGCTGACGTCGTCGGAAGCCGCTATTGGAAACTCTGCAAGTTTGCCCTAGCTCAGGTTTGCTTCTGCCTGTTCTGTCCTTGCCGGTGGGGGGGTTACCGGAGCAGCGGAGCTGCTGACGGCGACGTGATGGCGCGTTGGCGAGTTCCCTCCTCCTCTCCTTCGCCGTGACTCAGTCTCCCTCTCCCTCTGTTGGCGACGGCGGCGACGGTGGCAGTGGCACCCACCGCGCCGCCTCCCTCTTCTCCCCTCTTCCCTAATTCTGCCTCTCCTTTTCTTTGTTTCGTTCGTTTCTTTCTTTTTAGGGAAATGGAAAAGGAGACCGTGTGTTACTGTTTTGGGGAGAAAGGATTTCAGCTGCTGTTGGTTTGGGGGAAAAGGGGACCGGGTCATGGGTTAGGGTTTCAGGGTTAGGGTTTTATTTTTGAAAATTAGGGTTAGGGTTACTTTTGTAATTTCAAATAAAAGTAGGGATAATATAGTAATTGAAACCCAAATTAAATCCAACACTAATTGTATATAGGAAATACTATTTGCTCATCAATTTCACATTTCCTTTTCAATAAAATGTTCAAATCCAAAAATTAGAAATAATATACTTAAATCCTTTATTATTTCACAACTTCCAACTTTATAATTTTGAATATAGAAAATAATTAAATAATTATAAAATTGTATAATAACTATAACTTATTTTAAATTCAATAAATCAAAATTTGCTTTAATTATCTTTAATAAGATAATTTCTGAAATTAAAGCTACAAAAATACTAAATTTAAAATTAGCTCATGATAGCCCTTTTTCAAAAATTCTAGGTCTTACAATTTAAGTATATATTAAAGTACCATATAGTTGTACGTATTTGGCTTTTGCTTATAATCTATTTTCTTTTGTAGTGGGGTTATGGAATTCCCAGTGGGAGGCCATCAAGAGCAGATTGGAGGTATAGACCATACTAGGAGTAGGAGAGAACAGTTTCATTGGTATCATTGCCGTACGAAATGCTAAAATAGATGCCAGCGAACTGTTTCTATATTTATATATTCCCAGCATGTAAATTTATATATCCCTTGATAAGGAAATAACTGTATATATATGCTTTGATGCTTGCTTCAGAGACTTGGGAATGGGACATGATGAAATGAGGGGATTATTCCCTATTGCTTTTGAATATTCAGCCAGAATGCTGTTCACAAAGGCATCTTCTAGTGCTCATATGTTGCATGCGATGAACTGTGCGCCAAAGTAGCATATATTATTGTTTTGTTGTTGTTGGATTCCTGAAGAAGAAAATGACGTTACTGGTAACTGAAAGACTTAAAAATCTTATATGATTGTAAATTCCTTTATATTTGTTGAAGTGTGCTATTTATTTGAGCCTCTAATAATGACCACTTTTTTCTTGCTTAGAGAAAGTTCACACAAAATAATTGATTTATGCAAAATGAAATGAGGTTGCAGATAAGCAGAGAAGGTAGTGCTCAGATATAGGCATCACAGTTGGTGCAGTAGTTGGAAGTTGTTTATGAGGTTCAAGGTCCTTGAGAATGCGAAATAGACACTCTCGTGGAGAGTGGGAGTCTTGCTGCGACTGCTTCCGAAGAAGTGGTTAGGAATTGGTAAAGAAACCTGATATCAATGTCACTGAGATGTCCATTTGATCAGTATAATGGATGGAATGTACAATGTTAGCTGTGTTCTGGTTTGAATTATGTTATTGACTCACTGCTTGTAGTGTATAATTTGTACTCGATGTTTTCCTTTTGTTTGAGTACTTCATATGTCAGTAGGAAATGTGTGATTCAGTGTAAGATAGAAAGATGTCATATTTGAGTTGCTCTTGTAACACAACCATGACTAAATACTTCATTGCTTATTTCTATGAAAATAAGGCAGGTAATGTTATGTTTAACAAGAATGAAGAATCACTTCTTATACTCATTTAGATTCCGTTCATTTGCTGCATATTTGGTGTTGTACAGAACGTTCTCTGTTGTCTTTTATGCAATAAAATACTAGTAGGAAATAATTAATATTGATGATTTTTCCTTACAGTTATTATATTGATCAACTAAATGTATGGCGAAAAAATGCAATTTTTTTTAGAATATAATTATAATATATTTTTATTTATCTAACATAAAAGAAGTTCTTAATTAAAACAAAAAATGTTTGAGAATACCTTATTTACCTGTTGAAGATTTAAGTGTCGAAAATTATGACTAAACAAAAAGTTAAGAGAATGACACTGTACACTCAAACGTTTCTTCCTTTTTAATTTCTTTTTATTTATGATACTGTACATTCAAAATTTTCTTGTTTGAATTTTGTCATTGTTCATTTTTTGGATTAACATAGATCAATTATATCTTATAAATTCAGGATATGTTTGAATTTTGTTTTTGTTCATTTTTTGGATTTAGTTATATTGTATTTATCATACTTAGCAATAATTAGTTACGGGAATATATAGGTTATGAACAGGGACGGATCTACTCCCATAGCTGTCGGGCAAGTGCCCGCACTATAATTTGAAATTTTATTGAGTAGTATATAATAATAATATTTATTTGTCCCCATTAAATTATTGAATTTGATCCCACAATAATTTTTTATTCAACTTTCGACACTTGATAGTCAATTTGAGAATTTCATATTAAATGTCCATTATAATGATCAATTTTCAAGTTTAAATAGGATTAGTATTCTTTTTTAGAAATCGACTCGAAAGAATATTATCTATCAATTTGTGTTTCTTCTTTTGAAATTAACTTTAATTTTTTTCATAATAACTATACTAATTGAATGAACTTTTTCAACTATGAATATTATCAAGAGCTAATTGTATGAAAGTTGAGTTTTAAATGATTGTTTAACGACACATAAAAAAAAAGATATTTTGATTATATTGTGAAGGTTTCAATATATGAAATATAAAAAATTAAATTTTAAATTATATATTATTATTTAAATTATTATTTTAGTATTTTAATTTGTAAATAGATATTTTGAAATCTAATCATATTTTACCATAACTAAATATAATTATAACAACAATTATGCTACGTATATATAAAATAATCACTTGTACAGAATAAATCTTAAAATACAAATTTTAAAATACAAAATACACATTAAAAATAAGTTAAATAATATATATATTTATACACAAATTTATAGTAGATAATTTAATAGCTAATTTTTTATATAAACATAATATTTTTTTATAAAAATTATTATCATATTATATATATTTTGCCCCACTATCAAAATTTTTTGGATCCGTCACTGGTTATGAATAATTTATATTAACCGATAAAGTAAAGAAAATTAGTAGTATAGAATTGTAATATATAGAACGATAAATTAGTGTAAAAATAAATGAAACATAGCTTAGTAATTTGTTTTTCAAAGAAAATATTAAAAATATCTAAAAAGATAATTCCCCATTCCCAAATGTCTTCATGCTTCCACCTTGGTCCTATATTGCCAAACATTTTCTTGTATTAAGAGACATAAATCATTGTACTCCTCTAAAACCAAATCTACGGCAAGTCTCATTCGTGTGGAGTCGTTAATCTGCTTAGAGCACCAACAATATAATTCTAATTAGAAGTGTGTTGGAAAAATTATGTTAAAAATACTTTCTTATAAATATGACCTGAATATTGAAGTCATCTTGTAAAGTACATTCTCTCATTCAACCGGCTACCCAAACTCCGCTATCATTCCTATGATAAAAAGCATTCAACAAATAGTTATTATATACATATAAGATATAATCTATTGAACGAGTTATGATATTTAAAAAAAAATTAATATTAAACTTACGATCTATTTTTTTGAGTTGGTAGGCCAAAAGGTATCATTGACAATTTCATTGACAATTTACTTTTTAAAAGAAATGACAAAGTATATGATTTGACACCATTTTGCAAAATTTAAAGCAAGAGAGTATAACTTATACTAGCATATCAAAAAGTGAAGTGATCATTGAATGATATTATGCACCAGCATGATCATTGAGTTCCAAGATCCAACTAATAAGTTGGTGGATTTTATGACTACATTGGCAGCCTGCCATTCAAAAACACACCTATAATGAAAGGTTGTTTATACAAATCATCTTCTGAAGTTGTTGGTTGCTCCATGCTGGCCTTTCTTTGCTCTAGGCAATCCATGTGAAATCCAGAGAAGTGAACCTCAGAGTTAGATCCCATCAAATCTTCAATTGATTTATTGGCAAAGACCTGGAATAGACAATGGATTAAAATCATAGGAAGGGATTAAACAAGAAAATATATTATGTTAATGTATGAAACATGGATGGGAGATAACTTATGGAGTTTGCATTGCAGCTATCAGAAGCATTAGTCTTGGGAACTTGCAAATGTTGGTGATTGGATCATGCCAACCATTTCCATCATTCTTAAGTTATTTTTTCAAAAATACTAGACTAGCCACCTTGTTTGGATTAAATTTTTAGTTTAATTTCATGAACTTGACAGTATACAGATCATCAGATCATGTTTTTTTCTTTTGCTTGTCCAAAAGCATCATTCTGTTCATTAGCCTTTTACGAGGCATTTCATCACTGCAGATTGAGATTCTTTAGGGAACAAAGGCCACCCATTTTGGTCTTGGTCATGATGTTCAAGCAATCTTTCCAATCAACCTATCCATACACAACACTCTGTTTGATCCATGTCACAAGGATTCAACAAGTCTTACCTTAGTTGCCAAAGGCCTATAGCAACCCTCCTCCTTTATTTGGACTTGGACAGTTGGACCTACTATATGAAATGTAGACAGAGTTCTATGATACATAAACACTGGCTACTTTTTTTTTATATTGTTTAAATATATGTGTAATACATTGTTATTGGAAGATTAGGTATTTTTTTTATATGGTGTTTTATTTAAATCGGACGGTCCGATTTGTTTGAAGAAAAAAGTAAACTACAAATCGGACGGTCCGATTTGTTTGAAAAAAAAAAGAAAACTAAAAATCACATGGTCCGTTTTGCATTTTTTTTTAAATAAAAATCGGATGGTCCGATTTTAACATTAAAAATTTTTTTATTTTCGAAATCACAAATCGGACCGTCCGATTTGTGATTGTTTGGAAAAAAAAAAAAAAAACAAATCGGAGGCACCATCATTGAGAAATATACTCTTCTCTCTCACACGAAAAACAAAAAGTTCCACAAACACCATAGAGTTAAATTCCTAACCTAAAAGAACAAAGATTTTGTTGTCTAATCATGCCTCCCAGCTATGAAGAAGAACAAGAAGACATCGTATGACACATCATGTACCAACATTGAATTGGTCTAGCAGTGCAAGCTCATGATGCTTTTTTTCCAATGCTCTCAAGTTCGAGTATTTTCCAAGGTAACAAAAGAAATGTGTTGGAAGGGGCAACTAAGGACCCAAGCCGGATTATACAGTCAATGAAAAACCAAGCCATCCGATCCAATGGACATTACAATAAGTAGCGTCACATAGATTCTTGCGCGGCGGGGGCAGCGTCTTGCGCGGCGGGGGCAGGTTACGCGGTGGCAGTCGCAGGTTGCAGCAACGAGAATATGCTAGTGAGATGTGCAACAGAAGAAGAGGAAGAGAGAAATGTAGGAATTGAAATTGTATGAAAACTCTATCGGATCTTTTCTTCTCTGAATGCTTCTAATGTGAGAATGAAAAGAAGCAGGAGCTGCGGCGGAAGCAGGGCGTGGCGGCGAGGGAGGCGTGTTGCGGCGGCGGAGGCGTACGAAATTTGCAGCAGAGGAAGAGGATGAGAATGGCAGGGATTGAAGTTGGATGAAAACCCTAGCTGCTTCTCTTCTCTGAATGCCTCTATATTTGAAATCAAAAAGAAAGGGGAAGACAGAGTTAGGATTTTTCAATGTCGTTGATGCTCTCCAAAAACTCTAATCTCTCTCAGTTAGAGTACCCAAAAAAGAGAAAGGAAAAAAAAATTAAAAACCAATAATTTGAGAGATCAAAATCTAATTAGTAAATTTTTCAAAAAAAAAAAGGATATATTTTGTAATTATTTTTATGAAGGTTAATCATATTCCTACAAAAATGTGGGAGTAAAAAATCTATGGCCAAAATATTATATCTACACAAAAAATTAATCATTAAATTAAGTATTATATATTTACAAATAAATATGTGTATTATTATTAACTTATGTTAATATATATTTTATACAATACTGATTTGATAATTAATTTTTAATATACGCATAATATATATATATATATATATATTCAGGCTCTATCAAATGGAGTTTACAAGAGTTGTTTGCAGAGCTGTTGTGAATGACAAATCAGCAAGAAAATCACTTGCTTTCTTTCTGTGCTCTAGGAGGGACAAAGTTGTCAATCCACCAAACGAACTCATCACCAAAGAGAATCCAAAAAAGTATCCAGATTTCAAGTGGCCAACCTTGCATGAATTCACTCAGAAACATTACAGAGTTGATGAAGGAACTCTTGAAACATTCTCCAAGTGGCTTTTAGACAATAAAACTTCAACCAATTAATTAAGAGTGTCTCTTGTATATATATATATGCCATCCAAATTAAACCAACAAGTATGTAATAATCGAACTTTATTTTCTTATGTTTAGGTGTGGATGATGATCATATATAGTCGTAGACTCTTAGGAATAATATAATAAAGTGCTTGGTGTATGTCTTCATCGACTTTTGAGTCCTTATAATAATATTATCATTTTTAAGCTTTTAAAATCATTTTCTCTTTTTTGATTAATTATTAATGAGTTGTTTTTTCTTTTCAATCAAACAATAATATTATTAAATTTTAAAGTGGTCTTTAAATTTTCACTTAAAAAATTTAAAATTGATCATTAAATTTTCAATTATTTCAATTTGTACATGAATTTTTATTATGTAATTTATATTAGTCCTTCGAATGCTTTTGATCAATAGCGTGTTAATTAATATGACATACTGAATGAACAGTCAATAATATATGTCAGAATATAGTTTAACCACATATAATAAAATAATAAGACATCAATTAATTACACATATAAATAGCAATTTTACGTATTATAAAACAATTTATTTATATGTCAATTGATATCACGTATCACAATATAATTTGTTTATATATTATTGACCATTAAAATTTTAGAGATAAATTTAAAACTCAGAAAAAAAAAATCAAGTAACACTTTTAAGACTTAATTTAACATTATTCTATTTCTTTATTTCAAAACATCCAAAGAACGTCACATACATTCATTATTTTGCTCTTAAGTCTTAAATCATGATTTAATTACCTTCTCACATCCTTCAATTTGGAAAAATTATTACCGAAAATTCGTCTAAAAGAAAACACGTGTATACATATTCTGATCTATATCTAAACATTGAAATATTAAAATTTTGTTAAAGAATCCATCTAATTTTCTAATTAATCTTTTCCTTTTCAAAATAGATGTGGTAACAAAAACAATTTAACTGGGGTATTGAAAATTAAGGGAAATACAATAAAAATAAATTTTTTTCTTTCAAAACGGGGTTTACTTCCTTTAATTTATTTTTTCTAATTGTTTGCATTGCTTATATATTTTATTTTTTTATTTTCTCTTTTATATTTTAAACAAAAAATACTATGTACATATAAAAAGTCAATTACTAAATCGATCATCCTTTATTCATATATTATTTTAATTAAATACTCAATCAATAAAATGATCAAACTTGTATCAAATTTATCAAAGTAGAATAATAAAAAAAATTTACAGAAGAAGAATAAAATTTTATGAAACACCAAAGATATATTTTTATACGGTGAATGAAATGTCTTTATTATCAATATTGTTAATACATTCATGATTTATGTTATTGTTATGGATAAGTTTCATACACTCTGTGTAAAGGAAAAAAAAAAAAAAACAAAGAAATTAAGTTTCATAGTTTTCATACTCCATGACAAAAAAATATGTATAATCTTAATGTATGAAATACCGTAAATAAAATAATAATTAGTTTAAATCTATCTTTTATGCTCCATTTAATAGAATTTACAAGAGTTGCATGCACAGTAGAGCTGTTGTGAAGAACAAAATTGTTAGAAAAGCACTGGATTTCTTTATTTGTCCAAAAGTAAACAAAATGGTGACTCCTCCTTTAATTTTACTAGTCATGTAGTGAGGAGAGGAAAATAGAGAAATAGGGTGTGGAATGAGATTGTTTGATGTTAAAAAAAATAAACATTGAGGGCCTTTAGCCTTCTTTCTTAAAAGAGAAAGAATTAAAAATGTTTTCACTTTTAAAAAGAAATTCAAATTCTTAAAAAACAAATAGAAAATGTTAAAAGCAAAAAATACAAACCCGTAACATTGAACTGACAATGGAATACAAACCATCGTTTTTAAGGAGATTAAAAAAAAAAACTGTTCAAAGTAATAAACAAAGTAACATAAGTAATACTACAGTTTAATACACTGCTATAATCCACACCATCCATTACAATCACACAACTAACACCTCATTAATGTATTTTTTTGTTTTTTGTTTTTTTTTTTTAACTTATAACCACACTAGACACGCACTCTCTCTCTCTTTTTTTTTTTTTTGATAACTTACAATCACACCACACATGCATTTTTTTTTTCTTTTTTGCATTTTTAATTTTTTTTGGATTTTTTTAAAACAACTATAATATAAAACAAATCAAATTGCAACTGACAAAGTGACAACAAATCTTTTCTCTTCATCAACTCCTTTGATATGGCTAGGTGTCGCATCTTTTGTCTTTAACTCCATCTTTAGAATTGGACTCCTCTAATAGAACTGTTAATATAATTGTGTCAATTTGAAGAAAGATAAATGAAAATGAAAAATTTAAACTTTATTAGTAGCAGTAAAATTAAAATTTAATGTAATGTGATACTTCACTTTAATTCGGAGTCTACTAGAAAGACAAAATTATTGATAAATAAAATACAGTTTATTTTATACTTAAATAAAACAAGCTTTAAACTTATGAATTCTCCCTCTACATTTCTAACAAGAGAAGAAAGAGGGGGAGGGGGAGAAAAGGGAAGATGAACAACATTGCAAAGTTTAGTTGAAGTGTTCACAGTTTTAGAATTTGCATTAAGTGCATGATTCACAAATTGTATTTATAAAATCATTGGAAAAATGAACCCATATCATCGTGAGTGAGGTGTGTAGTGCGTATGACAAAATAAAATGAATTATCAACCTACAAACTATTTAGTCATAACGTATAAATAAATAATTTTATATTCAAATAAAAATACATAAGACTTTCGAGCTAACTAAAAATCCTTAAGAATCTTCATTCTGGTCATATTTTAGAGTATATATATAAAGATTAACTAATGATTTTAGGTCAAGAATCTTACATGTAGATTTAGATAGGATTTATAAATTAAAATATATATCTATAATTAAGTTAAAAGATTTGTAAAGTGAAATTAAAATACTATTTTAATTAATTAAAAGAGTTTTAATATTAGCTAGTAAGCAAGTAAAATGTATGATGAACAAGTAGTACAATAATGGAAGAGAGAAGGAATATGATGCATGTCCCTTACATATCTCTGAAGTGGGTATGAGAATTATGAATAAGAGCAAAATGCAAAACATCTAACTTGGTAATCTTTTCCTTTTCTGGAATTTCTGGTTTGTAGGTGAGTAGGAATCTTTGGTGTTTTTGTATAACAACAGGTCCCACAGGAATACATACAGAATGCATGCAGAAGAGACCTAATTAACAGGGGTTGATATTTAGAGTATTTACATATTTTGTATAGATGATTTTGCAGAATGAGTATCCCTTTCTCTTTGCTTCCTAGCTTATCAAACAAAGCTAATTCTTTTAATAAATTTCAAGAAGTTTACTTTATTTAATCTCATCAAAACATCGACTAAAAAGATAAAGGAATTAAATACATACCCCTTCAAATACGTTCCGTACAGCACAATTGAGATCACCCTCAACCAAGAATGCATGTTTTTCTCCAAACGGGTCGACTTCAGTATCTTCATCAAACGGGTCGACTTCAGTATCTTCTTCATCCTTGAATTGAACTTCCATCCAGCTGTTCACAGATACTGTACCTGCACAGAAACTTTCCATCTTGCTGCAATCGATTAGCAACAAATGAAGCAAGGATGGAAATTTTAACTCAATGTTGCCATTGTAAAACCTTCCAAGGTTTGGTAGAGAGCGAAGGGACAGAGTTTTCAGTTTATGAAATACTATTATCTCCTCTTCTACATGCCCTGATAACTCTTCTACTTCTTCAGACACAACCTCTTTCAGTGATTCACAGTTTTCTATGGACATATTCTTCAGCTGATGCAGAGTTCTGCTTGTTGAAGGTGTGAACAAATTCACAAGCCCATTGCATTCTGATATGTTTAACTCTATTAGGCTCGAGAACGATACCTCGCTTGGTACTATGCTCCTCAAACTATGACACTTATCTATTTGCAATTTTTGAATATTTTCAGAAATGTGTTGCACCCAAGAATGCTCTAACCCAATGGAATTCAGCTGAGACAAGGAACTCAACTGCAAACACTTCACTTGTGGAATAATTTCTTTCACACAATCCATGGTAGGTCTTTTAGTGCAGAATATCTCTTTGAAAGAGCTACAACATACAATGAGGTTTTCTATATTGGGCAGCCGTTGAAGAAATTCATATGGTAAGGTATCTGAATCATCATGAAAACATTGCAATTGAAGAGCTTCTAAGTTTGAAAGGTTGTTCACATGAAACTGTCCATGCAACATCATCATGATCTCCTCCTTGCTGACTGCTAAAAACTTCAAGTACGGGATTACCTACAAGGGAAAAAAAATATTGTCAATTCAGCATACTACATAAATGATAGTCAAAATAATCAATAAGACATGGATGTATAAATGTCATAAAGACTAACAAGACATGAAACCTTTTTTGGCAAGAAAATGGCTTGATTCTCTGCTTGTGGACATTGAAATTCTTGAGACTCAAATTGGAATGTCTTCAACTTTCTACAGTAGAATAAGTGCACTTCCTCTAGCTTGTGCAGAGCAGGGTAAAAACATTTCATTTCTGGCAAAGACCACAATTTTATGGAGGTCAAGCTTTGCAATGCAAACTCTTTAGGAGCTCCTTCAACAACTACTTCATCCTTTGCAACAATTTCCACCAATCTATCACACTCTGTCACTTCCAGTTTCTCAAGTTTATTTAGATTTTCAGCCACAGATGTTAGAAATAACCTTTGAAGGTTGTTGCATCCACGAACATAGACTTCTTGAAAGCTCTGAAAGTAACTAATTTGTTGAGTAGGATCTGAATTCCAAACATGTTCAAGATTTGGTAGTTGCTCAATAGTCAATTTCTTCAACCTGGACATTAAAGAATTGATCTTTGTGCCTTTTGCTTCATGTGTCACTTCAAATATTGCTGTCACGGAATCACATTGTCGCACTACCAACTCTTCCAATTTACATAGTAAACTGAGTATGTGAGAGGGTATTACAATAGATGTGAATTCACATTTTTCCACAATCAAGATCTTCAATCTGATGAAGCACAAGGATGGAACTCGAAATGGAGCATTCCATATTCCATGTATCATTGGGTGTTCGCTGAGCTTCAAATCCTTTACTTCCCTCACAAATTTTGCAACCTGTGCATGAAATATAACAAAAATGTTAAAATAATCAGTCCAGATGTTAATTGACTATACAAAATCTAGTATTTTGATCCAATTTTAATTCTCATGACGTATACGTTTTTTATTACATCTTTTTTAGAAATGAAACATATTATATCTTTATAAATTTTTATGTTTTCCACTTCAAATAGTCACATCATCAGTTAAAAATATCACATAAATTTTTTGCTTTATATCTTGAGTAGTATATTTATACAAGATTAACTACTCAAATATATTCTTCTACAATACAATACAATTCTTCTCAATTGTTAAATTATGAATACATATATAAAATATTTGTGCAAATTGTGAAAAATTATATCATCCAATGTAAAATTAATGGAAATTTTACAACAATAATGATGCATATCATATCTGCTTTTAATGCAACATCGGATATAGGTTGTCATATTAAAAATGTGCTATATATATTAATATATAGCATATCACTTAGCTAAAACTGTGTCGATCAATGCTAATTCAAGTTATGAGATGAATTCTGAAAGTTAAAGAATATAGATTCGTATAAAGTAAGTAAATTTTTTTCTTTAAAAATTAATATTTGTTGTTATAAACACATAAAATGGATTGAGAAAAGCTGCCTCTTAGAGAAAAAGCAAGAAAGGAGAAAACAAATAAATACATACCTTTGCCTTGTAAATATTAAGTAAGGTAGAATTAAGATCAACTTCCAATGGGGTTGCATCTCCATATTCCAAAAGAACTGCTGACAACTTGTTTGTATTGATGGTACTTTCGCAGAAAATTTCCATCCTGTGGCACTCAATTACTTCCAATTCCTCCAACGATGGAAAGCATAAGGTAAAATCCCCATTGTAAAATCTTCTAAGGTTTTTTAAACCTTGAAATCTTAACTCTTGCAGCTGCTCAAATACTATCTCATTATGAATTGATTCTTCTCCTTCATCAGACACAATTTCTTGGATGGATTTACAATTAGATATTTTCATCTCTTTGAGTTGAGACAAACTTTTAGCTGTTGCAGATGTGAACAAATATATCATGCTATCGCATTCAGATACAGTCAAATGTGTCAAATTGGAGAAACAAACAGGAGAAGAAATTAAACTTGTTAAACCAGAGCAGCTTTTTACTTCTAAGGTTACCAGAGTTCTGAGAATTGATGATTCTCGTATCCAAGAGCGTTCAAATCCTATGGAAATTAGTTCTGAAAGAGAAGCCAACTTCAATTCTTTAAGATGTGGTAGAAATTGGGCGCAATCCGAACTAGGCCTTTCAAAGCAGAATATCTCTTTGATAGAACAATTTTTCACTTGGAGAGTGTTTATACAGGACACTTTTTGGAGAAACGTATATGGAAGTTCATCAGACTCAAGCTCAACATTAAAACTCTGCATATCAGAAACATTTATGTCGCAAAAGTGGCTTCCGTCACATTCTTCATGTCCAATCATTTTTGCTTCTCTTTCATCAAACAAGAAGTTGGTCAATTTAGGAGTAACCTGGACAGAGAAAATGAGGCCATCAATTCAAGTTGTTAGAGAAATAACTAAACCAAATGGACTTAATCTTATATTATTAAAATTATAAGAATGAACTCCATACAAGAGAAAAATATAGGCTATAGCACAACAAATACTTTATATAATTGATAATTTTGTCTTTGGAAGTGGGAACGAATATATAGACTCGTGATGCTGATCGCAAGACATGTCCACCAATATATTTTGAAGAAAGATAAAAGAAAATATAAAGTACATTATTTTTACATATAAATCATACATTAAGAAAAATTTATAGGCACTTTTATACAACACAACTCACTATCCATATATTACAAGATTTTTTAACCTATTTGCCATTAGTAATCTCATGTAGAAAATATAAAGCAATCGCATGATTAATAAGTACCTCTTTGAAAGAGACTTCGTCCTCAATTTGTGGATCATGACCATTCAGTGTCTTCAACAGGACACAATGCAATGAACAGTAAAAACAATTGAAGCTTGGTAAATCCAACAGTATCAATAAAGTCAACCGTGGGAACTTAATAAGGTTTGAAATTGCTCTTTTTGGTGTAGTTTCATTCCCTGCAATGATTTCCACCAAGCTTTTACAATGTTTCAACTCTAGATTTTCAAGATTGACAAAATCCTTGGCTACTGATTTTGGGAACAAGCTTGTAAGGCTTTTACATGTATCAACACGCACTTGCTGTATAAGTTGAAAGTTGAGTACCCCATCAGGATCTTCATTCCAAATGCTATCCAAATTCGGCAGCTTTTCTAATACCAACTCTTTCAATGAAAATTTAATTGGTAGGAGTGTCTTGTCTTTTGTTATGCATTTCACATCAAATATAATTTTGACAGAACTACATTTTTGAACTTCCAATTTTCGCATGTTATTTAAAAAAGGAAGTAAATGAAGAGGTATTACTTCGAATAAAAAATCACATTGATGCACAATTAGGGACTCCAAATTACCGAAGTATGCTTCAGGAACTGGCATTGAGCCACGCCAGATCTCTTGAAAATAGAGGCTTTCTCTGAGACCAATCTACACATGAAAACAAGAAATTTAATTACTCCTTGTTTGGTTCTCTTGCAAGTTATTTCTCATAAGCACCTATATAAATTTAAAATAGAAAGATGCTTCTGGGCTTCATCTTGCTTAATGTCATTCATTATTTAACGGCATCTGATTGAAATGTTCTAATATTACTTCAATGTTATGCGAGTTTTTTTTTTTTTTCCTAAAGATAGAAAGACTCGAACCCGCAACCTCTTAAATGAGTACGGGGAGACTATGTCATTTGAGTTATTATTCATTGGCAATGTTATGCGAGTTTATTATTATAAGTTTATAACTAGTGTATTTAATCCACCCTCTTATTTATTTATTCTGTGTAATAATAATAAACACAATATTAGTTTAGTTGGTCAGTTATTTTATTTTTAACCAAGAGATCTTATATTTAAATTTTACAAATAACTATATATATATATATATATATATATATATATATATATATATATAATGAAAATTTTGTATATCAAACCTCTTTCCATCTTTATATAGTAGATAAGAATATTGTTAGGAATGAAAATTATTAAAATAATCTTCCAATATATCATGACATATCTTTTGTTTTGATTTTATGCGACAAATTCCATTATAATATCATATAGATTTAATTAGATGATAAATCATTTAAGTTGAAATGTTTATAGTTGAATTTTTATTCGACGCACTAAATATTACTATAAGAATTTTAAAAAACATGTTTTTTATAGCGTCATAATTATTTACATGTAATACGTATTTTTTTAAGATCCTACAAGTGACAAAAATATAATAATAAAAAAAGTTATAAAGGGAGTCAAATGAAAACTGAATAAAGTCATAGAATTTTAAAAATATTGTAACTTCTCCTTATGAAAACAAGGTTGTTATGTAATATTTCAATATATAAAAGAGCATCTATCAAATAAAATATTGTAACTTCTCCTTATATATAAAACAATTTAACTAGGTATCATTTAAAAATAGTATAATATTCAGCCTTTTATTATAATAATTAAAAAAATTAAAACAAATACAATTAAAAATTATGAATAGATTTACTGTCTTTTTAAAATTAAATACACATTCAAAATACAATCTAAAAAACTGAAATTTAAAATTTAAATTTTAAATTTTTGTTTCAGATTTAATATATTTAATTATTAATATATTATAATTTAAATACATATCTAAAAATCAAATTATTTAAAATTCAAAATTTTGATTTTAAAATTATAAAATAAACCTTAAACCATCAAATTATTAATTAAACTCGTACAAAACACTCAAAAAAGCAAAGAAGTTACGTTTGCGCCATGTCGAAAATCCAGAGGCGCACATGGAAAACTCAGAGGTGCACATCGAGAAGTCATCCTCCGCTGTAGTTCATCCCTGCCACCTTCCTTTCCGCGCTCATCCTCAACGCTGCTTTCCTCTTTCTCGGCGCTCATTCACAACGCCACATTCCCCTTCGTCAACACTCATCTTCGTCGCCGCCTTTCTCCTCCTCGTCGCCGTTCGTCCACGCTGAAAACTTACCTAAGGTTTGGATGGATTTCTGACCCCCATTACTTTTTTTATTATTCTGTATAAATTTTGATTTTTTTGAAATAAAAAATCGAATAAAATGGCCTGAAGAGATTTTCATATATATTGCAATGTTAAATTATTTTTGCATGTGCAATTTCTGTATTTTGGAAGTGTTTTAAAAATATTTTTTGTATAACTTCATAATTTTAGATGTGTTATAATTATTTTTTAATGTTTAAATTTAGATTTTAGATTTATGATTTTGGATGTGTTTCAAAAATATTTTGTATAACTTCATAATTTTAGATGTGTTACAATTGTTTTTTAATGTTTAAATTTAAATTTTAGATTTATGATTTTAGATGTGTTTTAAAAATATTTTTTGTATAACTTAATAATTTTAGATGTGTTACAATTGAAAAAGAAACTACAATTGAAAATATTTTAGTTTATATATATAATTATATTCGACCATTCATCACTAGAAAGTCGTAAAATAGATCCTGCATTTTATCAAAGATATAATAAGTAAGGGATTAATTTTTTTCTAAATGCACTAATCTTTAATTCCTTTTGTCTGTAGATACAAATTGAAATTTTAAAGAAGAAAACCATTTTATAGAGAGAGAAGAGAGAAAAAACGTAAAAGAAGGAAATAACAACTAACTATGAAGTGGGTAGGAAGTTAGAAAAATTTTAGTTTTTAAAATTTAAATTAATCTTAATTATAAATGTGTATTCTAAAAAATAGAAATATGTTTTAATTAAAAATTAATTAAATAATATTAAAGGCTGATCAAAGACTGAATTTTATTGTACAAGTAGCATTTTCCATAATATAATATACTAAACCTGGAATTTGTTTATTTTTTTATCTATTATTCCGATTATGTAGTTTATAGTATCAGGAAATTTTTTATTTTGAAAGAATAAAAGACGTATTTTTTTGTTATTTATTTTTCGAATGGTGGTAGCAACATCATCTTCCCATTGGACTTCATATGGTCCATATTTGCTTTGTCCTGAGCGCAACTTGAGTGAATTTAGATTTATTATGTGGATGTGGGGACAGAATGTTGTCATCCTCCAGAGTGTGCGGCCAAAGATGGATAACTGTTGCAATGATGGAAAACACAAAGTACGTTTGCCTGAGTATAACCATCTCAGCATTGGCAGCTCTTCAAGATGCAAAACCTGAAGCTGCTCAAATATTATCTTCTCATCTGCTCAAATATTATCTTCTCATTAGATTCATCATCCTCTTTGCATATTATCTCTCTCATTGATATACAATTGCTTATCTCCATATGCTTGAGTTGACTCAAACTTTCTGCTGTTGAAGATGTGAACATATACAACAAACCATGACAATGATTTACAACCAATTTCGTCAGACTAGAGAAAGACACCTTGCTTGCTACTAAGTTCTTTATATCAAAACACCACTTCACTTCCAATGTTTGGATATTATCAAGCATGGAGTGTGTAACACTCTCACTATCAAAAGTCACATTTTCGGCTGCGCTATTCTGATAGCAATAAGTATTACGACTACTTTACATACTAAATATTAAAATAGGAGCCTGCGACTCGACACTGTATCGCTGATTTTTTTGAAAATCGAAAATAAATACTTTATATTAAGAAAAATGCAAGCAGGCATATATTCATATACAAGACTCCTTACATAATATCTTATAATATAATATACATATAAAACATACAACTCCTATTCCTCTTACAAAATTGTAATAACAAAGACGAGGGAAGAAAATAATCTAATTAACACAACAGCATATAAACCAAACGAAGTATAACTCTTCTTAATGCCTCTTCATTTGGTTCTTGAAAAAGTAAAGCTGTAGGGGGTGAGAAACTAACCACACGGTCTCACCACGGAGTTTCAAAGTTGTCATAAGAAGATATTTAATAAGAAAATTATTTTTAAGCTCAGTGATTATCATTGCCTTATGAATCTTTTAAAAACCAATGGGTAAACGTTCAAAACCTTTTCAAAGAAACAATGTTTAATCTTTCAGAAATCCGAAACCTTTCATTTCTTAAAAGAAAATCTCAATCAGAAACCAACCACGCAATCAACAACACAATCATTAATTCAGCACCAAAGTTCATTCTCAAATGTAGCACGCCAGGACAAACACAAGCAAGATAGACAAGGAAAGCACAAGTAGGTAGCAGTTACAGCAAATAGATCAAGTAGCAGTAAAGAACAGTTTAGCAATTAGGCAAACCCAAACAAGTTCAAACCCAAACAAAACATACAAATGCATATGATGCATGCATGTCCTATGGCTGATGAGGCTCATCTGTCGGTTATCCAGCCAACCCGACAAGTCTGAATTGTCCTTAGACTGTCCCCCGACGTGCATCCCCAAGAGTCTATGCATAATTTTTTCTCAAATAATCAATATTGCTTAATGGGGGTAACATTCCCGGAAATTTATATAGTGCCCGGTCACACTTACGTTGTAAGGTTAACAAAGTATCGAGTTTTCAACCTAGTACACGTGGTGGCAAGCCATGGTACTTTATCCAGGAAACCTCGTATCTCAGATAATTCAAAGATCATAAGCCATGTGAATAATTCAAAGTTCATATCTCAACATTCTTAACATCATAATCATTCATCAATCCAAATCTCATTTCCAAATTCATTCAAAAACCATATTTCAAAGAAAATCCTCATCATCCTTCTTTCCATTTCGTTCATTATAAATCAATCTTAAAACATATAAAGTTTAAAAAAAAAAACAAATCTTTTTAAATAATTAATTCAAGAGGCCATCAGACCTTTCTTCTTTCCCTTCTTTGACTTTTTTTCTTTCTTCAACTTAGGGCAATCTGATTTGAAATGCCCAGTTTCTTTACAGTTGTAACGTATCACCTTGATGAGATCTTTTCTTTGTTTCCTAGAACTTCTTCCCTTGCTTCTCTCCTTGAACTTCACCATTTTCCTGAATTTTTTGGCAAACAACACAAATTTATTTTCAGAGAAATTATCACTGGATTCATCATCTAGGAGGTTAGTAACAGATGTAAAAGTAATTCCTTTCTTTTTTGAATCTTTTTTAAATAAGTATTTTCAAAAGCAAGTAGGTTTCCTCTCAAGTCATCATATGTCATGGAATCTAGACCACTACTCTCAGATATGATTAATACTTTTGTTTTCCACTCTTTTGTGAGACATCTCAACACTCTTCTCACAAGCACAGATGCAGGATACTTGATTCCCATAGCATCCAAGCCAACAATGATGATGTTGAATCTTTCGAACAGTTCATCAATAGATTCTCCTTCCTTCATTGCAAACATTTCATACTATCTGTTTAGCATATCTATCCTGGTCTTCTTCACAATGGTGGTTCCTTCATGAGTAACTTGAAGTTTGTCCCAGATTTCCTTTGCCGTTGTGCATCGTGATACCCGTCGGTACTCCTCAAAGTTGATTGCACAGTTGAGCAAGTTGATAGCCTTGGCATTGAGCTTCACCTTCTTTCTGTCTTCTTTGGTCCAACTGGCTTCGGGTTTAAGAGAGACTACTCCTTCAGCACTTGTGGTGGTTGGATATTGAGGATCCTCCAGGATGATCTTCCATAGTATGTAATCTACTGCTTGCACAAAAATCTTCATTCTCTCCTTCCAATAGGTGTAGTTCTTCCCATTGAAAAGAGGAGGTCTGTTGCTTGACTGTCCTTCTGTCAGATTGTAGGACACCAAGTTTGAGCCACTGTTCTCTGCCATCTGGATCTTTTCTCCAAGCTGCGAAGCTTGATCTCTTTGAGACCAAGCTCTGATACCAATTGATGGTTTTCAGTGGCTAAGAGAACGGGGGATTGAATCTTAGCCCCTTTTTCACTTAATAACACTTGCTGGTCTTTGAAATAATTTCTGGAGACTTTTTTATTTTTATCTTGTACCCAGCCACGAGACTTTTCTTTTTTATCTCGTCACCCAGCACGAGATATTTTTCAGTTTTATCTCCTGGGTAGCAGAAACAGAAATGGAGTAGAAGAGAGAGAGAATTACACCAAGATATATCCTAGTTCAGCTGCTAAGTGCAAGGCAGCCTACATCCAGTCTCCATCACAACAATGATGGAATTTCACTATAATCATTTTTTAAAACACCAATTCTCCCTAGGAACTACCCTTTCTAGCTGGGACAAGTCCAAAATCTAAACCCCAATCCTGAACTTGACTTGGTCACAGCCAAGCTTTCAACTGCTAAATGCTAACCCAACTTGTAAGGAGATTCCCACAGAATCATGAAACACAACACAGATGTACAAAGGACCTCTAAGGACATCTATGGCTTTTTCTTTTAATTTTGCACTCTCTGCCTTTTTCCGCTCTATGGCTTTTTCTTACAAACCTCGCTGTTTGCCTTTTTTCATGAGACTCAAGACAGACAAAATTAAACAGAAAAATCACAAAATGAAGAACATTGAAGGAGAAGAACTTCTGTTAGCTTAGGTAGCTATGAGAACTCTGTGCCTTGCACTCTCACTCCTTGCTTCAAGCCCTGGCTGTTCTCCCTTATATATAGGGGGAAGCCTCCACGGTTGAAACCAAATGAACCAAGCTAAACTTCTTCTTCTTCATGCAAAACCGGTTCGGCCACAGAGAGAGGAGAGATAAACAAATGCTTAAACCAACATGCAATTACCTCTGTGTCTTCCTTTTGCACCAAACTCCACCAATCCGAGCCCTCCATCTTGTCTTGCACACCAAGAAGGATCCCTAGCCCTTGATGAGTTCTCTGATGCATGACAGCTCCTCCTGCTTCACTTTTGCTTCCTCCTTCACGTAGCCTCCCTAGCTACCTTCTGTGATGAGTGAACCCAAAAGCAGAGACGAGCCATCCCTCAAGATCTTCCTCTGACCGAAATCTTCTTTTTCCATTTTTGGTATGGAGAGCTTGAGATCTCTTCACCAAATCTTACCATTTGTGATAAAAATCTCAGCCACAACATACTTTTTTTTTTCTTGCCATCATTACAATGGTCTTTAGCTTGCTTCTAGCTTCTTCTTGATAGCTTGCAAAAACTTCCATGGTTGCTGTGATAGAAGTGACCAAAAGTGAGAAGCAAGTAGAGAGAGAAGAGAGAGTAGAAAGAAAAGCAATCAAATGGATTTGAACAAATTAACTAAAGCTGAATTAATTTTGCTTCCCTTTTGTTGAGTAGCGTGCCTCGTTAAGGCCATCAATCTAATCAATTGAAATTTCTCTCTCATTGTTCCAAGGTCTGCATTAACTTTACTTGATAAAATTTGTATTCCATCACATGATAAAAAGGAGATCCGTTGGAAGCATGAAGCAAAATATTTGCTTTCTCTCATAATTGTTTTTGGACCAAGCTTTGGTCTTGGTAGCAAAGATTTAAAATGGGCTACTTTCAATAATATATTGTCCCAATTAACAAAACCTTACTTCAGCCACAATAATTAATTCAACTTGACCCAAGGCTGAATGTGTTTTTCTTTAACACAAATGGGCTTGCAATTTTTTTCTTTTCTTTGCGGCCCAATAACAAAACCTGCATAACAAAATTATTAATTAATAAATATAATCATGAAGATCAAATTAATAATTTTATAATTAATTGTATTAATAATGATTTAAATTGGAGTTTTTCAAACTCATCAATCTCCCCCTTGATGACAAACATTATTAAAAATTGAAATGGAAAGAAATCAAAAAAATTAGAGTACTCCCTTTGTGAATACTTGGATTCCTTCCTTTCCAATTTTACATGGCTCCCCCTTAATGTATGCTATTTTACCAAGGAAAGTTTTTCCTGTAATTTTTGAAATCAAACTTAAGGCACTTATGTTATTCAACATATAAAATTTTGTAATGTTGAATGGCTTGATTTATGAGTAGAATTGGAGTAATAAACAAACCTCATTTGTTATCATAAAATTGATTTTCTGCTCAAACACACATAAAGTAATTGAGTACATATCAACCAAAAATATTTTTGATGTTTCAAGAAATTGCTGTTCAAGCTATTTGAAAATATTTTCCAGCCAACATATCAGAGCAGTATAGTCATAGCAAGGAAAACATTTTTAAATCAAGCATGATCATCTCAAAACACAGCAACTATCAGCATTTACATATCAAAGCTTAAAAGAGCTGCCAAAAAATATTCCTGATCCATAATACAGCAAGCATATCCACAAAGGTAAATCAAATGCATCAAAAGTATCAAGCAGATCACCACAACAATTGGAACAAGGGTGATCATAAATCCACAAAGGATTTCATCTCCTGTTTCTGTTTTCTCTCAATTTCAATTTTTTCAGCCATTTCTCATCCCCTGTTTCTGTTTTCTCTCAATTTCAATTTTTTAGCCATTTCTCTCCCTTTTGTCATCAAAGGGGCACCTGCAAAAAATGACATTGGAAGCAAAATATCCAAAATATAACCAAAATACCAAAAGTTTATTACAGTGTCATAGGTCTAAAGTATCCAAGCAAACTACTACAATATCAAATTGAGCCAAAAAAAGCCAATATCAATATAAGAAAAATAGTGATCAATCATCAGATAAATTGTACTCAGAGCCATCTGCATCATCATCATCATTGGCACCCCCATCTCTTCTTCAAAGCTCTGCAGCATTAGGCCCACCCTCTCTTGGCACTTCACCCGTGCCCTTTCATTTTCAAAATCTTGTTTACGTGCAGCCTTGTATGAATCCACCATTAGTTTAGACATGTTAGAGAACTCAGTAAGAATGTCTTTGATCGATTCTGCTGTCTTGGAATGCTCAGGTGGCCGGCTCTCAAACTCACTGTCAGAGGGAATAGACTTTTTTCCTTTGTTCCCTATCATACCTCCTCCTCCCTTAATGAGTGAAACCTTATTCTCTACAGCTTCATTGATTAGATCAACTTTAAAATACTCAAAAATACTGGTGAGAACCATGCCATAAGGTAAATTTGCATTTTTGGTACTTTTAATAGATTCCCACATATGCCTTATCATAAGGTATCCAAAAGAAATAGGAGAGGAAGTGACAATAGCAAAAAGTATAAGAGAGTTAGAAACAGTTACTCTGTTATGTGAACCACTTTGAGGGGTTAGGATATGAGTGATGATCCTGTGGAGCAATGAGTTTGTGGGACCGAGGGCCTTGTGAGTCGGGATGGTGCCATCCAAGCCAGACAAGTTCTCACAAATTTGTTGAAGGGCAACCTTGGATGTAACTCCTACCTGAGAGTCCCATTTGTCAGTCATGTACGCTCTTGGTCCTTCATCTATGTAGCCTAGGGCAGTGCCGATTGTCTCCGAGTTCAGAGTCATGTATACCCTCTTTACATAGGAATGAATGGTACCATCGATCAGCCTCATATTAGCATAAAATTCACGTACCAATCCAGGGTAAATAGGTTTTTGAATATGGAGCAGAGGAGTCCATTTCAGATTTTCAAACAGATGAGAAAAGTTGATTTCTTTGGCTGCCAGTGAGTCCAGATTCACTAGGTATGTGGCACATAAGTGGCGTTTCTCCAACACTTTCTTGTGGAACTCATAGGATGCACACGAATTGAACCTGGCAGGATCAAAGTGTGAATGAGATTTGTTGAACTTATTTTTGAATTCCAATGATTCCAAGTTGGCTGGTTCCCTCATGTTGTGTAACACAAAGCTTTTGGTCTTCTGTGAACTGCGTCCGGGGGTGGTCTTCTTCGGTGGTGATGGCGGCGGTGATGGAGGTGGTGAGGTGTGAGATTCTTCTTCTTCTTCAACCACGGGTCCCTTCTTTTTCCTTGAGGAAGTCTTTGTTGCTATCACATTTCTCCTCATGCTGTCCGTTTGCTTGGATGATGGTGAGGGAGAGGATGAAAAAGTGGAATAAATGTGTATATGAGTGTGGGTTTGAGGAGTGGAAGGTTTTTGGGAGAGAAGGACTCGTTCACTTTTCCTTAGAGCAGTTTTCTTTTTCATGATAATAAAAATAGAGAAATGGAAGAGGGAAAGATGAAGATAGAACCGAATTGAGTGGAGAGATGAGGGAGGTTAAGGACGCATTAAATGTTGAGTGGAGAGAGAATTGGAGGGAGTTAATATCCATTAATGAACGGTTATTAACCAAGGGAAGTTTTCTTTTATTTGAAATTAAAACTGAAAGTTTGGTTCCTAGAATCAAGGGATGTGAAGAGGGAAAAGATTTGATTTGACAATAACCTCTTCCAACAAGATTTGATAAGACAACAAAAAGAAATTGTGATTAACACAAAGAGGAACTCAAAAACGGTCAGAGTGGGGTCAAAGAACTTTGGTGGGGCCCAAGAGAATTAAAGTCTACACAGTCCCCCTGTATCATGGCCCTTTCAACACATCCTGAATTTTATCTCCTGCTTTCCTACGAGACAAAACTAAACAGAATAAAAAATTTCACAAGTTATCAATAGAGCTTAAATCTATCATTCCCAAACTTTTTCTCAAAGTGCAGAATCTGTCTTCATAGAGTGGTTTTGTAAAAATATCAGCAAGTTGGTCTTTTGATTTTATAAATTGAATATCGATAGTACTCTTTTGCACATGTTCTCTAATAAAATGATATTTGATTTCAATGTGCTTGGTTCTTGAGTGCAGAACAGGATTTTTAGAAATGTTTATATCACTCATATTATCACAATATAAGGGTATACTATTGATCTTTAATTTGTAATCTTCCAATTGCGTTTTTAACCAAATTAGTTGTGAACAACATGCAGATGTAGAAATATATTCAGCTTCAGTTGTGGATAGAGCCACTGTGGCTTGTTTTTTGCTTGACCACATGTTGAGTGAGCTTCCAAGGAAGCAACACATGCCGGATGTGCTCCTTCTATCCACCCTATCTCCTGCATAATCTGCATCACAAAACCCTACTGCACAAAAATCATAAGATTTTGGATACCATAAGTCATAATCACTAGTTCCCTTAATGTATCTAATGATGCGCTTAACGGCTGAAAGATGGGACTCTTTTGGGTGAGATTGAAATCTTGAACATACACCCACACTTTGAACAATATCTGGTCTAGAGGAGGTAAGATACATGAGTGAACCTATCATTCCTCTATACCTTGTTTCATCTACATCTTTGCCATCATCATCCTTTTCAAGTTTAGTGTTTGGATGCATTGGTGTTCCCATTGGTTTGGAACTTTCTAAGCCAAATTTTTTAATAAGTTCTTTTGCATACTTTCCTTGGTAAATGAAAGTGCCACTAGGAGTTTGTTTAATTTGAAGGCCAAGAAAGAAAGTTAGCTCTCCCATTAAACTCATCTCAAACTCACTAGTCATGAGTTTTCCAAACTCTTCACACAAGGATTCATTGGCCGATCCAAACACAATGTCATCCACATAAACTTGAACTAGGAGAATATCATCATTAGATGCTTTAATAAATAAAGTAGTGTCGGTGGTACCCCTTTAAAATTTATTTTTCAACAAGAAGGCACTAAGCCTTTCATACCAAGCTCTTGGAGCTTGTCTAAGGCCATAAAGAGCCTTTGAGAGTTTAAACACATGGCTTGAAAATTCTTTATCTTCAAAACCGGGGGGTTGTGCCACAAACACTTCTCTATCAATAAAGCCATTAAGAAAAGCACATTTCACATTCATTTGAAACATTTTAAAATCCTTATGGGCAGCATAGGCAAGAAGCAACCTAATTGCTTCCATTCTAGCTACCGGAGCAAAAGACTCATCAAAATCTATACCCTCTTCTTGATCATAACCTTGGGCCACTAATCTAGCCTTGTTACGAACAACTTTTCCATCCTCACCTAATTTATTTTTGAATACTCACTTAGTACCCGTAACTTTCTTACCATCCGGATGAGGTACTAGTGTCCAAACCTCATTCTTATCGAATTGAGCAAGCCCTTCTTGCATGACTTTGACCCATGATGGATCTTCAAGAGCTTGTTTTACATTGTTGGGCTCCAATTGTGACAAGAGGGCAAAATTGCTAGGTTCGGATTGCTTTTTGGTTGAGGATTTTGTTGTTACACCTTGAGAGGGATTACCAATGATAAAGTCACGAGGATAACCCCTCATGGACTTCCATTCTCTTGGCTTCCGGAGTGATGTTGAGCTTTGATGAGCTTCTGTGGGTCTTACTGTTTCAGATTCTCTTGCTGGCTTAGGAGATAAAATGGAAATGTCTCCTTCATTCTGACGAGACAAAACTGGACTGACAGATTCTTCATTTTGAGCAGACTTGGGATTCTCTTCACTGGTTTCCTTGTTGACAACATCTTCACAATCTGTATCATCTTCTATCACAGTACTGAGAATTGAATTAGAATCACAAAAAGAGACATGTATGGATTCCTCTATGGTCCTATGTTCTTTGAGATAAATTCTATAGGCCTTTCTAGTGGTGGAGTATCCAACAAACATCCCTTCATAGGGTTTTGGATCAAATTTATCAAGGTTTTCTTTATTGTTAAGGACAAAGCATTTGCATCCAAAAACATGGAAATACTTAAGATTTGGAGGGGTTCCTTTCCATAGCTCATAAGGAGTTTTCTTCAACCCTTTTCTAATAATGGTCCTATTCAAAATGTAACAAGCTGTATTTACAGCTTCAGCCCATAGAAATTTTGGAATCTCATTCTCACAAAGCATGGCCCTAGTCATCTCTTGAAGGCTTCTATTCCTTCTCTCAACCACCCCATTTTGTTGAAGGATTCTAGGGCATGAAAAGTTATGAGCAATTCCAAAGTCATCACAGAATTTTTCAAAGTCTTGGTTTTCAAATTCTCTTCCGTGATCACTTCTCAAACGGGTAATTTTTAAATCTTTTTCATTCTGAATTTTTTTGCAAAGGGTTGAGAATGCATGGAAAGCATCATTTTTATGAGCAAGAAAAAGTACCCAACCAAATCTAGAGTAATCATCCACCACCACTCGACCATAGTGTTTACCTCATAAACTTTGAGTTCTTGTTGGACCAAAAAGATCAATGTGTAACATCTCTAATGGCCTTTTAGTTGAAATTTCATCTTTTGGTTTAAAAGAGAATTTTACTTGTTTACCTAATTGGCAAGCATCACAAGTGAGATCCTTATCAAATTTGATATTTGGAATTCCTCTAACCAAATTTTTCTTGACTAGCTTAGAAATTTGGTACATGCTAGCATGACCCAACTTTCTATGCAATAGCTATTTTTCAGATTCAAGAGAAGTAAAACATGTCACTTTTTGTTCTTTCAAGTCCTCAAGAGTCAATCCATACACATTATTGCACCTTTTAGCCTCAAACAAAATATCCCTAGTTTTTTCACAAACAACTAAGCACATAAACTTTCTAAAAATAACTTCATATCCTAAATCACACAATTGGCTTACACTAAGTAAATTATGTTTCAAACCATTTACAAGAAGAACATCATTTATACAAGATGAAAAGCTTTTACCAACTTTTTCAATGGCCACTATCTTTCCTTTACCATCATCACCGAAAGTGACAAATCCTCCATCATACTCATCAAGCTTTATAAAGAAGGTTATCTTTCCGGTCATATGCCTAGAGCATCCGTTGTCCATATACCACATATTGTCCTTCCGTTTGGATGCTAGGCATACCTACAAAACAAGCTCAAGTGACCTTAGGTATCCAAATCTTCTTGGATCCTTTCACGTTAAACCATCTCTTATGTCATAATTCATTATAATAAAAAATAACTTTGTAAACTTTATCACCAATCATCCTTTCACTAAAGAAGCATTGAATGGGAAAGTGTCCATTTCAGTTACATAGTCTACAAAACCTTGGAGTTGCTGTTTTGTTAAAGCTTGGTGGGTTTTGAAACCTTGTATCATTAGAAGATGAGGCAATGTTTTCAAAATAAGGTTTCTCAACAGATTTAAAGAAGCCCAAGCCAGCTTTATCATAAAGAGGTTTTTGACTAGCCAAGATTTGATTTAGATTTTCATAACTTTGAGTGAACTTGGCTAAGTCTTCTTTAAGCCTTTTGACCTCTTTAAGCAACTCTTCATTTTCTTTAAAACAGTTTACATATGCAACAATAGAATGGTCACTTTCACAGCTCCTTAGTTGGGCTTTTAACTGCTTGTTTTCCTCAACAAGATCAACAGCAGTTTCGGCCTCCCTTAGTTTTTCTTTGAGAAAACTATTTTCTGCTTTAAGAATGGTGATTTGTTGTTCGAGATCTTGATTATCCAGCAAGAAACATCTTATTTTTTCAGAAAGGTGGTCTATCATAAGATAAAGAGCTTCAGTGTCAGGGTTAGGAATAACTACCTATTCAACTTGGTCTGCCATAAGACATGGTTGAGACTTGGTTTCAGATTCTTCATCATCTTCAGAATCGTTTTCTAAGTCTTTCCAAGAGGGCATTAGACCTTTCTTCTTTCCCTTCTTTGGCTTTTCTTCTTTCTTCAACTTAGGGCAATCTGATTTGAAATGCCCAGTTTTTTTGCAGTTGTAACATATCACCTTGCTGAGATCTCTTCTTTGTTTCCTAGAACTGCTTCCCTTGCTTCTCTTCTTGAACTTCACCATTTTTCTGAATTTTTTGGCAAACAACACAGATTCATTTTCAGAGGAATTATCACTGGATTCATCATCCAGGGGGTTAGTAACAGATGTAAAAGCAATTCCTTTCTTTTTTGAATCTTTTTTTAAATAAGTATTTTCAAAAGCAAGTAAGTTTCCTCTTAAGTCATCATATGTCATGGAATCTAGACCACTACTCTCAGATATGATTAATGCTTTTGTTTCCCACTCTTTTGTGAGACATCTCAACACTCTTCTCACAAGCACAGATTCAGGATACTTGATCCCCATAGCATCCAAGCCAACAATGATGATGTTGAATCTTTTGAACAGTTCATCAATAGATTCTCCTTCCTTCATTGCAAGCATTTCATACTCTTTGTTTAGCATATCTATCCTGGTCTTCTTCACAATGATGGTTCCTTCATGAGTAACTTGAAGTTTGTCCCAGATTTTCTTTGTCGTTGTGCATCGTGATACCCGTCGGTACTCCTCGAAATTGATTGCACAGTTGAGCAAGTTGATAGCCTTGGCATTGAGCTCCACCTTCTTTCTGTCTTCTTCGGTCCAACTGGCTTCGGGTTTAAGCGAGACTACTCCTTCAGCACTTGTGGTGGTTGGATATTGAGGACCCTCCAGGATGATCTTCCATAGTCTGTAATCTACTGCTTGCACAAAAATCTTCATTCTCTCCTTCCAATAGGTGTAGTTCTTCCCATTGAAAAGAGGAGGTCTGTTGCTTGACTGTCCTTCTGTCAGATTGTAGGACACAAAGTTTGAGCCACTGTTCTCTGCCATTTGGATCTTTTCTCCAAGCTGCAAAGCTTGATCTCTTTGAGACCAAGCTCTGATACCAATTGATGGTTTTCAGTGGTTAAGAGAAGGGGGGTTGAATCTTAGCCCTTTTTTCACTTAATAACACTTGATGGTCTTTGAAATAACTTTTGGAGACTTTTTTATTTTTGTCTCGTACCCAGCCACGAGACTTTTCCTTTTTATCTCGTTACCCGGCACGAGATATTTTTCAGTTTTATCTCCTGGGCAGCAGAAACAGAAATGGAGTAGAAGAGAGAGAGAATTACACCAAGATATATCCTGGTTCAGCTGCTAAGTGCAAGGCAGCCTACATCCAGTCTCCATCACAACAATGATGGAATTTCACTATAATCATTTTTTATTACAAACACCAATTCTCCCTAGGAACTACCCTTCCTATCCGGGAGAAGTCCAGAATCTAAACCCCAATCCTGAACTTGACTTGGTCACAGCCAAGCTTTCAACTGCTAAGTGCTAACCCAACTTGCAAGGAGATTCCTACAGAATCATGAAACACAAGACAGATGTACAAAGGACCTCTAAGGACATCTACGGATTTTTCTTTTAATTTTGCACTCTCTGCCTTTTTCTGTTCTATGGCTTTTTCTTACAAACCTCACTGTTTACTTTTTTCCATGAGACTCAAGACAGACAAAATTAAACAGAAAAATTACAAAATAAAGAACATTGAAGGAGAAGAACTTTTGTTAGCTTAGGCAGCTATGAGAACTCTGTGCCTTGTACTCTCACTCCTTGCTTCAAGCCCTGGCTGTTCTCCCTTATATATAGGGGGAAGCCTCCACGGTTGAAACCAAATGAACCAAGCTAAACTTCTTCTTCTTCATGCAAAACCGGTTCGGCCAGAGAGAGAGAGGAGAGATAACCGAATGCTTAAACCAACATGCAATTACCTCTGTGTCTTCCTTTTGCACCAAACTCCACCAATCCGAGCCCTCCATCTTGTCTTGCACACCAAGAAGGATCCCTAGCCCTTGATGAGTTCTCTGATGCATGACAGCTCCTCCTGCTCCACTTTTGCTTCCTCCTTCACGTAGCCTCCCTAGCTACCTTCTGTGATGAGTGAACCCAAAAGCAGAGATGAGCCATCCCTCAAGATCTTCTTCCTCTGACCGAAATCTTCTTCTTCTATTTTTGGTATGGAGAGCTTGAGATCTCTTCACCAAATCTTACCATTTGTGATGAAAATCTCAGCCACAACATACTTTTTATTTTCTTTTTCTTGCCATCATTACAATGGTTTTTAGCTTGCTTCTAGCTTCTTCTTGATAGCTTGTAAAAACTTCCATGGTTGCTGTGATGGAAGTGACCGAAAGTGAGAAGCAAGTAGAGAGAGAAGAGAGAGTAGAAAGAAAAGCAATCAAATAGATTTGAACAAATTAATTAAAGCTGAATTAATTTTGCTTCCCTTTTGCTGAGTAGCGTGCCTCATTAAGGCCATCAATCTAATCAATTAAAATTTCTCTCTCATTGTTCCAAGGTCTGCATTAACTTTACTTGATAAAATTTGAATTCTATCACATGATAAAAAGGAGATCCGTTGGAAGCATGAAGCAAAACATTTGCTTTCTCTCATACTTGGTTTCGGACCAAGCTTTGGTCTTGGAAGCAAAGATTTAAAATGGGCTAGTTTCAATAATATATTGGCCCAATTAACAAAACCTTGCTTCAGCCACAATAATTAATTCAACTTGACCCAAGGCTGAATGTGTTTTTCTTTAACACAAATGGACTTGCAATTTTTTTCTTTTCTTTGCGGCCCAATAGCAAAACCTGTATAACAAAATTATTAATTAATAAATATAATCATAAAGATCAAATTAATAATTTTGTAATTAATTATATTAATAATGTAGTCACCAAAAAAAAAATTGTATTAATAATGTTTGATCATCACAAATTTAAATTGAAGTTTTTCAAACAACAAATTTAAGAAAAAATGCTTTTGCTCATGAAAACTTGGACATAAGAATCCAATATTTTAGCAAAGAATTAGAATATATGAAGTTTTTTCACAGAAAATTTAAAATAACTTAACTAAAATCAAAATTAATAAAGATAGGTGTATTAATATAAATTACAATATGTATATAATTAAAAAATTATACAATTCAATAAATGAAATTAAAAACATTGAGAATATGAATAAAACTTTTGAATTGAATATAGTGCATGTCGAAATATGACTAGTATAAAAAATAAGGATTTG
The DNA here is from genome assembly GCF_003086295.3 of Arachis hypogaea. Lineage (NCBI taxonomy): Eukaryota > Viridiplantae > Streptophyta > Magnoliopsida > Fabales > Fabaceae > Arachis > Arachis hypogaea. The sequence continues at coordinate 2,319,392 of NC_092054.1, read as the reverse complement.
ACTCCTCTGAAGTTGTTCATTTACTTTAGAGAGAAAAGTAACGCAATCTAAGCCATTGATAATATAAATGGTTCTGATCATCTTAAATAAATAAATAATAAGTAAATGCATTAAAAGAACTTTAAAAATCGTGCGAACAGCAGCTTCTTAGCTTCCAAGACCATGTAATTTTTTCTTTTTATTTCATCTTCTTTCTATTTTATTTAGTTTTTTCTTTCTTTTTCTTCAACAAAAAAAAATTATTTTCGGTTCTATTTTTTCACAATATTTAATTCTCTTTTTATGTTTTATTATCATATTCTTTCATGATATTATTGTTATGTTGGTTATCTTTTTTTTGTCTTCTATAACTTACATTTAAAGTTTTGTCACGAAAGAAATTAATAGTGATCACTAGTATCTTTCTTTTTTTTTTAATCCTGAATAATTTTTTGAAAAATAGGATAAAAAAAATAAAATTAATTAATTTAAATTGAGTCAAAAAATATTTTTTTTTATTTTAATATAAAAAAAATACTCATGTAAATGTACTAAATTTTTTTTAGACAAATATACTCAATTTTTGTTTGTTTATGCTTAAAATAAGAATCTAATTGAGAACAAACTAAAGAGTGTTTAGAATAACTAATGATATGATGTTGATTTAATAGATCTCTAATAAATTGATTTATTTACATTAAATTGGTGTAATATTTTAAACACTCTTTAGTTTCTTCTCAATTAGATTCTTATTTTAAGCATAAACAAAAAAATTTGAGTATATTTGTCTAAAAAAGATTTAGTACATTTACATGAGTATTTTTTTATATTAAAATAAAAAAAAACATTTTTGACCCAATTTAAATTAATTAATTTTATTTTTTTATCCTATTTTTCAAAAAATTATTCAGGATTAAAAAAAAATTACTCGTGATCACTATTAATCTCTTTCATGACAAAACTTTAAATGTAAGTTATAGAAGACAAAAAAAAAAACCAAAATAACAATAATATCATGAAAGAATATGATAATAAAACATAAAAAGAGAATTAAATATTGTGAAAAAATAGAACCGAAAATAATTTTTTTTGTTGAAGAAAAAGAAAGAAAAAAACTAAATAAAATAGAAAAAAGATGAAATAAAAAGAAAAAATTACTTTTTGGAAGCTAGGAAGCTGCTGTTGGCACGATTTTCAAAATTCTTTTAATGTATTTACTTATTATTTATTTATTTAAAATAATCATAACCATTTATATTATCAATGGCTTAGATTGCGTTGTTTTTTCTCTAAAGTAAATGAACAACTTCAGAGGAGACAAATCAAAAAATAATACAAACTTATAATTTAGTTCAATATTTAAGAACGTACCAAATCCAAGTAAAAAGGGATTAAGAACAAAGATATGGAAAATGAGCATTAATTGTATGAGGAAGTATAGGGAGCACGGAATACCTTATCTGCAAACAGCATTTGAATGGTGGCATTCAGGTTTCCTTTCCAATACCCTTTTTCTTCCTCATCATATGTTTCACGGGCAAGTACACTTTGTAGCTTGGGCGCTGTTGTGTGCTTTGCGGTGAACGTTTTCATCTTGGGACATTCTGTGAGAGTCAATTTTTCCAACAATGGCACCGAAAACTCACAATTCGAGTTGCTACAGAAACTTGTGAGGTTGCTTAGTCCTTCAAGTTGTATAGTTATCAACTTGGCAAAGACAATTTTAATCCCCTCCTCATTTTCTTGCTCATCCTTGGTAACTATTTCATTTAATTTATTACAACTGTATACCTTCAAGGTGGTGAGTTGAACCAAGCTCTTTGCTGTTGAGCATGTCATTAGAGTTTTCAATTCAGCACAATAAGATACTTGCAAGTATGTCAAGTGAGTGAAGGACACCGAAGAATGTGCCAATCTCCTCAATTTATTGCAGAAATTTAAGACCAAGCGGTGCAGTGATCTCTGAAGAGCAGGATCTCTTTCAAATCCAATATCCTCCATCACTGGTGCCCACAAAGTTAATTCCTTAAGTAGCAATACGGTTCCCAATCTTTGCTTCGGTGCGGTGTTTCCACTTGGCACGAACTCTCTAATGTTAGAATCATCACCCAATTCAAAGATTTGTAGATTAGGAATGGTGTGGAGGAAGCAGTATAGAGTCTCGTCATTATCACTCTGCCAATCCGTCAAGTAAAGTTGTTTCAAAGAGGTAAAGCGGTACTTGCCTGTGTTGCTCATTAACCACTCTACTCCTTTAGAGTCAATACTCAGATGCTCCAACTTGGACGTTACCTATATTCATCAATTTATAAAACTCATTATCAAATAAACTCCAATTACACCTATCGATTAATACACTTTGCAAGTGGCTTGTTTAGATCCATTGCAATTAGGAGTGCTGCCATCTAAAATGCTGATTTGGAATTTCTTTTCGGAAGGGTATATGTATGTGTATTCTAATCTTTGAAAGGGGAAATTTGTGTGCATACATAAAATTTTGTTTTTTGTTTTGTGTATGTTTTTATGTTAAAGCAAACCATATACATTATAACAAGGGTTTCAGGGTTTGTGCTCCATCTCCACTGGCCGTCATTATTATAAAAACAAGTTTCTTATTAGTTATTACAACAAATTATCGGATATATAATATTTTTGTAAACATAATTTTTAAAATAAACAATAATTCAGACACTTAAATCTTCTTATATTTCCTATATTTTCCCACTTTTCAATCTAGTAAGTGATTATCAAACACCGACTGCAGCTATGGAAGGCTATTAACAGTTTAAAACAATGATACCTCTTTAATAAAATACGCATAATATATAATTGAATGATAGCTTATGATCTAAAACTAGAACAAGGAAAAAAAAGTTACTAACTGGTAAATAGCTTAAATCGATTGCATAATTGAGGCTATTAAGATATAAAAAGCTGATTTTTTCAAAAGCCTATAAATATTTGTATTTTTTTTTGTGACTATCTATATTCTAATTTAGTAAAAAAAAATTTATTTCTATATATAAGAAAAATAAGTATGCATTTTATTTTAAAATGACGGATATATTTTCTAAGTTAAAGAAGCATTCCACCAAGATGATGAATTTAATCAGATTTAACTGAATCCAGTTTAACTTATAGCAACAAAGGTTATTAACGCATCAATCTCCTTCATGTTTTATAGTTTGTACTTTGTAATTCATTTTCAATGTATATGAAAGAGAAAAATCAAGAAAAAACCTATGAGTGACAAAAGGTTGAGTGAAACACTTGAGAGAAAAGCTTAGAGTCTAGAATAATTATTTCAGATTTCTTTAAGTTATTTCATATGTCTTGTATTTTGTACCTGTGAAGTGTCCCTTTTTAAGTTGGGTTAGCACTTAGAGTGAGGAGTTAGGTATTAGCATAACTAAGTCAAGTTAGATAAGAACTTGAGTGAAAAAGGATTGAGTGAATCCTAAGAAATTGGTGTATGTAATATTTTAACTATAGTGAAAATGCCACTATTGTTATGATGAAAGTTAGATGTAGATTACATTGCACAAAGCAACTAAATTATGATACATGCTTATGTCATCTTTTTTCTCTTTTCCTAAATTCTGTTTTTTTATATTTATGAGACAAAATGAAATTGTCTCATAAAATTTTCGCTGCACATTGAAATTGTCTCATAAAATTTTCGCTGCACAGTATAAACAGATTTTATTTAAAAGTTTGATATTAAAGGCTTAATATATTAAAGCAAAAAAATGTCATAGATTTAATTTCCCTTTTCTAAACCTTCTGTAACCTTCGTATATGCTTGCAGAAGAAGCTTTTGTTAGAGCAATTTGTGAAGAAACAATTCATAGAGAAGAAATGGTTCTGTCGTTTGAGAGAGAGAGAAAGAAAGAGTGTGTGTTTTAAATTAGCGAAATTATGGTTTTAAATTTGGAGATATTGAAAACCTAATGGGATTAAGGATATAACGGATGACACATTGACATTTTTGTTTGCCACATCCATCTATTTCGTTAATAGAACAAGAGTTTTCTTTATGATTGAATATTTTTATAGAGTTTTTAAATATTTAAAGAGCACTTTTGTCTTTAAGAAAAGTGAAATACATATTTGTCTTTTGATTAGGGGTGCACAGACCCGGTCCGGCTCGAAGGCCCGACCCGGTTCCGAACACTTTTGGGGCTAATTTGGTGTGATTTCATCGGGTTTAGGGCCGGGTAAGGGTCTCAAAAATAGACCCGGTCATTATTTCGGGTCTGGTCCGGACCCATAGCTCGGGTCACCCGAAGTCGGCCCGGTGACCCGGTCATCATACACAATTAATATTTTGTGTTATTAGTGATGGATCATGACTATTCTTATGTGAAATTTAAGTATTGTAAATCTTAATATTTTGTGTTATTAGTCATTATAAAACTATAAGTTAATATTTTATGTTTAGAATGCATAAGACTTTAGACTAATGCATAATATTGTGTTATTTGTATTGATTTAAATATTTGGTATTATTAGACAATATTAGTATTGATTGTGGTTATACTTTAATTTTGAAGAATGGTTGGTTCTTGTTATATTTTTCTAAGTGAATTTTACCATGTTAAATAATGGTTGGAGTCTTAGAAATTTGGATATTTTTACATGCTAGCTTACAAGAAGGTATCAACATAATGTAATGTTAACGGCTCGGTTTTCACCCGGTTTTCATCCGGTTTTTACCCGGTATAATTGTGGCCCGAAAGTGTATTGGTTTCATTGGGTCTAGGGCCGGGTTCGGGTTTAATAAATAGACCCGGTGTATATTTCGGACCGGGTCTGAGTCACATCAAATCCGGATTCACCCGGCCCATGTGCACCCCTACTTTTGATAATTCAAAGATAAAATTAATAGTTTACTCTTAGTGAAACAAAGGAAGTAGGCCAATAAGTATGACAACTATGAGGCGATTAGGGACAAATTTTTTCACTTTCTGATTAGTTTTGTTTTATCTTATTTTATGTAGATTCTATTTAGCTATTATTTATAAAGAATAAATTATTAAAATGGTACTTAAAAATTTATATCACTAATAAAAATAATTCTAAAAGATGCTAATGAAGAATAAGTTATTGAAAAATTAAAAAAATATATATTAAATATATATTCTAAAAAATTTTATTATCATTAATAAAAGCTTCTGAAGTATAAGATATTCTTTTATGTTGATAAAAATTGAATTGAGTATTAATATGACAATTTTATATAAAATTTAAAAATAAATAATACTACATAACCAACAAATATTATTATTTTTGGTCAATATTTAATCAATAATAATTTGTATTTACAGTTATGGGATTTACATACAAAAAATAAATAATTTGTACGTATATTTATCAGAATTTACGCACATAAATTAATACAACTTATACTCATATTTATCAAATAAAATTTATTTATTAAAAATAATTTGATATTTATACTAATTAAATACTGACCAAAATCTCAAACGTACTTGCTCCCAAGATTTTCTACTTAAAAGATGTATCATTAGCATACTTTCATATACTTTTTTTTTTTTTTTTTTTTGGTGACTTATACTTTCATATACTTTGATCTTTTCTTTAATATTTCATAATTTTATAAAATAAATTTTATTCAGCAAATAAGAGAGGTAATATTAAAATTTAGAACTTTGATATGAACTAAAATCTTATATAATGTAATTTCTTTTATATTGTTGAAGAATTTAATGTGAAAAATTATAAACTTGATGATAGGTTAGTTACATAAAACTGAAGTGTCATAATTAGCTTACTTTTTTTTTTTTTGGTGACTATAATTAGCTTACTTTAATATTACTTTGATATTTTTATATAATTTTACAAAAGAAAATTTACTCAACAAATAAGACATAATATTAAAAATTTAGATCCTTAATATTTTGTTACAAACTAAGTTTATTTTTGACATGGCAAATTTATAAAAATTTAGGTGTTATTAGATTGTTAAACACTCCTTTAGTTTTTCTTTTTATATATTATAATATATACATATAATAGATAGATAGATAGATAGATAGTAGATTTTAAGCAGCGTGCTTAATAATAATTTCCCTTCAATTTATGATTGATGTCGATGACGTCATGAGAATAATGTGGTAGATATGAATTGGAGCAGACAATAAGGGAAAGGTTTTGCTAAATAAGCACTTTTACCTTTTCAGTGGATAACAATACTCTTCCTTCTTCGTTGGCACTTTCTGTTGTGAATATTTTCAGCTTTGGACATTCTTCCATTCTCAGTTGCCTCAATTTTGGACACTCTACAATATGTCTCCCTTTATAGAAACATTGGATGCTTGCTAAGTCACTTAATGACAAGGAGATTACTTCAGGAAACTTCAATGGTGGTTCATTGCTTGTTTCTGATCCTGCATCCCATGCAATGATTTCCTCCAAATTACGACACAAGCTTATGGAAAAGTTTTCTAGTTTTCCAAGATCCTTTGTTATAGAAGCTGGCAACACATTTCTCAATTGGTGACATGAAGAAATCCGTATAGTCTGCAAATTTGGGAAGTTAATAGCTCCTTCTAGATCTATATTCCACACTTCCTTCAGATATTGGAGATGATGCAAATCAATAATCTCCAATAATGCAGATGCAGATTTTGTGTCATTTTGTTGCGGAGGACTTCTACTTTCGAAAATGAATTCCACCGACTCACACCGATGAACCTTTAAAATTTCCAAATGCAAGTACCAGCACTTCGTGTGATCAGGGAAAATCTTGTCAAGCTTATTGCATTCAGAAATACCGACAGAAATGAGTCTAGGAAATGAATCCGCATTGACTTCGTCTTGACGTGGCCATATGTCCTTTAACATCTCCATTTGGCTCAGCTGGATTTCCTCCAACTTAGGAAAGATACCAACCTATTTTAATGTAAGAAGTAGAGTTATATAACATGCATAAAACATAAAAAAAACCTATGACAAACTTTACAATCCTACGCACCTTTGAATGCTCATTGTTATTTCCTTCGATGATGAATAACTTCTCCATTAGTGAACACTTACTTATGGAGATGCTTTTCAGTTCATTGAGATTGCGAGCCACAGACAATGAGCATAAATATGTCAAGTTACAACAGTCTGCCAGAGTTAATTTTATCAAGTTCTGAAACCAATCATTTGAAAGTTGATCACTCCATATCCTGTGAATCTTGATTGAGAACAACTTCAAGCTCCCAAAGTTTGGAATTTCAACCTACAGAAAAACACACAAACAAACCCCATTGTTTTATTTTGAATCGCTGGTAAAAAAAAAATAATAATTACGAATTATTTTAAGCTTAAGGAAAACCATACGTTTTCATGAAAGAGAGAAAAGGAAGTTGTGGCACTTTGCTCATTCTCATCCTCTGCCAGGACAATTCCTGGGTCATCAATTCTTGCTTGCTTTTCCATAAATTGAGATACCAAGGGCATGTTGGCTTTGTTGTAAAAGCTCACAAATGATGGTAAATTTTGTAGTGTCAAGGAACATAACTTATGAAGTACAACCTTGTTGGATTTTTCATCTTCCTCACCAATAACTGCTTGTAAAGAATCACATTCAGAGATATCAATTGTTTCTAGACTAGTAAGAAATTTAACAATGGTAAAGAAGAATATGTTTTTCAATTGAGGGCACATATTCACTTTGACTGTCTTTAGTCTAGAGAATGAAGAATTCGTAGTAGGACTGCAACATATGATCTCCTTGATGTTCTTTAGGTTAAAGAGGCCGAGAAACTCTAAATTGGAAAAAGCATCCTGAGGTAGTGACAGCAGCTCTATTGAGTTTTTCACAATAAATTCAATGTCTTTGTTATTTACGATTGAAAAATGTTTCAGAACTGGAAATCCATTTAGATTCAGCTCATAAAATACATTTTCAACTCCATGCAGCTCTCCCAATAGCAAATTCTCCACTCCTTTGAATAGCAATTTGACTCCTTTAAGGGAGTGAATATCCAGGCCAGATTCTAGCTGCAGTGCCAAAGACCTTGAAGCTTCATATTTATTGGGCATCTTGAAATCCCCGATTGAAATTGTCTTAAAGTCTCCAATCACAATCTTGTAATCATTTAACTCGTGAAAGAACAAGTCTGGTGGCAAAAATTCAGCACTAGGGATACAAACATCTATAGTATTCAATTGATGCAAATGTTTCAGCTCAGAAAGAATTGAAATTTGACACTGATTTGTCTGTCCTTCCACCTCCATTTTAGGCAAGCTGCTTCTTATATACAATTCCTCCAAACTAGTGAAGCTTGATAAAGATAGAGGATGAGTCAAGTTGCTCATTATGCAATCACTAATGTCTAGCAACTGCAACTTGCTTATGCCCTCCAACATTGTCGGCCAATCTTCAATTCTAGATCCTGAAAGGCTAAGAATTCTTAACTTTCTCAAATGATTTAAAATTGACAAGTCACCAAGAGTGCATTTCTCCAAGCAAAGCATTCTGAGGTTTGGTAAGCATTTGACTGAAGACGGCAGACTCTGCAAATGAATTCCGGACAATACTAAAACTCTGAGTTCTTCCATTCCTTCAAAAAATCTGTCGGGTATTTTCAAGGTTGAATCATCACTGTCAATATGGATAAATGTAAGCCGAGGACAATTAACAACTTCTGGGAGCCCATCCACAATATGGCACTTGTGTAGATAAATTGCAGTGCACCTCTCAAGTTGTTCCTTGTGAGGCCAGATGTCCAGTATTTTATTTCTCAGGATAAATACATTTTCGTTCTTGCACGCTATTGATAGGGCAGTATCTCGAATTATATCATGCATACTAAAATTGTCGTTGGAATGACCATCCAACAAGCCAAAATCTCTCAGCTTCTGGATTGACTCGGTTATGCTCGTGCGGGCATCCTTCAGTGTATAGACATCTTTAAGTATGCCCAAACCATAGCAGTACTTCACCAAGTCAGTAATTATTGATTGATGACCCATCTGAGCACACATTAGGAAAGTTGACTTGAGCTCCTCACTTTCGATACTATCGTAACGCATCTTCACATGATTCTCCATGAACTTCTGCACTTCATTCTTTTTGAGTCTTTCTAGTTCGCCTTCCCACTCTGACTTGTTTTTACACATTAAGGACTTTCCGACTATAATTACTGCCATGGGTAACCCTGCACAATACTTCTTAAGAGTTTCTGGCTTGAACTTGGGATTCTCAATAGACATTCCAACCACCTTCTTGAACAATTTTAGAGTTTCTGCAACGTCTAACTCCTGGACACGGAAGGTTAATTTTTCTTTAACATTCATTTTATGGCGCAACACTTCTTGGTGTCTTGAAGTAACCAAAACTTTGCATCCCTTGATGGTGCCACCAGGAGAATCTTCATTTTCCCCCTGTTTGCGACTGTTATCTTTGACATTCACGTGGCTTGCAACATCGTCATCATCAAGTGGAATCCCTATCTTATTCAAATCCAGTTCATCCCAGAGGTCATCCAGGATCACGAGGGCATTCTCCTTCTTCAACACCTTTCTCAAACGAGTTGTTCGTCCATTCTCACCTTCATTATTTTCAAAAGTCAAGCCTAAACAATGGGCTATGTCTTGCTGAACCTTCTGATAGTCCGGATCTTTTTTAACGATTGCCATCGCCACCCTTTCGAACTCAGCTTGCTGGCCAATTTGTTTGACGAGAGAAGTCTTGCCCACACCGCTAGGCCCGTGCAGACCAACCATTCTCACCGTGGGATCTTTTAATTGCTTTATGATCTCCCGGACTATATCATTTCTTGATTTGAATTGGATATAGCCGACGTGAGATAGATTGCTTTCGCTAAAGCTTGGAGCTCTTCCAATAGAAATGTTTGTAGATGTGCCATACTCTGAAATCAGTGACTGGATTTCTAGTGCCAATATCTTTGCTCCCCTGCCTAGTTGACGCCGGTACCAGAAGAAAGGGAGAAGACCCTCCCACCTTGTCTTGGAGAAGAAGGTTTTAGAATCACGAAACACTTCATTTTCTTGTATCTTTGCTTTCACCCTGTCAAGCCGGTGCTCAACAGCAGGTAAAATATCTTCTGCATTATTTTTTGCAACACGAACGAGGCGCTTCACCGTTTGCTCATTGTTTTCAAAATTCTCAACCAGCTGGTTTAGTTCCTGAACATGGGCTTCGTAATTGATAATGTAATCAATTTGTCGAAAACTCGCTTCCACAACGTTCCCCATTCTTTTCGATTCTCTAGAAATATATCTTCATCCTGTAAAACAAATTATACCAATAAGTGAAGACCAACGAATTTCTTCCCAAGATTTATAGGCACACAAAAGAACCAAAAAGATAATCATCACGATTTAACACATGGCGCGTCACTAATTTAATTCTTTACTGTTTGTGGGTGTAAAAAGAAAAAAATTTCTAGGTAATAGTAAAAAAAAATTATGTGAATAGATAAAACTATTTTCATGAAAAACAAATACGATACTATTTTTTCTTAAAATTAAATCACTATTTACGGTACGGTAAAGCTGGAGACAAAAATTAACCCATATATTTTGAAACCAATATTTTAAAAATTGAAAAAAAATATATGTTCTATGTTAAGATTATCAACATCGATCTTATATTTTATAAGGCAAAAACTTACATGCAGTTATTTTCATATAAAATTATTAGTTGGAAACTGTTAAATAATTTAACATATTTGACTAAATTATTATCTAAATACTTTTAATTATCAATTTGACATGAATAAAACAAATTGCATGCGACTCTTATCTTATAAACATGTTTAAAAATATTTTAACTTATTCTCTAGTTTTTTTTAATTATAATTGAATACTATTATCATGGGATAAGTGCTTTTTTCGTCTCCAACGTCTGGGTCAAAATTAATTTTGTCCCCGACCTTTTTTTTTATTAAAATCATCATTAATGTTACAAAACGTTATAAAATCATCATTTTGTCTATAAATAATATTTTTTGGACAATTTTGCCCTTTTACAAAAATAAAAAAATATTAAAACTAATAAAAAAACAAAAGAAACCCTCTCCATCCCTAGCGTATCTCTCACTCTCTTTCGGTCTTTCTCTTCTCTCCCTTTCCGCCACTCCACCACCGCTACCCTCTCTCTCTCTCTCTCTCTCTCTCTCTCTCTCTCTCTCTCTCTCTCTCTCTCTCTCTCTCTCTCTCTCTCTCTCTCTCTCTCTCTCTCTCTCTCTCTCTTCATCACCACCATATCACCCACTACCCTTAACTCTAACACCAATCCTGCTAACTCTTCATCCATTAACATCAATATCTAAATGGTTGAACAATATCACCCAATCGGTTGAACAAAATCAACACCCCCACACCAACATCAATTGAATGCTCAACGCAATACCCAAACAGAGAAACAAAAATCCCATAATTTAAAACAGAATTGTAAGGGGGTTTGTTCCTGCTTTCACGTTAAGTCAAACACCTGCAAAACAACCCCGATATCTCTTTCCTGTTCCCTCTCCATCCCGTTTCTCCTACTCTCTTCGAATTTCCCCTTCTCCAAACCCCAATTCTTCTTCTCAACTTAAACAAAAAACCTTTCCCCTTCAGCCAATTCAGCAACAACAACCACAAAATAAATTTCAAGGGTTAAGTACTTTAGATTTAGCAACAACAAATTCAGCATTTTCAGCCAATTCAACAACAACAACCATAAAATAAATCAACAGAAACTTTAGATTTAACAATTCAACAATCATCATCAGTTGCAACTTCAGATCAAAATCAACAATAATAGAAATTTTTTATGTTCTTCAAAAATAAAAAAAATAACAAAAGGAAGCACGAAAAGAGGAAGGAAGTGACAAAAATAAAAAAATTCCTCCTACTGCTGCTGGCGCTGTCGCAGCTGTGGGTAATGGAGCTCGATGCTGACAAGAAGAGCTTTCTCTGCAGACCCGAACTTGATCCAGCCAACGGCCCGTGTGATTTTGCGCGTGGTTGAAGAGGATGCAGTTGCATGTGAAGATCCCGTAGACCTCGCGGTGGCAAAGATGTGGGAGCGCACAGCCTCTAGAAGGCAGAGGGTCAGGGCTCAAAGTTTCAATCTTGGTGACCTAGCTGTTGTTGCTAATTCTGTAGTGGCTGGCTGTGGTTGCTCTCTTTGGGAGAGAATCCAGTCGCTGTTAACCCACTCATGATGAACCCTAATCTTATTAGAAGGATAAGCGATCTCTTCATTGGTTGTACGGAAATAAACATAGTAATGGTGAGGCCCAAGCCTGCCAGTGATCTCGCCGGACCACTAACCGTCGTTGTCGAAGGCATCAACTGCCTGGTAGAGAGAGAACTCGCCGCGGGAGGGAAGGCCGGATGTTCCTCGGGAAGAGCGTTTCGGTTAACGGCTCAGAAACGGCGTCGTCACGGAGGAGTGTCTTGTAACGGTGGTGGGCATGAGGAATATGGGTTGGGTCAGGGAGGTGAAGGTAAGGAATTAGTTGTGAGTTATGGTTGAGGCAGTATGGTAAGTCCATTGGTGGCATGCATAGAGAATGGGAAGAAAGGAAAGAGATACGGGAGTGGGGTGGGGTGGGGTGGGGTGGGGAGAGAAAAAAGGGAAGAGACACAGAGTGGGGGTGCAGGTGTGGGGTGGGGGTGGGGGAAGGGTTTTGTTTTTATTTTTTAATATTATTTTTATCATTTATATTAATTATTAAGGGTAATTTGGTAAAAAAAATAAAATTGATGTAGAAAAGGACAATTTTATAGCGTTTTGTAACGTTAGGTATGATTTTAATAACAAAAAAAATTCAAGACGAAATTGATTTTGACTCTAAACTTTGGGGACGAAAAAAGTACTTATCCCTATTATTATTTATAATACGAATTTATAGTAAAATTATTTTAAAAGTTCTAATATTTGTATGAATAAAAACTCTCAATTGTGCAATATACATACTATCAAATAATCAAATATTTTTATGATTATGAAATGATGTCCAATTTGACAAGAAGTCAACAAACAGTTTTCAAACAATTTTGTTTTAATTTTCAACCATTTTCGTCGAAGTTTTCAACATTTTTTTAATCAAAAAATAAAAAGTAAAAATTGAATCGTAATGAACCGATCAATTTATTGATTCATTAATTTATTAATTTAATCAATAAATTATTAATTTTTTGTTTTAAGTAGTTTTTTTCTTATACCGAACCAATATAAAATCCAATTTATCAATTTTCCGGTCAAACTCCGGTTTTAAGTATTAACAACTATAAACAACTATAGAAGTATAGATGAAACAAAGAAAAAAGATAACACAATCGTATGTTGGTGTCTAATGTCTACACATACATAGAGCACTCAAGACTAAAGAACAAAAATTTTAGACCAAATAATATTTTAATATTTTGTCATGCAGACCTTTAGATTTATAAAGATTAAAAAATGAGAGCCACTCAAATAAAAATGCTTAAAATGTCTTTTTTTAAAAATATTTTTTAGTAATTAAAATTTAATATATATAATTGATTAAATTGTATTATTTTTGTCAAAATTAGGCTACACAAATTGATTTGACTGAAAAAATAATGAATCAAATCTTGAACTGGTCTAAATTAATATTATTTTTTATAAAAAATGACTAAAATACTTCTATTATATATATATATATATATATATATATATATATATATATATATATATATATATATATTCATTTTGAGAATCTTAAATTCTAGTCCTTTATTTTTTCTGTTATCTTAGGGTTTGGATTTAGAATTTTCAGAATTGATATAATATATATAGGAGTATTTTAATTATATTCTATAATAAGGGTATTATGGTTATTTTCTATAAAAAAAATAATATTAATTTAGACCAGTTCAAGATTTGATTCACCATTTTTTCACTCAAATCAATTTGTCTAGCCTAATTTTAACAAAAATAACACGATTTACTCGATTACATGTGTTAAATTTTAATTATTAAAAAACAGCTTTAAAAAAAAAATACGTTTTAGACATCTTTATCTGAGTGACTCCCTTAAAAAATATATTCAAATTCCAGAACACTTAGATTCTTCCATCCATTTGAACTTGCGAAACCTAACTGAAATATCTAAGCTAAAAAATTTAGATATAAAAGTGATATGAGTGATATATTTTAACCTGGTAATTTTTGGTATTTTTTAAAATTGTGGAAGGTACATAAATCGGATCGTCCGATTTGTGTTTAAAAAATTAAAAAAATTTGGGGTATACAAATCGGACCGTCCGATTTTTATACCTCAAATTTTTTAATTTTTTTTAACACAAATCAGACAGTTCGATTTCTGTACCTATATAATTGGACGGTTTGATTTTTATACTTCTAACAAATCGGACGGTTCAATTTCTACTTTTCTAACTAAACGGTTCCACATTTGAGAATAATACTCTAACAATTCAAATTTCAAAAAAACACCGTTACCGTTCCAATATCAAAAATAAAAACAAAAAAGTAGAAATATCTAACATGGATATCATTTTGCATACATGATATTCCGGGTGGATATGTCCAAAAAAGTTTAAAGGCAAAAAAATCCCCCAAAAAATAAAAGGACATACAAGTCCTTTGACCCTCCTTCTTCACCTTTTTTGAAACACAAGACCTCCTTCTTCTTCAAAACTTTTTTTTTCTTGATCTTCTTCAAAAACTACCATTGCAACCAACTATAACCACTGCATCTAGCCGCATGTCAAACTCGTCAATCATCTCTCCGCTTTGATTACATCGATAGGGTACCCGCAGGCTAAAAACGGGTAGGGTTAGGGTTGGGATATTCTCAACTCGCGGATAGAATTAGGGTTGGCTCCAAATTCTACCATACTCTATCGATTGTCACTCCTATGTAGAATATGGTAACGGCCATGTCTGCAAAACGACATTTATGTCATTATTAAAAAAGTATTATTTGTGTACATTTTTTTATTTTTTTTATGATTATATAAAATTAATTATTTTAATATCTTTATTAGATATATTTTAATAAAAATTGAAAATAATAACCATAAATCCAATGACTTTAAATATATTGTCATGAATTCAATGAATGTATTATATTTACACGATAAAAAAATGCTGAATATCGTTAGATTTAGTGTTGCACGTTAGCGTCGGCTTTATCCACGGATTTAGCGACGGTTTTACTGTCGGATTCGTCATGCCAAATAATTATAGGCGGATAGCCTCTTTCGACAGTAAAGTCGCTAGTAACCTTTGATGGAAAAACAAGTCAAATAGGCGCCAAATTTAGCATCGGAATTACGTCAGAAAAATCCGATGGTAGACACTTTTAATAGAACGCTGGATTTTGGTGATCCACACAACGCTACCGTCGAAGATATCCGTCGATAAATCTAACAGTAATTGTGCCCTAAATTCGAACCACGAATCCTTTCCCCCCTTCATTTCGAATTTGCTTTCTCTCTCTAACATCTCACCTTTGTAACAGCCCAGACCACCCGCTACCACGATATTGTTCGCTTTGGCACACAAGGCCTCACGATTTTGCCTTTGACGATAGGGATGATAGCCGAAACCCCCACACTCACTCGTCAAAACGCGTCATGCTAGGGAGAGGTATCCACACCCTTATAAGGCATGTTTCGTTCCCCTCTCCAACCGATGTGGGACCTTACAATCCACCCCTCTAAGGGAGCCCAGTGCCCTCGCTGGCACATTGATCTGGGTTCCGGATCTGATACCATCTGTAACAATCCAGACCACCCGCTAGCACAATATTATCCACTTTGGCACACAAGGCCTCACGGTTTTGCCTTTGACAATAGGGATGATAGCCGAAGCCCCCCACACTCACTCGTCAAAACGCGTCATGCTAGAGAGAGGTATCCACACCCTTATAAGGCATGCTTCATTTCCCTCCCCAACCGATGTGGGACCTTACAACCTTCCTCTCTCTCTCTCTCTCTCTCTCTCTCTCTCTCTCTCTCTCTCTCTCTCACACAAACCTTCTCATCTCTCTTCTCCGTCAACCTTCTCCACCACTGTAGTTGCAAACGCCCCTGCCACTACTGTTGCAAATGCTCCTGCCGTCATTGTTGCAAACCTCTCTACGGCTTCCGCTTCTGCCGCCACTGCACCTCCATCCCGTTTCTCCGTTCCTCTTGTTTTGCATTTAAGATTTTTTGTTTGAACTTTGCTTCTTTCAAATTCTATTACTTCAAGTTAATTAATTAGTTAGTAGAGTTTAGTTAGTTTATTTTTCTATTTTAGTGGATTTAGGTAGTTATGATAGGTTAGAATATGTTAGATTATGCTCTAAGATTGCAAGAAAGTGTTCAATTATTGAGTTGTTTGCTGATTTCTGCTGCTAAAATTATTTGAAAAATACTTGATTGTATTGATGAGTCGCTGTTTTACTGCTGATTTTGATGAATTTTGGTACTAGAATTATTTGGATAATTTTGATTGCGTTCATTCATTGCGTTAAGGTCGTTTTTGCTGAAAATTTGTTGTTGGACTTGTCTATATTATACTTTGTTATTACTTGTTGTGACTGGCCATAACTTGACTAATCCTTATTTTGAATTGTTGATTGTCAATTGCGAATTGAGTGCATCAATTTTGCATCTTTAATGTTTGTGATATTGCCTTAAGAATGTTCTTGGATCTTTTGAATTTCATATTTGGCTACCATGTGATTTGAATTCATTATCTATATCTCGGCAATTACTTATAAATGATGCATTTGGTTACTGGGTGATGCTTGTTTTTATGGTTTATTACCTTAATTTTTAAGTTTATGTATTAAATTTTTGCAATAGTAAAATTGGATTGTACACTCACCTAGTGACATCTTTTTGAATTTTTTGAGTCTTTTGAACCATACTTGCTATGTGATGGAATTCAACTTCTATATCTTTTTTACTAAGTAACATAGCATCCATGTTTCTCCACTTTTTGTTCACTAGGCGATGTGAGAAAATTTTAAAAGTGTTGTTGATTGATATGTTAATTCGAAATTCATTTAGTTCATTAAGTCCCTCTTCACATTCTTTATGTGATACCTATCCTTGTGAATTCAAATTACATTTTTAAAAGGAGTATCTTCATATCTGCAATTATTAATTAAGTTTTGAAACTTCTGGCCTTGTATGTTACCTTAATAATGATTGAAAAAATTAATAAGTTGAGAAGGGTTGATAGATATTTGGTTGCAATGGAACTCTTGTAGGGTGGAGAAATCCAAATTTTAGGGGAGACAGTCAAAATTTTTATAAGATTTTAAGTGAAATTGAAAAATTAGAATTATATTTTTTTTTTGAAAAGTTAGAATTATGTTAACGAGTTTTAGTGAATTTGAATCAATTGTTTAATTGCTACACTTTAAAATTTTACTTTTGCAACAAAATTGTTGTTGTCTTTTGTATCTATATTAATAATGTTAGAGTGGATAAATTTAATTATGTGTTGGCTGATGTTGTGGATTGAGATTGGTTAGATTTGTGTTAATAATAATATATGTTGATTAGTGTTAATAATAAATTTTCTTTGCAGACGTGACGAGAGGTAGCAGAGGTAGACTGAGTGGGTCTCAGAGTTTTGGGAGAGGGCAGGTTTCCACCAAATTTCCTGCGACTGTTCAATCATCGTCTTCTATCCCGATTACCACGTCGACCCCTGTGATGTCACAGGTGGGTCCAGTGGACCAGCAATTCATCATCGTCCCAAACCTAAACTACGTGCCTCCTTCTGCTACGTACCGTGCAGATCCAACAACGACAAAGCCTGTGGTGGGTGATTCCTCCAGTGTCCCCAGCAAGATGTCCCTCCACCACCGTCGATCATCCAGCTTAGGATTTGACTCGATGGCATACATGTGTGAATACATACGATTTTTTAATCTTACGTTTGTTAATCTTAAGTTAATGCATTTCTATGTGTTGGTTAATGATAGTTTTTCTCTGTTAGGTTTGCACCAAACCCCAATGCTTGCACACAGAAATTCTCCGACGTCATTAAGTCGATGTACGACCACCCGTGGCCGACCTACACACAGATCCCGACTGAGACCAGAGATCGATGGTTTCAGAAATGGGTGGTAAGAATCCAATAATGTTGAATTAATTAACTATATTTGAACTGTATTTTATTCTAACTAACTAATGTTGGTAAATCACTTTGTGCAGTTGAGATTCATATGGGATGCGAAATATAATCTGATGATTAAGAAGATCTACGACCATAGGGTAGCTAAACGCTTTCAGCAAATGATGACCGACGTTCGTAAGGGGTATGACCACCTAACGTTGTAGATCCGTCCAGCCATCAAGAAGGACCTGGAGGCCTATTTTACTCATGATGAGGGATTTTAGCGTCACTGTCTAAAAAATGTCGCTAACAGGGCTTCTCCCAGGTCATCAAAGTATACGGATGGGTCAGCGACCTTCATGAAGTCGAAGAGCAGACTGGTAAGAATTTTGTCATTGTTTAATATTTTAGTAGTTATTTGAAGTCATTGTTTCATTTATTCATTTATTATATTGGTTGATATATTAATTTGTAGTCTAAGTCATTGGACCGTGAGACGAAATTGGCGGAGACCTTCAAATATACCTATACTTTGAAGGCCAATAAAGAGAGGTTTGCTGACGAGCAGTCAACGGCCCATTATGTGAGTTTGAATTAACCCTAAGTTTCAAATTTATATATTTCGTTTAAAGGAAATTATTTAACTGTTATCCAAATCACGACGTGTGTGACATAGGAGGATTACACTCAAAGGTTGAAAGTCGCGACCCAGCAATCCCAACCGTCTAGTGGAAACGACGAAGTCGGACTCCAAAACCTCAGTGGTAGATCTTGATAGGATTTAGCGTGTAAGACCTCGGATTTATTTATTGTTTTATTTTTAGAATATTACTTACAAAAAATAATGAAATCAAAGTTATAAGATTGTGAGTTTAAAATTTATTAGGATTTAATAATTAGATATTTTTGCTTAACAAAAACTAATAATTTGGGTATTTTTTTAATTAAAATTTAAAGTCTTAGTAATTAAAAAATAATAAAAAATTATTAATTTAATTTAAATAATTGAGATTTGAAATTTTATATTTTAATTTTATAAAATATTTGGTTTCAAATTACTATTCTACCCTGTAATTTTATTAAAATTCTCAATTTTACCATTATCCCATTTATCCAAAATAAACTCTAACCCTAATTTTGTTAACACACGCTCCGTTGCCCTTACACAACTTAGTTGCCGCCACCCTCTTCACCAACGACACACATACACACATAGAGGGAATGAAAGAAGAGAGGAGAGGGGGAGAAGGCGCCGAACCACCAAGTGAGAATTGATAATATTGATAAAGTCTAAAACCACGTATGTCACAAGGTATGGATCGTATGAGTAGTTAGTGATGTCTTTTGTCTTAGCTAATGCTCCTCCAACCTTCTGTATCTTGATGAACGAGATCTTACGATTTTACCTTAATCAGTTTGTAGTGGTCTACGTGGATGACATTATTATCTATAGCAATATCTTGAAGGAACATGTACAACACTTACGAATTGTATTCAATATCTTACAAGAGAATAACATATATGTGAAAAAAATAAAAAAAATGTTACTTTTTAAGGGATGAGATCCACTTTTTGTGATACATCGTGTAACATCCTGGTTTCTGCGTTAGAGTCGCGTATGCGAGTTTTACGTTTTATTCGCATAACGTCTATGATAAATTTTTCTTTTTGCGATCTTTAAACAAAATGAATAATAATATAATATTAATATTATTTTATTATTTAATTTGATTTGACGAAAGACGGTCACTTGATATTGGACTCGGAAGATTAAAAAATTTCGGCTTTACTAATGTCATTTACATTAATAATTTATCCAATCTTTATTCTAACTAAATGCCACCACTTGAGATAATTATTTGAGTTTTTACCATGTCCAATTACTTTAATTACCTTCCAAGATAGTAAAAATTTAACCTTGCTGACTCAGCAGCTCAAAAACGAGACAAGCAACGCTTAATGTGCCTGTGTCACGACGCATGCCTTCCCCATTTAATTAAGTGACATTAGTCACTAATTACACCATATAAAAGGCACAAATTTTCTCTCCCTCCCTCAGGAACAGCCGTGACATGCATGGAGAATATTGTTGATTTTCCAACTTTTCGAGCTCGATTTCTTGAGATCCGTGACTCCCACAAAAATTCGGATCCGATAGAAGTGACTATATCTTCCTCCTCTACATGGTGACGTGTGTTTTGTTCGGCAGAATTGCAAAGTGGAGCTGCCCCTATCAGGAACCAGTTCGGCCGAAACAAAGGAGGGAAGAAACCACCAAGTTTTTGACATTTTCGCTTTGTTTGACCGATCAGAAACCTCCTCAGATATCTTATATGTGTTCTGCACTTTAAAGAGGTAGGCTTTGACTCTTTAATCGGTTAAAATTATAAAATAATTGATATATGTGGTTAAATTGTTGTCCGTTGATGTTTGTTGCTCAAATATGTAATTGTTGACTATTGAAATTTTAGTTGAATTGCTGATGGATTTGTTGTTGTGTTCTGGCCATGTTGAGAAATAAGGCACTGAGATGTTGTTGTTGAATAATTGGCTAAAATCTGAGTTATATGATAGTATGTAACTGAGTTCTGACGGTCGGATTTTGATTTGAAATTAATTATAACTAAATGAGTATCTTGAACAGAGTTTTTGAGTAAAAAGGAGCAGAGTCTTAGTTTTTGAGAAAGATTTAATGAACAAAATTATTTATTTATAAATATATGAATTTTTATTAAAATTAATTGAGTTTGATTTTTGAAAAAAAATAATGGGTTCCAATAAAGAGTTTAAAGCGGAAGACGATTTTGGAAGAAATAAGATTTTAATTGAACGAAAAACATTTTATTTTGAAAATGAAAGAACCGAGCCTTATTTACTTATTTTTAATGAAGTTTTGGGTGTTTGAAAGATTATAAAATATTTTGAATAATTTATAAAGTAACGAATGAAGACTGGGTCAATTTTATAAAAGTTCAGAGTTATTTAGAGTAATTTTAAAATATGTCAATTTAATTAAAGTAACTTGCATAATATGTCATTTTTTGAAGTTTAAGCATATTTATGTATTTTATTTCCGTGGCCATATTTAGGCATATTTTTAATTGTGGGAGCGGTATGGGGGCTATAGCCCAAGAGCGTGCGGGTGCCATAACTTAAGAGTATACCGGACACTATACCCCGAAGCGATGGCAACGAGAGATAACGTGCGTAAGGATGTAATGTCGGGCGTGGGTCAAAAACCGACGGATGAGCTCATTACCTGCACTAGGGCTAGACATGCATCATACTTATTTGCGCATATCTCTTGTGTGTGTTTTGAATTCGTTCTTATGGTTGTATGTTATGTGTTGTTTGCTCTTGATTATTGTTTGCCCCTATGTTTCTTTGTTGTGGTCTGATTGATCTGGGACACGTAGCCGATTTATAAAAAACAACTTAACTTGTTTCACCCTGACCCTATTAACAACTCTCCAATTCTTACCCCATATTTTCCTCTTCCCTTTATATGGAGACAGGTGTCATTTTCTATGAGCTCGAGCAATCTTATGTGTACGAAGATCCTGCCCTTCATAGCTTCTATGTGGTGGCCGCGGAGTCTCAAGTTTGTATGTACGTAGTTAGAGATCATCCCTTCCAACACTCGTTAGCTTCACCCCTCTTTGATCCTGATGCACCGTATGCCTTTTCGCTATCGTGGTTATATTCCGATTCTGTCCACCATCCTTTTGATTTCATGTATGGAGGTCATGTTCTAGCACAGTAGGATGGTCAGGTGGTGCCTGAGCCTGACCCTGTCATCGATGACCCCATCCCTGAGTTTCTTCTAGTAGGTTCGGATATGTCGAAGGAGTCTTTGTCTACTCAATCCTCTGACCCTTTTACCATAGAGCCTATCGGGATTTCAGTCACTGTGGCTGGTCAGCCTTCAACTCTTGAGTAGATTTCTCCTAGTGGTACAACTTTAGTAGGAGGTAGCAGTGATGGTAGCCCCCAGTGTACACCCGAAGTCATCGTTATTTCTGACAACGAGGACACCGAGGAAATAGAGATTGTGATCTGACTTCTAAAGACGATAAGGATCCTGAGATAGATATAGAGATCGTGGACTTGACTTCCGACAGCGATTAGGCAGCGACATCAACACTTTCTTTTGGACAGCTCTCTGGTTTAGCGTTTCTTTTGTCTTAGACTCTTACTTTTGTTTTTCGAGAGATTAGATTATAAGACTAGACTAATCTAGACGTCAGATTAGAGGCTTCTTAGCTGGAAAACTCGCAAAAATCTATAGTATTTTAAGAATACCTAGAGTGTTATAATAAACAAAATGCAACAAGGACTTTTGTGCAATAGGTAGGAGAGAATATCACGATAAATTTTAGAAATCAAATATGTTTAATTTAATCTTAAAAGTTAATTTGATTATAATATCTACTAATTTCTTTTTCTAATATATACTTGAAAAATTTAGTAAGTCATGTCGAAAAATAAATGGAAGAGTGTTATGTCTAGTGGAGAAAAATGTTGGAGATTGATCTGTGTATTAATTTTTTTAGAGACCAAAATGTCCACTTTTAAAATTTTTGAGAACTAATTTAGGTAATACTCTGTCAGAAAATAAACTAAAAATTTATTTGTTTTTTGAAATAATTTTTTTGAGATATTTTTGTGTATTATTTTAAAAAAAAAATTAAAATATCTACTTTTAAAATTTTTTAAGATTGATTTGGATAATTACTGAAAAAAAATTTATCGGCACCTAAATCATCTATAACACCGTCGATACTCTACGATTTTCTAGTTGTTTGAGTTGCGATGAGCTTCGGTAAAATAAGTTACCATTTAAATTTTATTGTTGGTCATTGGTAATTATTGTTGTTGAAAGTTATAAACGTCTCGTCTAAAAATTTAGTTTATCAAATCACTGCTTAATAAAATAAATTAACTGTTGCAATTATAATTAATTAATTAATTATACAGCTTCAGATTTTAAAGATTCAAAAAATAAAATATAAAAAATCGTATGAACTAAAACAAAATAGGTGTCTTTTACAGGTATGATCTAAAAGTTCTCCATGTATTTTGCGTATAGACTTTGACTAAGCGAGATTATACATATGTCAATTTCAACAGACGCCATATTTTTCCCTTATTCCTTATATTATAGATGTTATTTTTTTTTTCATAAAAGCTTATACATAAATTTTAATATAACTTTTTATGTACATTATTTTTCTACACTTTTTGATATACGTAGTATAAAAGAAAAAAAAATTACTTTTGTTAATTATTTTTAATACTCAAAGTAAAAAAATACAAAATAAAATCTACACAAAATAGTGCAAAATATTTACACAGCAGAAACATGAAAAAAACAGAATAAACAAGTGCTATTTTGAAAAGTGAAAAATCCCAAAAGGAGAAAATCTTGAAAAATGACCTTTAAATATTGTTTATCTAAAATAAAAATCTGAATACTCTTCTCTCTAAATATTATTTAAGTATACCTTTTGTAATAAGTTAAAAATTATCTTTCTTATTAATAAATTCTTATTAATTGTCCTTAGAGGTAATTAATTTAATTTCCCTTTTGTAGACATTTAATCCACCAAAAAACAACACAGATAGCACTTTAGGGTCATACCTTGAGACCAAAACAAATTGCTAACAGTAATGAGGCAATTCTTATTGTTCAGCAGCTAACTCCATTGGTCAAGGTAGCGTGGGGACGCAACGCTGAAGCTGGGCATACCTGGGAGCTAGAAGACAAGATGCGAGTGAACTATCCTCACCTGTTTGCATGTAAAAAAAATTTTGAAGGCAAAATTTTTTTTAAGGAGGGTAAAATGTAACATATTACATTTTGGTTTCCGCGTTAGAGTCGCGTATGTGAGTTTTACGTTTTATTCGCATAACGTTTATGATAAGTTTTTTTTCTGCGGTCTTTAAATAAAATGAATAATAATATAATATTAATATTATGTTATTATTCATTTATTTGACGAAGGACGGTCACTTGATATTGGACCCAAAGGATTAAAAAAGTTCGACTTTACTAATGTCATTTACATTAGTAATTTACCCAATCTTTATTCTAATTAAATACCACCACTTGAGATATTATTTGAATTGTTATCATGTCCAATTACTTTAATTACCTTCCAAGATATTTAAAAATTTAACCTTGCTGACTCAGCAGCTTAAAAATGCAACACGCAGCGCTTAATGCATCTCGTGTCGCAATGCATGCCTTCCCTATTTAATTAAGTGACATTAGTCACTAATTACACCATATAAAAGGCACAAATTCTCTCTCCCTCCCTTGAGAATAACCGTGACATGCATGGAGGATTTTTGTTGATTTTCCAACTTTTCAAACTCGATTTCTTGAGATCTGTGACCCCCATAAAAATTTTGATCCAATAGAAGTGATCGTATCTTCCTCCTATACATGGTGATATGTGTTCTATTCTGTAGAATCGCGAAGTGGAGCTGCCCCTGCCAGGAACCAGTTCGGTTGAATCAAAGGAGGGCAGGAACCACCGAATTTTTGATATTTTCGCTCCGTTTGACCGATCAGAAACCTCCTCCGGTATCTTGTGTGTGTTTTGTGCTTTAAAGAGGTAGGGTTTGACTCTTAATCAGTTAAAATTATGAAATAATTGATATATGTGGTTGGATTATTCTCTATTGATGTCTGTTGCTCAAATCTGTGATTGTTGACTGTTAAAATTTTAGCTGAATTGCTACTGAATTTGTTGTTGTGTTTCGGCCATGTTGAGAAATAAGACACTGAGATGTTATTGTTAAATAATTGGCTAAAATCTGAATTATGTGATAGTATGTAATAGAGTTCTGGCGGTCGAATTTTGATTTGGAATTAATTATAACTAAATGAGTATTTTGAATGGAGTTTTCGAATAAAAAGGTGTAGAGTCTTAGTTTTGAAAAAGATTTAGTGAACAAATTTATTTATTTATAAATATATAAATTTTATTGAAATTAATTGAGTTTGAATTTTGAAGAAAAAAAATAATGGGTTACAATAAAAAATTTAAAGCAGAAGATGGTTTTAGGAAAAATATGATTTTAATTGAACGAAAAATATTTTATTTTGAAAATGAAAGAACCGTGTCCTATTCACTTATTTTTAATGAAGTTTTGGGTGCTTGAAAGTTTATTAAATATTTTGAATAATTTATAAAGTAACCAGTGAAGACTGAGTTGATTTTATAAAAGTTTAGAGTTATTTAGAGTAATTTTAAAATACGTCAATTTAATTAAAGTAACTTGCAAAATATGTTATTTTTCTAAGTTTAAGCATATTTTTAATCGTGGGAACGGTATGGGGGCTATAGCCCAAGAGCATGCGGGCGCCATAACGCAAGAGTGTACCAGACACTATACCACGAAGCGATGGCAACGAAAGAAAACGTCTGTAAAGATGTAATGTCGGGCGCAGGTCAAAAACCTACGGATGAGTTTATTATCTGCACGGCTGCACTAGGGCTAAACATGCATCATACTTGTTTATCTCTTGTGTGTGTTTTGAATTCGTTCTTATGGTTGTATGTTATGTGTTGTTTGCTCTTGATTGTTGTTTGCCCATATGTTCCTTTGTTATGGTCTGATTGATCTGGGACACGTGCCCGATTTATAAAAAATAACTTAACTTGTTTTACCCCGACCCTTCTAACAACTCCCCAGTTCTTACCCAATATCTTCCTCTTCCCTTCAGATGGAGACGGGTGTCATTTTCTATGAGCTCGAGCAGCCTTATGTGTACAAAAGATCCTGCCCTTTATAGCTTCTATGTGGTGGCCGCAGAGTCTCGAGTTCGTATGTATGTAGTTAGAGATCATCCCTTCCAGCACTCGTTAGCTTCACCTCTCTTTGATCCTGATGCACCGTATGCCTTTCCGCTATCGTGGTTATATCCCGATTCTGTTCACCATCCTTTTGATTTCATGCATGGAGGTCTTGTTCTAGCACAGCAGGATGGTCAGGCAGTGCCTGAGCCTGAGCCTGAGCCTGACTCTATCATCGATGATCCCATCCCTGAGTTTCCTCCAGTAGGTTCGGATATGTCGATGGAGTCTCTGTCTACTCAATCCTCTGACTCTTTTACTATAGAACCTATCGAAATTTCAGTCGCTGCGGCTGGTCAACCTTGAAATGTTGAGTAGATATCTCCTAGTGGTACAGTTTCAGCAGGATGTAGTAAGGATGGTAGCCCCTAGTGTACACCCGAGGTCATCGTTATTTCTGATGACGAGGACACCGAGGAGATAGAGATTGTGGATTTGACTTCTGAGGATGATGAGGATCTTGAGATGGATATAGAGATCGTGGACTTGACTTCTGACAACGATTAAGCAGCGACATCAGCACTTCTTTTGGGCAGCTCCGGTTTAGCATTTTTTTTGTTTTAGACTCTCACTTTTATTTTTCAAGAGATCAGATTATAAGACTAGACTAGTCTAGGCGTCAGATTAAGGGTTTCTTAGCTGAAAAACTTGTGAAAATCTATAGTATTTTAAGAATACCTAAAGTGTTATCATAAACAAAATGCAACAAGGACCTCTGTGCAATAGGTAGGAGAGAATATCACGATAAATTTTACAAATCAAATATGTTTAATTTAACTTTAAAAGTTAATTTAATTATAATATTCATTAATATTCTTTTTCTAATAAATATTTGAAGAATTTAACGAGTGATATCGGAAAATAAACGGAAGAGTGTTATACCTAATGAAAAAAAATGTTGGAGATTGATCTGTGTATTAATTTTTTTTAGACACTAAAATATTTACTTTTAAAATTTTTAGGGACTGATTTAGATAATATTCCGTCGAAAAATAAACTAAAAACTGATATATTTGTTGAAATAAAATTTTAAAAATATTGTTATGTATTAATTTTTTTAAAAAATTAAAATATCTAAAAAAATTTTTTAGATTGATTTAGATAATTACTAAAAGAAAAATTATCGACGCCTAAATCATCTATAACACCGTCGATACACTACGATTTTCTAGTTGTTATGAGTAGCGATGAGCTTCAGTAAAATAAGTTACCATTTAATTTTTATTGCTGGTCATTGATAATTATTGTTGTTGAAAGTTATAAACGTCTCGTCTGAAAATTTAGTTTATCACATCACTGCTTAATAAAATAAATTAACTGTTGCAATTATAATTAATTAATTATACAGCTTCAGATTTTAAAGATTCAAAAAATAAAATATAAAAAATCGTATGAACTAAAATAAAATAGATGTCTTTCACAGGTATAATCAATGTATTTTGCGTATGGACTTTGACTAAGCGAGATTATACATATATCAATTTCAATAGACGTCATATTTTTCCCTTATTCCATATATTATAGATGTTATTTTTTTTTTTATAAAAGCTTATACATAAATTTTAATATAACTTTTTATGTACATTATTTTTCTACATTTTTATATATGTAGTATAAAAGGAAAAAAATTACTTTTATTAATTATTTTTAATACTCAAAGTAAAAAAATACAAAATAAAATCTACACAAAATATAGTGCAAAATATATTCCTATTTCTAAAATAATTACACATCAGAAACATGAAAAAAACAAAACAGAATAAACAAATGCTATTTTGAAAAGCAAAAAATTCCAGAAGAAGAAAATATTGAAAAATGATCTTTAAATATTATTTATCTAAATAAAAATGTGAATATTCTTCTCTCTAAACATTATTTAAGTACACCTTTTGTAATAAGTTAAATATAAATTATCTTTCTTACTAACTAATTCTTATTGATTGTCCTTAGAGGTAATAATTAATTTAATTTCCCTTTTGTAGACATTTAATCCACCAAAAAACAACACAGATAGCACTTTAGGGTCATACCTTGAGACCAAAACAAATTGCTAACAGTAATGAGGCAATTCTTATTGTTCAGCAGCTAACTCCATTGTTGTTTCTACATTTTCCCCCTTCTTCCAGTTGCATCTCTTCCTCACATTTTCTTCGCCTTTTTAAATACTCAAAAGTATTTTGAAGCTTCAGCCCTGCAAAATGCGTTTACCAAAATTGTTAACATTTAAGGCTACAATTTTTGCTTAATTAAGCTCTCTCCATATATATAAACATTTCAATTAAGCTCTCTCCATAATAAGCTACAAAAAAACTAACCTTTGTATATCGATTGGGATGATTTGCCTTTATTTCTTCATCACTATCTTCCAAGCGAAAAACTCGAGAGAGAACAAGAAGTTATGCTAATCGAGTGAGATAACAAAGACGAAAGTTTTTTTTTTTTTTTTTTAAGTCAAATATGCAAAGCTACAAGATGTTCTTAAAAATAAACCATATATGATGGATGGGAAAAGAAAGCGTGGGATTAAAAGATGTAATAATTTCCAGACACGAAAGCACCTTGGCATGTTCTTTTCTGTAGTAGCAGATGTGCGAATAAGTTATATTTAAAGGAAAAAATAGTAATTTTTATTTGATGATTAAAAATATATATGGCTTTATTCAAAATTAAACTTATATAAAAAATGTTTACTCCTAATCAGATATTTATTTATTTATTTTGACTACATAGAGTATTTTTTTAGGGAATAAATTAAATAAAATAGATATTTTTTAAATCTTATTATATCTAAATAAAAACTTTTAGAAACTAAAATAAAAGATAAAGGTTCTTATTAAACAAAAAACATATATATAATAAAAAAATAAATTTAGTGTTGATACACTGTCAGTTTAAAAAGATTTTAGACGTGTATTTAATTACATAACATTCTATCAATAAAAATAATTATTTTTTATATTAATCGTGAATAATTATTTTAAAAAAATAAATATAATTAAATAATTATATAAAATATTTTATATTATGAATATATCAAAATTAAGCGCATAAAAAAAAATTAAAATGACTTTTTTCTCTTTGGCCAATTACACAACGAAACACACTAGACAAACTACCCACGCACATTTCTATAAGTTGAAGTTTTTTAAGTTGAAGTTATTTGAATCAAAATTTTCCATTTTAAATTTTGGTATTGACATCTTAAATCTAAAATCAAGAATATCTCTAAATTATTTGTTTTCATATGAAAGATCGTACAATATATATTGTAATCACTAATCACATGGCATATTCAGATTGAACTTTTCTTCGAAATCAAATGGTTCTAAATTCCTAAATTCTAAAATTGATATATATTACTTTTATATTAAAATTTTTACATATTTTTATTTTAAATATTAAAATAATTAATAAAAAAGAAAAAAAATTATTATATATATAGTATAAATATTATTTTTTAAAATTAAAATAGGATTCTTGAATAATGAAATTTTTTTATTTAAATAGAAAAACTCCCCACTTGCACACAGTTGAAAATTCTTTTAAGTTTTAAACAACCACCCTAGTTGTTGCTAGAAATGGAGCTCTATAATATAAGAGGCAAATATAAAATATTATACAAGCCTAAGTCACAAAATTTAAATTGCTTAAAATTCAAAAGATGATATTTGTGTTTTGAACCATTTAGGGTAATGCATGCCCCAGTCACCAACAATTGTACCTTCACCTTAAATACAATGCTAGAGTCACCAATAAATTGACCTTAACCTCACTGCAATAATGCCCGAGTCACCAATAATTGTACCTTCACGTTAAATACAATGCCCGAGTCAGCAATAAATTGTACCTTAACCTTATCGTTTTGCCGGAGTCTATGGATGCTATTATATAGCTGCCGTATTTGGTTGTCATTTGACCCAACTGATTGCTGCATTTCTGAGAAATTGCAGAAAGTGGGACATGTATTAACATTGTCATATTTTGGGCAGTTGGATGCGCGCCTGATTCAACTCACCCAGAAAAATCTGTACGGATATAGAGAAATTTTATTTTTATCATAAAAATACTGGCACGTGGCATGAAGTGTAGTTGAGAAAGAGCTTGAGAATGAATTCTAAAAGTGGTTCAAAAAAACTTGCTCAAGAGCCAATATGAATAATGAGCTGAGCTTGGACGTTCCTTGATAAATGTGTACAATGAAAGTCAGTTTTTTTTTTCCCTAGTAGGAATGGTGGAAAAATTTCCTAATGGTAAAATTTGAATATAACCAAAGAATAAAAAATACTGTTGTGATTCCATAAAAAACATTAAATTGAACTTCTTGTACTAAAATCAAATTACTTTGATATTGTATATTATGTAGTTAATTCTAAGAATTTTTTTAAAAATGTTTTACTTGAAAGATCATAGAAAAATATTAATTTTTATTTTTAAAATTAAAAAATTTAATTATAATATTTTTCAATGAAATATGCATGACACATTTTTTTTGTTATAATACTAAATTTATGTTATTGTAATAAAAATAAAATTTACAATAAAAGAAGATTTTTGCCAATAATATAATAGTAAAAAAAGTTAAAATTATAATATATATCTACATATGAAAACACAAAAATTAAAATTTTAAGTGGTATCGAATACATAATTTCATTTATCTGGCACTGAATTACTAGTTAAATATTTATTATAAAGATAATAATTTTTTTTGGAATAATTTGACTTTATTTTAGAATGATGAATTTTGATTTTAGTTTTAAATAATTGAATTGTTACTTTAGTATTAATTATTATTGAAGGTAGAAAATATTTACAAATATTCTCCACATGTAAGTCATTTACATATACAAGTCCATATAAGTCTCTTTAACTTAATTCACTTCACGCGCCACTATATCTAACCAACTTTTCAATAAATGCGCGAATATATAACTGTCTTCTTCGAAAGTATTTCGTTTCTTTTTTTCGAATTTCCTCAACGTTTTCGATCTACGTTCTCTTCTATATTTGTGTTTCTTTTTGTTTGTTTTCTGCATTTTCTTTTTTTATTTTTCACAATTTTCTTCGTTCTTTACATTTTTGAAATCAGACTCTGAAACCAGTTTTGAACAATTATCTCGTTGTTGAAGATAATGAATGATTTAAGTTCAGATTGTCAATTGAACCAGAGCAAAGTGGATTATTGTTTTGAATCCAATCAAGTGGCTGAGATGTGGTTCGATTTTAGCTAATATTTTTGTTAGTAGTTTATGATTCGGTAGGTGAATAATATAGCTTTTGTTTGTGAAAATTGTTGTTCATCGTTGATGGTTTGAATTGAATGTAATATAGGAATTCTGCATAAAAGAAAATATTTTTATGTATTTGCAACAAATTTTGGTGTAAAACTAACACATTTATGTGTATTATTTAAAAATTTTCGGTGGATTTATACTGATAGATTCTGCATAATTTAAAACTCTTTATCTTCCTCCTCCTCTCCTCATCTTCTGCTGCTTTTTCTTCTTCTTTTTTTTATTCATCTTTCCTTTATTGTTTTTATCTTCTAGAATTTCTTCTTGTTTTACTCTCTTAATAAGAATAAAAACAAAAAAAAATCAAATAAAGAAGAAGAAGAAATACATAATGCTACAAAATTACTTGGAAGAGGATGAACTTACATTCATTCAAGGTAACCGAAGATGGTTGCCTTGGCGAACCTGGTGATGTAATCCTTAAGACTTTCATGATGTCCTTGTTTAATGATATTAAGGTAACCGAAGATGTGCACATAAATCTTGGAAGCGACAAAGTGATTAGTGAAGGCTTGGGCAAACTCCTCGAAACTTGAAATTGACCCTGCAGGCAAAGCGAAAAATCACAAAAGAGTGGCTCCATCTAAAAAAGTTGGAAATAATCTACAGAGTATAGGGTCAGAATTGTCATTTAAAAAATCATAGATTGAAATTTAGTAACATGAATGTTCGGGTCACCAATTCCCTCATATAGTGCTAGCATTGTTGGAAGAGTGAACCGCTTCGGCATTTGAAACTTTATTATCTCTTCTGAGAAGGGATTGGATATCGTCATCTTTGTTTTTGGTGGAGTCGCGTGACCTTCTGAGTTCGTGTCGCCCGTGTTCTTGCTGCTTTTTCCTTTGTGCTTTCCGTTTTGATGCTGAGCTAGAAGCTCAGACATCTTCCGGATTTCAGCCGCTAGTTCCTCATTTCTTGCTGCTAACTCGTCTGGTGACATGCGGGGTATGCCATTCTCAGTCATGTTAGTCGTACCTACAAAGGGAAAGCAGAAGAAAAAATAATAGTGAAAAGGTTAGGTCTATCTCCGGCCCACGGTGGGCGCCAAATGTTCTTGTCCGAGTAGAGTGGCCAAGCTATAGTGTCTTCTTTCTGTCTTCGTTGGATGATGGTTGATCTATACGTCGGCCAAAATGAACACTAATGGGTAGAGTACCTGCAAAAAGCACTCTGACGTTCAAGTCAGTATTTAGGAATATACGAAAATTAATAGAGAAAAAGTGATCGTTTCTTGCTTTTTTCTTGATGCCCCTGTTATGCTCTCGTCGATTTGTTTTTATAGAGGAGGAAGTAATCTTCGATTAATATTTTTTTCGTTTTTTTTCCGAAAAAATATACTACTTTAAATGTTTGTTGATTGCTGCTGCGATATTCTCGTTTTAACTCTTCTAACTCCGAGTTTGTTATGCTTATGGCCGAGATTATAGGATTAATGGCCGATCTATAATGTCCATATCAAAAACTATACGAGAACTCATGGCAGTTGGGATTAGTTTGAGAAGGCATTTTGAATTGCTTTATATTAAAAATATTTTGCAGAATATTTATTTGATAATTTATATATATTTTTATATAACTATTTAGCTAAAATATAATATAAATTAAAATATAGTTTATTATTTTAAAAATTTAAATTTATTTATTTTTAAAAAAGTATAGACTTTTTATATGAGTTGTATAAAATTATATCTTTATTTATTGTTTTTATTGTTATATTTGTTTTAGTTGTGATACTTTATCTTTTCATATGGTGTTTTTTGGGTTGTAAATAATTAAAGAAAAGATTAAAAAAATGAATGAGAATGAGAAATACCAAAAATGTAAATTAGTATAATAATGATATATTTGAATATAGTTAGTAAGGAGATGTGTCAAATTTAAACATACTTGAGTTTAGAAAAATAAATGAGAATAAAAAAATATAAAAAATATAAATATAAAATTATGAATTAATTTTATAACAATGATATATTTAAATGTATTTAGTAAAAAAATATAGTAAATTTAAACTTACTCGAAGGAGTTTTTACTCATTGGTATAAAAAATTAAGAAATAAGTAGTACAGTCTTATATATGTAACATGTATAGGTAGATTAAATAATGTAGTAGTAAGAGTATTAATATGTATAAATTGTAGAATTTTAATATTTGTAACTGAAAATTTTATAATTATTATTATGATATTTTTAATGTATATTTATTGTATTTAGTTAGTATTTTATGTTTTAATTGAATAATAATAGATAAAAAATTTTAATTTTTTTTAAAATTTTTTACTACAAAATGATTGATTAATTTTTAAATTTTACCAAATAAGTAAAATCACTAACATGATATCATTAAAAAAAATATAGTTTAAATACAATATAAAAGATTTTAAATATCAACTTTTATATTTTTATATAAATTTTAGTAATTTTTTAAGGGAAACACTTAAATAAAGATATCTAAAACGAACCAAGTTGGGTTGGTCGAGTGGTCAGCTCACTTGTCTGCTTAAATAAGTGTCGGAGTTTGAATCCCGCCTTATGCATGCAGCAATCGATGAACCAAATTTGAAACTGGTCTAAATTAATAATTTTTTTATAAAAAATAATTATAATACTCTTATTATAAAAAATGACTAAAATACCCATTATATATTTATATATTAATTTTGAGAATCTTAGATTTTAATCTCATAATAACACTGAGAGAAGAGAAGGATTATAATTTAGAATTCTCAAAATTAATATTAATATATGTATAAAATAAGAGTATTTTAGTTATTTTTTATAATAAGAATATTATAATCTTTTTTTATTAAAAAATATTAATTTAGATTAGTTTAAGATTTGGTTTATTAATTTTTTTGCTAAATCAATTTAATTTTTAAAAAAATAATACGATTTAATGAATTATATATGTTAAATTTTAATTATTAAAAAATACATTTAAAAAAAAAGAGGTCTTAAACCTCTGAGTGGCTCATATTTCTCAAAGCAAGTAACATGCTTTAAAAAGAAAAAAAAAATCAAAGACTTTGAGGGTGCTTGACTTAGGAAGCAAAATGAGTAGAAAGAAACCATTCATAGTAAATCATTCACACTCCGAGCAAGTACCTCATTTTTTCTCTTAAGTCTTGGCAACTTGCCCAATGGAGTCCGAGGAGGAAGGATATGCACCGTCTTGGATAATAGAGCGATTGCAGAAAGCAGAAGAATCGAGGGCGAAATTAGCGGGAGATGCTAGCAATGTTTCAAATTCTAGAATACGAAGAACTCCCGAATACTTGGCTGAAAGGGCCGAGTTTAGAAGATATTATTTTCCACAGCTCATTGCAATTGGTCCGGTTCATCTAGACAGACGAATAAACCATCTCCAAGGAGAGCCATTCAAGGAAGCTTGGACAACCATGTATCTTACGGATACTAATCAATCTGTCAATGATCTATATAACACAATATTCCGTGAATCAGAACTGCTCAAAGAAATAAGGCAGCTGCATGGAGAAGATATGTGGCAACGCATGTCTTATTACTACAGCGGCTATGGGACAGACACGTACGAGTTCATCAGATGGTTATTAGTAGTGGATGGATGTTCTATTCTTCATTTGTTGGAAAAATCAGGAGACTCAGTTGATCCCCAGCGAGATCTAAACATTAGCGTCGACAAGCTTGTACGGATGTACCAGGATCTTCTTATAATGGACAACCAAATTCCTTTTAAAGTGCTGAGGCTCTTCTGCAAAGATGAAGCCAGGCTTGAGAAATGCCTCCGCAACTTCCTTCAAGTTCATGGTATTAAGACGGCACCCGAGCTCGGAAAGGGAAAGAAGAACACACAAGAAGCAGCACAAGAACTCAAACTAGTTGTCCAGGGAGATGATGAGGATCCTGTCCATCTTCTAGATTATCTACGGAGGGCCCTCTTGATGAGAGACCTCGACACAATCCATAAAGAGATTCCGGCGGCCGAGATGAAGAACAAGAGGAGATCCTTGCACCTTACAAAGTACAGGATTGGAAGCATACGAGAACTGAAGGCAGCTGGGATTAGTTTGAGAAGACATTCGGATGGAAACTCAATCTATCCCAGCTTTGAAGCTGGGATATTACATCTTCCAGAGCTAGTTGTGGATGGCACAACGCCTCATATATTCCTCAACCTAGTAGCCTATGAGATGAGTCATTCTGACAACGACTTTGAGATCAGTTCATATTTAGTCTTTCTGAGCTCTCTCGTTGACCAGCCGGAGGATGTGAAGGAGCTGAGAATGGCTGGCATACTTATCAATGAACTTGCAAGTGACAAAGAAGTGTCTGATCTGTTCAATAAGATGGACATTATTTTGGTGCCTGAGACACCGTGGTTTGCTAATATCAGAGACCAAATCCATTCACATTTTGAGTCCAAACGAGGCAGGATCAGAATGCTGTCTTGGATGGGAGAGGCCTCTAACACGTTTTTTCGCTCGCCATGGACCATCATTGCTTTGTTGGCTGCCACACTTGGCCTTGTTCTCACATTCATCCAGACATGGTTTGCCATCCATCCGAAAGCTTCCTAAATAAAAGAATGTTATGGAACATTTTTTATTTTTTTATTTTTTTTACTTTTGTGTGTTTAATTATGAATAAACCATCACTCACATTGCATGATGAGTATGTGGACAGTAATTTGTATTTGAATATTATCCTGTTATCCATCTTAATCATTTGTTTGATTATCTAAAAAGATTTCAATTGTTTATTTGGATTAGCTAGCTTCATAGAACTTGAATGATTCCACTTATATTATATCTATGTGCGAAGATATCAAGGATTAATTATGTTTTATTTTTTAAATTAGCTTTCCAACTTGATTTTGATTATCATCGTCTAACAATGCTTACTTGTGACATAAATGTTATTCAATATTAATAAGCTATTAGTATATATATACTATTTTTTAATATCAATCATGGTGATATTGATACTAAACCAATTTTGATCAAAATCACATGGATACCAAATAACCTCTACGTAACCTTAAATGCTTCAGTTGAATTATTAATGACAGAATTTATGTTCACCGAGCAAACATTACTACCATCATCAATAATTGAGAAGGAAAACGTAAAATTGGCGTTTGTAATTGTAAGAGTTGAGAACAACATTGCATGTCTCACTTGACAAACTTGGTAAGAGTAATTTTGAAGATCCTCAAACCAATTATTCAT
Organism: Arachis hypogaea; assembly: GCF_003086295.3. NCBI lineage: Eukaryota > Viridiplantae > Streptophyta > Magnoliopsida > Fabales > Fabaceae > Arachis > Arachis hypogaea. The sequence continues at coordinate 2,282,968 of NC_092054.1, read as the reverse complement.
TCTATAAAAGCTATACAAGAAATTGCCTCGTCTCGTGCAACGAATAAAACAATATGCATGATTTCTTGTTTGATATTTATGTGTAAGTACAATGAAGAATTAATTCTAAAAAATAGAATTAACTCTAATCAATCCAAAAGACATACTCAAAAAATGATTCATGTTCTTTTCTTCTCCTTTCATAAGAGTATGTGGTACCCTCTTGGTTAGAACAAGAACTGCAAGGGACTAGAAGAAGCCGAAAAACAATTAACCAGACAAGTTAAGCAAGCTTCAGGGCCTAAAATACAAACAACTTTCTCCGGATCCAAATCTAGTAAAACTTGTGCATGGTCTGATTTTTCTTCTCAAGTAGTTGAAGCTAATAATTCCCTCCTCCTACTCCTAGACCAAACATTAGTACATTACATAATAAATTTGCAGTTGGCTAGATTATTTGTTAGGTCAAACAGCAGTCAGCTTTCTTTATTCTTATTGATTTAAAAGAAAAAAATAAATAAAAAAAACTATTATTTTGAACCACAAATAAGTAAAACACTAATAAAATTATCTATAAAAATATAAAACTAATGTTGTATTCATAAAAAATGAATTTTGTTTAATAAAAATAATAAAATAATAATTTTTTTATTTTTTTCTTTTAAAAACTCATGTAGAGTAGTAAGTAATTTTACTTTTTTTTTTTTACCAAAGCACTGGAAAATTTTAAAATAGTAAAATCAAATCACTTTGAATTTTTTTTTTTAACCATCAGAATGGAGATACTCCTATGATAACCAAAGTGTCTTACAAGGAGTCCCTACTCAAACTTGTTGGACCCAATGTCAAGGGTGACGACCTTGCTGCTGATCCCATCGATGAAGATGAACCAAACCCGGAAGACAAGTGGTACAAGACTACTGAGTATGATGATCAAGTGGAGAAGCCCTTTGATCCATGTCCCAATATTCCAATATCCAAAGATGAATTCGATGAATGGTGCAAACCTTGGCGTGCTGCTCTCATGGTCAAAGTTCTGGGCAAACGAGTAGGCTTAGGATTCATGGAGCAACGCCTCCAACGTAATTGGGCTAAAAAAGGTAAGATTAATGTTATCGACATGGATCGTGACTATTTCTTGGTTCATTTTGCAGATGAAGGTGACTATCATGCCCTTATGGAAGGTCCCTGGATGATTGCCGGTCACTATCTTATTGTCCAACGTTGGAGACCCTTCTTTTTATCTTCTGAGAAAGAAGTCAGAAAAGTTGCTGTTTGGATTCGTATTCCCAACCTTCCGATCGAACTCTATAACCATAGATTTCTTTGGAGAGTGGGTTCAACTATTGGCCACATGCTTAAGATCGATCGCACTACATCAATTCATTCTAGAGGTCATTTTGCACGTATATGTGTCGAGATTGATCTGAGAAAGCAGTTAGTTCCCATAATCCCTGTCTTTGGCGAGGTCCTAAATATTGAATATGAAGGTTTGCATCAAATCTGCTTCTCCTGTGGAAAATATGGCCACCGGCTAGATCATTGTAATGAAACTCCGGTGGAAGAGCCGGCGAGCCAAGTCAATGCTGATGGAGAAGAGAAGAATATCAATTCTGATAATCAGAATCACGTTGATTCTGCGGACCAAAATGGAAAGTCTCATGATTCCCACAATCAAAGCGTTTCAAGCAATAACCAAGATCCTCCTTGTTTCGGGCCGTGGATGATGGTCAAACGACCACTTAGAAGGAAAAATGGCAATAATAATCCGAATATTCCTGGAAGCAATCAACGACATGATTCTTTCTATAATCATAGGTCTATTAATGAGGAAGATAATCAGGGAAAGGAACATGGGTCAAGATTCAATGCATTACATGAAGAAAGTGCACTAATCACGTTGGAGGGTGAACCACATGCAGAAGGCAAATCTCCAAGTATTACCAATAATTGGGCTTCTCCTAATAAGGCCCAAAAAGAGAAAGCAAACTCCCAGCCCATTCAAAAAAAAGTTCTAAAGCAAGGTGCTGGCAAAAATCTCCAAATGGGCAAGAAACTTTTATTTAATATAGTTGGGCTAGCCCAGAATGAAAAATTAGTGAAGTCCATCCCCAAAGTCACTACCAAGCCATCCTCCTCTTCGGTGGCAACTCCTAAGAATGTTCCCTCCCCTGCTCCCAAATCTAAGGATCCTGAAGTTGAAGCTATGGAGGGTGTCGTTATGAATTACATGCGCCGGTTAGGACGGGAGCAATACGAAGCTAATGTTGCTGCAAAAAAGGTAAAGATTCAATTTGAAGACTATGCAATTCGTTCTAACCCTATGATTGCTTCCCCTTCTACTGGTTCCTCTTCAAAGCCAATGGAGTTAGGGTACGAGTCAGGGGCAAACGTTGGGAGACCTCCAGATGATGTGAAGTCTCTCATTGTATGGAAGAACTCCAATAATGGGGTTGACTCCTCGGATAAGTCCGAATCGAGAACCAAGGCTCAAGCCTCAGCGTGATTTTCGTCCTTGGTGATGCTCCCTTCTCTGTTTGTTTTGTGATGAATATTATAAGTTGGAATTGTAGAGGTACTGGAGGGAAAACTTTTCCTACTCTTATTAGAGATATTAGAAGAGGTATAATGCAAATTTCATTATTCTTCTTGAAACTCATATAAGTGGTTCGCGTGGGGCTTCTGTTCGTGACAAAATTGGATTTGATAGTTCCTTTATTGTGGAAGCTAATGGTCATCCGGGTGGAATTTGGTGCCTATGGGACTCGGGTTCTTGGAAAGTTGATATTTTAGAATATAATCAGCAAATTGTTCATCTTAGGCTTACCAGTAATAATGCTGCTACCTGGCTCCTCTCTGCTGTTTATGGCAGCCCACAACGCCCGAATAGAAGATCCCTTTGGACTTCCCTCCGTTCCCTGGCAACCAATATCAATCTTCCTTGGTGCATCTTAGGAGATTTTAATGCTCTTCTTCATGATTATGAAAGACAAGGGGGTACTCGTAGTGCTAATTCTGGAGCTTGCTCAGACTTTCAAAGTTGCGTTTCTGATTGTGGATTGGCGAATTTAGGTTATATTGGCTGGCCTTTCACTTGGAGAAGGGGTGATTTAGTCGAGAGATTGGATCGTGGTCTGTGTAACCTTGACTGGCAGCTGGCCTTCCCCGAAGCTAGCCTTAAGCATTTACCGAATTTCAAGTCTGATCACACGGCCATCTACCTCCAACTCTCTACTGAAGCCTCTTACAATAGACACAGAAGACCTTTCCGTTTTGTTGCTGCTTGGATTTCTCACCCTGATTTTCACAGAATGGTTGAGAATTCTTGGAATGTGCAGGATTCTTGGTCTGATGGTGTAATAAGCTTCAAAAATTCTCTAAAAAATTGGAATTATGATGTTTTTGGGGATATTTTTAAAAGAAAAAGAACTCTTCTCAAACGACTGAATGGTATAACTTCAAGCCTTTCTCAGGGCAGTAATCAATTTCTTGAGAAGCTCCAAATTGATCTATGGAAGGAATATGAAAATGTGCTCAATCAGGAGGAACTTCTCTGGTACCAGAAATCCAGGTGTAAATGGATTGAATTCGGCGATCGCAACACAAAGTTCTTTCATGGGTCAACTATGATTAAACGTCGAAAAAACAAGGTGACATCTCTCCTTGACTCTAATGGTAGCCTTATAACTGATAATAACGCTCTAGAATTTTTCTTTTTATGCTGATCTATATAATGATTCTTATCCCGATCACCCCTTTGTCCTTAATAATGCTTTTCCTCAGCTTAATGCAGAGGATTTGTATAGTGTTGGCAGGAACATTTCTGAGTTGGATATTAAGGAAGCTATTTTTCATATTGGGAGCTTTAAGGCTCCGGGTAGGGATGGTCTCCAGGCTATCTTCTACCAAAGCCAGTGGGATCGTGTTGGTCCTGACCTGTGCTCTTTAGTGAACCAAATTTTTGCTAATCCCGAAAAAATTGAGGAATTAAATGAGACCCTTATTACTCTTATTCCAAAAATGGAGCAGGTGACGAGCCTCAAGCAAATGCGCCCTATTAGCCTTTGCAACGTATCCTACAAAGTTGTTACCAAAATTCTTGCTAATCGGCTAAGAAAAGTCATGGAAAAATTAGTTGCTCCCACTCAGTGCAGTTTTGTACCCGGGAGGCACAGTACGGATAATATCTTTATTACTCAGGAGATTATTCATTCTATGAGAAGCAAAAAGGGGTCGAAAGGGTGGATGGCTATCAAAATTGACCTTGAAAAAGCCTACGACAGACTCAAGTGGAGTTTTATCTACGATACTCTCTCCGACATTGGGTTGCCTCAGCATATTATTCATTTGATTTACTGTTGTATTTCCTCTGCTAAGATGAGAGTTTTATGGAATGGAGAAGAGCTAGACGAATTCACGCCCACTAGAGGAATTCGGCAAGGCGATCCCATTTCTCCGTATATCTTTGTTTTATGCATTGAGCGCTTGTCTCAGCTCATCGGCGCAGCTGTTCAGCATGGGTTTGGAAACCCATCTATCTTAAAAGGGATGCTCCTAATATTTCTCATCTCTTCTTCGCTGATGACCTCATTCTATTTGCAGAAGTGAATTTGGAGCAAGCTGATATTATCAATAGGTGCTTGGAAGCTTTTTGTGTTAGCTCCGGTCAAAAAATCAGCCAAGAGAAAACTAGAATTTTCTTCTCTAGAAATGTGGGTCACAATGTCAGATCTGAAATCAGTAACTTTCTTCATTTTTCCAGAACTGATAACCTTGGAAAGTATTTGGGTGTCCCTCTCCTTCACTCAAAAGTCTCTAATAATACATATGGTGATATTATCAACAAGATCAACTCCAGACTAAATTGCTGGAAAGCTTCCTCTCTCTCCCTGGCAGGGAGATGTACCCTGGTGAAATCTGTTCTATCTTCTATTCCTTATTATACTATGCAATCTGCTTTACTTCCTTCATCTACTTGTAATTTGATTGATCGTAAATGCAGGAACTTTCTTTGGGGGGACTCAGAAAACTCCAGGAAAATCCATCTTATTAACTGGGACAAAGTCTGCTCCCCCAAAAAACTGGGAGGACTCGGGATTCGCCACTCGGATAAAATGAATTGTGCCTTCATGACTAAAGCTGGATGGGGTCTTATTGAAAAAAGAGACTCTCTGTGGGCCAGAACCATTCGCTCTAAATATGGTTGTGGTACCGATATTATTCCTAAGGTGGAAAGGAAGAGGAATGAATCAAATCTTTGGAAGGGCATACGCAAGTCTTGGGATAATGTCCAGCAAAATTACATTTGGCGTATTGGGGATGGTTCCAAAATTAATTTTTGGAACGATAATTGGGTGCCAAATATTGGCTCTCTTGCGCCATATGCAAATCAGGTTTGTATGCCTATTAATTTGGAAGACAAACTTATGGATTTTTTAACTATTTCAGGTAGCTGGGATTATGATAGGCTCGCTACTTGGCTGCCTGATGAGATTATCCAGAAGATTGTTCCTATTTCCCCGCCCTCCCCTTGGAAGCAAGAAGACCAAATTGCCTGGAACCCTTCGTCTAACGGCTCTTTCGATCTTAAATCAACATACCAAAAGCTGAATGGAGAAGAAGGCATCGCTAGCAAATTACACAGCGTGATCTGGCACTGGAAAGGACCAGAACGCACTCAGATCTTTCTTTGGCTAGTGTCTCACAATGCTATCCTCACCAACGTGGAAAGAAGGAAAAGACATCTCACCCTTCAGGCAACTTGTCCAAGATGCTCATGTTCCGATGAGACTACTCTACACGTCCTCCGAGACTGCCTATTTGCTGTGGCATCTGACTCCCGTTCATCCGTGCAGCAGGCATAAACAACTTCTTTCTTCTTGATCTGCATGATTGGCTTCTCCAGAACCTTACGTCGAATGATGAGTGGTGCTGCCTCTTTGGTGTTACCATCTCCTCCATTTGGTTCTTCAGAAACAAATTCATCTTCGAGGGCGACATGACATCTCCCCATGTAAGAAGGGATCAAGTTAAAGCTCGGTTTGATGAGATTATCAAAGTCTCGAGGTCTGACCTTCTTAACTGTGCACCTCGGATCACTGAAGAACGTCTCATTACTTGGCAACCTCCGTTGGAAAATGTTACCAAACTCAACGTGGATGGATCTTGTCTTTCTCAGAGTAGCAGTGCGACTTGTGGAGGTATTTTCAGGAATCATCTTGGTCACTTTATTAAAGGTTTTACCTGTAATCTAGGAAGCTGTTCTAGTATGCACGCTGAGCTTTGGGGCATTGTTCGCGGTCTACAAATTGCTGTGGCCAACAATATTAGTTCCTTAGTTGTTGAGTCTGATTCTATTGTTGCTGTTAACTTCATTAAGAAAGGACATAATTCATCCCACCCGTGTGCCCCGCTTCTTGACGACATTGTTGTCCTTGCCAGCCGTGTGCCACATATCTCTTGGTCTCACTGTCTTCGAGAAGCAAATTTTGCTGCCGACAATCTTGCCAAGAAGGGCCATAATCTTCCCTTTGGCCTTCATCTCTTTGACGTTGCTCCCCCAGATACAGCTATGATGATTATGCGTGACTTGTCTGGTTCTCCAATTTTAAGGGGTTTTAGTTAGTTTTCTTTTTGGGGTGTCCCCCCCCCTTGTCATCTAAAAAAAATTAAAAGCAAATGTAAATCACGTTATAATGTATATCCCAAACAAAATAATTGGACATCCCAACATATACTATCCAAAAAGAAAATGAAAATCACGTTACAGTGTATGTTTTAGGCTTTCAGCCAAGCCAACTTTTTCATAAGCCATGATCATGATCACAAGCTCTAATCGCTATAGGAAAGAGCAGAGGCACGTGTCTTTAAATAAAAGCATTAAGAAAAATATCTGTATCTAAGCATCTGTACCGTAGTATTCTCTTTATTTTTTTTTTTCGTTGTGTCAACTGTCGTAACATATATTCTTTCTTATCGACAAATAGAAAAAAAATGTTAATTTAAAGTAAAAAAAATTAATAAGATAATAAATAATAAATTATCATTAAATGTATAACTTTTATTATATATAAAATTATTATGCTAATTTAAGAGGAATTAGATATTTATTTTTTATTTTACCAATCTTTTCGATTTACAAAACCTTAATCCAAAAAATAGTCATAAGAATTGAGTAGCAAATGTGATGATATTTTCTAATAATAATAATTTTAAAAAAATAAATATATGATTGACCTTGATCCATAATTAAAAGTCAGGTCTAAAATAAAGAAAAATAATCACCCACCGTAAAAGAGTTATAGAGAAATAACCAGGGCATCATTTCAATCGTATAAATATTTTATGTAATATTTTTTAACTAATTTATAAAATTTACATAAAATTTTTGTTAATTTAAGTATTGGAATTGTCTTTTGTAAGTACTATCTTATACACACTCAAAAATTTCGAACTGTCTCGTTGAAAAAGATATCGAAACCTGTTAAAAAAATGTTAAAACGAAATCCTCATCAAAAGAAATATAGACGTTTCAGTACAAAATATAATAATTTATTCACATAATTTTTTAATATTATCAAGATATTTTTATTTTAATTGTTTTGTGCATATAACACCAAAATACTAACATCGCTTTTTAAATAAACATCTTTGTAACAAAATTAATGAACTTAAATAAGAAAAAAAGTTCCTATGTTTAATAGTGTTTATTAAAATATTATATTTTTGACCAAATTAATAAAAAAAATTTGGCGGTATATTCAAAAATATTAATTTATATGATAAGTTTATCCAAGAAAATAAAACTAGTAATTTTATCGTTAATATGACCCTTTTTCAAATGATTTGTTTAGAAATTAAATCTTTATTCTTTTATGATTATCTTATATATACTTTATATTTTTGTGGTTATTTGAAGGCTTCTCAACTTTTATTGAATACAAGAATAATTTCGTTAGGTAATCAAAAAAATTCTGGCAACTCTTACCAAGTTTTGTTGGGTTGAATTCAAAGTTCATCAGATAAAATAAATACACTCCAGATATTCAAATTTATCCTAATTTAGAATTACACTTTTCCTTACTTTATTTTTCCACCGCTGTGCATATTCCTTTCATCTCCATTCTATCGCTGAACAACCATTCCACAGCGATGCATTGCGGACCTCCGTCACACACAACTAGAAAATTGATTAATACAGACAGATTTACAGATAGATTTAGTCTTTATTACAGATGGATTTTTGATTACCGACGAAATTACCGACAGATTTTGTCCCTCTATAAAAGCCCGTCGAAAATTATTTACCGACAGATTTTTTTCGTCGGAAAATTACAGACGGATTTTTAGCAGTTACCGACAGATTTTTTTTCTGTAAATTTTCTATCCATTTCCCAAAGGCGACGAACTTTCCGACGGATTTTTCGACGGATTTTTCGTCTATAATTACAGATGGATTTTTAGACGGATTTTCTGTCTGTAATTACAGACGGATTTTCTGACAGATTTTCCGTCTGTAATTTGAACTTTGGAAAATCATCTCATGTTCTGATTACAGACAGAAAATCCGTCTGTAAATCCGTCAGTAAGATAAAATTGAATTTTTTTTTTAATTTTTCCATTGTAAAATGAATACTTTAGATTTGTTTTCTAAATTTACTTCATCAAACACTGTAAATTGAAAAAAAAGAGCCACAAATCACATAAATAAACATAATATTCATTACATGATACCTATAAAATTAGATGTTATTTTTCAACATCATTGACCAATATCTCATTGTCTTAATAAAAAGATACCCAAAAAAAATAAGATAACCATCCCAATGCATCAGATTGGAGAAACATATAGGAGAAGAAACTAATTCTGTCAAAGCAGAGCAGCTTTCTACCTCTAAAGTTTCTAGAGTTTTGAGAATGCATGATTCTCGTATCCATGAGTGTTCAAACCCCAGGGAAGTTAGTTTAGAAAGAGAAGCCAACTTCAATCTTTTTAGATATGAAAGGAATTGGGCACCATTCAAATTAGGCTTTTCAGAGCAGAATATCTCATTAATGGAACTATTACTCACTTCGAGACTCCCTATACAGAACAATTTTTTGAGAAATATATATGGAAGTTCATCAGACACAAGCTTAACATTAAAGCTTTGTGTATTAAGAACATTTATGCTGCAGAAGTGGCTTCCCTCACATTCCTCATGTTCAATCATCTTCGCTTCTTTTTCACCAAACGACAAGTTAATCAACTTAGGAGTAATCTGGGAAGAAGAAATGCACGAGGTCATCAATAATGAAACCAGTTGTTTCAAATTATTAGAGAAATAACTAAACCAAACTAAAATAAGACAGGATCCCAAAAAAAAAAAAAAAAAAAGGACTTAATCTTAAATAATTAAAGCTGTAAGAATAAACACTTTACAGGAGAAAAATATACATATAGTACAACAAATACTTCATGTATTTTATAATTTTGTCTTCACACATTTTGTTCTTTGATCATCAACCGTGACATCATTTTATTTTTTATCTTAAATTGATTGAGAATTTATTTGTTTTTGATTTTTAAATATACAAATTACACAACTTTAATAAATTATTAGTAGTATTCATTTTCGGAGTGAGAATGAATATATAAATTCATAATGCTGGTCGATCAAACATATCACCAACATATTTTAAAGACTGATAAAAGAAAATATAAAATAACTTTCTTTTACATATAAATTATAAAATAATAGAGAATATATAAGCCAAAATTGTCATATAACAAAACTCACCAAGTTATATTACAAAACTTTTAATGCAACTTATTAGGCCATTAGTAGTCTGATCTCATGTATTTAGGAAATAAAACAATCGCATAGTTATAATAAATAAATAAATAAATAACACGTATATCATAAAAATTAGTCAAAACTAGATTAATAAGTTTACCTCTGTGAAACAGACTTGGTCCTCAGTTTGTGGATCATGGCCATTAAGTGTTTTCAACCGAAAACAATGAAATGAACAGTAAAAACAATTTAACCCTGGCAAATCCAACAATGTCAATGAAGTCAAAGAAGGGAACATAATAGAGTCTGTAATTGCTCCTTCTGATGTTGTTTCCATCCCTGAGATGATTTCCACCAAGCTCTCACAATGTTTCAACTCTAGATTTTTAAGATTGACAAGATCCTTGGCTACTGATTTTAGGAACAAGCTTGTAAGGCTTTTACATGTATCAACACGCACTTGTTGTACAAGTTGAAAGTGGAGTACTCCATCAGGATCTTCATTCCAAATGCTATCCAAATTCGGCAGCTTTTCTAATACCAACTCCTTCAGTGAAAATTTAATTGGTAGGAGTGTCTTGTCTTTTGTTATGCATTTCACATCAAATATAATTTTGACAGAACTACATTTTTGAACTTCCAATTTTCGCATGTTATTTAAAAAAAGAAATAAATGAAGAGGTATTACTTCGAATAAAAATTCACATTGATGTGTGACTCCAAATTACGGAAATATGCTTCAGGAACTGGCATTGAGCTACGCCACATGTCTTGAAAATATAGGCTTTCTCTGAAACCAATCTACACATGGAAAACAAGAAACTTAATTACTCCTTGTTTGCTTCTCTACACTAGAAGAGTTGTGTGAAATCACAAGGGATATACTCGTAAGTTTGACTTTTTATTTGTAATATTATGTAGAATGTTTAATAAAGTTGGGTAAAAATTTAAAAATCATTTCTCATAAGCACCTATATAAATTTATTGGACTTTGTGAGATAGACCATATTTTTGTGAACAATGTGAATAATAAACTTTAAAATTGGTCTAATAAAGTAAAATTTAAAATAAAAGATGCTATCTACTATTGTTCATCTTACTTAATGGCATCTTATTAAAATGTTATAATATTACTTCAATGTTATGTGAGCCCATCATTTAATCCATCTTATTATTAATTCTGTGTAATAATAGTATATATATAATTGAACGATATTTTAAGAAAAGAAAAATTTGTATGTCATACTAATGAACGGATTCTTGCTAGTAAAAAATTTATAATAAATTCTTATTGTTAGTATAATTTCTAAACCAATAAAAAATCATTTCATATAAAAATTTGGGTTGTCACTAAAGCAAACTCAATAAAAATAAACTGAAATATTTAAACCTCGAGTCATCTCTCAAGGAATTGCAGAGAGATGTGCTTATGATTGGTTATGGAAAAGTATATTTTTGGGGTTTTTAAAAGGTTGAACAAGGAATGTAAATGATAATAAAATAAACCAATAATTAAGAAAAAGTCTTGCAAGGTTTGGTGGTCAAGGATCTCTATCCTTATCACTAACCACAACATGAGAATTGGCAAGGATCAATCCCATTAAATCATCCTCTAACTAATAGTAAAGGAAAGTTAAATGAGTCATATCAATCCAAATCCATAAACCCTAGCTCTCTACCAATTCAATTAGTGAGAACTAGAGTTAATGGCTCCAATCATCAATTACTTGGACATTAGTAACTCAAGAGTTCCTAAGTTACCTTCCCAAGCCAAGAGCATAAAATCTACTCTAACATCCTTCCAAACATTTTATCAAACACTTGGTAGGCACAAAATAAAAGCATAGAAAACTAGCAAGAAAAATAAATCTAAACAATCAATTAAAAGCATCAATAACATAAATTGAAGAAAGTAATCATAAATCTGAAATACCTCAAATTGCATTAATAAGAAATTGAATCTAACATGGAGTTCATAAATCAAATTGGGGAAATAAACAAATCAACAAGAGAAATAGATAAACTAAAGTTCTAGAACTAATAAGAGTAGAAGAGAAACTAAATTAAACTAAGTAGAAATCCAGAATTAAACAAAGCTAATCCTAAAATCCTAAACCTAGAGAAAGGAGAGAGGAGAGAACCTCTCTCTCTAGAAACTACATCTAAAACCTCAAATTATGAATAATGAGAAGTGTCCCTTCATTCCTCCACTCTGCAACCTCTAATATGTGTTTTCTGGGCCGAGAACTGGGTTAAAAACAGCCCAGAAATCGCTGGGGGCGAATTCTGATATATATGCTGAATTTTTGCAAATAAATGCACGCGTGCGCGTGATGCACGCGTGCGCGTCACTATCTTTAGGGAAACTATGGAAAATTATATATCATTTCGAAGCTCCAGATGTTAGCTTTCCAACGCAACTGAAACCGTCTTATTTGGATCTCTATAGCTCAAGTTATGGTCGAATTAGTACGAAGAGGTCAGACTGGACAGCTTAGCAATTCCTTTAGTTTCTTGTATTCTTTCCACTTTTGCATGATTCATTTCCATCCTCTAAGCCATTCCTGCCCTATAAACCCTGAAAACACTTAACACACATATCAAGATATCGAATGGTAATAAGAGATGATTAAAGTTAGCAAAGTTAAGGCCAAAGAAGCATGTTTTCAATCATAGCACAAAATTAGGAAGGAAAATGTAAAACCATGCAATTAGTATGAATAAGTGTGCGAAAACTTGATAAAAACCACTCAATTGAGTGCAAGATAAACCATAAAATAGTGGTTTATCAATCTCCCTACACTTAAACATTAGCATGTCCTCATGCTAAACTCAAGGAGATAAAAGGAATGAATGAGGGAAAGTAAGACTCACGAGATGCAACCTAATATCCTATATATGAATGCAACTATATGCTAAGATATTTCTATGATTAAAAGTAAACAAGTTCTCCAAGACAAACATAAATCCGATTTCACAAATTCAAATCATACAGTAAAGACAAGTAAACTTGTAAGAAAATAACTCATGAAAGCAGGGAACATAGAATCAAGTATTGAACCCTCACTGGTAGTGTATATACACTCTAATCTCTCAAGTGTCTAAGGTTAATCACTCTATTCTTCTTTAGTCATGCTTTCTAAAACTTTGTTCTTCATCTAACCAATCAACAAAAATTTAGTATACCAATGCAAACATCATGAGGTCTTTTCAAAGTTGTAATGAGGCTAAGGTAAGGATGAGGATATATGTATGGCCAAGTGAGCTAAAATATAAATCTTTGACTAACCTAAACTCTTACCTAACACACACACACACACTCTCTATGTAACTCTAAATTCATGCCTAGCTACCCATAATTCCCACTTTTGTATCACATACTCATGTACCAAATTTATCTTCAATTTCACCACCTATGCATTGATCTTTTATTAAACTTAGTATTGGGGTAATTTTGTCCCTTTATTTATTTATTTATTTATATTTTTTTTGAAAGCAAATATAACATATCAATGCACATAGGTATTTGATTTTTTTGGTTTCACATGAGTAGATACCCAAATTCCCAATATTTACATAAAGTAGAAATATAACACATTCCCATTAACCCAGGTTCCCACAGTTTTCCACACTTAATTGATACACAATCTTTATCTTAAGTTAACCAAAAATTCAATTGAGGTAAATTAATTATTTTTCTGTTTAAGGCTAATGATGTGGTAAAATATAGAACAAATAGAAATTAAAAGACTCAAAATGACTAACAAAAATAAATAAAATAGTAAGCTATTTGAGATAAATGGGCTAAATCGGTGGCGTATAAATAGTTATTTAATGGTGTAACTCAACAAGGTTTACACTATGTATAAACTGATCCCTCTCTTTTAATCATAAGAATTTTGAAGAAAATTAAGTTGGTGATATTTTATCCCCAATCCAGTTTGAATAGTATGCTTAGATTGTGTACAAAATACGGATACGAGGATGGCTAATTAATTATTCGTCGTAATAGTGCATTTCCTAACTAACCAGACCCTTCAATTACATCATTGGTGGATCCTGTCTGACGCCTTAGACTTCATAGTAGCTTTCCTAACATCAAGATACTAAATTTAGCTATTAAAATTAGTTATTAGTATAAAATATATATTAAAAATAAATTAAATAATATATCTAATTAATTTTAATATATAAATATTATTTTTATTATAATATATATAATTCAATTATAATAACAGTAACATGGACAAATTATATTATTAAATCCGATGAGACTTAAAATTATACAATTACAACATTTGGAATTTGTTTATATACGTGTCTAATTTTTTTCTATATAAATCACTACCAATTGTAGGATTTTAACTTTTTGTATGTAATTTATCTTAGGTCATTGTGATTTACGTATAATATCATGTAAATCATAAATCACCATAGATCGTAGCGATTTATGAAAAAGAAAAATAAAAACATAAATTGTGACAAGTGGTAGTGGTTTACATATAGATCGTATTTTTTTATCTTTGTATTGACATGTTTTTATTATTTAAAAAAAGTTTATTTACAAAAAATAATAACATCATTCCTATTTTAATAATGGTATTCATACTCTGACTCAATGATAAGGTCCAAGTCCAAAAGAAATGTCCAATCCAAAGGATTGAGCCTCGCCCTACACCGACCTTTTCCCTACGAAGTCGGTTCTTACTACGACTTACCCTAAAGAAGTCGGGGAAGAGGGTTAGCTGGCAGATAAACACTCGTTTAAATGAGTAACTGCCCCTAGAATCTCTCTAACCACTTCCAAGAGCTATATCTCAACCTCTCTAAGATAAAGGGACGGTTATCACCCTAAAAAGGTGGCACTACTTCAACGGTGGTTATTGGTTCACCACTATAAATACACTGACACCCCTCAGGTATCACTAAGTCCTAATACTCTCTAGACCTGCTTACCCCCTTGCTGATTTAGGTATCGGAGTGTCTTTGCAAGTACCAGTACCACCCCCCATTCACTCACACTCACAGGTCGGACGGAGGCCCCAAAGGCGCAAATCCCTTCGAAGGCTTCCCCCATCAGACGACTTAGGGGTGTCCATGGATCGGATCCGATCCGCATATCCGCGGTGTTTATCCGAATCCGATCCGAAAATTACGGATATGGATCCGATCCGCAAGGCTTTCGGATCGGATCGGATCGGATCTACACACTAATCGGATCGGATTGCGGATTTTGTGTTGGTATCCGCATCCGATCCGCATATCCGCGTATCCGCAAAAATAAAGAAATAAATAAGTAAAATATTCTTTTTATGTTTTATTTTAACTAATAATTATCATATATGTTAAATTATTTTAATTTATTATTCAAGAAAAGTATGTTTAATATTATTTTAAGAGTAAACATATTTAAAAGAATAGAAAAAATAAATTTTATTGATATTTTTTTAATAAAAATAAGCTTTTAAAAATATTTTTGTGTTTTGCGGATATATCCGATATCCGTTCCGATCCGATCCGCAAATGTGCGGATCGGATCCAACCTTAAAAACTGCGGATATTGGATCCGATCCGATCCGATGATTTTAATGCGGATCGGATCGAAATTTTGGCCATATCCAATCCGATCCGATCCGCAGACACCCCTGACTGGGCCAGCTTAACGAGTCCAACCCATTAATCTTCGGTTACCCACAGTAACAAATGGTATTCGTTGTTTTTATAAATTCATACAAAATATAATAAAAAAAATCATGTAAAAAATGATATTATCAAAAATAAAATTTAATTAATTATTAATTTTTTTACATATAATTTTAAATGAGTAGTAAATAAATGATGTACATACTAACTGCAATATGAGAAAAATTAAGCAGAAAATTTAATTCATATTTAAGTCAACTTTACTGCATAAACAAATGGGTACATAATTATTATACTAGTAGGGAAAAAAAAAACCTAAATAAATTAGGCAATATGAGACTAATAATAACAATGAAATTTATTATTCTAAATAATAAAAAACTTGTATTTTCTTATTACAGTTAACTGAAATACTTAACCTATTAATTCCTATTTGCTTTCACATTAATTCAGCTATTAATTAATATAAACTTTTAACGAACTCAAAATAATTAACAATAACTCTAATTTTAAAAATAATATTAACATTATTTTAATTCACTACAACAAAACCTAATTCCAGCGGCTATTTTGGGGAAGCGGTCCAATAGAACCGCCGTCGCTGCAATCCCCAATTTCACATAGCAGCAGTATCACGCAACCGCCTCTGAAGCAAACGCCCGGCGGCGGCCATCATGTTCTCTCCACGGCGGTTTATGGAATTCGCGCCATTATTTGCTTAAACCGCCTAATTCCTCTTTCATTCGCACTTTTCGCTAGCTCCACTACCCACTACTATCCGCCATTACTAAATTTTTCATTCTTCCAAAACCTAGCTCTACGCCCAGAACCCCAATTGCAGTGAACAAAAACTCTTCGTGCAGAGCAAAAATCTGCAATGAATCATGGCTTAGCAAAACTATACGCATTTGTTCCAGTCCCTGGTAAGCTAATTGTGCTTTTCTTTGTTCTTTTCTGATTCAATTTTATGCTTCTTCTACTTAATAATCACTAATAACCCATTATCAGATTCTCTAGTTATTTCTCCTTCTTGTTCGTTACTCTGAGCGCACAAATTTCTCTTCTGGAAGCGCAAATTTCTTCAATTTAAGGTCACTCTGTCTCTCTCTCTATTAGGATTTTCTTCCCTCTCTATTTTTCTTATAAACAGTTTTCGATAGATAATTTAATGTATAATTTTAGAAAGTGTTATGTATAATATCATCTAATTTCGATGGAGGTGAATATAGTTTTAATCAACAAGAGAATATAGAGTAGTATGTACAGAGAAAAAAAGGATCAGGAAGGTTGTTAATGTCTTTATAGAAGTCGGTAATTCTTTTATTTTCAACTGGATTAAGGGATGCAGCCACAACTTTGATGAGCACTTGGTCCTCATTGAGTTCTGGTATTGGCCAATTTGGATGTACCTTTACGTCAAGATAAGAATTCTGCAGAAAACATTTTCAAGAATTCCTAGAATATAATGAGTAAAGTACATGAAAATACAAAACTTTAAAAATTTCAACATCAGTTTTTGTTGGTAAGTGTAGAAGTTTCATAAAATCTTTGAAGATTAAATCTGATCTTGTTGCATGCCATTATGTTGGAACTGGAACTATACTTAGCTTGACAAATCAACAAGAAAAAGAAGCCAAATTTGAAGGTCTTATAGATATTATAAGACTTTTTTATACTGTTTTTTTTTCTTTTCATCTCCTTTTCAACAGGTTCAGAAGGATTTTGTCCATGTATATGTCTTTTTTTTATGCCTCATGTTGTGAACTTGTGATTGTTGTCTGAAAGTCTTGATAGTAGTTGTTATTGTCTATTACTAATTTACATCAAAAGCTAATTATAATGCAATGATGTCTGTGAAAGATTTGGTGAATATATTATTAAGATTTCATTCCCATGAAAATATAGTGAAGTATTTGATTTCTTTGATTAACTGGGTTTGGCAGATTTTTAGCTGAAATGGTTATCCTTTCTGGTCTATATTCTTAGCAAAGGGAGCCAGATTAAGTCAAGACCAACTTTGGCACAGGTAATAATTATTAGTATTTTAAGATTTGTCCAATTTTGTTGATGAATATTGTGAGTAAAAGTTAGCACACATTATAGAGAAAGCTAGCACACATTATAGAGTACGTAGAAGCAATGAAAAGTATTCCCCTGCATAGATAGCTGGACACATCTTGCTTTCTGCTTATAACTTGTGCTTATTGCTTCAACGCTGAAAATGAATAAGAGTTCTCTGGCTTCCAGTTTTGTTTCTCATAAGTTTATTTATTATGTATGTAACTGATGAACAAAATCTTATATATCTGCTCTATAAGATGATTACCAATTAACAAACTTCAATTCAATTTCTAACCCAAAAATTGTATTAAGAACTTGCCATTAACATAACTAAAATCCCTAGTGTGAACTAAGTAGCTAAGAAATTCACTAAAGTAAACACACCCTACTGGTCTTCCTACCTCTAGGACAGAAAAGCTGTGTCTCTTTCCCTATCTCCATAACCAAATCAAACGAGTTTGTATATCTTTTGCCACTTCCTCTGTATCAAAGACTATATCCATATGCATCCTAAAATATTTTTTGAGCAATGTTACAGGACCATAAGAATTTATTATTTTAGTCTATTCATTTCATAACAAATAATAAACCAATAGCAAGTATTTTCAATTGCCAATGAACCAATTGATCTTGTTAAAAAATAATAATAAAACAGGCTTATGGGACGGGAGATTTATTTTCAATTGCCAAGGAACTAATTGATCTTGTTTTGGGTGTATATTGATGCATCAAATGGGAATGATTTGTCCGAATTCACGTGTTTGCAGCGTGCAAAGCTTTGTTGAATTGAATCTGCACATGTTCTTGAAACCGATGATGATAAAAATAGGACTAAGATTACTTCTGCTAAGTGTGACATTGTTCTTGGTATGCATTATAGCTTAGGTTTATGGTGATTGGTGAAGCTATATATTTGCTATTTATATTTGAAGTATGGTGGTATGTGAGATATAAAGTTGAAGAGTATTGGAATTGTTTCTACTTTCTAGTCATTTAATTATGAGAGTGTGGAACATACTATTTTTTATTGCTTCTGTCCACACTATAAAAATTAAAAGCATGGAATTGCCCATTAGTCACGTGCAAGCCAAAGCAATAGTGTTGATCAAGGTATTAAGAGATGAACATGTCTTCATGGCTGTAGCTTCAAATAAAATTAATTTTGTAATGAAATCATTGTGTGACTTTGTACAGTGATAGTCTTTAAAGAGAGTCCACATGACTCATCAATTAGTAATTTGATTTAATTGAAGGCCCATACTTTAAAGTGATTAATTTTGGTTGTCCCTGCTTTAATTTTTGTAATACTTGTTTAATTTGCCTGACCCACAGTAACCATTAATTAGTCTAATACTAGTTTGGACGGAAAATTGGTGACAAGTGACAATTGAATTAAGCATCACTTTGTGAATAAAAGGATGCAAGATTTAAAGAAGTGGTTCTTGTGATTTGGTTCTTAGTTTTGTATTTTTTCTATTACTTTAGATGCTTTTTTTTAATTAGAGACAGAACACATGCACACACATTTAGATGTGCAATATGTTTGCTTCATTATACAGTTATTTGTTAGTTTAGTAGTAAAAGCTATTTGAGTCATAAGGTGGCTGTTGGTGTTAGTTGTTTGGATTCGGAACCATTTACTGCTACTGATGGCAATGGGAAACCTGTAAGATGTGAGGAACTAGTAACTAGTTTAGATTAGTTGATGAAAATATTCATTTTATATTTTCAAGTCTCAAGTAGCTAAATTTGATGAATATAAATCTCTTGAAATGGTACAACAATTGAGTAAATGAAAAGTTAGATGAGTATATAAAATTAATTAAAACTTATTTTTCTTAAAAAGCTAGTGTTTGGAACACTCAATTTGAACTCAGTTCTTTGATTTGCCTATTAATGTTATACTTAAATTATTTAATGGTCTTTGTTTTTATTCTAACATATAGTGTTATTGTTACATTACTATATTGTTACATTACTATTCTATTTTTTGTTGATGTCACATGCATCTGCTGCTGTCTTCAGTTGAAACCAAAAAAAGTCTTAGGAAAGATTTCAGGATTTAAACTAATTGACAACTAAAACAACCCAAGAGAAGGAATTGGACATTAGTGCAGGCTAAAGAATAAGTTAACCTGATTTTTTTATTATTACTTTACATGCTCTTCTTGGATTACAAATAAGATGGATGAAATTAGTTCTTTACATAAACTTAAAACAGCTGATTTCCTATCCACTACTTCTATTCCATCTTTCTGTTCTGCACTTTTTTTATTGACATTTTACTATATGCTTCAATAGATCATATGATGCAGAGACTCCATGCAGAGAACAATAAGCATTAGTCTATTGAAGCATAGACCATTCAACTTTACATCTCAAATATGACTAAAACAATTAGTATTATGCTAACTACTAAGTTTAATGGAGACATACTCATCAAAATTGGTTGGTGACGGGGATTACTCTGTTGTTTTTTGTTTTTATAAACTATTTTAATTAGTAATTTTATCAAGTGTTTTTAAAGTATATATTAGTTAAATTTTTTTTTATTTATTATTATATTTGTTAGGAAAAAATTAAAGATTTAGCTAGAGAATACTAGAAATAAAAGAGAAATAGTATTTTTTATTTTTAAGATTCATTCACTTATTATTTTATTATTATTAAATTGAAGACGAGTGGTACTTAATTGAGAAACAAAGATATAACGTGAACGTGAATAGGGTATTCAGCTGACACATGGTATAATAAGGAATCTCATCTATCATTACATGTTTGTATAAAGTATTTATAAAAAGAAGAATAACCTGTATTTAATTTACACCAATCTTTAATGTAAAATCAATTTGCTTACACTGTTTGCATATTAGTATTATTTAAATTTGCATATAGTTTTGCATTGACATGAACGATGGCTTCCCGGTTACAATTTACATTGTGATTTTAGTTTGATCTGACAAGGTCAGTCCACAAATATAAATCAACAACGAACGCAGAGTACACAACACA
Organism: Arachis hypogaea; assembly: GCF_003086295.3. Classification (NCBI taxonomy): domain Eukaryota; kingdom Viridiplantae; phylum Streptophyta; class Magnoliopsida; order Fabales; family Fabaceae; genus Arachis; species Arachis hypogaea. The sequence goes on along the minus strand of NC_092054.1, from coordinate 2,262,497 downwards.
CTTGATAAGAAAAACAAATAATAATTGAAACTTACGTGATGACTTGCTGTTCTAATGAATGTGAGTGGTAGCAACATCTGTTGCGTGATGATGATGATAATCTGTTACGGTTGCATCAATCTCAATTACCTTCTCTTCAGCCACAGCAACACCAACTTCTTCTTCAAATTGTTCTTCTCCTACTTTCACTGCTTCACTGCTTTTGTTACTTTCTTTTGTTTTATTTAAAGGTATCGCATCTTCTTTTGCCGTCTCTTCTTCATTGATTTTCGCTGCTTCTTTAGTTTCCTTCTTCACTGTCTCCTCCACTGCATGTGTCTCATTTTCTCATGTTTCTCATATGATTTGAGCTGGTTTTTGGAATTGTATTTTCTATGTGCGTTTGGGAGGATAACAATCCAACCTCTTGTGGGTTTTGCCAATCTACATAGCTACTATCTTTCATCCATGTTAATTCATTTTTCTGAGTCTAATTCTAATTCTTATTTTTTTTTATTTTTCTTTCGCAGTGAAGGCTGTTTTCTTTGGAAGTAACATACCTACCTATTCCATCTTACTTATCTGCTGATTTTTTTTGAAAAACAAGTAAGTAACATCTCTTTTCCTATGGTTGGTAGATTAGTATTTTTAGAAAAATATATATTTACATAGTTGTTACTAAATAGTGCACATGGCTTTAAACCAGAACAATTTACTTTAAAGCTATGGAAGTTCTGGATAAATCGTGGATTAAGAGACCACGAAATTCTCTTGAGTATGCACAAGGTGTCTCAAGATTTATTGAGTTTGCTTTTGCACATCATTCTGCCGATGGAACAATCATATGTCCATGTAATGCATGTGCTTTTAAGAAGTGGCTAACAAGGGACGAGGTGTATGATCATTTGATTTGTACACAATTTCCAATAGGATATACATTTTGGTTTTATCATGGAGAGCGCTCGATAGGAGAAACTAGCAACGTTTCAAGTAGTATTTTTTCAGATGTACAACAAAATTCTATGGCCGACGAGCAGCATCCTATGGTCGAGGTTGATTCAATTCGAAACTTGATTAGTGAAGGTCTAGGAGTTGGTGGGAACATCAGAAATGGTTCACCCGTAATAGCAGATGAAGTCATTGATGGTGTTGCTCAAGGATCGATGCCTAGTGAATCTCATGAAACTCTTGAAGCGAAAGGGTTTAGCGAGCTAATTAAGGATGGAGAAGAGCCGTTATATGAAGGGTGTACAAGATACTCAAAGTTATCTTTTCTATTGAAGTTGTTCCATATCAAGTCCCTCTGTGGAATGACCGACAAGTCTATGAAGATGATTTTAGAACTTTTGAGTGACGCATTCCAATACGCGAGAATTCCAAGTTCTTTTTATGAGGCAAAAAAGATCATTTCTAAACTCAGTTTGGATTGCACGAAGATACATGCTTGCCCAAACAATTGTATGTTGTATTGGGGCGAAGATGAGAACAGGGAGACATGTAAGGTCTGTAATAGGTCTAGATGGAAGACATATAAGAAAAAAGGTCCAGCTGAGCCATCGAGTGTTATTGGTAACAAAAAGAAGAAGCATCCGGCAAAAGTTCTTCGTTACTTTCCTTTAAAATCTCGATTGAAAAGATTGTTCTACTCGTCAAAGACTGCTGCTGATATGCGATGGCATGCTACAACTGAGAATAAGGATAACGCAATGAGACATCCAAGAGACTCTGAGGCCTGGAAAAGGTTTGATTTGGAGCACTCCAACTTTGCATCCGATCCACGAAATGTGCGTCTTGCATTAGCTACCGATGGCTTCAATCCACATGGAACGTTGAGTGCGAATCATAGTATTTGGCCTGTCATTCTCATTCCGTATAATACTCCTCCATGGACGTGTATGAAATCGACATCATTCATAATTTCAATGATCATTCCTGGCAAGAAAATGCCAGGAAACAACATAGATGTTTATTTGCAACCTCTAATAAAAGAGTTAAAGGAGTTATGGGTTGAGGGTTGCGATGCATATGATGCTTTAACACAAGAAGTCTTTAAGTTGCACGCAGCTTTATTGTGGACAATTAGTGACTTTCCTGGGTTAGGAACTCTTTCTGGGTGGAATACATACACAGGACTTGCTTGCCCTTCTTGCAACTTCGATAACATCCCGCATCGTCTCAATCACAGCAAAAAGTATTGTTTTATGGGTCATCGTCGCTTTCTGGATCAGAGACACAAGTTTAGATTAAATACCGTTCAATTTAATGGAAGACAAGAAACAAGGCTTCCACCAAGAAAATTATCTGGCAGTGAAATACTTTCACAAGTTGAGAATATTAATGTCACCTTTGGCCGAAGAGAAGAAATAGGAAGAAGTGGTAAAAGATTACGCACTGGTGGAACTGTTGAAGGAGGTGGTACTCAACAATGGAAAAAGAAGAGCATTTTTTTTGAGTTGCCATATTGGAAGTCTAATTTGCTGCGTCACAATCTCGATATGATGCATATTGAGAAAAATGTATGTGACAACGTACTATATACTTTGTTAAATGATAGTTTGAAGTCAAAAGATCACATAAATGCTCGAAGAGACCTTCAAGAAATGGGTATCAAGCCTGATCTGTGGCCAAGGGAAAATGGAAAGTTTCCTCCGGCTATTTATACTCTGAACAAATTGGGTAAGAAGAGATTCTTGACAACTTTGAAAAACGTCACTGTTCCTGATGGTTATGCAAGCAACATATCAAGGTGCATTGACCTAGAGTCTCTTAAGTTGAGTGGGATGCTAAAAAGTCATGATTGTCATATACTTATGGAGCAATTATTACCGTTAGCCATGCGAACAGGTCTGCCTGATGAGGTCTCTGCAGTGCTTATTGAGATGTGTTCATTCTTTAGACAATTATGTGGTAAAGCGTTAAGTGCCCCCTATTTGGAAAAGTTGCAAGATCAAATTATCCTCACATTATGCCACATGGAAATATTATTCCCTCCTTCATTCTTCACAGTTATGGTTCACTTGATGGTGCACCTTGTAGAAGAAGCTAAACTTGGAGGCCCTACCCATTATAGATGGATGTACCCTATTGAGAGGTAAAATTATTAGCTTAGATCATTATTTATGACTTTGTTGGATAGTATTTAATCTTCATTCCTGGATAGGTATTTAGGACACTTGAAGTCATATGTACGTAACAAAGCACAACCAGAAGGATCCATAGCGCAAGGATACTTAATGGAAGAAATTCTTACCTTTTGCTCCAGATATTTAGAGAACATTGAGACTAGATGGAATCGACCTCGCAGAGTTGATGATGAACCAACCCATGAAGAATCAAATCCTTGGTTAGATACTTTGTTTCCTGAAGTAGGTAAACCAATTGGTGTTTCCTCATATTTCACTTTAACAGCCATCGAGAAGTTACAAGCTCATAGACATGTGTTAACTAATTGCTCCATAGTTGACAAATATCTCCAGTGAGTATTTCATCATGTTCTAATTCAAATAAGTCAGATTTTTTTAATGACCTTTAATCCTAATATTAAGACATCTATAGGGAGTTTAGAAATATTGTACGAAAGCAATTAAGAAGTCGTACAAGGAATACATCAGAGATAGACAAGAAAGTTCATAGAGAGTTTGCAAGTTGGTTCTCTACCCGTGTGAGTCAAATTCTTCCTCTTTGAAGTTATTTTTTAACTCAATTTCCATCATATGAAGTTGATAAAAAATTCGTCATGCTTTCTTAGATTGTTCGAGATCTTGATAAAATTGAAGAATCTAAGAGAACGGTATTTTTTAGTCTTGCCAAAGGGCCGATTGACCAAGCAAGAAGATTTTCTGCATATAATGTCAATGGATACAAGTTTAGGACTGTAGAACGTGAAAAAGGTTTAAAAACTCAAAACAGTGGTATTTTTGGGACATTTGGAACAAGAAGTTACTCCCGCAATAGTGATCCCAACATGAGGTTTGGAGCAGTTCCTTATTATGGAAAGTTAGTCGACATCATTGAACTTAATTATGATGGTATATTCTTTGTAACCTTGTTTAAATGTGAATGGGCTAATACCACAAACCCAAGGGCCATGAAAGTAGATAAGTTAGGTTTTACTTCTATCAACTTTAGTAGATTAATACATACCGGTGAGCATGAGGATGATGAGCCATATATTAAGGCTAACGAAGCTCAAATGGTTTATTACGTGGAGGATGAGAAAGAAAAAGGTTGGAGCATACCAATTCAAGTAAAGCCAAGAGACTTATATGATATGGGCAATGAGGATGAAGACATAATTTATGACAATGTGGGTTATCCATCACAAGATTTGGGACAATTTTTTCCAGATAACATTTCACATATACCATTAGCAAGATCAATTATAGACGAAGAAAGTTTAGAATAATGTAAGTATTTAGTTGCAAGTCATAGAGTGTTATGTATTGTTTTCTTTCATAATTTTATGTTTTATTACATATACAGGATAGTTTGATGTAGTAGTTTTTTGTTTCTTTGGTTGTTAGTTGATTAAATCAAGTACTATTATTTCAGTTTCATTATGTTATTGATATATTAATCTTAATATCTCTTGATACATTGTAGAAATGACTAAGAGAAAGACTGTTTCTTCACGTGAGAATACATCTACTCATGAGTTTAATGATTCACCACCCGTTGATCAAAATGAGTCATCTGAATCTATAGAGCCTGAACCTACTTTATCTACTGGTTCAGAAGTTTCAAATGTTCAGTTAGATGTACAAGGAAGAAAGTCCAATAAGTACTGGACAGTTGATTTGGAAGGTATGTTATTAAATTTAGTTCAATTATAGCACTGTATATTTAAATTTCTACAAGGAAGAAAGTATAATAATCTATGGTATACGACTTGAATAATTTGATAGATGCAAACGGAGTGATTAAGGAAGGTCACTTAAGGTTGAAAGATGTGTGGGTGCTGTCTCGTGAGACTAGAATTATAGTGCATTGGAATGAGCATGGCCAACCGATTGGTGAATCTGGTGGACTTTTAGGCTTGTTTTTGGGAGCTGTTGCTGGGAATTTCAAGAACTTTCCTATAAGTTATGAGAAATGGCCTTTGGTTCCAACAGAGCCATACAAAAATGGAGCTTATAGAGATATTATTCAGGTTCTTTTTTTTAATTAAGTAATAATAATTTAATTATCTTCAATACATGCACTCCTATGTTCTGGTATTGTGTCATCCAAGGACAATTTTAGCTGTTATTTATTAATGAAAATAATATAGCTGGCCAAGTCACTAAATGTCTCCTAATCTAAAACTAGTTAGGTTTGTACCAATGTCTTTATCCTGTATTTTTTCTTCTTTTTTTTTTCTAATTAGTAAAATAGTATTTTAATATATACATATTCAAACAAGTTTAATTATTCTGTGTACAACTAAAAAGAACCTCTTAAGTTTGATTGACATTGGTGCACTCTAATAGGAGCAAATAAGATATGGAAAAATGTAAAATTATGTAAAAGATAAAAGTAAAAAGAGTTATACTGTTTATGCATAATGTTAGACTTTAGTGTCTCCAATGAGGTGTTCTAATATTTATATTTAAATCGGTATCTTTTATTTTGACTAACATTTAAAAGTTTGTTTAGACTTCATAGGAAAAAATATTCCTGTTTAGATTTTTAGAAGTTTTTTGGTCTTTTGTGGGATTTCAGATCAGGTAATTAAGTAAAATGCTCTACGAAGCTGTAAATGAGTTAAAATTAATTAAGGCTGGATATAATATCACATGACCTAACCTATCGTATTGACATTTTTTTCCTATAATAATTTTTTTTTGTCATTTATGTTGCTGTTAAACATTTCAGGGATTAGTATCAAGTTTTATGATTACCAAGATTCTAATTAAAAACTCTGGATAATGACTTTATTGGAAATATTTGAACATGAGGTTTATCCATATTAGTTTAGCATTAAGCAGGTCCATTTGTAATTTGTTATCTAATTAAATTTTAATTTGTCATTTCTAATTAAATTTTAATTTTTCATTTATAAAATTTTGGAAAAAGAAGAACTAAAAGTAAAAACTGAAAATAAAATTGCAAATCAAAGAAGCGCTAATTTTTTTTTGAGTTGTCTAATATTACCTAGCTCACACTTATAAATATGTATTGTACATGGGTGATTGATTTTTGGTCTATACTTCTCAGCATTCCTTGGTGCCATAATTATTTTCTTATGCTGCATGCCTCTTATGGCCATTTTATACTATTATTTTAGTTGTAAATTACATGTTGTGCATAGCATAAGGATGAGAACATTTTTGTGAATTATGTTCCAGTTTTAGTTATTAATAATTTTACATGTAAGTCTATGTTACAATTATTCAGGTTAATTATTTTTATGATTATACTATGTAGAGATTCTTTAAAGTTGATGATGGACAGCAAAAAAAGTACATACTACAAAATCTCGGCAGGAAGTGGAAAGATGATAGATGCAAATTGTTTAATGACAATTATAAGTGGAATCTTACTAGAGAGCAAAATATAGCAGCGTTACCAAAAGGATTTGGAGTCAGCTTGGAGCAATGGGCAACTTTTATTGATTATAGATTAAGGTCCAAAACTCAGGTAATTGTATGAGCACACATTCTATATTTCATCTTATATTGACAAGTTACTAATTGAATTTGCATGTTTAGGATATGTGTGAGAAAAATGCAAGTAATCGAGAAAAACAAACAATTCCTCATACACTCGGATCCAAGACGATTGCTAGGAAGAAACACGAGTTGGTTTGTGATTTGAGTCCTTATCAGGATAATGATATGTTATTTAATTTTTACATGCGTTGAAATTGAATTTCCATTTATCGAATTGATAGGAAACTGCTAACAAGAGAGTTTTTACTAGAGCTGAAATGTATCCAATTAGTCATAAGAAGAAGGATGGATCTTTTGTTAATGATGAGGCTAGAGAGAAAAGTGTAAGTATTTTCACTTTATTTTGACTTTGTTTGTTAATGAGAATGGAGATTATTCTAATGATGATGCATTTCTCAAATTCTTATCATAGGAACAATTAACTTTGCTTCAAGCTAATGAGAGTTCTACTGATGATGCATATGTCAAGTTATTTGGAAAAGAACACCCGGGTCGTGTTAGAGGTGTAGGATTTGGTGTTTGTCCATCCCAAGTCATGAAATCTTCTAATAGTTTCGGAGGGGTATCTTCTTCATGCAATCATGACTTTGATATGGCTAAAGTTCGTTGTATGGAAGTAGAATTACAAGAGAATAAAGCAACAATTTCTTTATTACAAGCTCAGGTGACATATTTCATTAATCATTGTATGGGTGGAAAAGTGCCACATGACTTTCCTACAGCTACGAATAATGGGGTAAATATTATATATGGATTTTTTTTCCTGAATCTTTCATTGTGCATGATTTAGTAAAATAATGATTTAGTTATTCTTGTTCATTTTCTTAATTTGTGCAAATGGCTTATGCCTTTTCATGTTAGACTTAAATTATTCAATGGTCTTTCTTTTTATTCTAACATAATTTTATTTATTTTCAATCATAGGTTGCAGACTCTCCAATAGAGACAAGGCCATCTTCTACTATTCCATGAAGTAGCTCTAGAATTTTATGATTGAAGTGACTCAAGACTTTTATTATCAAAGTAGCTCTTTATTTTAGGCTTTTAGCTTAGTTAAATATTAGTAGCAGAATTCTTTTCTAATTTAATATTAGGATTGCGTTATTTGAATTTACTTTGATATGTAAATATAGGTGTTAAACACTCATTGTTATAGATTTATGATTATGTAAGACTTATTAAATACATATTATATTTTGAAATGCAATGGTAATCATATTTTGGTCAATTTTTGTATTTTACTGAGTTGTAGATTATAATAGTTGTATATATAATAGGAGTTTATATATAAAGTTGGTTAATTTTAAAAAAAAATTATGGCGTTTTTGCGGCGGTTTAAACCGCCGCGAAATTCATGGTAAAGATTAATGCCGACATTTTAGCGGCGGTTCCAAACCGCCGTAAATGTCTAACGGTAACTATAATTTCAAATTGTGCGGCGGTTGCTAAACCGCCGCTATACACCTACTTTGCCTGGTTCACGTGCATAATGGCGGTTTTAAATTGTGTTGGTATCCGCATCCGATCCGCATATCCGCGTATCCGCAAAAATAAAGAAATAAATAAGTAAAATATTCTTTTTATGTTTTATTTTAACTAATAATTATCATATATGTTAAATTATTTTAATTTATTATTCAAGAAAAGTATGTTTAATATTATTTTAAGAGTAAACATATTTAAAAGAATAGAAAAAATAAATTTTATTGATATTTTTTTAATAAAAATAAGCTTTTAAAAATATTTTTGTGTTTTGCGGATATATCCGATATCCGTTCCGATCCGATCCGCAAATGTGCGGATCGGATCCAACCTTAAAAACTGCGGATATTGGATCCGATCCGATCCGATGATTTTAATGCGGATCGGATCGAAATTTTGGCCATATCCAATCCGATCCGATCCGCAGACACCCCTGACTGGGCCAGCTTAACGAGTCCAACCCATTAATCTTCGGTTACCCACAGTAACAAATGGTATTCGTTGTTTTTATAAATTCATACAAAATATAATAAAAAAAATCATGTAAAAAATGATATTATCAAAAATAAAATTTAATTAATTATTAATTTTTTTTACATATAATTTTAAATGAGTAGTAAATAAATGATGTACATACTAACTGCAATATGAGAAAAATTAAGCAGAAAATTTAATTCATATTTAAGTCAACTTTACTGCATAAACAAATGGGTACATAATTATTATACTAGTAGGGAAAAAAAAAACCTAAATAAATTAGGCAATATGAGACTAATAATAACAATGAAATTTATTATTCTAAATAATAAAAAACTTGTATTTTCTTATTACAGTTAACTGAAATACTTAACCTATTAATTCCTATTTGCTTTCACATTAATTCAGCTATTAATTAATATAAACTTTTAACGAACTCAAAATAATTAACAATAACTCTAATTTTAAAAATAATATTAACATTATTTTAATTCATTATCTTTACTTATTCTGTATGTCATTTGTATAATTTAATAAGTTAAATGTATAAATTAAATGCCACATAAGTTTATATATATAAATTGATGAATATGATCTTAAAATGGCAAAAGAAGCACCCCTTGTGGTGTTGTTGAGGCCATGTTTCTCCCACTGGATTCAATGATTCGATCAAATTCGAGTCACAAATAGTACAAAAATGTACATCAAACAATGCCTCACACGAGCCACAAATCAAACCTTTTTTTTTTATTTATTTTTTTATATTAAAAGTGACACAGTTCTCATGAAAATTTGTTGTTGCAAGGGTAGATTCAGATGATGTACTTTGATATATATAGAACCGTATTCATTCTCACATATTTATAAGTTTACTTGTGTACTTGCATTATTGTATGAATAAAAGTATAAACCATTATTAAAATGAATTATTTTACTTTTTAGTTTATTGCCTTGAATTGGATCATCTTGGAACATCTATGTCAAACTTATTGACTCTAACTAAAAACCAAAGTGACAAGTGCAAAGTTTTTATGACAATGATCTTCTCATCTATCAATAAATTTTAATGCATGCTTGAATGTGACAATGGATGTAACATCATGGAAAATTGAATCTTGTAGGAACAAGTCAAGAAACACAGATAGATAAGAATTTTAATGATTAAAGTAGATTTTTATATAGCGCATAACTAATACAATATAATAGTGCGAAACTAATTAACGAATAGTCTAATTACTGCATTAGAATACAAGTTAACATTACAATTTCTGATATTAGCTTCTGAGCTGTTTCTGAGGTGCTTCTCTACATTTCTCACATTAAACGAATTTTTTTGGGATATTTTTTTTAAATAATAATGTTAAAAAAAAGAGTTGAAAAAAGAGGGTCCACATATCAAATTAAATTTTGTTCCAATTTTTACCTATACTTTTTAAATAATTATTCAAATATTTCTATAAAAAATTGTATCAAATGCATAAATCATCTAAAGTTATAAAATAAATTATTCTTTTTATTATTTTTATCATGTTTTAAAAATTTTAAAAATTTAATTATTTGTCATTTGTATTTGTAAGATTATTTTTGTTAGCGATATGAACGTTTAAGTATTATTTTAGTAGTTTATTCTATATATAAAATTGATTATTATTATTATTATTATTATTATTATTATTATTATTATTATTATTAATTGCTTTCATCATGTTATATTTTATTATTTATTAACTAACTAGCATTTCAATTAATCAAAAAATAATTGAATAATTTTCATACCTACTTGCCCTCGATCTCCTCATGACCCATTGAATTTTTTAAAAAAAATATTCCATTTAAAATGTCGGTTACTATACTATTGGTTCTTCTCTTTATCTGTCTCTCACTCTCTCTTGATTTAAAAATAAAAAAGAAAAAAGACAGGAAAATAAAGAGGAGTAGCGGCAAAAATCTTACCCGAAATTCTAATTTTTAATTTGCATATTCCTAAATCGGACATGATTATGAGTTTATGAGATGTTGGGACCACTTAAGCCTAATCCTTCAAAAATATCTCATGAATATGCTATGCTCATTGTTTGACATGGTATTATATAGTAATTATAAACATATTAGTATACAATCCAAGTTTAATTTTTGAATCTCATTTGCAAATCAAACCAATTATGTTTATGTACGAAATGTCTCCGGTACGGTTTGAAGGGTGGATCGGGAACCTGCGGACAGGGCTGGAGCCGGGTCGCTTGACTGGAGCAATGGGGGTGGTACCTGCAAAGACACTTCGACGCTCAAGTCAGAATGGATCTAAGAGGTAGAAAGTGTGAGGAATGAGTTAATACCTGGGGGGACCTGGGTCCTCTTATTTATAGGTGAATATCTTATCTTATCTTATTTGGTTAAGATAAGAGAGAGATATTTGGGTTAGAGGTTTTGAAGGGCCGGTGTTTGGGCCTTTGTGTGGAAGCGGGTTGTCCCCGGGTAACCGGGTATGCGGGATCCGTGGGTCGGATCCGTAACAGTTGCCCCCGCAGCGGGAGAGCGAGCGAGGTCGGTCTGTCGCTGAGACGTTTGTCATGGGCTCGATTTTTCTCGGGTGCCCGTCTGGTTTCTTTGAGATGAGGTTGGTGCCTCGGTCTCCGTGTTTGTGGAAGATTCGTCTGACCGTTTAGGTCTGACGTGACTCTTCCGTATCGGTCGCGTCTGTTGCGTTCTTCGAGGCGTTACCTTTTTTCGAGGGGTATTTATTGCAGGTTGTGCTTTTTCTTTTTTGCCCTTGCGTTTTGTTTTGCTTTCCTAAGGGTATTTTCGTCTTTGTACTTCTTTCAAAAACCGTTTTGGTTTTCCTCCTTTAGTTCCCTCGTTTCGCTTTTACTTCTCTATTGCTTCTCTTTCTGGTTACAGCATTTCCCTTTCTCCATTTTCGCTTTCTGTGGTTTCGGTTGGATTTCTTTTGCGGCGTCTTTCCTTGGGGTTGTCTTCCTTCGATTTATCAGGTTAGCATCTTTTTTGTTACTTTTTGCTTTCTTCTGCTTTATTTTCTGCAGCATTTTGTTTTTGTTTTTGCTAAGTGTAGGCTGTTTTAGAGTAGTTTTGTGGTGTTTGTATGGTGGTTTAGATAGTTCTGTTGGTTTTCTAGGAAAGGGTTAGGGCGAGTGCCACCGTATAATTGGTGGTGTGCGGTGGCGGTACTTTTTGGTTTTTTACCCGCCGTCGTTTTCTGCCGTGAGGTTTGGCTGACGGTGGTGCTCGTCGATATTTTAGGTATGGCTCGCCGACGGATGGAGGGTGTGAGGGCTCCGGTGGCCCCGGCGGGGGTGTCCCTGACCTTTTTTCTTGGGTCACCAGTGATGTTTGGGGGACACCGTCGCGGATGACGGAGGCGGACCTCCAACGGCTCCGTGATGAAGGGGCTGTTTGTGGGGGTGGCGATGCCGAACGCCACTACGAGCTTGCCCTCTCTGGGGTTGACGAGAGGGTTTGCTATACTAATCTCGACTCCCCGACCGTGCCGGATTGGATGTGGGTGTATGAGGCGATGTTCACCCGACTTGGTGTTCGGCTTCCCTTTTCTCCTTTTGTTCAGCAGTTGTTGAATCGGTGCTTCGTGGCGCCGTCCCAGCTACATCCGAACAGCTGGGCGGCAATACGGTCTTTTGAGCTCGTCTGTGATTATTTAGAGTTACCTGCCTCAGTAAACGTTTTTCTTTTCCTTTTCTTGTGCACTCTTCCGACTAAGGAGGGGAAGCATAAAAAGGGGTATGTGTCTTTCCGAGCTCAGCCCCATCGTCGGATTTTTGGTTTGTATGAAGACTCCTTCCACGGTTTTAAGAGTGGTTATTTTAAGGTTCGTCCCTCGGAGGGACATCATCCCTTTTGGTTGACGTTGGAGGGTGATCGTCGGTTCCCCACTTACTGGAATTTTAAGGCGGGACCGTCGGTTTTTACTCGGGTTTCGAAAGAGTTCCTGTCCTCGGAGGAGCGGGATATTGCTCTCGTTCTGTGGCAGTTGTTTGGAGAGCGTCCTCTTAATCCCCGGGATGTGATGGGTGATCCGATTGCTTGTCGGTCATATGTTGGTGTGTGTCTGTTTTTTCTTTGGTTTTTTATGTTTTGTTTCCCGTTTTTGTAACTTGGGAATTTTTTGTATTGTTTGCAGTTGAGATGGCTGGTGGCTTGACATCCTTGGCGCGTCTGAAGGCGGCGATGGCCCAGGAGGAGGGGTCGTCGTCCCCGGCTACTCCCGTTTCTAATCCTGCCGTGGAGTCGCAGCCAGTTTCTCAGGAGGTGATTTCCTCGGGTGCGCGGGCCGATACTCAGGTTTCCCCTGGCCCTGCGAACTCTCCTGAAGTCGTCGTGGTGACGGCTGCTGAGGCTTCTCGGAAGAGAAAGAGGCCTGAGGACCCGAGCAGTGAGACTTTTGAGGATGAAGGTCTTGTGCCCAGCGTGATGGATCGACGCTTCGATGCTCCGGGGTTTATTGACCAGCACTTGATGCCTGGAACGGAGCCGTTTTTTGACGGCTGCGATGTTTCGTTCCAGGCCAAGTCGGTGTATCGTGCCCTCCTCCGGTCTGCCGTTGTTGTTCGGAAGGCTGAGCCTGTGATGGCTCAGGTCGGTTTGCTGGACAAGAAGCTTCGTCATTCTCATGCTGAGGTAGCCAAGTTGAAGGGGGAACTTGAGGCTGCCGAAGCTGCGAGGGAGAAGGCTGTGAAGTCTTCTGAGGAGGCCGGGTCAGAGATTCTTCGACTTGCCGAGGTTGAAACTTCGCTTCTTTCTCAGCTGGCAGAGGAACGGCAGCGGGCTTCTGATGTAGGGTCTCAGGCTGCCATGCTTCTCGCCGAATCGGAGGCTCTAAAGGCCGAGGTTGCTGCCTTGAGAAGGGAGAAGACGGAGTTACTAGCTGATGCGAAGGACGCAATTGCGGCTACCGAGGAAACGATGAGGGCTCAAGCTTCAGTGCTGGCTCCTGGTGTGGATATGTCCGTGACGGGGGCCTTCAAGACTGTTCGCGATGGCCAGATCGTTGACCTTGAGTAGCTTTTACTTTTATCTCTTTGGATTTTTGAACTGTGCTTTGGATATTTTCGGATGGCCGGGGGCCGTGTATTTTGATTTTGGAACACTTTATTTTTGTTTTAATGGTACTTTATCGGCCGTTCGGGCCTTTTGTATGTTCCGTTGTTATATTGTTTTTGGGCCGTCCGGGCCTTCTTTATATTCCGTTTTGGGCTATTTTGTTCCCTCGGACCGTCGTTTGGTCGGGTTTTTTCATGGATATCCGCGTGTTTTGGGCCTGGGGGGTGATCAGTCTCCCAATTGTGGCCGTGTTTTCGTTCCGTTTTTGGGACATTTAGGAAAATATAAATAGCTGTTTTAATGGAATTTTTATTGATGGTTGGGCCTCGTTAAAACCCTCCGTTGGTGGCGGGAAAGAGTACCCGAGTTTAAAACTTAGATGAAATAAAACTTAGAATTTGTGAACTGGTAGGAGGAGTACAAAAACAGAAATGAGGGCAAGGGTGCGACCTTGTGGGTTGGTCTAGGCGTAGTATCGTCGCAAGTTGGCGGCGTTCCATGTTCTCGGGACTTCGTCGCCACTGAGCCGTTCGAGTTTGTACGCTCCTTTTCCGATTACGGCCTTGATTCTGTATGGTCCTTCCCAGTTGGGGGTGAGCTTCCCTTCTCCTGGTGTCGGGGGACCGATGTCGTTTCGTCGTAAAACGAGGTCGTTGGCCGCGAATTCTCGCCGGATGACTCCGTGATTGTATCTCAGGCTGATTCTTTGCTTAAGGGCTAGCTCTCTGAGATGGGTTATACTTCTTGTTTCGTCAATGAGGTCTCGTTCTGCTTCCTCGTCGTTACCTCCTACCGTTTTCCTGGGGCTTGGGTCTCCGATCTCTACCGGGATGACCGCCTCGACACCGTATGTTAGTCGGAAAGGTGTTTCTCCTGTTGTCGTTTGGGGTGTGGTTCGGTATGACCATAGGACCGACCCGAGTTCGTCGGCCTATAGCCCTTTAGCTTCGTCGAGCCGCTTTTTAAGTCCTTTGACGATTATTTTGTTTGCGGATTCCACCTGTCCGTTTGTCTGGGGGTGTTCTACCGAGCTGAAACGGTGGGATACACGCAGCCCCTCTAAAAATTCTCTGAATTTTTTGTCAGTGAATTGGGTTCCGTTGTCCGAGATGACGATCTCGGGGATCCCGAATCGGGTGATGATCTGACGCCAGAGGAATTTTCGGCATTGGGTTGCCGTTATGGTGGACAGGGGTTCAGCTTCGATCCATTTAGTATAGTAGTCTATGGCGACGATGAGGTATCTGAGTTGGCCAGGTGCCATAGGGAAAGGTCCGACGAGGTCGATGCCCCAAGTGCCGAATGGCCGCTCTGCCGATATGGTGCTGAGCTGGTGCGGTGCGGCTTGGTGGATATTGGCGTGTCTTTGGCATTTGTCGCAGTTTTTGACTATTTGCATGGAATCTCGGATGACCGTGGGCCAGAAGTAGCCTGCTCTGATGATTTTTTGGGCTAAAGTCTTGCCTCCGACGTGGTGACCGCAGCAACCTTCGTGGATTTCACGGAGTATGTACTCCGTGTTCTCGGGTTCGATGCATTTGAGCAGTGGTTGCGAGAATCCGCGTTTGTATAGCTGTCCTGCGACAATGGTATAGTTGGCGGCTTCCCTCTTTATTCGCTTTTCCTCCTTGGGATCTGGTGGTAGTGTTCCATCGAGGAGGTATTGCAGGATCGGGTAGGTCCAAGATTCCTGGTTCGAGATTGTCAGGTGAGCGTTGTTTGTTGTTGTCACGGAAGGTGTCTTAACGACTTCCTGGATTAACGATTTGTTACCGTGTCCGGGTTTGGTACTGGCCAGCTTGGAGAGTAGATCTGCTCTGGCATTTCGTTCCCTAGGGACGTGCCGTATGGTGACGTGTTCGAACCCTTCTCTTAGTTCGTTTACCTTGGCGAGGTATTGTTGGAGTAGGGGGTCTCGTGTCTGGTAGTCTCCGTTAATTTGGGAGCTGACTACTTGTGAATCGGTATTCACTTCTAGGACCTTTGCTCCGACTTCATGGGCTAATGAAAGGCCTGCCAAGAGGGCCTCGTATTCTGCTTGGTTGTTTGATACCGGGAATTCGTATCGTACCGATTGTTCGATCGTGATTCCGTTTTGATTTTTGAGTATGACTCCGGCGCCTCCGTAGGTGGAGTTTGATGAGCCGTCGACATGTAGTTTCCATGAATCGGGGGTGAGCTTTCCCGGGGTCATCTCGGCGATGAAGTCGGCCATAGCTTGTGCTTTGATTGCATTCCGGGGTTCGAATTTGATCTGGAATTGAGATAGTTCGATGGACCACGCTAGCATTCTTCCGGCTAGGTCGGGTTTCTGCAACACCTGTTTGACCGCTTGGTCGGTTCGAACCGTTACGGGGTGAGCTTGGAAGTATTGTCGTAGGCGTCGGGAGGCTGTAAGGAGTGTGAAAGCTAGCTTTTCTAAGCGTGAGTAGCGGGCTTCCGCGTCCTGTAGGACTTTGCTTATGAAGTATATGGGTTTTTGTTCCTTTTTTTCGTTTTCACGGACGAGTGCTGCTGCGAGTGCCTCTTCCGTTATGGAGAGGTATAGGTAAAGTGTTTCCCCCGTCTGGGGTTTGGCGAGGATTGGTGGTTCCGCTAGGACCTTCTTGAAGTGTTGGAATGCTTCTTCACATTCCGTCTCCCACTTGAAGGGGGCTTCTTTTTTCATTAGTTTGAAGAAGGGGGTCGCTTTTTGGGCTGAAGCCCCGAGAAAGCGTGACAACGCCGTTAGTCGGCCGGTAAGCCTTTGGATGTCTTTGAGGTTTTTGGGGCTCGTCATCTCGAGGATGGCGCGACATTTTTCTGGGTTTGCTTCAACTCCGCGTTGCGTAATCATGAAGCCGAGGAACTTCCCTGCCTCCATTCCGAAGGCACATTTTGCCGGGTTGAGTCGCATTTGGTGTTTTCGTAGGGTGTTCATTATGACTTTGATGTCGCCGGTTAGTTGTTCGCCGGATTCGGTCTTGGCGAGCATGTCGTCTATGTAAACTTCTAATTTGTTACCGGATAAGTCTCGGAATATCTTGTTAACCAGTCTTTGGTAGGTTGCTCCAGCGTTTTTTAGGCCGAAGGGCATTACTGTGTAGCAGTACGTCCCGTCTGGGGTGACGAACGCTGTTTTCTCTTCGTCTGGTCGGTGCATCGGAATCTGATTGTATCCGGAGTATGCGTCCATGAAGCTGAGGTATCGGTGACCGGATGTGGCGTCTACCAATCCGTCGATGTTTGGTAGGGGGAAGGCGTCTTTCGGGCAAGCTTTGTTGAGGTCCGTGTAGTCGACGCACATTCGCCACTTCCCATTAGATTTTTTCACCAGTACGACGTTGGCTAGCCAAGTCGTGTAGGGGAGTTCTCGGATAAAGTTGGCCTCGAGTAGGGCTTTAACTTGTTTTTTGACCTCGGTGGCTCGGACTGGTGACATTTTTCTTCTTCTTTGTGCTATTGGTTTAGCTTTGGGATCCACGGCTAGACGGTGAGACATTAGGTCGGGGCTTATTCCCGGCATGTCGGCCGGTGTGAATGCAAACAGGTCCCTATTTTGTTTCAGGAGTTGGGAGAGCTCCTCTTTGAGGTCGTATGGGAGGTTCCTGTTAATGAAGGTGTACTCATCCTTGGTTGGCCCTATTTGTAATTTTTCCATATCCCCTTCTGGTTCCGGCCTGGGTTGGCCATCTTGTCGGGCATCCAGATCGGCTAGGAATACACCGGCCGCATCTCGTGATTTCTTCCTTAGGGCTAGGCTGGTGTTGTCGCATTCGGCTGCGACTTCTCGGTCTCCGTGGATGGTGCCGACGGAGCCGTCGTCGGTTCTGAATTTCATAAGGAGGTATTTGGTAAAGATAACTGCAGAGAAGTCGTTGATTGTTTTCCTTCCGAGAATCACGTTATAGGCTGTGGAGTCTTTTAGGACTACGAATTCAGATAGAATTGTCTTCTTTTGGCTGCTCGTTCCTATGGTGATGGGAAGTGTGATTGAGCCGTCTGGTTTGAGGAAGTTGTCTCCGAGTCCCGTGACGCCGTGGCGGTGTGTTTGGAGGTTGTCGTTGCGGAGTCCGAGTTTATCGAAGGCTCCCCGAAAAAGGATGTTTGAGTCTGCCCCGGTGTCTACCAGTATTCTTCGTACGAGTCCTGTTCCGATTCTAGCTGAGATGACGAAAGGGGCGTCCTCGGCTGAGGTGCCGTGTTGGCAGTCCTCTGGTAAGAACGTTATCGTATTGTCGGCCGCGGAGATTGGGACTTGGTTCCTTACCGCCATTATCTTGAGGTCTTTCTTCATTGTTAGTTTTGACTTGCTTGATACGTCTTTGCCTGTGATGACGTTTACTATGATGGTTGGATCTTCCTCTGGGTTTTCCCTCGGGGGTTGCTTTTGGGTTCTCGGGTTACGTCCTTCCCTCTCTGGCGATCTGTCTCTCTCCGCGCGTCTTGGTTCTCTGATGATTTTGGCGAATTCTGGGAGTTTGCCGTCTCGTATGGCTTGTTCAATGGCGTCTTTAAGGTCGAAACAATCTTGTGTTTTGTGACCGTAACCTCGGTGGTATTCGCAGTAAAGGGTCTTGTTGCCTCCTGTCCTTTCTTTGAGTTGCCGTGCTTTCGGAATGATGTCTCGATCTGCTATTTGGTGGTATACCTCGGTAATTGGTGCCGTCAGGGGCGTGTAGTTTGAGAATTTGCCTATTCTCGGTGGTCGGCTGGTCGGCCTGGGGTGGTCCCGTTGATTCTCCTTGAGTGTTGGGTTTTGGTGAGAAGCCGAGTTGCCGCGCTGGGCGTTGCCGTGCTGCCGTTTGTTGGCGGCAACGACCTGGCTGACTTCTTCGTCGTTGATGTAATCTTTGGCGACGTTCTGGATCTCATGCATGGTCCATACCGGTCTGGTGGTGAGGTGTTTGCGAAAATCTTCGTTCATTAGCCCATTGGTCAGGCAAAGGCTTGCGACGGAATCCGTGAGTCCGTCGACCGTTAGGCATTCGTCGTTGAAGCGGTCGAGGTATTTTCTTGTGGATTCTTCTTGTTTTTGCGTGACCCCTAGTAAGCTGATGGGGTGTTTGGCTTTGGTGATCCTAGTAGTGAACTGGGCCATGAACTTTCGTGTAATATCGTGGAAGCTGGCTATGGATCCGTTCGGGAGGGCGTTGAACCATTTGATCGCTGGCCCGGCGAGGGTTACCGGGAAGGCTCTGCATCGGACCGCGTCGGCTGCTCCTTCTAGGTTCATTCTGGCCTCAAAAGCCGTTAGATGTTCTTGGGGATCTTTAGTTCCATCGTACTTCATGTCGGTAGGTTTGTCAAAGCCTTTGGGGAGTTTTGCCCTTAGGATTCTTTCTGTGAAGGGTGTAGCTCCCATTATTGTATGGTCGTTTCTCGTGCGTTTGGTGTTTCGATCTCTCCGATCTTCGTCCGAGTGATGTTGATAACTCAGATCTTGAGAAGCGCTGCGGTTATGTTTCTTATTGTATCGCCGTTCTGGCGATTTCTCGTGTCTGTGATCGCGTGATGAGCTGCGACCGTCTCTTCTGTCGTGTCGTCGGGTTGGCGACCTACCGCGGCGAGATCTTGATCTGGAGGTTGCATGGCTTCCGTGCTCGTTGTTGTGTTTTCCTTTATTGGTTATCTTGCCTTCGAGTTCCTGAACTCGGAGGCAGAGATCTTGGATGATCTGTGCTGCTTTGTCGCTGGCTTTCTCAGGATGTCGTCGGTCCGTGATGTCGCGATCGTTCGCGTTTTGGATAGCGCTTGCTATTCTCGCTTGGTTCGTGACTTCACGGTGCTCGGGGGTTGGATTAATCAGTTGAGAATCATCCTGGCTTGAGGGGGTTTCCTCTAGGACGTCCCCCATTGGGCCCAGCCGGCGCAGATTCCCCGCAGACGGCGCCAATGTACGAAATGTCTCCGGTACGGTTTGAAGGGTGGATCGGGAACCTGCGGACAGGGCTGGAGCCGGGTCGCTTGACTGGAGCAATGGGGGTGGTACCTGCAAAGACACTCCGACGCTCAAGTCAGAATGGATCTAAGAGGTAGAAAGTGTGAGGAATGAGTTAATACCTGGGGGGACCTGGGTCCTCTTATTTATAGGTGAATATCTTATCTTATCTTATTTGGTTAAGATAAGAGAGAGATATTTGGGTTAGAGGTTTTGAAGGGTCGGTGTTTGGGCCTTTGTGTGGAAGCGGGTTGTCCCCGGATAACCGGGTATGCGGGATCCGTGGGTCGGATCCGTAACAGTTTACATGACCATATATATCTATGAAATGTTTCTTCCCCCTCAATCCTAATAAATGCTTAGTAATTTCTCTTAGCAGATATATATACTATATAAGAACCAATTTTCCCAATATGGATAAGATGTATTCAACTTTTCAGTTTTCACACTCATTGAGCCTTTTTATGTTTTGACACTCTTATATACAATTATACATTCAAAAAAAGAATACTGTCTTTCTACCCAAATGTTTCACGGAGCTTTTTAGGATGGTGAAAGAATATTTTGGTCTTTTAAGGACCAAGATACATAATGAAATAGATAATTATTTTTGGGTTCTTTTATAAATATAAATTTTTATCAAAAGAACTTATCCAGCCACTATTGTACTTTATGACTGTGCTTCGACGCTGTCCTTTACGGTAGTATTGTTGGCAAAGATTTCTTCATCACAATTTCCTTGATTTCTCCAAATTTCAATGAAAAAAATGACAACACCTTAAAAAATTTTCCATTGGACCGTCCAAATAATGACACCTTCAATTCTTTTTACTTCAATTTTTCTACTGCCGTCGTAAACCCCGACTCCATATTCGCCGACGAATTGTCTTTTTCCTGAGTCGGCTAACAATAATTTTTTCTTCCTTTTTTTAGTTACTCTTTCCTCAACGCCACCCTTTCTTTCTCCTTCTTCTATCTTAGATGGAGAGTGAACAAATTAAAACATCAACATACAAAGGTTTTGAATTAAATGGATATCCAACTTTTAATTTAAAATTTAAAATTTCCTCCTCAGATCTCATGGATTCTTTATTTGAAACTCTTCAATAATAATAATCTAGTTTCATTAAACAGTTTTTAAAAGTTATTAAAAAGAAAGGGAGAGAAAAGGGAAAGGAAAAGGGAGGGAGAGGGGAGGGAAAAGCGGGAGTGGGAAGAGCACTAATGTGCTGTAACATGTAACTCATAATGCAATATACACATATATCTGTATATTTGAATTTATTTATTTTTCATAATATAAAGTTTATTGGTGAGCACATGAGGGAGATGGCCATAGAGAAAAAAAACAGTAAATTCAAAACATGAGGAAGGATCACTAATGAAATATTTAGAATTAGAGTATAATTTTAATTTGTCATTTTCATAAATCATTAAAGTAAATTATAATAGTTGAATAAGGAACAACCACACAAATAAAATATTTTAGATTGGTCTTTCAAACTCCTCAATATACTTTCTCCACTATAGACAATTCCATGTTTTACACCCACTCTTTGTATTATATATATATATATATGAAGCAGCTAGATAATATTATTTTATTTATTTTAGTCCTGGCCAATACTTTTTAGGATGAGATAATAAGTGCACACATCAGGTGAATCAAAAGGAGAATATCCTTTCATTTGTACATTTTATATGAATATAGTAAGTCAATTTTTCTACTAATTAATTGATTCAGATTAAGAAATTCTACTGATGTATTATAAATGACCATAAACAATAATATAATGCATCATTAGTTAGAATAGTAAAAATATTCTTTTCTCTTATTAATAATTTTGAATTTAAATTTAATATATCAAAAGATATTTTTGGATTATCTGGATCTAAGGAATAGGTAGTGTTACAGTGGGTAACCGGAGATTAATGGGCCGGATGGCGTAGGTTGGCCCAAACGTGTGAGGGAGGTGGCTATCGAGTGGACCTGGTACTCGGTGTTCCTCCGTCCGACTTGTGCGTGAGAAAGAATGGGGGGTGGTACCTGCAAAGACACTCCGATGCTTAAGTTAGCAAGAGTGGGAGCAGGTTAGAATGTATATTGGAACTTAGTGATACCTGAGGGGTGTCAGGGTATTTATAGTGGTGAACCAATAACCACCGCTGGAGTAGTGCCACCTTTTTAGGTGGATAACCGTTCCCATATCTTAGAGGAGTTAAGATATGGCTCTATGAAGTGGTTAGAGAGTTTCTAGGGGCAGTTACTCATTTAAATGAGTGTTATCTGCCAGCTGACCCTCGTATCCAACTTCCCAGGAACAGGTCGTGTTCAGTACCGACTTCTGGGATGAAGGCTGGTACTGGGGAGAGGGTCAACCCTTTGGGTTGGGCGTCTTTGCTTGGGTCCTGGGCCCTATTTATTGGGCCAGGGTATGAACAGTGCCCCTACTCGAGCCCAATTTCTTTTTAAGAGTTGGGTTCGAGTATTCAACTCGGGGTCTTGGCCGATTTGCGAGAGGACCGACGTGATGGTTTAAGAACCGACGTGATTTTTGTTTGACCTTTCGGTTCTGACGGTTACGTCTAATCAAGCGTCGTGTCCGTTGGGTGTGCGTAGGGATTTAATGGCCTTGGTAACGGTGCACCTTTATTAAGGATTGCCCCCATTTTACCATTATGCCCCTAACGTTCTTATAAATACTTTTCCCTCTCTTTCGTTGTTTCGTTTCTGCGATCTTTCAAAATTTCCCTGCATTCGTTCGTGTTGCATTTCTTGCGTTTCGAAGGTTTTTACTTCCTCCAGTCTTGATTTCAGACTTAAAGGTTAGCTTTTTCCCCTTCTGTAACATGCTTTCTATTTGCGTGCCTTTATCTTGTAGGTAGATTGGTTTGTAGGCTTTAGTTCCGTACCCCTTCCCTTAGAGACCGTGTGTTGATTTTCCTTTTCTTTTGTAGGTTTCTTGTCACCCTTTTTAAGAAAAGAAAATGGCTTCCGTAGATGCTCTCTCCCAGTGGGTTGATGTTACGGTCCTAGGGGAGGAGCCCTCAGTTGATACTGAATTTATCACCCACCTTCGTACTCACTATAGAATTTGTACTTCTGAAGAAGATGAGCCGAAGTACGAGTTGGTAGTCCCGGGTCCAGAAGACCGGGTTTGCTTCGGGAGGGCCGACGAGACGGCCCCTCATTTCTTTTTTATGTATGAGAGTATGGTCACTCGTTTGGGCGTTTTTCTCCCCTTTTCAGAGTTTGAAATGTCTGTGTTGCGTCATTGCCGGGTTGCTCCCACCCAGCTTCACCCCAACTCTTGGGGTTTTTTGAAAATTTACCAATTTATCAGCCAGGCCTTAGAGTTCCCGACTTCTCTGAGGATTTTCTTCTATCTCTTCCATATGACCAAGCCCTTCAGTGGGTTAAATAATAAGCAACAGTGGGTGTCCTTCCGGGCCATTCAAGGTCGGAGGCTTTTTACCCTTTTTGACGAATCCTTTCATGATTTCAAAAACTATTTTTTCAAAGTTCAAGCAGTAGAGGGTCACCACCCCTTTTTCCTGGATGATGATTCTTCTCCCCGATTTCCTTTATATTGGCTGGAGGCCTCTCCCTGCGAGAAATATGGTCTGGACGACCTGGATGAGGTGGAGGCGGCCATTGTGGGGTTCCTCCGAGAAGTGTGGGGGAGGGCCCCATACTTGGATACTAAAAAATTTCTCCAGGGGTCGCCGGCCTTTGTCCAATCACAACTAGGTAGCTTTTTGCGTTTTTCACTTATTTCTGACTTGCAATTTCTTTTACCGACTTGTCTAACTTTTAGCTACCAATTTGTTTTTGCAGAGATGGCAAAGAAAAATGCTCAAGAGTCTTTCCAGAGGGTTCAGGAAGCCAAGGCGAAGTCTCGCGCCAAATCTGGTGGTGCTAGGGTGGTTGTCTCTCCTTCTCCTCCTCCTCGGAATGTTGGGACTCCCTCCCAACCTATTGTGATTTCTTCCTCTGCTTCCTCTCTGCCACCCCCTTCCGTCCGACCTACTCCCGAACCAGAGCTGAAGAAGCGCAAGACCTTAGAGTCTGGCGCTTCTGGTGAGGCGGACGCTCTTGCGTTCGTCCGAAAGAACATCTATCCTCATGCTCGTATGAGTATGGATGATGTTTCTGTTCGGCACTACCTCACCACTGTGGTTGAGGAGAGTCTCAAGACGGCGGGGGTTTGTGGCAAACTCTTGGATATATTTGAGAAGACTCCTATCAGCTCTTTAGGGATGACCTCGAGGGTCGAGGAGCTGGAGGGTAGGCTTCGCATATATCAGGAGCATGAGAGGGAGTTGGAGGGGAAAGTCGCCAAGCTGAAGGAGGAGAGGGACAGCCTCCGGGAGAAGGGGCAGAAGTTGCAAACCCAATGCAACATGGAGGTGGATTTGAGGAAAGCAGCGCAAGCCAGCTACAACAGTTTATTTGCTGATCTTGTGTCTGTAAAGAATGACTTGCTGAATGCTCGGAAGGCCTATACCGAGTTGGAGGACTCTATTGCGGTTGGTGCTGATGAGGCCTGGAGGGTTTTCAAGGAGCAGGTCGAAGTTATTGCTCATGACTTGGACCTTTCTCCTTTGGACCCTGATAAGGTTGTCATTGATGGTGCCATCGTGGATCCTCCTGTCCCCGTGGTGGAGTCTGAGTCTGATTTGAAGACTCGGGGGTAGAGGATCATAGAGTCCCCTCCTCGCTCTAAGGACGCTCCGAGTTCTTCTGCTGCTCCTCCGACTTTCTCTCCAACCCCTAGTCCTGGTGGTGGTGATCCTCCTACTCCTCTTGCAAAGAAGTGATTTGGCTATTGGGGGTCCGGCCTGTGGACCCCCCCTCTTTAAACTCTTTATATTTATTTGTTGGTGTTTGAACAATTTTTGGCCTTTTAAGGCCGTAAACAAAACAATTTATGATGCCTTTTTTAATAAGGGTTTAATTTAGCGTTTTAAATAAATGCCCTTTTTGGATAAGGGTTTTGAGTTACCTTATGCGCGCATGCTTTTTCTGTTCGTGGTTCTTTTGCCTCTTTGATCTTTTCTGGAAAAAACCTTTTCTTTGGGGCTTGCCTGCTTTTCTGAATTTCCTTGATCCTCAAGGCAGCCTTACTATTTTTCTTAGTTTTTTCTTATCTCTTTTCGTTATTCCTAGTACTCAATTTTGTTTTATTGAGTTTTTCGTGACTTAGGCTACTTTTGCGATTCATTTTAATTTTACTCGGTTTTGCATTCCGTCTTGTGAGTCGGACTGCTCCCGAGTTTATCATGATCGACTTCTATAGCCTCTTTACGCCGACTTGTACCTCGTCGTTTTATCCTGACGACCATCTAGGTCGGTTCATGGGATTTTCACGTTTTGTCGAGCTTAAATCGGCGCGTTTCGTAGAAAGAGAATAAAAAGGGAATTTAAAAGAGATATTTAAAATGAAAGAGATCTTTATTAATTGAGGAGGTACCTTATTGCTACTAAGGGCTTTTGATTATTTATTTTCCCTTAGCCCCTACTATGATGCCTCGTTAAAAACCCTTTTCAGAAAAAACCCTTTGCTTTTGGGAAAAAATCATGAAATTGGGAAAAGAGTACATCAGGGAGTAGGGTTCACTTTTAGCTGTAGTACCTTTTCATATTACAAGCATGCCATGACCTTGGTAACTCGTTGCCGTCGAAGTCGGTTACCCTATAATAGCCCTTTCCTAAGACCTCGTTGATCTTGTATGGCCCTTTCCAATTAGCAGCGAGCTTTCCTTCCCCTGATTTGTTGACTCCAATATCGTTTCTGATTAGGACCAAGTCATCTGGGGTGAAACTCCTTCGAATGACTTTTTTGTTGTATCTCGCGGTCATCCTTTGCTTCAACGCTGCTTCTCTTATCTGGGCTTCTTCTCGGATTTCGGGGAGCAAGTCGAGCTCCTCTTTGTGCCCCCGTATATTCCCGATCTCGTCGTGGAAAATCACTCTTGGGCTTTGCTCATTGACCTCTATTGGGATCATGGCTTCTACGCCATAAACTAGTCGGAAGGGTGTTTCTCCAGTGGCGGATTGGGGGGTTGTTCTGTAAGCCCAGAGTACTTGTTGGAGCTCTTCAGCCCAAGCTCCTTTCGCATCTTGTAATCTTTTCTTCAGCCCTGCCAGTATGACTTTGTTGGCTGCTTCGGCTTGCCCATTGGCTTGTGGGTGTTCCACTGAGGTGAACTGGTGTTTGATGTTCATACTGGCTACTAGGCTTCTAAAGGTGGAGTCGGTGAACTGGGTTCCGTTATCTGTGGTAATGGAATAAGGTATCCCATACCTTGTGATTATGTTTTTGTAGAGGAACCTCCGACTTCTTTGTGCAGTGATGGTGGCCAGTGGTTCTGCTTCTATCCACTTTGTGAAATAATCTATTCCCACTATTAGGTATTTAACTTGTCCTGGCGCCTGGGGAAAAGGACCTAACAAATCCATTCCCCATTTTGCAAAGGGCCATGGGGAGGTGACACTGATGAGCTCCTCTGGGGGGGCCACGTGGAAATTTGCATGCATTTGACACGGTTGGCATTTTTTCACAAAGTCTGTGGCATCTTTCTGCAAGGTTGGCCAGTAGAATCCAGCTCGGATCACCTTTCTGGCTAACGATCTTGCTCCGAGATGGTTCCCGCAGATTCCACTGTGTACCTCCTCTAATACCTCAGTGGCTTTTGAGGTCGGCACACACTTTAACAATGGTGTCGATATCCCTCTTCTATAGAGAATATTTTTCACCAAGGTATAGTGTTGTGCTTCCCTTCGGATTTTCTTTGCCTCATTTTCCTCCTTGGGGAGGATGTCGAATTTCAGGTATTCGACCAAGGGGTTCATCCATCCGAGGTTTAATCCGACCACTTCAAAGACTTCTTGTTTGTCTTCCATTTTTACCACTGAAGGTTCCTGAAGAGTTTCTTGGATCAGGCTTCTGTTATTTCCCCCTGGCTTGGTACTTGCTAACTTGGATAGGGCGTCTGCTCTGCTATTTAGGTCCCGAGTTATGTGCGTGACCTCGGTTTCTGCAAAACGCCCGAGGTGCTCCAGAGTTTTTTCCAAGTATTTCTTCATATTTGGGTCTTTTTCCTGATATTCTCCACTTATTTGGGAGGTCACCACTTGAGAGTCACTGTATACCATTACCTTGGTAGCACCGACTTCTTCTGCCAGCTTTAATTCTGCGATCAAGGCTTCATATTCTGCCTGATTATTTGAAGCTGGGAACTCAAACTTGAGGGAGACCTCTATCTGGGTTCCCCTTTCGTTTACCAATATTATGCCTGCGCCGCTTCCTGTTTTATTGGAGGATCCATCCATGTAGAGTTCCCAGGTAGTTGGTTTATCCTCTTGATCCCCTGCATATTCCGCAATGAAGTCGGCGAGGCACTGGGCTTTAATCGCCGTCCGAGTTTCGTACTTCAAGTCGAATTCGGAGAGCTCTATTGCCCATTGAACCATTCTTCCTGCAACATCCGTCTTTTGGAGGATTTGCTTCATGGGTTGGTTCGTTCGGACTCTTATTGTGTGAGCTTGAAAGTAAGGCCGTAGCCTTCGAGAGGCTATTACTAAGGAGTAGGCAAACTTCTCTAATTTGTGATACCTTAGCTCAGGGCCCTGTAGAACTTTACTGATGAAATAGATTGGGTGTTGACCGACCTCGTCTTCTCTTATCAAGGCTGCTGAGACAGCCTTGTCTGCCACGGATAGGTATAGGACGAGGTCTTTTCCGGTTATAGGTCGGGTCAAAATAGGAGGTTGGCTCAAAAACTTTTTGAACTCCTGGAATGCCTCCTCGCATTCGGGAGTCCACTCAAACTGGTGCCCCTTTCTCAATAGGGAGAACAGTGGAAGGGATCTTAGTGCTGATCCTGCCAAAAATCTGGAGAGAGCTGCTAGTCGGCCATTCAGCTGTTGGACCTCTCTCAAACAAGTCGGGCTTTTCATCTCTAGGATAGCTCTACACTTGTCGGGATTGGCTTCGATCCCTCTTTGTGTTAGCATGAATCCTAGAAATTTTCTTGCCTCCACTGCGAAGGCGCACTTTGCAGGATTTAGTCTCATCCCGTGCAACCTTATGGTGTCAAAGACTTGTGAGAGGTCAGACAAGAGGTCGACTTCCTTCTTGGTCTTTACCAGCATATCGTCGACGTATGCTTCCATTAAGCTCCCTTAGTGAGGGGCAAACACCTTATTCATCAGCCTCTGATATGTGGCCCCTGCATTTTTCAATCCGAATGGCATGACCACATAGCAAAAGTTAGCTCTGGGCGTGATGAATGATGTTTTTTCCTGGTCTGGTTCATACATCGGGATTTGGTTATATCCTGAGTAGGCGTCCATGAACGACAAGTATTGATACCCCGAGCTAGAGTCTACTAGGGCGTCAATGCTTGGTAGTGGATAAGGGTCCTTAGGACATGCCTTATTTAAGTCGGTATAGTCGACGCACATTCTCCATTTACCATTTTGTTTTTTGACTAGCACTACATTGGCTAGCCATGTTGGATACTTGACTTCTCTGATGAAACCGGCTTCTTGGAGCGCTTGTACTTCCTCCTCTACTATTAGAGCTCGCTCCGGGCCGAGCTTGCGTCTTCGTTGTTGTATAGGTCGAGATCCCGAGTAGACCGAAAGCTTGTGGGACATGAGCTCGGGGTCTATCCCAGGCATGTCGGAGGCCTTCCAGGCGAAGAGATCGGAATTATCTCTTAGAAGCTTGGTCAACCCTTGTCTTAGGGTTTCCCTTAGGTTGGCTCCTATGTGAGTGTTTTTTCCTTCCTCTTCACCGACCTGAATCTCCTCGGTTTTTCCCCCGGGCTGGGGTCGCAGCTCTTCTTTAATCCTTGCTCCACCGAGCTCTATTGTGTGAACTTCTTTGCCTTTTCCTCTCAGGTTTAGGCTTTCATTGTAGCATTTCCTTGCTAGCTTCTGATCTCCCCTCACCGTTGCTATCCCTGCTGAGGTCGGGAATTTCATGCAAAGGTGGGGTGTCGATACCACCGCTCCGAGTCGATTAAGGGTAGCTCTGCCGATTAAAGCATTATAGGCCGACCCCACGTCGATGACTATAAAGTCTATATTCAGAGTCTTTGTCTTCTCCCCCTTTCCAAAGGTAGTGTGGAGGGGCAAAAATCCTAGTGGCTTTATTGGCGTGTCGCCTAACCCGTACAAGGTGTCGGGGTAGGCTCTTAACTCTTTCTCATCTAATCCTAGTTTGTCGAAAGCGGGCTTGAAGAGGATGTCCGCCGAGCTTCCTTGGTCTACTAGTGTTCTGTGTAGATGAGCATTTGCCAGGATCATGGTGATTACTACTGGGTCGTCGTGCCCAGGGATTATTCCTCGCCCATCTTCCTTTGTGAATGAAATGGTTGGGAGGTCGGAGGACCCCTCTTCGACCTGGTAAACTCTCTTGAGATGTCTTTTACGAGAGGATTTTGTGAGTCCCCCTCCCGCAAACCCTCCTGAGATCATATGGATATGTCTCTCCGGAGTTTGTGGTGGTGGGTCTCTTTTATCCATATCATCTCGCTTTCTTTTTCCATGACTGTCCGACCTTTCTATGAGATATTTGTCAAGCCGACCTTCTCTGGCCAGTTTTTCTATCACATTTTTAAGGTCATAACAGTCGTTTGTGGAGTGCCCATATATTTTATGGTACTCATAGTAATCACCGCGGCTCCCTCCTCTTTTATTTTTAATGGGCCTGGGAGGGGGCAGCCTTTCGGTATTGCAAATTTCTCTGTATACATCCACTACAGGAACTTTCAGTGGAGTATAAGAGTGATATTTTCTTGGCCTATCGAGGCCGAGTTCTTCCTTCTTCTTAACTTCCCTCTCCCTCTCTTTCGTTGAGGGAGGGTGCCCGGGTCGGAGACTCGGGTCTCTTAGCCTAGCGTTTTCTTCCATATTGATGTACTTTTCGACTCTTTCCTGTACATCATTTAAAGAGGCGGGGTGTCTTTTTGATATGGACTGTGAGAATGGGCCTTCTCTAAGACCATTGACTAGCCCCATGATGACTGCTTCGGTGGGCAGGTCTTGAATCTCCAAACATGCTTTGTTGAACCTTTCCATATAGGCCCGTAAGGACTCCCCGACCTCCTGTTTTATTCCCAGGAGACTTGGTGCATGCTTTACTTTGTCCTTCTGGATGGAGAACCTCATCAAGAACTTTCTTGAGAGGTCTTCAAAACTGGTAATTGACCTCGGAGGGAGGCTGTCGAACCACTTCATCGCTGCTTTTGATAAGGTTGTCGGAAAAGCTTTGCATCGCGTAGCGTCAGAAGCGTCAGTCAGATACATCCGACTTTTAAAGTTGCTCAGATGATGCTTTGGATCAGTGGTCCCGTCGTAGAGGTCCATATCGGGGCTTCTAAAGTTTCTTGGAACTTTTGCCCTCATTATGTCCTCGCTAAAAGGATCTTTCTCTCCTAAGGGAGAATATTCTCTCTCGCCGTGGGAACTCCGACCTTTGAGGGAGGATTCCAATTTTAAGAGTTTTCTTTCTAACTCTTTTCGTTGCTCCATCTCCTCTTTTAGGTTCTTTTCGGCTTCCTTTTGTCGTTTCCGCTCCTGTTCTAGCTGCTCGAGGCGGCTATGGATTAATCCCATAAGCTCGCTAGTGTGGGAGGGTCCTTCTTTTTCTGATTCGCGCCCCTCCGAGGAGTTCACCTTCGGATTTTTGATTCCGGAGGTGCCTTCCCTATATTGATCATTGGCTTCCTGGTGGAGGGTCTGATCTGCCTCGTTGTTTCCAGTGTTCAAGTTCTCTTGTTCGGAATCTGTTTCCACATGACCCTCTTCAGGGGATCTATCCGCCATCACTGGTTGATCTCTCGGGTCCCCGGCAACGGCGCCAATGTTACGGTGGGTAACCGGAGATTAATGGGCTGGATGGCGTAGGTTGGCCCAAACGTGTGAGGGAGGTGGCTATCGAGTGGACCTGGTACTCGGTGTTCCTCCGTCCGACTTGTGCGTGAGAAAGAATGGGGGGTGGTACCTGCAAAGACACTCCGATGCTTAAGTTAGCAAGAGTGGGAGCAGGTTAGAATGTATATTGGAACTTAGTGATACCTGAGGGGTGTCAGGGTATTTATAGTGGTGAACCAATAACCACTGCTGGAGTAGTGCCACCTTTTTAGGTGGATAACCGTTCCCATATCTTAGGGGAGTTAAGATATGGCTCTATGAAGTGGTTAGAGAGTTTCTAGGGGCAATTACTCATTTAAATGAGTGTTATCTGCCAGCTGACCCTCGTATCCGACTTCCCAGGAACAGGTCGTGTTCAGTACCGACTTCTGGGATGAAGGCTGGTACTGGGGAGAGGGTCAACCCTTTGGGTTGAGCGTCTTTGCTTGGGTCCTAGGCCCTATTTATTGGGCCAGGGTATGAACAGGTAGTATATATATATATATATATATATATATATATATATACACCATTTTTTTTAGATTCACAATTTCTCAATTAAAAGATAAAATATTTAACCTCTCTTTAATTAATTTTGATGACAATGGCAACGAGATTACGGTAGTGGCTAATTCAATAAATGGGTAATAGAAAATTTTTTTATGAGCCTCAAAATATATTATTCTTAATGAAAATATAAAAAATAAGTATGAAATCAACTATTTTCATTGACACATTTAATTAAATAGTACTATATAAAAAATAAAATAAACTTTTTTTTAAATGTTAGTCAAATATGAGATTCAATTATTTTTATTGGTAATGTTAGAAAAAAAAATTTAGCCAGAATTTATCGTATTTAATATTTATTAATTATTGTTAGAATTAATAAATACTAAATAAAGTAAGTTCTGACTTTTTTTTACTAATTTTTTTTAGTTATGAAATATTTTTGTATTTTTATCTACCTAGAAATACCTACCTAATCAATTAAATATAAATGTAAAAACACTTTTACACAAATATTCATGCAAAAAAATTAAGCTTGTCATATAAAAGTATAGAAAATTACAAAAAAAATTATAGATGAGGAAGCAATTAGGTTTCCATAAGGGAAGATATGAGTCTTGAAGGAAAAGGAGTGAAATGTTGTGTGCACGTACGGCACTTGGAAAAATAAGGGCAAAAGAAAGCGTCTTAAAAAGGATTCATTGAACATGAGATTCGTGAGAAGTCACGCACACACTCACACAAACACAAACACAAACACACACATATGAATGCAAACCAAAATTAAAGGTATTGTCAATTCAATGAGTAGGGCTACAATAATAGTAGCACAAGCAAAGTGTATAGGGTTATATGCTTTTGCAGCCAAATTGAAACAACAACTAACTTACACATTGCTTTCAATGCCCTTCATATTAGGGTTTGGTGGGGCTGAACAACTGATTACCCTTCCAACGGAATCAAACAAAATTCCCTCTTGTCTATATCCAAAACAGAACCTAATAACGTGTTTTCTTTCGTCTTTAATTTGTTAATTAAGTAACATTTTTATTTTGCAATTTTTAGCCTAGCTTATTATTGCAATTATCACTTTTTGCAAACTTTTATTCTTTAATAATAATCTTCCATGAGGTACACTCTATTATTCTTTTATTCTTTAATCTTCTCCGGATATATATGTGCTCTTCTTTACGTTTCTTTTTGTCTAATAAAATTCAGGATGTGTTTTAGCTTTTTTATCATTATGGACCTTTGCTTCTTTCTTTAATATTTAATTATTTCTTATTTAAATATTCTTTTTCTAAGTTGAACAAGGATATGCCTAGAAATTCCAAGAAGCTAAGACAAATGCTTCCATATATCTTTAGAAAATAGTATAGGTACGTAAACTATAATTAAGTCACAATTATTGCAAGAAAGGGTACCAAGTACTTCAACTCATCTCTAATAGTCTTCAAACGTTGTACGGATGATGGTAATGTCCATGTGTCTTAAAGGGGTAGTAATAAAGCTGACTTTTGGTGCATGAAGCTTGTGTTAATTTAAGATTAATTAATTCACAACGAGGAAAACAAAATTCTGTTGCAACTTCCAGCGTTGATTAGCAATTTAACATTTAAAAATATTATTAAAAAAATTAATTTTTGAAAAGAATTCCACCTACAAAAATAGTTAAATGTGTATGGTAATATATATGAGTAGAAATAATTAATTTTTAAATTTACTATTTTAAAAGTTATCTAGTTAAATGCATAAATCTAATTAAATAATTATATAAAATTTTAAACTAAAATACGAATATGTTGTTGAGTTATCCGTATCTGCGTGTTGGATATATTTTAAACATGATATTCGTTCGATACGCGTGTCTTTTATATTCAACTGTGTTTTAATAAAAAAATAAAAATATACTTTCGTGTCTAACTTTCGTTGTAGATTTGAAATGAGTTTAGAAATAATATATATTACTATTTATTAAAACAATAAATTATTTTAAATATTTTACATAATTAAAAATATATAAAAATAATTAAAATATTAATTTATATTTTAATATTAATAAAATATTATTATAGTTTATTTAAAAAATATTTTATATTATATATATACAATATCCTTATGTTTTATAAAATTGAAATTTTATGTGTCTATGTATCCTATTTTTATACCGTGTCATATCTCATGTCTATATCAACATCCGTTAAGAGTGAAAATAGGTCAACTTCAGCTAAATTTTGACTTAGAAGCATCTAATTCATGTTGTAAATACATAGTTCACGCCTAAATCTATTACCTTTCATAAATTTTTTTCAGACTCAAGTTCGGCTTGTTTAAAAGCTTGACAAGCTCACGAGCCTATGAAAAAATATGTTTTGTGAATTAAAATTCAAAACAATAAGTATAAAAAATATAAATTGACATTAGATACATTTTAGAATTTATTATTCATATTTTTGTAATAATTATTAATTACATATCATAATCATATTTACAAAAAAAAAAAACTAAAATCTTAATTAGTCTTAATTATTAATTTTTTTTTGTTTATTATAAGTAAGTAGTTAAAAGTCTAGACAAAAAATTTTTTTACAAAAATAATATTTTAACAAACCAACCCAACAAATTAAATTTCATAAGCTTTTTTCAAATCCTATATAAAGTGGTCCCTTTATAGAAATTTAGACTTAATCTTTTGATAAAACGAGCAAAGTTTAAAATAAGTCGAATTACAAAAAATTCCGATCAGATAACCTAGCACACTTCCAATTTTAGTGTCCGTGTTTGTTTCGTAGCTAACCACAAAAATTAAGAAAACATACATTAAATTAATATTTAAATTAACAGTATACATATATATTAGTCGTATACTACTTTATTGAATTATATATATGATATACACAAGTGAAATCTAAGATTTTTCTTAAGGAATGTAAACCTAACTTAATTACATGCATGTGAATCAAAAGATGAAATAATATTGATTTAGTTGCTTCAAAATAACTGAACTGAAACGAACTTTGGTAAAACTTATTATGGTCTGAAAAACAATTATGATTATTATTACTATTATTATTATTGCTTTGTTGTTAGCACATATAGAAGAGTTTTGGTCAACAAGATGCAGATAGCTATCATCATCATTATCCTTGTTCCGTTCAGCTCAGGCCGAGGTATGCGTCTCCGGGTGAGGCTGTTTGCTTCGTGGAAGAGTTATAGGTCGCCTCAGGAGCAAGCTCGAGATTAACCTCGGCGTTTGCAGAACACAGCGGCGGGAACACCTGCAAAAAGCACTCCGACGCTCAAGTTAGAGAAGGTATTCAAATATGAGATAAATAAGTGAAAGTGAGAGTGTTTTGTAACCTGGTTTTCTGAGTTGAGTTCGTCCGCTTATATAGACGGGTGGTGTGTAACGTTTTAGTTTGTTCCGAGATTCTCTCCTGTTTGTTAATAACAGAGGAGACGTTGGTAACGTCTATCTGAATCTGATTTGGCTTTCCGTGTTTTTGGGACGTATCCGAATTATATGGTTGGTTACAGTCTTAGCCGAGCTTTGTGGTACACGTCATAACCCCCAAGCTTGTTTGCTGTCTTTCGGAGATAGCGGGCAAGCTTTTGTTTGCTTTTTTTTCCCGCGTATAATTTTGTTTGTTCTTGTGGATCTGGGTCCTTTTGACTGTGTTTTGAATTTTGTCTGAAGTTGAAAAGACTGTTGCCTCGGAGACTTGTGTTGCAATTAATACCCTTTCTTGCCGTTTTGGTTTTCGATGTTAGTGGGGGCTGTTACTTACACTACCCACGATACTTAGTGGGCTTGCAATAATATCTGATTTGTTTTGGAACTGCTGTTCAGTTTTATTTTGTATTCTTCTTCCAAGTATGACTTCCAAAGGTTAGCTTTCTTCTCTTGTCTTTTGTTTTTCGTTTCCTGCTTTCTGTAAATGGCGAGAGAGAAAGAGAAAGTGAAATCTGTAGAGGAGAAAAAGGATAACCCATATCATTGGGTGCATGACGACGTGAAGACCCGTTCTTCTTCGTATGTGGATGTTGATTCGATTCGTGAGTTTCAGGGTTTGAAGGTAGTTAAGGAGGGTTCTGGAGTGAAAGTGGAGTTTCTTTGCTGTTCTGGTGAGGATAGGGTTTATGAAAGGAGGGGGGACTGGCAGTACTTTTATTTTTACACTCCTTGCCTTACCGAACTTCGTGTTACTTTTCCGTTTTCCCCTTTTGAGTGTGACGTCCTTACCCAATTGAACTGTGCTCCCTCTCAGTTACACCCTAACTCTTGGGCTTTTTTGCGTGCGTTTCAGTGTTTGATGGATTTCCTATCCGTTCCTTGTTCCCTTCCCGTTTTCTTTTCTCTTTTTCAATCGAAGGGGGTTCGGAAGGGGTTGTGGGTTTGTCTGAGTAGTTTTCCTAGTCGTTCTCTTTTTCTGTTGTATAAATCCTCGTTTAAAAATTTTAAACCGATGTATGTTAAAGTTCGCTCGATGGAATCGGAGTATCCCTTTTACTTGGATGATGAGCTTGTGGAGAAATTCCCTTTATACTGGTGTTCGGAGCCGATTCAAATTCTTGAAGCTAACGAACGTAGCGAGGAAGAAGAGTTGTTATTGGACTTTCTTGTTGAGAGTTTTGCTGGTGGGGAATGTTTGTCAATTAGTGACATGCTCGGTTTCTATGATTCTGGTGATACTGTGGGTTTGAAGGATTATATAGGTATTATTTGGTCGTTTTATTTTTGTTTTTTGATTTTTCCTCTATTTCTGATCCTTGTCTTTGTACAGGTGGATGTGTTCCTCTTCTTGATCCGTCTCGGCTTCAGTCCTTTTTGAAGAAGAAAAAGGAATAGAGTGTTGGTGGCTCTGGGTTTTTGAAGGAAGGAGGTGGTGATGCCGCGCAGTCCACCGCTCAACCTGCATCGTCTTTTAAGAGAAAAAGGGATGAGACGGATCAATCTCTGGAGGTCATTTCTGAGGGTGATTCTGATGTCGCGGGTAGCGTCAGGTCGGTGTTTGACCGTCAAAAGAGACTTCATGGGTTTGTGCCTGGGACAAATCCTCATTCCTTGTGGAGCGACCAATTTCCTATCGCCGAGCTTTCGGATAGGGTTTCTCAATATCCAGGGGACATGTTGATGACTCGTCACATTGGTATGGAGGGCTTGGGAAAATTTGTTCAGGTCGGTTTTATCCTTCCCTTTCTATTGTGATCTCTTTTCATGTTTCTTATGAAGTTATATGGTGTTGTCTTAACAGATTGTTGCTTCTCGGTTGATGTGTGTTGGTCGCACTACCGAGCTTATCGGCGCTGAGCAGCAAGAGACGGTGCATAAGGTTTCTGAGCTAGAGAAATCTTACAAGGCGAGGATTGCTGAGTTGGAGAAATCCTTAAAGGAAAAAGATGATGTAGTGGTCAGTGCTGTGGCCAGAGCGAAGGAATCCGAGGAGGATGTGGCTCGCTTAAGGGATCAAGTTCGGTTGCTGCAGGCTGAAATTAAGGAAAGTGATGTCTCAAAAGGGAAGTTAACTGCAAGGGTTCTCGAACTGGAAGAGTTGGGAATGGAAATGTTCTCCTCTGGCTTTGATCGGGCTGTTAGCCAGATTTCTTGCTTGGCTCCTGACTTCGATTGTGACCGTCTGGATGTGACTAAGATCGTGATTGATGAAAAGATGATCGTGGATGGTACTGCCGAGGAGCATGATGAAAATGCTCCTTCTTGATTTGTTTTATGTTTGGTTTGGATAGGGTTGTTTATTCCCTATTTGTTTTGTCTAGTGTTTTGTTTAACCGAGCTGTGGTCAATATGACTGTCTTTTTTGTTTGTTTTCTTCGTACAACATTTGAATTTTCCGTAGTTAGGCTGAATTGACAATATTGATGTTGGCAGTGTTTGCCTTATTACTTGTTTGTCTTTGTTAAAACTTTGGATTTATTTGAAAAAATCGATTGCTTTTTTATGAACATGTTTGGCGTTCGGCCTCATTAAAACCCTTCTTAGGCAAAAACCCTCTTTTCGGGAAAAAAGCTCTAAGGGGAAAAAATAGTACCTTCATCCGCTGTTTGTACAAGTCATGGTCTATACATTTTTAATGAGGAAACATTCCAATTTCCCGATAACGGGTTGCCTTGTAGCGTTTGGAGTTGATAGGCTCCCATTCCGAGTACTTTTGTTACCCTGAACGGTCCCTCCCAGTTTGCGGCGAGCTTGCCGTGCGAGGGGGGTCGTCTGGCTTCCTCTGTGCGTCTGAGGACTAGGTCGCCCTCAGTGAATGCTCGGGAGACGACTCTTTTGTTATGTTTCCTTTCTGCCAATTGTTTCCTTGCTCTTTGTTTAATTGTTGCAATGTCCCTTTCCTCCTCAACGAGATCGAGCTCGGCGTTCCTTATGTTTATGTTATGCTGTTCGTCATATAGTTCGGTTCTTAGGGTGGGCACTCCGACTTCTACAAGGATTAGGGCTTCTGATCCGTATACTAATTTAAAAGGTGTTTTGCCCGTGGTGTTCTGTATTGTTGTGTTATAGCTCCATAATATTTCTGGGATTAGCTCTGCCCATTCTCCTTTCGCGTCATCGAGCTTTTTCTTTATTGCCTTTTCAGCTGTTATTTTTGCTAGTGGCTGTGCCTTTATCCATTTCAAGAAGTAATCTATTGACACTAGGAGGAATTTTACCTGGCCTGGCGCTATTAGAAACGGACCGAGTATATCGAGCCCCCATCTGTAAAAAGGCCAGCTTACCTCTATGCTGTGTAATACCTCAGCAGACTTAGTGGTGATGGCGGCATGCTTCTGGCATTTGTCACATGTCTTGACCTTTGTTATGCAATCCACTTTCATGGTTGGCCAATAATATCCTGTTCGGACAATTTTGGCTACTAGCGCTCATCCCCCGATGTGATTTCTACATACGCCTTCATGAACTTCATCCATCACCTCTTTTGCCTCATCTTTGTTTAGGCATTTTAGTAATGGTTGTGAGAGTCCACGCCTGTATAGCTCTCCTGCAACATTTGTGTAGAGACTTGCCCTTCGTCTGAAGTGTTGTGGGTTGGGCTCGTCTTTGAGTATGATACCTGCGTTGATGTATTCAAGAAAAGGTGTTCTCCAGTCTCGGAGGTGGTTAATACTTGCTATAGATAATAGTTCAATGCTAGGTTTTGTGAGTGTGAGTTGTGATAATGCTGATGTTTGTGTATCTGCCCTAGTGGATGCAAGTTTGGATAATATGTCTGCTCTGATGTTTTTTTCTCTATGTACATGTAGGATAATGAATGTGCTAAATTTTGAGATGAGATCCTTTGCTACGAGCCAATACCGCTCGAGCAAGGGATCTTTTACCTGGAATTCTCCTCGGATTTGCGGCACCACTAGGAGGGAGTCACAATATGTTGTTAAGCTCTGTACTTGGAAGCTTAGGGCGAGTTTGAGTCCTGCTATGAGTGCCTCATATTCGGCCTGATTGTTGCTTGCGGAGAAGTTAAACTGGAGGGATTGCTCGGTTACCACCTTGTCTCCGTCTTTCAAAATTATTCCCACTCCACTTCTTCTCGGCTGGACGCTTAATCAACATGTAATTTCCAATTTTTATTAAGCTCGTCCGGTGTCAATTCTGAGATGAAATCTGCGAGGATTTGTGCTTTCAGGGCTGTTCTTGGTTGATATTGGATGTCGAACTCTGAGAGCTCGATAGACCATTTGGTCAGACGCCCAGCCAATTCCGGTTTTGTCAATATTTGCCTTAATGGTTGGTTGGTCCGTACTATTATCGTGTGGCTTTGGAAGTAGTGCCTGAGTCTTCTTGCCGTTGTTATTAGTGCTAGGGCTAGCTGTTCTATTCTCGGGTACCTTTGTTCTATTGATTGCATGACTCTGCTGACGAAGTATACTGGTTGTTGTGTTTTCCCTGTTTCAATGACTAAGGCCGAGCTTATAGAACAGAGACAGACAAATATAAACATAAAGGTTTACCGACTTCTGGTCTTTGTAGCACTGGTGGTGAGGACAGAATGGTCTTGAGGTCGGCGAATGCTTTCTCGCATTCTTCTATCCAGTTGAATTTTTTATTCTTTGATATTGTTTGGAAGAAATGGTATGATCGGCTTGATACTGCTGGTAGGAACCGAGATAATGCTGCTATTTTTTCCGCCAGTTGTTGTACTTCTTTTATTGTTCTTGGGCTTGCCATGTTAAGTACCGCCTCACATTTCTCGGGGTTTGCTTCAATTCCTCTTGATGTCAGCATAAATCCGAGAAACTTGCCTCTTTGAACTCCAAAGGCGCATTTCTCTGGGTTTAGCCTCATGTTATGTGCTCGGATCTGTTGGAATATCTCTTTGAGGTCGTCGCAGTGCGACTTTTCCTGAGTAGTCTTGGCGACCATATCATCCACATAGATCTCAATATTCCGACCTATTTGGTGATGGAATACTTTGTCCATCAGTCGTTGGTAGGTTGCACCTGCATTCTTTAGACCAAATGGCATTACTCTATAACAAAAATTTCCATGCTCAGTTATAAATGCTGTTTTGTTTTGATCATCTGGATGCATAAGGATCTGGTTGTAGCCAGAGTATGCATCCATGAAGCTCAAACTTTTGAAACCTAATGCGTTGTTTACAAGTTTGTCAATGTTTGGTAAAGGGTATGCATCCTTGGGACATGCTTTGTTCAGATCTGTAAAGTCGACGCACATGCGCCATTTACCTGAGTTTTTTCTTACCATTACCACGTTAGATAACCATGTTGTGAATCGGATTTCCTTAATAAAGTTTGCGCTGAGGAGTTTTCTGGTTTCTTCTAAGGCCGCCTCTGATTTTTCTCTTCCAAGATTCCTCTTTTTCTGAGCTATTGGTCGGATGGATCTATCAGTGGCGAGTTTGTGGCAGATAATGCTAGGGTCTATCCCTGGCATGTCTGCTGGAGTCCAGGCGAAGAGATCAGCGTTCGCTTGTAGTACTCTTATGAGTTCGGTCTTCTGTTGTCCCTGTAGCACCTGGTCGATGTATGTGACCTGTCCCGGCTTTGATGTTAGCTGGACCTTCGCGAGTTCATCCGCTGGCTGAGGTCTTTCTTGGGTGTCTTCCCTGGGATCTAGTTCTGCTAGGGATAACACTTCATTCACGCTGTGAATTGCTTTGACTTCTTGGTTAAAGTCTAGTCTTTCTGCCGATCTTTTCAGGCTTGCGTTATAGCATTGCCGAGCTTGTTGGCGGTCGGAGTGGATTGTGGCTATTCTGCCGTCCTGTGCCTGAAACTTAACACATAGATGATAAGTGGATACTATCGCCCTGAACATGTTCAGGGCAGGCCTTCCGAGAATAATATTATAAGGGCTTGGGCAGTCAACCACTAAATATTGCATGTCGACGGTCCGTGATAGTGAGCCCTCCCCCATTATTGTTTTTAACCATATGTATCCTTTGATTGGGACCCTTTCTCCAGAGAACCCTACCAGTTCTCTAGATGAGGGTTGCATGAGTTTTTCAGATAATTTCATTTTTAAGAAAGTAGAATAAAAAAGGACATCGGCACTGCTACCTGGGTCCATGAGGACTTTTCTTACCAGTAGCTCGCCGGTTTGGATGGAAATTACCACTGGGTCGTCCAAGTTTGGTGTTGCCGAGCATATATCCCCCTGGCTGAAGGTGATGCTGAGGTCGGGTGTGTCGTTGGACTTTTGTGGTGTTGTTCCTTCAATTGCTAACATTGCACGGTAGCTTCGTTTTCGCGCCGAATTTGTCTCACCTCCTCCGGCGAATCCCCCGGATATACATTTTATAATGCTTTTGGGAGGGTTGTTGTTTGGCCAGTTGTTGTCTTCCTTGTTCCCTGGAGCTTGACGACGCTCTTCTCGATCCTTGTTATCTCTTTTGTGCTTTCTCCTTTCAATGTACTTGTCGAGGAGGCCTTGTCGAGCCAATCTTTCTAGCAGATCTTTAGCTATTACGCACTCGTCGGTTGTATGTCCATATTTCTGATGGAAAGCGCAGTGTTTGCTCTTATCGACAAAGCGTTGATCTTGGTAGCTTCCTGCCTTTGTTGGTGGTTTTATGATCTTGGCGTTGAGGATTTCTTTGATGATCTTCTCACTTCTTGTGTTGAATTTGGTGTAGTTGTCGAACTTTGGGGTCAGCCTGAAGGGCTTTCTGGGGTCTTTAACACTCGCCGACCTTGTGGTTCTGTCATCCTCTCTTCTTGGTTGCTTTTTTTTCTGTCTTTTCGGCTTCACGGAGCTCTTCAATCTCCATTTGTCCAGCTGCCCTTTTTCGGAATTCCTCCAGCGTCTTCGGCTTGGTTACCGCGATGGTTTCTCTAAATTTTCCAGGTCGGAGTCCGGCTTTTAGGGCGTGCAAGTGGACGGCGGGATCCAGGTCAGGTATTTCCATTGTTGCTTCTGCGAATCTGGTCAGATAGTCTTTCAAGCTTTCATGGGGACCTTGGCGAATAGTCCCGAGGTAGTCTGATCCATGCACATATATCCGTGCTGCAGCGAAGTAGTCTATGAAGGATTTCGCCAGTTCCTCGAAAGAGGAGATTGATCCTGCAGGTAACTTTGAGAACCAAAGTAAAGCCGCACCGTCGACATAAGTGGGGAAAGCTCTGCAAAGAACAGGTTCGTTATTAGGGCCATTAAAGAACATCATAGATTGAAATTTCTTAATATGAGCTTGGGGGTCACCAATCCCCTTATATGGCTCGAGTGAGGAAGGCAGTGTGAAATGTTTTGGCATCTGATAATTAGTGATCTCTTCGGAGAACGGGTTGTCCAAGGTCAGTTTCTCCTTTGGTGGGTCTGCACTTAGTAGGTCTGTGTTGCTTTTTCCTTTAGAGTTGTTTTCTTCACGTTTGCTGGCATTATTCTTAGCGGACAGTTCGGCAAGTCTTTTGACTTCCGCCTGAAGCTCGGCCATCTGGGCGATGAGTTCGGCCTGGGTGGGTTGGTGAATTCCGTTGTCGGCCATGCTCGAAGGTTGGGTGACCCTGCGTGAAAAGAAATACAAAGTGTGATGTAGAGAAATAGTGGGGTTAAAATAATGCTTCGGGCGCCACAGTGGGCGCCAAATGTTCTGTTCAGCTCAGGCCGAGGTATGCGTCTCCGGGTGAGGCTGTTTGCTTCGTGGAAGAGTTATAGGTCGCCTCAGGAGCAAGCTCGAGATTAATCTCGGCGTTTGCAGAACACAGCGGCGGGAGCACCTGCAAAAAGTACTCCGACGCTCAAGTTAGAGAAGGTATTCAAATATGAGATAAATAAGTGAAAGTGACAGTGTTTTGTAACCTGGTTTTCTGAGTTGAGTTCGTCCGCTTATATAGACGGGTGGTGTGTAACGTTTTAGTTTGTTCCGAGATTCTCTCCTGTTTGTTGATAACAGAGGAGACGTTGGTAACGTCTATCTGAATCTGATTTGGCTTTCCGTGCTTTTGGGACGTATCCAAATTATATGGTTGGTTACAGTCTTAGCCAAGCTTTGTGGTACACGTCAATCCTGATAATCAATTTTGGGCTAAACTGCCTCAGCAGCTGCTTGATGCTGCATTTCCACAAATGCCGCTCTCTCTTTATTTAAACCCTTCACATGGGAGCGCGTGTAGCTACTCATTCTGGCGTGTTACTCTTTCTAAATATATGCTTTACAGATTTCTCATATCATTAATTCACAAAAAATAAAGATACTTAATTTTATATAATCCCCTTCTTTTTATTCTATTTTCACTTGATAATCCATTTTTTTTACAAATTACATTAATATTCTTTATATTCTATTCATCTTTTGTTTTTAAGAAAGGTTATATAATATGTTCACCGGGATAGCTATCTGCATCTTGATGATAGCTATATGCATCTTTTGGTCACCGGGATCGCGCTGACGTCGTCGGAAGTCGCTGTTGGAAACTCTGCAAGTTTGCCCTAGCTCAGCTTTGCTTCTGCCTGTTCTGTCTTTGCCAGTGGGGGGTCACCGGAGCTGCTGATGCTCCATCCTCTTATTTCCTTTGGTAAGACTAAATTTGTTCTGCCTTGTCTTGCCATAAATCTCTATTATTGACTCTGTCCTATCATGTTTGCTTTCCCATTTTGTCTTTGCTTAGTTTTAAACCACCGTAGGCTATTAGATTTGCTACCATTGTTACTGTGGTTGTTCTATGTTATTGATACTAGGGCTGTTGTTGAGGTTGCTGCAGTGAGAAATCGAAATTGTTGCTACTACCTTGGTCCAAATTTCGTGCTCTTTCATTCCATTCTACTTCAACCTTCCTCACCTTTTATCTTAGCACTCTGGTTTGGTTTCTTCGGTCCCTTGGGACCAATTTGTGAGTAGGCTTTACATTTATAATTGTTTGATTGGGCATCTATAATTATTTTAACATATATCTATTATGATCTTTGAATTATACTCATGATATTTGCCTTGAAGGATTTCAAATTGATTAGAATAATAGATTTATTAGAATTTAATAATTCGTTTTTATGAAGTTTATACTTTCGGAACTATACATGAGACCATATATATTTTTATGAAGTTTTGCATTATTCCAAAATGTTTGATTTTTACTTGAATATATGTTTTTGAAGCATTGAAGTGTTTATTGGTATTCACTTACTTTAAAGATTGTGAAACATGTTTGAAATTTCTTATGATTGAAAAGGTATGATTGAAAATATTATCTTATTTGATTTGATTTGATTCGATACTTTATATATTTGAAAGATTATAGATTTATTGTATTTGAAACTATATGTTTTGAATTGGTTTGGGAGGCTCGTATTAGAAAACCGTAGTTAACGGCGGTTATGACATTAACCTAGATGCATCTGGCTCAGACCTCAGCTAGCAGGGGCGTTGCTAGCCTAACGTGTAGGCCACACGTTGGATCTGTTATTCCGTACGGACACACTAGAGGAAAGGACTACCCATAGAGGTGGAACCGCCCATGTGTGGACTTTTGCTTTGCTTTCTGTATGAGAACTCCCTTATTGATTCACTTATTTATATAAATTCTTATCTTCTAACTAAAATTATGTTTATATAGTCTCATGTGAATTATAGATGTACTGTCTAGTCTCTGGGTTGTAAAACTCACTCCGTTTTTCTAAAAATATTTTTCAGGAATAAATATTTGATTATGTGAGCCTTTCTATTCAAGAGTAATGATCTGCAATGGGTATCTATTCGTTGTTGAGTTCTTAGACGTCACTGCTCCATATGT
Source organism: Arachis hypogaea (assembly GCF_003086295.3). Lineage (NCBI taxonomy): Eukaryota > Viridiplantae > Streptophyta > Magnoliopsida > Fabales > Fabaceae > Arachis > Arachis hypogaea. The sequence continues at coordinate 2,218,276 of NC_092054.1, read as the reverse complement.
CATAGGCAGGATCCACCCATATTTATTTTATTTTTGTTTGTTAAAAATATGTAATTATTCATTTTAGACATTATAAATTTATTTAAAATATTTGTAATTTTCTTATTCAACTTATATTGGAGTAGGTTAGGCTTGCTTGGGGATTATTTTCCTGAGCGCCGATCATGGTTCATTTTGGGCCGTGACAAAGTGGTATCAGAGCTTAGGTTTAATCTGTGTAATATAGAGCAAGTGTCCTATGGTAGAATTCCAATTGTATAAATAGAAGCGCGCCTATTTGTACAAATTGTGGCACTATCAGAGGCCTATAGAAATGTCATCCTTCTCTTTTTGTCATTCTTGTCTTTTGGTTCTTGTCATCATGAGTCATCTGTCGATTCTTGACACCTCTTTCCTCTTCTTTGTACCCAACCTTGAGTTATTATTTGGTAGCTTTTCTTGAACTTGCTTTTGCAATGACTTTAGTTTCGATTTTGGTTCACGATTCCTGCCTTGTAGCTAGTTCTAATCTTCCTCGTTTTTGTGAATATTTGCTTTAATCTTCTTCATATTCATGTTGTTTTCTATGGTTTCTAATTTCAAGATTTCATCCATTATCTAGAAGATTCGATATGTTTTTGCTGTGAATTATTATCTTATTCTTGTTATAGAATTGTATTTAGATTTGTGGATTGTGGATTTACTTAGCTGCTGATTGAAATGCTTTGTTCTGGATTTCGATAAAACAAGTTTGTTCTTCTTATGTTGATGATCTTTGAAGTTAACATAATTTTGAACCACTCGTGATTCTTTCTTTCGAATCAATAAATTTAAAAAAACTGTTATTCGATTGTTCAGGTAGAAGAACTACGTGACAAATATATGCATGTAGTGTTATTCTTATTTGCTAGATTGGAATTATAATTTTCTCTGTTTAGGTGTGGCAATTTTTTTTTATGATGTGTTAGCTGATTTGAAGACCTTTTCCGATCTGAAAGTTTGATTGAGCTTTTTGTTTGATAATTTGTTCTGCTATGGTTTTGTTTGTTGAACGTGGATTTTCTTTCAAGGGCACTATTTCTTCTGGGAACCTTCAAGTTCTTCCCTTTTCAATCTTAGAATTCCTTTAATTCTAAAATTTTGGATTTCAACTTTAACTCATTTTGCTTCTGCTCTGTACTGACAACGCTTCATATTTTTCATGGTAAGAAAACTCAAAATAGTATGCAAATTATGGGACATAAATTTTGTGCATTGAAATTTCTGTGTAGTAATCACTTCTTCAAAACCCGTGCTTTCTTTTTCTTCTCCTTTTTCATTTTCCTACTAGTTGATGCTGCTTTGGATTAATACTCTTACCTTGCTGTGAAAAATAACTCAAACTAGTTTAGTCTTTTGTGTATTGAATATTGTATTGAATTTTGAAGAAGGTCTTCCTTTCCTCTTTCATTTATTTTTCAATCATGTTCTGAAATCTAAGATTCTTTGTTGTTTTTCAACACCTGAGTTGAGCATTGTTTTGAATACCTTTCAGAAGTTTTGAACTTATACTTGTTAGTTAGTTCTCTCTTTTTATGCATTGTATTTGTTTAATTTTTGAATACTGTAACATTATTTATTTTATGGGAAAGTGCTTTGAATGTTCAAGCTTCCTTCCTTTATAGACCTTTGTTTTAATCAATGCAAGTTTTACCCTTGTGCTTCTACAATGCTTTGCTTGTTTGGATTTTCATTGAAGACTCTTTACTCACAAGTTTCTGATTCGTTTACTGATTTTCAGCTGTTTCCTTGTTCCAAATTTATGATCCAAAAAAAATATATTGCTTGAAGTTACTTTACCTTGTGCAAGTTAACCATGTTTTGGTTTGAACCTTGAATTGTTGCATATGTTGGGGGTTCTACTATTAAGTGTTATGTTAATGGGGTGCATGGGATAATGCTACTATTTACAGTTTTTTTTATCGCCATGAATTAATTAGTGTTAAAAAAAAACTTTTTTTCTTTTCTTCTTATTAATTCTTACAACAAAAATATTGACACGGACCACACTTATCATGTCTCATGCCATTCATGTGATATAGTTGCTTTTTGGTTTTTGTATTTTGTGTATATACTTAAATGCTATTCTTGTGATTTTTTTTTGGCACAGAGAAGACACTAACTTTTGACTTAAAATAGAGAGTCGCCAATAAATCTGCTATACTTTCTAATACATTGAAATTACATTCTTCCCAGTTTGTCTTGCCAGGTTTTGTACCTTGATTTTCATAATCTAAGTGATACTTTTACCTCAATTTTATTACGGTATTCTTAATGTTAATTTTGCAATTTTGACTGATTTTTCTTATATTCCGATAACAAGATAATAAAAATTCAGCATGAGCTAAATGTTCTTTAAAAAGCTACAAGCCTACAATTTGTATATATGGGGATGCAAGACAATGTATATGAAGAGAAGAGTGATGAGTGAATTCCTACTATGATTGAACTTAAAATGTGATTATATGACTAATATTAATAGAGATCATTGGAATTTTCTAAGTAACAAGTAAGTCAATTTCTTTTGTGATTGATTGGACTTCTGAGTTTCTTGATTTGTATGTAGTGATTATTTTTGTGTTTCTTAGCCTCACTTTCGGGTTGTAAATTTGTCAAAGACACTGTATAAAAAAAGGGTTCTTTTTTTTATGATATATTTTTTCAAAATACCACAAGAATTTCGGAGATATATTTTTTTTATATTTAGATTCAATATATATATATATATATATATATATATATATATATATATTTGAGTTTGTCTTTAGTTCAGTGAACTATTTATGAAGGCGAATTCTCTTTTTGGTGTTTTATCTTTACATGAAATATGATCCATACTAATTTTCTGAAATTCTTTTGCTATGTGCTTGGGTTATATCAAAAGCAAAAAAAAAGTTATTGTAACTGATTTTGGTGTGTTAATTGCCAATACTTTAAATTTTAGTTTTATTATTATCATTATTTTGTATGTGAATTTATTTGTAACTTCATACGAAGTCTAATTGCATAATTATAGGAAATCACATTATTGTATTTTACCAACAGTGACCATAATGAGTTAAATACCTAAATGTATATGTAAAATTTGTCTTAAGGGACAACAAGGAGATCAATTGCATTTCTTGTCATGTTTTACATAATCTATTTACTATTTTGAGTTAGGAGATATCAAATTTGTATTGACGTAATTATTTAATGTCCAAAGTCATGATAATAATCTCAAAGGTACTTAGTTGAAGGTTTCTAAAAAAAGAAGGAAAAAGAAGCATACTGATTTTTGGGATAGTTACTGTTTTCGATTTTTTATGACGGTTAAGTTGCCTATTCTAGAATATGTTGTTATATTTTTAATTTGTGTTTTGCTTTGCTTTCTCTGTTGTTGATTTTGTCTTTTTGCTTATGCATATCCTTGCTTGATGGTTTGCATATGACCCCTATTAATCTTCAATTCATAAACCTTTCGTCTTTTTGTTTCAACTTGAATTTGTTTGACGTGATAGTATTTATGCTTTTATCAATTCTTTTGAAATGTTCGTCTCATATCTTTTCTTCGAGATTGTGAGATGATTCTCTCTTAGTTGTATCTGTTGTAGATCGATATCCTACCTGATTGTATTCTTAATCATTCTCTTAAACCTTTATGAACATTGCCATCGACTTTAGTGGTCATCTCTTGTGAGCTATGCACTCCTTCTATTCAACTTGAATTTGTTTCGACCTAATACTCTATCTTTCTTTTATTGTTTCTATCGAAATTTTTTTATTCAGATTTCATTGTTAAGACGCGATTTGACTCTCTTTTTAGCACACTTCGTTGTTTCTGAACATCCATGTTTAATTGCGATCTTACACATCCTTTTGAATTCTTGCGAACATCATCGGAGATGCTTGTTCTTCTCTTCCTAAGTTTTGTATTCTTTTGAGTAAACTCGAGATTCTATTGGTTAACATGTAATCTCTAGATACAGCGAGCAATACGTTAGTTTTAGGACATGGCGACGTCAAGAAGATTATGAAGTAAGAGTATTTCGAGGAGGAAGTTAAGGAGATTTTGGTACAAGTTGAAAAGTTAGTCTTGATGTTTGACTTTCGGATGTACTTTGGGAGTGATGGACAAAGTGAAAAGTGCCATGTATGTTTGACTTATCAAGAGAACAAGAGTGTGTAAATGTCAACCGCATCATTTTAACACACACCTATGTTGTAATTTTTGCACCCGATTATACTTCTTTCTCATGTTTGGTAAAAAGGCTAAAACCATGTAACATTTTTCATACTGTATTAATTTTCGAGGGCAAAATTTTTTTTAAGGGGGTAGAATGTAACATCTCAAGTTTTTTTGAAACATTTCACATATACCCTCTAATTTCGTCAAAATACCTAAACTACCCTTTACCCTTTTTTCTAAACCCTAACCTTCTCCTAACACACACACACACACACACCCCCTACTGAGAATGAAAGAAAGAAAAATAGCGAGAGAAAACAGAGAGGGAGAAGAAAGGAAGAAGAGGGGGAGAAGGAGGTGACACCGGTGAGGCTGGATGTCGCCGTCGTTGCCGCGGATCAGGTAGGGAGATGGAGAAGGAGTTCGAAACAGGGAATGGGGGAAGAAGAAAGGAAGAGGCGCGAGAGAGGAGGTGTTGTCACGCCGTCCTCGCCATCGCCCCTGGAGACCGTCGCTGCCGCTGGAAGGGGAGATTCGTTGTTACCGTCGTGGCTGCAGGTATGGGGCTTCGAAGAGAGAGAGAGGAGCTCGCAGAGGAGAGAGAAACACAATGGCTAGGAATAGGAGAGTCTCGCAAGGAGGGAGAGCTGGTACGCCTCCGCCGTTGTCGCAAGCTGCGCCACCGCGCCTCTGGTCACCGGGATCGCGCTGACGTCGTCGGAAGCCGCTGTTGGAAACTCTGCAAGTTTGCCCTAGCTCAGCTTTGCTTCTGCCTGTTCTGTCCTTGCCGGTGGGGGGTCACCGGAGCTGCTGATGCTCCATCCTCTTATTTCCTTTGGTAAGACTAAACTTGTTCTGCCTTGTCTTGCCATAAATCTCTATTATTGACTCTATCCTATCATGTTTATTGTCCCTTTTTGTCTTTGCTTAGTTTTAAACCACCGTAGGCTATTAGATTTGCTGCCATTGTTACTGTGGTTGTTCTATGTTATTGATACTAGGGCTGTTGTTGAGGTTGCTGCAGTGAGAAATCGAAGTTGTTGCTACTACCTCGATCCAAATTTCGTGCTCTTTCATTCCATTCTACTTCAACCTTCCTCACCTTTTCTCTTGGCACTCTGGTTTGGTTTCTTCGGTCCCTTGGGACCAATTTGTGAGTAGGCTTTACATTTATAATTGTTTGATTGGGCATCTATAATTATTTTAACATATATCTATTATGATCTTTGAATTATACTCACGATATTTGCCTTGAAGGATTTCAAATTGATTAGAATAATAGATTTATTTGAATTTAATAATTTATTTTTATGAAGTTTATACTTTCGGAACTATACATGAGACCATATATATTTTTATGAAGTTTTGCATTATTCCAAAATGTTTGATTTTTACTTAAATATATGTTTTTGAAGCATTGAAGTGTTTATTGGTATTCACTTACTTTAAAGATTGTGAAACATGTTTGAAATTTTTTATGATTGAAAAGGTATGATTGAAAATATTATCTGATTTGATTTTATTTGATTCGATACTTTATATATTTGAAAGATTAGAGATTTATTGTATTTGAAACTATATGTTTTGAATTGGTTTGGGAGGCTCGTATTAGAAAACCGTAGTTAACGGCGGTTATGACGTTAACCTAGATGCATCTGGCTCAGACCTCAGCTAGCAGGGGCGTTGCTAGCCTAACGTGTAGACCACACGTTGGATCTGTTATTCCGTACGGACACACTAGAGGAAAGGGCTACCCATAGAGGTGGAGCTGCCCATGTGTGGACTTTTGCTTTACTTTCTGTATGAGAACTCCCTTATTGATTCACTTATTTATATAAATTATTATCTTCTAACTAAAATTATGTTTATATGGTCTCATGTGAATTATAGATGTACTGTCTAGTTACTGGGTTGCAAAACTCACTCCGTTTTTCTAAAAATATTTTTCAGGAATAAATATTTGATTATGTGAGCCTTTCTATTCAAGTGTAATGATCTGCAATGGGTATCTATTCGTTGTTGAGTTCTTAGACGTCATCTGCTCCATATGTCACAGGCAGGATCCACCCATATTTATTTTATTTTTTGTTTGTTAAAAATATGTAATTATTCATTTTAGACATTATAAATTTATTTAAAATATTTGTAATTTTCTTATTCAACTTATATTGGAGTCGGTTAGGCTTGCTTGGGATTATTTTCCTGAACGCCGATCATGGTTCATTTTGGGCCGTGACATTAATCGGCTTTCGAACTCATTAACATGGTCTAAACAATGTTTATTTCACTATGCTTACTTTTGACATAAAAGTTTCCAAATATAAATCATGGTCATATTAAACTAATTTTGATGAAAATCAATCCTATAAAATCAAATGTGACAGAAATTATGCTCATTGGGCAAACATTACTATCTAACTAAACTAGGGGGAAAAATGGAGAAGGTGAAAATGCATAGAATTAGCATTTGTAAATCGTAATTATAAGATAAAAAGGATTTGTGTATTTAAATTTCCATTTTTAACATATATTTCACCTAATAAAAAATCACTGAAATAGAGCTTATACTTTTTCTTTCAGAGTTCAGAACAATACTACATGTCTCTCTTAACACAACTTGCTGAGAGTACAATTTAAGATCCTCAAACCAATTATTGATTGTATAAAAAACTATACTAGTACAAGGAATAAATAATATGCATGATTCTTGTTTGATATATATATGATAGTGGTTTTTCAATTCAGTGAAAGCATTAGAAAACAATGTCTGCATATATAATCCTTTCCTTGCAGCACACTAGGAGAAGAGATTATCATTCAACAAGAAACTAAGCCATAATCTCAGTTCTGATATAACCAAGTAATTTCGGAGAAACCAAGTTGTCTAAAGTTCAATGAAGAATTAATCATAGAAAGTAGAATCAGTTCTAATCACCACAAGAGTTTTTCAAAAGACACTAAACAAATTCATACCAAAACACACTCAAAGAATGATTCATGTTCTTTTCTTAGGCCTGCAGCCTCCTTTAAGATGTCTTCGTCGGCGCCGTCTTCTTTGATATGGCTAAATCATTCATACTACTTTCCTCTACATAAACAGAGCAAGTACACTTTACACTAATCTTTGTTACTCCTTTGCTTGCTTACTCAGCAAGTCTCATAGTAAGAACAAATGCATACTTCATGTGGATTGTCAAGAGAAGGTGCTGGCACATCCTGTAGGTGGTTAGAGGAACAATGTGAGAGACTAGAAGAATCATGGAAGCAATTAACTGAAAAAGCAAGCAATGCTTCAAGGCCTAAAATACAAAGAATTCCGCAGTACATGGCCGAAAGGGATGAGTTTAAAAGATATTATGAGCCAGAGATCATTTCAATTGGTCCAATTCATCATCTCCGAAAACAACAACTGCTTCAAGGAGAGAGGTATAAGGAAGCATGGGCAGCAATGTATCTCAAGGAGACTAATCAAAGTGCCAAGGCTTTATACTGGAGAATTCGTGAATGTATTCCGGAACTGCTGAACCAATTGGCTGAGTTCTTAGATATTGTAAAGGAAGACATACCGGGCGCCAGAGGTGAGTATGTTATGTTTGAAAAGTTACATCTCTTCATGGAGTTGTGACTGTTTAAAAGAAAGAATAGAAAATATCATTCTATAAACTATCATTTGGTATAAGGCTTGACTGTGTGATTGCAGAAATAAGTCAAGTGTTCTTCATTGTATCTTATAAGAAATTTGTTAGTAACTCATTCTGCACACCATAGTAAATTGGTGGGGGCGAATTAAGGCTAAAGGAAAGAGTTGCGCTATTCTATTCTCTAACTTTCTTATTGCAGTTTCTGTTCTATTGTTCTTATCTCCCAACTTTCAAATATTCCAAATGTTAGAGCTCACATATCTGGCATGGATGCTGGTAGTGGATGGATGTTCAGTACTTCATTTGTTGGACAATACAGATCCATATTTGTCAGATGAGAAACTCAAGATTAGCATGGGAAAGCTTATAAGGGTGCACCAGGATGTGGTTATCTTAGACAACCAAATTCCGTTCCAAGTGCTAAGGCTGTTGTGTGATGGCGAAGACAAGCAGAGGCTGGAGAGATGCCTCCAGAAATTCCTCCGAGTTTATGGTGTTGACAGGATTCTCAGGCTTAGAAAACAAAAACATACTGTCAAGATAATTGTCCAGGGGGAGGGAGATGGTCAACAAGACAATGATGATGATGATGACGACCCCATCCATCTTTTAGACTGTCTCCGGCGAGCGCTCTTAGACGAACGGCTTCTGGAAAAGGTCAAGGAATATAACCAGGATAAGAGAGCCTCCAACAACGTTCAGCTGGTGCAAGGACTGTACCAAATGCTGCACCTCAGGAAGTATAGGATTGGGACAATTCGGGAGCTCAAGGCAGCTGGGATTCATGTGAAAAAGCATTCTGGCGACTCCAATTCTTTCTACCCGTGCTTCTGCAATGGGATACTAGAACTTCCTAAGCTCACTACAGATGGTTCAACGGCTCATGTCTTCCTCAACCTAGTGGCCTATGAGATGTGTCCTGATTTCCAAAACGACTTCGAAATCAGCTCCTTTTTGGTGCTCTTGAGCTCTCTCATTGATCACCCGGAGGATGTGAGGGAGCTGAGATTGGCTGGCATAGTTATCAACCAACTTGCCAATGACAAGGAAGTGGCTGATCTCTTTAATAACATGGACATTATTATGGTGCCTGAGACACCATGGTTTGCTTCCATCAGAGACCAAATCCATTCGCATTTTGAGTCCAAACAAGCCAAGATCAGGATGCTCACTTGGATCGGAGAGGCCTATAACACATACTTTCGTTCGCCATGGACTATCATTGCCTTGTTAGCTGCCACACTTGGCCTTATTCTCACTTTTATCCAGACATGGTTTGCTCTCCATCCTAAAGCTTCATAACATCACTTATTAAGGGGAAATAAATCAATAACTAACGAAATGCCAAGAACCAAAAAGGGTATTAGCCAAAAACCAGTCAAATATCTTTGAGTGAATTCAAAATCTCTACGAGTTAATATATATGGATGTTTCTTCTACTAAGTATTAGAATGTTTTTTTTTTCATACTAAATGTTCTTTTATATATCTTTCAAATTTTTTTGTATTACAAATGTGAATGTCTCTATTTCTTTAAAAATTTTATATTTTTTTTAAAATTTTATAAATATTTAATTATTTTTGTTAAAATATAATTGGATATTTCTTTTGTTAAGTATTAGGATGTTTTTTTTTTCATATTAAATGAATGTTTTTTTATAATTAATATTGACAAATAGCAATTTTTCTCCAAATTCATTCTTCCAAGATGTAACCTAACCTCGGTACAAATATACTTGCATCATCATCAAGATCCATATTGTATTATATTAAGAAAAACACACACAATGCATGTGAGAATAGATTGGATTGGTGAGAATGAATGATGATCTCTGCGGAGAAGCCACGAACTTCCCTGAGAACGATCTTCTCGAGGCCATTAATGCCAAGCGTGGACATGAAATCCACCACGCGTTGCGCGTGGTCTATGACTTTCTGGCGCGTTAGGATGTTCAGGACGGGGTAGAAGGTGGTTGCACTGGGGCGGCAGCCTCCTGCGTTGGTACGTGCCATATATTCGATGACGTGGAGCGCGTCATCGACGCGCTGGAACTTGCAGAGGCGCGTGGTTGAGGAGGGAAGAGGAAAAGGTTATTAAACCACTCTTCCACCTTAGCCCATGACAACAATAAAGACGTCTCACGGTCCACAAATTCAGCCCAACAGAATACACAAATTAAATGATAATTTAGTCTTTATCTTATCTTATAGTTATCTTTATCTTTATCTATATCTTATCTTTATCTACTTTTATCTTTCATAGGCCAATACTCTATATATACTTAATTTTACCTTCATAGTTTACAATTCATTCAATCAACAATCAATAAAATTTCTTCATCTTTTTCTTTCACAATTCTTTTATTTTTATATTCTTTCACAATTTTATTATGGTATCAGAGTCATGGTATCCTCCTTGAGGAGGATATATAAGTTATCATCTTTTCGGTGAGAAATCACCATGCTTCTTTTTCAACTTCCTCCCACAATAAACAATCATAGATTTAGTTACATGCATCCAAGTGAAAATTCTACCACAATTTTGATTATCCCGGTTCTTTACCAGTAATTCCGTCTGCGCCTTCTTCTAGCATTTCATCTGCAACTTCTTCCAGGAGTTTCGTCAGTATTCTGTTTCAGCAGTTCAATCTGCATCTGTTCTAGCAGTTCCATCTGCACTCTTATTGCGCTCCACGCGCCTTTTTTTTTTTATCGCGCTCTACGCGCCATTTGAAGACCACTCTTATTGCGCCATACGCGCCCTCTAAAGATCAATCTTATTGCGTTTTACACGCTTATTTTTTTATTTTTTATTTTTTTATTTTTTATTTTTTTTTTCATTTTTTGAATATCGCTGCTCAAGTGCAGCGTCTCCTTTTATATTTTTGCCGTCGGCAGCTCAAGTTCCGCCGCACGCATTTTTGAAGATCGTTGCTCAAGTGCAGCATCTCCTTTAATATTTTTGACGTCGGCAGCTCAAGCTCCGCCGCACGCATCTTCCTCCGCGTCACCATGTCAGACGCGCTTTTCTCAACAATTTTATCGGAACTTATCCAAGCTGTGGATTATTGACATCTTCCATCCACCAGCTTGCGGGGGCGTATTAAACCACTCTTCCACCTTAGCCCATGACAACAATAAAGACGTCTCACGGTTCACAAATTCAGTCCAACAGAATACACAAATTAAATGATAATTTAGTCTTTATCTTATCTTATAGTTATCTTTATCTTTATCTATATCTTATCTTTATCTACTTTTATCTTTCATAGGCCAATACTCTATATATACTTAATTTTACCTTCATAGTTTACAATTCATTCAATCAACAATCAATAAAATTTCTTCATCTTTTTCTTTCACAATTCTTTTATTTTTCTATTCTTTCACAATTTTATTAAAGGTTTCGTCGGTGACGAAGTTGAAGGTGGAAAGACAAAAGTTTTTATAGATTTTAATTAGATTTACTTAATTAATTTTAAATTTTTTAAATTTTGAATTTAAAAAATTTAAAATTAATTATTAATATAAATTAATATAATTTTATTTAGTTTTTGGCTGATAACCTCTTTGTTCCATATACTTTTCCATAACTAAAATAACCTTACTTTTCATCCTTACATGAGGGAAAAAATGTTGTGGAAGATCTTTTGATTTTTGATTTTTTACTTTTGTGCGTATGATTATGAATAAACCATCACTAACATGAGTATGCGAACAATAATTTGTATTTGAATTTTATGGTGTTATGCATCTGCTGGAATATAATTTTCCTGCTTATTTCAGGATGATAAACTATCAAGTTTCTTGAAAGGTGCGATTTAAACTCCTAACACTTATTTAAGCGGACGAATGAATGGACCACACGACTAACCTAAATTAATTAACTTATATATAATTCATATTATCAACATTACGATGATCTAAATTATCTATGCGTAAAAATCTCTAACAATAAATGACTTAAACAATAAATGACTCTGCTAAAAGTAACTTATAAATAAGTTATTTTGTGTTTGGATTTTTAACTCTAGAAATACTTATTTAATAGAAATGTGATGAAAAGTAGAAGTATTATGAGAGAAGTCATTTTTTTAACTTCTCTATAAACTCCTAAATAGCTTCTTAGAAAGTTGCAATTTGGTTTTAAAAATTGCACCAAACATTAATACTACTACTTTTCATAAGTCAAAAGTTAAAAAAATTTATTTCTAAAGTTTTCCAAACGGGCCCTTACTCCAATATGCTCACTTTTTACAGAAATGTTATTAAATGTTAATTAACTATTCTAAATTTACATACAAAAATACCTAGCAGTATAAAAAGTAAAAACGCATATAAATACAGAACAAAACACATATATTAACTAATTTTTAGTATGCATATAATATTTTTAATATCAATGACAGTGATACTAAACCAATTTTGATCAAAATCAATCCTATAACAGCACATCGATACCAATCCACACTTGCAAATGCAATACTAAACGCACTCTTTGGAATTAAATAAACGCCAAATAGTCTCTACATAACCTTAAATGCTTCAATTGAGTTATTATTTCAAGATGAGAATATACTTTTATTTGTGACAGAATTTATGTTCACCGAGCAAACATTAGTACCATCTAACTAAACTAGGCAAATCATCAAGTAGGTGACAACGTATAGAATTGGCATTCATAATTATAAGGGGCATAATTATAAGGGGGGAATAAAAAGATTTGTGTATCTGAAAATTCACAGAAATAGAGCAGGTACTTTTCTTTCAGAGATCAGAACAGCACTACATGTCTCTCTTGACAAACTTGCTAAGTGCTCATGCCATATTTAAACACAATTCTTATTTCATTAGATAAACTTTTATTGAATTTTCTTTTAATAAGTTATACCATTATATTAGAAGTTCATATGCTGTAGGTCACTCACGTTCATTTGTTTTATTTAGAATATCTTTAAGACAGACAAAAGGAAAACTACAAGATGAAAACACAACTAGATAATTATATTTCTAAGTATTATTTTTATATCATAACAACAATAGTGGCCTTAACCTACAAGAGTCAACCATATTTCAGAGGTCAACATATTATAGTTTACTGCTAGAGACAAGGTGCAAGTTGCAAGCTTAAAAAAATGGCACATGAAAAAGACACATACATATATTTAAATACCTAAAAGGAATGAATATGAAATTCACCATGCCTTTAAAGAAACCACACTTAAAGAGTTAACATAATGATTTTGGTTAATTAAGAAACAGAAAATCAAAGACTTTGAGCTTGACTTAACTAGATTGCAAAACAAGTAAAGGGGTCATTCCTATTCTTTTCTTATTGCTTTCCCTTCATAAGCAAAACAGTGAACCCTATGTTCTTCATTTGTCTTCTCATATAATGGACACGGAGGAAGAACATGTTGTGCCCCCTTGGTTAGAACAAAACTGGGAACGACTAGAAGAAGTGAGGAAGAAGTTAACTGGTGGAGCAGTTAACAAAGGTTCAAGGCCTAAAATACAAAAAATTCCTCTGTACATGGCTGAAAGGATGGAGTTTAGAAGATATTATGAACCACAACTAATATCCTTTGGTCTATATCATCTATCAAAACAACAACTGCTTCAAGGGAAGCCATATAAGGATTTATGGACAGCAATGTATCTTCAGCATACTAATCAACGGGTGAGGGACTTACATTTCAGAATTCTTCGACACGATTGGAGGCCGTTGTATCAATATGTTGAATTATCCAGAGACAGTGATACCCGGGAAACGATTTCTGTATACGGCAATCCCAGAAGCAAAGATGACTTTGTTGCAGGTGTGCTGGTATTGGATGGATGTTCTGTACTTGAATTGCTGGAAAAATCAGACTGCTCAGTTGATTCAGAGCAAGAGCTAAAGATTAGCATTGACAAGCTTGTGAGGGTGCACCAAGATCTGCTTGTCATGGACAACCAAATTCCTTTCCAAGTTCTCAGGCTCTTGTGTCAGGATGAAGCCAGGCTCCAAAAATGCCTCGAAAACTTCCTTCGAGTGCACGGTATTGAGACAACACCCAAGCTTGGCAAAGGGAAACTATGTTTTGGAATGGAAAAGGAGAATAACGGCACACAAAGTGGACAACAAGAAGCGCAAGAGATTGAGGTAATTGTCCAGGGAGATGACCAACAAGACAAAGATGAAGACAAAGACGAGCCAATCCATCTTTTAGATTATCTGCGGAAGGCCTTATTGATGAGAGACTGCAACACAATCCATAAGGAGATCGTGATCAAGATCAAGAGGAGATCCCTGCACCTCAGGAAGTATCGAATTGGGACCATACGGGAGCTCAAGGCAGCCGGGATTCATGTCAGAAAACTTTCCAACAACGACTCAGTCTTCCCCAGCTTCAAAGATGGGATGCTGCAGCTTCCAGAACTCATAGTGGATGGCTCAACGGCTCATATCTTCCTCAACCTTGTAGCCTATGAGATGTGTCCTGATTTTCGAAACCACTTTGAGATCAGCTCATTTTTAGTCTTCATGAGCTCTCTCATTGATCAGCCGGAGGATGTGAAGGAACTCAGATTAGCTGGCATAATTATCAATGAACTTGCCAGTGACAAAGAAGTAGCAGATCTGTTTAATAAGATGGACAGCATTCTTGTACCTGAGACACCATTGTTCGCCCACGTTAGAGACCAGATCCATTCACATTTTGAGTCCAAAAGAGGCAGGATCACAATGTTGTCTTGGATGGGAGAGGCCTCTAACACCTTTTTTCGCTCGCCGTGGACCATCATCGCCTTGCTTGCTGCCACTCTTGGTCTTGTTCTTACATTCATCCAAACATGGTTTGCTATCCACCCTAAAGCTTCATAAGTCATAACATCACCCTTAAGAAAAAAATGTTATATTATCTTCTTACTTATCACTTTCTCTTTTTTAATATTCGGTGTGCTTGATCATGAGCTGGAATCTGCTTTTCTCATGTTTGTTGTTGTCATGTTAAAATTCATAGTCTCTAAAAATGCAAGCAGACATCAGCCATGTTGGCCCTTTTGTCAACTAAAATTCTGTCATGATTATATTCATTGAATTGCTTTACATATATATCATGAGTTTCTATTGTTTGGATTTGTATTAGTAGTTACTCCCATATTTGCCATAACTTGGTAAATTACTGAGTATGCTCCAGAATTCAAGATGCTACAAAGAAAATTTTCAAAGAATATTGACAATAGAATAGTAAACAATAAAGGTAACTGAAATGACATACATTCCAAACCGGCAACACAAAATGTCTAGCATACTACACAGACATCACTTCATCAAATTCAAATCAATACCTGCACAAGCCATAACAATCTCAATTCTCAAACACTTGACAATGGAAGAGAGAGGGAGAAACCTATTTTCAAGTAAAGCCAAATTCACATTAGACCAACTTCATCCTAACTTCACAACTTGTATTTGATATATCACCAACTTCCCTTTTTTTTTTTCTTTCCTTTATTAGAGCATCATTCACCGGTATTCTCTTTCAAGTCATGTTTTGATTCTTTTACCTCCAAGATTAAGTCTGAACCGTCATCTTCAGCCGCAGATTTTGGATCACTGTTTTCTACGGCTGGATGGCTTTTGAACAATTCACTATTCTCTATCTGAGAAATTTTGTCTTTAGATTCTCCCTTTAGCAGTTCAACGACATCAAGCATGGTAGGTCTCTTCTCGGGTTGATTTTGAGCGCATATCAGCGCAGTAAAAACAACCCTTTTAAGCTCTTCCTCCACATACTCACCGTTTAGTCGTGGATCAGCGAGTTCGCTAAATTTCCTTTCGCATACCAATGGCAGTGCCCAATCAACTATTGGCCGCTTAACTGCTGAACTAAGCTTTTCAATTGGTTTCTTGCCACTAGCAAGTTCTAGAAGGAGAATACCAAAACTGTAGACATCACAACTCTCATTTGCTTTGCCTAACATGGCGTATTCTGGGGCGAGGTATCCGAGGGTACCCTTAACTTTTGTAGTCACGTGCGTTGCACCATCAGGTATCAACTTAGCAAAACCAAAATCAGCAACCCGGGCCTGGAAATCCGAGTCTAGCAACACGTTGCTTGCCTTGATATCCCTATGGATGATATGCGGTGTTGCTTGGTGGTGAAGATATCTGAAAGTTATAACATTTAGGATTAAACAATAATATAAGGTATAACTATGTTTTTAATCCCTATAAATGTGTTATTTTTATTTTGGCCCACCTAAAATTTTTACTTTGCTCTTGGAACCTCCTTCTCTATTATTAACTTAGTTATCACTCTCATGATATCATCTAGAGTCAATGTTAAGTTGCCATATTATAAAGACTCAGAAATTCTGCAAATGTTTGTAGATATTAAGACCAAAGCTTTTGATATAATAATCAAAATTATGTTGTGACATGGACTAAAAAAAAAAAAGAGGGATCAAAACTAGGTTTTTACTCACACAATCCCCTCAGCGGATCCAATTGCAATATCCATCCGCCGTTTCCAATCAAGAAGGCATTCTGACGAGTGCGATCCATGAAGATGAGAGAGCAAACTCAGATTCGGCATATAATCATATACAATCAACCGTTCCTGCCCTTCAGCACAATAGCCACGTAGACTAAGAAGATTCCTGTGCCGAACTCTTGCCAATATTTCAACTTCAACAGCAAATTCCATGTCAGCTTTGTTGCTCCAAACTTTCAATCTCTTGACTGCAATCTGCAAGTGTACACAGATCAACATAGCAACAACTTTATAGGGATCAAAAGTCAAAACAGAATGTTAAGAACTTTTAAACGGAAAAATGGTAATATAGTTAAGATATTTCAATCAACATCTTTTTCAATAACTTGAATTCACATCCACTAGGTAAAATATTTTCATCAGAGATTCATGCATCATTGGCTCCTCAAAATGCTGATAACATTTTCTATTCTATAAATCACATTATAAAGTCAAATCAAATCCTAGAAGTGCTAAGAATCTGTGCAGGCACACAAACAAAAAATGCCTATCATTCAAGACTCATCTGGTATCATGATACAAAAGCAAGTCTAGTCACATTGAAGGATTGCTTCGATGGAAAAATAGGTTCAGCCAAAAGGGGTGTCTCAGTTTCTAAATCCATGCACTTCAAACGCTAATACAATTGAGAGGGGAAAAAATTATTCTTTGCATGTCCCTCAAAATCTGATCCTTTCATCCATGAAAGAATGATCTTTACTTACTGTGATGTAAGATTGATGCATGAAATTTTATAAAGCAAAGTCCATGGATAAAGCAACAAGTCAGACAATTAGATCATCATACATGAGATTGCTGCGAAATTACTATACGAGTAACAAATTCACAGCATGAGTTGGCAACCACAATTAACACTGCCAAACCAAGATTCACATTCACCACAATAAGAAGGCACATATTGCATGAACTTTTTGACAAAATAATAACAACAACGAGAACAACAACAACAACAATGAAAAGAATGTAGTCCTTACTTGCGATCCGTCCCAAAGTTGGCCCCAATACACACTGCCAAAGCCCCCTTCTCCAAGCTTGTTATCATAATTGAAATTATTTGTAGCAGACTGTAATTCCTTCAAAGAAAACACACGCCACGTCGCGTGTTCTTTCCCTCGTTTCTTGCTGCACAATAAGAGACTCCAACATCAATAATCCACCGAAAGAAATTATATACTCTAAGAATTCTCCGGATTAATGAAACAAGCACCTTTTGTGCCCAGAATCAGAATCAGAACATTTAATCATTGCATATATGGTCAATTCACTCATTATAGAGTAATATTCAAAAGTCAAACCTCCACTCTATTTTTTTTGCCTCTATGGATTCTGCCACAACCTAACAACATAATCTTCAATGGGTTCTTCCTACTCAAAACTATCTTTACTAATCCATGGAATCAGAAACCTAGAATCCAAAACCATCTCTAATATTAGTTTTCTTCAAACAAAGCCTTCAAGTCACAATAAGCAAAATTATGACCCTAAACAACCCCCAAAAACATAGCAGTAAGAGTTATTCATAACAATAGATTAACGAATTTAATTCTCATACCCATTTCCGCAGCATAACCAAAGAGCCATAACTCTCTCAGCACCAAAACCCAGAAAGCGAGCGAACAAAAAATCTGAACTTGAAATCGACCCAGCCAACCAATTCCAGTGTTGTTGCTGTTCCTCAATTATCAAAGCTCAAAGCTCAAAGCTCAAAGCTATCGTTATCTATTCGATGATTCGGTTCTGTGCCTAACTTGGTTTCAGTGTTGAAAGAAGGCGTTGCAGCAGAAAATAATGAGAGAGAAAGAGTGATTATGAAATACGCGTTCTTTTTTTCATCAGAAATTGATGAAAGTTTGTGAGAGAATCATGCGCTTGATTATGCAGAAGAATCTATGATGTTTGTTGTTGTTCTTCTTCTTCGTTGTGAAGCTGAATTTTTGAAGTACAGCTGTTTGCAAATTTCAAAATAACACATCTGGGACCCACTTTTATGTTTTTCAACGTCAATTTTTGCGTGATCTTTTTTTTTTTAAGAATAAATGTCCAAATTCGTTTCTTAAACTTTATTTTTAGTAAATTAAATTATTTTTTAAATTTTCATTGAATTAAATTAATGTCTCAAATTATCTAACATACATTATATTGATTCTTAGGCAATATTCCTCATAACACACTTTGACCTTATATTGATAATAATTATCACAAAAATATTGTTTTATTAAATCTCACAGTCAAATTTAATATTGCAAATTAACATGAATAAACGGACAAGATTGTCACTAGGGGTGGAAAAAGGTCAGGCGGTCTGCCAGGGGCCTGCAGCCTAGCCTGTTATAAAATAGGCACAGGCTCAGGCTATTATAAAGGCCTTATTATGTTAATAGGCCAGACCCAGGCTCACTAATTAGCCTTGCCTGGCCTGTCAGGCCTGTCTGAACCATTTAATACATAATTATATATATAAATAATTTTTTTATTATTAATAAAATAATAAAATATTTTAAATTTACTATATTTAATTATAAATAGTTTTGTATATTTTAAATACTTTAAAGTTTAAAAATTCTTATAAATATTAAATATGACATTTTATATATAAATATATTTATTAAAAAATATTTTTTTTAAATAATATTTTTATTTTTGTAAAAAAAAAATTAACAGGCCTTTTAACAGGCTTCAGGCCAGGCCAGGCTTAGTACTTTAAAAAAAGCCTATAGCAGGCTGCAGGCCAGGCTCAGGCCAATCAACTACATGACAGGCCAGGCCTGTTAAGAGCAAAGCCTGGCCTGGCCTGGCCTGTTTCCACCCCTAATTGTCACCCAAAAAAAAGAATGATATGTTAAAAAATATTTGGATTCACTAAAATTTGAGAGACGAATTTAATTAGTACACAAATTTTAAAGATTTTTTTTTCAGAAATAAAATAAAAAAATTATATTTTTTCAAACACCATTTTTAAACTTTAATTTTTTAAATACGATTTTTTTTAGAGCAAACTCGCCGCACTCTGCCGAACTCTATACAAATTATAGAGTCCGTGTGAACTTCATTCAAATTTTTTTGAATATCACGTTTTTAATCTATTTTAATATGTTATTGTCATCTCCAAATAGATCTACAAACAGTATATAGGGAGTACACAAAAATACACCGACAACAAGCATGGCTTCTTCAAAAAAATTTTTAATTATAAATTAAAAAAATAAGCCATATTTAACAATGACAACCATTATCATTATCTCCAGAATTACATAGGTACACCGAAATAAGTCATATTTAACAAAGATTTTTTAATTATAAGTTGTATTTTATTTTAAAAAAATTTAAATTACATAAATAAATTTTTTCAATATCCATATATTTTATTTGTTAATATAGTTTAAATTTTTTCTAAATTTGAAAAAAAAATTGTAATCATTTTTATATTTTGGCATATATAATTAACTTATAGGAATAGAATTAAATTTCTGTCAAATATTAAGAGTAAAATAATAGATGCAAATTAAAATGTCATAAATATTTTTAAAAAAATTCTTATAAATATTGAAGACTAAAAATATAGTTTACCTTGCCAAATTTATGGCCAAAGATCTTTGGAATAGTTGGGAGAACAGGTTGACAAATTTGTAAATTAGAGGCCACGTATGCCAAATATTGATGCTCATAAACTAATCAAGTAGTTAACAAAATACTATTGATATTATTGCCAACTTTCCACTACTAAAGGGACATAATTGTTGACAACAGCAAGTTTTGATATATTTATTGGTTAAACCATCCTTTCCTTTAGGTATGAAATTCACAGACAAAATTGCATAACGAATTTATATTAGTTAAATCCTCCTATAATATGCATGTAGAATATTGATAAGAAGTTTCTGATGATAAATAATGCCAATTGCATAATTTCAACTAAAATTTATGGGAGAATTCATAGATTTGATCTACTGTAGAATATAATAACGCTCTGCTGTATTTTTTTTTTTCTTTTTAATTTTCTACATGTATGAACAAATAATTTTGATGAGACAATGATTGGGGTGGCAACGTTTTTATTTTTAATTTCAATTAAGGTTGAAATATTTTCTATAGATTTTCATATATAAATATTTTTCTATGAATATTCAATTCGATTCATAGAAAGATCTGCTGCTAGTAGAATTGAGCATAGACTATAGAGCAGTTATATTATATTAAAAATGGTTAGAAATAAGTGTCAGAGAAATTTTTCATTTACATAAAAAATCTTTAATCATTAAGTTAAGATGTTTAATTAAAAATTTAATATTTTTGTATATATAAAAGTCAAATTTATTTAGTGATATATAAATATTAAATCACAATTTCAATATCTCATTAGATTATTGAATATTGTATTTTTTTATTACTCGTATATATTTGATCAAATAGAATTAGAATTGACATAGTATAAATCTATGAGTAAGATAAAATTAAATTTTAATAAAAAATTCAACTCGCAGATCAAACTAAAATTGAATCTAAATTATACCTATTCCGTTCATTGTCATAATATCATCTCTATACTAAATTAAAATCTTAGTTATATGATAAAATGAATTTTAATGCCAAATTTGTATAACAACCTATTGTGTTCCAGTGAAGTGCATCGCTTCCATCTAAAGAGGTAACTAATTCAAGGGCATATTTGTGCAAAAGTTTGGTAAAAAAATGTAAAAAAAAAAAGATTAAACATAGAATTTTGCTTAATTTTTCCATATACATTATAATAATACAAATATTTTGATAAAAAATAGATCAAATCTACAAACAATTTTTTAATACAAAATTAGTTTCCCAATTATAAAAAATACATTTCTTATTATTTTTAAAAATTTTAAGATAATTTTATCTTTTTAAATTTTTTGAAGATTTTTTGCTATAATTAAGCAGTTGATTAATTGAAAGTATTTTATTTTCCCTGTAGTTAAGCTTTTTCCGACAGGAGTCGTTGTCGATGCTTTTGGTCAAACTGAAATCCACATCAGCATGATGATGGAGCAACGCGCGTGAAAGCACGTGGAGTAAATAACACTCCCCTTAACACTTAATAGTTAATAGTTATATTTATATTTCTTTTTCTAGTTCTTCGCACTTTGCCACTTATATATATATATTCCAATCCAATTCTTCTCATCTTCCAACCTTTTCTCTTCCGCACTTAATCTAAACCCCCTTTCTTTTTATTCAATTTTAATCGGGCTTCGTCGTTTTGTTCTTCGAACCCTAACCCTAGAACCATTATTCGATATCTTTTTTATTCCAATCGAAATTGAAATTGGGGGTTAATTGATTTTCGGGGGAGCTGAATTACCGAGCGGGGAAACCACGATCGGAATTTTGAACGATGTCTGCTGCCGTGTGCGGAAGCAAGAGATCTTTCTTCGAAGAACTTCCCCCTTCGCCGCCACTCTCCAAGAAGCTCCGTTATTCATCACCGATTCGATTCGCTCCTCCTTCTCTCATTGATCACCTTCGAACCTTTTTCCCTCACATGGATGATCAGGTATTTATCTTTTCAATTTCATGAGTTTTCTTCCCTTTTAATGTATCCTTCTATTTTCTAATTGAGTTTTAATTTCAGGATATTTTGCTATTTCCAGTTTTTAATTTTTTTTTTAATTTATTTTGCTTCTTGGTTAAAACGTTTCCCTTCAGCTAGTGATGGTGATGCGATAATTTGAACTGCCTATCGGTTTATTTGACTTGTTTTATTAATTTTTCAAGAGAAGTGATTGCTAGATTAAGAAGAAAACTATCCTTTTTGGATTTTGAATGAGCATGAGCTGTATACTTGTGATGATCATGGGTTGATGATCTTCAAATTTTGAATATGTGATTCTGCTTTTACTTATAGGTTCTAGAGAGAGCACTTCAGGAATGTGGCAATGATCTAGATGCTGCCATCAAGAGGCTGAACGAGCTTTGCTTGGGGACTACTCATGGAAATACTGGAACTGCTGAAGAACCACAACTTGAAGTTAATGCGGATACAGGTATCATTTTCATCTGAAATTGAATGTATAGTTTATTGAATATTGAATTATTAGGGAAAGGGATTCTGCTTTTACATATCCTTGAATTTAGTTAGTTGTCAAAAAGTTTAGTGGTTAATCTTTGCAGATAAGTTGGAAGATGATGGGCTTTCTTCTGCTTCTGCTTCTGATAACTTGCCTGCAGTGGACAACCTTCCTAAAGATGGTGCAGAATGGGTTGAATTTTTCGTACGAGAAATGATGGTTGCTACTAGTGTTGATGATGCTAGAGCTCGAGCTGCTAGAATGCTGGAAGCTCTGGAGAAATCAATAAGTGCCCGTGTAAGCGCTGAAGCAACAAACGTTCAGAAGGTATTCATGATAGAACCATTCAAGCATCGTGTTTACCAAGCATTATGTTATATCTTGCATGACAGTATCTCACTTATTGAATGCCCTTAGCAAGGGACAAATAGTTTTGTACTGTATGTTATCCACTTGCTGCTATTGAAGTAGCACTTGTCAGTACTGGTCCATTTCAGGAAGAATATATAGTGGACACAGGCTGAGGACATTGGTCCTGACTTTTTTACAAATGACTTTTGTGTTGTTGTCTGTAATGTGTATATACCCATCTTAATTCAGTTACTAATGTTTGGTCATAACACTATGGGAGAGGATGAAACATGCTATGCTTAGACATGTGTTTTATGATTTTCTTTGAATAAACATACATTGCATGCTGAAGATTATGCTTATCAGTTAAAAATAACAGTAACTTTTTATATCTTATTTGGGAGGTTTAACCTGTATAATTTATCATTAGCTGTTTTCTTTTCAGGAGAATTTGTTGCTAAAGGAGCAAATTCAGGTGCTGATTAAGGAAAGAAATTCTTTCAAAAATGCGTTTAGAATCCAGCATGAGCGTTTTTCTGATTACGATGAAAAGAACCAAGAGTTGCAGCATTTGAAGCAGTTAGTATCTCAATATCAAGAACAGATCAGAACTCTTGAGGTCAGTATCAACTTTATCTCTATTTTACACTAATCTCATTATTTCATTTAAATTTCTCTTTGATAACATGCCTTTGTATATTCTAATATAACCTTGAGTTACATGGTTTTGTTGGTAGGTGAACAACTATGCTTTGGCAATGCATTTGAAGCAAGCTCAACAGAGCAACCCCTTTCCAGGGCATTTTCCTCCTGATGTCTTCTAATTGCACAATGCAAATATTAGGAATATGTCATAATAAAGCCACCAAAGTAGCTGAATTTTTTTTTGTTGGGTCTATGGTTCTGTCATTATTAGTTTCTGAGGGGGAAGGTAGGAATTGCATTCCATATGCTGTCAACCCGGCTTATAATTATAATTTGATGTTGTAAGATGTTTTCAGTTAATTCAATTATCGCGGTTTCATTACTCCATTTTGTTGTCTTTTATTTTAAGTTTGGCTTTTAATTGTTAGCACTGAGCAAGAAGCATATTTTGCTCTTAGAGCAGCTTTCTCTCCAATATTGTTCATAAATAAAACATGTTGTTTGACTGTTGAGCATTGCACTTATTCGTGCAACGTTTTCACTCGCATTTACTTAAATTCTTAGAAAATTTAAACTAAAAATCTCCATCTTGTTATTGTGGGCCAGCTCTTCGTTCAATTTAAATTTTTAAAAATTATCAAAAGAAACTAACCATAGTTATGTGCTCAATTTGTTCTTAGCTTGTAGCAGCGAATAATTGAGGCATACCATTTTAAAATTTTGCCCATTCATTGCTCTCCTGTATCTCTCTTCCTATGCAAACTTCTCTAAATCTTATTATCTATCGAATGCAAGCACCGAAAAACCTTTGCATAATATTTCACAGGCCAATGGTGATACTACAAAAAAGTTGTTCTTTACAAAATATAGAGAATTAAGTAAGATGCTTAAGGATAGATGTTTGGTTAAATTTAGTTAAAACATTAAGTTGGTAGCATTTTTCTTAAAATTGTTTCCCTCCAAATTTAAACCCAAACTCAAATATAGATAAATCCACATGCTCGAATAATGTTTTATTCATCATCAAGAACATATAGCAAACTAGAAAAAGCAAAAGATCGTCCATAATATTGTGTTGATTCTGCTTTCTAGAATTAATTCTACATTGCACTTGAGACAACTTCTTGGCTTCTCTGAAATTACTTGGTTGAAACTAGCTCCTTGACGCCAGCAGAAACGAAGCACTGAGATTATGGCTATCTTAGTTTGTTGTTGAAAGAAAGGATAACATATGCAGACACTGTTTTCTAATGCTTTCACCAACTTGTAAAGCTACTTACACAGATATCATACAAGACAATTTCTTGTAGTTTTTATAGAATGAATAACTAGTTTGAGGATCTTTAAAATTACTCTTAGCAAGCTTGTCAAGAGAGACATGTAGCGTTGTTCTCAACTCTGAAAGAAAAGTATATGCTCTATTATGTGAATTTTCATTAGGTGAAATATAAGTAACTGGAATTCTCGATAACTCTTTTTTCTCTCTCTCTTAACAGTGGAACTTTTTAAGTGTGTTTGATTTTGTATTTGCAAATCTGGATTAGTATTAATGTGATTGTAATTATAGGATTGATTTCGATCAAAATTCGTCTAGTAATAACTATAATATTATATGCACATCAAAAATATAAAATAAACTAGCAATCTTTAGATTGTCCATGATAAGCAAATCCTTGTGCAGCCTTAAAAAATTGTCCATGCTAATGTTTAGATTTCGATGCGGAGAAAGTTGTTTGTATTTTAGGCCTGGAAGCTTGCTTAACTTGTCTGGGTAATTGCTTTTCGGCTTCTTCTAGTCCCTTCAGTTCTCGTTTTAACCAAGAGGGTACCACATACTCTTATGAAAGGAGAAGAAAAGAACATGAATCATTCTTTGAGTGTGTCTTTTGGGTTGATTAGAGTTAATTCTGTTTTCTAGAATTAATTCTTCACTAGTTTGAGCTCTTGTGCGGCTTCTTGTGTGTTCTTCTTTTCTTTGCTAAGCTTGGGTGCCATCTTAATACCATGAACTTGAAGGAAGTTGAGGAGGCATTTCTCCAACCTGGCTTCATCTTTGCAGAAGAGCCTCAGCACTTGAAAAGGAATTTGGTTGTCCATGACAAGAAGATCCTGCTGCATCCGTACAAGCTTGTCAACACTAGTCCTTAGTTCTTGCTGTGGATCAACTGAGTTTCCTGATTTCTCCAACAAATGGAGTATAGAACATCCATCCACTATTAATAACCATGTGATGAACTCGTTCGTGTCTTCCACATGGGTGCAGTATTGCCATGTCTCTTCTTCATGCAGTTGACTTATTTCTTTGAGCAGTTTTGATTCACGCATTATTCTGTTAGATAGATGTTTTCTTTTTTAAAGCAGCATGTCACTTGCTTTGGATCCCTTGTCATAATTGAATAGTAATACTATTTTTTTCTAAGAACTCATTCATATAGAAAGACTTTCTTTCTCAACTACTACCTTTGTTTAATTTTAACACCATCTTCTATTCTACATTTCTGTGAATATTATAGCTTTTAACATCAAGTATGCTGGTTTCTCTATTAAGAAACTTCAGACCAACTTCAAACTCCAATCCATCTTGCTGGATACTAGTTGTTCGGGCAAATAAATCCATGATTTTTTAATACGAAGACAAATAAATCTCTAACTAAATTAAATTTCAAGTAAGTCCTTGATCAAAAGCTGAAAGGAGAGAACCAGATTCCAACTACTGCATAACAGTTTATGATTCAAGTACAGATCACACACACCTCACATACTCATATGAGTAGTGTTTTATTCATTATCAAGCAAAACATGGAAAAATAAAAAAAGATACTAAAGGAGAGAAAGGAACAAGTGATAAGTAAGAAAACAATATAACAGCTTTTTCTTTAAAAAGGATGTTATGATTTATCAAGATTTAGGGTGTATAGCAAACCATGTCTGGATGAATGTGAGAACAAGGCCAAGTGTGGCAGCCAACAAAGCAATGATGGTCCATGGCGAGCGAAAAAACGTGTTAGAGGCCTCTCCCATCCAAGACAGCATCCTGATCCTGCCTCGTTTGGACTCAAAATGTGAATGGATTTGGTCTCTGACGTCAGCGAACAATGGTGTCTCAGGCACAAGAATGCTGTCCATCTTATTAAACAGGTCGGCCACTTCCTTGTCATTGGCAAGTTCGTTGATAATTACGCCAGCCATTCTCAGCTCCTTGACATCCTCCGGTTGGTCGATGAGAGAGCTCATGAAGACTAAAAATGAGCTGATCTCGAAGTTGTTGCGAAAATCAGGACACATCTCATAGGCCACTAGGTTGAGGAATATATGAGGTGTTGAGCCATCCACTATGAGTTCTGGAAGCTGCAGCATTCCATCTTTGAAGCTGGGGTACATCGAGTTGTTGTGGGAATCTTTTGTCACACGAATCCCAGCTGCCTTGAGTTCCCGGATGGTCCCAATCCTGTACTTCCTGAGGTGCAGGGATCCCCTCTTCATCTTCTTGTGGTTGATAGCTTTGTAAAATGTGTGTTGGTCTCTCATTAAGAGGGCCTTCCTCAGATAATCAAGAAGATGGATGGGGTCCTCATCGTCATCTCCATCCACTGTTACCTTCACTTCTTCATTCTCTGTTTTCTTTCCGGGAAGCTTGGGTGCTGTCTGAATACCATGGACTTGGAGGAAGTTGCAGAGGCATTTTTGGAGCTTTTCTTGGTCCTGACACAAGAGCCTGAGTAATTGGAAAGGAAGCTGGTTGTCCAAGATAAGCAGATCCTGGTGCACCCGTACAAGCTTGTCCATGCTAATCTTTAGCTCTTGCTCTGGATCAACTGACAAGTCAGATTTTTCCAGCAATTCTAGCACACAACATCCATCCACTATCACATTATCTTTGTACAGGTGGCCATGGTCATCGTATAATTTGTCCCACATCGGTTTCAGTGACCATCCGCCCTCCCCAGTGAGTTCCCTAAATAAATCGTCAAACTTTAGGTTAGTATGCTTAAGATACATTGCTGCCCATGCTTCCTTATACAGCCATCCTTGCGATTGTTGAAACGGATCAAATGAAATGATCTGTGTCCTGTAATATCTTTGAAACTCAAGCTTTTCAGCCATGTACGCTGGAATTCGTTGTATTTTAGGCCTTGAAACTTTGTTACCTTCTCCAGTTAATTGCTTCTCCGATTCTTCTAATCTCTCACGCAGATCAATTGCCCCCCTGGTTTCCTCCGTGGACTCCATTGTTGGATGCACACTATCGAGTAGGTGGGTTGAGGTGAGAAAACAAATGACTCTGAGTGTGTTTGGTTGTTTTACAATCTAGTTAAGTCAAGCTCAAAGTCTTTGATTTTCTGTTTCTTAATTAACCAAAATCATTATGGTGTAAGTTCCCACCCACACTTTAAAACAAAAGGAAACAGAATAATAAAAAGTAGTGGCTTATAGCCATGGGTAATAAAAAGAAGAGAAAAGACAAATAGGTCATTAACCTTTTGACTTGACTTCTTGACCTTTTTAAAACTCAGACATATTAATACTTTTTCAAAACTTGGACATATTAATCACTCATATTCATTTGGACAGACCCAACAGAAAATGGGACTCGTGAGAGAGTTTATAAAATGAAACAAATTAGACCCAAAGATTGCTATGTCCAGATTTTGAAGAAGTCATAAATTTAAATGTATTTTTAAATTCTTAAGAATTTAAATGTCCACCTACCAAAAAATTAGGGATCAATTTGTTATTTTCTCCCAAAAAAAAAGTAGAGAGAGAGAGAGAAAGTGGGGAGTCCTTCTTTTGAAAAAGAAAAGAAACACAGAACGAGTGAGGGAGAAGATTAAGGGAGGCTTCTTTGAAGGCATGGTGGATTTCATATTCATTCCTCTGAGGATTTAAATATATGTATGTGTCTTTTTCATGTCATTTTTTAAGCTTGCAACTTGCAACTTGCACCTTGTCGCTAACACTATATAGCAAGTTCGATCCATCCAAGCTTCAATCAAATTTAATATGTTTTCCTCCGAATGCTATGGTTGACTCATGTAGGTTAGGGGTTAGGCCACTATTGTTGTTATCAATAATAATTAAAGAAATCATAAACGTAATACTTAGAAATATAATTACCTAGTTGTGTTTTTATCTTGTATTTTCCTTCTGTCTGTCTTAAAGATATTTAAAAAATAAAAAATAAACAAATCTGACATATAGTATCTGAACTTCCAATATATTAGCAAACCTTACTAAAAGAAAATCCTGTAAAAGGTTATCTAATGAAATCAGAATTGTGTTTAACTTGTACTAATGTAAGTCGTGTGCATATCATTTATCATGGTAATATGATATAGTGGAAGCTAATGTTTGCTTGGTGAAGTTTCCGATTTTGCAATGTGCTTCAAGTGAGTACTCATTCCTGTGCCAAGATAATTTATAATTTATGGATTCTGCTTCACTCAATTTCAACTAGATCCTTCTGATTTTTTCATAATAAAAATTGGAAATTATGAATTTCAGCATCATAATAATTAACGGAAGAATAAGATTCCAAAGACTGCATAGCAATTTGGGATTTAAATACACACTGCAATTCACATACTCATATGACTATATGAGTGATGTTTTATACATCATTAAGCACACACAATATTAAAACTTAACAAGCAAAAGATCTGATATGATGAATAAAGTTACAGGAGTATATAAAGGACAAAATGACAAGCAAGAAGACAATAGTATGAGAGTGATTTTCCTCAAATTGGAGGAGAAGAACAAAAACAAATCAAGGTAACTAGCAGATAGTTTATCATCCACCAGATGCATAACACCATAAGACTCAAATACAAATTATTGTTCACATACTTATGTGAGTGATGGTTTATTCATAATCAAACACACAAAAATAAAACTTTAAAAAAAGAATGATTCAGCCATATGAAAGGAGAGGACGCTACAGTGGAGTCCTAAGAAAAGAACACGAATCATTCTTTGAGTGTGTCTTTTGGGTTGATAAGAGATGATTCTGTTTTCTAGAATTAATTCTACATTGCACTTTAGACAACTTCTTAGCTTCTCTGAAATTACTTGGTTGAAAACTAGCTACTTGACGCTAGGCGTGGCACTGCACAAGAAGGAGTGAAACACTATAAAGGGTGTGGACTTTGTTATTGTGTGGTTCCAAAGAGTATAAGAAAAATTTAAGGTTATATAATAGCAGAGAGTTTTCTTTCCTGAAGGAAGGACCCATCAAACACAACTAGAACAGGGTCCTAGGCTCGTCTCCGCGACTTACACCTGATATGTACCAGCTTCCTGTATAAAAAATTAAAATAGAATCTCAGCATGTTAACACTATCTCCAATGCAAATAATCAATGCAGAAAAATAGACTAATCACATGAAAAGTAAGGGGAAATGTTTAAATATTTAATCGAAACTATGAAATACTTGAAGCCATGACATGATTTGATTTTTATTTGTCAACAATTATCAATAAATACAAGAAGATCATGCTAAAATCAAATGAGATATCTTGACAAGGTAAAAAATAGAAGTAATATCACTTAAGTATTGATGATTTTATAATAGGCAGTAACTATGATTGCTCATGCAAGGAATTTAACAATCATAGTTACTGATCTAAGTCACAATGTATGCAAACCAGTAATCACAAAGCAAAACATTATAGAAGTACAAATGCATCCCACACAAACAACAAAATCATAACTAAAACAAACAATATGCCAAGATACACCATAAAAGATCAGATAAATCATGATGGTACCTGCTTAATCAGTTGCCATCACACAAAACTTAACTTCTGTTCCCTTATTCATTACTTTTTGCCATACTTTGCCGCAAAAGGTTTGAAGCGCATTATCCCCAGAGCGTGCAGTAAAAGTAATGTAATACATAATGCCGGAAACAGCTTGGCAATTAGCCTTGACAAGATGATCAAACTCAAAATTCGCATTCTACATGGTAACAACAACAAAAATAATAATAACAATAATCATTAGTGAATGAGATTATAGACATAAACTAATATCGATAAAGCAAAAACCATCATAGACAATACATTTTGGTTATTGTAGACTTGCAAGGCTTGCTTAGCAAAATCGCTCACGAGTATTATAGCCGGTACTTACTTGACTCACCGAAACGTATGAACAAAGAGGTCGATGATGCTGGTTTTGATCGGAATATATATTTGTACATAGATATACGATGGCATACAAATAAACATGAAAATAGCATTTTTGTAATATAATTATTCTGCAAATATTTTATGTCCGACTGTTTTAAAGTTTCTAACTTTGCAATGTGCTAAGTTTCTTCAAATTGAGAGGTGTCAAAAATTAGATAAAATTGAGGAAGCTATGAATTTGAAGCTGGAAACAATAACAGGAGAGTCAGATTCTAGCTATGGCATACCAATTTAGGATTCAAATACACACTACAATTCACATTCTCATAGAGGAAACTTAGAAAGCAAAGATCTTCCATAATATGTTCTTGCTGCTGGAATGAGAGAAACAAAAAAGTGATGTTATGAACCTTTGGGGTGGTTGGTAAACCATGTGTGGATAAATGTGAGAACAAGACCAAGTGAAGATATGAGTTGTTTGATGCGTTTATATGATCAGCTGGAAGGTAATAATTTTGCAGCCATTGTTTTCTTATGCTTTCACAGAATGTTATTATCACACACACAACTCAAACAAGTCATGCATATCATTTAATAATTCATCATTGTCTATGAAGAATCCTTGATTTGAGGATTGAGCAAGTTGTGTTAGGAGAGACATGTAGCGTTCTATTTCAGTAAATTGTACTCTCATTAGATGTAAATTACAAATTCCAATTCTATATATATTTTCCATCTTTCCCATTCCATTATTTGCATAGCAGCTATCTTTTGTCATGGTAATATTGTTTGCTTGTTGAAGTTTCCAAATATGCAATGTGCTTCAAATTAAAATAATGGAAATCATGAATTTCAGCATCATAATAATAAACAGGAGATGCAAATTCGAAATACTGCATAGGATTGAAATATACTCTGCAATTCACATGCTCATATGAGTGATGTTTTATTATAAAAATCTTAGCAAACACCATATAAATTGATTTAGAAAGTTCATAATGAGCCTGTGACTACAAGCCTGCAACATTGTTAAGTATTAAAGTTTCTAATTATGAATGTGAGCATTGCAATTGACAACAGCAAACAAGAGAATCAGATTCCAGGTACTGCATACAACTTTAGGATTCAAATACAGACCACAGCTTACAGCTCACAAAGTCATACAAGTGATGCTTTATTCATCATCAAACACCTCAAAACTAGAACTGGAAAAGCAAACCATGTGATTATGAAGCTTTAGGGTGGATGGCAAACCATGTCTGGATAAATGTGAGAACAAGGCCAAGTGTGGCAGCCAACAAAGCAATGATGGTCCATGGCGAGCGAAAAAAGGTGTTATAGGCCTCTCCCATCCAAGTCAGAATCTTGATCCTGCCTCGTTTGGACTCAAAATGTGAATGGATTTGGTCTCTGATGTTAGCAAACCACGGCGTCTCAGGCACCAAAATAATGTCCATCTTATTGAACAGATCAGACACTTCTTTGTCACTTGCAAGTTCATTGATAAGTATGCCAGCCAATCTCAGCTCCTTCACGTCCTCCGGCTGGTCAACAAGAGAGCTCAGGAGAACTAAATATGAACTGATCTCAAAGTCGCTGTGAAAATGAGTCATCTCATAGGCTACTAGGTTGAGGAATATATGAGGCATTGTGCCATCCACAACTAGCTCTGGAAGATGTAATATCCCATCTTTGAAGCTGGGATAGATCGAGTTTCCAGCCGAATGTCTTCTCAAACTAATCCCAGCTGCCTTGAGTTCTCGTATGCTTCCAATCCTATACTTTGTAAGGTGCAAGGATCTCCTCTTGATCTTCATCTCGGCCGCCGGAATCTCTTTATGGATTGTGTCGAGGTCTCTCATCAAGAGGGCCCTCCGTAGATAATCTAGAAGATGGACAGGATCCTCTCTGTTTTGATCATAATCTCCCTGGACAACTAGTTTGAGTTCTTGTGCTGCTTCTTGTGTGGTCTTCTTTCCCTTTCCGAGCTCGGGTGCCGTCTTAACACCATGAACTTGAAGGAAGGTGTGGAGGCATTTCTCAAGCCTGGCTTCATCTTTGCAAAAGAGCCTCAGCACTTGAAAAGGAATTTGGTTGTCCATGACAAGAAGATCCTCGTACATCCGCACAAGCTTGTCGACGCTAATCTTTAGTTCTCGATGGGGATCAACTGAGTCTCCTGATTTTTCCAACAAATGAAGTATAGAACATCCATCCACTACTAATAACCATGTGATGAACTCGTACGTGTCTCTCACATCGCCGTAGTAACAAGACATGCTTTGCCATATATCTTCTCCATGCAGCTGACTTATTTCTTCGAGCATTTCTGATTCACGCATTATTGTGTTATATAGATCTTTGAAAGATTGATTAGTGTTACGGATCCGGCCCACCATCCCGGATCCAAGACCGAACCCAACACTGGTTCCCCGGGTCCGACCCGTTCCTCACTTCTAGAAGGCCCGAAAACGGCATTCTCAGACTCCTAACCGACTTTCGAATTCAAACGTCTCCTTTATCTTAGCCAAACAAGATAAGATAAGACATTCTCCATCACCTATAAATAGAGGACTCAAAGTCCCTCCAGGTATTCATTCATTCTGCACACTTTCTACCTCTCAGATCCATTCTGACTTGAGCGTTGAAGTGTCTTTGCAGGTACCACTCCCCATCGCCCCAGTCAAGCGATCCGGCATCCGCCTCGACCCGCAGGTCCCCGATCCACCTCTCAACCCGTACCAGAGACATCTTGTACATTGGCGCCGTCTGTGGGGACCCTGCGCCAACCGGGCCCGATGGGGGACGTCCTAGAGGAGACCCCCTCAAGCCAGGATGACTCTCAACCAATTAACCCGACCCCCGAGCACCGTGAAGTCACAAACCGAGAAAGAATAGCGAGTGCGGTCCAAAACGCAAACAATCACGACGTCACGGACAGACGACATCATGAGAAAGCCAGCGACAAAGCAGCGCAGATCATCCAGGATCTCTGCCTCCGGGTTCAGGAACTCGAAGGCAAGATAACCAACAAAGGAAAACACAACAACGAGCACGGAAGCCACGCAACCTCCAGATCAAGATCTCGCCGCGGTAGATCGCCAAACCGAAGAAACGACAGAAGAAACGGTCGCAGTCCATCACGCGATCGCAGACACGAGACATCACCAGAACGGCGATACAACAAAAAACATAACCGTAGCACCTCTCGAGATCTGAGTTCTCAACACTACTCAGACGAAGATCGGAGGGACCGAAACACCAAGCGCACGAGAAACGACCACATAATAATGGGCGCTACACCCTTTACAGAAAGAATCCTAAGAGCAAAACTCCCCAAAGGCTTCGACAAACCTACTGATATGAAGTACGACGGAACCAAGGATCCCCAAGAACACCTAACGGCTTTCGAAGCCAGAATGAACCTAGAAGGAGCAGCCGACGCGGTCCGATGCAGAGCTTTCCCGGTAACCCTCGCCGGGCCAGCGATCAAATGGTTCAACGCCCTCCCAAACGGGTCCATAACCAGTTTCCACGATATCACACGAAAATTCATGGCCCAGTTCACTACAAGGATCACTAAAGCCAAACACCCCATCAGCTTGCTCGGGGTCACACAAAAACAAGACGAATCCACAAGAAAATACCTCGACCGCTTCAACGACGAATGCCTAACGGTCGACGGACTCACGGATTCCGTCGCAAGCCTCTGCCTGACCAACGGACTAATGAACGAAGATTTTCGCAAACACCTCACCACCAGACCGGTATGGACCATGCATGAGATCCAGAACGTCGCCAAAGACTACATCAACGACGAAGAAGTCAGCCAAGTCGTCGCGGCCAACAAGCGGCAGCACGGCAACAACCAACGCGGCAACTCGGCTTCTCACCATAACGCAACACCCAAAGAGAATCAACGGGACCACCCGAGGCCGACCAACCGGACACCGAGAGTAGGCAAATTCTCCAACTACACACCCCTAACCGCACCAATTACCGAGATATACCACCAAATAGCGGACCGAGGCATCATTCCAAAAGCCCGACAACTCAAGGAAAGGACAGGAGGCAACAAAACCCTCTACTGCGAATACCACCGAGGCTACGGTCACAAAACGCAAGATTGTTTCGACCTTAAAGACGCCCTTGAACAAGCCATACGAGACGGCAAACTCCCAGAATTTACCAAAATCATCGGGGAACCGAGACGCCCGGAGAGAGACAGGTCACCGGAGAGAGAAGGACGTAACCCGAGAACCCAAAAGCGACCCCCAAGAGAAAGTCCAGGAAAAGACCCGACCATCATAGTAAACGTCATCACGGGAAAAGATGCACCATGCAAGTCAAAATCCAAGATAAAAAAGGACCTCCAGGTAATGGCCGTCAGAGACCAAGCCCCAACTCCCGTATCCAACAAAGCAATAACCTTCCTACCCGAGGACTGCCAGCACGGCACCGCAGCCGAAGACGCACCCTTCGTGATCTCGGCGAAAATCGGAACCGGATTAGTCCGAAGAATACTAGTAGACACCGGAGCAGATTCCAACATCCTCTTTCGAGGGGCCTTCGACAAGCTTGGGCTCCGCGACGAAAATCTTCAAACGCACCGCAACGGTGTCACGGGACTCGGGGACAACTTCCTCAAACCGGAAGGCTCCATCACACTCCCCCTCACCATAGGAACCGGTGACAAGAGGAGGACACTCATAGCCGAATTCGTGGTCCTAAAAGACTCCACTGCCTACAATGTCATCCTCGGAAGAAAGACGATCAATGACTTTTCGGCCATCATCTTTACCAAATACCTCCTTATGAAGTTCATAGCGGAGGACGACTCCATCGGGACCATCCACGGAGATCGGGAAATCGCGGCAGAATGCGACAACACCAGCCTGGCTTTACGGAAAAAATCCCGCAACGCAGCCGGGATATTCCTGGCCGACCTAGATGCCCGACAAGACGGCCAACCTAGACCCGAACCAGAAGGCGACATGGAGAAGCTGCAAATAGGACAGATCAAGGACGAATACACCTTCATCAACAGGAACCTCCCTTATGACCTAAAAGAAGACCTTTCCCAATTTTTAAAACAAAACAGAGACCTGTTCGCTTTCACTCCAGCCGACATGCCGGGGATAGACCCTGACTTCATGTCCCACCGGCTAGCCGTGAACCCCAAAACCAAACCCGTAGCACAAAGAAGAAGGAAAATGTCAGCAGACCGAGCGACCGAAGTCAAGAGACAAGTACAAGCCCTGCTCGAAGCAAACTTCATCCGAGAACTTCCCTACACAACCTGGTTAGCAAACGTTGTACTTGTAAAGAAATCCAACGGAAAATGGCGGATGTGCGTCGACTATACGGACCTCAACAAAGCCTGCCCAAAAGACGCCTTTCCCCTACCGAACATCGACGGACTAGTGGACTCCGCATCCGGACATCGATACCTCAGCTTTATGGACGCGTACTCCGGCTACAATCAGATACCCATGCACCGACCCGACGAAGAAAAAACGGCGTTCATCACCCCCGACGGCACGTACTGCTACACAGTCATGCCCTTCGGTTTGAAAAACGCCGGAGCAACATACCAACGGCTCGTCAACAAAATATTCCAGAACCTATCCGGAACCAAACTAGAAGTCTACATAGACGACATGCTCGCCAAAACCGACTCCGACGAACAACTCATCAGCGACCTCAAGGCCGTAACGGACACCCTAAGAAGACACCAAATGCGACTCAACCCAACAAAGTGCGCCTTCGGAATGGAGGCAGGAAAGTTCCTCGGCTTCATGATCACACAACGCGGAGTTGAAGCCAACCCGGAGAAATGTCGCGCCATTCTCGAGATGACGAGCCCAAAAAACCTACGCGACGTTCAGAAGCTCACCGGCCGACTGACAGTCCTATCTCGCTTTCTCGGAGCATCAGCCCAAAAAGCAATCCCCTTCTTCAAACTAATGAAGAAAGGAGCCCCCTTCATATGGAAAGAAGAGTGCGAAGCGGCATTCCAACACTTCAAGGAAACCCTGGCGGAACCACCAATCATCGCCAAACCCCAAACAGGGGAAACCCTGTACTTATACCTCTCCATAACGGAAGAAACACTCGCGGCGGCACTCATCCGAGAAAACAAGAAAAAGGAGCAAAAACCTATATACTTCACAAGCAAAGTCCTACAAGACGCAGAGACCCGCTACTCGCGCCTAGAAAAACTAGCCTTTGCCCTCCTCACGGTGTCCCGACGCCTGCGACAATATTTTCAAGCCCACCCCGTAACGGTTCGAACCGACCAAGCAGTCAAACAGGTACTACAGAAGCCCGACCTAGCGGGTAGAATGCTAGCATGGTCCGTCGAACTATCCCAATTCGACATCAAGTTCGAACCCCGATACGCAATCAAAGCACAGGCCATGGCCGACTTCATCGCAGAGATGACCCCAGGAAACACCCCCCCGAGGCATGGAAACTACACGTCGACGGCTCCTCGAACGTCACTTCCAGAGGCGCCGGTGTCATTCTGGAAAGCCAAAACGGCGTCGTGATCGAACAATCAGTCCGATACGATTTCCCGGTCTCAAACAACCAAGCAGAATACGAGGCCCTCCTGGCAGGCCTAACCCTAGCCAGCGAAGTCGGGGCAAAAGTCCTGGAGATCAACACGGATTCGCAAGTAGTCAGTTCCCAAATCAACGGAGACTACCAAACGCGAGATCCCCTACTACAACAATACCTCGCCAAGGTCAACAAACTAAAAGAAGAATTCGACCAGGTAATCATACAGCACGTCCCCAGGGAAAGAAACGCCAGAGCCGACCTCCTCTCCAAACTTGCTAGCACCAAGCCAGGACACGGCAACAAATCGCTAATCCAGGAGGTCGTCAAAACGCCGTCCGTATCCTTAACAGCCGACACCCACCTGACACACTCCCACCACAAATCATGGACCTACCCCATCCTACAGTACCTCCTCAACAGGGAACTGCCCGAAGACCCTAAAGAGGGAAAACGAATAAAAAGGGAAGCCGCCGGTTATACGGTCGTCGCAGGACAACTATACAAACGCGGATTCTCGCAACCCCTGCTCAAATGCGTCGAGCCCGGGAGCACGGAATACATACTACGCGAAATCCATGAAGGCTGTTGCGGCCACCACGTCGGAGGTAAAACCCTTGCCCAAAAAGTCATCCGCGCCGGCTACTTCTGGCCCACGATCATCCGGGACTCCATGCAACTAGTGAAAAACTGCGATAAATGTCAACGGCACGCCAACATCCACCAAGCCGCCCCGCATCAGCTCAGCATCATATCGGCAGAACGGCCATTCGGCACCTGGGGGATCGACCTTGTCGGACCTTTTCCCACGGCACCAGGCCAACTCCGATATCTCATCGTCGCCATAGACTATCTCACCAAATGGATCGAGGCCGAGCCGCTAGCCTTTATCACGGCGACCCAATGTCGAAAATTCCTTTGGCGACAAATCATCACCCGATTCGGGATCCCCGAGATCGTCATCTCGGACAACGGAACCCAGTTCGCCGACACCAAATTCAAGGAATTCCTAAACGGGCTACGCATATCCCACCGCTTTAGCTCGGTAGAACACCCCAAACAAACGGACAAGTGGAATCAGCAAACAAAATAATAGTCAAAGGCCTCAAGAAACGACTCGACGAAGCCAAAGGACTATGGGCAGACGAACTCGGATTGGTCTTATGGTCGTACCGCACGACCCCGCAGACAGCTACCGGGGAAACCCCCTTCCGATTAACCTACGGCACGGAAGCTATCATCCCAGTTGAAATCGGCGACCCAAGCCCGCGAAGAACAATCGGAGGCAACGACGAAGAAGCAGAACGAGACCTCACTGACGAAATAAGAAACGTAGCCCACCTCAGAGAGCTAGCTCTAAAACAAAGAATCAGCCTGAGATACAACCACGGAGTCATTCGGCGAGAGTTCACAACTGACGACCTCGTTCTACGGCGAAACGACATCGGTCCCCCAACCCCAGGAGAAGGAAAACTCGCCCCCAACTGGGAGAGACCATATAGAATCAAAGCTGCAATCGGGAAAGGAGCCTACAAGCTCGAACGGCTTAACGGTAACGAAGTCCCGAGAACGTGGAACGCCGCCAACTTACGGCGATACTACTCCTAAAAACCAACCCAGGTCTCCATTTCCCCCCTCCCCCGTTTCCTTTTACGCTTTCGCTTTACTTATTTGCAAAATTACATTTACATTTCAAAAACTACGCCTATGTATCAAACTCGGGTACTCTTTCCCGCCAACAACGGAGGGTTTTAACGAGGCCCACCCATCAATAAAATCACATTACAAAGCTATCCCTAAATTCTTTATTTTTTCTCACACAATGTCCCAAATACGGAACAAAAACACGGCCACAACTGGAGGACCGATCACCCTCTAGGCCCAACCCACGGATATCCATATAAACCCGACCACACGACGGTCCACTCATCCCAAATACGGGAAAAAGATTAATTAAACGGAATAGCTTTTAAACGGAACATACGAAAAAAGCCCGAACGGCTCGAAAAGTTGTTAAAACAAAAAACCAAAGTTACGGAGTCACGGTTACACGGCCCACGGCCAAACCAAAAAGTATCCAAAAACAAAGTAAGTCTAAAAAAGCGGAAGAACAAAAAGATTACAAAGGTAAAGCTACTCGAGGTCGACTATCCGGCCATCACGAACGGTCTTGAATGCTCCCATCACGGACACATCCACTCCCGGAGCAAGCACCAGGGCCTGCGCCTTCATCGTCTCCTCGGTAGCAGCAATTGCATCCTTAGCATCGGCCAACAGTTCCGTTTTCTCCCTCTTCAATGTAGCAACCTCGGCATTTAGAGCCTCCGTCTCAGCAAGAAGTACGGCAGCCCGGGAACCCGCATCGGAAGCCTTGCGCCGCTCCTCGCCCAGCTGAGAAAGGAGTGAAGTCTCAACCTCGGAAAGCCGGAGAATCTCCGCCCCAGCTTCCTCCAAAGACTTCACCGCCTTCCCCCTCGCAATCTCGGCAGCATCGAGCTCCTCCTTCAACTTAGCCACCTCGGCCTGAGATTGGCGAAGCTTCTTATCCAATAAACCAACCTGAGCCATCACAGGCTCAGCCTTCCGAACAACAACAGCAGAGCGAAGGAGAGCACGATACACCGACTTAGCCTGGAACGAGACATCACAGCCATCAAAATAAGGCTCCGTGCCGGGCATCAAATGCTGATCAATAAAACCAGGAGCATCAAAACGACGATCCATCACACTTGGCA
Organism: Arachis hypogaea; assembly: GCF_003086295.3. Classification (NCBI taxonomy): domain Eukaryota; kingdom Viridiplantae; phylum Streptophyta; class Magnoliopsida; order Fabales; family Fabaceae; genus Arachis; species Arachis hypogaea. The sequence continues at coordinate 2,178,449 of NC_092054.1, read as the reverse complement.
CCAAACCCTCCTCAAAAGTCTCGCTGCTCGGGTCCTCGGGCCTCTTTCTCTTCCGAGAAGCCTCGGCAGCCGACACTACCACAACCTCAGGAGAGTTCACATGGCCAGGGGAAACTTGAACCTCTGCCCGAGCAGCCGAGGAAATCACCTCCTGGGAAACCGGTTGGGATTCCACGGCAGGATTGGAGACAGGGGTAGAAGGAGACGAGGATCCCTCCTCCCGACCCATCGCCGCCTTCAACCTAGCCAGAGAAGTCAGCCCACCAGCCATCTCAACTGAAAGAAATAAAAAACAGGATTACAAAAAGGCAAGAATAGAACATACGAAATCGGGAAAAGAAGACAAAGCACACACCGATATACGCCCGACAAGCCTCGGGATCCCCCATGACGTCCCGAGGATTCAACGGACGCTCACCAAATAAATGCCACAAAACATTGGCAACGTCCTTATCCTCCGGGGACAAGCCATCGTAGGTAAATTTAGTTAGAACCGACGGGCCAGCCTGGAAATTCCAATACGTCGGAAACCGACGAACGCCCTCCGGCGACAGCCAGAACGGATGGTGCCCCTGGACAGGACGCACCTTAAAATACTCCCATTTAAAACCATGAAAAGAATCCTCAAATAAACCAAAAATACGGCGATGAGGCTGAGCCCGGAAGGACATATACCCCTTCTTATGCTTCCCCTCCTTAGTCGGAAGAGTGCATAAGAAAAGAAAAAGAAAAACAGGAACAGAAGCCGGAAGGTCGAGATACCGGCACACCAACTCAAACGACCGCACAGCAGCCCAGCTGTTTGGGTGAAGTTGAGACGGCACCACGGAACACCGATTCAACAGATCTTGAACAAACGGCGAGAAGGGAAGTCGCACGCCAAGCCGAGTGAACATCGACTCGTAAACCCACATCCAATCCGGAACGGTGGGAGAATGCAGATTCAAGTAACAAACGCGCTCGTCGGCATCCGGGAGGACGAGCTCATACCGCCCCTCCTCATCACCACCGCCACAGATGGCCCCCTGATCACGGAGCCGTTGAAGGTCGCCCTCCGTCATCCGCGACGGAACGCCCCATACATCACTAGTCACCCAACCATAACGATTGGGAACGCCCCTGGAAGGGGCTACTGGAGCCCTCACACCCTCATTTCTCCGCCATTGCATACCTAAAACAGGGAGGAGCACCACCATCAGCCTACTAACCCTAGACAGAAGCAAGACAAAAACCTACACACCACTACCAAACCAACGCGGCGGTACACCGCCATCACCAAATGAATACGGCGGTGCTCGACCCCTCCAAAAACTCAAACAACCACCCCCCCAAAAGAGACTAGTTCAACGCAAAACTAAAAACAGGCAGAACAATGCATTGCAAAAAACAGAGCAGCATTCACAAAATAACAGGAAAAACGAAACGCGCTAACCTGGAAATGCAGAAAGAACACTTGAGGAAGCTCGAAAAGCAGAAGCAGCAAGCAAAAACCAAAAAAATGAAAGATCACAGAGAAAGGAGGGGACTTTCTGTTCAGAGAGAAATTCTTCAGAAGAGAATGGAAAAAGGAAAAAGAAAGGGAAACGAGCGAGGGAACTGAAATAAAAATCCAAAACGGTTTCAAAGAGAAGGGTGAACTAACACAATTACCCCTAGGCACAGTTAAAGCTAGTGGGGGCAGAAAAGGGAAAACGTCCCTTCACATTTAATGACCCTCCCTCGAAAAAAGAAACTAATAAAGCATCGAAGAACGCAACAGACACGGCAGAAGCGGAGGAGTCTCGTCAAACCAAAAAACGGTCAGGCGAACCCCCCAGCGAAACCAGAACCAAGGCACCGACCTCCCTCCAGAAAACAAACGAACTCCCAAGACAAACCGAAGCCCACGGACAGGCATCGCGCCTTTCAAGCGATGGACCGACCTTGTTCGCTCCCCCGCTGCGGGGGCAACTGTTACGGATCCGGCCCACCATCCCGGATCCAAGACCGAACCCAACACCGGTTCCCCGGGTCCGACCCGTTCCTCACTTCTAGAAGGCCCGAAAACGGCATTCTCAGACTCCTAACCGACTTTCGAATTCAAACGTCTCCTTTATCTTAGCCAAACAAGATAAGATAAGACATTCTCCATCACCTATAAATAGAGGACTCAAAGTCCCTCCAGGTATTCATTCATTCTGCACACTTTCTACCTCTCAGATCCATTCTGACTTGAGCGTTGGAGTGTCTTTGCAGGTACCACCCCCCATCGCCCCAGTCAAGCGATCCGGCATCCGCCTCGACCCGCAGGTCCCCGATCCACCTCTCAACCCGTACCAGAGACATCTTGTACAATTAGTATCCGTAAGATACATGGTTGTCCAAGCTTCCTTGAATGGCTCTCCTTGGAGATGGTTTATTCGTCTGTTTAGATGAACCGGACCAATTGCAATGAGCTGCGGAAAATAATATCTTCTAAATTCTGCTCTCTCAGCCAAGTATTCGGGAGTTCTTCGTATTCTAGAATTTGAAACATTGCTAGCATCTCCCACTAATTTCGCCCTCGTTTCTTCTGCTTTCTGCCATCGCTCTTTTATCCAATCCGGTAAGATATATTCTTCCTCCTCGGACTCCATTTATGCAGGAGAGAAGGAGTGTGAATGATCTATGAATGGTTTCTTTCTACTCATTTTGCTTCCTAAGTCAAGCACCCTCAAAGTCTTTGATTCTTTTCTTTTTTAAAGCATCTCACTTGCTTTCAACCCCTTGTCATCTTCTAACAAATTACTATCTTAATTTTATATTTAATCAACTTGCACCCATCCCATCTTTTAATAATTTTTTCTTCCTTTACCAGCTCACATGATTCTCGGGGTTATTTTTTTAGATACAATCCCACTAAAATATTGAAACAAAACAAAAGAGTAACACTTCATTCATCTATATAAACGAGCAAATAAGCTCAGAAAGAGGAGGCAACACAAGTTATTCTAATCCTCTCATTATTATTTGTCTTAAGCTCTATTCTAACTTGAGCGTCGGAGTGCTCTTTGCAAGTGCTTCCGCCGTGGTGTTTTATTCCGCCGAGGTGTCATCCAGACCGACATATAACTCCTTCACCCGAGTTGAACATCAGCAGAAGGAGTTCTCAAACCTTGGCAGCATACGAATGGAACGCCTTTAATATTGAAAGCTGCAGTGTTTTGCAAAATTATGGGGATTATAGAATTCATAGAGGGCGAATTGTGAGATCAGATTTTTTTTTAATTTATAAAGACAATACACAAACAGCGTATTGTATTATTTTAATATTAATTCTATTACACAGATTGTGTATTGTATTATTCAGTGCAATACGTGTTCTGTGTATTGTTGTATTGTACTTGTACAAAACAGCACCTCAGAACACTGTAAAACTCTATTTTTTATAACATTAACGTAAAATTCTATTCACTCTTAAATATTAAAATAAAAAATCCGATGTTATTATGAAGCTTTAGGGTGGATGGCAAACCATGTCTGGATGAATGTGAGAACAAGGCCAAGTGTGGCAGCCAACAAAGCAATGATGGTCCATGGCGAGCGAAAGAAGGTGTTATAGGCCTCTCCCATCCAAGACAGCATCCTGATCCTGCCTTGTTTGGACTCAAAATGTGAATGGATTTGGTCCCTAATGTGAGCGAACAACAGTGTCTCAGGCACAAGAATACTGTCCATCTTATTGAACAGATCAGCCACTTCTTTGTCACTGGCAAGTTCATTGATAATTATGCCACCCATTCTCAGCTTCTTGACATCCTCCGGCTGGTCAATGAGAGAGCTCATGAAGACTAAAAATGAGCTGATCTCGAAGTTGTTGCAAAAATCAGGACACATCTCATAGGCTACTAGGTTGAAGAATATATGAGCTGTTGAGCCATCTACAATGAGTTCAGGAAGCTGCAGCATCCCATCTTTGAAGCTGGGATACACCGAGTTGTTGTGGGAATTTTTTCTCACACGAATCCCGGCTGCATTGAGTTCCCGGATGGTCCCAATCCTATACTTCCTGAGGTGCAAGGATCTCCTCTTGATCTTCTTGTGGTTGATATCTGTGTAGAATGTGTGCTGGTCTCTCGTTAAGAGGGCTCTACGCAGATAATCTAGAAGATGGACAGGGTCCTCATCATCATCTCCATCCACTGCTACCTTCACCTCTTCATTCTCTCTTTTCTTTCTGGGAAGCTTGGGTGCCGTCTCAACCTGAATACCATGAACTTGAAGGAAGTTGGAGAGGCATTTTTCAAGCCTGGCTTCATCCTGACACAAGAGCCTGAGTGATTGGAAAGGAATTTGGTTGTCCAAGATAAGCAGATCCTGGTGCACCCTCACAAGCTTGTCAATGCTAATCTTCAGCTCTTGCTCTGGATCAACTGAGCTCTCTGATTTTTCCAGCAAGTGAAGTACACAGCATGCCTCCACTATGATATGATCTGCGTATATGGTTGGTGCATCATATAATTTTTGCCACATAGGTTTCAGTAACCATCTTTTCATTCTGTTGTCATCACAGATTTCCCTAAATAAATCTTTAACTTTTAGATTAGTATCCTTAAGATACATTGCTGCCCATGCTTCCTTATACTGCTCTCCTTGTGTTGTTTTTGGATTAAACACACCAAGTGAAAACATCTGTGGCTTGTAATATCTATCAAACTCCGGCTTTTCTGCCATGTACTTTGGAACTCTTTGTATTTTAGGCCTTGAAACTCTGTTACCGGCTCTAGTTAATTGCTTCTCCGATTCTTCTATTCTCTCACACAGATCACTTGCCCACTCGGTAAAGACGGAATCATCTGCCTCCATTGTTGCTACTTGCTCTCTTTGTGCACACCAGAGTAGTCCCAATGGTTTTATGAGAAACCAAAACCATTGTTTAATCTCTGAATTCTATGGTTGACTCTTGTAGGCTAGTAGGGCCACTATTGTTGTTATAAATAATAAATAAATCATAAAAATAAGACTTAGGAATATAATTATCATCTTGTAGTGTCCTTTTCTCTGTCTTAAAGATGTTTTGAAAAAAAAAAAGAAGAAATAAACATGACCTATAGCTCATGAACTTTCAAGAGAGACATGTAGTGTTGTTTTGAACTCTGAAAGAAAAGTATATGCTCTATTTCTGTGAATTTTCATCCCCTTGTAATTTATGAATGCCAATTCTATATGTTTTCACCTTCTTGATTATATGCCTAGTTTAGTTAAATGGTACTAATGTTTGCTCGGTCAACATAAATTCTGGCACAAATAAAAGTATATTCAGATATATTTTGAAATGAGTAAATTTCTATAATAGTCCCTGAAATTCACGGGATTACCCAATTTGGTTTTTGAAGTTCCAATTTTACTATAGTGATCTCTAGATTGAGCTCCGGGTACTATAATGGTCCTTAAACTTATTTCCGGTGATGACTCATCTGTTTCAGTACTGACGTGGCTATCATGTGCCACGCTGTCATCTATCAAATGCAAGCACTGAAAAACCTTTGCATAATATAAGTAGAATCATTCAAGTTCTGTAAAACAAATCCAAATAAAGCGTCAAATCTTTTAGGTAATCAAACAAGTGATTAAGATGCGTCAAAATTTAGAAGAATAAAAACAAATCAAGATAACTAGCAGATAGTTTATCATCCTTAAAATAAGCAAGAGAGTTATATTCCAGCAGACGCATAACAGCATAAGACTCAAATACAAATTATTGTTCACATACTTATGTGAGTGATGGTTTATTCATAATCAAACACACAAAAGTAAAACTTAAAAACTAAAAAAAAAAAAAGAATAATTCAGCCATATGAAAGGAGAGGACGCTGCAGTGGAGTCCTAAGAAAAGAACATGAATCATTCTTTGAGTGTGTCTTTTGGGTTGATTAGAGTTGATTAGAGGAAGAATATATAGTGGACATAAGCTGAGGACATTGGTCCTGACTTTTTAACAAATGACTTTTGTGTTATTGTCTGTAATTGTCATGCCCAAAATGAGCCATGACCCCGACTCAACGATAAATTGAATAAAAAAAATAACAAATATTTGAAATAGAAAATTACAATTTCTAAAATGAATAATTACATATTTTTAATAAAAGATAAAATAAATAAATATGGATGGATTCTGCCTGTGACATATGGAGCATATACATCTAGGAACTCGACAAAAATAGATACTCATTGCAGATCGTGACTCTTGATTAGAAAATCTCACATAGTCAAGTATTTGTTCCTGAAAAATATTTTAAAAAAAAAGGGGTGAGTTTTGCAACTCAGTGACTAGACAATACATCTATAATCCACATGAGACTATATAAACATTATTATCAAAGTAATTTAAATTAGAAAATAGCAGTTGATAATAATAAGTGAATCAATAAGGGAGTTCTCATACAGAAATCAAATCAAAAGTCCACACATGGGCGGCTCCACTTCTATGGGTAGCCCTTTTCTCTTGTGTGTCCTAACAGAATAACAGATCTAACATGTGGCCTACACGTTAAGCTAGCAACACCCCTGCTAGCTGGAGTCTGAGTCAGATGCATCTAAGTTAACGTCATAACCGCCGTTAACTACGGTTTTCTAATACGAGCCTCCCAAACCAATTCAAAACATATAGTTTCAAATACAATGAATCTTCAATCTCTCAAATATATAAGGTATCGAATCAAATCAATCAGATAATATTTTTTTTTATCAGAAATCTTTTCAAATCATACTTTCTCAATCATAAAAACATATTTCATAATTTTAAAGTGAGTGCCAACAAATACTTTAATATTTCAAAAGTATATATTCGAATAAAATCAATATTCTAAATTAATATAAAGCTTTATCAAACACATATATAGTCTCATGTAAATCTCTAAAGTATGAATTTCATAAAAATAATTATTCAGCTATAATAAATCAATTATTCTAATTAAATCAAAGTTCTTCAATAACAGTTTTATAAATATAATTAAAAACTCATAATAGCATAAACCAAAAGATTAACGGTTATAAATGTAAAGCCTACTCACAGCATGGTCCTAACGGACCGAAGAGACCAAACCCAGAGTGTCGAATTCAAGATAAGGAGGATTGAAGTAGAATAAAATGAATGAGCGCAGAATATGGACTGGAGTAGCGACAAAATGGAGCTAGCGATAGTCCCGGAAATCTAAAACAGGAAAAACTAAAATCGAATTAAAACAAGGACAAGACAGATTAAATGGTGGCATAATAGGACATGAAAGCTAGAGCAGAATCAAGGAAAAAGGCTGGACCGGGATAATGACAGGAACAGTTCAGCTCCGGCGGCAACGACGACTTGGTCCAGGTACATCCAAACGGCGACATGAACAACACAGCAGCAGACGTCCCTCCTTGGCGTTTCTTGGCGGCGGCCATAGCAGCAGCAGCAGCGGAGTTCCAACGGCGGCAGAACCTCCCTGCGACCACTTCTCTCTTCACACGCGTTCTGTTTCTCTCCCGGCGACAGATTTGGCGGTGCGAAACGAAGGCACGAACGGCCGCAATGGTGGCTGGGCTTGACGGCAACGACCCTTCCCGTGGCGGCTCTGGGTAGAACGGCGCGTCTTCCCTCTGTTTGCAAACCTCCATGGACGGCAACGATGAAGACCTCGACGGTGACGACGGCGACACGAGACGGTGACGCCTCCTTCTCCTTGCGCGGCTCTCTCTCCCTCGGTTCTGGCCTTCCTCGCGATGACACCACGGCAGCGACGGTGGCAGTGACACCCACCGGCGCCACCTCCCTTCCTTCTTCTTCTCTTCCCTCTCCGGTTCTCCCCCTCTTCTCTTTTCCTTTTCTATTCTTTTGTTCTGCTGTTGGAAGGGGTAAGGGTGGCTAGGGTTTTGGTGAGTGTGTGAGGGAGTGTGCTATGTAAAAGTTAGGGTTAGAATTTTGGTTTGGAAAAAAAAAGAGAAGGGTATTATAGGGATTTTACATTCTAGCCTCCTTAAAAAGAATTTTCGTCCTCGAAGATTGATATAATCTGCAAGACTTTATTTGGTTTTAGCACTTTACCAAACATGAAAAAGAAGTATAAAGAGATCTAAAAGTTATAAGATAGGTTTTTGTTAAAAATATGCGGTTGACATTCACCGACTCACATTTTCTTGACAGCTTTGATGTACATAGCACTCTTCACTTCGTTCGTCAATCTCCTCAAAATACCTTCTTACTTCATTCTTTCCTTGGTTCTGTAGTATATATCTACGGAAGCAACCGGTCTTACGTCATGTCTTAGAATTATATCTTTTCGAACTTCAGCATCAATAAGTTGTGTCCTAATGAATTAACGTATCGTTTGCTATATGGGAATCGCACGTGACACCGAAATAAGCACGGGTTTACTCAAAAGGATTCGAAACCTAGAAAGAGAATAGCAAACATCATAAATGGTGTTCGCACGAACGTGGAAGGATGTTTAAGATTGCAATTAAACAATGATGTACAGAAACAATGAAGTGTCCCAGAAAGAGAATCAATTGAATTTTAACGAAAAAATCTGAATCAAAAAATTTTTGATAGAAACAATAAAAGAAAAGATAGTGCATTAGGTCAAAACAAGTTTAAGTTGGATCAAAGAAGTACAAAGTTCACTAAAAGAAGATAACCAAAGTCAATGGCAGTGTTTTTTTTTTTTTTTTCAAAAAGATTTAAGTGGATGATTAGGGACACGATAAGGCAAGAAAAGAATCAAATCAATAACTTTTTCAAAGAAGATCTGGAACAAGAATTCGAGGAGAATATTAGAAGATATGATGTATTATAGTAAAGAAAGTTCAGATTACATCAAGGAGTTACATAGTTCACGTAAAGGAATGCAACGTCAACACATATGTTGTCGAGAATCTATGGGATAGCCAAAAGCACGACGATAAGATCGAGATATGCATAAGATGTAGGACGTGAAACAAAATAATCAAATTTCCAATTTCAACAAGGATTAAAACAAGGAACTCTTGATATGAAATATAGCGGAGTGAATGATAAATAAAATCACGCGGCACGATTATAGCGCATACTTCAACACAAACCATCCCAAGAAGAACACCTAACGTTCCCAAACTTAACGATTACCATTACTTAAATAAAAGAAACGAAAGAGTTTAGAAGAACTATTTCTCGCAAGTTATAATTTCTAGCTCTCCGTATGCACCATGCTAAACAATCATACCACAAGATGTGACGACGCTAGATAGAATATAGATTTTTTTTTCTTTCAACAAAACTAGAAAGCGAACAAAACAAAACAAAGTCCAGCAGAACAATATCATCATAGCATAAGAGGCTTTAGGGCATAAGTAATTGTTGAAATCACCGAAAAAGTTTCACCATATTCCTTATTCTATAACCATTCCTCATCAACGTCATCATCAAGACTCTAAAAAGGCCAAAAATAATGAAAGTATTGCAAATAATTGAGAGAGTAAATTAGGAAAAGGACATAGATGTTGCATCCAAAATTAGAAGCTAGCATATATAAAAAATGGTATCACTTAAAAATTTCTATTTCTAAACATCAACAACCATAACAAAACGAAATATTCAAACACAATCAATCAAAGCATACAGATAAAGAAAAGATTCAAAACAACCAAATGCAACGTATAATAAAAATCCAAAATAAATGAACCAGTTAAAAAAGGAAACTCATGAAAAGAAAGAAAAAAAATGATAAATTTACATCTTCAAGATCAAATTGTGATCAATCCATACCCATTATTTCCTAGGTTAACAAGCTATGACGGAACAACTCAAGATCAAACCCAAAAACTCAAAAAGAACTCACAGTACAAAAATTTATTCATCAATTTATTTAGAGTATAGACATCCCCAATTTTCATACATTACAAACAAGAAATTTTTCAATCTCCATCGCCCACAATTTCAGTGCAAGGTGTCAAATACAGATGGGCTAGCAATTTAAAATATTTTCGACATAATTCTATAATCATGAAAGAAAACTTATGTAACATATAGAAGTTTATGACTCAATATAGTATTTATTGTACAAGCACATAATTCTCAAGTGAGCATTACCATACTAATCATATGAATTTAAAAGGAAAAATTCTTCCTTGATATCTTAAAAGCAAAATATCTAAAGGAAATAGCATCAACCAATCGAGAGTCATCACTATATCATAAAGCCAATGACATATAAGTTGAGCAATTAGAATTTAGTTCTTTCACTCTTTGTTCATGGAAGAATAATAACAAAAATAACTAAATAAATAATCGCATAAGTATGAAAGTCAAGTTTAAACCATAAACACTTTATGAATAAGATAAGATATGAAAACCTCCTAGCTCACTATTAACTTATTTTAGCAATTTTCAACCAAGATTCATCAAGTTACAACCGCATCAATCACCAATTCAGCAACACTTACATATTATTAAACTACTTTACAGCAGCAACCAATAACCTCATGCATCCCTCAAAAGCAATTAACTCAGATTATTTATTTGTTAATAATCACTAATCAAGCAACATATATCAGCAAAGAACTATCTAAATTAGTAACTAACTCTCACATGCAAGTTACAATTTAACACATATTCAAGATAATCATCATATGCTTTATAATCATTAGAATATAACAAGGAAAAAAAAACTTGTATATAAACTTTGTTCAGCTTTGAGGATTTAGATATCTAGTCTTTTTCGTTGAAAATCAATAAAAATTATTTTTAATATGCAATATCTATAATCCCAATCTTACAAGGCACTACAAATCAAGAAAATTAATCTCTCTAAACTTTTGAGAATAAAAACTAGTTAAGAGCAGGAAAACTCTCAAAAAACTAAGATTGAGAGAATTCTCAAGTTTTATATCTTAGCCAAGAGCAAAATTCATTATTTAATCACCAACAAAAAGCAAGCGTTCATAATCTAGATATCACCTGAACAATCAGAAAAATAGTTCCATAACAGAAAAACCATATTTGACAACATAGTACCATAATAGAACCAAATCAGCAAATTAAAAAAAACTCAACCAAACTTCTAGGTTGAAAAACATTTCAATCCAGCCAATTAATCACCCAAATAATTCACTACACCTAAGTAGAGAAAATCATTAATCTAACAAACAACAATAACACTTCATTCATATGTTTATCGCATAATTCTTCTCCTTGAGCAACTGAATAACAATTTTTTTTTAAAATTATTGATTTGAAAGAAAGGATCACAAGCAACTCAAAATTTAGTCATAACTTCAAAGATTATCAACATAAAAATAAAAATTCAGATATCGCTTATCAAGTCCAAAACAAGGCATCTCGTTTAGTAACTCAATAAATTCATGCAACCCAAAATTTCAAATACAGCTCTATAAAGGAATTAGATAGTAATTCACAGCAAATACCAATCGGATCTTCTAAGTATTTCATGAAATATTGACATTAGGAATCATAGAGAACAACACAAAGACGAAAAAGATTAAAGCATGCATTCACAAAAAGGAAAAAGATTAGAACTAGCTACAAGGCAGGAATCGCGAACCGGAACCGAAACTGAAACTATTGCAAGAACACATTCGAGAAAGCCTAGCAAAGGATAAGGCAAGATTGGGTACAAAAGGACAAGAGTAGTAAAAAGAGGCAGAGGATAGATGATCACAATAATTAGAAGACAACAATGACATAAAGGACAAAGAGGACATTCCTATAGGCCTTTGATAGTGCCACAATTTGTACAAATAGGCGCGCTTCTATTTATACAATTGTAATCCTACCATAGGACACTTGCTCCATATTACACAGATTAAACCTAAGCTCTGATACCACTTTGTCATGGCCCAAAACGAGCCATGACCGGCGCTTAGGAAAATAATCCCTAGCAAGCCTAATCGACTCAACGATAAATTGAATAAAAAAAATAAAAAATATTTGAAATAGAAAATTACAATTTCTAAAATGAATAATTACATATTTTTAATAAAAGATAAAATAAATAAATATGGATGGATTCTGCCTGTGACATATGGAGCATATACATCTAGGAACTCGACAAAAATAGATACTTATTGCAGATCATGACTCTTGATTAGAAAATCTCACATAGTCAAGTATTTGTTCCTAAAAAATATTTTTAAAAAAAAGGGTGAGTTTTGCAACTCAGTGACTAGACAATACATCTATAATCCACATGAGACTATATAAACATTATTATCAAAGCAATTTAAATTAGAAAATAGCAGTTGATAATAATAAGTGAATCAATAAGGGAGTTCTCATACAGAAATCAAATCAAAAGTCCACACATGGGCGGCTCCACCTCTATGGGTAGCCCTTTCCTCTTGTGTGTCCTAACAGAATAACAGATCTAACGTGTGGCCTACACGTTAGGCTAGCAACACCCCTGCTAGCTGGAGTCTGAGTCAGATGCATCTAAGTTAACGTCATAACCGCCGTTAACTACGGTTTTCTAATACGAGCCTCCCAGACCAATTCAAAACATATAGTTTCAAATACAATGAATCTTCAATCTCTCAAATATATAAGGTATCGAATCAAATCAATCAGATAATATTTTTTTTTATCATAAATCTTTTCAAATTATACTTTCTCAATCATAAAAACATATTTCATAATTTTAAAGTGAGTGCCAACAAATACTTTAATATTTCAAAAGTATATATTCGAATAAAATCAATATTCTAAATTCATATAAAGCTTTATCAAACACATATATAGTCTCATGTAAATCTCTAAAGTATGAATTTCATAAAAATAATTATTCAGCTATAATAAATCAATTATTCTAATCAAATCAAAGTTCTTCAATAACAGTTTTATAAATATAATTAAAAACTCATAATAGCATAAACCAAAAGTTTAACGGTTATAAATGTAAAGCTTATAGCATGGTCCTAACGGACCGAAGAGACCAAATCCAGAGTGTCGAATTTAAGATAAGGAGGATTGAAGTAGAATAAAACGAATGAGCGCAGAATTTAGACCGGAGTAGCGACAAAATAGAGTTGGCGATAATCCCGGAAATCTAAAACAGGCAAAACTAAAATTGAATTAAAACAAGAACAAGACAGATTAAATAGTGACATAATAGGATATGAAAGCTAGAGCGGAATCAAAAAAAAGGCTGGACTGGGATAATGACAGAAACAGTTCAGCTCCAGTGGCAACTACGACTTGGTTCAGGTACATCCAAACGGCGGCAGGAACAACGCAGCAGCAGACGTCCCTCCATGGCGTTTCTTGGCGGCAGAGGCGCGGCGGCCATAGCAGCAGCAGCAGCGGAGTTCCAACGGCGGCAGAACGTCCCTGCGACCACTTCTCTCTCCACGCGCGTTCTGTTTCTCTCCCGGCGACAGATCTGGCGGCGCGAAACGGAGGCACGAACGGCCGCGATGGTGGCTGGGCTTGACGGCAACGACCCTTCCCGTGGCGGCTCTGGGTAGAACGGCGCGTCTTCCCTCTGTTTGCAAACCTCCATGGACGGCAACGATGAAGACCTCGACGGCGACGACGGCGACACGAGACGGTGACGCCTCCTTCTCCTTGCGCGGCTCTCTCTCCCTCGGTTCTGGCCTTCCTCGCGATGACACCACGGCGGCGACGGTGGCAGTGACGCCCACCGGCGCCACCTCCCTTCCTTCCTCTTCTCTTCCCTCTCCGGTTCTCCCCCTCTTCTCTTTTCCTTTTCTGTTCTTTTGTTCTGCTGTTGGAAGGGGTAAGGGTGGCTAGGGTTTTGGTGAGTGTGTGAGGGAGTGTGCTATGTCAAAGTTAGGGTTAGAATTTTGGTTTGGAAAAAAAAAAGAGAAGGATATTACAGGGATTTTACAGTAATGTGTATATACCCATCTTAATTCAGTTACTAATGTTTGATCATAGCACTATGGAAGAGGATGAAACTTGCTATGCTTAGACATTTGTTTTATGATTTTCTTTGAATAAACACACATTGCATGCTGGAGATTATGCTTATCAATTAAAAATAACAGTAACTTTTTATATCCTATTTAGGAGGTTTAACCTGTATAATTTATCATTAGCTGTTTCTTTTCAGGAGAATTTGTTGCTAAAGGAGCAAATTCAGGTGCTGATTAAGGAAAGAAATTCTTTCAAAAATGCGTTTAGAATCCAGCATGAGCGTTTTTCTGAATATGATGAAAAGAACCAAGAGTTGCAGCATTTGAAGCAGTTAGTATCTCAATATCAAGAACAGATCAGAACTCTTGGGGTCAGTATCAATTTTATTTCTATTTCACACTAGGCTCACAGTTCTCTATTGGGAAAATATTTTGCAATAATCTCATTATTTGATTTAAATTTCTCCTTGATAACATGCATTTGTATATTCCAATATAACCTTGTCAGTTTTACCATTGTCTTAAATCTCCCATAACTTATTTCATCATTTTAAAATAACTATCTATACTTATAAAGCTACACACATTAGTAGTAAATTGCAGGTCCTTTAATGCGTATTGATGTTGAGTTACATGGTTTTGTTGGCAGGTGAACAACTATGCTTTGGCAATGCATTTAAAGCAAGCTCAACAGAGCAACCCCTTTCCAGGGCATTTCCCTCCTGATGTCTTCTAATTGCACAATGCAAATATTAGGAATATGTCATAATAAAGCTAGCAAAGTAGCTGAATTTTTTGGTTGGGTCTAAGGTTCTGTCATTATTAGTTTCTGAGGGGGAAGGTAGGAATTGCATTCCATATGTTGTTATAATTTGATGTTGTAAGATGTTTTCAGTTAATTCAATTATCGCGGTTTCATTACTCCATTTTGTTGTCTTTTATTTTACGTTTAGTTTTTAATTGTTAGCACTGAGCAAGAAGCATATTTTGCTCTTAGAGCTGCTTTCTCTCTAATATTGTTCATAAATGAAACATGTTTGACTGTTGAGCATTGCACTTATTCGTGCAACGTTTTCACTTTTATTTACTTAAATTCTTAGAGAAAATTTAAACTAAAAATCCCCATCTCGTTATTGTGGGTCAGCTCCTCGTTCAATTTAAATTTTTAAAAATTATCAAAAGAAACTAACCATGGTTATGTGCTCAATTTGTTCTAGATTGTAGCTGCGAATAATTGAGGCATACCATTGCTCTCCTTTATCTCTCTTCCTATGCAAAATTCTCTGAAATTCTGAATCTTATTATCTATCAATGCAAGCACTGAAAAACCTTTGCATAATATTTCACAGGCCAATGGTGATACCACAAAAAAGTTATTCTTTACAAAATACAGAGAATTAAGTGGTATGTAAAGATGCTTCAAGATAGATGTTTGGTTAAATTTAGTTAAAAAGAGTGTTAGGGGATAATAAATTTTGTGATTTGTAGCTATCAATTAGCCATTATTGGTGTTTTTAATAGTGTGAGATTTTATTCAATGGTATGAGATTATTCACTTTTCTTTTGCTAGTTAAGTGTTGGCCAGATTTTAATGAAAGTGCTGTCTACCTAGATTTTCTCTTTAGTTAAAACATTAACTTAGTAGCATTCTTCTTAAAATTGTATCCCTCCAAATTTAAACCCAATCTTTACTCTTTGGGACTCAAATACAGACAACAATAGACAAATCCACATGCTCGAATAATGTTTTATTCATCATCAAGAACATATAGCAAACTAGAAAAAGCAATAGATCGTCCGTAATATTGTGTTGATTCTGTTCTCTAGAATTAATTCTACATTGCACTTGAGACTTCTTCTTGGCTTCTCTGAAATCACTTGGTTAAAACTAGCTCCTTGACGCTAGCAGGAACGAAGCACTGAGATTATGGCTATCTTAGTTTGTTGTTGAAAGAAAGGATAACATATGCAGACACTGTTTTCTAATGCTTTCATACAAGACAATTTCTTATAGTTTTTACAGAATGAATAATTAGTTTGAGGATCTTCAAAATTACTCTTAGCAAGCTTGTCAAGAGAGACATGTAGCATTGTTCTCAACTCTGAAAGAAAAGTATATGCTCTATTCTGTAAATTTTCATTAGGTGAAATATAAGTAACTTGGAATTTCCGATAACTCTTTTTTCTCTCTCTCTTAACAGTGGAACTTTTTAAGTGTGTTTGATTTTGTATTTGCAAATCTGGATTAGTATTAATGTGATTGTAATTATAGGATTGATTTCGATTGAAATTCGTCTAGTAATAACTATAATATTATATGCACATCAAAAATATAAAATAAACTAGCAATCTTTAGATTGTCCATGATAAGCAAATCCTTGTGCAGCCTTAAAAAATTGTCCATGCTAATGTTTAGATTTGGATGCGGAGAAAGTTGTTTGTATTTTAGGCCTGGATGATTGCTTAACTTGTTTGGTTAATTGCTTTTCGGCTTCTTCTAGTCCCTTCAGTTCTTGTTCTAACCAAGAGGGTACCACATACTCTTATAAAAGGAGAAGAAAAGAACATGAATCATTCTTTGAGTGTGTCTTTTGGGTTGATTAGAGTTAATTCTGTTTTCTAGAATTAATTCTTCATTGTCCTTACGCATAGATATCAAACAAGAAATCATGCATATTGTTTTATTCGTTGCACGTGTATAGCTTTTGTAGAATGAATAATTGGTTTGAGGATCTTTAAAATTAGGAAAGGTACAGGTAGACAATGAAAATATTAAATAATGTGAACAATAAATATATCGGATGTTCAATTTACTAGGTGTTCGGATGTTCAATTCACTAGGTATGTGAATGGTTATTCTAATATTAAGATTTAGATGAGTAATTTGGAGTGTATTGTATTTTACTTGAATTGGGCCAATTTTAAGACCCGTTGTTCATGTTGTTAAAAAAAAAAAGTCAATCCTTAAAATTATTCTTACTAAGTTTGTCAAGAGAAACATGCAGTGTTGTTCTCAACTCTTACAATTACAAACGCCAATTCTACGTTTTCTTCTCAATTATTGATGATGGTAGTAATGTTTGCTTGGTGAACATAAATTCTGTCAGTAATAAGAGTACATTGAAATTTTGAAATAATAATTCAACTGAAGCATTTAAGGTTACGTATATATTATTTGGTATCGATGTGATTTTGATCAAAATTGGTTTAGTATCAATATCACCATGATTGATATTAAAAAATAGTATATATATACTAATAGCTTATTAATATTGAATAACATTTATGTCACAAGTAAGCACTGTTAGATGATGATAATCAAAATTAAGTTGGAAAGCTAATTTAAAAAATAAAAACATAATTAATCCTTGATATCTTGGCATATAGATATAATATAAGTGGAATCATTCAAGTTTTATGAAGCTAGCTAATCCAAATAAACAATTGAAATCTTTTTAGATAATCAAACAAATGATTAAGATGGATAACAGGATAATATTCAAATACAAATTATTGTCCACATACTCATCATGCAATGTGAGTGATGGTTTATTCATAATTAAACACACAAAAGTGAAAAAATAAAAAATAAAAGATGTTCCATAACATTGTTTTATTTAGGAAGCTTTAGGGTGCATGGCAAACCATGTCTGGATGAATGTGAGAACAAGGCCAAGTGTGGCGGCCAACAAAGCAATGATGGTCCATGGCGAGCGAAAAAACGTGTTAGAGGCCTCTCCCATCCAAGACAACATTCTGATCCTGCCTCGTTTGGACTCAAAATGTGAATGGATTTGAAGGCTAATGTGAGCGAAGAATAGTGTCTCAGGCACAAGAATGGTGTCCATCTTATTAAACAGGTCGGCGACTTCCTTGTCATTGGCAAGTTCGTTGATAATTATGCCGGCCATTCTCAGCTCCTTGACATCCTCCGGTTGGTCGATGAGAGAGCTCATGAAGACTAAAAATGAGCTGACCTCGAAGTTGTTGCGAAAATCAGGAGACATCTCGAAGGCCACTAGGTTGAAGAATATATAAGGTGTTGAGCCATCCACTATGAGTTTTGGAAGCTGCAGCATCCCATCATTGAAGCTGGGGTATAACGAGTTGTGGGAATCTTTTGTCACACGAATCCCAGCTGCCTTGAGTTCCCGGATGGTACCAATCCTGTACTTCCTGAGGTGCAGGGATCCCCTCTTCATCGGTATCAAATTGATAGCTTCGTAGATTGTGTGTTGGCCTCTCATTAAGAGGGCCTTCCTCAGATAATCAAGAAGATGGACGGGGTCCTCATCATCATCTCCATCCACTGCTACCTTCACTTCTTCATTCTCTCTTTTCTTTCGGGGAAGCTTGGGTGCCGTCTCAACCTTAATACCATGAACTTGGAGGAAGTTGCAGAGGCATTTTTGGAGCCTTTCTTGGTCCTGACACAAGAGCCTGAGTAATTGGAAAGGAACCTGGTTGTTCATGATAAGCAGATCCTGGTGCACCCGTACAAGCTTGTCCATGCTAATCTTTAGCTCTTGCTCTGGATCAACCCACAAGTCTGATTTTTCCAGCAATTCTAGCACACACATCCATCCACTATCAAACTAGATGCGTACAACCCGCGAGGGTTATCGTATAATTTCAACCACATCGGTTTCAGTGACCATGTGTTCTCCTCCCAGAGTTCCCTAAATAAATCTTCAACCTTTAGGTTAGTATCCTTAAGATACATTGCTGCCCATGCTTCTTTATACCGCCATCCTTTCGATTGACGATCGGACGGATGAAATGAAATGATCTGAGGCCAGTAATATCTTTCAAACTCAACCTTTCCACCCATGAACTCTCTTTGTATTTTAGGCCTTGAAACTCTGTTGCCTTCTCCACTTAACTGCTTCTCTGATTCTTCTAATGTCTTAAACAGATTATCCCTTTCTTCTATTTTAAACCTTTCTTGTATTTCAGAATTTGAACGAGTAATAAGCCCTGTATCCGATTCTTCTAACATCGGGGTAAGGGCCGAATGTTCCATTGTTGGTTGAGGTGAGAAAACAAACCAGGTACTTTCTCTCTTTATGCACAGCCCAGGTGACAAATACAAATGATTCTTTATGAGAAGTGAATAGAATCAATTCCAGTCTGTTCTAAACCTTCTACAAGTAAGGAAACAAGTTTATGAAGCCTTTCTATTTTCCTACTCTGTTCTAAACTTCTAACGATCATAGCTGTCATAACCGAACCAGGATCGAACTGGTCAAGTTATTGGCAAAAGATTCGATGGTCTCAGAACGTTTGGTCTCATAACAAAGCATGTTTTTTAAGTTTTTCAATAACTACTAAATAGTCAGCTTCTAATTTTAATTACAAATTAACATCATATATTTTATTTAATCATAAAAACTATTTTTTATTTTATAAATTATTATTTTATCATTCATCTATTATATTTATTAATAATAAAAAACAAAAACAAAAACAATAACGAATTAGATCTTTCATTCATCGTAATAATTTTTTGACAATTCCAATGATCCATTACATCCGTCGAGAATTTTGAAATCGTGTTTCTTAAAAAAAATCAATCCATTGAATTAACAAAACAATCGATTGAATTTCAAGTTTCTCATAATTCAATCAATTTATAAACCATTAATCACGACGCGATTCAAAATTTATAAAAACGATATGAAAATTGAGCGCGGCGCAATTCAAAATTCAATATACATATATATAAGAAAATTAAGAAAATTAAAAATAAGAAAATTATCAATTTACCAAAGATTTCTTATAAATCTTCTGATTATGTCCAAAATAGGCATTTACCGATGGAAATGCAATCCCCAAGAAATCTGAATTCAATATTTTACCTCTTGATCAAGGAGGCCTTCAACATGCAATTATGCAGCCGAGTGAGGTCTGATACAGCTATAAAGATTTCACATTTTTTCCTGATATTGATTTTGTGTCTCGAGTCATATAAGACTCAATTCAATTTTTACGATAGACTGAGTGTACTAATAATACATTGATACAGATTAAGGCTGCAATCGCAGTTATGCGCAATGTTCGAGGTTTACCCCTGCACAAGATTTCAAGAAAAATCGATTATTTTGTGATAAACTGAAGACCAATCCAATCGATTGAGTTATGGGAACTTAAAATTCAATCGATTGTTTTGTTAATCCAATCGATTGATTTTTTAAGAAACATGATAAATTTTTCATCGATTGGGATTGCCAAAAGTTATTACAATCAATGGAAGATCTAATTCGTTATTGTTTTTGTTTTTATCGTTAATAAACATAATAGATAACTGATAAAATAATAATTTATAAAATAAAAAATAATTTTTATAATTAGCTAAAATATATGAAATTAATTTGTAATTAAAATTAGAAAAGGACTATTTAACAGTTATTAAAAAACTTAAACAACATGTTTTGTTGTGGGACCATTTAATGGTCCAAACGTTCTGGGACCATCGAATCCGGTGCCCAAGTTATTGGGTTACTGGGTTATTAGTTCAACCAATGGATCACTGGTTAAATCGGTTAATCCGGTCCTATGTAAATAAAAAATAAAAAATAATAAAAAATTTAAAATACATATTTTTATTAACATTTTAAGAATTTTAAGAATATTCAGTTATTCTAAAATAATATTAAACAGAAATAACAATTATTTTGTTAATTTTACTTTATCATAAATATTTTATTTTGTTTTTATATTAAAATAATAATTATTTTCAAATTTTAATAATTTATTAATAAATTTATATCTATTATACTATTATATACTATAAGTATTTATTAAAAAATAATATTTATAGATATTATATAATTATAAAAAAATAAATAAATTTATAATTATTGTTAAATAAAAATATAATTAATTTAAAAATAAATGAGTTTATAATTAAAATTAAAATAAATTAAATAAAAATAAATTATTTGATAAAAGATATCTATATATATAATAATTTGTAATTATATTAACTAGAATTGTGATAACAATACAGGGGTTTGAAACCCAACCCATCCGATTTTAACAACACTGCTAATGATCCAATATTTTTATTTTTTATTTTTGGTAATTGTTTTTTAAAGTATTTATAACGATATTCTTAAATGCTGATATATGTTTTTTACTTTTTATTATATTTTTTCATTAAATTCGTTTTATATTTCAAATATAATTTCACCAAATAGTTCCATTGTAATTTATGGTTGTAAAAAGCAAAATATTCAATTAACATAAAATTTAGTTGCTAATATAATTCACATATTTTTTAATAAAATATATTCTTTATAGGGGCCAATGGTGTAAAGCTACTTACACAGATATCATACAAGACAATTTCTTGTAGTTTTTTATAGAATGAATAATTGGTTTGAGGATCTTCAAAATTACTCTCAGCAAGCTTGCCAAGAGAGACATGTAGCGTTGTTCCCATCTCTGAAAGAAAAGTATATGCTCTATTCTGTGAATTTTCATTAGGTGAAATATAAGTAACTGGAATTTCCAATAACTCTTTTTTCTCCCCCTCTTAACAGTGGAATTTTTAAAGTGTGTTTAGTTTTGTATTTGCAAATGTGGATTGGTATTAATGTGATTTTATATGCAGCAATCTATTCATCAAGAAAACTAAGTTTATCATCCTAAAATAAGCAGGAAAATTATATTCCAGCAGATGCATAAGTAAGGTTATTTTATTTATTGATATATTTTCCCTTAATAAGTTATGATATGAAGCTTTAGGGTGGAGAGCGAACCACAGTGTCTCAGGCACCATAATCTTGTATTTTAGGCCTTGAAGCATTGCTTGCTTTTTCAGTTATTTGCTTCCACGATTCTTCTAGTTTCTCACATTGTTCCTCTGACCACCTACAGGATGTGCAGGCAGCAGGCACCTTCTCTTGACAATTCACATGAAGTATGCATTTGTTCTTTAAGTTTAATTTTGATGCACTGACACGTGCAATTTGTTTTTTTGGATGACTATTCATGCGGTTAATGTGAAAGATAATTATTTTTACTGATATAGCATTACGTAATTGAATATACGTATAAAGTTTTACACTGACCAGTGCATCAAAATTAAATTATTGTTCTTTTAGTGTTTCTTTTGAAAAAGTATTGGGGTGATTAGACCTGATTTTACTTTCTAGAATTAATTATACATTGCACTTTAGATGACTTCTTGGCTTCTCTTAGCAGGTTCAATCAAGGCGTGTTACGATAAATCTCGAACAAAAGAAAGAAAGAAAGAAAAGTAGTTGTGCTAATGTTATAAGTATGAGCATTGCATAAAATTAGTCATACATTGAAGAAAATAAAAAAGAGTGAGGAGTTTATAAGATGAAAAACTCATTTATTATTTGTTATCTTAAAGTTTTGAATTAGACGTGATGTCTTCTCTTGTGTTAAGAGAGACATGTAGTATTGTTCTGAACTCTGAAAGAAAAGTATAAGCTACGTTTCAGTGAATTTTTATTAGGGGAGATATATGTTAAAAGTGGAAATTTAAATACACAAATCCTTTTTATCTTATAATTACAAATGCCACCTTCTCCGTTTTATTTTATTTTGCCTAGTTTAGTTAGATGGCAATGTCTGCCTGGTGAACATAAATTCTGTCATATTTGGCTTTGATCAAAATTAGTTTAGTATCACCATGATTTATATTTGAAGACTACTAATGGAATAAACATTGTTGAAAATCCTTTTCCTCCACGAACTCCATTGTTGAATGCACAATATAGAGTAGGTAGGTTACTTGGTCTGATTATGCAGGGGAGAAGGAGTGTGAATGATTTGTTTTACTTACCCGTTTTGCTTTCTAATTCAAGCACCCTCAAAGTCTTTGATTATGTGTTTTTAGAGCATGTCACATGTCACATGTTTTAGTGAACTTCTTTTAATACATTATTACATTAACTTTGATTATGTCAACCTCCATGTCTTTGATTAAGTGTTTTTTAACCAATGTCATTGTTTGAGATTACTTGTTTGAATTTTATATTCAATCTTTTGTGCATATCATTTTAAATTTTTGTATAGCATAAAGAACCAGTAATATGACATGAGCACTTAAATTATAATTGAATAGTAATACTATTTTTTTTTTTTCTAAGAACTCATTCATATAGACAGACTTTCTTTGTCAACTACTTCCTTTGTTTAATTTTAACACCATCTTCTATTCTTCATTTCTGTGAATATTATAGCTTTTAACAGCAAGTATGGCAGTTTCAGACAAATAAATCTCTAACTAAATTAAATTACAAGTAAGTCCTTGATCAAAAGCTGAAAGGAGAGAACCAAATTCCAACTACTGCATAACAGTTTATGATTCAAGTACAGATTACACACAGCTGACATACTCATATGAGTAGTGTTTTATTCATCATCAAGCAAAACATCGAAAAATAAAAAAAGATACTAAAGGAGAGAAAGGAACAAGTGATAAGTAAGAAAACAATATAACAGCTTTTTCTTTAAAAATGATGTTATGATTTATGAAGATTTAGGGTGTATAGCAAACCATGTCTGGATGAATGTGAGAACAAGGCCAAGTGTGGCAGCCAACAAAGCAATGATGGTCCATGGCGAGCGAAAAAAGGTGTTGTAGGCCTCTCCCATCCAAGATAGCATTCTGATCCTGCCTCGTTTGGACTCAAAATGTGAATGGATTTGGTCTCTGATGTGAGCGAACAATGGTGTCTCAGGCACAAGAATGCTGTCCATCTTATTAAACAGGTCAGCCACTTCCTTGTCATTGGCAAGTTCGTTGATAATTATGCCAGCTAATCTGAGTTCCTTCACATCCTCCGGCTGATCAATGAGAGAGCTCATGAAGACTAAAAATGAGCTGATGTCGAAGTTGTTGCGAAAATCAGGACACATCTCATAGGCCACTAGGTTGAGGAATATATGAGGTGTTGAGCCATCCACTATGAGTTCTGGAAGCTGCAGCATCCCATCTTTGAAGCTCGGATACATCGAGTTGTTGTGGGAATCTTTTGTCACACGAATCCCAGCTGCCTTGAGTTCCTGGATGGTCCCAATCCTGTACTTCCTGAGGTGCAGGGATCCCCTCTTCATCTTCTTGTGGTTGATAGCTTTGTAAAATGTGTGTTGGTCTCTCATTAAGAGGGCCTTCCGCAGATAATCAAGAAGATGGACGGGGTCCTCCTCATCATCTCCATCCACTGCTACCTTCACTTCTTCATTCTCTCTTTTCTTTCTGGGAAGCTTGGGTGATGTCTCAATACCATGAACTTGGAGGAAGTTGCAGAGGCATTTTTGGAGCCTTTCTTGGTCCTCACAGAAGAACCTGAGGGATTGGAAAGGAATTTGATTGTCCAAGATAAGCAGATCCTGGTGCACCCGTACAAGCTTGTCCATGCTAATCTTGAGCTCTTGCTCTGGATCAACTGACAAGTCTGATTTTTCCAGCAATTCTAGAACACAACATCCATCCACTATCAAAAGTTCTGTGTCTACCATATCGCTATCAAATAAATTCCGCCACATCCGTTTATTCCCCCAGAGTTCCATAAATAAATCTTCAGCCTTTAGGTTAGTATGCCTAATATACATTGCTGCCCATGCTTTCTTATACAGCTCTCCTTGCCTTTTGTTATGAAAACAACCAAGTGAAATGATCTGCGGCCTGTAGTATCTTTGAAACTCAAGCTTTTCAGCCATGTACGCTGGAATTCGTTGTATTTTAGGCCTTGAAACTTTGTTACCTTCTCCAGTTAATTGCTTCTCCGATTCTTCTAATGTCTTACACAGATAATCGCATTCGATTTTCGCCCTTTCCACCATTTTTGAATGCATTTTTGAATGCATACTATCGAGTAGGTGGGTTGAGGTGAGAAAACAAATGACTCTTGAGTGTGTTTGGTTGTTTTACATTCTAGTTAAGTCAAGCTCAAAGTCTTTCATTTTCTGTTTCTTAATTAACCGAAATCATTATGGTGTAAGTTGGGGACCCACACTTTAAAACAAAAGGAAACAAAATAATAAAAAGAATTAGTGGCTTATAGCCATGGGTAATAAAAAGAAGAGAAAAAGATAAATAGGTCATTAATTTTTTGACTTGACTTCTTAATCTTTTCAAAACTTGGATATATTATTTTTTCATGTTCATTTGGATTTATCAGACCTAACAGAAAATGGGACTCATGAAAAAGTTTATAAAATGAAACAAATTAGACTCATTGATAAATATGTCCAAATTTTAAAGAAATCATGAATTTAACTGTATTTTTAAATTTTTAAGAATTTAAACGTCCATATACTAAAAAATCAAAGATCAATTTGTTATTTTCTTCGGGAAAAAAAATGAGAGAAAAAGTGGGGAATCCTTGTTTTAAAAAGAAAAGAAACACGGAACGAGTGAGGGAGAAGATTAAGGGAGGCTTCTTTAAAGGCATGGTGGATTTCATATTCATTCCTCTGAGGATTTAAATATATGTATGTGTCTTTTTCATGTCATTTTTTAAGCTGGCAACTTGCACCTTGTCGGCTGTCGCTAGCACCATAGCAAGTTCAATCCATCCAAGCTTCAATCAAATTTAATATGTTTTCCTCCGAATTCTATGGTTGACTCTTGTAGGTTAGGGGTTAAGGCCACTATTGTTGTTATCAATAATAATTAAAGAAATCATAAACGTTGTTATGGTAAGGATACTCTTTTCCGTGTTATATGTCAGTTCTTGAAGAAATGATCTCGTCTGTTATTTGGAGTATCTGCCTTGAACACGAACTCGAACGCGGTACCTGCAAAAAGGACTTCGACGCCCAAATCAGTTGAAAATATCTCTTTAAAGTTTGCGTATGTAATTAAGTGGTTGTTGTATAGCTTGTTCGTACTTACTCATGTTGGTACCGTTTTTATAGACTTAGGGTTTGGACTGTTCAAAGGTTGATTTGAGCGAATCTCGGCTTCAGCCGAGATTCTTAGGAAGTAACGTTTACATGATAAGCTTTTGTTTGACTGCAAGTTTGAATTTCCCAACTTGACCGAGATATAAGTCGATAAGTTCCGAGTTTATAGGGTATGATACATAGTCCCCAAACTTGACTTGCATATTCGGTTATTTAGCAAGTTGAGCTTTAGACAACTTATATCTCGGTTTTGTTGAACCTAGCAACCCCCAAGCTCAACGATGCATTTAAAAAAAAATGTTTACGTTTAAAGTGTTAATTTGGAAAACATTTATTATTAAAAAAAAGTTTTTCCCTATCTTTGGGGAATGTGCTGTAATTAAATCCCTTAATGACCGGGTTTTAAACCGTTTTTTACTTAGGGCATTTCAACGGTTAATCCTTTTGGTTCTCCCACTTAGTTAGTGGGCTTGTAATAGCGTTTTGAGTACTGCTTGCTTCCTTTGGGAATTGCTCAAAAAAGTTTCTTTTTTTCTCTACTTTTATCTGGTTTTGACGATCAGAATGACTTCCAAAGGTTAGACTTTTCTTACTTTGTCTTCTTCTTCTTCGCTTTTCTGTCATGGTTAGGAAAGGGATAATGGAAAAGAAAAGGAAAAAGAAAAACTGAAAGTGGTTGAGGTTAAGAAGGATGATCTTTATCACTGGGTGCACAAAGATGTTAAGACGCGTTCCTCTTCGTATTCTAGTTTTGAGTCACTACATGAGCTTCTTAGTATGAAGCTGGTTAAGGATTATTCTGGCATTGCTGTTGAAGTGTTGAACTCCTTCCCTGTTCCAGCGAAGAGAGGGTTTGCGAGCATAGAGGAGACTGGGGGTACTTTAATATGTACACCCCCTGTTTTACTGAGTTGCATGTTAAATTTCCTTTTTCACCTTTTGAGTAACTCAACTTAACTGTGCCCCTTCTTAGTTACACCCAAATTCCTGGGAAGTGCTTGATGGATTTTCTTGAGTATCCACCTTCTTTAGGCGTTTTCTTTTCTCTGTTTCAGTCGAAAGGGGTTCGAAAGGGTTTATGGGTGTTTTTAAGCAGTTTTTCTGGTCGTTCCATCTTCTTGCTTTATAAATTATCTTTCAAAAAATTTAAGCCCTTGTTTCTAAAGGTTCGGTCCATAGAGACCGAGTATCCTTTCTATCTTGATGACGAGTTAATAGAGAAATATACATTGTATTGGTGTTTCGAGCCTATGCAAGTACTTGAGGCTTATAGGAGTGAGGAGGAAGATTTGGTTATGGAGTTTTTAATTGAAAACTTTGCTGCTGGCGAGTGCTTGTCGATTCCTGAGATATTGCATTTCGAAAGAGAAAATGATAAAGAAGGATTAAGGACTTATATAGGTAATATAAGTGTGTACCTTTTATTGCTTGTTGTTTTCTAGTTTTTTTATGTTCTTTGTTTTGTTGTTTGTAAAAGCGCGAGTGCCACATCTGAGCTCTTCTAGGCTGCAGACTTTCCTTGACAAGAAAAAGGGAAAAGGTGTTAGTGCTTCTGGTTTACCCAAGATAGGTGAGGGGGATACGGCTTTTTCTACTGCGCAGCCGATCTCCTCGAAAAGGAAGAGGGATGGGTCTGACAATTCCTTAGAAGTGTTGTCTGAAGGAGGTAAGGGTGCTGCTGAAACTTCAAAGTCAGTGTTTGATCGTCAACGTAGGCTTCACGGGTTTATACCTGGGACGAGTTCGTATTCCCTCTGGAGTGAGCAGTTCCCTCTGGCCGAGCTCTCGGACAGGGTCTCTCAATACCCTGGAGACATGCTGCTTATCACCGAGTTGGGGTGGAAGCTTTGGGAAAATATGTTCAGTTTTGTAAGCATTTTGTTTTTTGTCTTTCTTGCTGGTTTTTTCTTCGACTTATTGTATTTACTTTGTTCCCTTAGGTTTTTGCTTCTCGTCTGCTATGTGTTGGTCGGACTACAAAGTTGCTCGGAGCCGAGCAACAAGTCGCTGTTGAGAGGGTTGTTGCTTTAGAGCGCGCGGTAAAGGAGAAAGATGAAATTATCATTGATCTTACTGCGAAGGTGAAGGAGGGAGAGGATGAAATTGCTCGTCTTCAAGATTAGATTCACCTGCTGCAAAGTGAGATTAAAGATAATGACAAGACGAAAGGTGAAATGACTGCTCATATTCATGAGCTCGAGGATGAAGGTATAGAAATGTTAACTTCTGGGTTCGACCGAGCTGTTTCTCGAGTTTCACTGTTTGCACCTGAGTTTGATGTTCGTCAGCTTGACATGACAAAGATTGTGATTGATGGAAAGCTGGTTCAAGATAAGGCGGGCGAGGATCATGATGAAAATGTTCCTCCGCCTGTTTGAATTTTTTATGTTTTATTTGGAAGTAGACAGATTTTGTACTTTTTGAAATGGTAAAGCCGATTTTTGTTCCGGTTGTATTGACTGAGTTTCCGAATTATGGTGTCGGAATTGACTATGACTTGTGAATGTTTTGTTTTTTTGTGATTCCAACTTTGATTTTGTTGGTTCGAAGTATGATTGAGTAGTATAATGTATTTTATTCATATGAAAAAAGTTTCTCATGTTTGAGGTATGTGGGATGGTCGGCCTCATTGAAACCTACCCGAGTAAAACCCTCTTTAGGAATAAAACCTCGTGGTTAGGAAAAAGAGTACCTGGCCATCCTACTATTTACAACATGATTAGCTATAATAGTATTTGAGTGATGAAATGTTCTATGTGTTTGGTAAGGTTGTTCCATCTAATGTTTCTAAACAGTAAGCCCCCTTTCCGATTACTTTAGCGACTCGGAAGGGTCCTTCCCATGTTGTTGCCAACTTCCCATGGCCTGGAGGTTTCCAAACATCTTCGAGTTGTCTGAGCACTAGATCTCCTTCTTTAAGGGTTCTCGGCCGAACTTTCTTGTCGCATTGTCATTTCATAGCCAGTTGCATTGACTTTTGCCTTAGTCATGTGATGTAGTGTCCTTCGTGGATGACGTCGAGCTCGACACGTCTGGTTTGTTCGTTGACATTCTCATCGAAGTGTTCGGTTCTGGTCGAAACTTGGCCGAGCTCCAGGGGGATCATGTATCAGATCCATATACTAGTCAGAAAGGACTTTCCTTTGTTGTAGACTGGGGAGTTGTGTTATAGCTCCACAGTACTTCGGGTATAAATTCTGTCCATTGACCCTTAGCCTCGGTTAGTTTTTTCTTTAGGGCCTGCAAAATTACCTTGTTAGCCGCCTCTGCGAGCCCATTGCTTTGTGGGTGTTCGACAGAGGAAAAATGGTGCTTAACATTTAAATTGGTTAAAAATGAAGTAATTTTCTTATCAGTGAATTGCCTAC
The DNA here is from genome assembly GCF_003086295.3 of Arachis hypogaea. Taxonomy (NCBI): domain Eukaryota; kingdom Viridiplantae; phylum Streptophyta; class Magnoliopsida; order Fabales; family Fabaceae; genus Arachis; species Arachis hypogaea. The sequence continues at coordinate 2,149,329 of NC_092054.1, read as the reverse complement.
CGTTGTCAGAGATAATTTCTCTAGGTAAACCATATCTACAAATAATGAACTTCCAAATAAAGTTTTGTACCTTATCCGAGGTTATCTTCGCCAATGGTTGTGCTTCTATCCATTTTGTAAAGTAATCAATGGCTACCAAAAGGAATTTTACCTGTCCTGGTGATATTGGGAATGGTCCGAGGATATCTATCCCCCATTTGTGGAACGGGCAGCTGACGTCGGACATGTGCAATGTTTCGGCCGGGCTATGTATTAGTGGCAAGCATTTTTGGCATGCATCGCATTTTTGCACCTTTGTTGCACAATCCGATCTTAAAGTTGGTCAATAATAACCTGCCCGCAGTATTTTTGTTGCCAAACTTCTTCCTCCCATATGGTGTCCTCAGATTCCCTCATGGACTTTGTTGACTGCCGCCTTAGCGTCGTCTTCTCCGAGGCATCGGAGTAATGGTCGGGAGAAGGCTCGTCTGTATAAGTCGTTATTGATTAGGGTGTAATTATTTGCTTTACTTTTAAAAGACTTCGGTTCTCCTTCTGGTATCGTTCCTGTCTTCAGATAATGGATTGTGGGAGTTCGCCAATCTCCTTCCTGTGCCATACTTAAAACATAATGCATATCTAGACTAGGTTTCATTAGTGTGAGATGAACTAGATTTTTTGAATGTTGGGCATCTCTATATGTGGCTAGTTTTGACAAGATATCTGCCCTGGAATTTTGTTCTCGGGGTATATGTGTTATTTCAAATGTTTGGAAACTCAGTATCATGATTTTAGCAAGGTTCAAGTATTTTTCTAAGAGAGGATCTTAAGTTTGAAAATTACCGGTTATTTGTTGTACCACGAGTAAGGAATTGCAGTACACTCGCAGCTTTGACACCTCTATTTCCTTTGCTAGTCTTAGTCCTGCTAGTAGTGCTTCATATTCGACTTGGTTATTTGTTGTTTGGAAAAGGAATTTGATTGAATGCTCTGCGTGTACCCCTACGTTGTCTTTTAACAGTATTCCTGCTCCACATTCGTTGTCATTTGATGCTCCATCTACGTACAGCTCCCATGGCTCGGCCTCCTGTACTTCGCAGGTGAATTCGGAAATAAAATCGGCTAGGGCTTGAACTTTGGGAGATCCTCTGGATTGGTAGGTAATGTCAAATTTTGAGAGTTCGATGGACCATTTTGTCAATCTTCCTGCTAGATCAAGTTTTGATAAAACTTGGCGAAGTGGTTGATTGGTCCGAACTATGACTCAGTGTCCTTGAAAGTAATAACGCAGGCGCCGAGCTGTGATTATCAGTCCGAACGCTAGTTTTTCTATCATCGGATACCGTGTTTCGGCATTTTGTAATACTTTACTTACAAAGTATACTGGGTGTTATTCCTTTCCATTGTCTGTTACATGCACGAAACTGACTGTGTTAATTGAAATTGAAAGGAATATGTGTAGTGGCTTACCTTGTTCTGGTTTCTGTAATATGGGTGGTGATCCTAAGATATTTTTGAATTTTGTGAATGCTTCTTCACACTCTTCCGTCCAGATGAATTTATCAGCCTTTTCTTAGGGTATTGAAAAAGTGATAAGACTTGGCTGCCGCTGCTGGCAAGAAGCGGGATAAAGTTGCTAACTGACTTGTGAGATGTTGGACTTCTTTCAGGGTCTGAGGAAATTGCATGTTGATTACTGCTTGACATTTGTCAGGGTTAGCTTCTATTCCCCTATTAGTCAGTAGGAATCCGAGGAATTTTCCTCCCTGTACACCGAAGACGCACTTCTCCGGATTTAACCTCATGTTGTGTTTTCTGAGTCGCTCAAAGATTTCGTTGAGGTCGTGCTTATGTTGTTTTTCCGAGCTTGACTTGACCACCATGTCATCTACATATATTTCAATATTTCTTCCGATCTGTTCTTTAAAGACTTTATCCATCAATCGTTGAAAAGTTGCCCCTGCGTTTTTTAGCCCGAAGGGCATCACTTTGTAACAGAAATTGCCTTGGTCGGTCACGAATGTTGTTTTCTCCTCGTCTTCTGGGTGCATGAGTATTTGATTGTATCCTGAGTAGGCGTCCATGAAGCTGAGTACTGGGAATCCTAAGGTGTCGTCTACCAATCTGTCTATGTTAGGAAGTGGGTAGCAATCTTTGGGGAACGCTTTGTTTAGATCGGTGAAATCCACGCACATGCGCCATTTTCCCGAACTCTTTCATACCATTACTACGTTGGCTAACCATGCGGAAAACTGAAGTTTCCGAATGAATCCTGCCTCTAGAAGCTTTTGCGTTTCTGCCTCTGCTGCTTTTCTTCTTTCTGTCCCCAAGTTTCTTTTCTTTTGACGTATAGGTCGGGCGTTAGGATTGACTGCCAGTTTGTGGCATATGAAGTTCGGGTCAATTCCTGGCATATCTGTTGGTGTCCATGCAAAAAGATCGGTGTTGGCCTTTAATACGTCGATGAGGCCTTGTTTGTCTCCTGCAAGAAAAGCGGATCCGATGTTAGTAAATTGTTCGTCTCGGCCCAATTGTACCTTTTCTAGGTCATCCGTAGGTATAGGACGACTGTTGTCGCTTCGAGGGTCCAATTCGGCCAAGGTTGGGAGGCTTTCGAAATTGTACACCGAATGAATTCGAGGTGTGTTCTCCTTTTTTGTTGCTTTGAGACCTGCGTTGTAGCATTGCCTGGCCTCTTTGTGGTCAGCGTACACCGTCCCCACCATGTTATCCTACAAGGGAAATTTTACACAAAGATGGACCATCGAAACGATGGCCCCAAAGGCGTTTAGTGATGGTCGATCTAGGATAATGTTATAAGGGCTAGGACAATCAACTACTAGAAATTGAATATCTAATGTTTTGGAGTTTGGAGATTCTCCAATTGTCGTTCTTAGCCAAATATATCCTGATACCGATACCTTTTCCCCAGAGAACTCTACCAATTCTCCAGGTGATGGTTGCGGTGCATTGTCACTGAAATGCATCTTTTTGAAGGTTGAGTAGAACAAGACATCGGCGTTACTTCCTGGGTCGAGCAGGACCTTTTTTACTGTCAATTCTCCCATATGGATTGAGATGACGACCGGATCGTCTAAGTTCGGGCAAGGTGATTTGAAGTCGGCCGTACTGAAGTCGATACGGGAAGTTGGGGCCGAGGTTTGTGGTTCTGGACGAGATCCTTCCATCGTCATCATTGTTCGGTAGCTCCTTTTCCTGGCCGAGGTAGTTGCTCCGCCACCTGCGAAGCCACCTGAGATGTAATTTATTATTCCTTTGGATGGGGGTGTTTCCACCTGCTTTTACCAGGGTTCTTTTTCTTTTTCTGCGTCTTTTGTCATCTCCATTTGCTTTCTAAAGGAGATGTACTTGTCTAGAAGGCCTTGCCTTGCCAATCTCTTTAGCAGATCTTTTGCTACTACGCATTCATCTGCCGTATGGCCGAACTTCTGGTGGAAAGCGTAATGTTTGCTTCTGTCCACTTATTTTTTTATCCTGGTACGAGCTTGCTCTGATTGGCGGTTTGATCAACTTGTTGTGTAGGATTTCTTTAATTATGTCTTCTTTTTTGTGTTGAATTTCGTGTATGAGTCGAACTTTGGTGCTAGTTTAAATGATTTCTTGGGATCTTTGTTTATGGATCGGTGAGGCCTTTCTTCTTCTCTTTTAGTCGGCCTTTCGTTCTTCTGAGCTTCTCTGAGTTCTTCAATCTCTATCTGGCCTGTAGCTTTTTCTCGAAATTCCTCCAATGTTTTTGGTTTCGCCACTACTATCGCTTTTTGGAAATTCCCGGGATGAAGTCCGCTTTTGATGGCGTGTAACTGTACCTCTGGATTAAGGTCAGGGATCTGCATGGCTACCTCTGTGAAACGTGTCATGTACTCTTTTAAGCTTTCATGTTGTCCCTGTTTGATTGTGCTGAGATAATCTGAATCTCTTACGTAAATTTTGGAAGCTGCAAAATGGTTAGTAAATAGCTTTGCGAATTCGTCAAAGTTCGAAATGCATCCTTTAGGTAAATTAGAGAACCATAATAACGCGGTACCATCTAGAAAAGTGGGGAAAGACTGACACAAGATGGGATCTGAGTCACTGTAAAGAAACATCATGGACTCGAATTTCGTCACATGAATTTTAGGGTCTCGGATCCCCTTGTACGGTTTCAAGGTTGTTGGGAGAGTAAAATTCTTAGGCATTTCAAAATCTATGATTTCTTTGGAAAAAGGACATTGTCGTCGTCTTTCCCCTTTTGGAGGCGTTTCTCCTGTTTTCGCGTTTGATTCTACTTGGTGGTCTTCATGGGGGTGACTGTTGGCCTTCTTTTTGTCCTTATCCTCTTCACCGCTGTTTTATTTTGACGCCAATAACTCTGCCATACGCTTATTTTCTGCTAATAAGGCGGCATTAGCTGCCAAAAGTTCGGCGTTAGAGGGGTTGTGTTGCGGGGTCACCGAGTGATCTGTCATGGTTCGGCTACGTCCCTGCAAAGAGGAAGGACAAGAAAACAGCACAAGAAAAGTAAATGCTCGTTAGGTTAATGCTTAAAAAGTGAGGCGTTGCCCCACGGTGGGTGTCAAATGTTTTGGCAAGGATACTCTTCTCCGTGCTATACGTCGGTTCTTGAAGAGATGACCTCGTCTGTCACTTGGAGTATCTGCCTTGAACACGAACTCGAGCGTGTGGTACCTACAAAAAGGACTCCGACGTCCAAGTCAGTTGAAAACATCTCTTTAAAGTTCGCGTATGTAATTAAGTGGTTGCTGTATAGCTTGTTCGTACTTACTCATGTTGGTACCGTTTTTATAGACTTAGGGTTTGGACTGTTCAAGGGTTGGTTTGAGCGAATCTCGGCTTCAGCCGAAATTCTTGGGAAGTAACGTTTACATGATAAGCTTTCGTTTGACTGCAAGTTTGATTTTCCCAACGTGACCAAAATATAAGTCGATAAATTCTGAGTTTATAGGGTACGATACAAACGTAATACTTAGAAATATAATTATCTAGTTATGTGCTATGAAGCACGGATTCTCCTATGGTGCCGGCGTATCCGTGTCGGACACGAATCCGACACCGACACTCGACGGATACTTCAAACGAGCGTATCGGTGACGTGTCTTCTTGCGATACAGAATTTTGGTGAAGCTGTCATGAATCCGAACGAGTACGACCCGATTTTGTGGTTTTATGGCCCAATTAACCGATTTTTTTTTTATTTTAAAATATTTTAAAATAAAACAAATCAAAATTTAAATTTAAAAATAAAATAATTAATAGAAGCAGAGTTGATGACAATAGTCCAGATCTGAGTGAGGTTTCATATTTATCTTTAGATGAACCAAACATAGAAGCTGTGGTATTTGCGGATGGACTTGGAGGAGAAGAAATTGATACATTTTCTATTAGCGAGATGGTAAGAGTAGATTAAAATTTTTTATTTTTTTAATAATTGTATAATTTTTAGACTTTTTTATGCAACTATATTTCCTCTTATATTTATAATATGATATTTTATTAATTTAATATATTATTTAAATTTTAATTCACAACGTATCCTAAACGTGTCGTATCCAATATTTTATAAAAAGAACGTGTCGACGTATCCGTGTCGTGTCGTGTCCGTATCGCGTGTCGTATCGGTGCTTCCTAGGTTATGTGTTTTCATCTTGTATTTTCCTTCTGTCTGTCTTAAAGATATTTAAAAAAATGAACAAATCTGACATATAGTATTTGAACTTCCAATATATTAGCAAACCTTACTAAAAGAAAATTCAGTAAAATGTTATCTAATGAAATCAGAATTGTGTTTAACTTGTACTAATGTAAGTCGTGTGCATATCATTTATCATGGTAATATGATATAGTGGAAGCTAATGTTTGCTTGGTGAAGTTTCCGATTTTGCAATGTGCTTCAAGTGAGTACTCATTCCTGTGACAAGATAATTTATGATTTATGGGTTCTGCTTCACTCTATTTCAACTAGATCCTTCTGATTTTTTCATAATAAAAATTGGAAATTATGAATTTCAGCATCATAATAATTAACGGAAGAATAAGATTCCAAAGACTGCATAGCAATTTGGGATTTAAATACACATTACAATTCACATACTCATATGATGACTATATGAGTGCTGTTTTATACATCATTAAGCACACACAGTATTAAAACTTAACAAGCAAAAGATCTGATCTGATGAATAAAGTTACAGAAGTATATAAAGGACAAAATGACAAGCAAGAAGACAATAGTATGAGAGTGATTTTCCTCAAATTGGAGGAGAAGAACAAAAACAAATCAAGGTAACTAGCAGATAATTTATCATCCAGCAGATGCATAACACCATAAGACTCAAATACAAATTATTGTTCACATACTTATGTGAGTGATGGTTTATTCATAATCAAACACACAAAAATAAAACTTTAAAAAAAAGAATGATTCAGCCATATGAAAGGAGAGGACGCTATAGTGGAGTCCTAAGAAAAGAACACTGATGAGTTTGGAAAACTCTAATTTAAATTGATGATGATCAAACATTATTAACATAATTAATTACAAAATTATTAATTAAAATCTTCATAATTACAATTGCTAATTTAATAATTCTGTTTGTGCAGGTTTCTATTGGGCCGAAAAATATTGGCTAGCCCAACTCATATACTCAGCCTTGATATTATATTGTTGAGATCATGATGGCTGAGATTATAGTTATACTTCTTGGGCCGAATAAAAAGAAAAGATCTGAAACCCAGTATGAAATCAAAATTCAGCCTTATGCAAATTAGGATATGAATGTTAGCTTAATTGTTTAGATGGGCCAGATTCTATTAACCTTATTGTTAGCCCAAATTGTTTTGGCTTGCTTGGTCTAAAACCAATTGAGAGAGAAAGCAAATTTTTTTTTTGCTTCATGCTTCCAACGGGTTCCATTTCCATCATGTGGTGGATTTCAAATTTTCTTTGCTTAAGTTAATTACCTTGGAAACATGAAAGAGAAAATGTCAAGTGATTTGATGGCAATTGAGTGTAGCTTACACGCTACTACACAAAGCATGGAGAGTTGCACCTAATTAATTTATCTAACACTCATAGCTTTGCTTTTCTTTCTCTTTCCTCTCTCTCTACTCTTTCTTCTTCTTTCGGTCATATCACAGAAACCATGGAAGCTAAGCCTAACCACCGAAAAGAAGGAGAAGCAAGTAACAAGACCATCACAATAATGGCAAGAAAAAGAAAACAAAAAGTATGCTGTGGCTGAGATTCTCATCACTTATGGTAAGATTTGGTGAAGATATTTCAGCTTCTCCATACCCAAAAATGGATGAAGAAGATTTCGGTCAGTAGAGGAAGATCCTTGGAGGGATGGCTTGTCTCTGTCTTTGCTCAACCACCACAGGAAGTAGCTACAGTGGCTACGTGATGGAAGAGGCAGAAGATTGGAGCAGATGAAGCTATCATCATCATGAAGCATCAAGGGCTAGAAGTCCGTCTTGGAGGGCAAGGTAAGATGGAGGGCTCGGATTGATGAAGATTGGTGACCAAGGAAGGACCAGAGGTAATTGCATGTTGGGTTTTACATTCGGTTTCCTCTCCTCTCTCTCTCTGGCCGAACCGGTTTCCATGAAGAAGAAGAAGATTAGCTTGGTTGGTTTGGTTTCAACCATGGAGGCTTCTCCCTATATATAAGGGTGAACAGCCAGGGCTTGAAGCAAGGAGTGAGAGTGCAAAGCACAGAGTTCTCATAGCTACCTAAGCTAACAGAAGTTCCTCTCCTTCAATGTTTTCTATTTTATAATTTTCTGTTTAATTTTGTCTGTCTTGAGTCTCATGGAAAAAGGCAAACAGTGAGGTTTGTATGAAAAAGCCATAGAGCGGAAAAAGGTAAAGAGTGCAAAATTAAAAGAAAAAGCCATAGATGTCCTTAGAGGTCCTTTGTACATCTGTTTGTGTTTTATGATTCTGTGGGAATCCCCTTGCAAGTTGGGTTAGCACTTAGCAGTTGAAAGCTTGGCAGTGACCAAGTCAAGTTCAGGATTGGAGTTTAGATTCTGTACTTGTCCCGGATAGGAAGGGTAGTTCCTAGGAAGAATTGGTGTTTGTAATCAAGAATGATTATAGTGAAATTCCATCATCTTTGTGATGGAGACTGGATGTAGGCTGCACTGCACTTAACAGCTGAACCAGGATATATCTGGGTGTGATTTTCTCTCTCTTCTACTCTATTTCTGTTTCTGCTGCACAGGAGATAAAACTAAAAAATATCTCGTGTCGGGTCACGAGATAAAAAGAAAAAATCTCGTGGCTAGGGACGAGACAAAAATAAAAAAGTCTCCAGAAGTTGTTTCAAAGACCAGCAAGTGTTATCAAGTGAAAAAGGGGCTAAGATTCAACCCCCCCTTTTCTTATCCACTGAAACCATCAATTGGTATCAGAGCTTGGTCTCAAAGAGATCAAGCTTTGCAGCTTGGAGAAAAGATCCTGATGGCAGAAAACAGTGGCTCAACTCTGGTGTTCTACAATCTGACAGAAGGACAGTCAAGCAACAAACCTCCTCTTTTCAATGGGAAGAACTACACCTATTGGAAGGAGAGAATGAAGATCTTTGTGCAAGCAGTGGATTACCGACTCTGGAAGATTATCTTGGAAGGTCCTCAGTTTCCAACCACTACAAGTGCTGAATGAGTAATCTCACTCAAACCAGAAGTAAGCTGGACCAAAGAAGATAGAAAGAAGGTGGAGCTCAATGCCAAGGCTATCAACTTGCTCAACTGTGCTATTAGCTTTGAGGAGTACCGATGGGTATCACGATGCACAATGGCAAAGAAAATCTGGGACAAACTTCAAATCACTCATGAAGGAACTACCATAGTAAAGAAGACAAGGATAGACATGTTGAACAGGGAATATGAAATATTCTCAATGAAGGAAGGAGAATCAATAGATGAAATGTTTGAAAGATTCAACATTATCATTGTTGGCTTGGATGCTATGGGGATTAAGTATCCTGATTCTGTGCTTGTAAGGAGAGTCCTAAGGTGTCTTACTAAAGAGTGGGAAAAAAAAGCCTTAATCATTTCTAAGAGTAGTGGTTTAGATTCCATGACATATGATAACTTGAGAGGAAATCTACTTGCTTTTGAAAACATTTATTTGAAAAAAGATTCAAAAAAGAAAGGAATTGCTTTTATATCTGTTTCTAACCCCCTGGATGATGAATCCAGTGATAATTTCTCTGAAAATGAATTTGTGTTGTTTGCAAAAAAATTCAGAAAAATGGTGAAGTTTAAGGAGAAAAACAAGGGAAGCAGCTCTAGGAAACAAAGGAAAGATCTCAGCAAGGTGATTTGTTACAACTGTAAAGAAACTGGGCATTTCAAGTCAGATTGCCCTAAGATGAAGAAAGAAGAAAAGCCAAAGAAGGGAAAGAAGAAAGGTCTGATGGCTTCTTGGGAGGACTTGGAAAACAATTCTGAAGATGATGAAGAATCCGAAACTAAGTCTCAACCATGCCTTATTGCAGACCACGTTGAACAGGTAGTCACCTATAACCCTGACACTGAAGCTCTTCATCTTATGATAGACCACCTTTCTAAAAAAATTAGATGCTTCTTGCTGGATAATCAAGAACTTGAACAACAAATCACCATTCTTAAAGCAGAAAATGGTTTTCTTAAAGAAAAACTAAGGGAGGCCGAAACTACTGTTGATCTTGTTGAAGAAAACAAGAAGTTAAAAGCCCAACTTAGGAGCTGTGAAAGTGATCATTCTGTTATTGCATATGTAAACTATTTTAAGGAATTAATGTTAATATATTTTTATGAAATGAAGTTTCTTAATTGAGAAGCAGATGATGCTCCTGAGCCACCATGGGTGGCACACTGGACACGAAAGAGACTGGTCAAGCGGATTGCCTTTGAGGCAAATAATGAAATGATAAATAAAAAAGACTCATTTTCCTTGAATTTTTGGTTCACGTGCTTCTAAATTATTGTGATAACTAAATTCTTTGGCATCATTTTGTTCGGAAATATTCCGTACTTTTCTTGTAATGTAATTTCTCACATCTTTTTTAATAAAATTTAGTTCACGATGACCACTCACTGCTGCTACAAATGACTGATATGTTTTACTCAGTCTGATTTTGGCTTTCTCGTTATTTTCAATGGTACAATGCACAAACATGCTTAGCTGCCTGTGTTGTTTCAGCATCTTTGTTCGATCTGGACAATAAGGATGTGAATGATTCAGAACAACTTTAAAAATGATCCAAAGACCAACGTCCTTCAATATATGTACATAAATCCTGGCTGGACAGTTTATTTCTGCTGAAAGGTTTGTCTTTAGAGTTGGAGATATCTTGAATTTCCATTTTCCCTCTCTACTACATGTAATTAATTGATTGTTAATTTCATCTCCCTTCTGAGTGGTGTTCCTTATTCTCGTAGAAAAACCAGCAAGTTCGGAATAATCTTTGTAGAACTTTTCAACTTCTTCGAGTGTCTTGAAAGTCATCCCAACCTTTGAGACAAATTGTTAGTTCATCGACAACACACCTAGATTGCAGAATAAACCGAAATAGTATCATACATAAGGATATTGTGTAATATCAAATGAACTGAAAAATATGCATTATATAAATTTAGAAAATCCTAAACAACACTGGTTTTAGCAAAGAAGCATGAAATTATTCATTATCACTTTATTCAATTACATTCCATTCCATTCAATTCAAAATTATTGATGAGTGAACCGAAATATTATCATACACAAGACCATTGTATAATAACAAATAAATAAACCGAAATAATGTGATCATAACAAATTATACATTATCACTTTATTCAATTGCATTAGATTCCTTTCAATTCCATTCAATCCAAAATTGTTAAAGAATGAATAATTCAAATCTCGTCCACTTGATTCGATTCGCAAGGATAATCCAAATCGCTCTCATCCAAATTTAAACTTGAATAATTCATTATTTTAATACAGAAGAATAATACATTCGATTTAGATGAATAATACACGGTTTGATTCGTAAATGCATATCTGAAGAAGAAAACAGAGGAGAAGACAACAAAATCGAAAATTTGAAGAGAAAATTTGGTGAAAAAAACGAAATTCTAAAGAGAAAGAGAGAAGAATCAGACGAAAACACAATGAAAACAGAGAAGAAAGCAAATTTTATGTTGAAGATAAATAAAAAAATGAAGGTTCATATTAAAAGTTTGTTATAAGTAAGTGGCGCGCGAGATTAAATTAGATAGATGAACTTGGTTCGGAAAATTATATGGATCCAGAGCATTATTGTTAAAAGTAACATATACATATTAATTAGTAGATAGCCGAATTTTTTAAAATATAAACAATTTTGTTAGCCTTTTTTAATGTTTTTAAATGAATTATTTATCATCTTTAACTTAGGAAAGATCTCCAATGAAAAAAAAACTATAAGAGAATTTCATGGGAACTATTTTAATTTTGTTTATGTTATAATTTAAAAATAATCAATATATGATAAATTAAAATTAATAAAAAAAGTTAACTTGTTTAATCTCATATTCAATCTTGGAACTAACAGGATGCATGTTTCATCATAATAATAATAATAATAATAATAATAATAATAATAATAATAATAATAATGTTACGGCCTGGCCCAAACTATTTGCGGGCCAGCCCAACCCGAGTACCACCTGACCCGAACGGTCAGGAGTGAGGCGCTTAGTCGCCGACCTGGACACGCGTCCCTGAGAGCTGTGCGAAGGAAGCATCGAAGAAGGTGGGCCTGTCCCTGCAGGGCCCACCTCTGACACGGTATATATGGGGAAGGTCCTACCCCTCTCCCAAGGTACGTCACATACCATTCATCCCTTTTTCGCCTGCACACTTTGCTGACTAGAGCGTTGGAGTGTCTTGCAGGTGACACCCCCCTCCTCACACGAAGTGCTCGAGACGTCGTCTACTCCAACCCGGTAACTTACGACCAGGCGAGACCTCCCCTCATCAACCAGGATACTAATTCGATCCGTCCGGTACCCGACCTATCGAACATTGGTGCCGTCTGTGGGGATCGCCTGAATGGACGTTGTACTGGACCCAGGAGGAACAGACCGCGAGACCGAGCGCAGAGGGGAAGCTTCCGTGGCTTTTTCCCGGGAGCGCATGAGGTCCCCTCCAAGACGAACCTCACGATCTCTCGAAATGCGCCCCTTCGGGGAACTGGCGATAACAGTGCCAGAATAATGCAAGAACTACGTCACATGATGCAGGACCTAGAGCGCCGGCTGGTAGACCGGGAACATCGCCAACAAACTCCCGAATCAATCTACTCCCGTCCCCCCCCCCCCCGAGAAGCCGCTCCCGACAAACAGCTAGCCCACGATCTGAGCCCGAGAGTGCCAGGGAGGAAGGACGCGCAAGAAGACGCCGCGACCCCATCATTTACACCAGGCACGAAAGGAGGCGCACCACAGATCGAAACCGCGAGGACACTCGTCGGGAGGACGACGAGGGAAGAACAGTGAGAACACGGGGACCAGTGATAATGGGCACAATCCAATTTCATCGTTCCATCCTCAAGGTCCGGCTGCCAAAGCACTTTGACAAGCCAACGGACATGAGGTACGATGAAACTCAAGACCCACAGGAGCACCTCACGACTTTCGAAGCCAGAATGAACCTGGAGGGAGTGGGAGACGAGGTAAGGTGCCGCACTTTCCCGGTCACCCTAGCAGGACCTGTAATACGGTGGTTTAATAACCTCCCGCAGGGCTCGGTGACCAGGTTTTTGGACATCAACCGCGCCTTCCTAGCCCAATTTACAACCAGAATCGCAAAGGCAAAGCACCCAATCAATTTACTTGGAGTGACTCAGAGGTCCGACGAGCCGACCAGAAAATACCTAGACTGATTCAACGATGAATGCTTGGAGATCGACGGGCTGACGAATTCGGTTGCTAGCTTATGCCTGACGAACGAACTTCTAAACGATGACTTCAGAAAGCACCTCACCATGAAGCCTGTATGGACAATGCAGGAGATCCAGAGTGTATCCAGGGAATACATTAATGATGAGGAAGTAAGTCAGGTCGTTACCGCCAACAAGCGGCAGCCCGCCTACAACCAAACCCAGCAGCACGGCATCGGGGAGAGACAGAAGGAACACGCCAGAGATGGCGGTCCGAGCAAGACGTCCCGAGCGTTTCCTTGTGTCGGGAAATTCACCAATTACACCCCCTAGATCGGTTGAGGCGGGTAAAGACGGTTGCCTAGCTTACTTAGTAAAGGACTCCTTTTGTTTAGCGGTCATAGATCGATTCTAGGTGGTTAACTTTTATACCCATATTCTTTGGAGTTACAGTTGGGTCCCATAAAGGTGTAGTAATAGAATCCCCTAGAAGGAATAAGAATTCAATCCCTTCATCTACGGCTTATGGAGACCTTTAAATAGTCCCTATTATAGAAGTTTACCAACAGATAGCCGAGAAGGGAATTCTGTCGAAACCCCGACCTCTGAAGGACCGGACCGGGGGAAACAAGAGCCTCTATTATGACTATCGCAAAGACCACCCGGTCTGAGGACCTCATAAGCAACCTGGGAAACGTGTTCACCTCCCTCCGACAACACGACATGAGGCTCAACCCACTCAAATGCGCCTTTGCCATGGAAGCAGGGAAGTTCCTAGGGTTCATGATAACCCAAAGGGGGGTCGAGGCCAACCTGGAAAAATGCCAAGCAATACTCCAAATGAAGAGTCCGGGCTGCGTCAAGGATGTTCAGAGGCTATCTGGAAGACTCACCGCTTTATCCCGTTTCCTCGGAGCGTCAGCTGCTAGAGCGCTGCCATTTTTCAACCTTATGAAAAAAGGGATAGTTTTTATTGGACCCCGGCGTGTGAGGAAGCATTCAATCATTTCAAAGAAATCCTAGCAACATCACCCGTGCTCGGGAAGCCAAAAGTCGGAGAACCGCTCTACCTGTACCTGGCCATAACGGAGGAGGCGCTGGCGGCAGTCTTGGTACAGGAAGAAGGGAAGATTCAACAACCAGTTTACTTCGTGAGTAGAGCGCTACAAGGAGCAGAACTAAGATACAGCAAACTAGAGAAGCTGGCTCTAGCACTGCTAACCTCCTCCCGAAGACTACGGCAGTACTTTTAGTGTCACCAAGTGGTCGTAAGAACGGACCAAAGAATCCGCCAAGTTCTCCAAAAACTCGACTAATCGGGAAGAATGATGACTTGGGCCATCGAACTATCTCAATATGATTTGCGATATGAGCCCCGATATGCGATCAAGGCACAAGCAATGGCAGACCTCTTGGTGGAAGTAGCGGGGACCCAACCGAAGAAACGGGCATACGGTGGAGGCTCCACGTGGACAGGGCCTCCAACCAAACGTCCGGGGGTAGTGGGATCATCTTGGAAAGTCCTGCCGGGGTCATATACAAACAATCAATCAAGTTCAAGTTTCCTGTATCAAACAACCAAGCGGAATACGAGGCCCTTCTGGGCGGCTTGATCCTAGCTCGAGAAGTCGGGGCTACAAGGCTGGAAGTATGCAGTGACTCACAGGTCGTTACCTCGCAGGTGAACGGAAGCTACCAAGCCAGGGACTCGCTATTGCAAAAGTACTTGGAAAAGGTCAAAGAGCTGGCAAAACAGTTCGAGGAGGTCGTGGTCCAACACGTTCTGAGGGAAAGGAACACACGGGCAGACCTCCTATCAAAGCTAGCGAGCACAAAACCGGGAGTCGGCAACAGGTCCCTTATTCAAGGAATGATAAAGGAACCGGCAGTCGCCCTCCACCTAACAAAGATAGGCCCCTCCTGGATGGACCCCATCACTGATTTCCTAGAAAACGGCAAACTCCCTGAAGACGAGAAGGAAGCTAAAGCACTGAGAAGGGAGGCGGCCAAATATGCGATCATACAAGGCCAACTGTTCAGAAAGGGACTTAGCCAGCCCTCGCTGAAGTGCCTCCATCCCGACCAGACGGACTACGTACTCAGAGAAGTCCATGAGGGATGCTGCGGTCACCACATCGGAGGCAAAGCCCTAGCAAGAAAGCTCATCCGAGCTGAATATTACTGGCCGTCGATGATGGTCGACTCAAAAGAGTTCGTAATGAAATGTGTCAAGTGCCAAGAGAACGCCAACTTCCACAGAGCGTCGGCAACAGAACTAAGCCTACTGACGTCCTCCCGACCTTTCGCACAATGGGGAGTCGATCTACTAAGACCTTTCCCGGTCGGCCCGGGGCAAGTCAAATACCTCATAGTCGCTATCGACTACTACACCAAATGGATAGAGGCTGAACCACTAGCGAGCATATCCTCAGCCAATTGTCGAAAGTTCATGTGGAGGCAAGTGATAACTCGATTCGGCATCCCAGAAATCGTCATCTCTGACAACGGGACATAGTTCACCGACAAGAAATTCATGGAGTTCCTCGCCGGCCTGGGCATAAAGCAGAAGTTCTCCTCAGTAGAGCATCCCCAGACAAACGGTCAAATTGAGGCTGCAAACAAGGTCGTCTTGCTGGGCCTCAAGAAGCGGCTGGATAACAAAAAAGGGGCATGGGCCAACGAACTCGCCTCGGTTCTTTGGTCCTACCGAACAACCGAGCAATCCTCCACAGGGGAACCCCTTTCCGCCTGACATACGGGGTGGACGCAATGATACCCGTAGGGATCGGCGAGCCAAGCCCACGATTACTCCTAAAGGGAGTAGAAGAAGCGGTGGAAAAAGACCTGGCAGACGAGGCTAGCGAAATAGCCCATTTGTCGGAAATAGCACTAAAGCAAAGAATGGCCCTGCGCTACAACTCCAAAGTGCTCAAGAGGGAATTTGAGCAAAACGACCTTGTCCTACGACGCAATGCCATCGGGCTACCGACCCAAGGAGAAGGTAAACTGGCGGCGAACTGAGAAGGCCCCTACAGAGTCAAAGAAGTGATTGGAAAGGGCGCCTACAAATTGGAGAAGCTCGACGGTAAAGAGGTCCCGAGAACTTGGAATGCAGGTAACGTAAGAAGGTTTTATTCTTAGCTCAAGAACGCTGACCAGGCGGCCTAACGAGCTTAATAATTTACTTTTGCACTTGCTACGATAATAGACTTGTTCAATTACCGGTTAATGTTTACTTGTCAAAATTACCTCTCTATTGATTTTTCCCTACTTATACATCCCACGACAACAAGTTCCATATAATACGTTAAACGGAATCACAATACGGCACCCCGGGACTGATCACCCTGGGAGCCACCTAAATTTAAGCCATAACAAACGGCTACGGCAATACTAAAGGCCACGACCTGGCCCTGCCAAACTACCAAAATGGTAAAGCAAACACGAGCGACAAAGCCAATACCAACCAAGCGGTAGCAAAATGAAACGAAAATAATACTAGATGAACGGATAAAGATGATAACCAAAAGCCGACCAGGCGACCAGTAAAGTATATCAAAAGACTAGTTCAACAAGTTCTACAAGCAAAATACACCAAGTACAAAGAGATCACATTTTGGGCATATCGACAATCTTGCCATCCTTGATTGTTTTAAAGACCCCAATTGCCGACGTATCGAAATCAGGAGCCACGATCTTCACCTGGGCCTTAAGTGCCTCTTGAGTCATGAAGATCGCGCTCTTTCCCTATTTCACGGTCTCCTTATACTTCTTCCTGAGCTCCTCGATCTCAGCTTGGGCAGCCTTGGCCGACGAAACGGCCGCATCACGCTCCTTCTCCAGAGCGACCACCCGACCTTGCGTGGCATTGAGCTGATTTTCCAAAGCCATCTCCCACTCGGTTAAACGAGACATGGTAGCATCGAAGGCCTCCAGCTTCTCCTCAGCAGACGCGACTTTCTCCTCAGCATCCTTAAGCTTTTTCCCCGTCCCGGACAGCTGCTCTTAAAGCATTTCAACTTGAGCTTTGAATTCATTGTTGGCCTTAGTAGCAGCTTCGAGCTTCCGGCGCAGCGACTGCATCCCCGATAACTCGAACTCGGCCTTCTGGACTATTACAGCACCGCGGAGAAGGGTACGATACATCCACCTCGCCTGCCTCGCAAGCTCGGTGCAGAGAAAGTGATTTTCTGTGCCGGCGATTAGTTGGGAGTCAATGAAAGCCCCAGCATCGAAGTTTCTCTCCATCACGGTGAGAACTCCTTCGGGACTAGAAGATGCCCTCTGCCTTTTGGGAGTAGGGATGAGCTTCAAATCATCATCCTCTTGTTGGATGGAGGAAGAATGCCCAATGCCGGCCGTCTCCTCGGGAATAGGGGAAGCATGCGCCCCGGCAGAGTTTTTGTCAGACATCTCGGTGTCACGAGGGGAAGGCACCGCCTGATCCTTCTTTTCCTCAGGAGGGTTCTCCGGCTTACCGTCAACCTTCTCGTCAGCTTTCTCTTCATCACTGTCTGCCAAGAAGGTCTTGTACAAACCCTCAAGCCATGTCACCGAAGCAGACATCTCCACTGCAACAAACAATTAAACAAGTTAGTCGTGAAACCGGCACAACCAAGTGAGGCAATAGCAACGCAAAAAATACAAGGCAAAACAACTCACAAATATAGTTTCTGGCGACCTACCGGTCACCCATCAAAAGGTGGGGGTTCACATGATTCTTCCCAAAAACAGCCAACAGTACATCGGCAACCTTTTTGTCCACGACGGACATCCCCTTATAAGTCACCTTAATAAAAGTGTTAGATCCTGCCCCGAAGCTCCAGTACGTCGGGATGAGGCGTTCCCCTTCTAACGACAGCTAGAAGGGGTGACGACCTCTGACCGGACGCACCTTAAAATACTTGTCTTTAAACCCATGATAAGAGTCCTCGAACAAGCCGAAAATCCTCCGACCCTGGGCAGATCGGAAGGACATGAACCCTTTCCTCGCTTTCCCCTCCTTCGAAGGATTCGTGAGGTTAAAGAAAAAGAGAAAGACGTCAATGGACGCCGACAACTCCAAATATTCACATACCATCTCGAAACAGCGGATAGAAGCCCAACTGTTCGGATGCAGTTGCGACAGTGCCACGGAGATCCGGTTAAGGAGCGCCATTTGAAAAGCAGAAAACGGGATGCGAACCCCCACCTGGGTGAACATGTACTTATAAAACCAGATCCAGTCGGGGACCTGAGGGGAATGGAAGTTAAGCTCATATAGTCGTTCGTTGGGGGCAGGAACAAAGACGTCGTAATTGGCTTCCTCGTCTGTCCCTCCGCACAAGTACTCACCCTGGTGGAACTCCGTCAACTCCTCCTCGCCCATCTGGTTCGGGGAGTCCTTCACGTCGGCAGTCACCCAGGCGTAGGGGTCGTAATTTGCGGCGGAGGGAGAAGCTCGAGAAACGACGCGAGGCATACCTACAGTGGGGTACCACTCGGTTAGTCTATGAGGCCGGGAGTCCGGAAAAAATCCAGAAACTACATTTAAACCTATTCAATAGCTAGGATCAAGCATGGCTAAGGCAAAATTCAAACAAAAGCCTACCCTGAAATGGTAACCCCCTTTACGCACCTACTTGGCACTAAAGGCCATCTACCATACAAAACCAAGCAAACAGCATACATGCAAAAGAACTAATGGAAAAGGCAAAATAAACACGAAGCAGAGAACGAAGAGATGAATGATTACCTGGATTAATTGCGAAGATTCGAAAGAGATGATTGGAGAAGCGAATGCACAAGAATGCAGAAACAACACTCTGGGAAACTCAAAGAAGGGGAAGATGAAGATTATTGGAGTGAAGATATGAGAAGAAAACAAAGAAAAAACTGTTTAAAACTGCCATTCAAGGAGCGCGAAAGGCCTAAGGGCAAAACAGTCTTTGCGCGCGGGGTTTTTAACCCATTATGAGTATTTAATGCTCTGCGCGAGGAACGAGGCGACAAATGATCACCTCAGCAACGAACAGACACGCGCGCAAGAGGCACGTCCCCTCCACGGGCGGCCGACCTGGCGACAACACACGAAAGAAGAGATAACACGCCACCAACAACCCTCACGGTCATTGCTGGCGCGTTGGGGGCACTGTTATGGCCTGGTCCAAACCATTTGCAGGCCAGCCCGACCCGAGCACCACCCGACCCGAACGGTCAAGAGTGAGGCGCTTAGTCGCCGACCCGGACACGCGTCCCTGACAGCTTTGCTACAGCTGTGCGAAGGAATCATCGAAAAAGGTGGGCCTGCCCCTGCAGGGCCCACCTCTGACACGGTATATATGGAGAAGGTCTTACCCCTCCCCCAAGGTACGTCACGTACCATTCATCCCTTTTTCGCCTGCATACTTTGCTGACTAGAGCGTCGGAGTGTCTTTGCAGGTGACACTCCCCTCCTTACACGAAGTGCTCGGGACGTCGTCTACTCCAACCCGGTAACTTACGATCAGGCAAGACCCCCCCCTCATCAACCAAGATACTAATCCGAACCGTCCGGTACTCGATCTACCGAACAAATAATAATAATAATAATAATAATAATAATAATAATAATAATAATAATAATAAATATAGAATTAGCGAATAGTAAATATTGCTCACTTTTATTCTTTATAAGGCTAGCATTTTAATTTAAAGTATAATATAGAATATTTTACATATTTTTGTTAATATATAAATATGAAATTGTTTTTACAGCACATCAAATTTTAAATTTTTTTCCCAATATCAGACTATTAATATTTTTCGGTGTACTTATCTTATACTTGACTTAACATTAATTAATTTTCACTATTCTTACTTAAAATGTTTAGGGTGTTCAAATCTAAATCGATTCAAATTAAATCGTTCATTCAATCTAATTAAATCTGAAAAGGCAAAAATTGATTAAAACCGCACTAATTCGGATTTGATTAGATTCTATTTTTTTACAAACCACTAGATCGAATCAGATCGGATTTTGGATATACTTTTCATAACCGATCCAATTCAATTCAAACTGCACAATATGCTATAATATTATTATTTTATTAGTATATTTACAATTATACTTATAACATGTCCAATTTGTTATATATTTTTTATATTATTTATGTATTATTATTTAATAAATATTTTATGTTCAAAATGTTATTTATTTATTTATTTTAACTAACCTATAATTTTATTTCTATTGTTATGTTATTATTGGCTTTTTAAGATATTGTTGAGACTTGTTATGTCATTGTTGATTATTTAAAATTTGATGTTGAAATTTGTTATATGTATTTAATTTTTTTAATTTACAAAACCGCAAATCCAATCCAATCCAAACCGCTTGAAATTGGATCGGATGAAATCGGATTGGATTTTTTAAAAAGTTTATCTAATCCAAACTGCACCGCAAGTAAAATTAATGTTCGAATTGGATGATTTTTTACTCAAAATCGATCCAAACTGCACCACAAATCCCCTAAAAATGTTGGCTCAAACATTATCTTATATGTATATAAATTGAATTTCTATACACTATTTATACGAACAATTAATTATATATTACTATAATACACTAATAAAAATAACCAATTTTTAAACACTTAAAAAATATTCTAAATACTAATTAAGTAAAACTCTATTTATATATATTGAATAGTAGTTGTTTTTTGAAGAGTGAAGAGTTTTTAGGAATTAGGATTTATTTGGAAGCTTAAACCCTTCATTGTGTTCTCTTCTCTTCAGACTTCAGCCGCATCAAGTATTAATATATTGCCGCTTCTTCTTCCAACCATCAAGACATTATGGTGGCAATTGATAAATAGATTAAGAACAATGTTAGGAACCAAAAGGGTATTAGCAAAAAATTAGTTAAATATTTTTAGGTGAATCCAAAATTTCTACGAATTAATATATATGGATGTTTCTTCTGCTATCAGAATATTTCTTTTTCATACTAAATGGATGTTGTTTTATATATTTTTTTAATTTTTTTGTATTGCAAATGTGAATGTCTCTATTTCTTTAAGAATTTTATATTTTTTTAAATTTTATAGATATTTAATTATTTTTGCTAAAATATAACTGGATATTTTTTTTGTTAATTATTAGGATATTTTTTTTTCATATTAAATGAATATTTTTTTTATATTTCTGTAATTATGTAATTTGTCGTCTCTTTAATCATCAAAACGGCACCTAATATCTCAAAACGCAGAGAGCAACATGGTGATGATGCTGCTACTGTGCCATGTTTCGGTGAACCATTGTCCTTTGATGGAGAATTTAAACCCTCATTCATCACCACCATCTTCTTTTCCCTCAACCCTCTTACATATTCCTTTTTATTTGTATTCCTCACAGTTTTTCTTATTGGCTTTGAATTTGAAGAAGAAGAAAAAGAGGTATCACTCATCACTGGAATTACATACCACAAAACACATGTGCAAAGTATCGCCACCGATCTACCAAACACCGTCACTCACCTTGGAATAAACCTTCTTCCTTCTCTCATCGAGTTCAGCTAGAAGTTCCCAAAACTTGTCTAATCCACGTGTTGAGTATGGATTCTTGTCGATAGTGGCGAATCCGACGAATTAGATGTCGATGATAGAAGAGGAGTGGGTCGCGGTGGAGAGGCGGAGAGAGCCTGACGGTTAAAGAGAGAGGTCTGTGTGTGATTGTTGGAGGTGGGTAGGTTAATGTGAGAGAGAAGAGGAAGTTTTTATAGGTTTTAATTAGGTTTACTTAATCAATTTTAAATTTTTTAAATTTTGAATTTAAAAAATTTAAAATTAATTATTAATATAAATTAATGTGGTTTTGTTTAGTTTTTTGCTGGTAATCTTTTGATTCCATATACTTTTCCATAGATTAATCACTATAGCTTATAAGCTAATAAGATTAGGATAGTTTTTGACACTTATACATGACTACATATTCTCCGAATTCGAAATCTTTAAATTTTGAATTTCACTTTAGAAGGTAAAATGTAATTTTTTATCATTTATTTTATAGATGAGACCAAAAAAAATATTAGAGAGAAATTATTTAAAAATGAAAAATTATACTTTATTCTCTAAAATAAAAATTTAAAATTTAGATGATCCAAAATTATATTCTCTGATTGACCAGCTTCAACACTATATGAGTAAATTTTTATATAAAGAAAAAAAAATCAGCTCAGTGTACAAAGCATCTTTGCATTATCACAGGATTTAAAAAAAAACTGCACCCAAAAAATATAATGTACGCAATCTAATTTGATAATTATATTGGTAGCTGTTTTCACGACTTGAATTCGTGACCTTAATACAAATTAAGAATATATTAGATAATTGGATAATGAATATTCGTGAAATATTTTTTTTTATGTTTTTGTAACGTTTCATGAAATTAGAAACTTAATTGAAAAAATTGTATACTTAAAAGACATAATTAATTTTTTTAACTATAAAAAATATAATTAAAATAAAATTGAATAAAACTATTAAAATGTACAGAAAAATTAATCTTATAAGAATAAACTTGGTTAACTGCTCGAGTTTTATAGTAGTATTTTACTTTGTCTGTTATTTATTCAGACATAGCAATTAGCAAGTGTTACTGTGTTACTATTAACCACGATATGCTTTTTGACTTTTAAGACAGCTCATACTCTTTGTTTTCTTTTTTTAAATTAAGAATCTTAACGACTATTTTACCCTTTCTCTTTTAGTTTCTATGTCAACCTCGAAGTCTTTCATTTTGTGTTTTTTAAACCATTGTTTGAGATTATTTGTGTGAATTTTATATTCAATCTCTTGTGGATCTCGATGACTGGATATCATTTTAATTTTTTGTATAGCATAAAGAACCAGTAATATGACATGAGCACTTAAATTATAATTGAATAGTAATACTATTTTTCTATAAGAACTCATTCGTATAGAAAGACTTTCTTTCTCAACTACTTCACGTGTGTTTGGATTTACGTTGGGCAAATTGAAGTTTGAACAGAAATAATTTTGTAAAATTAATTTTGGGTAAAAGTGAGTTTATACTAACATGATTTATGTTTGTCAATTTTTACTAAAATTGATTTTGATAAAATAAATATTATTTGAATAATATTAGTTAAAATCACTTCTAGATAAATAATTAATTAATTACTAAAAAAATATAATATTAAATTATAATATTATTTTTTTAAATATATTTAATATTTTTTATATAGTATTTTTTTATAGTACTTTATTTTAATATATTATAATTTTTTATTATTATAACAAAAATTAATATTTATTTATTAAATTAAAAATAATATATATTAGTACTCTTTCTAAATATTCTTGATAATTTTATTTTTATTATTATTTTAGGTTCTAATTTTTTATAAGTTATATTTTTATTATTATTTATAATTAACTTTTTATTTAATTTATCATTTCTAATAGAAACAATAATACATATTATAAAAAATTAAAATAGTAAACAGTGCACAAAAATTAGAATAATTGTTTTAATATTTTCAGTATTTATTTAAAAAAAATTATAAAAAAACCAATAATAACTAGCAACAAATTTAAACGTGCCTTGAGTAAACACAAAAGCTATAATTTTTTGCTTCTAGTAAAAAATCTTTTGGGATGCAGAATCACGTTGGCCTTCAGAAAAGAAAAGTTGCCAAACATCAAAGAACGTTCAAATTACTGAAACGCACTTTTATCCTCTCTTACTAAATTTCTGTGAATATTATAGCTTTTAAAAAGTATGGCAGTTTCAGACGAATAAATCTCTAACTAAATTAAATTACAAGTAAGTCCTTGATTAAAAAGGAGAGAACCAGATTCCAATTACTGCATAGTAGTTTATGATTGAAATACAGATTACACACAGCTCACATACTCATATGAGTAGTGTTTTATTCATCATCAAGCAAAACATTGAAAAAAAAAAAAAAGATATTAAAGGAGAGAAATGAACAAGTGATAAGTAAGAAAACAATACAACAGCTTTTTCTTTAAAAGTGATGTTATGATTTATGAAGATTTAGGGTGGATAGCAAACCATGTTTGGATAAATGTAAGAACAAGGCCAAGCACCGCAGCAAGCAAGGCAATGATGGTCCATGGCGAGCGGAAAAAGGTGTTAGAGGCCTCTCCCATCCAAGACAGCATCCTGATCTTACCTCTCTTGGATTTAAAATGTACATGGATTTGGTCTCTGATGTGAGCAAACAATGGTGTCTCAGGCACCAGAATAGTATCCATCTTATTAAACAGATCAGCCACTTCTTTGTCATTGGCTAGTTCATTGATAAGTACACCAGCTAATCTGAGTTCCTTGACATCCTCAGGCTGGTCAATGAGAGAGCTCATGAACACTATAAATGAGCTGATCGCGAAGTTGTTGCGAAAACCAGGCCATATCTCATGGGCTACAAGGTTGAGGAAGATATGAGCTGTTGAACCATCCACAGTTAGCTCAGGAAGGTAGAGTATGCCATGATTGAAGGTGGGGTACAAAGAATTGATGTTGGAATGTCTTCTAACTCGAATCCCGGCTGCTCTGAGTTCTCTTATGGTCCCAATTCTATACTTCCTGAGGTGCCAGGATCTCATCTTGACCCTGATATCCTTATGGATTGTCTCTAGATCTCTCATCAAGAGTGCCCTCCTCAAATAATCTAGAAGATGGAGGGGATCAGATTCATTACCCTCTTCTTCTTGGTTATCTCCTTGGACAATTAGCCTTAACTCTTGTTCTTCTTGATTCTGTCTTCGAAGCTTGGGTGCTGTCTGAATACCATGAACTTGGAGGAAGTTCCCGAGGCATTTTTCGAGCCTTTCTTGATCCTCACACAAGAGCCTGAGGACTTGGAAGGGAATTTGGTTGTCCATGATAAGCAGATCCTGGTGCATCCATAAAAGCTTGTCAATGCTAATTTCTAGCTCTTCTTGTGCCTCAAATGAGTTGTCTGATTTCTCCAACAGGTGAAGTACACAACATCCATCCGAAACCAGCGCCAATGTAGCAAACATTTTTCCATCCGGGGGATGGTCATATGCAGATGCAAGTTTTTCATTCTTTAAAAGGTCGAGGTACATGAACTGCATGGAGATATAAGCATTTTGGCGAGTCATCCTATGTACTTCCTGTATCCGATGGAAATCAGCACCTTGAACATACTTTGCAGCCCACAAATCCTTATATAACTTTCCTTGAAGAAGATCTTCTTTGGGTAGATGAATTGGACCAATTGAGATGATCCGTGGCTCATAATAGTTTCTAAAATCCACCCTTTCAGCCATGTGCTGTGGAATTCTTGGTATATTATTTCTTTCATCTGACTTTCTAATTTTCGATTCCAAATTTTCTTCCGAAATTAGTAGTTTGCTCAGTGCTCCTCTTAACCAAGAGTCGTGTATGTTCTCTATTTTTCCTGGGAAACTTTCAGAAGCAAGCCTTTCGTAGGTACTGAAGACAAACATTCTTGGAAGCAAAGAACATGCACAAGAGAAGACTTGTGAGAAAACAGAGAGGAGGAAGAGATAGTATATGTCAAGGTTTAATAATTTTTTTCTAGCAGCTCCATTCCATCTAAGGTTTAATAAGTTTTTCAAGTTTACCAGCTAACTCCGGGGGTCAACTCACATGTTTTAGTCCACATTTTAATGCATTATTGTTTTTCTTTTAACAGAAATAAAGAAATTTTTAAGGTATTAAACACACACATTTTTCATGCATATTTCTTTCTATATATATATACATATATATTTTAAAATGTGTTTACTATTACAACATTAGAAGCTCCATTATGCATCGTTTGTTAGCAAAAAATCAAAGGATTACCGCCTTTTTTTTTAAAGATCTTACAAAAAAAATATTTAAATATTTTTTATTAAAAAAAAAATCCAAATAAGGCCTTAGTCATATTTATATTTTGTATATTTGATTAGATATTGGACTAGTGAATTTATGTATTTAGTATTTATTTTGGTGCTATTAAATTAATAGAATTTTTTTTAATATATTTAACAAATTTTTAGTAGTAAAAATAAAAATATTAAAAAAAAATTTTTTTGAGAAGTTATAATTTATATTTAAAAAAAAATATTTTTTACATAATAAATAAATAAATAATATTTTTATATTATTATATTCGAATATAATTCATAAATAAAAATTTTTTTATATTAAATATTAAATATTCAATATAAAATTATTTTTATTTTTTAAAAAGATAACTTGACAATTTTTTTTTAAAACTCGTCCAAACAAATCCTTGGTTATATGTATATGTAAAAGGATTTGTATGAATACTTTATATTCCACCACTCTTATACCCTTCCAATGAATCTGATCTTTCCATCATTAAGAAAAAGAAAAACAAAATTAAAAGGAATATTTAATACACACACAGATATATATATATATAATATTTTTTTTATAACTAAAATTAAATTGAGTAATACTAGCAAAATGTACAGAAAAGTTAATCCTATTTAAAAAGTATGGAAAAGCTCTGCATACAAGCCCTAATGGCTTGTATGCCATACAAGTTTATTAAACAATAAGATCAAAATACGTGCTGCTTCAGGTACGTTGATTACACGCGCTATATAACATCGCGCGTATATCTAACTACCAGATTTAAAATATTTCTTTCCCTTTTCGTTTTCGTTATTTTGAGATTTCGTTCTTCTTCTTCTCCCGCGTTTACCCTCCTTCTTCTTCATTGTTCTTTTCTTCTCCTTTTCTCACTAGCATCTTCTTCGTTTAGGTTACCTTTGTCTCTCTCTGCAACTCCATCTTCGTTTTCTATTTTTGATTTGTTGTTTTTCGAAATCAAAGTTTGATCTCGTTTTGAAGATAATGGATCATTCAACCTCAGATTGTCATCTGAATGCAGGCGAAGTGGATTATGAGTCAGAATCTAACGAAGTCCCTGAGATTTGATTTACATAGGATTAGTATGAAATTTCTTTCAGTAATTTGTATAGCATTGTGTAGTTGAAAAATTGCTGAACATTACTGTGAAAGTAACACGTTTACGTGAATCTGTCGATTCAATGTATTAGTTGTGATTAATTACCTGGAATTTGTAGCAGACGCTCGGGTGTAGATCAATTCTTGTTTGGGTGTATTTTAGCTAGAAGTGTGGGTGTATCTACACTTTACTGGTTTTTTGTTATTTTAATTTACTTGTTGTTGTTCAGCTGTATTATAACAGACATGATTAGGTGTGTTTTTAGAACTGTATTATATCTGCATGCTGTGTATTTACAGTTTATGGCTTTAAAAGTCATTCTGTAGTTGAGTTGTTGCGGTTAGGGTGTATCGTATTAGACATGATTTGGTGTATTTGAATCATATCTATGGGTGTATTTACAGTTCTGACACGGTGTATTTTGCAGCCTCTCTCAGTTGTTGATGACGAGCTTGTTCCAAAGGTCGGAATGACCTTTACCACCCTTGAAGATGCTGGAAAATTTTACAGGAACTACGCCAAGGCTGCAGGTTTCTCTACAAGAGTTCGGTGCACAAATAGGAAGGGAAACGAGATTAAGAACCAACTGATTACATGTAGCAGAGAGGGAAAATGGAAATCTAAAATATCTCCGACCGAGAAGACCAATTCGACAGCCGGTCTAAACTGTCCTGCAAGAATTTATATACACACATTGAAGGATGTCGGTGCTTGGATCATTTCAAAGGTTGTGCTGGATCATTCACACCCCTGCTGTCCAAGCAAAGCAGAGATGCTCAAACAGCACAGGGAACTAAGCATGTCCATTCGTCGTACGATAGAGAATAACGAGGAGGCCGGTATCAGACCAAGCAAAACCTACCAATCATTTGTTGCGGCTGCCGGGGGTCACCGCGAGTTAAATTTTATCGAAAAGGACGTGAGGAATTACATTACCAGGGAAGTGCGGAATGTTTCCGAACAAGAAGATGCAAAGAAATTCGGGAAATATTTCTTAAGAATGAAAGAGAAGAATCCGAATTTCTTTTTTGAGCTCCAACTCGAAGATGATCAATCGATTAAGCTGGCTTTTTGGGCCGATGCAAGAAGCAGAGCCGCCTTTGAGTATTTCGGAGACGTCATTTCATTCGACACCACCTACAATACAAACAGGTAACAAACTGTCCCTGTTTATGATGCCAAATTAATTTATTTTTACGAATCCGCAGTAGAGGTGTATATTGGCTGTTTCATTGGGTGTATGCGAAGCATTTGTTAGGGTGTAGCTAATGATTTTGCATTCTGGACCATGGTAATTTGTTTCAGGTATAATTTGGTCTGTGGTTCTTTTGTCGGGGTGAATCACCACGGTCAATCAACACTTCTCGGATGCTCTTTGATGAAGAACGAAGAAATTGAATCATTCAAATGGTTATTTCAAAGCTGGCTTCGTTGCATGGGAGGAAACGCTCCGAAAGGGTTTCTCACCGATCAGTGCGCATCCATGAAAAGGGCTTTAGAGGCCTGTATGCCAACAACAGTTCACCGCTGGTGCATTTGGCACATCATGAAGAAGATTCCAAGCAAATTAAACGGGTACAAGGGACATGCCGATATCAAACAAGAAATGAGCCAAGTTGTTTGGAACTCTCACAGCAAAGACTCATTCGATAGGAATTGGAACGATTTTCTGCTGAATTTTGGTCTTGGGGACAACAAGTGGCTTTCAGGTAATGTCTTTTTAAAATCTGCATCAGAGGTGTAAATTGCATGTTTTTTCGGGTGTATTTATAGACTGTCTTTGGGTGTATTATGCAGATCTGTACGAAGACCGTCACATATGGGTTCCTATCTATCTGGATCACCATTTCTGGGCAGGGATGAGAAGCACACAAAGGAGCGAGAGCATGCATTCATTTTTTAACAAGTATATCACCCGGAACAGCTCGCTTATTCAGTTTGTCAAACAATACGATAATTGCCTCGGAAGCAGGGAGCAAGCAGAGAGAGAATCAGATACTGCAGATTTTCATACGGTCATACCGTGTGCAACGAAATCCTGCATTGAAGCTCAGTTTCAAGATGCGTACACTCACGCAAAGTTTAGGGAAGTCCAAGCGCAATTCAGAGGAAAGGCGAATTGCATCACCAGACTAAAGAATTCCGCTCTAGGCTATTCAGTATACGAAGTCGGAGAACAAGTTTCCAGCTCAATATTCAACAAGTTCGTGGTTACTTACGACTCAGTTGCAGCCGAGGTAAAATGCCATTGCTTATTATTCGAGTCGAGAGGGATACTGTGCCGTCACGCACTAAGCGTGTTAAGCTTCGAACAAGTAAGCCAAGTGTCACCGAGATACATACTGGAACGATGGAGCAAGAAGGTAAAGAGGCGACACACACACATCAAGAGCAGCCACGACGAGCCACTAATGGAGCCAAGAAGCAAGAGGTTCGACCAATTGGTTTTTCGTTCGCAAAATATATGCGAATTTGCTTCCGAATCGGAGGAGCTGACTGCAATTTTGCACCGTGCGTACGATAACGTCATGGCCGAGATGGAAGCATTAAAAGCCAAAAGGAAGGGGACATCTTCTTTATCCCACGAAGACGCCAACTTGGAATCCGTTAACGAGCTTCAAAGCCCGCCAAGGATTCGAACAAGAGGACGTCCAAAAAACAGGCTAGGTTCAAAGCTGGAGAAACAGATCGCAAATGCCACAAAGAAGAAGAAGACGAAAGTTTTAAGCGAGGTAAAAGTAATGTTCTTTAAATTTGTGGCGATTGAGTTTATTTTTCTCGTTAATAGTTTAGGTAATGTGTGTGTGTTATATTTCAGATAAACCTGTTTGATGCTGCATCAGCGGCGCATTCAAATTGCAGCCAATATCAAGGACACGTTATGAGTTATCAGTTCAGGGTACCAGCAGCAGGGGATAACTCGTTGGGTGTATAGTTTTACAGAATATGGGTGTAAAAGCACCGTTATTTTGGGTGTATTTTCGTTAATTCACAATTTAGATATAGACACATATATAGATATATATAAAACAAAAGCTGTAAAAATTCTCAGGTTATGGGTTTATATTTGATTTGATGTTTTTCTTCATATTTTAGTACATGTAATTCATACATTTTGAATACAGCGCAGACAGTTTGGGTGTATATTTTATACAACCTTGGGGTGTATTATTAGACTTGCGTTGGGTGTAGCAGTTTATAATTTGTGTTTATATATGCCTTGATTTTTTCCTTCATATTTTACCACCTGTAATACAGCTTTTGAATACATCACAGACAGTTTACCAGCACAGATAGTTTAACTATGGGAAAAAATATACATGGAATAGAAGTTGTTGATAAATGGCAAATATTTACATCATTTGTTCAATTTACAAACTACCAAGCAGTTGGATTACCCAGTTTCTATATCAGCAGAATTAATCTGACAAAATGGACTTAATAATATAGAGGATGGCTTCGACAGCCTTATAGCACTACTCTCTCTAATTGCCTGATCTCTCTGTGTATTCATCTCACTGAATAGTATCCGGGATGCGTACTCCACTCTATAGTGGTCCACCTCCTCCTACAATAAAAAAGTATATTCTGTTTAAACAGCAATATTAATTCAGTAAAGTAATACAGAGTTATATGGTTTTAAAGACAGTTACCTGTGGCCAATTATCCCATTCATACTTCCCCTTTTTGATGTTTTCCGGCTCAATTATCTCCATCCACTTCATAACGTACACAGCGCAGTCATAGCTGAAAACGAAGAAAATAAATTACAAATCACATTTACAAAAATTTAATGTTCAGACTCACAAATTTATACCTTGTTTTTTGGCCTGATATTTTAACATATGGTGATTTAATTTCCTTCTCCCTCTCCCCTTTCTGAAGAGGTTCCCCGCCGGCATATGTTATCAATCTTGAAAATACGTATCCCTTAAATACGAAAACAAATCAGTAATACACCCGAATGAATGGACAAGATAC
Source organism: Arachis hypogaea (assembly GCF_003086295.3). NCBI lineage: Eukaryota > Viridiplantae > Streptophyta > Magnoliopsida > Fabales > Fabaceae > Arachis > Arachis hypogaea. The sequence goes on along the minus strand of NC_092054.1, from coordinate 2,118,477 downwards.
ATCCAACTGAATGGACAATATACACCCATCACAACTAACGAAATAGACCTATCTATTAAAGTAAAGAAGACAGATGCAACTTACAGTGAATTTATTAATGGCCTTTCTCTCATCGGTGGGAGCTTTTTTGTGTAGCGGGTCAAGTATTTGACATTTCCGCTTTCTTGTATTTATCAGCCATAACCACCAATGCCCGGCGTAGCAGACAGGGGCAAAAATCTGAAGGATTGCCACACATGAACAGTGTGTTATTTTATTTTGCAAATAAGTAAATAAGTGTACTAACAAATTTAGCAAACGAAAACTTACATATGGGTGCGAAGTCAATTTTTTTCTATCTATGAAGGGAATGAAACTCGGGTAGGCTTCCACCCTGAATTCCTTTTCCGTTTTTGGTGATACGAATTCCCCGTTTGGGTGATCCGAAAGTGCCATGCACTGCAAGAATGGGAAACGAGAAATGAAATACTAAACTTACACCCAATCGAACATGACAAATACACCCAAATCAATACAGAAAATACACCCGAAGTTCGTAGAAGTAACACTTACCACAATATCGGGGGGGAGACAGTATATTTGTTCTTGAAATCTCTTTTCATTTTTGTTGTTGAGGATGAGGCAGATGGCAGATACAATCTAGAAATATATGCCGAAATCAATTTTACATTAATAAGCATTGTAATTGACTTTGGTGTAAAAACAGTAATCTTATTCTAATATTACCTGAGATTCTATATCACTTTTTGCCTGGAGGGAAGCAAGGTGCATTCTCATCAAAATGTATTCTCCTTGGCCAATCAGAGTGCACATCTCCTCATACTCGTTAGTATTGCCATCTGCATCTTCCTTCAGTCTCGTCCCCCAGATGTAGCACTTTTGTTTCATATCATACGTAATCTGATATAATCCCCGAGGAGTTTCAAACTTTGCAGAACTTTCTCCCCCAGTCTCCCTCTGAATTTGTGGACTTGTGTTTTTTCCCTTCGTCGCGCTGCTTGCTATTCTTTGGACCAAACTGTCCAATTGTTCTATCAAATTCGCAGCTTCTGGAGATTTTTCCCTTTCTGTCTCCTGCGTTGACGCCCCTCCTGGCTTGAATCAGTCAATCCAAGGCTGAATGATGGCACCCCTGGATCTGTTTTAGGAACATAGGAAGCTGTCCGTGCCATCATCAACAGGGCAGCAGCGTCTTCTGCGTCTGGATGACTGCGTCATCATGTATAAGAATAAGAATAAGAATAAGAATATACAGATGATAAGCAAAGATTGATTTTAGTCTGATGAACTTACACTTTAGTTGGAGCTGGGGGAACCGTGGGTGTGGTCTCTTGAAGTTGTTTGGGGGTTTCAGGAGTGCTGCACAGTTACAAAAAATTAATCACGGCGTAAAAGAAACTAATCAGGAACAATATACACCCAAACTGTTAGCTAATATACACCCAAACTCCAAACAAATATACACTCAATACTATTTCTTACGTTTCTGTAGTCCCTTCAATCTGTAGCATAGGGGTTGGTTCAAAATCTGTCTCAGTGGTTGTTTGGGATGCCGGCACAAAAACCTGAATTGGGACTCTAAACAAGAAGAAAAATGAAAGGTTAACAACGCCTTTGAAAATAATAAGGTTATAAGGTTGAATATTATTGTAAAACTCACATTGCAAGCGCTTCGGACGGTGTCTGTTCCCTCACAACCATCATATTCGAATCAGACGGACTCAACCTAAAATACACCCAAAGAAATTCAAGAAATACACCCGAACAATTCAAAAAGAAGACAGGCTTTGTTTTTTTGAGAACTTACATACTTGCAGTTTTTGCTTTTTTTTCCTGCCTTTTTTTTCTTGAATAAAATAATAAAGGGCTTTTTTTTCTAAAAAAAATATATACAGAATTAGAAGTAGAAGGGTAATAGAAGAACAAAAGTAACGGTTATTTGAAAGAGAAATTACATGCTCTGTGACGGCTGGTTTACACTACTCTGTTCTGTGTTTCCTTGAGAGGAAGGAGCATCAGTTCCCAAGTTCACAGCCGGTATTCTAAGACAGATTTGATCCAAGCAACACAACAAAGTTAATATTCCAACTTATTAGACAACATACACCCAACTTGATCCACTCAATACACCCAAATGGTACCACAAGACACACCCAATTCATGATAACAAGATTTTATTAAATAATAAAGCTTCTTACGTTTCAGACGACACATAGCGACCTTCTGTCGATCGCAGGTCAGGTTGGTTCTCCCTGCGAAACAAGAAACAATTATTAGCATGCAAAATACAACAAAATATGAAATAGACAGCCCATCAAGACATACCCCTCTGCAGCAGATTTATCAACGTTTTGCCCTAGCCATTCATCCAGTTCGTCACTTGATATTTCATATGTCTCACTACATTCATAAAGGAAGATGTTAACAAAAATAATTACGACGATAGCGGTAATATAGCTTACGAGGTACTGTACCCGTCAAAGTATTGGTCTTCTTTAGGAGGTGAATCCTCCACGAGAACTTTTTTCTTTTTTGGTTGTGTTCTGGGTGGAAAAAAAAGAGTACCAATCAGAAATAAAAAATTAATTTTATCACAGAATATTATGCAAAGAAGTGCTTACTTTTTTGGTGTTGTTTTTGTTTTTTTCTTCTCCTTCTCCTTCTCTGCAGGTGATGATTCTTCACTCCTATAAGTTAATAACAGACACTTCAGTTAATACACGAAATCTTTATAATGAAGCCAAAAGAAAGGAGTAATAATTTCAGGACATTACTCATTACTTTGTTCAGATTCAGATTCTGAATCAGAATCTGGCTCCTCTTGCCTCTGCTTTCTTTTTCTGGAGTCCATTCTGGAAGGCAAACAGTGATTATTTAGAACATACTAAAATACACCCAACGTGATCAACAAGATACACCCAACTCGAAAAAGAAATTACACCCAAGTATGGTACTTACTTTTTCCCCTTTTTGATGGGGTGTTTTCTTGCTGAATCCTCCGAGTCTTGTTGAGTCTCAGACTCAGAGGTAGAAGTGTCACTGTCAGTAGCTGTTTCTGTCTCCGAAGACGATGTTGGACTCGCCTTCCTTTTTTTGTTTTTTTGATTTCTTGTTTTTTTTCTTTTTTTTCTTTTTCTTTCATTTTTTCTCTTGCTCTTGTCTCCGCCATCTTCACAATCCCCTGAAACATGAGATATTTTAGCTAGCAGCATTCAGGTAAATAAAATACAAGCAACATATTATGTTTACTTACCAAAATTTCTTCTTTTTCTGCAGTCATTCTTTCCACCAACTTCTCCTTAGTCCAGTTGGCAATCCAAGGCTTTGGTGGTCTTTCAGCCCTCTTCTTGCCTTTGTTTTCAGAAAGATGAAAGTATATTATCATGAGGGCAAAGAGGCATCCATCAATTGCCTTCTTCTTCTTCTCCTGGTAGTTTGTGATGCCTTTGATCAAGAAGGTCAAAACATGCGCCCCCCAGTTTCTCTCCGATATGCCGTCCATCTTAAAAATTGGGGCGAGGTGCACGGGCGATATTTTGTTTATCGTCGTTGGCAAAAGGAACGCCATCTGTATGTAGAGGATGAATATCCTTTTGAACATCAGGCGTTCCTCTTCGCTGCCAACGCCGATTTCCATCATTTCATCGGTAAGACTTTTGAGTGTCTTACCCTGGAATCTTCTATAAATTATTTTGTCATCATCAGAAAGTTGCTTATAAAGTTGCTTATACTCAACTTTCTCAGGAAACGGATTTCCTACAAAAAAGAAAACAACAAAGTATCAAAATCGGTTCAAAAACACCCAAGTATCAACCTTAAATACACCCAAGCATCAACTTAATATACACCTATAATTTTGAGCTAGTTACCTGTTGCATTGATGCCAAGCGCATCACCTATTGTCTTTGGTGTTATTTGGAAAGAACCATATCCTGTCTTCAGTCTGTTCTCCCCAAGTTTGAAGTTGTTTGCCAGTTCCCTTAAGAGTTGGTGATCCACCCTTAGAGGTGGGACGTGCATCAACCCACCAAATCCGAGATCCCTGACAATTGCCTTCTTCTCCTCAGCCATGTTTCTGAACTTATCACTCAAGAGATGTGTGGCACACTTAAGGTCTTTCGTTTGGTTTCTTGCTGCCATTTTGTCTGAAACAAAAAATACACACAAATATACTCCCATTAGTAACAGTAAGATACACCCATATGTAAGAATCAGATACACCCATTGATAACAGTGAGATACACCCATTGAAATTATTCAGATACATTCATATATATCAGTCAGATATCAGTCAAACATGTTTCAATATCAAGCAACATTACAAGGTCTAATAACAGTAAGATACACCCATATGTAAGAATCCGATACACTCATTGTTAACAGGGAGATACACCCATAGATATTATTCAGATAAATCCATATATATCAGTCAGTTATCACTCAAACATGCTTCAATATCAAATTAATTCAGATATCAGTAAGATACACGCATATATGAGTCAGATACACCCATTGATAAGAGTAAGATACACCCATATGTAAGAATCAGATACACCCATTGATAACAGTGAGATAGATATTATTCAGATACATTCATATATATCAGTGAGATATCACTCAAACATGCATCAATATCAAGTCACATTACAAGTTCAAACAGTATACAACCCCCAATCTACGGAATAAAGCCCCAAAAATCAACAATAGTAGCAAGAGAACTTAGAACAAGAATGTAGAACGACGTAGAACTTAGAAGAATGACGTAGAACTTAGAACAGTGTGACAAAGAAGCAAGAATAATAGCACAGTAAACCCTAGAAGAACGACGTAGAAGAAAACTAAAATATACAGTAATCTTGATGAACTTACGTTGAGTGTATTTGCTTCGTTTTCTCTTCAGATTCTTCACGGAGAGTTTGATGTTGTTTTGATGGAGGTTTCGAAGAACGATTTGTATATTTTGAACTTTGATTTTTGCTCGAAAATGGGAGCGTTTCCTTGGTTTCGAAGCGTTTTGAGAAGTGGAAGAAGTGGAGGAAGTGGAAGAGTCTGCCATACGTAACCGTTTGTGTTGAGCGCGTGATTTTGACGCGCCATGTTATGCTTCCTTATGCGCGTGTCTTCGATTTGGGCTGGGCCAACTTGGATGCTTGGATACTTGTATGTGTAGCAGGCCCGTAAAAAGTAACATATACTTATTAATTATTTTGTAGATACCTGAATATTTAAAAATAGAAACAATAAATAATTTTGTTAGCCTTTTCGATGTTTTTATATGAATTATTTATCATCTTTAAATTAGGAAAGATCTCCAACAAAAAGAAAAAACTAGAAGAGGATTTTCATGGAAACTATTTTTGTTTATGTTACAATTTAAAAATAATCAATATATAATAAATATAAATTTAATAAAAAAAGTTAAGTTGTTTAATCTCATATTCAATCTTGGAACTAACACTATGCATGTTTGATAATAATAATAATAATAATAATAAATATAGAATTAGTGAATATTGAATGTTGCTAACATTTATTCTTTATAAGGCTAGCATTTTAATTTTAAGTATAATATAGAATGTTTTACATATTTTTGTTAATATATAAATATGAAATTATTTTACAGCACATCAAATTTTAAATTTTTTTCAATATCAGATTAGTAACATTTTTCTTTATACTTATCTTATATTTGACATAACAATAATTAATAATTTTTAATATTCTTACTAAAATTGTCGGTTCAAACATTATCTTATTTGTATATAAATTTAATTTCTATACACTCTTTATACGAATAATTAATTATATATTACTATAATTCACTAATAAAAATAACCAATTTTTAAACACTTAAAAAACTAATCTAAACACTAATTAAATAAAACTCTATATATATTGAATAGTAGTTTTTGAAGGGTGAAGAGTTTTTAGGATTTATTTGGAAGCTTAAACCCTTGATTTTGTGTTCTCTTCTCTTCTCTTCTCTTCTCTTCAGCCGCACCAAGTATTAATATATTGCCGCTTCTTCTTCCAACCATCAAAATCTTCGTCGCCAATCCAAGTCGGTTCCGTAAGTAGGGTTCCTCTTCTCTCTCTCTCTCTGTATCTATATATATGCGCATGAATATACAAGAAGACGAAAAATTACTAACTTTTTTTGCGTCATATTTGGTTACATCAGGAATCGCTTTCTCTCTCTTCCGCCGCCACGCTGGCACGTTCTCCTACCATTCTCACTCCCGCAAGTACGAGGTTTATCAGTCTATGTATGTGTTAGTAGTCATAAACTCCTTCATTCATGTATTTAGTTATTTTAATTGTTGTTGTTTTGCTCGTTTAAGGTTTTTGTTTGTTGTGTTTTGCTCTCTTATCAAACCAAAAACCCTACTTGTGATTGTTTATTGTGATTGTTATGTGTGTATGTGTATGTATGCATCATGCGTAATCAACTGGCTTGTTGTTTTTGCTCTGGTTCTGATTATCATTGTTGTGCCAAACTATAGTGCGAGCCACATTAAGAATTATGGTTTTGATTTCACACGCGATAGGATGCTACACCATTGTCTAATTCATGTTATTCAGCAAAAGTTTATAGATGTAGCCAGTGATTTTAATTTGTTTTCAATTGTAAAATTATAATGTAATTAACTTGGTTGGTTTTTATTTTATCTATCTAGGGTTAGAACTTGGGGAGATGAGCCTTAGTAATTAGTATAATGGTAAGGGATTGTGGGATTCAAATTCGAGAATCAATCCCACCTCTTTTGGAAGTAATATGCATACATCTTTTCCTGCAAATCCCACCCGATGGGATTCTCGTGCACTATGCCACCCCACTCTTTCGTAGGGTTAAAAGTATTGTGTTTGAAAAGCCTACCCTGCTTGAATTTGTATTCGAATAACAGAAAAAAGAACATATAAAAGGATATAGAGGGACTGAGCATGAGAATCCTTTTTTTAGCCTTTATATAGGGTATCCTTCTTGGACAGTTTTAGTGGATTTTTCTTGCAGCTGAAGTTCTATGGCTTTTAAACTTTTATTCCATGTATTAAGTTCAATTTTTTTTTAATCTATGCATTGTATTAAATTATATATTGAATATGCTTCATGATTCATTTTGCTAATATATGCATTCACCCCCCATATTGATGACCCTCTATTGTTTCGTTAATTATGTCCTCTAGGATTACACCTGCATTCATGGCGATTGATGCTGGCATTGCTGTAACTAATAACAAAGAGAAACCTGATTTAGGAGAACATCCGAATCTACCTAAGAGAAAGAAGTCTATTGTGTGGGAATATTTCACTGTTGAAACTGTTGGAGCTGGATGTACCAGGGCATATTGCAAACAGTGCAACAAATCCTTTTCTTATATAAATGATTCAAAACTAGCCGGCACAAGTCATCTGAAAAGGCACATTACTTTAGGAATTTGTCAAGTTATTCGGCAGAAAAATCAACAAGGAGAAACTCAAGATACTCCCAATCCACCCAAGAAACGTCCAAGAGCAACACCTGGATATGCTGGTAATGGTGTCTCATTTGATCAGAGCCGGAGCAACCATGATATTGCTAAAATGATAATTTTACATGATTATCCACTTCATATTGTGGAGCAGCAGGGTTTCATTGATCTTGTGCGGATTCTTCAACCCCAGTTCAATCCGATCCGATCTGATTCTGTCGAAGAGGATTGTGTTGCTTTATATGTAAGAGAGAAGCAAAATCTTTTGAATCTTATCAATGGTATTCCCGGACTGGTTAACCTGACATTGGACTTATGGACTTCAAACGAGGCAATGGGCTATGTTTTTGTCCGTGGACACTTCATTGATGGCAATTGGAACTTACATCATCCTGTTCTAAATGTCATTAAGGTACCATTTCCTCTTTCCGATGGTTCCTTAAGCCACACTATATTAACATGTCTATCTGACTGGAATTTAGAGGGACGACTCCTTACCCTTGCACTTGATAAATCCTTCTCCAGTGAGACTTTGATGGGAAATCTGAAAGGCTTTCTTTCTTCCAAGAACCCAGTGATCCTCAATGATCAGTTCTTAAACCAGAATTGTTATGCCCGTGTTCTTAGTCACCTTGCACTGGACGCATTACAGGCAATGAAGGAAACTGTTGACAAGGTCCGTCAAAGTGTGAAGTATGTAAAGTCTTCAGAATCTCACCTAGAAAAGTTTATTGAACTGAAACAACAACTACAAGTCCCAAGTAAAGTGGACCTTGTACTTGATGACACAAGTAGATGGGATTCAACATACCATATGCTTCTTGCTGCCTGTGAATTAATGGAAGTCTTTGCTTGCTTCGATACAGCTGATCCTGATTACAGAATGACCCTTACGATGGATGAATGGAAGCAGGTTGAAAAACTCTGCAAATATTTGAAATGTTTTCATGATGCAGCGAACATTTTGACTTTGCAACCATACCCGACCGCAAACTTATTTTTCCCTGAAGTGTCAAAACTTCAGGTGGAGTTGACTTATGCGGCATTTAGCGATGATCCCTTCCTTAGTGGTCTGATTAAGCCTTTGTATGAGAAGTTTGATCGGTATTGGAGAGAAAGCTGCCCCATCTTGGCAATGGCCATTGCCCTCGATCCAAGGCATAAAATGAAACTTGTGGAGTTCACCTTTTCTAAGATACTTGGTGAGAATGCAGAGCCATGGATAAGAACAGTTGATGATGCCCTTCGTGAAATGTTCATAGAATATAACATCCAAATGCTTCCGTTTGAAACAATCAATGGGGATGATGAAGGGGATGAGATCATGATAAAGACAGAGCTGTGCCCAGAAGGTTCTCTTGATGATTCTATCTATCTTGATGACTATGAATTTTATATATCCGATTTTGTCGGTAACCAGCAATTCAAGTCAGAATTGGATGAGTATCTAGAAGAACCTCTACTATCCAGTCATCAAGAATTTGATATTTTGTGTTGGTGGAGGCTGAATGGATACAGGTATCCAACCTTGTCAAGAATTGCATCCGATCTTTTGTCTATGCCAACGTCTACAGTGTCTCGGGATTCTGTTTTTGACACAGAAATTAGGAAAATGGATAGTTACAGGAGTTCATTAAGCCCTAGGACTATTGAGGCTCTTATTTGTGCCAAGGATTGGTTACAGAATAAAATCTTACCAACAGATGATTCAAAAGCATTTGTGAAAATGGAATTTTAGGTATAGGTTCTTTTGTAGGACATAGGATTCTCGAGTAATTTTGAGGTATACTGAAGTATTGAAACAAGGTTGAAGTAAACTAATTTGTGTGATTAGTTTTCAGGATTTTTCTTTTGAACTTTTTAGTAACATGTTTATAGTATAAGATTGATTCTATATAAACTTTCAAATTTAGCCAAAATAACCCTTTTTGTAAGTGGAAGAAGAAAAATATTAAGTAATTGTGTTCAATACTCATACTCGAGTTTTAGTGAAAAGCAATTTTATTCTTTTTATTGGGTTTGGCTCATAATTCTCGGTTTATTGATTGTTACTTGCAGTAAAAGAAAATACGTGTTTCGTTTCGGTTGATGATTTTATTATGATATGTTTCGGTTGATGATTTTATTATGATATATAGAAATAGTGAGAGATTATATTTTATCTAATAATTAAAAAAAAAACTTGAGAAGATTTACGCTTCTTTTAAGTTTGAGATTCCAATTTATAAATGCATTCTTAATGGTTTTGATTAAAGATTGGTTGTTTAATATTGTCTAATGACTAATGGTAAAAAGTAAAAACAACCTTTTTCTTTCTCGGAAAAAAAAAATCTTAAGACATAATGATGCTTCAACTTGCTAATGCAAATATTAATTTATAGTTGTGAGGGATATACCAAGTTAAGCTACTAAGTCAAACAAAAACAAAAAAGTAGTACAACACGTGTTGAAATTACTATTTAATCAAGAGTTACAAAATTCTTCATTTTCCTTTACAAATTAAAAATTAATAAATAATAATCACAATATTTCTTTAGAATAATTTATATTAAAAGAATTGAATGTTATTATTTCCCCTTGCTTTTCAATTTTCATATCTTATTAAAAGAGCACCAACGTACATAAAAAGAGAATGTGTTATACAATATACATCATTTAACTTCTCATAATATTTCATTGAAATAAAAAATAACTGTTCAATATTTTAAATTGAATAATAAATCAAATTTATACAATAAACTAACATATTTGCAATAATTTCACTCAAAATAATAATAACAAATAAATAATTCCTTCCTGAGTTATTATTTTGTATTTATTTGTAATTAGAATTAGTTATCTGATAAAAATATAATATTATACATTATCATATAAATATAATATCAAAGGTCTAACCAACCTTAAACCTCGTACTCTGTCTTTTATTATCAAAAGCCTTATTCTATTATTGCATTACCATATGTGACATTGTGACAAAGGATTTTCCCTTGAAAACTGCTATTTAAAGTGTTATTGGAACTTAGTGAGTAAAGTACCCAAAGCTTCAATCTTTCACAAATATTAGAACCTTTAAAGTTAGATATAGTTTTAGTAATTTAGAACGCTTTGTGAAATTCTGACATTGATCTTACAGTTAGTTATTGTTCCATTTTTCACAGTAACATAACATTTACAGTTAAGTTAGTTATATCCATGCTTTGTTTGTCAACTTCACTGTCTTGTTCACATGCAAGTTTCACACTTTCACTTTCCTTGCTCATCAAGAGATTGGTTTCTAAGTCTTCTGATATTGCTTTTAAGTGTTCTGCACATTTTGATTCCAAATGTTTTGGAGAATATGCAATATCTTTGCTTGAAAGGTGCAATTCCATGGAACAGTTAAAGCAAATTCATTCACAAACAATCAAAATGGGTCTAACTTCAGACCCTTTAGTTCAAAACAAAGTTATAGTCTTCTGTTGTACCAAGGATTGTGGAGATGTGAAATATGCTCATAAGGTGTTTGATACAATTCCAAAACCAAGTGGGTTCATTTGGAACACCATGATGAAGGGCTATTCTAGGATCAACTGTCCTGAAATTGGAGTTTCTATGTATATAGCAATGATCACCAATGATACCAAGCCCGATCATTACACGCTTCCGTTCTTGTTGAAGGGATTCAACAGCAATGTGGCTTTGCGGTATGGGAAAATCTTGTTTAACAATGCAGTGAAACATGGATTTGATTCTAACGTGTTTGTTCAAAAGGCTTTCATTCATGTGTTTTCCTTGTGTGGCATGGTTGATATGGCTCGGAAGGTCTTTGATATGGGTGAATCATGGGAAGTAGTTACCTGGAATGTAATGATATCCGGGTATAACAGAGTTAAGGCGTTTCAGAAATCAAAGAAGCTTTTTTCTGAGATGGAGAAGAAAGGAGTATCACCCAATTCAGTTACTATAGTTTTGATGCTTTCAGTATGCTCTAAATTGAAGGATTTACTTGGGGGAAAGCACATATATAAGTATGTCGAAAAGGGTATTGTTGAACCTAATCTGATATTGGAAAATGCCTTAATTGATATGTTTGCAGTCTGTGGAGAAATGGGTGCTGCACAAAGTGTTTTCGACAAAATGAAGAGTAGAGATGTAATTTCTTGGACTTCCATCGTCTCAGGGTTCGCCAATTCTGGCGAAATTAATTTAGCTAGGAAGTATTTTGATCAAATGCCTGAAAGAGATTATGTTTCCTGGACTGCCATGATTGATGGATACCTTAGACTTAATCATTTCAGGGAGGCTCTGGTGCTTTTCCGTGAGATGCAAATGTCAAATGTAAAACCTGATGAATTCACCATGGTCAGCATCCTATCGGCTTGCGCAAATCTGGGAGCACTCGAACTAGGGGAGTGGGTGAAGACTTACATTGACAAAAACAGTATCAAGAATGACACTTTTGTTGGGAATGCTCTGATAGACATGTACTTCAAATGTGGTAATGTTGAGAAAGCAAGGAAAATATTCAAGGAAATGCATCAGAAAGACAAGTTTACATGGACAGCAATGATAGTTGGTCTTGCCATTAATGGCCATGGTGAAGAAGCTCTTTCCATGTTTTCAAATATGATAGAAGCTTCAGTTACACCAGACGAGGTAACCTATATTGGTGTCCTGTGTGCATGTACACATGCCGGCATGGTAGAAAAGGGAAGAAACTTTTTCACTAGCATGACCGAGCAACACGGAATCAAGCCAAATATGACACATTATGGATGCATGGTTGATCTTCTTGGAAGAGCTGGCCAATTAAAAGAAGCTCTTGATGTCATTAAGACTATGCCCTTAAAGCCGAATTCAATTGTTTGGGGATCTCTTCTTGGTGCTTGTAGAGTTCACAGAAATGTGGAGCTGGCTGAAATGGCAGCAAAACAGATTCTTGAGTTAGATCCTGAAAATGGAGCTGTTTATGTCCTGTTATGCAACATATACGCCGCGTGCAAGAGATGGGAGAGCTTGCGCTGCGTCCGGGAAACCATGATGGAGAAAGGAATCAAGAAAACACCAGGTTGCAGCTTGATGGAAATGAATGGCAATGTATATGAATTTGTTGCTGGGGATCAATCACATCCTCAATCTAAAGAGATATATGCAAAGCTAGAAAACATGATGCAAGAGTTGAAGATTGCAGGGTATTCACCTGATACCTCAGAGGTTTTTCTTGATATTGGGGAAGAGGATAAGGAGAGTGCAGTTTATAGGCATAGTGAGAAGTTGGCTATTGCTTATGCACTTATTAGTTCAGGAAAAGAAGTTACCATAAGAATAGTGAAGAATCTCAGAATGTGTGTGGATTGTCACCATATGGCAAAGTTGGTGTCTGAAGTTCACGGTAGGGAGATAATTGTTAGGGATAGAACTAGATTCCATCATTTCAGCCATGGTTCATGTTCATGTAATGATTTCTGGTAAACATTGGCATATCTGTAGTGGGGTATAGGAATTAGGAACAGAAACTATTTTATAAGACAATTGAATCAGTGTATCATATGTATGAGTGTGATTGGAGATATGAAGTGTTCTTGTTCACTTAGTCGATCTTCTTGTATAGCTCGTCCACCTTGGAATGAACTCGGATTTTTCTGGATGGATGAAAAATACAATAATTAAGGAAGAACACGGAGTGTGAATACCTATAAAAAGCACTTTGATACTCAAATAAGTGTTTGAAGTATTTCTTGTGAAAACTTAATTTTAGATTCAAAACATACCTCTTCTTCTAAAGAGGTTATTGTTTTATAAATATAGAAGATAGTTGTTGATCAGTTTTAGATAATTTATACTGATAAAGAGTAATAACTGAATTATAATAAGACAGTTATAGCTGAGTTATAATGGACAAATCATGAAGGTATATGACTTTATTTAATGTAACTACTAAGATCATATTTATTTAAATAATGAGTTTAATTTTCGGAGATTAATACTATATAGTTTTTATTTATTTTTAGCATTATAAGTTAATATATCTTTATCTCATTTAATAAGCACAACAGTTACATAGCATTAAGGGCCCTTCTTTTTTATTTTATCTATCAATCTATCAGTATCCTATGTGGAATAATGAGAGGTCTATAATAACGTAGGGACACCAGCCTCAATTTTTGTAGCCAAAAAAAGTAAAGGGGGAGAAAATTTGGAAAAAAAAAAACAGTGGCTAGTTTTGTTCGTTAAGTTGAAGTTCTTTGTTGAGTCATGTAATGTAATACCACACTTCATAGTTCATAGTTCATAGTTCAAACCTCTGTCACTGATCATAGGTTCATAATACCAAAATAGCAATGGTGTTTTCTTCAGTGTTCTCTCCCACCCTCAACCTTGCTATGTCTTCTTCTCATTCTTGTTATTTTTCCTCCAATAAGTACTGTTACAGTTACAGAAGGAGAAGGACACAAAACACAAGAAGAAGAACAGTGAGAGTGAGAGGTAGCAGTAGCAGTAGCAGCTCCTCCAATGAAAAGGACAAAGAAGATTCAGATTCAGATTCTTTCAACCCTTTTGGATTTGTGACTGATAACCCTTCAAGCCGCAGCGCAATTCAGCTTCCTGAGAGTCCTGCTGAGGATGGCAACGTTGGTCAGATGCTCTATGTAATTCTTTCTTTCAATCATTCTTCTTCTTTATATAATGTAATAATTGTATTCTTTGAAAGTAATTCTAAAACTTTGATAAATTTGAGTATTTTTGATGCTCTACTAAGTATGTATGATTTTGAATGTTGATGATATTGATATTATTCATCATTTAGTGGGAGAGTATGGTATTGGACTAATAGTTTCTGTGATTTGTGTGTTCATAGAGGATAGAGGACAAGGGCAAGGAATTCGGTTCATATGTTAAATCTGGAAAGTTAAGATGGTTTGTGAGGGAAACTGGTAATTTTCATTTCTTTGCTGAGAAATGTTTTCAACTTTTTTTTAAGGAAATTTAGAACACATGTATTGTTATATGTTGCTTTTGTTCTGCTTCTTTTGCAGGATCTTCTGATAGTAGAAGAGGGACAATTGTGTTGCTTCATGGGGCTCCAACACAATCTTTTAGCTACAGAGTTGTTATGTCTCAGGTAAGTTGGTCCCCATTCTGTTGTGAAAAAGCATTGATAATTCAGGCAAACTACACCAATCTTTTCTAAAATTTATGCGATATTACACTCGACACCCTTAGTTTGTTGTATTTACACTAACTTCCTTCAAATTGAAGGATGATGTGTGTAATATGGCCTAACCTGTCCTTTGTTTTCGCTTTACATTGTTCATTTTCATTGGTCATTGCATTTCTTGCAATTTCTAATAATTGATGATGCATACATTCTTTTTTTGTCACTATTTCAGTTTTTGTTCTACATATATATGCTTTTTCCTCTCTTTTTTTACAGTTGGCAGATGCAGGGTTTCATTGCTTTGCACCTGATTGGATAGGATTTGGATTCAGTGACAAACCTCAACCAGGATATGGTTTTGATTACACAGGTTTCCTTTTATGGATGATCTCAGACCAGAATCAAATTTTAGTAATGCAGAAACCTTAAAAATGTTTTTGTTTCAATTCTTATAGAGAAGGAGTTCCATGATGCATTGGATAATTTGCTTAAGGTGTTGGGGGTCAAATCTCCCTTTTTCCTAGTTGTTCAGGTATCTAATTAAGCATGGATACTATACAATCTATGGTAGCATCCATCATTTGAAAGTTACATTGAATTCAGTGAAATACTATGATGCATTTATTTACATGCATATAGGATGCTTGATTTAGAAAGCTTATAGTTCATACTATAGTTGCATTTATGTTTTTGGCAAATTCTATCTGACTCTCATCTAATTGTACAAAATATACATTATCTTCTCCTAAGATCAGATAATAGCAAACTAGATACCTCAAATATTTTGTAAAATTTGACTCTAAACACCCTTCAAAAACTTCATATTATAATCTCCTAAAGGGAGCTTTAGGGCCCTATTTAGTAACTGTGTCATGAAAAAACTACAGAAATTTTCGGAGACACAAATTTATTTAGAGAACGAGAGCGATACGTAAACAGACAAAATATCTCAGTCATGGGAGAAAATATGCTTAGTTTTCAATCTACCTAAAGATCGGAATAGTAAGAACAAGAATAAAGACTTGACTTTTCTGTCTTGAAATACTTACCAAACATAACGCTTGGGAGGTCAATGAATAAAATGATTTATTTTCTTCAATCATATTACTTGTACACAAAAAATCATATATATCTTTTGTAAAATCCTTATTAGACATTGTGTCTAACATAAGGTCACACTTTGTTCTTAAGGGATTTCTTGTAGGTTCATATGGACTAACTTGGGCCCTGAAGAACTCAAGCAAGATATCAAAGCTAGCAATACTCAACAGTCCATTAACACTTTCATCTGTCATTCCTGGACTTTTTCAGCAGCTAAGGTTTGATTCTTATAGCTAGTACCTATGATAGTAACAACTAACATTTTCATCCCTGCTTGTCAATTAAATTTTGAGTAAATGACTATGGTGTCTTGTTACTTGTTATTAGTCACCTTGCCTATTTTAATTGTACTAAAGAGTAAAACACATTATACATATTCTCTAACACTGATGAATGTTTATCTGCACAAATTTGATAGTATATGAATGACTATTCACCATCCTTATTGTAATTGATTCCTTTTCTTCTTTCCTTTGTAGAATTCCATTGTTTGGTGAATTTACATGCCAGAATGCTATTATTGCTGAGCGATTTATTGAAGCAGGTAGCCCGTATGTATCCAAAAAGTTTATTTGGACCTTCTTTTTTTTGGAAATTTCTAACTTCTAAACTGAATTTCTTGCATACAATAATTTAATTAGCTTAGGACTTCAGCAAATAAATAAATAACAGCTTTAGATCATTTTCTGGTATATTTCATGGTTATGAGAACCGGACTGAACCGACTTAGTTCAATCGGTTAAAAGACAAAAACCAAAAGAATCAGCAAAAAAATTGGTAAACGGATCAAACCAGTCCTGTTTTTAGCAGTTAATCGGTTTAAATCTTTGAACTTCTAACTCTACCAGTTTAATTATCAGTTCGATTTTAAGAATCTTGGTATATTCTTAGATTCTTATATTTGGATACAATTTATATATTTAATGTAACAAATAAAAAGAAACAAAGGAATTACAAGATATCAGCAAAAGTATCTTTTGTTCCTTCAATAATTATTGCATTGTGCAAAGGGCATGGGGAGCATATAATAAACCACACACATAAATACATAATCATAACTGAATCATTGCTGTTTTTCACATGCCCTTAAAGGAATTCAAATGCAAAAGCATTATTCAAAATATGATCAGAAATTAGAGGCAATAATTACTACTTTATTTGAGGCTTGACATTAAATTATGTTGCAGCTATGTCTTGAAGAATGAAAAAGCTGATGTATATCGTCTACCTTATTTGGCAAGTAG
Source organism: Arachis hypogaea (assembly GCF_003086295.3). Lineage (NCBI taxonomy): Eukaryota > Viridiplantae > Streptophyta > Magnoliopsida > Fabales > Fabaceae > Arachis > Arachis hypogaea. Next base: position 2,101,524 of record NC_092054.1, on the reverse strand, counting down.
TGGACCTGGATTTGGTTGGTGACATTATTTATTTTTCATCATTTTCATGGTTTCAGAGTTTGCCATTTTCTGCATATTCATTTTCATAATGAAATTGATAGAGCCTTTATGTAACAATATTTAATTTCTTATATTTAAATTTATTATATATAGTAATGAAGTTTCTAATTGATTTTGTTTGCTCAGCTCTTCTAGAAGCTGCAAGAAAGGCTAATTTCAAAGGCACTTTAAGGGAGATAGTGGAAGGATTTGCATCTGAGAGGTATGTTTCTGAAATTGAGGAAGCAATAAAACTGAACATATTGAATGCATGCATGTATTAAGAAAGAATAAGTAAGTAACCGAAAAATGGTACCAAAAAACCAAAAAGCAATCTAGGCCTTTTGGAGTTTGGAAGTTATATAAGAGTTGTTGCTTGCAATCATGACGGGGGTTGTACACTTTCCATTAGGGTGCCATGCTCATCATTGGTCAAGATCCTGTTCGATTTTGTTATTTTTATCCGGTGTTATTTTGAATAGATTCTATTTGGTCTCAAGTTATGTATTTTTTTTCTAGAACAACAATACATGGTGGTTGGTTAGTTTATGAACGAATTTCAGCAATATTGAAATTTTGTGTGTTTTTTTTAGGTTTAATTACTCTGTTGGTCCCTATAGTTTCGTGAAATTTTTATTTAGGTCCCTATATTTTTTTCTTTTTAATTGGGTCCCTGCACCAAATTTTTTTTTCAATCAAGTCCCTCTTAGTAGTAATTCGCTTAATTTTATAGGGACCCAACTAAAAAAAAGAATTGATACAGGGACCTAAATAAAAGGAAAAAAAAAAGTATAGGGACCCAATTAAAAAAAAGAGTGAATACCCCATCCGGCCCCTGACAATTATCTCGAAAGAATAACGAGGCCCCCAAGAAAAAAAAACACCAAATCCGGCCCCTAATAATTTTTTTTTTGGGACTGATTAGCCCCTGTGCCAAAAAAAATAACATTGATTTTTTTTGGTACAGGGGCCTCGTTGTCCTTTCGAAGTAATTGTCAGGGGCCGGATTAGATTTTTTTTTTTTTTGTCAGGGGCCGGGTTGGGATTTTTTTTTGTCAAGTGCCTCGTTGTCTTTCGAAGTAATTGTCAGGGGCTGATTTGGGTTTTTCTCTAAAAAGAAATTTGGTGCAAGGACTCAATTAAAAGAAAAAAAGTATAGAGACCTAATTGAAAATTTTGCGAAACTATAGGGACCAGCAGAGTAATTAAACCTTTTGTTTATATGGAAACCATAGTTCTGATGGTTAAATTTGTGACTTTTAAGTTTTTTTTTTAAACATACAAATTTAATTCTCAGATTTATATTTTAGTATTAATTTTTTTTAAATGTGCAAATCAAACACTCCGATTTACTTTATAAAAAAAAGAAAATTTATTTTAACATAAATCAGATTCTTTGATTTATGCATTATAGTCATATTTCTCTACAAATTTTATTATTTCTCAAATTTAAGAGTCCGATTTATTATTTAAAATAAAACACACCAATTAATCAGACTTCTTTCATTTCTAAAAAAATTAGCCATATTTTACTACTTGTCATTCAATAACAACTAGTGGATGAAAATCCTTCCTTTGAATCTGGTATGATGCCATGTACCAAAATATTTTATAGTTTAAATATTGGTATAAAATTATTTTAAAATTCATAATTATTTTATCTCGGTGCATCACAGCATTGTTGTCCAAGGTGGGTGGAAATTTATTATTTAATATTTTTATTTTTTTTCTTTATACAATTTGAACTACTTTCAGATGGGACAAGCCAATACTACTTGCTTGGGGTTTATCAGACAAATATTTGCCACAATCTGTGGCTGAAGAATTTAAGAAAGGAAATCAAACAAACATCAAGCTTCAACCAATTGAAGGAGCTGGCCATATGCCCCAAGAAGATTGGTAAGTACAATTTAACATTTTTATTATTAAATTTCATTACAATAATCTTTTAATTATTCACCCTCTTAATTAATTATTTTAACAGGCCAGAGAAAGTTGTTGATGCTTTGAGAATGTTCTTCTGATTTCAAGTGCAGGCATTAATGCATCCAAGTGCTTATTTAATTATTGGAGGATATTCCTTTTCCTCTTTTTCTTTTTTTATCCTTAAATTGAAAATTTAATCTTTAAAATAGTTTATTACTATTAAAATTATTACTTTCTAATGTATATATATGTCCTCTAATTCCGGTCCTAGTAGAAATGAAATTAATTACTTGAAAACCATGGAATAATTCTATTAAATAATAGTGACGGTTTTCCAAAGTTTTTGCGGTGATTTCAAACTGCCGTTAAATGTACACTTAAGATAATTCAACACTATATAGTATATATACATTTGAACTATTATTGAATTACCTTAATATTTGATGTACCAAGTTTAACATGGACACAAAATATATATAAAATTTAAATTTTTACTTTATTTATTAACTTTTTTAAATATTTAATAATTATAATTTTAATATATATCCTAAAAGCACATGTTAATTAAATGCAATAAAATTACAGTAATTTATAACCATTCCTTCCATCCATGTAAAAAAAAAGTAACATAAGTGAAGTATTAATGACCTGTCTTTAACACATTTTTTTCTCAAAATAAAAAATAAAAATGGAAATAAAAGAGAAGGGAAAAGTGGCACAAGCATTTCCCATGAGCAAGGAGGTGTTGTTCCACTTTAATTGGATATATATGTGGTATGATATGTCATATATATATGTTTTAGACTTTAGCTTTTGTTACTGTCATCTTTCCAAAGATTCACTGACCAATAGTAAGATAACGAAAGGTTGAAATTAAATTCTATTAAGAGAAGTAAATATATATAAATTTTCATGTGATGATGCATATAAAGTACCTTTGCAATTATATGTTTTGGACATATATAGAGTTCACTTGATTAGGCCATGACCAATACTCTTTGGGTATGGTTGTTTAATGTACATATTTTATTAACTTGAATGAAAATGGATCGTTCATTATTATTTATTATTAATTATTATGAAGATTCACTTTTGAGATTTTGTCGTATTTAATTTTAGTTTTTATTGAATTGAAATGCACTGTTTTTCTTATTGTAAATAATAGAATATAACTTGATGAACATTAGAATAAGCAATTGAGGATATATTTAATCATAGCTTTACGAAAAAAAACAAGGGTTATATATCATTTGAAAAGATTTAGTAGCATTTTTGTTTCAACCAAAAAAACAGAGGAACTTGGTCTAGTGATTAGCTCACTAGTTTGCTTAAGTAAGTGTCGAAAGTTCGAATTCTGTCTTATGCATGCAACAATTTATTGGTCAGATAAATTAGTCTTTGACCTGTCGGACTCGAGAATATCATGAAAAACAAAAATGAGTGAATACCCCATCCGACCTCTGACAATTACCTCGAAAGGACAACGAGGCTCCTAAGAAAAAAAATATCAAATTCGGCCCCTAATTTTTTTTTTTGGACTGATTAGCTCCTGTACCAAAAAAAAATAACATTGACTTTTTTTTTTTTGCACAAGGACCTCGTTGTCCTTTCGAGATAATGGTCGGATTGAATTTTTTTTTTTGTCAAAGATCTCGTTATCTTTCGAAATAATTGTCAAGGGCTGTTTTGAGTTTTTCTCAACAAAAGAATATGTGAATATTATTTGCTACATGTAGTATAATGAATATATTACACATAAGACTAATAAAGAGTAAAGACAAAATATATGGAAATTTATTATATATGATTTATTAATTTGGACGGTACTCATTTGAACTCAAATGAACTTTAATTTCTCCAATTAAGCTAATCACTTTGAAACTAGTGCTAACCATACTCTAAGTAAGTTTCACTCATTCATGCATGAATTTGAAGCTGAAAGGGTCCACATAAAACATGCTTGACCCAAGTGATTGACTAAACAGTAAATAACAAGGACATCTTCCACTGAGAATGTTACAAATTTCTTCCATCAGTGAAGAATTTGCACTAGTTAAGATGGACTTGGCCTTTCATGAGATTCTAGCCTTGTGATTATGACAAAACCAAACAAGGCCTTAATTAAACATCAACGGTCCACAATAACCAAAACATACTTCTATGTTCTTGTAACACATTAATGTATTTTGGAAACACTCACCAACCAATAATTTATATTTTTAGTATTTTAAAATTAATAATATAATGTGTGGTTGTAAATATTTTTTTGTCATGAAATCACTACTTTCAAAAATTTAAACTAATAGAAAAAATGCATAATTAATTTGACAACAACTTATTACGTGTACACCAAAATTAGTCACCAAAATCAACTATCAATATAAAATATATGTTGGAATACAAATACACAATGAAAATAAATTAAATCACATATGTATTTATACACAAATACATTAGTAGCTGATTTTAATGGCTATCTTTGATGTATAAATAATATTTTTGTAAATAATAATATCTTTAATACGTCTTTTTACGCATGAACTTCTTTTAAGTTTGTGTGAGTTTTGTATAGACTTTTTTTATTTGTTTTATACTGAAATTCTTTTTTTTTTTCCTTTTAGAGTCAACAAGGTCAAATTATAAATATTCGATCATAAAAATTTTGATATTTTCTCACGAAACTATTTTTTTTTTTAAATTTAAACTAACAAGAAAAAATACATGAATTATTATGTCTTTAATTAAAGTATATAATTATTTTTAAAAATAAAATAGAACATTTTTTTAAAAAAAGAGATAAATCTTTAATTATTTTTATTTGTCTTAACAAATACTTTAGTAAAATTCCTTTTCCTCATTAAACCCCACCCCTTTTTTGTCAACACAATCTGATTGGGGTTAAAGAAAAAAAAGAGAACACTAAGAAGGCCCAAACATGTGATAAAACAAAAATGCATCTGCCACCACTAGTCTCTGCCACGTGGCACTTGATCAACGGTTAACTTGCCTCTACCACTGTCCTGTTTTGTCTCTAGCCTTAGACTCAATTGGTGCATGAGTCTCTCTCTCTCTCTACCCTTATAAGCTTCTCTTCACAATCACATGGTTCCCACAACACTATATACTCATAACATTAATAGAGAGAGAAAGAGAAAGAGTGTGTATTTGTGTGTGTTGTGTGAAACTCTATCCCCCAAGTTTATTAGCAACAAGGAGAGGCTAGGATTGCTCACAAATCTTGAAAAAGGTTGAAAATTTGATGACCCTTATCCTATCTTCTTTCAAAAACACAACTTTACAATTTTATTTCATCATATATCATATCATCATATTCTCTTCTTTCACCATAGCAACATAAAAAACACTACTTTGTTATTATGACCATAACAACAAACTTATTATAAACTCTTTCTTCTCATTCTTTCTTCATTCTCCTCCTCCTAAAACATCATCATTCACTTGGTGATTGTATTTATAAAATTTTGCTTCTGTCTTTGTGGTGTTTTCTCTATATCTATATCATCACAATCAATAACCAAATTTGGGTATTGGTTAATGATTTTTATTGTGGCGGTTTTGTGAACTTTTTTGTTACCCTTTTAGTTTTGTGACAACAGCAAAATGGCCCCAAGGTCAGGAAAAGGGAAATCAAATAAAGCTAAGACTGAGAAGAAGAAAAAAGAAGAGAAAGGTATGTTGCACTAAATAGTAATAATAATAATAATAATAATAAAATTTTCATGTGTCATAATCTTTTGCACTAATTAAAACTATATATATAAATTTTCTAAAAAAAAAATTTTATGTGTTTTAATTATTTGCAGCAGGAGCACCTTCTCTTGTTGACATAACTGTGGTTACTCCCTATGATTCACATATTGTATTGAAGGTATAGTGTTTAATTATTTTATTATTCATTCTTTGTATTTTAATAACCACCAACAACAAGAATTAATTAATTAATTAATTAATTAATTAAATGTGATTATATATTAAAAATGTTTAATATAACTAATAATTGTTTATTGTGATGATGAAATTTTCCAAAAGGGTATCTCTACTGATAAGATACTTGATGTAAGGAGGCTATTGGCTGTGAAAGTGGAGACATGCCATTTTACAAACTATTCTCTATCTCATGAGGTTGGCATTTTCTTGAATTCAACAAATACTTGTATTATTTAAATGAATAATATATAAAAAAATTTTCTTCCTTATTTTGTGGCAAATTATATCATCTTTCTTTTTGCATTTCCTAAATTTCCTCAAGTTAATTAGAGTTTGATAAACATTAATGAACTAATTAATAATTCAATGCTCTTGATTAATGTTCCCCCTTTTTAGGTTAAGGGTCAGAGATTAAATGACAGAATTGAAGTTGTTACCCTAAAGCCATGTCTTCTAAGAATGGTTGAAGGTAGGTGTAATTTGCATACTTGCCATTCAGCATCAACCACCAATTTTGTGTCTCATTTGAATTTGCATTTACATTTAGTTGAATCTAAAACAATTAGGTATGTTCTGACAACTGCAATGTACTTTGTTTTTGTATTAGCCTAAATCACAATGTTTTAAGGATTTTAAAATAATTTCATTATTTTTAACAAAATTTTAAACCATGTCTTAACCCAATTATAATATTTTAAAAAATTTTCTAGAATCATGTTATCATCTAATAGTGTTTTTCAATTAAGAATGAATGTTGCTCTTTTTACAATATAAAAAAATATTATATGTATACATATTTAAAAAAAAAATTAGTTATAATATTTTCGTTCAATTTCATTCTTCACATTTTTCTAAACTGAATTATTTAACTATGCTACTTTAAGCTTCTAGGCCGTAGAATGCACGTGATTAAAATACTAAATACCCATATTACTCTCTTATTTTAGGTACTTATATATTAATATAATGCTAATTGAATAGCTTACCTCATGAGGTGGATGAATATTTTATATGGATTTTATTATCATGTGCTCTAAAGATATAGGTTAAATATATGATAAAAAATTAGTTTAATATTATTTATTATTTTTATATATTAAAAACGTAAAAAAATTATTTTTATAATATTAATATTAAGAAAATTTTTATAATATGTTTAATCTATATCCTTAAAACACACTATAACAAAATTCATTTTATATATAAAATTTTGTTATTCTGTGTTCTAAAAGCATACGTTATGCATACCATAAAAAAATATATATATTATTTATTGTTTTTATGCATTCAAAATTATTTTTATGATAAATTATATTAAAATATTTTTTTTTATGATATATTTAACTTATGTCTTAAGACACACTATAGCAAAATCTTTATATACAAAGGTTGTGTTTTGGGTCATGAGTTGTTAATTTGTTGTGGGGTTTGTACCATTTAGGTTGTAGTCAATGCCGCTATTTTGGCATCAAGATTTGGTATTTTAGTGGTTCGAAGTAGAAATGTACTTAAAAGCTAACTTTAAAAAGCTCCCTCTTAGATGTTTTTAAAAATAACTCTTAATTTTTAAAAGTTACAAACACAAATATTTGAGCTTTTTAATTTATCAAACACAAAATAAGGTATTTGTACTTTTAACAAGTACAAACACATTTTCAAAAAGTTTTACCAAATTCGACCGTAGTGTAATTAATTAAAAGTCGAAATTGGGTTTCATACACGCTAAGATTATTTAATACTATAAATTTAATAAAAAAAATATTTATATACCATTAAATTTATCTTCATGTGTCCTAACATTGTCCAAGTAAGGCCAAAACAACTAAGTTGAACATGTTTTAGAGAAGGGAAAAACAACATAAGGTTTTGGAGATTTATACTTGATTTATGAGCTTTATTTTTTAAATGACAAAGTTTTTTGAGATTTTTTTTTTGTTAATCCTCTAAATTTCCTGTGTTTCAAATTCTTCAAATTAGAGAATTTTTCATCACATTTTAAAGCTAATTTATATATATTTTTATCCTTAATAATTATTATAATAATATTGCAAAATAATTCAATAAAATATAAAACAGTAAAATAAGATTGAATTTTCTTATCTTATTTATTTCAAAGCTTTGGTTTAATTTCCCTTGCAACTCACGAAGATATTCTTAGTGATTCTTCTTTTATTGTCAAAACCATCCCTTAATCATGGTTTGATTAAGATTAATTAGAATGGTGGTTGTTGTGAATCACGTGAGTGGGCACAAGTAATTATACAATGTAGTATGTAGTATAGTACCTTGTCATTTTATGTGTTGTGCCCATCCCATGAATGATGAATGGCATTGCATATTTATTCTTTTTTCACTTGAGATTGCTACTTCACAATAAGCCATGTGAGGAAGCAGACATTGAAGTTATGGTTACTTAATTGGTGCTACTTTAATACCATTCCCTATTTGGTTTAGACACAATTTGGTTCCTCCATTCATGTCAATTTATTGACACAAAATCTTCTATTCAAATGGAAAGTTCCGGACCCCTACAATTGCTTTCATCATTTTTATCATTATTTTATTTTTGTTTTGTTTTTTAACTAACAACAACTTAAGTCTTTACAATTATGAACCAACAAAATTGCAAGGAAAAATAAAAAATATTTAAAATAGTAATCATCATAGTAAATAGTAAATAGTAATCTTCTAGGACAATTTACATAATTAAATTGTTTGGGCTTCAAAATTACTCATTTATAACTTTTTTTATCTTATACTCAACCACACCTCAACAGAAACTGCAGCCGCCTCTAGCAGTTTCTGTGTAGCCGTTTTTTCATGTAATCCGCGGTTGTCTGTAGCGGATTATGTGTAACTTATAAATCGCTACTGGTAGTAGCGATTTCTATAGATATGTGAAAAAATATAAATACGTATTCTATTTTAAAAAATTGTAAATAGATGATTTTAAAGTCCAAACAATTTAATGATGTAAATTGCCCAATTTTCTATGACTTGGTACTTATTTTGTGTTTTTTGTATCAAGTAGCAATATATTACTTTTAGATGTTATATTTTGGTTTTTGATCCATCAACAGTACTTACTTCGTTTTATATGCAACTACCTAATAGTTTTGGTACATTTGCATTCAACACTATTTTGATTTAGTTCTTAGAATTTTATTTATTTTTTTATGGAAAATAAGATATTTTGTCAAATGTCACTTTCCATTGTGGTTGTTATCTTGGTATTGTGGGATACACACATTGGATTCGCCAATAAATTGTTGTCATTTATTTATGATGCATCATGTTGGAAGTACCAAACACTTTCCCTAGTTTTTTGGTCTCTCTCTTGCCATCACCGTCTCAAATTTATAGCAATGCCAATCCTCTAATTTGACTTTTTATCCATTATTCATATTTATAAGCAAAAATTAAAATTATTACTTAAAAATACTAAAAAAAAAACTTATAAAAAAATATATCTTTTTAGTTTTCATATAATCAACACATGAAAAAGAACTAATTTTTTTCATTCACTTTCTTATTTTACATTGTAAAATAAACAATAATATAATATTACTAACCTATCATAATCAATTTTAAGGCATACGCATTTAAAAAAAAAAAAATCAAATTATGGAAAACATAATACTGAATTAATGTATTTTCAATATTTTACAACACAATTATTTTGTTAATATTTATTTTATTTTTGTTAATTACAGAGGATTACACAGAGGAAGCTCATGCTGTTGCACACGTGCGGAGGCTGTTGGACATAGTGGCCTGCACAACAAGGTTCGGGAAGCCCAAACGAGGCCCATTAAGCCCAGAATCTAAGCCCAAGAAGAACGCTAAGGCCCAAAATCAGATTAAGGGAGGTTCGAGTCCACCGCCTACACCTAATGGCGAAATCCGTGTCGGATCTCCGCCGGCGCCGGCGGAGCGGGGTATTCCGGCGATATCAGATAGCGTTGGCATGGTGGCGATTCACCCAACGCCGAAGCTTTCAGATTTTTACGAGTTCTTCTCTTTCTCTCACCTCACTCCACCTATTCTACGTTAGTCTCTCTCTCTCTCTCTCATTTTTTTTGTCTTCATGCATTTTTGATTATTCAGTTCATGTTCTAGTTCATTTCACGTGCTTAAATGATAATGGGGGATGAAGATTATGGATAAAGTTTTGAATTTTGTGCTAATGGGTAATTGAGTCAATTGCAGATTTGAAGAAATGTGAGCTGAAAAGTGAAGAAGATAGAAGTAAAGGAGACTACTTTCAGCTTCAGGTTCTAATTTTTTTTCTTCATATATATGTTAGTTTCAGATACAATTAGCATAGAAATTAAACTGTCATTTCTTATAATAATAGTATTTTGAAGCTGAAAATGGTGTTGGGACATGTAGGTTAAAATCTGCAATGGGAAGGTAATAGAAGTGGTGGCTTCAGAGAAAGGGTTTTATACTGTTGGAAAACAATCTCTGCAAAGTCACACTTTGGTTGATCTTCTGCAACAGCTAAGCCGAGGTTTCGCTAATGTATGTATTTTTCATGCTGCACTATTTTTTTGTGTTGGTGCTTTCTGGTTACTAATCATGAACTTGTGGCTGTAATGGAACATATTCATGTTTTAAGTTTTAACATTTTCTATATTCTGTGTTGGTTGTTCTGTAAATTTTAAACAAGCACAATTTTGAAATTCAAGTTTTCTATTGAAATCTTTTTAAATAATTTTCTGATTGGTGCAGGCATATGAATCTTTAATGAAAGCTTTCTCGGAACATAACAAGGTAAAATTATACCAACTGATTTTATTTTTTCTTTTAAATAAAAAAATGTTTTCCTTTCTCTTTTCCTAACAATTTATCTCGTTCAGTTTGGCAATCTTCCATATGGATTCCGAGCAAATACCTGGCTTGTCCCTCCATCTGTTGCCGAGTCACCTTCAAACTTTCCTGCCCTTCCTGCTGAGGACGAAAGCTGGGGTGGTAATGGTGGTGGCCAAGGTAGAAATGGTGAATATGAGCTTAGACAATGGGCTTCAGATTTTGCAGTATTGGCTTCTCTTCCATGCAAAACTGAAGAGGAGCGAGTGGTCCGAGATAGAAAAGCTTTCCTGCTGCACAGTCGATTTGTTGATACCTCGATATTCAAGGCCATCAAAGCAATACAGCATGTCATGGAATCCAATATGAAGAATGAATCAAATTCTCCAAGTTCGATTCTGCATGAAGAGCGCGTAGGAGACTTGTCAGTTGTTGTCAAATGTGATATTCGCAACAGAAATGGAAAGTATGATTCTATATCTAATGAATCCAGTCTGCATAAGGAGGATGCTCAGAAGAATTTGCTCAAAGGTTTGACTGCAGATGAAAGTGTAATTGTTCATGTAAGTTGTAATCCTGTCTAAGAAATTTGCAAAAGAATCAGAATGAACTTTGCTTACTTTCAGTTTTGCACTAAACTTGTTCATAATTGCATATAGTTTTGTTGTCTTCATTTCTAAATAAGGCACTCAATCTTGGAGTCTACATTTTTACCATGCATAAATCATGATTGATGGAGGAAATTCATCTTTTCTGACACATACCTGAATTCCTTCTAATATTTCAACTCCAAATTTTAGATAGATTGGTTTCTTTGTACTTTTGCTTTTCCACCTTGTTGATAAGTCCTTAACTTTTTTTTACAGGATACATCTTCATTAACTTCTGTAGTTGTGCATCATTGTGGATATACTGCAACGGTAAGGGTCGTAGGTAACTTAAATATTAGCAAGCCTAATGCTCACGATATTGAAATAGACGATCAACCAGATGGAGGGGCAAATGCTCTTAACATCAACAGGTTTGAACAATAACCAATTCTGCTAATGTTAATCTATGGATGATCTGATAATGTCTGAACTTTGAATCTTTGTACTAAACAATTTGATGATCTTTGCAGTTTGAGGCTACTGCTTCACAAACATGTAGACGAACCCTCAGAAGGAACTTTATCATCTCCACCAAATTCAGATGACTTAGATAACTCTAAGCAACTTGTCTGGAAGGTAATACAAGATTGCTTGGAAAAGATAACACAGGAGACGGGTGTTTCAAGGAGGTTTTTTAGATGGGAACTTGGTTCCTGTTGGATGCAACATCTGCAGAAACAAGAAAATTCAGCAGATAGTAGTTCCAAAAACAAAGACGACATCAAGGATGTTGAGCAAGCTGTTAAAGGTCTTGGACAGCAATTTAAATTTTTAAAGAGGAGGGAAAAGAAAGAAAGTAATCTCGATGGTTCAGATTCTAGTGAGCAAAATGATTCTAATAAAGTTCAGCAATCCAATGAAGAGTCAAGTAGCTCTGCTGAGTTGGAGAAACTACTTTCCAACGATGCATTTTTGCGTCTTAAAGAATCTGGAACTGGTCTCCATTTAAAGGTTTGTGGAAAATTTAGAAGATTGTGATACTTGCAGTTTGGTATATTCTGTTGTTATTACTTGTTTTGTTTTGTTAATCTCTAAAGTACTAAGCATAAATGTCTGTTCCATCTCTATTTTTTAATTAAAAAAAAAAATATTTTTGTTGGCTTATATTTTCTACATTTGTATATTGATATTCATATCACTCAATTTATTCTTGCAACAGTCAGTGGATGAGCTAATCAGCATGGCACACAAGTATTATGACGAAATTGCTTTGCCAAAGCTGGTAACATTTTTCTGCATGGATTCTGAGTCTTTTAATGTGATATGAAGGTCATTGAGATGCCTTATGAACTAATTGTGTAACATTTTTAGGCTACAGACTTCGGATCACTTGAACTTTCTCCAGTTGATGGTCGTACACTAACTGATTTTATGCATTTAAGAGGACTGCAAATGCGATCTTTGGGTGAAGTGGTGAGAATACTTTCTCTTTCTACTTGCTTTCTGTAGAATCATCTTTGCACTTAAACTAGTTTGTTAATACAGTTTGCATTTGTTGGTTCTAATTTCTTCTCTGAATCAGGTTAAACTTGCTGAGAATCTTCCACACATACAATCCCTTTGTATTCATGAGATGATTACTAGAGCCTTTAAGCATCTGCTTAAAGCTGTAATTGCCTCTGTTGACAATGTAGCAGACTTATCTGCCATCATTGCATCAACGCTGAATTTCTTACTCGGAGGATCTCAAACGGAGGATGCTGACCAAAATTTGGCTGATGACCATAATCTCAGATTTAAATGGTTACATATATTTTTGTCCAAAAGATTTGGATGGACACTAAAGGATGAATTTCAACATTTGAGGAAGTTGTCAATTCTCAGAGGGCTCTGTCAAAAGGTACAAAATGATTGATGAATACATTTTTTTTTATGTATAGTAATTGAGATGCTTCTTTGAATGTTTGAAAAAGTGCTTGTTGGGAAACTAGATATTTAACTTCTTAAAATGCACTAGAAAGGACTTATTCTATAAATTTTTTCATGAAGCATTCATTGTTATTGTGTTTTCAGGTAGGATTGGAATTGGTATCAAGAGATTATGACATGGAATCCTCAAAGCCTTTCAGCAAATATGATGTTATCAGCCTAGTTCCTGTGTGCAAGGTCAGATTCAGTTTATTAATCAGCTTCCATGGCCATTCCAATCTGTAATTCATTAACTAGCATCTTCTTAAACCATCTAAAATCGAAATCATGTGTTATTCAACAGCATGTAGGATGCTCCTCAGTTGACGGACGTAATTTATTGGAATCGTCAAAAATCGCTCTTGATAAAGGAAAGCTTGAGGATGCTGTAAATTATGGAACTAAGGTACTTCTTAATTTGTTCTGTCTCATCATGGAGCATATTTTCATGATTAGTTTCCGACTTAGCATAGTGTTTGATCATTGTATCATATTTCAGGCGCTGGCAAAGATGATGACTGTTTGTGGACCTTATCATCGAACTACGGCTAGTGCATACAGTCTTCTAGCTGTGGTTCTCTACCACACTGGAGATTTTAACCAGGTAAAGAATCTTTAAGATGCATGCTTCAGAAATTGTAAATTTTTCCTCAGACTTCAATTATAGCCATATTGAAACCTTTTACTTTTTTGGTGCTAAGCTCCTAAGGGAAATGACGAAAGAAGGAAAATGATTAAAAAAATAAATAGAAGTTCTACACTTTCTGGATGTATATATGATGATGAATCAATGATTTTATTCATGGTCTTCAGAAACATAATTTAGATGTCAATCAATAACTTTTGATTACACTTTGTTTATTTAGGCCACCATATATCAGCAGAAGGCCTTGGACATAAACGAGAGGGAGCTTGGGCTTGATCATCCTGACACAATGAAAAGCTATGGGGATCTTTCGGTCTTTTATTATCGTTTGCAGCACATTGAGCTTGCTCTGAAGTAAGTAAACAAGCTTTTGCAGCACATTTTTTACCATAATCCTGTCGAACTTCTTCATTATATCAATTTTGAGTCAATCTGGCGCAAACACCTCCATTTGCCTTTCTCATTGATCCAAATTTGTATTCTTTTACAGGTATGTCAACCGTGCTCTATTCCTTCTTCATTTTACGTGTGGGCTTTCCCATCCTAACACAGCTGCGACATATATAAATGTCGCGATGATGGAAGAGGGAATGGGAAATGTCCATGTGGCACTCAGATACTTGCATGAAGCTCTTAAATGCAACAAAAGATTGTTAGGAGCTGATCATATACAGGTCTCTCTCTCTCTCTCTCTCTCTCTCACATATGTCCTTTCTACCTAGCACTTATTTTTGTAAAAACTTTCCACAAAAAGTTATTCGGTGTTGTAAGAATTGAGTTTAAGCCACCATCATAAACATATAATTCAGGAGCTGATCATGTATGTGGTAATTCATGTTTTAGACTGCTGCTAGCTATCACGCCATTGCGATAGCACTTTCATTGATGGAAGCATATTCACTGAGTGTGCAACATGAACAAACTACACTCAAGATACTTCAAGCAAAGCTTGGACCTGAAGATCTTCGTACACAGGTCAATACCTTTTCTTTCTGGTTTTTACCATTGTATGTTAAAGAAGCTTCAATTTAATAGCTTTCTTGGGTTGGGTTGACTTGATGCTTTATCTGCCATTTTTTATTGAGATTTTTGGTTTGCAATGTAGGATGCGGCGGCATGGCTTGAATATTTCGAATCGAAAGCCATAGAGCAGCAAGAAGCGGCTAAAAATGGAACTCCAAAGCCGGATGCATCTATTGCAAGTAAAGGCCACCTTAGGTACTGACATGGTATCCCCATATTACTGTGTTTCGAATTGCTTACATTTCACAGCACAGAGATGTTTTGACCTTTCTGTTTTCCATGCAGTGTGTCAGATCTCATGGATTTCATAAGTCCTGATCAAGACTCAAAAGGAAATGATACTCAGAGGAAACAACGTCGTGCAAAGGTTCGCAGATTCAATACTTGCTTCTTATTTTTGATACAATCAAAACATGTGACATCTTTTTTTCCTGCCCATACTCCGAACAAATTTTTATATTTATTGAAGTCCATTTTGAATGGCATTCAATCTCTTGTATTATTTCATGTTATTTCTTAAAAGTTTGGTTAGTTTAAAATCAGATGCATCTTTTTAAACTTTACATGAATCTTATAATGTATTTGGTATGCGTTGCGTATGTGATTTCTCAGATAGTCCCACTGAATGATTCCCATCAAGAACATGATGATGGACTAGCAGAGGATGAGGGAATTATTTTTGATGACTCAAAAGATGCTACGAGTATTACAAAGACGGTGGAAGAAAAAAACAGCACAGTTATTGATTCCAAAGAACTAAAAGAAAATAGTGGTCTAACTAGGCATGAGCCAGTGACAAGTGAAGTAGTCTACGAGACATCGTCCGATGAAGGTTGGCAAGAAGCTAATTCAAAAGGGCGGTCTGCAAACCCAGCCAACCGCAAATTTGGACACAGAAAACGTCCTCTTTTGACAAAGGTCAGTATTGATAATTATAATTTTAGAGAAGGCGGTTACAGGAATGACACTCCTTCACCACCAAAGAAGGGATCTCCAAAAGTCACTTTAGCTACTCTGTCTCCATCTAGACAATCGAAAGTTCGCAGCCAGAATTCCAACGAGGATTTTGTTAGTCATCCTACAAAAGCTTCCATGTCCAAAATTTCGTCTCCTCCGCCGTCTCTAAGTTCCTTGGCTTCCAAGTCTATATCATACAAAGAAGTTGCGCTGGCACCACCAGGTACGGTTTTAAAGCCACTGTTGGAGAAAGTTGAGAGGGAAAATAATGAGGCCGAAAATGAGTCATCCACCAGTTCAACTGTGATATCAACAAATGAAGGAACTTGCCAAAGTTCCATAGTTGATTCAGCTTCAAAGCATGATGAAACTCAAGGAACTCATGAAACCGAAATTCAACAAGAAAATTGTTCCTCGGAATCTGAGGTTTCCCCTGTTCCAGATCAGGTAAAACCTACAGAAACTAATGGTAGTAAGCTTTCGGCCGCGGCAAAACCATTCAATCCAGGAATGTTGTCTATGTCAAACCACCATTTAAGCATATATGATGCTAATGTTAGCCAAGGCATGCTTGTTGAGCCTGTTCTTCCTCCTGCTGCTGCTAGAGTTCCTTGTGGTCCAAGATCACCTCTATATTATCGAACCAACTATGCGTTTCGCATGAAGCATGGTTTCACTAAAAGCCATACTCCTATCAGGGAAAGAACATATGGTGCTCCAAGAATCATGAATCCACATGCACCCGAGTTTGTTCCCAGAAATGCTTCTCAATTAGACACTGGCAATGCCAATGTTTCATCCGAAGAAAACAAGGCCGATGAGAAATTCGTCAAAGGCAAAGATAGTTCTCTGAAAAGCAGCATTTCTGAGTCCGAGAAGTCGGAGATAGCAAGGCAGATATTGCTCAGTTTTCTTGTGAAATCTGTTCAGCAGAACATTGATTCTGTGGATGAGTCGAAAGCTAGCGAAGGAAAGCATGAAAAGTCAGAGAACTCTTCTTCTGATGCAATAGCTAAAGACAGTGCTATCATAAAAATCACGTATGGGGATGAAGAAAATAACAAGGTTCCAAATTCCAGTGATAGTGAAGAGCCTGAGGATGTAAGTAGAAAAGTGAATGGAGATGGTGAAGGATTCATAGTTGTAACAAAGAGGAGGAAAAGCAAGCAAAAGATCACAAATGGGGTCACAGAATTGCACAACCAACAATCCATATGTGCTTCAGTTCGTTGAATAGAGAATCATATGAAAACCATCACCAATGCTCCAATGTTTTTTTGTTTTGTTCATCTGAGACTGAGAGTATGCTCTGACCAAAGATCTTGACATCATATTTTTGACAGTGTATAGCAGCAACATGGCAGGAATTTTGGTCATCCAATCTTAGTTTGTTCATATCAGAAGTACATTGGCTTTGTTTATTCTTCATCATATAATAAGGTCTATTCTCCTTAGAGATTTTGATTTGTTAATAAAAGAAAAAGCTAATTGGCAAGTTCATTTCAGTATTATTGTTACTGTTTTAGTGAACTTGGTAGGTTCATAAACATTCAATTAATAAGGTCTGAGTCTAACCAACTTAGATTGATTGAGTCGTTAGCTCACTCTATTCAACCAAGTGTCGGGGTTCAAATTTCGCTTTGTGCATACATCAACCTTTTGGTCAGCGGCAAATTCTTAAATGAATCTCAAATTTGTGACAGTTAGTCCTTGGCCTACTATGCTGGGGTTCAAATTCCGCCTTGTTCATATATCAACTTTTTGACCAACGGTAAACCCTTAAATAAAGTTCAAATTTACAACAGATTAATCATTGGCCTATTATGCTGAGAGATACCGTAAGAAATTAAAAGAAAAATTCCAAGTCTATATTGGGCTATGGTATGGGCCTGGTCAGTTTTTTCCTTTTTTGTCAGGGTATGAGCCTTATAGAAAAAAAAAGTAACATGGGTCTTGTTGGGCTTTACTTGCGACGTGATTCGCCCAAATTTTTGACATAGTAAAAAAAAAATTTTTAATTTCTGAATGATAATTTTTTCACCAACAATGAGATTATTATACTATATAGTATGTAGGGTTTATATTGAGGTTATAATTCTTTTCATTAATGTTGGTAAAGAGCATGTCACACTTCACTTCAATTAGGGAAGCTAAGATATTCTAACAACTTGCCAAATAAAAAAGTTAAGTTACATCACATCCAAGTGGGTTATAAGTTATAACCACTGCATAATAGTGCGTTAATAGCTTGAATGTGAAAACATATAGAGCAATAATAATAATCTTGATTATCATGGTGCATCATATCAGTTTGTGACTTTTAGATTGTGGGGTTTCTCTTGAATATTGTTTGTCAAAACATATATTAATAAAAAAAATGGGGGGCCAAAGTTTTTTGGAGTGATGAACTACTAACTTAATATTTTATGTGCACTTTTCTATGATGGATGTAGTAAGGGGATGCACCTATTTCATTGTTTTCAATAATATAACAAATTAAATCCACCAAATTTGCCCAATATTATTATTGTTATTTGATGTGTATAAGTACAACACAAAAAACAGGATTTGATTGGAACATGATTTCATTATTATCATTTATTTAATTAGTAATGTGTATATACTTCCAATTACTATTGACAAGAAAACATAGTTTGTAGAAAAAATGACAAATAGGTTTTTGACCTTTTGATTTACGGATATTTAAGTCTTCGAAAATTTGAAAATACATTTAAGTCCCTAACTTTTTTAAAATCTGGACACATCGATCCCTCTGTTCACTTGGATCTATCAGGCTCAACGAAAAAATCAAACATGACTTCCGTTGTACTGACGTGGCCGATATACGGATGCACACGTGGAAAAATTTTTAAAATAGGACAAATTAGATCCAGAGATCGATATCTCCAAATTTTGAAAAAATCGGGGACTTAACAAGAATTTAAATGTCTACAAACCAAAAGTTCAAGGACTTATTTGTCATTTACTCTAGTTTGTAATATAAAATAAATCATAATAAATTCAATTTGCCATATTCTCACATTAGTGTGTTTACCTCAAATTTAACAACAATATAATTACATCCTCTTCTCAAATTACTGAGGGAAATGCAAGGATAAAATGAAATTCAAGCTTCTAATTATGACAAATAAATTAAACAAGTTATTAATTAAATTAGAAGAGCAAGTTGCATGTAATAAAAAACAGAATATGCATATGAATCTATATATGAAACTGTTATAAGGTATAATTGACAACACTATTTTTGTATGCATGCATCTATATGAAAACTGTTTTATTGATTTGATGACTAGTAGGACCCTAAATTATGAAATGTTACCCAAAAAATCATGGTAACGAATACGGTTCATGAATTGTTTTCTCTGATAGGCGAGTTTGATACTATATCACAATCTAATTATCATTAAGTGAAGATATAGATATAAAGATTTTGTTTCTCTAATGTTCTAATAATTATTTGGTTGTTCAACATGTCCAAATCATGGTAGCAGCATAACAAAGATCATAACTTATGCATCACCTTTTTCTATTAGCTCAAATGGATAAAAGCAGGTGACCTGAATTTGTGTGAAATTAATCACAAGTTTGATGAAAGAAAATATGTCCCTTTCATAAACAACTATATAATATATGATCAGCTATATTTCTATTTTTGTTTAGTAGAATTCAAGGTATGTTTATAAGGTTAGATTATTAGAACTATTTATAGGACTAATCCTTGTTTAATTTGTAATGAAACAAAAGTGTTATATATGCAATAATAATTAATTTCTCTATAAAGTTTTTATTATTAAAATTTAAATGCATGCTTTTTCTTAGTATCAGTTATTTATTACTACTTCAACCAACCCTTTGTGCTATTATTATTTTTCAGAAGAATTTTCCAGATTCCATATGTCCACCTTCAATGTATGTTATTATATGTTTTTTTTTTTTTTTTTTTTTGCCTTTTCTATCACAACATAATTATTTTAACTTTTGAATTTCTATTATGATTTTGTATGTAATAATTTTCTTGACCGAACTTAAGCCATTACTAGTATCATTAATATATTTAAGTTTTAATAAAGTCTATCAAAATATAATTGAATGGTCTGCATACATAGCAACTCAGCATTATATTCTAATAGAGAAATATTAGGAGTCAATATTTTTCATTAATATTACTCAATACTTTTAGTTAATATTATGTTTTTATATCATTAGGAATTAGGATTTAATATTTATGGTTTAGAATTTATTACTTAGATATATAATGTTGGCCAAATATTGGTTAAGAAAGATTATTTTTTTGATCTTGTAGTATTACTCATTTATGTATTTAAATTATTTTTTAATTAATAAAATAAAAATATGTGTTAATTATTAAGAAAATATTAGTGACAAATAATATCTACTATATAAAAAAACATAGACGTAATGAAATTGTTTCAATATTAGTCATGCATTATGAAAATAATATATATTAGTAATAGAAAAAGTAAAAAAGTTAGGTTTAATGTCTGAAAATGAAGTGAGGTAATAGAAAAATAAAAGAGGAGTGCTAGGGGCAGCAGAATTTGTGATGTGTAGCTATCAATTAGCTATTATTAATATTTTTAATAGTGTGAGATGATATCTAATAATATAGAATTACTTATTTTTCTTTGATGGTTAAATACTGACCAAATTTTAATAAAAGTGCTAGCCCTAAGATTTTCTCAAAATGAAATAAAAAATACATATGCATTGGGAGTGTAAGAGTTAGGGATGTTCATGGATCGGATCGTATCCGCAGATTCGCGGTAAATATCCGCATCCGATCCGAAAATTGCGGATACGATCCGATCCGCACCATTTACGGATCAGATCGTGGATATCTGCTCTACATCTGCATATTTGATCCGCGGATCCGCAGATCTACATAATAATTAAAAATAAATAAATAAATAAATATATATATATATATATATATATATATATATATATGTTTGATATTATATTTACTTGTTTGTATGTTTTAATTAGTAATTATTATTCATACATTGTATTATTTTATTTTTGTTATTTCGAAAAAGTTTAATTAAAAATATTTTAGGAATAAATAAGTCTAAAAATGTGAAAGAAATATTTTTATTAAATTTTTTACATAGAAATATGATTAAAAAGAAAAGGTTCAATTATGCGGATATATCCAATATCCGATCCGACACTAAGAAATACAAATATCATATCCGACCCGATCCGATGAAAATTGTGCGGATCGGATCGAATTTTCAGCCATATCTGATCCCATCCGCGTATACCCTAGTAAGAGTTAGGGCTTGTTTGGGTGAACTTTAAAAAAAAAGATCTTTTTTTGAGTTATCTTTTTTTAAAAGATCTTATAGAAAAGTAAAAGTAATTTTATGTTTGGATATCTCATGTAAAAAGGTCTTTTTATTTATCAATTATGTTTGAGTATAACAGTATAAAAGTACTTTTTTGTTCATTTATTACATAAAAAACATCTTTTTTTAAGGAAAAAAGATCTTTTAAAAAAAGATGTAAATTACAGCTTCTCAAAAAAGATATTTTTTTTATTTTACTAGTGCTTTTACTTTTACTACTAGAAATTTGTCAAACACGTTAAAAAATAAAAAAAAAAAGATATTTTTTCAAGAAAAAAGATCTTTTTTTAACAAAATAATGGCGCCGAAACATGCACTTATTATAAGTTATGAAGTATTTAATT
The DNA here is from genome assembly GCF_003086295.3 of Arachis hypogaea. Lineage (NCBI taxonomy): Eukaryota > Viridiplantae > Streptophyta > Magnoliopsida > Fabales > Fabaceae > Arachis > Arachis hypogaea. Next base: position 2,079,881 of record NC_092054.1, on the reverse strand, counting down.
CTCATCATTTTCAAATTTTGTAGTATGCATGCGCGTTCTCACGTGCAACATGCCCTCCCTCCAAATTTCAATATCAAAGGTTAATAAATAATAATAACTTCTTGTCTTGTAATATATATTCAATTTAGTTAGCTTCTACAGTACATCAAAATTTATACTAATTTGGTCTCACAACATTAAGTGAAAGAGCGTATTCATATTTAATGCGTACTTTTGCCTATGGCATACGCAATTGAATTGTTTCTCACCATTATTATTATACATTACATACCAATATTACGGATAAGCTTATTTATATTACAATTTAATTTGTTTAAATACTAATAATAATAAGTAACCAAAACAGGTTTGTAAAGATATAATGTATGAGTATGTAGTATTTAGGGACACCTTTTTCTGTGTTATTGTATAATATAAGGCACAAAAAGTTGTTGGTGACATGATTGTGAAACGGACCTTTGTAATGATTGTGTAGTCTAACTAATTAAACGAGAGACCTTATACCTTGTTGCTATAAAAAGTAGTTTGGCCTTATGTATTTCCATTTTTATTTTATATATGGATGAAATGAAAATGATAAGAACTTAATCATTTTTCTAAATTTTTGAAATTACTATAAGAGGAATAATAGAATTATTTTTTTTTTATCAAAGATAAGAGACTCGAACCTACAACTTCTTAATTGAATATGGGAAGACTATGTCATTTGAGTTATAACTCATTGGCGAATAATAGAATTATTTTACCCGAATATCATGTTGAGAAAGTATAACTGCAATTTAATTTATCATGTGTTAAATAATTTATTACTCTATATATTATTTAATTAAATAATTAATACAACAACATCTTTAATTGAATTCAGATATTTGTTATTATAATAATAATTAGATTATTAAAAGAAACATTTAATAATTTAGATAGATTAATATATATATATATATATATATATATATATATATATAATTGTTTTTATTGATGAAAATTTATATATATAGATATTGTATATAGAGATATGATTAATAAAAAACTAACTCATTTTAAAAATTCCTAATCAATAGGATATTTTCAAAGTAAAGACAATAATAAAGTTTCTTTTAATCTGAGACTGTTATAGTGTAATTATAATGTATTTATTATATTTTGATTTTGAATACCTAATATCCTAATGTACTAGTTGAATGGATATTGAGTATGATTTGAAAATTTATAGAATTAATGATTAGTCAATAAGAAATTCGTCAACTCTCATGGATCATTCACTGTTCATTATAATAATAATAATAATAATAATAATAACAAGTTAGAATTTAACAATTAAATTATACTCGAACGATTAATCAAGAGCTAAAAAAATAGAAGGAATTATACTTTGTTCTTCTCTAATGCTTAGTAAAAATATATTACTTCGTACTATTAAGTGAGTGTTGCTAGATGCCAATCTTGATTAGTAAATCTAGTATAACTAATTTACTACTTGCTTAATATTAAATCTACGGGGTTACACACTAACGAGTGTTTTAATTTTTGTTAAATAATTATTTAATTATTATTTTTATTTGATCAAATAAATAATTATATTAATTCAAATTAAATATTATTATATTCTTTGCTAGCACCAAGAATATAATAATAATATGATAATTGAGAATATTAAATGAGAATTGAGAATAAATAATTATTCTATTTCTAAATTAAAATTTTAAATTTTGATGAGATCTTAACTTATTCTATTTTAAATTGAATTGGATTATGATTTTTAAAATTTGAAGGATTAAGTTTAAAATAATAAGATATGATTTAAATTTGAAATGATATTTAAATTTAAAATTAATAACAAATCTTAAAACTATATACATGTATGATAAGAGTAAAGAAAAAAAAAATTACCTCTACATATATAATTATGTGTTAGTCTAATTTTTGGAAAAAAAATTTATAATATGCAAAGAGTTGATAACAAAAATTGATTTCGGTGTGGATATACATATCATCTTTGTACTATCAAATAAAAAATTTATTTTTACTAACATATTCAAATATTTGGATTTGATATATGCTATTTGAATAAAATTTTAAATATAAAATAAATTTTTTAAATTATTTTATTATTTTTACGGCCTATTATGAACACATTGTACTTTTTTATATCATGTAATATATATATATATATATATATATATATATATATATATATATATATATATATATATATATATATATATTAACAAATGAAGTAATTAGATGATGAACAAACATATCCATCTTTAAAGGGGGGCCGGAAAATGTAGTTGACAACTTACTCATGCAAACATAAGTGAAAAATAAGAAGCAAATAAATACAATATAATATGAAACTATAATGAATTACTCATGCAAACATCATCAATAACTGCCAATAAGGTATAGTTCAAATGGCATAGTCTCTCTATACTCAATTAAGAAGTTGCGGGTTCGAGTCTCCTATCTTTGATAAAAAAAAAAAAAATCATCCAATAACTTCTTAACCATAATGAATTTCATTAATTCAATGCTTGAATTCTAACATTTTACTATACAGATCAAACTAAAAATGTTCCAATAAAATTTGAAATTGATTTGATATGTCATCATAATACTTTATTTTTACTTATATTACAGTTTTAAAATATAAGAAAATACAACTATTAAACTAGATATTTATTGATATTGGAATTTTCTCTAAATTTTTATAAGCCTAACTATCACAATATATAACATAACTCGATGGCTGAATTGATAAAATTCGTCACATATAATAAATTGTTCGACAATATAAATCAACAAAACTTACACCAGGTGTAAACGTTTTATATATTATATATCAAAGTTAGTTACAAGTACAACATTAATAATTTTTTATAGGATAATATAATATGTATTCATATCAATTGGACTATTGAATTATAATACATATAATGGAGATTATGATTATCTATACCAATTTTTACGGAAATCATACATCAATAAACAAGTACTTAGAGAATCCTTTGTTCAAGCATATAAATAGTGTAGCCAGACGAATTTAGATTAATATAAACCTTCTAAGAATTATCTATAACATATAAATAGTTAACCTAACAATTGAATTTAAAAAATTACTCAATAATGGTAATTTCATTTAGGAATAAATTTGCTATTATTCTAAACTTTTAATGGTAAAAATGGTAATTTGCTTATCTTCTATGAATATAAAATTAATTTTGTTCTTTCATAATTAATTTATCATCCTTTTAAATTTTTATCACTAGAAATAATAGTTATCCTATAATATTTACTTAAATTGATATATATATATATATATATATATATATGTCACAAAAAGATAAAAGAAATATAACTTTATATAAGTGAAAATTATTTTTTCGTATTTAGCAAATTATTTGTGCACTTTTGTGATAATTATTGGCTAACTATTTAAAAAGTACATGTAAAATATATATCAAAATTTGATCTCTAATTCTTTTTATTTTTTAAAAATATTTTTTATCATTAAAAAACATCATTGCAAAAAATATATCTATTTAATATAAAATTATCAAGTATACAAATATTTAATTTTTTAAATTATAATTAAAAAAATTGTATTCAAATCTAATATCTAAAACCTTTTTAAAAATATATATATTTAACAGTCAAGTACTTTTGTCGTATTTTAAAATATTTTAAAAATATTTTCATCGTTAATAAATTTGGAGTAAGCGAATTAATAATTCAAAAACAATTGGTTTAACTATTCTATTATCCTTATAATTTTACTAAATTTGTAATTAGATTATTATATTTTTTTAATTAGGTCCTACATTATTTTTAATTTTATAATTAGGTCATTTCTATATAAAAAATATTAAAACTAATAGAATGTTTCTTTAAAAAAATATGTGGTCAAATATTTAATTAGGTTCAATCTTAATTATAAATACTTTTAATTTACAAAAAAATATTCTATTATTAACTCTAATATTTTTTATAGTGATAGTGATCTAATTAAAAATTAAAAATAATGTAAAAACTCAATTAAAAAAATATATAAAAATTTAATTATAAATTTAATAAAATTATAAGAATCACAAAAATAATTGAATCAAAATAATTTTAGTGGTTTTACTCATAAAATTTTATTTAGATACATTGTAAAATAATTTTACACGTATATCCGATCACATAATACCACATCATTAAAAGTAACTACTATTTTTATTAATCGCGTGAATAATTATGCAAAGGAACGAATTACATCAAAATTAAACACTTACTCATATATTATTCTCTTCGTTCTTGTTTACTTTCTCCTGTTTCAATTCAAGTTTCTTAACAATGGCCCCTTTCTATAAAAGTTTTCAACTCCGTCCATGTGGTATGTTGTTGTTCTAATCACCATGCGTAACACTCCAAAGTAATCACCACTATATGGAAAATCAAATACACATTGGAAAGACATTTCACTATTTCAGTGTCTATATATATATAAGCCATCAGCAATTTTTTAATAAAAATATTTAATTTTTTATGTAATGTAAAAGGATTTTACAAATTCAATTATATATTATTAGCATGAAAATATAATATTGAACAAGTATTGGTCCGGACAGCAATATAATATAATATTCCCATTGAATAAGAAACAACAATCTATCTCAAACATTATCATACATTCATACATATAGAAAAAAAAAAAAGCTCATAAGCTAATAATAATAATAATAATTAAGAAGAAATTAAGAAGAATTATCGTTATTATTAATATCATGAGAAGAAGAAGAAGAAGCGTTTGGAGAATGCAGAGGGAAGAGAGGTAAGAGTTGAGGTGGATCAGATCCTCTTGATCTTGGAGTGTTGGCTGAAGACAAAGGGCTAATTGGATGCAAATAGAACCCTTTCTCCGCAATTACCCTCTCTTCTTCCTCTTCCTCCGCCGATCTCGGACTCCCACGCGCCGCCGCACCATCGAGCGTAGAAACCGGCGACGTCTGCTGCTTGTTCCTGTAAGGTGAGATGATCTTCATGTTCATCATGTTCATGTTGATGGCGTTGAACATCGTCATGCTGCTGCTACTGTTGCAGTAACGTTGTTGTGTTGATGCGATGTTCAGTTGTTCCAGCTTCTTCCGCCGTTCGTGGAGCTTGAAGAGCGGTTTCTTTGCGGCGGCGGCGGTGGTTGTGGTTTGGCGGTGGTGGTGGAGGCGGGAAGGTATGGTTAGGGGGAGTTTGGGGGTGGAAGGGTTGTCGGAGGCGCCGGTGAGTTTTTGAACGACGGCGCGAAAGTTAGAAGGGTCGGCTTGGACAAACGTAGTGTTTGGTGTTGTTGCGGCGGTTTGATCGAAGGACGCCATTGGAGAGTGTGTTTGTTTGGAATTGGAAGCGGGAAGAAAAAGAGAACGAAATGTGTGATTTTATAGTCTCCAATCTCAATTCAGGGATTATATTGTTTTTCGGATTGCTTTAATTTGCTTTAAGGATGGTGCCGTCACCCTAAAGTGTTGTCACCTATTCACATTTAAGAAATATTATTTTAGAACTTCTTAGAAAATTGATAGGTGAAAAGTATACTTTTTCTTCTTAAAGTTTGACAAAAATTTTAAAAATATTTCTAAATTTTATTTTGTTTTAATTTTATTCCAAAAGTTTTCGATTTGCATCAAATATACAGGAATATTTTTAAAATTTTTGCCAAACTTCAAAGATAAAAAATATACTTTGTCCTAATTTAGTTAAATATATTAAATTATTTAATAATTTTTATGTATCATTTAATCTGAGCTTCTATTTTAGAGGTGAGCTTCTACTATATCATTAGTAAAATTTATTTTTTTAGTAATTAGTTATTAATATTTAAAAGTGTAGGTAGGTTAAAATATATTATTAAATTATTAAATTAAAAAAATTTAATTAATAATTAAAAATAATAATAAGAAACAATAAGCATTTTTACATTCTCTGTTTATTATTAAATATTAAACTATCATCGCTGTGTAAAATTAAGATTATTTTGAAAATTATAAAAGATTAATGATTCATCACTATATATATAATGAAGTGGAGTTTAATTTGACCTTAATAATAATTTTACAAAAGGATAAATTGATTTTTGACTTTTTAATTCGTAGACATTTAAGTCTTTTAAGTTTTAAAAATGTATTAATCTCTTCAAAATTTACACACATCGATTCCTGTATCTAATTTGTCCCATTTTAAAAATTCTATCACGTGTACATTTGTGTCAACCAAGTCAATATAACAGGAGTTACGTTTGATTTTTTCGTTAGGTCTAACAGACCTAAGTGAAGATGAATAATTGATATATCTAAATTTTGAAAAAGTCAAAGAGTTAAATATATTTTCAAATTTTCGAAAACTTAAATGTTTGCAAATTAAAAAGTCAAGCATCTATTTATTATTTTCTCTAATAATTTTACAACATGATATATTATTAATATAAAAATATTTTACACCTTCGTTCAATAATAATATTCGTTTTTTTAATAATTATTTACGTAATTAATATAAAAATTATTTTTGTTCATGTAATGTGCCTAATTAGATGCAATTAAACAATATATAGTAACTGATTTAAGGGGTAATAACTTTTAACTTTAGTATATAAATATGCAAATAAGTACATCTTACATCAAATTATTTAAACAGGAACACATCAAAATATTTAATGTGTACGGCTTAAACTGCCTACATCTACAGATGAAGAGAGATAAAATTCACTAAATCAATTCAATGCACTACAATCAGTACGTAATCTTCTAATTTTTATGGTCAAAGTTTTTTTTTTTTTTTTTTGGTTCAAACTTGTTGCAATTTACAAACCCTTAATTATCATCATCATCATCATCACTATTCTCTATCTATGATAATCATATGAATTTTGCTCTTTTAATTTCTCTACTATTTATAATTTGCATGGTGGCAATGTCTATTATAAAATTCAAAATCTAATAATTAATCATGTTCATTTTTTATCTTATTCAAAATCTAATCTAACGTATGTATAAGTTATTAGTTTCAAAATTTTTTTAGCTTGAATTAGTATTCCAAGTTTCATAAATAATATGATTAGTAATTTCAGTATTGGATCCCACGTTTGACTTATTTAAGATGTAAAGTGAGAAAGGTAATGAAAACTTTAATTTGTCAAATATAATTGTGGAACTTTATATATAGATAATCTCTTTTTTGCCACTTAGGCTTTGTTTTGATAAATGAGGAACTTTTCTAATGAGTGGAACTAAAGATCTTTCTTTTATCCTTGTAAGTGAAAATTCATTATCATGAGGTTAAGCTTTAATGTGAGTATTATTCAAGTTTACTACAAAAAAGTCACACGAAATTGAAGCTTCTTATACACTTTAGAGAGAGAGAGAGAGGGAAATGTATGAAATTATGGCCTAATCTCACAGCAAAGCACATGAAGGCAAATCCAAAGTGGCCACATCTTATAGTTTGTAGCTTCATTTATAATTTATTTTGTGAGCATGTATGTGATATGATTATAGCTAAAGATACACAAAAGACATTTGAAAAGTCTCACTAATGCAACAAATATTAAACAATATTTATGAAAATAGAAAAGTCTAGGGGACAGCAACTTTATTAATATCTGGCCAGCATGTAATCAGCAAAAGAAAAGTGAGTAATTTTTAGTTATTGGATAAAATCTCACACCATTAAAATCATCATTGATGGCTATTTAATAACTACAAATCACAAAAGTTGTTAGCCTCCTAACACTCTTCTTTAAAAATTAATTAGTTCACATATAACTATTAAGCAAAAGTTTAATAATAATAATAATAATATTATAACTAACTTCTATTCGTTAAGTAGTTAACTTTTTTATTTGATCAAATAAATGTGGAAATTTGAATCATATCTTGTATATAGAGAAATTTATTAGTTAACGATAAATTTTTAAATAAAATTTAAATTCGTGATAAATTAATCATTGAACTGTTAAATTAAGAGATTTTGTTAAAAAAAATAGTATAATTTTCTATTGATGTATCAAATTTGTATTCTAAAAATACATATTAAAATGATAAGTTAAAAACTAAATAAAATACAGAAAAAATTAAATTTTAATATTAAATAAAATATTTTAAATTTTTTGTACTATAATCTATAATGTGAAGATAAAGTAAGTTGACGTAATTTCAAAAAATTTATATTTTTGTAATATTATTACAGATAAAAATATTAATTTGTACTCTAAAAATACATATTAAGATAATAAATTAAAAAAATTAAAATACAAAAAAAAATTAATATATTTATTTTTTATTTATTAAATAAAAATATTTAAAATATTTTATTAATAATAATCTTATCATATGTTTTAGCTAAGCCTTTTTTATTTTGATGAAGACTATGTGTAAACCTAAAACCTTATAGTATCTCTTGACCAGTTTGAATGACTTTAAATGTGGAAGAAACAATTAATTGGATGATGATTATTCATTTGATGCGTAATGGATTGAAAAGGGAATAATTAATTTAGATGGGAGGATGGGTTTGAATTTTGAAAAAGGAGCAATGAATGAAAGAGGCAAAGGTGGCATTGAATGATGATGAGTGAAGAGTGAAGAGTGAAGAGGGGTCAGCGGGGCATTCAAACAAGAAACATTTCCGAGAGAGAAAGCCAAGAAACAAACACCATTCCCACAGGCACTCTCTGTGCTTGCTCAGACTCTCAGAACAAAACCCTTTATTATTATTATTATTATTATTATTATTATTATTATTATTATTATGTGCCTTGTTATTCTTTCTTTCTTTTATTTTATTTTATTTTATTTAAGAAGAGAAGAGTATTAGGAACCAACAAAATTTGTGATGTTTAGCCATCAATTAGTCATCATTGTTGTCCAGATTGCGGCGGTTTCAAATCGCCGCTAAACATTGCGACGCTATTTCTTGGTTTTGCGGCGGTTGTGTCAGCGGTTTCTGAGAACCGCTGCAAAATCATATAACCACCCCCTTAGAGGCGACGCTTAATAAACCGCTGAAATCCAGTTTCACGACGGCTTAAAACCGCCGCAAATCACCCCAAGAACCACCGCTATTTCCCGTTTTCTTTGTAGTGAATGGTGTAGAATTAATCATTTTTTTTTATGGTTAAGTGCTGGTCAGATTTTAACAAAAATACTGGTTCCTTAGACTTTCTCTTAAGAAAATTCTCATCATCAAAAAAAGAAAATTTTACATCCCCATATATTTTTAAAAAAATAATCATAAATCATTTCGATCTAGTAATCAACTCTTTTATTTGTATAAATATAAAAAATTTAAATTTTATATTATATATACAATAATTTATCAATTAATATTAAAATTTTAAATAAAATTTAAATTTGTGGTGAATTATTTTTTAGTTTAACAAGTTGGGACATTATTTTAAAAAATAATTCAAATCAATATAATCATTTTATTATTATAATATTTTTAATGTAGTAATGTATACTATTTATTGGTTATATAATTTTAAATTAAAATTTATACTACATAAAATAAATGTAATTCCCTAAGGTTATACTTTAATTTTCCCACCAAGTCACCAACTAACTTCTTTTTGTCACTTTTAATTTAATTGAATATTATGTAAGTTAAGGTAGTATATTAGCCATACTTTATTAAAAGTACTTTTAATTTTCTTTTTAAACTACAAATAATTATAATTTATTAAATTCTAATTATTTGAACATGATTTTTTAATTTGACTATGAAATTAATTTTGAAATGCTATTATTATCCATAAAATTTAAATTCAAAATTTATTTAAAACTATATATTTTAGTTTAAACAACGTGAACACATTATTATATATTATTAATTTAAAATTATTTGTTACTATGCGTGAGTAGTGCATATCTAGTTGGAGTAGAAAAGGGTAAAATTTTCAGTTTCTTTATGAATCTGTGTATGCTTTCTTTCTTCTTTTCCTTTGTTTGCGTGAGGGAATTGCACTTTGACATTAAGGACAAAAGTTTCTTTCTTTTTGGCTTCGTTCGTTGCAGTTTCTATGCTTTACTCTTCTTTTTTCTTAGTCTTAGATTGCTTTGATGTGAGACTCTATTTTTTATACCAAGAAAATTTCACATAGTTTTTATTATTTTATTTATTTATTTAAAATATATAAAAATAATTGCCTTTGAGTAACACTTGTGATGATTGAAAACTCATGTGCGGTTAACGCAGTTAATTTTAGGTGAAGTTATATTGATAATTGGTAGCGTTTGATTGATGTTTATGTTTCAATAAGACACTGTGATAGTTTGATTTGGTGAGACAGATTTTTGAATGACACAAAAAAAATACGGATAGACAGAGAGATCCCAATCAAATGTGTGTATACTTTCAATTTGGTGAGAGTGAGACACTTAGATATAATTTGTGAAATATTAATTTTTTATTTTTTTATTTTTAATTTTTTTTGAATGAAGAGTAATTCAATCTTTTTTAAATATTTGTGTCTTGTTTATTATTTTTGCCAAACACAATACACAGATACAAATATTTTATGTCTATGTCTTTAATATTTGTATCTTTGTGTCTATTATCTCATTATATACATCAACTAAATAGAATTTAAGAGTTGTTAGATGACCATGTAAATATGTAATCAAACCTGTTAAATTATTTAACGATTCTCAACTATCAACTTTACATAAAATTATTTACATCTGAATTTCTACTTTTAAATTTTCATATTTTAGAATTGTGACTGTTTTTTATTTTAGTTCCTTGCCTATATAGGAGTCTTCCCACACTTCTTTCTTCTTGTTTTCAACTGGTTTACCTTTTACATGAAAACAGAAATGTCATAGACATAGATAGCGATATATGAAAACAATGAATATTTAGGGCAGGGCTAGCAGTCACATTAATTATTAGAATAGAATTGCCACTTTTTTATTTGTATATAGTTCTCAGGTTTGTGATTTTCAGAATAATTAATATAATATTACTATTTACTAAAATATGATGATCCGAATTTAGACTGCATTTGTTTACAAAAATAAGATACTGAGAGACAAAAATACTAAGACATAAAATTGTGTTTGGCAAAGAAGATATAAACAGAGATAATGTGTCCAGAGACACTGAATTAATATATTTTGTGTTCATCCTAACAGGAAGGATACGGAGACACTAACAAGAGACACAACTTGTTTTTTATTTTTTATTTGATTATTCTTATTAATTTTTTATAATTATATTTTTTATTGTTATATTTTTCATCTCAAATTTTTTGAATGAAAAAAATGAGAATAAATTGAATTTTCATAATTTGTTATAGTTTATCACCAAACAGAATATAAGAACACAAAATTTTATGTCTCTGTCTATCAGTATCTTGTCCTATCTTATTCTCAATGTCTTGTCCTGTCCTGTTCTTAGAAACAAACGCAGCCTTATAGTTGGTGTATTGTATTTTTAAACATTTAAAATTAATAAAAAGGAATCATATTTTTAAAATATGAAAAAAAAAGAGACAATTTGTCATCAGTAAATTGATTTTTTTAATTAAAAAATATAATGTACATATAGGAGGTTAAAAATTAACTGGAAATATAAATTTGATTTTTCTTGGGACTAGTAATAATTCTGCATGCAGAATTGCAGATTATAACCCTTTTTTCTTTAACTATTAAACCTAATGATGAAATCGAACATATATAGAAACAGATTTTTCTCACTAATTTGGTTCAATATATAAAGTGTAAATGTGTCTTATAATATTTTATATAATTTCAACATTCGAACTCAAGAACAATAAAAAAGAAATAAATCATTTAAGTCTCACATTTTTACCCTATTTTTATTCCATACATTGCATTCGGTTTGTATTTTTTATGTTTGAATTTTATACATTTATCGAGTCTCTTATATTTGGTAAAAAAAAAAAAATCCCTATAGTATCATAACTAAATAATTTAAGCCAATGAGTAATAGCTCAAATGGCATAGTCTCCCCATACTCAATTAAGAGGTTGCGGATTCGAATCTCCTATCTTTGGTAAAAAAAAAAAATTAAAAAATAAAAATTAAAAATAAAAAGTAAAAATAGAAAAAATTCATATTATTATTTTCATTTTTTTTTACAAAAACCACAAATATTAAAAATAAAAATAGAAACCTACTAATAGCTGATTGCATTATATTGCAAAACATATAGCAGATTATTAAAGTAGTTTAATAAATAATAATGTCTAGCTATTTTGCAAATAATTTTGATTGAACTGATGATCTTCTTTTTACTATTAATTTAATTACAACCACTCAATAGAGAAAGAGATATATGCTTCCCAACGCTTTATTATATTTGTGTTTTTCCATGACAAGGACCCTACGGCTATCCACCTCTCTGCTTTAATTTTTTACCATAATTAGAAGAATAATTTAATTTTCATTTAGCAATATCAGTTTTCTAGCATAATTTATCATGCATAACGACATTAATTATTCTCTTACCCAAAATGAAATAACAATTTTTTGAGTAGTGAACTAGTGATTCTTAATGTATGTATAAGAATATATATTTGACATTTTATAAAAAAAATTAAGTATGTTACTGTAAAAGAAATTAATTATTCTAAAAGAATAAATTTAATTATTTTGATAGTTGATTATCTTATTAAAAATTATAATAAATATATTTAAATTAGTAATAATTAATTTAGCAGTTGATTTTTTTTTTTATAAAAGCATTATAACTTCTTGTATGACCTGAAAATTTTTTATTTTAAAGAATATTGATCACCATCATGAGATTGAACAGAATATCTCATCCAAGCCCCAAAAGTCATATACAAAGACATTAGATTTCACTATTAATTAATTATTATTATTATTATTATCTAACTTCATATTCATGGAAAAAAGTATAATCTGTGTCAAGGAATATATGCTTCATTAATTGTTTTTATTAACACAATAGAGCAAACCAAACTAATTAATACGTGAGAATAAGCTGCCCTATATTTGTCTGAAAAATGCATGATGCGAATCAACCTAGCTTATCTAAGTAGCTATGCATATATACTATCTTATTATTACTTAAATCACCAACCACGTGTGCATTTCACAACCTGAGTTCTGTTAGGAACTAATTAGGGTCTAACCAATTTCTGTTAACTTTTTAATAGATTCAATTTCGAAATCCATCTTAACAAAAGTAAGTTGATATACATAAATATTTTTTCTACTAAATATTATGATATTTCTTTTTCATACTAAATAGATGTTTTTAAATATATTTTTTGAATTTTTTTGTATTACTGATATGGATATTTCTATTTTTTTAAAAATTATATGATTTTTTTTAAATCTTATAATTGGACATTTCTTTTGTTAAGTATTAGGATGTTTTTTTTTTTATATTAAATGGATGTTTTTTTATATAATTTTGCAATTACTCAAAAATAGTCCGTACTCTACCGCTCCTTCTTCCTTGAACAACTCCTAAAACTGAATCAGATTGTACTTTTCGCAAAATTGCACCACCTCCATTAACATCGCAAAATTGTTGGCGAATCCAAAACTAGTAGCACCACCAGGACCAGCCAAGTAACCGTGACTGTTGGCGAGCGACGGCGGCACAAACTCCTCAGCCATGGGGTTCAACTTTGACAAAAGCTCCTCCAAATCCTTCGTCTCCCTCTTATAATTCTCACCACAGTTCTCCCCATTCCTTACCGCATTAATCCCAACATACCCATCAGTATTGACCACCATCTGTTGACCCTGGATACCGTTTCCATCAAACCCATTTCGAATCTGACCCACCTGAACCTTGTAATTACCGTTAGGGATTGATACAACAGTGTTTACACCTCTATCTTGGTTGAATACACCGTTCAAATTCTGATCACCACCACCACCGTTGACAGCACCTCCTCCGCCGCTGCCGCCGCCAGACCTTGCCTTTGATTTCTCCATCTCAGTGGTACGGTGTCCGATGAGACAACACTGTTGTACAAATTTTGACTGGAAGAACCGATTTATAAAAAAGTTTCCTCTTTTTTCTCAGCTTTCAGGTTTTACTTCTTTGGCGGCGAACTTTTTAAGAGAGAGAATTTATGTGTATTATTGTTGGGAGTGTGCAGGTTACTATAGAAGAGAAGGAGAAGGTTTTTATAGTTTTTAATTAGGTTTAATTAATCAGTTTCTAATTATTTAAATTTTAAATTTAAAAAATTTAAAATTAATTATTAATAGTTATAATTAATTGAGTTGTTCAATTCTTGGCTGATCACACACTTGGTTCCTTATACTTTTCCTCCACAACCTTCATATATCATCTAATTTAATTTATAGTTTATGACATTCTAATATAATTTAGTCCACAAATTAAATTTAATTATTTTATTGATCTTTATAATTTTATCAAATTTTTAATTAGATCTTTATAATTTTTTCTTTTTAATTTGTCTCTACACTGTTTTAATTTTATAATTAGATCATTTCTAGTGTAAATAATATTAGACTTAATTGAATATTTATCCGCAAATTGAAGATATATATAATAACTTAATTATTTTATTGGTCCTTATAGTTTCACCAAATTTTTAATTAGGTCTTTATTATAATTTTTTCTTATTAATTGACTCTTTGCACTGCTTTTAATTTTATAATTAGATTATTTTTAGTATAAAAAATATTAGACTTAATTAAATATTTCTCTACAAATTGAAGATATATATAATTAAGAATCTAATTAAATTTTTTATCATATGTTTTTTGAAAAAAATATTTTATTAATTTTAATATTCTTGATATAAAAATGATCTAATTATAAAATAAAAAACAGTATATAGATCTAATTAAAAAAATTATAGACATTTAATTACAAATTTAGTGAAATTATAAAGATTAACCGAATAATTAAATCTTATTTAAACATATATGATTGAATATTTTTTTTAATTTACTAATGTATAATCCATAAAATTCAAGCCGATCATGCATTGAAGAATTTCATTCCAATAATTCAGATTGAACCGGTGGTTCGAATTTCTGATCAATGCCCCCACTTTGTGTAACTTGCTTCAAGTTGCATTGCCAAAGCTTAAATTAAAGTGAACACAACATATATATTATATAATAATTAATTATTCATAATAATGCAAAGAATTGACAAAATTAACAGTATACTATTCCTTTTTCTTAGTCAAAAAGGCCACTTATATAGCAAACCATCGTTTTCAATTCCATTCAGAGAGTGAATGATGCAAAGGGAACATTCAATCATAAGAGCCCTCTGTGGAGGACACTATGATTGCCATACAAGACTAGGTAACTATATATATTTATAAGGAAATTAAATTAAATCAAATTGTGGAGTTGTGTATTAACTAACTGAGATTATATTACCCTAAAAACATTTTTTTTGCTTAACAATATTAAAGTGATTTTGCTAATATTTGATTACTCTATTAGTCTTTATAGTTTTGTGAAATTTTTAATTAGGTCTCTGTACTTTTTTTCTTTTTAATTGGGTTCTTGTACCAATTTTTTTTTAATTAGGTCATTTTTAACAGTAATTGGTTTAATTATATAGGAACTCAATTAAAAAAAAATGCAAAAATTCAAATAAAAAAAGGTGAATTCTACCCAACCCCCTCTAAAATAACATGTAAGTTACCCTTCATGATGTGTCACATTTTAATTGGTCATTACTTAACTATAGTTGAGTTATTTTGTAATTTATTATTTGAGATAGGTAATTGTATAATTTCTTAAAATATTAAAATTCTACCCCATTAATTGAAGCACGTTCTCGCGCAATCTCTTTCTATAGTGCATCATTTCTTAACGGGTCGTTGAATTCCCATGGCTCGTAACTTCCCTGTTCTTCCCAGTATAGCCAACGCGGACTTCATTGCTATCTCTTGTCCTCTCACTCAATCCCCCCTTCTTTTTTTTCTTTTTTTTTTTTTTTTTTGCCATGAATCACTCTTTACCAACATCAACATCATTAATGGTTAGTTCGGTTATTAAATTTTTTTATTAAAAAAATATATATTTATTTAATTAGAAGATGGAATATATATTCATATTTAAAATATAATATAATAAAATAAATCCATTTAAAATACTTAAAAGTATAATTAAAATCATGAATATATAAATATAATAATAAAATTTGTACTCTAAACAAGTAAACATATTTTTTATCATACATAAATTATTTAAAAAATAAATATATTATTAAAATTAATAATACAAATTTAAAATAATAAAATCCAATTTTTTACTGTATTTGTTATAATATTTTTATTCTTTTAATTTATAATTTATTAGTACTTTATTATTTAATTAATGATTAAACAAATTATTTTTATAAAAAATTATGTTTTATATTATCTTATAGAAGAGACCAATATATTAGTTTAAAAAATAAAGTAAAAATAAAATTTTAAATAAAAAATATTTAATATTAAAATTTTTAAATATAAAAATAATTTGTATAAATATTTAAAAGATAAATATAAAATATATGCATAAAATAAATAAAACAGATAAAATGGAAGTACTCATGAAAAATAAATAATTATTTTTGTCTCCTTTATTTATTTTAAACATGTATTTTATATTTATATCCTGAATATCTATATAATTTGCTTTTGTATTTAAAAATTTTAATATTAACTATTTTTTATTTAAAATATCATTTTTACATTAATTTTTAAATTGGTATATTGGTCTCTTCTTTAAGATTATACAAAAAATATTTCTCATGAAAATAATTTGTTTAATCATTAATTAAATAATAAAATATTAATAAATTAAAAATTAAAAGAATAAAAATACTATAAAAATTACTTGTAAGAAAGTTGAATTTTATCATTTTAAATTTGTGTTATTAATTTTAACAATTTATATTTTTTTAAAATAATTTATATATGATAAAAGATATGTTTACTTGTTTAGAGTACAAATTTTATTATTATATTTGTATATTTCTGATTTTAATTATACTTTTAAGTACTCTTAATAGATTTATTTTATTATATTATATTATATTTTACATATGAATATATATTCCATATATTATTTTTAATGAAAAAAAATTAATAACCAAACTAACCATTAATTACATTGGTAAGGAATGATCCATGGTAAAAAAAAAAAAAAGAGATTGAGTGAGAGGACATGAGATAGCAATGAAGTCGGTGCTGACTATACTGGAAGTCGGTGCTGACTATACTGGGAAGAACGAAGAAGTTACAAGCCATGGAAATTCAACGACTCGTTAAGGAATGATGCACTGTAGAAAGAGATTGCGTGAGAACGTGCTTCAATTAATGGGGTAGAATTTTAATATTTTAAGAAATTATACAATTACCCATCTCAAATAATAAATTACAAAATAACCCAACTATAGTTAAGTAATGACCAATTAAAATGTGACACATCATGAAGGGTAACTTACATGTTATTTTAGAGGGGGTTGGGTAGAATTCACCATAAAAAAAATATAGGGACCCAATTAAAAATAAAATTTGGTATAAGAATTCAATTAAAAAAAAGTATAAGAGCTCAATTATAAATAAAATTTAGTGTAAAGATTCAATTAAAAAAAATATATAAGAACCTAACTAAAAATTTTGTGAAACTATAGAATTAACAGAATAATTAAACCTATTTAAAACAATATAAAGAATTATAGTCAAATTTGACGATGAACTTTCATACTCATAATTTTCTATTAACTAGATATAATAATAATAATAATAATAATAATAATAATAATAATAATATATGGCTTGGATGATGGCTATTATTGCTTTGGGGACAAGTGTTGTGTCTAAGAAAGAAACATAAAATTAAATCATAGGTGTATAGATTTTATTGGACGAATAATGAATGAAATAAAATTATTCAAGGGATAAGGTCACGCCAAAGATTTATTTTCGTATTTGAATTGCATATGGTTGAATATTACAATATAATATTCTTAATTAATTAGAAGATGATTATTATTTATTTAAGAGCAACTTTGTAAAGATTTTTAAGGTAAAGCCGTGAGCCCCTGAAGGATATGGCGTAAACTGGCATTAATCTTATACTGAAATCTTTGGAGAAACGGGAGCATAGAAAGCAGTGATATCGGGTTAATATAAGATAAAATAAATAAATAAATAAATAAAGCTTACTATATGCATCTATAAAAAGAATTTGCGATTCCTCGCTAAAATTTGACTCCAAAAGCTTATAATTAGAATATAAATATTTATTATTTTAATTAATCTCATATAGATTATTATTACTAGAATTTAATAAATAAAATGACAAATTAATAATCGTGTTAGTGTTTATTTATCTACAAATATAATATAGTATATGATAATATTATTTACTAACAATTCCTTTATGTCATTATTATCTCTATTTAAAAATGGTTGTCATTTTTACTTTTTAAATATATTAAAAAATTAATATATTTATGATTGTCATGGTTATTATTATTATTATTACTATTATTTGGTCTTAAAACAATGTTTTTGGGCTGAAAAAAAATTGAGGTAAAGGCCTAAAGACTAACCAAAATAGCTACAAAGAAAACCAGTTCGTTCACTGTGGTATAGTGCACTCTTTGTCCAACATTTGAGCCCAATAAGTTACCAACATTGGTGGCTATTGATTTAGGCTTACTCACAATTTTGGAAAAAGCTAATTATTTGTTCGAATGTCGCTATGCAATCATTCATTAGTTAACGATAAACTTTTAAATGTAGTTTAAATTCGTAGCAGATTGGTTCTTAGCCTGCCGAATTATAGAATATTATAATAAACAAAAAAGACTATATCTTTTACAAGACAAAATAATTTTTCAGTTTTAAAAATATCTTTTAGATTAAGACTATACTATGAATCTCAGACATACAAACGAATTTATCTTAAACAATTTATTAGTCAGAATAAATAAAAAAAGATAAGTTATAAGTAGGTTTTTATTGTCAAAATGTAATGGTGAATATTTTTAAAATTGGATTACATGTGCACTAAAACAACCTGCATATATTTTAGACTGCATATATTTTACATATATTCTCTAGCCAAGATTTGAGTACAGTACTCCTCTCCACTTTCATATAAGT
Organism: Arachis hypogaea; assembly: GCF_003086295.3. NCBI lineage: Eukaryota > Viridiplantae > Streptophyta > Magnoliopsida > Fabales > Fabaceae > Arachis > Arachis hypogaea. The sequence goes on along the minus strand of NC_092054.1, from coordinate 2,060,752 downwards.
TGAGTATTTGATGTAATTCATCATGTCTTTATTTTTTTTCTTCTATCAAAATCTTTTCATAGTTAAAACACAGAATCTAAAATATCGATTCTAATTTTGTAACCAATTTAAAAAAAATTTCATAAAAAATATTTTTAAAATAAATAAAAATAAAGATAGAAAAATATAATTTTTTTTAGGTAAACTTACAAAAAATTACAGTCAAAATTTTATTTTTAAAAGATCTTTTTCAAATATATATATGCCGTTATATTTATTGTATTTTTGTCAAACTAAAATCATATTTAAAAAGCAAAAATATCATTTCTTTTATTTAAAAATCATTTTATATATATATAAAACTCAATCTTGTACAAGACCAAATGGCTTCTAGTTTTAGAAGATCCTCTTGGATTAGGATTATACCACGAGTCTTTGACATATAAATGGGTTTATCCTAGATAACCTATTGGTAGAAGTGAAAAAAAAAATTGCTATATTCTAAAGATACTAAAAAATTATACGCAGTCTATTTTTATATTACAAATTCAAATAAGATAAACATAAATTATTAATATGGTATTGTTTTTTAATAAAACAGAAAGAGTACATAAATAATACGTAACATTAACAATATGTCAATATCTAAGGTAATGATTTTATAATGGAATTTATGGATAATAGCCGACAAATATTATTTAATATTTTTAAAATTATAATTTTATCTTATATTAAATGATTTAAAAGTTTTTTGATAATTTTTTTTTCTTTTAGTGATATTTTGAGAAAGGTAAAAAATGAATTGACCAATATCAATATCCTATTAATTTTATTCTCAACATTCTTACTTTATTACAGGACATGGACATTGACATTGACTGGAAGGAAGGCTCAAAAGAAATGAGAGATCAACTTAGGTGTGGTAAAAATTTACGTTTAACATTTTTTACATTAATATAATGAGTGACTTAATAAAAGATAAAATTACAAATTAAATATTTAAAAACTCTTGTAATTTATAAAAAATGGTTTTATTATGGTTGAGTAATTTACTTTTTAAAAATGAAGTTAAATAGATGGTTATTATTAATTATGAAATACACTTAAATAAGCTATATTTAATAAGAATTTTTTTATTATAAATTAAAAAAACTTTTTTTAATAAAAATATAATTTATTCTTATGTACTCTTATGTACTCCTATCTGCTTTGGAGACGATGACTATTGTTTATTGTGAAGCTTAAGAAATTGAGTTAGCTATTTTTTTTAAAATTTGAAAGAAAGTTCGCCGAGGTTAGGCGAACTCTATAAAAAATTATAGAGTTGCGACAAACTTACTTTGAATAAAAAAATTTCATATTTAAGAAATTAAAATTAGAAAATAATATTTTATTTTATTTTATTTTAGTAAAAAATCTTATTTATTAAATACTAAATAATTATTTTAATTTAAATTCTTGTTGGGCTATAACAATTGTCGGTGCTATAAAGGCACGTTTTAATTTAAAAGATAAATTCAATGAAGAAGAAGAAATCATGATCTCCCCACAAGATTTTATTAATAATTTTTTGACTGACGAAGAATATGAGAAAATAAAAGAAGTTCCAGATCCCAAATTAGTTTGTAGATTTTCTATTTCTAAACTTGATGAGACGGGGCTTTTGGAGCGAATACTTATGATATTATTGGACGTGGAAAAATGGCTATGTGACTAAAAGAAGATGTCTATTTATAGAAAAAAACAACCAAATACAATAAGAGAAAGGTATAAATGTAATCAGATATTATTATTAATAGATGATTATTGTTAATTATAAAATACACTTGAATAAGCTATATTTAACAAGAAAATTTTATTATTATAAATTAAAAAAAAAAACATTATTTCCAATAAAAATATAATTTATTTTTATGTACTCTTGTGTATTTTTATGTACTCTAGAGACAATGATAATAGTTACCATTATTTATTGTGAAGTTTAAGAGATTGAATTAGCTATTTCTTTTTTTTTAGAATTTAAAAGGAAGTTCGTCGGGATTAGGCAAACTTTATAAAAATATCAATAAAGAAATATATTTACTACTTTTTCTTGGCCAAAACATGTCTTTCATTATCTCTTACTTAAGTTAAATGTTTTTTTTACCAAAAAAAAAAAGTTAAATAGTTTTTTTAATACCAAAAGAAAAGTTAAATATTTTTTTTAGTCAAAAAATTTTTTCCCTAAAAGGTAGAGTACACTAAGAACTTAAGGTTCTTTCTATACACAGCATCATAATCATATAAACCCTCTGCATTGTCATTAAAAAATTCTATTTATCTATCACTATTGTCCCGTCTAATATTAACAAATTTACATAAACTGAAGCAACCGTTACTGTGTCCTAAACTAATTCATTACAGTTCATTTTAAATAGAATAGATACTTTTTCTACAATACAAGATGTCAAGTTTTGGAAAAGAAATAATAGAAAGTAAAACCATCACACTGAAAAAAAGAGAAGCAGCACAAATTTAAGATTGATTGTATTAACTTGGTTGGAAAGGTTATCTGGAACAAAGAGCTCACATTCAAGAGCATCAAAAACGCATTACTTAGAATATGGAACAATTCAAAAGGCATATCACTTTCTGTAATCGACAGAGATAAAATTTTAGTCAGCATCAAAGACATGAGAAAAGAGCTACAAATACTAAACGGAAGACCTTGGAGCATAGGAGGACAACTTCTCAATCTCTAAATATGGATCCAAGAGATATTTGTAGAAAAAAAAAAGTTAAATGTTAATATACATTCTAGTAATTTAATCGATTGATTGGAAAACAATTTCTTTTTCTTTTCCTTTGTTAATTTTATAATTTTTTTTCAAAGACTGATTTCATAATACTAATTTTTTTAGTAACTTTTTAAATAAAAAATTATTAAAATATTATCTAACCTTTTTCTACATGAACACATTTTCTTTTTTTGGTGACTATCTACATGAACACATGGTCACTATGGTTCTGGACCAATAAAAAAATATGCATAAATAAAACCTATTTTCTAAATTAGTTCAAGTCATTAAGCTTTGCTTCACAAAAGTTGACTGCAATGGCAATGATAGAGTCACTTTTGGACTTGTTTTATGAAAGGTTTTTGTTAAATAACTCGTTAAATATTAAAAGAAAAAAAATGTTAGTGGAATTTAATAAAATTTAACTTTTCATCCTTATAAAAATATTTATTTTTTATCCTAATAAAAAATCTTGGTTTCAGTACAATTTATTCTTTAGTTTATTTTGTTAAAAAAACTAAAATGTTGATACGATAAAATTTATCCTGAATTTCTTTATTTATTTTGGATAATTATTGAAATTAAATATTACAAGATTCCTCACAATTTTAAATTAAAAAGTCTAGGTGTTATCTAATTTAGTAATTTATTGTTTATTTATTTATTGTTACCTGTATATTTAGCCATTTAGGTGTTATCTAATTTAAATATATCAGTTTGTTTATTTATTATTGTTGTGATTGGTGTCGAATGACTAATATGTGATTAATGATCCGGCTTTGTCAGGTTGAGGCTTAATTGGTCATGAACCTCATCTCGCACAACACGTTTGATAAAAATACTCCCTACACCATTCACTTTGTTATGGTTTTGAGTTACGGGTTTTGAAAACATGGTTTAAGTGGCTAAAACAAATTATAAATTCTATAAAAAGTATTTTTTTGTTGGTTTCATGGTTTAGTTGCAAGATGGAGAGGATGATCCTTAGTTGATAAATCTAATGGCTTCTTAAGAATATGTGCTTTTTTGATCCAGAGAATATTGAAGGCCAAAAAATAGGCAAATTATAGTTCACATAATGCTTCCAATAAGCCTTAGATAAATATTGCAAGTTTGTTTTTTCTTTTTGTTTCTTCTTCTTACATTTAATTTTTGTATTTTTAGGAATACACGTTGATGCTCTACTCTTGATGATGACTCGATTTTAGAGAAATTATCCACAGCAATTAGTGCGTCCATCATTGGTGTAATTAGAATGGAGACATCACTTAGAAGATACGGTATTAGGGATATTTTTTGTTTAGTTTGTGTATAATTTTACATTCCATGAATTTTGTTTTTTTTTTTTTCTAACTTACTAAGTGACTACAAAAAAGAGTATGTTAAACAACAATATTAAAAGAATGGAATTAATTTTGAGGGTGTTTGGAAGTTTTTAATAAGTTAGAATTTAATAGAATGTTTGAGAGAATTAAATTAATTATGGAGAGAATTCTTTGATTAGGAACCAAAAGAATATAATTAAAATAGAACATGTAGAGTGTGTTTGAAATAATTATTTTGTTCTTTAACTATTACTACTAACTCTTTAGTGAGGATAATTTTGGTAATATTATAGCTCATGAAAATACAATTAAAAATCATACCACTTTTGGTGTGATTTGATTTAAACTCAATCATAAAAATTGAATTCTTCTAGAAATCAAATTTGCGTTGCTTTTTACTACTTAAGTATAAAAAAAAATTCTAACACTAGAGTGAATTGAAATCACAATGTTTCTAAACACATTCTTTATCTTATATTTTTTAAAGTTAAGAATTTTAACACTGGAGTGAATTGAAATTACAATGGTATTATTCATATTATTACTGCATTTATAAACAACACTAGAATAGTCTAATATCCTTCGTGTCTTCCTTTTTTTATTGAAATGATTACAATTTACTTTAAATTTTATAAATACTTTGAAAATAATAAGAGAAAATTTCACTCCTCTCTCCTGCGAAATGATAAAATGACATCCCCTCCTCTCTATTTATAAAATGTACATTTCGCTTCCGTATAACTTTTAAAAAACCTCCTTTTTAATCTATTTTAAATTTTTTGTATTAACTAATCTTAACTTTATCTATTTTTCAAAATTTTTTTTTAAAAAATACCTTTTAGCGAAAATTTTATTTTTTTATTATTAAATTTTGCTTACCAAAATACTATTTAATAAATTATTTTTTATTGATTAAATTGTACTTTTATCAAAATAATTTTTTAAAAATTTAATAATTAAATTATTTTTTTCTAAGATATCTTTCAATAATTTTTTAATTATTAAATTATAATTTTATCAAAATTTTTGTTAATAAATTTTTTTATATTTTACTATTAATTTTTCGATATCAATATATACTATTTTAACATTAAATAAAATATCTTACTATTGTTAATATGTATAACAATTAATATATATTGATATTGAAAAATAATCTTACTAAAATTATTTTTAATATTAAAATAATATATATTGATATATGAAAATTAATAGTAAAATAGTAAAAAAATAACCACAGTGTTTTGGTGAATGGACGTGAAAGTAAAATGATCGAAGAAAGATTGAAAGAATACTTCATTATAAAAAATAGCTGGGAATCGTGAATAAACCGTGGCTATGGAAAAGTATCTCGTAAACAGTATAGAATATTCGAGAAAAGTGTGAATGTGGAGGATGTGAGACAACAAATATTGATCTTCTGACAACTGGGCTGATTCTTATTGATATTTTTAAGGTGTAAATTAGCTATTAAGAAATTAGCTATTAGGAATTATAAGCTGCGAGGCCCCAACCCCGCCAACAACCACGCTGCCGCCAAGAGAAAGAAGCGGATGGAGGAAGGTGATCAATATTTGCAAATCTTAAAACTTGTGGTGGATGCATCATACAATTATAAGCAAAAATCACTCTTCTAGCTTTCTGGATATTTGTCTGTGTTTGGAATCAAGTGTGACTTTATGGTTTGCCTTGTGTGTCAAGTATTTGAAATTTCCACAGAGTCATACATGTTTCATGGAATCACAATAGAAGATTTCATGTTTATGTCATTGCTTTACTTTTTGATTTCATGTATAAAATACTATGACAATTAACATGCTAATGAATTCATTCACATTCTTTCTCTCTCTTTAACTGCTAATAAAAGATATATATCCATTTACATTTTTTTGTATAGAAGATTCATTTTTTTATTGTATTTTTTATATACTATTCTTTGATGTCATCTACTGTAGCACCTAAACAATTTGACTTTAAAAGGACATTTTTCTTTAGACTTTTTCCGGAATTTTGCCTATTAAAAAAATGCTATTTTTCAAAAATGTTTTTGTCTCTTGTGTATTTGTTAATATATATTTCCATAAGAATAAATATGTAACTATCCTTTTATTCTACTATATCCTTCTTTGCTTTTAAAAAACTTAGATTGATACATCTATTTTACAATTAGCCAATAATTTTTACTGTAACATATTGAACATACAACAAAATTAATACACACAATTTTATGATAACTTTTATATCCAATGTTAGCCCAAATAAATAAAAAAAATCAATAAAAAAATGACAATTACAAAATTTGAAACCCTATGAATTTTTTTAAAATAAGCCATCAAACAAAAGTAGACAATTTAAGTATAATCTTATTTATAACAACATAATCTTTTTTAAGTATATAAAACTCACTACATAAATAATGTAATGGCATTTAAGATTTAGCTTTAATATAGTGAAACATTCAAGTTAACAATACAATGATACATTCTTGTGTATATCCTACTGGATGTGCATCAAAATTTATTCTTGTTTCCAAGCATAGCCTGAATTGTTTGCTCAAACAAAGATTTAGTCTATTCAAAATCATTAATATTTAATGTGACTTAATGACAGCCATGATGACTGGTAATTTCCCATGCTTTCGCTTCTACTTCAGCTTCTCCCAGCAAGTATTGCTATTATTAAATACAATCTGGGACATCTTGAGAGTTGAGACATTTACCTTGTTATAATCCAGTATCCGAGAAAGAATATGAAAACCACTTTGATACACGATTAGGATTACCACAAAAGGTTCATGTTTTGTAATACCTAACATCTAAAATTATTAATATTGTACCAATAACATATAAAATTCCACATAATAGTATAAAATTAACAAAAAGAAAAAACATCCGATAAACATGACACAGAGAGTAGCAAGATGTTAGTTTCTGCAAATAAGAATAAACAAATATATGAATATAAGAGGGAGAGGCTTAAAATATTTAATTTTATTATTTATTTATAATGGAAAATTATCTCTAATGTTATGAAAATAAATCAATAACGAACGGACCTTCAAATCAAGCACTAAACTCAACTGAGTTTTTAAGAGTTCATCATTAGTTGTCAATATTTTTAGGCTGTAAACAAATCTTTTTCTACATGCGGGGTAGCATTGATATCTAAAAAAAAATATAGGTCATATATATCAACAATATGTATTCAAAATGAGAAAGAGTTCTTTGAATACGTGAAATGTTTGGAAGAAAATAAAATAGGCTACTGAATTAATAATTATAAAGAAGTAGATAAATCAATTAGTTTATTTTGAAAAAACTTTACCTGAAATACATTGACTGCATTCTAAATTATTACCGCAATTGTTGGTAGAAATTTGATGAGAAGCAGAATTATTTGCTAAAGTGCTTTGTGAAGAGTTGATATACCTTCTTATTCTTAATGGTTGCAGTCTTTGATTGATATGATTCTTTATAGTTGATGTTGATGAGAAAAGATTACTAATAGCTGTGCAAGATACAATTAGAAGTTAACCACAAAATGCATTTTCGTGCATGAGACAATTTTGTGTAATTTTATTAAGATTGAAGGTTTCTAAATATTAGCATGACTGGAATTGATCTACTTTTTTCCTAAACATGTGTAATTATTAGGATCACCAAAAAAATCATGATCAATAAAAAAATAAACTCGATTGCATTTTGGTCTTTCAAAATGCATAATTACTACTTTTTCTTGGGCCAAAACATGTCTTTTATTATCTCCTACTTAAGTTAAATGGTTTTTTTAATATAAAAAAAAGTTAAATGTTAATACATATTCTAGTAATTTAATGGATTGATTGGAAAATAATTTTTTTTTCTTTTCCTTTGTTATTTTTATAAAGTTTTTTTTCAAAGACTGATTTCATAATACTAATTTTTTTAAATAAAAAATTATTAAAATATTATCTAACCTTTATCCTATCCATTAATATTGATGTAAGATATAAGAGTTCGCTCCCATGTAAGTTCGTAAGAAGAGAAATTTTTTAAAATATATATATCTCGCATTAAATTTGAATCTCCATATTTGTTGTTTTTATATAAAAATTGACCTTTTTCTATTTATATCTGAATCGTTAAATGAGAAAGACCTTAAAAAAAAGCAACACATACGAATCTTAATTCGTAAAACAATTTTTAAAAGAATAAGAATAAATAATTATTTTTTATTATAAAAAATTCAGACACTGATAAAATTAACCATAGAATCTAAACTAACGTTATATTCATAAAAAATGAATTTCATCAAAAAAAAATATTCAATAGTTAATTTTTGTTAATTCTATTAAAAAATTACTCAAAATTATCAAATTAACTATCATGATCAGTTTTAAAATTCCCAATCTAACTACAATAACAACAATCAAAAGTTTAAAATCACCACTAAACTTTCATAATTTTCTTCTACCTATATAGCCTACTTTATCTCCATAACCTCCATAACACAACACGATAAATAATATTAATTATAATTTTGCCTCCTCTTCTTCATTTTTTTAAGAGATTTCTTTAGTTTTTGATTTGTCCTTGACTTCATGCAGGTGGCAACAATTAATAAGTATTAAATAAAATAAATTTGAACTAATTTTTTTTTTTTAGATTTTACATTTGTTGGAACTGGTAAATATAAACAAATAAACAATCATACATTTACATTATCTACAATTAATTAATGTAAATATTAAATGTTAAGAATGTCATTACATAGCATGGGGAATAAGATCTCATGGCCCCATTCCATAAAGAGAAATTAAGGACTGAGAAAGGTGCTTCAGATTAGCCGATAGGATAGTGAGCTGTAAATGAGTTAATAATCCACCGTGTTTAAAGCATAATTCTTTCATATGATCACCATATCTACATGAACACATGGTCACTATGGTTCTGGACCAATAAAAAAATATGCATAAATAAAACCTATTTTCTAAATTAGTTCAAGTCATTAGGCTTTGCTTCACAAAAGTTGACTGCAATGGCAATGATAGAGTCACTTTTGGAATTGTTTTATGAAAGGTTTTTGTTAAATAACTCGTTAAATATTAAAAGAAAAAAAATAATGTTAGTGGAATTTAATAAAATTTAACTTTTCATCCTTATAAAAATATTTATTTTTTATCCTAATAAAAAATCTTGGTTTCAGTGCAATTTATTCTTAATTTTAGTTTATTCTGTTAAGAAAACTAAAATGTTGATATGATAAAATTTACCCTGAATTTCTTTATTTGTTTTAAATAATTATTGAAATTAAATATTACAAGATTCCTCACAATTTTAAATTAAAAAGTCTAGGTGTTATCTAATTTAGTAATTTATTGTTTATTTATTTATTGTTACCTATATATCAGTTTGTTTATTTATTGTTGTTTTGATTGGTGTCGAATGACTAATATATGATTAATGACTTGGTTTTGTTAGGTTGAAACTTAATTGGTCACGAACTTCATCTCGCACAACACGTTTGATGAAAGGAAAATCTCTCAAACATTCTATTAAACTCTAACTTATTAAAAGTTCCAAACACCCTCAAAATTAACTTCATTCTTTTAACATTGTTGTTTAACATACTCTTTCTTGTAGTCACTTGGTAAGTTGGAAACAAAAGAACAAAATTCATGTAATATAAAATTATACACAAACTAAACAAAAAATATCCCTAATGCCGTATCTTCCAAGTGATGTCTCCATACTAATTGCATCAATGATGGACGCACTAATTGCTACGGAGAACTTTAAAATCGAGTAATCATTAAGAATAGAGCATCAGCGTGTATTCCTAAAAATACAAAAATTAAATCTTAGAAAAAGAAACAAAAAGAAAAACAAACTTGCAATATTTACCTAAGGCTCGTTGGAAGCATCATGTGGACTTTAATCTGCCTGTTTTTTGGCTTCCAATGTTCTCTGGATAAAAAAAAGCACATATTCTTAAGAAGCCATTAGATTTATCAACTAAGGATCATCATCTACATCTAGCAACTAAACCATGAAACCGACAAAAAATATTTTTTATGGAATTTGTAACTTGCTTTAGCCACTTAAACAATGTTTTCAGAACCCGTAACTCAAAATCATAACGATGTAGAGAGCATTTTCATCAAGAATTCCACTAATGAGCTAATGAAAAATCTTGACAATGTATACAATGGGCTAGTTATTTAATCCAATAGAGATAAATAATAAAAACTCCTCTACAGATTATTCTAAATTCAAAAACTCTCATTCAGTTATTTCACATCAAATTTCAAATTTCAAATCCCCCAATTTTAAATTTCAAATTTTTAAAAATTCAATTAATTATTTCAAAAAAATAACTATCCAAAATCCTAATTTACCAAAATATTTGACTCCAATACCCTCTTCTTTTTCAACCGGCGATTTGCTGCTTGGCTTGCCACACGCCACTCACCCATAGTAAAAATAACCATCCACTTAAGAATAAAAATAATCATCCGTAGACCTTATGAATTGAACATCCAACATATTTTAATTATATATAACTAAACCCAATCCAGTCAAAATAATCATCTACATAAAAATTAAAATAACCATTCGCATACCTACTAAAATGACCATCTTAAATTGAACATTAAATACAATAAAATATCTCATTTACATGAAAAATAAACATCTACATGCATACATAAAACTTCCACTGCATACTGTCTCCCAGCATCCCTTTGCGCATCCAGCATCGATCTTCTGATCGCTTCTCCGTTGACGCTGCTGTCGCCGCCATCATGCCTATCGTCGTTTCGTGCCGACCCGCCATCCTCGGACTCGGCGTCTCCATCCTCACTAAAACCCTTCCATTCACTGCGGGGTTCTCAGACTTTGGCGACCCAATTCTGTGACTCGTCTACCTCGCCTTCTTCTTCGCCAAGCTTGTAGATGAAAAAGTGGTGAAATAGAATTATTCTAACGAAGCATTGAAGGTCTTAAAAAAGTGGAGAAATTCATGAACTTTCCTGCTACAAAGTCTTGTTGGTTTAATAATGACAAGTCTGATATTCTTGGTTTCTTGAAAGTAGTTGTTGCCACCGACGATGATGAATTATACAAAGGTGTATGAGAATTGTGATGCTGCTGATGCCGCTTGGTGTTTATTATTATCTTTATTTTTTGAGGGTGTCTTCTTCGTTGTTATGATACTACTACTTGTACTTGATGATGATGATCCTTCTTTTACCACAACTTGCTCCAAGGAACCATCATTCCAGTAACTAAAAATTCAAAAAATGAAATAAAAAAACGAGAGAGAGTGAGTGAAGAAAGAGAGGGAGAGTGGCTTCTTACACGGAGGTTGGCTTCTTAAGGGATTCATCAAGTCCGATCTTGGAAACCGCATCGCATACGAGTTCGTCTCACTCTTCGAAAGCTCCTCGCTGGGATTAGGGTACAGCTTGGTCTTCAGCGAAGCGCTTTTCGCGCCGGCGATCCCGTCGATTTTAGCGGCACCGATGAGAGAGGATGGAGAGGGAGACCAGTTGGAGGTGTTCGTAACTGTTTGAAATCCTTATTTGCTTTGTATTTAAAATTGAAAATAATTTTGTAATTAATTAATTTAATTATCATTTAATATTGATTTCAAAAATACTTTTGTGGTATACATTGTACACTAATTACATTGACTCCTCATACTTTCTCTTAGTTAAACCATATTAATTTTGTCCAAGTTAGACCGAATAAACCGGTCTAAATTAATATTTTTGGGTTAATTGTCAAATTGGTCCTCAAAATATCACGCGATTGTCATTTTCATCCCACAATGATTTTTTTAATCAAATTAGTCCCTGAAAGATATAACATAAGTCGCGTTTGTCCTTCCGTTAACTGTTTAACCCATTCCATTAACGTTGTTTCACGTGTAGCGTGAAGTGAAACGACACCGTTTGTGGTAACAGTGGGTTATGCTTAAAATGATGTCGTTTCTTACTTCCTCAGCCCTCATTACTCTTCCCTCAAAACAGACGAAACAAATACAGAGAAGAGGAAGAATCGTCGATCGTAGAAACATCGGAGGCACCCCTTCATCGGCAACGCTTCACCGACTGCGACTGCGCTTGAGTGGCTCACTCTCTAGGCCACCGTTGCTTGGGCGTCCCAGGCTCGGTCTTCTCCTCCCAGTCAAGAGAAACAGAGAGAGAAGACAAAGAATCAACGATCATTGGAAGGACAGAGGTGTTGTCATCGGCTAAAATCATGTTTCTTGATAAATTAGTATTACCCACATGCATTGTTTATGATAATTGATTTGTTTCCCTAACCTTGTACAAAAGCTTTATACTTGATGAGCATAGCCAAATTGATCAAATTACTCCACATATCCATGGATTAAAATTAACCAACATAGCGAATTAATCATGGTATAGTAGTATTATTTCTTTGGTCATCACAATGCAATCTATCGTCACTTGGATTTTAAAAAAATACCGAATGACAAACCAAAAAAAATAAAAAACAGAGCACACAAATTTTAATCAACTTGTAACAAATTAACCAAATAAGAAAGAGAATCAATCAAAACCCTAACATTACCACCAGGCACCAGCAAAAAAAAACCAACTTGAAACCCATTGAAGGAATCATTGATTATCTCTCTCGCAGATGATAATGCCTTCCATGACAGTGCGATGGTAGCCTCTCACGCACAACGAACGCATTCGCACTACTCACTGCGTCGCCGATGATAGCACTGTCTTCTTCCCTTTGACCGGAGCTTCGTCACCTTCTTTCTTCGTTCTGAGTGGTTAAAGAATAGAGAGTGAATGAGTGAAGCTGTAAATGGAAGGAGATGAAGCTCCACTAAATACTAAACGACGTCATGTTTGAAACAAGGACTTATAATAATCAAAATGGCATCGTTTTAATGTCATTGTTAGCACGATCCACGTGGCCAAATGTTAACAAAATCTGTTAATCCACTGACAAAAGGACCATCGCGATTGATTTTGAATTATTCGAGGACTAATTTGATTAAAAAATTAATTTATGGACGATTTTAAAAAATGGCTTATCTTTCAAAAACCAATTTAACTATCAACTCTAATATTTTTTTACATAAAATGACTACAACTCTGTCCAAAATACCCACATTCAAATTTGCTAATTCCAAGTGTACCCTTTGCCAAATTAAATTAGGGTTCAATTATCTACTTATACCATTTGCACATTTTCTCGATTTAGGAAACCATCATCTTCTCAGCTCGAGCTGCTACTCCGTCGCCCGCGCCAGGACCACCACCTCGTTGTTGCCATGGTAGCCACCATGAGTTGGGTGAGTTGCCGTCGCATGAGTTGCCGTCGCAAGCTGAAGTTAGTAGCCACTCATCTTCTCCCATCGCAAATCGCAGGACCAGCACGCCGAGCACGACATCGGCGTTTGTAAGCTAGGTGAGTTGCCGTTTAGCCAACACAGGACCAGCATCTTCTTTTCTACTGTGTTCTCATCTTCTCTTCTTTTGCCAATGCAGGACCATCTGAAAATAGGTCTTCTAGCCGCCGCCAGGACAACCACCTCCTCGTCATCGTTAACTTGCCACCGTGACCTTAGTTAGTTGCCCTGATCTTAATTTGTGTCGTAATTGCATAATGTATAACTAATTTGTTCATTTAATATTCAATTTTTCATAGACAAGTCGTGTTAAATTTTAATCTATGAATTGAAGTCCTGAGATTTTTGTATAATTTTTTTACTTTCATAACTTTGAGATGATGGTTATTTTGCAATTTGTGGTATTGAAATCACTCCTGCTTGCATTTATCTAGCTATAGAAATTTGCAAATTGAATTACTTTTGCATTGTTTATGTATTCTATGAATTGAATATGCCAGACCATCCCTACTTGCACTACATTTTGTAGAATTCAAAAAATACTACGATTTGTAGTCACGTAAATTTGAGGACGGGAAATTTGTTCTTATTAGGCTAGAAAATTGTTCATTTAGGAGTATATACTACTAAACAGTAATGAAGTGGCCTTCTATGAGATTCTGTTTTAAGTTAGCTTTGTTTTGGTTTATGGAAGGGAACAAGTTTTTTTTTAATTTAAAGAAAAAGAAAAAAAAAGAAGTCGTATGAGTATTTTTTTTTTATTACCAAAATTTTTCAACTTTTGTATACTAGTTTAAAGAGACAATTGTTATTAATACTACATTTCTTACAAGGTTTATTGAAAGGATTCAGTAATGTTTTGAAAGGACAAGATAGCACAAAGTAAAATCTACCTATAATATTGGATCACAGTATTGGACTTCTAAAGTAATAGTATTATACAATAATTATTATTTGCTTAATGTTTGACTAATGTTATCTCTATCTGTTGTATTAAACTTTTTTGCAGTTCCTTAAAAAAAACTAAAGGACAAGATAGCTGAATTTCAATTTGGTTTAAATTTATCTCTTTTGTTTTAGAATTATGTTCAGTTCCTTTGTAAATAATATGTCTTAACTCACACAAATTTAATATATGTATATAAGAAAATGTTGTCATAATTGTTTGTAAAATTTTATTTTATTAAATATGTTGGATGTTAGAATGTTAGAAGTTGCCAATAAGCAAGGTTTGGAATTTCATATTTTGAATTGTAAATATGAAATTGACCTACCTACAAAATTAAAATTAGATAGAAGCTAATACAACTTTTTTGAAAAATTTAGAACCAAAAGTCTAAAATGGATTTGACACAAATGGACACCGTCAATTCCTAATTTGACGAGCATTAACAAGACGTAATACTGTTGAATTTTTTTAATAACATTGTGTATAAGATTTGGATTTTTATGAGTTACACTATTTCTATATAAAGAGGCAGGATTCAAAATAAAAAATTTTAAAACCCAACTCCTTGTATACTTACACCTCATAAACATTAAAAGAAATCATCCGCGTGACAAAAGATCCATCTCTATTCACTCAAATTTTTCAGTTTCAATTTTATTCCACATTCTATACGGTCCAAAACAATGTGGTTATTTTCTATTCTCAGAATCTCAGCTGCCTTAACTGGACCACGGTACATAACACCACATGTAAAAAAATAAAATAAAATTTAGTACCATAAAAATACGAAATAAATTTTATATAAATATTATACTTACAGGTCTTAAATTATTAAATTCAAGTGTAGCAATGATGTCAGCAACAACTGGTTGAGTCTCATGTACTCCTTACAGATTGAAAAATGCGAAACTTATATTCAAGCTGTAAAAATAAATATAACATATAAGAATTAAAAAAGAAAAAAAATATTACCAGTTAACTCAATTTATTTTACTATAATGAATAAAAAATTCAACTAAATTAATAATAATATCTCATTAAATTATACCTTTCTATTGATTGTATTTGGTTGCTTTCTGCCTACAAATGCAGCTACTTTCAGTTACACATCTATTATCCAACGCCCAATAGAAAGTATGACGAGCACTTAATGCAAAAGCCCCCATCTCATCAAGTGGACCAAGAAGAAATCAACAAACCAACTCCGGAACTGGAGCTTTCCTTACTTTCTCATATTATTCATCCTTCAAAAAATTGTTAATCATGTCTTGTGGAGAGATGGTAATTTTTTCTTGGTCATTGAGTTTATCTTTTAGATTAAAAATAGCCTCTATAAAACCAGCAACCGACATAGTCCAACAAATTCCTAAATTAAAAAAATTATTTAGCACTTAATAAATTATTTAATGAAAAATCAATAAATAATTTATTGAATAAATAATTTATTCAATGAATTAAAATTATTTATTGAATAAATAATTTATTAAATGCTAAATAATTTTTTTAATTTAGAAATTTATAGGGCTATATCGGTTGCTGGTCTTATAGAAGCTACTTTTAATCTAAAAGATAAACTCAATGACCAAGAAAAAATCACCATCTCTCCACAAGACATGATTAGCAATTTTTTTAGGGATGAAAAATATGAGAAAGTAAGGAAAGCTCTAGTTCCGAATTTGGTCTGTAGATTTTCTCTTGGTCCACATGATGAGATGAGGGGTTTTGCATCAAGTGCTTGTCATGTTCTCTATTGGGCGTTGGACTATGGATGTATAACTGAAAGAAACTGTCCATTTGTAGGCAAAAAGCAATCAATAGAAAGATATAATTTATTGAGATATTATTATTAATTTAATAAAATTTTTTATTCATTATAGTAAAATAAATTGTAACGGGTAATTTTTTTTTACTTCTTTTTCTTTTTTAATTCTTATATGTTAAATTTATTTCTGCGGCCTGAATATAAGTTTTGTACTTTTCAATCTGTAAAGAGTATATGGAACACATTGGAAACTCAACCAGTTGTTTCTAACATCATTGCTACACCTGAATTTAATGGTTTAAGACCTGTAAGTATAATATTTATATAAAATTTATTTTGTATTTTTATGATACTAAATTTTATTTTATTTTATTACATAGGGTGTTATGTACCGTGGTCTAGCTAGAACAGCTAAGATTCTGAGGATATAACCACGTTTTGGTAGTTGGCCGTAAAAGTAAAATCATCCACGAAAGAAGGAAAGAATATTTTATTATAAAAAATAGTTGGAGATCATCATGTACAGACAGCGGCTATAGGAAAATATCCCGTAAACCGTATAGAATGTGGAAGAAAATTAGGGCTGGAAGATTTGAGTTAATAGAGATAGATATCTTTTGACACGCGGGATGATTCCTTTTAATGTTTATACGGTGTAAGTATGCAAGGAGTTGGGTTTTAGAATTTTTCATTTTGGATCCTATCTCTTTATATAGACATCATGTAACTCATAAAGATCCAAATCTTGTACAATGTTATTAAAAAAAACTCAACAACATGTTTGTCTTGTTAGTTCTCATCAAATTAGGAATTGATAGTGTCCATTTGTGTCAAATTCATTTTAGACATTTGGTCCTAAATTTTCAAATAAAATGATATTAGTTTCTATCTAATTTGGAATTTTATATTTTGAATTGTAAGTATGAAATTGGCCTACATACAAAATTAAATAGAAGCTAATATAATTTTTTTTTTTAAATTTAGGACCAAAATTCTAAAATGGATTTGGCACAAAAGGACACCATCAATTCCTAATTTAATGAGTACAAATAAGACAAATATACTGTTGAATTTTTTAAAAACATTGTGCATAAGATTTAGATTTTTATGAGTTACACTATGTCTATATAAAGAAGTAGGATTCAAAATAAAAAATTCTAAAACCCAACTCCTTGCATACTTATACCTAATAAACATTAAAAGAAATCACCTCGCGTGTTAAAAGATCATCTCTATTAACTCAAATCTTCCAGCTTCAATTTTCTTCCACATTCTGTACTGTTTCTACATGATTTACGGGGGTATTTTCCCATAGCCGCCGTTTACTCATGATAATCCCCAGCTATTTTTTATTATAAAATATTCTTCTCATCTTCCGTGGATGATTTTACTTTCACGACCAACTACCAAAACAATGTGATTATTCTTTATTTTCAGAATCTCATCTGTTTTAACTGAACCACGGTACATAACATCCTATGTAATAAAATAAAATAAAATTTAGAATAATAAAAATACAAAATAAATTTTATATAAATATTATACTTACCGGTCTTAAACCATTAAATTCAGGTGTAGCAACGATATCAGCAATAACTGGTTGAGTCTCAAATGTGTCCTATGTACTCCTTACAGATTGAAAAGTGCGAAACTTATATTTAAGCTCTATAAATAAATATAACATATAAGAATTAAGAAAAAAAGAAAAAAAATATATTACCAGTTAAACTCAATTTATTTTACTATAATGAATAAAAAATTTTATTAAATTAATAATAATATTCCACTAAATTATACCTTTCTATTGATTATATTTGGTTGCTTTCTATCTACAAATGGACAGCTTCTTTCAGTTACACATCTATTGTCCAACGTTCAATAGAGAGGATGACGATCACTTAATGCAAAACTCCCCATCTCATGTTCTTTGTCCCTCAAAAAATTGTTAATGTGTGGAGAGATAGTGATTTCTTCTTGATCATTGAATTTATCTTTTATATTAAAGGTAATCTCTATAAGACCTGCTACCGACGTAGCACAACAAATTCCTAAATTAAAAAAATTATTTAGCATTCAATAAATTATTTTATAAAAAATCAATAAATAATTTATTGAGTGCTAAAAAATTTTTTATTTAGATATTTGTTGGGCTATGTCGGTTGCTGGTCTTATAGATGCTACCTTTAATTTAAAAGATAAACTCAATGAATAAAAAGAAATCACCATCTCTCCACAGACATGATTAACAATTTATGATTAACAATTTTTTGAGGAATGAAGAATACGAGAGAGTAAGGAGAACTCTAGTTTCGAGGTTGGTATGTGGATTTTCTCTTAGTCCACATGGAGGTTTTGCATTAAATGCTCGTCATGCTCTTTATTATGCATTGGACAATAGATGTATAACTGAGAAAATTGTCTATTTGTTGGCAGAAAGCAACTAAATACAATCAATAGAAAAGTATAATTTAATGAGATATTATTATTAATTTAATAGAATTTTTTATTTATTATAATAAAATAAATTAAGTTTAACTGGTAATATATTTTTTTTATTTTTTTTAATTCTTATATGTTATATTTATTTATGTAACCTGAATATAAGTTTTATACTTTTCAATCTGTAAAGAGTATATGAGACACATTGGAGACTCAACCAGTTGTTGCTGACATCATTGCTACACCTGAATTTAATAGTTTAAAACCTGTAAGTATAATATTATATAAAATTTATTTCGTATTTTTATGATACTAAATTTTATTTTATTTTATTATATAGGTGTTATGTACCGTGGTCCAACTAGAGCATCTAAGAATAACCACATTATTTTGATAGTTGGCCGTAAAAGTAAAATCATCCACGAAATACGGGAAAAATTTTATTATAAAAAATAGGTGAAAATTATCATGGACAGACGGCAGTTATAGAAAAATATCCCGTAAACCGTACAGAAATCGTATAGAATGTGAAAGAAAATTGAAACTGAAAAATTTGAATTAATAGAGATGGATCTTTTAACATGCGAGATGATTCCTTTTAATGTTTATAAGGTGTAAATATGCAAGGAGTTGGACTTTAGAATTTTTCATTTTGAATCTTACCTCTTTATATAGAAATAGTGTAACTCATAAAAATCCAAATCTTTGTACAAAGTTATTAAAAAAAGCTCAACAGCATGTTTGTCTTGTTAGTACTCATCAAATTAGAAATTGATGGTGTCCATTTGTGTCAAATCCATTTTAGGTTTTTGGTCCTAAATTTTCAAATAAAATGATATTAGTCTTTATCTAATCTTAATCTTGCATGTAGATCAATTTCATACTTACAATTCAAAATATAAAATTCCAATCCTTATTTATTAGCAACAGCAACTTCTAACATCCAATATATTTAATAAAAAGGGAGTATTGTTTTGGTCCCTAATGTTGAGAGGTAAGAATCGAAACCGTCCTTCATCTAATTTTCGATTTAGAATCGTCTTTAATGTTTTTCTACGTATTAAAATCGTCCTTTTTTATTAATTTTTTTATTCCTAAAGTACCCATATTTTAATAAAAATAATATAAAATTTAAAAAAAAAAATAAAAAAAGAACGCGTTTTAGGGGAAGGGGCAAAGGAAACGCATTTTTGTTGGGGTTAGGGGTTGGGGGAAGGAAACGCGGGAAGGAGGGGATCCCATTGCCATAGCCGGCGCCGCCAGAACCACGAACAGAGTGCGTCGCCGGGAAGGAGAGCCCAAGCTGCCGATCTACCCATCTATGGAGTGCGTCGCTGCCGTTCATGCTTGCTCCTGCCACCGCCGATCTACCCAGCCGCTTCTGCCGCCACGGTGGAGTGCATCTCCGGGAAGGGGAGCCCAAGCTACCGATCTACCCATCTGTCAAGTGCGTCGCCGCCGTTGATGCATGCTGATCTACCTAGTCGCCGTCGCTCCGCCGCCCACAAGCTGCCGGTGGTCCTGCAACGCCGCTTGCATCTGCTTCTTTGTGCTTTGAATTTCTGATTTGACTGTACTTCTCTATTGATTTGGCTTTGTGCTTTAATTTTCTGCTTTTGCTTCTCTTTCTTGTTGAATTTTCAGCTTTGTGCTTGAGTCACTGCTTCTGCTTCTCCATCGTTGAATTTGTGCTTCTTGTTGAATTTTCTGCTTTCTGTTTCTACTTGTGTTGATTTAGTTTTTGAATTTGTTGAATTTGTGTTTATTTGTTGAATTCCTGACTCCTAATTTGTTGAATTTGTATTGTTCATGTTATTCTTGGTGGTGGTGGTGTTGGTGTTAGTGGTGGAAGTAAATGTGCCAGTAATAGGAAAGGGTATTTTTGTCCGAAAAAAATTATAAAGATGATTTTAATACGAAAAAAATCGTAAGGACAATTCCAAATCGAAAATTAGATGAGGGACGGTTTCGATTCTCATCCCAACATTAGGAATCAAAACAATACTTACCCCTTGATAAAACAAAATTTCACAAACAATTACGACAACATTTTTTTATATACATATATTAAATTTGCATGAATTAAGACACATTATATACAAACGAACTAAACACAATTCTAAAATAAAAAAGATAAGTTTAGACAAACTAACCTGAAACTCAGCGCCATCTTGTCCTTCAGTTTTTTTTCAAGGAACTGAAAAAAAGTTTAATACAACAGATAGAGATAACATTAGTCAAACATTAAGCAAATAATAATTATTCTATAATACTATTACTTTAGAAGACCAATAGTGAGAACCAATATTATAGGTAGATTTCACTTTCTGCTATCTTGTCCTTCCAAAACATTATTGAATCCTTTCAATAAACCTTGCAAGAAATGTAGTATTAATTAATAATCTAGTATACAAAAATTGAAAAATTTTGATAATAAAAAAATACTCATACTGCTTTTTTCTTTTTCTTTAAATTAAAAAAAAAAAAAAAAAAACTTGTTCCCTTCCATAAACCAATCATAAACCAAAACAAAGCTAACCTAAAACAGAATCACAAAGAAAGCCACTTCATTACTGTTTAGAAGTATATACACCTAAAAAACAATTTTCTAACCTAATAAGAACAAATGTCCAGTCCTCAAATCTACGTGATTACAAAATGTAGTACAAGCAGGAATGGTCTTGCAAATTCAATTCATAGAATACACAAACAATGCAAAAGTGATTCAATTCGCAGAATTTCTACAGCTAGATAAATACAAGCAGGGATGATTTCAATACCACAAAAAGCAGTATAACCATCATCTCAAAGTTATGAAAGTAAACAAATTGTACAAAAATCTCAGGACTTCAATTCATAGATTAAAATCTAACACTACTTATCTATGAAAAATTGAATATTGAATGAACAAATCAGTTATACATTATACAATCACGACACAAATTAAGATCAGAGCGACTAACCAAGGTCACGGTGGCAAGTTAATGATGACGAGGAGGTGGTTATCCTGGGGGTGGCTAGAGGACCTATCTTTAGATGGTCCTGCATTGGCAAAAGAAGAGAAGATGAGAACACAGTGGAAAAGAAGATGCTGGTCCTTTGGTCCCAAGGTCCTAGCATGCTCAGATCCACCGGCCTGAAATAAGAAATTGACAGCGAATTTCATCATCAAATGAAGAAACACAATGACAATTCCATAATAGGAAAAAAAAAAGAAAAGAAAAAAGCACTCTCAAAAATGTTCCAGTTCAAAAATCTTTACCTCAATGTACTTCTTAGCATTATCCCAGGCACCACCCGTGTTTGATGCTGATATTGCAATCTGAAAAAACAATTCAAAAGAACAAAGATTCAGAAAACTTGACAGGAATGTTGGAACACAATACTTCCAACTGAACTTCACATAATGCAGTCTTAGTAACTGATATTACCTGCACACCAGAAACAAGAGCACCTGCAAGAACGCCTGAGAGAGTTTCCACACCAAAGAAGGTACCGACAATGAGTGGTGTAAGCATGACAAGGGCACCTGGAGGAATCATATCCTTGATGGATGCATCAGTGGAAATCTTGACGCATGTGGCATAATCAGGCTTGGCGTGACCCTCCATGAGTCCTGGAATGGTGTTGAACTGCCTGAGAACTTCCTCAACCATCTTCAAAGCTGCACTTCCTACACTCTTCATGGTCATGGCAGAGAACCAGTAGGGGAGCATGGCGCCAACTAAGAGTCCAATAAAGACCTTGGGAGTCAAGACATCAACAGTTGAAATTCCTGCTCTGCTGACAAAGGCACCGAATAGGGCCAAAGATACCAGAGCAGCAGATCCAATGGCGAATCCCTAGTGATGGAAGAACAGAACACAACTCAGGTGTAACTTTGGGCTCATAATCATGATGAAAATGACCAGAGGATAAGAAGTAATCAATAACATTAGAATATTTTTTAACCATGGCTATAGATACTAATCTATATTTTAGCATAGATGTAACGCCATAGTCATTTGAACAAAAATATAGGCTGAATTGTATGCAACCACTCTAAAAGCTTCAAATTACCTTGCCAATGGCAGCAGTTGTGTTGCCAGCAGCATCCAGTGCATCAGTTCTCTCGCGGATACGATGGCTCATTCCAGCCATTTCAGCAATGCCTCCAGCATTGTCACTGATAGGTCCATAGGCATCAATAGCCAATCCAGTAGCAATAGTACTAAGCATTCCAAGGGCAGCCACAGCAATTCCATACATTGCAGCAAAACTGAAACTTACGAAGATACTTATGGCAATGGCAAAAATAGGAATAATGACAGACTTGTATCCTAGCGCAAGGCCAAAGATGACATTGGTTGCAGCTCCAGTCCGGCAGGAATCAGCAACATCTTGTACAGGGCTGAAAGTCAATCACAAAAAGGAAGTTAAGGGCATTACACATCTATAAACGAAATATAGTAAGGCACGTCAGAAACTCAGCATTCAGCTACCTGTAAGCATTGCTTGTATAATATTCCGTGACAAACCCTATAATAAGTCCAGCCCAGAGTCCTACGGCCACACATAGGAATAACTGCCTGAAAATGTCAACCATGTAAAACAATTCTATTAAATACGTTATCAACAATCCAAGATAACAAAAATAAATGGAATATGAGAATATAATCAAGAAACAGAGACACAAGCTTTTAATGGAATCATCTAAACCAATACTATGTATATACAGAACCAGGCCAAGAAATTCAACAAACAATTTTTTTCCCCATAAAAAAACATTAAAACAAACTTAACGTACCAGCTCTTAACTTTTTTCTGAGCTCCAAAGTTGAAAATAGTGAAGGACGATGGGAGAGCAAGCCAACTAATAATTGCAATTCCAATAGTCATGAGTGCTGTAGAAATGATAAGCTGCTTTTTCAATGCTGGTTCAATTTCCTTGACGGCTTTGATCTCAAAGAAATCAGTTGCAAAGAGAGTAGTAATCAAACAGATGAGAATGCCCACAGAGCTGACAAGAAGGGGATACAACATAGCAGTGAAGTCGTGGTCGATTCCAAATGAGGAAATGGAAGCAACAACAAGGGAAGCACAAGATGATTCGGCATAGGAGCCAAAAAGATCAGAGCCCATCCCAGCAATATCTCCAACATTGTCACCAACATTGTCAGCATTCACCTGATAAGATCATGAAAATGGATCAATTGTTTCAGCAAATACAGGGAGGACTGATGAGATAACTACATTATCCTTCAATCAATTCTTCCTGTGAAGAACAGGGAAAAGGAAGTAGAAAGGGGGGAAATGTGACTTACAGCAGGGTTTCTTGGATCATCCTCGGGGATATTTCTTTCAACTTTTCCTACAAGGTCAGCACCAACATCAGCAGCCTTGGTATAGATACCACCACCAACTCTCCCAAACAGAGCCATGGAAGATCCACCCAAGCCATAACCAGTTATAGCCTCAAAAAGACCTTCCCTATCAAATAAGAAAAAGTGATAAATTGATCACAGTTCATTTCAAGGAAGGAAAATCAAGAGACGTAATGGAGAAGTAAGGCTAAATGGGAAATATTATTAAACAAGTAAACTAAGAAGTTGAGATATACCAGGTTCAAACACCTCATAAAAAATGTAGAGACCCAAGAAGCCTACTAATCATCTATTCAATTTTTCTTTTCCTAAATATGCGCATGCATTCAAAGTTGTCTGTAAGCAACCATTTATGTTATGCTGGTGAAAATGAGAAGTCAAAAGCCATTAAATTACCACCCTTTCTAGTACATAAATCATCACATGCTGAAAAATATTGTCTGGGGTCAAATAGTGTGGTTTAGAACAATGCCAAGACAAAGTATATGATTTATGAACGAGAATACAATGATTTGTGAACGAGAATACTATGTCTCAGCTTCTACTTTCTCAACTACCCCTCTTCATCACTTAAATTTATGCTATTGTTACTAATTGATATTCCTAACTACTTGAGCCCAGACCCATGATATCAAACTGCTAACCATCTGATCAACAACTTGGATAAACGATTAACATGTTTCTAGGAACGTGTTCAATAAATTAAAATCTGAACCTAAAGAAAGTACCCCAACCTCCCCAGACAGTTGCATTACACCTAGAAGCAGCTAATCAAACAATTTATTGGTCAGGAAGCACAATCTTGGAAGTTGCATGCAATTTAATGTAAAAAAAGTTCTTATGAATTGGTACAGTGAAAGTTAATCAACAGCCAATCCATCTCAATTCAGTTGTTCCATCAACCAATATCCAGCAATTATCACCTGACCTAGGCGTAGTAGTAGTATGCAAATCACAAAAAACAGTGAAAACCGATTTTCAATTCAACCTCAATATATGAGGCGGCAACCTCTGAGTGCTTCTCATTAGTCCTGGCAATAAATATGTCCCAGAAAACCGACCACCACTCGAATAGAAATCCTCGGGGAGCATCGATAGCTGAAATCGCAAAACAAGGAACCAAATTAGTAAAATGAACTTCTATCGCCGGTAAAAAGATAATAAAATGGACAAAAAGTAAGCATTAATTAGCTTCTTTATTTTCCAAATAGCTCACCAACGGGGTCCGAGTATACTTTCCCAGCTTGAAAAGCCTGAGCTGAAGCCTTCAAGTCCCTCTTCACAAGGTAATCATGGATGTAAACATCTAACCTGAAATCTCACACAGTATAAAGAGCATGTTTCATGAGCCAGTTCAACCATGAGAGAAACCAAAGTTTTCACCTTTACATCGAATATCATCACAGAACACATCACAAAACCCCAGTAACTAAAAATCATCAGCAAGCCCCAAATGCAGCCAAGAATGAAAGAGTTCAACAACCAGAAGCTACAATTTTTATCAGGTTAAAGAACAAAAAAAATAAAAATTTCACCCTTGTACTTCCACATGGTTATGAAAACCCTAACATACCCATCAAAATATTCACACACATTTGCGAAATACAATACGAATGGAGCCAAAATGAGACAGATAAACCAAAACCAAACCCAAATCGAAAAAGAACACCCCAAATCACAAAAAATAAAGCACAATAATTTGTAAGACAAAAAACCCATGTTTCAAAACTGAATTAAAAAGTAGAGATAAAACATGAAACAGTGAAAAAAAAAAACGAAAATGTTAAAAAAGAAAAACAGAGAAAGAGAGAGAGTGAGAAACATATCATACATCTTATCAGCCTCCCAGTTAGTTTGAGGCATGATGAGATTGAATGGTACTAAGGGAATGGAAGAGTTTGAGCTCGAAGGTTTGTTTAGTTTGGTTGCGGTTGCAGTTGCAAAGGACTAGAATTTGGGTTGACACAGAAGAGAGAGAATGAAGAGAAAAAAAAGAAAAAGGCACTGTGGAAAGAGAAAGAGAAGAGAAACGAAGCCAAGGAGAGATAGAAAGAAAAAATCCAAAGGGTATGAAATGAAGGTGTGAACAAAAACGACGACGCCTCGAAAGCTTTATGCTGTGTTTGTATGAGTAGAAAATGGAAAGAAAGAACAGGGAAGAAGAAAAATGGGAAATAATATGATTATTTTTTATTGTTTGGTTGAAGAGGAAAATTAGAGAAAAAAATGGATGAACTAATTTTTTTTTCTTTAATATTGAAAAAGAAAATGAAAAAAATTAATGTTTTTCATTTTATTTCTAATACTACTTTTTTATTTTTTTTATATATTTTATAATATAAGAGTAAAATTATCTTTTTATAATATTTTTTTTTGTTTTTTTTATTTTAAATACATCTAAAAAAATAAAAAATTATTTAATTTTTTTTCTTTCATTTTTTTCCTTTCTATTTACTTCCTCTTTATTTCTTTCTTTCTAACTAAATATTTCTTTACTTTCAACCAGTAGAAAAAATATGGAAAGTTACTAACACAACTACTCAACCGAACAAATAAGAAAAACAAAAAAAAAACAAAACAAAACAAAACACACAACGTTAGATTCAGCTCCAAAAACGACACGTCAGAAAAATAAACCGACGACACAACGAGATCTCTAGTAAGAAAAGCTCAGATCTCACCTTCGGAGATGGCGCTTTGAATGTCGGCACACTTGACCACGACGCTATGGTCGTTAATTCCTTCCTCCTCTTCGATGAGTTGTTGTTGTTACTGTTACCGCTCGAAGACGACGTTGCGTGCGGTGTGAGCTTCACCTTTGAAACGAGGAACCACTGCACCAGTGAGAACACGATCCCGACGACGGCGCATACCGGAATCACTATCTCCGTCGCGAGCTCCGACAGAATAGCCTCTCCCATTCTCGCCTGAAAAAACCTAACTCCGCCGGTTACCTCACCGGAAAAATGTAAAGCGGCGTTCGCCGGAACACAGAGAGAAATGGAGTGTAAGTCACGGAGAGAGTGTGACCTCGAGTGCGGCGAGGCTTGCGGTTTTATAGCGGGGGAGAGAATGATGGCGTGCGTGAAAATTACGAACGTTATGTTGTACCCTGTTTTGCGACCGTTGGATTTGGTGTCATTAGATTTGAAGTGATTTGAACGGTGGATGAGTGAGGAAATGGAATGAAATTAAGGCGGGAGAGAGGGAAATGATTTTGGAGAATGGAGAGTGTGTTACACACGGATATATGGTAGTTTTTTATATTATTTATTATTTTCTTTATTTATTTTGGTATGCGGACATATGGTAAATTTACTTGGGGAGGTTATATAGTGTAACTCTCGTTACCTAGGTGATAATATTCATACAAATATTTTATTTAGACATTAAAATTAATTATTATATATTTTATATATTAAAATAAATATTATTTAACTTATTTTTAATATATATTTTATATTAATAACTAATTTTAATATATGCTTAATATAATTGGTATTTGATTTAATGTATTTAACTATTTATGGTTTTTTTTGTTATAATAATCATTTACTAGAATTATTTGCTGTTGACCAATAAAAAAGGGTAAATTTTATTTACAAAATATATAATAAAATATTTATACTTTTTTGAAAGTACAAACATATCCTTAAATAACGTAAAAAAAAAACTTTAGTAAGCTAAATCTAGGTTGTTTGGATTTTTCCTTGGCATTTATAATTTACCTCGAAAATTTATTATTATATTCTAAGTGACACAAAAATAATTGCTTGCAAGTTGCAACGTAAACCCTATTAAATGAAAATATTTCAAGTTATACATGCCTAATTGCTTTATGTATGATGGTTCTAGTTTTGTATATTAAAACTCCATTAAAAATAATTAGTCTCATAATGTTGTCTTATTAACTCAAATTTAACCTTCTCTTATAGAAAATACATATAATTTCAAAAAAAAAAAGAAAAAAGAAAAAAACAAATACGAAAATAAAAAACTACTGAAATTGCTTTCCGCTTAATGCTTAATTACTATTATTAATTTAAAATTAAAAAATAATTTTTTATAAACAAAAGTTTGAGAGTCGGTAATTTTTAATTTATAGTAATCAGTCCTTTTGGCTAGCAACTCAATATATTTAGTTTATTAGTCTAATTTTATATTTTTTAACTAATATTATTAAATATTGATAGTTAATTATTGGATAAAAATAATAAATTTTACTAATTTTGTAATATATGTTTTAGTTTTTTTCTTTTGTATATTACTTAGCCTGCATTTAATTTTGAGAACATAATAAGATAAAACACTAAGAATATAACCCAAAAAACAAAAATACAGAAATTAGTATTTTTATATTTTATTTAATTATAAACTGAATATAATATATAATAAATAATAAAAATTTTAATTTATTTTTATTTTTTTCTTTACACAAATTTAGAATAAAGAATATATTTATAAAAAATTTGATAGGAATAATAAAAGAAAAAAAAAAGTGTGTCTCCGTTTAATGTAGGAGTGATAATAAATAGAATAGGATATAATTTAGATTCAATTCTAATTCTATTCGTGGGTTTATTTTTCACTAAAATTTAATCTTATTCTATACTTGTGTTTATAATATGTCAATTCTAATATTATCCTTCTTTAATTTGAGAATATTTGACCCTACCTGAAATTTTGCGAATCATAAAAAAAATGTAATATCCAATCATTTGAGAAGATCTTTTATCTTGGAGTTATAATTTAGTATTTATATATTATTAAATAAATTTAGATTTTTTATAAAAACTAAAAGTGTTAAATTTTTAATTGAAGATCTTGATTTAGTGGTTAAATATTTTTTATATAAATACAAAATTTTTTATTTGATATTCATCTTGAATTAAATCAAATTAAGTACCTACGAATAAAATAATAATTTAATGTATTATTTTTTTGTTCTTCGTGATAGAGACGGCACCATCATATCCTTATAAATAAACGCGGCAATCAAATTGGATCATCACCTTAAAGCTTTGGTATCATTAGTTTTCTTATTTTGTTGAATCCTTAGTTTTCTTATTACATACTCAAATAATTTAAACTAAGCAAGAATAAATATTAAGAAAGGGGCTATTATGTTTTATTTTGCTTAAGAAAAAAGTTAACAAGAATAACAACATATAACAATATATAAGAGTTATGATTAAAAAATTTAAGAGAAATTATACTGGTTATATTTTTATAAATTTAATTTTTATTTTTAACTGCTAAACTATAATAGCTTATCATTAAAAAATATATATTATACCAAATTTTTGTAATATATATATATATATATATATATATATATATATATATATATATATATATATATATATATATAAGACTATATATATTATTGGAAACATTTCAAGTGCACCGAGAAGTACCGGTGCACCAATTGTTTTAACCGTTGATATCAATTAATATATATTATATATATTTTTTATAATTCAGATCAATGGTTAAAATAAGTGGTGCACCGGTACTCCCGGTGCACTTGAAATGTTTCCTATATTATTATTGTTGGCATAGAGGAATATTCCGTATGCGTTAGGTAATAGGTGGGACCGAGGGTGATTTTCCAGCATTGGATGGACGTAGGGTGTCGGTGATGAGTATGATGGGAAGAATGAAGGGTGTGTGATTAGTGGCTCCGGTGGTCATGGCTGCAGAGGATTGTGATCGGTGTGCTGAGAATATCGTGGGAGCTGAGCTTTCAGATTCAGCAAGAAACGGCCTTAGGGACGCTGACGTAAGCTGTTTTGAATGGAGTGCAAAGCATCCTATCCGATAACACATCCCTTTTCTCTTTTCTCTGTTATTTTTATTTTATTATATTTTGGATAATCCGACAAAAAAAAAAGCTGTCTAATTAGCAAAACACTAGTTATTTTTCTCTTTTCTTTACATAAATTTGAGAGACTATATCATTTGAATTATAATTCATTGACAATTTTTTTAAAATATGTTAATAATAAAAAATTTAAAATATGATAATAATAATTATTAAAAAATAAAATTTCTTATAAGTATTAGATGAGTTTTATATTTTACAAATTGGTGTATTTATTTCAAAAATGTTAAAATATCTGAATAGCTATTTGATTTTTTGATTTTTTTTTCATTTCTTAAAAATGTTTAATTATTTATAAAATCCTCTCTAAAAAAAAACCACTTATCATAGAATTATCAAATTTTAGAAATTAAATATCTTATTTTTATGATTATGTTTGCAAAAAAAAATAAAATAAAATCCAATATCTAAAATTTTATTAAGAACAGCTTTATATCTAAAAATATTTTGAGAATATTTTTATTATTAATTTACACCTTATTTTGAAATAGAGTAGTTATATTTCACTTAATCTTTTTTTTAATTTAATATTCCTTTTTCAGATTTGTTTATTCTATTTAATTTTTTTTTATTTGTTCTCATGCTGCTAACCGATACCAAATATTTATAATCTAATATAGGAAATATAAGTCAAATATACAGTATTATCTTTAGAGGATTGTTTTTTATTAAGATAAATATATGTTAGCGGCACTTTAGTTTGAATGGATAAAGTCAGAAAGGCTTGAAGTACAGTTGGTGTTACTGTATTTAATCATCAATTAATTAATTAATTACCTTTTCTTTATGATTTCACTCATTGCGAACCTCTCAAAGTCTCATCAAAGTCTAACTGCTATGTTTGCATTTTCAAAAATTAATACTATTCCAATAATAAATTATAAGTACAGTTAAGTTTTTCTAATTGATTATAGAGAAAAGGACAAATCCGTCCCTGACTTTTTTTTTAGAAGACATTTTCGTCCTTGATGATTGCAAAATACAATGATGTCCCTGACCCTTCAAATTTTTGGACAAATCTATCCCCCCGTTAATCTCAGCCCGTTAGCCTCGCCGGAAAGTGCTGAGCTGGCTACCGTGGCTCTGACGTGGATGTAATGGGGGGACACGTTGGCATGACTTTCTGAAAATGAGACAGATTAGTCCCCAGCCCCCTTAAACGACGCCGTTTCTCCCCCACCCCTCCAAACACATTTTAATTCTCATATGCAATACCCATAACACCCATGCTTTCTACTCTGAATTACTGAAAACCCTAGAAGAGCAACGATCAAAGTTTCCCCCACCCCTGTTTCTCCCTCCAAAAATTGCACTACGTGAAAGAGCAATCGGTCCGTCGTGGAGTTGCTGTGGGAGGCCAACAAGGAGGGTTTCGTTGAGGGCGTAGTTGCTGTCTTCCTTAGAAGGTAAGATCGTGACCCTCTTCGTTTAAGTTTTAGTTATTGTGTGGGAAGAAAGGGTGAATGCAGTGTGTGTGCATGTTGAGAGTGTGGGAAATAGGGGTATAATGTAGTGGTTTGTTTGTTTTGAAAACGTTGTGTGTATGATCAGTAGGGTTTCGTTCAAAATTTTGGTAAGTGTTTATGGACTGAGACGTTGTTGATCATTGGTTAATTTCAGATGGTAGACGTTTTTGTGGTGCCGGTTTTTCACCATGGAGGGAAGTTTGTCAGAGGGATTGATGGAGTCCTGGTTTATGAAAATGGGAAGGAAGAGAGGTTCCCTGAGATGGACCTGGACTTTGTGAACTTTGGAGACCTTGTTACGTTGTTCAAGGGTTTGGGATACCAGTCATACAAGGAAGTATACTGGTATGATCCCACAAGTAGCGACATTGAGTCGGGATTGAACAAGCTAACTGGGGATGCTGGGATAAATGCAATGCGAGAAAACATATCGAAGAACCAAAACTTTGCTGAATTTCATATATACTTTGATCATGGAGTAGATGTTCCTGAGGTTGTTGAGGATGCTGGAAGGGATGCTGATGGGGCAGCCGATGTGGAGGTGGATGTGGATGAGATATTAGAGGAACTGAAGACATCCTCTTCATCGGATGACGGGTATGAAAGCACGGAGGATGTGCTGTACAAACCTCCACCAGCTGGAGTGGAGACCTCTAGTTCTGAGAGTGAAAAAGAAGCCAGTTGCAAGAGAAAAAGACCAACACAGGGTAGAAAAAAGATTGTCACCCCCAAGAAGCCAGCTGCAAGGGGGCAAGGGTCAAAGGGAAAGGCTAAGGTTGAACAGAGGAAGGTTCATAAAAGGGCTAGGGTGAATGTTAGGGGAGAAAATAGTTCAG
Organism: Arachis hypogaea; assembly: GCF_003086295.3. Taxonomy (NCBI): domain Eukaryota; kingdom Viridiplantae; phylum Streptophyta; class Magnoliopsida; order Fabales; family Fabaceae; genus Arachis; species Arachis hypogaea. The sequence goes on along the minus strand of NC_092054.1, from coordinate 2,028,597 downwards.
GGGTTAAGGCTGGTGGTCAGGGGCTGCTCGGCCGAATGATGAAGGAGGAGGCAGTGGTAATCCTGGTGTTGAGCCGAACAATGCAGGGGTTGGGGGTTTCTACATTAGTGAGTTGTCATCAGAAATGGAAGAAATCGTATTTGAGTATGAATCCGAGGAGTTGCATACACCCATTTCATCTGATGATGAAGGTAGCAGCAGGAAATTTCCTGAATTCGATGATGACTATGCTCACGGTGAGGGGAGGTTTGAGTTGGGAACCAGATTCGCTATTGTTGAAAGGTTTAAGGAGGTGGTGAAGGATTCCTTCATAGCTGAAGGGAGGGAGCTGAAGTGGATAAAGAATGACAAGGAGAGGGTAAGGGTGGGTTGCAAGGATGAGGAGTGTCCATTCCTGGTTCATTTGTCCTATAACAAAACCCTGCAGTGCTATCAAGTAAAGACATATGTGCAAGAACATACTTGTGCAAGGGATTTAGGGAGCAATGCAGCTGACCAGCATTGGCTGAGCAAGAAGATTGAAAAGAGGATGGCAACCCAACCCCACATGAACACGAAGGAGGCTACTGATTTTCTGAGAGAGGATTTTTCATTATGTCCCCACCCTAAGATGGTGTACAGAGCAGTGGTTGAGGCCAGGGAGAAGATCATGAGCAATGAGAGGGACCAATACAAACGGAGCAGAGACTATTGTGAGCAGATTCTGTTGAGCAATCCAGGTTCGACGGCCAGGTTGGAGCTTATGCTAGTTCCAGAATCACCTCCCGTATTTGATAAGCTATACATCTGCTTGGACGCCTGCAAGAAAGGGTTCAAGGATGGGTGCAGACCTTTGTTGCACCTTAATGGGTGTTTCTTGAAGACCTACTACATGGGCTGGCTTCTAGCAGCAGTTGCCCAAGATGCCAATAATCAGTTCTACGTTGTTGCATATGGAGTTGTTAGGGGTGAGACCAAAGATGCTTGGAAATGGTTCCTGACTAATCTCCAGGAAGACATTGGTGACAGTGCCAGCCATGGGTGGACCTTCATATCAGACCAACAAAAAGTAAGCTTTAATTATGATTAGTCAATTAGTTTAGTTTCAAATATCTACTGTTTAATTTCAACTAACATTCCTTAATGTCCCTCTTATGGTGCAGGGTTTATTGCCTGCGCTAAAGGAGGTTACGCCACATGCAAAACTCTGCAATTGTGTGATGCACATGTGAAAAAATTTTATCAATCGCTTCAAAGACTTGTACATTAGGGAGGTTGTGTGGGAGTGTGCTAGATGCACAACCATTGCAGAATTCAAGGAATGTATGGATAAGCTGAAGCAAGTTAACCATGGGGCTTGGGAATATCTCAGCAGGTTTCCACCAGAAAGTTGGGTTAAGGCATATTTCTCTCATGCCCCAAAGGTTGATAACCTCACAAATAATATGTGTGAGGTTTTCAATGCAAAAATAGTTACTTACCGTACGAAGCCCATCCTCACCATGTGTGAAGAAATCAGATGTTATCTCATGAGGAGGATGGTGAATCACAAACGGGTCCTTGATAACCACACTGGAAAGCTAGCACCAGTACAGCAGAAGAGGATGGAGAGGTTACTCAGTCTGAGTACTAAGTGGATGGCCGAATGGGTTGGTGACAACGAGCGAAAAAGGTTTGAGGTGAGCCGGAAGGCAAGCAAGGTTGATGTGGATCTAATTAAATACACTTGCTCGTGCAACAAATGGCAACTTACTGGTAACCTATGGATCTGTTCAGTATGAATTATTGTTAGATTCTTTTGTTATGTTGCACATTTTTTAAACTGTTTCCCTTGTCAACTCAGGCATGCCTTGCATACATGCACTTGCTGCCATTAGGAAGAGACGGGACCAGCCACAAGACTACGTGCACCCTTGGCTGTGTATGGAGTCAATAAGGAGGACTTATGCACATTGCATTCAACCAGTGCCAAGTTCAGAGTTCTGGGCCAGAACTGAGTTCACACAGCCAGACCCACCAATCAGCAAAAGAGGGATTGGGCGCCCAAAGGTGCATAATCGGCAGAAAGACCCTGCAGAACCAATGATGCAAGGGGGTAAGCTGAAGAAGTCGTTCTCTGTGTCATGCAGCAAGTGTGGTGAGAAGGGCCATAATTACAAAACTTGCAAAGGAGCACCATCGAACCCGAATTGGAAACTGAAGACCAAAAAGCCTAAGAAGAAGAAAGAGAGCACATCCCAAACACTTGTATGTCTTCCTTTGTCACAGTCTGCTCCACAACCAGAGGTAAAATCATTTGGTTAATAATGGTATATTTGCTTATAAGATCCAGCAACTACTGTGTCCCTAGTGATTGTAGTTCAGACTTTAAAATGTCTTAGTACTTTAAACCTCAGGGATTTGTATGTCTTAGTAACTAAATCTTGAAGGATTGATTTGTATTAGTATATGATTCCTGAGGGACTTATATGTCCTAACATTAAATTGTCAACTAATTTACCCTTCATATCCAGGATCATTCACACAGCCAACCACCCAGCGCAACACCACAGCAGCAACAACCTACTGTAACTGTTTAACTTTTTGCACTTTATAAGCTGCTTAGAATATGCTCTAAGTACATACTGCTTGATTATGTTGGCATCTTATATGGCAGGTTCCAACTGCGACGACTGTTGCCCCTGCTCCAGCAAAAGTTACAAGATCAACAATTGTATTAGGACCACCTGCCCCAACGGGTTCCAGTGCCAGGCCATCCACCCCAAATTTAAACCAGCCCTTCATGCCCCCAGGAAATGCTCCATCCATGGTCACCAGCACAGCTCGCCATAAACAGCCAAAGTTCAGACCAAAACAGAAGATTTTCAGGCCACCTACTCCACTTGCTCAAGGGCCACCACCTTCTAGCACACAGCACCAAGACACAACTCACCTAGCCCCATCTAGCACGCAGGCAGCTGCACAGCCTCAGCAGCTCCCACCCCCACAAGCAGATAAACCAACTGTCTCAGCGTTGAAGGAGTCCAACGAATGAAGCAACTCATGTCTTATGTTATTTTGTGGGAAATATGTCCTGCTGTAAACGTTTTTTGTTTTACCCAGATATAACTCTCTTTTTGTTGGGTATTAGCCAGTTTTTTTGGTTACATGTTTCTGGTTAAGTAAAAACTTGTCACTGGCTACATGCCATACATGTGCAGACAATACTAGCCAAGTAGTCGTCCTTTTTTTTTTGGATTCTCAGTTACAATGAACAATGTTTGGGTTCAAAGGTTTAATGCAGTTACTCAGTTTGTAATTACCTGTGTTATTGCCAGCTTTCATTTTCTGCATTACATTGCAATATACAGGGTACAAGATTCATACATTTCTAGAAAGAATATGTTCAAATTTTTCCAGGCAACACGTAACAAAATTTATCATATTCAACCATCACTCAGTTCTTACAACGTACAATACCAGCAATCAGGACAATTATAATCACATACATACACCATCTAACTGGATTTTTTTTGGATTCTAAAGCTACAATCCTCTTCTCTAAACAAATGATCTTTTTCTCCATGTCATGCTTCCATTCATCCTCTTCAACGTCGCCTAATTCCTTCTCTGCCTGGAACCTTGAATCACTCAACCCAAGCCTTCCAATGTGCTCATCTAACCACAAAAAAAACTTGCAATGGGGTTGTCTCACCTGCACATATTCATTCCACACATATCACCATGAAAACCTGGGTTACCCAAAACCCTAACACTAACAGATTCCCACAGTTATACATACCTTATAAAACGGACATCCGAGAAATAATCTGTTAGGGTTGCTACTCGTCTTCGACATGAACATGGTGGCATGTTCTCCACAGAAGCACTTCGGTGACACCCCATCTTTGCCATCCTTCCCCTTACGACCAGAACCTTCCGCGAATTGCTCTTCTCTTCCTACACCTCCACTCCTTCGGGAGCAAGATGATACCCATCCGATGCCATGCTCCCTTTCTTCGTTCACCACCTTCGCCCTTTCTGTGCAGACGAGGAAATAGGGTTCAAGATTTTGAAGGATTGGGGGTGGGGGAGAAACGGCGTCGTTTAAGGGGGCTGGGGACTAATCTGTCTCATTTTCAGAAAGTCATGCCAACGTGTCCCCCCATTACATCCACGTCAGAGCCACGGCAGCCAACTCAGCACTTTCCGGCGAGGCTAACGGGCTGAGATTAACGGGGGGATAGATTTGTCCAAAAATTTGAAGGGTCAGGGACATCATTGTATTTTGCAATCATCAAGGACGAAAATGTCTTCTAAAAAAAGGTCAGGGACGGATTTGTCCTTTTCTCTTGATTATATGTTAAATTCAATAAAAACATTTAGGTATGGTAATTGATCGAGGAGACATTGAAATATTATGTTTTTCTCTTAATATATGAGGGGGGAAACATTATTCTGTAAGATAAATTACTAATATTTAAATGAAAACTGTTTAGTCACCAAAAAAAAAGGAAACTGTTTATTTATATAACATTTAACTCTAAGAGTTAACTTAGCAAAATAACATAATTCTAAAATAATAAACTCATGTTTCCAATCAAAATACTAAACTTATTCTTATAAGCGAGAAAATAATAATTAATTTTATTTATATATTTTGCTAAATGTATCAAATAAACTTATTCTTATAAGCGAGAAAAGAATAATTAATTTTATTTATATATTTTGCTAAATGTATCAAATATTATATATATATATATATATATATATATATATATATATATATATATATATATATATATATATATATATATATTAGTGAAACTGTACTAACTACTACAACTAAGATTGATTATAGCTAATCAGCCAACTAATCTAGCTAACACACTAACATTACAAACAAACATAGTTAAAATACAATAAAATATTAGTCTAAAAGTTCAAAATATATCTTGTTTTATATTTTGCTTCTTCTTTTTTTTCCCCCCTTTTTTTTAGGGTGTTTAATTGGAATATCATAAATAGGAATTAAAGAGACAACCTGGAATTTTGGATTTGAACTACCAAATGTCTAATGGGGACCACATACCAAGCAGCAATTGAAAACTAAGGCTTAATTTTAAAGACAATACTGTGATAATATGATTTTTATAGAGGAAAAATAAAGAGGGCTTTATAATCTATGTAAAAAATAATAATAAAAATAAAATAACACATTCTTTTAAAAAAGTATCTAATTATCTATTAAAGAGCATTTTTATTATTTTTTTCATCATTTTTTATTTTTACCTAACATCTACCTAATATTTAAGGGTGTGTTTGTTTTTGTGGACAGAACACAAAAACATGAACAATACATATATAAAACGTGTTTGGATAGAGAGATATGAACACTGAATACAATATTTTTGAGACGCTTTTTTTATTTTTGTGTCCACGAAAGACACTGATAAACACGGAAATAGAAAGGTGGACACGGAATTTTTAATGAAATTTTTTCCCTTTTTTTTTATAGTTATTTTTCATTATTCTCACGTTATCCATTTTTATTATCTAGTGAAAAAAATTCTATCCATTTTATTAGATAGATCTATTTTAGTAATTTTATATTATATTTTAGTCTTGTTTATATTTATCTAAACATAATACTAGACATTATATTAGTGTCTTATCCATTGTATCCAAATACAATACACAAAAAATAATTTTTAGTATCTTTGTCTTAGTATCATGTTATTTCTTGTCTACAAAAATAAACGAGCCTAATAGATAATAATTAATACTCACTATTATAATGCACCTTCAATCATTTAAAAAATTTTAATTTTTTTTATCTTAATGAATGCACAATAAATACATTAGAAACATTCTTACATTAAAAAAAAAACTTTTTTGATTAATAATTTTATCTTGTACTCTTAGAACATATATTAACCAACCTCATATAAATAATATCTCAAAATTATTAGCATATATATATATATATATATATATATATATATATATATATATTAATAATTTAAAACTCTCCTATTTTTTCTCTAGATGTATTAAATTGTACAAAGAAGAATGTTATAAATAAAAATAGGTTGAAGAAGATTATGGAAGTTTAGTGGTGATGTTGAACTTTTGATCGTTGTTATTGCAATTGGATTGGGAATTTCAAAGGTTGATCATGATAATAGGATTAATTTGATAATTTTAAGTAATTTTTTAATAAAATTAACAAAAATTAACTATTGAATATTTTTTTTTCTGATAAAATTTATTTTTTTATTAATATAACGTTAGTTTAGATTTTATAATTAATTTTATCAGCGTCTAAATTTTTTATAGTTAAAAATAATTATCCACTCTTATTCTTTTAGAAATTATTCTATGAGTTAGGATTCGTATGTGTTGCTTTTTTTTTAAGGTCTTTTTTATTGAATGATTCAAATATAAGCAGAAAAAGTCAATTTTTTATATAAAAAAAACAACAAATATGAAGATTCAGTCGAAAAATAAATGGATGTATCGAAACAGATTGTGCATCGCAACAGATTGAATATGTTATAAAAAATAAAAGCTGATATACAATCTAATTCGAGATTTTAATTTAAATACGAACTTAATTATAAAATTGTCCAAATTCAATGCGATTATATATATAAGGTTAGATAATATTTTAAGAAACTTCTCTTCTTATGAGCTTACATGGGAGTGAACTCTTAGATCTTACATCAATATTAAGGCCTAAGGGATAGGATAAAAGTTAGATAATGTTTTAGTAATTTTTTGTTTTAAAAAGTTATAAAAAAAATTAGTATTTTTGAAATTAGTCTTTGAAAAAAATTTTTATAATGTTAACAAAGAAAAAGGGAGAAATTTTTGTTTTACAATCTATCCATTAAATTACTAGAATGCTTATTAACATTTTTCTTTTTTTTTTTTTTTTAGTATTTCAGATAGCCTAATAACTAATTCGTTGCGATGTAAGCTCCATTTAATAAAATTATGCCGCTGGCTAATGAGTTGTTGCATACACAAGACAAGATTCGAACTTCCGACATTTGTTTAAACAAACGAGTGAGCTGACTACTCGACTAAGCCAAATTAGTTGTATTAACATTTAACATTTTTTTTTTGTTATTTAACATTTTTTTGGACTTGGGTTATACCCAACAACCCAAATCCGACTCCAAGAACCACCCGACCCACTTCCTAAACTAATGTTGCGTTAGACATGTCCTTCATGGCCGTCGTTAATGTGAATAGCCTCCATAGTCATGAATTATGCTTTCTAGTTGTTGTGGATGACTTCCTCTATGCGCGAATTCCGTCAAAGCCAACGACGACGACAACAAGCTCTCAGCGCAACAAGCTCTGACGAGGCCAGTGAAAAAGACGACGGGCAAGCTCCGATGCGTGGCAAGCTCCGGCGAGGTAAGCGACGAAGAGGACGAGCAAGCTCCTCAGTGCAGGGATCTCCGACGCCGCCAACAACGAAGATGACGAGGTGGGTCTTTCAAGGTCGTTCCAAAACGTCCGATTTGGTCTCTTCCATGAACAGAGCTCCGACGTGCCTCTGTGTAGGAGGGAGGACAGGAATGTTGGCCGCGATTCCGTGAATCATCAACGCCATAGATTATGTTGGTGCATCTATTCCGTTTGAAATCCAATTAACTGCATTCATTTTTAATATTGTTTCCCATTGAAGAATTTTTGTGAAAATCGTATCAATGGCTCTCTTTTTCTTTCTCTTTTTTTTTTCTTTTTTGTGTGGAGGATCTAGTATCTTATTGTTTGGATGATAATTTTTTTTTCATCTCAAAATTCGTTGCACTGAATCCCATGTTTTTTCTCATTATTGTGTTCTCAAACTTTTTTTTTCTATAATATTACGAATTTTTGTAGACAATTGAAGGCTCCAATTTGAGTACAAAATTTTCGCTTTTACTGTTTTAGCCACTACGTGTGCTAGAAGGTTGCTATCCCTAAGAGTCTACATCAGACCCTTTTCAGTTAAAGCTTCCAAAAATATGTGAATATCTTGAATAAATGTTGATGCTATGCCAATGGAACTTTTGGATTTGATCATCTGCACCAATTTTTTATTGTTTGATTCAATTAATGTCCTTCTCAATTATAAATTGTTTACAATGATAAGGACCTGTCATATTGTCATGACTTCAACTATAATGCTTGAGTTAAGTTTGAATTTTACCTGTAAATCTTAGTAACACCTTCCTTTCTTTGTTTCTAACTACAATAGAAATAATTCTGTTGTTAGATTCCTTCTTGAAGGTAGCATCTACATTTAAGAGACGATGACGAGATAGGGAGCGATGACAACGACCAGCTCCGGAATCTGCTACTTCTGCATAAAGAATATGTTTAAAATAGGGATAAGGAGGCCAAAAAATCTTTATGCAAGTGGCCAAAAAATATTTTTTTTTAAAGCTGTTGGAGATAGATATGTCACTTACATAAAGATGTTTAAAATATTTTTTTTAAATTTTTTTTTATTTTAACCAATCAAATTGTAACACACATAATTAGTTAGTGAATCCCACTAGGGAGCTAATGAGAAATCTTGACAATATATACAATGGGCTGGTTATTTAACCCAATAGAGATAAATAATAAAAACTCCTCCATAGATTATCCTAAATTCAAAAACTTTCATTGAGTTATTTCACATCAAATTTCAAATTTCAAATTTTAAATCCCCTAATTTTAAATTTTAAAGTTTTAAAAAAATTAATTAATTATTTCAAAAAAATAACCATCCAAAATCCTAATTTACCAAAACATTTCATTCCAATACCCTCTTCTTTTTCAACCAGTGATTCGCTGCTTAGCTTGCCACACGCCACTCACCCTTAAGAAAAATAACCATCCACTTAAGAATAAAAATAATCATCCGCATATCTAATGAATTGAACATCCAACATATTTTAATTATATACAACTAACCCAATCCAGTCAAAATAATCATCTAGATAAAAATTAAAATGATCATCCGCATACCTACTAAAATGACCATCTTAAATTGACCTTTAAATACAATAAAATATCCCATTTACATTAAGAATAAACATCTCATTTACATGAAAAATAAACATCTACATGCATACATAAAACTTTTGCTCCGCTGCATACTGTGCCCCAGCATCCCTCTGCGCGTCCAGCATCGATCTTCTGATCGCTTCTTCGATGACGCTGCTGTCGCCGCCATCATGCCTGTCGTCGTTTCGTGCCGACCCACCATCCTTGGACTCGGCGTCTCAATCCTCACTAAAACCCTTTCATTCGCTGCGGCGTTCTCAGACTTTGGAGACCCGATATCGTTACTCGTCTGTCTCGCCTTCTTCTTCGCCAAGCTTGTAGATGAAAAAGTGGTGAAACATAATTATTCTGACGAAGCATTGAAGGTCTTAAAAAAGTGGAGAAATTCATGAACTTTCCTGCTACAAAGTCTTGTTGGTTTAATAATGGCGAGTCTGATATTCTTGGTTTCTTGAAAGTAGTTGTTGCTGCTGACGATGATGAATTATACAAATATGTGTATGAGAATTGTGATGCTGCTGCTGCCGCTTGGTGTTTATTATTATCTTTTTCTTTTGAGGGTGTCTTCTTCGTTGTTATGATACTACTATTTGTACTTGATGATGATGATCTTTCTTTCACCACAACTTGCTCCAAGAAACAATCGTTCCCGTAACTGAAAATTCAAAAAATGAAATAAATAAACAAAAGAGAGAGAGTAAAGAAAGAGAGGGAGAGTGGCTTACACAGAGGTTGGCTTCTTAAGGGATTCATCAAGTCCGGTTGCACGAACTGCTTCTTATACGAGTTCGTCTCACTCTTCGAAAGCTCCTCACTGGAGTTAGGGTACAGTTTGATTTTCAGTGAAGCGCTTCTCGCATCGGTGATTCCGTCGGTTTTAGCGGCACTGATGAGAGAGGATGGAGAGGGAGAGAGAGACTGGTTAGAGGTGTTCGTAACTATTTGAAATCCTTAGTTGCTTTGTATTTAAAATTGGAAATAATTTTGTAATTAATTAATTTAATTATCATTTAATGTTAATTTCAAAAATACTTCTATTGTATACATTGTACACTAATTACATTGGCTTCTTATACTTTCTCTTAGTTAAACCATATTAATTTTGTCCAAATTAGACCGAATAAATCGGTTTGATTGAAAATTAGATAAATTATATTTTAAACCGGTCTGAATTAATATTTTTTATATAAAATGACTACAATTCTGTCCAAAATGCCCACATTCAAAATTGTTAATTCCAAGTGTACCCGTTTGCCAAATCAAATTAGGGTTCACTTATCTACTTATCTCATTTGCTCATCTTCTCGGTTTAGGAAACCATCATCTTCTCAGCTAGAGCCGCTACTCCATCGTCCGCGCCAGCGCCAGGACCACCACCTCGTTGTTGCCATGGTAGCCACCGTGAGTTGGGTGAGTTGCCGTCGCACGCTGAAGTTTGTAAGACCCAGAAATTTCAGAAAAATCTTATTAAGAGCTAATTTTGATTTATTTATTCATTAAGTACCTTAACCTCATAAATTATTTTATTAAAGACAAATTAAAGCAAATCTTGATTAATTGAGTTTAAAGTAATTTAAGGTTTTATCTGATTTTATAATTATCGAATTATTTTCTATACTTGAATAATAAAGTTTAGCAAATATAAAATAATAAAAAATTTATATAACTTAGTTTAAGTAATTGAGATTTCAGAATTTAATACTAATATTTTTAAAAATAAAAAAATTAATTATATTACTTTATAATTTCAATTAAAATATTTGATTTCAAATCAATTAATATTTTAATACGATAAATAATATTTTAAAATAATTTTAGAAATTTAATTAGATTTTAGATTAATCCAAAAATTTTCAAATTTATCACAAAATCATAATTCCCAAATCAAAACTCTAAATCCCCAAAACACAACCCTAACCCTAATTCCCTAACCCTAGCCGCCATACCCCTTTTTCCAAAATAACCTAACACCCACAGCTTCAGAATCCAACACCCATAGCTTCAGAAAAAAAAAAAAAAAGGGAAGAGGGGAAGGGGACCGCCGAGGAGAAGGAGAGGAAGAGAAGGGGAAGCTGTCCGCGCCAGTTCCTCGCCGCCGTGCTGCATCGCCGTTTATAGGGAGTTGCCGTCGCTGTCGATCCCCCACGAGCCGCCATCGCAAGTCAATGACGAAGAGAGAGAGAGCCGCGAGGAGGAGTGGGTCGCGCCACCCAGTCGCCGTCGTCGTCTTCGCCGCGCCGCCGTCAGCCATGGGTGAAGCAGAAGAGAGTGTGCGAAAAGAGAGAGACCGACGGGAGAGCATGCGCGCGGGAAGGGAGAAGTCAGTTCTGTCATCGTCGTCGCAGAGAACGCCCACCGCCACTGCACCACGCCTCGCCGCTACCGCCGCGCCGTTGCTGCAAATTGTGCCACGGCTGGGGTTTGTCCCCGCAGTCAACTGGGTCGCCAGGAGAAGCAGAACAAAACAGAGGGAAACGCGAAGGAGGATGACGAAGGCCACCATCGCTGCTATTGCCGTCGCTGGGGTCGTCGGATGCCACCGTGACCACCACTGAACTCTACGCTGCCGTTAGTCACTGATAGAGGTATCTTTGCCGCCTCTATTTCGTCCTTCGCTTTCTTAAACTTGTTCTACTTCCACGTTTACTCTAATATTATCCTATTTTCTGTTACAATTAGGTTGAATATTGACGCTAGTGTTGTCGTGGGACTGCTGAAGCTGCTGTTACTATTTTGTCACTGCTATGGTTTTCATGTTCTAATTTTAATTCAATTCTAGTCCTTACTTTGTCTTGAATCCCAGGGTTGTAATTGCTTTTAATTCCTATCCAATTTGAATCTTCTATTTTGCTGCAACCATGGCCACTGCTGTGAAGACTAATATTGTCGCTGTTCCGGTTGCTGCCACTGCCGTTCCAGTTGCGTGAGAGTCACAGCTGCTGCCATGAATTAAAAGGAGAGGAAATTATCACGATAAATTTATGCGAACTCGGCTAATCGAGGTAGGGGATTGTTTTAAAGTTAAAATATTTTGGAGTTGAATACTTGATAAGTTTAGTAAATTAATGCAAATGAAATATAATGTTGTGATTGAAATGAGCTTTTTGATGTGATTAAAGTTGTGGCTGAATTGAGAATCGATTTATTATTCTTTGAAATTTCTGGCAAAATGATTGGATATATTGATTTTGAACTTTTGATTGAAATTGGTTCTTATTGATTTTGAATGATGAATTTGGGAATATTAGTTTGAAAAGTTGGTTTTGACTGAGTTGAGGTTAAAAGAGGGGACCTGTGATGGGTGGCAAATTCCAGTATTTAGGGGAGGTGTTGTCGGAATTTTTCTAAGAATTTGAAGAAAGTTTTGGTTGTGATTTTGAAAATGATTTTGATTTAAGTAACTTTAATAAAGGAAGTATATTTTGAATGCTTTTAAATATTATTAAAGATAATCGGATTCTTATGATTTTGTTAACTTTGTAGTTTTAAACTCACTTGATTTTTAATAATGAAAGGAAATTTGATTAATTAACTAAAGACTTAAAAACAGTAAAGTAAGTATAAATTCAAGGGTTTGGGAATAGAAAAGTGAGTTTGAGGTTTTTAATGAAATTGAACATAAGAGTTAAGAGGAAGAAGGTTATTTTAAGGAATATGATGAAAACTGTGTGGTATTGATTTAGAGGTAAGTTTAGTAAGTTATTTAAAGATTATATTTAAAATTGAGATGTGATTTAGTGACAATTAATTTTGGTTGAGGTCTGATGATGATTTCGAGGTTGAGGGAGGACAATGATTAAGTATGATTGATGTATGGTGATAATTTTGGTTAATTATAGTGTTGTGGGGGTGAAGATTGTGATTGATGACAATGGTTATGTTACTGATGACAAGATTTGTGATGAATGAGACATGATTAAGAATGATGCGGATGTTGATGAATTATGATTGAAATATTCATATGGCTTATTTATTTGAATTATCTGAGATACGAGTTTCTCTGGGTAAAGAGCCGTGGCTTGCCACCACGTGTTCCAGGTTGAGACTCGATACTCTATTGACCCTGCGACGTAAGGGTGATCGGGCACTTATAAATTTCCGGGAATGGTACCCCCATTGAGCGATTTGATATATATATGAGAAAAAGCTATGCATAGGCTCATGGGGATGCGTGTCGGGGGACAGTCCAATGGTTTAGCAAACCGGACTTGTCGGGTTGGCTTGATAATCGACATATGAGACTCATCAGCCATAGGAGAGGCATACATCATATGTATTTGTATGTTTTGATTGAGTGTGCATTTTTTTGGTTTGCCTAACTGCCTAGCCACATTTATCTGTTATTTGTTTTACTTGTTTTACTTGCTGTACCTAAATCCTACCTGTGATTTCTTTGTTTGTCTTGTATGTGTATGTTTATCTGAGAGACTTTTTGGGTGAAGGCGTGATGAGGGTGGTTTCTGGTATGAGGTAATGAAGGTTGGGGTAGAACGAACTAGGTGTTGTCTTATTATTTTAACTTATGTACTAGTTGGATAGGAAAGAGCAAGTAAATTGAGGGATAGAAAGTCTTTATGCACGACTTTGATTTTTTCATTTTTTTTAAACTATTCACCTTACTGGTTTGTAAACTAAAAGAATTCCTTTACGACTTTTCAAATTAAGTTTTTATACAAAGTTTTTCCCAAAAGGTAATTTCATGGATAAACTGCTTTTATAACGAAACTAATTGTATTTGCAAGTATGTCTTTGCTTTGATGGTATTTCCTTCCCTACTGAGAACCTGCGAGAACGATGTTCTCACTCTCTTACAGGTCTTTTCTTTTTCAGGTTATATGCGACAAAGTTTGGAAGAGCTTATTTATTTCCATTTCTGTTCTAAACGATATTTGTGTTGTATTAGTTACTTTTTCCCTCGTCTTTATCTTTACAAGTTTTATAAGAGAGATATAATTCTGATTATGTAATGCTTGTGAAATTAACAATATGTATATATATGTATTTTTTGTGAGTATTATAATTTGTAATGTATGGATGTAAGCTTTGAAAAAAATATATGGTTTAAGTTTTAAATAGGCTCCTATTTTAGTATTAAATATGTTTAGAGTCGTCGTAATATCCAATTTATCAGAGTGCTGCAGCCGGAAGCATGACGTTCTGATAATGAGGGTGTTACAAAGTTATTAGCCACTCATCTTCTCATCTTCTCCCATCGCAGAACGCAGGACTAGTACTTCAAGCACGACATCAGCGTCGCTGTCGTAACGTTTGTAAGCTGGGTGAGACGTCATTTAGCCAACACCGGACCATCATCTTCTTTTCCACTGTGTTCTCATCTTCTCTTCTTTTGCCAATGCAGGACCATCTGAAGATAGGTCCTCTAGCCGCCGCCAAGACAACCACCTCCTCGTCATCGTTAGCTTGCCACCGTGGCCTTGGTTAGTCGCCCTGATCTTAATTTGTGTCGTGATTGCATAATGTATAACTGATTTGTTCATTCAATATTCAATTTTTCATAGATAAGTAGTGTTAAATTTTAATCTATGAATTGAAAGCCTGAGATTTTTGTATAATTTTTTTTACTTTCATAACTTTGAGACGATGGTTATACTGCAATTTGTGATATTGAAATCATCCCTGCTGGTATTTATCTAGCTGTAGAAATCTGCGAATTGAATTACTTTTGCATTGTTTGTGTATTCTATGAATTGAATCTGCGAGACCATCCCTGCTTGTACTACATTTTGTAGAATTCCAAAAATACTACATTTTGTAATCACGTAGATTTGAGGACTGGACATTTATTTTTATTAGACTAGAAAATCGTTCATTTAGGTGACTACAATTTTCTAGCCTAATAAGAACAAGTGTCCACTCCTCAAATCTACGTGACTACAAAATGTAGTACAAGCAGGGATGGTCTCGCAGATTCAATTCATAGAATACACAAACAATGCAAAAGTAATTCAATTCGCAGATTTCTACAGCTAGATAAATACAAGTAGGGATGATTTCAATACCACAAATTGCAGTATAACCATCATCTCAAAGTTATGAAGGTAAATAAATTATACAAAAATCTCAGGACTTCAATTCATAGATTAAAATTTAATACTACTTATCTATGAAAAATTGAATATTGAATGAACAAATCAGTTATACATTATGCAATCACGACACAAATTAAGATCAGGGCGACTAACCAAGGTCACTGTGGCAAGCTAATGATGACGAGGAGGTGGTTGTCCTGGCGGTGGCTAGAGGACCTATCTTCAGATGGTCCTGCATTGGCAAAAGAAGAGAAAGAGAATATGAGAACACAGTGGAAAAGAAGATGATGGTCCTGTGTTGGCTAAACGGCGACTCACCCAGTTTACAAACGCTACAACAGGGATGCTGATGTCGTGCTCGGCGTACTAGTCCTGCGTTCTGTGATGGGAGAAGATGAGTGGCTACTAACTTAAGCGTGCGACGGCAACTCACGGTGGCTACCATGGCAACGAGGTGGTGGTCCTGGCGTGGGCGACGGAGTAGCGGCTCTAGCTGAGAAGATGATGGTTTCCTAAACCGAGGAGATGAGCAAATAAGATAAGTAGATAACTGAACCCTAATTTGATTTGGCAAAGGGTACACTTGGAATTAGCAATTTTGAATGTGGGTATTTTGGACAGGGTTGTAGTTATTTTATATAAAAAATATTAATTCAGACCGGTTTCAAAATTTAGTTTATCTAATTTTCAATCGAACCGATTTATTTGGTCTAACTTGAACAAAATTAATATGGTTTAACTAAGAGAAAGTATGAGGAGCCAATGTAATTAGTGTACAATGTATATAATAGAAGTATTTTTGAAATTAACATTAGATGTTAATTAAATTAATTAATTACAAAATTATTTCCAATTTTAAATATAAAGCAAATAAGGATTCCAAACAATTACGAACACTTCCAACCGGTCTCTCGCTCCCCCTCTCTCCCTCTCTCATCGGTGTCACTGAAACCGACCAGGTCGTCAACGCAAGAAGCACTTCGCTGAAGACCAAGCTGTACCCTAACCCCAGCAAGGAGCTTTCGAAGAGTGAGACGAACTCGTATGCGACGCGGTTCCCGAGACCGGGCTTGATGAATCCTTTAAGAAGCCAACCTCCGTGTAAGAAGCCACTCTCCCTCTCTTTCTTTACTCTCTCTCTTTTGTTTATTTATTTCATTTTTTGAATTTTCAGTTACGGGAATGATGGTTTCTTGGAGCAAGTTGTAGTGAAAGAAGGATCATCATCAAGTACAAGTAGTAGTATCATAACAACGAAGAAGACACCCTCAAAAGAAAAAGATAATAATAAACACCAAGCGGCAGCTGCAGCATCACAATTCTCATACACATCTTTGTATAATTCATTATCTTCAGCAGCAACAACTACTTTCAAGAAACCAAGAATATTAGACTCGTCATTATTAAACCAACAAGACTTTGTAGCAGGAAAGTTCATGAATTTCTCCACTTTTTTAAGACCTTCAATGCTTCGTCATAATAATTCTGTTTCACCACTTTTTCATCTACAAGCTTGGCAAAGAAGGCGAGGTAGACGAGCCACAGGATCGGGTCGCCAAAGTCTGAGAAAGCCGCAGTGAATGGAAAGGTTTTAGTGAGGATAGAGACGCCGAGTTCGAGGATGGCGGGTCGGCACGAAACGACGACAGGCATGATGGCGGCGACAGCAGCGTCACCGGAGAAGTGATCAGAAGATCGATGCTGGACATGCAGAGGAATGCTCAGAGACAGTATGCAGCGAAAGTTTTATGTATGCATGTAGATGTTTATTTTTCATGTAAATGAGATGTTTATTCTTAATGTAAATGAGATATTTTATTGTATTTAATGGTCAATTTAAGATGATCATTTTAGTAGGTATGCGGATGGTTATTTTAATTTTTATGGAGATGATTATTTTGACTGAATTGGGTTTAGTTATATATAATTAAAATATGTTGGATGTTCAATTCATTATATATGCGAATGATTATTTTTATTCTTAAGTGGATGATTATTTTTATTAAGGGTGAGTGGCGTGTGGCAAGCCGCAGCGAATCGCCGTTGAAAAAGAAGAGGGTATTGAAGTGAAATGGTAAATTAGGATTTTGGATGGTTATTTTTTTGAAATAATTAATTAAATTTTTTAAAACTTTGAAATTTAAAATTGGGGGATTTGAAATTTGAAATTTGATGTGAAATAACTGAATGAGAATTTTTGAATTTAGGATAATCTGTGGAGGAGTTTTTATTATTTATCTCTATTGGGTTAAATAACTAGCCCATTGTATATATTGTCAATATTTCTCATTGGTTCCCTAGCGTGATTCTTTAACTAATTATGTGTGTTACAATTTGATTGGTTAAAATAAAAACTCTTTAAAAAATATATTTTAAACATCTTTATGTAAGTGACCTACTTATCTCCAACATCTTTAAAAAAAAGATTTTTTGGCCTCCCTATCCCTATTTTAAACATCTTCTTTATGCAGAAGTAGCAGGTTTCGGAGCTAGTTATTGTTATCGCTCCCTATCTCGTCATCGTCTCTCAAATGTAGATGCTACCTTCAAGAAGGAATCTAACAACGGAATTATTTCTGTTGTAGTTAGAGACAAAGAAAGAAAGGTGTTACCAAGATTTACAGGTAGAATTCAAACTTAACTCAAGCATTATAGTTGAAGCCATGACAATATGACAGCCCTGATCATTGTAAACAATTTACCATTGAGAAGGACATTAATTGAATCAAACAATAAAAAATTGGTGCAGGTGATCAAATCCAAAAGTTTCATTAGCATAGCATAAGCAATTATTTAAGATATTCAGATACTTTTAAAAGCTTTATCTGAAAATGGTCTAATGTAGACTCTTAGGGATAGCAACCTTCTAGCACACGCAGTGGCTAAAGCAGCTAAAGCGAAAATTCTGTACTCAAATTGGAGCATTCAATCGCCTGCAGAAATTCGTAATATTATAGAAAAAAAAAGTTTAAGAACACAATATTGACAAAAAACATGGGATTCAGTGCAACGAATTTTGAGGTGAAAAAAAATTATCATCCAAACAATAAGAAACTAGATCCTCCCCACAAAAAAGAAAAAAAAAAAAGAGAAAGAAGAAGAGAGTCATTGATACGATTTTCACAAAAATTCTTCAATCGGAGACAATGTTAAAAATGAATGCAGTTAATTGGATTTCAAATGGAAGAGATGCACCAACATAATCTATGGCGTTGATGATTCACGAAACCGCCGGCCAACATTCCTGTCCTCCCTCCTACACAGAGGCACGTTGGAGCTCTGTTCATGGAAGAGACTAAATCGGACGTTTTGGAACGACCTTGAAAGACCCACCTCGTCATCTTCGTTGTTGGCGGCGTTGGAGATCCCTGCACTGAGGAGCTTGCTCGTCCTCTTCGTCGCTTACCTCGCTGGAGCTTGCTACGCATAGGAGCTTGCTACGCATAGGAGCTTGTCCGTCGTCTTTTTCACTGGCCTCGTAAGAGCTTGTTGCACAGAGAGCTTGTTGTCATCGTCGTCGTTGGCTTTGACAGAATTCGCGCGCAGAGGAAGTCATCCGCAACAACTAGAAAGCATAATTCATGGGTATGGAGGCTATTCACACTAACGACGGCCATGGAAGGCATGTCTAACGCAACATTAGCTTAGGAAGCGGGTCGGGTGGTTCTTGGAGTCGGGGTTGGGTTGTTGGGTATAACCCAAGTCCAAAAAAAATGTTAAATGTTTATACAATTAATTTGGCTTAGTCGAGTGGTCAGCTCACTTGTTTGTTTAAACAAGTGTCGGAAGTTCGAATCTTGTTTTACGTATGCAATAACTTATTAGCCAGCGGCATAATTTTAAATGGAGCCTAGATCGACAACGAATTAGTTATTGGCCTATTTGAAATACTGTGAAAACAAAAAAAGTTAAATGTTAATACACATTCTAATAATTTAATGGATAAATTGTAAAACAAAAATTTCTCCCTTTTTCTTTGTTAACTTGATAAAATTTTTTTCAAAGACTGATTTCAAAAATACTAATTTTTTTATAACTTTTTAAAACAAAAAATTATTAAAATATTATCTAATCTTTATCCTGTCCATTAATATTGATGTAGGATCTACGAGTTCACTCCCATGTAAGCTCATAAGAAGAGAAGTTTCTTAAAATATTATATAACCTTATATATATAATCGCATTGAATTTGGACAATTTTATAATTAAGTTTGTATTTAAATTAAAATCTCGAATTAGATTGTATATTTGCTTTCATTTTTTATAACATATCCAATCTGTTGCGATGTACAATCTATTTCGATAGACCCATTTATTTTTCGAGTAAATCTCCATATTTGTTGTTGTTTTGTTTTATATAAAAAAATTGATCTTTTTCTGTTTATATTTGAATCATTCAATAAAAAATACCTTAAAGAAAAGCAACACATACAAATCCTAACTCAGAATAATTTCTAAAAGAATAAGAGTGAATAATTATTTTTAATTATAAAAAATTTAGACGCTGATAAAAGTAATCATAAAATCTAAACTAATGTTATATTAATAAAAAAATATTTTTTTTATTTTATTGAAATAAAAAGCTCAACACAATAAGGTGTAGCATTTAGAAAGTCCAGAGTTACAATACAAACACTAAACATAAAAATCGTAGTTATCTCCAGCATTGCCATCAACAACTAGACGGAACAAAGCCAATCCACTCTTTGTAGTTCCTAATCGACTTAGTAATAACTTCTGCAACGCATGTTTCTTGATTTCTGAAAATCCTGGCATTCCTTTCCAGCCACGTATTCCAAATGATAGCAAAAAAATCAATTAGCCACCTGTTACGTTCGACTTTTCTTACAGGAGCTCTTGTCCAACTTTCGAAGTGTTACTTAATGGTTCCTGAAATAGACCAAAATTTATTATAGGCGTATAACTAAGCACACCACGCCTACCACGTGAACTCACAGCCAATGAATAAGTGGAAATCATTCTCAGTTTCTTTTTTACATAAAACACAAATCATATCCCCGTGATCAATAATGCCCAATCTAATCAATCTTTCCTTAGTATTGACCCTACCAACTAACACAAACCAGGTGAATAGCTCAACTCTTGGTGGTACTAGTCCTCTCCATATAGATTTAGTGAAACTATAACTCGTAATGTCCTCTGAGAAAGTCTCAGCCTGCAAAGCTTGCACAAATAAGTTAGTAGAGTAAACTCCTGATCTATCAAATTTCTATACTATTATGTCCTCCCTCTCACTTGTTAACCTGACAGATTGTAGAATTCCATGAAGTTGGTTAACTAATTCTAACTCCATTGGAATAGTACCATTCTCCAATGAAAGTTTCATATCCACTCCAACCCATCCCACAACCCATAGTCCCTTCTTACAAATCCGACTTGATATGAAACCGAGAAAAGTCTTGGAAATACATCCTGCAACACACCACATGATAACCAATTATCTTCCTAGAAATGAATTCTTCTACCATCTCCTAACTCTAATGATAACCCTCTGACCATCTTATCTCTCGCTTGATGTTTTCTTATCTGCAATTGACAAATGTCCCTCCACGGACCCTTTATATTAGGAGCTGGCTGACAAGAAAGAAGGACATTTGGATTCAAGTCATTGCAGGAGCACACAATTTTCTTCCATAATGGGCAATCCTCATTTGAAAACCGCCACTACCACTTGAACAACAATGCTGTATTCCGGAGCACTGCATCGCCCACGCCCAAACCCCCGAAGCGTTTTGGAGCTTGTACAATATCCCACCTTACCAAAGGTACCCCATCCCTTCCGTCCTCGTTACTCCACAAGAACCTCCTCTGCAAAGATATCAACTTATCTGCTACTGCTCTAGACATCTTATATAAATTAAGATAGTAAACTGACAGACTATTAAGCACAAATTTGATGAGTACCAGCTTACCATATTTATTAATCGTTTTGGCTTTCCATAAATTAAGTTTTTCTTCTACTTTATCTATAATAGGTTTTCATGTATTGACCAATTTCAGATTCACTCCCAAAAAAATACCAAAATATTTATAAAAAAAAATATTTAATAGTTAATTTTTGTTAATTCTATTAAAAAATTACTTAAAATTATCAAATTAATCCTATTATCATGATCAACCTTTGAAATTTCCAATCCAATTGCAATAACAACAATCAAAAGTTCAACATCACCACTAAACTTTCATAATCTTCTTCAACCTATATAGCACACTTCATCTCCATAACCTCCATAACATAACACAAGAAATAATATTGGTTATAATTTTGCCTCCTCTTTTTTTTTTTTTTTTTTTGTAAGAAATTTCTTTAATTTTTTACTTGTCCTTGACCTCATGCAAGTCGCAACAATTAAGAATGTCATTACATAGCATGGAGAATAAGATCTCATGTCCCCATTCCATAAAGAGAAATTAAGGATTGAGAAAGGTGCTTCAGATTAGCCGACAGGATAGTGAGCTGTAAATGAGTTAATAATCCACCGTGTTTAAAGCATAATTCTTTTATAATAGATAACTATCAAAATTTATAACCAACTTGAATTGGTCGAGTGGTGAACTCACTTGTCTACTTAAGTAAGTGTTGAATGTTTGAATCTCGTATTGTGCATGTAGGACATGTAGGATACCGTGGAAAACAAAAAAAAAATTATCAAAATTTATTATTTAATTATAAACTTATTTTTAAAATTTTTTTAATTTAATTTAATAATTTAATAATATATTTTATTCTATATTTTTAAATATTAATAATTAATTAATAGACAAAAATAACAAATTTTAAAGATGTTCTAACATTCTTCATTCTGGACCAATAAATAAAATGCATAAATGAAACCTATTTTCTATATTAGTTTAAGTCATTGGGCTTTACTTGACAAAAGTTGACTGCAATGGCAATGAGAGAGTCACTTTTGGAATTGTTTTATGAAAGGTTTTTGTTAAGTCGTTAAATATTAAAAGAATGAAAATAATGTTGGTGGAATTTGATAAAATTTAACTTTTCATCCTTATAAAAATATTTATTTTTTATCCTAATAAAAAATTTTGGTTTCAGTGCAATAAAATAAAAATAATTTATTTTATTCTTATTTTTAGTTTATTCTGTTAAGAAAACTAAAATGTTGATATGATAAAATTTAGCCTGAATTTCTTTATTTGTTTTGGATAATAATGATTGAAATTAAATTATATATAAATAAATAAATTCTACTTAACTTTTTATTTTAAGGAGGAGGATATACGAGTTCTCTATCAATTTCCTTTTTTTTTTTTAATTCTTGTCTTTACCTTTGTTTTTCTTTTTCTATTTTCATTATCCCTTTTTCTTTTCTTCGAAGTTAAAACCAGCGGGAAAATTCTTTTAAATTAAATGGTGCGTGACTAGAGATCCAATATTTATTCTAAGTTTGTAACCAATTGTGTTATTCGGATTTTCTTTAAAATATTTAGAATTTTTTATTAGTTCGATGGTTTGAATTATTTGATCTGTTAATTTACTTTAGTTACTAAAAATCCAAAATTAACATTTCAATCTATGAAATTATATTTTGCCAATGACTTTGTAACTTAACTAGTCAAACACTTTATAAATAGATTACATCCTTTATTTATAAATAGACATTTTTCATCATACACTTACAACAATATCCAAACACCTCTTAATATACAATTTCATCATAAATACTAACAATAAAGATATTTTGCACATAACTATTCATATAATAAGTTTCGTTAAATTTAATACTTGTTTAATAAAAATAATTAGATGAATACACATGTATAGTTATTTTCATATGAAATTAATAATTAAAAATTATTAGATAATAATTTAATCGAACATATCAAATTATTTAGCGATTCTTAATTAATAACTTCGTATAAAGTCAAGTCCATACTTGTTTTTATCAAAATAACTTAGATGAAATCAATAAATAAATAATATAGTTTTTCTAATTTTGTTAAAAAAAAAAAAGAAAAAAAAAATATAATTTGAAGGGTAAGATGATAAGATCTACATTGATTTGCCAACTTCCTAGGAATGATTTATGGTTGGATGTTATGTACCACCATGTAGTGACTTCACTTAAAAACAAACTTTTTTTTTTACCACATCACAAAAAAGGAAAAAAAAAAAGGAGGGGGGGGGGATTAAATACCAAAATGAAATAATCAAAATAAATATATGTCTAAATCACAGCAAAAGCATACAAGTTTAATTTCCTCCATCAAATGAAACCATGAACACAAATTAAAGTAAACCAAAAATGATTGATATTCCGATCATCAATTGTCTTTATGAGATTCTTTTCCCCTTTCATCATATGTATTTTTTGTTTTTTTAAAGAAAAAAATATATTATCCTAAAAAAATAATACAATACAAATGATGTGTATATAATTTCAGAACAGTTATTGACAATCATTCACAATTGTGTAGAGTTAGATATTATTATCATCATCGTGATATTAACAAGGTACCAACTATGTCCCATTAGATATACTCTCCACCTAGAAGGACATAGAATAAATAAAAAACAAAAATTAAAAATTAAAAATTAAAAAAATGAAGTAAAATATGGGAAGGGTATCTTTCCCTTTGTGAAGGGTTTGGTTTGTGCATTGGTTGCTAATATGTTTATGTATGTTTGAATATATATCACTTTCACGTTCCCGTTATCATTAGTGCTTAATTTAGTAAATATTTTTATTTATAACATTCTTCTTTGTACAATTTAATATATCTGGAGAAAAAATAGGAGAGTTTTAAATTATTAATTAAGATATATAATAAATGCTAATAATTTTGGGATATTATTTATACCAGATTAGCTAATATATATTCTAAACCAACGCAAGTTGGCACAGATGGATGAGGATCTGTGTCCTTTAACCATCTCTCTCTGATTTCATATTCACTGGAGAATGGGAATGGAGCTTACTTACTTGGGAGGGTCACCTACTTTGTCTCTGCAGGGATTAGTCATTGGACTTTCGGCCTGATAGATACTCTGGTGTAAACAAAAAAAAAAGCTAATATATATTTTAAGAGTACAAGTTAAAATTATAAATTAAAATATTTTTTAAATGTAAAGTTTAATTTTTAATATATTTATTGTGCATTCATTAAGATAAAAAAATAAAAATTTTTTAAATGATTGAAAATACATTAGGACATGAGTATTAACTATTGTCTATTAAGTATTATGTGGATGCTACATAAAAATAAAAAAAGATGAAAAAATGATAAAAATTATTTTTAATAGATAATTAAATATTTATTTAAATGAATGTGTTATTTTATTATTATTGTTTTTTTAAAATAAATTATAAAGCCCTCTTTATTTTTCCTCTATAAAAATCATATTATCATAGTATTGTCTTTAAAATTAAGCCTTATTTTTCAATTGCTGCTTGGTATGTGGTCCCCATTAGGCATTTGGTAGTTCAAATCCAAAATTCCAGGTTGTCTCTTTAATTCCTATTTATGATATTACAATTAAACACCCTAAAAAAAGGGTAAAAAGAAAAAAAAGAGAAGAAGCACTATATAAGACTTTTTTATTTGCAATAGCAACGAATATAAAACAAGGAAATTTTGAACTTCTAGACTAATATTTTATTGTATTTTAAATATTTTTGTTTGTAATGTTAGTGTGTTAGCTAGATTAGTTGGCTGATTAGCTATAATCAATTTTAGTTGTAGTAGTTAGTACAGTTTCACTAATATATATATAAAATATTTGATAAATTTAGCAAAGGGCAAATCACAATAATAAACCAAGGGAAGCAAAATTTTACACAAATTCGTCAAACTAAAATTTGCTTCATGAATCCACCAATACACATTTATATGTAGTTCGAATCAGCCTGATTCGAACTCCATTTCTACATAATTCGAACCAGCTTGGTTCGAATTATACACAAACACACGCACACACTAATTCGAACCAGCTTGGTTCGAATTATACACTTATTAAAAAAATTAATAATTTAAAAATTAAAAAATATATATTTTATTTTATACATTACAAAAAAAGCTAACAAAATATTTAATTACGAGACTTCTTTGAAATATTAATGAGCTATCAATTCGAATTCCATACAATACTCTTTTGTCCATTTTTAATAGCTCATGAATATTTTTTAATAAATTTTTTAAATAAATTTATTTAAATTATACTACAAAAAATATTTGATCCTATGCAAAACAATTTTAAAAAAATGGCTTAAAAAATGTTAAGAATACTATAAAAATTTGTAACGTTCTAATGACTTAGGACATTAAAGAAATACTCTACATAGTCAATAATAATTTAGAAATTAAAGAAAAAATATTTTTATCATATATTTACCTAAATCACTAGAATATTATAAATTTTTATAGTACTCATAATATCTTTTAAGCTATTTTTAAAAAATTATTTTGTATAGAATAAAATATTTTTTTAATTGTTTTATATGGAATAAAATATTTCCTTTTATTTCTAAATTATTATTGACTATGTAGAGTATTTTATTTAAAATTTGAGTACATGTATGTATTTACCTAAGTTAGAATGTTACAAATTTTTATAGTACTCCTAACATTTTTTAAGCCATTTTTTTAAAATTGTTTTGCAGGATCAAATGTTTTTTGTAGTATAATTTAAATAAATTTATTAAAAAATATTCATGAGTTATTAAAAATGGACAAAAGAGTATTGTATGGAATTCGAATCGATAGCTCATTAATATTTTAAAAAAGGTCTCGTAATTAAATATTTTGTTAGCTTTTTTTAATATATAAAATAAAATATATATTTATTTAATTTTTAAATTATTAATTTTTTTAATAAGTGTATAATTCAAACCAAGTTGGTTCAAATTAGTGTGTGCGTGTGTTTGTGTATAATTCAAACCAAGCTGGTTCGAATTATGTAGAAATGGAGTTCGAATCAGGCTAGTTCGAACTACATATAAATGTGCATTGGTGGATTCATGAAACAGATTTTGGTTTGGCGGATTTGTATAAAATTTTGCTCCCTTTGGCTTATTTGAGTTCTTTACCCTTTAGCAAAATATATAAATAAAATTAATTATTATTTTCTCGCTTATAAGAATAAGTTTAGTATTTTGATTGGAATGAGTTTATAATTTTAGAATTATGTTATTTTGCTAAGTTAACTCTTAGAGTTAAATGTTATATAAATAAACAGTTTCCATTTAAATATTAGTAATTTATCTTACAGAATAATATTTTCTCCCTCATATATTAAGAGAAAAAACATAATATTTCAATTTCTCCTCGACCAATTACCATATTGAATTTAACATAATCAATTAGAAAAACTTAACTGTACTTATAATTTATTATTGGAATAGTATTAATTTTTGAAAATGCAAACATAGTTAGACTTTGATGAGACTTTGAGAGGTTTGCAATGAGTGAAATCATAAAGAAAAGGTAATTAATTAATTAATTGATGATTAAATACAGTAACACCAACTGTACTTCAACCCTTTCTGACTTTATCCATTCAAACTAAAGTACCGCTAACATATATTTATCTTAATAAAAAATAATCCTCTAAAGATAATACTGTATATTTGACTTATATTTCCTATATTAGATTATAAATATTTGGTATCGGTTAGCAGCATGAGAACAAATAAAAAAAAAAATTAAATAGAATAAACAAATCTGAAAAAGGAAGATTAAATTAAAAAAAAAGATTAAGTGACATATAACTACTCTATTTCAAAATAAGGTGTAAATTAATAATAAAAATATTCTCAAAATATTTTTAGATATACAGCCGTTCTTAATAAAATTTTAGATATTGGATTTTAATTTTTTTTGCAAACATAATCATAAAATAAGATATTTTATTTTTAAAATTTGATAATTCTACTATAAGTGATTTTTTTGTGAGGATTTTATAAATGATTAAACATTTTTAAGAAATTAAATAGCTATTCAGATATTTTAACATTTTTTAAATAAATACACCAATTTGTAAAATATAAAACTCATCTAATACTTATAATAAATTTTATTATTATTATTATTATTATTATTATTATCATATTTTAAAAATCTTTATTATTAACATATTTTAAAAGAACTGCCAATGAGTTATAGTTCAAATGACATAATCTCTTTATATTTATCTAAGAGATCGCGGATTCAAACCTCCCTAATTTTGGTAAGAAAAGAAAAACATATTCTAAAAAAAAACTAGTGATTTTCTAACTAGACAATATTTTTTTTGTTGGATTATCCAAAATATAATAAAATAAAATAAAAACAGAGAAAGAGAAAAGGGATGTGTTATCGGATAGGATGCTTTGCACGCCATTCAAAACAGCTTACGTCAGCGTCCCTAAGGCCGTTTCTTGCTGAATCTGAAAGCTCAGCTCCCACGATATTCTCAGCTCACCAATCACAATCCTCTGCACCCATGACCACCGGAGCCACTAATCACACACCCTTCATTCTTCCCATCATACTCATCACCGACACCCTACTTCCATCCAATGCTGGAAAATCACCCTCGGTCCCACCAATTACCTAACGCATACGGAATATTCCTCTATGCCAACAATCATAATATATATAGAGTCTTATGATATTCATTTTTTTTACAAAAAATTGGTATAATACATTTTTTTTAATGATATGCGATTATAGTTTAATACAGTTAAAAATAAAAATTAAATTTATAAAAATATAAACAGTATAATTTCTCTTAAATGTTTTGGTCATAACTCTTATATATTGTTATATGTTGTTATTCTTGTTAACTTTTTTCTTAAGCGAAATAAAGCATAATAGCCCCTTTCTTAATATTTATTTTTGCTTAGTTTAAATTATTTGAGTAAGTAATAAGAAAACTAATGATACCAAAGCTTTAAGGTGATGATCCAATTTGATTGCCGCGTTTATTTATAAGGATATACGATGGTGTCCTCTTTATCACACGAAGAATATAAAAATAATACATTGAATTACTCTTTTATTCGTACCTACTTAATCTGATTTAATTTGAGATGAATATCAAATAAAAAATTTTGTATTTATATAAAAAATATTTAACCACTAAATCAAGATCTTTAATTAAAAATTTGATACTTTTATTTTTTATAAGAAAATTAAATTTATTTAATAATATATACATACTAAATTATAATTCCAAGATCTTCTCAAATTATTGGATATTACATTTTTTTTTATGATTCGCGAAATCGTAGATAGAGTCGAATATCCCCAAATTAAGGACGATAATATTAAAATTGACATGTTATAAACATAAGTATAGAGTAAGATTGAATTTTAGTAAAAAATAAATTCACGAGTAGGATTAGAATTAGGTCTAAATCCTATCATATTATATTCATTATCACTTCTATATTGAATGGAGACACACTTTTTTTTTTTATTTTTTATTATTATTACTATCAAAATATATTCTTAATTCTAAATTTTGTGTGAAAAAAAAATAAAGATAAATTAGATTTTTTTTGTTTGTTCTCTCTTATATTTAGTTTATTATTAAATAAAATATAAAAATACTAATTTTTATATTTTTATTTTTTGTGTTATATTTTTAGTATTTTATTTTATCATATTTTTAAAATCAAATGCAACCTAAGTTGCATACAAAAAAAAAAAAGAAAATGAAAAAAATGCTACCAAATTAGTAAAATTTATTATTTTTATCCAACAATTAACTATTAATATTTAAAAGTGTTAGTTAAAAATATAAAATTAGACTAATAAACTAAATATATTGAGTTGCTAGCCAAAAGTACGGATTACTATAAATTAAAAATTACTGACTCTCAAACTTTTGTTTATAAAAAATTATTTTTTAATTTTAAATTAATAAGAGTAATTAAGCATTAAGCTGAAAGAAATTTCAATAGTTTTTTATTTTCGTATTTGTTTTTTTTTTCTTTTTGGAAATTATATGTATTCTCTATAAGAGATGGTTAAAATTGAGTTAATAAGACAACATTATGAGACTAATTTTTTTTAACGGAGTTTTAATATACAAAACTAGAACCATCATACATAAAAGCAATTAGGCATGTATAACTTGAAATATTTTCATTTAATAGGGTTTACGTTGCAAGCAATTATTTTTGTGTCACTTAGAATATAATAATAATTTTTTTGGGGTAAATTATAAATGCCAAGCAAAAATCCAAACAACTTAGATTTAGCTTACTAAAGTTTCTTTAATTTTTTTTAAGATATGTTTGTACTTTCAAAGAAGTATAAATATTTTATTTTATATTTTGTAAATAAAATTTATCCTTTTTTATTGGTCAACAGCAAATAATGCTAGTAAATGATTATTATAACAAAAAAACCATAAATAGTTAAATACATTGAATCAAATATTCGCTTACAAAAATATATTAATATCAATTATATTAGGTATATATTAAAATTAATCATTAAAGTTAATTATTAATATATTAAAAATAAATTAAATAATATTTATATTAATATATAAAATATATAATAATTAATTTTAATGATTAATTTTAATATATAAATAAAATTTTTGTATGAATATTATCACCTACGTAACCAGAGTTACACTATATAACCTCTCCAAGTAAATCTACCATATGTCCGCAGCATACCAAAATAAATAAAATAATAAATAATATAAAAAACTACCATATATCCGTGTGTAACACACTCTCCATTCTCCAAAATCATTTTCCTCTCTCCCGCCTTAATTTCATTCCATTTCCTCACTCATCCACCGTTCAAATCACTTCAAATCTAATGACACCAAATCCAACGGTCACAAAACAGGGTACAACATAACGTTCGTAACTTTCACGTACCCCATCATTCTCTCCCCCGCTATAAAACCGCAAGCCTCGCCGCACTCGAGCTCACATTCTCTCCGTGACTTACACTCCATTTCTCTCTGTGTTCCGGCGAACGCCGCTTTACATTTTTCCGGTGAGGTAACCGGCGGAGTTAGGTTTTTTCCGGCGAGAATGGGAGGGGCTATTCTGTCGGAGCTCGCGACGGAGATAGTGATTCCGGTATGCGCCGTCGTCGGGATCGTGTTCTCACTGGTGCAGTGGTTCCTCGTTTCAAAGGTGAAGCTCACACCGCACGCAACGTCGTCTTCGAGTGGTAACAGCAACAACAACAACAACGGGAAGAACGGTTACGGAGATTACCTGATCGAAGAGGAGGAAGGAATCAACGACCATAGCGTCGTGGTCAAGTGTGCCGACATTCAAAGCGCCATCTCCGAAGGTGAGATCTGAGCTTTTCTTACTTGAGATCTCGTTGTGTCGTCGGTTTATTTTTCTGGCGTGTCGTTTTTGGAGCTGAATCTAACGTTTTGTGTTTTGTTTTTTGTTTTTCTTATTTGTTCGGTTGAGTAGTTGTGTTAGTAAATAGTTATGCTTTCGAAAGGATAAGCTTGTTAGTGCTTGTTTGGATTTAAAGTGTTCGTGTTTCTGTGCCGTTTGCGGTCTTAACGACTGTGTAGATTAAGTTCCCGAATTATTGGAATTGAATGCTACTACTAGATATTATCGTGAATAGTGGATACACAAAGATCTAGCTTTATCTGTTTATCTGAAAGCCTGAAATATAGCTGTTGTCAAAATATCTTAGTGTTTTATCACTTTATGGTTTAATATGAAGTCGTTGTTTTTCTTATTATTAATCTGCTATTATTAGTACATCCGTCCTATTATTATCTAGTGTTAGTGCGGTTATTATTTTTAGTTGTTGTTATTATTATTTTGTAATAAATTAATAATTAATTAATAATCCATCTAGTACTGTTGATATTTTACTGTGGGGTTTTATCATATTACAAATTGTTCTGATTCCAAGAATGATGGAAGCATCCTAAATCGGTATATATCCTGCTGCCTGTATAAATATTATGATTTTGATGAAGAAAGTAATTTGCTTTAAAATAATCAACCTGACTGTGGTGGTTCCTTAATCTAGAATGCTGATACCTAATCACCGCATGGCATGTGATAGACTAATATGGCACATTGCTGATTTGCTTACACATTTAGTGTTGGGACTTGGATGGGTATTTTGGTCTTTGTACTTACAAGCTCTGAATTTGTTTGCAGGTGCCACATCCTTTCTTTTCACTGAATATCAGTATGTGGGAATCTTCATGGTTGCTTTTGCGGTTCTGATCTTCCTTTTCCTGGGTTCTGTGGAAAGCTTCAGCACCAAGAGCCAGGCTTGCACATATGACAAGACTAAGATTTGCAAGCCAGCCCTTGCAACTGCATTGTTCAGTACTGTATCATTCTTGCTCGGTGCTTTGACTTCGGTTCTCTCTGGTTACCTTGGGATGAAAATTGCAACCTATGCCAATGCCAGGACAACCTTGGAAGCAAGAAAGGGAGTTGGGAAGGCTTTTATCACTGCATTCAGGTCTGGTGCAGTGATGGGTTTTCTGCTTGCAGCAAATGGTCTTTTGGTGCTCTACATTGCCATTAATGTCTTTAAGATATATTATGGTGATGATTGGGAAGGTCTTTTTGAGGCTATAACTGGTTATGGCTTGGGTGGATCTTCCATGGCTCTGTTTGGGAGAGTTGGTGGTGGTATCTATACCAAGGCTGCTGATGTTGGTGCTGACCTTGTAGGAAAAGTTGAAAGAAATATCCCTGAGGATGATCCAAGAAACCCTGCTGTAAGTCACATTTCCCCCCTTTCTACTTCCTTTTTCCATTTTCTTCACAGGAAGAATTGATTGAAGAATAATGTAGTTATCTCATCAGTCCTCCCTGTATTTGCTGAAACAATTGATCCATTTTCATGATCTTATCAGGTGATTGCTGACAATGTTGGTGACAATGTTGGAGATATTGCTGGGATGGGCTCTGATCTTTTTGGCTCCTATGCTGAATCATCTTGTGCTGCCCTTGTTGTTGCTTCCATTTCCTCATTTGGAATCGACCATGACTTCACTGCCATGTTGTATCCCCTACTTGTCAGCTCTGTGGGCATTCTCATCTGTTTGATTACTACTCTCTTTGCAACTGATTTCTTTGAGATCAAAGCCGTCAAGGAAATTGAACCAGCATTGAAAAAGCAGCTTATCATTTCTACAGCACTCATGACTGTTGGAATTGCAATTATTAGTTGGCTTGCTCTCCCATCGACCTTCACTATTTTCAACTTTGGAGCTCAGAAAGAAGTTAAGAGCTGGTACGTTAAGTTTGTTTTAATGTTTTTTTATGGGAAAAAATTGTTTGTTGAATTTCTTGGCCTGGTTTTGTATATACATAGTATTGCTTTAGATTATTCCATTAAAACCTCGTGTCTCCGTTTCTTGATTATATTCCCATATTTCATTTATTTTTGTTATCTTGGATTGTTGATAACGTTTTTAATAGAGTTGTTTTTACATGGTTGACATTTTCAGGCAGTTATTCCTATGTGTGGCCGTAGGACTCTGGGCTGGACTTATTATAGGGTTTGTCACGGAATATTATACAAGCAATGCTTACAGGTAGCTGAATGCTGAGTTTCTGACGTGCCTTACTATATTTCATTTATAGATAGATGTGTAATGCCCTTAACTTCCTTTTTGTGATTGACTTTCAGCCCTGTACAAGATGTTGCTGATTCCTGCCGGACTGGAGCTGCAACCAATGTCATCTTTGGCCTTGCGCTAGGATACAAGTCTGTCATTATTCCTATTTTTGCCATTGCCATAAGTATCTTCGTAAGTTTCAGTTTTGCTGCAATGTATGGAATTGCTGTGGCTGCCCTTGGAATGCTTAGTACCATCGCTACTGGATTGGCTATTGATGCCTATGGACCTATCAGTGACAATGCTGGAGGCATTGCTGAAATGGCTGGAATGAGCCATCGTATCCGCGAGAGAACTGATGCACTTGATGCTGCTGGCAACACAACTGCTGCCATTGGCAAGGTAATTTGAAGCTTTTAGAGTGGTTGCATACATTCAGCCTATATTTTTGTTCAAATGACTATGGCGTTACATCTATGCTAAAATATAGATTAGTATCTATAGCCTTTATCTTAATTAAGAACGAGTTAAAAAATATTCTAATGTTATTGATTACTTCTTATCCTCTGGTCATTTCATCATGATTATCAACCCAAAGTTACACCTGAGTTATGTGTTCTATTCTTCCATCACTAGGGATTCGCCATTGGATCTGCTGCTCTGGTATCTTTGGCCCTATTCGGTGCCTTTGTCAGCAGAGCAGGAATTTCAACTGTTGATGTCTTGACTCCCAAGGTCTTTATTGGACTCTTAGTTGGCGCCATGCTCCCCTACTGGTTCTCTGCCATGACCATGAAGAGTGTAGGAAGTGCAGCTTTGAAGATGGTTGAGGAAGTTCGCAGGCAGTTCAACACCATTCCAGGACTCATGGAGGGTCACGCCAAGCCTGATTATGCCACATGCGTCAAGATTTCCACTGATGCATCCATCAAGGAGATGATTCCTCCAGGTGCCCTTGTCATGCTTACACCACTCATTGTCGGTACCTTCTTTGGTGTGGAAACTCTCTCAGGCGTTCTTGCAGGTGCTCTTGTTTCTGGTGTGCAGGTAATATCAGTTACTAAGACTGCATTATGTGAAGTTCAGTTGGAAGTATTGTGTTCCAACATTCCTGTCAAGTTTTCTGAATCTTTGTTCTTTTGAATTGTTTTTTCAGATTGCAATATCAGCATCAAACACTGGTGGTGCCTGGGATAATGCCAAGAAGTACATTGAGGTAAAGATTTTTAAACTGGAACTTTTTTGAGAATGCTTTTTTTTTTTCTATTATGGAATTTTCATTGTGTTTGTTCATTGGATGATAAAATTCGCTGGCAATTTCTTATTTCAGGCCGGTGCATCTGAGCATGCTAGGACCTTGGGACCAAAGGGATCTGATCCACACAAGGCAGCTGTTATTGGTGACACCATTGGTGACCCTTTGAAGGACACTTCTGGGCCTTCACTCAATATCCTTATTAAGCTTATGGCCGTGGAATCACTCGTCTTTGCTCCATTTTTTGCCACCCATGGCGGCCTTCTTTTCAAGCTCTTTTGAATGAGTGGGAGCCACTCTGGTAGTAGAGGCTTCTTTTACTTTTAAATCCTATTTTTTGTCGGAGCTTTCAGTCGCTTTTTTGCCTTTTATTTTGTACCAATCAATAGCTTCTTTCCACCTTTAGGTAGCTTCTTCGATTATGAGAATTCCAAATTTGTCACAAGAACTAGATTTTGCCGACAAGGATTTTCAATTAATTTTCCGGCTTTGGAAGATGCCAATGTTTTTGGGAAATATCATTATTATCAATTTCAAAGATAGATTGGACGGTGTGATTCTTCATTCTTGTAATCTGATTTCAGGACCCGTAGTAACTTCGAATATTAGGAAAGGGGTTTTCATATGCTTTTATACCAAGAGATTTACTATTAAAAAATGACGAAATTTTTTGTTCAAAGAGCATGTAACAACTCGATTCCATTTGCTTAAAGAGATCAATCATCAATGCCGTATTACTCGTTTAAAGGTTTAATTGTATCAGTTTGCAAACGGTATCCTTTTCCATTGCACATTTGCACTTGAGTCAAGATCAGCAATGAAATAATATATAGCAATTATTAGTTTTATTATTATTTTAAAAAATTCTTAACAAATAACAATGTATTTCTCTGTTTCTTCTTGTTTCAAACACTAATACCGATCCACACACTCCTCACAAATACATGACTTGTTTATTATTTATAAAAAATAAGTGTATTTTTCGAAATTGAAATCATCTTTGATAACCAGAGTGATATTTTTTCTTTTGGGGCTTATTTTGCAAAAAGCTAATTTTTTAACCAAAATGACAATTTACTTAGATAGATATTACCACCTTTATTTTAATAATATCAGTTCTATATAGCAGTTTTTTCTTTTAGTTTACCCCAAAGGTTAATATACTTTTAAGGGCCCTACTTCTAATCACTTCCTTAATCAATTCCTGTATTTATAAGACTCTTAAAACCATGTGCATTCGATTTAAATTTATATTTATTAATATGACAAGATAAAGTTGGATAATATATATATATATCGGGTAATTGATTTTTTTTTCTAAAATGATAATATAAAATTGAATATACGTGTTGGGAATGTACTTGATAATTCAATTTAAATCCATGAACTTTTTTTTTTCATTTTCTTTCTTTTAGGTGAACTTATTATTATTTTTTTTTTCATTTTCTGATTTTCTATTTTTGGGATCTCTTATGTCTGAAGAATCCACAACTTTTTTTTCTTTTTACCTCCCCAAACGCATAACTGAAACAAATTGGCGAAAAAAAAAAAAAACTCAGACACACTTTTCTGCTTACCTTCTGGAGAAACGCTGCGACAACAACCAAGCGGTGGGGTCAGCCAGTGGAGGAGCTTCGGCGACTGTGCGGCGAGTTCGACGGTGGTACTTCGTTGGGTGTGATTTTTTCTTTCCCTTTTCTTATGTAAACTTCTTTGGATGGGTCTGGTGTCCGACTATGATGATTATTTGATTGATTTATTAAATTATGTTTTTTTGTTTGTTGGAGAAGATAGTGCTGAAAAATTCTTCTGTGCTTTTGAGCTATGGATTCAGTGTTCAGATGATGTTTCGCAGGGTTTTAAATGATGAACTCCAGGTGTTTGATAAAAGTTCTGTAGGGATATTGTATCAAGACATATTGTTGAGTTCATTTGTAACAAGAATGAGTACAATAACGTATGCATATTACGGTGATTGTGTATTAGTAGTAACTAACATAACAGGCTTTACAAATTACTCTCATCACATTGCATCTTATCGTGTTATATTGCTGTAGTTTGTTGTTTGATTGTGCTATTGGGTTAGTGTGGTGGTGAGGGGTAGGAAATGGAAGATATCAAGCATATTGAAAGGCTCTATGAATAAAATAGGAAGAACATGTTAATAAAATCATGAATTGAGAAGATAAAATAAAGAGGATCTATTATTTATTTATGTATTGTTCTTAAGTATATTTACTAAATACAATGGGAATTTGAAGGGGTTTGGTGGACAAATTTTTCTTCCAAAATGGAAGTTATTGACCTAATTGCTATATAAGTACTGCAATTAGGTCAATAACTTCCATTTTGTATGGATTCCACCAAATGATCCAAAGGTTTAACTTGTTGCACCCTCACTTTACAAGGATATTCACTTTAGAAGATCCATCAAAGATTGAGTGCTAATGTGGATAATTGATTTGAACAAGTGATGTAGTTGTTGTTCATCACATGAGTCAATCACCTTCTTAGCCTACCATTCCAAAACAAAAATCACCACAAGCATGCTAGTTTTGAATCTATCATAGCCTTGCATCCGATATTGATTCTACTTGCATTCCATCTTTTTTTGTTGGTTTCATTTCCTTTTTGCAGTGAGCAGCCATGGCTCTGCGAACAGTGACTCGAAAGTTGGGCAATAAGTTGTTTCCTCTCTTGTCTTCCACATCCCACCTCCATTCGCATGCCACCAGTTTTGGTTGGTTTTCACTTCTTGTTCTCTGCAAAGAATAGTGTCTTTTATTCTTTTATAATAATAAAGTTGGACTTTTTCCTTTTCTTTTTTCATGACACCGATTTGTAATTAATACTTTGTCACGTTTCACTTTCAGGATTCAAGGAAGTGAAAGAAGAAGAAAAGGCTGCAATGGTTGGGAATGTCTTCTCAAACGTTGCTTCTAACTATGACCTCATGAATGATCTCATGAGTGCCGGGTTGCACCGGTTGTGGAAGGACAGGTTACATTCTCATTGCTGCCTTTCGGTTGTATTATTGTTTCCTAAAGTTTAGATTCTGAATCCCGTTGCTATTAGCATCTGACATTGAATAAAATCCTTTGTTTTCTACTCACATCTCAGACTGGTTTCAAAGCTCAATCCTTTTCCTGGAATGAAGCATCTTGATGTGGCTGGTGGCACAGGTTCATAACTCTACTTTCTACAATGTTTCTGTTCTGAGCATATGAATATGAAGTAAATTCGGATCTGTTATAATTTATATGACATGAAGGGGATAACCCATGTGAGATACTTGTGTACCTGGAAGATATCATAGACTTGTCCATTTATTTAAGGGAGAGACGTTTTAGTTCATGAGGCACTTGTCACAGTGAAGTCTACCTGCTCCGAGTTTGCTGATCTGTCTTTCTATTTCTTTTTTAGCTAAAGCAGTTTTTAGTTTGCAGCATACTCTTAAATTTTTATTCATAATGGGCATTTTACTCGTGTTCTTGTTGAATGTCCAATTACGAAGTGTACAGGAAGGAATTGTTTGTTAGCTGGCTGATAGTAGTCAAAAAGTATACATTATTTGAACAATTTTAATGTTGCAAAAGACTCATTACGGCAATACATGGCATTTTAACTTTGTTCAAAAGTAAGCTGTGTGCGCTTCATGTTCAATTGTTTGTTTGAAGTTTCCATGACGAACATAATTATGCAATGTGTATTTTTATTTAAAATAAAGCTTGCTTCTCTAAGCAATATTCTTGTTGGTATGGATTTTAGAGGAATAAAGTGTTGTTACTGCTGCATATCATCTTTGCTATGCTTCATTATCCTTTATATCAAGGATAAGATTTCATGATTTTACAGGGGATGTTGCTTTCAGAATCTTAGAAAGGATAAACAGAGTTAAGCAAAGAGGAATTCAACGTGATTTTGAAGATATATTAGAGGCAGAAACTAAGATATATGTGTGTGATATTAACCCTAACATGTTAAATGTTGGCAAACAGCGGGCCTTGCAGAAAGGTAAATGAGAGTGCCTTACAATGTCATTAGTTATTTCTGACTTTTATAAAGGACTTTGGTTCTGCATACTTGTATTTATGTGAAGTGAATTTCTGCTAACAATAATAGGTTTCACTGAAGACGGTTCCCTTGTATGGGTGGAGGGAAATGCTGAAAGCTTGGGATTCCAAAATGATTCAATGGATGGTTACACTATAGCATTTGGGATACGGAATGTCACACACATAGAGAAAGTTCTCAGTGAAGCTCATAGGTAGGCTTGCATTTTTTAAAGATGTTGTAACTTGTGTGCCATCGCAGCTTATGGCTACTGATGGAAATGTATGGTTTATCACTTTCTGGGTTGATCATTTTTGACAGGGTACTGAAGCGTGGAGGCAGGTTCCTTTGCCTTGAACTTAGCCATGTGGGAATTCCTGTATTTAAAGAATTGTAAGTATCATTTGCTCTGTTTTGCAAGAATGCTGCATACTGGTTGTTTCCTTCCGAAAAAGGTGATAGAGTAGATATTGATACAAGAGAAAGTCTAGGGGGCCAGCAGATTTTGTGGTTTTTAGCCATCAATGATGTTTTTAATGGTGTGAGATTGCATCTAATGGTGTAGAATCATTCAATTTCCTTTTGATGGTTAAGTGCTGGCCAGAATTTAACAAAAGTGTTGGCCCCCTAGTGCTCCTCTTGATATAATGCATGCTAAATTTGAGAAATAAAGTTGAACAAAATTATTCAGTAATGAATGTAATCAACGCATACACTCTATGGAATACATATTCCATATTTACATAGAACTGTATAATTTCCTCTTGCTTATAGACTTCAAATTTTGGGTAAGAAACTAGTGTATTTGAAAGTAGAAGGAAACTAGATAACATATATTTACAGAGTGGGTGAGATGTCTTCCAAGAAAGATGGAAGAAAAGAAACGAAAATAATGAGCCAGCTGAAAACTTACAATCCTTGCATGCCTTCCTTGCGAATTAAATCTTCAATGTTCTGCTATTCATCTTCTTGCAGGTATGATTTATATTCTTTCTCCGTTATTCCATCTATGGGAGAGATGGTTGCTGGTGACCGTGAATCTTATCAGTACTTAGTTGAGAGTATCCAGCGTTTCCCTACACAGGTTTTCATTCTTTCATATATTGGTAGCTGTTGATGTTCTTACTTCTTTATCAGTTGCACTTGCTAATGGATCTCTTAATTCTTCTCAACATGGCTGGATTTAGTATACAGTGAGCCTGTATTTTGTGTTCGGAAAAGATGGGAACCAGGTTTTGAGTAGGAAGATGGGTCGTAGACCAATGAGATGATATTCCACATTTCTTTGTTACATATGATTTAATTTTAGCAAGCTGCGTTCCCAGTTATTTAACTCAGCATTATCATCTGTTTTTCTACCATGGAGCTTTATCTTCAATTTTTGAATATTTGCTTATGCTTGCATGTTTATGTATTATCATACTAAGCATTGTGCAGAATTTGCTCTGATATATTCATGTCTAGAAATTTTGCTTATGGGGGATTATCCTAATTATCCTATTCTATGTTGAATTTGCAGGAGAAATTTGCATCAATGATTGCTGATGCAGGGTTCCAGAAAGTAGAGTATGAGAATCTAGTAGGGGGAGTGGTTGCCGTCCATTCAGGGGTCAAAATCTGATATTTTCATGACCTTTACGCACATGTATCTAATAATTCACAATCCTGATCTTCTAAAATACAAGTAA
Organism: Arachis hypogaea; assembly: GCF_003086295.3. Taxonomy (NCBI): domain Eukaryota; kingdom Viridiplantae; phylum Streptophyta; class Magnoliopsida; order Fabales; family Fabaceae; genus Arachis; species Arachis hypogaea. Next base: position 1,988,982 of record NC_092054.1, on the reverse strand, counting down.
AATACATCTGAACCATTGATGAGAAAATTAGTGGTTTCATATTTAATAAGCAAAATTATATGCATAACTACCCATGTCACATGAAAGTTGAAACCATTGATTTTCTCATTAGTTCAGACATTGCAATTTAATCCCTTATCCAATAATTTATGGATCTTTCTGAGCTGCTTATAGGCATGGATGCCGATGTCAAGTGTGATAAGTCATCATCTACTCAGAGAAGAGTGACTCTGTTAGAATATGTTCTTTAATTTATGCGGTCATAGTTGGCACTTGCAATTCACAATTTTGGTGAGAATTTGTATATAACTTTTTTTACTTATGTTAAATTCTTTACCAAGAAGATAGAAACAGAATTGACGTTTGGCATGTTTGTGTTACGAAAAGAAGAAATGTCGTGTGGACGGAATTCATTTTAGAAAGCTGTTAGAGAATCATCAAAATTTATTATTTTTTACTATTAATTAGATATCAATATTTAAAAATGTAGGTTAAAGTATATTGTTGAATTATTAAACTAAAGAAATTGAGTTGACGACTAAAAATAATAACAAAAAATAAAATTTTGATAATGTTCTAACATTTTTCATCATTTTATGTATGTGTAGACTCGAGTTATTATTTTGGTAATTTATTTTGAACAAGTGGCGTATTAATATATATTAGCACAAAAAAGGAGAGAAAAAACTCTTAAGATATTTGTTCAAGTACCGATAAAATCTCATCTGAACTTTAAACAGCGATTGAAGTAGCCTTACTTTTTCATCTGCATATATGTAATATTGTGGTTTTTAGTGAGTACAATTAGATTAGATATTCATGATGCATGGTACAATTTTCTGATCAATTACTAATATATAGTGCAAAGTCACAAGCAATTGAGTAGTAGAAGCAACAAGTACCATACCATTCTAACCAAATAAGTGGAGAATAATTTGTACCAAAAAAAAGGTGAGAATAATCCATTCATTTCTATAATTATTTTCTTATAAAAAATATAATATAATATATACAAGTGGCATTATTAATTTATTATTATTCCAAATACGAGTAGTAAATAATAGTACCTATTACCTTCGCTTTTAAAATATCGTACAATAAAAAAATGAATAATATATATTCGGGAATGAATTCTCTCGATTGTTAAAAAAAATTGAAGGTGTAAAGTGTGATCTTTAATCCTTCATTGCTTTCTTTTTTATATTTATTTTTGGTTTTACCTATAAAATTAATGATAAAAGATCACACTTTACTCTCTCAATTGTTAAAAAAAAATTGAGAGAATCCATTTTTTACGTATTTATTCGTAGAAATATGAATAAATATGATGCAATAATTAATAGTCATTAGTCTAATTTTAGCTATAATTTTATTTAAATACAATAAATTATATAAAATTTTAATCTACATATTAAATAGGTATATACAATAATATAAAAAAAAAATAATTTATTCTCTGTCTTAAGAATTGCCTAATTAATCTTCACAGTACCACTAGTAGTATAGAATAAAAAGAGGCAAGAAACAGGGGCGCAAAAAGAGTGGCGTCATTGCGTGCACAAAGCTCACAAGCCATCCCTCTAACGGGTCCCACTCAGCCTTCTTCAAACGGATAAAGTCAACAAACAAATCCCTCTCTCGCTCTCTCTTTATTATTCTTTTCCCTCCTTTCTTATCCACCTCGCTCTCCGAACCCATCGTACTCGCCACGTGCCCTTCTTACATTGCTTCGGATCCAGCTTCGGTATCCAGCCACGTAGCACTTCTCTCTTCCCCACCCACCCTCACCTCTCTCACCCACCCAACACACCCACACAGAAACACTCACTCACTTCCTTCTTTCTTTTTCTCTGTTTTTTTAACTCCCTTTCCTTTACACTCACTCCAAAATTTCTCAGTTTCTTCTTCTTTCTCTCAAAACAGGAGAGAGGATCTGCGCGCCTTCAAACGATGTCGTTTTGAGCTTATCGCCGATCATGTCAAGGTGAAACTGTTACTTAGCTTTTTCACCATTTCGTATTCTCTGCTCCGTTTGTTTTCGCTCCAAATTCTGCTTCCTTCTTTCATTTTTGTTTTCAAAATTTTCATCGCAGCTTCCAGAAACTTCTTTTCACTTGTGTTTTTTTTATTCTTACGTTTCGTTAGTTATCATCTGGAAATTTCGAAGACAATCTGTGGTCTGTGGAGTATGGAGACTCTGCTGTTTGATCATGGCTTCTTACTTCGTAGATCACCATATCTAGCTAGTTATTATTCAGCTTGATCATTTATTTATTTTTCTCTAAATATTCGTGTTCATCGTTGATGGAACTCGGAGCCTCTTGCGATTGGAAACAAAATCGCGCTGTTATTATTGTTAGTATTATTTTAAAATTTTGCTTCATTATATTACTGTAATTTATAGCGTTAGTGTCCTAAGATTCTGTATTTTCACGTGAATGGAACCGTTCGAAGAGAATCTCTGGAATATGGAGCATCGTGCGGTTGAAAAAAACAAATGTATTGCGCTGTTATTAACTTATTGTTGATATTAGTTTAAGAGAAAGATGTTAAATGTTGATTATGATGCGGTTGCTGTAATTTTCAAGCTGTTAATGGCTTCAGTGTGAATGATCAAGTATACTGAAAACTTTTTCATCTGTGCTCTTTCGCTCTCTGTGTCTTTTATACAGGGTGACGTTGATTGCATACGTTCATTTTTGGTTATTGATTAGAATATACTAGTGTTCTGGTGCAATTTCTGTGACAAATATTGATTACAAGATATTTCCTGGATATGGGGGGAGCGTGTTCTAGGAAGCCCGAGCGGGATTCTGAAGATAGTCCATGTAGAGGACTTTCACGAAGATTTTGCAAAAGTGGGAGTTTGAAATGGTGGACATCCTCGTTCGCTTATCCTTCTGTAGATTTCCATTTACGGAAAGGAGATTGTCCATCGCTGTTGGAGTTGTGCATCAAGAAAATAAATGAGGTATTGTTCAAGAAAATGTATCCTTCACCGATGGACTAAATTTTGATATAATCAACAGCAATTTTTATTTCAACAGGATATTGACAGATATAATTCATTTTCTATGCTGCCTCGGGATATAAGTCAGCAAATTTTTAATAAATTGGTTTGTTCCCAACGCCTAACCAGCGTTTCCCTTGAAGCTTTTCGAGATTGTGCGCTTCAGGTATATACTTTTAATTAACTCTGCCTCTGGATTTCTAGATATTTGTGCGCTTATGATCTAAAATGTTATCATGCTGCTTTTTTTACAGGACCTTGACTTGGGTGAATATGCCGGTGTTAATGATTCTTGGATGGATGTCATCTCATCACAGGGTTCATCATTACTTTCCGTGGATCTTTCTGGGTCTGATGTCACTGATTTTGGGCTGAGTTACCTAAAATATTGTGAAAATCTCCTTTCCTTAAATCTAAATTACTGTGATCAAATCTCGGATCATGGACTGGAGTGCATCAGTGGTATTCTTCCTTTTCCTTCATGGAGTCTTTGTTATGGAATCACAATAATTGGCAGTTATTCACATATTTCCTATATTTGAACTTGGTTGTTGGTCCCCTGATACCTGGCATTTGTTTTTGGTGTTGTGTTTGCATTGGGCGTTTAAGTTGTTTATCAAATATTTAAGTGCTTATTCATCAGCCACTAACTGAAGGTTTATGACGACTGTTATACTATATACCAGGTCTGTCAAACTTGACAAGTTTGAGCCTCAGAAGAAATGATTCAATATCTGCTCAAGGAATGAGTATCTTGTCTGGTCTTGTTAATTTAGTCAAGTTGGACTTGGAGAGATGTCCTGGGATTCATGGAGGCCTGGTTCACATTCAAGGTTGGTTATCAATCCAATATTTGTCTAAAAAGTAGAACATTACTGATCAGTCTTCTTTGGTTCTCTTCAAGTACCCCCTGTTTTATTAGTGTTCAAAGGATGTGTGAATTTTCTATTCTAGCTGTTAAACTTAATTAATTTGTACAGGTGCTAATGTACCTTCATGATGCTGTGTCGTTTTCTACAACAATCGTTTGCGTATTTCAATTTTAATTGACAAAAATTCCATCAACGATGTGGAATGTAATTTATGGATCAGCCAAGTAGTGTAACGATTTTTAAGCCACTGTCCACCTTTTAAATTTGTTGAGTACATTGAATATCTAAGATAAATATGTTGTTTGAGATAAGGAAATATTGATCTTCTCCAGAAGCAGGAATTGATATACTCATTACACTCAGAAACTTTATGTGAAATAAATAATGTCACCCTTAAAAATGGCCTAATCTCTATTGTCCATGTTAATCACAAGTTGTGTAGAAGGAGAATAACAATATGAAGGAATTCTATTATGCTGGTTGTGTTAATGTAGCATGGATGGAAAACAGAAATAGATTTCCTTGAGACATTCAATCCAATCCAATCCAATGATTTGTTGATAATTTTCAGGTTTAACCAAGTTGCAATCACTCAATATTAAATGGTGCAATTGCATAACCGATTCTGATATGAAGCCTCTATCAGGTTTGTTTCAGCTTGCTTCCCTTTGATTACAGTTGCTGAAAATTTTAAGCATATTCTTCCTATTTTCAGTTAGTGTGCATCGTGTTTCTGCCATTACACATTGTTTATAAACTTTATATAATTGATAGCTGCTTTCTAATAAAATTAAAAGATGTCTATTCATACTGATAAAATGGGATGCATTGTACTGGTTCATTTTATTTCCATCCAGCAATGACATTGCTCCAATGCATTATGGCAAATGATGTTTAGCTGTAAGGTCTTTTTTTCTTTTTTGAACTAGTTGCCAATTTCAAAGAGGCTATGATGCCATATCAAAACCTTTGCTCCTGAAGGCTAATGAGTTCAAGTGTGTGAATACTTTTATTTCTCTAAGAAAGAACACATTGCAACTGTGCTTAACTACTGTATAATTGTCAGTTTGATGTGTACATATAGAAGTATAGTCATTGTTGTCTTAGTCAACACATGGTTCAATGATTAACAGAACAATGTATTTTATTCAATTTGCTTCCAGAGTTGGTGTGTTTGGAGAGTCTTGAGATTTCTTGCAGTAAAGTCACTAATTTTGGCATCAGCTTTCTAAAAGGTACTTCCTGTTTCCTTGTATTATTGTGGTGTTTCAGAACAATCAGGATTTTTTATTTTATAGGTTCAACCTAACATTTTCATCTTCTTCCATGGATTTTTCTTTGTTTTCTGTTTTTATGTGAATATATGGTTATAATTCTGAATGCAGCTATCAACTAATCAGTTTGTCTTTTCTGGGGAAAAATTTCAGTTATATATGCAATCTTGTGCTTCATTTCTTTGATGTAGACTTCAGTTGTATAAATCATTCTTGGAAAAGTCTCTTTGTTTTTCCTTTTGTCCTTGTAATTTCTGAAGTTGATATTGTTTTAGTCAGTCAGTAGACATGTTGCAGTGTGAAATATAAACCTATATACAATACTAGCATCTCAGCTTGCCAGTTTGAACAGAATTCTTGAGTTTCAGTATTTCATAATTATCTATGCTTCATTAATTTTCGATGATGTCCTGGTTCATTTCAGGATTGCAAAAGCTTTCCTTACTAAACTTGGAAGGGTGCCTTGTAACAGCTGCATGCTTGGATTCTCTTGCAGGTTTAATTGCTTGATATACTTTTATGCTTATTACATTGCCGATCTAGAAAATTGGCCGCTTTATTATATTCCCTAGAAACAATACAACTATACAACTACTAAACCTATAAACCAGCCAGCATATTTAAGGATATCCTGCAGTGGTGCCATTGTGAGAATGGTTGAATTCTTGTCTTCTCTCTCTAGAAAACTCTGCATCACCCTCCAAAATGATACTTCTGCACCCCACATTCCAAGCAAATAATAAACCCTCCTGTTAGCTCAGCTCTATATTAAAACTTCAGAGATGCAGATTTGTCAGTGTACTGCTGCTGTAAAATGTTTTCCATCATGTTTATTAGTATATATTATAGATTAATATGTCCTTGTTGTTTCTTGCCAGATCTTCCTCTCTTGTCAAACTTGAATCTTAATAGATGCAATATTACCGACGACGGCTGTGAAAAGTTTTCACGTAAGCTGTTGGGACTTGTCTATCTGCTATTTTTGTTTGATAATTATATATTTTAAAATATGCTCATCTGTTTCAAATTTCTTGTACCATAAGAATTATTGTGGACAAGGCAGCCGTAGAAAACTTTTTATTTTAACTTTTGCAGGGCTGGAAAATTTGAAAGTACTCAACTTGGGATTTAATGATATTACTGATGCATGTTTAGCACACTTGAAAGGTGAGAAAAATATGGACCTGCTCTCTCTCTCTCTCTCATAACCCATTGCAGAAAACACGGTTTTTGGTCTAACTTTCTGTGATTCCATGATTCGATATAATAATTTAATGAGAAATGTTCAATGCCCGCAATAGTCCAGAACTACTTCTTTTTTCCTGTAAATTTTATGTCACGAGATCCAAGTATAAATAGGCTAAGTTCGTATATGATTTATGACGGGATGTAGTGGCGATTCATTTGATCCACGTAACTGACTGCTTGGGACAATGTTTTATTGTTATTGTTGTCATCGTATGTGGCAGTCCAACTCAGCAGTCAACACTTCCAAATTATCAATTAGATTTCAAAAATATAGGAATGAAAATAAATGAAAATAGAAGTATTTACAATCAAAGTTCAAAAGATTTATTACGGAGTTTTTTTTCCTTAGCAGTATTGACAAAGTTGGAGAGCTTGAACCTTGATTCATGTAGGATTGGTGATGAAGGGTTGATCAACTTGGCAGGTAGGTTCTTGAATATTTTGTTTGTTTCTGGATGAAAATAAAAATGTTGCGAACAAATTTTGGGAAAAGTGAAAAATAAGTAGCTTGCACCTTTCCTCTCGGTGGCATAAATGTGTCCAATATAAACTCAAAGAATGATGCCTTACATGTGATTTGTCATTGGAAATGCCACTGTCCAAGGGAAAATATGACCGACTTTTTTGGCCTATGCTTTTTAGGCCATAGGCAACTGAAGTGCTTGGTATTGTCTGATACAGAAGTTGGAGATACTGGGTTACACCATTTGTCAGGTTAGATATGCTAGTTCCTTATTACTTGTTCTATTTGTGTGCTTTTTGGTGGAAATAACTGCTTGTATTTGTAATGATGTCAGTTTTGATATCTCAACATGTTTTCAGAGATACTAACAAATTTTTTTTCTCATATATCAAGTTGTTGAGGGCATGTAGGACCTATTCTCTACATATGTAATTGTGTTTTCATTGTATTCCTCCTTACAAAATTAGCTTCATCCTTCCTTTCTCCATTTTAATGACTGGGAGGGGGGAAATTGAGGAAAAACTGAACTTTATTTCAGTTGATAAATATGTATTACAGCATGTGGGATTTTCTTGTATAACAAAGTAATTATTACCTAATAATTGGCAATCAATGGCTGATACTAATGTACGTGTAAATTACAACATTAATACAAGTTATCTGATATGAAAACTCTACACAATATTGTACAGTTATACGCGAAATGCAGTTGTAATAGCTCTCTCCTTCATGTTAAATACTATAATGTATAATGGAAAGCTATGCTTTATAGAGGAATCTTGTTTTTTGCTTTGCTTTTTTAGAGGGGAACCTTTATCCCCCAATGTTCTGTGATTATCATTGCCGCAGACTCTTAACAGTTTTTTATTATATCATTATATATTCAATTTCTCTTAGGATTGTCTGGCCTGGAGAAAATAAATCTGTCATTCACTGTGGTTAGTGATAGTGGTTTAAGGAAACTGTGTGGACTCACATCTCTTAAGTCACTTAATTTGGATGCTCACCAAATTACTGATGCTGGACTGGCAGCCCTTACAAGTATGTGTTGATATGGATGTACTACAATTCAAAGGAATAACTCTATTTCTGCAAACTCCTATTCTCTTCTATCTAATTGATTTGCTATTACTTTTTTTCCCCACTCATTGAGCTTTAGTGCTTGTTTTGGAGCCATTATTAAAAAAACATCTTTTTAATTTTTTTTTATATGTGTGGGAAAATATTTTTAATACAAGTACAATCACTAGAAAAAGGTAAAACAAAAAAAAAGATATGTTTTTGAGAAGTTATAATTTTCATTTTCTGGAAAAAGATATTTTCTATAATATGAAAAAAATATGTTCAAGGGTAAAATAAGAACATTTAATATTCATCCTAATGTAAAAATTTTTGAAAAGATAAAGTCTACATCCAAAATAAAACAATTTTCACTTCAGAAGTTCCTTTCAAAAAAGATCTTTTTAGAGAAGATCGTCCAAACAAGTCCTTAGAGTACTTTGTTTCATGATCTTCTAAGCTTAATGTTGCAGCATCCATAGTTCTCACTTTACTGATGCAGGTTTGACTGGGCTTACTGACCTTGATTTATTCGGTGCCCGAATCACAGATTATGGAACAAATTATCTGAGAAGTATGTCTAATGTTACTTAAATATGTTTCAAGTTCCCTGGATTTTTAGTTTTCACATGACTGGAAGTTGAAATATGACTCTCAGTTGATATATGGTCCTGTAATTGTTTTCTTTGTTTCTCACCAAGTCTAGTTTTAATTGTTACAGTTAAATTGCATGAACTTATGAACTTGGATTCTGTGAAATTCAAGTAGGAAATGTTTTTATCTTAAATCTTAATTGTGAGAGCATGTCCTATAGGACATCTGTTTGATCAGATCACTTGATATCAGTTAGATGTGGAGCTCGAACTCTCTTCCTCCGTCTCGCACGTTTCTAGTTTGGAAAGGATGATGCACCTTCTGGGCTGATATAACTATAAATTTGGGATGCCTTCTTTCTGACAAGCTCCATAAACAATTTTAGTTTTAGTTCCCAAATATATATTGTATAGACTTCTATGCTAGTATTAAATCTTTTGCTGCTTCTGTTTGATTCCATTTGGTTATACTCGAAGTTTACCATTTTGCTCAACTGTATTATATTACAGAATTTAAGAACCTGAGGTCCTTGGAGATATGTGGTGGAGGATTGACTGATGCCGGTGTGAAAAATATTAGAGCGCTTTCTTGTCTTATGTGCCTAAACTTATCACAAAACTGCAACCTTACGGACAAAAGCCTGGAGTCAATTTCAGGTATGCAGTGCCATTGCCTTCAGAAACCCATGACTGCATTTTTTCCCCTTTGTTTTCCACTTTGCGTAAATACTAGCATGAAGAAATAATAATAGTAATAATAAAAAATAAGTGTATTAGTATGCACTATTGCACTAACCTCCTTTCTTTTTATTAAATGTGTGTAATATTAACAAACAAGATGGTAAATGCCTGGCATTATAATTAAGAGGTTGCGGGTTTGAATCTTAGAAATAGCACAAATATGTTTCTACATTATGGAAGGCATTTTAGGAACAAAATTTGTGTACCAAATCATCCCTTTTCCCCAATTGTATAGAAATATAAATTTTATAATAGACGAAGACAACAAGCAATAATAATAATAATAATAAAGTGGGCTTGGATAGATAAAAATTGAGCGTGATGTATTTTGAGGTGTTGTGAAATATGCAGACTCTGGTGGTATTATTTCGTTGCTCAATGTTTGTGCACTCAAATTTCAGGGCTTACTCGATTAATCTCTTTGAATGTTTCAAATTCTCGCATCACCAACTCTGGTCTGCAGCATTTGAGAACACTGAAGAACTTGAGGTCTCTGACATTGGAATCCTGCAAGGTGACAGCATATGACATAAAGAAACTAAGATCAACACACCTCCCGAATCTGGTCAGCTTCCGGCCAGAATAGGTAGTTCGGGGAGGAATTCTAATCTGTATATTAGTATATATGTAAATATGGTACCAACATCATATTAGGGAGGAACATGGAAAGACAACCTCAAATCGTGTATAGGCTTATTGGGCTTCATGAAAAGGTGTGAATTGCCTCTGCTCTGTGAATATGTTATTTATGAATTATGATGTAAAACGATGATTCTGGGTTGCGTTAAGGTGATGGGGGGTGTGTGGATAGATTTATAATCCTCTATCGTCTCTATGCACACCTACGATACCTTTATAATTGAATTCTCTTTGCGTTGTTGAAATGTTTTAGGTTGTGATTTAAAAGTTTGCACTTGGAAGAATAAACATATGAATAATATTTTTTAATCTTAAAACCAACCTCATTAATAGTATATGTAAGGGTGGCAAATGGGTCTAGACCCGACGGGTCGGCTCGCATAACCGTCAAAAAAGGCGGGTCGGGATGAAAAATTGGGACCGATAAATAGCAAAAGTCCGCCTAATTTCACCGTTTAAATCGCGGGTTTTGGTGGGGTGGGGTGGATTTTTCCGTCGGGCTTAATGTTTTTTAAATGAGGGGATATTTTTACAATTTTTTTTTATCAAAACTTAACTTTTTTTAACCTTACAAGAGTATGAAGATAAAAATTGAGTGGTTTAGATTATGTTTATGTTACTTTGGAGACAATATTTATAATTATGTTTCAAATTATGTTTATGTTTATTTTGCTTTGGAGAGAATATTTATACTTTAAGATGAAAATTTGGTTTATAATTATGATTATTAGATATTTATAGTTATAAAGATTTTAATGTTTATGAATATAAAAAATATAATTTTTTTATGCCTTTAAAAATTATAAATTATATATATTATTTAATAGAGTGGAATGGGGTGGAATTTTAAGACCGTCTTATTAGGTGAGGCAGGGTGGGCTTCCCCACTATATGTAACAATTCTAACTAATAAAACTAGATAAATGATAGAAATGGATTTTCAGATTTTTTCCATTAATGGAATTAATATTTCAAATTTCCATTAAATTAAATTAGGGTTTAACTATGGTGTACTAAATACACATGATAAGATTATTAGTAGAAAATTTAAGTTTTTTAATAAAAAAAATTTTAATTAGTAATCTTAATATGGTTTTAAAGCACAAGTCACAAGATAGCTAAACTCGTTAAATTTATCTTCCAAATTTAGTTACGTTCGTTTTTACAAAATACTTATTTTTCATTAAGTTTTATTTGTATATGTGGGGTTTTAAACCTCTCCATACCATACTACAGCTAGAATTTAAAACTATCGCAGGATTTTTTACCCTCACAAATATGTAATATACTTTTAGAATAAAATTTAAAAACTCTCACCAAACTATATTATTTCAACTTTTTCGAAGTGTAATTTTTAAAACCCTACACTTAAAAAAGAGAGACTAAAATAAAAGAAAAAAAATAATGCAATGTGAAAAGAAGAGAAATAGATTCAATTCTTATAAAAGAACTAGTCTTTTGACATGGATGATGGATCATCTTTGAGGTTGATCTGAAGAGAAATAGATTGTTCGATTCTTATAAAAGAACTAGTCTTTTGACATGGATCATGGATCATCTTTGAGGTTGATCTGAAGAGGGTCCTCCAACTGATGGAGCTGCCACATTGCTTGCTGAACCATTCTCAACTGGTGGAGGCACACCCCACTTGCCTTCCGATTCAAGCGGCTCAAACACGTGAACTCCGCCGTCTGACAGCCCTATTGCAAACTGATTCGGTTCTTGCGGATGCGCCGCAATTACAAGCGGTTGTACGTTGGAACTGCCACATAAAACACATTAAGGTAGCATTCAACAAATGGTCAGGCACTAAGATAATGAATAAAATGGGTTAGTGTTGTATTACTTCCTGAACTTTACACCCTATGTACCTTGGCCACTAAGCTTTTAATATGCAAATTTGGTAAATATAACGGTCGTTTTGGACATTATAAAGTTTTGGGGGCTAAAATACAAATGGTGTATAAAGCCCTAAATAAAAACCCCCCCAAGGCATAGTTACTTTGACTCTCATTTTAGAGATATTAATAGAGATTGACCATACTAGACAGTAGACATTTTCTTTTGAATTCCAAAAATACTTTTAATTTGTGAGAAATTACCTGACGCTTCCTGAAAGATAAGCAGACGGATTGATTCGACATCGTAATCTGAGGTTTGAAGCACTAAATACACACACTGTTGCATCTAAAAAGCTGGCGTATATCAGCTGACTATCACACGAGAAAGTCGCATGCGATATTGGTGCAGCTGAATCTCGCGGGAACCACTACAATTCGAACACCCGACATCAGAAAATCTATAAAGGAAAAAAAAAAATGAAACAAAATTATTTGGACAAGACATCAAACTGAATTAGCTGACCTGCTTCAAACATTCTAGCTTTGTTGCTTCATAAATTGCTAGCTGAGTTTCATGTACAACCAAGAAATGTATCTGATCCTGATGAAACTGTACACGCGTATCTGCCTGCGCTGACGGAGTCCTCCCGGGAGGAAGCTGCAAGAATCTACTTTTCTGCTTTTCCCATCCATCAGTATTCCACACACAAATCTGCACGATAAACGAAGTTCGAAGACAACTCTTAATATCATAATTATGCAAATTGTGTTGCTCGGAGGGTTTTACTAGTTGAGAGCCTATTAAAGATTCAAAACTAAAAATTCTTCTAGTGCAAGTGCTTTTGTATACATGTTCTTTCAATACATTTAATCATAGAAAAGAAAAATGCTTGAGGCACATCCATTTGGAAAATTATTACCTGGGCATCTGCCCCAGATGAAACTAGCACATTCAATACGTGTGAGAAAGCAAGACCAGTTATTCTTTTAGTATGACCCTTGAGTTTACTTTTAACCTGCAAAATGAAATCAGCATAAACACTATATCTCAAATTTCAAATGAGTAGAAACTCTTAAGAGGCAGCATTGTTACCTCGTCCACGCGGACATTATATATTTGAATGGAGGAATCATCCATGCCTATGGCAATAATGTTGTTATCCTGAGGATGAAAAGCAAGAAAGGTTGCTGCAGGTGGTGGAGGCATGAATGTCGTCATTGTCTGTACTTAGCGAAAAAAAGATTGAAATTGGTTAATCAGCACTATTTCAAAATCTATATAGTCTTGAACTTGGAAAATAACCAGGCTCATAGGTCACCTTAAAAGTCATCATATTGAAAAGGGATATCTTCCCTCCTGAGGCGGACATTACATAAGAATCATTTTTGGACAGAGCAAAGCATGGAACAGCATCTTCGGGACTACTATCGGCAATGTCATTAGTCATCAGAATGCCACTTGATGGTTGCCACAATTGAGGTTGCATGCTGGCAGTGGCCTACAGAACAAATATCAACTTTCAAAACATGAACAGCAATAATCCAACAGTAGTTGGTTTGTTCGCATGGACACGCACCTTGCCAGATGAGTTACGGTCATTTCGCTGCCATTTCCAGAGAAGGTGAATAGCATTTGATGCTAATGCAAGAACAGCATTACCAGAGTTTGTATATATCAACCTTGATATCTGTCATAATAACAAAGATCAGAACAATTTCATTGATGGATATGAGGTTCTACATCACAGACAGACTAGAGAGCTAAAAAGGTAAAGCAGGAAGAATCTCCAAATATCTACTACTTCATTAATCTTAGTCTTCCAAGATACGTTCGATACCAGTTGACTATAGTGGAAAGCCAAACCTGAAAACCTACTTGGGATTGATTTACATTATAAAACTACAGTGAAACACCAATACTTAGCTGATACAAGAGCTCCCAGCACATCACAAACATCAAAACCAGACATATGAAGAGTTTTTTTATAAAAGGGTAAGTCGCCATGAGATTCTATTATTAAATTTCAGTGGAAGCGTAGTTTGACCAATTTAAATAAATAACATACCTTTGGTACTCTCACATTGTCTGGTAACTTCAAGGATCTACACTGAGACGGTTCATTTATTTCAGTGAGCTTCCATATTTTTGACTTGTCATTGGATTCTTCACTTATTCTAGGCTTAACATCACCTAAGTTCCGTGCATCCCCATTCTGATGAAAAGTAATTATGATTATAGTAATAATAATATTCTGTATCAAATGTTGCATGTTGAACAGAAGAAAAATAAAAAACAGAAAGCTACGAATAAGATGGAAGGTTGCAAGTAATGATAAGTACTGTTGATATAAGGACAAGATCACGAACCATTCCGGGAATTGCTACTACAGAAGAGGCCCTCTCCGCAAGTGCGGCACTAGTCGCTGCGGCGGCAGCAGCAGAAATTGGATTTATGGTAGGCTGCAAGAAACACAGCATGTTAGCTTGAAGTTTAATTTTATTTCTTTTTTCTCATCATTTGTAGATTAAGTTTTCGTAAGGTACATATCTACCTTTGCCATGGCTTCTGATGTTCGTGATGCATCATATAAAGAATTCTCTAATGTGCGCAACAAACGCATACCATCTGCATTGGCTAAAATTTTGATTCCATTCTCATTCGCAGAGACGGCTAGAAGTGTTCCATCCTTGTTGAATCGGATACGTGGGCTTGCCTAAAATTCATATCAAGCAACCATTAGCAACTACTTATTCCAAATACTAGCTCTCAACTATTTTGCAACAAACTAATGAACTTACAGGAAGACCCCCATCAGCATCGATGGCTTGCAGAGGCTGAACATTGTCCATGTCCCAGAATTTTATGGAGAAATCATCACCAGCAGCCAAAAATCGATTTTTGGTGGTATCAAATTGCACAACACCCAAAGACCGCTTACGGAATCCTTGATAAGTCCTTTTGACAGCTCCTTCACTTTCATTCCACTCAACAATAGAGGATTCCCCATCTTTGCTTGTCCCGCACGAAAAGAGCCTGTAGCAAATATTTGTGGTGGGAACATTTAAACACCATATTAAGAACAGAAAGTATAATTCAACCGTGCAGCCAGATTCAGCATAACACGAGGAGCAATGGTTGAGAATTCGAACCTTGTTCCATCAGCACTATAAGCCATGGTGGTGCACCAACGACCAGGTGCATCATAATCAACACGAGATCCCAAATTGTCATACAGCCATGCTTTTATCTTTCCATCTAATGCCGTTGAAAAAATAAACTACAACGTCACAACAAAAAACTATCAGCATTAAACTAAACGAGGAAAAGTTAGCAGAAGCATCTACTTCAGGGTTTTGTATTATTAAGTCAAAGGAATCGGGAATCGCAACGACCAACTCAACTAACATTTCTCCTACCTGAATGTTTTCTTTATAATGTGGGCATACAGAATATACTGGAGCTTCATGGCCCTCAAAAGTATACTGCTTAGTACCCGTAGCAGCATCCCACACCTTAAATTACACAACGTAGTTAGGAACATATATGATCTACTCCAGTTGATTAAACCAACTCAGGCTGTACAAGACGTACCTTAATGGTCTTATCATCACCACAGGTTATCACACATAGTTGCTTATTTGGATGCGAAAATGCAAGATCATTTACTCCACCAACATGAGCATCAATCTATAAATAAGGTTTGGAAGTAAATAATCAGAGAAATGCATATGAATATATATACTTATATATATGTGCACGCGCGTGTTTATAACTATATGGCATGTACCTCAAGGTGCTGCCTCACATCATCCCCGCCATTATAAGAGTATATTTGAACAATGTGTCTTGAATAAGCAACTCCTGTTCCATTCCATATACAAACAAAAGATATTTGCAATCAGATTTAGTTTACATCTGAAAGTATATATATTATATCATTAAAACAAAGAACAAAAAAACAAAAAACTCAACTTACCGAATAAAGCACCATCAGGACTCCAAATCACTCGGTTGACAGAAACACCAGGATCTTTGACGAGTGCAGCCTGAATTGTTCAAGATTAGTTCTCTTCCGTCATAAAAAAATTACAATTTTTTACAAATTTTCATCAAGAACAGTGTAAGAGATTACCTGAAATGGCATTGAACATGCACTAAGGTCCCAAACTTTGAAATTCCTCAAGACCAACCGCTCCCTAGACCCCACCTCCCACAAAGCGATGTCCCCAACATTAGTGCCAACTATCAAATTTGCATCAAGGAAAGCTCATTCAATTCCCAATTCGATAGCGAAAAACGTGCAATTAAAAGAAGAAAAAAACAGGCTATCAAAAGGCCTTAGAAGAGCAACAGACCAAGAAGTAAAGATTGTTGCACAGGATGGAAGTCCATGCTCATAGGTGATGAACCCTGATTCAAAGTTCGCACGACAGTCTTCGGCAAGTCATCAGGTGCCGTAAAAGCTTGACTATGACCGTGACCGTGACCATGACCAGGGAATGTTGCCGACAACACATTGACGGGTAGATTTACCTGCACAAAGTGACAACTATGAACTATTAGCAGAAATTTCAGGGGTCAAACTAGATTATGCCTGAAGATGAATTGTTAATGATTCGTCCATAAGCAATACAAGATTACCTCCTCGGATATTCCCATTGGTCTAGTTCTCTTAGCAACATGATCTGAGTCTCCAGATGGGTAATCAACAGAGGGATTAGTTGGAGGAGTCCTTGGATGCTTCAAAGCAGCTTTAACAAGGCAATAGAACAGGTAGTAAGTCAAAGAACAAACTTAATATACCCTACAATATCTTAGCACAATTATACATAGAGTTTGAGACTAAATAAAGCGAAATAACTCAATACCAGGGATTGATGGAGCACCAAGACCTATAGCTCCACCTCCAGAAACTGCAGGATGTGCCACAGTGGTAGGATTTGACATCCACCCAGCCAGGGGCGTCGGCACTGGTGCTGGAGTAGGTTGAAAAGGCTGTAAACACGAAGCACCGAGAGTCAAGTATGGTAATAAGAACCAAAAGTGATAGAGAAATAGAATATAATGCGGATGCCTATGATGAAAATAAGATGAATCAGTTTAAGTAGCTCACCCCATGTGCACCGAGAGGAGGAAATGCTCCGGCCTTTGGTAAGGACCCTAATAGCGGATTATTAGCAGGTGAAGGAGCTCGTGCACCATTTGGTTGTCCACAAGAGTGATCCACAAAAAGAGTTTTTATATCAGGATTTGGCCGTGGATTCTTGCAAAGTTGATGCTGCCAATTCAAGCTGTAAATGATTTTTCAAAAACAAAGGAAAAAGAAAGCCAGTTATTCAGTAATCTCAAACAAAAAATAAACACCAATGCTGCATAGCATAACAAGAATGTATAATGTAACATCAACAATGTAAACGTGCGGATAATTACTGCAACACATTTTCCTATATACAAATTCAAGTAGTCTATTTACAATATTAAAACTGGAAATTGTTCGAAATCCTATCAAAGCTCTCGTTTTGGATAACAATAACAACATTTTTATTAATAAACACACAACACAAGTTTTATTCTCTATAAGAAATAGGGTCACTTGGGAAAAATTTACCTTTGATTGATGAGAGTCCGTAACCTTGAGTTCTTAAGGTTGGGAAATTGCAACTTATCACGAAACAAAGGATTCGCTTCAATGAGCTTTTTGAGCTCAACCAACATGATTGCTCTAGCAGATTTTGTATCACCATACTTAGACAATTGCTCATTTTCCCTAGTAGTACACAAACAAACTCGAATCATTCGCTGCACATTACATAAGTTTCACACCAAAACCCACAAGAGATCAGTATATATACTCATACCTAAAATTCTCCAATGTCAAAAGCTGTGTGATTTCCTTGAACAATTCTTCATTAAAAGTAGCAAACACTTTCAAATCCTTTACTAATATTTCTACAGCCTTGGACCGGTCATGCCTACCAAAAAATTTAAGCACAGTTCAACTAAAGTCTCAAACTAGTCACTAGAACAGAACTAGAAAATGCTGAAACAGTCAACAAAATTCAAACAAAGTGTGAAACTTATGATATGAACTTACTTATCCAATGCCTCAAGATACTTCTGTTTCCTTATCTCAAAAAATATCTTCATAGAATATCTATTATCATCTACCTTAGTGAAACCAGAAAGGTACTTTTCAACCTCATCCCAATTGCCATTGTGCACTTCATCCTCAAAGTACTTCATATTGAAGAAAAATCCAGACTCCTGTTCAAGCCTATCATTTTCAAAATTGACAAGACCAAAAAAAAAAAGAAATTAATTAATGTGGTAAAAAAAACCAAATAAATAATCAAAATAAACTAAGGAAAAATTAGTTTAATTTAATGAAAACAACAAACTAGCCCCACTTGTGAACAGTCTCCTTGAACTTTTCCTCATCCAGAAACTGCAAGATCAAGAACACCAATTCTCTACTAAGAGAAGACATCGCAACCTCCCACTTCCTCGATTAGATATGCACCAAAATGAGCAAAAACTGAACTAGATCTGCAAACACAACACAACAAAAAAAATAAATTTTTTTTTTAGCAAAAGGAAAAGTAACTTGAAAAAATCACACACCAATAATAATAATAATAATAACAGAGACAAAGTGATAATTCAAATCCGCACCATGAATCAAACCATTTAAGCAGAAGCATTAATAGAAGTAAATTAGAAAAAAACTTCTTCCATATTTTTGCCAAAATTAACCAAAAGGAAAGAGAGATGCGGTTTTTTTTTTGGGGTGGAAGAGAGAGAGAGAGAGAGAGAGAGAGAGAGAGAGAAAATAAAATGAAAACAATTTGACTCTTATGTCTATCTATTTATTCCACACCTATCCCAGATGATCGAAAAAAAAGCAGCTTTAACCTCTCTTATGGGAATCCAAGATGCATGAAGCAAAAAGTGTCAAAACCCCAAAAACAAAATTAAAAAAAATAAATTAAATTAAACCCACAAAAAAAATAAAGGAAATTTCGAATTGGGTAACAAAAATTAAAAAAATAAGTAAGAAAAGCTTGAAACTTTAACAGATTCGAAAAAACTAGAAAGATAGAGAGAGAAAGAGTGAGAAGAAAAGAAAAGGAAGAAGCACCAAAGCTCTGATAAAAGCTCTCACCTTCTTCAAACAACAACACATGGGAAAGCAAAAGAAGAAAGAAAGAAGGAACAAAAACAAAAGGGGGTCTCCGAATATGGAACCCCTCAACCCAACAAAGAAGCCAAAGCTTTCTCTCTCTTTCTTGCACTTTCTCTCTCCTCAAACTCTCTCTCACTCTATTTATCTTTTCTCTTTCTCTCTCTAGAAAACTACAAACACAACACACCTATTTATATGCGCCACATTTGAACTTGCATAAATAGGTTTATTTTATGTAAGAGGCGACATATAGATGGATGAAAACAACGTTTACTTATCATTGATAACTTGTCGAATGTTTATAGCTTATTTGATAAGTCAACCTACTTATATAACAAGTGCAGTTAACTGCGGGGCCCACTAAGCCGGCTTCGGTTTTTGTCTAAACAATCGGCTTGGAATATGGAGCTAAATAGCTGTCTTCTTTTCAGTTTCCCAGTGGAAAAAAGAATTTTCCTTTCTAATTTTCTAGACTATTAATTGTTAAGAAATATATTTTCAATTTTATATATGTTAAATATATTTAAAAGGATTTATTTTTGTTTTTATTTTACAGTATTTTTTAATTTAATAGATCAAAAATTGGTTCGTTAGATATAAATAAGATCTAAGAGTTTATTAATAACTAATAAAATTTTGCATTTACAAAAAAAAAATTTAATTAGAACATATATTAGCCAAATTTCATTTTTAAAAGGTAAAAATCTATATTTTAAAATTCTCAATTAAAAAATTCATAAAAAATACAAAATTTAAATTTTTAGTTCATTTGTTATTTGTTTATTAAAGTAACAAAATTAAAATCTTCTCTTAATGATAATTTTAACATGAGTCCTTACATACAAGTTAAGTAAATCCTATCTTTAATTATAGAAGAGCAATGTTAGGGACTAACAACTTTTGTGATTGGTAACCATAAAATAGTCATCAATGATGATTTAATAGTGTGAAATTGATGTGAAATTTTTTTCTAATAATTCACTTTTTTCTACTAATTATATACCGACCAAAATTCAATAAAATTGCTCCGTTCTAGACTTTTCTATTATAAAATTAAGTGGACAATTATTTAAGACGGAAGAAATAAAGAAAAGAACAAGTAAATAAATGTGTTGGAAACGACAAAGTTTCTCGGGGAGGGGACACCGTATTATTTGGGGCGAGAGTTTGGAGAATATTACGGTCGCTGCCATCGCGAGATGAAGCGGGTAGGGGAGCCTAGTACACTTGTTGAATCATGTGATACAGTCTATGATTGTGATACGAGAGGATATGATATGTTATGATATATCGCGATATAATGAAGAGTAGTTGAAATTGAAATTGAAATTGAAATGTGTGGTTCGTGGTGAGAGAGGTGTGTAGGTTATTGTCCCTGTCAGGTGTGTACGTCTGCCTGTTCTTTTCCACGTAGCACCATATATTATTCCCATTATGCATCTTCATCCTCTTCTTCGGTTACGTTATTCCCACAAAAACTATTTCTTTTACGAATATTTTTATTTCTCCTTTTTTTATACACTTTATAATATTTATAGAGTTTAATTTTGATCTATTGATAGTGTAAAATATTTTATATAATTGCGTAATTATAATTTTTTTAGATAATTATTTACGCAGTTATATAAAAGATAATTATTTTTATTATATTACGTAATTAAATACACATATAAAACTATTTTACATTAATAATACATTAAAATTAAATTCATTTAAAATATGACAAACACTTGTACCAATATGTCTTTAAATTCATCCTAGAATAGTTACCAAAATCAATTATGATGTATTTTTGTACAGATATATGTAGTATCAGTAGTGTACTACATTGATGGAAAGAGGGTAATAGCTAATAATAGAGAAAAATCTAAAACAGTTCCTGACAATTATTTTGAAAGACAATGAGACTTTTGACAAAAAAAAAAATCGATCCGGTCTCTGAACAATTACCTCGAAAGGACAATGATGTCCTGTGCCAAAAAAAAGTCAATATTATTTTTTTTTCATATGAGCTAATCTGTCCCAAAAAAAGATCAGGCGCCGAATTGGGTTTTTTTTTTTTTTGGATATTGTCATCCTTTCGATATAATTATCAGGGATCGGATGGAGTATTCACTCTTAATAATTTGTAAAAAGTCTCTAATTTTTAGTTTGGCCCTTTTTAATTTAAATTTTTTTCTTAACTTATATTTTTATGTTGGTCCATTCCAAAAAAAATTAGTTCCGCTATTATATAATTTTAACATATTTTATATTAGTGACTGAACTTAATGCACATCTAATATAATTATAAAAAAATATGTAAAATATTGATACTAATACATAGGTATTTTCGTTTTAGATACATACTAACATAAATAGAAATCTGCATGCAATTATTTTAATGTAAAATTGATAATTGATAATTGTTAAGTAATAATTTAATCAAATATATAAAATTATTTAATAATTTTTAACTATTAATTTTGTATGAAAATAACGAATTTTGCCATTAAAATACTAAAATAGTATATTACAATTTCATTGTGTTTTTTTTTTCTTTGTCTCAATAAACCCACTATTTAAAAATATTTTTTTATTTTTTGATTGTTTATATATTTTAACCGTGGTGATGATGATACGTAAAACTTGTTGGGTCATCCATGTGGTTAACGTCTATTTTTCCACGTTATGAATGGTAACCCACATGAAATGAATGTGGTGTAAAATATAGAATAGATTTTACTTGTTATTTAATAAATTAAATATGTATTAACGTGATCTATAAATACTGCAAAATAAATACGCACAATATTTTTTCATTAAAATCTTTTCTCCTGTTTTAAAATTCAAATTTAAATCTTGGATGAAGGAAAGAGTTTTAAAAAAAAATTAGCACAAGGCTTACCATGTTATTTTTTAGTACACATAATTGATTGACCATTCTCCCATTAGATCTTATTGTTTAGAATTATGAATTTAGTTTATGCATTTTAATTTTTTTTTTTTTGGTAACTGATAAAATTATGAAGAAATAAGAATAAAAAAAATAAAAAAATTTTATTGATTGTTTTTTATTGAATTTAATTGAAGTGCATTAAATTATAAAGGTAAAATTAAATATATAGAGCATTGGACTAAGAAAGATAAAACTAAATATATTCTTTTCTTTTTGTTGTTTGAATTTCCTCTTGTGATTTATATGGCCGAAATTGATCGATGGTCGAACCTTAATTCTGATCTTCTGTATCAAATCACGGAGCATCTGTATTCCTACAATGATTACATTCGACTTCGATTGGTTTGTAAGGAATGGAACTCTAAACTTTCAAGCATTCCAAATCATAAAAGAAATCCATGACTGTTGTTACCTGGCACTACTCACGACTCTTTTTTGAGCCATATTCTAGAAAAGGAGCAGATCTACCATGTTATGTTCCCCGATTTTGATATTAATGACAACTTAATTTATGGTTGTGGCTATAGAGGTTGATTACTGTTGTGATATCCGAGAAAGCAATACGAATGTTAAATTCTTTTGCTAAATCTCATGTTGATCTTCCTCAAATTTCAACTTTTTCAGATGTGGTTCGTTATCATCATGACTGGTGGCACAGGGATGAATATGTTCTGGTGGAACTTAGTGACAGTTGGATCTATACTATTGACGCCATTAGTTTTCATAAGTATGAGATTTGGAAGATCGTGATATCCTCCCCTCCTGACAATGACGATTTCATGGCAGTGGTTATATATGGAGAGTGCGGTAATTTGGACGTTTATAAGCTGAATGACAAGAGATTGACACATATTCTAATGGAAGAGATATCGTCATTCTTTCAAGATGTCATATTTTTTCAAGACAAGATATACGCCGTAGATTTTGATACAAATCTGTATGAGTTTGATAAGAAGGTCATTATGGACGAATTATGGAAGAAGTCCCGGCCTCAACTCGTGCCGCCGCTGTCCTCTGTTGGAGGAATATGTGAAGCCCCGCCTCCTGCCAAATTGGCCATGTACTATAATTGCAGCATGAACAAATATGTGATTGGTTGTGTTGACGGCAGTTTGTTAATGATAGTTAAATATGATTCTTGGGTTATGGAAATGTCACACATCTGCAATAAATTTGATGTGTTCAAGTTGAACAAGAATTCAAAAGAATGGTCAAGAATTCATAGTTTAGAAGATTTTGCAGTAATGATTGGATATAATTTGTCTGTTCAAATGTTTCTTGGCAATTTTTCATATTGCAAGGGAAATCATATATACTACACAGACACCAAGTGGAGTTGCACACTCATGGCAAATCCAGCCTGCAAGATATGGGCATCTTTAACATGAAAGATACAAAGACTAACAAAATACTACCAAATGTGAAATGGTTGTGTCCTCCAACTTTATTATTACCCTAATGAAGGACTCTTTTATTTATTTACTTACTATCTACCAAAATTTTTTAGTGTTTTTTCTTGCACTTATAAAGTTATTTTTTAGTCTTCTACTTCATAGGATTTAACTAAAAGTAGTTAAAATAAAAAGTTTAGGATTTTTTGAATGTATTAAAAATCTAAAAAGTTTGTATAATTTATTTGGATTTCTTATTTATAGTATCTTTATCACATTTGTTTTTAGGTTGATAATATAAAAACAAATTCTTATAAATATTATAATCGAATGTGTATGTCAGTGTAGATTTAAAAAAAAAAAAGGACGTGTGAAGCGCAATAAGAGTGCAGATGAAACTGCTAAAACAGATGCAGATTGAACTGCTGAAACAAAATGCAGACATGACTGCTGAAACAGAATGCAGACAGAACTGCCGCGCAGAAGGTCATAGTAACTATTCCATGAATGATAGTTGTTTTATGTTAGAACAAGGGTAATCAAGACTGGTGTTGGATTTTTTATTTAGATGGATGTAATAGAGATTGGTTGGATTCTGAGCTAAATTGAAAGATTGATTATTCATTGTGAGAGGAGGTTGAAAAAGAAGTAGGGTGATTTCTCACCGGAAAGATGATAGCTTATGTATCCTTTTCAAGGAGGATACCAAGGCTCTGATACCATAATAAAACTATGAAGGAATAAGAATAAGAAAAGATGAAGAAATTTTATTAATTGTTGATTGATTGAATTGAATTGAAGTGTATTAAATTATGAAGGTAAAACTATATATATATAAAGCATTGGTCTAAGAAAAATAAAAATAAATAAAAATAAGATAAGATAAAATAATAAACACTAAAATTGTAATTAAATTTATGTATTCTATTAGATTAAATTTATAGACCACAAAACTTTTTTATTATTGTCATGGATCAAAGTAATACAGTAACTATGCATTTTAATTTATAAATATGTAGCCTTCGATATATATAATTGGAAGGCTATGGTTCTATTTAGTGAAATTATTTCGACCCCCCAAACTTAATTAATTTTAATATATTTCTCTGAACACGAAAATTTATATAAAATATTTCAAAGATATATTTGAGGAATAATGGCGTCCTTATTATATATAATATAATGTATTTTTTTTTTCTTCTTTCCTTATCTTTCTTTCCAAATTCCAACTCACCAAACAAAGATATATTTGATTTGATTAATAAACTATCCATTAAATTAAAATCTGACAACATTACAAAATTCTATGAATTATAAATACATAAAAATGCCAATATAAGATCAATAACAGCGGTGATGTATGTATACACGGATCTATGGGTTTAACATTTATAATAAATAATATACATACCAAATTCTAACTATTTATTTTGCTTAAGAATTTGAACTTAATTATAAATTTTACATTCTAAATAAATGGTTGAAAATTTGTGTCAATATATACTACTAACGCCAACTCCATAAGTAAATCAATGTTTTCGAATACAGTATCTATATATAATTTTGACAACATTTAAAATATATTGCTAAAAATAAAGCCGTTCTCTTTTATATTTATGATTTTATGATACACTTTTATTTTTCTTTTTCAATTTAAAAATTATTTTTAAATTTTTAAAGTTTAATTACTCTATTAGTCGTTATAGTTTCACCAAATTTTTAATTAGGTCTTTATATTCTTTTTTTTTAATTGGGTCTCTACACTATTTTTAATTTTGTAATTAGATCATTTTTCACGTCAAAAATATTAAAATTAATAGAATATTTATATCAAAATTCATACGGTCAAATATCAAATTAGATTTTTAACTATAAATACCTTTAATTTGCGATGAAATATTCTATTTATTTTAATATTTTTTATATAAAAATGATCTAATTACAAAATTAAAAGCAGTATAAGTACCAAATTGAAAAGAAAAAAAGTATAGGGACTTAATTAAAAATTTGGTAAAACTATAAGGACTTATAGTATAATTAATTTTTTTAAATATTATTTTATTTTTAATAATATTTTTAAGTATTATCAAATTGAGAGTGAGAGAGAGAGAGAGACCACTAAAAACATGTTGATATATTGAGGGATCGCAAAAATCTATAGGGTGGCCCTTTTAAATCGTCACTATCAACAGGGATGCTTAAAATAATTATGGGACAAAGGGTGAAACCTCATTGATGCAATCATGCTAAACAATTTGGAAATGCCTTCCCCACCACACTCTTGTTCTTTTCCGATCCCTTCCTAAAATAAATTCATATTTTATTTAAAAAAAAAAAAAAGAGCTAACCCAATAAGTGCTTTTGTTCCTTAATTCCTTATTTTATGGATTGATGTTAACTCGTATATTATTTATCACAGGTAAGACGAAACTTTATAATGAATTAGTTTCAAGGATATTAAATTATTAATACTAGTTAAGAAGAAATTAGTTTGTATATATTATTAGTGATTAATCAATATAAAAAAGAATTTAATTTTAATGTACTATTAGTATAAAATAACTTGACATGTGTATCTAATTATATAACACTATGTTATCAAAAATAATTATTACTTTTATTGACTACGTAAATAATCATCTAAAAAGACGAATGTAATTGCACGTCTGTATAAAATATTTTATATTATCAATGCATCAAAATAAAATTTTATAAAAAATTACCCTAAAAATAATTATATGTATGTTGTATGTATAGAAACAATTAAATTCCTTCAATAAAAGAATCTAATATACCTTCTTTCTCTCTCAAATATTTCCAGTTATTTAAATTACAAATAAATAAATTAAAATTTCAAATATATTCACCTAATTATTTTAATTCTTTAATAATGGTCAATTATTCTACTCATAAAGTGTCATCTAATAATACTAATGGTTTAAATTAATTATTTGTGTACTTATTTTTATCAGTTTAAACTTAAAAAAAATTAATTCATGATACGATATCAAAATTTTGTTAATTTTAAAGTTAAAAGTCTAAAGTCTAATTTTTATTGACTAAAAAATATAAATATAATCCAAAAAAATTCTTATAAAAAAATATATTACAAATATAATCATTTATATGTATTTTTTATTCAATCAATACAAAATTACTTACTATATTCAACCATAAATGTTTCAATTAAATACTAAAAATATTCCTCTATTTGTTATTTTTTGTTTTGTCATCCATTTAAAACAAATAAAGGTGGACCACAGTCTTATACTGACGGAAAGTGAAGTAGAAAGCATGATAAATGAGACAGAATTTTTTATATATATAGAAAAGTAGAAAGATAAGAATTATTGTTGATAAATTATTCAAATATCTTTCATACATTAATTTACCGTTCTTCCTATAATGCTTAAATTTTAGACATAAAATTAAAAAATAAAATAATTGATCCTACTTTTTTATCTTTCTATATTTAGACAATTTAAACAATAAATTTATAAACACTAAAGGATTTCCCTTAATTTATCTGCTACTGTGTATATCTAAGTTCATTCTTTTATTATTTTTTGTCACCTAGTGTCTAAACTTATCAAACCTTTTAATTAGTTTGAATTGACTACTCAGGTTCATTAATCATCACTTATTTATCATAGAACGAAAAATCTCTAATTTACAAAAAAAATAAAAGCAAATTTTATGTACGGGTAAATTGAAACAATTCTACAGATTTTGTTTTTGATATTGGAGCAGTAACGGTGTTTTTTCAAAATATGAGTTGATAGAGTGTTATTTTTAAATGTGAAATCGTTTAATTAGATAAACAAAAATGTAACCGTCCGATTTGTGAGAAGTACAGAAATTGAAACGTTCAATTTATGAGGATACAGAAATTGGACTGAGAAATTTGTGAAATCGACCGAGAAATTTATGAGAGAACAGAAATCGGACCGAGAGATTTCTATTAAAAAAAATTAAAAATTTTGAATTATGGAAATTGGACTCTCCGATTTGTGTATTTTTCACACTTTTAAAAAACACAAAAAATTACAATATTAAAATATATCACCACTTTTATTTCCATATATATAAAAAAAAAAAAGCCACAATTCTACACAATAAACAATAAAATAAAAAATTCGCCATGCACATAGTAGGTGGCTATTTAGTGAGAAATTGGTTATCATGATTCAGAAAATTCATAAATTCTTATATGGAATATAATAATAGTATAAAGTTGTTTCACACTTTATATTGTCAAGGTACATAAAGTAATCTCCTTTTATTTATAATATTCCAGCAGTACAAAACTTTATTTGAAAAAAACAAATGACAAAATTCTCGAGTATTCATATAACGACTCACTTCAATAATGTACAACCGAAGACTAGAAGGATACAAATTTACGGCATTAACTATTCGAAAGATTTAATCCCTACAAAAAAATTTTTAAAAATATTATCGATAAAATAATTTTTAGAGAATTTAAAAATACGATAAAAAAACTAATAAATATTATTTGTATAAACAACAAAAAATTTTATATTTAATAAATGACTTATCAATTAAATCTAAATTTATGTAGTAATATTTAAAAAATACACAAAAAATTTGAAATAAAATTTGATCTCTAATTTTTTTATTTTTAAAAAATATGGTTATTCATAATAAAAAATTTTAAAAAATTTTATTTTTTAATTATGATTGCAAAAAATTATATCAAAATTTGTTCTTTAAAATTATTTTTTAAAATATATATTTAATATCTAATTTTTTTGTGATATAAATTTTTTGATACTATTTTAATAGTTTATTCAAAATATATATTAAAAAGATTGTGTCATGTACACATAACAAACCATATAACATATATTATGTTACTATTTATCTATTATTACACAAAGTGCAAAATTTCAAATAAAATTTACGCACATTTAATAATAATAAATTAAATTATAATTAATATACATGACGTTTTACAAGTGATATGTACTACTCTACACGTAATATTTTTTAAATGAGATTAATTTTTGTTTTTTGATGCAAGAGTATGAAATAAGATATGTGATATTCATACTCTAAAATTGATGTTCCGTTTTAAAGCATAATTTACAATTATTAGTTGATTAAACTGTTGCTAATCTTGAAAGATGTGCATCGTAGTGGATGAAACTAATCATTTAGAGTTAAAATATAATGTAATTTAATTTCTTTTTTTAGAGAAATATTTATCAAAAACATATTTTTTGGAAAAAAAATAGTGATTTATTTTTATTTATTAGATGGGGACCCTTTTATTTTTATTTATATATTTTTAATTTAATTTTGATATCAATAATTTAAATATCTATTTTATTTAGATAATTATGTTTGAATCCTACTAGGAAGTTAATAGAATATTTGTACAATGTGTACAATGGGCTGA
Source organism: Arachis hypogaea (assembly GCF_003086295.3). NCBI lineage: Eukaryota > Viridiplantae > Streptophyta > Magnoliopsida > Fabales > Fabaceae > Arachis > Arachis hypogaea. The sequence continues at coordinate 1,960,307 of NC_092054.1, read as the reverse complement.
GTTAAAAAATGAAATTCATCCATACTATCCAGAATAATCATTTGGGTACCAAGAATAATAAACATCTCATACGAAAAGCTTAAGCTGATAGGAAAAGGTAATACTAATGGTTATATCTCTAATACTGAATCGGACATTTTTAAACCTCCATTGTACACATTGTATAGATATTCCATTGGCTCCCTATACTTCCTCATTATGTTTTATGTACAAAATATAAAAGTTTAATTAAATACACATATAAACTTTTTTTTATATTAATAATACACTAAAATTAAATTTCTCTTGTTTTTTTATTGTTAAATTAAGATTATTATTTTAAATAATAAGTGGGTTTTCAAAAGAAAACATTTCGTAAGTTAATGATTAATCTGTTGTAAATTTGAATTTTATTTAAGAGTCTATTATTTATCAATAAATTACTATATGTACAAGGTATGATTTAAACTTTTAATACATGCTTAAATAGTAGACGAATGAGTTAATTACTCGACTATTTCAAATTAGTTAAAAAATGAGTGAATATCCATCTCGATCTCTGATAATTTTTTCGAAGGACTACGAGATCTCCAATAAAAAAAATACCCATTTCGACTTTGATATTTAACTTCATGATACTGATTAATCTTTCTATCAATGATGTCTTAAAAATATGTTTTTGTGACATGTTAATCACTAAAATATGCTCTATTTAATTTTTATAAATAAAAATAATTTAAAAATTATTAATGTTTTTTAGTCTTATACAATAAATTTAATCAATATACTTGAAAAAAGTAACAAAAGATAAAAAATAACTAAATAATCCTGATAATTATCTCTAAAAGATTAGGGGTGAACGCGGATCGGATCGAATCGGATATGGTCAAAATTTCGATTCGATCCGCACTAAAATCATCGGATCCAATATCCGCAGTTTTTAAGGTTTGATCCGAACCGATCCAATCCGCACATTTGCGGATCGGATCAGATCGGATATTGGATATATCCACAAAACACAAAAATATTTTTAAGAGCTTATTTTTATTAAAAACATATCAATAAAGTTCATTTTTTTTATTCTTTTAAATATATTTACACTTAAAATAATATTAAACATACTTTTCTTAAATAATAAATTAAAATAATACAACATATATGATAATTATTAGTTAAAATAAAACATAAAAAGAATATTTACTTATTTATTTCTTAATTTTTGCGGATACCAACACAAAATTCAAAATCCGACTAGTGTGCGGATCTGATCCGATCCAATCCGAAAATCTTGCGGATCGGATCTATATCCGTAATTTTCGGATCGGATTCGGATAAACACCACGGATATACGGATCGGATCCGATCTATGAATACCTCTAGTAAAAAAATAACGAGATTTCTTATAAAAAAATTGTCAATTTTAGTTAGTTCTTAACAAATAAATCAATAATTTAATATATTATATAGGTTAATTTTATTAATACAAAAAAATAGTGATAGAATCAATTTTTACAAAAATAAAGTAAAGAGCCAAAAAAAAATTTTATTGAAACTTTGGTTCTCTTTTGAAATAATTGTTGAGGACTGTTTTTTTTTTTTTTTTTAAATAAAGGGTTATGCATGGTTGTAATGGATATGGTAAGGGGGAAGAAAGAAGAAGAGTGGATAGAGAAGGGAAAACGGGCACCACTCAGCACTCAGCACTCAGCAAAGCATACCGACCCACAGACCCATTCATTATTGACATTGACACCCTTCTTTGTGGGTCCCACCAACTTGCCCCTTACCTCACTCTTGTGGGTCCCACTCTCTTTGATACTCTGAACTCTGAACTTTCAGTAGCTGCTTCTCTTTGTGGGTCCTTCTCACTAAAATAAATAACACCTTTTTTAACTCACTCTTCTACCAAGCACGGATACTTTGCTTAGTTGCTGTGTCTTTGTGTTGAACATATTTCGGACACGATACTCATTGATACTCATCTGACATGCATGTTTACTGTATTCAGATCGTGTTTCAATAAAAAATAAAAATTTTTTTTCCGGACACACTTAGACACACCTAAATACCATCACGTGTCAGCATGTCCGGTTTTATTCTTAATATATATTCTTAAAATAAATTTAGATATAGTATATATTATTATTTATCAAAATAAAAAATATTTTAAATACTTAATATAATTAAATAAGGCATTAAAAATAATTTAAAAAATTAATTTATATTTTAATATCAATAAAATATTAAAATATCATTACAGTTTATCTAAAATATACTTTATATTTTATATGTATGCGTGTCTCCGTGTCATGTAAGATTTTAAAATTCACGTGTCAGCATGTTCCGTGTCGTGTCATGTCCCGTTTCCGTGCCAATGTCCGTGCATCATAGCTTCTACATCATTTTGCAAAAATATTATTAAATCCCAAAAACTCAAATTCGATCTGAGGAAACTTTAATCCAGCGATCTAACTAAAATATACTATCTCATATTAATACATTATTGGTATTAAATAAAAATTTTGTAATCATTTCAACAAAATATGACTATAAATATAAAAAATTAGTAGTAGTATTAGTTTTGTTTCAACATTGTAATTTGATTTTAGTTTTTTTTTTTTTTTTGGGTTACATTACATCATTGTTAATTTAACAAGAAATGAATGAGGTTATTCATGTAATATAACTATATAAAGTACCTTTACAACTGCAATAATTTGTTTATTTTTAGTACTCTTCTATTTGTACCTGGCTTTCTTAATTATTATAGAATACAAGTTTAATTTAAGATAGGAACTCATATTAAAGTGTTTAATAATATGATCTTATAGCAGTACATAATTATTTATAATTATAAAAATTCTTCTCTTACCTCTTTTTAAACTCACATCTAGGAATAGCAAAAAAATTCGCATTAGTAAATATCCATAGAAATTATTTGTCGCAAAAAAAAAAAAAAACTAATAAAAATCTGCAAATTTTTTATAGAAATGAAAATTCGATTCGTGAATAAATAAGAACGGATACAAAATTTAAGGTATTTGTCTTATAAAGACTCTAAAAAAATCTAAAATTGAGTTTATATGCCATTTTAAAAAATTATATTTTATAATAATTTTTTTAACATTAAAAATTTTGGTAATGATTCTTTAGATGCTAATATTTTAAACGATAATTTTTAATAAATTTTTAAAAATAATTTATTATTCTGTTATAAATTCATAAATTTGTAGAAATATAAAATTTGTTAAATTTGAATTAAAACATAAAATTTGAATTACTATTTTTATTTGTTTTAATTTTTTTCTATTATTTTAAATTCAAATAAAAGATATTTTTGTTATTAATATTTATATTTTAAAATTAATAAAAAATAAATAAAAGATTTTGTACAACTAATAAATTGAATAAAGTTGATTTGATTTATTTATATATTATACTAGTAGTAAATCGAATTAGGTTAATTCAATTTACTATATATATACTTCATATAATAAATTTAATATTGTGTCATTTTTATCTTGCTTTTTCTCTAATAAATTGAATTAACTCAATTCGATTTATACGTGAATGAATAAAATTAAATTACCTTATATAGATATATTTAAGATAGGATAACTGGATAAGTAACCACTTCTAATTTAAGACATTTATATAATTTTAAACTATATTTATTTGATTAAGGTGAATTACCATATATATTATGGACTTTCTCGAGAGGTTGACAAGAGGCCAAACCACTAAGTGCCACGTAGACAATGCCATATTATTATAGCAATATAATTTATCTGTAGCATATATAATAAGATTCCCTTAGCATCAAAACATGATATCCAATGACACTTCAAATTTATGAGAAGATTCTTTCTATTATACTATACACATATTCAACGTCCCAAGCAATCATTGAACCTATTAGATTAGGTGCTTGTTCCCCAGCATATTAGTGGCAAGGCCAACATTACCATAAAAATTAAAAATCTATTTATGCTAATGATCCTAATAATAGCATATGCTATATATCAACCAATGGAAATTAACATGTTAATCAAGGGTTGATGATGAAAACCTGAAAATATTTGATAACAAAAAAAATTAATAAAAAAATCATAACTTATTTTATTTAATTTTTATTAATTATTATAATAATTAATAAATATTAAATAAAATAAATTTTAACTATTTTTTTATTTTCCTAACATTACCTATGTCACATAAACCTTTCTTGCAAATAAGCATCAGAATGTGAGTTACTTTAATTAGTTGATTTCCTTTTATGATTTTAATTAAAGAAAATTCAGAACATTGATTTTCGTAGATTTGCTAACCTTTTAAACGCGGATGATAAAAAAAGATAAAAATCCATTATATATATATATATATATATATATATATATATATATATATATATATATATATATATAATAAGATTTTCAAATAAAAATATTAATAAATATTGTTAAAATTCTTTAGTGGAGGTTTCATTTTTGCTGTACTTAAATTAGATGTTAATTAACAAACGTAGTCTTTAATTAAACCCTTTTTTTCATTGTTTTATAATTTTTATTTTACAAAATTCAATTACATAACATCACTAATTTAATTTCAGTAATATAAAAAATAAAAAATAAAACTAATTTATACGTTAAAAGATGTAAATATTCTATTAAAATTATTTTTCATTTTTCTTCATCTCATTGCTCCTAAGTTCTAAGACTTTCATTTGTTTGGAATTTATATATACTACTCTACTTAGATATCCTTTGAATTAAATCTTAAAGTGATTTCTAAAATTGTACTCAGATTTAAAGTGGTTCTTAAAATTAATAGTTACCCAATTATGCCCTTAAACTTGCATTTTAAAACTTATAATAATTTCTCATTCAGTTTTCGTCAACTAGATTCCATTGAAAAACACACATGGTATCAGTTCTAACATGCTGACAAGTCCAACAACTGTCTGATGTAGAAGAGAAAAGTTTTTTTATGACAATTTAGTCCGTAAATCAATTTTTAAACTCTAATCCCTAAATTTAATTCAATAACTGAAGTCATTTTCTTCTCTTATCTTTTTCGTTATAGCTGTTTTGTAAACCTTATCCTCCCTATCTTCAGAAGAAGTTTACAAGTTTACAGTATTGCATACTATAAATTTTTTCTCACCCTTCCTCGTCTCTTCTTATAACAGATTAGAACATTCTCAACCAAATAATCTACAATCCAGATTTGTTCTAATGCTTATACTGACAACTCAATGAATGGATATCATGAAAAAAAAAAAGAACAAAGAAATTGAAAATAGAGAATAAACAAGAACAAAGAAACCACGCTCCAACAATTTTAATACGATTTACTCACTCTAACATTGGCTTATCTTTCTCTGCAAATAGGAGTGATAAATGGGCCTAAACCCATTGGGTCGACCTGTGTAATCCGTAAAAAAAAAAAAAAAAAAAAAGCGGTGCGGGCTGAAAAATTAAGACTATCAAATAGCAAAAACCCGTCTAAACCGCAGGCTTTGATGGGGCAGGGCGGGCTTCCCCGTCGGCTTGGTGTTTTCTTGACAAGAGGATATTTTTGTCATTTTTTTGTGAAAACTCAACTTCTCCCAAACCAACTCACAAGAGAATGAAGATAAAAATTGAATGTTTTAGATTATGTTTATTTTGCTTTGGAGACAATATTTATAATTATGTTTATTAGATATTTATAATTACAAAGACTTTAATGTTTGTGAATATAAAAATTATAATTTTTTTATACGTTTAGAAATTATAAATTTATTCAAATGATTGTGAAATTATATATATTATTTAATAGTTAATAATAAATAAAAAAAGAGAACATTTGGTGGGTTTAGCCCGCCAGTCCGCAGTTAGGCGGGGTGGAGTGGGATTTTAGGACTGCCACACTAGGCGGGGCGGGCTAGCCCGCTTGCCACCCCTACTTGCAAATTTAATTTCAATTTCAGTTTAGCATAATCGAAGAACATAACCACCATTGTTCAGTACCTTTTTCTTTTTCTTCTTCATCATGCACCAACTTGCAACTCCAATAATTCTAAATAATAGAATTTCAACCACTACACTGATAGCCACTATTGCAGTAGTGCCAATTCCATTCTCATCTCCTCCAGCTATAGGACCTAAATTGTCTGTCTGTGATTTGTTTTGAGGTGGAGTGATAATGGATGCCGGAGGCAGCGTTAACCGATTTGGTGGTGTTGTGGAAGATGATGACCTAAGTGTAAAATTTGAAGGAGCTAGTTGAATGCTAGTTGTTGTGAGAGGAGGAGGTAGATTTCGGGAAGAAGGGGTTGATGTCAGCGGTAACGATGATCTTGGTGATGGCACTGATATGGGACTTGAGGGTGAGAAATTTGCCGAAGACGATACAGATGGTTGAGGTGGAGGTGAAGTTTTTGATGATGGTGCAGATCGTAATAAGGAAAGGAAGAAAAGAAAAGACTAAGGTCACTGAATTTTACCAAATTTAGAGATTATTGGAGTTTTTTAAAATGATTTAGAGACAAAATCGTTATCAAATTTTTTTTCTTTCACATCAGATAGCCAAAACGTGTCAGTGATGCTATGTGTGCTTTTCGATGGAATTTAGCTTATGAAAATTATCTGAGAGATTACTACGAGTCTCAAAATACAAATTCGAGGGTATAATTGAATAACTATTAATTTCAAGAACCATTTTAAATTTCAAATACAACTTTAAGATCCATTTTAAAACTTAACTCAATATCCTTCTTACAATTTTTCAATCATATGTTTTATTTTATGATTATCATGTTTTATTTATATTCCTCCAAGTTTGTAGGAGGACCTCCTCAGGTAGCAATTATAACCCATGTAATATATACCTATGTAATATATATTTTTTAGGGCAAAAATGTTAATAAGCCAAGGCAGGATGGAATTTACGTATATCAGCCAAAATGAAAATCGTTTCACCAATGAGCCAAAGCATATTTATATATAATTCGAACTAGCCTGGTTCGAACTACATTTACACATAAATCGAACCAATTCAGTTCGAATTACTAAGGAATACTCGATGAACATAATTCGAACCTACTTGGTTTGAACTACAAGTGTTTATAATTCGAACTAGACTTGTTCGAATTATACCCTTTGAACGCTTCCCAAGTAATTCGAACCTACTTGGTTCGAATTACTCTAAATTTGACTCCAATAGTAATTCGAGTAAGGCTGGTTCGAATTATGTGAATTTCGGCTATATAAGGAGTTTGAATCAGCCTCATTCGAACCATTGTTCCATTCTCCTACCCCACCAAATCCCAGAGAAAACGACCCATATTTGATCCGACAAAGACCTGAACGGAATACTTAGCCGATGGGGGACGATCCGGCAAGGTTATATTGGTTGGACAGAGTTGTTCATATAGCCGGGGTAATCAACAACGAGGTTAGTACATAAAAAACTTCGTGATAGCGGTATATGTGAGTTAGTGGTTTTGCATGCGGTTTTAGTGGCGGTTTATATTAGCGGTTAATCGTAGTGGTATTGCTAGTGGTTTAGTTGAGAGGTTTTGCATGCGGGTTAGATGGTGGTTTAGTTGGTGGTTTATGTTAGTGGTTTATGTTACTTGTTTTATGTTACCTGTTTTATGTTAGTGGTTTATGTTGGTTGTTTTATGTTGGTGGTTTAGTTGGCGGTTTATGTTAGTTGTTTTATGTTAGTGGTTTATGTTAGTTGTTTTATGTTAGCTGTTTTATGTTAGTGGTTTATGTTAGTTGTTTTATGTTAGTGGTTTAGTTGTGTGGTATATGATAGTTGTTTTGCATGTGGTTCTCGTTAATGGAATTTTATGCGGTTTATAATAGTGGTTTATTGATGTGCTTTTGTTGCCGGTTTAGGTTAGTTGTTTTTAGTATTGGTTTTGTTAGTACTTTTGTATGCTGTTTTGTTGATGATTTACCTTGGCGGTTTATTTTGGTGGTATTGGAAGTGGTTGACCATGTGCTTTTGTAAGCGGTTCGTGATAGTGGTTTTGCATGTGTTTGAGATAAGTGGATTTCTTTGAGGTTTATGTTAGCGGTTTGAGCATGTGGTTTTCAATGAGGTTTGATATATTGGTTTTGCATGTAGATTCTGTACTCGGTTTCCTTTAGTGGTTTATCGTGTGGGTTATTTTTGTCATTGGTTATCAAGTTGGTTCTAACAATGCGGTGCATGTAATGCGCAACCACAACGATGCATCAGGAGCATGCAGCGGCAGCAGGGCATGCGACTCGATGAGAGATACGTTCCGTACTTGCAGATGGCCGGATTATACCATCTTGCGAGGCTGAACGATAGATGGTTCCGGTTAGATGAGGCCCTTGTGAGTGCCTTCGACGAGCGATGGCGTCTGGAGACGCACACGTTCTATATGCCGTTCGGAGAGTGCACGATCACACTTCAGGACGTGGCGTACTAGTTGGGGTTGCCAGTGAACGGGAGTTATGTGAGCGGCTGCCTTTCAGATTTCCAGATATACATCCAGGGTGGCCGTCCAGCTTGGGTGTGGTTCCAGGAGTTGCTTGGAGTGATTCCTCCTCCCAGCCAGGTTCAGAAGTACGCAGTAAACTGCAGCTGGTTCCAGGAGACTTTTGGAGAGTGCCCCGAGGGAGCCGATGAGAAGATTGTGCGGCGATTTGCTCGTGCCTACATCATGATGTTGTTGGGTACGCAGCTGTTTGCCGACAAGTCCGGCAACCGCATTCACATCAGATGGCTTCCCTACGTAGCTAGGCTTGAGGAGATGGGTACCTACAGCTGGGGGTCTGCAGCACTGGCATGGTTGTACCGGTGCATGTGCCGAGTGGCGAACAAACATGTGGTCAAGTTAGCGGGCTCACTACAGCTACTTCAGTCCTGGATCTTCTGGCGCTTTCCTCGGTTTAGGCCTGCAGGGTATGACACGTTCAGCTGGCCGTTGTCCTCGAGGTACTCTATTCAGGCTTCTCTATTTCAATTTAATATAGCTAAGTCCATGTTCATTAATAACGTATTACAAATCTCTCACACATTTAATTAGCAATAAGACACATGTGAGATGCAGGTGGTCAGGTTACAACCCTTCCGGTAGCAAGAAGGGTCCTAGAGTGCAGATGTGGAGGCTGAGGATAGACATGTTACAGGACAGGGAGGTGAGTCAACTACTGCCCAAGTTTATTTAGTTAACCAAACTTTATGAATTGGGTGCATGAGTTGGCCTGACAATGTTGAGTTATCTGTGCAGTTTATCTGGATGCCGTATAGCAGCCCCGAGGTACTTTAGGTTGTGCATCCAGAGGCTTTGGAGCCTCGGCATACAGCATTGTGGCGGTCTGTGACGTCACTGATATACTTTGCCGTCATAGAGTGGCATTAGATAGATAGGGTTCTACCGCAGTTCGGCAGGGTCCAGCCCCGTCCGCATCCCGCCCTGAACATCGACTTTCTGATGTCGAAGGACGGCCGAGGCGGTGATCGATGGTTCCCGTATGCTTTGCAGTCATGGCATCTCCATTGGGAGTCACAAGCGGACCACGTGCTCAGGTTTGATGTTGTTGCCGACCCTGGTCCGTCACATGAGTTCATGGAGTGGTGGAGTCAGCATGGAAAGAGATTCTTGTCTCCGGAGATGTACTTGGGAGATCTGAGAGCCGTTCCTATTCCCATGGAGGCGTCACAGAGGGGTGCTGGGCGAGTTCCTGACATGGATCGTGTTGACGACGTGCCGACAGGTGTCGGGTTGAGAGGAGAGCTCGTGTGGGGACACGACGGAGCCAGCGTGAGTGGAGGTGGCTAGACCAGGCCATGGACGAGGCTGACGATGCCGGTCCCCATGGAGGCGGACGACGAGGGCAGGGAGGGAGACGGAGAGGGCGTGCTGCGGCGGACCACCACGGTGATCACCGTGACGACAATGACGACGATCAGCATGGGCCCGTGGGGGAGGGGGGATGGTGCAGGGGCTGTTGTAGTTGCTGGTGTTAGTTCCCATGATGGCGGACATGGAAGTGAGTGGTATGGGTCAGGTATGGGTGACGGGGCTGACTCTGGTGACGTTGGACTTGGTTCGGGGCCTCTTGGAGATTATTTCGTTGGTGTACCAGGCCATGACCAGACTCTTCAGGAGAGTACCCCATGGGTTAGTCCGGGATCACAGTGGGCAGACTTCCTTGCCTCAGATACGCTTGATGCGGACTTCGGGGGTTCACACTTTCTAGACGAGATTACTGCCATCATGCAGGAGGACGTGGCGGCCCGGAGACATGGTCAGAGTTCCGGCACACAGGCACCTTTAGATGTCGATCTGAACGAGCCTCCTACGACATCTGTTGCTGACCATTTTGCATTGGGAGGTACTCCTCCCTCCGCCTACACTGCTGCATCACATTCAGTTGCCGGGCCGTCTGCGGCACCCGTCCAGCCCAGGCCACCTGCACAGCCTGCCCCAGATGAGGAGGAGGATGAGATCAAGGACGAGGAGCCGCTTATCCGCAGAGGTCATAGGACACGGGTACCCCGTCGTTGCTTTACGGGCTCGCATCTGTTTAGATGATTCATATATCATGTATGTTGTTTCTTCATGTTCATTAATGGCCCCCTGTGTGATACGATCCTCCGAGCTGTGGGCAACTCTGACGTGTGTGTCCGGGTTGGCGACAGAGGCCACATCTCTTTGGCCGGTTCGGATCTGCCTCGTCCATATTGGTCTGTATCCTAGTGGACCTCGGACGACCCTCTCTCGCACGCCTCTTGTCAGGGTCCAGGATCACAGTGGGCCCGTCATATGGTGGCCAGAAACCCTCCGAAATTGGAGGTGTGAATCCCATCCGAAACACACTGAATACCGAACTAAGACGATACACCCTGTGAACATAAGCGGTCCAGGTAACCCGTGAGTAGGCACAATATGCAAGTGCGTGCGTACACGGGAAATGAAGTGCCTGGAAGTACCCGCAGTCACATGTCTGAGAGGCAAGCGATACTCTGTAGCTACCCAATGAGAAAGAACCAGTCGGAGTGGTCTCTGATACGGTAAACTCGGAGTTATCCCTGTCGTACAAAGTCATCGTGAAGCACCTCGCCGTCTTCAAGTTGGCCTCAATACACTTCACCAAGTGCTGACTGAATTCTTGTCCGGTTCCCATCTGGGCCTGAGCCTCTCTCCCCTTGCGAACAAAGAGTTCCGCAAGCATTCCATATGTTGCCTTCACCAGCAAGCATACTGGGAGGTTTCTGACACCATTGAGGATTGAGTTCACACACTCGGAGATATTCGTCGTCATGTGACCGAATCTCCGCCCCTCATCACGATGCTGAGTCCACAAGGAATACTCAATCCGGTTCGCCCACTCACACATTGCCGGGTCTTCAGAACGCAGAATATCAAACCAGTAATCAAACTCAACCTCGGTCTTGGCATACGCCGCATTGACAAGAAGCCTCCGTGCGTCTTTGCCCTTAAAGGTAAGGGCAAAATTAGCCGCTACGTGTCGAATGCAGAATGCACGGTATGCAGATGGAGGTAACCAACCTCCGTCGGGAGCCTCAAGCGCGGCCTTGATGCCGTTATGCCTATTCGATATAACCAGCAGACCGGGCTGCGGTGTCACGTGCTGACGAAGGTGGGAGAGAAAGAATGTCCAAGACTCTGCATTCTCACCCTCAACTAGTGCGAATACAACAGGTAGTATGTTGGAGTTCCCGTCCTATGCAATCGCGATGAGCAACGTTCCCCCATACTTGCCATACAGATGGGTGCCATCAATACTAACCAGCAGCTTACAATGACGGAATGCCTCGATGCACGGTGGAAACGTCCAGAACAGTCTATGAAAATAAGCTTGAGACTCGTCTACACTGCCACCAACTCGGACAGGGCTCGTCCTTAGGACTGCAACAGTACCAGGCATCATCAACTGGACTCCCAACACCCACCTGGGGAGCTCGTTGTACGACTCATCCCAGTCACCATAGATGAGGGCAACAGCCTTCTACTTCGCCAACCAGACCCTCCTGTACGTCGGCCTAAAACCAAAGTGTGCGGCCGTGGCATTTAGGAGCACCTTGATGCTGACGGATGCATCAGCCCTAACCATTGGCATAATGAACGCCGATATCACATGATAATCCAAACTCCTGTGGTCACTCGAGATGGAGGTGGCAAGACAGGTATGAGGTCCATTGTACCGTTTGACCTCCCAAATGCCCTTGCGCTACCGGAGACTCAGTCGAATCAACCATGTGCACCCATTCCCGAACTCATAACACTTGCCCACATACCGGCGATAGTCAGACTCCACTACCTTGTACTGTACCCCTCGCCGGATGCTGTAATTTTTCACACTTAACAGGGCCTCATCTTTATCCTGAAATTGCTGACCAACCTGGAACTCTGTCAGACCAGCAGTCCCTTCCGCATCTCTAGCTCCAAATCCAACAGGCTACCCAGAAACTCCCTCCTGCCTCATGGCATCCAAGTCCAAAGAGGAAAAATGTGGTGGATACTGCTGTGTGCCAGAGCTAGAACCACCTCCCGCCCCTGCAGGCTCACTCGCTCCAATATCATCGCCGCTGTCATCATCAATCATATCCGGCTCGACGTCATCGTCCTCTGCATCACCCAACAATCCGTCTCCAACCCCAAGCGGTGCAGCGCACTGTAAAGAGGTCGGCAGAAATTCTGCTGTTCCGACCTCGTCGCCTACGCTGCCATTGAGATCAACAGCAAAAGAAGAGGAGGCGATAGGTTGGACCGGTGGCTCGTACACAGGGACAGACGAAGAAGCAACGGCAGGTCTGGAACTAGAATCGGCTGTCGTGGCTAAAGTGGTGGTATTCCGGTTCGAACTCCTGAGCTGGATACCACATTAACCAACTTTGCCAACAATTCTGGTGTCCTCACCTCCGGAAACTGCTGACGACAATGAAACATGACTTGCAAGTCCTCATCACTCCCGATCGTGAAACAATCATACTTCACGGTTTCTTGGAGCACCGTGACTGGAATGCGATAGAAAAACTTCTTAACCCGCTTCGCACCTTCCAGACCAACTTTCATCAGTACAGACCTAACAAGGTCATCATAACTCGTCGTAGGCCTCACGATAATACAGAGAGGATCCTTATCGGTGAACTTCACACCGGAATGAGTTTTTCTCTTAATGGATCCTCTGTGGTGAACCAACACTACAAAACTCTCGTCACTGGCCATCTTACACCCTCTAATGAGAGCAACTCACGTTTACAACCATATATATATACAGGTCAGTTTCTCACTAATTCGAACCAGCCTAGTTCGAAATATGGTTTGTGTAATTCGAACCAACCCTGGTTCGAATTACTTTGGGCAGCTTCTCCTTGATTAATTCGAACTAATGTGGTTCGAATTATGTGTGTTTCTAGTTCGAACCATCTTGGTTCGAATTATAGTGAATTTTTCCTTAGTAATTCGAACTGAATTGGTTCGATTTATGTGTAAACGTAGTTCGAACCAGACTGGTTCGAATTATATATAAATATGCTTTGGCTCATTGGTGAAACGATTTTCATTTTGGTTGATATACGTAAATAATCTCCTGCCTTGGCTTATTAGCGTTTTTTGCCCTATTTTATATATATATATATATAGGTAAAAACTCAGGTGCAGTTGATTTCATGTGAATTTGATAGTTGAGAGCTGTTAGATAAAAATTTAGTTAAATTAGTTAAATCATCTAACAGCATTCAGTTATCAACTTCACGTGAAGTCGACTGCACTTGAGTTTCTACCATATATATATATATATATATATATATATGGATGGTTAATTATTTTCTTCATTTTAAAATAAGTGTTTTTTATTTTTTAAATTTATTGAAAAATTAATGTATTTTTACAAAGAATTTATCTAAAAATATTAAATTTTTTAATAAATTTAAAAATTAAAAGAAACACTTATTTTAAAACAGATGTAATAGAAGATTAATGGAATGTTAATGATTAATGGTATAGCAGTATAAGAATACAATGATGCTGATAAAACTGGGACCTGTTGGAAAGTGTGGAAATGAATAATAGAAAAACACCAAACATCACGGATGAAGGATGATGAATTCATGATTTTTATCCCGAAAGTGACTGAATAATGTATCATGCTTGTAATTAATGAGGTGGGTTCTACTCCCACATAAACAAAGGTATATATATATACACCCCTTTATTTTACAGAAAAAAACAAATATATATGAGGAGAGAAAGAGAAAGCATAGAAGTATTTAATTACTAAAAAAAAAATAGAAAAGAGAAGGACTTTACAAATAATAAATGCATTTTTTTTTTTTAGTTTTTCACAGTATTTTTTAATATGGCAGACCAATAACTAATTCGTCGTAAATTAGAATTTCATTTAAGAGTTTGTCATTGGCCAATAAATTACTGCATGTACAAGACGAAATTGAAACACCTGGTATTATTGTTATATTAATTAAAAGAGTAATGTTTGAGAGAGAATATCCTAAAGTTATTATTTTATTTAATTTAATATTTATAATTATATATATGTAATATTTGTAATTATATATTTATTATATCTAAAATTATTCATTTATTTTTTTAGTAATAATTAAGAAATTAAAATAAAAACTTTAATTATTTTGAATTGATTTTTATTGTCTATCAAATATTTTTTAAATTAAAAAATGTCTAACTCAACTATTTATAATTTTATAAGTTTTCTGAATAAATATATGATTAATGACAACATAATTTTATTTTTAACGGGTAGAAAGTTAATTACTGTTCAAATGTATTTCTATAAAAAAAATTGTAAAAAATGTAATTTAAATGATGGCTTTTGCTTAATTTTATTAGTTAACACGCCTTCTATTTTTTATTCGACCGTTTGTCTGACTTTTTTAATTTGGTGGATATCTTTTACTTTCATGTACTTAATTATTTTAGAAAAGAAAAAAAAAACTTTTTCCGGTAGTATTATATTAAATAATATTGAAAGTATGATTTAAAGTTAGATATAGTGCGTGGGGCCTTTGTATATTTTTTTTCTTTTTGGTTCCTCACTATTCCAAATAGAAAAAGTCTAGGAACAGTAACTAGCAAAAAAGAATGAGTCATTGGATAAAATCTAACATTAATTTCACATCATTAAAAATTTTATTGATGACTATTTAATAGTTATAAATTCCAAAAGTTATTGACCCCTAACATTCTTCATAAAAATATATTTATTTTTATTGACTAATTAAATTAGCAAAATAATTCTCAAAGATATATACACACATATCATTTTAATCTCTAGAATATTTCTACTATAAATTTATTTTTTGAAACAAATATGCGTGATACTAATTTAGTTTCTGAAAGTTTTATGACATCAATTTTAATTAGTTTCTAAAAGATATATAACATTATTGGAATATATCAAATAAACATACACATGAAAAATATTAAATAGATGTCAGATAATCCTTTTTAAGATTAGCTAAATAATAACGAATGCGATATATATCATTTCTTAAAAACTAAGTTAATATTATAGGAAACATTTCAAGTGCATTGGGAGTACTGGTGCTCCAATTATTTTAATTGTTGATCTGAACTATAAAAAATATATATAATATATATTAATTAAAATCAACGGCTAAAACAACTGGTGCATCGATATTCTTCAGTACATTTAAAATGTTTCCAATATTATAAACCTTTAGAAAATAAATTGCTGTCACATGTATCTTTTAGAAATGAAAATATTTTAGTATTTTTGGCCTATTTTATTTGATGAGTTCAATTCAGCTGTACTTGTGGTTGTGGGCGACACTAAGGCATGGCTTAATTTGGCTTGGTGTCATAGTCAAGATCCCCACCATGGCTTACACATTTATATGCTTCAATAATCCATTATTGTTATTAAAAAATATTACGTGTACATAAAAATTAGTTAATAAATTAATTATCATGTATTTATTTATGTTATATATAAATAAATATATAATTTAATTTATTTTTAATATATATTTTATATTCTAATATATATTTTATACTGATGATTAATTTTATTGTACATCTTTTATTATTGAATTTTATTACAATGTAGGCTCCCCAACACATAAAAGCCTACAAAGGGAAATGAATAAATGCTACGCCTATGAGTTTGAAAAATTCACTTGACAGAGACAAAAAATAAGGCTATGCTTTTACAGCAATCATATAGTATATACTGATGTTTACATACACAAAATCATTGGTCATAATTTATGTTTTGAACTTAAAAAAAAAAAAGCATTTTTCTCAACTAAAAAGTTGTTTTTTTTTAAAACAAAAATAAAAAATGAGATGTTTGTGCAAAAAGTTCAATATAGAATTTATATTTCAGAAATTAATATTTTTCATGTAAAAAATAACTTATATATATATATATATATATATATATATATATATATATATATATATATATATATATATATATATATATATATATATTGGGTAATGATCTATAAATTTGCATTAAAACAAGTTATGGGGTTAGTTGGAGTCTTGAGGTCTTAAACACCTTTTGATATATTTTAAAATTAATGTACAAATACTTTAATTCAAAAACATTCAAATACTACGTTAGGTTTATAATGTATCAAATTATTTCACATCCATCACTAGGAAACTAATAAAAATAGTCAACTTCAGACAATTATTAATTGTTAGACTATGACCTATTTAAGTATTTTTTAAAATTTTTAATTTATAAAAATGTATAATATTAATAATTAGTGTAATTTTTAAAATTAAATTATAATTTTTTAAAAATTTATTTAACTACTTATAAAAAAATTTTAAAAAATATTTTCTCTCATAATAAATTTTTTTATTATATTTTTTTTAAAATAAATACTTTTAAAATTTAAAAACAAAATAAAAAATATTTTATTTATAAATTATTTTTAATATAAGTGTTTATTATTTAAGCTATTTTAAAAAAAAAAACTTAATTTAGTTATTTACTTAAACTGAATTATATATAACCAAACAAATTTATTTATTTATTAAAATAATTATTCGTATAAAATATATATTAAAATATAAATAATACATAAAAATATATAACACAAATATATAATGGATAACTTAGTGTCAGATTTTTTTTAAATCCATCTAATAATTTTGATAATCATGACATGTGAACTTGGTTTAAGAGATCGTCACTAATATTCGAAAGTAATATTGTCGAAAGGATAAAGATTGGGCTCCACGCTTGTTATTGATGGCGATGGCGAAGTGAATCCACTCGCTACCAAAAAGCATGGTTGAGATTGCATGTCCCATGCATATATATATAATTGTTATAATAATTTTTTTGTGCCTATAATAATAATATATTATCGAGTATAATTATTATTAATTAAGGGCTTGTTTGGGTGAGCTTCTAAGAAAAGATCTTTTTTCGAGTTATCTTTTTTTAAAATATCTTATAGAAAAGTAAAAGTAATTTTATGTTTGAATATCTCATGGAAAAAGATCTTTTTATCTATCAATTATGTTTGAATATAACAATATAAAAGTATTTTTTTGTTTATTTATTACATGAAAAATATTTTTTTTAAGAAAAAAATATCTTTTAAAAAAATATATAAATTACAGCTTGTTAAAAAAGATGTTTTTCTGATTTTTCTAGTGCTTTTACTTTTACTACTCGAAATTTTCCAAACAAGCTAAAAAATAAAAAGGGTAAAGTATATTTTTTGTCCCTGAAGTTTGGGAAAAGTTTTAAAAATATCCCTAAGTTTTATTTTGTTTCAATTTTGTCCCAGAAGTTTTTGATTTGCATCAAATATACTCTCGACGGCTAAATTTTCATAAAATTTAAGACCAATCTAACAATAGTGCATGAAAATTATGCTTGATTTGCTTGTGTTGAGGGTTGTTCTTATGAAATTGTTGTTGAATTGGTCTTAAATTTTTTGAAAAATTAGTCGTCAAGGATACATTTGATGCAAATCGAAAACTTTTGGGACAAAATTGAAACAAAATAAAATTTAGGGGTATTTTTAAAACTTTTGTCAAACTTCAGAGACAAAAAGTATACTTTACCCAAATAAAAAAATATATTTTTTCATTGAAAAAAGATCTTTTTTTATCAGAATAATGGCGTCCAAACAAGTACTAAGAGCACAATATTGTTAACACTAAGGAAGTTAAAATTAGGGGTGCACATGGTTCAGTTTGGTTTGAAGATTTGGACCGACTTTGAATATGAAGATTTGGACCGACTTTGAATATTTTAGAGACTAATTTGGTATAATTTTACTAGGTCTAGAATCAGGTAAGAGACTCAAAAATAGACTCAATCATTATTTCGGTCTGGATCCGGGTCAAAGCGAATACGGCTTCACTCGATCTACGTGCACCCTAAAAGAACTAAAAAAGATATATATGTCTTAAATTAATTTCAATATGTTATATTAATTATTGTTTTATTTTTAATCACACTTGTTGAATTAGAAAATAGATCAAAGAAGTATCAAATTAGAATTTATGGACAAATTTAAGTTTAAATATAGATATCAATTTTTCGGTAACAAGTTTCTTCTTTATAAATAAGTGCATCATAAATAAATTTTTTTATAAATTATTATTAAAGTTTTAAAAATCCCATTTTCATTCGTCTTAGACTCGATATAGTTGTGTTCTGAAAATATTTAGGTTTCATCGAGTTTAGGGTTGAGTTATAATCTAAAAAATAGACCCAATATATATTTAAAATTGAATCTAGATCAGGACAAACTCGATTTCATCCTACCCGTAAACACTCCTAATCAAAATCACTTTCTTCTTGGATTAGAATTACTCTAATATAATATTGTGAGCTAATATATTGTTTGTATCAAACTAATTTACAAAAATATATTTAATTATCCTATAGTTAAGTTAAGTTTTTGACTTTTCCATGCACCTTTAATTAGTACTAGTGGATTGAAGTCAATATTGTGATAAGTAGTTTATTACTCTTTAACTAAAAATGAAGAATTACTTTAGCTTTGTTATAAAATAACATCCATTATTAAAAAAAATGATAAACATAAATTATATTTAAATCAACTAAAATTTTTTATGTACACAAATTAAAAAATAATTATGTTATATGTATATTAAAATCAATCATTAAAATTAATTATTAGTATAAAATATATATTAAAATATAAATATATATTAAAAATAAATTAAACTATACATATATTTATATATGAATATATTGATGATTAATTTTATATGCAAATAGCATTTTTGATTTACAAATAACAAATATTTTAATACTACGACAAAACCTAGAACTTAGAAGCAAGTAATATTTTTTTAAAAAAATTGGTTCTAAAATAACATCTCTACCATGAAATAGATCTATTTTTAATTTTATCGAAGAACGTAAAATACACTGTGCATAGTACATAAAAGTGATAATACTGATTTGGTAAGATATATTTATTCATTGATGTGTCGTTTGTTTAATCTATTTGCAATAATTTTTTGTTTACAAAAACTATGGGTACAAGTTTTGATCTTATAGTCTTATAGGTATTCACATGAAAATATTTGGTGAAAATTTGCATGTAATTGTGTGTATAAAGTTAATAATTAATAATTTAATTAAATATATTAAATTATTTAATAATTATTAATTTTATATGAAATTAATTATATGTAAATTTTTATTAAAATATTTTTATAAAAGTATTATGTTTATACTAAAATAGTTATTATATATTTATTATAAATATATATTATTCTACTTATTTATAATATATATTTTATATAAATAATTAATTTATGGTACGGAGTGTTGGATGGTTAAAGGGGAGTACGAATTGAGTGTGGCAGAAATGAAGATGTTGAGATGGATGAGTGGCCATACGCGATTAGATAAAATAAGGAAAAAAAGATATAAGGAAGAGAGTTGGAGTAGCACCCATTGTGAAAAAGATGGTAGAATCGCGTCTCAGGTGGTTTAGACATGTGAGAAGAAGACCGACAAACGATTTTTCTATAAATATAATACATGACAGAGCTCAATAACATTGTTTGATTGATATAACCGACCCACCTAGTAGGACAAAACTTTTTTGTTGTTTGTTGTTGTATATAAATAATTAATTTAATAATTAATTTTTATATATACATAATATAATTAATATTTTTATATAAATAATTATTTTTTTCATAAAGCATATCAAAAAATACGTGTGAAATTTAAGTACGATGTTAGAGGAATTTTATCTTTTATTCAATAATATAGTTATTTTTGCTATATAAAAATTTATAATTAAATATACGTATAAAATTATTTTATAATAGCAATGCATTAAAATTAAGTTTATATATATACACATATTCAAGAATTAAACTATTAATTGATGTTTCAACAATTCTAATAACTTTATTTTAAGCACTAAAAATGTGTATATATTAAATTTTCTTTATGACCAAAAGGAGTCAATCCTTTTGTTCGGTCACCACATGACACCACCGTTCACCAGATCCGATATTATAAAACTTTTTCTTGACTCTTGATATTTCGCGATAAGATAACTATGCATATGAAACCGCGAGAAATTCCAGCACATGAGATTTGAAAAGATAAGGTGAGGTCCATAATTTGCTTTTCAATCTCTTTTTCGTAGAATGATTCCTCTCTATTATCTCAACATTTTTCTTCTCTCTCTCCAATTATATATTCATTCAAGATTTTAATTTATAAAAGATATTTCACAGGAGTGGGAAAGTACACCTCATTTAGGAATTTTATTTCAACTATACAAAAACATTTAATATTCGTCCCGTAATTTATTTTTATAATAGTCTCTAAAAAAATTATTAGTCATATTAGTATTTAAAATATATAATATAAATTAAATCAATTTTTTTATTAATTAGATGATAATATATTACATTAATTATTATATAATATAATAATATAACAAATTAATATCACACATTACAAAATTTATAACACATAATATTAATTTATCAACTAATTATTTTATGACACATAATATTAACATATCATGTTTTCATACTATACAGTACTTAATATAACATGTTATCATCCAATTGATAGAACAATCTATTTGACTAATGGTAAATGGCCTGCAAGTTTTTTTGGTTTGGCTAATAATTCACCAGCAATATTTTAAGTGTAAACTAAAAATATATTATTAAATTATTATACTAAAAAAAATTAGGTTAACAGCTAATTATATTAGCTTTTCAACATTCATCATTTGAAAATTAACAATACTATAAATATATAAAAAAAATCATCAAACCAATTATTTATATAGAATAATATAAAAATAATAAATATATATATTAAAAATAAATTAAATAATATATATTTATACATCGATAATACTACATAACTAAATTATTTTACTAATTAACCAAGTTTAAGTAAGTCAGTCTAATAAACTCATTGACATAAAAAAAGCTAATTAAAAGAAAAGAGGAAAGATGCATAAAAAAAATTAGTTAAATTTAATTACAAAAATAATTTATTCACTCAATATTTTTTTTATCTAAATATATAATAATTAATTTAATAACTAATTTTTAATAAATTATTTGTCCATATTCTTTTTTTGGCCTTTTTTTTCTCTCTAAATTATCCTACTTTTAAAAGTACTATATACACATTAAAAAATTATTTACCACATCAATTGACTAAAACAAATAAAGTAAGTTATACTCCCCGGATGAGGTATGAAAAGTTGGAAACAAATATCAATCTATCATTCATACATAAAATCATAAAATTAGGTTTAAATATTAAATATTATATTATCACTTATTATAAGATATATGATACAAAATTAATACTAAAAAAGTATGATATCTGAATCTAAATCTATTTTTTTATAGATTATTTATTTTTATTGACATCAAAATAGTATAAATTATTTTTAATATGAAAATTAAGATGATATTTTAGCTGAATATTAATATTTAAATTGTATTATAGTATTGTATAAATTATTCAACATGTAAATATTGTCACGTATTCAACACGCCTCTCGTGTATTGGTCAAAATGTTGTCACACGTTTAACATTGAATAAAATATCGTTTTTGTCCTCAACGTTTGGGGTAAGTCTTATTTGTGTCCCTAACGTTTAAATCGTCCTATTTGTATCCTTAACGTTTATAAAAGTGATTCAATATTATCCTACTATCAATTAAATTAACAAATCAGATTATATTTTTCAATTATTCTCACTTGGATGTATTCATTCTCAATTAGGTCTCACTTGGATGTATTCCATTTAATATTATACCCACTATTTCTGTTTAGATTCAATTATATCCATAGAAAAGTGAATTATGTAATTGTTGTAGGAATTAGTTTCAACATTTAATGAGTTAGTTTTCGAAGTAGATCATCAATTCTATCCCAGATATTTGTATTCTAACTTCAAGAAGAGATTTTTAAAACTCAAACTAAAGCACTCATGATGTGTAATTGATGGCAGGATAACATTGAATCACTTTTACAAACGTTAGAGATACAAATAGGACGATTTAAACGTTAGGGACACAAATAGGATTTACCCTAAACGTTGGGGACAAAAACGATACGTTACTCTTCAACATTCCTCTACGTGTTGTAACACGCTCCTCACGTATTAATTTCTTATCTACAAAATTCACCTATTTATAATTACACCAAATAATTCTATTTTCAATAAAAACATCAAATATTTTTTCTGAACGAAATTAATTTTGTATTTTCGGTGGAAAAAAAAAAGAAATGAAAAAAAAAAAAAAAACATGTACAGACCGAGACTGACTTCGACTATCAAAAGTACATCTCTTGATGCAATGTTCATATTTTGTGGCTGCCATTTTCATGTGCAGTGCCTCGTGTGTCTTTTTGAGTGGATATAATTTAAAATTTTAATTTGTCTTGTAACCAAAAAAATAAAAATTTTAATTTGTCATATTATATATTATATAATTTCTTAAGTTATTCGATTTTATTTTTTAATACACCATTCAATTTTCAATAATTATATATATTTTTGGCAGCTGTCGTCACATTATTTTTCATTAGTTTAATATTTTATATAAAAAAATAAATTTTAATTTATCATATATATCCGTGATATTTTTGTCTGTAAAATTAAATTAACTTAGTATTTGACTATAATATTTTTTTTGTGTGACTATTTGACCGCAATATATACTAAATTGAAAATGTTTTTTCACACTCAATATTTAACCATATTATAATTACACTTTAAATCAATGTCGGAGTCACATATATTTGGAGGACCAAAATAATATCATCGTATACCCTCTTAAAGAATAGTAAACAAAAAAAAAACGTTGATATTATGTATACTTTTTAAGAATTATACATATATAAATTGATGGAAAAAATATTGTAATTATTAAATTGATTTTATATGCATCTTTAAGGAGCTAAGTTATTATTTAGGTGAAAAATCAGGTGCAGTCGACTTCACGTGAAGTTGATAGCTGAGTGTTATTAGATGAAAATTTAGTCAAATCAGTCAAATCATCTAACATCTCTCAGTTATCAACTTCACATAAAGTCGACTGCATCTGAATTTCTACCTATTATTTATTCATTGTATCTTTTGCCATGTGTAATTATTTTTTCACTTAAATTTTAAAGTTTCAAGTATTTATCGTCATGTCGCATATTCTTTGTCCCATTATACCCTCACATTGGGACAGGTAAATGTCGTAATCAACCTTGACCTTGTTACCATGTATGAGTAAAAGTTGAAAGACATTGATATAAATCACTTAGAAATAACTTATGTTAAGTGCTGAAACCAGAACTGGTAAATTGTATAAAATATATGTATAATTCATATGCATTGTTATTTCAAATAGTCGCATGAATTTATTTATTTAGAACTTCCGTGAGGGCATGTTTGGCTTTTGATTTATTCCTTATATTAATTTCTTATATATATGTTTCGTTTTAGAACTCCGTAAATAAAACAATAATATCATTAAAAAATATGATATTTGTAATTATTAAAAAATAAAAAAATAAAAAATAAATCCCTAGAGTTATTTCGTAAACAAGCATTTACACATTGTATAGAAAGAAAGAAAATATGAAGAAAGCAAATGGATGAAAATATGAGTTTTTTATTGTTTGAATGAAAAAAAAATGAAAAAAAAAATGTAGGATCTATTTTTTTTTCTTCAAAGATGAGATAAAAATGAAAAAAAAAATACAAATAAGGATAAAATGATTAATTCATTATTTGATATAAAAAATAAAAGAAATAAAGTGTTAGGACTTTTTATTTTATTTTTTTTCTTCTCATTTTATTTTCTGTTTTCTATTATCTATTCAAATAAAGTGTTAGGATTTTTTGGTAATTTCATTTCAAATAAATAAATCACATAGAAAAAATAAAAAAAAATTGAAAGAAAATATAGCATAACTTTTGTTTATTTATTTATTTATAAAAAAGTTGATAAGAATAGGCCTTAATTTAACTGAATATATATAGTCACCAAAATATAATAAACCGTTACTAAGTAGTAGGTACCAATCTATTGCTGTCTGTCATGAAACTATTTTTTTTTTTTTATAGAAGAAGACATTATTAATTGTTATATTTTTAATAATTTTTTTAAATAATTTTTTTAGATTTATTTAATTTTTGTGTAATTTTTAATTTAATTTTATTTGTTTTTTATTTGTTTTTATTTTTGAGTTCATTAAAAATCGAGTTTTAGACTTTTTAATTCAAATACAAAATTTTAATATTATATCATAAAATCAGATCTTCTAAAAATTTAAATTAATAAAAATAACATAAATATATCAAAATTGCTCGAAGAAGTAAAGAGAAAGAAAAAGATGAAGGTGGCACAAAGCAAAAGTTAGAAACTTTTATAGCCATCTATTATTTGAACAACTATATATAATATAATGTTCGTGATTTGCTCTCTTACAAATAAACTTTACCATAAAAAGTATACGTTAATAATTATTAACAATATCATTTCTTACGCTTAGACGATTATAATATATGATTGATTGGTTGTTTGGTGTAAAGATCTTTTCAATCACAATGCCAATGAAATCTAGTTAGTTCATACAAATATATTTTTTTGTAGTATTATTATAATTTTGTAACACGTTACTTAGTTCTCATTTAATATATGGAAATGAACAAGGTATATAGGTTAATCGATTTTATATATGTCTCTGTTGGATGGACCACACCACACACCAACATACACCACTCAACGTTATAATTCACTTAATAACTATTGCCATCTGTGTCGTCCGTACAATAATGGCGTCGCCACTACCGTTTGATAAGTCAACTAATTCCGCCACGAAAACGATTACATACAAAGTACTCAAAGCAGTAATTAAGCTAGCTTTGTTTTGAGATACTGAAACAGATACTGAAAGACTGAGACTCAGTATTATGTTTGTTGGTTTAGATATTAGTACTAAAATTTCTGTCTTTGTCTCTAAAATTTCAGTATTTCAGTAACTCTAAAATATAGAGACACAGAGGACTAAAATTTTTAGAGATGAAAACTGAAACTTTAATAATATTTTATACTTAAAATACTCTCATTTCAATTAATTAATTCTAATTTTATCCATTGTGCAAATCAAATTAGAATTTCATTCTTGCTTCAATTTCTGTCTCACATTTTGCACCAAACAGAATACTGAGATTTATTTCAATCTCAGTCTCGGTCTTTCCGTCTCGATCTCTCCACCAAACGCTACCTAAGAACTTAACTATACTAGTCATTATTTATTATTATTATTATTATTATTTGTTAAAAAGAAATTCACACTACTATCGTAGAGAATATATATATATATATATATTTTAATTTTTTATAGTATTTTCTGATCCGATAGATTATGCTTAAGTTATCGCGAAAATAAATTTTATTTAAAAGTTTAATATTAGCAATAAATTTTTGTGTGTATAGAATAAAATTTAAAAATATAATTTTAAGTGTTTAACATATACGTAAAAAACAACTAAACATACAATTTAAAAAGGTAAAAATCAAATACTTAGTCACTTCTAAGTATGAATTATTCTACTATCACACATTGACACATATAGATGAGAATCTGTGTCTTTTATCAATAAAGACTAGAGAGTAAAATTCTATGTGATAATAGATATTGAAATAATATTTATATTAGTATCTGAAGTTACACTTATGCATTAATTTGGTATTTAAAGTTTTAATTTGTTTAATTTAGTATTCATAATTCTTGTTAATTTCTAACTTTATTTATATTATAGAATTATTAACAGCGTGTTAAAAATTTAAAATAGACTGACGGTTACTTTGCTAAATTTTATAATAGTTATTTAAAGTGACAATTAAAACTTTTTTACCTCAATTTATTTTTTAAAAGTATTTAAAATTTTAATCCTAATTTTACTTACGAATTTTAAAAACTTCTTTAAGAGTAAACTAAGGTGAAAAATTTAGAAAAATCCAAAATAATCCCTGACAATTACCTCAAAAAACAATGAGATCCTTGATAAAAAAATCCAACCCGACTTCTGACAATTACTTCGAAAGGACAACGAGGCCCTTGTGTCAAAAAAAAGTCAATGTAGTTTTTTTGACACAGAAACTAATCAGTAAAAAAAAAAGATCGGAAGACAGATTGAGTGTTTTTTTTGGAGTCTCGTTATCCTTTTGAAGTAATTGTCAGAGACCGAATGGGTATTCACTCTAAAAAAATTCAATCACCACGTTCGAGAAGTCCAACATAGCATTTGTCAGTCTATCTCAGTATGTTATTAATGACTGTGTGATGAAAATAAAATTAAAAACTAACATGAATCACAAATACTAAGTTAGAGGACTAAATTAAGTTGATTGAAAATTTGAGAAATAAATTAAAGCTGAACCATAATTTCAAAGACCACTTTTAGGAGTTAAAACCTATTTTGGGCCCTGAAATTTTCGACCAGCCTCAATTTCGACCCCCAAATTTATAGTTATCCAATTAACACCATTAAATATTAGATTGTGTTCCACGTTTGTCCCTGTAACTATCTCCATTAACGGAGATCTGATATGGCACGTTAAATTGACAGAATGTGTATTCACGTGGCACCCAACTTGCTAGAATGGATGTGTGATGAGTAAATGATGTGGCAAAAGTTGAATGAACTCAAATTCTCCAACAAAGTCTTGAACATATTGGGAAAAGCGGACTGCAAATTGAGTTCATTCAACTTTTGTCACGTCATTCACTTATTAGTTATTACACATCTATTCTAGCAAGTTGGGTGCCACGTAGATACATACTCTGTCAACTTAAAGTGTCACATCAAATCTCTGTTAACGGAGATAGCTACAGGGACAAACGTGGGGCACAATCCAATATTTGGGGTGTTAATTGGGTAACTATAAATTTAGAGGTCGAAATTAAGGCCGATCAAAAATTTTAAGGGCCAAAATGAGTTTCAACTCCTACTTTTGGTATTAATTCAATTTTTATTTATCAATCTATAATTCTATTTTTTGTTCCAAAAACTATTGATATTTTAAAACATTTTTTGCATTAGAAATCAATTCAATAGTATTCCGTTGAGGTAATCACTTTCGCACATATTTTATGTGTGCAAAGATTGAGAAAGAAGAAATCAGGTGAATCACTCATCTTTTTGCTTTTCTTTTCTTTTTTCTTTTTTTTTTCAACAATCAATGTCTTCTGCATTTTATGTACAGATTCAATATGTACATGAATGCTTTCCTTTTGTTGAAGGAACTTAATAGTGTAATACTCATCAATTTCAGATAGATCTAAATACTTTGTTATTTATAAGATTTCTAAAATTAAAATGCCTATAAGGAATAGCCAGATACAAAGTATATAAAAAGCTACACTTAAGAAAATTTAATAACATAAATACCATTTTTCTAATAAGAAAATGATGGGCCACAATAGAAATTAAGGCCAATCTGAAGTTGTAGTTGGTTTTTTTCCTTGGGCCTTTGATCCCCGTTGCCAAGAAATTAGGATGGCATTTTATTGAGTTCGAAAAAAAACACAAAAAATACACTTGAATTATTTTGATATTGATAAAAATATATTTAAATTTTGTCATTAATAAAAATACTTTTAAATAATTTTAAAACATTTCAAAAATATTTATTATGATAAGAGACTTATTATGTTAACAGAAAGGTATAACCTAATTCTCTCATCAATGTTAAAGTCTCACTTATTATATAAAATTTTTTATTTGTCACATTTTTTTTGGTTAACATAAAACTCTTAATTTAAAAATATTTTTATTTATAATAAAATTTAAGATATTTTTATCAATGAGAAAATAATTTGGAGAATTTTTAGTGTTTACACATTGGATATAGACCAATTCTCCCGTGCTTTTCACTTTGGTGTCGAAATTGCCGAAATTACTTTTTATAGTAAATTTTAAATATTAAAAAATTATTTATTTTTATATTTTTTAATTTAAATATTAATTTTTATTTTTTTTTAATAAGTTAGGCAAGTGTATATAGGCACCGTAGCATACATCTTGGATATATTTTATGGTTATTATTATATGTTAATTATTAAAGTCGTTGGTCCTGACTCACTGATTATTTCACAGAATGATAGATATTGAGTTCATACCCATTATCTTTCTTGTTGATGTTGAGCTTCCTGCTTCCATACATGTCAACATCACTTCAAACTTTGACACTGTTCCCATTACATTTTCCCCTTTTTTTTTTTTAATCTTGCGTAGAATAAAAGAAAAACTAAAATAAAATCCCTGTTACATCACAGCTTTATCACATCATATCTTAGAAAACAATAAAGGGAATCTATCAGTCAATTACATCAGAATATTGTATACATTTTTTTTTCTCCCTAATATTTAAGATGATTATTACAGTATTAAAATTTTATGTCTAATTTATCAAAAAAATATTTGATTTAAAAATATAAAAATAAATAATTTTTAAATATTTAATATTTATTTTTTAAAAATAAATTGGACAAATTCAGCGTAAAAATGAAAGGGACCAAATAATTGACCAATATTTAATTTGTAAGTGGATGTTGAAAAACAGTTCAAACTTCTGAATGTGGCTCTAGTTTTGGTAAAGATTTAAATAGTACAGATATTACAGATTAGTCATTTGTGGTCCTTTGGAGCGCCACGTTTGGATGCTAGCGGGGGCCACAGTTGTCGGCAGCCACTTAACTTGTTGAATAGAGAAAATGGATCAGTGAACCATTGATTAAAAATTCAACATAATGATAAAAAATTCCTCTCAATTTCTTTTTGAAATATTAAGCTATATTATATATATAGTTTTAATTAAATTTTTTATAAGAGGAGACATACTTTATAATATCAACAAAAATAACAAAATCTTATCTTGGGATCGACTACATGAATCAAATGACGTTATGACATTTTATTATTTGATCACTTTATATATAGTCTTTTTAAATTTTTTTTTACCATTGGCTACTTATTCATATTCTATCTCATCCATCCTTCTCTTCAACTGCTATGATGATCTTCTTTTCACATTTTTTTCTAATGGGTAAAGTATATTTTTTGTTCCTAAAATTTGATAAAAATTTAAAAAATATCCCTAAGTTTTATTGTTTCAATTTTGTTCTAGAAGTTTTCGATTTGCATCAAATATATCCCTAACGGATAATTTTTTAAAAAATTTAAGACCATTCAACAACAATTTCATAAAAACAACCCTCAACACAAACAAATCAAGCATAATTTTCATGCATTATTGTTAAATTGGTCTTAAATTTTTTGAAAATTTAGCCGTCGAAGATATATTTGATACAAATCGAAAACTTTTGGGACAAAATTGAAATAAAATAAAACTTAGGAATATTTTTAAAATTTTTACCAAATTTTAGGAATAAAAAATATAGTTTACCTTTTTCTAATTTATAATATGAATTGATTATGCCGGACTCAAAAGTCAAAATTGACTAAAAATTTAAGGATTTTGTTTGTGGACATTAAGATATAAGGATCTTGTGATGTAGATTTGATTTGGGCTGTGGACTAGAGCTGAAGAAGCCCATTAGGCCCAACTAATAAGGAAAGGACCCATTCGCCATTTCTTCATTTAGGTGAAACCCCCCACTACAACACTTGATCACTTCCTTTCATTTTTTTGTCTATTTGATAGAGTGTAGAGTTTAGACTCCACTAATTTGTTTGGTTTCTTAGAATTCCGAAGATAAATAAATAACAACAAACATATCCTATTAAGACATACAAAAAATTGTAACAATTTGTGTGCTTACGGATTAACTCGAGAGTTTGATAATCTTACATTTGATTCATGCTAATGCTAGACCAAAGTATACTTTTTGAAGTGCTACATTTAAAAGCTTCTTTGGGAATTTTAAATAATGGATTAAGGTTTGCATCCTAAGGTGTTAACTAAACACTTTATAATATTTCTATAAGCTCAATTATTGTGTCCACAAAGAAATTAAACACACCCTTACCAACCAAATGCAATGAACTAATAATTATTTTCTCTTAATTAAATATGACTCAAACCATAACTACTACTAGAGATTCACATTTCATCAACACTACTCAAAAGTCTTGCTTTTACTTTTATGATTATGGCAGAGGAAACCACCAATTTCATTTGCTTACGCAACTTGCATTGTGCATAAATGATACCTACCTCACTGTAGTAACTAGCTACTTTCTCATTATTATTAGCTTCATGGTTAGACATGAAATTCATGTTATTACTTACCGTTTATATAATTATATCCTTGACTTCCATTAATTAGTATTTGTATCTACTAATATGTGATGTAGTCATAGTAGTTAGAATGTTAATCAAGTTGAGTTTGGTTTACTGGTTAGTTCACTAATTCATTTAAATAAGTGTCGATGGTTTAAATTCTGCTTTATGCATGCATCAACTCATTGGCCAGCGACAAATCCTTAATAGAGCTCAATACCACGAGTCCGCGACAAATTAGTCTTTGGCCTATCGGATTGAAGGATACTATGGAAAACAAAAAAAGAATAATAATTAGAATTTTGATTTTAACTCTTAAAATTTTTTCGATATTACAATTTTAAATGAGTCAATTAATTTTACGAAATTTATACTAAGTCTAACAATTTTATAATTTAAGGTAAAGTATATATTTTTATCCCTGAAATTTGACAAAAGTTTCAAAAATATTCCTAAGTTTTATTTTGTTTTAATTTTGTCCGAGAAGTTTTCGATTTGCATCAAATATACCCCTGACGGCTAATTTTTTAAAAAATTTAAGATCGATTCAACAACAATTTCATAAGATAACAACCCCTCAACACAAGCAAATCAAGCATAATTTTCATGTATTATTGTTTTATTGCTCTTGAATTTTTTGAAAATTTAGCCTCTAAAGGTATATTTGATGCAAATCGAAAACTTTTAGGACAAAATTAAAACAAAATAAAATTTAAGGAGTATTTTTAAAACTTTTATTAAACTTTAGAGATAAAAAATATACTTTACCCTATAATTTAAATCTTGTTAAAATTTGATGTTCTACCTACTTAATTTATTTTTTCGATTTCACGTAAAATTTCAATTTCAATTTTCTCTACCTTGTATGTAATGTTATGAGATCTATACGCTTTGATTAAGCCAAGTGTGATACATATCATTAAATTATTACAAACACTTTTTACTCATGTTTGCATCCAAGTTTTCAAATAAATCTAGATTCAATAAAACTGACATAATTCAAGGAACATATATAACTACTTGTAAGTTAGAAGCATAGAAATTGTCACAAAACCTAGAAAGTTAAAATGTGTGACAAGCATAATCATTATAATCTGTAATTAAATTCACATGGGAATAGTGATCTAATCTTTCAAAATTTGTCCGTGAACCTTTATATAATTATTGTTCCAAATTCTAATTGGAGCATGTGAAGGTAAGGGATGGAAGATTGTGACAAGCCATAGGGACAAAGTGACCTGTCATATGTATGTTGCTGAAACAAGTTTTGGATTACATTTTGTTCTTATTTTCAGCTTCACTTGTTAATGTGTAGGAAGCAGCATTAACACGTGTCAAGTTTTTAAAATAAAATAAATGATGATTTTCAGGGGAACCTCATCTCACGGAAATAGTAAGTCATTGTTGACCATAATACTCTTATCTAATAGAAATATATCATAATTAATACAATAGATACAATAATAATCTTACTTTCAAAACTAGAGTCTATTTTTCAAGATTTAAAGCTTGATCTCTAAGTTAGAAGGTGACCATTATAGAGAGGTAATATAGACATATTTAGAGAAGATATATGGAGGCTCAAGTAGTTAAAAAAAGTAGAGGGAGAATAATTCTATAATTAGAGATGGTGAAAGACAAAAAAACAAAAAACTTGAAAGAAAATTGTTAACAATTTTGACTATAAAACCATTTTAGCATAATATGATGTATAATAAGATACTATGATATTTATTCTGTTTAGTCGATCTTATCTAGTAACAAAAAAAAAAAAAAAAAAGGTTCAGCTGCTCTTATAGTTAAGTTTCGTCCTAAATATACCCAATCATAAGTTTTGGAATTAGGGATGACAATGGTCTTCATCATTTCTTTCCTATTTCTATTTCTGTTTAGTAAAATGCTATGATGGATAGTAACTGATACGGACATGGGACACGTGAATTTTAAAATTTTACATGACACGGGGATACGTATACATATAAAATATAAAATATTTTTTAGATAAATCGTAATGATATTTTGATATTTTATTAATATTAAAATATAAATTAAAAATTTTAATTATTTTTAATATCTTATTTTCATTATATCAAGTATTTAAAATATTTTTTTGTTTTAATAAATAATAATATATACTATATCTAAATTTATTTTAAAAATATATGTTAAGAATAAAACAGGACACGCTGACACGTGATGGTATTTAAGTGTGTTCGGATATTTTTTATTAAGATACGGTCGGATACAGCAGACACGCATATCGGACGAATGTCAGAAAGTATCGTGTCCGAAATGTGTCTGACACGCGGACACGACAACTCAACGAAGTGTCCATACTTCATAGGTAAAATGTATTTCGTTTTTATTTTATCTTTATTACGGGTCTCTGTTTATTTTTTTTTCGCGTGGGAGACAGATATCTACTATGTTTGAGTTAATTTTTTAAAAACAAAATTAATACCATCGTAATAAAATTTAAGACAATTTAACCAAATATATAATCCATTACAAAAAAGACTTTATTTTATTTTAATTTATGGAGTGTGATGCTTAGACTTTTAAAAGATAATCCATCATGTGGAGTTCATCATTTGACAACTATAGGAATGGAAGGCCTTGCTTTTTGTTTAATCAAAAGTCCGCAAGTCATTTTCTCAGTTTTGTACTTAGAATGGGTTGCCATACACATTGTTTTAACAAGGAACAATTATTTCTAATCATACCTAATTGGAGTTTGATACTAATTCTAATTGCAAAAGATATAAATAATAATTATATTATATGTACATAATAAAAGTTAGATATTTATATAAAATATATATTAAAATATAAAATATAATTAAAATATATAATAATTAATTTTTAGTGTGTATATATATATAATACTTTTATATAAATAATTTGATACTTATGAAAAATTTGATTGATTTTGATAATTTTGATAATTTTTTTTTTAAATAATTCGATCTTTAACGAGTATCGAATTAGCTTGTGCCTTATAAAATCTGAATATTTGATAGACAAAATTCTTAAGTGTTTTAACTACTCTTTGCGTTTGTTACACTAGTCTCAACAATATTTGCACCGAATTAAAGAAAAGAAGTAGGTGGTGACCACAGATGACACTTTCCCTTATCCGTGATTGTAGGCATTACATATCCACATTAAAATCTTAGGTCTTACTCGCACTTCAAAGCTACATCATACTTTGGACTACTTTGGAGGGAACATCAAACATGGCTTACATAGCCCCACACACTTCTTACTTTTTTCTTTAGTCCCTCTCAAGATTCAACACATTAATAAATAATAACACTAATGCTATAGAAGAATGGAAAAAAATATCAAAGAGATAATATAATAAAATTAAAATAAATACAAATAAAAATACTCGTATAAATATATATATCTTCATATAAAAATATAATTTAGTTAAACATATAAATATAAGCTCCATTTAAGATGTGCATGGTAATCGTTCAAACTTTTAATATTTATTTAAATAAATTAATAAATTAACTATTAAGTTAATTCAAATTAAATTTTTAGTTAAACATACGAAATCATCTAACAGTTCTCGATTATTATTTTTATAAAGATATATTTTTTTTGTTTTTCGCAGTATTCTCCAACTTATACCAATAACTAATTTGGACGGATCGAAACTCTATTTAAGGGTTTATCGCAAGCCAATAAATTACTACATGTATAAAACGAGATGCCAAAATTTAAACTCCTAATACTTACTACTAATGAACTACCTATTAAACTAGGTGAAAAATTAGGTGCAGTTGATTTCACATAAAATTGACACTTGAGAGTTGTTAGATGAAAATTTAGTCAAATCAGTTAAATCATCTAACAGCTCTCAGATATCAACTTCACGTGAAGTCGACTAGAGAGTTTTTAAAAAATCCAACTTTATTTTATAAAGATGTATATCATGTGAGTGGCCACCATACAAAAAATCAAACTAAACCATCAAAAAGTCCAAGGAACATATATATATATATATGCACAACTCTTGAAGTGGAAGCTCATAACATATAGAACACACAAACATTGACACAAAAAAACCTTGAATTACTTTAACTAACTCATCATTCAAGAAAAAACCAAGCATGGATTGGTTCTCATGGCTTTCAAAAGCAGGCCTTGATCCTTCCCTAGTATATGAATACGGACTCCTCTTTTCACACAACGAGCTTGAAGAAGAAGACATCAAGTACTTCAACCACGAGTTCCTCCAGAGCATGGGGATCTCCATAGCCAAGCACAGGCTGGAGATCCTCAAGCTCGTTCATCGGAACAAGGCCGCCACCGCGGCTACCACGAAGAAGTACATCAAAACCAATAATTACCCTACGATACTCCATGTTTCAAGGATCATGCATGCATTCAAGAAGACAAGAAGGTGCTTGTCAAGTTACTTGAAAACAATGATTGGTTGCGAGGACTCCACGCTCGCCGTGGTTCCAATACCAAGGCCTTGTTCTTCGTATGGAACCACGGCGAAGTGGAAGAGCGCCGTGTTGAAGAGGAACAACACCAAGAATCAAAAGAATTATCTTCATCATCATCATCACCAAGAGAGGCTGTTGCTTACAAATGGAAGCCCTATAACATCATCAACAATGGTGGTTCCTGCATTGCCTGCTCCTGATGGATTCTATAGTAGTCCCATGGTTTACCATTTCCAGAAGGAAGAGAAGATGGACGCCGGCGACGACGACGACGGATATTGGTCTTCTGCGGTTCAAGATTTCAGGTGGGATAGTATGTTCCAAGATCTAAAGCCTAACTGAATTTTCGGTACGAATTTAATTTTAATGCATTGACAGCGTAAAATAATTTTACACAGACTGATTGGTTGATGTCTGTGTAAAATTTGTTTACTATGAAAGTGCGTAAATTAAAAATACTTTTTCTTTAGAGGTAAATCAAACGTTTATCCCTATATTTCTAAATTTATTGGTGAGAGATGAGTTTTTTGTGTTCTTCCACCATAGAGATTTGAATCTGGTTTTCTTTTTTTTCTTTTAAAAGAGATTTGTTGATCTTTTATTATTAGTATTCATTTTAGTGGTGTGTCACGCGGATAGGTAACTTTAGCACCTGTCTGTTTCAGTCATGAGAGTGTTTTTCACTTTCTTGCTTTTCTTTGTTTCAACTTTAATTTCCCCTTTTCTTTTCCTCTTGTTTTTTTATAATTTTTTTTTAAACTTTGATAGGGGAAAATTTGCATTAGATTAGCGTATGTTCCGGGAGAGAATGATTGAGATAGATGTAATAGTTTAGGGTTTGAAGTCCAAACTTTTGGGCTATTGAATATGATGGACTTTTTTTTTTGGTGACTATATGATGGACTTTGGTATATGCATTGTATTATCTTATGGTTGATAATATAAATTAACAGAGTAGTAATGTATATTTTGATGATTGATAATTTGATACTTACTTAGTACCTTGGCATTTAATGACATTTAACTATTGACCCTTACTTTCTCCCCAAATTTCAAATGATTGATCTTAATTCCTTTATCTAGAAGAGGCCATGGCAACATCATTATTGTCTGAACCTTGAAACATGCAAAGGAAGGCCCTAGACATGTGACAACATGATGCCTAATTATTTACTCAAATTGGGGGTGATTGGTGAGTTTTAGATTAGGGATTTCTAAGATATTGGATAGACTTTTATGTTAAGATATAAACCATTGAATTATCTTGGTACATGCACTAAATTTATATAAATGAATTATGACAATATTCAGAAAAAAAAAAAAAAAAAAACAGGAGTAAAAAGCGCATAGATATACCTCCAAAAACAGAAAAAGAAAATGGATTTTCTATGTAACATGCAATGTTATTAACAACAATTGGGTATAAGTTTGTAACCTTGTATAAACTATTAAAAACCCTAGTCTTTATTCCGCTTGAGGAGCTTGACAAATTCAGCATTAAAACTATATTGTTCCTCCAAAAACAACTTTGCATGATGATCACAGACAACTAATTCTTATCACCTTATCATTATAAGATGAAGTGTGACTTCCGCATCAAGCAGAAATTACACTTTATCCCCATTTGTATACCCAAAAATAAATCTTTTTTTTAGTACTATATAAAAAATGCCATGAAGCATTTGAATTAACTAACCTCATGGCATTTACCTAATAGAGAAAGGCTTTTGTACATCATCCAAAAGCAGGTCACTCAGAAGAACAGAATGTTTGGCAGCTCTTGGAAGCCAAAAGAACAATGAGGATCAATCAAAGGTCAAGCAATCCTCCCAACCCCCATAGTTTGAGCTGAAGGTTCCTCCAATACCAACCTTTTGTGCCTGTTCGGAAATAACAGCACGAGCACAGTCACCCCAAGTCCTTGCTATCTCCCTAAGGGACATAGGTTGCGTTAAGCGTAAACATAAGCTAAACCTAGATTTTGTCTTTGCCGAAAGATCATCATCATCCTTACTGTCAAAATAAAAGCAACATCAAATTGCATTAAAAAAAGACAGCCAGTACACAAGCATTTCGAGTTAACACATTACGAATAGCATATTTGCTAGCAAATATAGGATAACACTAAGGAGGAACCATTAGCAATTAAATAACTTCAACAGATATCTAAACCATAACACACTAGATTCTGTGAAAAATCTCCATAACTATGCAATGCAGAAACTCATGGCTTAATGGCACGCATAAGAGTAACTAACCACATAATTGAGAAGCCAACTTAAATATCAGTAATAGTATA
The DNA here is from genome assembly GCF_003086295.3 of Arachis hypogaea. Lineage (NCBI taxonomy): Eukaryota > Viridiplantae > Streptophyta > Magnoliopsida > Fabales > Fabaceae > Arachis > Arachis hypogaea. Next base: position 1,922,750 of record NC_092054.1, on the reverse strand, counting down.
TAGGTATCGAATAATATTAAGTATACTACTGTCTTAAAAAAATTTTAATCAGCATTTCATGTGCAATATAACTAAAACTGGAGTTGTACTCATAATGAAAGTTTTGCAAGATGTGAACCCTAAATTTATCCTTTCATTCGGAATAAGGAAGAAATGTAGCAAAGTGGAATGTGCCCGTTATCTCACCTGCATTCACCTGGAAACTTGTCTAGGAAAATAGGAGGAACACTAGGATAATTAGCTGGAACAAACAAGCGCAGGGGTTGAACTGGTGACTGCATGGTAATGAAAAGTGAATAAGGTTAACAAAAGCAAAAAGATACGGTAGAACTGTTTGAAAAGTTGCTGCAATTGGAAGGTTTCATAGCCAACCACCTGTGCTGAAGCATATTGGGATTTTAAGCTTGCACTCAGAGCCATGGCAGTGTAAGAACATTTAACCAAGGTGCCTTCTGCAGCTTCTGCTGCTACAGTTGAACTAATGTCTTCATTGGTCAAGTTTACGACTGTGTCAACAAGTTGGTTATTGATATCCCTTATTTCCTCCATAAGGGCATGATTAACCTGGCATATAGGTCACAAAGTTCCACATCAGAAATCAAAGACCAATCCCCTCCCTCCCATTTTTTTCTAAATTTGTATGATCAGATGCGCTTGGTTAATAATGCTATGTAGAAATCAGTAATACATCTTGAAATATGCTTTTTTGAATAAATTCCAAGTTGTTTTGTCCAATGTCTAACAGAGAACATGTTTTCTACACTCTTCAAAAATCAACAAACTCGGTATTAAGGCGGGAAAAAAAGGAAAAAACTTGAACTTTTAGTTGTGTAATGAAGTACACAAACATTCAATAAAAAGGGTGCAGTAGTAAAGTAGATAACGTTTCAATGCAATAATAATTTAAGCATACAAGCTGATTTATAAGTTAGTTCCAGCCAACTAACACAAAAAGCATCAATAGAAGATATCAATGTTGATATAAAATCTAACGATCAAAAACAGAATTAGCAATTAATACCTCAATCTTTGGCCTCTTGGCACTAGATGTTGCAGTTGAATCCATATCAGAAGCCTCGGAATCACTTAAATGCTTGGTACTATCATTCAAGCCACCATCAGATGATACCATATTCAAGGGTTTGGCACTGGTGTCACGCTTCATTTTCTTAGTTCCATTGGGAGCATCTTGGGTAAGAAGATTTCTACCCTGAAGATGAAAATTAGTCATGGAAACCAAGTCCTCACCAACAGAAGATCTGGATCCATTGCCTGGAGCTGATCCTGCTATTCTATCATTCATGCTGACAATGGAAGCAATATCACTAACAGCAGCACTTAATGCTTTAGATGACAACGATTTCACCTGCAATCATAAAAGTAGCAAAATCAAACTATTCAGCTCTGCAATTTATTTGTCAACCGGTTAAAAAGCCATGGACATAACCACTGATGAAGCTAGAATATGATCAACTCGTGATACTAACCAATCTAGTTAGGCGTTCAATAGGCTGCTCTGTAACAGTCGACTTCCCAGAAGGAGCTGCAGCATTACCTTGAGCACCATCTAGACCACTGAACTCTGCCAATAAAGGAGAGGCTGATATCCCAGGAGTCCCAATGGCAAGAGACTGAGTCAGTGCTCCTACGGCCCCTGCCTGTTGTTGTCCGACACTTGCAGCATTTGATACTGATGAAACACCAGAAACTTGCTTCTCAGAATCTGCTGGCATAGGAGATGGAGCCAAGGGAGGTGAAGGAGTGGGGCCCACAAAAGGAGAGTTAGAAGATTGAAGAGGAGTTCCAACTTTTGTTAGAGAAGAAGCAGCATGATTTTGCTGCTCAACCTGGGGAGATGAGTTTTGTGGAATCTGAGGAGATGCAGCCTGGAAGAATTGGGGTGACGAAGCTGAAAATGAAGCCCCTTGTTTCAACTGCTGATGGGAATAAGTTGAGTGTTGGCCTGGGGTAAGATGTTGCTGAAGTACCCCTGGCTTAGCACCCATTCCTTGTCTGAATTTGACATCATTTATATCGTTCATCTGGGGAAGCTGCGGCATTTGATGTGTCTGCATTGCAGGCAATTGTTGCTTTCCAGGCTGGTGTAGTTGATGCTGCTGCTGTTGTTGCTGAAGGCTCTGCTGCCTCTGAATCATTTGACGATGCTGATATTGCTTGAATTGTGGATTTTGCAGCATTTTCTGCTCCTGCTGATGTTTCAGTTGCTGGTGTTGAAGCATATTGGAACCAACCTGAAGGATATTCAAATTTTGTTGGACGACATTCATGCCACCTTGCAGTGACATGGAATTCAAGTTAGTCTGCTGGGGAGTACTAACAGGGTTCTGTTGAAGGGAGCTCACTGGAACCTGTTGAAGGGAATTTGTAGAATTCCCTTGTCCAGGATCCATATTGGAACCAGGTTGCATTGAATTCATCATGTTCTGCTGTCCGGCTGACAAACCAGAAATTGAATTATGCTGCAAGCTTGTAATATTATTCTGTGGCATTGTAGCCACAGAACCTGGCAAATTTGATTGGTGTAACTGAGAATTTATTTGATTTTCATGAGACTGCACTTGAGTAACTTGGGATTGTGGCTGTGACATGGGGTGTGTATGTGGAGGAGGAAGCTGCCCAAGCTGTGTTGACGACATACCTTTCCTAGGCCTATAATTATGTATGAAACCTACGATATGCTTCTCATACACTCCCACTTTTTCCTTGAGAGCAGGTTGAATTTTGTTCTTGGATATCTGTAGGAATTCCATCATCCTCTCCAAGCTATCTTTGAATTGCCCAAACTTATTAGCTTGTTCTGGCCTTGCTTGTTGGTGAAGAGATTCATGCTGATACATAAGAGCAAATACAGGAGTCAATAAACACAAGCACATTTATTAATAAACATGGCATCTACTCATGAGTGCTCTCAGGTCAAAGCTTATGATTTAAGAAGCATTAACACCCTCCATTTACAATATTTTTTAATGAATGAAACCATTTCAATGTTTGGTAAATATTTTAACACCCTACATTTACATTGTTTAATATTCTCCATTTATGTAAAAGATAAAATATTGAATGCATTTTGGTTTCCAAGATATTAAATGCTAGAATCACCCATATATTATCATCAAACAAACAAGCAATAAAGTGCTCTCTTTCAGAATGGGTTAAGGCTAGATATTATTTACTGCTTAGCATGGTTCCACTGTTTTCTCCAATAGATGCAATGGCAAAGGCTGCTTAATCAACAGCAATTAGCATCAGTGAAAATTGGCAAGCTAAAAAGAAGTTGTAAAAACGTACCTGCTGATATTTAACAACAACCCTCTGATATATTTCACGCAGCTCTGGCAGGTAGCTTTCTTTCATGGTTTTGATCTATATGATGTAATGAGCAGAATCAAATAAAAATTTAACCTTGAGAATAATAGGAAGCAATATCATTAATTCAATATAGCACTGAAATGAATCTTAAAAAGGGACTTTCTTATAGGCAGCAACTAATAGAGGATAAAAGGCTAGCTGAAAGAAATTCAGTCAAGACAGAAAACTGAAATTTTTTGTTGTCAAGCATCAGCAGTTTCCACAGTTGCTGTGCTGCTGTGAATCTATTCAATCTAACATAGGGATATTCCTTTAAAGATTTCACAGAACGGATAAAAAGATTTCATATATACGAGTGTAAAAAAATGTCATGACTTTTCTTATAAGAGTATTGAAGCATTCATGCTCTTACTACAAAGTAAAATTCTTGTGAAAACAGCTGTAAATAACTTTGCTTGTTTATTTACCCTTATGGATTGCGAAACTAATTTAGTTGAAAAAGCAAACTTCATTAAGAAAATGTACATGACATGAAAAATGACGTAGTACCTTTTGGTACACTTCTTCTTGCCAATCACCCCCACTTGGCTGAACAGTCTGCACCGGAGAATCCAGAGAACCTACAATCCAGAGAATACAAAGCTCAGGAAGTGCAGAGAAGTACATGATATTTGTTTCTTCTTCCTTTTTTCGAAAAAAAAAAATAAAGAAATGCATAGATGCAGGTACAGCACAGCACATACTTGATGTTTCTGGAAAAGCTCTCTGAGATTGATAAATCTGTTTCTGGTGATCAAGAACATTTTGCTGTTCAATTAGGGACCCTGATGGTTGAAGTCTTTGTTGCATATCTCGCTGCAAGGGATCTGGCTGCTGCTGTGAACCCAACTGCAGATGAGACTGTGATGGCTGAGAGTTAATCTGAGGCATCAATTGCTGCTGTGCTGCCTGTGGCCTTGGTTGCTGAGCTTGAGATGGTAACAGTCCATTTTGTTGTGAATGCTGCTGCAATGGAACCTTTGTTTGTTGCAGCATGTGTGCAGAGTGTTGCCTAGTTTGCATGCCTGGGTTGCCAGATTCAGGTCCAATCAACCGTTGCTGCCGTAACCCAGGGACAGTATTTCCTAGTTGCTGCTGATTCATATTTGCTAGGTTACTTTGCTGATTCAATAACGGTTGCTGTTGTTGCAGCTGTTGCAAATTTGTAAGATTGTTCTGTTGTGAAAGCAACCTCTGTTGTTGCTGTATATCACCAACATTGTTCTGTGGCCCAAGCATCTGAGGATGTTGCATGTTTGTTACATTTGACTGTGATCCCATAAGTTGCTGCAGCTGCTGTTGCTGCTGCGAAGGCATCATTAGCTGTTGAGTCAAAGGTGTTTGCTGTTGATGAATAATAGAATTCTGTTGTTGTTGATGCCTCATAACTTGGGAAGTTTGCTGAATCATGGACTGAGATGACTGCTGAACATGATTTGATTGTTGATTCTGGGGAAGGCTAGACAGAGGAGACGATTGCATCAAGGAAGACTGAATCTGATTTGGTTGCAGTAGGTTTTGCTGCTGTTGCGGATGCATCTGAGATTGCAGCTGAAACTTCGGCTTCATGAACTGCTGCTGATAAAGATACTGCTGTGCATTCTGTGGCTGTTGCTGTTGTTGTTGAGGAACAACCTGCTGCCTTCCTGTCATCTGTCTCTGAGATCCAGAAAACATATCCAGCACATTGGAATTTTGGCCAATTGTGCTTCCCACTGTATTCTGCCCAGTCATATTCTGTATGTTGGAATTCTGGCCAATATTTTGGCTGCTCGTCTGGGCCAAACTAGATACGGGTGGAAGGTTAGGTTGAGATGAAACATTGCTGCTTTGAATGTTTTGAGATAGAATCTGTTGTCGCTGCTGCGGCTGATTGGGCAAATTAATAGAATGTTGCTGCATAACTAGTCCTATTAAAGAAAATTGTTTGCATTAATGCGAAGGAGGGAAAAAAGGAACTGTAGATCACAATATTATGTGAATAACTGAGTATTAATATTTTAACAATGCGTGGATATATTCTAAAGTCCTAACAGCCTAAGCTGACAAACAAGAACGCAGATATTGGAATTATGGAATAGTTAATTAGTTACCAAACTAATAGGATGCCAATATTTATCAAGACATCTGATAGATACACAGTAGCACCTCATAAAAATACTATCATCAAACCATGGCTATTATATTACTAACCTTGATCTGAAGGGTTATTGCTAGGGCCAGCTTGATTTGATGGCATATTGTTAGAAGCAATTGTGTTTTGGGATTTAGTCTCAATTGTGAGCATCTTCATAGATATTTTCCGTAGATAATCTGTCTGAAAAGTGGGAATAGGATTGCCATTAAACTATCAATTTTTATAGAAAAAGTAATTTATTCATTACAAGAAAGAAGAGTACAAAGAAAGAAGATAAGGCAGATTCTTGGCAAGCTTTTAAAACAGCTTTCTTAAGAGGGGGAGGGAGGGGGGAATCGATTTAATATGATTTATCATGTTTGAAAAAAAAATTCTAAAATCAAAAGCTAATAATTGTAAGCAGAAAAACAACTTGTAATCATAAGCTACTATTATTAAGATTTTCAGCATGAGCAGAGACTAATTATTTCAGATTTGTTATATATTTAGATAACAAGTAATATAAACAATCATACCCCATTTAGAAATTTAACGTAAACTTTTTTTGATATGCTATTTTTTCCCGACAAGTAGAGTATCCAGTTGAAAGCAAAAAGAGCATGATACTAAATTCATACAAACAAGAACAAAACATGCAACCACTTCAACCTCTCATGCATATATAATTAATGACACCACAAAAGATGATACAAATTTTGAACCAGCCATAATATCTTAAAACCAACTTTCAACTAATGTATTTAAACATTATATAAGAATTCAACAATACAAACAAGCGATTATCAAAATGATTGCAATCTTACAACTTTCAGAAGAACTTACAAGGTACCCTTACAAATAAAAATGCAAAAGATAGCATCTAGGTCCTAAGATTGAGCTGTAATAAAAACTTTCATGTCATATATGTTTGCATAGTAATGATTGTACCTGGCTTGTTGCTGCAGTATAAATTTTCTCTTCGAACCTTTGAGCAATGTTCTGAACTTCAACTAATGGACCACCAGGGACAGGAAGATGTTTTTTTAACGTTTCCATTCTACAAATGGAGGGGGGAAGAGAGAGGGGGGGGGGGGGGGAGGAAACTAATGAGATAACCAAGCAAAATAGATATTTGGAACATCAAATAAAACTAAGAACATAGCAGCATTGACAACATTCACATGGATAAAGAGAATTAAGAGACTTCACAGACTTCACAAATAACATCTAGATATAAATATTTGAGACTGATGATTACATTTTGTTGACAATCCTTTGGCGTGAATCAGTCGAAAGTTGAGATCTCCAATCAATTGCATCCATCGTTGGTTCATTGCCTTGATTAGGTCTCCAATTGTTTGCATCCATCAAAGTTTAAATTGACTGAAACACCAACAAATGAACATAAATAAATCGGGTTATGAAGGAAAAAAGTGCAAAGAAACTATCATCAGTACAGTGAAGAAGTAGTTTTAGTTATTTCTGAAATTCAATTACACAAATTGCGTGTAGGAGTAGAAATATGAGTGAGTCCAACAAATGACATGCCACAACAAACTTGCTGATCATCCAACACTTAATGCATTAATAACTCAGTATACAAAATTTCAAAATGATGGGTATAATGGGAAATAAGTCATAACAAAGAACAAGCGGGTTTGACTACTTTTCCTCAAACAATGCCTGAAACCCTTCCTCAAACAATGCCAGAAAACCTGGTATGGTATAATCACTCTAGGTCTTAACCTATCATACACCATAATCAATTTCAACAGCTACAGAATTTTTTTTTCCATTAAAATAAAATCAGCATTGAAAAGATTCTATAACTTCACAGAATTCACAAGTCAGCTGCTGTATCCATCGCTTCCATCAATCAAATTATTAAAAACCACAGAGAAAACTCACTCATTCAGGATTCAAATCAATCCAACGTAGAAATAATTAATGAAAGAAAAACAATCACACGGAGAGGGAGAGAGGAAAAAGGAAAAAGTAGATAAAAGACATACCATGAATGAGAATTGAGAGCGGCGATTAAGGAGGAGGCCACGGCGGAGAACAGAGTCTACCGGAGGCCGTGGGCGGCTGTCGGAGAAGCGTTTCGGCCTCTGAATTCGGAGTTTCTGTTATTTGTTTCCGATGTTGAATTCTAAGCGCTCTCAGTTTTTATAGCAAACTACAGTTCCGTGTTTTTTAAAATTTGGAATTTGGAAAAGGAAAAAAATTAAAAGAATTTAATTTGATCTGTATTGGAATTTTATACGTATATCTAATTACGTAAAGTCAACTATTTTTTAAAGGGAGTCACTTAGATAAAGATGTCAAAAACGTTTTTTTTTTTAAGATATTGTTTAAAAATTAAATTTAACATATATAATCAATTAAATTATATTATTTTTATTAAAATTAGACTGAACAAATCACTTTAACAAAAAAATTAATAAATTAAATTTTAAACCGATATAAATTAATATTTTTTATAAAAAATTACTACAATATCCTTATTATAAAACACAACTAAAATATTTTTATTTTATATATATATATATATATATATATATATATATATATATATATATATATTAATTTTGAAAACTTTAAATTCTAACCCTATAACGATAGAGAAGAAAATGGGTAGAATTTAGAATTCTCAAAATTAATATATATAATAAGAATATTTTAGTCATTTTATATAATAGGGGTATTATAGTCATTTTTTATAAAAATAATATTAATTTAGACGGATTCAAAATTCAATTCATTATTTTTCGGTCAAATTAATTTGTCTGACTTAATTTTGATAAAAATAACATAATTTAAGTGATTATATGTGTTAAATTTTAATTATTAAAAAATATCTTTAAAAAAAAAACGTTTTCTGCATCTTTATGGGAGCATCTCCCTCTTTTAAATTGGCTAATAAATTATAATTCAAATAACATAATAATCTTTTCATATTTATTTAAGAAATCGTTGTATCTTTGATAAAAAAAAAAATATCTTTTAAATTGGTTACCTAAATAATCATCTAAAAAACGAATATAATTATATCATAATATAAAATATTTTATATTATTAATATATTAAAATTAAATATAATTTTTAAATTTATATTATATATAATAGATAAATAAATAGACAAAATATTTTATATTATTGTTTAATTATATCTATTTTTTATAAAAATCTAATTACTTTTACTAATTTAGTAATGCATAATCGAACGCGCATATAAAACTATTTTTTGTCGATATTATATTAAAATTAAATTCTATATAAAGATATTTTTTAATATTTCATGTCTAAATCTAAAATATCTTGATAAATTTAAAAATATTATAATGTAAGCAAAAAACCAATCTGATGCTTATTTGGTTTTCATGTTTTGATCCTAATTATATATGATCACTCTTAATCGAATCTTACGGTTTAGCTCTTCCGATCCTTAAAGGTTATAATCACGATGTTTTAGATAATGTGATATATAGTTTACATTTTGATATTTTTAATACTTTTATTAAAATTTGGTTAGTACTTAATTAATAAAAGAAACGTGAAAAATTTTATACCATTAAATATAATCTCATATTATTAAAAATATTAATAACGACTAACTAATAACTACAAATCATAAAACTTACTAGTCTTCTAACATTTAAAATAATCAAACTCTTATTGTAAAAAGAGTTAATTATCCAAGAATAGTTGTTATTAAACTGAAAAATAATTTTTATATCATTTTTGTATTTTTTCATGAAATAAAAAATATTATTTTTTATTATTAATTTTAATATAAAATAAAAATTTAATTTTGATGTACGATTCGTATAGATTAATTTTATACATACATTTAATTATATAATATACATTAATAAAAATAATTATTTTTATATTAATCATATAAATAATTATAAAAAAATAAATATAATTATATAAAATATATTATACTATCAGTACATTAAAATTAAATTCATAAATAAATATATAAAAAATATACACAAATTAAAGATAACAAATATATCTTTCCTTTTATACACAAATGATATACACAAAGATAACAAATATATTTTTCCTTTTATCACACATGCTAAATAAATATATAAAAAGATAAACACAAAGATAACAAATGTATCTTTCCTTTTATACACACGCGTGGATAGTAACGAGGTTCATGCATGTCTTTACATGGATACCATATTTGGCTTCATTTGGATTATTTAAAATCTTATGCGTTAGATTTGCAAATAAAATAAGAATAAATATTCTAGTGGGTATTCAAACATTTATTTCCAGAAATGAATTATTAATTTATGGAGCATATAAGGAAACGATAATCAAGTAAAAATGGTATCAATAATAATACATTAATTTATTTTCTTTTCAATTAATTGGTCAAATATCTGTTTCCTATAAGTGGATCCCTATACTCTATTGATAGCTCTTGAAAAATCTAATCTACATCTATAATTTATGATTCACAATCTAGGGTAATGTTAATAAAATAACGGTCGGAAAAAAAAAAAAAACCCGCTAAAATTAAACGTATTTTATTTAATATTTATTAATTATCACGATAATTAATAAATACTAAATAAAACAAGTTTTGACTGTTTTTAATTAATATTTTTTTGTTATTAAATATTTTTGATAAAATAAAATAGAAATTACCAAAAAAGTTTAATAGGTACTAGAACTGTGTACGTTATTTTGACAAAAAATATATTAATCAATTAAAATAAAAAATATAAATTATAAAAAATACAATGTATATGAATATTGGGTCAGTAGTGGGTTTAATTTTTATATTCTTTGTCTATTTTATTTTTTTAAAAAATAATTTTTATGTTTATCAATATATATATATATTCTTTACTTTAAACTGAGATAATAGATTGGATAGACATGATGATTTTTTGAACTCAAACCTGCTTTTTAATCCAAACTAGCTCTAATCATATGAGGTTTATATTAAAATTAGTTATTTAAATTATTTATTAGTATAAAATATATATTAAAATATAAAATATATTAAAAATAAATAAAATAAAATATATATTTATACACAAATATATAATTATTAATTTTTAATAATTAATTTTAATACATAATTAATATTTTTAAACTAACTCATTATTTTTTGTTTGGATATATTAAGGTAAAGTCTATGAATTCGTGGGTCATTCCAAACCAAAAGATTTTATCAACAGATATATGAACTTAATCTTATAAAGTCATGGAGAAGTTATTAAAATAAATTATTTGCCATTTAATTTTATTAGATTACAAATTTTAAAGATTGTATATGCAAATATAATTTTAACATTATTATAGAAATTGCGAGAGAAATCAACATATTTGGTATATAAGTAAATTGTTGCAAGTGTAGTATAACGGTTTACGTTCAAAAACAATAAAGAAGATTTAGTATACACATAAATCGCTAGAGGAATATAGCAGTTTACGCTCAAACACAATGAGAAAGAAATCACGACATCTTGCAACTATTTCTTTACGAATATCAAAAAGCATAAATCGTGATAGGAGTGTAGCGGTTTATACTTGAGTATAAATGCGTTACACTTAAATTTTTAGTAATTTTAAATGTCCAAATCTTTTCTAAACTTTTCCTCTCAATTCACAATTTTTCTCTCTCTCTAAAACGTTTAACTTTTCTCTCTAACTTCTTTTCAACTGTTGCGTATTTATACTCAAGCATAAACAATTATACCCTATCGTAGTTTATGCCTTTTTATGTTCGCGAAGAAATTGCTGGAAGGGTGCCGCGATTTCTTTTTCATTGTGTTTGAATGTAAACCACTAAATTCGCTGATTCTCTATTACAGCTTTTATAATAATATAAAAGTTGCATTTGTGTATACAATCTTTAAATATTATATTCTGATAAAATTAAATAGCAAATGATTTATTTTGATAACTTGACTTAAAGTTATAATAATCATCCAAACTCAAATAAATATGAAAAATGATACACGTATATGTTTTAAATCTAATTAAATTAAACAATAAAATTTATGTAAATAAATAAAGTGACAAAAATAATTTTTATTAATATTAAATCAATTTAGTTGGACTTAATTTAAAAAAAATTAATAAATACAACATTACTCAATAAATAATCACATGTATAACAAGATAAGAGTGCACACACTGGTGCCAAGAAGCAATAGCTCAAATAGCATAGTTTCCCCATACTTAATTAAGAGATTGCGGGTTCGAGTCTCCATATATTTTCGGTAAAAAAAAAAAAAAAGAGCGCACACACTGGCATACATTAAATTATTTAACAAATAACAACAAATAATAAAATCTCGATTAGTTTATGATTAAGATGTATATATTTTCCTAATTATTATTAATCACTAGCCAATATGGTTCTAAATCACTCTTTAAAATAATTCACATCAATCCCTTTTTTTCTTAGAATCTTTGTATCTTCTTTTGTCTATAATTTTATTTATCACTAATGTAAATTGGCACAAATGAATAAGAGTTTTGTATTTTTTAATCATTTCTTTCAAATTCAATATTTATTAGAGGATGGAAATAGAATTTACTTGTTTAAGAAAATCGCCTATTTTATGTAGTACCTAAAAGATTAATTATTGGATTTTTGACCTGATGCAAACCAAAAAATAAATAATCTCATTTATCAATTTAGTGTAACGTGCTATAACGAACTAATGGTCCTGGTGAACCTGAAGCTTCATATTCAACCAAATTTTTCAAGAAAAATTTGGCATTAACATCAAGAACATTTTTTGTAGCAAAGTGTGCATGCTTTTGTTCCAAAATTGATTCTTGATATGGATCCATTGATGGGTGAGAAATTGAGAATCAAAGCCGCCGAATTCAATAGTTGTTCACTGAAAGAATAGTGATTTCTTCAATTAACAAAGGTGGCTTGTTCATAAGAACTGATTTTATTTTTGAGAATAGGATAAAATAAGATATTGATGAGAATAAGATATAAAAAATAAAGAGACAAAATTTAGTATTTTTATATTTTATTTAGTGATAAAATAAAACAAATTATAGAAATCTAATTTATTCTCATTATTTTTATTTAAAAAAATTGAAAAAAAATATAATAATAAAAATATAATTATAAAAAATTAATAAGAATAATGAAAGAAAAAATAAAAAATAAATGATATTTTTTGTTAGTGTCTCTGTATTTTTTCTGTTAAAATAAACACAAAATATATTAATTCAATATATTTGAATATAATGTTTCCGTTCAAATTTCATCAGTTAAACACGATTTTGTACTTATGTATCTTTATCTCAATATCCTATCTCTATAAATAAACGCAGCCTAACACTACAACAAATCCGGCATTTAGCGTCGGTTGCTGGGGCCGTTTAGCGGCGGTTTTGAACCACCGCAAAATATTTCGCGGCGGTTTAATGAAACGCAAGAAGATGGGGCGTAGCTAAACGGTTAGTGGCGGTTTTAGCTAACTGCTGAAATAACCGCCACTAAACGTCTATCAATTTTGCGGCGTAGCAAATAAACGAAAACAACATTTGTTTTGCGGCGGTTCTAAACCGCCGCCACCAAATTTTAGTATTTCCGTTTATAGTTATTAGAATCAGACCGGACTCAATCGTTAAACCCGCGCTTCCTCCAATAGAGGAAAAGCTTTAACAATGTCTTGTTACCACCAAGCCAAATGTCTCTTCGATGTATATAGCGCTAATAATTATATATATTATATGAACACATTTGATTGCCATACAATTTTTTCTTGTATGCTTCATATCTGATCATAGTTATTATAGACACCTTATATATATATATATATATATATATATATATATATATATATATATATATATATATATATATATGGGTAAAATGCATAATTAAATCAAATGGAGGACCTAAATTACACAATTCTACCAAATTGAAAAATATTACTATGATCTCCCAAAAGCACATTCTTATGTAATTCGAATCAGTCTCATTCGAATTAGACAAACCAACACTAATTCGAATTTGTCCAATTTGAATTATGCTTACATGTACTCTTATGGTAGTTCGAATCAGGGTGATTCGAATTATACATGCTAGGACGTCCCTAGTAATTCAAATGGGTCTGCTTTGAATTAATGTACATCTATTTATATATGATCCAAGCGTATATAAAGAGTACAATAAAGAATTCATTTAATAATATCCATAATGAATTCAATAAAGAGTACAGTAAATCATAAAAAAAAATAATAATTATAAATATTTTTTATAAAGTATTAAAAATCAAATATTTTCTAAAAATATTTATTAAGATTTAGAATTTAGTCTTTAATATTTAAAATTAGTAAAATATTTGCCAAAAATATTATATTTTATTGGTCAGTTAGCATTATGAATCTATTAACCACAATAATATGCAGATCATTGATTGGTTTTCATATAAAAATATTTTTATTCTGTTTAGTATTTAATTTTGATAAAATATTAATTAATTTTAAATTTAGTTATTATGAATTCTTATATCTAAAAATATAAGTTAAGATTGTTATTAAAAAAATTTTAAATTTTTTATTTTAATAAATGCTCAACAAATCATTAAAATAAAAAAATTAAAATTTAAAATTATAAAGTTTTGAATTTTTAATGACTTGTAGAAAATTTTTTAATTATTAGTTTTAATATTTTATAGAAAATATTTATAATTATTATTTTTAAAAAATATTTGATTTTTAATTAGTTCACAGTATGATTTTATTTTCTTCTTTTACATCCATATTTGAATGCAAATTTAAATGCCAATAAAGTAAACAAGAAAATCTTATTGGTAAATTTGTTCACATAAGTTAACATATATAGCTTATTTAACTTGTGAATTTTTTTTACGTAAAACGAACGTAAAAAAAGTATTACGAGTTTAAGTAACAATGATTTAAACATATGTAGCTTAAGATAGTAGTGTTTACTTAACTAAATTATACCCAGATGGTTATTACTAAAGAAAACATGGCAATATGTGGTAATACGCAATTTGCGACGGTTTAAACAAAATCGCCGCAAAATATAAAACAATAACTCACCCGACGATACATATAGCGGCGGTTTTTGAAAAGACGCTGCTAAATGCAAGCCTGATTGAAATATAGCGGCGGTTCGAGAAAAAATGCCGCTAAATGCAAGCCTAATTGAAATATAGCGGCGGTTCGAGAAAAATCGCCGCTAAATGTAGTCCTAATTGCAGCCCCAACCAATAACCGCCGCTATATGTGCTGCATGTTGTCGTTTTGCGACGGTTTTATAAAACCGCCGCAAAATTTCTGCCGCTATTTGCCGAAATTGTTGTAGTGTAAAAGAATGTTATTGGTAATGAATTTCATTATTATCTTTCCGAGAGAAAAATAATATTATTGAAGAGGTATTTTATTTAAAAATTTCATTTCTACAAAATTGGTGTTCATACTATAGTCCAAATAATTAAAGTTTTGGTTCAAGAGATAAGCTAATCTATTCTCAATAGACCCAATAAAAACCTGTCTATATAAAAAAAGATCAGTCCATAAACTATACAAGTTAATCTACCTGCTGACATAAAGATATACACACAAATGGGTTAACTTTTCAAATAATAATAAGAGAAAAACATTCATTATCTACAAATAAAAATTTAATATAAGAATTTAATTTTAATGCATTAAATAATATAAAATATTTTATAATTTTATGTAATTATAACTGTTTTTTTTAATGATTATTCACATAATTAATATAAAAATAATTACTTTTATTAATATAATATTATGTGATTAAATATACGTGATAATATATCAAAATTAAATTCTTAATATAAATACTCTATTAATAAACTCATATTTCTAAATTCTGACTCCTATAAAATTGCTTAAACATTTGTTGACTTAAATATCAAAATCTCTTATAAATATCCTTCCATCACCGTCCCAAAGCTCACATTCACCTTGGACCTCTTTACAAAATCCAATTCCACATTAATTTGTTTTAAGTACATACGCCTCGTTTCCAAGGCTAATTTAATTAACCATGAATTTAAAGGGTTTAGATGTTAGTAGTCTTAGTACCTTTTTTAATAATTACCTTTAATTTTGAAAGGATCTCCCAAAGTTCACTTAGAACTTTCTTAACTTTTTCTACATCATCAGTTTTTCTATTTTTCATCACTTTTTCCTTCATTAGAATTCCCTTGATCTTCTTGATGTTGCTAATCCGACACATATTCGAAGAAATCTCAGTTATTTTATTATAAGTTTCATATCTTTTAAAGATAAGATCTTTAGATAGTTTATAAATACGAGACATTTTTCACTTTTTAAACTTATTTTTAAAGTTGATAAGTTAGACCGTTCGCTAACCTTAAATCATCCACACGCAATTGTTCATCATTGAAATCCAAGTACTTGTGTTAGCTAGCATCTTCTAATCTTGTGCTCCAACTTTATCATTTGACAACAATTTCTTCAAATTTGAGGCATTGAAAGTTTTTAGGAACCTCTTTGCAGCTGCATGGACAACCTTAGCTTCTATATATCTTTGCATTTCATAGATCCCTGGACGCCAATAATCATGAGGGAAAAGTCTAGGGGGCAGCAACTTTTTTAAATTCTGGCCAGCATGTAATCAGCAAAGAAAAGTGAGCCATTGGATGAAATCTCACACCAATTTTATACCATTAAAATCATCATTGATAGTTATTTGATGGCTACAAATTACAAAAATTGCTGCCCTTAACACTCATCTAATGGTAAGGGTCAATTGCAACTTGTTGAGGAACATATGATTATGAATCTAGAAGCCATATATAGAATGCTTTGGAGCATTGAAGATTGATACTAGAATTCACCATCATAGATTTAAGAGACAAATTAAAGTGGATCTCAAAGAAGACATGTTTGATATTAGTTTTCATATTATTATATTGTAATAAAAATAAAAATAAAATCTTGGGTGTCATCAATATTGCAGTTAATATTTAATATAAAAATTAAAACATCTCAAATTTTAAAAAAAATAAGAATACTTGCAATTCAATTAAGAGAAATATTTAAAATTCAAATTTAACAAAGGCTCATTTCTAAGGTTTTATACTGATATTGTTTAATAATTTACTATAAACAAAATTCAAATCACAATACTTACTTAAACAGTGACTAGTGATTTAACCATTAGACCAGTTCAAATTATTAGTTAAATGGGATTTATATATGAGGTAAGAAAAGGAAGCTTGTAATGAGCATAATTTTATTATTATTATTATTATTATTATTATTTAGCGCCAAAAATAAACTTTTGTACCACGATTTTTCACCCAACAAATAAATTTCTCGTGCTTAATTTTGAATATAATTGACATTTTACCGGCATAATTGGTAATAATATATACCATCTTTGAATTTGAACTCTTCTTCACTTAATTAGATTGTGATGAATATGTAATAATTAAATCATATAATAATATATATTCATATAAGTTTAATGTGTCATATATTGACCACTACACGAGAGGCGCTACATTACGGCCGTTTTTTCATAATTACTGGCGGTTTTGCAAAATCAAACGCCGCGGCTAAGAAAAACGTCTTGGTTATTGACGCGAAAATAAAATTTTGTGATGATTTCCAGCAATTGCTGATACAGTCGCTGTTAAATTAGTTTGCGACATTCAATTAAAAAACCGTCGCTAAATATGAGTGTCACGATTTTGCACATATTTACCTACAGTTACGGACCGCGGCTATTTACATTAGGTTTTTTAAAGTTTGCCGCTATTTCACCAGCAAAGTTGATCATATAAGGGTGTTTCTAGAATATTGCATAGGTGTATTGTGCGGTTGTGCCTATGTGAGTAGGCAAATCCGATCCGGATTCATATTATATATCTTATTTCAGGTATAAATGAAGTTTTGATTTTAAGATATTGATAACCAAACATCTTAATATTTAATATTAAACTTGTATTTTAAGGGTATATATGTTAACAACACTATAAAAAAGAAATAATTTATTAAAAATATAACTTCTTTGATATTTGTAATTAAATATATAAAAAACTTTAAAAAAATATTAGTATGTTTTAAAAATATATCTTTAAGATAAAAGTTAGTTAATTTTTTAATATTAAACTAATAAGTAGCAATGAAGAAAAAAAATTAAACAGGATAAAGTCACTCACTTCTTACTTTTCCCTTATTTTTATGTTTGCTTCACCTCTCCAAACAAAGGCTTTAAGAGCATTATAATACAGAATGGACCTGTCCTAAAATATATATATATAATTATCACAAGCACTTAACTGGTGTGTGCTGTACCCCATATGACACCTCATTATACTTCCCATTAATAATAATAGAAAAAAAGACAAATAGCTTTTACCTTTTAATCTGCAAACATTTAAATTTTTGAAGATTTAAAAATATATTTAAATTTCTGACCTTTTTAAAATTTAGACATATTGATCTCTCATGTTCATTTGGGTTTGTCAGACTCAATGGAAAAATCAAACGTGACTCCCGTTGTATTAACCTGGTCAATACGGATGCACACATGAGAGAGTTTTTAAAATTGAATAAATTAGACTCAAGAATCGATACATCCATATTTTAAAGAGGTCAAAGATTTAAATGTATTTTTAAATCCTCAGAAACTTAAATATCTGCAGAAAAAAAATCAAAGATCGATTTATCCTTTTTCTATAATAATAATAATAATAATAATTTTTTTTTTGGTTTGCTTGCTTTTTGTATAAGTTTCTTTTATTTGTCTTATATTTTTCTTTTTTAGAGTTAACCAAAAATCTCAAGACGTTATTTTAAAAATTTAAATTGATAAAAAATATTAATAATTATATTTCTAACCATATTATTTATTGTCAAATATAGTATAGTATACACTACTCTTAAATTAATTATTATAGGATCTTAAATTTCTTTTGTTTTCTCTATTATATATATTATTGTACACTAAAATAATTCTCTCCTAATACTTTCTCATTAAGTATAGAGCAGCCATACGTATACTTGTACGTACGTATGTAATTGCATCATCTTATATTAAATATTCTTTATGATTAAATTTATTCATAATGGATCGAAATGATATATCTCATAGTTAAGACACCCTTCTGCTGAGAACATATGCATGCCTGACAACCTAAGGAATATTCATGTTTCATTCAAAGCCATCACATACAAATCCAAGAAACCAAATTATTAAACTAATTAAAGTACTATATATATATATATATATATATATATATATATATATATATATATATGTATGTATCCTTCACTCTAATCAAATTTATGATTTTGGGATGTAGGGCTTTAATTTTAAGGATTTAAATACTAACGAGTATCTCAAAAAGTTAAAACTTATTAAACCATAGAAATTAAAATTTAATAATTTATTAAACAATAATAACTAAAAAAATTCATTAACAAAACCCAAAATTTAATTAAACTTAAACTAAATTAGAAAATTAGTTATAAAAGAATTTATCATTAGATAAACTGAAATTTTAATAATTAATAAACTAAAAGAAAAGCTAATAATAAAAAACATTGATACATAACGAGTTATAACTCAAATAACATAGTCTCTTCGTCTTCACTTAAATTCGAATTCGAATCTCACTCCTAAATTAAAACTTAGATCAACACATACAAATTAAAATTAAGAGAATCTATCACATTACATGAAATATCACAACATAATATCAATCAAGTTATGTTATATATACTAATTAAACTAAATTATTCTCCTCCACTACTAGTATTAGAAGATGATTGTAGTGCTGATTCGAAAAAGCGACTACAAGTGTAGACTGAACAAAATGCTTGCAATGCCATCAAGAACAACATGAATATGGCAGCTAACAATGTCAAGAACTGCCATGAACCAAACACATAAACCTTCATGAATTTCTTAACCTTAACCTTGGTTGTTCCACTGTAAAACTTGTTAACATCTTCAATAACCTTGTCCAATTTTGGAACCTTGCTCAACCTCAAAGACTTGTTCATACCATTCCATATGTTAGCAACTTCCAAATCACTCTTCAAGTGGTTCAAAACAATCCCTCTTTCCCTTAGAATCTTTGCATCTTCCTCAGTGTCTATAATCCCATTCATCAATTCAGTGTAACGTGCTACAACCAATTGTCCTGATGAACCTGAAGCTTCATATGCAACCAAGTTTCTCAAGAAAACTTCAGTGTTAACATCCAAAGAAATTATTGGGAGGTAGAGTGTGCATGTTTTTGCATCAAAATTAATACTTGATATGCATCCGTTCATAGGCGAGAATCGAACCCCCGAATTTAATAATTCTGACACTGAAGGAATAGTGATTTCCTCTATCAACGGAGGCTCGTCGCTTTTCGCACTCGACGAGCCTCCGTTTTTCTTTTTCTCATCTTCTTCTTCGCCGTCGCCTTTCTCTCGAGCGAAAAACATTCGCTCGAGAGGCTCTTTAACAAGCTTAAGACCCGGAAAATTCGATATAATTTGCCATGGTAACTTAACAACAAGCTTAAGAGGTTTAGAAACTAGTACCCTTTTGATTGATCTCACAGGCCCTTTATTCAATTTTGAAAGAATATTCCAAACTTCACTAAGGAACTTCTTGACATTCCCTTTCTCCTCTTCTATTTTCTCATCATCATCATTCCCATCTTTCTCTCCATCTTGATGGTAATAATTTTCCTCTTCAATTATTTCTTGGTCTAGTCTTGGAACAACCATGTCATACAAGTAATCTAGAATGTGAACACTCTTTGAGACTTCATTGTTTGGATAATGTTCCATGGTCTTGAAAGGTGAGAGCTCTTTGAATAGCCCTATGAGGATCAAGCTAAGCATGTCATCAGCAGCTTCTAGTGATGAGAATTTGAACTCCAACATCTTTCTTAACACAAAGAATGGGATTTGGTTCTCCAACATCACAATGTCCCTCAAGATTGCATTATGTGCTGATTTCTTGCCTGCATAGTCTACCAAGTGCGACATGCTTGATGAAACTCCAGGAATCTGCTTCATTATTAAGATAAAAATTAAGAGAATAATTAGAAAAGCAATGTTATGTGATCAGTAAATATTATTATTTTTTATTAATATCTGGTTAATAATAATTTACACCTATATTTACAAGAGTTTTGCATACAAAAAATATATAATTTATACCTATATTATCAAAATTTTACACACATAAATTAATATAATTTACACTCACATTTTTTTAAAATTTACATATATAAATGAATAAAATTTATTTATTAAATATAATTTAGTATTTATTTAATGTTTATACTGGTCAAAAATATTAAACATTAGTGGTTTCAAAATTTTCTCTAATTAAAATTAGTAAGAAAAGATTCAAAGTAGAAAGAAACAATAAAAATATAGTAAAAATTAGGGTTAAGTACTAAAATCGTCCTTAAGGTAAGGGGCGAAAATTAAATTTGTTCCCGACCTTTTTTCGTTATTAAAATCATCCCCAACGTTCAAAAACGCTTTAAAATCATCTTTTTTACCAATTTTATTTTTTTATTACCAAACTATCCCTCATTAAAAAAAGTTATAAAATAAAATAAATATAAAATAAATAAAAAAGAAAGGAAAGAAAGAAAGGGATATAGAGAGAAACGGGGACTGGGGAGAGAAAGAAGGGGGGGTGGGGGGAGGGGGGAGGGAAGGGAAGCCGCACCGCTATACTGCCGTCCCGCCGCACCGTTGTCCTGCCGTCCTGCCGCCTGTGATTCGCCACTGTTCCTCCTCCTCGCCCTCACCGCCTACTGCTTCTTCTTCTGTGAATTGAATTTTTGTTGTAGAATTTCTGAATTTTTTGTGAAATTCGTTATGAAATATCTATAATTTGATTTTTTTATTTGGCTTAAATTTGGAATATTGTTGTTGCTGAATTTGTTGATTATTGTTCAAAGTGCATGTTGCTTGAATTTCTTTAAAAGAAGATGAAGAAGCAGAGCAAGAATAAAAGAGGAAGAATTTTAGTTTTGAAGTTTGTTGATGGTTTTGAGTTTTGATTATTCTGATTTTTTGAGTTCTGATTTTCTGAGTTGTGATTTTCTGAGGTGGGGGTGATGGTGGGTTCTGGTGTTGATGATGATAGTGGGGGTGTGGTGGGTTCTATTTTGAGTTTTGTTGTTCTTCTGATGATGATGATGATAATGATGATGATGACCATGATGATAATGGTGGTGGGTTCTTGTTCATCTTGGACTTTTGGTTGATTTTGGTTGATTTTGGGAAAAGTTCTGATGATGGTGATGATGACCATGATGATACTGCTGGTGGTGGTGGTGGGTTCGCGTTGGGCGTAGGCTTCTGTTCTGGCAGTGGAGGTGGTGGAGTGAGGAAGGTGAAGAGGAGAATGATGATGATGAGGGTATTTTGGTCCAAGAATTCGGGAAAGGACGATTTTAAAGCGTTTTTGAACGTTGGGAATGATTTTAATAACGAAAAAAGGTCGGGGACGAATTTGATTTTCGCCCCTTATCTTAGGGACGATTTTAGTACTTAACCCTAAAAATTAAGAGTGTATTTAAAAAAAAAAACTAAAAATAAAAATACTAAAAATTGAAACACAAATCAATTATACTTTAAAAGAATAATTAAACCTTAAGAGAATATTTTTAAAAAGGGTTAAAAATAATATTATTTCGTAATTATTAGTTCAATTTTTTATATAAAGTAAAAGTATATTTAGATAAATCAATTACAAAAATATTATATATACTTTAAAGAGTATTATTAAAAATGTATGTGGTCAAAAAATTGTCCCTAGTTTTGTAACTAAAATTAATTAGTTTCAAATTTAAAATGTTTAATAAATGTTAAATCATTGATTAAATTTAAAGTATACCAATAACTTTATAAGAAGAAGAATACCATCACAAATCCCTTAATTTATACTGTTTTCTCTAATAGAAAAACTAAATGAACTAATTTTTCAACTATTATTATTGAAGCTAATTATTTATAAAAGATGAAAAAAAAACATCCAATTGATTGTCGTGATGTAAAAGTTAATATTTGAAAATTATTAAATAATTTAATAAATTTGACTAAATTACTATTTAACGATTTTTAACTATTAACTTTGTATGAAAACAAATACACCTGACTCTTCGACTTCATGAAATTAATTAATTAATATTACCTTTGATCCTTCTTGTATGGCATAGATTTGAAGGAACTCAAGCAAGAATGAGGCATCAACAGCCATCATCCAAACCAAGGTTTCACCATTGAAATCCAAGTACTTGTGATAGCATCTTCTAATCTTGCGCTCCAACTTGAGAATTTGATCAACAAGCCCTTCAAATTTAAGACATTGAAGGTGTTGTTGTTGGAACCTTTTTGCAGCTGCAACCTTGTACCTTTGCATTTCATACAGCTCTGGACGCCAATAATGATAAGGACCAATTGCAACTTGTTGAGGAACATATGAATCTGGATCACTTGCCATTAGAAGCTTTGGAACATTGAATATGTGTACTTCAAATTCATCACCTTCTTCTTCTAGTTCTTCTTCAAGGGTTTTTCGGATGTTAATCACCCATCTTTGTTCATCAAATGCTGAATTAGAATTATTATTATTATTATTATTATTATTATTATTATTATTATTATTGGACATGGTGTATCTCAAAGAAGAAGACATTATCGTATCTTGTTGGGAAAAAAAAAAAAACTATGATAGATGTTATTGTGGATGCTATGGAGTGAAGACTTAATTTGGAGAGTGCTGCTTTTATTAGCACCTTAATGGAGTTTTTTTAATCATTAGCAATTAAATAATTGAGAATGCATTTCTCATGTGAGAATTTAATTTACCATTGACCAACCAAGTTGAAAACGTCATTCTTAATTTGAAGTGTGAACATGTATATATGAATGTCAAAAGTAATTTATATTGTGTAACATGTAATATAATAAATTTTTTATTTAAACCATGCTTGGGGACATATTTAATCTATTAAATCTATCTTACTTAATCTTATTTGAATCAAGTTGATTCACAATAAAAAAAATCTTTCATTGTCAATTTTATTTTTATTTATTACAAAATTTGAATGTAAGTTCCTATTAAAATTAAAATAAGTGTGTATAATAATATTTAAAAGTTTAATTTTAGTTTATTTTCAGTATAAAATAATTATATATATATATATATATAACGTTATATTAATAAAAATAATTATCTTTTATATTAATTGTGTAAATAATTATAAAAAATATGAATATAATTAAATAATTATGTAAAATATTTTATGGTAATCAAAATTAAATTCATATATTAATTTAAATTTTTAAGTACTAGTGAAAGGTAATATAATAATAATAATAATAATGAATGAACAACTTGCATGATTTGTTGGAGAATAAATGATATGTTTATTGGAAGAATGATAATATTTTGATCAAGCTTGCAAATTTTGTTCTTTTTCTTGTCTTATACACAGCTAGTACATGAGCCCATGCACCCATTATTACAATAATATTAAAAAGAAAAATATAATTAATTGTTTCTCTAATTTGAAAGGGTTGGTAACTTCCAATTAGGTCTTCTTTTTCCGTAACTCGGGTGGAAGTTTCATATGGTGGGAATTATTAAATAAAAAACCAACTAAAATTACACATGGTGAAATGTCAACATGTGCCACCTTAAAAGCTTGGGCTAGAAAAAACTGACTTTTCGGATAACAATGAATTATTGAAAGACAGTGATTGATAGTTTTTTAATATATACAAATTATTATGAAGTTATCCACAAAAGCCAGTTCTTAGTGTGATTGGATGAAATTGAAGACAAGGTACATGATGTCACATTTTATACACCTACTACTGGAATAATCTCATAATTTAAGAAGAGTTTCAATTATATTGAAAATATCGGTATTTCAGTTTTTAATTATTGATCTAAATTATAAAAAATATATATAATATATATTAATTAAAATCAACGGTTAAAATAATTAGAACATCGGTGTTCCTGATATACTTCAAATTTTTCCTATAATATATACATGTGACTAATTAGTATCCAAATACTTAGCTTGTTATTGAATTTGGAGATAGATTAGTATTCTACTAATTAGACAACTAATGCAAAGGGCACCAAATCCACTTCAACTTCAAACCCTAATAATGATTTGGTTTGTAATTTGTCCTAATATAATTAATTAACTAATTAGCCATTTTACTGTGAAGCAATTATTGAGTTTAAGTTTCATAGCATGTTTAAATTTTATAAATTATCTGTATAAATATTTGTATATCTAAATATATGATGATATCATCACTTAGAGTATTTAACCCTAATTAGTGGCCTACTATATTTCAAAAAATTAAAGTCTTACAAATTCAACCATCTAATTTAATTTGATATTATGATGTTAACCCTAAACCCTAAATTGCTTTACACTCTCAATCTATCATTAAACTAATAGAAAACTAACCAAAATTTCAAAATAAATATATTTTGTTAGAGAATTTAGCCTAAGCCCTATTGGTAATTCAGTTAGATACATACCATAATTTTATTTTGCATCTTCCAATTAAACAATGAATAATGTGTTTCTCATGATGACAAAATTAATGTTTTAAGTGATGTTTCATGTGGTGGCCTGATTTTTAAGTAATGCACAAGTTATTAATCAACCAAACTTTTTCTTTGACAACCAAAATAACTTGTTAACTAACCCCAACTTGCTTATAAGTTAATAATAATACCATACTTCTAATATATCCATTATATTATTATTGTACTTATATACATAAAGCTGAAACACAAAACCTTCATTGATTAAAAAATTTCCAAGTGGGGGTGTACTTGATCATTGGGATGAACTTTTAATTTTAATTATTTAATAAATTTTTTAGAAAAAGTTTGTGGATAAGTCTTCTTTTCCACTAGTGGTGCTGATTGTTTGTGAAGTGAAAACTATTTTTGTTTGAAATTATATGAAAAGAATATTTTATTTAATAATATAAGAAGAAAGATAGCCTACTATTTCATTCAAACTTTATATAATTTTCCAATTTAATTTTAAATGTGTATAATAATATGAATTAAGAAATAATTAGAAAATAAATATTGCTTTTATTCTTGTTCCAACTGCATAATTAGGTAGGTAGGTTGATGAGTTGGCAAAAAGCACATACAATACAAACAGAAATTTGCACTTTTAATTAAGTCACATTTTTCTTTTCAAAAAAAAAAAAAAAAAGCAAGGGGTGGTGGTAGAAGAATCAGGAAAGATGAATTCATATTATTGTGATTCATAAGATTCTTTTGGCGATAGATGTAGCAGAAAGTGCTTCCGAACAAGATACAACTTTAAATGCAAAAGCTTATAGGAAAGATCAAATCATTGTTGTATAAAGTATTGTAAAATTAGTAAAGCTAATTTTAGAAAATATATAAATAAATAATAACTAAATAAAATGAGAGGTAATAAACAATCTTAGTTAATAATCTTAGAATTTTAGTGGTTGAAAAAGAGAAGAATTATATATCTCTAATTGACGGATGATTCATATTGAAGAGACTCACCTATAAATTGAGTTTTTCTTTAATTCATTTCAATCAAGTCATCCAAAGAGAATAACATAATATTTCTTTGAGTAGTTTTCTTCTATATATATAGAGAGAGAAGTGTGTTCTCTTTTTGTCAAGAGAGAGTGTTATTGTAGTCTCCTTGTGATAGAGAGAAGTTGTAATTCTCAAAGAAAGTTATTCAATTGTTTCTATATTTTATACAAATTTCTAATTTTTCATCTCTATATTTTGCTGTGTCATTTGTCTGGTACCTAACAGTGGTATCAGAGCCAAAGGTTGCTGATTAATATATTTTTTTCTCCGCTGCGAGTTACCGTCTAAAAAAAAATGGCAGCAAAGTATGAAATTCCGAAATTCAGTGGGAGTAATTTTTCCATATGGAAATTGAAGATAAAAGTCATTATGAGAAAAGACAATTGCGTGACAGTAATTGAAGATAGACCCACTGGAATTACAGATGAAAAATGGAAGGAGATGGACAACAATGCTGTTGTAAACTTACACTTGACACTAGCTGATTCAGTTTTATCAAGTGTAGCAGGAAAAAAGACAGCAAAGGAAATTTGGGATGCTCTCACCAAATTATATGAAGTCAAGTCACTTCACAACAATATATTCTTGAAGAGAAGACTTTATGCTCTTCGAATGAGTGAATCCACATCGGCAACGGATCACATCAACAATCTAAATACGCTATTTTCCCAACTCTCATCGTTGGAATATACCATAGCGGAAAACGAACGTGCAGAGCTCTTACTTCAAAGTCTACCAGATTCATATGATCAGCTTATCATTAACTTAACTAATAATGTTTTGACTGATTATCTTTCTTTTGATGACATGGCTGCTGCGGTTCTTGAAGAAGAATCTAGGCGCAAGAATAAGGAAGATAGATTAGAAAGCTCAAAACAAGCAGAGGCATTGTTGATGACAAGAGGGAGATCAATGGAGCGTGGTTTCAGTGGGAGTCAAAGTAGACCAAAGTCACAAAGTAAGAAGCAGGTCAAATGCTACAATTGTGGAAAGAAAGGGCACTTCAAGAAAGATTGTTGGAATAAGAAGAGTATAGAGAAGATTCCAGAAAGATCAAGTTCTCAAGGATGTGTTGTGAGCACCTCTGATGATGGAGAAATCCTGTATGGCAAAGTAACAATTGGTTCTAAAGGCAGTAAACATCTCACTGATGTTTGGATTGTTGATTCAGGAGCAACATGGCACATGACTCCTCATCGTGATTGGTTTTGTACATATGAACCTGTCTTGGAAGGATCTGTGTTTATGGGAAACGATCATGCCTTAGAAATTGTTGGAATGGGTACTGTCAAAATAAAAATGTTTGATGGTTCTATTCGTTCACTTCAAGGGGTAAGACACGTGAAAGGCTTGAAGAAGAATTTGTTGTCGATTGGGCAATTGGATGAACTTGGTTGTAAGGCCCATATTGAAGGTGGGATCTTAAAAGTTGTTAAAGGAGCTCTTGTGGTAATAAAAGCAGAAAAGATTGCAGCAAATCTATACATGCTTATGGGAGATACTTTGCAAGAGGCAGAGGCATCAGTTGCTTCAACAAGCCAAGAAGAAATGACGATGATATGGCATTGCAAACTAGGCCACATGTCAGAACGAGGCTTGAAGATTCTTGTAGAACGTAATCTCATTCCCGGGCTCAAATCGGTAAACTTACCATTTTGTAAGCACTGCGTTACAAGCAAACAACATAGATTGATGCTTGGTAGATCAACTGCTCGGAGCAAGCACATATTGGAGTTGATTCATTCTGATGTGTGGGAATCGCCGGAGATGTCCCTAGGAGGAGCAAAATATCTTGTATCATTTATTGATGATTACTCTAGGAGGCTATGGGTGTACCCGATCAAGAAAAAGTCATACGTGTTTGCGATGTTCAAAGAGTTCAAAGCAAAGTTAGAACTTGAATCTGGAAAGAAGATCAAGTGTTTAAAGACAGATAATGGAGGAGAATATGTTGATAGTGATTTTCTAACAATTTGTAAGCAAGCAGGTATTCAACGACAATTCACAGTTGCATATACGCCTCAGCAAAATGGTGTAGCAGAGCGAATGAATAGGACTCTCCTAAAAAGAGCACGAGCTATGTTGCAAACTGCAGGTTTAGCCAAGTCTTTTTGGGCAGAAGCTGTTAAAACCGCCTGTTATGTGATAAATCGGTCACCATCAACTGCAATTGGGTTAAAGACACCAATGGAGATGTGGCAAGGTAAGCCACCTAATTATTCTTCTTTACATATATTTGGTTGTCCTGTGTACGTGATGTACAATTCCCAAGAAAGAACAAAGCTAGACCCAAAGTCTAGAAAATGTATATTCTTGGGTTATGCTGACGGTGTTAAGGGGTATCGCCTGTGGGATCCTACTGCCCGCAAGGTAGTTGTCAGTAGAGATGTGATATTTGCAAAAGATAAATTGCAAAAAGAACAAGAAAATGACAGCACTATTAAAGAGATAACCACTGTTCAAATAGATGAAAAATGCAGAGAAGGTGATCTTTCTGAAGCAGAACCACAGCACGAAGAACAAGAAGCAGAGGCTAATGACATAGAAGTTCGTCGATCCACTCGACAAAGAAGAACACCATCATGGCACTCAAATTATGTTTTGACAAACCATGATGCATATTGTCTTTTGACAGAAGATGGAGAGCCAACAACTTTTATGGAGGCTATGCGCAATCCAGAAGCTTCTATGTGGATGACAGCAATGCAAGAAGAAATTGAGGCATTACATAGGAACCATACCTGGAAACTTGTTGAACTTCCAGCAGGTCGGAAAGCCATTGGTAACAAATGGGTTTACAAGATCAAACGAGATAGTAATGATCAGGTGGAACGATATCGTGCAAGATTGGTTGTCAAGGGATATGCTCAGAAAGAAGGTATTGACTTCAATGAAATATTTTCTCCGGTGGTGAGACTAACTACTATTAGAGTAGTTTTGGCTATGTGTGCTGCATTTGATTTACATCTAGAGCAATTAGATGTAAAGACTGCTTTTCTTCATGGAGAACTTGAAGAAGAGATATATATGCTCCAACCAGAAGGTTTTGAAGAACAAGGAAAAGAAAACTTGGTTTGCAGGTTAACTAAATCTCTGTACGGTCAAAAGCAGGCGCCAAGGTGTTGGTACAAGAGATTTGATTCTTTCATTATTAGCCTTGGATACAACAGACTTAGTTCAGATCATTGTACTTATTACAAGAGGTCTGGTGATAATGATTTCATCATTCTACTGTTGTATGTGGATGACATGTTGGTGGTAGGTCCCAACAAAGATCAAATCCAAGAATTGAAGGCACAGTTGGCTAGGGAGTTTGATATGAAATACTTGGGACCAGCAAACAAGATTTTAGGGATGCAAATTCACCGAGACAAAAAAGATAGGAAGATTTGGCTATCGCAAAAGAATTATTTGAAGAAAATCTTGCAACGCTTCAATATGCAAGAATGTAAGCCAATTTCAACCCCACTTCCTATGAATTTCAAATTATCCTCAAGTATGTGCCCTAGTAGTGAAGCAGAGAGGATGGAAATGTCTCGAGTACCGTATGCATCAGCGGTGGGAAGCCTTATGTATGCCATGATCTGTACAAGACCAGATATTGCTCAAGCAGTTGCGGTGGTAAGTCGATTTATGGCAGATCCGGGTAAAGAGCATTGGAATGTTGTTAAGAGGATCTTGAGATACATCAAATGAACCTCAAATGTTGCATTATGTTTTGGAGGAACAGAATTCATTGTCAATGGATATGTCGACTCAGACTTTGCAGGTGATCTTGATAAACGAAAATCTACTACAGGCTATGTGTTTACACTTGCAGGAGGAGCTGTGAGCTGGCTATCTAAATTACAGACTGTTGTAGCTTTATCTACTACAGAAGCTGAATATATGGCAGCTACACAAGCATGCAAGGAAGCTATTTGGATCCAAAGGTTGATAGAAGAACTCGGGCACAAATAACAGAAGATTTCTGTGTATTGTGATAGTCAGAGTGCCTTGCACATTGCAAGGAATCCTGCCTTTCATTCAAGAACAAAACACATTGGAGTACAATATCACTTTGTTCGGGAAGTAGTAGAAGAAGGAAGTGTTGATATGCAGAAGATTCACACTAAAGATAACCTAGCAGATGCCATGACAAAACCAATCAACACAGAAAAGTTTGAATGGTGTAGATCCTCATACGGCCTATGGAATACATGAGCAACATAAATTTTAAAAATTTATCAAAAATTAGCTTTAAGTGGGAGATTGTAAAATTAGTAAAGCTAATTTTAGAAAATATATAAATAAATAATAACTAAATAAAATGAGAGGTAATAAACAATCTTAGTTTATAACCTTAGAATTTTAGTGGTTGAAAAAGAGAAGAATTATATACCTCTAATTGACGGATGGTTCATATTGAAGAGACTCACCTATAAATTGAGTTTTTCTTTAATTCATTTCAATCAAGTCATCCAAAGAGAATAACATGATATTTCTTTGAGTAGTTTTCTTCTATATATATATATATAGAGAGAGAGAGAGAAAAGTGTGTTCTCCTTTTGTCAAGAGAGAGTGTTATTGTAGTCTCCTTGTGATAGAGAGAAGTTGTAATTCTCAAAGAAAGTTATTCAATTGTTTCCATATTTTATACAAATTTCTAATTTTTCATCTCTATATTTTGCTGTGTCATTTATCTGGTACCTAACAAGTGTAACATTGCTATATTAATGGCGTAATTTAGGTCTTACGGAAAAAAATCTTTGTAATCCTTTTTTTTTGACAGTTTTTTTCGTTTTAGCAAGTTAATAAGTAATCTATTATAAATTAGAATTTTATTTAAAAGTTTGTCGTCCATTAATGAATTAATACATGTATCTATTGATACTTACTTACGTGGACTAATGAGTTAACTATATTTAAGTTTAAGTTTATTTTTTTAAACAAAAAATAGGAAAACTCGAACTCGCAACCTCTAAATGAGTATAGAGAGAGTGTGTCATTTGAGATATAATTTATTGGCGTTTAATTTTTCTTTTAAATAAAATTAAAGTCTGATATGAAATTATAGGATACTTTCTAAAACCAACTATATTTCTTAATTAAGTTGGGTTGGTCTAATAGTTAGTTCACTAGTTCGTTTAAATAAGTGTTGAAAGTTCGAATTCTACTTTATATAGTATACCGCATTCGTTGGCCAACAATAAATTCTTATCAATCAGACCGAAAAATATTGTGAAAAACCAAAAATATTAAATACATTTCTTTAAATGTAAAATAAATTTTAACTTGTCACTTGTACTTACGTTAGAAAAACGAAAGTAGATTTTCCTATTTATTTGGAGAACGACTTAATCATATATAATAATGATCGAAAATAAAAAGATATTTTTAGAAAAAGATTTTCTACCATTCCAAAAGGTAAATCTGATTAAAGACATTAAAAAAAAAAAACAGTTGACTGAATTCGAATATAATTTATGTCACAATTTATTATATATACATAAATTCATTAAAGTTGATAAATTCATCAATAGTATAATGAAAGCTCTTGCCAAACATATCTTCGTGCTTCGGACGGATCATGGGAAGAGACTGGAATTTTTGAAAAAGACATCATGTGTGGTGTTAATTTTTTTGCCCTAGCCATAAACTGTTTTAATAGCATAAAGATATTTTTCATAAAGGTTGATTGAACTTAAATATGAATTATGCCAGAGTTTATTACATATAGATAAATCGATTATTACAATCTTAATTGAGAGTGGTTACAATCATAATTGTTTGAATAATAAAATGATAAAATTTAGAGTGTAAATTACTATTTTTATAAAAGTTTAAAATATTGATAAATTTATTTACAAATAAATAAAATTATTATTTTTATTTATGAAAGATAAACTTTTGCTAATAAAATTATCTAAATTCTAAAAATTATTTAAAATTTCTAAAATACCCTCTAATATAATCTAACTCTAATTTCTCTTTTTATTTCATACAATCACTCCTCCGATCCAATCCCAAACTCCACCACCAC
The DNA here is from genome assembly GCF_003086295.3 of Arachis hypogaea. Lineage (NCBI taxonomy): Eukaryota > Viridiplantae > Streptophyta > Magnoliopsida > Fabales > Fabaceae > Arachis > Arachis hypogaea. The sequence continues at coordinate 1,890,602 of NC_092054.1, read as the reverse complement.
CACCACTCTCTTTCAAAAGCTTTCAACAAACTTAGAACCCCACCTTCTTCAACAATGATTTTCTTGTTCCTATCGTTATTATTCGCAAACGAAGCAAGTTCATTAGCGACTTCTATCATATTGTTTAATTGACCAATTTGAACACTAACAATGAAAGACTATACCCAAAACATAATAGATCGTTGTTGGCGATCAGAGGAAGCGAGAGAACGATGCCGCCACCTGTAGCAACAGCGGAGCCGTTGGCGTCAAAGATGGAGAGGAGCCAGCGCATGCCACCGAAGGCTTTGAGGTAGGAGAGAACCTTGCAGAAGTTTGCGGCGAAAACACAGCAGAGGATGGAGCGGTGTTTGCACTTGCGGATGAGGGAGAGAGCGCATTCGAAGTTTTTGGAGGCTTCGATGGCGACGCGGCGGATGGGTCGCTTGTAGATATCAGAGGGGGGCGTCAGGGGAGGAAGCGGCGGAGGTGGCAAAACAGACGAGAGGTGTGTGGAGTAAAAAGATATTTGGGTGATGGTGAGGTTTGGGATTGATGGAATGATGATGTGGAGCAAAAAGAAGTTAGGTTATATATATTAGAGGGTATTTTGAAAATTTTAAATAATTGTTTAGGATTCGGTTAGTTCTATTAGCAAAAGTCCATTTTTTATGTGTAAAAATAGTAATTTTGTTTATTTGTAAGTAAATTTGTCAGCATTTTAAATTTTCATAGATAGAAATGATAGTTTATTTTTACTCAAACTTAAACTTAATAATCTTAGCTAAACAAAACAACTTAAATTTAAAATAATAACAAATTTATTATATATATCTAACAGATAGAAGAAATACAAATAATTATATTTCAAATGGTCTCTTATGCTAAAAGTTTTTTTTTTTAAAGATCAATAAGGATTAATTTTTATAATTTTTTCTTAATTTTTTTTTATAAACAATGGGGGTAGAAAACGCCTAAGAAAAAAATAGGTTACATAATCACTATTTTAGGAAACATGATTTCAACGAAATTTACAAAGAAATTAAGAGAAATAATATTGGGGGCAAAGAAAAAAATTTGAGTCAACTTTTATTAAAACTGATATTCAATGTCAAATCCAACTCCAAAAGAATGTCCCAAAACTCAGCAAATATCACTACACAGGTGGTTAAGCACTATAGGTTGCTAAAATAAAATTTTCTTTTGTAATCCATGAAGATTATTCCACTTAAATAAATAAATGATTATATTTCTAAGAGATATAATATTATTATTAGTTGATGAGAATATTTCAAAATTTTTTTATTCATATATAAAATATTTTTATAAAACATTAATAGGCTTCTGCTTATCTTAACACAATGTTAAGTTCAATGATTAAATTGCAAGTCATCATGACTTGAGTTATTAGAAAAATGTAGATTGCACGTATGTAAATAAGTTATGGATTCTGTTAACCAATTTTTTTAGGGCATAAAATTTGAAAATCCTTAAAGTTTTAAATTTTTCAGTAGATTGAACATTTTTTTTTTCAAAACTTTATTATTTCTAACAATTGATATTTTTTAAAATGTTTAAAGAAAGGTACTTCTAATAGAAATAGTTGGTAAAACTAATAAATTAAAATTGTTCTCTTTTGTCATTAGCTAATTATAATTAAGGCTAAGAACTACTTCTTTTTAAAAATTAGCTTCAAGAGAATGTTTGTCTTATATGATTGATTTAGTAGATAATTTTTATATATAAAATATATGTGAAATAGTACATATAAATTTATACTTATATGATTGATTTAGTAGATAATTTTTATAGAAATATATAATATTTTTTATTATACCAACCATTACCAAATTGCTAGAGAGATTGGAATAATAGTATAATACCAAGAAGTGCGTGGGCCTGGCTATTTCAATTAATCTATTTAATTTTGAGTGTGTTATAAGCAACAAAACTTTCCAGGTTGTAAAGATAACATTATTATATACATACTGAATCCAAAATATTTTTGGATTTATATCAAATTTTTGAGTGTCGTATACATGACCATTGAGAAATTAAAAATTAAAATGATATAATCACATAGAAATTGAAAAAAGACAAGTTTCCTTATTAGAATGTTAAAGTATATTATTAGACGTATTAATTCGTTATACTGATATACTATTACTAAATAAATAAATACTGTCACTGATGAGCCAACACTATATTATTATGCATAATATATATATAATATAACTAAGGTTTATGTACTCTATTAGTCTTTATAATTTTATCAAATTTTTAATTAAGATTTTATATTTTTTTAATTAAATTCTTACATTATATTAAATTTTATAACTAAATTTTTATCATAATAAAAATATTAAAATTAACAGAATATTTTGTTAAATTATACAGAATATTTAATTAAATGTTAGACATATTTATTTTGTTTAACAGAATATTCAATTAATTTTAATATTTTTATTATGACAGAGACTTAATTATAAAATTTAATATAATATAAAAATTTAATAAAAAAAAAAATATATATATATATATATATAAATTTAATTAAAAATTCAATGATTATAAATACCTGACAGAATAATTAAACATATAACTAAGTGCTTGTATAGAAAAAGGAAATTAATAAACACTAACATATATAGACATCGTGATCAAATTCTTTCTCTTGGTGAAAGACAATTTGAAGTATTATATATAGCCAAGAAAGAAAAACATACTCTCTATCTTCCTCTTTTATGTTTAATGCACTTTCTCTACTGAAGTATTATTTTTAAATATCTAGAAATTTTTGCTTTTAATTTATTTTTACTTGGAAACAAATATCTAAAAAAAATTTAAATTTATTTACCTGAAAACAATTTTTTTACTTTTAACACTAACTTTTCCTAAAGGCCTAAATAATGCACAAATTTTTACTCTTAATTGAATGGTCTAAAACTTGACACGTACTTTATTTGATTATATATATATATATATATATATATATATATATATATATATATATATATATTTAACTAATAATAAATTTATTTTAAATAATATAATTATTTAAAAATAAATTCAATTAGATAACAATATAATCTAATTTAGGTTACAAAAAAGAAAGGAAGAAGAAAGCGTTGATTGTGTAGTTAATTATTGTAAACGGAAATGTTTGGTAACAAAAAAAATCAGCAAAAAACAGCTATAACTTACTTTATTTAGCATTCATTAATTGTTACGATAATTAATTAATGCTAAATAAATCAAGTTCTGACTGTTTTTTTCGTCTATCTAACGTTCAACATGTACTATGTACATGCAAATGTAACATGTGACTGCACCGACACTGTACAACACAATATGTTAAAAGAAAAAATAAATAAAAAATCAACAATATGTTATAGAATTATGGGATGTATAAATTCTGTTTTTTCCCTTTGCAGATGATAGGAGGTAGGATTTTTTTTTCTTTAAAAGGAAAGTTCAACTATATTTGGCAAAATCTATTACGAGTGATGGTGTTGTTCATTACAATTTTTTTATTTAGGTATAAATATTTATAAAAATATTGAATTTAAATTTTTATCATTATTTTTATTTGTTTGATTTTTTTTATTTTTTTATTAAAGTAATAAACTTTTTCATAAAAGTAATACATATGTTTGACTTCTATCTATCTTCTCGTAAAAAATTGTTGTATATTTTACCTTTCATGAATTTAGGAAAAAAATATTTTATATTCTCAAGCGATTTTAGTTTTACTTATAAATTTTATTTTATTTTAATTTATTTTTAGCATTTTATTTCGTTTTAATTTTATTCATTTTCTTTCACTTATTTTTATTTTTTTATAATAAGACAGAATATATGTAATTTAAGTTCAGTACAATTAGTAAAAATACTAAGGTAAAAGTGAAAAATTTTATGAAAATACATCCTATTCATTACAAGTAAAGAGATTTAAGTACATTGAGTGAATTGTAAAAAATAATGGAAAATTTAAGTAGGATATAAAATATAGCTTGCTGCTGTTGTTTCAATTTTTTCTAGTAGTAAAAAAATTAATCAAAATTTATTTTTACTTTCATCCTTCCTTTTTCATCATCATTTTCGTTAACTCTTATTTCCAATCTCCTCCAAAAATGTTTTCTAAAATAAAATAAATATAATCTTTAAATATAAGGCAACTTAATTTAATTTTATTTATCTGAATTTTTTTTTTGGAATTACATGCAAAATTAGGATAATCTAAGATACAAATAAAAAACTTCAGAAACAAAATTGAAATAAAATAAAATTTAAAAATATTTTTAAAAGTTTTAACAAATTTTAAAGATAAAAAATATACTTTTTTTTTATAAAACTATTATTTATATTAGTATCCATAAATACTAAAATCTTTTAAAATTATAGAATTTTAAATTTTAACGATTTAACATTAAGTCAAAATTATATTTAAAATTTGAATTTTTAAATTTTAAATGTAAAATAAACTTTTATTTAAAAAAAATTGTTTGAAAAAATACAGGAAGCCAACTTTAGTTTAGCCAAGATTAGTCAATTTTAGAATTTAGGATTAATGGCTTATAATTTAATATTTAAATTTTAAAATAAATAAAATAATTTAAAAAGTTGACTAATGTTATGATTCTCAGCCTCAAGTATTATCTCGTCTCTTAGAAACAAAGGTTCAATACTTTATATTTTCTTAATATCAATATTTTTCTAAACAAACGAATTTTCTTCTTCTATGTATATAAAATTATTTTTCTGACATAAATTTATTTTCTCTTTTTCACTAATTTAGTAAACTAAACTCTATTGGAACAATAATGCATAAAATAAAATAAAATGATGAAAACTGTAACAACGTCCTCGTGGTTATTATTGTGGAGCCTCTTAAAAAGTGGCAGGTAATAATAAGTGGTGACAATATAGTATACTTATGGCATAGCAGCCTTTGATACTCAGAAATCACAATCGAGTTTGAGAGTATATCATCAAATCTCTGGGAAAAAAAAAATTGTCATACAATGTTGATTATATTGGGAGAGAAAAAAAAGAGGGGGGGGGGGTGTTAAAAAATCCAACAACAAACTCCCACAAAATTACTGGGTTTTTTTCTCCTCTGTGAAGCGCAAGTCCAATTTTTCTCCAACAACAAACCGGTCTAATCAGATTTTTTGAGATTTTTTAGGTGAGAAAGTGTAGCCACAAAGTCAGAGAGAAGAGAAAAAATATAATTTCTATTTTTATGTAAAACAGTAAATTTCAAATGACAGTCTCTCATTCATTTACCGTTGGATCGGCTTGAAATTTGAACTGTGTGTTCCACTCATCTTGTTCTTCATTCTGTCGGTGAAGATGTTGATTGGAGGTTTGCAGTGGGAGAAATTGGCTTCGCAAGAGAGAAAATAAGTTTTCCGTTTTTACACAGGGCAACATTCTTTGAACAGCAGTTTCTCATTCTTTCACCGTTGTATCGACGTAAAATTCTGACTGCAGATTCTTCACATCTTGTTCTTCATTCTGAATGGTGGAGATTTTAATTGGAGGTCTGCAGAAGGAGAAATAGGCTTCGAACAGTAGCTTTATTTTTGGGTATTTTTCATCTTCTTGCTTCTCATTTATAAGCTTTGGTGCTTTGATGTTTTAGCTGGTTATATGCACGTTTTTGTGTTTTGTTTGAAACTTTCTTGTACCTCATTTGATTATAATGAAACTATTTCATTGGTTTGGACGATACGTGGTTTTTACCTCTCATATTGAGAGAGGTTTTTACGTTAAAATATCGGTGTGTTCTTATTGTTGTTTTACTTGTTATATTTACTTGTTATAATTGCTGTCATATTATGTTGTGAGTGCTTTTATATTATTTTTGTATTGGACATTTGTGTCATTTCTACTGCTAGGCTGTTCAAAAATTTCGGTTCCATCTAATACAAATATAGACTTGTAGGGGTTATGATTGTGGTGTACCTGGGACACAACATGGTCTCTCAAACTTAAAAATTAGATTATTTTAATAATATCATAATACATAATTAAATGTTTGTATAAATTTTTTTATATTATTAATGTATAAAATTAAATTCTAATTAAAAAATGAAATTCAAATATATATATAGACACACAACAATTTGATGATCAAATTAAATGAGATGCATGAGAGTAAATCATCACTCGTTTTTATCAATCATTTAATTTTAATTGTTCACATATAGATTAAAATTAATTTTGATATATTGATATATGATAGAAGTTAAAAGATAGTTTATATATTTTTATATTAAAAATAATATTTTGTATTGAGATTGATTAGAGCACGTTGATGAAAAATATGACTCAACTGTTTTTAATATTATATATATATAAATTTATTATCTTGCTGGAAAGTTATGTATAAAAATATTAAAAATAAATAGTTAATGAAAACCAGAGGAAGTATCAAACTATCAATATCTGAAAATCTCTAAACTATTATATTCCCAACCATATTTTATACCGAATAAATTACTATTTTGATGAAAAAATGGCATTTGTTCTCGTCTAAAGATTATTATCTTAGTTTAATAAAATGCACAACTTTTTTTATAAATGGCAAATAATTCACACTTGATTCTTTTTTTTTTTTTTTGGAAATATTTACAAAATCATTTAAAAGGTACATAAAAAAGGTAAGAAAAAAATTGGATAACTAGACCCTTTTTCAATTTTTTATATTTTTGGTAATTAACACAAAATCATCAAAGTTTAAAAATGAAAATATCTCATTTTTTAAGTAGAATTACAAAAAATTAAATCAAAATTTGATTTTTAGAATCCATATATTTTGTCAAATTAATATTTTTAGTTGATAAAATGTTTATTTAAAAAAAATAGAGAAAAAGATAAATAGGTTCTGACTTTGTGTCCTGCAGACATTTTCGTTCCTGACCATTGAAAAATGTTTTTAAGTCTCTGACCTTCACAAAACTTGGACAGATCAATCCCTCCGTCAGGGACTGATCCGTTCAAATTTTGTGAAGATCAGAAACTTAAAAATATTTTTTAATAATCAGGAACGAAAATATATATCTACGGGACAAAAAGTCATGTACCTATTTGTCCTTTTCTCAAAAAAATATTTTGTCAATAATTAAATTCCTTAGAGCAAACAAAATAGTTTTTTTATGCCAAAAATTTGCACTTATTGCGAAGAAGCATGTGGCCCTTTAATTTCCACACTACTTAATATATATTGTCAAGTCTCCGAGACAAACACTAAAATATTAATTATAAGATTTGTCATATTATCATATAAGCTAATTAATATTTTTTAGTGTGACTGTCCTCTTAAGTCGTTAAATTTTAATAAACATCTCTTTAATCGACACTTTGCAAGCTGGTACTGAGCCTAGGAAAGAATCATTAAGACATATAAAATTACTATATACCACCGCCAAGGAATAGAACCGAATCTTATACGAATTTAAGTTAGAATTTTCTATTGGTAATATAAAAGTTAATTTGGTAATTGATTTAATTTATAATTTTTTAGAATAAAGTATTATTTTAGTTCTTAATATTTGAGTCGACTCCTAATTTAGTTTTTAATTTTTTAAACGTATTATTTCGGTCTTAAAAACTTTCAAACATTCTATTTCAATTTCAAAAAAGTTTTAAGTGGATTTATGTTGTTCTACTATTAAATTTGATACAAGTAATTTGTATATTGAATAGCATTAAATTTCAGTATATGTAAGTAAAGTTGATTCACCAATTATTACTAATATAATTTTTTTTTAGTTTTAAAATATTGATGATTGATTGTTTAATTTGGATTTGGAGTTTTTATTAAAAAAATTAAGAAAAAAAATATTTATGTTTCTTTTAATATATAAAAACAATAGGACTTGATTAATAATGTTATTAATATTTACATTACTCACTCTGTTAATTATTACTATTAAATTTAACGGTAAAATAATATTAAATTTATTTAAATTTTGTTGGGACAAAAATAAAACTTTAAAATATTAAAAACCAAATAAAATTTGATATAAATATTAAAAACTAAAATAATATTTTATTTTTTTTAAGAACTAAAAAAACAACGCAACCTAGTTTTAATAAAAAATTATCAGTATCAAATTAAAAACTTTTTGTTGAGAAAAAAAAAAAAGCGATGCTCTACCCTACTTCAATAATATATTTATATAAATAAAAAAGTGACACCAGATAACAACGTCTGGTTTTTTGGGAAAGATATATATAAAATAAAATTTTATTTAACTGAGTAATATAGTAATATACTAATATTTATTTAAAAGTATTTAATTATATATATGTCTTGTGGAATGTGCATGAAATGTGTCTTTCGTGTTTTTATGTTGAGGGTTCCCTCTCATGCATCATATATATCATATCATATATATGCAAAAATTATATCTGCTACAACGTTATGTTTTCAATATTTAACTATATTTACACATTTTTGTAGCATAAACCGAGCTATTTGTCAGCTTTAATATATATTTTTTTTCCAGTCTGAAAGAAAAAAGTGGGTCCCACTCCGAAACTGTTTTAAAATTTTCCACGTGGCATCATATGATATGTGGACAACTTTAACTGCCATTCTACCATTTTCGTTATTCAACCACCATTCTAACTTTAATTTTTGGTGCATAGTTTTGGTTTGGTCATATAGTAGTAGCCGTGGTAGTTGTTGTTTTTTGGTTTTTCAGATTTGTTTGCAAGTTATTTTTAAAAAAATATTTTTTAATAATTTAAAAAAAATTTGTAAAAATAAAAATAATTTTATATTTAATATTTTTATAAAAAAAATTTTATTTATTAATTATACTTAAATAAAATAAAATAAAAATAAAAATTATAATTTTTTTATAAAGATTTTTTTAATATTTTTATTTTTATTATTAAAAATGTATTAAATACACTAAAAAATAAAAACTTTTTTTATTAAATTTTTTTATCAATTTAATAACACCTAAATAAACACAAATATACACGCACAACAACATTAACTTAGCTTATATTTAGATATGTGTTTGAAAAAAGATAAATTGTTGCAAACCTCCAAAGGAAATAAGTTAAAAGAGTCTATATCTTTTTTCATATGGTGACCACCATGCATGTATATAGTGACATTTAGATCCATCCATATTCCTAATATCCGTACTGAAATTATACCCCACCACTACTAAAAGGTAATGATCATAGTAACACAAATGTTATCTTTTATGTATTTTTGGTATTATATATTAAAATTAGTCACTAAAATTAATTATTAATATAAAATATATATTAAACTATAAAATATATATAAAAATAAGTTAAATAATAAATATATTTTTTATATAAATATATAATAATTAATTTTAGTATATAAATAATATTTTTATTTTAATATATATTCTAAAGTTTGTGAGTGGATGAAAATAATAGTAAAACAAAACAAAATAAAATATTCTTAGTTATAGTTTTATAAAATTATTTCTTTTAAAAGTTTAAACGAACGAACGATAGGTAGAGTTATATTCTACGATTATGATGAGTCTCATCACATTGAGTAAATAATTACATGGACTTAATTAATTTGATATTTAACAATATTAAGTTCTCAAACTCTCCTACTAGAAACTTAGGATTTTACTAATAAATTATAACTCAAATGACATAGTCTTTTTATACTCAATTAAGAGGTTGCGGGTTCGAGTCTTCTATCTTTGGTAAAAAAAAAAAAAACACTAGGGTTTTAGATTATATAAGCTCGATGGCACTTAATTAAGTTATTATAAAACTTTATCCGCTAATTAGTTAACATTGTAAGGTGAACTATTTTATGGGTTCCAATCAAAAGAGAATATTTTATTTTTGATATTAATGTTTGGGGAAAAAGTATTATTATTCTCGCCGAAAAACGTTGTCATGGACTGTGGATATACAGTTGGCGGGGTAGTTTCGGTCTTCGGATAGTGGTTTAACGAGGCAAAGAGGTTAATATTTTTTGTCCTCATATTTATTTTGTCTATTATTCTGACTATAGTTTGAAGGTACAGAAGGTAAAAGAAATTTCTAGTTTTCGACCCTACCATAACGCTAGAGTTGTCAAATATGGGGTTCGAATTAGTTCGTCGCGAGTAGCGAGTTAAGATTAAAAAGAATAAATGTCCATTTCGATTCCTAATTATTTAGATGACGGACAAAGCGTCTCTCAACAAATTAAAAATTATTCTTCAGTACCTAAAAAAAATGGTTTTCGCATCCCTTGTAACTGGTTGAATAAACTTATTGAAAATTTTAAACAAAAACAAAGTTCATGGTCCACTCCTCCACCATTTCGTTCTTTCTTTGTCACCTCCGACGACTACTTTTACTTCTGGAAGGTTTGCAAATTTTATACCCTTTTCCTCTTCAACAATAACAAGACTAACGAAAGTATACAATTAAGATGTTCGTAAAAATGTCTCAATTAAATTTGATGGATCACGCGCCATCCACCTCAAAAAAAAAAAAAATTAGAGAAATCGTCATACATTAAATAGAGAAATTGGCGACAACTCTTTTAATTCCTTCAGCACCTCCCTGGAGCAGCTTTGACTAGGAGAAGCGCATGAGCAGGTCAGTGCGATGTGCCTCCCCTTCCAGTCTCGCTTTTCTTTTCACTGGTGCCGCGAAATTCGTTGAAGCGCACGTTCACACACGTCGTTGGTTTGTGAACCTTCTAGAAGCATGCAAAACAGTGAATCCTCAACCCGCTATTGTTTGGGCCTTGTCGAGTTCTATGTACGGGATCAACTCCAAGATCTCTTTCTCCGAGTTTTGCACCCTTTTCATTATGTTCAATTGGAATGACATTAATCCCAAATACATCACTTCAAAAATCGAGACCACCTGCACAATCTGCACAATCGAAGAGAGTCTTGACGGAAGATTTGCAAACCTTCCAGAAGCAGAGATAGCGCCGGAGGTGGCGAAGAAGGGAGGAAAGGGTAAAGGGGTGGGGTGGACTATGAACTTTGTTCTTGTTTAGGATTTTCTGCAGGGTCGATTTGTCCTAATTTTAGAGGAACAAAATTCTTACTCCACCTTTTACTGCAGGTGGCGCTTAGTCCATCGTCCAAATGATTAGGGACGGAAATAGACATTTACTCTATTAAAAAAAGATATTGATCTTTAAACTGAGATGAAGAAGTAACATGAATGATTATATTTTTAAATAAGATCTTTTTAAATTTGTTTGATTTTTATATTTATCTTCTTTTTTTCTTTTATTTGTCTTATTGTCACCGGGACATCGCTTGAGTCACCAATCTTAGCGAGGTTAACAACCCTACTATGGTGACATAGTTTAGATTCACCAATGTTGGCAAGGTTAACAACCCAACTATAGTAAAAATAGTCATAAACTCACCTTGGTTGGCCAAACCAAAAATACACATCTTCCTTTCAAAGAGCCTAAAGAAAACCAAACCAAGAATACACCTCTTCCTCTCAAAGAACCTAAAGAAAAATAAACACAGAGTTTATTTCATATTCAAATCAACTTCAACTCTATTTCATAAATAAAAGGTACATGAGTTATTTATACTAGTAGGAGAAGGAAAAGTCTTCATAACTTAGACGATATGAAACTAATACATAACACAAAGTTCACTATTCTAAACAATATGAGACTTATATTCCCTTGTTACAATTAACTAATATAATTAACCTACTAACACTATTTGCTCTCGCGTCACTTATGCTATTTTTCTTTATTTTTAGAATTTATCAATAATTGAGTTCTAAATATTTTAAATATAAAATTATAATATCATGTTATAATATTATTTTTTTATTTTTTTAATATTATACATATATTCATATAATGCAAGTAGTTTCATATTTCATGAGAAACTCAATTCTGCACTTCAGCCGAGTCATCAAACTTATCTCATCCCCCAAAGAAGTCGTGGAATTTTGTACATTTTCATGTCAAATTAATTAAAATACAAAAGTCTAGTTAACAAATTACAATAACAAGTCTTCAAGTCTAGAATATTAAGAATAATGCATAATATAAATTCATCAACTTCGATTATTGGAACATAGGATCGTTAAGTCACGATCATCATTTTCTCTGTGTATTACTATATTGTGTGTCTTAATAATATATAAATAATGTGATTAGTTTTTATTGTTCAAATGTTTATATATTTAAAAAAACAAAAAAAAAATAAAATAAAAAAGACAAATGATGAGCCAACTTGTAAATGTTTGTTCCTTGGGATCAAATTCGCTTAACTCGCGAGTTATTGAAATTGATAAAATTGACTCACTTTAAACGAATCATATTTTTACTTACTCATCAACTCGTATAAATCGATTAACCGAATCAATTGTGAATTGTGAATTCTAATCTCCGCGTTTTTAAACATGACAATTCTTTAAACCGCTGATAATTAGTTTTGCGACGATTTATAAAACTCTAAATAAACCGCAGCTAAATTATACCTCCTTTATAGTTAAAGACAAATTCGTCACAAATAAGAACTTGAACTTCTATCTATATCTCTTTAAAAAAAATAATATTAGATCAAATAATTATTATCGTTAACCAAGTTAAGTTGGTTTAGTGGTTAGTTTATTAGTCTGCTCAAACAAGTATCGAGAGTTCGAACATTGCCTTGTGAATGCAGTAATCTATTGGTCATCGACAAACCCTTAAATAGAGCTCCAATCCACAATAAATTGGTCATTGTCCTGCCGGATCAAAAAATATCTTGAAAAACTAAAAAAAAAAAGGTTGTCGTTAGGCCAAAAATTACTATTAACATGCACTAGTGTAATTTTAGTTTCTTATAATTTCTTTTTTTGTTGCCCACGGTATCCCCTAACCCGACAGGTCAAGGACTAATTCATCGCAAATCAGAGGTCTATTTAAGAGTCTGCCGCTGGCCAATGCGTTGCTGCATATATAAGACAGAATTCGAACCCCTGACACTTGCTTAAGCGGACGAATAAGCTCACCACTCTACCAACCCAAGTTGGTTAGTTTCTCATAATTTCTTGATACAGTATTTTAACATAAGAAACTCTACCCATTACAAATCTACGAAGTGATGTTGTTATGCATGGAAATAAAGGCCTTATAGTAAAGCTAGAAAAATAAAGGAAAAGTATGAGGAACCAATGAAATATTTGTACAATATATACAATGGAGGTTTAGGGAGTATTAGAGATATAACCATTAGTGTTACTTTTTTTTATCAGCTGAAGCTTTTGGGATGAATGGTATCATGACATGGTATTAGAGCTCTAGATCCGAAAGGTCAAGAGTTTGATCCTTGGTGAACCCAAAAATCAATTTAAGTTTTTGGGAAGATGTTTATTATCCCTAGTATTCGAATGATTATTCTAGATAGTACGAAGATGTTTGACTCCCTAACGGGACTCAAAAATAAAATAAAAAGAAACAAAAAACAACAACAAAATGCACAAGAATGAAGAGAAGAGTGAAGAGTGAAGAACAACCAAACTATGTAGCTCCCAACTCACTTTCGTTATAATAAATTTTAGTTAGTACATAACAAGGAACACGCGAACCACGCTCGGACTTGTCCCTCTCTCTCAGCTCATGCTCCCGATTCTTGACACGTGTCAAAAACAGGATTTCAACGGTTGAGATTCAACTTGCATGTTTAGCGAGTATAATAAGGATATATATTGCTACTGCTCATCCCTTGAAACTCATCAATAATCAGTTTTGTTTTTTTATTTTTCCCTTTCTTTTTTTATGTCTTCTTTCTTCATCTTCATTGCCCCCTTTTTTTTTTAAATATTATTTACTTAGATATATATAAATATATCATATAATTGTGCATTGCACGCATTACTTCACACTACACACCCCACACTCTATTATACTATCATCTCTGCTCTTAGCTACATAGAACCCCAGATCAAAATCTTAGTTTTTATTTTTATTTTTTTAATTTTAATTTGTTGATCTTGTAAACCCCACTTCTTTTCACATCCATTCATTCTTCCTACAACCTTATCTTCTTTCAATAACCCAACTAATGGAGGAGTCAGGGGAAAATTGGCCTTCGGATTCTGATTTGGTAAAAGCAAATTAATTAACATAAATTTAGTGCTTATATGTGTTATATATGATATTATTATATGGTATGATATATATGTATGTTATGCTATATAGTATGTGGAAATTAAATTATATTATTGTTTTGGTGATTATTTGAAATATATATGTAAAAATAGGAAATGGGTGATGATGACAATAATAATGATTATTGTTATGATGATGAAGAAGAATTGGGTTGTGATGAAGAGATTCAATATTTTGCTGAAGAAGAAGCTTTAGATCCTATTATGGATGAGACCCAAAGGAAGAAGAAACAAAGGGAACTTGAAGAGAGATTGCTTGCACTTTCAGCCACCATACCCAGTAGTGGCTTCAAGAATAACAAGGTTAGAAACTTTTTTAATTAAAATAATACTTTAATTATTCAAATTTAATTAATGGGTTTTATACTTTTATGTTATTTCAAAGAAAAATATACTTCTAATAATAAGCTCTATAGGATTTTCTGATTTTGTCCTTAGTTTTTTTTTTATCAATTATTATTTGACTGTTAAATAAATTCCTGAAATTCAATGTTAATTTATTTATTTGTTAGAATTTTAGTTATTCAATTAGCCAGCCATCCAATCTTGTACAATGTGGCTGCTTTTTGGAAAAGGTAAAATAAAATAAAATTTATTGGAAACATTTTAAGTGCACTAGAAGTACCGGTGTTCTCGTTGTTTTAATCGTTGATTTGAATTATAAAAAATATATATAATATATATTAATTGAAATTAACGGTTAAAACAATTGGTGCAGCCGTGATTTATTATCATGAAAATTTATTATCATGAAAATTTATGTATCTTAGTGCATTATTCATGTTTTACATAAGAGTGAAAGTCAACTTGCTAAGATATATATACTCATAAATGGATAAATAATTAAAAATATATAAATGATTATATCTCTGATAAGTTAGTTTTATATTATTTTTTTGGATAAACAAAGATCGAATTTTAAATTTTTAAATAATAAAAATTTTGATACAATATTATAAAATTACTTTTTTAAAAAAAAAAATACTCTCACGGTTCACACCAGTGATTTATTATATTTTTTAATGAAATTGCTTATTAATTGCTTTTACTTATCCAAGAAGCAATTCAGGTTGTCTTTATTTGAAAATTTCTAACAAATAATTTTTTTAACGAAAGAATAAACTTCAACGTATTTGTAAATATTTTAAAAAGTATAAAAAATATTAAGAAAAATAGTTTTCAATTTTTTTTTGGGAAAAAATGTTTAACATTCTAATTTCTTATTGAAATCAATTTTGAATATTTATTTTAGTTGTATAAAAAATCAAGTTATACAATCACATTTTGTATGCGGTATGCCCCATTCAAGTTGTCGTGATTTTAATTTTCTCTTCTTTCAGTTTTTGAAGTTACTTATGGATCTCCTCCACCTATTCAATTATTAGTTTTAGATATACGTCATCAAATTATTGAAGATTTTTTTGTTTTTAAGTTTGATTACTTTATAAAATCTATAAAATTATAATTGACTATCTAATTTACAAAGAAATAATTGGAGCAATATTATTATTAGTAGTTTTTGTATTTTTTAACAATATAATCAAAGACATTGCAAAAAGAAAAATGTTACTATCAGTGAATAAAGAAGAAAGACACGGGTACACTCTTTAGATCCGACGTCGTTTTCAAAGACGGAATATTATTAGATTGAATCAAGGAGACTATTTGAAGATATTTTATCTTTGAATTCTTAAAAAAATTGATATGATTTAGTATAATATATATACATATATTTGGTTCTCAAAAAATTATTATGTGAACTCACAAGTTTTTTGTTAAAAAATATAGGGTACTAGATCCACAACTTACAAAGCAAAGCATTATTATAAAGTTTTGAAAAAAAAATATAACCATCGTTTATCCTATCAATTTAAATTTTTAAAAGAAATTTAATATAATATCAAATTTTTTTAAAATAAAAAATATAAAATTTCAGCTATCTTAAATTTTTTAAAAAAAATGTGATTTCTACCGTACAAATAGTAAAAGTCGAAACCAATATTTTTATATTGAAGTGGTCTTTCATCGATAAATGCTAAAAGACCATCAGAATTTATTATTTTTGTCATTATTTAGTCGTCAATACAATTTATTTAATTTAGTAATTCAACAACATACTTTATCTCATATTTTTAAACACTGATAGCTAACTGGTGATAAAAAATAATAAATTCTGATGATTCTCTATTATTACGCGTCTTTCATCTATCAAAACCTAAAAAGATCATCTTCACATTTTTTTCCATTAAATTATAATTAAAAAGATAAAATTAAAAAAAAAATATTTTCACAAGTTAAATATGCAACGAAGTTTTTTTTTTTTCTTTTTCATTTTAAAATGAAGGTTCTATAATAATCATTAATTAACATGAAAAATTTTATGTATAACGTTGTAGATGGACGATAGATCAATCCTTGACAATGCTAGCAACTACGTGAAACAACTCCAACAACGTGTGAGGGAGCTAGAACAAGAAGTTGGTGGTGGATCCAACAACAACAAAGGTTCCACGTCTTATAATAACGAAGAAGTAAACTCTTATAATAGTAATAATAATAATTGTGATGAATTCTATTATGGAGAAGGTGGTGGCAATAATATTAATCTTCCTGAGGTCAAAGTAAGAGTGTTGCAAAACGAAGTGCTCATCATAATCCATTGTGAGAAACAAAAGGGTTTGATGCTCAAAATTCTAACAAAGCTTGAGAATCTTCATCTTTCGGTTCTCAATAACAGTGTCTTGCCATTTGGGAAATCAACCCTCGACATAACCATTGTTGCTCAGGTAATTAACCATTATTATTAATCACCTTATTGTTTTAGTGTTATGTGTTATTTGAATATATTAAACTTTATAAATATTTGTTTTTTTTTACATTCACTAAGCAAATTATTTTACTAGAATATTTTTCATATTATTTGTTTTATTTGGTTTAGGTTTTTTCCCCTAATGAACGGTTATTAATTAATTATAAACATATTATTGCATTTTGTCTATTAATTTTTTTCATAATATTTAGTCAATTATTTATTTATCGAGGATTTTACATCACTAAACGCTTAAAAAACGATACTTAATCAAATGTCGTGAATCTATTTAACGACGGTTTAAAACTGCTGCAAAATCTTTAAAAAACAATTTCGTTAAGTAATTAATAAGGGGTTTAGCCAATAACAAGCCAACAAGTATTTTTAAATTGCACTCCGTATTAATTAATTATCATTAATTAATAATTATTTAAATTTTATTTTTTTTAAATTAACTGATTACAAATTATTTACTTATATATATTTTTTTACTAATAACTGCATAAGTAACTCAAATTCTGAATGAATTGCTATATTAAACTATTTATAAATATATGTGGTGCAGATGGGAGATAGATACAGCATGACAGTGAAGGAATTAGTGAAAACCCTGAGATTAACTATCTTGACACAATAGTCATCAGTTAATTATTTATATATATATTTGTATGTATGAGATCATGCATTCAGAAGTATTACTTATGATTATTTCTATATGTTTATATATGAGACATCCAAATTCAAGTTGTGGTTTCATTCAATGGAGACTAGTTAATTATTCATCTTGTAATGTTGCTCAAAAAATGCTACATATATATACACTACTGGTTTGGTGAGAACTTTTCATAAACTCAGCTGAAATAAAAACCATATATAATATAATAACTAGGATTTTTTTATACATATATATTTTCATATATAATTTTTACCTAAGATCTCCAATTTTTCTAAGTTGATTAGAACACGTTTATGGCTGCTGATGATAAATAATTATCCAGCACCATTCCCAATACAAGAAAGAGAATATATAATTATATACAATGTCATATCAATTAATTATATGTTGGTAGGAATACTTACCAAATTAGTTAGTGGATCCCGCTGGAGACTATTTGTACAATATAACGGGCTATTGGATTATAAAATAAACATCTCTTATACTATTTAGAATAACTATTCGAATACTAGGGATAATAAATATCTTCTTAAAAGTTTAAACTGATTTTGGGGTTCACCAAGGATTGAATTTTTCACTCATGATTGAAATCTTGACCTTTCGGATCTAGCGCTTTAATATTATCTCATGATACTACTCATCCCAAAAGTTTCAGCTGATGAAAAAAGGTAACACTAATAATTATATCTCTAATACTCCATAAACCTCCATTGTATACATTGTACAAATATTCCATTAACTCCTGATACTTTCCTTTAGTTAAAATCGTATAAATCGGAGGTGACTTGTTGATTGACTTCCAATTTTCATGGTATTTAATTTGTGAATAAATATTTTATAGATATTTTATTTTAATAATTTTAAAATATATTTATAAAGTACTAAATAGACTTAATTATTCTATCAATTCTAATTATTTTGTTAAATTTATAATTGCATTTTTACAACTTGTTTAAATGTGACATATTTTTAAAATATTGTTTTTTGTATTTGATATACAATATTTTGTGAAATATTATAAAAGCAAATATTTAAACATATTACAAACTAAAGAAGAGTAATATATATACGTAAGGCTTTTATTTTGAAAAGGAAAACAAGATCAATGTAAATACCCTTAAAACATTTGTTAACATACAAGTTACAATTTTTATTGGAAAAATTTGATAACCACTTTTTTCCAACAAATATTTAGTTAATTTTTTATTTTTTAACCAATATAATGTGCTTTTCAAATTGGATTATACATTTTTTAGATCGGATCACACATGAAATATTATTTGATCAAATAAAAAATGACTTAATTTAAAAGTTACTTATCTCTTAGTGAGTTTTTTGGGCTGGATTCATATTCTTGAGTTCAAATATGTATTTTATTTATTCATAAAATAAAAAATAAAATTTTAAATTATTTTTTAATATTTATTTTAGATTAATTAGTTTCTAAAAATAATAAATTAGTCTTTAATATTTTATAATATTATATATATCTAATAAAATAAAAAAATAAATCGTATTGTAATACTTTTAGAAATGTGACAAATTTTATATTTTTTAAAAATAATATGATAAAGTAATTAAATTACCTAAAATTTGAAAAGACAAAAATAATAATATATCTTCTTATATTATTTAAAACTAATTTATCTAATTTTATTATAAAATATCATGAACTATTATGTCAATACTATTTATTTATTAACTACTAATTTGCTTTAAGCAAAATTATTACATACTAATTTGGAGTATTAATATTGCATGCTTATTTGCTAGTTAAGATAAAATAAATTCAGTTGACATTAAAAAAATATTATTTTCATCAATTATTCTTTTTAAGTTGTTCAAATAAATTTAAACAATGTCTTAATTATCTTTTTTAAAAATATAAAATTTACGTGTGCAGTTACTTTGTTCTAAAAATACAAAATATTTTATTCATTTTCTCATTGCAATAAAATAATACCTGATTTGTAAAGAAAAAACTACAAAAAACAATATTTTAATAAAAAAATTTATATTTTAGATACAATACCAACAATAATTGTAACATAAAAAGATAACGTTAAATATAAAAAGTGAATCTAATATTAGACACCGTGTTTTTTTTTTTCTACCGAAAATATAGAGACTCAAATCCACAACCTCTTAATTGAATATGGAGAAACTATACCATTTGAGCTATTGCTACGTATTATTTAGCTTATGAATAAAATAGAATTTCTATAAATTCATATGTATATTTACATTTGTACCTTATAATTCTCTAATTATATAAGGGAAAGTATGAGGAGCCAATGGAATACTTGTACAATGTGTACAATGGAAGTTTATGGAGTATTAGAGATATAATCATTAATGTTACATTTTTCCATCAGCTGAAGTTTTTGGGATGAGTGGTATCATAATATAGTGTTAGAACGCTAGATCCAAAAGGTCAAGAGTTCAATCTTTGGTGAACCCCAAAATTAATTTAATCTTTTCGAAAGATGTTTATTATCCATAGTACTCGGATGGTTATTCTAGATAGTATGGGGGATGTTCATTTTATAACTCAATAACCCATTGTACACATTGGTACCGATACCTAATCAATTAATTAAGACAATACTAAATCAGAGGTAATTTGTCATTGTATTTAATTTTTTAATAACTATTTTTATTTTAATAATTTTGTAATATATTTATAAAATACTAATTAAATAGACTTAATTATTCTCTCAATTCTAACTATTTTACTAAATTTATAATTAAATTCTTATATTTTTGTTTTTAAAAAATAGCATATTCTTAGGGTATTCTTTTTTGTATTTAATATACACTATATTGTTAAATATTATAAAAATAAATATCTAAAATTATTATAATTTTTATAAGAAATACTAATAGGAATTTAATTAATATTTTATTAAAAATAATAAATTAATTATAAAATTTAAAATCGTAAAATTTGATAAAATTACAGTGAGTGATAGAATAATTAAATCTATCAAATCTATTAAATATACTGATAAAATTATATCAGATTTACAATATATTTTCAATTAAAAGTTTACTTTAACTAATTAAACCTATAGAATTATCCACATAAATTGGTGTAGAATTGTGCATTAAAAAATATTTTAGAAAATGAAAGTTAAATTAAATGAAAGAGACAGTGACAATAGCTATGTTGCGCTTGGCAATAGTTTCTCTTCCATATTTTTATTTACTTTTTTACTGTTACAAGTCTCCTCTATAAAAAATATAATTTTTATTATATTTATAAAGATTAAGATAAAACATTTTTTATCTCTTGAATTAATTTTTAGTGTTAAATTAGGCCTACTCAATTTTAATATATATGTTATTTGGTAAATAATTTTAATACATATTTTATAGAATTATCTTTGATTTTTTTTTAGTGTTTAAAATTATTTTTATTTTTTTTTAGTCACCGATACGGGATAGGCTGGGAGAAACCAACCCGTACCAAACACAGAACGAGATGGGTACAAGACTAATGAAAGTTCGACTCTCTTGACTAATTTGAATTGGTCGAGTGACCAACTCACTCATTTTAAATATCGGAAGTATGAATTTTACCTTGTGTATGCAGTAATTTATTGACTAGTGACAACAACGAACTAGTCCTTAACCTGTAAGACTAAGAGATATTGTGAAAAAAAAAAAAAAAAAAAACACTCAACTCCTTTTAACACATATCCCATGATAAATTAGCCTTACCCTGTAGAATAGAGAATACGTGAACAACAAGAAAAAAAAGGCTCAACTCCCTTTAACACGTATCCCCTAATACTAATAGCATTCAAATTTAGGGCTGCACACGGATCGGATCGGATCGGATATAGGCTAAAATTCTATCCGATCCGCACTGCTCCCATTGGATCAGATCGAATATCATATCCGCGTTTTTTTAGGTCGGATCCGATCCGATTCTATCTGCATATTTGCGGATCGGATCGAATATCGAATATCGTCGGATATATCCGTGTAATAAAAAATTTGTTTCAAGGCCCTGTTTTTGGCTGTTTTTGCAAAAGATGTCTATAAATATCATAAAATTAAAAATTAAAAATAAAACAGCAACTCAGTAATTAAAAATTAAAAATAAAACAGCAACTCAGAAATTAAAAATTAAAAATAAAATATCATAAAATTCATTACAACACTTAGTGAAACAACACACTAAATCATTATTTTAACATACTAAAATATACTAAAACAGTAACTTAGCACTTCAGCACACTAAATCATACTAAAATAGCAATCCCATCATACTAAAAATATTAAAACAGCAACACTAAATCATACTAAAACAGCAATCTCAGCATACTAAAAATACTAAAACAGCAACTCAGCAAGTTCCAATTGACATATCTCTTTCAGTCTTCCAATTGACACTATATATCAGCAAGCATTCATTCATGTTAAGAAATAACAAGTGAGAAAAATTAGTAAAACATGTTAGAATAATAAATTATTATATACTAATACAAGCACTATTGAATACCTAAAATGGTTGATGAGATTGCATTTCACTTTGAACTTCAGGATCTCCGACACTAGTAACTCCAGAAAATTCTATTCAATTCAACAATAATAAAATATGTCATGGTATGTCAATGCTCTAAAATGAAAGACGAAAAATGAATAATAATTAAAAAAATATAAATGAACCAATTCATTATATACCTGAATCAACAGCGGCATCTCCTTCGTCAAGCTCAACCAATATCTTAGCAGGCTTCAACCAATTTTGAGTGCAAATTAATGCCTCTATAGTGGTGGGACTCAAACAACTCCGATAAGGATCAAGGACACGACCTCTCGTGCTAAAAACTGACTCAGATGCCACAGTAGAAACAGGAATGGCTAATATATCTCTAGCCATAGGACTGCACACGGATCGGATCGGATTGGATATAGACTAAAATTCTATCCGATCCGCACTGCTCCCATCGGATCGGATCGGATACCATATCCGCGTTTTTTTAGGTCGGATCGGATCGGAAATCGGATATATCCGTGTAATAAAAAATTTGTTTCAAGGCCCTGTTTTTGGCTGTTTTTGCAAAAGATGTCCATAAATATCATAAAATTAAAAATTAAAAATAAACAGCAACTTAGCAATTAAAAATTAAAAATAAAACAGCAACTTAGAAATTAAAAATTAAAAATAAAATATCATAAAATTCATTACAACACTTGGTGAAACAACACACTAAATTATTATTTTAACATACTAAAACAGCAACTCAACAATTCAGCACACTAAATCATACTAAAACAGCAATCTCAGCATACTAAAAACATTAAAACAGCAACACTAAATCATACTAAAACAGCAATCTCAGCATACTAAAAACACTAAAACAGCAACTCAACAAGTTCCAATTGACATATCTCTTCTAGTCTTTCAATTGACACTATATTAGCAAGCATTCATTCCTGTTAAGAAATAAAAAGTGAGAAAAATTAGTAAAACATGTTAGAATAATAAATTATTATATACCAATACAAGCACTATTGAATACCTAAGATGGTTGATGAGATTGCATTCCACTTTGAACTTCAGGATCTCTGACACTAGTAACTCCAGAAAATTCTATTCAATTCAACAATAACAAAATATGTCATGGTATGTCAATGCTTTAAAATGAAAGACAAAAAATAAATAATAATTAATAAAATATAAATGAACCAAATTATTATATACCTGAATCAACAACGGCATCTCCTTCATCAAGCTCAACTAATATCTTAGTAGGCTTCAACCAATTTTGAGTGCAAATTAACGCCTCTATAGTAGTGGGACTCAAACAACTGCGATAAGGGTCAAGGACACGACCTCCTGTGCTAAAAACTGACTCAGATGCCACAGTAGAAACAGGAATGGCTAATATATCTCTAGCCATGCAAGAGAGAACACGATACCTCAAAGTCTTTCCTCTCTACCACCTCAATATATCAAATTCACTAAAATCTTCCACCACTTCATCTTCCAAATACATATCCATTTCATTTTTCTTCAACTCACTTAATTTGATCCTCTGAGTTTGCTTCCACCTGCTCATAGGATCTTCAACCGTAATACTATCATTCTCACTCATCTCTACACTAGGATTTGTTGTAGTATCCGAAGAAATGCTAGCATCTTGAGTGTTTTCAGGGGGTCGCAGATTCCATATGCTATATTGCTCAAATAATTTAGCAATGATATCCTTTAATTTTCTAAAGATCCTTGAAGATTTCTCACCTTGACCATACATCTCAGACAAAGTAAACTGAATATATTCCAATTTATACGGCAGATCAAAAAAAATAGCAACAAGTAATAGATAGTTCAGAGATGGCTTGTTCGCTGAAGTCAAAGGAGTAGAAGTATAAGAATGATTAGAATTATCCCAATACTTATCAAATT
Source organism: Arachis hypogaea (assembly GCF_003086295.3). Taxonomy (NCBI): domain Eukaryota; kingdom Viridiplantae; phylum Streptophyta; class Magnoliopsida; order Fabales; family Fabaceae; genus Arachis; species Arachis hypogaea. The sequence goes on along the minus strand of NC_092054.1, from coordinate 1,866,554 downwards.
TAGCCTTCATCGTTGATGCCATTCCATTCAACACCAAATCATCACTCGTAATCCATTTATTCAAAGTGCATAAAATCTTACACAATACATGGAAAAAAGTATTTGAAGTGACATTCAAAGAACTAGAGAATGAAAGTGTTGCATGATAGAAAATTTGTAAAAAACGTATAAAGATACGAGCTCTACTCCAATCTTCATCTCATGGAGGCCCCCCATCATCTTCAAGGTATCTCTCAAAATGAGCATCTTTCCTAGCAAGACGAGCAAATGCCTTTTTAAATTTTTTGGCCACTTCCAACATCATATAAGTAGAATTCCACCTCGTCGGCACATCAAGAATAATCATTTGTCGACTCGTAATGTTTGCCTCATGTGCACACCTCCTAAAGGTTGCTAACCTAGACGGAGATGACTTCACAAACTTACAAGAAGTTCTAATCCTAGCAATAGATGACTGTAGATCTTTCAAACCATCACAAACAATCAAATTTAAAATATGGACAACACATCTCAAATGAACGAATTTCCCACCCAACATAGTACAACCATTCCATTCTCGCATGATTTTAACCAAAGTATTCACAGCAACACAGTTTGCACTAGCATTATCCATAGTTACAGTACAAAGTTTTCGAATACCCCAATTTTTTAAACATTTCTCTAAAGCTTTTCCTATGGTAACACCAGTATGATCAGCAATCAAATTAAAAGACAAGATCTTCTTATTCAATGCCCACCCATCATCAATATAATGAGCTGTTACACACATATAGTTCATGTTTTGAACAGACGTCCAAGTATCAGTAGTTAAAGACACCATCTGATGATTCAGCTCCAAAAGGGACTTAAGTTTGGTTTTTTCCTCTACATACAACTGCATACAATCCCTAGCAACTGTTATACAACTCGGAATCTTAAATTGAGGTTGTAATTCACCACAAAAACCTTTAAAACCTGTATTTTTCACAAACCTAAATGGAAGCTCATGAATTATCACCATCTTACAAAGTCCAAGCCTACACCGATCTTGATTAAAGTCTACTGCCTTTAATTTTGTGGTTCCTCTAAATTAGAATTTGTGAACACAAGAGTTTTCTGTTTTTCATCAACATAATTTTTCAGGTTCTTCGCACAACTTCCAATATGTTTTTTTTAGGTTAGAGGTCCCATCCCTACGACTATGACATTGTAACCATTTCAAACAATGTTTACCTTGAGTCTTAGTTTCCTCATCATTTTTTTTAAGTGGTCCCAAACAATAGAAAGGGGTCTATTAGACTTTTTTTTACCTGACTGGCCAGATTGTGCTGCTGTTGCCAAAGAAGGAGCATCACTTGAAGCTGGATTGGTAGTTGTTTCCCTCCCCTTGTTGATTCTTCTGGTGTAGATCCAACGACACTTGGTGGAGTAGGAATGCTCCCAACTTTAGACCCACTTGCATTGTTAGTAAGCCCTTGTTTATCAGCCATTCTAATTTTCCAACACAATCCTACAAATAAATAAACCATATCACTATATTAGTTTACAGACAATAGACCCTCAGTGCCATATGACTGCAATTAAATAAACCATCTTAATTTTCAAACAATTAAACCATATAAACCATATATCACTATATCAATTTACATATCAGATTATGAAGGAATACGAGTAGCCGCTCAACAATCTATGTTGTGCATCATTGGGCAATCTATGAACTATAAATTAGGGTTCTAACTACAAGATTTTCATCATTCAAACATAGCTTCAAGTAACTGGTCAGAGAACAATATATGCGTCAAAATTTAGGTACGGATTTCATTTTTCTTTTGAAAATTTCAACAATCTAAAAACATAATAAAGTAGCAAAAATTTAACACACAGAAATATCACAAATAAGAAAACACCTGAACAGATAAAAATTTTAGCGAAAATATGCAGAGAGCCAGAGAATGAAGAATATGATTTAGATTTTAGCAGCGGAAACAGATTAGGGTTTAAGGGATTTACAGCTTTGCATGTGCGCTATATATAGTGGGAACCAGATCTTTGCAGGGAAGAAGAGGAATGAGAGAGATCCTTCACGTTCAAGGAGAGCAATGCGGGAACCAGATCGGTTCCAAGTTCTGGGAGATCGTGTGCGAGGAGCACGGCATAGATCCAACTGGTAGGTTCGTTGGAAACACCGATATGCAGAGAGCGCGTCAATATGTACTACAACGTGGTAGAGCCGGTTAGAGAGGAGAGGGAGAGCCTGAGAGAGGTGAGGAGAGTCTGAGAGTATGAGTGAGAGTCTGAGAGAGGTGAGGAGAATCTGAGAGTATGAGTGAGAGTCTGAGACTGAGAGGAGAGTCCAAAGTCCAGAAAGTGAGAATCTAAGAGAGGTGAGGAGCACCGTAAGGTAACATTAGGGATTTAGGGTTAGGTCAGAATAACATTAGCTATTTATATGATGTGCGGATCTTTCGGATCTGCAGATCGGATTCGCGGGTATCACTTCCAAATCCACGATCCGATCCTACCACAGTGCGGATCAGATAATATCCACGAAATTCGGATCGGATGCGGATAATTACTGCAGGTATGCGGATATTATCCGATCCTTGTGCAGCCCTATCTAGCCATGCAAGAGAGAACACGATACCTCAAAGTCTTTCCTCTCCGCCACCTCAATATATCAAATCCACTAAAATCTTCCGCCACTTCATCTTCCAAATACCTATCCATTTCATTTTTCTTCAACTCACTTAATTTTATCCTTTGAGTTTGCTTCCACTTGCTCATAGGATCTTCAACCGTAACATCTCCTTCATCAAGCTCAACCAATATCTTAGTAGGCTTCAACCAATTTTGAGTGCAAATTAACGCCTCTATAGTGGTGGGTCTCAAACAACTGCGATAAGGGTCAAGGACACGACCTCCTGTGCTAAAAACTAACTCAGATGCCACAGTAGAAACAGGAATGGCTAATATATCTCTAGCCATGCAAGAGAGAATACGATACCTCAAAGTCTTTCCTCTCCGCCACCTCAATATATCAAATCCACTAAAATCTTCCGCCACTTCATCTTCCAAATACCTATCCATTTCATTTTTCTTCAACTCACTTAATTTTATCCTCTGAGTTTGCTTCCACTTGCTCATAGGATCTTCAACCGTAATACTATCATTCTCACTCATCTCTACACTTGGATTTGGTGTAGTATCCAAAGAAATGATAGCATCTTGAGTGTCTTCAGGGGGTCGCAGATTCCATATGCTATATTGCTCAAACAATTTAGCAATGATATCCTTCAATTTTCTAAAGATCCTTGAAGATTTCTCACCTTGACCATACATCTCAGATAAAGTAAACTGAATATATTCCAATTTATACCGCGGATCAAGAAAAACAGCAACAAGAAATAGATAGTTCAGAGATGGCTTGTTCGCTGAACTCAAAGGAGTAGAAGTATAAGAATGATCAGAATCATCCCAATACTTATCAAATTTAGCCTTCATCATTGATGCCATTCCATTCAACACCAAATCATCACTCGTAATCCATTTATTCAAAGTGCATAAAATCTTACACAATACATGAAAAAAAGTATTTGAAGTGACATTCAAAGAACTAGAGAATGAAAGCGTTGCATGATAGAAAATTTGTAAAAAAATGTATAAAGATACGAGCTCTACTCCAATCTTCATCACAAGGAGGCCCCCCATCATCTTCAAGGTATCTCTCAAAATGAGCATCTTCCCTAGCAAGACAAGCAAATGCCTTTTCAAATTTTTTGGCCACTTCCAACATCATATAAGTAGAATTCCACCTCGTCGGCACATCAAGAATAATCATTTGTCGACTCGTAATGTTTGCCTCATGTGCACCCCTCCTAAAGGTTGCTAACCTAGACGGAGATGACTTCACAAACTTACAAGAAGTTCTAATCCTAGCAATAGATGACTGTAGATCTTTCAAACCATCACAAACAATCAAATTTAAAATATGGGCAGCACATCTCAAATGAACGAATTCCCCACCCAACATAGTACAACCATTTCATTCTCGCATGATTTTAACCAAAGTATTCACAGCAACAAAGTTTGCACTGGCATTATCCACAGTTACAGTACAAAGTTTTCGAATACCCCAATCTTTTAAATATTTCTCTAAAATTTTTCCTATGGTAACACCAGTATGATCAGCAATCAAATTAAAAGACAAGATCTTCTTATTCAATGCCCACCCATCATCAATATAATGAGCTGTTACACACATATAGTTCATGTTTTGAACAGACGTCTAAGTATCAGTAGTTAAAGACACCATCTGATGATTCAGCTCCAAAAGGGACTTAAGTTTGGTTTTTTCCTCTACATACAACTGCATACAATCCCTAGCAACTGTTATACAACTCGGAATCTTAAATTGAGGTTGTAATTCACCACAAAAACCTTTAAAACCTGTATTTTTCACAAACCTAAATGGAAGCTCATGAATTATCACCATCTTACAAAGTCCAAGCCTACACCGATCTTGATTAAAGTCTACTGCCTTTAATTTTGTGGTTCCTCTAAATTAGAATTTGTGAACACGAGTTTTCTATTTTTTATCAACATGATTTTTCGGGTTCTTCACACAAGTTCCAATATGTTTTTTTTAGGTTAGAGGTCCCATCCCTACGACTATGACATTGTAACCATTTCAAACAATGTTTACATTGAGCCTTAGTTTTCTCATCATTTTTTTTAAGTGGTCCCAAACAATAGACGAGGGTCTATTAGACTTTTTTTTACCTGACTGGCCAGATTGTGCTGTTGTCGCCAAAGAAGAAGCATCACTTAAAGCTGGATTGGTATTTGTTTCTCCTCCCTTTGTTGATTCTTCTGGTGTAGATCCAACGACACTTGGTGGAGTAGGAATGCTCCCAACTTCAGACCCACTTGCATTGTTAGTAAGTCCTTGTTTATCAGCCATTCTAATTTTCCAACACAATCCTACAAATAAATAAACCATATCACTATATCAGTTTACAGACAACAGACCCTCAGTGCCATATGACTGCAATTAAATAAACCATCTTAATTTTCAAACAATTAAACCATATAAACCATATATCACTATATCAGTTTACAGATCAGATTATGAAGGAATACGAGTAGCCGCTCAACAATCTATGTTGTGCATCATTGGGCAATCTATGAACTATAAATTAGGGTTCTAACTACAAGATTTTCATCATTCAAACATAGCTTCAAGTAACTGGTCAGAGAACAATGTATGCGTCAAAATTTAGGTACGGATTTCATTTTTCTTTTGAAAATTTCAACAATCTGAAAACATAATAAAGTAGCAAAAATTTAACACACAGAAATATCACAAATAAGAAAACACCTGAACAGATAAAAATTTTAGCGAAAATGTGCAGAGAGCCAGAGAATGAAGAATATGATTTAGATTTTAACAGCGGAAACAGATTAGGGTTTGAGGGATTTACAGCTTTGCATGTGCGCTATATATAGTGGGAACTAGATCTTTGCAGGGAAAAAGAAGAATGAGAGAGATCCTTCACGTTCAAGGAGAGCAATGCGGGAACAAGATCGGTTCCAAGTTCTGGGAGGTCGTGTGCGAGGAGCACGGCATAGATCCAACTTGTAGGTACGTTGAAAACACCGATCTGCAGCAAGAGCGTGTCAATGTGTACTACAACGAGGTAGAGCCGGTCATAGAGGAGAGGGAGAGCCTGAGAGAGGTGAGGAGAGTCTGAGAGTCTGAGACTAAGAGGAGAGTCCAGAGTCCAGAGAGTGAGAGTTTGAGAGAGGTGAGGAGCGCCGTAAGGTAACATTAGGGATTTCGGGTTAGGTCAGAATAACATTAGCTATTTATATGATGTGCGGATCTTTCGGATCTGCGAATCGGATCTGCGGGTATCACTTCCAAATTCGCGATCTAATCCTACCACAGTGCGGATCGGATAATATTCGCAAAATTCGGATCGGATGCGGATAATTACCGCGGATATGTGGATATTATCCGATTCATGTGCAGCTCTATTCAAATTTAAAAAGACGTGCTTTTTTTTTTAGACGTGTCCGGTTTGAAAAACCAACCGAAACCAATCCTAAGCCCATAAACAATGATCCCGCAGCCCACTATCTACTCTAACCCCAATTGAAATTATATTCCCTCCACTGTAGCTAGTAATAAGGCAATTGGATTTAAAGGATGAGCTTCTTAGGTATAATTTTAATAATCTCTTCTTAATATTCATTTTTTTTGGTCAAGCTCTTCTTAATATTCATAAGGATATAGTTACTGATTAATGGCACAAGGCCCAAATTGGCTGAAATTATGGGCCCAAATGTAAATTAAACGAAATAGTCAAAATATATACATAATTCATTTCAAAAACCCAAAAAGTATAACTAAAGTAGTGAACTACGAGGGATTTCTAGTTTGCACACTTTACAAAAAATTCTTTTTTTTTTTTACTTTAATATTTGATTATATAAACATTCAAAATAAAGAGGTTCGCCAACTAACTTGGACTGGTCGAATAATAAGTTTATTTGTCTACTTAAGAAAGTATCATGGCTCGAATTTTATTTTGTATATACTGTAATTTACTGACCAGCGATAGACTTTTAGATAAAATTTAGACCTATAACAAATTAATGCTTGATCTATCAAATTGAAAAATATCGTAAAAAAAAAAAAAACTTGACCGGTTGTTGACAGCAGGCGATGGCAGACGATTGACTTTTTGTCGGCAGCAGTTAACCGGTGGTACATGCAACAGAACCTTCTAATTACTACAAATATGAAGTATGAATACGAAATCGCCAACATTTAGGGGTGAGCACGGATCGGTTTGGTTTGAGTTCAAGGTAAAATTAGAACCGAACCAATTAAAATGTAATTGGTTTGGTTTGGTTTGGATTTGTTTTTTTTGTGTATGTACCCGAACCAAATCAAACCGATTAAGAACGGATTGGTTCAGTTCGGGTAATTGGGTACCCGATGACTTTGAAATTCATAAAAAATTTCAAATTTTTATCTTAAAAATTCAGCAAATACAATAAACATGTAACATCAATAGAAATAATCCAAACATGTTAAACACCAAATACATTAAAAATTAAACACATTAAAATCCAAACATATTAAACACTAAACACATTAAAATCCAAACATATTAAATACCAAACATATTAGAAGCTAAATACAAAAGTGTAACAGAAATATATATTTTTTATTTAATTAATATATGATCAGGTTCACGGGTTGGTTCGGGTTCCGCACCACCAGAACCGATATCCGAACCAATCACTAGAAATAGTCATTGATTTGGTTCGAGTTGGACCCGATTACCCGTTGGTTCCAGAACCAATTTAATTGGTTTGGTTCGTATTCAGACGGGTCGGACGGATAATCAGGTACCCGCTACCCGTGCTCACCCCTACCAACACTACCGTGGGATCGTCATCTTCTATGGCACAACACCATTCCTCAAGGCTCAAATCCTTTCTTTCGTTTTTTTTTTTTTTTTTGGTTCAAATTATATCCCAAATTCTATACGTGAATGCTTGTATATGGGTTTTTTTTTTTGGGCTTAGCTTTCGACTATTTGGGCTACATTGTTGTTTTCTTTCCAAGATTTTGTATCTGACCCTAAAAAATTTGCAGTCAATAAATATTTTGAAATATTAAAAAAATATGTATTTGTATTTACTCTTTTAAAAAGTTTGAGGAGTTTTTAAAAACAGTTATAAATATATTTTAAAAATTAACTTGTATTTATTCAAATTCTTTTTAATTTGTTGAAGGTTTTTTATTCTCCTAATTATAGATACCAAAAATATAAAAGAATTTTGATGATCAATAATAATGTCTTGCTAATAAAATATTATATTTTTAAAACAAAAATATTTAAAGTTTCATACATTAAAAAAAAAATTAAAATTTTCTTATTTATAATATTAAAATCCATTTTCACTGTAGAGAGGAAATAAAGACTATATCCATATGTCAGGATTTTTCTAAGTTACCCCACCAATAATAAATCACATGTCTTTCTCTTATGAGTTGTCTCTTTCCATCTTTACTCTTCATCCACACATACATACCTCTCCCCTAGCTTGAAGCACCGAGTGAAAAATAAATAAATAAATTAAAGTATTTAATAAAAAATAAGAGAGGAAGAAAGAAGAAAAGAAACAGAAGCTACTTCAGTTTTTTCCTAACATGGAAAATTGGCTCTCTCATTTGGTAATTATTTTCTTCTTATTATTATAATAATAATTACCATTATAGTTATGCTAGTTCTAAATGCTATTATTATTTTTGTTAAAATTAATTTGCATTTTTTGTTCTAATTTTTTTGTGGAAGGAAATAAGTGGTGGTGGGAGTGGCTCAAGCAGTGTATCATTTGAAGAGATTTTAAGCTTCAATGGTGGTGATCATAGCTCCAATAATAAGGATAATAATATTATTATTATTGGTGATGAGGCTAATAAACAAGAGAAGAAGAACTCCAAAAGGGGTAGTTTAGGGAATAACAATAATAATAAGAGAACAACAAAGAAGGCAAGAAATTCAATAGAGGCATTGGATCATATAATGTCTGAGAGGAAAAGGAGACAACAAATGGCTGAGAAGTTCATAGCACTTGCAGCTGCTATTCCTGGCTTGAAGAAGGTAAGTAGTATTTTTTTTTTTTTCACTTAAAATCTCGATTTAACTCTTAAAATTTGATAGTATTACGATTTTAAAGGAGTTAATCGATTTTATAAATTATTATAAACATTTATTTTTATAATTATCCATACAAAAATGCTATATAATCAATAATTTATCAGTCTTTAATAAATTTTTGAATTTTAAATATTAATGATATTATGTGATGATAAAAATGTTAAAATTTATTATATTAAAAAATAGAGAAAATCCTAAACAGCTTTGACAATTATTTTGAAAGACAACGAGACTTTTAAAAAAAGGATTTGGATCTTCTAAAGTTTGAATTTTACTTTAGAGAGTAAAGTGTGATTTTTTACCTTTGAATAATTTCTCTTTTATATTTATTCTTGGTCCCACCTATAAAATCAATGGTGAGAGATCACACTTTACTCTCTAAAATAAAATCCAAATTTTAGAGATCCAAATCCTAAAAAAAAATATCCAATCCGGCTCTTGAACTTTACTTTTATGGGACTGATTAGCTCTTGTATCAGTGTTTTTGTTTTTTTGTTTTTTTACACAGAAACTAATCAGTCCCATAAAAATAAAGCTCAGAAGTCGAATTGGATATTTTTTTGTTAAGGGTCTCGTAGTCCTTTCGAGGTAATTGTCAAGGACGGATTCGATATTCACTCTAAAAAATATATATTATATTGTTATTATTGTGATTTGAATAAACAATAAATATCACTAATTTACAATTTTAATTAAATAGATTAAAAATATATTTTAATCTTGTAAGAGAGAAAAAATATATATTTTGAAGAAGAAAACAATGACATTTTTTCTCTATATATATTTATTCTATATAGATAGACAAGGCATCTATACTTCAAGAAGCAATAAATTATGTGAAAGAACTTCAAGAACGCATAGCACTGCTTGAGAAAGAGAGCAACAACAAAGAACAATTGATTGTGAAAAAATCACAATTTTGTTGTTCTTCTCTGCCGTGTGACAAAAACAATAATGACAACAACATTGGTGGTAATGAAATGGTGCTACCAGAAGTGGAAGCTAGATTGTTAGAAAAGGAAGTACTAATTAGAATCCATTGTGAGAAACGAAATGGAATCATGTTGGAGCTCTTGGCATTTTTGGAAAATAATAATCTCTCTCTGGCTTGTAGCAGCTTCTTGCCATTTGGAAACTCTACTCTCAATGTTATCATCATTGCTCTGGTATGGTAATAAATAATTATTTTAGTTTTTAATAAATTTTAATTATGAAATTAATTTTTTAATATTTTATTTAATTAAATTAATTAATTAATTTTACATCAAATTCTTCTATTAAAAATTAACAAGTTTTCTATTAAAAATTAACAAGTTCAGGTTAGTTTGAATTAGTTTTTGAAAAAATATTTATTTTTTTATTTTTTTTTAAATTAACTGAAAAAAATTATTTTACATTTGAATGGATTTTTTTAAAAAAAAATTAAATATTAAAAATGTCTTTTATTTTTGTTTTTTTAATAAAAATACTTTTTTTAAAAGACGAATCCAAATAGATTTTAAATTGAATAAAAATATTTTATTTAAAAAAAAATTTCTCTAAAAAAGTCAATCTAAGTTTTTTTTTTTAAGTCTTCAAGTAAATTTGTTCATATAGACTAATTTAGTAATTAAAATTGGTTAGAAATGAAAGTGTCCAACTAAATATTTTCTAAGAATTGATTTGAAATATTACTTAAAATTAAATTTATTAATTTGACTCAAATAAGATTAATTCCATTATGAAAATGATATTATTTAGATTAGGGCTGGCAATTCATATCCTATTTGCGGGTATCCAACGTGGTCTAACTTGTTTGGGTAGGGTAGACTACCCTACCGCTACGGGTAGGGTAGGGTACGGGTTTAGGGTGTACCCTACCCTACTCTACCCGCACCTCATATGTAATACATACTTTATAAAAATTAGGTATATAGTGAAGGAATTGAGAGTTGAACCAACAACCTCCTTTATGTAATGACTTATAATAAATGAACAACCACTAAAACTAGTTAGTTAATTTAGTAATTTAGAATTTTTTATGTTATTAATATGTATAAAATTCGAAATGATTGAATTTTATATTTACTTTGAAAAAAAATTTGATATTTCTGCGAGTATGGTAAGGTAGGATGGGTTTAGAATTTTAGGATGCGGGTAGGGTTAGGGTTGAGAGATTCTCAACCCGCGGGTAGGGTTAGGATAGGGTCCAAACCCTATCCTATCCTACCCATTGTCAGCCCTAATCTAGATGCTTTATTTATTATAAACTTAATATATTGCAAGTCATTTGAGTTAGATAATCGAGTATGTTGTAAGTTGTTGTGAATTTTATTGCAGATGAACGAGGAATTCAACTTAACATTGAACGATCTGGTGAAGACGTTGAGGGAGTATCTTTTGAAGTTTATGAGATGCAATAATAATAATGGTGGTCCATGCTAGTGTATCAATAATCAAACCAATTTTCTTCTAAAACTGTCTTTTATTATCGCCTTGTTTGAGAAACTAGCTAGTAATTGTCAATTTTAAAAATGAGGGGAAGGATTTTATAATCTTTCTCGAATATATATTGCTTTTGTTACACAAACAAAAAAATATAAAATTCTAGGCTTAACTATTGATTTCTGATCTCTAATTTGCAGTTTAAGATAAACATAATTTTTATTTAAAGAAAAATAAATCATAAATCAGAACCTCACTCGAATGGATAAATTATTAGATATAAAATCATTTATCTTATCTCTTTCTGTCTATTTAAACTTTAAGAATGAGTAATTTTATAATATAATATCAGAATTCTGTATCTAAAATGTTTAGAGTTCGATCTTTGGTGAATCTAAAAAAAAAATAGTATAATGCAAATAAAAAAAAAGAATTCCTATGCAAAAAAAAAAAAACAAATCCAAAAAAGACTCTTACTTAAGAGAACGTATTAGAGATATAATTATTTATATTACCTCTTTCTATTAACTTAAACTTTTAAAATAAATGATTTTATGATATATATATATCTTTATATATAACATCAATCTTTATCAAGTCTTCTAATAAAATAAAAAGAATGCTAGAGAACTCGTAAAATTTATTATTTTTGGCTAGTAATAATTAATTATTAATGTTTAAAAATATGAAATAAAAGTATATGGTTGGATTAAAAGAATTTGACTAATAGTTAAAAGTACTAACAAAAAACAATAAATTTTGTTTGCTCTTAAATTTTTTTCATAAGATAAATATTGTGCCATAATTTTTAAAAAATACAAAATTACAAAATAAAACTAATTATTTATTCTTCCAATATGTAAAAAGTTTTTCTTTCTCATAAATTAGTGTTTGGCTAAGTCCTGATCCTTTGATACCAATTTCTTCAATCACTTGAGTACCCAAATCAAACGAAACCAATTCATCATCATTCTTTCTTAATAATATATGACCCTTACTCCCAATTCCCATGACACCCTCAATAGAACTTAAGGGTCTAAAGATGAATAATTTGGCCCATGATTCATTTACACCAACTTCACCTAAAATTGATATATCAAATTAGTTTATATTGACTAAGACAAGTTGTACCGTCCAAGAACTTGTAAACGTGGTGGCACAAATCTAGACACATTAATATTTAACCCCTCTCATAATATTAACCAATAACTAACCAAGATAACCCTACTTGTTGGTGGAGATAAAATGTGTTTTTTGTTGGTGATATAGACAGGGATGGCAACACTATCTAAATTCGTGGTTAATCACTTTGCCCCTATTTGTTTGGGACGAAAAACTACTCATTCTGTATCGAAGTGGATTCTTAGGGATGGATTTAGGTTGAACCCTTCTTTACTTATTTCGGTATATATAATATATATAAAATAATTAATAATATTTATCATATTTATTTTTTTAATTTATATTATATATGTAATGATAATTATATATATTTTAAAATTTAATTTTATTATTAAATTTTAATAATTATAGAAATAGATAAATACCTATAAAAATGAATTAGTGTTTAACTTTTTACTATACACAAGTAAAAACAGAATAAGTTCAATACGAATTATTGTAGGATAAAACTGGGTTGGATAGGCAAAAATCTACCCCATTACCACCGGTAGATATGGGTGATGGGTGGCTGTTCCTTCTTTTCCTCTCTTGCTCACCCAAATTAGAACAGAATAAAAGGTGTTTTGTGTTAGCCCTATTGGAGGGAACATTGAGAAAGAAGAGGTTGGGCCACCATGGCCCAAGTCAGTGCCCAAATGGATGAAGGACTTTGTTAGCAAGTAATACCTGTATAGCTTGATAAAAAAAAATAGACTGTCCAAAAAAAAAAAATAGCACTTGCATAGTAAATTAATTTAGATTAGTCAAATAGTTAACTCATTTGAATTCTTGTTTATGTTATAGGCAAGTGATTAATTTAGATTCGTGATAAATTAATCTTTGACCTGTCACCTGTCGAGTTGTGGGATATTCTGAACCACCAAAAAAATAAGAATCATCAATCTGCTTCTCATCACCACCCACTAACTAACTTCAGGTGATAAAATGGAAATGGACCCATTTTTTGTTGATTCAAAACTTCTATATCTATCATAAATAAAGTATCATGTAAGATACATGTGAATGCTGCATAGAAAAAAAAGAAAAATCATATCATCGAGGTTTTGGGGGTAAGTTTATATGATATAAAAGAAATTGCTTCATTTATTGCAATATATGTTAACAGATAGCAATAATTGTAATTGGTTTGTAGCACATGTTGTGCAACATATTTATAATAAGATTAATATAAAATATATAGTTACTAAATAAACATTTAGTTTACGTAACATATATTTGATTGTCTTATACAAAAAAAAAATATTTAGCAAGTTTTGAAGATATTCTTTTCATTTTATTAGTATTCAGATTGAATGTATCTAATTCAATTCGAAAAATTAACTCATAACAAAAAAAATATCTCGTATTTATAAATTATTTAAAAATTTTATTCTTCGAAAAATATAAAACTTATAATAATCATATCGGTTTTTTTAGATATTTCATCTGATTCGTTAACATAATAATTTAGATATATCTATAGATCGAAATCTAAATCAATTAACATGTGAGATTAGCTAGAAATTAGGCTAACATGTATACTACCCATGAATTTTTACATATTCGTAACTATTTAGCTACGAACATAATAATTTTATAAATACAAATAATTTTATTAGTTACAGATATGTTATTCAATATCATTGCTATTGTCTTATATACTCTTTTTAATCTGAGCGTTAGAATGTCTTTGTAGGACCATCACTGTTCCTTAAAAAATTGACGTATATTTTGTTTCATTCGAAAATAGACGAATTCAAACACTAAATAAAACGAACTATATCTTAAAACCAGTTATGTAAGTAGGAATATCATCCAACTCTCAAAGTGCTTACAATCAATAATCGTTATCAAATCATTCCTTTGGCATTGCCACTAAAATAATAAGATAATGATCATTCCTATCCAAGTACTCCTATAGACAAGAATCATCAACACCAAGTTATTCTATTCGAATTTTGCTCCTTTTCTATCAATAATCTCCAATCAACTCTCCTAAAAACACAATTTATTTGCATTTTCGCGAGTTGAATCTCTAGTGGTCCAGTGCTTTGTAGGAGGTTCATCAGCATGCATGTTTCTTTCAAATTTTTGTCTCCAAACCGTGTTATTCCTTTGTCTTTTGTCCATCTTAAAATATTGAATTTAATTTTAATATATTATTAAAAAAATTATTTTACATATACATCTAATTATATAATATTATTTTTAAAAAAATAATTACATTTTATATTAGTTATATAAATAGTTATCTAAAAAATAGATACAATTAAATAATTATGTAAAATATTTTACAGTGTTAATACATTAAAATTAAATTCCATCTTATAATTATGTAGAGTTTTTTCTTTTTTCTTTTTTTTTTTTCAGAAGTCCTCATCGGATTTTGGTCGAAGTTGATCTTTGTATGGACACCTCATTTTATATTAAACATGTGAAAAATAAGGTTCAAACAACCTAAACAGTTACCACTCGTATTACGTTTTACGATTTTTTATCATATAAAGTTTATTGCTAATTGATTGCAGTAATAGGAACACGTTATAAACTGAAGACAAAATGGACACTATCGATGGAATTTTCTTTAATTTGTTGATAGAATGGAAAACACTATCGATGACTCCAGAAAAACCACCTTAGATATATTTTCGACCACATAACCATTGTAAATAATAAACATATAGATAAGTAAATAATAACGAATAAAAAGCATCATATATAAAAATCATGCTTTATATTGTATATCAAAGATGTTTTATATTTGATAATCTTGCTTTATATTTTCAAAGTTTGTGTTGGCTAACCTGTAGCTAGGGTTATAAATAAGTATGATGGGGTCTACAATTTGGGTTGGTCGAGTGGTCAACTCACTCGTCCGCTTAAACAAGTATTAGGGGTTTGAATTCCGTCTTGTGCATACAGCAATCTATTGACCAGCGGCAGACCCTTAAATGAACTCCGATTCGCGACAAATTAGTCCTTGACCTGTCGGGTTGGGAAATACCGTGGACAACCAAAAATAAAATAAATTCAAATTTAAGTTATTATAAAAGTCTAAATATATTAAAGACTAAAATCTGATTTATTAATTATATTAGTTTTATTGACTAGTTAGATTTATCTGGACCCAACCTAAATCTTTTAAAATATAAATAATAAATATATAAATAATTTATTATCATTAATAAAGTTATTAGATATTTTAAATTTATTATATTTTAGTATAAATATTATTGTATATTTTAAATATCTTTTAAATTTATTATATTTAAAATATACTTATGAATATATAATTCATGTTTAATAAGTTTGATCTATACATACTAATTATTGGATTTGAACTCATGACTACCATTATTTGAATCCATGACTACCGTTATATAAAAGTAATACTCTAACCGCTTAGTTAAGTGGGTTATTTTTTATAAAATATAAAAAAAACGAGAATATCCAATAAATAACCTACTAAATTAAGTTTTTTTATATTTATTATTCATGCATTTTTACCTAATAAATTAAGTTTTTAAAAACTAATTTTATGATATTTTATAAAAATTACATGTAAATAATCTACTAATCAAAGTCTAAAAAAAGGCTATTACATGAAATTTCTTAGTATATAACAAAGATTCTATATGTAAAAGGTCATATTTTGAAAAGAAATCATTCATCAATGTGAAAAGCAATTTTTTTTTCTGTTTTTTATGTTTTTATTTCTTTAAGAAAGTGATTCGTAGGAACGGTGACATCTAAAATTTGATAGCAATAAGGAAAACGCCAGCTAGAAAGTTATTTTCGTTTTTAGCATAGTGTCATCATATGTTCTTCATTGCTTTTTATCTTAAAGAGTTATTAGAGCCTTTCATATTATCGCGAATTATCCCCTTAAAAAATGGAAAGAAAAATAAAAGTGCATATTAAAAATAAATTAATAAATTATAAATTATTATTTCTTAAAAATGCTTTTTTAAGTAAAATAACATCTGTTTTTTTTAGTGAATACTATATCCGCCTTCTGACAATTATCTCGAAAGGACAACGAGGCCCTCAAGAAAAAAAAACACCAAATTCGGTCCCTGATATATTCTTTTTGGACTGATTAGCCCATGTGCAAAAAAAAATAATATTGATATTTTTTGGCACAGGGGCCTCGTTGTCCTTTCGAGGTAATTGTCAGGGGTCGAATTGAAATTTTTTTTTTGTTAAAAGCCTCGTTATCTTTCGAGGTAATTGTCAGGGGTTATTTTAGGTTTTTCTTTTTTTTAGTAAAAAATTGGAGAAAAAGATAATATATTCATAGACTAACTATTTAGTTATATAATTTTAAAGAAAATTATAAATATTACACTGGGTTAAATTACATAATAAATAAAAAATAGCCGTGCGTAATAAATTAAACGTCATTGACCTATTGGTTTATGACATCATAAAAAACACTGCTAGTTTTTTAGTTTTAACTTTTAACTATCTAAAACGACATCACTTTAAAAACAAAACAAGAATAAAACGACACATATCATCGTCAAATTGTCATGGATTTTGTCATTTTTAATAAAATAGTTTACAAAAATAATAATTGGTAATAAAATTACTTCCTTGTCACAACTCACCACACATCAGCTTGAGGTGGTAGATAACTGGATATCTTGATCATTTTGTCTTTTATTATTTACACTCAATGATATCTTCTTACTTTAATTTATGTGATAATTGTAATTTACTCCATTATAACATAATATTAGAATTTTATATTTAAAAAATAGTGAAAACTCAGGTGCAGTCGACTTTACGTGAAGTTGATACTTGAGAGCTGTTAGATGATTTGATTGATTGGACTAAATTTTCATCTAACGGCTTTGAGGTATCAACTTCACGTGAAATCGACTTTACCTGAGTTTTTACCTTAAAAAATTTAAAATTCAATCTTTAATAAATTCTAAAAAAATAGCATAAAATAAGAAAAGTCTATAAAAAACTAAACAAATCTAAAAAAAACTCTTATTTAAAAAATATTAAAAATATAATTATTTATCTTGTCTCATCTTATTAATTTTAACTTTTAAAAAAAATAATTTCATGACATTCTCATTTTTTCTAATTTTTGCTTTTGATGATTATACGGAGAGGGGCTATTGGGCTTATAGTCAATAAATAAAACTTTATAACTTAAAAAATATCCATTGTGTGTGTCTATATATATATATATATATATATAAAAGTTACAATAAAATAGAAATGAGTGGTTATAGGTATTTATTAATATGTTTGTCCTCACTCTATTTTAAAAATTCTTTTTATAATTTAATAATATTTAAAATAAAATTATTTATATTTTGATAACTAATTTTTCTCAAATTTTGGTAAAATTAAAACAGCTCGACTAGTATAGAAATTAAATATTAAACTTAAGACATGAGAAGTAGAAGTCTTTTTTTCATTAATATATATAAAATAACATTAAGTATAAATAATATTAAGAATAAGTTTAGATTGTATAGTTTAATTATTAAATAAAAGAAGGACATTTTGGAAAATTAAGTTAAACTACAGTCTAAAAGAGTGGCACTACTAAAAAGTGGAATGGCAATATCAATTTTTCACAAATTTTTAAATTGGTGGAGTTCGGCCGCTTTAATAAACAAAACAATCTGTGGCGGTTTTAAACTGACAGAAGATGTAACGAAAAATTTATAATATAATCATTTAGCCAACATCTATAATAGAACTCAATAAAATCAGAAAAATGTTTGATGATTAATATTGATTATTATATTTATTTATCCTCTCTTATTTATTTTTTAAAGGATATAACTAGAAAAATAAAACTAATTATATTAATTTATTAAATGAAATTGTGTTTATAAAAAATAATTTTTCAAAGATAAATACTTAATTAAGAACGGAGAAAGTGGTATTAGAATTTGAGAGCATACAAAAAATTTAGGGTAAGTTACTGTATTAAATCAAAAATATTTTAATATTATATAGATCTCTTGAAATATAAATGGTTATCTAAATGTCTTAATTTTTATCTCTATATAAATCGAAATTAATAGATTCGATTTAACTAAATATGTACTAAATCGAAGTGAATGGATTCAAATTGCATGTATTTGAATGTTATATATAAATTGAACCTAGTAAAATCGATTTAGATCCCTAATAAATTGATACAAATGGATTCGATTTATATATACATAGTAAATCAAATCCATTCAATTCGATTTATTCTTATACCTAATTTTTAAAGTCATTATAGTTGATTTAGTATCCATGGCACCATTTATATAAATGGAATGCATTTAGTTCGATTTAGATATTTTTTACGTTTATAAATACGAATTCAACGTGATTTTTTCACTAAAGTAAGATTCAAATATAATGCTCTTTTATATAATTAATAATTTAAAAATTAAAAAATTATTTTATTCTATGCATTAAAAAAAATTAACAAAATATTTATTATTATTGTGTATTGTATAACTATCGTCTAACTAATTATTTAGTTGGCATAGTAAATAATAAATATTTTGTTAGTTTATTTTTTTAATGTATAGAATAAAATAATTTTTTTAATTTTTAAATTATTAATTATATAAAAGAGTATTATATTTAAATTTTACTTTGGTGAAAAATTCACGTTGAGAAGTGTGTAAATCTAACCAAGTGAATTTGATTTATATAAATGGTGCCATGAATACTAAATCGATCCTAACGGTTTCGATTTATGTAAAAAACTACGTATAAGAATAAATCAAATTGAATGGGTTCGATTTACTATATAAATATAAATCGAATCCATCTGTATCAATTTAGCAGAAATTTTAAATCGATTCACTAGGTTCGATTTATACATGACATTTAAATGCATGCAATTCAAATCTATTAACTTCAATTTAGTACATATTTGACTAAATTGAATCTATTAAATTCAATTTATATAAATATAAAAGTTAAGACATTCAGATAGCTATTTACATTTTGAAAAATCTGTCTAATATTAAAATATTTTTGGTTTAATACAGTAACTTACCAAAAATTTAAGACTAGAAAAAATTGTGTCCAAATTGATGGACAAATGATGAAATTACTACGAAAAAAAGATGAAAGAAGATAAAATTACTAAAATAATATTTCAAAATTTATATTACTGATATCAATAACTTTAAAAGATAAAAAAAAAATAAATGTATCTCTAAATAAATTAAAAAATATGATAAAATAACAAAAATAATATTTTTATAACTAAAAAATGACTTTGACATTTGTGAAACGGTCTATACTTTGATTCAAATTATTATGAAAATATTAAAGTAACTATTTACAAAATGAATGCAAAAAATCAAGACAAAATTTGATTTCTATAAAACACTTTTTTATTTTTAAAATTATTTTTCAGTAATCTAAAAGAATTCATTTGATATGAAATTATCAAATTTTAAAAATAAAAATATTTTTATTTTTTAATTTAATTTATAAAAGATTGTAATAAAATTTAATCTTTAATTTTTTTGTAAATATATATTAATAACCAATTATTTCATTTTTATTATGTTTTAAAAAATTTTCAAAAATTTATTTATTATTTATATCTTCTAAAACTATTTTATTAATGATATAAACTTTTAAATATTAGTTTAGTAATTTATTCGAATAAGACATTATATATAGGAACATTACAGTATATATTGATAGAGCCATGTGAGGCTATTAATTAATTTTCAGTGTTCACCAATCTCTATGAAACCAGCAGTTCCCGCATGGCCAGGGAACAAGACATTATTTTAGGAGATTAGGAGATTCGCCTTATTGTGAAATCCATGCTACAAAATCAGAAATGTTTGGTAACTAAAGAAATTATCTTATTTAGTATTCATTAATTATTGCGATAATTAATTAATATTAAATAAGATAAATTCTGACTATTTTTTTGTCTATTTAACATTATCCAAAAATATAGTCAAAATAATTGAATTATAAAAAAATAACATAGAAATCATAAATAATTACAAAAATACAAACATCAGTAATTAATTATGCTTTTATTACATAAATATATGAATTTTTTATAAATATTTTCATAATTTTAGTTTATTTAACTATTGATTTTCTTATTTTTTTATTAAAGATATCATAATCTTATGGTTCAACTCACAAAACATAATTATATTATTGTTGTTTATAATACAGTCCGTCAAATATAATTATTTTTGTTATATTAATTATTAAGAATAAATTTAGAAGCTAACTATCAAAAAAAGAGCCCAAAAAATATTCTAATAACCCTAATTCTAACCTAAATTATGTTCGCTCCTCTACTTTCCTCTCAAAGCTCTTAGCCTCTCAAGAATATGATCTCCTTCACTCTTCACTCAACACTGCAATCATTTCTATCGTTTCGTTTATCACAAAACAATCGTTTTTATTATCTGTTTGTT
Organism: Arachis hypogaea; assembly: GCF_003086295.3. Classification (NCBI taxonomy): domain Eukaryota; kingdom Viridiplantae; phylum Streptophyta; class Magnoliopsida; order Fabales; family Fabaceae; genus Arachis; species Arachis hypogaea. Next base: position 1,845,814 of record NC_092054.1, on the reverse strand, counting down.
GTTATTTTTTTCTTTTTATCATTTTTTATTGTGTCGTCGCTCTTTATAATACTTACGTCTTTTGTTTCTTCTTTCTATTTATCTTTTTTGACGTGATTATGCTTAAAAAAAAATCAAGAAGATTTGATGTAAAATCGAAAAAAGTAAATTAAGTACATAAAATATAAAATAATAGCGTCTCGTCTATCACAAAACAATTGTTTTTATTATCTATTTAGCGTTATTTTTCTTTTTTCATCATTTTTCATTGTGTCGTCGCTCTTTGTAGTACTATCATCTTTTATTTCTTCTCTTGTTTATCTTTTTTGACGTAATTGTACTTAAAAAAAAATCAAGATTTAACGTAAAATCAGGAAAAAGTAAATTAAGTACCTAAAATAAAATAAAATATTTAAAAGTTAAACTTAAATCGAAATTCTAATTCCTATATATAGCTGCCACACTCTGATATGCTTGTTACAATAGTTATTGTGCTTTTGTTTAGAATTTGATAACTTTTCTTCTTCTTTTTTTTTTTTCTCTTTTATTTTGGTCCCAAAGCATGATGTTGTTTTGTCTTCTACATTTTTTTATGGAAATATTTGGTAAGAAAAAAAAATTAGTTAAAAACAGTCATAACTTGCCTTATTTAGTATTTATTAATTATTGTGACAATTAATAAATACTAAATAAGATAACTTCTGATTGTTTTTTTTTTTTTGTCTCCCTAACATTAACCCTAAAAACCGTCCGGATTTCAGTTTAGTTTGATTCAACGCTTATAACCCTAACAAGAGATTTGGTCTCCAGTCTCCACCATGCAATCTTGGCCTTATAGCATGCTCCAAGGTGGAGTGGGAACAGATCTAGAGAGGCTTTGGCCGGTTTAATTTGTCCTTTTTTTTTTAAGTATTCTTTGTCTTTGGAAGTGTGTGAGAATTTGTGACGCTGGATTGTGGGGGAGGGAAGCTAGCTTCCAAGTTCCAAGATAAATATTAAATTAATATTCAAACAAAAACTTACAATTGAAAATAACATTTTTCGAGGAAAAAAACAAAAGAATTTTATCCATAGATAGATTGAACGATACTTATAAAAATTGAAGAAATCAGATAGATATACTAAATCTATATCAAATAAAAAATGAAATACATTTAATTTTATATTCTGAATTAAACAAATAATTCGTGTCTCTATCTGTAATCTCTACTTTTTACTGATGATGAAAAATATTAAGTTTTTCTTAAAGCACTTTTTGAAAAAACACTTTTATAATTATTGTACATATAAGTATTAATAATTCCCTCCAATTTAGAATATATCTCACAAATAATATATAATAATTTAAACTTCTTTGGTTAAATTATCTATCATTTTTCTATTTATTAAAAAATAGTTACAAATTAAATTTTTCAAATATTTTATATTCTTCATTCAATATTAAACATAATATAAATAATATAATAAAACTTGACATATATAATAATTAAATTAATTAAATTTTTCTTATATAGCATCTGTCATTTCAAGAACTAGTCACAAAATCACAATAACAAATAGTATATTGTGTTAACATTTCAATGTATACTATGTTTCTTATCTAGACTAGTGTAGAAGATGAAGTAAAAAATACTTAATAAATAAAGATATTATAATAAATTAACTAGCGTAGGGTGTCTTTCTAATTTGTATATATTAATATATAATTTTATTTCCTATTGTTTAGTAGGATTTAGTGGAATTAGTTGATTTGTGAATTGTAAAAAATCAAGTATAGTTATAGAAAAAGAACAAATGTAAGAGAGATTAATAATTTTTATCACCCCAAATTCTCTTCATAACATGTATATATAGATGCATAAATATAAGGGTAAAAAATAAAAATAAACCAAGGAAAAAAATAATTTACGTAAATAAGCCAAAATGAAAATTGCTTCATGAATCCACCAATGCACGTTTATATATAGTTCGAACCAGCGTGGTTCGAACTCCATTTCTACATAATTCGAACCAGTTTGGTTCGAATTATACACAAACACATACACACATAATTCGAACCAGCTTGGTTCGAATTATGCACAAACACACGCACACACATAATTCGAACCAGCTTGGTTCGAATTACACACACAATAATTCATGGTATAATTTGAATTATGCTGTTAAAAAATTAATAATTTATTAAAAAAATTTATTAAAAATTTATTAAAAAAATTAATAATTTAAAAATTAAAAAAATATATATTTTATTTCATACGTTAAAAGAAAGCTAACAAAATATTTAATTACGAGACTTCTTTACAATATTAATGAGCTATCAATTCGAATTCCATACAATACTTTTCTGTCCATTTTTAATAGTTCATGAATATTTTTTAATAAATTTTTTTAATAAATTTTTTTAAATTATACTACAAAAAATATTTTATCCTATGCAAAACAATTTAAAAAAAATGGCTTAGAAAATGTTAGGAGTACTATAAAAATTTGTAATGTTATAATAACTTAGGTAAATACATGCATGTACTCAAATTTTAAATAAAATATTCTACATAGTCAATAATAATTTAGAAATGAAAGAAAATATTTTATTTCATACAAAATAATTAAAAAATATATTTTATTCTATACAAAATAATTTTAAAAAATGGCTTAAAAGATGTTATGAGTACTATAAAAGTTTGTAATATTCTAGTGATTTAGGTAAATATATGATAAAAATATTTTTTCTTTAATTTCTAAATTATTAGTGACTATGTGGAATATTTCTTTAATGTCTTAAGTCATTAGGACATTACAATTAGATTGTATAGTTTAATAAATAATATTAATTATATAAAAGAGTATTAGAATTTGAGAGCATACAAAAAATTTAGGGTAAGTTACTGTACTAAACCAAAAATATTTTAATATTATGCATATGTTCCAAAATATAAATGGCTACCTGAATGTCTTAACTTTTATTTTTATATAAATCGAATTTAATAGATTCGATTTAGCTAAATATGTACTAAATCGAAGTGAATGAATTCAAATTGCATGTATTTAAATGTCATGTATAAATTGAACTTAGTGAAATCGATTTAAGATCTCTGTTAAATTGATACAAATGAATTCGATTTATATATACATAGTAAATCGAATCCATTCAATTCGATTTATTCTTATACATAGTTTTTTAAAGTCATTATGGTCGATTTAGTATTCATGGCACCATTTATATAAATGGAATGCATTTAGTTCAATTTAGACACTTCGGAATGTTTATAAATACGAGTTTAACGTGAATTTTTCACCAAAGTGAGATTCAAATATAATACTCTTTTATATAATTAATAATTTAGAAATTTAGATTCATGATATTTTTTAATAAAATTATTTAAATTACATGGTGAGATATTACATGATTCGAATTACGCATAGGGAAGTTCAAATTATTCTGATTCAAATTATATGGTGAGCAATTCGAATTCTATACAATACTCTTCTGCTCATTCTTGATAGCTCATGAATATTTTTTAATAAATTTATTTAAATTATACCACAAAAAAATATTTTATTCTATGCAAAATAATTTAAAAAATGGCTTAAAAGATGTTAGAAGTACTATAAAAATTTGTAATGTCCTAATGACTTAGGACATTAAAGAAATACTCCACATAGTCACTAATAATTTAGAAATTAAAGAAAAAATATTTTTATCATGTATTTACCTAAATTACTAGAATATTACAAACTTTTATAGTACTCATAACATCTTTTAAGCCATTTTTTAAAATTATTTTGTATAGAATAAAATATATTTTTTAATTATTTTGTATGGAATAAAAATATTTTCTTTCATTTCTAAATTATTATTGACTATGTAGAATATTTTATTTAAAATTTGAGTACATGCATGTATTTACCTAAGTTATTATAACATTACAAATTTTTATAGTACTCCTAACAATTTTTAAGCCATTTTTTTTAAATTGTTTTGCATAGGATAAAATATTTTTTGTAGTATAATTTAAAAAAATTTATTAAAAAATATTCATGAACTATTAAAAATGGACAGAAAAGTATTGTATAGAATTCGAATTGATAGCTCATTAATATTTTAAAGAAGTCTCGTAATTAAATATTTTGTTAGCTTTTTTTTTAACGTATGAAATAAAAATATATTTTTTTTTAATTTTTAAATTATTAATTTTTTAATAAATTTTTTAATAAATTTTTTTAAATAAATTATTAATTTTTTAACAGCATAATTTGAATTATACCATGAATTACTGTGTGTAATTCGAACCAAACTGGTTCGAATTAGTGTGTGCGTGTGTTTGTGTGTAATTCGAACCAAGGTGGTTCGAATTATGTGTGTGCGTGTGTTTGTGCATAATTCGAACCAAGCTGGTTCGAATTATGTGTGTGAATGTGTTTGTGTATAATTCGAACCAAGCTGGTTCGAATTATGTGGAAATAGAGTTCGAACCAAGCTGGTTCGACCAAGCTGGTTCGAATTATGTGTATGAATGTGTTTGTGTATAATTCGAACCAAGCTGGTTCGAATTATGTGGAAATAGAGTTCGAACCAAACTGGTTCGAACTACATATAAACGTGCCTTGGTAGATTCATGAAGTAGTTTTTATTTTGACTTATTCACGTAAATTATTTTCTCCCTTGGCTTATTTCTGTTTTTTGCCCTAAATATAATATAGGTATAGGTATATTATCAGTTAAATAAAAATATTTTGATATATATTTAGAATAACCTAATTATATATATTATTGTTTCTCATAAATACTTAAATAAGTTATTACTTATTGAATAAAATAAAAAAATGGAGACGGATCAATAAATTTAGGTTTAATATTCTGTCGGTCTTATAGTTTTACCAAACTTTCCATTAAATTTTTATATATATATTTTTTTAAATTGGGTTTCTATACCATAACAAAAACGTTGGAATTAACGAAATATTTTATTAAACTATATAAAATATTCAGTTAAGTGTTGGACGTATTTAATTTGTTTAACAGAATATTCCATTAATTTCAATGTTTTTATCACGACATAAATTTAATTATAAAATTTGATATAATATAAAAATTCAACAACAAAAAAATATAAAAAGCTAATTGAGAATTTAATAAAATTATAGAATGGACACAATAATTAAACCATAAATGTATTGTTGTTAATATAGTCAAATAATGAATGTTACTTTAAATGATAAACAGAATTATCAACTTCTTGAATGATTTGAATACAATAAACCTAGAAAAAACATGTACACGACTAATAATAAAGTGTAATAATTCTCCTAATTAATCATAGATCGATCGATATGCGATACAGCTTGTTGCATTGAGCCTACCATTGGTCCTCTACTGTATGTCTTCATTCAGTTATTTTTCTTTTGGTGACACACTTTACTCATATTTATAAAAACTAAATATTTATCATGTGACCATAATTACGGACACTCATCAATAATAAAGATCAAACAAGACATAAAAAAAAGTGAATTATATGGTAAAGATATAAGTTTACAGATTTTTTTTTTATGGAATGAGAGAGAGATTGAAAAAGCTAGGACCCACATTTTGAATAATAAAATAATAAAAAATAACTATAAAAAAATTTATATTTTCTCTTTATACAACTTTAATCTGTATAGTAGAGTGTCCCATAAAAAAATTTCTAACTCTATCACTTTGTTTAATTATGACCGAAAATATTTGGTAACCAAAGAAAATTAGCCAAAAACAGCCATAATTTACCTTATTTAGCATTCATTAATTGTTGCGATAATTAATTAATACTAAATAAGACAAGTTCTGACTATTTTTTTTTGTCTACCTAGCATTACCCAATTATGACAACATTCATCTTATCTTCTATATTCTTAACATTAAACTCCTAATTATCATACAATGTATATCATTTTTCAGCTCATTAAATACATGTAATTAAGAGATTAAAATTAGAGGTAATTAGAAATTAATTAAAAATCTATAGTATCAACTATTAATAAAAATAATAAAAAAATCAGAATAAATGATGAGCTTATCAATGACGAAAATATCCTACTTGATGAGCTCAAAAAGGACTTTTTCTTCAACAATTTATGAATGAAATTTGTGCTCATAAAAGTTTAGAATGGGAATGAAAAAGTTGAAAAAGATAACTGTTTTTTTCTATGATCGAATGTGAGAAAGTATATGAATGGCAATATTTATAATGAGCTATTTAAATGAAAATGTTAAAAATATTTTTTTATGAAGATGTTTTATATAAAAGTGTGTTTTATTTATTTGGCCACATTTTAAATAAAAACAACACTTTTATAACATATCAAAATCTAATACTTCAATTCATTATCCAAGTGTCAAAAAAAAAATTTTTACATAAAGATAATTATAAAATTTTCATTGGAGTATCCATCATATTTATAAACAATAAAAGATAGAGACAATATATTGCCTAACATTTTTTTCTATTAAAAAAGGGAATATATTGAGAAAGGAATGACTCAAATGGCTCTTAGGTATATTTAGATTGTGATAGGATAATCTTATTCGCATTTAAGTGTAGTTTTTAATTTGAATAATCATTTTACAAGTCCTACTTTAAAATTTGGAAATAATTAAGACTCTATACAATTGTCTTAATATAAAAGAATAAATGATCATTTGTACCCATAAAAAATGATAACGTTGACATATGTATCTATGATAGATCGAAATTAATCTTGTACCCACGAGAGTTGTCCTCCGTGTGACAAAAATACCCTGTTTTAGTTAAGTGCTTGCTTCGTTATTATCCGAACCTACATGGCACCCCAACCCTCTAAAACCCTATCCCTCTTCAATTCCATTTCTAATTTCAACCACCTATTCCTCTTTCATGACGGCAGCTTCTTCCTCCTCTGTCGCCACTGCTGCTCTTCCGTTATCGCTTCATCCTCGCGCTTTCCTTCCCAAATCTCAACTCTCCCTCTTTTTTAAACCCCCTTCATCAAAGAGTGAGAAGCTCTAAACAATCACAAAACATCTATGGGGATGGAAAATACTATGCCATACTTCCATCAAAAGCAAGTTTTGGAATTACTTGGCACTTTTTATCCAGAAAAAAAAAGCACAAAGTGAATATGAATAATATTACTCTCAAGAAAAGCACTTGAACTCCAAAAGCAAAAACTCGTGTATAAATAAAAGTTGGTTCGGAACAACACAAATACGAACACATATCCTACTACTTTTTCACTACTCTAGCAAATAATAATGGCTTTGCTTAATATCTTTTCCATCTTCATGCTTTTACCCTCGTCATTTGAGGCTTCACTTTCATCAACATCGAAACCCAAGACCTGAACTCTATGATTGCACAAGCTTGCATGAACATCAAAAACCAAAACTCAAGCCTCACCAACATCCAAAACGAGCTCATCAAGATCGGCCCCCAAGTCCCACTTCCGTGTTGAGCGACGCACTCGGTGAGCAAAGTTCACCATGTTCTCTGTGAGTAACTGCGAGCAACTAGACATAGAAGACTGTAAGGAGCTTCTAGACTATTCCGTTTCGGAGCTGGCATGGTCTTTGAGAGGGATGAGAAGAATCCGTGGCGGAGATACAAGCGCGTAATAAGGTTGATAGATGGTGTTGATTTTGCAGAAAGTCGAGCACCAGCAATGGAGAAGAGTTTGAAAAAGAGGGAGAGTTGGGAAAGAGAGCGTGAGGATGAAACGAAGGTGCAAAGGGACAGAAGAGCAGTGGTGGCGGCAGAGGAGAAGGAAGCTGCCGCCATGAAATAGGGATGGATGGTTGAAATTAGAAATGAAATTGAAGAGGGATAGGGTTTTGGAGGGTTGGGGTGTCACGTAGGTTCGGATAATAACGAAGCAAGCGCTTAACCAAAACAGGGTATTTTTGTCACATGAAGGACAACTCTCGTGGGTACAAAATCAGTTTCGATCTATCATTGGTACATATGTCAGTATTATCATCTTTCATGGTATAAATGGTCATTTATTTTAATATAAAATTAATAATAAAAGTGATTCGATATGTTTAATTAAATTGTTATTTAATAATTTTTAATTATTAATTTTATATAAAAAAAATTACATGTGGATTTACACCTTTAAAAATATCTATTGGAGACAAAATTATAAATAATTAAATAAGCTTTAAAATAAACTTTAAACCAACTCCAAAATTATAAATAATTAAATAAGTTTTAAAATAAACTTTAAACCAAGTAAGATATGATTTAGTAATTTACCAATATATTATTTATAGAACATTTATTAAGAATCTCATCATGTCTGTTGTGGGGTCCACCTAATCTATATCATTAATGGATCCAACGGCTGAGATTAAAGTCGCATGATAAACGAGCAATTTCTTGTCTTTTTCCCACACCTACACAATTCACCATTCACACAAAATCCCACAACTTCAAAGAGTTAGTGTCTTATATTATATCTCCATCCCCCTCCATTCTTATATATGACCAAAACTCATTACTCCATCATTAAATTCTCCTTCCCACAAATTAAACACATCACGTCCCATTAAAATTCTTCCATCATTAATTCCTTGTTTTTCCAATAATGGATGATTTTTCATGGGAGCATTTGCATCTTCAATTGGTAAGTCTATATAAATCATAAATAGCACTCTTTAATAATTAATTACATGCCATCACACACATATATATACATAGATAGTAATTAATTTTTAATTATTACTTTCTTTCTTTTTTTTGTAGGAAATGGATGATGAGAATATGAACAATAATAATTTCTTATTATTAGAAAATGAATATGGTGATGGTGTTGATGATGATAATAATGAAGATGATGAGTTCTTAAGAGAAATCCTAATGTTGCAACCATCTTTCTCTTCTGAAAATAGCGAAAGTGATAATCATAATCATCATGATCATGATCATCACTCTCTTCTTCATCATTCTTCTTCTTCTTCCACTCTTCTCCAAAACACCGTTGGATCATCATCACCGCAAGATCTGACGGCTGAGAATTCAAAGAAGAATAACACTATGAAACAACCTCGTAGATCATCATCATCATCGTCACTACGTTGTTCTTCTCCGAGGAGATACATTTTGTCATTTGATAACTCAACCATGACACCAGCTACACCAAATCAATTACAAGAAGATCCTTATTATGCAAACAATAATAATAATAATAATAATAATAATAATAATAAGAACAAGAAGAACAAAGATCCATCATCATGTGATTATTCTTCTCCAAAAAGGGTGGTGCCGATTTGTACAAATAGTGAGAATAAAAAGGAGGAAGGTGCAATAACAACAAAGAGGGGAAGAAGCTCTTCACAAACAATGGATCACATAATGGCAGAGAGAAAGAGGAGACAAGAACTCACTGAGAGGTTCATAGCACTCTCTGCTACCATCCCTGGCTTGACCAAGGTACTAATCCATTCTTTTAACATTTTTATTTCATTTTTTTTCTTAATTTAGTTTAGGTAAAAATTTACGTGTAATTATTTTCAAGCGAGATTTATAAATTATCTGATAATTTTTAATTATTAATTCTATATAAAAATAACGGTATGCTAATTTTTATTTCTAATTCATTACAGTAACTTAATAAAAATTTACGTACGATTATTTTTACGTGAAATTTATAATTAAAAATTATTTTATTCAAATATGTTAAATTATTTTATAATTTTTTATTATTGATTTCACATTAAAAACAACTATGAATTTTTACTTCTGATTTATTGTAGTGCCGCATGTTTTTAAAGAGTTTTGTAAAACTAAAATTGGCTCTTGAAAATATTTTAGAAAAATTTTAATTATTAAATTCTTATTTCATAAACTAAAATTACTAATTTAATGAGGCAAATGTCTTAGGAAGAAAATTTTGGTGGGTCATTTTTATGCTTTTACCTGCTCTCTTTTTTTTTTTCTTTTTCTTTTGTGTGGAGAAAAACTTTGACTTATGAGCATGTATAAAATTAGATGTGAGATACTATGTGTCTACTGTTATCTCATTTTTATATTATTATACTTAACTTTAACTTTATTTCTGATTTAATAATAATATAAGAAATTTGAGTCGATACTACCTCTTGAATTCGAAATTACTATTTCTTTTTCTACTAAGAAAATTGATGGGACTGTCATTTGTTAGATAGTTTTCTTTAATCACTATCCAACAATTAATGGGATCACTACTAATGAGTGTGCTAAAAGAAGTGTTTGTTTTTTTCTTTTAAAAAAACGTATCAAATGTTGTGTTGAAATGTTGAACGATTCATTTATTTTTATATATTATTATTATTATTAGGTTTAATTATTCTATAACTTTTTACAATTTTATCGAATTTTCAATTAAGTCTTTATATTTTTTTTAATTAGTTCTCTATATCATATCAATTTTTGTAGTTAAATTTTTACCGTAATAAAAATATTAAAATTAATAGAATATTTCGTTAAACAAAATGAATATGCCTCATACTTAACTGAATATTCTCTAGAATATTCAGTTATTTTCAATATTTTTATAACGATAGAAATTTAATTACAAAATCTGATATAATATAAAATTTTAATTAAAAAAATATAATGACATAATTAAAAATTAATAAAAAATAGAGAACGATAAAATAATTAAATTTTATATATTATTATTATTATTATTATTATTATTATTATTTTACTAGACTAGAGATTATTGATTCTCAGCTTTCAGTACCCAGCCATGTCCACCTGTTAACCAACCTGGCTAGTTTAGCATGCATGCACACACACCTACACATGCATTTTGTGTATATAATATTAGAACACCTCTTGCCCAAACATGATGAGTGTCACTAGTGCTTTTAAAATATTACTATACTTAATTAATAAGTTTTATTAAATTAAAATAAAATCAAAAGTCACATACTTTTGTCAATCATATGAAAGGCAGAGTTGTCCTTGAACATTATTATTAGTGTTAATTTTATCAAAATCAAATCAAATCAAATATAATCAATATGCAAGCGTCACCCAACCCCATATAAAAAGATATGTACTTTGTCTCTTCTTGTATTATTAAATATATAACTCCTACTAAAGTTGTAATTAATTAAGTAATTCAAACCTAACCCCTCCATAACAAAATACTTTGCATACACAATCATTGTATTATTATTATACTTAAAATGATGGTTTGGTTGACACTAATTTTGTTGCTATTTTTAATTATAAATTTTAAAAGTACTATTTAATTAAAGTCTATATTAGTACACTTTTATAATTAGTAGATTCAGATTTTCTCTGAGTCCCATATGACTTTTTAATGCGCCACTAAAAGAGGACGTGGAACTTTTGGAATTAGCAAGCAGTTGAAAAGGAAGATAGCTAGGGACCCAATGTATGCATTATTATTATATGGAGATAATATTGTTTTTTAATTTGGTTGATAAATTAAATAATTCCACTAGTTGTGTTATGAGCTCATTACTACTACTTCATTATGTATATTATGAATAATTGAATATTATATTATTCTATTTAACAATTAAAAGGTAATAAGTCAATTCAATAATTAAAAAAAAATAAAACTCACCTGCAGTAGTAGTTATCTTCGTATGAAATTGATAGTCGAAAATACTATAGGAAAAGAGAGCTATTTTAACATAATTTTTTTTAACAGTCATAGTTAAGTATAAAAATTAATATATATTTTTGACAAATATCAAATTCTCTATGTTTTTTTGATGAATAATTTGATTGTAGAAAATTATTCCTCAATTTTGACACTCATTTGTTTTTAACTTACTCTATTATTCCTTTTTTTCGTTGAGTTCCGTTAATTTTGGCATCACAGGATCACACTGCTCTGAGTTTAGGATCATACTACTCATTCTTCATCTTCAAAATCTTAGTTTATTCTTCAGTTTTAAGATCTCATCTCATTCTTTGTTAAAAAATTTTATTGAGAATTTTTTATGGTCAACAAGTGTCAAAATAAATAATATTTTTGATGGTTAAATAAGTATCAGAAAAAATATATTCTCAAATTTTTTTAATAAATTATTTTTGACGGCCAATATTTATCAAAATAAGATTTAAATTTTTTTTACAATTACTTATATGTTCAAAATACTATTTTTGACAAAATTTTTATTAACATATTTTCATAGTTAAAATAGTGTCAAAATTTGTTTTTTTGACGAATTTTAATTTTTTTTGACACATAATAATTCTAAAAAATAGTCTATATTATTATAGTAAAACTGATAAATAATTTAATAAATTTGACTAAATTATTATTTAATAATTATTAAATATCAATTTCATATGAAGACAAGTGTACGTGAGTTTTTACGATTATGATATTTAATTAATTAATTAATTTGAATTTTTTGGTGATGAAATTGTGATGTGTAGACAGACAAGGCATCAATACTTAGAGCAGCCATAGATTATGTGAAGCAACTTCAAGAGCGGGTGCAAGAATTAGAAAAGCAAAACAAGAAGAGGAGCAGAGAGTCAGTGATATTGGTGAAAAAATCGAAGAACATTAATAATGAAAAAATATTATTAGAAGAAAGTACAATAATATCAACAAGTGAAACAAGAAGAAGTGAAGATGGTGGAACAGGCCTCCCTGATATTGAAGCAAGATTTATGGGGAAAGATGTTCTGATTGAGATTCATTGTGAGAAGGAAAATGGCATTGAGATGAAAATACTTAATCAGCTTGAAAATCTTCATCTTTTTGTCACTGGAAGTAGTGTTCTTCCTTTTGGCAATTCTGCTCTTGGGATCACTATTATTGCTAAGGTATGCATACATGCATAAATTACGGTGAAAACTTAAGTTCAATCAATTTTACGTAAAGTTAATAATTTTATTTAATTTTATTAATTTTATTAATTTAAAAATTTGTAAATGAATTTTTGAGATAGATAAATTTTCAATAGTTATGTCATTTTAAATTATTTTTTTTAAAATAGAATTTTCTTTTGGAATATTTGCTTTGTATTTGATGCAAAATGAATTATGCAATATTTTAAAGTAAATATTTTAGAATTATATTGCGCTTTTTCTAAAAAATAGTAATTAGTAAAAATTTAATTAAAAATTTGATAATAAGTTAAAATGAATAATAGAATAATTAAATCTATAATATATATAGGATATTTTACTAATTTGTAACAATTTTATTTTATTGTAAATAAAAGGAAGAACAACCCAAAATAATAATAATAAAAGACTAAACAATTAGCCTAGAGAGTAAAACATACTTGATATCAAATTTACAAATAATGGTAGTAAAAAATTGAATATCATATAGCTTAATTTTTTTAATAAATTATTATTAATTTAAAATTATATTAATAAATTATTATAACGCGTGATACATGCAGCATATTTTTTTTTTATCAAAAAATGAAATAATTCTAATAATTGATGTATGCTATTTGTATTAATTAATTTTCAGATGGGAGATTCGTGTGAAATGACAGTGAATGATGTGGTCAGAAATCTTAGGGAAGTGTTCTTGAAGGCACATCAAAATTCACATGGCATTTAAAAAGTGATCCGTACTAGTGTATCAGACAACTCTGCAGCATGTTATGGTCGAACAGAAGTTTTGATTTCGTTGCTTTTTTGAGTTCAAGCACTTTCCATGTTCATAACATCTATCTATAAATAAATAAAAGTAAAGTACACTTTGTAATAAATTATGCTGTGGTTTGATTCTTGTTATTCATTTAATTGATATTTGACTGTTTGTCTTCACTGTATTATATCATTAAATTTTTTGGAAAGGTAGGAAGATTTTTAAGTATACCGTCGTATTGATGTATCAGTGATTTTCAACCGTTGATCTTAATTATATATATTATATATATTTTTTATAATTAAAATCAACGGTTAAAAATTACTGAAATACCTGAAATATCGGTATGACGGTATACTTGAAAATTTTTCGAAAAGGTATTATATTATTACAGAAACTATTTTAACGAAGGTGTCAAAAATATTTTTTTTATGATAATTTTGGTTTAAAAAGTATGACATACTTATTTTGTCACACTTTAAATAAAAATAAGATTTTTATAATATATGAGAATCAAGCCTTAAAATTTATTATTTAATAGTCAAAATAAAATATTTTTATATAAAAATAATTATAAAATTTTTATTAGAATATTTACCTTATATTATTTGCCTATATATCTTGATTTTAGTTATATATATAATGCATTTTAATAACTTTGTAACAATTGGTAATTAGTAATGAAAATCAGAAAATTATTGATTCTTAATTGAGAAGTTTAATATAATTCAATTTTCGCAACACTTTTAAAATCAAGATAATATTTTTTATCTATTTCACAGTATTTTAAAATTTTAAAAATAAAAATAAAAAATATTATTAAAATATAAAAATATGATTTTAATTTTAATAATATTTAATTTTTTAATGAAAAATATTAGAAACTTAATAAAATTTATTTTTTTATCATTATTTTTAATCATTAGTCTAATTTATTTAGTCTAATAATCTAATAACATATTTTTAGCCTATATTTTTAAATAATTTAATAAATAATTATTGAATAAAATAATAAATTTTATTGATCTTCTGATATTTCTCAAATTATATAACTACTGTACGTATTATAATGATAGCATTATTAGACTACTCCACCTTAATATTTATCTACCAAAACATGAGTAATAATTTGTTAGTAGGAGAAATAAGGGGAAAAAATGATAAAAAGAATATATGAGTCACACATCATTATTATTTATGTTCTCTTATTATATATACAAACAGAAGTAACATTATTTGTTGTTCGAATTGTTTTATTTTTCGTCTTTTGTTTTTTTTGGTCTTGGCATTGTTTAATTATATATACACCAAAGAACGCATTTAAGGGATTTCTTTATATCATTGAGTGACACTAATGGATGCCAATACATTATAATTCAAATGGCATAATTTTTTTATATTTATCTAAAAAATTACGAGTTCGAAACTTCCTATTTTCAATAAAAAAATGGACCCGACAGCTAACTTTTTTGTTAGTTTATTAGCTAATCTGTTTAAACAAATGTTAAAGATTTAAATTTTATTTTACGATTTATTAGTCAATAACAAATTTTTAAACAAAATTCGAATTTGCAACGGATTACTTAATTTTTAATATGAGATTCAAAAAATATGGTGAGAATTTGTCGAACTTAATTTTATGGTAAGTTTTTAATATTTAAAATTATTTCTCTAAATTAGTTAAATTAATCTTTAAAAAAATAGATGATAAAATTAACATGATTAATTTTAAATTTTTTAAAGACAATTTTATTTAATTTAATCTTTTACAGACCAATTTAATAAATATGTGATCTTTTAAAAATTAATTTGACTATTTATTCTCATAATGAATCTCATTTTATAAAGGGTCAAGTCATATAATAAAACGCCAAAAGGTTGAGTATTTTAATGCATGTAACAGTATAACTCTACATAAGAACTGAAGATATAAAGTTGGAATTGCCAACACTTTGCTATGACACCCTTTTTGTTCTGGGGGCCAATAAGAAAGTGAAAATATGTGTATTATTGGATATCATGATTATTAACTAAATGAAAAAGTTATCAAATTGTTAACATGTATGTTATGGAGTGAATTATAACCATCACCATAAATCAGAATATCAGATGAAGTTATAATACTGATCCTTTAAGAAGAAATTAAAACTCATGAAAATTTGAGAAAAGAAAACAAAATGAAATACAAGTATATACGAATTATTATTAAAGAAAAAAGTTTAACTAGATATAATTATTTTTACGTCTTTTTTAATCTGATTTTATAATATGATATTAAAATGTTAATAATTAAAAAATTTAAGGTGTGTTTGGTTCACGTTTTTTATTTTTTATTTTTTATTTTAAATATTTTTTATTTTTTAAATTTTATAAAAAAATAAAAATATGAGATAAAATAAACAGAAAATAAAATTTTATTATTTTTTACTATTTTTATTTTTTCTTTCACAAATTTAAAAAAAATACTAAAAATAAAAATAAAAAATAAAAACTTAAAACAAAGGCATTCTTATAATATAATTCTATGGCAAGAGACTAATATATTCTGTTGGTATCTTAATTCTTACTGTAATAAATGCTTTTCTCACAACATATTAATAGAAGTAGAACACATTCATTCCCTGTTTTGTAAAAGCAATTATTGCACATAAAAAAAAACTATTGAAAATTGACTTTATGTTGTGTCAATTTTGACCGAACGAACGTGTATCTGTGCATGTGACGGCTGTTACATTAACAAACAGTTGAATTCATCACATTTTCTTTTCAAAATTTTGTCATTTTATCTCTACATTCATCACCATCAATATATTACCTAATCCCATCATGCATGGGACACTAGAAAAAGCTGAAATGGGTAAAAGCATAAGCATGATTCACGTTGCAACTTGCAACTCATAATTAACATATATATATATTCCGTATATTATTTCCAACATGTGATTAATAATTAAAATTCACTTTAATTCCATCTTTATTCAATATTTTATTTAGATCTCAAAATCCACATCATCACTAATAAAAAGGGCTACAAGCTAAGGCTATTTGTAGATAAGATATAAAATTAGTAGATTTTGAAAATGAGTTAATTAAAATAAGAATAAAATATATATTTATAGTTTATGGGATGTAAATTTGACAACCGTAAACGAAGAATCTATTGGCCGGTCGTACAAATTAAGTAATAAAAAATACAAATTAGCATCATAATTTG
The DNA here is from genome assembly GCF_003086295.3 of Arachis hypogaea. Classification (NCBI taxonomy): domain Eukaryota; kingdom Viridiplantae; phylum Streptophyta; class Magnoliopsida; order Fabales; family Fabaceae; genus Arachis; species Arachis hypogaea. Next base: position 1,829,016 of record NC_092054.1, on the reverse strand, counting down.
TGAAAATAGGTTGAGAAAACACTACGAGAAACATTGTTAAAATCGACGACAAAATCGACGGTTAAACTATCGATAATATTAAAAATTAACAGCAAAATAGACGGCGAAAATTGTCGCTATTAAGCTTGTCGTTTTTTCAGAATTTGAATAAAATCGACATCATTTTCGTCTATAATATGAGTTTGAAAATTTTATCTTCTTATTAAAATCGACAATGTTACTGTTGATATTATTATATAAAATCGACGTTATTTTTATCGATATTTAATCCAATAAAAGTTGATATTGTTGGTCCCATTTTGATAATAATATTACTTCTGTTTTTTATATGTTTATATGAGAATAAATGCAAAAATCTATATATAGAGAGAGTGATATTATGAAAAAAAAAATATGATAAAATCCTCCCACTAGATCAAATACCGACATCAACCAATCTGACGAAAACATGCTGAGCCAAATATTAATAAAATATAATCAAATAAAACATGAATTAAACGAATTAATGAATTTAAGACAACGATTCATAAAATATAGCAATAAAAGTGGTAATAGGACTACGTGCTTATTTGGGCATCATTATTTTGATAAAAAAAAGATATTTTTTTAATGAAAAAATATCTTTTTTTATTTTCTAGCGTGTTTGGCAAATTTCGAGTAGTAAAAGTAAAAGTAATAGAAAAATCAGAAAAATATCTTTTTTGTGAAGCTATAATTTATATCTTTTTTTAAAAAATCTTTTTTCCTTAAAAAAAATATATTTTTTTATGTAATAAATAAATAAAAAAGTACTTTTATATTGTTATATCCAAATATAATTGATAGATAAAAATATCTTTTTACATGAGATACCCAAACATAAAATTGTTTTTACTTTTTCATAAAATTTTTTATAAAAAGATAACTCGAAAAAAGATTTTTTTTTAGAAGGTCACCTAAACAAGCCCTATAACAGAAATTTAATATGTGCATTATCTAATACAACTTGTAAATTATTATGGATAATGATAAATTGACTGTAACTTTTTTTTTTGAATGACTTCAATTCTATTTTGTGATAATCAGAATGCATTTTATTGCCAATTTGATATTCTATGAGAAAACCAAATTTCTGAATGTCGGTTATATATTCCCCTCTTTCTTTTTCATCACATGTTTTAATTTTTATACATTCTTTTGAAAATAATGAGTCATCATATAAATATAATTCTATTGAAAAAGGCTTTTTCTTTATGTTTTCATTTGTCAATTTTGAATATGTTAATAACTTTTGTGGGTGTCATCAAAACTAAATAGGCTTTTTTATCAATAAAATAGAATAGGCTCAATTTTTGAGAGAGGTGAAATTTATAATATATTATTTTTAATTTACATCTTGGTGGCTTTTAAATAGGGTCTGATATTATATTATAATTAAAATTGAGTGAAGTGAATTTAATTTAATTCCAAAAATTAATTTAAAAAATAAAAAATATCTCATACTTATAAATTCTCTAAAAACTTTATTTTTGACTGATAAAAAGATTTGTAATAACAAATGAAAAGAAGAAAACATAACGAAATATAAGTATATATAAATTATTATTAAAGACAAAAATGAATTTTAAACTGAATAAGAATCTCCTTTTTACTTTCAATATATAAGGGTAAGGTTGTTAAAAAGATAATATAACCAAATTAGTTGTTCTTTTATATAAAACAGTTTAAACTGAATTTTAAAATTAAATTTTTCTTTTGAATTGGTTTAAACTAGTACATCATATTATAACCTAATTTAAAACCAACTGACTATGTGAAAAAGTAATTTAATATTGTTTTTGAACTATTTAAAATAATTTGGTACAAATTCAGTATAGTTTACAAAAAGAATTTCACTATAAATACTCCCACTTACAAATATAAATGATTAATAATTATAAAATATTTGTGCTTTTTTCCACAAGATATAGAACACGTTTATTCTCTGTTGACTAAAAGTAATTGGTGAATTCTATGGTGTTGAAGAAGTTAATGTGGCATAAGTTTAAAAGTGACACATATTTCTTGTTATTATTGTTTTGTTTAAATTTGGCAGACAAATGCATAAAATTTTAGATTTTGTCTTTTTCAATTAAATACATTGATTTTAATGAAGTGTTAATTATAGATAAATTTTTGTTGTATTGAACTAAAAAATATATTTTTTGGGCTATAATGGATTGCTACTAAAAGAATATATTTTATTGTGTTTACTTTATCAATAAAAATTAATTTTTATTAAATATTTTAAGTATGCCATAAATAATGTTAAATACTATAAATAATAAATATTAAAAAAATAAACATTTAAATTCAAAATTTAGTCTCTAAATTATTATGTATAGCACTGAACTTTTCTTACATTTTGTATAAGAAAATAATAGGTGTTATTTTTATTTTGTGAGAGCAACTTCAAAAATTTTTATCATTTGATTTATAAATGGTTGGTTTTTTTATATGGAATTATTGTTGTATTATTCTCGGTTATGAAAAAGTGGTATGTTTTAATTTAGTATAGAGGTAATCACAAATTAGAGAGTTCGATTTGTATTTTAAAAATTTTAAAAAATTAAAGTTCATCAATCGGAGAGTTAGATTTGTGTAAGTCCATAAATCGGAGAATCGGTTTTGTGTACGTAGTTCACAAATCAAAGGGTCGGTTTGTATTTTAAAAATTTTAAAAATTAAAATTCACAAATCGGAGGGTTGGTTTTGTGTTTTAAAAAAGTTAAATTTCACAAATCGAAAGATCAGATTTGTGATCTCCATATAAAAAAAAATACACCAAATTTCATACGTTATTGAAAAACACTATTATGAATTCAATATCAAATTAAAAAGCGTTTATGAACTAGTAAAAAAAATTCTTTAGTCCATCAATTATTTTTTTAATTAATTTATAATATTTTGATTTATAGTATGAATGATAATTTATTTAAAATTATAAATATAACAACAAAGTTAAATTTAAAAAGATGAGGAAAAATAACTTAAAGAATAAAACTGGAATCTGAAATATAACTAAAACTATTTGGTGCGTATGAATATTTTTTAAAATGTTCCATCTTTAAAATTATTTGAATATTTAAAATTATTTGGTGAGTATTTTTTGGTGACTAATTATTTGGTGAATATGAATATTTATTTATGTTCCAGTTTTACGTATGAATATTTTCTCATCTTTTTAAATTTAATTTTATTGTTATATTTGTAATTTTAAATAAATTATCATTCTTACTATAAATCAAAATATTATAAATTAATTTAAAAAATAAATAATTCATGGACTAAAGAATTTTTTTAATTAATTCATAAATCAAATGACAATTTTTTTTAAAGCTACTCTTACAAAATAAAAATAACACTTAATAGTTTCTTATGCAAAATGTAAAAAAAATTTAGTATTATATACAATAATTTAGAGAATAAATTTTGAATTTAAATGTTTATTTTTTTTTAATATTTATTGTTTGTAGTATTAACATTATTTATCGCATACTTAGAATATTTAATAAAAATTAATTAATTTTATTAATAAAGTAAACACAATAAAATATATGTTTTAATAACAATCTATTATAGCCCAATATTTTTTTGGCCCAATACAACAAAAAATATATCTGTAATTAACGTTTTATTAGAATCAATATTTAATTAAAAAAAGACAAAATCTAAATTTTTATGCATTTATCTTATCACATCTGAACAAAACAATAATAATAAGAGAGAAGTATCACTCCTAAATTTATACCACGTTAGTTTTTTTCATGTGTGGACAAAATTTTATTTCTATATCATAAAATTCACCAAAGCAATTATTGTAGACAAAGAAATTCTACTGAAGATTACATAGATTGATGTTGTGTCAACTTTTGAGAGTGTGATATGGTTGTTATATATCACGGCTGAATTCACATTCACATTTTCTTTTGAAAATTTTGTCCTTATACATTCATCACTTTGGATGCCTAATATATCCCACGAGCATAACATACCATATATTATTATTTCCAACATGTGATTAATAATTATAATTCTCTTTAATTACATCTTATTATTTAATGTTTTGTTTACCTCTCAACATTAACATCATTCTTTAAGCAGTGTTATAAGGCTATTTGTTGACGTGTGAATATAACCACTATCATTGCTTTAGCCTTTAAGGTAAGATTTAAAATTAGTAGATTTTGAAACTGAGTAAATTATTTAATGCTTTATTATTTACCTCTCAACATCGCTAAGAAGTGTTATAAGGCTATTTGTTGGCTTGTGAATATCTCAATGATCCTTGCTTTTGGGTAAGATTTAAATTAAAATAAAATCAGTAGATTTTGATGAAAAAATAACTTACAATAACAATAAAATGCTACTATAGTTTATGGGATGAAAATTTGACGAAGACAAACGACCGATGTATTGGGTATAGTACAAATTAAATATAAAAAAAAAAAAAAGCAAGGATCATATTTTATGGAAAGAGGTCGAGAAGTGTAAATATTGTCACTTTTTATTAGTATCGCTACTTTTATTTTCTACATATCTGATAAAATATTGACCAAAATTCTCACACTAAATTGAGTACCGACATCAATCAAATTGACTACTACCAACTGAGCCAAATATGATGATAAAATATAATCAACACATGAGTTACACTAAGTAATCAATTTAAGATAAAAATTCACAAATATCAACGAATATAAAGAAAATCTCATGTTTTAAAATATTCAAGGTGTGATATTGATATTTTGATGAATTAGAAAGGATCGAGATAGAAAGAGAAAAATAAGTTATTCTCATTTTAAAAAGAATAAAAAAATTTTTAAAAATATTTGTTAAGTTATTATACCTTATATATATACTATGTACTCTTTATGTATTTTTACCATAAAAAAATTACAATAAATAAGTCTACATCTACTATTACTATTAGAAAAAATCTAGAGGGCCAACACTTTTTTAATAATCTAAGTGATCTCCCACTATTAGATGTAATCTCACACCATTAAAAATATTATTAATAACCAATTAATAATTACAAAACACAAAATTTGATAGCCCCTAACACTCCTCTTATTATTATTATTATTATTAAATAAATGTTTAATTACTCTGTTGGTCTCTATAGTTTCGTAAAATTTTCAATTAGGTTCCTATACTTTTTTTTCTTTTTAATTGAGTCCCTACACTAATTTTTTTTTTCAATTAAATCCTTCTTAATAGTAATTGGCTTAATTTTATAGGGACAATTGGTATAGGGACCTAAATAAAAGGAAAAAAACTGTAAAGACCCAATTAAAAAAATTTGGTACAAAGACTCAATTAAAAAAAATATATATATATAAGGACCTAATTAAAAATTTTACAAAATTATAAGAATCAACAGAGTAATTAAACCTTAAATAAATTATTTTAGTGATTATACATATTATGCACTTATTGCGGAGATAAAAAAACTGATTTACAATGCCCTTCCATCTATTGGAATTAAGGAGTAAGATTGCCCTCCAATTTTTAAGGATATCCTTAGTGAGCACAAGATTGATCTTCCGATCACACTCCTTCTACGAGGATCTCACCTGGTTAGCATTTATTCATATGAAAATTTTTTTGAAAATATTTGTTAAGCTATTTTTATATTTTATATATTATATACTCTTCATGTATTTTCATTATAAAAGAATTATAACAAATAAATTTATATTCACTGTTGATAAAAAATATCTAAATAACAGAATAAAAATTAGTTTATCCAATTGTTAATTTTATTTATGAATAAATCTCTCAGTATTTTAATTTTCATAAATAGAAAAAGTAAAGTATTATTTTTCGTAAGTTTAAAGACAAATTTTATTCATCAATCAATAAATAAAATTATTAGCATTAACAGCTTTTTATGTATAAAAAGTAACTTTTTTTTAATATAAATGACGTAAAAGTTTATTTGTCAAAATTGAATAGGCCTTTACTTCTGTTTTTATTTGTCAAAATTGAATATGTTTATTTTTTTTTAAATGAAGTTTATCCATAACAGAATAGGCTTGATGTGGCCATGATTGCTAATAAAATTCTCAGCCCAAGTTTCAGCAGAAAAAAAAAAAAAACCGGCAACTATGAACTATAATTTCTATTTGTTAGTGGGGATTGTCTATGGTGGAGAAAATTAAAACTGGTCGTTAAGGTAGGTTTGTTTTGAGGTAATGAGACAGAGACTGAGAGATTGAGATTCAGTATTGTATTTGTTAGTTCAGAGATGGGTACTAAAATTTTTGTCTCTGTCTCTAAAATTTCAATATTTCAGTACCTCCAAAAAATAGGGACACAGAGGACTGAAACTTTTAGAGATGGAGACTGAAACTTTAATAACATTTTATACCTAAAATACTTTCATTTCAATTAGTTAATTCCAATTTTACCCTTTATGCAAATTAAATTAGAGTTTCATTCTTGTTTCAATTCCTGTCTCCCATTTTGCACCAAACAGAATACTGAGATTTATTTCAATCCCTGTCTCTTAGTCTCTGTCTCTCAGTCTCAATCTTTCTGTCTCTGTCTCTCCACCAAATGCTACCTAAAGGATCTAGGCTGTATATTCCAATTTAATGTTTTTTATTGGTACCATATAAAATAGTATAAATTTGTAAAATGTTGCTTTAAAATTATGCTAATTACAAAAGGATCTTTTGGATTAAGTAAAAAACTAACGATTTAGACAATTTTTTTAACATTACATTTAAAAAATATCAAAATATTCTTTATGTAATAATTTAAAATTACTATAATATTTTTATAGGAATAAATAACAAAAAATATTAGATAAATAAATTAATTTTATATTCAAATTTCACCAAATATTTTTTTTCTTCTTATGTTTTCTTTCTTCTTTTCCAACTGATTTTTATTGTGGCAATAAACAATTGAATCAATTTTGGTGAAACTTAATTACTAAAATAACTTAGTTATGTAGCAATTTTATAATTAAGTCAAACTAAATTAGTGTAAACTCAATAAAATAAAACAAAATGCTCGCATATGTCTTCACTTCATATTTTTTGTGCTTTTTGTAGCACACAAATTTTTATTGAAAAATACAAAAACTTATTAATATAGTACACAAATTTTTGAAGCATAGCATAAAAAAATTTTTAATAACAAACTTATTGATATAGTATAAAAATTTTGATATATAGCATAAAAATTTTTGCTACGAATATATTTAATTAGTTGGATTAGTCAATATTATTGATATATATTTAACAGAATAAAATTTTTGTTGAGTTCACTTCAAGATACTAAATAATTTTTTTAATATTAATTTTGAAGAGACAAAAATGTCCTCATAGTTTATATTTAGCATACTAATATACCTCCTAATAATAATTTTAAAAAGACTAAATTACCTTTATATGATTAATTAAGATTGATTGTATTAGAAATAAAAATTTTATATATAAAAAAGATTAAAATATTTTTATACTTAACTTTTAAAAGACTAAACTAAAATTTTAAGATAAATCATAAACGACTAAATACCCTTTTATAATAAAATTTGTTTAATTATATTAAAAATTATAAATATCAACTTTTAAATAGACTAAAACATCCCTATATGTTTAAGAGAATAAAGCAATATTTGAAGATTAATTAAAAAAAATCTAAAAGAATACCATCATAAGACTATATTATATTATTTAGTTGTATTGTAAATTGAAAATTTGAATATGATTTTAAAAACAAAAAAATATTCTTGTAATTCATATTAAGTACTAAAGTCCTTTTAATCATTATTAGCATAAAAAGAACTAAATTACTTTTATAGAATTAATTAAAATGATTTAATTATATTAGAAATTAAAAATTTAATATAAAGTTAAAAAAAATTAAATCCTTATATTTAACTTTTAAAAGATTAAAATAATTTTTTAGAATTAATCTTAGGAGACTAAAATACTCTTTTATAATAAAGGTTATTTAATTATATTAAAAATTATAATTTAAAAAAAAACTAACATGCCTCCTTAATGTAATTTTAGATTTATATTTTTTTATTGGATTATTAAATCATGTCAACATTTTTTTAAAAAAAGAATAAAGATTGCTGAAGGTCAATGATTCATATAAGTAAAAATTATTAATCGTTTAGCGTATGAAATTTTGCATGTAAAATTATAATATGTTGTCTACGTCACCAAATTTTTTGTTTTCATGAGTTATGATTAAAATTGGGTTTATATGATAAAAAAAAATTAAAAACCTGTATTTACGCAAGAACCCCAACATTATCACCAATTCTATTATTTATCTTGGTCCTTTAAGCACCTAAAGATACTTTCACCATGCTAAAAAGCTCCTTGTTAGTGTATACTATGAGATATAGATACTAAAACACAAATTAAAAAAACATAGATACAAATTAAATATATGGATATATATTTTAGGAAAAGTCTAGAGGGCCAGCAATTTTATTGCATTTTGGCCAGCATGTAACCAGCAGCGAAAGGTGAGCCATTGGATGAAATCTCATACCAATCTCACACCATCAAATCATCATTGATGGCTAGTTGATGGCTACCAATCACAAATGTTGCTCGCCCCCTAGCATTGCTCTATATTTTATATTTGGTAAAATAAATACACAAAATACATTAAAATATTAAAAAATCTGTAATATTCTTATCATCTATTTTTATCATCACTACCCAAATATTTTATCTATTACCATTTATTTTTCTTTTTCACCATCATTTACAACCAAAATTAAATAATTTAAATAACAAAAAATTCTAATAATTTTAACAACAAATTCAACTATTAATGGCAACAAGCTGCACTCCATGAGAAGCAAAGAGGTTGTGGTATAATTAGAGATGAAATTAGTATATGAAAAATTAATAATAATAATACTAATAATAATAATAATAATAACAATAATAATAAGAAGAAGAAGGGATAAAAAAATGTGTAAAAATTGTGTCTAATTTGTTGTATTTTTTATATTTTAATATTTTGCAAAACGCTAAATACATCTATTATATATGCATTAATGTGCTACTGGATCTATCAAAAATTTGTCTATCGACAAACAACCCATAAATATGCACCACCATATTTATATCTTTAAGGCTCTAATAATGTGGAAATTCTTGTGCATTCGATTTCACGTGAAGTTGATAATTAAGAATCGTTAGATGATTTGACTTTGACTAAATTTTTATTTAACAACTATCAGTTATCAACTTTATGTAAAATCGACTGTACCTGAATTTTCATCCTCTAATAAACATAAACACTAACCAAACGAATTCTATATTCTCACACAGTCACACACTCACACCTACAAGTTAATTAAATAAAAAATAAAAACCCTCTTATTCCAATAATAATAATAATAATAATAATAATAATAATAATAATACACCCCAATAAAAAAATCAACTAACATCGATTAATAAATACCACAATCAAATAAATTCACTCATTGTATGACCAAAAAAAAATCACTCATTTATTTTTTCTTACGTTAAAATCACCCATATGAAAAAAAAAAAAAAAAGCCACATAATTATTGTCCTTAAATTAAGTCATGAATAACAAAATAATAACAGCACCCTAATTGGCCAGGATCACACTCACACTCTCAAGCAAGAAGGATTTTCAGAAATTATTTTGGTTCATCAAAATTATTATCTTGTTTGACGCTCTAACATGAATCAATAACTGTTGTGTGGTTCTTCATCATCATTAGGGGACTCCAAGATAGACAGTCTCAGATTTTTCACTAAATCATTCATTGTCACGTTGAATTTGTCACCTATCTGCAGTAATTAACAGTAATAAAAGTTTATAAAAAATCCATAATAATTATTAAAGTTAGTTCTTTACTATCATTCATGTTTGATTTTATATTTCTTTTATTTTATATTGATAAGTCGTTTTAATTTTCAATGTTTTCATAAATCAATATATCCAAATGTAATTAATTGTATACGGAATACTGATTTATGAAAGGATTTGTTAAGAAAATTAAACGACTTATTAATATAATTTTTTTTGCCACTTATGCTCCAATCATGCAAGCCATGGTTATGTAATGCTTAGTAATTTTGTCATGGTTAAAAAAATTTTAAAAATTTGTAAAATAACTCGCATGTCATTTTGATAGATATATTAAATCACATCAAAGCTCAATTTATATCCTTAAAATTATTCAGGAGGTATATATGCAAATTGAAATATATATATATATATATATATATATATATATATATATATATATATATTTCAATCAAGTATGTAATAATAATAAGCGAAATTGTAATTGCAATTGGGTGATCATAATTTATAAGACATATAAATAATGGACCTTAACTATGATTTCCTTAAAAGATCAATTAGGACATTATAATGATGTTAATTTTTAATTAAAGAGTAAATATTTAAATTGATTTACATTGAATTTTAATTCAAACACTTTAATACATAAAAAAACCACTATTCTAAAAATTTTCGTGAATTATTTTTGACAGATTAGTCTTTTTATTATTTTTAATCAAATTTTTATTATATATATTAAACAATAAGTAAAGTTTTAATAAAATATATTATAAAATAATTAGATTTCAAAAAAATATAATGACAGAATATTCTATTAATCTGTCAAACAAAATTAATTCGCACAAACTTTTAAAGAATAAATTACCATTTGTATCCATGAAAGATACAGACACTGACAAATGTATCCATATAAGAATAAAACAACCATTATAATCACAGAAAATGGTTTATGTGTGCCAAAAGTACCCTAACAAACCAATTGCGTAACCAACGTACGGATACTTTTGGCACACGAAGGCTATCTTCTGTGGTTATAATTGTCGTTTTATTCTTATATGGATACATTTGTCAGCGTCTGTATATTTTATGGGTACAAAATGATAATTTATCCAACTTTTAAATAATAAATTTTGTTAAAAAACAAAAGATGATATCTAAAGTTTTTTAATATTGTGCATATATATATATATATACCTGAGCAATAATGGTGATATCAAGAGTGGAATTTCCAAATGGCAATACACTATTGCTAATGGCAGAGAGATCAAAACTCTTAAGATGTCCCAATATTTTGAGCATAATACCACTTTGTTTCATGCAATGGATCCTTATTAGAACATCATTTTTGAACACTCTTGCTTCCACCGTTGGGAGTAGTGCTATTTCACTTGTTGCTGCTTTATTATTGATTGCACCTTCATCATCAACCTTATTATTAGTAGTACCATTGATGAGGTGGGATTTCCTAATAATGAATGACACTGATTCTACACTTATCTTCTTCCTTTGTTCTTCTAACTCCTTCACTCGTTGTTTCAGTTGTTTCACATGACTTATTGCCTCGCTAAGTATAGTGGATTTGTCAATCTACATTTCATAAACCATTATAATTACGTTAAGGGAGCCACTTAGATAAACACGCTGAAAATATCTTTTTTTAAGATATTTTTTAATAATTAAAATTTAATATATATAATAAATTAAATCGTGTTATTTTTGTCAAAATTAGATTAAACAAATTGATTTGACCGAAAAATGGTGAATCAAATCTTGAATTGATCTAAATTAATATCATTTTTTATAAAAAATGACTACAATACTCTATTATAAAAAATAACTAAAATATTTCTATTATATATATTAATTTTGAGAATTCTAAATTTTAGTCTTTTATTTTTCTATCGTAGGGGTAGGATTTAGAATTTTTAAAAAATATATATATATGTAATAAAGGTATTTTAATCATTTTCTATAATAAATGTATTGTAGTAACTTTTTATAAAAAAAATACTATTAATTTAAACTAGTTCAAGATTTGATTCACCATTTTTTTTGTTAAATTAATTTGTCTAGCCTAATTTTGACAGAAATAACATTATTTAATCGATTACATATGTTAAATTTTAATTATTAAAAAACATCTTTAAAAAAAGACGTTTTAACCGTATTTATCTGAGTGACCTCTTTACATTAATTATTATTCTTAACATGGCATTCTATACATTTTCTACAAGTTTCTACTTTTTATTAACATAAAAGAAATATAGAACTATTCTATTGGTAATAGAATATGTGCTCTATTGATGCATTATTATTATAAAATATTTTATACTATTAATCTAATTATATTTATTTTTTTTAGATGATTATTGATATAATAAATTAAAAAAATAGTTACTTTGCTGATGTGAAATTATAATGTTTAAAATTATTTTACAATACAACAATATAATAAAATTAAATTATTATATTATTTAAATAATTAATTTCTTGTGTAAAATATCTCTACACTAATAGTGAATAGAAATTAAATGGATATAATAAATAATACAATAATAACTTGTATATTCTAAGTACTAACCTTCTTCAAGCCAGGAATAGTGGCTGAAAGTGCTATGAATCTCTCAGTTAATTCCCTTCTCCTTTTTCTCTCAGTCATTATGTGATCAAGTGTCTCTGAGGAGCTTCTAACCTTCTTTGCTTGATTTTCTAATGGCACTTCAATGTGTTGGTATGGTCGTTTCCCATTGTTATTATAGGTTTCTAATGATGGAGGAGGAGGAGGAGTAGCCGCGGCCGCCGCCGTGGTGGCAATAACGGTGGAATCATGGAAAGATAGAATGTATGATCTTGGAGAAGATGTTGAAGTAGAAGCTTTCATATCCAACAATAATGGTGCATGTTGATGTTGTTGAGAGAACATGGACATGGATCCATTGTTATTATTGTTGTTAAACACAAAACCTCTAGTATTGCCACTTCCACCACCTTTTAATATACACTTTTTAATTTAGATATGGAATTGAGAATGATGTAGGACGTAGTTATAGAGTGTATGGGTATTTTACGCAGTTGTGGTGTCAATAGCAAATTGGATCCTCTAATTTATATTTAAAAAATTAAAAAAATTTGCAGTACACAAATTGGATTGTCCGATTTGTGTTTTAGACAATTAAAAAAATTTTAACATTAAAATCGGACCATCCGATTTTTATTTTCAAAATAAAAAAAAATTTAAAAGTACAAATCGAACCCTCCGATTTTCCCTCCCACACAAATCGGACAGTCCGATTTGTGTTCTTAATTTTTTAATAAAGAAATCAGACCGTCCATTTTCTTCACTTCATAGTTCAGAAAAAATTGTCCCTACATTCATGTCTAGCACCACCCACTTTCATAACTATGCACAACACACGCAAAATTTACATATCCAAAAAAATGAACCTTTAATATAAGGCCAAAAAAAAGAATAATCATTGATAAAATTAAATAATATATATTATTGGAAGAATTTTAAATATCTACAAAACATTAATATTTTAATAATTTTAGCCGTTAATCTCAATTATAAAAAATATATAATATATATTAATTAAAATCAACAGTTGAAAATATTGAAATATTGATATTTTAAAAACATTTGAAAAATTTTCTATATTATTAAACAATATATACTTACTTCGATTATTATTTGTGGGAGAGTGACTATTATCACTTTCAGATGAGAAAGCTGGTTGGTGATGATAATCATGATGATCCATGATCTCCCTAATGATATGATCTTTATCAACAATTAGTGATGTGTTAATCTTGTAACGTTGGTTGAAGATATCATCATCTTGGATCCCCTTAAATATAAAAAGAACAAATAAACATTAATTCAAAATTCACACAAACATTTATATACCTATACATAAAACTATGTTCATCATATATATACTCTAATATATAATATAACCTAGTCCAAAAAATACGTAGAATATTATAAATATAAATTTATAATAGTAAAATGATATATATTGGATATATATATATATAGTTGATAATTATTTACCATGTCAGAGTACCAATAATTGTGGCATGGCTCCCCCATTGGAAATGGAAGAATGAAGAAGGAAGAGAAGGATGAATATGAATGTGAATATGGGGGGAATGGAAGTGAATTAAAAGCACACAAAAGAAAAACCAAAAGAGAAAGACTCGTTGAACATGCATATCAAATCTGAACCGTTGGATCTAAAATTTGTCTTGATGACATGTTGTGGATATCTTCATCATTGGATGATCATTACGATGAGATATAGGACCACTGTCCGCCAAAGATAGGGTAGCCCATTTATCAGTGACCTAAATTAAAGTACCATAATAAGGTCCAATCTTGTTTCACAGAATTGAAGTCAGCAAATTTTGGTCCTAATAAATTCATCTTTATTTATACTTATGTTGTGTATCTTCTGCATTTAGTTGAAACTATGTGGACCCAAACCAAATTATTGAGTTTGTTGAGTAATCTGTACACTTGTTCACTTAAACGAGTATAAAAAATTTAAATTTTATCCAATATATGTAATAATTTATTAATTAATATTAAATTCTTAAATAAAGTTTAAATTTGTGCCGATTAGTCTTTGACCTAATGAGTAAGTAGAAATAATGTACCTCATAAATAAAGGTGAGGCATCGCCAAGAATACAACAAAGGGTTATACACTGCATTCTATTGATCTGAAAATTAATTACTTGTTGTCAAGAAGAAAGTAGCTTTATAGTTTAGTAGATTAAGTACTAATTTGTCATGAATTTAAATTTTATCTAAAGATTTGTCGTTTGTCGTTGGTTAATGAATTCTTATTTAAATCTTCGATACTTAAGGCTGCGTTTGTTTCTGAGAACATGACAGGATAAGGCACTGAGAACAAGACATGCTCTGTTTGGTTGATGTATAGGATGAGACATAGACATAAAGACACAGACATTAAAGACATAGACATAAAATATTTGTGTCTATGTATTGTGTTAATGAACAAGACACAAATATTTGAAAAAGATTGAATTACCCTTCATTTAACCACAATTTTATCAACACCACTCCACACCCATCACCTCAAATGCTACATGTCATTACCATTAAATTTTTATTTCTTTTCGTATTTTTTTCTTTTAATATCATCTCAAATTATCATTCAAATATTAAATATACAGTTTTTTTTGAAAAAAAAAAATAGAAAACCAAAGTCTAAAATTTATCAAAGATTAATTAAAATTTAAATAAATAAAAAATTAAATGTATAATTTTTTTTTGAAAAAAACGGGAGAACAAATTTAGTTGTAAAATCTAAAAGAGGAAGTAAAAAAGAAATATTTGAAGAGATAAGAGGACAAATTTTGAAAATTTAAAAATTGAATAAGGGTAAAAGAGTAAAAAATTAGTGTCTCACAAGTTGTGTCTCAGTGTCTCATCAAATTGGAGGTACACAAATTTAGTGTCTCCGTGTCCATCCGTGTCCTCCCGTGTCCATCAAAAATCTGTGTCTCACCAAACCAAACAGCAGACATGTGTCACCGTGTCCATGTCTCATTGAGACATGGACATCAACCAAACACTACCTAAAGGACAGAGACACAAAATTTATTTTCTTATATTTTGTTTGGTGATAAATTAGAACAAATTATAAAAATTTAATTTATTCTTATTTTTTTTTATTTAAAAAATTTGAGATGAAATATATAATAATAAAAAAATATAATTATGAAAAATTAATAAGAATAATGAAAGAAAAATTAAAAAATAAATTGTGTCATTTGTTAGTATCCTCGTGTCTTTTTGTCAGGATGGACACAAAATACCCTAATTCAATGTCTCTGGACACATTGTTTCTATCCATATCTCCTCCGTCAAACACGATTTTATGTCTCTCTGTCCCTGTCTCAATTAAGTTATGTTTTATAATATAATGTCTTTGGAATAACATATATATGTTTTGGAACTTTGATAAATGAAGAGGTGCTTCAATTTGACCGTGGAAGAAAAGCTTTAATCCTTTCCGATATGCATGTCATGTAGTGTAATGTATGTTGTATAAAACCATCGAACTCAAAACTGCAATTTCAATTCATTTCAATCCAATAAGGTACGAACTTCGCCATGCATTCATTAAATTTCAAAATGTACGTAACATGTGTTGCCCTGTTTCTTTTGTCAAACTCAGATGTGAACTTAACATCATTAAATTTTATATATCATATATATTGTTCAACGAAAAAAGATTATATAAAATTGCTGAAAAACCTTGTCTTGCTATGCAAGAGGACGTTTAATTTGTCTTCTTGTTATGCACGTGAGTCGGTGAGTGTTTGCCAACTTGCTTCATTAGCTGTGTGTTCTTTTTATTTTGTTTGCCAACTTTTGTGATTGGTAGCCATCAAATAGCCATCAATGATGATTTAATGGTATGAGATTGGTGTGAGATTTCATCTAGTGACTCACCTTTCTCTGCTGGTTACATGCTGGCCAAAATTTAATAAAATTGCTGGCCCTAGACTTTTTCTAATTTTATTTCTCTCCTTAGTTCTATAGGTTGATTATTTTTATCTGTTGCTAAAGTTGGGACAAAATTAATTTCAGAAAGTAAAACAAAAGAATAAAACCATTTTTTCTAACCAAACACAACAAATTAAACTTTTTTCCATATTGTTCTATATTGTTTTCTCTACCAATCAAGAAACTTAATGTCACATTTGTACGTACCTCTTGTGAGCCAGATTAAAAGCAAAGATGAGCATTTATATATAATTGTTTCAGTGAATATTATTCTTGGGATTTGAAAATTGGATGTAGAATAGTAGAATGCAGTAAATTTATTGAGTAATTTTCTTTCTTCTTTTTTTTGGTTAATAAAACGGGCTGAGTAATTGAGTTAGCATGGCCCAGTATCTGTTTTGATCAATGTTTGGCCCAGTATTTTAAGTGAGCAATTAAGCCCAAAATATAAATGGGTCTCCTTTAGGCAAGGATTCTAAGTTTTGTTTTTCTTTCACCTCCAACATAAAAAGTTTTGGTTTACACCTCCAACAAAAATATTAACAACAAAACTATTCGATAAATAATTTAATATATTTAATTAAATTATTATTTAATAAATTTAATTAAATTATTATTTAATGATTTTTTTTTAACTAAAAATTCGAACCCACAGTTTCTTAATTGAGTATGGAGAGATTATGTCATTTAAACTATTATTCATTGGCATTATCTAATTATTCTTAATTATTAACTTCAGATAAAATTTATTGTACCTAAATTTTTTCTAACTATAATTTATAAATTTGAGGAGTGCTACACATACAAGTCTTTTTGACTTACAAGTCTTACAAGTTACTAGGCCTTTTAATGCGTTATTCAACGTTTCCTATTTTCAAAGCGCTACATTCAGAACCGTTCTTCTTCTTCTTCCTCTTCCTCTTCTTCTTTATTTTTTTTCGATTTTCATAATTTCTGAAATCAAGCTTTGAAATCGTTTTGAAGAAGAAAAAGCCGCAGAAGATGAGGAGAAAGAGAAAGAGTTCTGAATTATGCAACGAATTTTGGGTGTATTTCTTAAATACTTTGGGTGTATTTTTCGTAATCCTTTGGGTGTATTTCTGTAATTCTTTTGAAGATAATGGAACTTCAGAAATACACCCAAACGATTACAGAAGTACACCCAAAATGATTACAGAAATACACCCAAACGGTTACAGGAATTTACCCAAACGATTATAGAAATACACCCAAAGCATTACAGAAAATACACCCAAAGGATTTAAAGAAATACACCCAAAATTTGTTAAAATACATCTTATGCATAATTCAGAACTTTTTCTCTTTCTCCTCCTCATCTTCTACTGCTTCTTCTTCTTCAAAAACGATTTCACCATGAAAAATCGAAAAAAAAAAGATAAAACAGAGAGAAAGAACCTAAATGAAGAAGAAGAGGAAGACAATGAAGAAGAACGTGCAGAAACGAAAGAAAAGGAGAAGAAAGAAGAGTAAGAGGAAGAAGAACGTGCGGCAAGAAGAAGAAGGAGGAGAAAGAGAAGGCAAGAAACGAAAGAAAAGAAGAATGAGAAGACGAAGAGGAAGAAGAATGGTTCGAAACGTGTTTTGAGCGTTAGTTTTAATTGAACTTGTAAAGCTTACAAGCCTTAATCGCTTGTATGCCAAGAATTACTCAGTTTTATCCCGAGTAATACCAAGAAAAAAACGAAACTTTTATCCCAAGTAAACCCTTTAGTAATTTTCCCCTTATTCTACCATGCAAATTGTAAGCACTCTTAGAACCCTTCTCAAAACCCCTCGCTTTGATCATCTTGCTCCTTCCGCCATGGCCCTTCTTCTTCTTCTTCAACTCAGGACCAAACCCAACAACAACCCTTTCACAAACCCCGCTTTGTTCTTTTTATTCTCCAAATCTTCTTCTTCTTCTTCTCTCAGAGACCTAAAACACACTCTCAAACACCAACAATCAGAATCACAATCACAATCACAATCACAATATCCTTCAACACCCTCAGAGCAATCCTCCTCATTCACCAACACTCATTATCATCAGCAGCAACAGCAACAGCAACATCAGCAACAACAGAAGAACTCTCTCCACGATATCCGTGGCACCCTCTCCGAGTTCCGCCGCCGCACCGCCGCCGAAACTCTGCCGGACGAATCGCTTTCATTCAGTGATATCTACGACCGAACCGTGCGCCGGAAAACGCCCTTTCCGGACATGGAATCCTCCGGTACGGCGCACGGCGGAGGGAGGAGACCTTTCAACCTCGGTGCCGTTCGCGATGACTTGCGGAAGCCAGGAGAGGCTCGCGCCAGAGACCGGAGGAGAGCTGATTCGTTTTCGTTGGAGGCGTACAGGGAGGTGCTGAGATCGAGGCCGTTAGATTCCTCCGCCACCGCGGCAGCTGGAGCATCCTCGCCGGAGAATGTGGTTGGCACTGCGAGCTGGTTGCCGGATTCTGTGTTGAAGCAGAAGAGACGCAAGGAAGAATCCGAGTTTATGAAGGTTTATAGCTTTGGCGAATTGGGGGAGAAATTGAAGAAGCTGAGACCCGAGGGAATGAGAAAAGAGTGGTTCTCTATTGAAGAATTGAACGAAAGGTTGAAGAGGATGAGAGAGAAGGAGGTGGAGGAAGCTGAGTCCAATGTCACAGGAGGGGTATTATTCAAGGACATGAGAGAGTGCCTGGTATCTGAAGATGAAAAGTCTAGGAAGAGTTCACGTTAGTAACAAGCTTTAATTTCTTGTGTTTTTGGATTTGATTTTATCTTTCACATGATATTGAAGGTTTCAATTCTGAGGGGTTGAGTTGACTATAGGGATTAGTACATAATAGGAATCAGTAAAAGCTTGTTGGTTGTTATTTTTATTTATTTAATTAATATTATGGATTGAATTTAGAACTTCACTTCAACTTGGATATAACTTTGATTGGGATTTAGGATAGGATTATAGGAACATGATGACATTGTTCCACACCGTCTAGTGAGATAAAGCTTAGGCTATGTTTTGTAGTTTTGTGTGGGGGAGGGGATCCACCCTGTCTCTAATCCCCGGATTTGGTTGCGGTAGCGAGTTAGGGACATGGTGTCCCTTGTTTGCCTTGTCTCTCCTTCCTAGTTTAACTCCCTCAAGCATGCTCTCTGCAGTTGTCCCCACTGTGGCACGTCCTCCGCTTCCCTCCTTAGCCATCTCAAATAGACCCTTGGTCATTGCTGCATTTTAAAATTTGGCATGAGGTTGATGAAGTATAGGCTTGTCATGAATCACCATTAATTTGATGTGATGGGATGGAATCAATCTCAGTTCTTGTGTATATTTGTTAAATTTGACTCTGATCGTGGTGTGAAACTAATGTGGCATGATTTTGATTAAAAGCGAATTACTAATTGTTTGAATTATCCAGTGCAGAAATCTGATATCTTAAGCCAGTTGATTGGGACTCCAGCCTACTATTCGGATCCCCGTAAAGAGCATCTTGTTGAAAAAGTAAGTAATGGTTCGCTTTGGCCTGTTTTCTATTTATTTGGTATACTCCTTGTTTTGGTGATCTGAACCTTCATTCCATTGTCAAACTCAAAACTTGCGACATTACCTATTCCATGTCGAATCCATTGTTGTTGACATTAACTTCACAGTTCTATACTTCAAAATTGCTTGCTCCTTGATACTATTGAGTGAATCCGTTGTTGATATGTGTTGGTTTTATTAGAAATATCTATAATAACTTACCGTATTAGATTGTTGATACTTCTGAGTTTTAACAAATTTGATACCCTGACTTTGCCACTTTTTGCTAATTCCAGTACTTCCATCCAGATAATATGTCCTCAGAAGAAAAGTTGAAAATTGAACTTGCAAAGGTTAGAGATGAGTTCAAAATGTCAGAATCAGACTGTGGATCTGCTCGAGTTCAAGGTAAGGGCTATTACTAATTAACTGTTTTATTTATGAGTAGCATGTGGAAGGAAGGGAATGAATTTGCTTTAGTTACATTCCTATCAAATCTGAAACATTGTGTGACTGTCTTATTGCAATATAGGTTCATAATTAGATGAAAGTGATAATATCAAAAGTGTCTTGGAAATGCTTATGAAAATGGTTATAAGAAATTGTTATGGAATCAATTATGTCATTTTTGGTTTCATGCAGTTGCACAACTCACAACTAAGATTAAGCATCTATCAGCTGTTCTACACAAGAAGGTGAGTTACTTCTTTCAACATCTCTCATTGATCTTAATCTTCTATATATTGAAATGAAAATAACTACTGGTGGCAAAAGAGAATTTTGAACCAACCAATTTCATATGAATCTGGAGCTATTTCTGTTTGAGTTGGACTTCTATTAAGCTGTATGTATGTAAAGTTATAGATAAAAACCAATGGTCCGAATAAGCATCCTTACTACTAGTATATCAGATGAACAAAAAATAGTGTATTATTATTGCTGGTCATATGATTGCTTCTTAATTCAATTTGCACTTTTGCAGTCTTGCCATGATCCATCTTATTAGTTCACCCTTGAGATCCCTCTTGTGCAGTGTCACCACTGTTTTGATTTCAACCCGTCTCTTGACCCTTCGATTTTTATTTCGGATTACATGGTGAAAATCTTTCTTAGCATATTACTCTCGTATACCTTACTTGATTCATTCCATCATGATTTAGGATGTGCATTCTCGTAAAGGCTTGATCGCAATGGTTCAGAGGAGAAAAAGATTATTGAAATACCTCAGAAGAACTGATTGGGAATCGTATTGTTTCGTTATATCTAAGCTAGGTCTACGTGATAATCCAGATCATGGTCGCAAAACATAGGCCAGAGGTAGATCAAGTCATGCAATCAGTTCATATGGTCATTCTTCTGGTAAGCTAATGAGAAGACCCCTCTGAACATAAACTAATTGGACTATACAAAAAGACAACTACCCATCATTGTTGTTGATAATCTGACCAGGTAGACCAGGGAGAAATACTTCTATGATCTGGATGCAAAGAAAAAATAGTGGTTATTGATAATTTTAAATGTGTTCTAGGACTACATAAGTATTCCTCATACAGAAGGTTAGTCCAGTTTTAAACATTTTCAGTGAAACTGGCCAACTGGGCGAGTCATTGTTTTGTTTGTAGTTTTGATTAGTATGATTCTGCTGTGTCAACTGTTGAAGAGATATGTTGGTCCATTTTTTCAGGGAGAAGATTTAGATTAGTCTTATGGTCAACCCATTATATCATTCTAGGTTGAATTATGTGAAAATTTTTAATTTTCAATAGCTTTTTGTTTGTCACAAGAATCATATCATGTATCAGGGAAAACAGATAATTAGGTTAGCAAAATGTTCTGCTTTCACAATATATTTTCCCCGGAGTATCATCCTCTTTGATTATTGCAACTAGATTGTTGATTACTGTTTTTTATTTCTTTTTATGTAGAGTTTGTTTGGGTACCATTAAGTTGTTAGAAAAAGAATTTTTTTAATGTGCTTGACAAAATTTTAATAGTAAAAGTAAAATCATTGAAAAAAAAAAAAATCCTATTTTAGAAGTTATCATTTATATTTTTTTTACTTAAAAAAAGGTTTTTTTAATATTATAAATAAACAAAAAATATTTTTATATTATTCTACCTAAATATAATTATTAGATAAAAATATATTTTTAATGAAATATTTAAACATAAAATTATTTTTATTTTTTTAAAAAAGATCGCTTGAAATTTGTTTTTTTTTTAAGTTCATCCAAACAAGTTTTTATTGGGTGCACAACCCAGAATTTGAAACCCTAGTATGTTGGTATTTATATAATAATTTTAGAGGAATGTTAGGGGACAGTAATTTTTGTGATTTGTAGTCATCAAATAGTCATCAATGATGGTTTTAATGGTGTGAGATTGGTGTGAGATTTCATGTAATGACTTATTTTTCTTTGCTGGTTATATGCTGGTCAGAATTTAACAAAGTTGCTGGCTTCCTAAATTTTTTTATAATTTTAACTGAGCTTATCTGTTTTATTTTTCCTGCCTGGTTGTTTACATTATCCTGAAATTAATTTGGAATAAGAAGTTTGGATAATTTTTTCATGCTATTTAAGTATTTATTGACCGTGTGTCTTTTGAGTTGTGACTATTTCGAGTTCACAAAGAAATTTCACATCTAATACCTAGTTACCTACTTAGCTACTCTTTTTTTAGTTTTTTTTTTTTTCCAAATCTATTATTGTTTATGCAAATGGTCTTTTCTTAATACAAATAATTTGGTAGTCTCCACGTCACTATCATAGTATCATTATTCACTTTCAAAGTCTTGTCGGTTCATTGATTCCTTCACGAAATTGTGTCGTATTAGTCCCAAGTCGCATGATTGTGTTATCGTTATGTTCTCAATTTAACATGTCTTACAACGTATGCACATTTTAAATAATTTTTTTTCCCCATAAAAGACATCTCTCAATTTAGACTCGAAATGTTTTTAGTTTGTGGATCACTCACAAAAAATAGATGCATACAATTCAATACTCAACTTTCAAAATCGAATTTAAATAGATAATAGAAAAAATTATTCTAAAGGACCATAAAAAAGATTTAATTATTAAAAAAAATTTTAATGTAAAAATATTTAAAAAAAATAATTTTATAATATTAAAGAGAAGGATTAATTTTTTTTGTGAAAAGATAAATATATTTTTAGATTATTTTTTTATTTATTTTTTTTTGTAAATATATCTCTTTTTTCTAATTGTCTATCATACTCAAATTCTTATTCTTCATTTGTTACTGTCAATCACAAAACATAAGACTTAGGACTTGAAAATATAGTAATGTCTTATCATTATCATATATAAAATAGTCAACAATGAACATAAAACAAATCATTCAGATGGAGAAAGAAAAGTAAAAAACAAAAAGAAAGAGAAAAGAAATTATTGGGATAATATTATCTTTTCAATATTTTTTTTTTATTTTTGTTTTTAATAATATATAAATTAATCCTTTTTAATAATTTTAATATTAACCATCATTCTTATTAATTATGTTTTATTAATGGTCTTTTACAATAATTTTTCCTAGATAATATATGAAAAGAATAATTATCAGTTGGACTTAGATGTATACGCTTCACAGACTTTTTTGGGTTAGTTGATAAAAAAAAAAAAAGGAAGGAACATTACAGTGCCATTGTAGAACCTTTTTCATAAACAATCCTATTCAACAACTACGGAAAAGAAACCTAAAGCTGTATAGTTGAAAAAAAAATTAACGAAAGAATGTGAATACATAATGATATTTTAAATAAAAATACTATTTATACACTAAAATTAATTATTAAAATCAATCACTAATATATTTATGTATAAATATATATGTAGTTTAATTTATTTTTAATATTTATTTATATTTTAACATATTTTATATTAGTAGTTAATTTTTGTAGCTAATTTTAGTATATATGTAATATAATCGTATTTTAAAACGTGGCATTCACATGCATTTCTTTTTTTGGTTATTTATACTTTTTCTTTTGTAAAACGTGGCGTGTCACTTGCCTTTTATATATAACAAAATCCAACAAACAATATAACATTGACTCAGGACTCAAATAGAAAAACTAAGAAGATTCTTTACAAGAGGCAAAGATTGAAGAAAGAAGCAAAGAAAAGAACTCTACTTGAGCTTGAGATAAGGAAGGAAAATGGCAATGGCAGCTTCTGCAGCAAAGAAGAAAATATGCGTAACTGGTGCAGGAGGTTTCTTAGCTTCTTGGGTTGTTAAGTTTCTTCTTTCCAAAGGATACATCGTTCATGGCACTGTTAGACAACCTGGTACTTTTCACCAATCCCCATTTTATTTCTTTTTCTAAATTGAAACCACTCTCATAATTTTGTTTTCTTACTAATCTCTTGCAGATACTCTTTTGAGTTAATGCTAAACTCAATACAAAATTATAATTTTATTTATTATTACTTGTTTTAATTTGTGAGTAGGTGATGAGAAATATGCTCACTTGATGAAGCTTGAGGGAGCTTCTGAGAATCTTAAACTCTTCAAAGCAGATTTGTTGAGTTATGAATCAGTTCAGTCAGCAATTGCTGGATGCAATGCTGTTTTCCATGTTGCTTGCCCTGTGCCTTCAACAACATCAACCAACCCTGAGGCATGGAATCTTCTAATATCATAATACTCTTTGATTTATTTATGTCAAAGCTTAAAGGATTTATTTTGTTTGATCATTGTCTTCAAAATAGTTCATTTGACAAATCTGCAGTAGCATTAGTTTTGTGGTTAATGGGAAAATTATTATGGTTGTGGAGTTAATGTTGTGTTTATGTTCTTATTTATCCAATTTACATGTTAACCAGTGTGAGGCCTATATATTCATTTTGTCTTGAAACCATTCATCCCAAAAGTTTAAGCTGATAAGAGGAAGCAACATGAATGATTATATCTCCGACATTCCCTCTCAAGCAAGAGTCTTTTTTGGGTTTTTTTTTGCATAAGCCTTATGCTATTCTAGATCCTCGGATATAGAGTTTTGATACCATGTCATGAAATCACTCGTCCCAAAAACTTAAGCTAATAGAAAGAAGCAACATGAATGATTATATCTCTAACACATTTTCCCGGTGGAATCAATGATGCCAGTAGTAGTAGAAATTTCTGCAGGTAGAAATGATTGAGCCCGCCGTCAAGGGAACTACCAATGTGCTTGAAGCTTCTCTTGAAGCTAAAGTGGAACGAGTCGTCTATGTGTCATCTGTAGCCGCTGCTTTCATGAACCCAAATTTTCCAAATGACAAAGTGATTGATGAATCTTGTTGGTCTGATAAAGACTATTGCAGAAAATCCAATGTTAGTATAATTCTGTTACATATATGCTTGTGATACGAATTTGTCATTGGTCTTATAATTACAACCGTATCAGTTGTAGAGAACATCTGTGTTATATATGACTAAACTCTCAAGTTTTTATGATTCAGAACTGGTATTGCTTCTCCAAGACAGAGGCTGAAGAGCAGGCCCTAGACTTTGCGAAAAGAACCGGGCTTGATGTGGTGAGCATTTGTCCTACCCTTGTGCTTGGACCCATTTTAAGGTCATCTATTGTGAATGCAAGTAGCTTGGTTCTCCTCAAGATTTTGAAAGGTGCTTAAATGCTTAATTATTACTGTCTTCTACAATATGCTAGTTTATTTACTCTGCAGTGCTAGTTATAAAGCCACCTTGATCTTATTTTACATGATAATCATGCACCGGCCTAGACTTGAACGGTTAAAATAGCTAACTTTTGTGGTGTGGTTCATTCGAAGCTCTTCTCGTATACCTTAAAGTGCAAACAATTAAAATCTTGAGACGCATGAACAACAAAGGTGGCATAAAATTCCTCTTGTGCAAGCAGATTCCAAGTTTGGTTTGTAAATTTAGTTGACCATGAAGTAAACTAATCTAAACACCAATTTTTAGTGATGTCATATGTTTCATTCTAGTTGTAAATTATAACTTTTAGCATCCATAGTTCTCTTTTTTGAAATGTATATATGAATTCATGTTTAAGGTTGTGAATCATTGGAGAACAAACATCGTTGGATAGTTGACGTGCGAGATGTAGCCGATGCAATTCTTTTGGCTTATGAAAAGCCTGAAGCAGAAGGGAGATATATATGCACTTCACACCCTGTTAAAGCAAAGGATATGGTGGAGAAATTGAAGAGTAAATATCCAAACTACAACTACCCTACAAAGTAAGCTTCACTTTCCCCATGATCTATGATGAAAAATTTCAATTATCAATGATAAACCAATTTCTATCTTATGAGTTTAATTTTGATGCACTGACAGTGTAAAGCGTTTTATACCGTCGTGCAATTACATCTGTTTTTTTATGACTATTTACAGGGTCAATGTGAAAAAGATAGTTATTTTTACTGATGTAACGTTACGTAATTGAATACACGGGCAATGTATCAAAATTAAATTCTTATCTTATTTATGACAAAAGGATGAACTTTTAGGAAACACAGAACTTTTGCTTGTTAGTATCAATTCTAAACACAATTTGCATTATTGGTAGCTTTGTTGAGGTGGATGATCATCAAACAAAGTTAAGCTCAGAGAAACTACAGAGGCTTGGTTGGAGATACAAGCCATTGGAGGAGACACTCACTGATGCTGTTGAGAGCTATAAAGAAGCTGGTCTCTTGCAATCAAAGTAAACTTTGTTGGTCTTGGAATAAAATAAATAAATTCTGTTTGTTATTCAGCATCTCCCTATTGGAAGGGATTTGTGAATGAATATGTTTCAGTTGTTGCAATGTGATTGTATTGTGTGATCACTGATGTTGTTTTTATATGACCAATTCATGCTTAAAAAGAGGGCCCTTTTCCCCAATATAAGGCCAATGTTCTCAAATTAAAATAGTTTTACACATACATTCAATTACGCGATGTCATATCAGTAAAAGTAACTACTTTTCACATTGATCGCGTGAATGATCATCTAAAAGAACAGATGTGATTGTACGTCAGTGCATCAAAATTAAACTCTCTTGAAATTTTTTAATACGTGTGAAACGTATTCAATAGGTCTTGAGCAAGCTTTATCACCACAAGGGAAACTTGAGCTGTATTGAATACAATGGAATCCTAAAATCTTGAGCAACTCTTTGATTTCGCAGATAATCTTTTTAGGTGCATGTTTAGGCGCCATTATTTTGTTAAAAAAAAATCTTTTTTCAATGAAAAAAGGTCTTTTTTTATTTTTTAACGTGTTTGGCAAATTTCTAGTAGTAAAAGTAAAAGCACTAGTAAAATAAAAAAAAGATCTTTTTTGAGAAGCTGTAATTTACATCTTTTTTTAAAAGATCTTTTTTTCTTAAAAAAAGATGTTTTTCATGTAATAAATAAACAAAAAAATACTTTTATATTGTTATACCCAAACATAATTGATTGATAAAAAGATCTTTTTACATGAGATATCCAAACATAAAATTACTTTTACTTCTCTATAAGATCTTTTAAAAAAAGATAACTCAAAAAAAGATCTTTTTTTTAAAAGCTCACCCAAACAAGCCCTAAATTGTGAAACATATTCAATAAGTCTTGAACAAGCTTTATAGTCACAAGAGAAACTTGAGCTGCATTGAACATAATGTAATCCTCAATTATTGCAACATATCAAAGAGATTCACACTGCATAGCCAGGTAATCTATGTTTATTAGTTTCTGTAAAAGTGATTTCATATCAAATTTGAAGTCATGAAATTCAAACCTAACAACACAATAAAGTATATACCTCTTTAAAAGATTTTGATTCTGACTGCAGCTACCATTACTTTATCTATTTAAATTAAAAGATAATGCACATTCTAATTAAGTAGTTGACTTTTAAGAACATAATTCCAATTTGTGGCACTTTTTCTCCACACACAAATTTTTTCAATTGGATGCAAATTTCTACATTCTTAGTTTTGGCTTTTGACTGATTGAAAAATGTTTGAATTGAAAAATGTTTGAACTTTCAATCTCAAAGGACTTTTCCATGTAACCAAAAACCTTCCTTTTGTGCCCAAAAAAACAAAAAGGATTTAATAACTAAAACACAAATGCATAGCATTAGTAATAATACTTTGCAAAACAACCAGCTCAATTAATTTATTTAATCGTTTTGAATTTTCGGTTGGTAATAAAAGTTATTTTAAATGAGAGTATAAACAATATCTTACACACTATAGGTAAGGAAAAAAAAAAAAAAACTGAGTGATTTCTGCAGTGATGTGTGCACCGACAACATTTAAGAAGTCCAAATTCGTATTAATTGTTCAAAATAAATGTTCTTGAATTTTTATGCTGACCATGCTTTTATTTTAGCAGTTAAATTGGTTCCTCTAGCAAATTAATATATTATTTATTTTTTATTTTTGTTTTTTTAGACACCAAAAAATATTGATATATTTTTTAAAGCCATTTTCTTAAATCCTTCGTTGAATAGGAACTCTAGTTTAATTAAGCTCTCAAAATAGACACTATTATAAGTTCTCATGCACAAATATAATTATAATGTAAATTGGAATTATTATATATTTTTTTAAGATATAAATAGAATTTCGACACCATGTAAATAATAATTATGCTATCGTTGTTGACTTGTAACAATATATATATATATATTTTTTGGTGACAATATATATATATATATATATATATATATATATATATATATATATATATATATATATATATATAATCAACCCATTATTTAATTATAATAGTTGATCATTAGTTATACGACTATTTGTTTGTGGCAATTTTGTTTACTTATGCAATTTTATGTATAGTGGTTACTTAAATTTTATTTTTTTAATTAAGTGCTATTTTTTAAGCATTTGCTTTTAGACAATTATTTTAAGTTAAATTAAGTAAATAAAAAAGGTTGTTCTAAAGTAAAGGATTTATCTGTGCAATGAATGCATTCAACAATTCAATTCAAACATTCAATATAGTATTGTAGTTAATGCATTCAACACTTGACCTTAAAATGAAATAAAATAAAATAAAACACAAGTATTTTTTTTATTTCTTAATAAAAAATAACAACATATACCTTAAAAGTAGTGAAAATTACATACCAGATGGCTATCTACCTAAGAACCCAAACAGAGTTTCTAGATTTTATTAAATAGTATAATTTAATTAAGAATTTTAGATTATCATTGGTCAATCACAAACATAATTCTTCTTCTTCTACAAGTTTGATTCACCAATTTGACCATAATCTAAAATTCAGACAATTTGATCTGTTTGAAAAATTATTATTAAGCAGCATTAGCCTCATAGTTTCTCTCTTAGTTTCTTACTTTCTAAGTGTCATACTATATATGGTATCATTTCTGTTTTCGTTGAACATGTTAATAGATAATCAAGATCAAAGGTTCAGGAGGATGGAAGTTAGGACAGTTGATATTCCTGATGAATGCTGGGATTTAGTCTTTAGATTCCTCGACGATGGCCGCGATTTGGAATCTATTTCGATGGTCTGCAAGCTGTTCCTTTCAATTTCAAGCCAAATTCAACATTCCCTTAAAATATTTGATCAAACAGTTGAACTCATTCCTAACCTGTTCATGAGATTTCCAAAGCTCAGAGTGTTAGACCTCAGTTACTTCAATGGCAATCTTGAAGGCCTGCTTCATCAGATTTCGCAATCTGGGTTGGACCTTGATTCCCTTAATCTTTCCCATCAGAGGAAGCTTCCAATTGAAGGCTTGAGCGAACTCAGTTTGGCGATGAAGAATCTGAGGGTGATGATCTGCTCAAACATTGGCTCTCTGGATGATAGTGATTTAGAGGTTATGGCCTCTTGTTTTCCATTGCTTCAAGAGGTTGACATTAGTTTTCCATTGGATTCTCGAGTATCGGATTTTGGGATATCGAAGCTGTCTTTAATGCTTGAGAATCTGCAAAAGATTAACCTCTCTGGTAATCACTTGCTCACTGATCAATCACTACTCGCTCTGTGCCGAAACTGTGTGTCATTGGAAGAGGTTTTGTTCCTGTCCTGTTTTAGAATAACCCAATTAGGTATTGTTTCTGCTATCCGCTTTCGAGGGAATTTGGCTTCCATAGCTTTCAACATTGAAAAGAGAAGAATTCATGGACCTGGTTTGGCACCTGTGCCAATTAGCCAGGATTTGATTGGTGCACTCAAGTGTCTGGAAAGGCTAATTGCCATTGATTTGTCAAATTCTTTCATCTCGGACGAGTTGCTTTCTTCAGTCGCAGAAGGTTGTCACATTCTGAAGAAACTTATCCTCCAAGGCTGCTGCAATTTCACATTTGCTGGAATCTCCTGTGTGCTATCAAAGTGTCAATATGTTGAGTTTTTGGATCTTGGAAAAGTTGACTTCCTAACGGATCAATGCATTGCCAAGCTATCCATGTTTCTTCTCAATGTGACCTCTATAAACCTCAGTGGTTGTTGCCAGCTTACAAATTCAGCATTTTTCACACTCACAAGAAACTGTACTCTGCTAGCAGAGATCAGAATGGAGAGAACATATCTTGGGGTAAAAGCCGATGAAGAAG
This sequence comes from Arachis hypogaea, assembly GCF_003086295.3. Classification (NCBI taxonomy): domain Eukaryota; kingdom Viridiplantae; phylum Streptophyta; class Magnoliopsida; order Fabales; family Fabaceae; genus Arachis; species Arachis hypogaea. The sequence continues at coordinate 1,798,544 of NC_092054.1, read as the reverse complement.
ACAAAGATCCTTCACTTGATCTTGTTCCAAACTCTCAGGTGAAAAGTCTTTATTTGGGTCACAACATTCTACTTGATGACGAAACTCTGTTCAAAATTGCTTCCATTTGCCCCAATTTGGAGCTTCTTGACTTAAACTCTTGCAGCAGCATATCCGAAGAATGTATCGCTGAGGTTCTTAAGAAATGTCGCGAGATAAGGCACTTGAGCTTAGCCTACACAGAAGTGAAGCTGTTAACTATAGACTCTCAAGTATCACAAATGAAGGCGTTGAACTTGTCAGGGTCAAGAATTGGTGATGAAACACTCTCAGTAGTCTCAAAATGGTTCTGTGGACTAGTAGCTCTGGAGATTCAGAATTGCAGTGATGTAACCACAAAAGGGGTGAGGGAAGTAGTGGAAAGCTGCATGGGATTGAGAGAGTTGAATCTGAAGAACTGTGATTTGGTGAGTGATGAGTACATTGCCACCTTGGAGTTTTCAAAGCCATCATTGAGGAAAATAATCAAACACCTTGCGGGCATTGCTGTTGATTATTACCGATGAGAAGCTTATTATTGGATCCTGCTTTGTTACTTGTTAGTTAGCAGAATAGTAATAATGCTTGGAGCATATACTTTTTTTTTAGATAACACCAAAACTTTTGTATTTTGTGTCCATACTTATTTTCTCACCCTTGGATTATATTTATTTAACTGAATTTAGAAACAAAAAACTTGGTTGTCATATTTATAGCATAAATCGATTTATGGGTTGCGTAAACATTATAAAATAGCATGGTCATAAAAATAAAAAAGTTTCAATAATACTACATGAATAATTCATTTTAGTGATCAAGTTTAATTAAATTCATTAATAACTTATTAATACAATAAAAATAAAAAAAACATAAAAAATTAATTAAACTTAATTATAAAAATAATTTATTTAGATAATATTTCTCTTGAGATATAATTTACACAACAATTTCTGCAATAAACATTATGGCTAATACTTTTTTTTATTTATATTTAAATTAATATCAGCTAAATGTCTAAATTATTTACAATGAAACACACCTTGATAGTTTATACTTCAAAAATGTTATTTGTACACTAAAATCAGGCTCTAAAATTAGTCACTAATATATTTGTATATATAAACTAAATTAAGTTGGTCTAATAGTTAACTCACTAATCCACTTAAACAAATGTCAGGGGTTCGAAATCTTGCTTTGTGCATGCAAAAACCTATCGGCCAGCGACAAACTCTTAAATAGAGTTCAGATCTGCGACGGATTAGTCCTTGACCCTACTGAGAGAAACAAAAAATATATATATTTATGTATAAATACATTTATGATTTGATTTATTTTCAATGTGTATTTATATTCCAACTGTATTTTATATTATTGACTAATTTTAGTGACTGATTTTGGTGTACACGATATAGGGGTGACAAACAGGCCAAAATTCGCTGAGTCGACTCGCAAAGCTTGCCAAAAAAAAGTTGGCCGCCTGAAAATTTGAAACCATCATAATTAAAAAATTCGCTTAACTTGCACCACCTAATCTGCATGCTTTGGCGGGGCGAGCTTTTCCGGCTAGTCTTTTTTTTTTTTTTTTTGTAATTGAAGATGATAATTAAAAATGTTTTAAGTTATAATTTGGATGATGTTTTATGTTTGATTGATTAGAGATTTAAAAATATTTAATTATATGTGTTAGAAATAAGATACTAAATTGGAAAAAGAATGGTATATTATTGAGTGTATTTAAGTTGTCTAGAATGATACATATGGAAGGGTATTTATAGGTGGTAGGAGAATCGAAATAATAAAGATGTAATATCCTATAATAAATATTCAGATACGCTAAATAATGCTAATTGATCATAATTGATTCTAATTATATTCTAACAATATGTTTTAGACAATATTTATTTTATTTTTTATAATATTAGTTTTATTATTTTGTTTCAAAAAATTTAATTGATAATTATGTTTATTATATATCTAGAATTATAAAGATTTTAATGTTTATAAATTTAAAAATTATAAATTTATTAAAATAAGTATAAAATTAAATATTATTTAATATTTAATAATTTATTAATAAAAAGAAATTAATAAAAAAAATAGAAGAAAATACCCACTAATACACTGTTAAACAGAACGGAAGAGAAATTAAGGAGAAGTATAGGAAGACAATGAAAATATTAAATAATGTGAATAATGGATATACCGAATGTTCAATTTAATAAGTATGTAAATGATTACGTTGATTATTTTTAATTTGATGGTTATTCCTTTTAATTCGATTTACTCATATATAATTAACAATAATTGGATGTTCAATTTATTAAATGTGCATATAGTTATTTTAATGTTAGAGTTTATTTAATAATTTGATAATGAAATTCTTTATTATATTATAAATCTATTTTAAAATCTATTATTCACATTATTTATAAAAATTATTGTGTATTTAACAAGAACGAATTCAGAATGAATTTGAATCCTTTTTACTTTAGAGGATAAAGTGAAATCTTTCATCATTGAATATTTTCTTTTGATCCCAACTATAAAATAAATAATAATAAATTATTTTTTATTCTCTAAAATAAAATTCAAAATTTAGAGAATCTAAATCCTTTTAAAATTATCTTACTAAATATAACGAAAGGCTCCAGCCCCCAAAAGGCGAAGTAGCAAACTACTCAGTTTGCCACTCCTAGTCACGATAGCATGGTTGTTTATACTTTATATACCCCCAAACTCCCAACATCTTTCTCCAAAACCCTTCCACACACAAATTGTAGACAATGGCTCCACCGCTGCTGCCGCCGCCACCACCATCATCATCAAAAAGAACTTGTAGACACCAAGAAACACATTTGCCAGATGAGTGTTGGGAATTAATTTTGAAACACATCAGCGACCATCTAGATCACGAATCACTCTCCCTCGTCTCACGCCAGCTCCGTTTCCTTACCAACCGCCTCCGCACCGACCTCTCCGTTCTCGACCCTGTCCCCCCTCTCCTTCCCGCCCTCTTCCGCCGTTTTCCCAACCTGACGACCATCAAAATCACGCGCTACTTCACGGGTGACATCAACGCGCTCCTCTCCCAAATCGCTTCGCTCGACCTACCCTCACTCCATTCCCTCGACTTGTCTCACCAACCCACCTTCCCCTCACATGGGTTGCGACAATTCTCCGAAAAGTTTCCAACTTTGAAATCACTCAACTGTTCCTTCATGCCTCAGGATTTGTGCTTAATTGTCGAGTGCTTCCCGAACCTCGAAGAAATCGATGTGAGTTTCCCTCCGTATAATTGTGATGAGATAACAGATTATTCCCATGTAAAGGCTTTTGCTTCAGGGCTTAAGAAGCTTAGAAAGGTGAATATTTCAGGTAACCGTGAATTTCCATTTTCACCTTGTGTCAGAATTGTCATTTTCTAGAAGAGCTTATTGTTCTTGAAACCCGCGGTCGTCCTCAGATTGCCAATGCGATCCGTCAGAGACCCCAATTGAGATCTTTGGCTTTTAGCGGTTTGTACCATAGGTTTTCGGAGTTTATTGATGCATTGGTGAATTTGAAGGGTTTGACTTGTCTTGATTTGTCTTATTGCCGTGTATCTGATGAGGTCTTGTGTGCTGTTGCGGAAGAAGGCCTTCCCTTGAGGGAACTCTCTCTGCCTTCTTGTAAGGAATATGGATACGATGGGATTTCTTGTTTACTAAGAAAGTGTAATAATTTACAGTATCTGGATCTTGAGAACACAGAGTTTCTGAATGATCAGTGTGTGATTGAGTTGTCTTTGCTTCTTGGTAATTTGAACTTTGTGAAACTTAATAGGAATAAAAAGCTTACTGATTTGAGCTTGTTAGCCATTATGCGAAACTGCCCTCGGATAACGGATATCAGGATGGAGACAACTGGTGTTGGGAAGCAGAAGTTGGAGGAGGAGGATTGTTTGATTGTGAATTCTCAAGTAAAGTTTCTCTATTTGGCTCAGAATTCTTGGTTGGACGATAAAAGTGTCACTATGCTTGCTTCCGTATGCCCCAACTTGGAGAAGATGGATTTGAGCTATTGCGGGATGGTTTCAAAGGGTGCTATGGAAGTTTTGTGGAGGTGTTGTAAGATTCAGCACTTGGACTTAGCTTATCTAGGATATAGGCTCTGTCAGTTTCAGTTTAAGGTTAACTTTGAAGTTCCTACATTGTTTGTGTTGAATTTGTCATCGTCGAGAATTAGCAATGAAGAACTCTCTCTTATTTCAAAAAGTTGTTACAACTTAAAAGAACTCAAATTGGAATATTGTGACAAAATCACTGTCAGTGGAGTAAAGCTGGTGGTGAAATATTGCAAGCAACTAAGAATGATAAGTTTGTATTCTTGTGAAAACGTATCTTCTGATGTCATTGCTTGGATGGTATTGACAAGGCCATCGTTGAAAAAAATAACATATGCTAGTGGTGCGGTTGTTGGCAAGAGAGATCTCTTACTGAGTCATGGATGCTTTGCTCACTGGGATTGGCTGGGATCTAAGTTAATTTAACTGAATCTTGGTCGGGAAGTAAAATATGGATGTGAAACATGGAGGAATCTTCATTTCCTTTAAGAGGATCTCCGATGCTTGATTTTAGTTTAATTTTATTTTGGATTTTACAATATGTCACATAAGTATTTATGGGATCATATATTATAAAAATTGATTTGATACTCAATATGAAATTTGTTATTTTAATAGTTGGTTTAATTTCAGTTTATTAACAAATTATAATGTTTATTTAATGAGTTTAATGGATTATATGGTTGCATTGCATTGATTTTTCTTTAAAATGATATGGTATTACTGATACGAATATCATTTTAAAGATTATATTTGGGTAATGCTAGGTAGACAAAAAAAACAGTCAAAACTTGTCTTATTTAGCATTAATTAATTATCGCAACAATTAATGAATGCTAAATAAGGCAAGTTATGGCTGTTTTTGACTGATTTTCTTTGGTTACCAAACATTTTCGATTATATTTAATATAAATTTTAATTTCAAATCAATTCAATTAGTTGGAGTTGTTCTTAGTAACTTTGAAAGATAGTGAATGTATCACAATTTGCATTAATTATAGTTTCCTAAAATGCTAATCTTGCATGTTATTGAGGAGCTTAATTATAGTTTCCTAAAATGCTAATCTTGTATGTTATTGAGGAAGAAGCTCCGCACTTTCTTAGGGGGTGATGAAGAGTTTTGGGCTCTTACCTTTGGTTTTTCATCATTCAAGAACTTTTTTTTGGTGTCCAATAAAGGAAAGAACAAAGAACAACTAAGTTGGAGATATCATCTCCTTCCTAATGATATGATCAACAACACTACAAGGAAGTAAAAACTCAGAGTAAGGACAATAATGGCTAGTCGCTGTTTTAGCTAAATGATCTGAGTTCGGGGAATGGATCTTCTCCATTTTTTTTTACTGGAGAGAATAAAGTGTGATCTTTTTCACCTTTAATTCTATAAATGGGACTAGAAATTAATAAGAGAGAGAACAATGAATAGTGAGATCAAACACTGGATACTATCCAGTTTTTTTTCCACTGGAGAGGATCCACTCCCCGGAGTTCGCTATTCGTTGAATCAATTGAACATAAACCACCCAATTACGTTGCAGCACCTCAGAAATCTTCAAAAGGTCTGTGTCTTCTCTCTGCATCAGGGATGAATATTTTTTAATCAAGAAATAAGCATCTAAACAAAAAGACCCCTCCAAATTGCGAATAGTTACACCAAATAATAGTTTCTATCGGAATGTTTGCTGAACAGTCCAATTAACTATTTACCCGTACTGTCTTGTATAGCAGACCCAAAACCAACAAGTTGGTCTGTTCAAAAAGACTAGCATCACAGTTTAATTTAACAACATTGATTGAAAGAGGACACCAAAAATCACACAAAGAGAGATGATATGTCACCTTATTAGAACGCTCAATAGCAGCATACTCAGCTGCAATAGTGCCTAATAAGTTTGAGAACTTTCTCCTTACTCCAAATGTCATTTGGATTAAAAATATCATTGTTTCTGTCCCTCCAAAACCACCAAAAGTCTGCTGCAAAAATTTCTTCACTAGTCCGAAGTTTTATACGAAGCCAACTTTAAAAATCTAAGGAGACATCCCAAGTTTGTATTCCCACCTTCAAGCTCTCCCAAATCGGCTTCACTTTATTACAAAGTCTAAGGCAGTGTTTTGCAGTTTCTGCCTTCAAGCTCTCCCAAATCGGCTTCACTTTATTACAAAGTCTAAGACAGTGTTTTGCAGTTTCTGTCTCTGGTGCTTCATTATGGGGCAAAGATCTGTTGCTGTTAAGCGTCTATGGTAACGGAAGCTGGCAGTGGAAATGGCCTCATGCAGGATGAGCCACATCACCCCCTTGATCTTTTTAGGTATTCTCAAACGCCAGAAACACAACCAATTCTCATTTGTATCCCATGCAACCTTTCTTTCAAGGAGCCATTCATAACCATTCCTTGTTGAGAAAGCCTTTGAGACATTAGATTGTAAGTTGTAATATTTAGCTTTAGGGCCTCAAATAACACAGCATAAAGAGTTTGAGCCTTGCCAACAAGTATTTTAAAGGATTAGATAAAATAATAAAAAACTATATAGTTAAAATCTTTTAGTGTATTTATAATGTATTTATTAAAAGAAATCTAATCATTTTCATTAGTAGCGATATTACCAAACTCTCCAAGAACACTTGTTTAGAAAGAAAACCTTAAAACATTAGTTCCCTTCATTTATTGGTCTTGTTCTTTTGTTTTGTTTCTCTTTTCTATTTATAAGCTAAGGAAGATATCTTTTTCCTTCTATCTTCTTCTATTTTTCTTCCAATGATGTTAATTCTTTTATACAAAAATTATATGTCTAAAATTCATGACACAAGAACCTACAAATTCTTATCTATTCAAGTATTGTGAAACAACATAATATAACTCAGATCAATAGCATCTATGTTATCCTAATAAAATTACTACACTTCTTTCGTTCTAAAGTATGTTATTTTGACCTGTCAAAAAAAAAAAGTGCATTATTTTAAAGATTCAAGGTATTAACCATAAATTATATTTAAATACACTCAAAAAATTTACAGTGATAAATATTTTCAAGTGTGGCTACTAATTCCAAAAACGGAATAAAATAACTAATTTGGCATGCATATATATGAAGTGTTCTGCAAAATTATACTCATATATATGAAACAATGCTAAATTATACTCATAAACATAATTCAAACCAGTTACTATTAATGAGACATCTGCATAATTTTTACTCACCTTGCTCTACAATGAAGTGTTATACACCAAGCATTATTCAATGAACCGGAACAAGCCAAGAATCTGAATCTTCCCATTCTTCTCCAAAGACAACCTAGAAGCTTTCTTGTTCAGCAAGAGAATACCTCCATGCATAGAGAAGAATCTGACCTCCTTCTAAAGACCATGGAAGCACTTCACCGAAATTATACTTTTTGATTTTTTTAATTATTTTTTTTATCTTTTTTTTTTTTTTTTTTATTGTTTCTTTTTATTTTATTTTTTTTTTGTACTTTTTATATTATTATTTCACTTAATTTGATTTACTGAAAAATCTACAAATACATTCACAAATTTTGTCATAATTTAACCTTAATTTACTGAGAAATAATTTGTTCACTTTCCAAAAGACAATTTTTTTTATTAATACTTTTAATTAAAAAATAAAAAAAAATGGTACAGAACTAAGGGCCTTCAGTACCATGCATCACGTTATAGGATAAATGATGCTCAATGATATGTTGATCCAACCCCTGCAAGTTTGGGGAATGGATCCTCTCAATTGTTGAAAAAAAATTGAGAGAGTAAAGTGTAATCTATAACCCTTCAATACATTTTCTCATGTTTTCTCGTGGTCCCACTTATAACAATTAATGGTGAGATCACGCTTTACTCCCTTAATTGTTAAAAAAAATTGAGAGGATCCATTTTCGCAAGTTTGTGGTCTCATCCATAGACATAACCGTTGGCTCCCCTGGCACCATCTTATCCCCTAATTCAAGTTGTAATGACATGAAGTGCCTATTGGTACAACGATGGCTCGCTGAGAACTTCTCATCACACCAATAGCATAACTCTTTTTTCTTTTTACTTTGGACTTCATCCGGAGTAAGTTTTTGAGTGGAATTTCTGGTAGTGTTTGGTAGGGGCTGTTGTGGTGGTGTAGAAAGAAGTGGAGGAAGGAATTGGCGGCATTAGATCACGGAGTACAATTAGCTAAAGCAACAAATTCAGAATAATACTCACTCACTGTTACATGTTGTTGAAGCTTGAAGAGCAATTCCTTGGGAGACTCGAACAATGAAGGTCCAAACTCGAGCTCAATCGTCCTCTTGAGTTGAGTTCAGGAACGAAACTGTGTCGCTCGCTGTGATAATTGATACCATGGAATGGCCGCTCCCGACATTTGAACCGCTGCTAAACCCACCTGTTCTTCATCGGGAGCCCGGAAGAAATCGAAATATTGATCCATGGAGAAAATCCAACCCAAGGCATCACTCCCATCAAATTTCAACAGATTGACGTTCACCCTTTGGAGTTGCAATCCCGCGCGAAATGGCGGATCCCCAGTTGAGCTCGCACGATATGAGAACTCACGAGAAGGAGAGTTGAAGCGGTGCGGATTATGAAACAGTTGCGTAATAGAGGACTGAAGCGTGTCAAATTTGAGATTCATAGCCTCAGAGGTTCTGGCCCTCTCAGCTCTATGTTCCTCCGCCGCCGATTTAATCATCTGGTAAAGTTTCTTAATCTCTGTCTCCATACCCTTCATTCTGGTAGCGTTTGGTGGAGAGACAGAGACGGAAAGACTGAGACTGAGACTGAGAGACAGAGACTAAGAGACAGAGATTGAAATAAATCTCAGTATTCTGTTTGGTGCAAAATGAGAGACAGGAATTGAAATAAGAATGAAACTCTAATTTAATTTGCGCAAAGGGTAAAATTGGAATTAAATAATTGAAATAAAAGTATTTTAAGTATAAAATATTATTAAAATTTCAGTCTCTATCTCTAAAAATTTTAGTCTCCTGTGTCCCTACTTTTTGGAGGTATTGAAATACTGAAATTTTAAAGATAGAGACAAAAATTTTAGTACCAGTCTCTAAACTAACAAATACCAATAAAAAGGTGTTGCAGTAGAAATTTTCACTAATAAGAAATATTGATTCAATTATGTATGAAGAGGTAATGTCAATTTCAATGGACAGTAATTTCAGGAAATACTAAATGATGTGATAACAATAAATGAAGTCATAAAAAAATTAAGGAATAAAAATTCAGCTGCATCTCAGCCATAGAGAAACATTCATTAAGAGACTTGAAAGAGGAGGAAGAGGTTTAACAATTAAGAAAGAAGTAGCAATGAAAAGAATAGAAGAATAAAAGATTTACCACACACGCCTCAAGGGCATATCATTGCAACCTCCTGTTAATAACCTTCTCTCTAGCACTACGCCTTGGTCCCGCTCATCCTGATCGATTATTGTGTATCCCGTATTTGTAACTAAGCCAATATTGTAATTTGTGGCACTCACTTCATGTATCTTCTTTTTTTCATTAATTACCATAACATATAGCTAACACTTTTTTTATATTTAAATTAAGAAAAAATCTAGAGACTAATTATAATATAAACTAACTAAATTAACTCCTTTTTATTTTTAGATTTTGAAATTCAAAAAGTTAGGATAGTAAAATCTTTTTTATAAAAAATTTATTTTTCAATTAATTGACTAGAGTTGATTTTATTCTTATTTAGTACCAAATAAAATAATATTAATTAAATGTCTAAACTCTTAAAAGAATATCTAATTCCAATATAAATCACCTCAACCGACACTTTTAATTTTTAATTTTAAAATTTTAAAAATACAAATTATAAAAAAATGTTTATAATAAATTTATTTTTTAATTAATTAACTCTAATGGGCTTTGGACCTAATTAGTTCTCTAGCCGAACTCATGCATAAATAATTTACAACGATACCCACTTTGACAGTTTATAAATTTACATCTTTTAAATTTTAAATTTTATTTTAAAAGATAAAATATGATCTAACAATATTTATTTTATATAAAAAAAATATTAAAAAAATTATTTAATAATAAAAAATTTCCCTTTATTCTCTAAAATAAAAATAAAAAATTTAGAGATGTAAATGGAATAGTTTATAATCCCAGACTTTTTCTCTAAAACCTTTCCACACAAAAATCGTAGACAATGGCTCCACAGCCGCCGCCACCATCATCATCATCATCATCATCAAGAATTTGTAGACACCAAGAGCCACATTTACCAGATGAGTGTTGGGAATTAATTTTCAAACACATCAGCGACCATCTAGATCACGAATCACTCTCCCTCGTCTCACGCCAGCTCCTTTTCCTTACCAACCGCCTCCGCACCGACCTCTCCGTTCTCGACCCTGTCCCCCCTCTCCTTCCCGCCCTCCTCCGCCGTTTTCGCAACCTGACGACCATCAAAATCACGCGCTACTTCACGGGTGACATCAACGCGCTCCTCTCCCAAATCGCTTTGTTCGACCTACCCTCACTCCGTTCCCTCGACCTGTCCCACCAACCCACCTTCCCCTCACATGGGTTGCGACAATTCTCCCAAAAGTTTCCAACTTTGAAGTCACTCAACTGTTCCTTCACGCCTCAGGATTTGGGCTTAATTGTCGAGTGCTTCCCGAACCTCGAAGAAATCGACGTGAGTTTCCCTCCGAATAATTCTGATGAGATAACAGATTATTCCCGTGTAATGGCCTTTGCTTCAGGGCTTAAGAAGCTTAGAAAGGTGAATGTTTCAGGTAACCGTAAATTTCGGAACTCTCACATTTTCACCTTGTGTCAGAATTGTCATTTTTTAGAAGAGCTTATTGTTCTTAAATCAACCAGCAAGCTTAGTGTGATAAGACAGATGGCTAACGCGATCCGTCAGAGACCCCAATTGAGGTCTTTGGCTTTTAGCGGTTCGCATGATAAGATTTCGGAGTTCATTGATGCATTGGTAAATTTGAAGGGTTTGACTTGTCTTGAGTTGTCTTGGTCGTGCATATCTGACGAGGTCTTGTGTGCTGTTGCGGAAGAAGGCCTTCCCTTGAGGAAACTCTCTCTGCAATACAGTATCGGATATGGATACCATGGGATTTCTCGCTTGTTGAGAAAGTGTAACCATTTACAATATTTAGATCTTGAGAGCACAGAATATCTGAATGATCAGCGGGTGGGTGAGTTGTCTTTGCTTCTTGGTAACTTAAACTTTGTGAAACTTAATAGGAATAGAGAGCTTACTGATTTGAGTTTGTTCGCCATAATGCGTAACTGCCCTTTGATAACTGAGATCAGGATGGAAAGTACCTGTCTTGGGAAGAAGAAGGTGGAGGAGAATTTTTTGGTTGTGAATTATTCTCATGTGAAGTTTCTCTATTTGGCTAATAATTTATGGCTTGGTGATAGAAGTCTCACTATACTTGCTTCCGTATGCCCAAACTTGGAGATAATGGATTTGAGCGATTGCGGGACCCATTCAAAGGGTGCTATTGAAGTTTTATCGAGGTGTTGTAAGATTCTTCGCTTGGACTTTGCTCATTTAGGATACAAGGAGTTTCCGTTTAAGGTTAACTTTGAAGTTCCTACATTGTTCGTGTTGAATTTGTCATGGTCGATAATTGGCAATGAAGAACCCTCTCTTATTTCAAAGAATTGTTACAACTTAAAAGAACTTAAATTGGAATATTGTAGCAAAATCACGGCGAGTGGGGTAAAGCAGGTGGTAAAAGATTGCAAGCAACTAAGAATGATAAGTTTGTATTCTTGTAAAAACATATCTACTGATGTCATTGCTTGGATGTTATTGGCAAGGTCATCGTTGAGAAAAATAACATTTGCTAGTGACACGGGCCGGAGGGATCTCTCTCTACGTCATGGATGCGTTGTTGGCTGGGATCTAAGCGGTGGTTGGTTGGGACTAAGCGGTCGTTGGTTGGGATTCCGTGGGATTACTAACGTAACTGATTCTCTCCTAATCCGATAGGTCAATAACTAAGGTGTGTTTGGATTTGCTATGGAGAAGAGAGAAGTTTGTTTGAACTTCGCTTCATCTTTATGTTTGGCAATATTTTTATTCTATAAATGGCAATATTTTTATTCTATAAATCATAGAAGTGATTTTTGTCTTCAACTCACATTTACCAAAAGCTAAAAATTCTAGCTTTTTCGTTCAGCTTTTCACGTTGGATTTAACTTCTATGTACTAATTATGTTCTTTATTATTTATATATTTATTGTTTTCTTTTTTCTAATATATCTTTTTAATATTTTTTATGCATATTATTTTTTTTATAAAATTTCTGTTTTTTTATATGAATTCTTTTACTGTTATTGTTATTTCTTCTTTGTATAGAATGTTTTTTTTATTTTGTATTATGATTCTATTAATCTTATTAGAGTATTAAAGAATACTGAGAATACTAAAAAAAATATTAAAATTTATTTAAATATTTAAAATAAAATTATAAGATAACATAAAATAATTATTTAAATTCATGTCCTTTTCTATAATTTTCTATCTAAAAGTGATTTTGAATAATGTAATCTAAACGATATTTAGTTTACTCTAATCCATTTTGAATAAAAATTACCAAACATAATTCACGTTAATACTAACTCACATTTGATCAAAATCACTTTTACAAAATCAATTTTATACAAACCGTCATTTGTAAACGGTAATCCAAACATATATTAATTTATTGCAGATTTAAATTCTATTTAAAAATTTGTCACTGCATTCATAAGGCGGGATTCGAATCTTCCAACACTTGCTTACTTGAACACTTGCTTACTTGTATGTTACTAAGGAAGAAGCTCTACACTTTCTTAAGGATAAAGAGTTTTGGGCCGTTACCTTTGGTTTTTCACTATTTAAGAGTTTGAGTCTTGCCAACAAGTATTTTAAAGGATTTGATAAATAATAAAAAAATTATATAGTTAAAATCTTTTAGTATATTTATAATGTATTTATTAAAAGAAATTTGATCATTTTTAGTAGTGGTAGTAATATTACCAATCCTCCAAGAACACTTGTTTAAAAAGAAAACTTAGAATATTAATTCCCTTCATTTATTACTTTATTAGTCTTGTTCTTTGTTTTGTTTCTCTTTTCTATTTATAAGCTAAAGAAGATATCTTTTTTTCTCTTTTCTATTTATGGCTTCGGAGAGTAGCAGGCGTGAAATCATTTGCGAGACTGATAGCCTAGAAGCTTTCTTGTTCAGCAAGAGAATACCTCCATGCATAGAGAAGAATCTGACCTCCTTCTAAAGATTATGGAAGCACTTCACCGAAATTATACACTTTTGGTTGATTTGTTTTAGGATTAATTAATTTTTCATTTAGTCAAAGTTTCTTGCCTTGCTTAATTGGTATGTTTAATGGAGATTGAATCTCAAACTCTTTTCACATATCTAGTACTATGTAATCAAAAGCAAATCTGTTATATTAACAAGCTAAGCAAATAAACTTTAAAATCGAGGGTTAGTTATCTCACTTAATCACTTAATTTAAAAGGTAAGTTACTACTAAACTGAAATTACTTTCTTGTTCTTCATTAACCAAATGGATTATTATCTACTTGAGCAGAAAAACGCAATGATATTTTTGGGTTAATAGTAAAATGCTCCTTAAAAATTAGGTATGTACTTTAAATTAGTTTTTGAAAAATATAATCTTAAGTCAAATTGATTTTTTTTAATCAATTACACCATAATATGCAACACTTTATCAATATCATTTATCATATAACAAATTTGATTTATTGAAAAATCTACAAATACATTCATAAATTTTGTCATAATTTAACCTTAATTTATTGAGAAATAATTTGTTCACTTTTCAAAAGACAAAATTTTTTTTATTAATACTTTTAATTAAAAAATAAAAAAATGGTACAGAATTAAGGGCCTTCAGTACCATGCATCACATTATAGGATAAATGATGCTCAATGATATATTGATTCAACCCCTGCAAGTTTGCGGTCTCATCCATAGACACAACTGTTGGCTCCTCTGGCACCATCTCATCCCTCAACTCAAGTTGTAATGACATAAAGTGTCTATTGGTACAATGATGGCTCGCTGAGAACTTCTCATCACACCAATAACATAACCCTTTTTTCTTTTTACTTTGGACTTCATCCAGAGTAAGTTTTCGAGTGGAATTTCTGGTAGTGTTTGGTAGAGACTGTTGTGGTGGTGTAGGAAAAAGTGGAGGAAGGAATTGGTGTGCATTAGGTCGCGGAGTAGCAACAACAGCTTGGTTAGCAAACTGGGGGCGATGGGCAGCCGACCCTGTAGCGTGACGGGATTCGAGAGTAAATTTATCCTCATACAATCTTGCCAAAGTCACAGCACGCATCAAACTCGGGAGACACTGAACTTTCACTTCCCTTCGAATAGCCTATCTTAATCCGCTTATAAAATAATCCCTAAGGGTATTAGGCGGTTTAATCTGAGTACAATTAGCTAAAGCAACAAATTCAAAATAATACTCACTCACTGTTTTATGTTGTTGAAGCTTGAAGAGCAATTTCTTGGGAGACTCGAACAATGAAGGTCCAAAGTCGAGCTCAATCTCCCTCTTGAGTTGAGTCCAGGAACGAAACTGTGTCACTCGCTGTGATAATTGATACCATGGAATGGCCGCTCCCGACATTTGAACCGCTGCTAAACCCACCTGTCCTTCATCGGGAACCCGCAAGAAATCGAAATATTGATCCATGGAGAAAATCCAACCCAAGGCATCACTCCCATCAAATTTCGGCAGATCGACGTTCACCTTCGAGGTTGTAATCCCGCGCGAAATGGCGGGTCCCTAGTTGAGTTCACACCATATGACGAGAAGGAGAGTTGGAGCGGTGCAGATTATGGAGCAGTTGCGTAATAGAGGACTGAAGCGTGTCAAATTTGAGATTTAGAGGCTCTGGCCCTCTCAGCTCTATGTTCCTCCGCCGCCGATTCAATCATTTGGTAAAGTTTTCTTAATTTCTGCCTCCATACCTTTCATTCTCGTGTTGTCCCTGACAGACATGATCAGTGAAAACACCAATGAAAGGGTGTTGCAGTAAAAAATTTCACTAACAAAAAATATTTATGGGTAAAGTATATTTTTTGTTCTTGAAGTTTGACAAAAGTTTCAAAAATATCCCTAAGTTTTATTTTGTTTCAATTTTGTCCTAAAAGTTTTCTATTTGCATCAAATATACCCCGAACGGCTAATTTTTCAAAAAATTTAAGACCAATTCAACAACGATTTCATAAGAACAACCCTCAACACAAGTAAATCAAGCATAGTTTTCATGCATTATTGTTAGATTGGTCTTAATTTTTTTGAAAATTTAGCCGTTAAGGGTATATTTGATGCAAATCGAAAACTTCTAGGACAAAATTGAAACAAAATAAAACTTAAGGGTATTTTTGAAATTTTTGCTAAACTTCAGGGACAAAAAATATACTTTACCCAATATTTATTCAATTATGTATGGAGAGGTAACGTCAATTTCAATGGACAGTAATTTCAGAAAGTACTAAATGATGTGATAATAACAAATGAAGTCATAAAAGAATTAAGAAATAAAAATTCGGCTGCATCTCAACTACAGGGAGTATCCATCAAGAGACCTGGAAAAGGAGGAAGAGATTTAACAATTACAAAAGAAGTAGCAATGAAAAGAATAGAAGAATAAAAGGTTTAGTGTCCCGTATTTGTAATTAACCCAGTATTGCAATTTGTGACGCTCCCTTCATGCATCTCCCTTTTTTTATTAATAACCATAACATATAGCTAACACTTTTTTTATATTTAAATTAAGAAAAAATCTAGAGACTAATTATAATATAAACTAACTAAATTAACTCCTTTTTAATTTTAGATTTTGAAATTCGAAAAATTAGGAAAGTAATTTTTTTAATAACGAATTTATTTTTTAATTAATTGACTAGAGTTGATTTCATTCCTATTTAGTATCGAATAAAATAATATTAGCTAAATGTCTAAACCATTAAAAAAATCTAATTCCAATATAAATCACCTCAACCGACACTCTTAATTTTTAATTTTAAAATTTATAAAATACAAATTATAAAAAAAATGTTTATAATAAATTTATTTTTTAATTAATTAACTCTAATGGGATTTGGACCTAATTATTTTTTTTTTTGGTTTACCCAAACGGTATCCCCCAACCTGACAGGTTAAGGACTAATCCGTCGCGGATCTAAGTTCCATTTAAGGGTCTGTTGTTGGCCAATGAGTTGCTGCTAGGGATGTGCATGGGCCGGGTGAAACCGGGTTTGATGTGACCCAGACTCGGCCCGAAATATATATCGGGCCTATTTGTTAGACTCGAACCCAGCCCTAGACCCGATGAAACTTGTACACTTTTGGGCCACGATTATACCGGGTAAAACCGGGTGAAAATCGGGCCGTTAACATTATATTACCTTGATACCTTCTTGTAAGTTAGCAGGTAAAAATATCCAAATTTACAAAACTCCAACCATTATTTGACATGGTAAAATTTACTTAGAAAAATATAACAAGAACCAAGTCTTCTCTAAAATTAAAGCATAACCATAATCAATACTAATATTGCCTAATAACACCAAATATTTAAATCAATACAAATAACACAATATTATGCATTAGTCTAAAGTCTTATGTATTTTAAACATAAAATATTAACTTATAGTCTTATATATAATGACTAATAACACAAAATATGAAGGTTTACAATACTTAAATTCCACATAATAATAGCCATCATCCATCACTAATAATACAAAATATTAATTGTGTATGATGACCGGGCCACCGAGCCGATTTCGAGTGACCCGAGCTATGGTCCGGACCCGACCCTAAATAATGATCGGGTCTATTTTTGAGACCCTTATCCAGCCCTAAACCCAATAAAATCACACCAAATTAGCTCCTAAAGTGTTCGAAACCGGGCCGAATTTTTGGGCCGGGCCAGACCATGCACACCCCTAGTTGCTGCATGTACAAGGCGGGATTCGACCTAATTAGTAGGGCTGGCAATTCATACCCTACCCGCGGGTACCCAACCCAGTCCAACCCGTTCGGGTAGGGCAGGGTCCGGTCTGGGTATGCCTGCGGGTAGGGTAGGGTACGGGTTTAGGGTGTACCCTACCCTACTCTACCCGCACATCATATATAACACATATTTTATAAAAATTAGGTATATAGTGAAGGAAGTGAGAGTTGAACCCACAACCTCCCTTATGTAATGACTTACAATAAGTGAATAACCACTAAAACTAGTTAGTTAATTTAGTAATTTAAACCATTAAATTTTTATTTTTTATGTTATTAATATGTATAAAATTCGAAATGATTGAATTTTATATTTACTTTGAAAAAATTTGATATTTCTGCGAGTAGGGTAGGGTAGGGTAGGATTTAGAATTTTAAGGTGCGGGTAGGGTTAGAGTTGAGAGATTCTCAACACGCAGATAGGATTAGGGTAGGGTCCAAAGTCCAAACCCTACCATACCCTACCCATTGCCAGTTTTCATGTTAATGGAAGAGAAAGGATTTCTACAGCTCCCACTAAGCTTGTTCACATTTAAACTAAACTACTTTATTGTATGAATTCAACCAATAGAGGAGTGGAATACTCAAAAAGTAGTGGCAGAAATCGAAACAATCGTAGGGGGGCGTAGTCGTTGTTCTTAGTTCTCTGTAAGTTGATTGCTTCCCGAAATTTAAGTGACTGATTGTGCTGAGTCGGATACCTCTTTCAAACGTCTTACTAAATGGACTTCGTTCCTTGAAAGCGCTCTCTGCTTGATAAATAATAAAAAAAAGAGACACTAATGATAGATGTAACACTAAGCCAATCTGAAAAGTTGAGTAGAATCAATCAACTGGCATACCTTGAATCCAGTTCTACTAATTAGTTCTCTAATCGAACTCATGCATAAATCATAAATCATTTACAACGATCCTCACTTTGATCATTTATAAATTTAGATCTTTTAAATTTTAAATTTTATTTTAAAAAATAAAGTATTATCTAACAGTATTTATTTTATAAATGAGATTTAAAAAAAAAATATAAAAAATTTATTAATAATAAAAAATTTTACTTTATTCTCTAAAATAAAAATAAAAAATTTAGAGATGTAAGAGCAACTCTAATGCTAAGAAATAGAGTTCCTTTTCTGACATACGAGGACTCAATTATCATTAGAGTGAAAAGGGAAAGAGGGCTCTTCACGGGGATCAAGGTTGAGAGTCCCTCTAAGCATGGACTTGCAACAACCAATAAAATCATGCCATGTGGTAAGTTAATAAAAAAATAAAAAAATTATTAAATATATATATTAAATACTTATATATCTATTTAATTAATTATTTATATTAATTATTTAATAATTAGTTATATTAAATTACAATTAATATAAATAATTATGTTAAATTAATATAAAATATTATTTATATTGTTATATTAAATCATAATTAATTAAATTTATTTTATATAAAAAATAAATTTAATTTTTATATATTATAAAATAATTTTTAGTTGAATTATTTAATTTTATTTATAAAATTTAAAATACTAATTAAATTTAAGTTATTTATTTTAATATTTTATAATATTAAATTATTTTAAATTTATAAATTTAAATAATATTATTATATAAAAATAATAATTATATTAATTTTAATTATTTAATTAATTAATTAAGTGGATCAAAATAGGGATTAAAGTTAGTTTCTTCTAATGGAGAAGAGAGAGATTTATTGAGTTCCTATTTATTGGTTATGGCGCAAAATTTGATATAGAGTCATTTTTTATGAGATAAGTTTGCTGCTGGAGATGGTGTAAATAGAATAGTTTATAGAGGAGTGCTAGGGGGCCAGCAGAATTTGTGATGTTTAGCCATCAATTAGCCATCATCAATATTTTCAATGGTGTGAGATGACATCTAATAGTGTAGGATTAATCATTTTCTTTTCGATGATTAAGTGCTGTCCAAATTTCAACAAAAGTGTTGGTCCCCTAGATTTTCTCTAGTTTATAATCCCAGACTCTTTCTCTAAAACCTTTCCGCACAAAAATCGTAGACAATGGCTCCACCGCCGCCGCCACCATCATCATCATCAAGAATTTGTAGACACCAAGAGCCACATTTACCAGATGAGTGTTGGGAATTAATTTTCAAACACATCAGCGACCCTCTCGATTACGAATCACTCTCCCTAGTCTCACGCCAGTTATTTTCCCTTACCAACAGCCTCCGCACCGACCTCTCCGTTCTCGACCCTGTCCGCCCTCTCCTTCCCACCCTCCTCCGCCGTTTTCCCAACATGACGACCATCAAAATCACGCGCTACTTCACGGGTGACATCAACGCACTCCTCTCCCAAATCGCTTTGTTCGACCTACCCTCACTCCGTTCCCTCGACCTGTCCCACCAACCCACCTTCCCCTCACATGGGTTGCAGCAATTCTCCCAAAAGTTTCCAACTTTGAAGTCACTCAACTGTTCCTTCATGCCTCAGGATTTGGGCTTAATTGTCGAGTGCTTCCCAAACCTCGAAGAAATCGATGTGAGTTTCCCTCCGTATAATTGTGATGAGATAACAGATTATTCCCGTGTAAAGGCCTTTGCTTCAGGGCTTAAGAAGCTTAGAAAGGTGAATGTTTCAGGTAACCGTAAATTTCGGAACTCTCACATTTCCACCTTGTGTCAGAATTGTCATTTTTTAGAAGAGCTTATTGTTCTTGAATCAACCAGCCGTCATAGTGAGATAACTCAGATTGCTAACGCAATCCGTCAGAGATCCCAATTGAGGTCTTTGTCTTTTAGCGGTTGGCATGATAAAATTTCGGAGTTCATTGATGCATTGGTAAATTTGAAGGGTTTGACTTGTCTTGATTTGTCTTATACGCCTATATCTGACGAAGTCTTGTGTGCTGTTGCGGAGGAAGGCCTTCCCTTGAGGAAACTCTCTCTGCAGTACTGTAGGGGATATGGATACCATGGGATTTCTCGCTTGTTGAGAAAGTGTAACCATTTGCATTATTTAGATCTTGAGAGCACAGAATTTCTGAATGATCAGCGTGTGGGTGAGTTGTCTTTGCTTCTTGGTAACTTAAACTTTGTGAAACTTAATGGGAATGAAAAGCTTACTGATTTGAGTTTGTTCGCCATAATGCGTAACTGCCCTTTGATAACTGAGAT
The DNA here is from genome assembly GCF_003086295.3 of Arachis hypogaea. Classification (NCBI taxonomy): domain Eukaryota; kingdom Viridiplantae; phylum Streptophyta; class Magnoliopsida; order Fabales; family Fabaceae; genus Arachis; species Arachis hypogaea. Next base: position 1,778,192 of record NC_092054.1, on the reverse strand, counting down.
CAGGATGGAAAATACCTGTCTTGGGAAGAAGAAGGTGGAGGAGAATTTTTTGTTTGTGAATTATTCTCATGTGAAGTTTCTCTATTTGGCTAATAATTTATGGCTAGATGATAGAAGTGTCACTATACTTGCTTCCGTATGCCCAAACTTGGAGATGATGGATTTGAGCGATTCCAGGACCTATTCAAAGGGTGTTATTGAAGTTTTATGGAGGTGTTGTAAGATTCAACGCTTGGACTTGGCTCATTTAGGATACAAGGAGGTTCCGTTTAAGGTTAACTTTGAAGTTCCTACATTATTTGTGTTGAATTTGTCATGGTCGAGAATCAGCAATGAAGAACTCTCTCTTATTTCAGAGAATTGTTACAACTTAAAAGAACTTAAATTGGAATATTGTTACAGGATCACGGCCAGTGGGGTAAAGCAGGTGGTAAAAAATTGCAAGCAACTAAGAATGATAAGTTTGTATTCTTGTCAAAACATATCTACTGATGTCATTGCTTGGATGTTATTGGCAAAGTCATCGTTGAGAAAAATAACATTTGCTAGTGATGCGGGCCGGAGGGATCTCTCCCTAAGTCATGGATGCGTCGTCGGCTGGGATCTGCGCGGTCGTCGGTTGGGATTGCGCGGTTGTTGGTTGGGATTGCCTGGGATTACTAATGTAACTGATTCTCTCCCAATCTGATAGGTCAAGAACTAATTTGTTGCAGATTTGAGCTCTATTTAAAAGTTTGTCGGTAGCCAATGAGTTACTGCATTCACAAGGCGACAAGGCGGGATTCGAATCTTCTAACACTTGCTTACTTGTATGTTACTAAGGAAGAAGCTCTACACTTTCTTAGGGATGAAGAGTTTTGGGCTCTTACCTTTGGTTTTTCACTATTTAAGAGTTTGAGCCTTACCAACAAGTATTTTAAAGGATTTGATAAATAATAAAAAATTATATAGTTAAAATCTTTTAGTATATTTATAATGTATTTTTTAAAAGAAATTTGATCATTTTTAGTAGTAGTAGTAATATTACCAATCCTCCAAGAACACTTGTTTGAAAAGAAAACTTAAAATATTAATTCCCTTCATTTATTACTTTATTAGTCTTGTTCTTTGTTTTGTTTCTCTTTTCTGTTTATAAGCTAAAGAAGATATCTTTTTTCTCTATCTTGCATTATTTTTCTTCCAATGATATTAATTCTCTTATACAAAAATTATATGTCTAAAATTTATGACACAAGAACTTATAAATTCTTGTCTATTCAAGTATTATGGAATAACATAATATAACTCAGATTAATAACATCTATGTTATCCTAATAAAATTACTACACTTCTTTCGTTTTAAAGTATGTTACTTTTACTTATAAAAAAGAGTGTATTATTTTAAAAATTCAATGTATTAACAATAAATTATATCTAAATACACTAAACAAATTTAAAGTGATAAATATTTTAAAGTGTGGCTACTGATTCATTTAGTCAAAGTTTCTTGCCTTGCTTAATTGGTATGTTTAATGGAGATTGAATCTCAAACTCTTTTCACATATCTAGTACTATGTAATCAAAAGCAAATCTGTTATGTTAACAAGCTAAGCAAATAAACTTTAAAATCGAGGGTCAGTTATCTCACTTAATCACTTAACTTAAAAGGTAAGTTACTTCTAAACTGAAATCACTTTCTTGTTCTTCATTAACCAAATGGATTATTATCTACTTGAGCAGAAAAACGCAATGATATTTTTAGGTTAATGGTAAAATGCTCCTTAAAAATTAGGTGTGTACTCTAAATTAGTTTTTGAAAAATATAATTTTAAGTTAAATTGATTTTTTTTATCAATTAGACGATGATATGCAACACTTTATCAATATCATTTATCATATAACAAATTTGATTTACTGAAAAATCTACAAATACATTCACAAATTTTGTCATAATTTAACCATAATTTACTGAGAAATAATTTGTTCACTTTCCAAAATACAATTTTTTTTATTAATACTTTTAATTAAAAAATTAAAAAAATGGTACAGAACTAAGGGCCTTCAGTACCATGCATCATGTTATAAGATAAATGATGCTTAATGATATATTGATTCAACCCCTGCAAGTTTGCGGTCTCATCCATAGACACAATCGTTGGCTCCCCTGGCACCATCTCATCCCCCAATTCAAGTTGTAATGACATGAAGTGCCTATTGGTACAACGATGGCTCGCTGAGAACTTCTCATCATCACACCAATAACATAACTCTTTTTTTCTTTTTACTTTGGACTTTATCCAGAGTAAGTTTTCGAGTGAAATTTTTGGTATTATTTGGTAGGGGCTGTTGTGGTGGTGTAGGAAGAAGTGGATGAAGGAATTGGCGTGCATTAGGTCACAAAGTACAATTAGCTAAAACAACAAATTCAAAATAATACTCACTTACTGTTCTATCTTGTTGAAGCTTGAAGAGCAATTCCCTGGGAAACTCGAACAATGAAGGTCCAAACTCGAGCTCAATCGCCCTCTTGAGTTGAGTCCAGGAACGAAATTGTGCCGCTCGCTGTGATAATTGATACCATGGAATGGCCGCTCCCGACATTTGAACCGCTGCTAAACCCACCTGTTCTTCATCGGGAACCCAGAAGAAATTGAAATATTGATCTATGGAGAAAATCCAACCCAAGGCATCACTCCCATCAAATTTCGGCATATCGACGTTCACCCTTCGGGGTTGCAATCACGCGCGAAATTGCGGGTGTCGAGTTGAGCTCGCACCATATAAGAACTCACGAGAAGGAGAGTTGGAGCGGTGCAGATTATGGAGCAGTTGCGTAATAGAGAACTGAAGCGTGTCAAATTTGAGATTCATAGCCTAAGGCTCTGGCCCTCTCAGCTCTATGTTCCTCCGCCGCCGATTCAATCATCTGGTAAAGTTTTTTAATCTCTGCCTCCATACCTTTCATTCTCATGTTGTCCCTAACAGACATGGTCAGTGAAAACACCAATGAAAAGGTGTTGCAATAGAAAATTTCACTAACAAAAAATATTAATTGTGTATGATGACCGGGCCACCGAACCGATTTCGAGTGACCCGAGCTATGGTCCGGACTCGACCCTAAATAATGACCGGGTCTATTTTTGAGACCCTTACCCCGCCCTAAACCCAATAAAATCACACCAAATTAGCCCTTAAAGTGTTCGAGACCGGGCCAAATTTTTGGGCCGGGCCAGACCATGCACACCCCTAGTTGCTGCATGTACAAGGCGGGATTCGACCTAATTAGTAGGGCTGGCAATTCATACCCTACCCGCGGGTACCCAACCCGGTTCAACCCGTTCGGGTAGGGCAGGGTCCGATCCGGGTATGCCTGCGGGTAGGGTAGGGTACGGGTTTAGGGTGTACCCTACCCTACTCTACCCGCACATCATATATAACACATATTTTATAAAAATTAGGTATATAGTGAAGGAAGTAAAAGTTGAACCCACAACCTCCCTTATGTAATGACTTACAATAAGTGAATAACCACTAAAACTAGTTAGTTAATTTAATAATTTAAACCATTAGTTTTTTTTTATGTTATTAATATGTATAAAATTCGAAATAATTGAATTTTATATTTACTTTGAAAAAATTTGAGACAGAGAGACAGAAACTAAGAGACAGAGACTAAGAGACAGAGATTGAAATAAATCTCAGTATTCTGTTTGGTGCAAAATGAGAGACAGGAATTGAAATAAGAATGAAACTCTAATTTAATTTGCGCAAAGGGTAAAATTGGAATTAAATAATTGAAATAAAAGTATTTTAAGTATAAAATATTATTAAAATTTCAGTCTCTATCTCTAAAAATTTTAGTCTCCTGTGTCCCTACTTTTTGGAGGTATTGAAATACTGAAATTTTAAAGATAGAGACAAAAATTTTAGTACCAGTCTCTAAACTAACAAATACCAATAAAAAGGTGTTGCAGTAGAAATTTTCACTAATAAGAAATATTGATTCAATTATGTATGAAGAGGTAATGTCAATTTCAATGGACAGTAATTTCAGGAAATACTAAATGATGTGATAACAATAAATGAAGTCATAAAAAAATTAAGGAATAAAAATTCAGCTGCATCTCAGCCATAGAGAAACATTCATTAAGAGACTTGAAAGAGGAGGAAGAGGTTTAACAATTAAGAAAGAAGTAGCAATGAAAAGAATAGAAGAATAAAAGATTTACCACACACGCCTCAAGGGCATATCATTGCAACCTCCTGTTAATAACCTTCTCTCTAGCACTACGCCTTGGTCCCGCTCATCCTGATCGATTATTGTGTATCCCGTATTTGTAACTAAGCCAATATTGTAATTTGTGGCACTCACTTCATGTATCTTCTTTTTTTCATTAATTACCATAACATATAGCTAACACTTTTTTTATATTTAAATTAAGAAAAAATCTAGAGACTAATTATAATATAAACTAACTAAATTAACTCCTTTTTATTTTTAGATTTTGAAATTCAAAAAGTTAGGATAGTAAAATCTTTTTTATAAAAAATTTATTTTTCAATTAATTGACTAGAGTTGATTTTATTCTTATTTAGTACCAAATAAAATAATATTAATTAAATGTCTAAACTCTTAAAAGAATATCTAATTCCAATATAAATCACCTCAACCGACACTTTTAATTTTTAATTTTAAAATTTTAAAAATACAAATTATAAAAAAATGTTTATAATAAATTTATTTTTTAATTAATTAACTCTAATGGGCTTTGGACCTAATTAGTTCTCTAGCCGAACTCATGCATAAATAATTTACAACGATACCCACTTTGACAGTTTATAAATTTACATCTTTTAAATTTTAAATTTTATTTTAAAAGATAAAATATGATCTAACAATATTTATTTTATATAAAAAAAATATTAAAAAAATTATTTAATAATAAAAAATTTCCCTTTATTCTCTAAAATAAAAATAAAAAATTTAGAGATGTAAATGGAATAGTTTATAATCCCAGACTTTTTCTCTAAAACCTTTCCACACAAAAATCGTAGACAATGGCTCCACAGCCGCCGCCACCATCATCATCATCATCATCATCAAGAATTTGTAGACACCAAGAGCCACATTTACCAGATGAGTGTTGGGAATTAATTTTCAAACACATCAGCGACCATCTAGATCACGAATCACTCTCCCTCGTCTCACGCCAGCTCCTTTTCCTTACCAACCGCCTCCGCACCGACCTCTCCGTTCTCGACCCTGTCCCCCCTCTCCTTCCCGCCCTCCTCCGCCGTTTTCGCAACCTGACGACCATCAAAATCACGCGCTACTTCACGGGTGACATCAACGCGCTCCTCTCCCAAATCGCTTTGTTCGACCTACCCTCACTCCGTTCCCTCGACCTGTCCCACCAACCCACCTTCCCCTCACATGGGTTGCGACAATTCTCCCAAAAGTTTCCAACTTTGAAGTCACTCAACTGTTCCTTCACGCCTCAGGATTTGGGCTTAATTGTCGAGTGCTTCCCGAACCTCGAAGAAATCGACGTGAGTTTCCCTCCGAATAATTCTGATGAGATAACAGATTATTCCCGTGTAATGGCCTTTGCTTCAGGGCTTAAGAAGCTTAGAAAGGTGAATGTTTCAGGTAACCGTAAATTTCGGAACTCTCACATTTTCACCTTGTGTCAGAATTGTCATTTTTTAGAAGAGCTTATTGTTCTTAAATCAACCAGCAAGCTTAGTGTGATAAGACAGATGGCTAACGCGATCCGTCAGAGACCCCAATTGAGGTCTTTGGCTTTTAGCGGTTCGCATGATAAGATTTCGGAGTTCATTGATGCATTGGTAAATTTGAAGGGTTTGACTTGTCTTGAGTTGTCTTGGTCGTGCATATCTGACGAGGTCTTGTGTGCTGTTGCGGAAGAAGGCCTTCCCTTGAGGAAACTCTCTCTGCAATACAGTATCGGATATGGATACCATGGGATTTCTCGCTTGTTGAGAAAGTGTAACCATTTACAATATTTAGATCTTGAGAGCACAGAATATCTGAATGATCAGCGGGTGGGTGAGTTGTCTTTGCTTCTTGGTAACTTAAACTTTGTGAAACTTAATAGGAATAGAGAGCTTACTGATTTGAGTTTGTTCGCCATAATGCGTAACTGCCCTTTGATAACTGAGATCAGGATGGAAAGTACCTGTCTTGGGAAGAAGAAGGTGGAGGAGAATTTTTTGGTTGTGAATTATTCTCATGTGAAGTTTCTCTATTTGGCTAATAATTTATGGCTTGGTGATAGAAGTCTCACTATACTTGCTTCCGTATGCCCAAACTTGGAGATAATGGATTTGAGCGATTGCGGGACCCATTCAAAGGGTGCTATTGAAGTTTTATCGAGGTGTTGTAAGATTCTTCGCTTGGACTTTGCTCATTTAGGATACAAGGAGTTTCCGTTTAAGGTTAACTTTGAAGTTCCTACATTGTTCGTGTTGAATTTGTCATGGTCGATAATTGGCAATGAAGAACCCTCTCTTATTTCAAAGAATTGTTACAACTTAAAAGAACTTAAATTGGAATATTGTAGCAAAATCACGGCGAGTGGGGTAAAGCAGGTGGTAAAAGATTGCAAGCAACTAAGAATGATAAGTTTGTATTCTTGTAAAAACATATCTACTGATGTCATTGCTTGGATGTTATTGGCAAGGTCATCGTTGAGAAAAATAACATTTGCTAGTGACACGGGCCGGAGGGATCTCTCTCTACGTCATGGATGCGTTGTTGGCTGGGATCTAAGCGGTGGTTGGTTGGGACTAAGCGGTCGTTGGTTGGGATTCCGTGGGATTACTAACGTAACTGATTCTCTCCTAATCCGATAGGTCAATAACTAAGGTGTGTTTGGATTTGCTATGGAGAAGAGAGAAGTTTGTTTGAACTTCGCTTCATCTTTATGTTTGGCAATATTTTTATTCTATAAATGGCAATATTTTTATTCTATAAATCATAGAAGTGATTTTTGTCTTCAACTCACATTTACCAAAAGCTAAAAATTCTAGCTTTTTCGTTCAGCTTTTCACGTTGGATTTAACTTCTATGTACTAATTATGTTCTTTATTATTTATATATTTATTGTTTTCTTTTTTCTAATATATCTTTTTAATATTTTTTATGCATATTATTTTTTTTATAAAATTTCTGTTTTTTTATATGAATTCTTTTACTGTTATTGTTATTTCTTCTTTGTATAGAATGTTTTTTTTATTTTGTATTATGATTCTATTAATCTTATTAGAGTATTAAAGAATACTGAGAATACTAAAAAAAATATTAAAATTTATTTAAATATTTAAAATAAAATTATAAGATAACATAAAATAATTATTTAAATTCATGTCCTTTTCTATAATTTTCTATCTAAAAGTGATTTTGAATAATGTAATCTAAACGATATTTAGTTTACTCTAATCCATTTTGAATAAAAATTACCAAACATAATTCACGTTAATACTAACTCACATTTGATCAAAATCACTTTTACAAAATCAATTTTATACAAACCGTCATTTGTAAACGGTAATCCAAACATATATTAATTTATTGCAGATTTAAATTCTATTTAAAAATTTGTCACTGCATTCATAAGGCGGGATTCGAATCTTCCAACACTTGCTTACTTGAACACTTGCTTACTTGTATGTTACTAAGGAAGAAGCTCTACACTTTCTTAAGGATAAAGAGTTTTGGGCCGTTACCTTTGGTTTTTCACTATTTAAGAGTTTGAGTCTTGCCAACAAGTATTTTAAAGGATTTGATAAATAATAAAAAAATTATATAGTTAAAATCTTTTAGTATATTTATAATGTATTTATTAAAAGAAATTTGATCATTTTTAGTAGTGGTAGTAATATTACCAATCCTCCAAGAACACTTGTTTAAAAAGAAAACTTAGAATATTAATTCCCTTCATTTATTACTTTATTAGTCTTGTTCTTTGTTTTGTTTCTCTTTTCTATTTATAAGCTAAAGAAGATATCTTTTTTTCTCTTTTCTATTTATGGCTTCGGAGAGTAGCAGGCGTGAAATCATTTGCGAGACTGATAGCCTAGAAGCTTTCTTGTTCAGCAAGAGAATACCTCCATGCATAGAGAAGAATCTGACCTCCTTCTAAAGATTATGGAAGCACTTCACCGAAATTATACACTTTTGGTTGATTTGTTTTAGGATTAATTAATTTTTCATTTAGTCAAAGTTTCTTGCCTTGCTTAATTGGTATGTTTAATGGAGATTGAATCTCAAACTCTTTTCACATATCTAGTACTATGTAATCAAAAGCAAATCTGTTATATTAACAAGCTAAGCAAATAAACTTTAAAATCGAGGGTTAGTTATCTCACTTAATCACTTAATTTAAAAGGTAAGTTACTACTAAACTGAAATTACTTTCTTGTTCTTCATTAACCAAATGGATTATTATCTACTTGAGCAGAAAAACGCAATGATATTTTTGGGTTAATAGTAAAATGCTCCTTAAAAATTAGGTATGTACTTTAAATTAGTTTTTGAAAAATATAATCTTAAGTCAAATTGATTTTTTTTAATCAATTACACCATAATATGCAACACTTTATCAATATCATTTATCATATAACAAATTTGATTTATTGAAAAATCTACAAATACATTCATAAATTTTGTCATAATTTAACCTTAATTTATTGAGAAATAATTTGTTCACTTTTCAAAAGACAAAATTTTTTTTATTAATACTTTTAATTAAAAAATAAAAAAATGGTACAGAATTAAGGGCCTTCAGTACCATGCATCACATTATAGGATAAATGATGCTCAATGATATATTGATTCAACCCCTGCAAGTTTGCGGTCTCATCCATAGACACAACTGTTGGCTCCTCTGGCACCATCTCATCCCTCAACTCAAGTTGTAATGACATAAAGTGTCTATTGGTACAATGATGGCTCGCTGAGAACTTCTCATCACACCAATAACATAACCCTTTTTTCTTTTTACTTTGGACTTCATCCAGAGTAAGTTTTCGAGTGGAATTTCTGGTAGTGTTTGGTAGAGACTGTTGTGGTGGTGTAGGAAAAAGTGGAGGAAGGAATTGGTGTGCATTAGGTCGCGGAGTAGCAACAACAGCTTGGTTAGCAAACTGGGGGCGATGGGCAGCCGACCCTGTAGCGTGACGGGATTCGAGAGTAAATTTATCCTCATACAATCTTGCCAAAGTCACAGCACGCATCAAACTCGGGAGACACTGAACTTTCACTTCCCTTCGAATAGCCTATCTTAATCCGCTTATAAAATAATCCCTAAGGGTATTAGGCGGTTTAATCTGAGTACAATTAGCTAAAGCAACAAATTCAAAATAATACTCACTCACTGTTTTATGTTGTTGAAGCTTGAAGAGCAATTTCTTGGGAGACTCGAACAATGAAGGTCCAAAGTCGAGCTCAATCTCCCTCTTGAGTTGAGTCCAGGAACGAAACTGTGTCACTCGCTGTGATAATTGATACCATGGAATGGCCGCTCCCGACATTTGAACCGCTGCTAAACCCACCTGTCCTTCATCGGGAACCCGCAAGAAATCGAAATATTGATCCATGGAGAAAATCCAACCCAAGGCATCACTCCCATCAAATTTCGGCAGATCGACGTTCACCTTCGAGGTTGTAATCCCGCGCGAAATGGCGGGTCCCTAGTTGAGTTCACACCATATGACGAGAAGGAGAGTTGGAGCGGTGCAGATTATGGAGCAGTTGCGTAATAGAGGACTGAAGCGTGTCAAATTTGAGATTTAGAGGCTCTGGCCCTCTCAGCTCTATGTTCCTCCGCCGCCGATTCAATCATTTGGTAAAGTTTTCTTAATCTCTGCCTCCATACCTTTCATTCTCGTGTTGTCCCTGACAGACATGATCAGTGAAAACACCAATGAAAGGGTGTTGCAGTAAAAAATTTCACTAACAAAAAATATTTATGGGTAAAGTATATTTTTTGTTCTTGAAGTTTGACAAAAGTTTCAAAAATATCCCTAAGTTTTATTTTGTTTCAATTTTGTCCTAAAAGTTTTCTATTTGCATCAAATATACCCCGAACGGCTAATTTTTCAAAAAATTTAAGACCAATTCAACAACGATTTCATAAGAACAACCCTCAACACAAGTAAATCAAGCATAGTTTTCATGCATTATTGTTAGATTGGTCTTAATTTTTTTGAAAATTTAGCCGTTAAGGGTATATTTGATGCAAATCGAAAACTTCTAGGACAAAATTGAAACAAAATAAAACTTAAGGGTATTTTTGAAATTTTTGCTAAACTTCAGGGACAAAAAATATACTTTACCCAATATTTATTCAATTATGTATGGAGAGGTAACGTCAATTTCAATGGACAGTAATTTCAGAAAGTACTAAATGATGTGATAATAACAAATGAAGTCATAAAAGAATTAAGAAATAAAAATTCGGCTGCATCTCAACTACAGGGAGTATCCATCAAGAGACCTGGAAAAGGAGGAAGAGATTTAACAATTACAAAAGAAGTAGCAATGAAAAGAATAGAAGAATAAAAGGTTTAGTGTCCCGTATTTGTAATTAACCCAGTATTGCAATTTGTGACGCTCCCTTCATGCATCTCCCTTTTTTTATTAATAACCATAACATATAGCTAACACTTTTTTTATATTTAAATTAAGAAAAAATCTAGAGACTAATTATAATATAAACTAACTAAATTAACTCCTTTTTAATTTTAGATTTTGAAATTCGAAAAATTAGGAAAGTAATTTTTTTAATAACGAATTTATTTTTTAATTAATTGACTAGAGTTGATTTCATTCCTATTTAGTATCGAATAAAATAATATTAGCTAAATGTCTAAACCATTAAAAAAATCTAATTCCAATATAAATCACCTCAACCGACACTCTTAATTTTTAATTTTAAAATTTATAAAATACAAATTATAAAAAAAATGTTTATAATAAATTTATTTTTTAATTAATTAACTCTAATGGGATTTGGACCTAATTATTTTTTTTTTGGTTTACCCAAACGGTATCCCCCAACCTGACAGGTTAAGGACTAATCCGTCGCGGATCTAAGTTCCATTTAAGGGTCTGTTGTTGGCCAATGAGTTGCTGCTAGGGATGTGCATGGGCCGGGTGAAACCGGGTTTGATGTGACCCAGACTCGGCCCGAAATATATATCGGGCCTATTTGTTAGACTCGAACCCAGCCCTAGACCCGATGAAACTTGTACACTTTTGGGCCACGATTATACCGGGTAAAACCGGGTGAAAATCGGGCCGTTAACATTATATTACCTTGATACCTTCTTGTAAGTTAGCAGGTAAAAATATCCAAATTTACAAAACTCCAACCATTATTTGACATGGTAAAATTTACTTAGAAAAATATAACAAGAACCAAGTCTTCTCTAAAATTAAAGCATAACCATAATCAATACTAATATTGCCTAATAACACCAAATATTTAAATCAATACAAATAACACAATATTATGCATTAGTCTAAAGTCTTATGTATTTTAAACATAAAATATTAACTTATAGTCTTATATATAATGACTAATAACACAAAATATGAAGGTTTACAATACTTAAATTCCACATAATAATAGCCATCATCCATCACTAATAATACAAAATATTAATTGTGTATGATGACCGGGCCACCGAGCCGATTTCGAGTGACCCGAGCTATGGTCCGGACCCGACCCTAAATAATGATCGGGTCTATTTTTGAGACCCTTATCCAGCCCTAAACCCAATAAAATCACACCAAATTAGCTCCTAAAGTGTTCGAAACCGGGCCGAATTTTTGGGCCGGGCCAGACCATGCACACCCCTAGTTGCTGCATGTACAAGGCGGGATTCGACCTAATTAGTAGGGCTGGCAATTCATACCCTACCCGCGGGTACCCAACCCAGTCCAACCCGTTCGGGTAGGGCAGGGTCCGGTCTGGGTATGCCTGCGGGTAGGGTAGGGTACGGGTTTAGGGTGTACCCTACCCTACTCTACCCGCACATCATATATAACACATATTTTATAAAAATTAGGTATATAGTGAAGGAAGTGAGAGTTGAACCCACAACCTCCCTTATGTAATGACTTACAATAAGTGAATAACCACTAAAACTAGTTAGTTAATTTAGTAATTTAAACCATTAAATTTTTATTTTTTATGTTATTAATATGTATAAAATTCGAAATGATTGAATTTTATATTTACTTTGAAAAAATTTGATATTTCTGCGAGTAGGGTAGGGTAGGGTAGGATTTAGAATTTTAAGGTGCGGGTAGGGTTAGAGTTGAGAGATTCTCAACACGCAGATAGGATTAGGGTAGGGTCCAAAGTCCAAACCCTACCATACCCTACCCATTGCCAGTTTTCATGTTAATGGAAGAGAAAGGATTTCTACAGCTCCCACTAAGCTTGTTCACATTTAAACTAAACTACTTTATTGTATGAATTCAACCAATAGAGGAGTGGAATACTCAAAAAGTAGTGGCAGAAATCGAAACAATCGTAGGGGGGCGTAGTCGTTGTTCTTAGTTCTCTGTAAGTTGATTGCTTCCCGAAATTTAAGTGACTGATTGTGCTGAGTCGGATACCTCTTTCAAACGTCTTACTAAATGGACTTCGTTCCTTGAAAGCGCTCTCTGCTTGATAAATAATAAAAAAAAGAGACACTAATGATAGATGTAACACTAAGCCAATCTGAAAAGTTGAGTAGAATCAATCAACTGGCATACCTTGAATCCAGTTCTACTAATTAGTTCTCTAATCGAACTCATGCATAAATCATAAATCATTTACAACGATCCTCACTTTGATCATTTATAAATTTAGATCTTTTAAATTTTAAATTTTATTTTAAAAAATAAAGTATTATCTAACAGTATTTATTTTATAAATGAGATTTAAAAAAAAATATAAAAAATTTATTAATAATAAAAAATTTTACTTTATTCTCTAAAATAAAAATAAAAAATTTAGAGATGTAAGAGCAACTCTAATGCTAAGAAATAGAGTTCCTTTTCTGACATACGAGGACTCAATTATCATTAGAGTGAAAAGGGAAAGAGGGCTCTTCACGGGGATCAAGGTTGAGAGTCCCTCTAAGCATGGACTTGCAACAACCAATAAAATCATGCCATGTGGTAAGTTAATAAAAAAATAAAAAAATTATTAAATATATATATTAAATACTTATATATCTATTTAATTAATTATTTATATTAATTATTTAATAATTAGTTATATTAAATTACAATTAATATAAATAATTATGTTAAATTAATATAAAATATTATTTATATTGTTATATTAAATCATAATTAATTAAATTTATTTTATATAAAAAATAAATTTAATTTTTATATATTATAAAATAATTTTTAGTTGAATTATTTAATTTTATTTATAAAATTTAAAATACTAATTAAATTTAAGTTATTTATTTTAATATTTTATAATATTAAATTATTTTAAATTTATAAATTTAAATAATATTATTATATAAAAATAATAATTATATTAATTTTAATTATTTAATTAATTAATTAAGTGGATCAAAATAGGGATTAAAGTTAGTTTCTTCTAATGGAGAAGAGAGAGATTTATTGAGTTCCTATTTATTGGTTATGGCGCAAAATTTGATATAGAGTCATTTTTTATGAGATAAGTTTGCTGCTGGAGATGGTGTAAATAGAATAGTTTATAGAGGAGTGCTAGGGGGCCAGCAGAATTTGTGATGTTTAGCCATCAATTAGCCATCATCAATATTTTCAATGGTGTGAGATGACATCTAATAGTGTAGGATTAATCATTTTCTTTTCGATGATTAAGTGCTGTCCAAATTTCAACAAAAGTGTTGGTCCCCTAGATTTTCTCTAGTTTATAATCCCAGACTCTTTCTCTAAAACCTTTCCGCACAAAAATCGTAGACAATGGCTCCACCGCCGCCGCCACCATCATCATCATCAAGAATTTGTAGACACCAAGAGCCACATTTACCAGATGAGTGTTGGGAATTAATTTTCAAACACATCAGCGACCCTCTCGATTACGAATCACTCTCCCTAGTCTCACGCCAGTTATTTTCCCTTACCAACAGCCTCCGCACCGACCTCTCCGTTCTCGACCCTGTCCGCCCTCTCCTTCCCACCCTCCTCCGCCGTTTTCCCAACATGACGACCATCAAAATCACGCGCTACTTCACGGGTGACATCAACGCACTCCTCTCCCAAATCGCTTTGTTCGACCTACCCTCACTCCGTTCCCTCGACCTGTCCCACCAACCCACCTTCCCCTCACATGGGTTGCAGCAATTCTCCCAAAAGTTTCCAACTTTGAAGTCACTCAACTGTTCCTTCATGCCTCAGGATTTGGGCTTAATTGTCGAGTGCTTCCCAAACCTCGAAGAAATCGATGTGAGTTTCCCTCCGTATAATTGTGATGAGATAACAGATTATTCCCGTGTAAAGGCCTTTGCTTCAGGGCTTAAGAAGCTTAGAAAGGTGAATGTTTCAGGTAACCGTAAATTTCGGAACTCTCACATTTCCACCTTGTGTCAGAATTGTCATTTTTTAGAAGAGCTTATTGTTCTTGAATCAACCAGCCGTCATAGTGAGATAACTCAGATTGCTAACGCAATCCGTCAGAGATCCCAATTGAGGTCTTTGTCTTTTAGCGGTTGGCATGATAAAATTTCGGAGTTCATTGATGCATTGGTAAATTTGAAGGGTTTGACTTGTCTTGATTTGTCTTATACGCCTATATCTGACGAAGTCTTGTGTGCTGTTGCGGAGGAAGGCCTTCCCTTGAGGAAACTCTCTCTGCAGTACTGTAGGGGATATGGATACCATGGGATTTCTCGCTTGTTGAGAAAGTGTAACCATTTGCATTATTTAGATCTTGAGAGCACAGAATTTCTGAATGATCAGCGTGTGGGTGAGTTGTCTTTGCTTCTTGGTAACTTAAACTTTGTGAAACTTAATGGGAATGAAAAGCTTACTGATTTGAGTTTGTTCGCCATAATGCGTAACTGCCCTTTGATAACTGAGATCAGGATGGAAAATACCTGTCTTGGGAAGAAGAAGGTGGAGGAGAATTTTTTGTTTGTGAATTATTCTCATGTGAAGTTTCTCTATTTGGCTAATAATTTATGGCTAGATGATAGAAGTGTCACTATACTTGCTTCCGTATGCCCAAACTTGGAGATGATGGATTTGAGCGATTCCAGGACCTATTCAAAGGGTGTTATTGAAGTTTTATGGAGGTGTTGTAAGATTCAACGCTTGGACTTGGCTCATTTAGGATACAAGGAGGTTCCGTTTAAGGTTAACTTTGAAGTTCCTACATTATTTGTGTTGAATTTGTCATGGTCGAGAATCAGCAATGAAGAACTCTCTCTTATTTCAGAGAATTGTTACAACTTAAAAGAACTTAAATTGGAATATTGTTACAGGATCACGGCCAGTGGGGTAAAGCAGGTGGTAAAAAATTGCAAGCAACTAAGAATGATAAGTTTGTATTCTTGTCAAAACATATCTACTGATGTCATTGCTTGGATGTTATTGGCAAAGTCATCGTTGAGAAAAATAACATTTGCTAGTGATGCGGGCCGGAGGGATCTCTCCCTAAGTCATGGATGCGTCGTCGGCTGGGATCTGCGCGGTCGTCGGTTGGGATTGCGCGGTTGTTGGTTGGGATTGCCTGGGATTACTAATGTAACTGATTCTCTCCCAATCTGATAGGTCAAGAACTAATTTGTTGCAGATTTGAGCTCTATTTAAAAGTTTGTCGGTAGCCAATGAGTTACTGCATTCACAAGGCGACAAGGCGGGATTCGAATCTTCTAACACTTGCTTACTTGTATGTTACTAAGGAAGAAGCTCTACACTTTCTTAGGGATGAAGAGTTTTGGGCTCTTACCTTTGGTTTTTCACTATTTAAGAGTTTGAGCCTTACCAACAAGTATTTTAAAGGATTTGATAAATAATAAAAAAATTATATAGTTAAAATCTTTTAGTATATTTATAATGTATTTTTTAAAAGAAATTTGATCATTTTTAGTAGTAGTAGTAATATTACCAATCCTCCAAGAACACTTGTTTGAAAAGAAAACTTAAAATATTAATTCCCTTCATTTATTACTTTATTAGTCTTGTTCTTTGTTTTGTTTCTCTTTTCTGTTTATAAGCTAAAGAAGATATCTTTTTTCTCTATCTTGCATTATTTTTCTTCCAATGATATTAATTCTCTTATACAAAAATTATATGTCTAAAATTTATGACACAAGAACTTATAAATTCTTGTCTATTCAAGTATTATGGAATAACATAATATAACTCAGATTAATAACATCTATGTTATCCTAATAAAATTACTACACTTCTTTCGTTTTAAAGTATGTTACTTTTACTTATAAAAAAGAGTGTATTATTTTAAAAATTCAATGTATTAACAATAAATTATATCTAAATACACTAAACAAATTTAAAGTGATAAATATTTTAAAGTGTGGCTACTGATTCATTTAGTCAAAGTTTCTTGCCTTGCTTAATTGGTATGTTTAATGGAGATTGAATCTCAAACTCTTTTCACATATCTAGTACTATGTAATCAAAAGCAAATCTGTTATGTTAACAAGCTAAGCAAATAAACTTTAAAATCGAGGGTCAGTTATCTCACTTAATCACTTAACTTAAAAGGTAAGTTACTTCTAAACTGAAATCACTTTCTTGTTCTTCATTAACCAAATGGATTATTATCTACTTGAGCAGAAAAACGCAATGATATTTTTAGGTTAATGGTAAAATGCTCCTTAAAAATTAGGTGTGTACTCTAAATTAGTTTTTGAAAAATATAATTTTAAGTTAAATTGATTTTTTTTATCAATTAGACGATGATATGCAACACTTTATCAATATCATTTATCATATAACAAATTTGATTTACTGAAAAATCTACAAATACATTCACAAATTTTGTCATAATTTAACCATAATTTACTGAGAAATAATTTGTTCACTTTCCAAAATACAATTTTTTTTATTAATACTTTTAATTAAAAAATTAAAAAAATGGTACAGAACTAAGGGCCTTCAGTACCATGCATCATGTTATAAGATAAATGATGCTTAATGATATATTGATTCAACCCCTGCAAGTTTGCGGTCTCATCCATAGACACAATCGTTGGCTCCCCTGGCACCATCTCATCCCCCAATTCAAGTTGTAATGACATGAAGTGCCTATTGGTACAACGATGGCTCGCTGAGAACTTCTCATCATCACACCAATAACATAACTCTTTTTTTCTTTTTACTTTGGACTTTATCCAGAGTAAGTTTTCGAGTGAAATTTTTGGTATTATTTGGTAGGGGCTGTTGTGGTGGTGTAGGAAGAAGTGGATGAAGGAATTGGCGTGCATTAGGTCACAAAGTACAATTAGCTAAAACAACAAATTCAAAATAATACTCACTTACTGTTCTATCTTGTTGAAGCTTGAAGAGCAATTCCCTGGGAAACTCGAACAATGAAGGTCCAAACTCGAGCTCAATCGCCCTCTTGAGTTGAGTCCAGGAACGAAATTGTGCCGCTCGCTGTGATAATTGATACCATGGAATGGCCGCTCCCGACATTTGAACCGCTGCTAAACCCACCTGTTCTTCATCGGGAACCCAGAAGAAATTGAAATATTGATCTATGGAGAAAATCCAACCCAAGGCATCACTCCCATCAAATTTCGGCATATCGACGTTCACCCTTCGGGGTTGCAATCACGCGCGAAATTGCGGGTGTCGAGTTGAGCTCGCACCATATAAGAACTCACGAGAAGGAGAGTTGGAGCGGTGCAGATTATGGAGCAGTTGCGTAATAGAGAACTGAAGCGTGTCAAATTTGAGATTCATAGCCTAAGGCTCTGGCCCTCTCAGCTCTATGTTCCTCCGCCGCCGATTCAATCATCTGGTAAAGTTTTTTAATCTCTGCCTCCATACCTTTCATTCTCATGTTGTCCCTAACAGACATGGTCAGTGAAAACACCAATGAAAAGGTGTTGCAATAGAAAATTTCACTAACAAAAAATATTAATTGTGTATGATGACCGGGCCACCGAACCGATTTCGAGTGACCCGAGCTATGGTCCGGACTCGACCCTAAATAATGACCGGGTCTATTTTTGAGACCCTTACCCCGCCCTAAACCCAATAAAATCACACCAAATTAGCCCTTAAAGTGTTCGAGACCGGGCCAAATTTTTGGGCCGGGCCAGACCATGCACACCCCTAGTTGCTGCATGTACAAGGCGGGATTCGACCTAATTAGTAGGGCTGGCAATTCATACCCTACCCGCGGGTACCCAACCCGGTTCAACCCGTTCGGGTAGGGCAGGGTCCGATCCGGGTATGCCTGCGGGTAGGGTAGGGTACGGGTTTAGGGTGTACCCTACCCTACTCTACCCGCACATCATATATAACACATATTTTATAAAAATTAGGTATATAGTGAAGGAAGTAAAAGTTGAACCCACAACCTCCCTTATGTAATGACTTACAATAAGTGAATAACCACTAAAACTAGTTAGTTAATTTAATAATTTAAACCATTAGTTTTTTTTTATGTTATTAATATGTATAAAATTCGAAATAATTGAATTTTATATTTACTTTGAAAAAATTTGAGACAGAGAGACAGAAACTAAGAGACAGAGACTAAGAGACAGAGATTGAAATAAATCTCAGTATTCTGTTTGGTGCAAAATGAGAGACAGGAATTGAAATAAGAATGAAACTCTAATTTAATTTGCGCAAAGGGTAAAATTGGAATTAAATAATTGAAATAAAAGTATTTTAAGTATAAAATATTATTAAAATTTCAGTCTCTATCTCTAAAAATTTTAGTCTCCTGTGTCCCTACTTTTTGGAGGTATTGAAATACTGAAATTTTAAAGATAGAGACAAAAATTTTAGTACCAGTCTCTAAACTAACAAATACCAATAAAAAGGTGTTGCAGTAGAAATTTTCACTAATAAGAAATATTGATTCAATTATGTATGAAGAGGTAATGTCAATTTCAATGGACAGTAATTTCAGGAAATACTAAATGATGTGATAACAATAAATGAAGTCATAAAAAAATTAAGGAATAAAAATTCAGCTGCATCTCAGCCATAGAGAAACATTCATTAAGAGACTTGAAAGAGGAGGAAGAGGTTTAACAATTAAGAAAGAAGTAGCAATGAAAAGAATAGAAGAATAAAAGATTTACCACACACGCCTCAAGGGCATATCATTGCAACCTCCTGTTAATAACCTTCTCTCTAGCACTACGCCTTGGTCCCGCTCATCCTGATCGATTATTGTGTATCCCGTATTTGTAACTAAGCCAATATTGTAATTTGTGGCACTCACTTCATGTATCTTCTTTTTTTCATTAATTACCATAACATATAGCTAACACTTTTTTATATTTAAATTAAGAAAAAATCTAGAGACTAATTATAATATAAACTAACTAAATTAACTCCTTTTTATTTTTAGATTTTGAAATTCAAAAAGTTAGGATAGTAAAATCTTTTTTATAAAAAATTTATTTTTCAATTAATTGACTAGAGTTGATTTTATTCTTATTTAGTACCAAATAAAATAATATTAATTAAATGTCTAAACTCTTAAAAGAATATCTAATTCCAATATAAATCACCTCAACCGACACTTTTAATTTTTAATTTTAAAATTTTAAAAATACAAATTATAAAAAAATGTTTATAATAAATTTATTTTTTAATTAATTAACTCTAATGGGCTTTGGACCTAATTAGTTCTCTAGCCGAACTCATGCATAAATAATTTACAACGATACCCACTTTGACAGTTTATAAATTTACATCTTTTAAATTTTAAATTTTATTTTAAAAGATAAAATATGATCTAACAATATTTATTTTATATAAAAAAAATATTAAAAAAATTATTTAATAATAAAAAATTTCCCTTTATTCTCTAAAATAAAAATAAAAAATTTAGAGATGTAAATGGAATAGTTTATAATCCCAGACTTTTTCTCTAAAACCTTTCCACACAAAAATCGTAGACAATGGCTCCACAGCCGCCGCCACCATCATCATCATCATCATCATCAAGAATTTGTAGACACCAAGAGCCACATTTACCAGATGAGTGTTGGGAATTAATTTTCAAACACATCAGCGACCATCTAGATCACGAATCACTCTCCCTCGTCTCACGCCAGCTCCTTTTCCTTACCAACCGCCTCCGCACCGACCTCTCCGTTCTCGACCCTGTCCCCCCTCTCCTTCCCGCCCTCCTCCGCCGTTTTCGCAACCTGACGACCATCAAAATCACGCGCTACTTCACGGGTGACATCAACGCGCTCCTCTCCCAAATCGCTTTGTTCGACCTACCCTCACTCCGTTCCCTCGACCTGTCCCACCAACCCACCTTCCCCTCACATGGGTTGCGACAATTCTCCCAAAAGTTTCCAACTTTGAAGTCACTCAACTGTTCCTTCACGCCTCAGGATTTGGGCTTAATTGTCGAGTGCTTCCCGAACCTCGAAGAAATCGACGTGAGTTTCCCTCCGAATAATTCTGATGAGATAACAGATTATTCCCGTGTAATGGCCTTTGCTTCAGGGCTTAAGAAGCTTAGAAAGGTGAATGTTTCAGGTAACCGTAAATTTCGGAACTCTCACATTTTCACCTTGTGTCAGAATTGTCATTTTTTAGAAGAGCTTATTGTTCTTAAATCAACCAGCAAGCTTAGTGTGATAAGACAGATGGCTAACGCGATCCGTCAGAGACCCCAATTGAGGTCTTTGGCTTTTAGCGGTTCGCATGATAAGATTTCGGAGTTCATTGATGCATTGGTAAATTTGAAGGGTTTGACTTGTCTTGAGTTGTCTTGGTCGTGCATATCTGACGAGGTCTTGTGTGCTGTTGCGGAAGAAGGCCTTCCCTTGAGGAAACTCTCTCTGCAATACAGTATCGGATATGGATACCATGGGATTTCTCGCTTGTTGAGAAAGTGTAACCATTTACAATATTTAGATCTTGAGAGCACAGAATATCTGAATGATCAGCGGGTGGGTGAGTTGTCTTTGCTTCTTGGTAACTTAAACTTTGTGAAACTTAATAGGAATAGAGAGCTTACTGATTTGAGTTTGTTCGCCATAATGCGTAACTGCCCTTTGATAACTGAGATCAGGATGGAAAGTACCTGTCTTGGGAAGAAGAAGGTGGAGGAGAATTTTTTGGTTGTGAATTATTCTCATGTGAAGTTTCTCTATTTGGCTAATAATTTATGGCTTGGTGATAGAAGTCTCACTATACTTGCTTCCGTATGCCCAAACTTGGAGATAATGGATTTGAGCGATTGCGGGACCCATTCAAAGGGTGCTATTGAAGTTTTATCGAGGTGTTGTAAGATTCTTCGCTTGGACTTTGCTCATTTAGGATACAAGGAGTTTCCGTTTAAGGTTAACTTTGAAGTTCCTACATTGTTCGTGTTGAATTTGTCATGGTCGATAATTGGCAATGAAGAACCCTCTCTTATTTCAAAGAATTGTTACAACTTAAAAGAACTTAAATTGGAATATTGTAGCAAAATCACGGCGAGTGGGGTAAAGCAGGTGGTAAAAGATTGCAAGCAACTAAGAATGATAAGTTTGTATTCTTGTAAAAACATATCTACTGATGTCATTGCTTGGATGTTATTGGCAAGGTCATCGTTGAGAAAAATAACATTTGCTAGTGACACGGGCCGGAGGGATCTCTCTCTACGTCATGGATGCGTTGTTGGCTGGGATCTAAGCGGTGGTTGGTTGGGACTAAGCGGTCGTTGGTTGGGATTCCGTGGGATTACTAACGTAACTGATTCTCTCCTAATCCGATAGGTCAATAACTAAGGTGTGTTTGGATTTGCTATGGAGAAGAGAGAAGTTTGTTTGAACTTCGCTTCATCTTTATGTTTGGCAATATTTTTATTCTATAAATGGCAATATTTTTATTCTATAAATCATAGAAGTGATTTTTGTCTTCAACTCACATTTACCAAAAGCTAAAAATTCTAGCTTTTTCGTTCAGCTTTTCACGTTGGATTTAACTTCTATGTACTAATTATGTTCTTTATTATTTATATATTTATTGTTTTCTTTTTTCTAATATATCTTTTTAATATTTTTATGCATATTATTTTTTTATAAAATTTCTGTTTTTTTATATGAATTCTTTTACTGTTATTGTTATTTCTTCTTTGTATAGAATGTTTTTTTTATTTTGTATTATGATTCTATTAATCTTATTAGAGTATTAAAGAATACTGAGAATACTAAAAAAAATATTAAAATTTATTTAAATATTTAAAATAAAATTATAAGATAACATAAAATAATTATTTAAATTCATGTCCTTTTCTATAATTTTCTATCTAAAAGTGATTTTGAATAATGTAATCTAAACGATATTTAGTTTACTCTAATCCATTTTGAATAAAAATTACCAAACATAATTCACGTTAATACTAACTCACATTTGATCAAAATCACTTTTACAAAATCAATTTTATACAAACCGTCATTTGTAAACGGTAATCCAAACATATATTAATTTATTGCAGATTTAAATTCTATTTAAAAATTTGTCACTGCATTCATAAGGCGGGATTCGAATCTTCCAACACTTGCTTACTTGAACACTTGCTTACTTGTATGTTACTAAGGAAGAAGCTCTACACTTTCTTAAGGATAAAGAGTTTTGGGCCGTTACCTTTGGTTTTTCACTATTTAAGAGTTTGAGTCTTGCCAACAAGTATTTTAAAGGATTTGATAAATAATAAAAAAATTATATAGTTAAAATCTTTTAGTATATTTATAATGTATTTATTAAAAGAAATTTGATCATTTTTAGTAGTGGTAGTAATATTACCAATCCTCCAAGAACACTTGTTTAAAAAGAAAACTTAGAATATTAATTCCCTTCATTTATTACTTTATTAGTCTTGTTCTTTGTTTTGTTTCTCTTTTCTATTTATAAGCTAAAGAAGATATCTTTTTTCTCTTTTCTATTTATGGCTTCGGAGAGTAGCAGGCGTGAAATCATTTGCGAGACTGATAGCCTAGAAGCTTTCTTGTTCAGCAAGAGAATACCTCCATGCATAGAGAAGAATCTGACCTCCTTCTAAAGATTATGGAAGCACTTCACCGAAATTATACACTTTTGGTTGATTTGTTTTAGGATTAATTAATTTTTCATTTAGTCAAAGTTTCTTGCCTTGCTTAATTGGTATGTTTAATGGAGATTGAATCTCAAACTCTTTTCACATATCTAGTACTATGTAATCAAAAGCAAATCTGTTATATTAACAAGCTAAGCAAATAAACTTTAAAATCGAGGGTTAGTTATCTCACTTAATCACTTAATTTAAAAGGTAAGTTACTACTAAACTGAAATTACTTTCTTGTTCTTCATTAACCAAATGGATTATTATCTACTTGAGCAGAAAAACGCAATGATATTTTTGGGTTAATAGTAAAATGCTCCTTAAAAATTAGGTATGTACTTTAAATTAGTTTTTGAAAAATATAATCTTAAGTCAAATTGATTTTTTTTAATCAATTACACCATAATATGCAACACTTTATCAATATCATTTATCATATAACAAATTTGATTTATTGAAAAATCTACAAATACATTCATAAATTTTGTCATAATTTAACCTTAATTTATTGAGAAATAATTTGTTCACTTTTCAAAAGACAAAATTTTTTTTATTAATACTTTTAATTAAAAAATAAAAAAATGGTACAGAATTAAGGGCCTTCAGTACCATGCATCACATTATAGGATAAATGATGCTCAATGATATATTGATTCAACCCCTGCAAGTTTGCGGTCTCATCCATAGACACAACTGTTGGCTCCTCTGGCACCATCTCATCCCTCAACTCAAGTTGTAATGACATAAAGTGTCTATTGGTACAATGATGGCTCGCTGAGAACTTCTCATCACACCAATAACATAACCCTTTTTTCTTTTACTTTGGACTTCATCCAGAGTAAGTTTTCGAGTGGAATTTCTGGTAGTGTTTGGTAGAGACTGTTGTGGTGGTGTAGGAAAAAGTGGAGGAAGGAATTGGTGTGCATTAGGTCGCGGAGTAGCAACAACAGCTTGGTTAGCAAACTGGGGGCGATGGGCAGCCGACCCTGTAGCGTGACGGGATTCGAGAGTAAATTTATCCTCATACAATCTTGCCAAAGTCACAGCACGCATCAAACTCGGGAGACACTGAACTTTCACTTCCCTTCGAATAGCCTATCTTAATCCGCTTATAAAATAATCCCTAAGGGTATTAGGCGGTTTAATCTGAGTACAATTAGCTAAAGCAACAAATTCAAAATAATACTCACTCACTGTTTTATGTTGTTGAAGCTTGAAGAGCAATTTCTTGGGAGACTCGAACAATGAAGGTCCAAAGTCGAGCTCAATCTCCCTCTTGAGTTGAGTCCAGGAACGAAACTGTGTCACTCGCTGTGATAATTGATACCATGGAATGGCCGCTCCCGACATTTGAACCGCTGCTAAACCCACCTGTCCTTCATCGGGAACCCGCAAGAAATCGAAATATTGATCCATGGAGAAAATCCAACCCAAGGCATCACTCCCATCAAATTTCGGCAGATCGACGTTCACCTTCGAGGTTGTAATCCCGCGCGAAATGGCGGGTCCCTAGTTGAGTTCACACCATATGACGAGAAGGAGAGTTGGAGCGGTGCAGATTATGGAGCAGTTGCGTAATAGAGGACTGAAGCGTGTCAAATTTGAGATTTAGAGGCTCTGGCCCTCTCAGCTCTATGTTCCTCCGCCGCCGATTCAATCATTTGGTAAAGTTTTCTTAATCTCTGCCTCCATACCTTTCATTCTCGTGTTGTCCCTGACAGACATGATCAGTGAAAACACCAATGAAAGGGTGTTGCAGTAAAAAATTTCACTAACAAAAAATATTTATGGGTAAAGTATATTTTTTGTTCTTGAAGTTTGACAAAAGTTTCAAAAATATCCCTAAGTTTTATTTTGTTTCAATTTTGTCCTAAAAGTTTTCTATTTGCATCAAATATACCCCGAACGGCTAATTTTTCAAAAAATTTAAGACCAATTCAACAACGATTTCATAAGAACAACCCTCAACACAAGTAAATCAAGCATAGTTTTCATGCATTATTGTTAGATTGGTCTTAATTTTTTTGAAAATTTAGCCGTTAAGGGTATATTTGATGCAAATCGAAAACTTCTAGGACAAAATTGAAACAAAATAAAACTTAAGGGTATTTTTGAAATTTTTGCTAAACTTCAGGGACAAAAAATATACTTTACCCAATATTTATTCAATTATGTATGGAGAGGTAACGTCAATTTCAATGGACAGTAATTTCAGAAAGTACTAAATGATGTGATAATAACAAATGAAGTCATAAAAGAATTAAGAAATAAAAATTCGGCTGCATCTCAACTACAGGGAGTATCCATCAAGAGACCTGGAAAAGGAGGAAGAGATTTAACAATTACAAAAGAAGTAGCAATGAAAAGAATAGAAGAATAAAAGGTTTAGTGTCCCGTATTTGTAATTAACCCAGTATTGCAATTTGTGACGCTCCCTTCATGCATCTCCCTTTTTTTATTAATAACCATAACATATAGCTAACACTTTTTTTATATTTAAATTAAGAAAAAATCTAGAGACTAATTATAATATAAACTAACTAAATTAACTCCTTTTTAATTTTAGATTTTGAAATTCGAAAAATTAGGAAAGTAATTTTTTAATAACGAATTTATTTTTTAATTAATTGACTAGAGTTGATTTCATTCCTATTTAGTATCGAATAAAATAATATTAGCTAAATGTCTAAACCATTAAAAAAATCTAATTCCAATATAAATCACCTCAACCGACACTCTTAATTTTTAATTTTAAAATTTATAAAATACAAATTATAAAAAAAATGTTTATAATAAATTTATTTTTTAATTAATTAACTCTAATGGGATTTGGACCTAATTATTTTTTTTTTGGTTTACCCAAACGGTATCCCCCAACCTGACAGGTTAAGGACTAATCCGTCGCGGATCTAAGTTCCATTTAAGGGTCTGTTGTTGGCCAATGAGTTGCTGCTAGGGATGTGCATGGGCCGGGTGAAACCGGGTTTGATGTGACCCAGACTCGGCCCGAAATATATATCGGGCCTATTTGTTAGACTCGAACCCAGCCCTAGACCCGATGAAACTTGTACACTTTTGGGCCACGATTATACCGGGTAAAACCGGGTGAAAATCGGGCCGTTAACATTATATTACCTTGATACCTTCTTGTAAGTTAGCAGGTAAAAATATCCAAATTTACAAAACTCCAACCATTATTTGACATGGTAAAATTTACTTAGAAAAATATAACAAGAACCAAGTCTTCTCTAAAATTAAAGCATAACCATAATCAATACTAATATTGCCTAATAAACCAAATATTTAAATCAATACAAATAACACAATATTATGCATTAGTCTAAAGTCTTATGTATTTTAAACATAAATATTAACTTATAGTCTTATATATAATGACTAATAACACAAAATATGAAGGTTTACAATACTTAAATTCCACATAATAATAGCCATCATCCATCACTAATAATACAAAATATTAATTGTGTATGATGACCGGGCCACCGAGCCGATTTCGAGTGACCCGAGCTATGGTCCGGACCCGACCCTAAATAATGATCGGGTCTATTTTTGAGACCCTTATCCAGCCCTAAACCCAATAAAATCACACCAAATTAGCTCCTAAAGTGTTCGAAACCGGGCCGAATTTTTGGGCCGGGCCAGACCATGCACACCCCTAGTTGCTGCATGTACAAGGCGGGATTCGACCTAATTAGTAGGGCTGGCAATTCATACCCTACCCGCGGGTACCCAACCCAGTCCAACCCGTTCGGGTAGGGCAGGGTCCGGTCTGGGTATGCCTGCGGGTAGGGTAGGGTACGGGTTTAGGGTGTACCCTACCCTACTCTACCCGCACATCATATATAACACATATTTTATAAAAATTAGGTATATAGTGAAGGAAGTGAGAGTTGAACCCACAACCTCCCTTATGTAATGACTTACAATAAGTGAATAACCACTAAAACTAGTTAGTTAATTTAGTAATTTAAACCATTAAATTTTTATTTTTTATGTTATTAATATGTATAAAATTCGAAATGATTGAATTTTATATTTACTTTGAAAAAATTTGATATTTCTGCGAGTAGGGTAGGGTAGGGTAGGATTTAGAATTTTAAGGTGCGGGTAGGGTTAGAGTTGAGAGATTCTCAACACGCAGATAGGATTAGGGTAGGGTCCAAAGTCCAAACCCTACCATACCCTACCCATTGCCAGTTTTCATGTTAATGGAAGAGAAAGGATTTCTACAGCTCCCACTAAGCTTGTTCACATTTAAACTAAACTACTTTATTGTATGAATTCAACCAATAGAGGAGTGGAATACTCAAAAAGTAGTGGCAGAAATCGAAACAATCGTAGGGGGCGTAGTCGTTGTTCTTAGTTCTCTGTAAGTTGATTGCTTCCCGAAATTTAAGTGACTGATTGTGCTGAGTCGGATACCTCTTTCAAACGTCTTACTAATGGACTTCGTTCTTGAAAGCGCTCTCTGCTTGATAAATAATAAAAAAAGAGACACTAATGATAGATGTAACACTAAGCCAATCTGAAAAGTTGAGTAGAATCAATCAACTGGCATACTTGAATCCAGTTCTACTAATTAGTTCTCTAATCGAACTCATGCATAAATCATAAATCATTTACAACGATCCTCACTTTGATCATTTATAAATTTAGATCTTTTAAATTTTAAATTTTATTTTTAAAAAATAAAGTATTATCTAACAGTATTTATTTTATAAATGAGATTTAAAAAAAAATATAAAAAATTTATTAATAATAAAAAATTTTACTTTATTCTCTAAATAAAAATAAAAAATTTAGAGATGTAAGAGCAACTCTAATGCTAAGAAATAGAGTTCCTTTTCTGACATACGAGGACTCAATTATCATTAGAGTGAAAAGGGAAAGAGGGCTCTTCACGGGGATCAAGGTTGAGAGTCCCTCTAAGCATGGACTTGCAACAACCAATAAAATCATGCCATGTGTAAGTTAATAAAAAATAAAAAATTATTAAATATATATATTAAATACTTATATATCTATTTAATTAATTATTTATATTAATTATTTAATAATTAGTTATATTAAATTACAATTAATATAAATAATTATGTTAAATTAATATAAAATATTATTTATATTGTTATATTAAATCATAATTAATTAAATTTATTTTATATAAAAATAAATTTAATTTTTATATATTATAAAATAATTTTTAGTTGAATTATTTAATTTTATTTATAAAATTTAAAATACTAATTAAATTTAAGTTATTTATTTTAATATTTTATAATATTAAATTATTTTAAATTTATAAATTTAAATAATTTATTATATAAAAATAATAATTATATTAATTTAATTATTAATTAATTAATTAAGTGGATCAAAATAGGGATTAAAGTTAGTTTCTTCTAATGGAGAAGAGAGAGATTTATTGGTTCTATTTATTGGTTATGCGCAAATTGATATGAGTTTTTTATGAGATAAGTTTCTGCTGAGATGGGTGTAAATAGAATAGTTTATAGAGGAGTGCTTAGGGGGCCAGCAGAATTTGTGATGTTTAGCCATCATTAGCCATCATCAATATTTTCAATGGTGTGAGATGACATCTAATAGTGTGATAATCATTTTCTTTTCGATGATTAAGTGCTGTCCAAATTTCAACAAAAGTGTTGGTCCCTAGATTTTTCTAGTTTATAATCCCAGACTCTTTCTCTAAACCTTTCCGCACAAAAATCGTAGACAATGGCTCCACCGCCGCCGCCACCATCATCATCATCAAGAATTTGTAGACACCAAGAGCCACATTTACCAGATGAGTGTTGGGAATTAATTTTCAAACACATCAGCGACCCTCTCGATACGAATCACTCTCCCTAGTCTCACGCCAGTTATTTTCCCTTACCAACAGCCTCCGCACCGACCTCTCCGTTCTCGACCCTGTCCGCCCTCTCCTTCCCACCCTCCTCCGCCGTTTCCCAACATGACGACCATCAAAATCACGCGCTACTTCACGGGTGCTCACGCACCCTCTCCCAATCGCTTTGTTCGACCTCCCTCACTCCGTTCCCTCGACCTGTCCACCCACTCCACCTTACACCTGCCACAGGTTGCAGGCAATTCTTTCCCCAAAGTTTCCGACTTTGTTCGTCACTCAACGTTCCTCTCCATCCGTCGGATTTTTTTTTGGGTTATTGTCTTGATGCTCCTCAGAAGCCGTCGAGAGAGGTGTCGGGGCATGATAAAATTTCGGAGTTCATTGATGCATTGGTAAATTTGAAGGGTTTGACTTGTCTTGATTTGTCTTATACGCCTATATCTGACGAAGTCTTGTGTGCTGTTGCGGAGGAAGGCCTTCCCTTGAGGAAACTCTCTCTGCAGTACTGTAGGGGATATGGATACCATGGGATTTCTCGCTTGTTGAGAAAGTGTAACCATTTGCATTATTTAGATCTTGAGAGCACAGAATTTCTGAATGATCAGCGTGTGGGTGAGTTGTCTTTGCTTCTTGGTAACTTAAACTTTGTGAAACTTAATGGGAATGAAAAGCTTACTGATTTGAGTTTGTTCGCCATAATGCGTAACTGCCCTTTGATAACTGAGATCAGGATGGAAAATACCTGTCTTGGAAGAAGAAGGTGGAGGAGAATTTTTTGTTTGTGAATTATTCTCATGTGAAGTTTCTCTATTTGGCTAATAATTTATGGCTAGATGATAGAAGTGTCACTATACTTG